>NC_082640.1:18677872-21646206 GCF_028023285.1 Balaenoptera ricei
CCAAAATATATTCATCATTAAGCTAAAGTACTGGAGCTAGGAGTGGAAGAAACATTCTGTGGATTGAAATGACAGGCATAATGGATTTAGAGTTAAAAATTCCAGATTTGAATCTCTGGAATTAAGAAGATGGGAGCTGAATAGAGCAACACAACTGTAAAATGGTAAACTGTACCAATCACCTAGGGTGAAGATTAAATGGGATTCACACGTAAAGTTTTTAGATCACTGCTTGGTACACCGTTTCCATATTTTATTATTATTATTAAGCCTTAGTACCCTTAGCTGTAAAATGTTAAGATAATACCTACCTAATAGAGTACACATAAAAAATAAATGAGATATTAGTAAAGCATGTTGAATAATACTTTAATGGAAACTGATTTTAACAACAAAACCAAAACAAGTTGCCCTAATGTCTCTAAACATATAGTCTCTATGTCTTTTCCAGAATTAGTATCCTACTGTTGTATTATTTTTCTCACAGTTATATTTTCTTTAATTTTTCATAAAATTCATTTTTAACAAGCTAACAATCACACTTAAGGAAAATTTACTAGGTTGGATCAAAATTATATTAAAGAGACATTTCATTAAAAGTGCATTTAGAAAATTATAACAATATTTTCATTATACTTTTAATGTAAAATAGCTGAATTCCAAGTCAAGAAGAAAGCTAACATTTCTTAGCAAAGGAAATTATACTAGAGCCTGTAACTCTTGTTGGAAGTGTTCTTTTAGTCAGTCATAGTTCAGTGGAGAAAGAGGAAGGAAGAAAACTGTTCCACCCTACTGCTTCACTACTGCCTTTCCTCTCTCTCATCACCTTTGGAAACACTGGAATCATGAAAAGCGTGAGTGACAATTTTTAAAAACCAAGTTACTAACTCCTACCACATATTTTCTATTTGGTGTTAACATTAAATATTAAAATAGTCTCTCCTTTTGTGGCTTTTTTTCTTAACCTCTTATTTCTTATTAGGAGCCCCATAGTAAGAACAACGCTCTGCTTTTTTCCTCACATAAAAAACTCCATATTTGGGTCTTCTTAATGAAAGCAGTTTCAGAGGGAGTGGCCATTATCACACAGCAATTCATTGGTCTACAGAATTCCTTTCACAGTAGTTCCAGTCACCTAAAATTTATCTGTGTGAGCGATTTCAGTTTCTGATTCCCCAGAGCTGAGGTCTAGTAAGAATCTTCTAGGCCAGAGCTGACCAAGAATGTTCTACTCTGGACTCCACAGGATAACTTACTTGGTGCCAAACCTTATTCACACAGCAGTTAGGTGAAGAGTCAACCATTCTGGGCCATGAGGACAGTGGGAAGCCCTTTTCTCATAAAGTTACCTCACAAGTTAACTGATTATTAGGGTGACCAACAACTGGAAGAATCTGTTTTCCTGAGTAGGTTATCGTCATCAGGGTTTCAGCTGAGAATACGTTCAAACAACTCAGCACTGCCTACAAGATCCACGACGTTTCAGGATTACAAAACAAGTCACTTCCTTCAGGGACTTATTTATTTACTAAGCGTATTAGGTCACAGTGAAATCTGCCCCCCAAAACCAAAAGATTATAAAACGATTTTAAAATATTGGCATTAGAATGGAAAATGAGGCTTGTTACAGTAAAATGAGGCCTACGTGCAGTTGACAGCCATGCAACTGTTCACTATTTTAGACCATTTCAAACAGCAAATTAGAACTGACTCAAGAAGATCAATGTCAGTACTCACTTTTTGATTTCTCGGAGCAGCATTCGGATGAGGATGGTCTGAAGTGGTTCAACCATCAATTTCCTCCACATATCCAATGCTAGCTGCCAGGAAGAATGAAAATCATCAAGGCTGAATTACTTAGTATTTGATTTAAACATTTGTTCAAGACTTCTTTTAAAAGTAAAAACACCCATCAAATGAAGTATTTATAACTATACTTCAAAATTCAAATAAAAATTGAATATAAGGAAAATAAATTTCTAATTTAAAATGACAATGACTATCATATCAGACTTGTACAAAGAACAGAATTAAGCTTTTATCCTTAATTGAAAATCTTACAGAAATAACTGATTTTTATAAAACCTTAATTTATTGATTGTTAAATGCCCAATATTAGGAAAGGGCTATAGACGCCAAAACTATAATGGAAACAAAGGAGTTATGTTAAATAAAATAATGTGATTTGGCTGTTGGCCGGTTTTTGAAATTATAACACCTCTCATACAAACATAAAAGAATAAGTCAATTTAAAGAATAACAAAATAGGGGGCTTCCCTGGTGGCACAGTGGTTGAGAATCTGCCTGCCAATGCAGGGGACACGGGTTCGAGCCCTGGTCTGGGAAGATCCCACATGCCGCGGAGCAACTGGGCCCGTGAGCCACAACTACTGAGCCTGAGCGTCTGGAGCCTCTGCTCCGCAACAAGAGAGGCCGCGATAGTGACAGGCCCGCGCACCGCGATGAAGAGTGGCTCCCACTCGCCGCAACTGGAGAAAGCCCTCACACAGAAACAAAGACCCAACACAGCCAGAAATAAACATAATAAATAAATAATAAAAATTTAAAAAAAAAAATAAATAAAAAAAAAAAAATAAATAAAGAATAACAAAATAAACATCCTTGTATTCAACACCCAATTTAAGAAATATGACTTCACCATTACTGTTGCCCCAAATGTCCTCCTCCTTTCTTTCCCCTCAGAGATTATCACTATCCTGCATTTTGTGTTAAATCATTCCCTTCCTTACAGCTCTACCAAGTGTGTAACCATCCCATATGATATTTTTGAAGTTGACTATTTCTTTTTTTTTTTGGCCACACCACGTGGCATGTGGGATCTTAGTTCCCCGACCAAGTATCAAACCCGTGCCCCCTGCAATGGAAGCGCAGAGTCCTAACCACTGGACTGCCAGGGAAGTCCTGAAGTTGATTGTTTCTGACCTTGATAACAAAATCACATTGTATGCTCTTCCATGTATGATTTTTGTTTTGGTTTGTTTTGTTTGTTGTTATTTTTTAATTTTATTTATTTTTTTGTTATTTTTTAATCTTATTTCTTATGTATAATTTTTTAACTGTAACTTTGTTACTGAAATCCAACCAAATTGATAAAGAGTTTATAGTTCAATCGTTGGCATTGCTATATAGTATCCTCTTGTATGAAGACACTATGATCAACTTTTACTTTCTACTGCTGATGACACTGTTTGTGATCCAAGCTTTTGCCACTGAGAACACTGCGGCTGTTCCTGCATTCACCTTCTGGTGGTCATAGGCAAGTGGTTCCCTGACACACACCTACGAGTGGAGACGCTGGCCGACAGGAGCAGGCATGCGTGCAGCTTTACTAAATAAAGCCAAGTGGTTTTCCACTTTACACTTGAAGCCAACATCCTGACAACAACTGCTACTGCCAGGCTCCGGTCAGACTTTGCCAATGTGATGGACATAAAGTGGACCTCCTTCAGGTTTTAACTGGCAATTTCCTGAATAAGGCTGGGCATCTTTTTATGATTTTTGTGCATTTCACTTTTCTTTTTTCTCTGTAAACTGTCCATTCATCTCTTTTGCCCATTATTCCATTAATGTTTGTCTTGTTCTCAACGCGACCTAGTAATTCTTTATATATCATGGAAATTAATCCCTTGACAGTTTTACATATCGCACTTTGTCATAGTTTGTGACTTGACTTTTGAATTTCTTTACAGCATTTTTTTAAGTAAAAATATATTCTATTTTAATGTGCTCAAATTTATCAATCTTTTCCTTTATTGTTTGCATTCTTGTGTCTTTTAAGAACTCTTTCGCTCCCTAAGGTCAACCTTAAGGAGATATGTGTGCTCCTATGCTGCCTTCCAAAGTTTTCAAGTTTTGCCTTCACATGAAAGCCTTTAAACTCCAATATGTTTTTCTCATACAGAGTACAAGTTATTCCAGTATCAAAAACTGATTGCTCCTAAAAAAAAAAAAAATTGATTTCTCCTGTTTCCAACGTAGCTGCATCCACACAGGTATGATTCTGTTTTTAGCCTCTCTACTGTTTCCCTAGGATAACTTTATTCTGATCCACTGGTAATTTTATAAAAATAAGTAAAAGCATCTGTTTTCCCACAAGGAACATTCTTCAGGTTTTGCCTTCTTTTTCTTTTTAATTAGCACAAAGAAGATAATACATAAGAAAATGGGATTTTATAGCTGTAGTAGGAGGGCAAACTGGTAAAGCCTTTGAAAGGCAAGGTGGCAGGGCTATCAAAGTTCAGGCTGTGCTTTGACCCAGAAAATCCACTTCCCGGTACTCACTCCATGAAAATTTCTGCTCATGTACAAGCAGATATATACACAAATGTAACTCCATGATTGTAAGATTTCTGTTTACTTTACTCATTACCATATTCCCAGCATATAGTACAGTGTCTAGCACACAGAGGGATTCAAAAATATTTAATAAGTGAACAAATGAACAATGATGTTCACACAGTATTGTTTGTGACAACAAAAAAATGAAAACTAAGGGGAATCGTTTAATAAATAATTAATAATTATTTGATATCCCTACTTTTTAAACAAAAGGCAAGAAATACAAGTTGCAGAATTTTATGTATGCTCTGATGTCAAAACTATTATGTGTGTATATATATATTTATATGTAAATGCGCAGGTAAAATTCAGAAAAGACATAAATCTAATTGTTTATAGTGATTTCCTCTGGGAAGAGGAGTGGGCATGATGGTGTTAGTGATAAGGAACAATTATAAAATAAAATATTCACTTATCACCCTACAAACTAAAGCAACTGCTATTAAGATTCTGGTATTTCCCACTGATCTGTTTCTCTACATCTTTTCCCCTCTACAGCTTTATTCCTATTAAACATATAATGTTGTGTCCAAATGTTTTCAAAAACCATTTTCCCCTTTGTTAATGTTTCTATGAACTGTTTTCTACTAATTTATCCCTTTGCCTACTTTTATAACAAAATCATATTGTATATAGTCTTCTATGTGTGATTTTTATTGGATATTGGAAATTTAGACTGTTAGCCCATTAGTCACCCTTATTAATGACTGCAAGGAATACTTTTAAACATGTAAACCTTTTTTTCCGTATTAGTTTTGCAGTACAAATTACCAGACGTGGGATTACCTGGTCAACAGGTATTGAACATTTTAAAGTCTACTGAAAGACACGGATAAATTTCTTTCCAAAAGGGTTATTCTAATTTAAATTTCTACTAATGCTGCATCTTAGTTGTTTATTTCCTTCACTGACACCCATCAAAATTTAACATTAATTTCTTTACTTAGTTGGCATCTGCTTCCCCATGAGGAGAGCAGACCTTCTGTCTGTTCACCACTGTATCCCGAATGTCCAGCTACTCGATAAATATGTACGACATGAATAAAAAAACACTGCACTAGGGCTTCCCTGGTGGCGCAGTGGTTGAGAATCTGCCTGCTAATGCAGGGGACACGGGTTTGAGCCTTGGTCTGGGAAGATCCCACATGCCGCGGAGCAACTAGGCCCGTCAGCCACAACTACTGAGCCTGCGCGTCTGGAGCCTGTGTTCCGCAACAAGAGAGGCCACGGTAGTGAGAGGCCCGTGCACCGCGATGAAGAGTGGCCCCCGCTTGCCGCAATTAGAGAGAGCCCTCGCACAGAAACGAAGACCCAACACAGCCATAAATTAATTAATTAATTAATTAATAATAATTTTAAAAACCACTGCACTAGAGTATTTCTTGCATAGTCAGTATATGTTTTATATATTATAATTTTCCACATTTAAATCTGAACTGTACCTCAAAAATTTGAGTGAATTGGTTGAACTGCACACTTTGTTTTACGCTGAATTTCTTTAATTACATTTTAAAGTTAAAATAAATTTGTTGCATCCACAAATTTGTATTTCCTCTCTTTTAGGTTCTCTTTTTAAGTCCATGTCCTTCACACTTTTCAACCATAAGAGTCTCAACATTTTCTAAATACTTTTTATGAGATTTTTCATACAGCAGAACTATTAACCTTCTGTCATTCATCCACCATTAATTTAACTATTAAAATAATACTCATCACATCTTTTCTGTTCTTCTCATCTATCTGAAGATTCTTAGGAAATCATGACACTATTTCATTTACTTAACATTCAGGATTCTTTTTTTTTCCCTCTTTAGCCACGCAGCTTTCAGGAACTTAGTTCCCTGACAAGGGATCGAACCTTCATCCCCTGCATTGGAAGCACAGAGTCTTAACCACTGGACCGCCAGGGAATTATTCCCTAGGATGTTTTAAATCTTGAAAATTTTAAGACAGTCCACTCAGTGTCCTTAAGAAAAGGACAGTGAATCAAATTTCCTCAGTATATAAAAACACTCTTATGTTTGCCAGTCATTTAAAGAATGTCCTACCTCTCCTATTTCCATAAGTGGTTCATTCATATCTACACCACCATAACCATACTGAAGGTCAGCTTCTGTCAATTTATTCTTTTTAATAAACTGGGTGTTGAGATACCTGAAAAACAAATGTAATATCAATAGACACTATGTCAAAATCAGTAGGAAAACAAGTAACGTGCAACTTTAGAGCAATAATTTTAGGGTTATAATCAACTGCAGAATAGTTCAGTAATACATCCAAAAGAAACTAATTATATATAAATTAGAAATATAATTTTTAAAAAAGATAAAAATTACCAGCCCAACTCCCTTTGCTAGGCCCGAAGAGACAAAGAGTAAGACCTCCAGAGTAGCAAAAAAAAAACCTATTACCACAGTCTCACTTAAAAAAACTCAGGGGTATTGTTCTAAAACTTTCCAATACTCTTATAGCCCAACAGCTCCTATCCAAGGGTCAACCCTCTACAGTCTAATTTGCTCATTCCCGGATTCTTCTTGTTAAATAAGCGAAGTTCACTTTGCAAAGAATTTAACAGAAAATGGTTAAAAGATCAAAGTCAAGAAAGTTCACTATATTTTATCACCATTAAATACGTAACTTTTCACTTTTAAACAAACAAACAAAAAAATCACAATCAGTAGGTGAGAAAACGCAATCGATTGTTACAGACAGTAAGAAGTATGGGCAAAACTGACAGATTCAAGATCACTTTGTCTACCAGGGGTAAACAGCTTTATAAAGAAAGACTAATAACTGTGATGAACTCTAAGAACTACTAAGATGAATAAAGAGTTCTAAGATTAAATAAAATGTGTACAAAGCCGTGTAATATTCAAGCATCACTTTTCATCATCCCAGGTTTCACCACAAGGCCTTTAATGCTCAACAGCTAAAACTATTCGTTTGACGGCTTCTGCCAAGGTGAAAATAGCTATTGACAATACAAGTATTTAGGCAACAACCACAAAATCTCTGTATTAAAACACACACTTTCCCACGTTCACTGAATCAAAATGAAAGGTCTGCTGAATGTTCAGACAACTGAAACTGCTAGCAAAGAAAACAAAAATTTCAACTGCATAACTCCACTGACAATCCTAGCAGACGATGAAAAATAATAAAGCGCTACGGCCACCACCACTTACACAAGTTCCCTCCCACATTCACTCACTTCAAGCTCTGGACTCCAGGGCTTACAACCTTGGCGCTCCATGTGACATTTTAGTCTCTTCTGTCCACTGGTTACAAAGTCGTTTCCTTCAAAATACCATTTAGCTTTCCCTTCCATTCTCACTGTAACCCTCATAATTTCCTGCTGTGCTTCCACCACGCCTTCCAGCTGAGAAAAGGGGAACAGGATTGGGAGACGGAAGCAAGGGCTGGAGAGAAACGGCTGCTTCACCTGAAACAGACTCCCTGGGGTAGGGCGTTTCACCTCTGGCCTCTGTCACTCTGGTCTCGGCTCAAACACACCTCTCTCAGGCCTGACCTGACCCCAAACCAAACTAACCTTCACTTTCCACTCCCAATGAAGTAACTATCTAATACATAACTGTTTTCTTCACAGCACTTGCTACTATGTAAAATAATCCTGTTCTTTTCTTTGTCTACTGGTTTTGTACATCCACCTCCTCTCTAGAATGTGAGGTCTGGCAGACAGTGTCCAGAACAGTGGCAGGCAGATAGGCAGCCCTCGAAAAATACTTCTCCGAATTACGAAATGAATAAATGGGTAACGTTCCAGCAGCACGGATGGCAAAAGCTAACATTAGAACACAAACTTGGAAAAGCAGCCTGGAGCCAGATCATAAAAGCATGAATGTCAGGAAATAAAAGTAATCACTGACACTTATGCAGCGCCTATCGTGTGTCAGAGACAGGCATAAACACTGCAGCTGGCTGAATACTAGGAGGTAGATATATGTGGTACTATTAGGATCCTCATTTTACGTGTAAGAAAATTGCAGCTTAGACAGCTTAAAGAACTCGGCAAAGGTCCATCAGCTACTAAGTGGCAGAGCTGGGCCAGAAAACTCACGAGGTCTCCCACTCTCATTCAGCAAGTACTGACCAAGTGCGTACTGCATGCCAGGTACAAGGCACTGAGGATAGAAAAACGAAAAACAAAAATGTAGTCTCTGCCCAGAGAGCTTACCCATCTGGTAGGACATAAAAACACAAACAAATGTAACATTTCAACAGTGAAAAGTGCTGAGTAGGGGGAACTTAGTCATATCTGCACCATTACATGTGCCTTTCTATAAGACCCTTTGCTCCAAACCATTCCTTTTCTGGTCACTGTACCATGGCCATCCCAGTAATCCTACCTAAAACATTAGCATCACTTAACTCATCCTTCCGTTTACCTCCTTTAATCAGCTGGTCCTCCTGTCCTCCTACACTACTCCTCACCTCCTCCCATTATTTTCCTTTTCACTTTCAATGCCATTCGTTGACTCTGCTTGGATCATGTGCAACACTCTCATGACTGATCTCTATTTCCCATTTCTGGCATATCCAATTTACCTAAAAATTCTGCTTTCAGGATATCAACTCCCTATTCAGAAGCCTACAGCAGCCCCCTTATTCCTATACAGTAAGTGTAAACTTCTCAGCGTAGGCATTTGCTGACTCTGAAGAGTAGCTGCTAGATCTGCAGAAGTCTGGATTCACTAGAGATCTGTGTGTATATTCCGCAGCCAGTACGCTGTTTTAGTGGAGCTTTATACGTTTTATATCTGATAGGACAAGTCACTATTCTCTTTCCCGCATGGAATAAATTTTAAACTAACTTTCATTATCTATATTCTTCTCATTACAGATTTCTACTCTTGACAGTTTAAGCTTGATAGAGAAGCTTTTAAAATAATTTATAGATATAATTTAAAATGTAAGTAGCATAATTTTTCATTTTGATTCAGACACCATTCTTAATTTCTAAGTCACTGTAGTATTTTACAATCAGATTTATTAACCAAACATTTGTTTTTAAATCAAGATATATATTCTAGGAAATCGTAAAGTAAAATAGCTTTCAATAATTTCTTTAAATAGTCGATACTCTACCACACAGTCAATACCTGACTGTTCTGCTCAGGTCTAACTCATGCAGTAGTACATGTTTTTATAATTCATTCTGGCCACAAAGTGATTGATAAGTATCCTTTGCTTTTCTGGAGTATTAGCAGTAACACAACAGTATTAACTAACAAGAACTAATAGCCTAAGGTAACTGTGAAGTCTCTAAGAAATCAGGCATTTCAATCTATCTTTAAAAAAATCCATTATAAGAACTGTTCCCATGCTAATACCTACTGGATTTCAAGAGTCGTTAGTCCTCAAGCTAATACTTTAAGTACCCCACTTCAAGGGCCCACAGGACCTAAACAGATATGTAGGGGCAGGAAAGGTGGGGTAGGAGCACCATTATTTTTCTTTAAAATTGGAACCCTTAAGTCACCTATGCGAATGCATATCCATCTTATAAATCAATCAGAGTAAAGAAAAGGCTAGAAATTACTTCAAAACAATAATACTGAAAAATGCTTTTGAAATAAAACTGATTTTTTTCCTTTACATTTCTTCACACAGATTTCCTTATAGACTAAGATTAATAACAAGAGATAGCTTGGATAAGCTACTACCCAACCAGTAAAGACTATCAAGCAGTTTTTTTCTAATTACTAACAAATGTGCCCTCTATGAGAAGGATCTCACCACCCAGTCTACCAATATAATTAAATAAATCAGTCACATGAAGCCAACCCCAGAGAGGTCAAACAAAACACTCTATAAGTGAATCCCATGAGCCATTGGTTCTAAGTCTTTACTACAGACAGTGGAAAGTTACTAAATGATTTCAGACGGTGATCAAATTTGCACTTGAGAAGTTTACTAAATAGAATAAATTAGAAATCAAAGGCTGGGAGACTGGTTACAGGGATGTTATCAATAATAGTCCAGGTCAGAAACAATAAAAAGCTTGAACTACAATACTATAATAGCACTGCAAAGGAAATAATAAATTTAAGAGACATTTGGAGGATTTGACCAAGAGGGGTCAGGTAGAGAGGATAACCCTAGGTGAAGGATCACTGAGACTTCCGGCATATACATCTGGATGTCCAGGACTACCATTAACCAAAATGAGTATTACTGGGGCAGCGTGTGTGTAAAAGATAACAAGCTCAGTTGTGAACATCTGCAGTAGTAGGATGTACCCACAGAACATCCTGGAGGTACAGGCAGCTAGGTAAGAATATTCCTCTGAAACTTAGACCACCTGCAATAAACATTTATTTTGGTGGTTATCAATATATAGGTTGTAGCTAAAACCAGGAGTAATAGAGATCATCCTAGAAAGAACGCAGAGTGTAGCTAAAGGATGAGAATAGAACCTACGTAAGTGACTACAATGACTCTCTAGAATGAGGCTAGGTAGAATGAAGAAGTTAAATGGATTTATTCAGACTGATCTGGGTTTAAATTCTGCCCTTGTAATTTTTCCAGCTCAGGGACCTTGACCTCTCTGACCCTTAGTTTTCCTCCATTGTAAAAAACCAACTACCTGTTATGGCTTTATATGTATGCACACATATGTGTATATATCATATATATTGCAAAATCTAATAAAAGCTCATCAACAGTACCAATTTAATAGTACTACTTTCAATAATACCAAACTGATTTTGGTAAAGAGAGGTGCAGGAGAACCAAGAGAACGGTGCCCCAGAAAACTAAGAAAGAATAGAAAAACAACTTGAATCTTTACTGAAGTATCTCAGCTAACGAGGGATCCCACTGCATGGCACACAGTCGAAGCACTCTGTTTTGTCATCCGTATACCAGTGGCCCCAGCTTCTCAGCAGTGACAAAGACACGCGTGTGCTCTCACTCTGATCCTTAAAACTCCCCCCGCTCTCCCCCACGGTTTAGCTAAGGAATTCTTAAGTTCTATTTATGATTAGGCCACTTTGGTGGATGGAGGGGGGAAATCAAATGTCAGGATGTTTAATGGATGGCAAACATGTTCTGTAAAAGCCAAAGCCACAGTAAACCTTGCCCTTGTTAGCAATTGCTGGTTTCTGGTTTTATTATATTTTGCTCTTCTAAGAGGAAACAGAGGTACCGGCCATTTAGAAGTGAGTTCCAGTTTCTAACCTAGGCAGCTTACATCTAGTGAAGTCCAGTGTTGTTATAAAAACCAAAGGGAATACGAACCAGTAAAGCAAAGAAGGACAGACACACCAAGGTGACCATGCCTTGGCCCCATGTACCTGTGCAGGAAACGCTTTGAGACCTAGCTCTACTCCTCTTCTCCAGCAAGAAACTGAGGCAGGGGTTCATCTGTGGCCCAAGCCACAATGCACAGGGCAAAATTATCACTGCAACCATCACAGGCCAAAAGGCCCAGGTGCTTAACAGCACTATTCCCTATTTATCCAGTGTCCTTCAACAAATGGGTGTCTCTGCCTGTGTACCTAGGTACTGTACTTATTTCCACTGTCTACGTGAATGAGTTAGAGAGGACCAGCCCAGGGTGCCACAGGAACATGCATGAGTGGCAGTTAACACCAAAGATCTAGGCAGGAGACTGAGGCAAGGAGAGGGGAGTTCAGAGCGGGGAATGGGAACTAGTCATTCAGGGAAAGGAAGAAAAGCAATCCAGACAGACAGAACAGCACAAGGAAAGGCGGGATGATATGAGACCACAAGGTATCACAACACTGCCGGTAATTCAGTACGTCTAGAGGAGAGGGCGGGAGAACGTCAAGAGAAAACTGCCAGGTACTTCCATGAAACATAAAATGCTGAATCCTAGAGTCAAACAAGAGCATGCTGGAGGGGGGCACGAGCTTAGATTCACTAGAAGTTTCATCCAAGCTGAAGTTTCACTTCGGATCTGTCAAGATTTAATGTGTGTTACACAGTCCCAGACAACTGAAGAAACAGAGCTATGCCATCAAATACAGTTTTAGTTTTCACAGAATAAGTTTCCGTACACTGCCTGGCTCGCAAATACCCACGTGACCCACACTACAGAGCTTTCCGCGTAGCAGAGAAAAGTCCACACATCAGGTGATGCTTTAGTTCTGCTCATTTTCATGGGTAGTAGGTAGTAAAAACAAACCAACCAAAAACTCCTGCAATTACCAAATGCAGGCAGCACTGTTTAGACCGTCCAGAGCCTCAACGTGTACTTACCTATACAAGCAGTCCATATAGTCTGCACCCTTGCTGTATTCCTCCCAGTACCTATGATACATAACAAGTACTTGCTCTTCAGATTCCAGAACTCTCTAGAAAAAGAAGAAAAATATTTTTTACTCAGAAAGCACTAATCATTTTCATTTGTAAGCTATGAAATTTATCAAAAACTAATGTTCTTAAATAAGTGACATAATTCAAGCACTATATATTACATTTACAAATTACATTCTTATTTTTAACTACCTTTAGTAACAATGAAAGAGCTAGAAAAAAAATGTGAATCTTAGATATGAAAGTGCAGCATCCATACTAGAGAGTAAATGTTTCATTCTCAAAGATAAAAAAACAAAATGTAATGGTTTGATGCTGTTCTTTGGGCTAGAATATTAGATCAGATTAAAACAGAATGTAATTCTATTGTATTTCCTCACGTCCATCACTTTTGATCAGCCTGTAGTTATGTCATCACCTCATATTATTCACTTTTGTGAATAAGACTACTTATGAAAATTGGCACATTTTCCATATTCCCCAAATAAGTTATTTTATATTTATTTAATAAAAACCTACTATTTTTTGAAAAATGACAATCAAACTGAAATCTGAGGGCTGATGTTTAAAAAGTTAATTTTAATGGAAATCTAGTCTAACAATAAAAATCCACCGGACAGGACAGACATTCCCGAGACCACCGCTGCTCTTACTTCGGCTCTTCCATCAGCCGTCCGTGTGACCTTAGGCAAGACATGACCTCAACACTCATCCAATTAACTCTTGAGAAAGCTATGCTTTTAAACTTGTAATTTTACCAATTAAGTCTCAGGATGATAGGAATAGCCTATAAATAGTATTTTTTTGCCTATCATATGGTAAATAAATTAAAAATCGCAACCACTATTAATAATGCTGGGGAATAGGGCCCACTTAGGAACTACTGCTGCTGGTTGGATAGAATATAAATCTAGGAACAATTTCTTACTACGGTTGTTCCTCAACATCAGTGGGGATTGTTTCCAGGACCCCACCATGGATACCAAAATCCGCAGATGCTCAAGTCCCTAGAGCCGGGCCTCCATATCCACCAATTCGGAACACACAGATACGGAGGGAAATGTTCATGACTTATGACCCAGTAATTCCACGTCTAGGGACTTATCCTATAAAAAAAACTTGGTAACACAAGAATAACTTAGCTACAAGGATGTTCATGGAAGTATTGTTTATAATCACAACTTTATGAACTGGAAATAATCTATATGACCAGCAATACAGGAATATTTAAACAAATCACAGTATCTCCACAAAATGAAAAATTTTACAATCATTGCCAGAATTACAAAAGTCTATTTAATGACAAAGAAAGAGACCTACAATATTATTAAAAGCAAAAAGCACATTATAAAGTATACAACATAACTTCATTTTCTAATAAAAATGGAAGTCTACACAAAACAAAAATATGCAAAAGACATGTATCAAATTATATTTTTAATACGTATCAAAAAAAGATATATTTAAAAATAGATATATCAAAAATATTAACAGTGGTTAATTCTGGAGGTATGTTATGGGTTATGTTTATTTTCTTTTTGCTCATCAGTATGTTCTAAATTATCTACAACATAATGCAATAACTTTAGTAATTTAAAAAGTTCTCACAGGTGAAACTGTTTCAGTTCTGTTGGCTATAGTAACAATTTACTTTGTCATCTACATATTAGCCAACTTCTTTTTTTGTCACTGGACTTGAGAGAAAATATGGTATACAATTATATAAGTATTCTAAATTTTCATAAAACTACTTCACAATTGTAAGTTTTCAATCACACAATTATACCAATGTTAATTTTTTGGTTTTAATAATTGTACCACTGTTATGCAAGATGTTAATATTAAGAAGCTGGGTAAAAGGTATTTGAGAAGTCTTTGTATTATTTTTGCAACTTTCCTATAAGCTTAAAATTATTTCAAAATAAAAAGTTTTTAAAAATCACACTTTCAACCTATGCTAAAATATAAAATTGCAAAATTTATAAATGCCTCACACAGTTATCTACTATATTATAACCAAAGCTAACCAGCTCACAACAGCAGAACTTTAACTTCAAAACTAACATATGAAAAATGTTAAGACTAAGTTAAATTACTTGTCATTAAAACCACTTTCATAAACTGATAAATGCACATACTAGAACGCTAAAATGTATCTGCCATATATAATAAAAAGTAGAGCATTTCCTGCAAATCAAAACCAGAATGAGCTATAACCTCACACCTGTCAGAATGGCTACCATCAAAAGTCAAGAAATAGGACTTCCCTGGTGGCGCAGTGGTTAAGAATCCACCTGACAATGCAGGGGACACGTGTTCGAGTCCTGGTCTGGGAAGATCCCACTTGCCGTGGAGCAACTAAACCCGTGTGCCACAACTACTGAGCCCACGTGCCACAAATACTGAAGCCCACGCGCCTAGAGCCCGTGCTCCGCAACAAGAGAAGCCACCACAATGAGAAGCCCGCGCACCGCAACGAAGAGTAGCCCCCGCTCACCACAACTAGAGAAAGCCCGTGTGCAGCAACGAAGACCCAACGCAGCCATAAATAAATAAATAAATAAATAAATAAAGTCAAGAAATAGCAAGTGCTGGCAAGGATCTATAGAAAAGGGAACCCTCACGCACTACTGATGGGACTGTAAACTGGTGCAGCCACTATGGAAAACAGGGTGTTCCTCAAAAAATTAAAAACAGAACTACCATATAAGCCAGCAATTCCACTCCGGTGTATTTACCTGAAGAAAAAGAAAACACTAATTCAAAAAGATACATGCACCCCAATGTTCATAGCAGTTCACAGCAGCATTACTTACAATAGCCAAGATACATAAGCAACCTAAGTGTCCAATAATAGACAAATGGATAAAGAAGATGTGGTATATATATATACAATGGGATATTACTCAGCCACATAAAGAATGAAATCTCGCCATTTGCAACAACATGGATGAACCCAGAGGGCATCATGCTAAGTGAAATAAGTCACACAGAGAAAGACAAATACCGCATGATCTCACTCGTATGTGTAATCTGAAAAACAAATGAACTAGCAAAACAAAACAGAAACAGACTCAGAGATACAGAGAACAAACAGGTGGCTGCCAGAGGGGAGAACGCTGGAGTAGGGGGCCAAAAAGGTGAAAGGGATTAAGAGGTACAAACTTCCAGTTAGAAAATAAATAAGTCATGGGGATGTAACATAGAGCACGAGGAATATGGTCAATAATATTGTAATAACTTTGTATAAGGACAGATGGTTACTAGACTTAATTTGGTGATCATTTCATAATGTATGTAAATGTTGAATCACTATGTAGTTCACCTGAAACTAACAAAATATTGTATGTCAACTATATTTCAATGAAAATAAAATAAACAGATAAAATCGGCTCTGAAAAACTGAGCTTACAAAATATTGTATGTCAACTATATTTCAATGAAAACAAAATAAAATAAAATAGATAGATAAAATAGGCTTTGAAGAACTGAGCTTTTCTTCAAATGTTATAAGGGAAATATCACAGGATCAATTGTGCTGTACTTATGGGTTATTACCATTTGAAAAAGATCTACTCCTAGTCATGTACAGGGTTAGACATATTATTACACAGACTGTGTTACTTTATCTCCATTTTACAGATAAAGGAACAAGAAGTTCAATCTACAAGGTAGGTTAGGTGAGTTGCCCAGGGTCACAGGGCTAACAAAAGGTAGTCAAGTTTCCACAGACTTAGAGAAAGAACTTATGGTTACCAGGGGGGAAGGACTGGGGGAAGAGATAGTTAGGGAGTATGGGATAGACATGTACACACTGATATAATTAAAATGGATAACCTTTGGCTATTCGGGTTCTTTTGTGTTTCCATACAAATTGTAAAATTCTTTGTTCTAATTCTGCGAAGAATGCCATTGGTAGTTTGACAGGGATTGCATTGAATCTGTAGATTGCTTTGGGTCATTTTCACAATACTGATTCTTCCAATCCAAGAATATGGCATACTTTTCCATCTGTTTATGTTATCTTTGATTTCTTTCATCAGTGTTATATAGTTTTCTGAGTACAAGTCTTTCGCCTCCTTAAGTAGGTTTATTCCTAGGTATTTTATGCTTTTTGTTGCAATGGTAAATGGGATTGTTTCCTTAATTTCTCTTTCTGATTTTTCGTTGTTAGTATATAGGAATGCCAGAGATTTCTGTGCATTCATTTTGTATCCTGCAACCTTACCAAATTCACTGATTAGTTCTAGTAGTTTTCTGGTGGCATCTTTAGGATTTTTTATGTATAGCATCATGTCATCTGCAAACAGTGACAGTTTTTTACTTCTTCTTTTCCAATTTGTATTCCTTTTCTTTCTTTTTCTTCTCTGAGTGCCGTGGCTAGGACTTCCAAAACTATGTTGAATAAGAGTGGCAAGAGTGGACATCCTTGTCTTGTTCCTGATCTTAGTGGAAATGCTTTCCGTTTTTCACCATTGAGCATGATGTTTACTATGGGTTTGCCATATATGGCCTTTATTATGTTGAGGTAGCTTCCCTCTATGCCCATTTTCTGGAGAGTTTTTATCATAAATGGGTGTTGAATTTTGTCAAAAGCTTTCCCTGCATCTATTGAGATGATCGTATGGTTTTTATTCCTTAATTTGTTAATATGGTGTATCATATTGATTGATTTGCATAAACTGAAGAATCCTTGCACTCCTGGGATAAATTCCACTTGATCATGGTGTATGATCCTTTTAATATGTTGTTGGATTCTGTTTGCTAGCGTTTTGTTCAGGATTTTTGCATCTATGTTCATCAGTGATATTGTTCTATAATTTTCTTTTTTTTGTGATATCTTTTTCTGGTTTTGGTATCAGGGTGATGGTGGCTTCATATAGCCAAAGCAATCTTGAGAAAGAAAAATGGAGCTGGAGGAATCAGGCTCCCCGACTTCAAACTATACTACAAAGCTACAGTAATCAAGACAGTATGGTACTGGCACAAAAACAGAAATATAGATCAATGGAACAGGATAGAAAGCCCAGAGATGAACACATGCACGTATGGTCACCTAATTTACGACAAAGGAGGCAAGACCATACAATGGAAAAAAGACAGCCTCTTCAATAAGTGGTGCTGGGAAAACTGGACAGCTACATGTAAAAGAATGAAATTAGAATACTACCTAACACCATACACAAAAATAAACTCCAAATGGGTTAAAGGCCTAAATGTAAGACCGGATACTATAAAACTCTTAGAGGAAAATACAGGAAAAACACTCTTTGACATAAACCACAGCAAGATCTTTTTTTGACCCACCTCCTAGAGTAATGAAAAAACAAAAATAAACAAATGGGACCTAATTAAAAGCTTTTGCACAGCAAAGGAAACCATAAACAGGACGAAAAGACAACCCTTAGAATGGGAGAAAATATTTGCAAATGAAACAACGGACAAAGGATTAGTCTCCGAACTATACAAACAGCTCATGAAGCTCAATATCAAAAGAGCAAACAACCCAATTAAGAAATGGGCAGAAGACCTAAATAGACATTTCACCAAAGAAGACATACAGATGGCCAAAAGGCACATGAAAAGATGCCCAACATCACTAACTATTAGAGAAATGCAAATCAAAACTACAATGAGGTATCACCTCACACCGGTCAGAATGGCCCTTAACAAAAAATCTAGAAACCATAAATGCTGGAGAGGGTGTGGAGAAAAGGGAACCCTCTTGCACTGTTGGTGGGAATGTAAATTGATACAGCCACTATGGAGAACAGTATGGAGGTGCCTTAAAAAACTAAAAATAGAAAAACCATATGACCCAGCAATCCCACTACTGGGCATATACCCTGAGAAAACCGTAATTCAAAAAGAGACATGTACCCCAATGTTCACCGCAGCACTATTTACAACAGCCAGGACATGAAAGCAACCTAAGTGTCCATCGACAGATGAATGGATAAAGAAGATGTGGCACATATATACAATGGAATACTACTCAGCCATAAAAAGAAATGAAATTGAGTTATTTGTAGTGAGGTGGATGAACCTAGAGCCTGTCATTCAGAGTGAAGTCAGTCAGGAAGAGAAAAACAAATACCGTATGTTAACGCATATATATGCAATTAAAAAAAA
Source organism: Balaenoptera ricei (assembly GCF_028023285.1). Classification (NCBI taxonomy): domain Eukaryota; kingdom Metazoa; phylum Chordata; class Mammalia; order Artiodactyla; family Balaenopteridae; genus Balaenoptera; species Balaenoptera ricei. The sequence goes on from NC_082640.1 coordinate 18,696,665, forward strand.
ATGGTACTGATGAACCTAGTGGCAGGGCAGGAATAAAGACACAGACATAGAGAATGGACTTGAGGACACACCATTGGGGGAGGGAGAAGCTGGGGTGAAGCAAGAGTAGCATCAACATATATATACACTACCAAATGTAAAACAGATAGCTAGTGGGAAGCAGCAGCATAGCACAGGGAGATCAGCTTGGCGCTTTGCAATGACCTAGAGGGGTGGGATAGGGAGGGTGGGAGGGAGACACAAGAGGGAGGGCATATGGGGATATACATATGCATATGGCTGATTCACTTTGTTGTACAACAGTAATTAACACAGCATTGTGAAGCAATTATACTCAAAGATGTATAAAAAAAATAAATAAATGGATAACCAACAAGGACCTACTGCATAGTGCAGGGTACTCTACTCAATGTTATATGGCAGCCTGGATGGGAGGGGAGTTTGGGGGAGAATGGATACACGTATATGTATGGCTGAGTCACTTTGCTGTCACCTGAAACTATCACAACATTGTTAATTGGCTATACTCCAATATAAAATAAAAAGTTTAAAAAAATAAAATAAAATACTGGGGGGAAAAGAGAAGGTAGTCACGTTTCTAGTTCAAAGAATAAATGATCTCATCCAATTCCTGATAAGATCAGTAATCCAAAATAAGTTAGAAATGCTGTGTATAGCCAAATACTACAAAATTCGTTCACTGCTTATACACAGATCAAGTCGGTGATGTTGCCCTCATGCACATGGCACACTGACCAAAATAACTGGTCACAGAGACTTTCTATCATACTTTTTAATTTACCATTCTCCTTTTTAATTCTAGGTTTTTAAAGACCTTATATAGGATATGAAGAGGCAGCTAAAATGTTGAATATAAAGACAGAGATTCACCAAGAGGCGGGAAGCAACATTAAAAGAAAACTTGGTTCTATAAACACCATCCAGAGGATATGTAAGCACTTGATTTCAAGTTGAACACATCTTGATTTGAAACCCTACTCTTTAACTTACTAGTTGTATGATCTGGAGCAACTAAACTGACTTCCCTTGGAGAACCTAACAACACAGAGCTTGACCCATAGCTGTTATATACCTATTAGAAAAATGCTAATTAGGAAACAAAACAAATAACCTTAACCTGATACAAGTTCTGCACTGGAAAACAGTGAACTAGTCAAATAACTATGTAGCCATAAACACATTTACATCATGTATGTATCAATCCTTACCTTGTGCAAATGCCGTACGTGATTTTCCAAAAAAATCTTAGTTTCTGTATAAAGTCTTTCTCCAAGGGGTTCAGGATAGGCCACACATAAAGCATAGATATCTCTAGTTAAATTGTTAAGGTTTTCATATTCATTGAAGATACTACTTTAAAACAAATGAGATTTAACTCAAGTCTGGCATTAAAAAATGAAAAATCCTTATTTCATTTTAGCAGTTTAGGATTATATAGATACATATACAGAATGAAAGACACTTACCCAACACGTTGGTGGTAGAAGGGAGGTGGGGAATCAACCTCACATGCTCTGACTCTTTACCTTGTATCCTCACCCCAAAAAGAGCAAGCAGCCCTCTTCACCTGATGTCATTGTCTGGGAGGCCTCAGTCAGACTTTCCTATGTTCCCTCCAAATTCTTTCGTTGTTTATTTTTAATTGTAATTAGTAACCAATAAAATATCTCCATGTATCCATGTATATATATTTGTTTGATTACTATTATATTAAATATTTAAAATTTTATTTACATATTTAAAAAACAAACATGGTGAAGCAAAAATATCATCCAAATAGTGTAATATCACTGTGCCAGGTTTCTTTATAGAAAAAAAAGTTACAATAAGAAACTATTAAGTTATTTTAGGGATCGGGAGGGTGGGAGGGAGACACAAGAGGGAGGAGATATGGGGATATATGTATATGTACAGCTGATTTACTTTGTTATAAAGCAGAAACTAACACACCATTGTAAAGCAATTATACTCCAATAAAGATGTTAAAAAAAAAAGAAGCTATTAAGTTATTTTAAATCAACTTAGATATCATAACGAACCTTTATAGACTGGAAGATTAAATAAAATAGTATAGATATAAGAACTATTTTTCAGCAATAACATAAAAAATATTCACCTATATTACAAAGAAAGTAGAGACTTGAATATACACTACCTAAGAAAGAAAAATTTTTTAATTTATCTGGACACAAACTCTATAGAGAACTGACATGGTTTGGTGGAGGGGAGAGGGAACAAGGCATCAATGGAGAAGGAGCTTCAAAGTAAGGTATTACATGAGCTCCCGGATCAGCCTGGGGTCCCTCTAGGTTTCAGCTAAAAATGCCTTTAAAAAAAAAAGTCCTAGTTCATGACATAATTTAAATCTTAACTGATCACAAACCTGTCCTAGTAAAACTAGATGTAAAAGGGTTGTCAGAATTAGGTGTTCTAGAAGCCAGGACAGCAGTTAACTTCAGTGACTGGGGAACAGAGGTCCCTGGTTGTTAGGAGCACTCGATTTACTGGGTACACAGGTGTGCTCACTTTGTGAGAATTCACCTCTACATTCACCAGTCAGTATGTATATCATACTTAATTAAATTTAATTTTTTTTAATTCCTTAGCAGTCCAGTGGTTAAGACTCGGAGTTTTCACTGCCGTGGGCCTGGGTTCAATCCCTGGTCAGGGAACTAAGATCCCACAAGCCACACAGCACTGCCAAAAAAAAAAAAAAAGAAAAAACAAAATTTTTTTAAATGACTAAATTTGGCCAGGCTCTAGATCAACAATCAGAAGTGTGATACATGTGTTATCTTTAAGTTCTGAATACCTACTTCCAGAACTTCCATCCAACATGATGATGATATCTGCTCCTCTTATCTTCCCTTAAGCCATATACACACATTTCTAGAATACACAACTTACTTGATACTGAAAAATCAGCAATTCAGTATCATGATTTCAAGATGATATGCTAATTATGTGCTCAAATGTTTTACATCAACAAAGTTAATGTCTCAATATAGCCACTGCATGTATATGTAAACAAAAATGACCAGCAAAATTCACCTAATAGGGCTTCCCTTCTCTCTGCTGAGGGAAAGGGATCTGTGCAAGGTAGGAATCCAGGGAGACTTTCCCATTTCACTCCACATACAGGACTTATATATTGTCTGACGCTTCCTCAGTGAGAAGGTCCTCATGTATTGTTTTTAATGGAGTCCCCACCTTAATAAATATTTTACATGAATATTTTAACTCAGCATAGTTTGGAGTCTCACCGCATAATTTCACTCAACCGCCTAAAAGATATCCCTAAATATGTTCTTTTTCTTTAACCTGTTCAAATACCCAAGCACTCTGGAAATGGTTAGGCCTTGGGAAGGGCACCCAAGAGGAGCACTTTTCAACCCTCTAGCATTCAATTATGATTTGGTTATAGACAAGGTACTTTAAAAGACCAAAAATGGGAAATAATGTAGGTGGTCAGATTTAGATTTAAACACTCTCTTCTCCAAGTCATCTTTTCTGGGAGCCGGAATAGAAAGATACCTGTATGTACGAACTTTCCACTTACAAATTCTCAAATTCAGAAACACAATGTGTTCAGGAGCAAGAGCTCTGAACTGTGTTACAACCAAAAGACAGTGCTGATCAGCAGCAAAATTACTTATTTTAGTTCATTTTCTCTATTAAAAGATGCTTCCTATGCTTGGGCTTAATTTTTAGTTTTAACACTATTAACTCTACTGCATAGTGGGTCAAAAACAATGTTTTGCAATGGGAATAAAAGGAAAGATTACCTTAAAATTGAACATGGTAAAATAATGATCAAAAAAGAACTGACAATACAAAATAAAACTATAAAAAATGAAAAATTTTATTGACATTTCTTAAGAGAAAAAATTAAAATGTGACATGTAAAAAATGCAGTATCTATAAAATCATCAATTAGCAAGCAAGGATAAAAAAAATGACTGATTAAATAAAAGAACTCTGACTTAATTTAGAAGAAGGGAGTGAAACTGTTACTGATGCACCAACCAGGGATGACTACAGATACAACCTTTTCCAATCCACACAATCTAAGAAAGACTGATGGGCTGCTAAGTGTAGATGCCAAGGTTACTAAGAGGTCCTCCTTCTAACACTTGTGAAGATCATCAAGGATGGAGATTTCCCACCTCAACATTTTTCAATGCAGTCAAAATTGTTCTATGTTTGAAAAAGACTCCTCATAGAATATGTATTTGAAATAAGGACAATAGTTTTAGAGCCAGGTTTTCCTATCTGGGAGAATTACATTCAGGGAAGCAATCTTAAATAACCCCTCACTGAATCACTATGGACTTATTCATAAAACCATTTATTCACTAGAATCTATCTTGTCCTTAAGTAGGAGACCATCTATATTACACTGCTGGGGTTCGGGAATTGTCCTAACAGCTACCAAAAGGCAGAAAACCATGAATACAAGTACACTTGTCCCTCAGTATCCACAGAGGATTGGTTCCAGTACCCCCTGTGGATACCAAAACCCGAGGATGCTCAACCCCCTTACAGTCAGCCCTCCACATCCGTAGTTACAGGACCGACAGTATACTTATTGAAAAAAATCTGAGTATGGGCAGACCTGTGCAGTTCAAACCTGTGTTGTTCAAGGGTCAACCGCAAACCAAAAGAACCAAAGAACTCCAACCCAGGGAAGCAAATAGTAAATGTACATCTACACCTAGCCTCTATCATATCATAAGCATTTGATATACCTCTTAAAGGGTAAGTCCCAAACGACCCTAGACTGCACCTAAGCTGTCACAGAGCTTCTGTTATAGAGCATCATTATTACTTGTGTTAGGCAGAATTCTAAAAGTGGCCTCTCAAGACTTCCCTCGCTAACCCCTGGGACTGTGAATATAAGAAAGCACACCCAGTTACTTTACATGGCAAGGGGACTTGGCAGCTGCAGTTATGATTACTAATCAGTTGGCTCTAAAATAGGAAGATTATCCTGGACTTTCCTGATGGGCCTAACCTGATCGCATGAGCCCTTCAAAGGCAGATCCCTACCAGCCCCTGCCCCCTGCACCAGCTGCAGAAGGGGAAAGGCTTGACACACCGCTGCTGGCTGTGAAGATGGAAGGGGGTCACATGCAACAACTGAAGAGTGACCATAAGTCAATGAGAGCAGCTCCCAGCCAAAAGTCAAGTAGGAAAACAGGACCTCAGTCCTATAGCTGCAAGGAATTGAATTCTGCCAAATAACAGGAATGAGCTTAGAAGTGGACCCTGAGCTCTAGGTGAGAACACAGCCAGTCAACCCCGATTTCAGCCTTGTGAGATCCTGCGGAGGGAACCTAGTCACACCATGGACTCTGACCTACAGAACTGGGAGATAATAAAAGAGTGAAACACTAAATTTAAGCCACTACATTTGTAGTAATTTGTTATGCATCAAAAGAAAACACTGATGTCTTCTATTTACATTACCTATCAACCAGAATGCCTTGCCTACATAACTGGACCCAGTACATTTATGAAGGATGAGGATTAAGAGCCCTCTTATCAACACAATAAGAGAACTAGCTAAATATTAATGCTACTTCTTTCATCTGTACAGTATGCTTCATGGCATTCAGTTGACAGTAGCTATTCACTCACCAAATATTTGCTAGGTGTCTATATGTACCAGATACTGGGAATACAGCAGTGAACAGGACAGGTATCTGTGCCCTTACAGAGGTTATATTTAGTAAAAATGTTGTAGACAGGGGTTCACTAAGTTCCATACTTACACATGTTAAACACTTTGGCTGGCAGACCAGGCTTCTTTGATACCCACTTCAAGGGTGTAAAGAGACTTGAGCATTTTTATCCCAGCATCTAGCCTACAATATCAGGAGGTCATCTTAACCCTCTTGGGCCACTATATTCTCAACTGTAAAATGGGCTAATAATATATATTTTTACAAGGTCGTCCGTAACAAATTAATCACATGCATTATATGTCGAAAGACAAAATTATGACACAAAAGAATGTACACAGTATGATTCCATTTATACAAAGTTCAAAACATAATTAACCAATATTGTTTAAGGCTGTATATTTAAGCAATTATGCTGTTCTTTAAAAAACAAGAGAATAATATGATAGTAGTTACCTCCAAGGGAAAGGAGCAGGCTTGTGAACTGAGAGGGGCAGCTGGTGGGGGAAGGTTGGTGGATGCCAGCAGTGTTCTAGTTCTTAACCTGTGTGGTGATAATGCAGGTGTCTGCCTTATAATTATTTGCTCAACTCTACATGTATATCTTACTTACGTATGTATTATATTTCATACACCTCAAAAAATGCTTTGTAAAAGATCAAGTACTAATATATGGTGGTGAACAATTTGTAGGGAGGGCTTTTTTCCAGTTTCAAAATATTAAAGATTTATAGCCTCTAAAATTTCTACCTAAATCTGAGTATCAGATGTCAACCTTATATTCTAGGGCAAAATCAGAGGGAAAAGGAGGGAATCTGGCTTTAGAACAATTAGGAACATTATTTTACATAATAAATAAATTCATAATAAAATGCTACTTTTTTCACAATAAAATTTAAAATGATAATCCATTCCTTTATTTTTCATAATAAAATTTAAAATGATATTCCACTCCTCAGTTTACTGTTTTTGTAGATACTTTTTATTTCAGGGGAGGAGGAGAAAACTCATGATCAGATCAAGAGTAACTGAACCATCTTAGATGGATCAAACAATAAACATCTTAGAAATATCAGTAACTGAAGAGGCACTTTCAAAGGAAGTCAGCTATCTCAAAACCATTTATAAACCAGCAATTAACTGTATATTCTGTAGAAGAATAAGAACACATTTAATGACTCTATTTTCTTTACGTTATGCTCATTTTCTCTTTTCTTGTAATCTTCTATGACCAATTCCTTCTCTCCTCTCTCTGCTCATTATTTTAGTTAAAACAGTGTTAAAAGTACCTAAGTACTTGCCTAGCCCAACCTCATTAACACACAAGTAACCTTTAACGTTTTCTCAGTTTTTATTGATTCCCACCAAAAACAATTCATGATGTTCCACAAAAAAAATTTAAGAGACTAATTCAAAAATAAGCTCTTCAAAGGCAGACTCCATAACAATTATCATCTAGATACAATGGAAAGTACAGGAAATTAGATGTTAGACATCTTGTATGCAAGTCTGGGCTCCTTGAATGACTACCTGCATAACCCGGGGCAAGTCCCTTCACCTCTGAGTATCAGTTTCCTCATCTATTATATCTGCCCCACTGATCTTATAGGCTTGTTTTTATATTAAAAATATAAAAGGTCTTTGCAAACTCTGAAGTCTTCTAGAAATGTTACCATCATTTTCTGTATCTGTAGTGCCTAGAACATAGGTACCCTAACAAATGTTTCTTGCTGACAACTGCAACTGTAATGAATTCAAAGAACTTCACTGTTCTTGCATCAACATTCAGTTTAATATTGACAATTAGGTTAGGCATTGAGAACAAGCTGAATCACTGTCTTATGAAATCCAAGCTTTTCTAGAGAACACACGCCTCGCACAGCGAGGGCAGCCATCCTTCAGCCCCAGGACACTGCTGGGGAGGGCGGCACTGCGCGTGAGAGGACTCGGAACCTCCACGCGCACTCTGGTAATAATACCTTCACGTCTCACCTTCCCCTTGGGGGGAAAGGATCTCTGGTTCCTACAGTGTCCACCCAGTCCGCAAGGCCTCCTTCAGGGCCCTGGGGCACTGCCATGGCACTTAGACCCAGAGACCAGGCCTCGACCCTATGCCCTTTCTTTGCCCTGGAATGTGGCGTGTGTGGTGGTCCCTGTGGTGGAAGACGGAGGCGGGTCAGGAGTGTGCCAGGGCACAGGCCGTCCCCAGGCCCTCCCAGCCGTGGCCCCTGGCAAACACTGGGCAGAGTTGATGATGCTGCCACCCACCACTCTGCTCCATCTACCTGTGGCTGAGGGTTCCTACAGACCCTTTTAACCTCCCCAATACTAAGAAACTACAGTATTGTAATACTGTGGTTTTTTCCTTTGGTGCCAGAGTATATATCCTGGGTGCTGGAGGTTGCACTGTGTTTTTTACATATATAATATATATATATAATAATATTATTAATAACGTTATAATAATATACATACATTATACATATCATGTACAGTGTGTGTATGTGTGTGTGTATATATATATATGTATTTTTTTTAAAAAAGATTGCTGTCATGTAGGAATGCAGGACAGCAGGTTTCAGACCGTCCTAGGGAAACCACAAATTTATATTTTCATATAAAACCCCTTATTCACAAATGTAGAAAACCCTATTAAGAAACGTTTCCATCTCACAGCCACTGAATTGGCTGTTTGCTCTCTGCTTGGAACACTCCCCCCCAGGTTTCTGTCTGACCTGCTCCCTCCCTGCTCCAGTCTCTGCTCAAGTATCACCATCCTCAAGGAGGCCTTCCTTGACCACCATCTAGAGAGCCGCGCACACACGCACTCCAACCACGCTCATGCCCTCGCTTTGCTTTACTTCCCCCCATGGGATGTAACCTGTTATTAGAAGCACTGGCATCAGGTTTGTTTTACATCCGTTTAATATCTATTTCCTTTAGTAGAATGAAGGGAAAGTAGTTTGTTTTGTTCACAAATGTACTCCCAAAGCCTAAAGTAGTGCCTGACATATACTAAGTGCTCAGTGAAGTATCTGTTGAGCAAAAGGTTATCAAAGATTGTTGACTGCCACATACAGGCAATGACCTTGGAAAAGTGAACAATAACATATTTGAAAACAGTCACACTGGCATGTTCTTCCACTTAGGAGAGCTTAAACCTGTCGTCCCTTTTCAACAAGCTTATGAACCTAGCATGTCGATCAGTGCAGGCATCCATGCCACCGGAAGGATACGAGAAGCGGTCGTTCCATGTTGCTCTCTCCACGTACTCCAACATGACCACGGCTTTGATTGTCGTGAGGAGTTTGTTCCAGGTTTCATCAAAATCCACTACTCTTGGTTTCAGAGACATTGTGCAAGTTTAGTGTTGAAATCTGTTAATTAAAAACAGCGGTAACGTTAGCATGAATTCTACAAGGTCAGTTACTTGTTTCTAAAAAGCACCACATAACTGGACAGCATGCTGCACGGAAGGGGTGAGACCAGAACCTGGCACGTGGTGAGAACGATAAATGCTGGCTGCCATCTTTTCATGACTGTCCAGACAAGGAATTCCACAGAATACCTGCGTTCACTGCAAACTCTAGGAAATAAAAAGCTTTTAGCACAAATTATTTATAATCCAGGGTGGTCCAAAGATTGAGAAGCCTCATTTAATTTGCTGAGAGAAAGAAGCTGGGACCTAATGAGCCAAAAAGTTAACTTCTATCATGAGAAATGCACAAGAGATACTCAATAAAAAGGTTTTGGCCCCAAATCCTTGTGGTTTGCACTCCTTAAACTGGAGACTGAGGCCATATATGAGAAAACACAAGACAATTAAAGGGTTTATTTTCCTGGAGCATCAGTTTAACTAGATTCCAAATCCTTTTCAATATCACACCAGAAGAACAGAATTAAAAGAGAAATGTCTTAAAGTTAAATTTAATTGCACAAGGGAGCACTTTTCCGGCACATGCCTTCACATCCTCCCCAAAGTTTTCCCTCGTTACTAGGACTGTGAAGCACCAAGCTAGTCTGTAGCCAGGGCCAAACAAGGAGGAAACATTCTTCCTCCTGTGTCCCGCTGTGGGAAAAAAGGAGGTAGGGAGACAGTGGGGAGAAGGGGGGAATGCATAGAGAGAGGAAAAAAAGAGACAAGAGGAGGAGACCAGCTGCACGGTCCCGGCCCACAAACTGGAGGTGGTCCTGGGCCCTTCTTACGTTTCTGTCCTGTGAAGAAAAGAACTCAAGAGGAGTCCAAGGAGGGGAAGAAAAAGAATCAGAGAAGCCAAACAAAAACCCAAAAGAGGGTGTGCCACACTAAATCACCTCTCTTTCTTCAACAGACCAGGGGCTCCACCTACAAGCCTGAAACTTCCTCTAACTACCGAGAATGGATTAGCAGTAGTTCCTCTGTGTGTGTGTGTGTGTGTGTGTGTGTGTGTGTGTGTGTGTGTGTGTGTACGTACTGGGGGAAGGGGGAAACCTAAAGCTCTAGCTCTAGATCAGAAAATTAACCTTAACTCCGTCTCACCCTTATTCACACATCCTATCTAACTGTGTTACTCAATATTTCTTAAATCCATCCATTCCTGTGCAACGCTATGAATGTTCTGAGATCAGGCCCTCAGCAGTTCCAGTTTGTATTAATCTTTATCAAAGAAATGCTAACAATTGTTAATATTTACACAGTACTTACTATAAGCCAAACACAAATCTAAGTGCTTTATATAAATTCACTTAATCCTCCCAACAAACTGATTAAGTAGGGCCCAATGTTCTCCCCGTTTTCTAGATAAGAAAACTGATCACAGAGTGATTAAGAAACTTGCTTAAGGTCATGGAGCTATTCAGACCCGCGCTGTAACCCCTGCCCTCAACTGCCATATACAACTATACTGCCTTACTAACATCCTTAGTGAATACTTAGATACATGCCAGGCGTTGTACTAGGCTGAGGATACAGTGGTCAATAAACAAAGTTCTTGACTTTCAAGAAGGTTAGACTCCTGGATCTGGCACTCAGAAACAAAAATAACCTACGTAAACCACAGAGCTGACCATGTCACGCTGGTACTGAAAGCTGTTTGTGATTGTCCACTATAGACAGCATCCGGTTTAAGCTCACTGGCAACATGGCCCACCAAGCTTCCATGGTTTGACCTTGGACTAAAGCACCTCTCCACCTTGCTCTTCTCATGGGACTCCCTTCCTTGACATCATAATCTGGTAACTTCTCTGCTTAGAGGTCACTGAACACAACAGGCTGATTCACACACCCTGCCTTTTATCCTCATTGTTTTCTGTACCTAAAATTCTTCCCTTCTCCTTGCCTCCCCCTTTCCACTCATTCCCCTAACTCCTACTGATAGTTCAGCCTTGGCCCAGAATATCTGTTTTCAAAAAATTTTCTGGGCCCACTTAAGCTAGGTAAGGTGCCCTCTTAAGAGTTACTTGAGAACTCTATGTTTAACCTCTATTAGAGGATTAAACCATGCTCAACTGTGATTATCTGAGTGTTTCTTCAAGGTAGGGACTATTCTGTAACTGTCTATCAAAAAGCTGTCACTGTCCGCTTCACATTCGTTTCCTCCCCTTATAAAAATGGAATCATACTACACACCCTGGTTATAAATTATTTTAATGGTTGCACAGATCACCTTTTAGCTTTATTGAAGTTTTAGCAGAATCAGACTGGCATGGACTTCTCTGCGGAGACCAACAGATTTCTGATAGAATGGGTTTATGTGCAGTGATAATCCATTCTTAGATGGGTGGAAAATGTGGACACCAAGGCGAGAGAAGCCTTCATTTTATTTCAATTGTTTAAATGAGCATTTACTCATGGAGAATTTATGTAAGGATGTGAAAGAGAGAGGGCAAAGAAAGAAACAAGACCACGACCACCCCACTGTTCTTCTCCACTTCCCAAACTGTCAGACAACTCACAAGAATACATATGAGTCTTGTTTTCATTCCTGTGCCACATCATGTCCTACACCTGGTGTCCTGCCAGGACCACTTCCATCCCCAGTCAGTGAGACTATGTCCTACTGAGCACCTGCAAAGTTCAAATCTCACATTACTACAGTTTCCTCTAGCTTTCTTCTGGGCTCATTCATGCAATGTTAGGGTTTTTAACACTTTGGCACACAGGTACTGTGCCTATGGCCCCTAAAAATAAATCATAGGCTCCAAATAAAAAAAAAAATTGAAAAATAAAAATTCATGTTTACTTATGTTTCCAGGTAACATTATGACAATATTTTATGAAAATAACATTTACAAAATTTTCATTACATTTGAAAATGATTCATAGATTAGATTTTCTCACTTACAGCACCATTTCTAAGTATGTATGGCTGTCAATAATAGTAAGTTAAATAATTACAAAAGTGATTTATATAAACATAGAGTTACCATATGACCCAGCAATTCCACTCTATGCAAGAGAAAACATGTCCACACAAAAACCTGGATGCAAATGTTCAGAGCAGCATTATTCATAAAGGTCAAAAAAGTGGAAATAACTCAAATGTCTATCAAGCAATAAATGGATAAATAAAATGTAGTACATCTATACAACAGATTAATATTCTGTAATACAAGAGAATGGAGCACTGATAGATATTACAATACAGATGAACCTTTAAAACACACTATGTGAATAAAGTTGGTCACAAAAGACCACATATTTTAGAATTCCACTTACGTATATGAAATATCCAGAATAGGCAAATCCATAGACACAGGAAGTATTTTAGTGGTTGCATAGGGCTAGAGGACTTGGAGAAAAATGGGAAGTGACTGCTAATTAGGTGATGAAAATGTTCTAGTATTGATTGTCATCATGTTTGTACAACCCTGTGAATGCGCTAAAAACCACTGAATTGTACAGTTCAAGAGTACACTGAATGGTATGTGAAGCATAACTCAATAAAGCTGTTAGACATTTAAGGTGAAATAATCGTATCAAAAACTTTGGAGCAATGTAACGTGGAGGGGAGGGGAGAAAAGGTATATTTACATGGTTGCAAATTCTGAAATCTCAGTCTCCCTCTCACTCCCATGCTCTAGTCACCAGCTCCCATCACCAGAGGCATATATTATATGTGTCTGGGGGTATTTTATACATATATATTGTTATTCCCCTTTTTTAACATAAATGAATATAGAGATGGTCTTTTCCCACTTGTTTTACATAAATGGTATTACACTGCTTACTTAACAATATATTCACTTAACAGTATATTTGGGAAAGTATTCCATTTTAATACACAAGGGTTTCTTTAATCTTAATAGCATTTCATTGTTTGGCTGTATCGGGATTCATTCTACTAAGTTTGATATGATATGTGATGAGTCCTCCAAAATTGAAGTGCCTAGTTTAATATCAGTAATTTTAAGTTAAATAGTTTTTTTTTTATGAATTAGTAAGCTCTTTTTACATTGACATTAACAAGGTTTTCTTCTAAAGATACTAATAACACAATTTAAGTTACAACTGCTATACTAGTTGATAAGAGAAGAAAATTACACTATTATCATGATCTTTAACTACTGTTTATTAAATACCTTCTGAATTCCTCCTATGCTATACATATTATATATATAAGCATTACTAACCATCAACCTGCAATTCAGCAAAATCCAGACTGCAGGAAACGACTGGATAATCAGATTTCTTCAATAAACTATGCACACACATAAGAGAAAAAGAGAGAAAAGAAAATGAGAGTGGGAGAGAGATATATGTGGAGTGGAAATTGAACTAAAATAGACTAAAAAGGCACATTCATCTACCACAGTGTGACTGATCTTATTTGGATCTAGATTTAAGCTCTTTTTAAAAATTATATTTATGATAACCCTGGAAATTTATAAACTGATGGGATATTTGATGACTTTAAAAAATAATTTTTGTAACAATAATTATGAGAGCTTTAAAACTGAGAGTACTTATCTGTCAGAGACACATGCCAAAATATTTATGGATGTAATAAATGCTGTCTGAGATCTGCTTCAAAATTAAACAGCTTGTTTATGAATTGATAATTGTTGAGAATGAGTGATAAGTACATGAGGGATTATTATAATATGCATTTTCTGTATATGTTTGCAATTTTCCAAAGTAAAGGGTAAAAAAAAATATCTTCACCATCATCATCATTAACAGTTCCACAAATATGGGGGGGAGGGGGAAGCACATAAAAGAAATTAGAAAGCTTAAAAAAAAACATAGTATTAATCCAAAAGGTCTAACATTCAATTAATATGCATTCTAGAAAATTAGAATGAGAGGTAATTATCAAAGAAAAAATATTCCAGAACTAATGAACATTAGTTTTCCAACTTAAAAAGGCATACTGAATACCCAGAATATTTGATTTTAAAAATAAATAACAAGGCACCTCTTTTTGACATATTAAAACACTGGGGGTAAAGCAAAGATTCTATAAGTTTTCAGAAAAGAAAAAACGACTATATAAATTATAAAGTCTTTAGATTTACAAGAGCAACACCGGAAGCTGGAAGGTAATATAAAGCAATGCCTTCAAAATTCTCAGGGAAAATGACTAATTACCTAGAATTCTCTATCAAGAGTGGTATCAAATAATTTACTTCCCATGAAGTCATTTTATTCAGGAATCTATTGGAAGATACCCTCTATCAGGAGGAAATGGAACAAACTAAGAAAGACTTGGGATCCCAGAAACAGAGGGACCTAACACAGGAGAGAGGAACAGAAATTTTTCAGAACAGCAGCTTTACAGATTTTAAAAACAACCTGTCGGGCTTCCCTGGTGGCGCAGTGGTTGAGAATCTGCCTGCCAATGCAGGGGACACGGGTTCGAGCCCTGGTCTGGGAAGATCCCACATGCCGCGGAGCAACTAGGCCCGTGAGCTACAATTACTGAGCCTGCGCGTCTGGAGCCTGTGCTCCGCAACAAGAGAGGCCGCGATAGTGAGAGGTCCGCGCACCGCGATGAAGAGCGGCCCCCACTTGCCACAACTAGAGAAAGCCCTCGCACAGAAACGAAGACCCAACACAGCCATAAATAAATAAATAAATAATTAAAAAAAAAAAAAAAAAAAAACAACCTGTCTACACAGACACAGAACAAAGGGCTCCAGGACGGTTCTCTCCAAGAGAAAAAAAGGGTGGGGATACTCTCAAACTCATTTTACAAGACCAGCATTATCAAGATTACCAAAATCAGACAAGGACACCCACAAGAAAAGAAAATTACAGGCCAATATTCCTGATGAACACAGATGCAAAAGTCTTCAAAAAAAATTTAGCAAGCCAAATTCAATGATACACCAGGATCATAAAAGGATCATACACCATGATCAACTGGGATTTATTCCAGGGATGCAAGGTTCACAAATCAATCGACCACATTAATAAAATGAAGAATGAAAATCATATGATCATCTCAACAAATGCAGAAAAAGCATTTGACAAAATTCACCATTCATTTATGACAAAAACTCTCCGCAAAGTGGGTATAGAGGGAATGCACCTCAACATAATAAAGGTCATATGTGACAAGCCCACAGCTAACTGCCTCAACAGTGGAAGCTGAAAGCTTTTCTTCTACGATCAGGAACAAGACAAGGATGCCCACTCTTGCCAAACAGTATTTATTCAATATAGTACTGGAAGTCCTAGCTAGGGCAATTAGGCAAGAAAAAGCAATAAAAGGCATCCAAATTGGAAAAAAAGAAGTAAAGCTGGTAACATGATATTATATAAAGAGAGCCCTAGTTTTTTAACCATAAAACTGTAAAAACTATAATCAAATTCAGTAAAGTTGCAGATACAAAAAATCAATATACAAAAATCTGCTTCATTTCTATACACTAATAACAAACTATCAGAAAGAGAAATTGAGAAAACAATCCCATTTACAACTGCATCAAAAAGAATATGATATCCAGGAATAAATTTAACCAAGGAGGTGAAAGACCTGTACACTGAAAACCATAAGACATTAATGAAGAAAACCGAAGACAACACAAATAAAAGAAAAAAGGAAAGATATCTGTGCTCATGGATTGGAAGAACTATTTTTGTTAAAATGCCCATATTGCCCAAAACAACCTACAGATTCAGTGCAATCCCTATCAAAATTCAAATGGCATTTTTCACAGAAATAGAAAAAACAATGATAAAACTTGCATGGAACAAAACAAAAAACTGAACTCGTAAGTACAGAGAACAGACTGATGAATGCCAGAAGGGAGGGAGTCTGGGGGTGTGTGAAAGGGGTGAAAGAGGTCAAAAGGTATAAACTTCTAGTTATAAAATAAGTCATGGGGCTGTAACGTATACAACATGGTGACTACTGTTAATGATACCCAAATTGCATATTTGAGCTTGTTAAAAGAGTAAATCTTAAAAGTTTTCATCACAAGAAAAAAAATTTGTAACTATGTATGGTGACAGATATTAACTACATTTACTATAGGCATCATTTGTAATATATACAAATATCGAATCATTACGTTGTCCACCTGAAACTAATATAATGCTATATATCAACTATACCTCAATAAAAAATTTTTAAAAAGAAAAGCCACAGTGTAGGAGAAAATATTTGTAAAATATTTATCTGATACAGGACACACACACACACACACACACACACACACACACACACAAAGGACTGGTACTTAGAATATATAAAGAACTCTCAAAGCTCAATCAAAAGAAAACATACAACTCAACTAATAAATGGCCAAAAGACCCAAATGGAAAGTTCAGAAATACTGATAACAAGTAAGCACATAAAAAGATGCTCAACATCATTAGTCATTAGGGAAAGGCATATTAAAACTTCAACAAGATACCACTATACACTTATTAGAATGGCTCAAAAATTCTGACAGTATCAAATGCAGATGAGGACATGGAGCAACTGAAACTCTCATTTGCTGCAGGTGGGAATTTAAAATGAAATAACCACTTGGGCAGTTTCTATTAAAATTAAGCATACACTTCTCATGTGACCCAGCAATCCCATTCCTGGCTATTTATAGATGAGAAATGAAGACAGACATTTACAGAAAAACCTAAACACAAAATTTTAGAGCACCTTTATTCATAACTACCAAAACCCAGAAACTCAAATGTGCCATCAACTAGTGAATGGAAAACAAAATGTGGTGCTTTCACACAATGGTGTACTATTCAGCATTAAAATGGAACAAATCACTGATATGTGGACAACAATGGATGATTCTCAAAAGCATTATGCTAAGTGAAAGCAGACAGACTCATTAGGCTACGTATTGTATGGTTGCTGAAAAAGGCAAAAATATAAGGACATACATCAGATCACTGGTTGTCAGAGACTCAGGATGGACTACAAAGGAGCAAACAGGAAACTTATGGGGTGATAAAATATTCTATACCTTGATTGTGGTGGTGGTTACGTGACCATATAAATTTGTCAAAATTCGAAGAACTGTGTATCTTTTTAGGGTGAATATTACTATGTGTAAGTTATACCTCAATAAACCTGACCCCTCAAACTCAACATGTCCATCCATTTCCAGTATTTCACATCTTAATAAATATTATCATACATCTAGCTCAAGGTAGAAATTTTATTAATCATTCTTGATTTCTCTCTTACTCTCCTCTTCAAATCAATCAATAAGTCCTGTCAACCCTATCTTCTAACCATTTCTTGAATCCAACCACTACTTCCCATTCCCACTGACATCACCCTAATCCAGACCACCACCTCTCACCCAACTACTGCCTCCTAAATGAGCCACCTGTATCCTCTTTTGGCCCCTTGTTACATTCCAAATACTGTGGCCAATGTAAGCTTTCCAAAAATGCAAGTCTGATAATATCATACCCTCTGCTTACAATTCTTCAAAGACTTTTAACTTACAATCCTTATTATCTATCAATTATCATTTAAGAAAAAATAAAACTTCTCTGTGCTTTCTTAATTTATCACTGACTACCCATGAAAGTCAATAAATACTTTATTACTAATATTCTGACAACAAAGACTTTTAAATCGGTTACCAGTTCTAAGAGAATAGCTAGGTAACCCAAGGTAAAGATGAAAATAAAGAAGCAATCAGGAAAATCAAATTGATAAGCTACCTAGATTTCTGATAGCAATGTTCTAAAATCTCTTTTGCTTTTTAAGTTTTTCTCCTCACACACATACCTCACTCCTCAGAACACTGAAAGGTGATCTGTCACTAACCTTTCCTTTCTCCTGAAAATCTTAATTTTCCAGTGAGTTTTAGGTACCGACGTTGAAAGAGCTCCAAAATAACATGGTACTGCCCCAAAGTATGATGTGTTAACACAGCCTAACAAAATTCCCACCCCAAAAATGTTTAAAAAACAAAGTTACTAGTAATAGCAGAAATACAAAAGATATAACTTTGCAAAGATCAGAAGGATTTTAATTTGGAGTGATACTGTGTAGTTCTTCACTTAGACATTTTTCATACAAAGAAGTGACTTGGATAATTACATTTCAGCAGGTAAAGCAGTAACAGAATCTCAAAACATTCCATTTTAAGTCTAGAACTGACATTGGTGCATAATTATTTTATTTGAAATATAAATTTTAGTAAAATGTATAACCATGTTTAACATACTGATCAGTATGACTACAGCTTAACTACTGATAAACATTTCAGTTGCCTTCCAAAAGTATAATTATCAATAATGTAAATGGCTAAACGCTTCAAGTTGTGAGTCTCTTTTTAGTTAAAAAAACAAAACACAACCAAAAAACTAACAAATGATAATTTTTTATTTCAGTATTGATCAGTACCAGCAATAAAAATTTGGCATTCCAAAAATTACCAAAAAGATATAATACTGGGGCCTAAAAAAATTTCAGGTAAGTCAACATACCATAGTTAGTTTTCAAAATGACATTCAGGGGGCTTATTGAGCAGGTTATATTCTAAATACACAAAATAAGGAAAATACTTAAGACCCAATCAAAGAGCATTATTAACTTTGCAATATTTTCCATTTCAAGGGCTGTCTCTAGTGTACACTGACCAAAAATGCTACCACGATTGCATATGAAAATAAGCTCCAAGAATGCAGCTAAACACTTTCATCTTACTGCACTGAATGTGTGACCCATTAGCTATAGCCAAGAGGTACCTTTGTTAGTTGGAGGCTTAGGGTACAAAGCTTACTGTTGCAATGAGGTTTGACACACACAGCTCCACAGCACAAATGTCATCTCCATCACATGACTTTCCTACTTAAGAATTTCTAGTAGTATGCTTAAAAAAAAAAAAAAAAAGGAGGGGGCTTCCCTGGTGGCGCAGTGGTTGAGAATCTGCCTGCCAATGCAGGGGACACGGGTTCAAGCCCTGGTCTGGGAAGATCCCATATGCCGCGGAGCGACTAGGCCCGTGAGCCACAATTGCTGAGCCTGCGCGTCTGGAGCCTGAGCTCCGCCAACAAGAGAGGCCGCGATAGTGAGAGGCCCGCGCGCTGCGATGAAGAGTGGCCCCCACTTGCCGCAACTAGAGAAAGCCCTCGCACAGAAACGAAGACCCAACACAGCCATACATAAATAAATAAAATTAAAAAGAAAAAAAAGGATACCTCTTGACGACTTGGTAAAAAAGAAAAAAAAAAAAAGGAGGAAATTGGTGTAAAAAACATTGGTGTAAAGAGAAATACAGCAGTCTGTCATCCCAGTTGGCAAAATGTACAGTGCAGGATGAAAACCTCAGTCTCAAAAAAAGGGAAGGGGGACAGTGGTAAGTAGGGAATGTATTTATAATACAACAAAGAAGTTACAGAAGACATTTGCTTCCAAAATAAAGCTAATTTGACCAGAATTAAAGACCCTTCTCTCCTCAATGAACTTGAGACTCTCCCACACAGGCATTATTTCTTTCCAAGTTTTCACATCGCTCCCATCAGCATGAAGTTTAAAGTCTTCTTCACTTGCTTTCTCACTTTTTTCCATTTTTAACAATCTAGGCAAGGAATCTAAGATACCAACTAGCCTTAAAAAAAAAATTCTTATATATGTATCAGGGATGAGTTAGAGAACCTGAATTTGTCTGAGTCTCTCATGGGTAGGCAAGCCCAGTTTGGCATGCAGGCTAGACAAGGCTATGACCAATAAGCGTTTTCACAAATAATCCAAACATTAAGATTGCATTTTTTTTCTAGGCCTGACCTTCTATCCAAATATTAAAAAGGGTTACTCTAATTATCCTCTCTTTGCACAATCCAATGACTTGCAATATTTGTTATCCTATTCTGAGAGCTAAATTAAGTCACATATATCTAAAAACCTTGGATTCATTATTTTGGTAACTTTATACTACATACATTATTATGACTATTAGAAAAGTATGCTCTATTTCTGTCAGAAAATAGTAGTCATAAATAAAAGGGGACAGCTAGTGTAAATGCTATAGTGCTTGACTGGAATCAGAGTTATCAGTATGAACTCATGGTTTTTAACACACACACAAATATAAAAAGATATAGAAATAAACATAGATGTTTGTGTATGCATGGATTAGTATACATATATAGTTCTAGCTCTGCTCATTGAGCGGGCCTAGGAACAATGACACCCCAGTGGCAACGAACACACAGAGCATCCAGATCTTGGTTTCTAGATACCATTCTCCAACAGAAGGAGCCAGAGCTTGGAGAAGTGATTGGTTCCAGGGCTGCAGCAAGGAAAATATGAGCCTGGACATCTTATGATGCCAGAAAATAGGAAGTGCTTTCCTAAAGAGGATGGGGGATGTCCAAAAGACAAAGAGCCAACCTGAAAGCCACAGTGGAACAATCTGAGCGATAAAATAAATAATGATAGAATTAGATTATAAACCATAGAGTAAAACAAATATCTATGACTCAACACTGATACAAACAAATTACTGAATCAACAAATATGGAGAAGGGACAGTTCTCCCTTATAGAAGAATTCCAATTAATAAGTGTAGAAGGAAATGAGAAAAATATAAAATTGCCATCAGGTGAACACTACTATAATAATTATTACAAGCAAGAACTACCAAAGGATGCTGCAATGAATGGGCAAAAATTTGAGAACAGGATTTCTGCACAGTTTCAATCTCCCCCAAGATATCCAGTAATTACAAAGAGAAAAACAGTAACTTTACAAGCAGAGAAATTTAACAGACATGACCTTAATGAGAGTCAATATCACCTCTAATAGGATATACTGACACCCTGTATCCTGTGATGTGACGCACTGAGTAGGACTCAGTATCACTTCTCTAGTATTCCTGCCAAAAATGTACAACCTCAATCTAACTATGAGAAAACATAAGACAAACCAAAGTTGAGAGACATTCTACAAAATAACTGACCACACTCATCACAAGCATGAAGGTGATGGAAGATGAGAAAAGACTATCACAGATCAGAAGAGCCTAGGGAGACACATGCTAAAGGCTGTGTCTGATCCTGGATTGAATCTTGAAAGAGGTAAAGGACATTACAGGAAAAACTGGTGAGATTCAAATAAGGTCCGTAGTTTAATTAACAGTATTGTACCAGTGTTAATTTTCCTCATTTTGATCATTGTGCTCTGGTTACGTAAGCTGTTAACATTACAAAAAGCTGGGGGAAAAGTATACTTGAGCTCTCTGTACTATTTGTGCAACTTCTCTGCAAGTCTAAAATTACTCCATTTAAAAAAATTGGGGGGACTTCCCTGGTGGTCCAGGGGTTAAGAATCCACACTTCCACTGCAGGGGGCACAGGTTCGAAAATTCCACATGCTGCACAGTGCAGTCAAAACTAAATAAATAAATAAATAAAATTTTAAGTATCCTCTACTTTTTTTCAACTGAAGTAAAACAAAGTTGAGAAATTCAAGAAATATCTATACAGGGTAAATCCAACATTTCACTATTTGAAAAGCAACCAACATTGGAACAGGACTTAAGTCATTGAGTTAATAGATATTTATTAAGTATTTAAAATATTCAGACCTCTCTCTACCAGGTACTAGAGATGCTGCCTTCAAGAAGCATACAGCTGATAAGAGAAACAAAAATGATAAACTATTAGCCTGATTGATGAAAAATTCTGACACATACACAATCAGGCTATAATCCAATGATTAAATAACAACAGTAACATCATTTACAATGTTAAAGTATATAAATGGAAATCCCTTGGATAACTAAAATCTTCAAATAGGACATTAACATCTATACATTTACAGAGTTTAAGCAAGCTTAATACGTTCACCACACGTTTCTTAGTAATTAGTGTCTAATGCTTCAAAAAGAAA
Organism: Balaenoptera ricei; assembly: GCF_028023285.1. Taxonomy (NCBI): domain Eukaryota; kingdom Metazoa; phylum Chordata; class Mammalia; order Artiodactyla; family Balaenopteridae; genus Balaenoptera; species Balaenoptera ricei. Next base: position 18,718,665 of record NC_082640.1, read on the forward strand.
TATTAAATATTTTCTACCAAAGATTATATTTCTCCAACCTAGAAACTAGCTGCTTACTTATCTCAGACAAAAAAGAAAAAAAAGGACGTAACAGTAACAAAAATAACCACAAGAATCAAACTGAACAAAACAGTTCATGAATCAAGAACAATCTCAGAAAAAAAAGAGGTAGATCAGTTTACATAGGAAGTTATCTGGCTAAAGACAGCTAACTGAAAATCAAAATGCCAACCAATATAAAAAGTATTATAAATTCAGTAGAGAACACAATAAGTCTGGATTTTTTAATTCTTCAAAATAACAAAGCTTAAAGCAACTTACAGAATATTCCATCTCCCCTCCTCCAGGTCAATCAACAGGGTTTAACTGCACCCAAAAGTTGTTGCAGATGCTAATATCATGATCTTAACACTACTCATTGTCTCAAAATTTTTAAGAATCAAAGGAACTTCACTGTTCTAGTATCTCCAACAGGCCTTTCCAAATACACAGTAGTAACATAGTTTGAATCTATATACAGATCTTCTTCAACTTAAGATCAGGTTACATCCCACTAAACCCATCGGAAGTTAAAAATATCGTTAGGTTGAAATGCATTTAATATACCTAACCTACGAACATCATAGCTTAGCTTAGCCTACCTTAAACGTGCTCAGGACACTTACATGAGTCCACGGTTGGGCAAAATCATCTAACACAAAGCCTACTTTATAATAAAGTGTTGAATATCTCATGTAATTTTTTGACTACTGTACTGAAAGTGAAAAACAGAATGGTTGTATGGGCACAGAATGATTGTAAGTATATTGGTTGTTCACCCTCGTAATTGCTAGGCTGACTGGGATCTGAGGCTCACTGCCCAGCATCACAAGATTATCATACTCCATATTGCTAGCCCAAGAAAAGACCAAAATTCAAAATTCAAAGTATGGTTTCTACTGAATGCATATCACTTTTGTACCATGATAAAGTTGAAAAATTGTAAGTCAAACCATCGTAAATCGGGGAAGGTCTGTAATCTTTAAGATAATAACACAAGGATTATGCTAACATCTGCAATGCAATAGAAACATTACTGTTAAGATTCAAACCCAGGCAAAGAGCCAGATCACTCTGAACAGATAGTTTGATTATTAACTGGTTACTGAGAGAGAATTCAGTCATACATCTCAAGTATCAATAACTTCTTATGTCTCATGATAACATTCCAAATTTCTGCTTGTTTTTCTAAGATTTAACATCAGCAAGACAAACTTCAAAATATTAACATTCAAGGGCTTGATCTTGTCATTAATTTACTTGAATTTAACTGACAGTACATATATGAAAACGCTGCTTTCAATCATAATCAAACTTTTTTTTAGCATATAAAGAAAACAGGCAGATAAGGTGAAACACACACACACACAAACAGCGCAAACTTCTATAAAAAGCCTTACAAAAATAACAGCTCTTTAAACAACTCCACATTTGCAGGTTCCAAACTCAAAGAGCGCCGGGACCAAATCATAAAATGTTGCAGTGCCCCATGATTGTCTCCTCTTCTTTCTACATTCTTTCTTTAGGTGGTCTCATACTGCTTCATAACTTTTAAATACTATTTAATACTCTTAAAAATACAAGGTGTCAAAGCAAGGAAAGTATGCTTCCACTTCTGCCGAGTGGGGAGAAGAATCTACACACATTTGCCTACATGTGCACAAAATATATCTTTGGAAAGATGAGTAAGAAACCACTAACATATTTGGCCTTGACAAAAACTGCAGGGAAAGAAATAAGGGAGATTTTCATTCTATATCCCATCAAACATTTCAAATTCTGAATCAGGTGAATGTAGTTTCTATGCAAACATAATTATAATAAACCAACAGATAAAGGCGGATGACTCCCCATCTCTTTCTCTCACTAGAATTTAAATTCGACGAAGGCAGAGATTTTTGTCTATTTTTTCACTACTATACATCCCCACTGCCTAGTCCACAGCTAGTACTTGAAAAATATTTGATGAATGAACGAAGGACTCCCTAACCTCTCCACTAAATTCCAGACGTGTATATCCAATTGCCTGCTTCTCCCCTCCACATGAACATCTAACAGGTCCTATGTAACATGTCCCCTCCAACCCTATCCCCATATAACAACCTGCCTCCCTCACTTCTTCCCCATCTCAATATGTGGCATCACCATGCTCCATGTAAAGCCCCAAACCCAGGAGTCACCCATGTCCCAACCAACTGCATTCCCATCCAACCATGCCAAATCACTACTTTTAACTATAAAATATATCTCAAAATCTTTTTTACTTGACACCAGTCACTACTCAAATCTGCCACAGCCTTCCTCACTGGTATCCCTGCTATTCTCTTATCCAATCTCCTTCACAGTCAGATTGTAAACCAGACCATATCACTCCTAGCTTCACAAAAAGGGAATAGCTTTTCAATGTACTTTAAGAATAAAAGCCAAACAAACTCCTTTGGATAACAGACCTCACATGACCTGACCTCTGGCTACCACCTAACCTCTTCACTCTCATGAGGGTCCCAGCCCACCTTCACTGAGTTTCTTTCAATTTGCCGAACCCAAGCTTGAAACCACCTCTAGGGATTTCCATTTACTGTTCCCTCAGACAGGAACACTCTTCCCTCAGACTTCCAAAGGCTAAATCCTTCCCACTTTTCAGGTATCAGGTCAAAAGTCACCTCAGACAGGTCTTTCCTGACCACAGCATCTGAAGCAGTCTGTCCCGGTCACTACCACAACTCCCTATTTTACTTCCTTTACAGCACTTATGATTCTCTGAAATTGCTTTTATTTCTTAATTACTTTCTGACTTTCCCTTACCTCCCAGAATTGAAGCTCCGGGAAAGCAGAAATTTCACGTGTCTTGTTTATGGTTGTATCCCTAATGCTTCCAGTAATGCTTGGCATACGAATCAGGTGCTTAATAAATATTGAACTGTTAGACAAGGCAAAACTGACTTTAAAGAAGGTCCACAGCATTTAATTTAGTGACAGACTGGTGAAGATAAAAAACATGAATAAACTACCTTTCCACATAAAACACTGAAAAAAATCACCAAAGGGTGGAGAGTGAAGTAAGAGTATTTCAGATGCATGTGAACATTCAAAGACACACATACTTCGTGCATGCACACTATAGAGATGTTCCCCCAACTTATAAACAGCATCTGGGGTGGGGGGAAGATTAACTCAAAACACTGTGTACGTCTGCTATTTCATCTCTGACTCTTTTGGAAGGGTCTTCCAAACACTATATTTGGGCAAAAGAGGCAAAATATAAACAATTTGTTCAACTGTCTGTCTTGGAAAGAACTGTGAGATTGTAAAAAGGAGGGAGCAGTCTTTTGAGTGTTTTTAAATGCCTATTACGTAGTCGGAAGTAAATGAGAACTAAGTGATTATTTCCCATACCTTACTATGAGTGTAGATTTGGGACAGGTCTAGCTCAAAGATGCTTACACTGTAAAGTCAAACAGTCTGTAGCGAATATTAATAGTTCTTATCTTATTATCAAAATTTTAACTTCCAAGGTACTGTCCTTCAACTGGTAATAGTAATCCCTGGGGAAAGGAGAGGATTTAACTGTAACAACAGCCAGCAACTCGCAAATGTTTTATGTACATGCACGTATTTGCGGGGTGATGGGGAATGGTGCAGACTCCCTGGTGTGTTAACTAAGTGCTCTTAGGAGAGTCTAAGGATCTAATTTCACCAAACCCTAAGTGGTGAGACAGGTCTAGCATGCACATAGGACACTACTCCCCAGAGCTATCAATCTTCGCTGTCTGCGGAAACAAAAGTGAAAATACTCGTAGTAAGGATATAAGAGACTGATGCCGCCCCCCCCCCCACCCCGGCCCCAGCAAACACACAGAGCTCAGTGCCCGCGTGAGGACGTAAATAAGCAGAGAACACGCACTCGCACCTTCCCTCCCTAGGAGGAAAATGAGGCCGAGGGAGGGGCGGCCAAGACCGGCTTGGGAGGCCCGGGATGCAGTCCGGGGGCGGCCGGGCTCCGGGGCTGGCGCTCCTGGAGCCGGGGTCACCCACAGGACACCCCGTCCCCAGCCGCCCCTCCATCCCTCCCCTCCCCCTCCGTGCCCCCAACTCCTCTCCCCGCCCCAGCCCCGCCACCCACTAACCGGGAAGGGAAGTTTCCCGGTGCCCGCAGCCGGCTCCGGGCCTTCAGCGGGTTACCTGCTGCAGAGGCGGGACGCGGGGCAGGGGCCAGGGGTGGGAGACAGCCCGAGGGCGCGCAGGACGAAGCCCGGCGAGGAGGGTGGGCGGCGGCGGCTGTCAGCTCCGTCCCTGCTCACCGCGCTGCCATTACTGCGCGCAGGCGCCTCCCCGCCGGCCGCCGCCACCGCCGAGAAGGGGGGGGGCCCGGGCCGGGGCCGCGGCCGGGCGCTCACCTGCCGCCGCGGGAACACTGCAGAGCTCCCGGATGGGACGGCGCGGTGGGAAGCGGAGAGGGGAGAAGGGCGGGCGGGCTATGCGAGCTGTGAAACAACTGTCCTCCGCTGCCTGGCTTTCCCGACACGCCCTCGGGGCTCCTCTTCCGCGGCCTCCGACCCCCCCTGTGCCGGCGATGGTAGAGTCCGCATACGGCGAGTGCCGAGGGCCGCTCTTGTGCGATCGCGGAAGGCCGCGGGACCCGTGCTCCGAGCGGCTGCGAGCGGCGCCCGCTGCCCACGAGCCCTCGCTGTTCGCTGAGCTGGGGACCGGGGACCCCCAAGTTAGGGACTGCTGATAACAGTGTGTCAGAAAAGTGGTCTCAGCACAAGGATTTATCCCTTGAGTTCTTTCAGCACTATGTGAACATTCTGATACACCACCATCTCCTTGCCACCTACTTCTATGGGCTTTTCAAAAGATCAAAATGTATTAGCAAAATTAGTTTCCTCGGACATATTCTTTTTGTAGTAAGTTTTTATCTGTAGCCATTCTGAGACATAAATGTGTATTTTCAGTAGAGGCCCGTCTCTTCACAGCCGTGACCCCAACTCCCCGCCTCCCCGCACCTGTCAGTCCAAGGGTTTCCTCGCATACAATTTCTAAGGGTGATGTTGACAAAAGTGCAGACGCACCCATCACCTCCTAGTACACACAACACCGCAGGGAACAAAAGCCTGGCTTTATTCCTTATCAGCCTTTCGTATCTACAAGATCTCAGAAGTCAGAGTCTAGTCTTCTTTGTGCGTTCTGAGCAAGCCTTTCCCTTCCAACACTCTTTTCTTCAAACTATTTGGACCAGTCCTTTAAGGCCCACTTAAAATGCTGTCTCCCGACCTGATAAGTCCCACCGGTCTTTCTCCTCTTCTAATCTGCCTCTCGCTGCACTTGAAGTCCGCAGCCCTTCTTTTAAGAAAGTTATTATTATATGCTAAATTCAATTCCATTATATGACCTGTTTTCTCACATGTTCTCCTTCTAATTCAGCAATTCTAAGTGTGATCCCCAGACCTCTGGAAATCTCCAAGAGCTTTTTAGGGGTCCCAATGTTAAAAACAATCTTCGTTGTAAATGACATGTTCTTTGTCTTTTTTTCTGGGTTCACATAACACAGCTGACATCGCCTCAGCAGGGGTCAAGAGGGTGGCACAGGGAATTCCCTGGCGGTCCCATGGTTAGGACTCAGCCCTTTCACTACCGTGGGCCTGCGTTGGATTCCCGGTAGGGGAACTAAGATTCCCCCCAAGCCCGGCGGCAGGACGAGAAAAAAAAAAAGAGGGTAGTACAAAACTATCCCGCTGGTCGTTGCATTGCTCCCACACTCTCCCGGTCTGTTTTTGTTTTTTTAATTTAGGAATATCCTGGATGAAGTAGTAAAAAATATGAGTTTTTTAAAATTCAATCCTGAGTACACGTCTTTCTAACATTGTGAGGGAAAAAACGTGAAGCACACATACACTCTTGCTGTATACCAAAGTAGCAATGGTCGTCTTGAAGAAAAACACTTGAGCGGCTGACTTGAGAGCTGAACTAGCTGTTTTTCATGGAGTGCCATTTTTCCTTGAAAGAACAGTTGACAGAAAAACTAATGTTACTCTGACTTGGGCATTGACACATTTCTCCAAAATGAATAAAGTGAGCCTAACACTTCAAGCAAAACAACTGACAGTATTTGTTGCCAATGATAAAATGTAGCTTCCCAGTGAAATTTGGAAAATTTATGTCAACACTGTCAATGGAAATAATCAATAAACAATCTATAATCGGAATAGAAAAGAGTTTTCTTCCAGCCAAACTGAGAACTATAGTCCGGGAGAAACAGCTTCCAGAAGCACCTGAATTGTGTTCCTCCAGGCTCAAAAATGGGGGAAGCTGATATGGGCAAAACCCACAAAGTTACCTAAGTTGTTTGTGAAGACTTAGGATTGGAACTAGCAAAAAATAAGGATGCTTGTTAGGTAAGAATTGGTTGGGGTCCAAAACGGTTGCAGAGTTCAAACGGGAGACCTTGAGACCATAAGGTTGCAGCTGTCAGCTGCTAGAAGATATTGTTTTGAGAACTGCTGGTGTTTTCCTTGATTCAGAAAATTCAAGTTCTCAGTGCTGCAATAATATGTCTGAAACCATATCCACAGTGGCAACCAGGCTCCATTTTGAATGCCTGAACCACAATTACTCCATTTTGATTTTTTTAATGCATTCTTTTCTTTAATGGTTAAAGCAGATGTACAATGTATGTTTGACTGGTCATAAGACAGGCTGTTCCTTTTTTTTTTTTTTTTTAAGATTGAAATCTGAGTTTATTTTTTTAAAATATGCATGGCAAAAATACCATAAAAGTAGAAATGACAAACTGTACACATACATTTCTTTTTTTCTTTTGAATTTTTGAATTTTATTTTATTTATTTTTTTATACAGCAGGTTCTTATTAGTCATCCATTTTATACATATTAGTCTATACATGTCAATCTCAGTCTCCCAATTCATCCCACCACCACCCCACCCCTATCCCCCCCGGTGTCCATATGTTTGTTCTCTACATCTGTGTCTCTATTTCTGCCCTGCAAACCGGTTCATCTCTACCATTTTTCTAGGTTCCACATACATGCATTAACGTACGATATTTGTTTTTCTCTTTCTGACTTACTTCACTCTGTATGACAGTCTCTAGATCCATCCACATCTCTACAAATGACCCAATTTCGTTCCTTTTTATGGCTGAGTAATATTCCATTGTATATATGTAGCACATCTTCTCTACCCATTTGTCTGTCGATGGGCATTTAGGTTGCTTCCATGACCAGGCTATTGTAAATACTGCTACAATGAACATTGGGGTGCATGTGTCTTTTTGAATTATGGTTTTCTCTGGGTATATGCCCAGTAGTGGGATTGCTGGATCATATGGTAATTCTATTTTTAGTTTTTTAAGGAACCTCCATACTGTTCTCCATAGTGGCTGTATCAATTCACATTCCCACCAACAGTGCAAGAGGGTTCCCTTTTCTCCACACCCTCTCCAGCATTTGTTGTTTGTAGATTTTCTGATGATGCCCATTCTAACTGGTGTGAGGTGATACCTCCTTGTAGTTTTGATTTGCCTTTCTCTAATAATTAGTGATGTTGAGCAACTTTTCACGTGCTTCTTGGCCATCTGTATGTCTTCTTTGGAGAAATGTCTATTTAGGTTTTCTGCCCATTTTTGGATTGGGTTGTTTGTTTTTTTAATATTGAGCTGCATGAGCTGTTTATATATTTTGGAGATTAATCCTTTGTCCATTGACTCATTTGCAAATATTTTCTCCCATTCTGAGGGTTGTCTTTTTGTCTTCTTTATGGTTTCTCTTGCTGTGTAAAAGCTTTGAAGTTTCATTAGGTCCCATTTGTTTATTTTTGTTTTTATTTCCATTACTCTAGGAGGTGGATCAAAAAAGATCTTGCTGTGATTTATGTCAAAGAGTGTTCTTCCTATGTTTTCCTCTAAGAGTTTTATAGTGTCCAGTCTTACATTTAGGTCTCTAATCCATTTTGAGTTTATTTTTGTGTATGGTGTTAGGGAGTGTTCTAATTTCATTCTTTTACATGTAGCTGTCCAGTTTTCCCAGCACCACTTATTGAAGAGACTGTCTTTTCTCCATTGTATATCCTTGCCTCCTTTGTCATAGATTAGTTGACCACAGGTGCGTGGGTTTATCTCTGAGCTTTCTATCCTGTTCCATTGATCTAGATTTCTGTTTTTGTGCCAGTACCATATTGTCTTGATTACTGTAGCTTTGCAGTATAGTCTAAAGTCAGGGAGTCTGATTCCTCCAGCTCCATTTTTTCCCCTCAAGACTGCTTTGGCTATTTGGGGTCCTTTGTGTCTCCATACAAATTTTAAGATTTTTTTGTTCTAGTTCCATAAAAAATGCCATTGGTAAATTGATAGGGATTGCATTGAATCTGTAGATTGCTTTGGGCAGTATAGTCATTTTCACAATATTGATTCTTCCAATCCAAGAACATGGTATATCTTTCCATGTGTTTGTATCATCTTTAATTTCTTTCATCAGTGTCTTATAGTTTTCTGCATACAGGTCGTTTGTCTCCCTAGGTAGGTTTATTTCTAGGTATTTTATTCTTTTCCTTGCAATGGTAAATGGGATTGTTTCCTTAATTTCTGTTTCTGATCTTTCATTGTTAGTGTATAGGAATGCAAGAGATTTCTGTGCATTAATTTTGTATCCTGCAACTTTACCAAATTCAATGTTTAGCTCTAGTAGTTTTCTGGTGGCATCTTTAGGATTCTCTACGTATAGTATCATGTCATCTGCAAACAGTGACAGCTTTACTTCTTCTTTTCCAATTTGGATTCCTTTTATTTCTTTTTCTTCTCTGACTGCTGTGGCTAGGACTTCCAAAACTATGTTGAATAATAGTGGTGAGAGTGGACATCCTTGTCTTGTTCCTGATCTTAGAGGAAATGCTTTCAGGTTTTCACCATTTCATTGAGATGATGTTTGCTGTGGGTTTGTCGTATATGGCCTTTATTATGTTAAAGTAGGTTCCCTCTATGCCCACTTTCTGGAGAGGTTTTATCATAAACGTGTGTTGAATTTTGTCAAAAGCTTTTTCTGCATCTGTTGAGATGATCATATGGTTTTTCTTCTTCAATTTGTTAATATGGTGTATCACATAGATTGATTTGTGTATATTGAAGAATCCTTGCATCCCTGGGATAAATCCTGCTTGATCATGGTGTATGAACCTTTTAATGTGTTGTTGGATTCTGTTTGCTAGTATTTTGTTGAGGATTTTTGCATCTATATTCATCAGTGATATTGGTCTGTAATTTTCTTTTTTTGTAGTATCTTTGTCTGGTTTTGGTATCAGGGTGATGGTGGCCTCATAGAATGAGTTTGGAAGTGTTCCTTCCTCTGCAATCTTTTGGAAGAGTTTGAGAAGGATGGGTGTTAGCTCTTCTCTAAATGTTTGATAGAATTCACCTGTGAAGCCATCTGGTCCTGGACTTTTGTTGGAAGATTTTTTATCACAGTTTCGATTTCATTACTTGTGATTGGTCTGTTCATATTTTCTATTTCTTCCTGGTTCAGTCTTGGAAGGTTACACCTTTCTAAGAATTTGTCGATTTCTTCCAGGTTGTCTATTTTATTGGCATAGAGTTGCTTGTAGTAGTCTCTTAGGATGCTCTGTATTTCTGCAGTGTCTGTTGTAACTTCTCCTTTTTCATTTCTAATTTTATTGATTTGAGTCCTCTCGCTCTTTTTCTTGATGAGTCTGGCTAATGGTTTATCAATTTTGTTTCTCTTCTCAAAGAACAAGCTTTTAGTTTTATTGATCTTTGCTATTGTTTTCTTTGTTTCTATTTCATTTATTTCTGCTCTGATCTTTATGATTTCTTTCCTTCTGCTAAGTTTGGGTTTTGTTTGTTCTTCTTTCTCTAGTTCCTTTAGGTGTAAGGTTAGATTGTTTATTTGAGATGTTTGTTGTTTCTTGACGTAGGCTTGTATTGCTATAAACTTCCCTCTTAGAACTGCTTTTGTTGCATCCCATAAGTTTTGGATCGTCATGTTTTCTTTGTCATTTGTCTCTAGGTATTTTTTGATCTCCTCTTTGATTTCTTCAGTGATCTCTTGGTTATTTAGTAACGTATTGTTTAGCCTCCATGTGTTTGTCTTTTTTTTTTTTTTTCATGTGTTTGTCTTTTTTACGGCTTTTTCTCTGTAATTGATTTCTAATCTCACAGCGTTGTGGTCAGAAAAGATGCTTAATATGATTTCAATTTTCTTAAATTTACTGAGGCTTGATTTGTGACCCAAGATGTGATCTATCCTGGAGAATGTTCCGTGTACACTTGAGAAGAAAGTGTAATCTTCTGTTTTTGAATGGAATGTCCTATAAATATCAATTAAATCTATCTGGCCTCTTGTGTCATTTAAAGCTTGTGTTTCCTTATTAATTTTCTGTTTGGATGATCTGTCCATTGGTGTAAGTGAGGTGTTAACGTCCCCCAGTATTACTGTGTTACTGTTGATTTCCCCTTTTAGAGCTGTTAGCAGTTGCCTTATGTATTGTGGTGCTCCTATGTTCGGTGCATATATATTTATAATTGTTATATCTTCTTCTTGGATTGATCCCTTGATCATTATGTAGTGTCCTTCCTTGTCTCTTGTAACATTCTTTATTTTAAAGTCTATTTTAGGGGCTTCCCTGGTTGTGCAGTGGTAAAGAATCTGCCTGCCAATGCAGGGGACACGGGTTCAAACCCTGGTGTGGGATGATCCCACATGCCGCGGAGCAGCTAAGCCCGTGCACCACAACTACTGAGCCTGCACTCTAGAGCCTGTGAGCCACAACTACTGAGCCCACGTGCCACAACTACTGAAGCCCACATACCCAGGGCCCGTGCTCTGCAACAAGAGAATCCACTGCAACGAGAAGCCCACGCACTGCAATGAAGAGTAGCCCCACTTTCCGCAACTAGAAAAAGCCCATGCACAGCAACAAAGACCAAACACAGCCATAAATAAATAAATAAATAATTTTTTAAAAAAATAAAAATAAAGTCTATTTTATCAGATATGAGTATTGCTATTCCAGTTTTCTTTTGATTTCCATTTGCATGGAATATCTTTTTCCATCCCCTCACTTTCAGTCTGTATGTGTCCCTAGGTCTGAAGTGGGTCTCTTGTAGACAGCATATATATGGGTCTTGTTTTTGTATCCCTTCAGCTAGCCTGTGTCTTTTGGTTGGAGCATTTAATCCATTCACGTTTAAGGTAATTATTGATATGTATGTTCCTATTACCATTTTCTTAATTGTTTTGGATTTGTTTTTGTAGGTCCTTTTCTTCTCTTGTGTTTCCCACTTAGAGAAGTTCCTTTAGCATTTGTTGTAGAACTGGTTTAGTGGTGCTGAATTCTCTTAGCTTTTGCTTGTCTGTAAAGCTTTTGATTTCTCCAACGAATCTAAATGAGATCCTTGCCGGGTAGAGTAATCTTGGTTGTAGGTTCTTCCCTTTCATCACTTTAAGTATATCATGCCACTCCCTTCTGGCTTGGAGAGTTTCTGCTGAGAAATCAGCTGTTAACCTTATGGGAGTTCCCTTGTATGTTTTTTGTCATTTTTCCCTTGCTGCTTTCAATAATTTTTCTTTGTCTTTAATTTTTGCCAATTTGATTACTATGTGTCTCGGCATGTTTCTCCTTGGGTTTATCCTGTATGGGACTCTCTGCGCTTCCTGGACTTGGGTGGCTATTTCCTTTCCCATGTTAGGGAAGTTTTCGACTATAATCTCTTCAAATATTTTCTCTGGTCCTTTCTCTCCCTCTTCTCCTTCTGGGACCCCTATAATGCAAATGTTGTTGTGTTTAATGTTGTCCCAGAGGTCTCTTAGGTTGTCTTCATTTCTTTTCATTCTTTTTTCTTTATTCTGTTCCGCGGCAGTGAATTCCACCATTCTGTCTTCCAGGTCACTTATTCGTTCTTCTGCCTCAGTTATTCTGTTATTGATTCCTTCTAGTGTATTTTTCATTTCAGTTATTGTGTTGTTCATCTCTGTTTGTTTGTTCTTTAATTCTTCTAGGTCTTTGTTAAATATTTCTTGCATCTTCTTGATCTTTGCCTCCATTCTTTTTCTGAGGTCCTGGATCATCTTCACTATCATTATTCTGAATTCTTTTTCTGGAAGGTTGCCTATCTCCACTTCATTTAGTTGTTTTTCTGGGGTTTTATCTTGTTCCTTCATCTGGTACATAGCCCTCTGCCTTTTCATCTTGTCTATCTTTCTGTGAATGTGGTTTTTGTTCCACAGGCTGCAGGATTGTAGTTCTTCTTGCTTCTGCTGTCTGCCCTCTGGTGGATGAGGCTATCTAAGAGGCTTGTGCAAGTTTCCTGATGGGAGGGACTGGTGGTGGGTAGAGCTGGGTGTTGCTCTGGTGGGCAGAGCTCAGTAAAACTTTAATCTGCTTGTCTGCTGATGGGTGGGGCTGGGTTCCCTTCCTGTTGGTTGTTTGGCCTGAAGCAACCCAACACTGGAGCCTATCCAGCTCTTTGGTGAGGCTAATGGCGGACTCTGGGAGGGCTCACACCAAGGGGTACTTCCCAGAACTTCTGCTGCCAGTGTCCTTGTCCCCACAGTGAGACACAACCACCCCCCGCCTCACAGGAGACCCTCCAACACTAGCAGGTAGGTCTGGTTCAGTCTCCTATGCCGTCACTGCTCCTTCCCCCTGCATCCTGATGTGCACACTACTTTGTGTGTGCCATCCAAGAGTGGAGTCTCTGTTTCCCCCAGTCCTGTCAAAGTCCTGCAATCAAATCCTGCTAGCCTTCAAAGTCTGATTCTCTAGGAATTCCTCCTCCCGTTGCCGGACCCGCAGGTTGGGAAGCCTGACGTGGGGCTCAGAACCTTCACTCCAGTGGGTGGACTTCTGTGGTATAAGTGTTCTCCAGTTTGTGAGTCACCCACCTAGCAGTTATGGGATTTGATTTTATTGTGGTTGCACCCCTCCCACCGTCTCACTGTGGCTTCTCCTTTGTCTTTGGATGTGGGGTATCTTTTTTGGTGAGTTCCAGTGTCTTTCTGTCGATGATTGTTCAGCAGTTAGTTGTGATTCCCAGTGCTCTCGCAATAGGGAATGAGAGCACGTCCTTCTACTCCGCCATCTTGAACCAATCTCCAAGACAGCCTGTTCTAGTTAGCCTAAAGTTCAAGCCAAATCATGTATAAGCCGGAATGTTTTCACCATACCTCAATACGTGAAAATGTCTTCTATCACTGCCATGAGCTTGACATCTTAAAGACTTTTCTGGGGGCTTCCCTGGTGGCACAGTGGTTGAGAGTCTGCCTGCTAATGCAGGGGACACGGGTTCGAGACCTGGTCTGGGAGGATCCCACATGCCGCGGAGCAACTGGGCCCGTGAGCCACAACTGCTGAGCCTGCGCGTCTGGAGCCTGTGCCCCGCAACGGGAGGGGCCTCGATAGTGAGAGGTCCGCGCACCGCGATGAGGAGTGGCCCCCACTTGCCGCAACTGGAGAAAGCCCTCGCACGAAGCGAAGACCCAACACTGCTAAAAATAAATAAATAAATAAATAAATAAATAGAGTAGCTATTAATTTAAAAAAAAGACTTTTCTGATGAGACTGTAGCACTATTAATGGTCGTGATTTTTTGATACTGTATGATGAGATATCTCAACGTATGGAAGATGTACATGACACAGTGAACCAATATTTTCCAAATGACCAATGCAGGACATTTCAAAATCATGCATGGTTAAAAGATTGATTCAAAGTGAAAGGTAGACCAATGGATAGATAGGGGTGTGTGTGTCTGTGTTTACACATATATAAAAAACAGAGTACAAAACATTACCTGATATGGTTTCAGATTTTCATTGCAACTAACCTTTAAGAAACGTCCACCTGTCAAATTTTCTGTAGTATCAGAGAAGAATATCCACAATTACCCAAAAAGACTATTAAATTCTTCTCCTAAGACCACCTATTTTCTTCATATACCTCAATCATAGGGAATCTAGCTATCTTTTATTAAGCCAGATTTAAAGAGAAACACAAAAACAGAAAGCAATACAATTCTTCTCACTAAAAGAATGAAAACTCAAAGAATTTCTTTTATTTTGGAAAAGGTGATTATTTTTCATAAAGACATGCAGTTTATGTTAAAATGTGTTGGTTTTTTAAAATTAATAATTAAGTGTTTTTAATTTCTGTTTTGAATTCTAATATGGGAACTAGTGCTAGATATCACCCACATAAACATAGCTCTTTGAGTTCCTCAATAATATTTAAGAGTGTAAAGTGGTCCAGGGACCAGAATTTTGAAAACAGTTGCCCTGAACTCATGAAGCACCTCTGCTCTCACCATTTTCCTTGCAAACTCTAGCTGGAGGTGTGGATTAACACAGAGAGTGCCAAAGATGAATCACTGTAACACTCCTCCATTCTAAATGCTAGAGACCTTTCTAGAATTTATATCTTACCCAACCTGGGTAATAGGGAAATTACATTTCTAAAAAAGTTATAGCATATAAAGCCCTAATATTAAGTTGAGATTACTTCGTCATTCCAGAAAAAAAAAAAAAAAAGTATCCTTTCTAGTCAACCCTTCAAGACACTGCTTTAAGCAATACTTGGCCTTTACCTCCAAACCAAACCTCAAACCCTAGTTCATCTCTGAGTCCTCTCCTTTTACTTTTTAGCAAAAGCTACATATATTACTTTAAAAATGTATTTTGGCTTTCTGTAATGTTTATTGAATTCCTTTATTTTTTTCCAATTTCAAAAGTAATAAATGCTCTTTTGTTAAAAAAAAAAAAACCTACCAGTATTACAGAAATAGATAAACATGTTTAGGTTGATAAATATTCCTCAGGATTTTTTAATGAATATGATTAAATATGTTTACACAAATCAGATCATATAACAATAGATATGTTACTTTGTAGCCAGCTCCCTTCACTTCAAAATCTTTCTGATTTTGGTCCTTTTGAGAACACTTAAATAATCCTTAGACAGGTAAAGTAACTTATAAATTAATATTTAAAGAGGTAAATTAATGAAAAACATTTTAAGTAGAATACCTTAAAATGTCATTACATAACTCAGTAAACAAAGTATGTCTATTTCTATTCATTTTCCAATTGTGAGTGGACATAGTTTCCTCTTTCAAAATTTTCCAAGTTCATTTCATAATCTGCAAATAGTACCTACTATTTGAGGTGCCCAACCAGAATCATTTTCTGTCCTTCTAAGCTTCCTTTATAGACATGAAACCCAAAGACCCCTGGTTTCTCTGGGACTTATGATTTCAAATAATTTGTCTCATTTTTATAATCTACATACTAAATCTGAATCATTTTTTCTTAAACCTTTACTGGAAATTTGCATTTCATGCTACATCATTTATTAAAACATTTTTCAATCTTTTGTTCCTAGTAAACTAAAAAAGAAAAAGAGATTGAAGAACAGTTTTTATGTTTGGAATAGCTAATTAAGGAGCTGTTTTGTGCTTATAAAAGTGCAAGGTTCCTCTTTGGAGAAACATCTGCCTTAGGGCTAGGGCAGGAAATGTATAAGATGAGCCTGGAACATCTTGTAGTGTAGTGTAAGAAAGTAAGGAAGTGCTCAAAAATAAAAACATCCACACTGATAGGAATATGTCAAAGGGCACAGGAGCCGACCGAAAGAGCTCCCATCAGCCAAAGCTTGAACAATGTGAGCAAGAAAATAAAGGAGTCAAAGATTATAATCCACAGGATACAGTAAATATCCATGGGTCCATACTAATATAAATGAATGACTGAACAAAGTATTACGTGAGAGGGAAGAAACAATCTCGTGCAGGAGAATTCCAAATAAATTATGTAGGTATTCCATCTAAAGAAAGGGGAGCATAAGTCCCCACTGCTTAAGTATAGACCAGGAAAAGTGACTTCCTTCCAAAGAATACAGTACAAAAAGGGAATTTAAAAGAGTAACTTTACAGTGGAGAATCCTGACAAATGTCACATCAGGCAGATGATTAAGGTCAACATTAAAAATGGTAACTCACTGCTGATAGTATGTCCCCTTGATGTGATGTGATGAGGCTGGTACTTTACACCTGTGATCTTCCTCCCCAAAACTTAAAATTCCAGTCTAATCATGAGAAAAATTCCAATAGAGGGGCATTCTACAAAATACCTGACCAGAAGTCCTCAAAACTGTCAAGGTCATCAAAAACAAGGTAAGTCCTATCTCAATAAATCTGAAAGAAAAAAACAAACAGAAAAACAAAAACAAACAAGCAAAAACAAGGTAAGTCTGAGAAACTGTCACAGCCAAGAGGAAACATGGCTGCTGAATGTAATATGGGGTTTCTGGAGATGATCCTGGAACAGAAAAAGGACATTAGGGGGACTTCCCTGGCAGTCCAGTGGTTAAGACTCCACGCTTTCAGTGCAGAGGACGCGGGTTCAATCCCTGGTCTGGGAACTAGGATCCAACATGCCACGCGGTGCAGCCAAAAAAAAAAAAAAAAAAAAGAAAGAGAAAAAAGAAAAAGGACATCAGGTAAAAACTAAGGAAATTTGAAACATATGGATTATATGGATATATAATAATGTATCAAAATACATTCATTAATTGTAACAAATGTGCCCTCTCAATGTAAGATGTTAATAGGGAAAACTGGGGGTGAAGGGAGAGAGGATGAAGGAACTCTATTACCTGCTCAATTTCTGTGTAAATCTAAAACTATTCTAAAAAATAAAGTCTGTTAATTTTAAAAAACGTCATTTAACTGTACACTTAAAAAAAGAAAAAGTCCAGGGTCTCTAATCAGAAAAGCTGAGAGCCCATAAGAGTTTTCCATGTGGGAAGGTGGAACCAGATGCAAAGTTTACATCTATGCCTCTCCTAGACAATTCTGGTTGAAAGCTATTTAAAAAGAAAAGGAAAAGTATCCTCTTTTATTTATTTATTTTATATAAATATATTTATTTACTTATTTATTTTTCACTGCGTTGGGTCTTCGTTGTTGTGCACAGGCTTTCTCTAGTTGCAGTGAGCAGGGGCTACTCTTCCTTGCGGTGCGCGGGCTTCGCATTGCGGTGGCTTCTCTTGTTGGGGAGCACAGGCTCTAGGGCACTCAGGCTCAGTAGTTGTGGCGCACAGGCTTAGCTGCTCCGTGGCATGTGGGATCTCCCTGGACTAGGGCTCGAACCCATGTCCCCTTCTTTGGCAGGTGGATTCTGAACCACTGTGCCCCCAGGGAAGTCCTCCTCTTTTCAATTAAAAAAAAAAAATTACCTATGAATCCTTTATATTTCTTTGCAGTCACATTCAGACAGGTAATTTAAGAAGATCAAAGCTGTGTTGAAAGAGAGCTCATTTCAAAGAAACACCCCACAACATTGTAAATCAACTATACTTCAATAAAATTAAAAAAAAAAAAAAAAAGAAATACCCATAAAGTTCACTATCTGAGACAGTGCATTTAGAAGGTGATTTCCCAGAGTTGGGAAGAGAGAGTGAATCTGAGTAATGGCTTACAATAAATAATATGTGATATATGAAAGAAGGAGAGATGACATTTTTCTCAACCGTCATATATATTAAAAATATGTGTCCATGAAAGGATGTTCAACATCACTAATCATTAGAGAAATGCGAATCAAAACTACAAATGAGGTATCACCTCATACCAGTCAGAATGGCCATCACCAAAAAATCTACAAACAATAAATGCTGGAGAAGGTGTGGAGAAAAGGGAACTCTCTTGCACTGTTGGTGGGAATGTAAACTGATACAGCTATTATGGAGAACAGTATGGAGGTTCCTTAAAAAACAAAAAATAGAACTACCATATGACCCAGCAATCCCACTACTGGGCATATACCCAGAGAAAATCATAATTCAAAAAGAGTCATGTACCACAATGTTCACTGCAGCTCTATTTACAATAGCCAGGACATGGAAGCAACCTAAGTGCCCATCGACAGATGAATGGATAAAGAAGATGTGGCACATATATACAGTGGAATATTACTCCACCATAAAAAGAAACAAAATTGAGTTATTTGTAGTGAGGTGGATGGACCTAGAGTCTGTCATACAGAGTGAAGTAAGTCAGAAAGAGGAAAACAAATACCATATGCTAACACATATATATGGAATCTAAAAAAAAAAAAAAGGTTCTGAAAAACCTAGGGGCAGGACAGGAATAAAGATACAGACGTAGAGAATGGACTTGAAGACATGGGGAGGGGGAAGGGTAAGCTGGGATGAAGTGAGAGAGTGACATGGACATATATACACTGCCAAATGTAAAATAGATAGCTAGTGGGAAGCAGCTGCATCGCACAGGGAGATCAGCTTGGTGCTTTGTGACCACCTAGAGGAGTGGGATAGGGAGGGTGGGAGGGAGACGCAAGAGGGAGGGGATATGGGGATATATGTATATGTATGGCTGATTCACTGTTATAAAGCAGAAACTAACACACCACTGTAAAGCAATTATACTCCAATAAAGATGTTTAAAAATCTAATTAATAAAATTTTAATACAAAAAAATGTTTGTCACTAGAGTAGAACATGAATCATGATCCACCTAAATAAGTGTGATAACAGAGAAGATGGGAAAACTTGTAACTTAATAAAGATAAGAAATGTGGACCATCCCATTCTAGGAGAAAGGGGTAAAGAGCACAGAACAAATCAAATGTGGCAAGTCTGGAAGGAAGCTAATTTAGTGAAAGGGTAACTGGCAAAGTCACAGTCTCTGGGCAAAGGAAGGAGGTTAATCAATAGAGTTAACTTGTGCCCAGTGGGTCCTAAGTGCTTAGTCTGCTCAGCACCAATGTTGGAGATAGGAACTATGCAAGGTTATGCAATGGGATTTCTAAGATAGCATATTTAGGTATGGCAAGGTTAAGAGCCAGTAAATAGAATACGAGTCCAGTAAGAAAAAAAAAAAACATTGACCCTTTTAACCTTACGGTTTGCTTATCTAGATCCCTACAGGTCAGCAAATAAGACTAATAATATACTGAAAATTGCACAATGGCTTATCATTTAATAAAAATATTCACATATCACACGTATCCAAAAAGAAAGTTAGCAACCTCTTGCTTCCAAAAAGATGTATTTTGCTGGTAAAAAAAAGAGAAAAAGTGAAACATTCACATATTCATACAATATGTATGTAGTCTTAGAAATCAGCCCATGTGTAAGTGTGGTGGGTCTTTTTACCTATACTATTGAATATTTCTAACAAGTAGCCACTTTGTAGCCTAGATCCTCATCACATTTCCCTTATGACTGTTTAGGAAGATAGGAAAGACGAGAAGTCTGACCTCCTTGCACTGTTTCACACTTCGTTTTTATTTATTTTTATTTTAAGTTATCATGCAGTAAAATTGATTGGGGGAGAGATGTACATTTCTGTCAGTTTTAACAATGTTCAGAACAGTGTAGCCAGCCCCACCATCAGGATTCAGAAGAGCTCCATCACGACAAGCTCTCTCATACTACTCCTTTATATCACTCTGCTTCTTTCCATGTCACCATGGGTTCTTGTCCAAGTTCTTTTTCATTTAAGTTTTCCTCCAGTTTACCCAGTCATTTCTGACCAATCTGCCCCAGAAAAGAACAGGAGAGAAGGGCAATGCCTATCTGTGTGGATGGGTACCTGGTAGTGAGAAGAAGGAGAAAGAGGAAATGGGAGAAGAGGATTTCTGGGTAGTGGGAAAGCAGGGAATGTATTCAGAACACAGTTTTCAGTCTTCCATCTGAGCAGCTCTCATAACCTTCAAGGAAGTCTTGTGTTCCTCATCCATGAAAGTCAGGAGTTGGAGAAGTTAAAGTTGTGAAAGAGATACAGCACCTGGAGGTCAAGATATTCCTAAAATGATTACTTTTTACAATTTTAACAGTTGATATGTAGTTTTATCCTAATTCAGATGTTATCTTATGTAGATTCTACTTAAAAAAAATTTTTGCATATTTTTCTTATATTACTTTTTTCAGCTTTATTGAGATATAACTGACACATAACCTTGTAAGAGTTTAAGGTGTACAATGTGTTAATTTGATACACTTACATATTGTGAAATGATTATCACCATAGCTTAGCTAACATGTCCACCACCTCATAATTAACATTTCCTTTTTGTAGTGGGAACATTTAAGATCTACTGTCTTAGCAGCTTTCAAGTATATAGGCAGTACTGTTAACTATAATCACTGTGCTGTACGTTAGACCCCCAGAACATATTCATCTTATAACTGGATGTTTGTACCCTTTGACCAACATTTCCCCATTTCCCCTTCCCCCAGCCCCTGGTAACCACCACGCTACTCTCTGTTTCTATGAGTTCAGACATTTTAGATTCCACATATAAGTGAGATCACACAGTATTTCTTTCTGTGTCTCACTTATTTCACTTAGCATAATGCCCTCAAGTTTCATCCAGGTCATCGCAAATGGCAGGATTTCCTTCTTTCCCACGAAGACTCGGCAACGTTCTCAGTTCCTCCAGAAGCCTCCCCTTCTAGGTCTATTGAATCTCCTCACCTTTGATCTTTCATAGCTTTTTTAGATTGTGATGTGCAATGCAACACAAACATTTCTATTGGTCTCTACCAATTTTGTCAGCTTTCTTCTGCAACTAGATTACAAGCACCCTCAGGAGAATGATGATGGATATTTACAGACCCACCATAGTGCCAGGACAATTCTGAGCCCATTATGGAAATTTGTAAATACTTATTGATTTACTGCTACATGTAATCACTTTTTTCTTCTTACTCTGCATTATTTATTCCTCACTTGTTCCTCATCATAAGCGAAGGTGCAGGAAGGGTAGAAAACCACTCTAAAAATATTTTCTTCAATTTCCATAAACTCTACAGTGAATTTCAGAACCAAGTGAGGAGTAGGATACTCACACGTTCCATGGCCCAGATGGCAAAAAGTATATAAACAAGTGTCCCAAGTGTGCAAGTGTATTGTGAGTATCTACCCTCATCTCTCCCACTGAACCTCTTCATCATTGGTCATCGGTGAGTCCCAGTTTTTTCAGAAACGTGTGGAATACATACCATGAGTTGTATGCTAAGTAAGTTTAAAAGCACATGGACAAGACATTAAGTGATATTGAATCATATAGTGGCAATGTTATTCTCTATTCAATTATCTTACTGTCTTCTAATTAAGTCATGGGAAAGTCCTAATTTAGCGCTAATATGTTTATTTTTGTATTGAGTTGTAATTGACATATAACATTATATTAGTTTCAGGTGTACTACATAATGATTTGATATTTGTATACACTGTGAAATGATCACCACAATAAATGTAGTTACCATCTGTCACCATACAAAGTTACAAATTTTTTTCTCTTGGCAACATTCAAATATGCAATACAATATTATTGACTATACTCATCATGCTGTATATTACATCCCCATGACTTATTTATTTTATAACTGGAAGTTTGTACCTCTTGACCTCCTTCTTTTTGCCCACACTCACCACCCTCCTCTATGGCAACCACCAATCTCTTCCCTGTATCTATGAGTTTTGTCTGTTCATTTGTTTTGGTTTTAGATTCCACATGTAAGTGAAGTCATTCAGTTTTTGTCATTCTCCATTTGATTTATTTCACCTAGCATATTACCCTCAAGGTCCATCACCGTTGTCACAAATGGGAAAATTTCATTCTTTTTTATGGCTGAATTATATTCCATTGTGTATATATCCACATCTTCTTTATCCATTCATCCATTGATGGACACTTAGGTTGTTACCGTATCTTGGCTATTGTAAATAATGCTGCAATGAACATAGGTGTGCATACATCTTTTTGAATTAGAGCTTTCATTTTCTTCAGATTCATACCCAGAAGTGGAATTACTGGATCATATGCTAGTTTTATTTTTAATTTTTTTAGGAAACTCCATACTGTTTTCTACAGTGGCTGTACCATTTCACATTCCCACCGACAGTGCACGAGCATTCCCTTTTCTTCACATCTTTACCAACACTTGTTATTTCTTGTTTTTTTTGATACTAGCCATGACAGCAGGTGTGAGGTGATATCTCTTTGTGGTTTGGTTTTTTATTTCTCTGATGAGTAGTGATGTTGAGCATCCTTTCATGTGCCTGTTGGCCATCTGTATCTCTTCTTTGGAAAAATGTCTATTCAGATTCTCTGCCCATTTTAAATTGGATTTTTTTTTTCTTATTGAGTTGTATGAGTTCTTTATATATTTTGGATATTAACCCCTTATCAGATATGTGATTTGCAAATATCTTCTCCCATTCAGTAGGTTGCCTTTTCCTTTGCTGTGCAGGAGCTTTTTAGTTTGATGAAGTCCCACTTGTTTATTTTTGCTTTTGTTGCCCTTGCTGTTGAAGTCAGATCCAAAAAAAACATTGCCAAGATGGATGTCAAGGAGCTTACAGCTTATACTTTCTTCTTTCTTTCTTTATTTTTGGCCGCACTGCAGCATGTGCGATCCTAGTTCCCCGACCAGGGATCGAACCCATGCCCCCTGTATTGGAAGGGCAGAGTCTTAACTACTAGACCACCAGGGAAGCCCTGGCTTATGCTTTCTTCTAGGAGTTCTATGGTTTCAGGTCTTACATTCAAGTCTTTAATCCACTTTGAGTTAATTTTTGTGTGTGCTGTGAGATAGTAGTCTAATTTCATCCTTTTGCATGTAGGCTTCCAGTTTTCCCAACCCCATTTTTTTAAACTTTATTGAAGAATAGTTGATTTACAATGTTGTGTTAATTTCTTCTGTACAGCAAAGTGACTCAGTTTTATATATATGTGTGTATATATATATATATATTCTTTTCCATTATGGTTTGTCACAGAATATTGAATATAGTTCCCTGTGCTATACAGTATGACCTTGTTGTTTATCCCCAACACCATTTATAGAAAGGCTGTCCTTTCCCCATTGTATATTCTTGTTTCCTTTGTTGTTTATTTCTGGCCTCTCTAATCTGTTCCATTGATCTATGTGTCTGTTTTTATGCCAATACCATACCATTTTGATTCCTATAGCTTTGTAACATAGTTTGAAATCACAACACATGATGCCTCCAGCTTTCTTCTTCTTTCTCAAGATTGCTTTGGCTATTTGGGATCTTTGTCAGTTCCACAGAAATTTTAGGATTATTTGTGCTGTTCCTGTGAAAAATGCCATTGGAATTTTGACAGGGATTGCATTAAATCTATGGATTGCTTTGGGTAGTATGAACATTTTAACAATATTAATTCTTCCAATCCATGAGCATAGATTGAATCTTATTTTGCACCTTAGGCTGACTGGAAGTCACCCTCTGGCAGCATCTTTTAAAGTATGAAAATATATACAGTCCTGTGGGACTGCAATTGTAAACCCTGCTGGCCTCCAGACAAGGTGATATTGAGGTGTCATCTTGGCAAAGTTGCAAAATCTGGGACTCCAGATGAATGGATAAGCTTCTTTCTGGGAGGTACTGGTGAGCTGTAGCAAGGCCAGGGAAGAGCACAAAGATGGCCTCTGTTCTTTGACAGCACCCCTGTAGCCTCTAGATGTGTGGTAAACCTGCCCATCAGGCTGAGGCTCCAGGACAAGTAAATAGGCCTTTTTCACAGGAAGACTGAGGGTGTGTTTCAGTCTGCTATCTGCTATCTGTGCCATGCCCTGGGGGTGGTAGCATGCCAAGAATTGTCTCTCTGATTGTTTTAGTCCCATGGGGTCCATAAATGCAAGCCCTTCCCACCAACACCAGAGCCAGTCATTCAAGGGGCATCCCCTGGGTGGACTCCGTGCACCACACCAGCTTTAGAGGTGCCGCAGTAGAGCACCAAGGTGGGGCACATTGCTGGCACTAGCAAGGTAGAGCAAGAGTGCAAAAATGGCACCCACCAGTGCCTCTGTCCCCAGAGAGTCCCAACAGGCCCTTGCCCCAGTGACAGACGATTTATGACAAGCAAATGAATCTCCTTCACATATGGTCTAGGTGCTTTTCAAATCACTGCTTTTGCACTGGGTCCCGAGGTGAGTGAGTTTGCACTTGAACCCTTTAGGAGCAGAGTCTCAACTCCCTACAGCCTTTTGGGCCTCCTGGAGGTAAGCCCCATTGGTTTTCAAAGCCAGATGTTCTGGTGGCTCATCTCTCTGATACTGGTCCCAAGGGCTGTGGTGCCTGATGTGGGGTGTGAACCCCTTGCTCCTTAGGGAGAAGCTCCATCCTTGTGAGATCCTTCCCGACTGTGGGTCACCACACTGTGGGTGGAGTATTTGCCTCTCCTGCCCATCTCAGTGTGGTCCTTTTATCCTTTGTTGTGCAGGAGCTATGCAGCTAGTTTTCAGATCTTTTTCAGAGGGGTTCCATGTAGCTGGGGATTTGGTGTGTCCGTGGGAGGAGGTGAGTTCAGGATCTTCCTACGCCGCTGTGTTGAACTGCCTCCTCAATTCCATTTTTAAAAACAGAAAGCACAAATTGTGTAAAAACTTGTGGGAAGAAAAACAGAAAATTGAAATATTATGTCTCCTAGTGTAATGCTTTTCATTAATTAAGAAAATTATTTTTCACCTTTAGTGGTAGAATAATTAAATCCAGCATACAGAGAGTACTAGACTAGAAGAGTCCTAAGTTTACTTTCAGATTCCACATTTCACAATTCTATGTATAGGCTTTACCTATCTGTGCTAGGAAAGAATATATAAATTATAAAGGTGACGATTGATATTTGAAAAGAAAAACAACTTAAGCTATAGCACTTGATCTTAGAATAGACATTTTTCAAACATTTTGAAATGTGTTGGAAGTATATATATACATTATGAACAGTAAATTTAATATAAGAAGAGACATAAACAGAAGTCCAAAAATCCAATATTTATTTGTTTAATGTGTTTTACAAGGTTTTTAAAAAGCAAGCATATTTATACATTTAACAGTCTCATTTATTAGAAAAGATTAACACTACCTGAATTTGAAACTAGTCCAGAACAGTCAAAGTTTGCTCAGAGATGCAAGTTTACCTCCCTGAGTGCAAATTTGATTTTGAAAATAAGGTCAGAAAACAGTGCAATTACAACATATTTGATAGTTTTGGAATACCTGCTTTTAATGGGCTAATACTTTCCAATATTATCTCCTGCTACTGACCCAATTTATCCTGTTACTAAACTTTTAACTATTTCTAGACACATCAGGCCCTTTAATGACTCTTTGCATTTGGGAATAAAGATATTCCCTCTCTCAGGAATATCTTTACTCTTCTCTAGGAGTGAAAGTTTTATTCATCCTACAAGACTGTATCCTCCCAACCTCCTACCACTACCATCAAGCTGAACTAGTATTGTTATTCATACTTCTATATGAACACCTTCCCTTTCATACTGTAACATACCTATTCACATGTAGGTCATCCTTACTATATGTCAGGCACTGTGAAGGATCTGAGAATTTATACTAGGAAGCAAATAAGTTGCCACAGTTTCATGGATGCTGTCAGAAGACACAAAATCTCCTGGGTCAGAGACAAAGGACTTTGTTATGTACATCATCACAGCAGGAAGCATGAGCTTCATGTTCACACTAGTTTCCCATGTCCCTCCCAACAAGTGCCACAGGGGTGACATGAAGCAGCCCAGGTCATCGTTGAGTGCATAGTGGGTTTGTGTTATATATCTCAGGAACCCTGAGATTAGGAATCTCAAATCTTCAATAAGCAGGGGCTTTATAATGGACTGTTTGCTATACAACATCCTTGATAACATAGTCTGCAGCAAAAGTAGTCAGTGCCTCTGTCTGCAAGATGAGCAGAAATGTGAGAGACCCATGGGGAAAATCTGCCAACACTAAATTGAAAAGCTATTGAACAACTATTCTATGCAAAACACTAGAGAATATATAAGAAGGCAGAAACATGTCTAATGGGACACTCAGTAAATGTTAATTGCATGAATGAATGATTTGAATAAATGGGAAATTACTGGGCCATATAGATCTATGTATTTCCAGAGCAGATGTTTGTCTCTCTAATTCTATATTCTTATTTAGCAATCTAATGTTCTTGATTTCGGAAGTAAGCTTTGGAATCAATTATTAAATTAATTTTATGATTGGAAATGGGCCTCATGTGAATCTGGTTAGCATGAGCCAGTTAACCTGAGGAACTTATAATTCCTAGACAGTAGTTAAAAAGAGACTTTGTGCTCTGGCGCCTGCCTCATTTTCTAGCCTTGGTTGCTCTCTCTGTCTGTGTGTACTCCATGCTCTGGCCACATTGGTGCTCTTACACTTCCTCAGATGCCAAACTCCTTCGTAATGCAGAGCCTTTCCACAAGCATCCCTTGCCCAGAACAATTCTGTACTGACTCTTCTCCAAGATAACTTCTACCATCCTTCAAGATTTAGCTTAAAAGTTTCTTGTTCAGGAGAGCCAACCTGCTCCTTAGACTTGATCGGGTTCCTGTTTCACATCCTTATAATTTTTTGTACTTTTCTTTATAACCCTTATCACAAGTGTAATCAAGTAATTATTTGCATGATTGTTTATTTAATGTCTGTCTCCCCCAATTGACAATTGGTAGTGTCTTTAGCATTTTCTATGTATAGTGTCATGTCATCTGCAAACAGTGACAGTTTTTCTTCTTCTTTCCTAATTTGGATTCTTTTTATTTCTTTTTCTTCTCTGATTGCCGTGGCTGGGACTTCCAAAACTATGTTGAATAAAAGAGGCAAGAGTGGGCATTCTTGTCTTGTTCCTGATCTTAGAGGAAATGCTTTCAGCTTTTCACTGTTGAGTATGATGTTAGCTGTGGGTTTGTCATATATGGCCTTTATTATGTTGAGGTAAGTTCCCTCTATGCCCAATTTCTGGAGAGTTTTTATCATAAATGGATGTTGAATAGAGCAGCTGCTTCTGACATTGGTAGTAGCACAGCTAGAGTTCAGCTTATTGTTCTCATTTTAGCACACCAAAGGGAATAGTTTCTAATTAGAGGGAGTAGACATAACAGAGCACAAGAAACAGGAGATCTGTTTTGTAGCTGTAACATCACACAAGTCATTTAAATGTCTGTGCCTCAGTAATAAAATAAGAAACTTGAACTAGGTGACATTCAACGTTATTTCCAGTCCAAATTGTTGAAATTCCATAAAACCTAAAGTGAATAATGCTATCTATTATAGGAAAGAACTAGTTGTAAAACCAGTATGAAAAGCTCTCTAATCGTATGAAAACCTCTCTTGATATTTTTTCATTCAGTGTCTAACCTGTTGGATTTTTGCAAATGATCTAAGCCAGAAACCAATGAGCTTTCAGGGTAGTCCCACCCAAAATCTACTTGACTCAAAACCTTTTCATTCAGCCTGTCTGAACTAACATTGACCTCATATTCTGTCCCCCATTCATCCTTCCTCCTCTATTTATTCTAAAACTTCCCGGTAAAATGTAACCTCACCAGATCTGGGATTGGAAGGGTCATCTTTAAGAGAAAGAATATAAAATTACAAATTAAAAAAATGTTAGAGCCCCACAGAGGGCCTTGGAAAGGAAATTCAAGATTCATTAATGTTATGGTAAATCATTTCTGTCTCTGACATCTGGAAGAGGTTAAATACAGTCTATTAGCTGTACAAAAACAATGTTACTATGACACAAACATACATACACATTTATGAAACACACACAGCCCAGAAGGTGGTGCAAGACATTTCTTTACTTTTCCCATTGAGCTTAGCCTCTTGACTTTCTGGTCTCCTTCTCTTTTCTTTCCTGCCCTTTTTGCTTTCTCAGTCTTTTTGACTCCTCATTTTTCTCGGTTGCCTAGAACCTTGGTGTGGTGGGGAAGAAGGGATTGCTGGCCTTCTTTTCTAGTTCTTAGTTGTGCTAAAGATAGGTGAAATTTTAGGAAAGCATAGTAATGTGCAAATACTAGGCACTCAATAAATCAATGTCAAATTAATTCAATTTGTAGGTCATTGCAGAATCAAGATTCTTAAAGATATACTCAGGTTCCAGAAATGAAACAAACAGCATGACATTTAACAAGGGTTAAATGTGATGGCCTGGATTTAGGTTACAAAAAAATTAAATAATTATATCCAATAAAGGGAGTACAATTAATGTTAGTCACAAGCTTTATGAAAAGCCATGAACCTGGATCCTAAAAGAAGCAGCCTCCTTAAATTAAATTAAAAAAAACACACTATAAGAAAAAAAAATTTCACACGCAAAATGAGATGTTGGCATAAGACAATGTATTTTATATGTAGAGAGTTATGGAAGATGAGAAAAAAAACATATCCTCAACAATTATTGAAACAAAGAATTAAAGGCTTAGAGGGCTGGAGGCTAAATCAAAATGTGTGGGTTTGCTCTTATCATTATAACTCCTTCTGGCAATAAAGAAAAGGATATATCTGCATTGCCTTTACATGGTTTTGAAAGCAGAGTGGTTATGACCTGAAAAGGAATTTATAGGAAATGGGTTTGAAAGCAGGCTGAAGGTCAAGATTTTAGAGACAAGGGTAGGTTACTTCAAGCACTTCCCATAATTGCCAATAGATATTTATAAAGTACATCTAGAAAGATATATTCAAAAACTACGTAAGTGTAGCCTCTGGAGAGAACTGGGGGCATAGAGACAGGAGAGAGTTGTACTTTTCATGGTATGCCCTCTGGTGTCATCAAAATTATGTACCATGTTCATATATTATCTATTGAAAAATTATTAATAAAAAAGTAGGAGACCTGATTCCTACTCGCAATAAGTTTGTTGCTCCTTTTTGTGTACTTGTACTCTCTGAGATTACCTTGAATTTAGCACTTATCATAGGTCATTGTAACTATTTAGGGGGAAGTGAGGAGTTCATGAGATTTGTGTGTTTGGAAGAGAACACTTTAGCCTCCGTATGGAGAACTAAAGGGAGGCCAAAATGGATGCAGTCTGAACAGTTTAAAAATTATTGCACTTGCCTAAGAGAGAACTGACTAGGATAGTGGAGGGAAAGACAGGGAGAAATGGAAGATTTGGGAGATGGGTAGATGGCTTTGACATTGGAGTTGAAGGAGAAGAAAGTTACCAAGGACGAATCCTAGATTCCAGGTTTGTGAATTTATCAGTTATCCGTTGTTGTGCAACAAATTATCCCCAAACTCACTGGCTTAAAAGGATAACTATTTACTTTCTCCCAGGTTCTGTGGGTCAGGCATTTCAGAGGGGCTTGGCTGAATGGTTCCTGCTTGGGGTTTCTCACGAGATTTCAGTCAAGATACTGGCCTGGGCTCCAGTCACTGAAGGGCTGACTGGCTGGAGGATCTGTTTCTGGGCTCACCCGCGTTGTTGTTGGCAG
Source organism: Balaenoptera ricei (assembly GCF_028023285.1). Taxonomy (NCBI): domain Eukaryota; kingdom Metazoa; phylum Chordata; class Mammalia; order Artiodactyla; family Balaenopteridae; genus Balaenoptera; species Balaenoptera ricei. Next base: position 18,748,023 of record NC_082640.1, read on the forward strand.
AAGGCCTCAGTCCTTCCATGACTGCTGGAAGGAGGCCTTGTTTCCATGTGGTCCGTGTGGTCTCTCCATAGGACTGCCTGAGTCTCCTTAGGACTTGTCAGTTGTCACAAAGGTGGTCAATATTTATTGAATTAATTTAAAAAAAAACAAAAACCTAAACACTTCAACCAGGCCGAATTATACACGTATTTACACATCCTTCTTTCATTCACTGATTCACCGTGTTGTTATTGCATACCTACTATGTGTCATGTAATGTTCTCGGTGCCAGGCACAGCATTCATAGGGTCCTGGCCTCAATGAACTTACATTCTAGTGAGGAGAGGAAGGTAATAACCAGGTAAACAAATGAAGAAGATCATTTAAACCTAGCAATTAATAAAGAAAATTAAACACAGTAATGGAATAAAATGATGGGGGTAATGTGTTAGCTAAGACAATTAGCAAAGGCCTCTCTGAACGGAGAAGGTGCCAGTCACACAATGATCTACAGAACAAGATTTCCAGGCAGAGGAAACAGCAAATGAAAAAAGCCTGAAGAAGAGATGAGTTTGGTGTGTTTGTGGACTAGAAAGACAGCCAGGATGATCAGAGCACAGCGAGCAAAGAGGAAAGTATTACAGCATGAAATTGAAAAGGAAGACAAAGACCAGGTCTTGTAGGACCTTGTACACTACGGTAAGAAGTTTAGATTTCATTTTAACCACATTGGGAAATCTTCAGAGGCTTTTAAGCATGGGTAACAATATGATTTGGTTTACCATATTTTGAAAATTCACTAGGCTATAGAAGGGTGTATTGGATTTCTAGGGCTGCCTCAACAAAAATACAATGAACTGGGTTGCCTTAAACAACAGAAATTTTTTTTCTCACAGTTTTGGAGGCCGGAAATCCAAGATCAAGGAGCTGGTGGGTTGGTTTCCTCTGAGGGCCATAAAGGGAGCATTTGTTCCAGGCCCCTCTCCTTGGCTTGCAGAAGGCTTCCTGTCTCTTCCCACGTTCACCCCTCTGTGCACACACTCCTGGGATCTCTCCCTCTTCTTACAAGAATACCAGTCATATAGGATTAGGTCCCCATGCTAAGGGCCTCATTTTAATTTAATCACCTCTTTAAAGACCTTATCTGCAAACATGATTACATTCAGAGGTAATGGGAGTTGGGACATCGACATATGAATTTGAGTGGGGAGACACAATTCAGTCCGTAACAGGGGGCAAGAATGGAAACAGAGAGACCAGTTAGGATATTATCGCAATGTCTCAGCAAGAGATGCTAGTGTCTTGGATTAGGGCTTTTAGCATAGAAGATAGTGAGAAGTGGATGGATTAGGGAATTATTTTAGAGGTAGCATGAATGGGTTTGCCACTTCTAAGTGAGAGAAGCAAAAACCTCAGGGATTATAATCAGATTTTTGGCCTAAGCAATGAGTTTGCCATGTGCTGAGATAAAGGAGACTTTTCCTTAGCCTTTATTGCTCTCCTGGGCAAGTCTGAGATGATTCTGTTTACTCTTTATATTAAAATGGGTATTAGTGTAAAGAGTATTACCTTTGGATATTGCCTGTTCAGAACATGGCAAAAAAGACTTTGGCCCATGATTTCTTTCTCACAGCCTCCTAACCATAAATAAAGGAAATTTTAAAAACCAGGTCAGTAAAACCTGAAATTATTATTCTTCCAGAAGAAAACATACAAGAAAAATCTTTGTTCTTTAGGCAAAGATTTCTTAGGTATGACACTGAAGGCTTGATCCATAAAATAACAAATTAATAGACTGGATTTCATCAAAGTTAAAAACTTCTCTTCAAAATCCATTATTAGGATAATAAAGATACAAGCTGAGACAGGGAGGAAGTACTTGCAAAACACACATATAATAAGGACTTTCATCCAGAATGTGTAAATAATTCTCAAAGGTCAATAGTAAGAAAATTTAAAAACCAATTAAAAAATGAGCAAAGACACTTCACCAAAGATATAACAGAGAGGGAAAATGAGCACATGAAACATTACTCAACTTAACATCCTTAGTCACTGGGGAAATGCAAATAAAAATGACAGTGAGATACCTCAGTGCACCTACAGAATGGCTAATTGTAACATAATAAGAAATATTATATGGTCACTGCCCCTGGTTCCTGACACAGAGCTCCTAAGTCCCTTGGAATTTCCTGAGTGATAGAAGCATCTTTTTTTTTTAATTAATTTTCATCAGAGTATAGTTGCTTTACAATGTTGTGTTAGTTTCTGCTGTACAGCAAAGTGAGTCAGCTATACATATATATATATCCCCTCTTTTTTGGATTTCCTTCCCACTTAGGTCACCACAGAGCATGGAGTAGAGTTCCCTGTGCTATACAGTAGGTTCTCATTAGTTATCTATTTTATACATAGTATCAATAGTGTATATATGTCAATAGCTAGGACATGGAAGCAACCTAAATGTCCATCAACAGAGGAATGGATAAAGAAGATGTGGTACGTATATACTGGGCTGGCCAAAAGTTCATTCGGGTTTTTCAGTAAGGTGGTATGGAAAAACCTGAACGAACTTTTTGGCCAACCCAATACAATGGAATATTACTCGGCCATAAAAAGTAGAAGCATCTTTTGTTCTAATGAAGTAACTCTTGGTGGCCTCCTGGATAGCTTCAGGATGGGGGCTGGTCACCCGAAAGACCAAGCCATGACTTGAAGCTTGGAACTTTCAGCTTCCAGGGAGGAAAGGGAGCTGGTGTTTACCTGCATGATGCAGTCTCCTTAAAATCTCTAAACTATGGGATTCTGAGAGCTTCCAGGTTGGTGAACACATCCATGTGCTGGGGGGGTGGCACACCCCAACTCCAAGGGACAGAAGCTCCTGCACTTGGGACCCTTCCAGACCTATGTATCTCTTCATCTAGCTTCGTCTAGCTATTCATCTGTATCCTTTACAATAAACCAATAAACATAAGTTAAAAAAAAAAAAACCCCGACCATCCATAGGGACTGCATGAATCTTCAAGCTATTGTATTTGTAAGGTTTCTTTTTTTTTTTTAACATCTTTATTGGAGTATAATTGCTTTACAATGTTGTGTTAGTTTCTGCTGTATAACAAAGTGAATCAGCTATATGCATACGTATATCCCAATATCCCCTCCCTCTTGCGTCTCCCTCCCACCCTCCCTATCCCACCCCTCTAGGTGGTCACAAAGCACCAAGCTGATCTCCCTGTGCTATGTGGCTGCTTCCCACTAGCTATCTGTTTTACATTTGGTAGTATATATATGTCCATGCCACTCTCTCACTTCGTCCCAGCTTACCCTTACCCCTTCCCGTGTCCTCAAGTCCATTCTCTACGTCTGCATCTTTATTCCTGTCCTGCCCCTAGGTTCATCAGAACCTTTTTTTTTTTTTTTAGATTCTATATATATGTGTTAGCATACGGTATTTGTTTTTCTCTAACTTACTTCACTCTGTATGACAGACTCTAGGTCCATCCACCTCACTACAAATAACTCAATTTCGTTTCTTTTTATGGCTAATATTCCATTGTATATATGTGCCACATCTTCTTGTAAGGTTTCTTTTACCATTTAAATGAATGCTTCCAAATTCTGCATGCTTACAACTCAGATTCAGAAGTCCCCAAGTGAATCTATACACAGCCAGCCTTAGGAACCAGTACTGAATTAAGTTGTCGTGCCTGGGTGTGGGAATGGCTGGGTTTCCCAATCATAGTTTTCTAGTCTCTGTTACAAAAATGTTGCATTTTATTTTAGGAAAATGAAGTATCCACATGATGGCACTATAACCTACAAAATAAGAGGCTGTCAATTTATGAAGAGCAAGAACTTGGTAAATTCTAGTTAAAGTACTTATTATTGATGGAGCATGCATAAAAATAAGGCATTTTAAATACAAAATAATGTGGATATCATTTCCCTTGTGTTTTACAGAGACACACTGGCTAATCTCTCACTTCAAGTGCATTTTTTAACATTTTTTCCTGTTCATTGGATAACAGGATCTTAGTCCTCATCTTTTTAGAAAAGTTATTAATCATCGCTAGCACATGGCCCTCAACTTGAATAAGTAGAACAAAAGCAAACAAACAGGTATTTAAGAGCCTAATATGCAACTGTGTTGGGAGCTACTTAACGCATCACCCATAATATCATTTCTTCCTATTTTTGAGTCTGAGGAATAATTCAGAAGTTATTAGGGAAACAGTGTTGAATAAGACAGATGTCATCATGGAGTTTATATTCTGGCAGGGGAGATAGGCTTTAAATACACGTTGAGGGGCTTCCCTGGTGGCACAGTGGTTGAGAATCTGCCTGCCAACGCAGGGGACACGTGTTCGAGCCCTGGTCTGGGAAGATCCCACATGCCGCGGAGCAGCTAAGCCCGTGAGCCACAACTACTGAGCCTGTGCGTCTGGAGCTTGTGCTCCGCAACGGGAGAGACTGCGACAGTGAGAGGCCCGCGCACTGCGATGAAGAGTGGCCCCCGCTTGCCACAACTAGAGAAAGCCCTCGCACAGAAACGAAGACCCAACACAGCCAAAAATAAATATAAATAAATAAATAAATAAATACACGTTGACATAATTACTTAATTAAAATTATAAGTGCTACCAAAGAGAAGTCTAAGTAAAATGAAAGCATATAAATGGTTAAAGGAGCTGAATCCAGTGTGCCAAGTAAAGGGAAGCTTCACTGAAGAAGATACAATGGGCTAAGCCCTGAAGGATGAATAGAAATTAACTAGGCAAAAGAAAGGGGAAAGCATCACAGTCAGAGGGAATGGCACGGGCATGTGCAAAGGGCCTGCAGTGGCTCGTCCACGAACTGAGAGCATGAAAAATCCATCTTATCTTGATTTTCACGAGTCAAGAGTTAGTTCAGGACATTTTATTACCAATTCATTAATCTCTGAATTTGAACATTATATCGAATTTATAGATGGGCTATATTCTAAAAGTTTGATGAAAAATTAACTGTTTAGAAGGAAAAATATTTTTCCATGACAAAAATAGTAGAAATAATAGTACCATGAAGCCTATTTAAGCCATAATGTAATCACTGTTGACTGTTCTCCTTGAATGAAGTCTCCATAGTTTTTTTTTTTTTAATTGGCCTTTTATAAAATAACTAGCTTATTCCCTTCAAAATATCAAGGTTAAGAAAGAAAAGGTTGGGAACTTCCCTGGTGGTGCAGTGGTTAAGAATCCCCCTGACAATGCAGGGCACACGGGTTCAAGCCCTGGTCCGGGAAGATCCCACATGCTGTGGAGCAACTAAGCCCGTGGGCCACAACTACTGAGCCTGCGCTCTAGAGCAAGTAAGCCACAATACTGAGCCCACGCGCTTAGAGCCTGTGCTCCCCAACGAGAAGCCACCGCAATGAGAAGCCCGCGCACCGCAACGAAGAGTAGCCTCCACTAGCCACAACTAGAGAAAGCCTGCGCGTAGCAACGAAGAGTCAACACAGCCAAAAATAAATAAATAAAATTAATTTAAAAAAAAAGAAAGAAAGAAAAGGTTGAGGAACAGTTCCAGAATAAGGAGACATAAACAGAGAAGTGCAATGCATGAATCCATATGGGATAATGGATGGGAGAAGATGGCTATTGAGAATAATGTTGGGAAAATTGATAAGATTTGAATATGAGCTGCAGATCAAGACTGGGATACTGTGATAGGAGCGAGCCACCCATCTTGGGCACAGAATTTATGATGGCACAAAAACTCAGTAATCAAAATAAATAACATTTGAATATAATATTTAAAAAATAAAATTTAATGCAAAAATCCAAGATGAACAAAGTATCGAAATTTTAAATTACAAAATTTTTTCTGATTTTTCCTTTTGCCATAGGCTCCAATATGACTTAGGTAAACACTGATGATATCAATGTTAAATTACCTGATTTTGCCAACTGTTCCATGTTTAAGAGAACATACTTTTAGAAAATATATAATGAAAAAAATTGACATAAAGGGTCATGATATCTCTTCTTGTGGAAGGATTCAAAATGACCCTCAAAGATGTATTAAATTACTAATCTCTAGAACATTTGAATATTACCTTCTATGGTTAAAGATGTGATTAAGCTAAAGATCTAGAGAGAAAGAGGACATTCTGGGTTCTAAATGCAATCACGTGTATCCTTATAAGAGAGAGGCAGATAGAGTTTTAGTAAAGAAGCAGCAGCAGCAATGTGACTAAGGTGGCAGAAACTGGAATGATGCCATCACAAGGCAAGGAATGCTGGTGCCACCGAAAACTACAAGAGGCAATGGGTTCTCCTCTAGAACCTCTGTAGGGAACACAATACTGCCGAGACCTTCATTTTGGATGGATTTCTACCCTCCAGAACTGTGAGAGAATAAATTTCTATTATTTTAAACTATCAAGTTGAGTTTTGGTTTTTTTAAAATTTTTTATTTTATTTATTTTCGGCTGCGTTGGGTCTTCCTTGCTGCATGCGGGCTTTCTCTAGTTGTGGCGAGCAGGGGCTACTCTTCGTTGCGGTGTGCGGGCTTTTCATTGCGGTGGCTTCTCTTGCTGCGGAGCACAGGCTCTAGGCATGCAGGCTTCAATACTTGTGACTCGCGGGCTCTAGAGCACAGGCTCAGTAGTTATGACGCACGGGCTTAGTTGCTCTGTGGCATGTGGGATCTTCCCCAACCAGGGCTCGAACCCGTGTGCCCTGCATTGTCAGGGGGATTCTTAACCACTGCGCCACCAGGGAAGTCCCTCAAGTTGAATTTTAAACCACTAAATGGTAATTTGGTATGGCAACTCAAGAAACTAATACACTTAATCTTAAATGGCATTGGGGGTGGTGATCGATAGATGATAGATAGATAGATAGATAGATCATTGATAGATAAATAATAGGAGAAGGAGTGGAGGAAAATGAAAAGAGAGAATAAAACTGAAATGGGGCACAATGTAAACACCTGTTGAGCCTGGGTAGACAGGATATGAAATTTCCTTGAACTATTTGTACCATGTCTGTATGTTTGATATATCAGAATCAATTTACCAAGATCAATTGGAAAGCCTCTGATATATACTATTTTCCTTCTATAAATCATGAAATATGGATGTATATTTTAAAATCTTACATTTGTTTTCATTTAGTTGTAATATTCTCAGTGGTATTTATGAGTCTATTATTATGGTACTCAAAGAAGGGATAATTTCAGTACTCTTTGAAAGTGTCAAGGTCATGAAAGATAAAGAAAGACTGAGGAGCTGATACAGACTGGAGGAGATTAAAGGAAATGAAAACTAAATACCTTGTGTGATCATGGATAGGATCTGGGGACAAAAAAAGACATTAGTGAGAAAACTGGTGAATTTCAAGTAAATTCTATAGTTAATAATAGTGTACAAATGTTGATTTCCTGTTCTTGATCACTGCACTGTGGCTATTTAAGATGTTAACATTGAGAAAGTGGGGTGGAGATATAAGGAAACTCTTGGTACTATTTCTGCAACCTTTCTGTAAGTCTAAAATTACTTAAAAATAAAATGTTTTTAAAAGGGGGAAAAAAAGAACAGATAATTTACCAAAAAAATAAGGCTTTTTTTCAGGGAGACTAGTTGCTTGCCTGGAGAGAGTAATTCACCATCAACATCTCTCCCTTTTTTAAAAAAATTAATTAATTTTTTTTATTGAGTGAAAGATTCTTTAAATTCTATAGTGCTTTACAGTTTTCAAAATTTCACACCCATGGTTTCATATAATCCCATAATAACCCTTTTTTTAAAATCTCCTACTCCTATATTGCCTCCCCTCCCCATTAGTAACCATTAGTTTGTTCTCTATATCTGTGATTCTTATTATACAATACTTCTGCATTATTTGTAATTAACAAATAGAAGAAAGTTACAGTAGAAGTAATTTAAAATTTTATTTTGCATGCTGAAGATGGAGGATAGTTTAATTAGAGAAACATTTAGGTCATCAATTGAGGCTTTTGTGGCAATTCTCAACAGAACTTCTATGCACATTAAAGAGATCTTTAAAGGTTGAGGGCATTGACTCTTTTTTTAGCCTAATTTTACTTTAAAACTTGAAACTTTCTTTTTCCTTGGTATAGTTGTATTACCACACCTACCCTTACACCCCAGGAGCATGATGAGACTCGTGTTCTGGCTTTCTAAATGAAATAAAATCAGAGAAGGTAAGGAAGAAAGGTGTTTTTGTTCTTCTCTAGCAACTAAGTGGTAGTCAAGAAGAAAAAAAGGAGAAACTAAAGGGTGAGAGTGTGAGGATGGGGTGTGGGCACAGATGTGGCAGTGGGGGGAATAACAGGAAGGCACAGGTGTGGGGTGCAAGAGGGAGGCACAGGTGTGGAGGCGTAAGAAAAAGGCACAGATGAGGGCTTGAAGCGGAAGGCACAGCATGACAGAGGGAGAACACTGCAGCCCGTGGTGGACCTAACTGTAATGTGAGCACTCAGGGTGGAACGGGAGTGTAGCAGGTATGAAATCTCTCTCCAGTGAAGAAAGTCACTGGAAGAAAAGGAAGGGAGATCACACCGTTTCCCGGCCTGTCATCGGTGGTGTCAGTCAAGGATATTGAATGATTTAGTGGCTTCCTGTGACTCGTCAGATAAACAAAGCCGACACTAGTGAAAGTGCTTTTAATCACCTATCTACTCTAGCAATAGGCAAAAGAGCCCAGCATAAACTGAACTCAACTTCAATTTGTAGAGAGGTGACTGGGTGTTTTAAAGGGAGAATGGAAGAATAGGGAGGGGGCTGAACAGGGCTCAGTAGAGTCAGGGAAATGATCAATTGTAAGAAGCCGGAAGGCAGGGTTAGGTCATGTGGACCTGTTTGGGTGTGTTAAGTGGTGCTTATGGAAGCTCCTAGGGATACAGGGTCTCTGTCTTGAGGTGTCGCTGGAACTAGCTGTGAATTCTTTTGGCAGCTCTGAGTTTTCTCAGGCAGGTACCCTAAGGGGGGCTGGGGTCATCCTGGGGATGAGGCCTTGAGCTGTTAGAAACTGAGTTGGTAGAGGCCTAGCTGAGAAGAAGGCTCAGAGGAGTCTGGCTGGAGTTTGGTCAAGAAGAGAATCTTTGGGGCTTCCCTGGTGGTGCAGTGGTTGAGAATCTGCCTGCCAATGCAGGGGACACGGGTTCGAGCCCTGGTCTGGGAAGATCCCACATGCCGTGGAGCAACTGGGCCCGTGAGCCACAACTACTGAGCCTGCGCGTCTGGAGCCTTTGCTCCGCAACAGGAGAGGCCGCGATAGTGAGAGGCCCGCGCACCGCGATGAAGAGTGGCCCCCGCTTGCCGCAACTAGAGAAAGCCCTCGCACAGAAACGAAGACCCAACACAGCCATAAATAAAATAAATAAATAAAATTAAAAAAAAAAAAAAAAAGAAGAGAATCTTTTTCGGACTCAAGGATGGTGAGATCTGGCAGTGTACAACTGGCTAGTCTTATGGATCTGATTTTCACAGGTTGTTAAGTTCAAAATGTAAGAAGTACATGTATTAGGGCGCTAAACTTTACTAGATGATTTCTGAATGTCTCTACTACCGCTTCTACTATTTTATGAATATGATATAACTACATAAAGTAATAATGATAGCTAATATTTATTCAGTGTTTACGATGTGATATGTATTGTACTAAAGTTTTACATTATTTATTAGTTAATTTATTCTCCACAAATACCTATTGGGGTCAGTATTATGATCCCTCTTCTACAGCTAAAGAAAAGTAGGCTGGGAGAAGGGCTATGGTCACGGAGCAAAAATGTGGCACAGAGCTCTTTTCCAATATGAAATAGATTAACAATGACAATCTCTCTTCCTCATACTTGGCTTCTTCCTTGCTCTAGTTCTTAAGGACTTGAAGGGGGCTGGGTATACATATAAACAGCCTCCTACCCTTTTACTTTTTCCCTCCTATTCTCTCCTTCCCTCCACATGTAATCCCCTTTGCAACAATCTGAGTTAGGATTCTGGAGTACCTGATCTCAAGTTATGGCACTGACACCTCTTCCCCTGTGTTAACCTAGTCTTGTGTTCCCTCTTTTTGGTCTGATCAATTACCTGTCTTAACATTTGAGTCAATCCAACTTGATGCTTTTTCTCCAGCTCTTAATACGTGTATTCAGTTTGGCTCACCTTGACTTCTGAGTTTTGATAGCTGCCATGTCCATGTAATGGAACTTAGTCTTCAGAATTTAGTCCCTGACCAAATGGTTGTTGGAATGAGCTCTCTGTTACAGGAGTCACTGTTTTATTTTAACCCTCTTGTAAAATGGGGCTCAATTCTTTTGAAGGGTCTTATATAATAGCCATTGGATTTAATTCTGGGACTAGTTTCAAATTTTTAAAATAATTAAAATGATAAAGTACTTAAAAAGCAGTTCATATGCTCTGTGAATTACAACTGATGTCTTTACCATGCTGGTGTTCCTCTGGCATCTTGTCTACATACTCAAAAATATAAAAATAAAAGAAATACTAATTATTATCATTATTCTACCAAAAAATATTCAGGAAAAACAGAACCGAGTCTTTACAGCAATTCTATCAAATCCTATCCTGCGATTTCCAGGGATGAACAGAGGTCAGTTTTAGCCAAGCTTCAGGGAATTCCCTGACCGTCCAGTGGTTAGGACTCTGCGCTTCCACTGCAGGGGGCACCGGTTTGATCCCTGGTCAGGGAACTAAAATCCTGCATGCCATACGGCAAGGCCAAAAATATTTAAAAAAAAAAAAATTTTTTTTTAGCCAAGCTTCAGAGTTTTCCAGTCCTTACTGTTCTCTCTGACAATAGCTACAGTATAATTCTGTGTGGAAACAGCTGGCAGGCAACTGAATTTGTTGTCAATTTAAAAACTGTAGAAAAATATTTGAAAGTAGATTTTCATTATATATTTATTATTTTTAAAATGAGACAGGATAATCTAATGGCTATAAATAATCTCATAGTTTTAAAGAATTCAGTGGCCTGAGTTTGTATTATAATATTCATCCTTTAACAGTCATTCTAAATATTCTGCTGAGTTCAGAGCACATTAGCTTTGGAAGTTTAAGTTTACCAAACTCAAAAAACAAAGTACACACACCCACACATAAAAGGATATTTTCTACATTGGACCCTAGAACTGTTAACTTTCTAGTAGAGTGAAACATTTCTTGCCAAACAGCAAATTAGAGATTCATAAGTCAAGTAGCTATTACATGGACTTGTTTTACCATTCTCAAATATTTAAATTGGCACACTGTATTTGTTAGAGTCTTAAAGCCTAAAGCTTGAATAGAAAGGGATTGTGTAAATTATTTTAAAGTAAATCTGTTTTGTAATTCTATTCTGCAGTAAATTAGTAAAACAAACACATTAGGAGTGAAATATTGGTAGTATAGGGAAAACAGTAAAAAATACTGTGAAAACAAGAAATTGCATGGCTTTGATTCTTGTGGCCTGATATGAATTCCTATTCTGTGACAGCGATAATTGTTGTGGATACAATTCCCCTTTAAATGATCTATGAAAATTAGATTTGAACAAAGCTGGCATTTAGACTAGGTCCTACTCAGTGCAAATTATGAAGACACTTGTTAACACTACAGTGGCTGATCACACAAAATGAGAATATAACCATGCTCCTCTTCTTTATCCCTGGTAACCATTTAAGATTTTACTATAATCTTGAAGTATAAATATGAGAAACTGAAAAATCAGTTACTGGCATTTCCAATCAAATGCTTGAATTCTTTACAAGATATGACCCTGAGAAGCACGTGATTTGTCTCAGGAGCTCAAGCTTCTTTTGGAATCCTTCACTGTGTGCTGGCAGAATAACGGCCCCTCCAAAGATGTCCACATCCTAATCCCTGTAACCTGTTGAATATGTTAGGTTATGTGGTAAAGGGGGAAATAGGGTTGCTAATCACCTGATTTTGAGATGGGGAGATTATCCTGGATTCTCAAGGTGGACCCACTGTAATCACAAGGGTTCATATAAATGGAAGAAAGAGGCATGAGAGAGAATCAGAGAGATGGCAGCATAAGAAGGACTCAACCAGCTGTTGCTGGCTTTGAAGAGGGAGGAAAAGGGCCTCGAGCCGAGGAATGTGGGTGGCCTCTAGAAACTGGAAAAGGCAAGGAAATGGACTCTTCCCTGGAGCCAATCCCTTGATTTTAGCCCATAGAACTTCTAGATAATAAATTTGTGTTTTAAGCCACTAAGTTTGTGTGAATTTGTCATACCAGCAATAGGTGACTACGTGTACCTTTCCTGCTATCTCCTGCCCTCTCTCTTCAGACCCCAGGTACTCTCTCCTGTCCTCAAGAAGAGCAGGTACTCTCCCCCAGCTCTCAAGGATTGGGTATGACATTTACATCTTAGTATACATTGACTTAGCACTCATACTTGCATTTGAAGACCTTTATCTGATGGATTCTATCTGTAAGAATGTATACTTTGTTAAAGAAATTTAGGAATAAACAAGTAGGTGGAGAACAATGCTTTGGGAAGGAGAGTGATCACAGTTTCCCCTAGATCACTCGAAGCTAAAAATCTATTCATCCAGCACATGGTCAGCCTTGACTAAAACGAATGTTATGATTTTTCAGGTTTAGCAATCTGGTCTTTTTTTCTTTTCTTTCCTTCTAATGACTCCTTTTTTTTTCCCTAAGCTAACATGAGCTGTATTGATTACTTACTAATAAATATTCTGTGACAGCCCTACCTCAGCACACACACAAAAGGACTTGGTTAATTTTTAAATTTAACTTTTTCATTAGTTTCTTAGTGTTCCTCATTAAGAAATTCATTCTTACGAGGAGGTGGAGACAGGCATCATCTATCGCCTCGGAAGGAGGAATTTCAAAACTCTGCCAATGTGAAAAGGAGGACGTGAACTTACCAGGTGTTTATCCTCTTATCTCCGCTAGTACGCATTACAGCTGCCAGTAGTTCGGATTGGCCGTAAGCCAGCACTGAACAGTTCAGGATTTTCCCCTACTGGGAGAACTCCACTGGGATTCTAGTATTTCACAAAGCTGCCCTTCTCCACCTGCACTACGTGGATTATGCTTTTATTTTCTTTACTCAGCAACTTTTCAAGTAGTGTCCTTGACGGCGGTTCTCGGCGTGACCCACTCCTGAGAACCGAAGGTCGGGCGTTGGGTCACCGTTATAACCGGCTTCCTGGTGTACAACAGAAGACCGTTCTACCGGACGGAGCCGCCCCTCTTACTGGAAAGCCCCGCGTTTCCAGCTGGACGAAAACGAAATTCTCCCCTCTTCCAGGCGGGGGCTTTTGCTTGTTACCAAAAAGCCTTTCTCTCCTCTGTCACATCACCAAGTGGGGACCCCGCTGTGTCTCCGTGACACTGACGCACAGACAGGGTCGCCGGGGGTTGGCAGCGGGCGCGGCTTCCGGGCCTCGCGGCCGGCGGCGTTAAGGTGGGGTCCGCAGGATGCGCTCGCGGGCCTCGGCTGGCAGCTGGGGACGCCCCTAGGTGAAGCGACTTCCACTCAGGCCACCGCCGCAACCTCGGATAGTTCACTTTCCAATCGATTGGCTTCCGGGAGCAGGGGCCGCAGGACAGCTTCCGGTTTCCCCGCCCGCCCCTTAGGCCCCGCCCCCGACGCGGTCTTCCTCCCCACCCAGCCTATTTCCTCCTCCCGGCCTCGCCCCTGGCCCCTCCTCCCCCGTTCTCAGACCCGACTCCTTCTCGTCCCCCACCCTCAGGCCCCGCCCCCAGCCACGCTCCTCCTCTACATCCTAAGGCCCCGACCTCCTCCTCCCCCACCTCAGACCCCGCCCCCAGTCCACCCTCAGCTCCGCCCCTCAACCCCCCTCTCCCGCCCCGTTCCATTCAATTGTTGGATTGTCAGCGCCGCACTCCCTCCGGCGGCCGGCAGGGGGCGGGGTTCGAGCGTGGATTCACCCGGCGTCCCCCGGGCAGGGGCAGGTGCGGCGCGGAGCTGGGCGGGTGAGCGGGCGGACGCGAGGCCGCGGGCGGGCGGCTGCGACGCTGCGTTGGGTCGCGCTCGGCGGGGAGGCCGCGGTGGCCGCATCAGTGCTGACGTGGGGCGACGTGGGCCGGCGCCGGTCCCGGTGGGGCTCGTCGTCCCACCTCCTCGCGTCCGTAAGCAGTGACGAGGCCCGCTACGTAAATCGCTTCGCGGCGGGTAAGTGGCGCGCCGGCCGGCGGGGCCAGCGGAGCCTGAGGCGGGGGCGCCGGAGCGGGGGCAGGGCGGAACGGTTAGCCCCGGCCGCCCCCGCTGTTTGCCCCGCGCACCCGGCGGGCGCTTTCCGAGGGGCCACTTCTCCGGCTCCGAGGGAGGGGAGGCCGCCGGACAGGCGGGCGACGTGGCTCCGTCCTCTCCCGTCGCTCGCCAGAGCCGCCGCCTCCCGGTCCTCGCGGCCCGAGACCGAGCGAGCGGGGCGCTGCCGCGGCGCTGCTGGAAGGCGCGCCGCCCTTGTTCCCCGCGTCCCCTTTGCGCCAGGACCAGCCAGCCTGGCAAGGCCCCCGGAGCCGGAGCGCGAACTGAGAGGGACGCGCGTCCTCGGACGTCTTCCCCGCGGTCCCCGCCGGGACCCGGACCCGGTCCCGAGTGTGAGCCTCTCACGCTCCCTGCGCGGCTCGGGAAGGGGCGGCCGGCCGGCCGAGGTCAGAGCGATGCTGACCCGCGGGACCAGCCTCGGTCCGCACTGGAGGCCCTGTAACCGGGCGGCTCACCGGAGCAGCTTCCGAACAACTTTTCCTTTCCTGCCTAATTCGCCAGGCTGCTGGGAGTGCAGCCACCCTCCTTGGAAACAAACCCAAACCGAGATGCGCAGGGCTAGAGGTCCAATGTGAAGATTGTGTTAGATTACATGAATAATTCGTGTTCTCTAGTTTTTTCCCTGTGGGTACCATGTTTTTCTCCTGGTCTCGATCCTACTTTTGGATAACAAGCTGCTTTCCCTTCAAAGTCGTAGTCTTTGAAACTTTGAACTTAAAGGAACTTTTTTCCCCCAAAGAAAGGCAAATTGCAAACAATGTGTTTTGGCCAACTTATTCTAAGTATTAAGATACTGATGTTTAAAAAGCTGCTTATTGATCCAAACGCAGCTTTTCAATGGATTTGATCCTGGATGAGTAAACACTGAAAGCATTGTCATGTTAAGCGTTGGTAATGACAAACATTTTTGGTGCATCTGTAAATAGTTCAGTGTAAGCAAATGCTTGCCTAGTGACCGGCTGTTCAACCTGGAGTCGCTTTAGTGAGTGTGAAGTTGTAATTACACGGATGTTTTGTGTACACATTTTATAAGAGTGTATGAATAAATTTTTATTGAATGTGTAAACACAAAGGAGCTCTTTAGTCTTTTTGTTTTCACATTGTCCCAGCAGTTTACTGAAATTGGGTGAGTTTAACAAACTCCAGACTCCATAGACTACTCTAATTTCCTATTAGGGCAAATCACTGCATGATTAAAATATGAAATCATGTTTAAAATTATGCACATTTCATGAAAAGTAGGGAAGAGTTTCAGGTTGTTAACATACGTAAGGAATCCTGACTGAATCTTTACCAGTATAGACGTATATTCCTGATCCTGTTTTCCCCAACCTGGTATTGTCTACAGGTTAATATTCGGCCAGAAAAGTAAGTCAGGTTTATTGTTGAAGTGGGTAGTCTATTGGAAAGTGCTCAAATGTCTTGTCCCATTTAGGTAGACTTTTAAACATAAAACTGAACAATGCAAACACTTAACAGTTGAACCATTGATGTTTTGACACGCAATCAGTATTGGTCATTAAGGAAATAAACCTGAAATGTCTTTGAATTCTGTTAAGTATTTCTACTTATTGAACTGATGTCGACATATATAAAAGTCAACTTTGATAATAGTAATGTGTGCATTGAATACAATTTCAGTATTATCAGTACAAGTATATACATTGTAAAAATATAGATTTCAAGGAAAGTGTTTCTCATCCATTATACATATGTAGAAGTAAACATTTAAAATCATTTTGTTAATTTCATTTTAAAGAGCACAGGGTATTTAAAATACTTTTCACCATGGGAATCACACAATAAAGAGTGCCCTGTTCTTAAAAGTAAATCTCTCATTCATGGGTTTTCTTTTAATGATGCTGTAGGATATCCAGTAGCCAATAAGGGAGAATGAAGAGGAAAACCTAAGGATGACATTAGCTGGGATTTATCTTAATATTACTCATGAAGACAAGCCGAGTCTTATTGGTATAATACAGTTATAGCAATTTTTTTTAATAAGCATTTAATACTTAGTTATTATTAATGATACTCCATTTTTTAAAAAAATATTAATTAACCTATTTATTTAGGCTGTGTTGGGTCTTCGTTTCTGTGCGAGGGCTTTCACCAGCTGCGGCAAGCGGGGGCCACTCTTCATCGTGGTGCGCGGGCCTCTCACCACCGCGGCCCCTCCCGCTGCGGAGCACAGGCTCCAGACGCGCAGGCCCAGCAATTGTGGCCCACGGGCCCAGCCGCTCCGCGGCATGTGGGCTCCTCCCAGACCAGGGCTCGAACCCGCGTCCCCTGCATCGGCAGGCAGACTCCCAACCACTGCGCCACCAGGGAAGCCCAGTTATAGCAATTTTTAAAAATATCTAGTTTGCAAATCTTGACTGACCTTCCCAGGAGTGTTATGGGAAATTACTGGCAAGGTATATGTGAAACAATTTTGAGGGAAGGCATGAGCTAGTAGGTTATTTAGGACTGTTTAAATAACTCTCTCAATGGTGAAGAAGGACGCTTGCCTCCAAGAAAACCTTACTATCAACTTTTTGTGAGGCTCTTTTGAAGTCTCTCAGTTCTCCCCAAATGGGAAGCATCTTCATGCATACTTTCTGAACAGAAAAGTACAACCAGACCAATCAAATGTCAAAATGAAACCCTGTGAAATTTTAACAGTGGGGTTCATGTGATTCTGACATTGTTTACTTTTGAGAATTCCAGAAAACAAACTCAGTTTCTTCAAGGTTATCTTAGTGAACTTTTTGTTTTTGTTTTTTTAACTTAGCAGACTTAAAATTAGACCATCCTAACTCAGAATGTCAGATGTCATAGAGTTTTGTTCATATTCTCAAACATCCTCTTTTTTTTCCATTGGTAGCACAAAAATTATTTTTTTGCCTAGAAATGCTTAGGAATTTATATCCTAGCATTGATTATGATGAAAGCTTCCAGCTCTGGAATTGGAGCAACTATATATCACGCATAAAGACACTTGGGATGCTTTTGCACCTCTTAAAATTGATGGAGGAGTTAAATTTAACTTATTTAGGCATGTTTCTACACTTAGATACTAGTTTTGTTCATATACACAAGATAGGACCAACCTAGGTAAGTATAATAACATTGAAATTCGTTTCTGTGAACCTTAGCTAATTCCAGTGTCTTATATACTCTTTCCCAGATTTGCTAGTTAGTAGTCGATGCAGCTGTACTTTATGTGTAGATAAATGTTTTGAAATGTACTTAAAGTGCAGTAATGGAGTGTTCTGTTGAAAGAAAAGCCCTACAATGATTAGCCAAGCAAATAACTTCCCCAGTAGATTGAAAGTTATGTTTCCCTTCATGAAATGGGGCGGGGGCTCGGCAGGGCGGGGTGTGTTTGGAGAGGTGGAGATAGGCCATGACTATTTGAATTTCATTTTTCATTTCCTCCTTAGCAGAGGATTCTGCTGTTCATTGACTGAAATAGATGAAAGCAGGCACCAGGTGGGGAATGAACTGAAAAAGAGATGCTTGAATAGTTAATCCTTTGGTGATTTTAGTAAAGAGTTTAGATTTCTTAAATAATAATGGGTACCTGAAACAATTAAACTGGAGTGGCCTTGAATCTGTATTAGAATGCTGCCTGATTTTCTGTATGATTCATATTCTAAATAGTAAAGGCAGTATTTACAAGTGTTTCAAATAATTATTTAGAAGAACTGTTCCTGGCCACTTCTGTTTTTACACAAAAGTGTAAAAATTGTTATTTGAAAGTTATTCTAACTTTACTTCACAAAGATTACAAAACTTTGAAAGTGGCATGATTTCCTGTTACTACTGTATTGCTTTGTTTTTCCTGTACTCATCTCCTTCACCTAAAATGCATAATAACCATAGGCTCATCCCTGTCAACTTCACATACGTGACATTTTGTAATTACAGTTGACTCTTGAACAACGTGGGAGTTAGGGGCGCCGACTGCTGCTCAGTTGAACATCCCTGTATAACTTTTGACTCCCCCAAAACTTAACTACTAATAGCCTGCTGTTGACCAGAAGCCTTACCAATAACGTACACAGTCAATTAAAACATGTTTTGTATGTTATATGTATTATATACTGTATTCTCACAGTAAAGTAAGCGAGAGAAAAGAAAATGGTATTAAGAAAATCATAAGGAAGAGAAATACATTTACAGTCCTGTACTGTATTTATCAATACCATAAGTTCATGAGATGAATCATTTGTCTGTACCTACATCAGTATTGTCATGTGATACAAAACACTGCAGATGTAATATGTATTACTGACACTTGACATCAAAATGAAAAGATAATGTGAAAAAGAAATCTGTATTTATTTATAGGTATAACAATTCATACATTAATAGTGAAGAAGCAGCAATATGATTGCCTAGTGTAATTGATACGATTGCGTCACGGTAGCCTAGCCCAAACACTAATGAATGAATCATTGTAGAAATTTATGGCATACAGTATTACAGTCATATTCATAATACAGTATTGGAAACATTGTTATGTTTTTTTAAAAAAAACCACTTACCTGTGATGATAGCTGATTTGCAGTTCCTCCAATTATGAGAGAGAGGAATACTGTACGGTAATGTAGTTCTTTGAAAGCAAAGTTATAAAACAGTAAGAAAGCTAACACATTATTTTATATTAAATATCACCTTATACCTGTGTAAGGATAGACTAGTATCTACATATATTTTACACTTTCATGACATACCTTTTTCTTAATTTTTTCAATAATTATAGGCTATGAGTTTCATCTGTGAGTTTTTTCAAATTATTGGAAATCTCCAAAAAATTTTCCAATATTTTTATTTATTTATTTATTTATTTTTATTTATTTTTGCTGCGTCGGGTCTTAGTTGCGGCACGCAGGACCTTTGTTGAGCTGTACTGGATCTATCGTTGTGGCGCGTGGGCTTCTCTCTAGTTGCGGCATGTGGGTTTTCTCTCTCTAGTTGTGGTGTGTGGGCTTAGTTGCCCCCAATGACATGTGGGAGCTTATTTCCCTGACTAGGGATCGAACCCGTGTCCCCTGCATTGGAAGGCGGATGCTTTACCACTGGACTACCAGGGAAGTCCCTCCAATATATTGATTGAAAAGAATTCACATATAAGTGGACCCATACTGTTTCAAACCTGTGTTGTTCAAGGGTCAACTGTACTTCTCCTAGCTAGCCTGCCTTTTCCCAGTTTCTTAATTGACTTGGTTGAGGAGGACCAGCTTTACAATATAAACTTCATATTCTTCTCCTACTTTCTTTCAAACCTTACTTGCTGTTGCTACTTAAATCATAGTTAACCTCTGAGGATCTTCTACTTTCCCAAAGAGCTAAAACCTTTCTTCATCCAGAACTCAAGAAACAGATTATACTTTTCTGTGTTCTTTCTCTTCCTGCTTCCGTTAGAGGTGTACTACCCTTTATTCCACGTTCTTTTCTTTTTGTTTTGACCGTGCTAATTGCAGTGGGGTCTTTATTTTGCCTTTCTTGCAAAAACCATAGCTAATAAGTGGTAGAACTCAGGTTAACGCCCAGATCAACCTCCAGTGCCACGCTGTTTATATCGCACACTGCTATGCTACGACCACTAGACCGTGTTGCCACCTCAGGAACTGGGGACAAGGGAAGTGGGGAATGAAGAGAGAGGACTCCTGGATAGGGTGGCTGAGCCAATGGTGATGTCACTCCCCAATCGAGATAAAAGTACAGCAGGAGGTGAGATGCAGAGCAAGGGAGTTGAGGTTAGTTTTAAACATATTAGACTTGAGGATCTCTGAAGAAACCGTGAAGAGATGTCGAATAGGCAGATACATACAGGCTAGAGCTCAGGAGAGAGAGGTCCAGGCTGGAGGTGAGATTTGAGACACATCAAGGCGGGATGAGGCAGCATAGGGGGAGAGTGTGGAGGTGTTTGTGACTGGAAGCCTGGGAATACCAGTACTTAAAGAGTGGGCCAAAGGAGACTAAGGCGAAGGACTGGATAACTTGGAAGGGGAAACATGAACGTGGTGTCCTGAAGAGTTCAAGGAGGGCGAAATTTGGGGAGTAGGAAATGCTGTAGGCATGTTAAGGAAGATAGGGACTAAAGATCATTCTTGAAGATTTGGCAAGCAGGCGATCAATCAGTGATGACTTCTTAGAGAGTAGTTGGAATGAAATAATTCTCTGATAAGCCTGAGTCAGGATCAGGTTTATCTGATGGTCATTATTCTGTTGTGAGGCTAGTCATTTGCTCTCTTGATGTCTTGTGACGGGGTGGCAGGAAGCTGAGACTGTCTTCGATGCTGGCAGCCTCTGGGAAGAGGAAATGGGTGGCTGTTCCCAGACTTCACCAAATACCTTTTTTTCCTTTTTGAGTTCTAAACCATAATGTATTACTTACTAAGAAATTAAACCAAAGAATATGGTATTTCCAGGAGAAATCGGGAGTTACTTCTCTCTTCTTATATGGTGCCGTGCTCATCATTATTATTCAGATAATATTATCATTATTCCTTGTTTAAACATCTGTCTCCCTCATTAGAAACCAAGCTGCTGGAGATCAGGGACATCTTGTTATCTGTGTCTTGGTGCCAAGCACAAGGGCTGGGGTATCTTGGGTGCCAATCACTGTTTAATAAATCAGTAGCCCCTGCCCTCATGGTTACACAGTTGTTATGGAAGATAAGATGTCCTCACGTAAAATGCCAGTGTAATATAACACAGGATAAGGTTTAATCTGAAGGAATGTCACCATCCTTGTTTCTTGTTCATGTTGTAGGTTGCCTGGTTCAAGTGCCTTACCTTTCCTCAGTGTCCCTATGGTCGGGTGGGGGCAGGTGGTAACAGTAACCATTGTCCTGGTGCCCGTAGTAAGTTGCAGCACACCTGACTGCTGACTCAGTTTCCAAATTGGGTGGGAGGGTGTGACATCATTTTAGAGGGACCACTTAGGAGGGAACCCCGGAAATAGCATGTTTGTTGCCAAGCACCTCTGTTGCTGGCATAGACGCCTGGAAGGAACTTAGGGATGCGGGTGTTGGTCCTTTCAAATCTAAAACAAATTGAGGGCTACTGCTCTCCTTTTGTCTTTTTCTTTGCCAACTTTACTTCATTCAGCATGTCAAATGTGTATTTTAAAGAGATATTAGTAAAAAAAAAAAAAGGGGTTTAATTGCTAGAATGTCTAAAACAGCTTTTTTAATGGATTAAAGGCTATCAGAGGAGATTTTAAAGGAACGGTTACTATTTTGTTTGCAGTTAAAATTCTTTGACAAAACCCAGTTTTGAAGTTAAGGTAAATGAAAAATAGTTGACAAATTTGTTTCAGTGGAATGAAATTTGAGAAAATGATAGATTCATTCAGTTTATTAAGTGATTATTATTTTAAAATAGAGCTGATACTTATGAGCGATTTGTAGTGTGTGTGAAATGATTTAGGCAGCACTGCACTCTCTTCAGTGGAAAATGATAAGTAGCACATGATTTAATTTTTTTTGAATTTTTTCCTAAGAAGATAAGGAAATTGAATAGAAGTAAGTTTGAAAAAAATACGGAGTTGTTTTCACCTTTCTGTGCTGTTTTTTGTTTTATGGAAATTAGCGTATTCTGGGGTATTCTGGTGTAGTTTTGAGAGATTTTAATTTTTTTAAAATAAAATCTTACGATCTGCCAACTCGACATTATAATTTTACTGCAGGGTAAAGAAGAAAACGAAGGAGCAAAGCATTGATTACAAATGTCTTAATAATGAGCAAATGTGGCAGGAAAAAATATATTAAAACAAATCTAAGGTAGGTGGATATATTATTTTTCTATTCTTTTGAAAGTTCTACTTAGAGAGCTTAAAGTTAAAATGATGGACAAATTAATGGTGTATATCTATGTACCATACATATTTGTGTGTATGTGTGTATGTATATATACACATTATAATAAAAAATACAATAATATGTACCCAAATTGCTCAGCTACTCAATTAGGGAGTTTCTCTTCCACCATGTGCTGTGTGAGGCAATGCAGAGGATAGGTGGACATTCACGGGCAGCTCATTCTAAGCGCTGGCCTTTCCAGTCAGAAAGGAGATTGTACTTAAGGATGTGGACAGAGTTTTCGTTTTCCTGCTTACACTTGTACCTGAAGTTGTAAAACAGAGGGAAGTCTCTACCAGCGTTTTACAGAAATCCAAATATTATTTTTCAGGTTTTCTTTTAGTTATTATCAGAGACATTCTGGTTCATCAATTGGATCTAGCGTCAAAAAGAAAATGAATTTTCTTTGACAGTTTTGGTAAAACTATTTAAAAATAGATAATAGAAACAACTTTAATAATTTTTCCTTTTGCTGCTGGATCCTATTTTTAAAAGAGGTGAAAATTTTTACAAGGGTAGATATAGTTGCTCTGCAGTGTAATTTGTCTTTGCAAATTGGATACAACTAAGTAAGATTTTAGAAGTTAGTAGTTCATTGTACACTTTAATTATAATGAGGAAACTGCCTTTATCTTATTTTTCATTTAGATATTTTTGGTCTGTATTCCTTTTCTTTGTTCCTATCTTTTAAGAACACTTTCCTGGGTACTTATGATAGCATTTCTTTAAAATGTTTTTCCTTTTTCTTCTGGTTTTTTCTTCTATTTAAATATCTTGTGTGTTCTTGAAACATAGGTATGCTGAAATAACTTTGGTCATTAATTACCTCAATATTTCTATAATTGTAAATATCATTTTTACAGATATATTCCTTTGTATTCATTTCTTGAATGTATATTATACAAATCATATACAGACAGTACTATACTGTTTGTTGTAGTTCAGTATTTTGGGGAGTTTTTGCAGTATGACATAGATGTTCTACTAAAGGCCTGGAAAATAACAGAGTAAGCAAACAAATACAATTCTACCCCCCACCCCTAAAAGTAGTTCACCCTGGAAGTCTTTGAAAATTGTGCTACTGAATGGATCCTATTCTTTTAAAACATTAGTTAATTAACATTTATTAAACTGAATCCCAATATATTCAGAAAATATTGGGATAACATTTACTTTTCTGTTGAGGAAAATGGTTTGCCAATAATATAAAAAAGATTTCAGAAGAAATATTTAGCTTTCATAAGAAAAGAATGTTGCTACTTCCATTAATCGTTTATAAGTTTAAATATGCCCATTTTAGCAAATCCTTATCTGTTCTTTAGAATTGTAGAACTGAATATTTGCCAGTATTTTGCTTACTGTTAGCTTATGGTGCTTAATGGACTTTTTAATTTGTTTTAGTTTTTTTAATTGTTTATCTCATATGTTTTTATTTTTAAATATTCTGTAATTTATATTTCCTAATTGGTCTTTTTCTGTCTAATTTGGATTTGTTAAGGTTAAAATATTACATAATTAATTAATTTATAGGTTATTGATACTAGTATAACTATGATTAAAATTTGTTACAAAAAAATTTGTTACAAAAAGTGAGATTTGTGGGAAAATATTGTATGTACATCTCTTTAATTTTCACTATAAAGTACGTAAGTGAACAATACAAGATTAAAATGGATCTTTCTCTTACACTTTTTAAATAAATTCCATCGGGACTACTGAGGCTGACTTACAGATGTTAGTGTTGATGTACATCATTTCCAGCTGAGGTCTGGGTCCTGTATTTCCTGCTGAGTTAGTGTTTGAAAATACCCAGTACAGTGCCTGACCCATGTTGAGCACTTAAATGTTAATTGAATCTTTGGCCCTGAGTCCTGGCCTGGGTTGGTTTTTAGTGGGTTTAGGAGGTGGTACTGGAGAACAGTTGGATATAGATCAGCAGAATGAACTTAGTTGAAAATGACAGGGTGTGTAAATTGGTAGTGCTGACCTTACTCTTCTGTAGATGATTTTTAACTTCAAATAAATTGATTTAGTATCAAACTTTTACTGAATGACATGTACTGGGCACTGTACGAGGCAGTCCAGGAGAATAAAATGGGATAAGATTAGAGTCTCTACATCCTAGTGGGAAAGACAAAGCATATCTGAATGAAGATTGTGACAACAGTTGCAGCATAGTCAAAAGCACAGCATTTTTTAAGATGTGTCTACACGGGACTACTGCTCAGGGCACTGGCTGTGGAAGGACCCCTGAGGTCACAGTCACAAGACCTCTTGTTCACCCTCTATCATGCAGGTTGTTGTGTGCTCTGTAGAAAGTCACTTAATCTCTCTGAACCTTATTTTTATCATTTTAGTAACACCTAACAGTTGCATAGTCTTCCAGAACAGTTGATTAATTGGCTTATTTAACGATCATGGTAGATTCTGTACTAGGCGCTGGGAATACATTGAAATCTAAGATGTGGTCTCTGTTGCACACACTGTGCTAGTACTTTGTGGACAGATGTGGTATATGCTAGACAAGTGCTGAAATGGAGGGGATTGCACAAGATGCTTCGGGAACTCCGAACAGAGTAATTGTGCCCAAGGCTATTAGAATAGGCTTTGAAAGATGGTGTCCTTGAGCCATGCTTTGAAGAACGAGTAGAAATGTGCCTGTTGGACAGAGAAGGAGTGAAGGGCATCCCAGGAACAGGGAAGAGCAGATATAAAAGATTAGAACTGGGGGAATAAGATGTGTATTTGACCAAAAAATGGCTCATAAGGAGGCTGGAATGCAGAGTGTGGGAAGGAATGGGGTGACTGGAGATGAGGCTGTAAAGATAAAATGAGGTCACATTGTGAAAGAAATTGAATGGCAGTTTGGTTTGGTAATTGAGAATATGAACTTTGGAAAAAGACCTTAGTTCGAAACCTGGCTTTGCCACTCAGTACCTTTGTGGTAAAATCAGATTCTTCACCTCTTTATGTCTCCTTTTCCTCACCTCTAAAAGAAGAACTAGCTATATTGCCCTTATATAGTTAAGAATGAAAATTAGTAGGCATTTACCACATGGTAAGCACTTGACAAACGGTAGTTGTAGTTATGATTATTGTGAGAAGTTTGAGTTTTATCCTGTAGTCAATAGTAAGCTCCTGAAGAGTTTTAAGCAGAAATATGTTTCAAAAGGATAACTGTTGGCAGGACAGTGGTGGCAGAGAAGAGGACTGAATTGTTCTTTAGAAGGTAGAATCATCCCACCTGGTGATGATGCTGTAGGGAATGAAAGGGAGAGGGTTTCAGGGATGACACTCAGGTTTCCACTGGAGCAGATGGATGGAAGGTGGGGCCCCATTTCCTGAGGTAAGAAACTCAGAGAAGGAACATGTTTGTGGAGGAAGAAAAGGAGTTAGTTTTGGACCCATTGAGTTTGAGGTACCTGCAGGACATCTATTTGGAGATGTTAAATAGGCACTTGGATATATGATTCTGGAATTCAAGAGAGACCTCTGGGCCAGAGATCTAGATTTGAGAGTCATAAGCTTAAAGCTGGTGCTTGAATCTAGAGAAATGGATGATATTACACAGGGGGAGAGATTTGAGAGTGAGGCCAGAAGGCTAACCAGAGTCCTGAAGAATGCAGTGTTGAAGGTTAACACCGAGTAGGAGAAGGAATTGGCAAAGGAGCTTGTGGAGAAATTGTCAGAGAATCAGATGAGAGCAGAAAATCAGTATCGTGACCTCAAGATAGAGTCCAAGAAGGGAGATGTCAGCAGTTTTGAGTGCTGCTGAGGGATCAAACAAGATAGGACTTAAAATGAATATTGGATTCAGTGACTGAGATAGATTACCCTTACTAGAGAAGTCTTAGTGAGGCAGAAGCCAGTTTGGGGTTGTCTGGGAGTAGGTGGGAGGTGAAGAAATGGAGATAGTGTTGGCAGTTCTTTAAAGTAGCTTAGCAGTGAGAGGAAGAAGAGAGGTTTGAGAGAGCAGCTAGAGAATGACTTCTGGTTCAGTGGTTGTGTGTGTGTGTGTGTGTGTGTGTGTGTGTGTGTGGTTGGGGAGACTTGAACAAGCTTAAATCTTGGCAGGAGGAAGCCATTGGGGAGGGCAGAGGGTAATTGTTAGTGTAATGCCCCCATAGCCTAATGAAGAGGGATCCCAAGGACAGACAGGAATTTAAGTCTGGGGAGTTGGAAGCAAGGGAAAATGCAGGTGTAGATGTAAGTGGATTTGTTGATTTGGTGGCAGGAAGTTGAGGGGGTTCTCATCTGAAACAGGAGGCAAGGTCTCACATGGAATGTGATAGTAGGTGAGCTCAGGGATTTGAGAAGAGGGAGACTTGAAACAGTAACAGAGAATGGGAGAGTAAGCTTCCAGGGAAGCAGTAAGATTGCTGCTTATTTGAGGTTGAAAACTGGATTCAGTAGCCTTAATAATATTCTGTTTTTTAATTTTGTTCAGTATTATTCATTGGTGCAGGCATAGAGGAGACAGAATTGGTTTTATCTGAGATTGGTATTTACTAAGCAGATAAAACAGAAGGAAAAGGGACAAGGGAATTTATGGTATTGGGAAACAACAGTTAAAATGAGAAACTATGGATTCTAAGCTGAGTAGGACGGGATGTGAAGAAAGGAGGAGGCTGACTGAAAGGGAGAAAGTAGTGGTCTGGAGATCAGTGTGGTGGAAATACAGGTGTGATGGGAGTAATTGAGGGTGGGTGTGAGCTGGGAGGATAGGATATTGGTAGAGTGGGATGTCAGAATTAATTATTTCAGAGGTGGAGCAGTTTTGGACACTGACAAGGTCCAGTGTACGGCCAGCCCCTCAAGTAGAAGGTTGTAGGGGAGGGAAGAAAGTCATTAAACTGAGGCATCAGGGTGAGGGATAGGTCCTTTGTTTTGAGGGTGGAACATAACACAGAATGGTGGAGAGGAAAGCTTTTTTAAGTCAGGTGCCAAAGTCTTCAGTGTCAATCCTTGAAAGTAGAAACTGATGATTATCACATGGATGAGTAGTATAGGATGGTACACCCAATTACCCTGAGGCTCCGTGGACAAGAGTCTTTATGAAGGAGCAGAGGAAGCACAGCTGGGAAATAGTGGGGATCAGTGAGGATGCCAAGTCAACATTGGGATCTTGATTCAGTGTGGGAAGACAAACAGCTCCCTCTTGAGCGGGGGTGTGGGGTGCTTTGGGAGTTCCAGACAGCACATTGCAAAGGCTTCGGAGGAGAACAGGAGCGAGCAACTGTCTTATGGGGGGAAAGGAAGCACTGGTTATGAGAGTGAAAATGAAATGTGGGAGGAGCTTGTATCTTTGACAGTGGCTGGGGAAACCAGAATGTGAGATGTTAATGGATATGATTCTGGCATAGGTGAAGGGGCATTGCAGTTTCGTCATGGCTTACAGGGGACCTTACTGTGATGTGTGAGTGGATGGTAGCAGTCGTGAGGTGCAGCAGTGCAGTTGTGAGGTGCAGCAGTGCAGCTGCTTGGTCCAGTGCTGGGATAGGAGGTTAGTGGATGATGCCAAGTGTGGCAGGGAGGATGAACGGGGGGAGGGGGGGAGGGTGGTGCTGCTAACCTTCCATTTCTGCCTTTCTTCACTAGGAGGCTCAGGGCCTCATGGCATCCTGATCTGGCTGGTATTTAGCTATATGGGTTTTTGGGTAGTTGGTGTGGTACTGACTCACGGACACATGATTCTAACTTTGGAGCTTGAATGGATAGTGATACTCTTGACTGAAAGAAGGAATATAAGGGAAGGGATAGGTGTCTGTGAAGACTCCAGGTTAAGATGCTCACTAGGAGGGGGAAGCACAAATACAGATTTGGGAATCAAATGCATACAGGATTGAGGAAGCCATAGTATGTAGACTGAAAAAAGTAAAAGGGCAAAGGATTGAACTCTGGGGAATACCCAGGAAAAAAAGAGAACAGTGAACGTGAGTGCATGAAATAGTGTGTATAAAACACTTTCATGTGTAAAACATTTTGAAATGTTTAATAACTTATGAAGTCTTTCATTATATCTCAAAAAACAACTCCTGAATAGCTTAAGTTTACCTTTTTAAGCATTAGTGCTTTTTTTGGTGGGAGTCTTCCTAAATTCTATTATGTATACTCCTCTTTCCTTAAATTATACAAAGTATAATTATTTTCTTTCTTAATGACTCAGGATAGTTATTGTAAATATCAGTTATTGAATTTTAACTCATAAATTCTTCAATTTCCTGAATATAAAGAACTAGGAGACTTTACCCTGTATGGGCCCAAATTGTTACACACTTGGAATTCCTTTTTTTTAAAATAATTTTTAAAAATTTTATTAAAGTATAGTTGATGTACAATATTATATAAGTTACAGGTGTACAAATATAGTGATTCACAATCTTTAAAGGTTCTACTCCATTTTTACTTATTATAAAATATTGGCTATATTTCTTGTGTTGTACAGTATATCATTGTAGCTTATTTTGTACCTAATAGTTTGTACCTCTTAATCCCCTACCCCTGTGCTGTCCCTCCCCCTTCCCTCTTCCCACTGGTAACCACTAGTTTGTTCAATATATCTGTGAGTCTGTTTCTTTTTTGTTATATTCACTAATTTGTTGTATTTTTTAGATTCCACATATAAGTGATATCATGGAGTATTTGTCTTTCTCTGTCTGACTGATTTCACTTAACATAATACCCTCCAAGTCCATCCATGTTATTGCAAATGGCAAAATTCCATTTTTTATGGCTGAGTAGTATTACCCTGTGTATATAGACCACATCTTGTTTAGCCACTCATCTGTTGATGGGCACTTAGGTTGCTTCCATATCTTGGCAGTTGTAAACAGTGCTGCTCTGAACATTGGGGTGCATGTGTCTTTTCGAATTAGTGCGGGGGGTTGGATATACACCCAGTAGAGGGATTGCTGGGTCGTGTGGCAGCTCTCTTTTGAGTGTTCTGAGGACCCTCCATGCTGTTCTCAAGATGGCTGCACCAACTTACATTCCCACCCACAGTCACACTTGGAATTCTTGACCTGTTTATTATATTCTGTATATTTTCTCCTCCCCTTACCCTATTTCCAGCTGTCACTTCTTATATCCAGTATGTTTAGAAACCAGATAAATGAGAATTGTATTTAAAATTAAATTGAATGGATTTAGAGTACCAACTAGGTACTCCTCATTTTAGAAGTTTCAGTTTACGAACTTTGGGCCATTTGTTTTGCCTGTTAACAGGTAACTGTTGGTTATTGTCTCGTTCTTGACTGAATTCTAAGATATCAAATAGTTGAAACGTTGTACAGTATAGATGCTGAAGGACCTAGAGTAGAGGAGCATCTGAGTGGCGTGGACATTTCTTCTCTCCAGAGTATTAAAAGCAGTTCTTAATCTGGTTCCCCACAGCCTTTCTGGCCATATTTCCACCTGTCTGCTCTGCCTCTTCCCCCCTAGATGTAGATAGGCTCCCCGAGGGCTCCCCCACGCCTCACCAGATTCCCTGCTACAGTCGGCTACTCTGTTTTCCAGACATGCTCCGTATTTTCCTTCCTCTCATGGTCCTCCTGTCCTTTTCTACCTGGTGAAATGCTTCTCATCCTTCAGTATACAACTCATACGGCCCCATCCTCAGGCCGACTTCAACATTCCTTCCTGTGTTTTCCAAAGCATTTCGTACATAACATCCTTCACACAATTTAAGTGTTCATTACTGGTCTAACTGATAGAATTTACCAATAAGCTAAGTTTTTCTCAAATTTTAATATATGTCAGAATCTCTAGGATATAAAAAATCAGACCCCTCAGAAAGTTTGAATCAGTAGATTTGGGGTTGAGTCTGGGAATCTGCCTTTTTTTTGTCTTTACAAGTATATTTGTTAATTCTGATACAGGTTGTGCGAGGACAATACTTTGAGAAACCAAGGCCCAAGTGGTGAATGATTTCCTTCAGGGCAAGGATTGTGACTTAACTTTTGTATTCTCAGGGCCTGTCATGTATTGTAGATGGTGCTAAAGGAATGTTTCTGAAGTGGGGAAGGCCTTTCAGCGTGTAATGTTTGAGTGGAGACTCAAGTTCTTGGCAGAGCCTAAAGAGAGCTTTTAATAATGGTGTAAGAAATAGCATAAGACAACATTTCTCAAGTTCTTCCAAAAACACTTCTGCTAGGACTTGCTTTGTGGGAAGAGGGTCTAGGGGAGTCAGATACTTTTGGAAAATGCTGCCTATTGGATCTGCACCCTCCACCCTTCTCAAGTCACACTGAAATATTCAAGCTTCTGAGAAAGTTCTGCAGCAAAGAAACCCTTTTAATCCCAGATATTTCAAACTCTAACTAAGCGTTTCCCCCTTACACTCTTTTCTCAGATAATACCTTTTCATATCCTGCAGAATTGAATGTTCTAGGTATTCTCTTTGGGAACTGCTCACAGCAAAAGTAGAACCCCAGGAATTGGCAGTTTTTGCAGGGAGATGGCCTCTACTTACCTAGAATTGGAGAGTCCATGCTGGGAAATAATAAGAAAAGAGATAAAGGAATTGGGGAATGTTGAGGGAAAGACATTTTTTCATAGTAGACTCTAGATTTTTATTTTTATAATTGCTCTGAATTGTCATGTTCAGTTGTAAGTATTAAAATGTCTGAATAGGGAGAAGTAATTCTAGGTGTAGTATAGACTGTAGTAGACAGCTTTGAGAACAGAAGACTTGGATTCAGGTAATGTTTGTTGAAATGCAAAAGAAGGTATTAAGTAGATGAAGGATCTGTAGGATCTGGTTACTAATTAAATCTGGGAAAAAAGATCTGGACATTTCAATTCAAAGTTCTAAGTTACCTGCATACTTTTTGGATATATATTTAGACTACTAAGGTGAAAAAAACACACTATATTATTGACAACTGAAAAGATGTACAATAGCAGGGAGTAGTTCCTATAAGTTTTTAAAATTTGATTTTGCTTATTTTGTTTGTATTTTATATTTTCTAGTAGTAGGGTAACATTATAATATGGTTTACCATCTATCTAGAAAGAGTCTGTATAGAAATCATTAACTTAAATTGAAATTATAGGCAAAAATATTATTGCATAAGTTTTTCCTGGAAAAATTAGATTCTCCTCTTTAAGTAAAGGGAGAGCTGCAAGACAAGTGGTCAACTCTGAGTGATTCAGTTTAACAGGCTTATTTATTAGAAACTACTTAGTGCTGACAAAGCAGACACATCTTTATATCGTAACACATTTAATTTAGACAGTGTGGAAGTTCTTTCATATTACATCATAATGTAAAGCAGGTTTATTAGGCCGTGAGAGTCATAGAATATTTAAGCTTCATGTAAAATATAAAACCTAACTTTATCACTAATTTATGCTAGAGGGCTTAAAATAATTATCAAGGAGGCTTTATTATAAGATTAAAAATTTTTTTAAATAAACTAATTCCATGGAACATTTTGTAGTGCTCCCTTGGTAATGTTCATACCCAGTGAGCAGAGAAGGTGCCTTTAAGTTTGGAGAGTTAGGACTCTGCCACTGAGTCTCTTTCTTGAAAATATAAAGTAGTACAATTGGATGATAGAAATGAAAATCAATCAGAAAGCCAAGTGAAAACAGGTATTTCAGATAGGGCCTTAATACTTCTTCCTTTTTATTGTCTTTCCAGACAAATGACCATGGAAACAATTGACTCTCAGCAGGATGGAAGTATACCAGATTCTGTGGCAGAGAGCGAATCTGCTCACATGCAGATGCAGACTGGTCAAAATTCAATCCCCACTTTAGCTCAGGTAAACTTAATGCAGGCAACAGGCAGGCACCAATGAAAATTAGCCTGTATGGGAATGAGAATTGTGTGCAGATTCTGTTTTCTTGCAGTTGGTCTTAAGTTTCCCCTATTCCCCGGTTATCAGCCATTCTTACTGATTTGACTTCGAAGAGAAGATACGTTTTTGAATTACTTTTGCATTGTAACAGACACTATGTAAAGGAAAAACAAAACCCCCTCCATAGTATATAATCCTCAATTTATTATTCGAGAAGGTCAGTAATTCCACATTGAAATATTCAGTAGTTTTATATTCTTAGCTATAAAGATGGCAGAAATCTTGCCATTTGTCCAGTGTATATTTGGTTTAATCTTTACTTTCTTTTTAGTTAGGTCTTAGACTGAATTAGTTTCATTTAGAGACCACCGATATGAGTTAGTGTTTGTTTTTCAGCTCTTAACTTTATTTCTAGGTATCTATAAAAATATGTAGTAAAAACAATCATATTTATTTAGTTCATCAAATACTTACTGAATCCTTCCTGTATCTAGGCGCTATTCTAGATGTGTGGGGTATGTATCTCCTGGCCTTGACATCTCACGGTTTAGTGGGGTAGAGGTGTTTGAGGGGTAATTCTCGCTGTGTAAGAAGTATTGTGGGGTGAGAGGGGGATGCAAGAGGGAGGGGATATGGGGTATATGTATACATATAGCTGATTCACTTTGTTGTACAGCGGAAACTAACACAACATTGTAAAGCAATTATAGTCCAATAAAGATGTTAAAAAAAAAAAAATGAAGTACTGTGAGATGCTACATAGGATTGATTGAGGCGTGCAGAGGGGGAGCAGCCAGTTGACCAGGAGTGCTTTGTAGAGGATTTTACTTTTGAGCTGGACACAAAGCGTGAGTAGAGGTTGACGGGTGGAGGAGAGGGAAGCATATTCTAGGCCAGGGAAGAATGTACAGAGGCACAAAGGCAGAGGATGGGGGTGGGAGCTGCAGGCGTTGAGGCCAAGTGGAGCCGCTTGTCTGGCCTGGGAAGTTGAGCTGGTCAGGGTAAGCAGACGGTGGTAAACATTTGGGAGCGTAGACCATCCTGTGTTCTAAATGTTCCTGAGACGTTTTCCAGTGTTCACTGTGTTTAAGACACCAGTGACTGTGTGCGGGTTGGATGGGGACGTCAGCGAGCTGGGAGCGGGTCAGGGGGCGGGGGTGGACACCATTTGAGTGGCATCATGGTGATGTGGGGTGCGAGCAGTGGAGACTCCTGCAGTATCCTGAAGGGAGAATAGAAAGGACCAGATGGCTGCCTGGAGAGCCCTCGGGAGCGCCAGGCACCTCCTGGGTTGTCTCCGGCCAGACTGGCTCCTTTGAGGCCTCTATTTTCCCAAGACACCCATGCACCCAGCCTGCTTTTCTTTCCTCTTTCAAGTTCCCGACACCCACTTGCTCCCTGGGGTTTTCTCCTCACAAGTGCTTTGTGGAGCTACATCTCCATGGCAACACCCATCTTTGTTACCCCGGAAAACAGGCATTCAGACGTTTGCTATTTTTTAAGAAAGCAGCCTTTTTCTTATTAAAAAAATACATGTTCATTGTACAGAATTGACAAAATGTGTATTATTTTGAAGAAGAAAATTAAAGCTAACTATAGTCTTAACATCCAGAAATTTAATTGTTAGCATTTTGGTGTTTATCCTTTAGTCTTTTTGTCTGTGAAAATAGAAGAGAATGCACATATATCTTTTGGTGAATTTGGGGTGTTCTAGAGTTTTTATAACTATGATTCTTGGTCTCTAATTCTGCCCTTTTGCTGAAGTGGTAGTTGAAAGCAAATCTTCCTTCTGCCGCCACTTCTCTCCCTTTAGGTACTGGTTTCCTGTCCTCCACACATGCAGTTTCCTCCGGCCTTCTGGGCCTGCACAGTCAAAACAACAGATCTCCATTGTCTAACAGTGATAGTTGGCAGTTCTGAGGATCTTCAGCCTGGGTGACACCCAGCCCTGTGAGCCTCAGTCAGAAGTTGCTAAAGAGGTCAAGTAATATGAAGTCCAAAAAATAACCTTGGATTTATGAGGTTTTGGAATTGAATAGGAGTCCAGTAAACAGAAACCTAGCTTTATTAGTAGGTTAGAGAATAAATAAGAGGGAGAGGAAATCAGAAGTATAGATTCTTCAAGAAGTTTTTCTGTGAAATAATAGACGAAGATGGGTCTGTGAAACAAAGGAGTGAGAACTGGGGTGTGAGAAAGCTGGGAGTGTTTGAAGGGGGAGATAGAGACTTGTGAGAAGCCTGAATCACAGAACTAGAAAAAGGCTGTGGTTTACATTTACAATGTTTATTACGTCCTTAAAAATCTCAAATATATCAAATGTTGATAGTCATTAAATCTGGATAGCAAGTTCATAGACCTGCTATGTTATTCTGTTTTCTCTGTATTTAAAATAGTTGATCAAAAAATAAATTATGGTTTTTGTCTTTCACATACTAGGAATGTTAAGAGATTAAGAAGAAATCTGTATGCTGAGTCATTGATTCTCTTGGTTAACTAAGAGTTCTCCTCCATGGATATGAGGCCATAAATCCTCTATGGATCATGATATTTTGCAGAATTAGGACACAGTTCTTAGCAGTCAAAATTTTCTAAACGTAATTATTAATTTAGATTCTTGTGATGCGTGAAGCTGTTTATTTATGACTATTCATTATTATTATGCAATATTATATAATAGAAGGATTAGGAAATCAAACTGAAATTTTATTAAGCCTATAATGTATGTTAAAAGTGACTGACTCTCCTGAATTATTCCCAATGTCATTGTATGTACTTGCCACTTACTTCATTTAAACTAGAGGATTGTGAATTCCCAGATGTTTTAGACTTAAGTTCAGGTTTGTATAAAGAGGAATTTATAAAAGTTACTTTCCTTTTTACATGGTCTAATTATCATTAAGTAGTGTCAGAACAAAGGGTGTAACCCGAAGATTCAGGGTGTAACCCGAAGGTTCAGCGGGTTTGATCCTTTGCCTCTGGTCATTTGATAGTGGTAGTTTTGAGTATCCTGGCCTTTCCAGAGCTTCTGCTAATCAAGTGAACGCTGAAAATTGTCCCAGTTACGAAGATCTGAAAACTTGAGTTTGCTCTTGGCCCTCACATCTCTGCTCTGCTGACTGATTGAGGGAGGCTGGAGTTCTCAGTTTTCAGTTTTTCTGTTTTATCACTTCCCAGATATCAGTGGAGCCTTTCCCTTCTAATTGTATCCAGTAGTGAATGGAAGTCACGTGGTGACAGCGTCAGAGGGCTAGAGGCTGGAGTGGCAGATCATCGAGGCTGAGTACTGTGACTTGGATTTCTTCTTGCCCGAGTTAGTTTTTAAGTAGGTTTTTTTTTTTTTTAATTGAAGCTGGAACCTTGTCTGGTAAGTGTATGTGTTGATACACACATAAGACTAGATTCTACCCCCTCCCCTGGGAAAACTCTTGGTGGTAAATGGAAGAGTCTATTTGATATAATCGAGCCAGGAGGAAACCCTTTCCCAAAACCAAAATGGTGAAAAGCAAAATTACTGTATACACAGGTAGTTTTTAAAGTCATACTTACAGCCTTTGGAAATAATATAATCCTTAAATGGGTAATGGGAAGTTAGCATTTCTTTTGTGGTGAAAGATTTCAAACGTATACAAGAGTAGAATAATACTCCCGCATATATATGTAGAAACTTAAAAATTATTAAGATTTGGTAGCACTTGCTTCATTTATCTTCTTTTTATTCTTTTTGTCGAAGAATTTTAAGCAGCTCTACAGATCTCAGACATCACGTCATGTCATTCCTACTTTCTTCTGGGTATGCAGCTCTTAAGAGGTTATGGACATTTTTCTATATAACCAAATGTCATGATCATACCTAATAAAATCGAGCATAATTCCTTGGTATAATATGCACTGCATACTCACATTTCCCCATTCATCTCACAAATGTGTAATCTACTCTGAAGGCAACAGTGGTAGCACCTTGAACTTTTCTTGTTCCACATCTCTTGGGAATTGATAATGCTGCCATGAAACTCAGGGTGAGCGTGGTAATCCAGATGGAGCCTCAGGAGAGGATGTGCTATCTGGAGCTTCGTGCCTTATAGCTGCTGGTGCAGCCTGTGGCCTGAGTATGACACCTCAAGTCGGAAAGCTAAATAACCCTACTTTGTAAATGGCCAATTCTCAAAGTTTCAGCAAAGATAAGAAGGAAAGGTGAAGGGAGCAGAGTCACAGGGGTCATAGAGCTGGAAGGAGACTCGAGATCGTCAGGGTCAGCGTAGTGCCTCGAGAGAGTTAGTTCTAATATAAAATTTAACCTTTCCGAGGACCTCTGTATTTTTGGAAACAAGGAGACTCTGGAACAGAGGAAGCACTAGGGAATGTTGTTCAGAGATTATACTCTGCTAACCTCCTTTCTTATCCTCTGTGCTGTAAATGCAAACAGTACGTAAAGAAGCATCTTAGGAGAAAGCAGGCCCGGCGTGCAGTGAGGGGTTGGAGTAGGAATGACTTAACAAGGGCCGGGTTTCAGCGTGTGACTTGTGTGTTTTCTCTTTCAAGCTGGTGGAAAATTGGAATGGCGTTTCTCATTGTTTTGGCCAGCTGTGCCAAAAATCCATCTTCTTGGTCCTAAGTAGGACCAGGAAGAATATGGGTGGCTATCAGAAAACAAAACAAAACAAGCAACATACAAGCAACATTTGCTGTTGATAATTGGTTAGCAACATCATATTTGTATATTAAAGTTGGTCTGTATCATGTTAGGTTGATTTGGTATATTTACTGTCGGCTGAGCACATCTAGTTCAAGCTCAGTGTTTTGTCTTGGTTCTTTTTTGGCTGCATTGGACCTTCATTGCTGCGCGCAGGCTTTCTCTAGTTGCGGTGCGCGGGGGCTGCTCTTCGTTGCGGTGCTCTGGCTTCTCACTGCGGTGGCTTCTGTTGTGGAGCACGGGCTCTAGGCACGTGGGCTTCAGTAGTTGCGGCACGCGGCCTCAGTGGCTGCGGCTTGTGGGCTCTAGAGCACAGGCCTAGCAGTTGTGGCACATGGGCTTAGTTGCTCCGCGGCATGTGGGATCTCCCCAGACCAGGGATTGAACCCGTGTCCCCCGCATTGGCAGGCAGATTCTTAACCACTGCGCCACCAGGGAAGTCCAAGCTCAGTGTTTAATTGAATCTTGTTTTTTAAACCTCAATATGCTGATTCCCTGACTTGAGGGGCTCTTACTGAAAGAGAAAATGTTCCTCTTAAGATTTTGAAATAAAAATTTTCATTTTATTGTTGACTTTCTGTTGCTCCTTAATTTTATGTATTCCTTCCCCTGGTTATTTTTAATTGCCCTAATTTAAATTTTTTGAACATAATATTTGTATTCACTTAGAATTAGCTCTAAAAATTAACAAAAGTTAGGAGGAAAAAAATAGAACAGTGAATTTTTTTCAGTAAATGCTAAATTTTTGTTGTTGCTTAGTCAGCTAATTCAAGAAAATGTACTGCTTTGAAATGTAACTCATTCTTGAAGGTAATTCAAGGTTGAAGGGATATAAGTAAAAATAATTTGTGAACTGTTAATATTAGTCACCATTTTATTCATTTTGAATAAGAATTTGTTATATAATCTGTACTCATATTTTGATAACTTTGTGTATAATAGCTAATAGATTTCTTTAAAGGTTGGCTTTTGGCTTTAGAATATACTCTGTGCTTTCATGCCAGTGTGTTAAATGATACTTTTCTTTGAATGAAAATCAGTGTTTCAAAGATAATTTCAGTAGGTATAAAGCAGTCAAAGTCAAATTTCAGAAAAAGGTTTTGTTTTTATACACCTTATAATCAGAAAAAAAAATGCATACAAATCTGTTTTAGTGTTTGAAAGACTGTTAGAGATTTTCTGTCATTTGTAATGATTTTCTATGAGATTTGGGTACTTTTTGTTTGATGTTCAAGTCTTCCTTCTTAGTTTTAGTAACAGGTAGTTTGTCACTAGTGGTAATGGAAAAATAACTGAGAATAAACAGTTATTCTCTTTATCCTTTTCTCTGACTTTTTTCTATTTAAAGAGTAGGTTGGGGGGAGAAAATACAAGGGGACTGTTGTTTAAGGGGTATAGTTTTAGATTTGCAGGATGAAAATGTTCTGGAGATCTGTTTCACAACAGTGTGAGTATACTTACTACTGAACGGTACACTTAAAAATGGTTAAGATGGTAAATTTTATATTATGTATTTTTTACCGCAATAAAAAGAACAAAACCAAAAATAATAGACTAGACATTGAAATTTTAAAAATGGAGCATTAATTTTTATAATTCCTTCTTTGAATAAGATTCAGAGATTATTTACTTTGCCTTATTTCAATTTTTTGCTACTACAACCTTTGTAAACCCCAAACTATTAAAGGAATTACATTTGGAAAACACAGAGGCTTTGGGAAATTTTCACTTCATTGATAGTGATGACAACATCTTAATAGTGATCTTCAGAAATGTGAGTTTTCTGAGCCCTATCAGAGATATAACATGTCATTCTCCAAAAAGGCATGGAAGAGAAAAGCCTGGTTATGGGGTTGAAAATACTAAGTAGAGACAATATTAGATGACAATGGTGCAAGCAGAAATAGTTCAGGAAAGACATTTGCCTTTCAGTAGGTATGTTTATACAGCAATAGACCTCTTTTTAAATACCTTTTAAAAAATATTGGGTATTTATTTGATATCAGATATGTTGATATACCATGATAGGTACTGCCAGTGTAAGTTGGTCTCCCAGGTCCTCAGAACTTTCTAGTTTTACCTTTTGTAAGGGCTTGTTTACTGCTTTGTACTTGGTATAAGGAAAAAGAGCCCTAACTTATACCTGTACAGACAGTTTGAATTAAGTGTAGTAGTAGTTTGTTTACTTAAAAGTAATGGAGTGGAGTAGATTAAGACTAAAGACACAAAATTATTTTCTTAATTTTTATACATAGTTTTAAGTAAATACTTATTAGACTGAATTCTTTGATTCTTTACCTAAAATAATTGAAATGCTAATTTCATCAGTTGACCATTAAATGAGATGACTTATGTGAAGCCCAAATACCGTGCTTGACACAAAGTCCACATGCAATAAACGTTTTGCTTTATTCATTATAGTAACCTCAGATGGTTAGAATAGTAGTGGCCAGGCTTTGAGATGAAGTGGCTTATGCTAGTTTAAAAATATATCGTATCAGGACTTCCCTGGTGGCACAGCGGTTAAGAATCCGCCTGCCAATGCAGGGGACACGGGTTTGAGCCCTGGTCCGGGAAGATCCCACATGCCGTGGAGCAACTAAGCCCGTACGCCACAGCTACTGAGCCTGTGCTCTAGAGCCCGCGTGCCACAACAACTGAAGCCCTTGCGCCTAGAGCCCGTGCCCCACAATAAGAAAAGCCACCGCAGTGAGTCGCCCACGCACCACAACAAAGAGTAGCCCCCCACTCACCACAACTAGAGAAAGCCCGCGCACAGCAGCGAAGACCCAACTCAGCCAAAAGTAAATAAATTTATAAAAATATATTGTATCAAAAATTCATTCTAAAGTAATATAAATCTATTTATGGTTAAATAGGCCTCCAGTGGGTATAGAGAAGAAAAGTTGATATGTAGTTGTTTTATAAGCAAAGTTCTGATATAATGTCATGAATGTATTTAAATTGGTATATTTTATTTATACCAAATTTTATTTATACTAAATTTTTGTACTTTGAATTTATTTTAGAAATTTTAAAACGTTGCAAGCATTCCTTCACAATATTTTGGCTCTGAAAGTCTAAACTAAAATTTATTACTAGATTTTCGATTTCATGGTAAGACCAAGTGTCATTATACTGTTTTTTGTTTTTTTTTTTTTAAAGAAATTCACGTTCTTTTATTTATTTATTTATTTATTTATGACTGTGTTGAGTCTTCGTTTCTGTGCGAGGGCTCTCTCTAGTTGCGGCAGGTGGGGACCACTCTTCATCGCGGTGCGCGGGCCTCTCACCATCGCGGCCTCTCTTGTTGCGGAGCACAGGCTCCAGACGCGCAGGCTCAGTAGTTGTGGCTCACGGGCCCAGTTGCTCCGCGGCATGTGGGATCCTCCCAGACCAGGGCTCGAACCCGTGTCCCCTGCATTGGCAGGCAGATTCTCAACCACTGCGCCACCAGGGAAGCCCCATTATACTGTTTTTTTAGGAGCTAAATTTTTAGACTTTTCTATTTATAAACTCTGACCTTTGGACTAAAACTGAAAAAACTTAAGGATGCAGTTTGGTCTGGCCGTGTTTTGTCACTGATTCAGATTTTGACTTCTACTTTTATGCATATGCTTGATTCTTCTTTCCCCACCTTAATTTTGAGGAATACTTTTAAAAATATTTTAATCTTTCCAAATCAAAGGATTAATATCAATACATATAAATTAAGCTCTACATTTTTGACCAAATTATTTAAATGAAGTGTAACAATAATAAAAATAACAAGAGTGAGCGTTTATTGAATATTCAGTATGTGCCAGACGCTGTTCCATGCTTTACACATATAGTTCAGCTCTCACAACAGCTCTGTAGAAAGGTACTGTTTTTTTTCATTCTCTTTTGCAGTTGAGGAAACTAAGGTACAGAGAGGGTGAATAACTTGTCATAGGTCACACAGTTAATAAAAGGCAGAACCCAGGCACCTGGCTTTAGATTTCATTAAGCATTTCTATTACTTGTAATACATAGGTACTCAGTGTTGAACCAGACCATTTCAGAGAGCATTACCTGGGAAAATGCATAGTTTGCAAAGAGTAATCATAAATATATGCTACATCTAGCTACTGTATATATAATACTATATATATATATGCACGGTAGTATGCAGTAACTATTGTATATATACATATATACTGTATACTGTTACTCCTTCATTATTTAGCGGCAGATAAGATAGTATCATGTTTAGATCCCAACTCAGCTTCTGACCTTGGATATATGAAGAGCATAGAAAAGTTAAATTTTATCCATTTTGATGTATTAATAACTGGTCCATATAAATCCTGGCACCAATAGCTAGTCTATGTCTTGAGCAGTAATTCTGGGGCCAAGAGTACGGGAACACCCAGAGCTTTAGAATTATGTCTCATAAACTGATGGGGAAGTCAGTCTCATTGCCTTTGGTAATATCAATTTATTGAATATCTTCCTGGCAATAAGACAGTTAATTATCATATCCACCAAATGTGGGGCAATAGTTATTGCTATTTTTTGTGTGTGGAAAAAAAATACATAAAATCTGCGGTCTTAAGTTCAGGTGTACAGTTCAGTAGTGTTAGGTATATTCACATTGTTGTGAAACAGATCTCTAGAACTTTTTCATCTTGCAAATCTAAAAGCCTATACCCATTAAATAGCATCTCCCTTTTTACTCCTCCCCTCAGCCCCTGGTAACCACCATTCTACTTTTCGGTTTCTATGAATTTGACTACTTTTAGATACCTCATATAGGTGGAATCATCAATATTTGTCTTTTTGTGACTGGCTTATTTCACTTAGCATAATGTCCTGAAGGTTCAGCTATATAGTCAGTATGCGATAGGAATTCCTTCGTCCTTTGTATGTATATACCACATTTTGTTTATTATTACTATTTTTTAAGGTTGCTTTTGCTTAGTCAGTACTCTTTAGGACTTATACCAAGTGATTGGTAGAAGAATTAAGGTAGAATAATTCAAGTGAATTGCAGTTTCCTGCATAGACATTCCTGAGTTGATTTTGGTCAGAAATAGATTAATATGTAGTTTGGATAATAAGTGGTTTTAG
Organism: Balaenoptera ricei; assembly: GCF_028023285.1. Classification (NCBI taxonomy): domain Eukaryota; kingdom Metazoa; phylum Chordata; class Mammalia; order Artiodactyla; family Balaenopteridae; genus Balaenoptera; species Balaenoptera ricei. Next base: position 18,789,732 of record NC_082640.1, read on the forward strand.
GCATTCATTCTGTAGCTTCTGGCTTTTGGCACGTGCATTTCCTATTCATTACTAGAAATGATGTGTATCATTGTTAAGAGTCCAATGTTTGCCCTTGTAAGACATCTGCTGGGTAAATGCCATTTTTGGCTCAGGATTTTTGGCTCACTGCAACTTACTTCACTATGTACATTTACTACTTTGTAATGCAATTGGCTAGAAAATTATGATCAGTTTTAGTTTCAGTCTTACTGAAACCAAGATATAAGATTGATTTTTAAACATCTAGAGCTAAAGGATTTTTGACTTCTATAAAGATCATGTTCGTGTTCATAGTCTTTATAAATATAAGTAAAACATCTAGTATTGGTTAGAATGTAAAACGATGCTCCAAGTACTATAAATAGGAAATTATAAGGATTAGCTAGGGAAAAATTTCACTAGGGATTGTTTTTCAAAGCATAAGAACCCCTGATTTTGTCATCACTGATCATCACAGTGATCACCACTGCTTATTGGAAGTATTATCAGACTATATAATTAAGAATGACTTGATTCCAACATTTGCTTTGCTTTCAAGAGGGGAATTTTTTTAAAGAGACGTAATATTTGGCCATTTATAATTACAGTACCAGAAACAGAATCCACTTCTCCCTTTTTAAATTCAGATTATAGATTTCAGATAGTATTTCTTCATGCCTTACACACAAAGGATTCAAGGATCATATTATAGTTCTAACAATTTTAACATAGTAGATATAAAAATATCAGTCTTACATGGCCAACTCTGTTATCAGTGTTTGCAGTTGATATTCACAAGGCAAAATTTAACTCCATTGATTTTGGCAATTTGTTAGCCACACTGTTTAAAAAAAAAAAAAAAGAACCTCAATATGGGAAAGAAAAACACTAAAGACACTAAAATGATACCAATTCTACATTTTTCCTTTTGTGTTTATCTTCATTTAGCACAAGTAAATACAACTTTTTAAAAAAATGAAGTGAAATATTTTGCGTCTTTATTAAAGTGTTCACATTTGTAATATTATTTTCCTGTTTTCAGCCTTAAAATATTTGAAATATTCTTTAAACACTTTTTTTTTCCATAGAAGAAACAGACTCTTGAGAATCCTGTCTTAATACACAGAAATCAGTATAGTTTTCCAGCTTCTCACGTAGAGTGTTAATTGGCTTTTCATTGTAGTCCTTGGAATTAAAATAGGTAATATATAGATCTGACTTTTCAGGCAGCAGAGTTGATAGCGAAGTCTGCTATACCGTGAATTCACATTTTTTCACCCTTTATTAACTGTCTTAAATGCAGGTTCAGTGGCTCTGTGACATTTGCAGCTGCACTGTGACATCATAAACCCCATCATAAGGGAAACTAGCTACAGATTGGAGCAAGTCCACTAGGTGCTAATCAAATGCTGTGTTACAACATTGTGAGGTTTTCCCAGTTATGTGTTGTTATTAGGGTTTTTTAAATTGCAAAGCCAAGTAAGGCTGTCAATTGCATCATCTTAATTTATTTCTTCAGATTAACCACTGTCTATAGTGGGGTTTTTGGTGGATGTGGTGGCATCAGCATAATCTATGTTTCAGGCATCCTATAGAAGAGGATTATTGTTCAGGGGATCAGGAAGAAAAGGTAAACTATGTCTACTATGAGTTCATTATACACACTTTTAGAGCCTCATAAAAAGAGGTATAAAAATTATGAAATATAAAATACATCCATTTTATGTGCTTGTTTTTTGAGCAGTTGCCTGCTTGGTTGTTGGAATGTGATGAATATAGATAGATCTTCCCATGGCTTCCTTTCCCACTTTTCTTTATTCAGTAGGTATACCTTAAGTAGCTTCCTTCCACCCTCCCGCCGCCTCCTCAGTTACCCTTCTTTGTTTCTCTTTTGAGAATTTAGCACCACCCCAAATTATGTTTTTGTCTCTTCATCTGCTTTCTGTCTCCTGATTGAGGAGAGCAGACTTTTCATGTTCACTGCTATATCCCTGCTGTCTAGACTGGTCCACAAGGCAGGCTTCCAATAAACATTTGTTAAGTGAACAAAAGAATGAGTTAATTCATAAGTATGACTTGTTTCTGTGAGATTTACTTCTTAAAAAGTTTTGGAATGAATATATGATGTTTATAAGAAAGATCTGTTTCTAGGTGAAGTATGCATATTTTAGTTCAAGTGAACTAAAATTTGTGTCTCTATCAGTAGTGTCCTTTAGGAGAGACTTAATTCCCTTCTCTTTCCAGAGCTTCTTTAGAATTCTATTTGCACATTGTGAATAAAGTAAGTATAGTAGTCTTTATAGGTTGCTTTTTGTCAGTGTATCTCACATCTTTATTTCCTGAGCTCTAACCCAAGCATCAGTCCCATAATTCTCCTTGCCTACTAAACGTTTCCACCTGGTTTCCTCCCATTGCTCTCACCCTAGCCTGCCTAAAACTGAATCTGCCACCTTGCGCAAAAACAGAAAGATGCTTCTTTACTCACCCATTTTTGGCTGTGGGGCCACCATGCATGTTCTTGAATCATTGCCTGAGTTCCTTCTGTGCCATCTGTGGACCACATCCTACTTCAGGGGCGCCCTGTATTTACTTGTGGCTCATGTGATCAATAGAATAATACTAATGGTAAGATGTTAAAGGTAGGGAGCCACATGAATTTTTTTCCTATGAATGATGATGTTTATCCTGTTAACTCTACCAGTACAGTTAGTTATAAGCTTAATGCTAGTCACAGATCAGTTTTGGCAAAACCAGTAAGAATGTAGAATGCCTGACAGGTTCTCTAGATCTAAGAGTGTTGTTGATGTTTTTTAAGGATACATTGGAATTGTGACTCCAGGGTATGTCACTTGTGCTGCTTCTCAGCCTCTATTTCAACAGTTTAACTAAAGAGTTGTCTCGTGAGCTTTTTGTACTACCCAGAGTTCAGATGTAAGAGTTTTCACTGTAGTTACAGATTTGTATAACTCATCTCCAGAATTCTAGGAATACAGTTTTGTACTAGTGGGTACAGCTCCCTTTCTACAGCAGGTTTTCTTCTCACTAAGCCTTTTTGATAGAGCATTGTTTAATAATTTGAAGTCATGAAAATTACACTTGTAAGACAATTAGAACAACTTAAAGCATGATTTATACTTACCAAAACCCCATGAATCTTTCTTGAGTTGTTCTTCAATTCTTCAAAATATCTAATTTCTTTGAAGCTGGTCATTTCCCCATGAAAGTGAATGTGGCACTATCTGCCATCTCAAGCCACAGGTCCAGTCTGTAAGAATACTAGTAGTACTCTTGGGTATAATGTATATTCTGTTTTGCTCAATCTCTGCGATACGAATGCTCTATCAGGGTTACTATATATGGTGGTTTTGGCTGTGCTGCTGTGGTGGAGCTGAAATTGCCGCCTGCTTCAGCACTCTGCGCTCTGAGCTGTGAGCAGTGCCTACCTAGGGGCTGCGTAGGATAGAGGATAGAGCAGTAGTTTTCAAAATGTGGTACAGGGAAGCCTGGAGGAGACTCCAAGGACGCAGTATTTTCCAAATAACTCCCACATGGTGTTACACAATCATGCCTGGAGGTTTGGGATGACAAACCTATTTTCACAGTAATACTAAGATTTATTTTCTTTTTTTCTCTGTATTGGCATTTTCCCTGATGGTGCAAAAACAGTTGGGGGGTAAAACTGTTGGCACCTTAGCACGATCAAGTCAGTGGCAGTGGTGCCAAACTGTGTTAGTAGTCATTGTGGTCTTCACTACATTAACTTGCAGTTTTTTTTTAAAATGTCAGTTTCACTTAAGACTGTCCCTGATGAATCAGCAAACATTACCAATTGTATTAAATCTTGACCCTCGAGTACATGTTGTTTTAATATTCTGTGCTGTGGAAGTGGGACATTCACTGAAAGCATTTCTGCCGCGTACTGAAGACCAATGGTGATCTTGAGAAAAAAACACTTGAGTTATTGAATGAGAGGCAAGAAGAACTAGCTGCATTCCCCCACCCCCCCAAACAGGACATCATTTTTCTTGAAATAATGGCAAATAGCCAAACTATGACTGTTCAAACTTGAGTATTTGAAAAACATTTTCTCAAGAGAAAATGAGTGGATGAATCTAGAGACTGTCATACAGAGTGAAGTAAGTCAGAAAGAGAAAAACAAATATCGTATATTAACGCATATATGTGGAACCTAGAAACATGGTACAGATGAACCGGTTTGCAGGGCAGAAATAGAGACACAGATGTAGAGAACAAACGTATGGACACCAAGGGGGGAAAGTGGCGGGGTGTGGGGGTGGTGGTGGGATGAACTGGAAGATTGGGATTGACATGTATACAGGGATGTGTATAAAATTGATGACTAATAAGAACCTGCTGTATAAAAAAATAAATAAAATGAAATTCAAAAATTCAAAAAAAAATGAAGTAAGCTTGTCACGTCAAGGAAAACAATTAACAGTATTTATTGCCAATGATAAAATTCAGGCTTTTAAGCAGCAGTTTTGAATTTTGGAAAATCTCCATCTGCCATTTTGAGCTTGATAGCTTCCCAGTATTTATGGTTTTCTGATGAAGTTGATGTTGATTTTAATGAATGTGATTTTCTGATAGTGTATCATGAAATGTGTCAGCATTTGGGAGATCTACTTAACTCAGTGAGCCAGTATTTTCCAAATAACTACCGCATAACATTACAAAATCATGCCTGGCTAAAGAGTATAAAAGATAGATCAATGTCTAAGTATAAGATAGATGAATGGATTTTAACGTAACTAAGTTTTCAGATTCCACATGGCCACTAACCTTTAAGAAACAGCCACTTGCTGAGTTTTGGTGTAGTATCAAAGAAGAATACCCACATTTCTCTGAAAAAGCCATTGAAATACTCCTCCTTTTCTAATCATACATGTGTAAGAGGCATATTTTATTCACATACCAATTAAAATAACATATTGCAACAGATTCAGTGCAGAAATAGGTATGAAAATCCAGCTGTTTTAAGTTAAACCAGACATTAAAAGAATTTGTAAAAATGTAAAACATTGACACTCTTGTCATTAATTATTTTGTCTTGAAAGTAGTCTTCATAAACTGTTATTTATGTTAGCATGTAATGGCATTATTGTTATTTTTAAGTGAATTACTAAGTATTTTAAATATTTCTCAGTTTTAATTTCTAATGTGGTAAATATCAGTACATATAACCAACAGTGGGCTGAGCTGGCTTGTGAGAGCCGATGGTGTACATCTTTTTCCAGCTTTGTGTTCAGTGTCACCCGTTGGTAGCTTGAAATCTGCCATAGTAGGAGTATTTAAATTACAGAAATCTGCAAAAGTTACCCATAGCATTCTCCCTTCCCAAGAGCTGGTTGTGCATTTACAGCATCCTGCTGGATATAAATCACATAAACAAAAGTTATTTGAGGTCATCAATAATTTTTAAGAGTGGAAAGGTGTCCTGAGACTAAAAAGTTTGAGAATTAGTCATTTGGCAAAGGAATACCTTTTGGCAATTGGTTCACAAAGAGATGGATCCTTTTTTATAATTCATGCAGGGAACATTTGTAAAGTAAATCTAGTGGTTTTTAAACTTCTGGTTGTTAAATCTGCTGGCTCCATTATGGAATGCCCTTTTTCTTTCCCCTAAAATCTAAAGTAGGCAATAAAACTCCAGGAGCAGGTGGGCTGAATTTGCCCCGTGGGCTACATGTTGGGTGTCTCCAGCCCGGTTTCTCACTTTTCTGTCCAGCTGTTACCCAGGCCACAGCAAGGCCCAGCTCAATCGGCAGCTTGTACACAAGGCCTCCACTTGTTGTTCAGGCCCATACTGATCTTTCTGTTCTGTGCTCCTGTGGTTTTCATGACCTGGACAATGGAGCAATTAGTTCTGTACTGTTTGTGTGCTGTTGTTTCTTAGGTGTTGGCTTTAGCAATTCTGCTTTCCACCCTAGGGCACCTAGTGCAATGCTCTCCGCGTAGGTTCTCTTGCGTGGATAGAAGAGTTTTTACTTTTTGATTGCCGAAGAAGTTTGCCTTCCAAGAGAATGATGTTTTAAATAAATCTAATTATTTGTTATAAACCCAGTTTTTAATAATTCTTTTTAAAGTATTAGAGTAAGTAGATTGGAAATGATTGGTTTTCCTTAAAGTGAGGTCCAATGGAAGCTTTCTTCAAAATTTGTTTTAGATTCTGTGGTCTGCCACCACTCATGATAGAAACTAGTAGCTTCTTTCATGTCCAAAGTCTTCGGTGTTCTGAGTTAAGTCATAATGAGTAATGAAACTTAGTCAAATGAGGCAAAGTTTGTAAGATTACACTGGCCTTTAGGACAGTTGTGTACTAATTAAAAATTTGGCAGGTTTTGAGTCCAGAGAAGTGAAGGTTTTATTGTGTTTTACTGGTAGGGATCTTTGTCAGAAGCACCCAAGGTAGCTGGTAAATGGCTGTTCTCTCCTGTCTGTGCAAGCCAAGTGATGGTTCTGGCCCCTCTGGATGCTCCAGTTGGGGGGAAGGAAGTGTGCCAGGGCCACATAGGCTCCAAGGCATGAGCTTTCTCTGGTTCGGAGATGCGAGGGGCATGAGAGGTCCTGGAATTTCTTTGGCCTGTGCCCTTTTTGTGACTGTTAGGGCATAAAAGTAACTGCAGTTTTCATCAGTATAGAGACAAGGCATTAGCTTGTGTCTGGAGTAATACTATAATGTCATATGTCAGAAGTTTCATTTATTAAAAAATAATTTACCATCTTTAAGTTCTGTCTCCGATTACTCTTAAGAAGTTAGGGAGGGTGGTTTATACTCTGGCCTAAATAAGGCTTCACTGTTAGTAGTCATGAGGTCGTAGTGAGGTAGTTTAACTGCTTTAGAACTTTGTGCTTGGAACATTCTTAGCCACCAAAGCATGGGAACCGAAAGTGAGGAGCATGGGTTCTTTAGTATCTGTCACATCAGATAATGACTGTTCCAGGATGGTAACCATCTCCTAATGGTAAGTACCCTGGCTTGCTTGTCGTTTCTTAGAAGCAGGAAAAATAGGCCAGTCATGATAGTGAATGGTATTTCTTTAAGAAAAACGTAAAGAACTAAGAAAAGGTCCAGCCTTAATCTTCAATGATGATCATTTTTGCAGGTTTCTGTAGCTGGGTCAGGCACCGGAAGAGGCTCCCCAGCTGTAACTCTAGTACAGTTACCTTCAGGCCAAACTGTACATGTCCAGGGAGTATTTCAGACACCACAGCCATCGGTTATTCAGTCACCACAAATACAAGCTATTCAGGTTAGCTTCCTTCCCAGATGATTTGTCTTGGACTTTCTTGAGCTTTTTTTTTTTTCTTTAACTAATTGATTTATCCTCATTTTCTTTGTGTAGCTTTGATGCTCAACTCTTGTTATTAAACATTTAGACAAATTTCCTTTTTATGTGTGAAGTGCATTGTGCCCTGCTAGATACATGGATTTGATTCGAGTTGTAGTTTTGTTAGCTCTTAATTTACAGATTGAGTCATTCTCCTTTAAGTTGTTGCTCTCTGCTCAAACTTAGATTTGTTTAGCAGTGCTCTCCAAAGATGCTTAAAAGTATTTTGAGGATTCTTTGGAGATGTCTGATAAACATGGTAATGTAAATATTGTAGTACTGATGCTGTTTTCACCAGTACTCACATTAGAGTGTAGAAATTTAGGTTTATTGTTAATTCAATATGTGTGACATGATATTATTGTTACTTGGTGTTACGTTTATACATCAGGTTAAACCTTGGTTTTTTTTAGATATGGTTAGTGTTGTGGTTGTGATCCAGAGATGTGTTTTGTTGTTTATTGTCATCAAAGTTGGTCATAAATTCTTAACATTTCTCGAAGCTAAAACATTTCTTTGCATCAACAGATGTAAATTATTAAGTATGCATTTTTAAAAGCATACTTTTCTCTTCTACTGAATTTATGTCTGTTCCTTTTTAAGGTCAGTTTGTTTTTGTCCTTTATTTTATTTATTTATTTATTTTAGAAACTAGGTGTTTTTTTTGTTTTTTGTTTGTTTATTTATTTTTGGCTGAGTTGGGTCTTCGTTTCTGTGCGAGGGCTTTCTCTAGTTGTGGCAAGCGAGGGCCACTCTTCATCGCGGTGCGCGGGCCTCTCACTGTCGTGGCCTCTCCCGTTGCGGAGCACAGGCTCCAGACGCACAGGCTCAGTAGTTGTGGCTCACGGCCCCAGTTGCTCCGCGGCATGTGGGATCTTCCCAGACCAGGGCTCAAACCCGTGTCCCCTGCATTGGCAGGCAGATTCTCAACCACTGCGCCACCAGGGAAGCCCTGTTTTTGTCCTTTAAATGTTGAAACTATTTGAACCTAATTGATGACAAAAATATCTCTGAGGAAAATGTAGTTTCTTATACTTAATCAGTCTTATCCTTTTCCTGCATATTTGAATCCAGTTTGTTGCAGAATAAGGATGAGAGTTGCAACATGACACTTGAAATCCACGTGTGTTAAAAGCTTGGTTATCTTTTCAGCACAGGTGTCTCTCCTGTGTCTTTCAAAAATGTAAGAGTGATTCTAAGTATTGTCTTTTTTTTTCATTCCTGCAATGAACTTTGATTCCAGGACTTTCTGACTCTTTCTGACCCTAATTATAAAGCAAGAAAGTCTTTCCACTCTCCTTATTGTATTATGACTTTTATTGGGGTGCAGATATCAATATTTCTACTTAGTTTTAACCTTGCTGGTACTGGAAGAAAATATTATCTCATATTCAGTAGGCTCTTTTGGATTTTGTTAAATGGATGATATGATTATCTTTGTAGAGATAGGTGTCTGTGGATCTTGTGTTAGAATTCCTACCTGTCGAATGATGAACTTCAGTTTTCACTTTCTAAAATAATAGCCTGCCTTGCATAAGGGAATTGTTATGATTGTACGAGAGATGTGTGGAAGCCCGCTTTAAAGTGATAAATATTTGGTGATGATATATGGTTGTCTGATTTGCAGCGACAGTTTCTCTAATAAGTTCTCCTCATGGATGAGTGTGCTTATGTGTAGGGTGTTCATGACCAGAGATGCATGGTCATACGTGTAGGTGAACATATATGTACATCCGTGTGCCTTGGGAAGTATATATTCCTGCCTGCATTGTTGGTATTTTAATAAGCTTGTTTGATTGTGCCCAAATCAAATTCCCATGTAATTGTAATATTAAGTAAAGTGAGTTTTGCAAACTCAGAACTATCCTAGCCCCTATGATAGATGGCTAAATATATTGAGAGCAGTCATGTTGTAGAGAGATTCATTATTTTAGTTTCCTGACTTTCTTTACTATTTATTATACTATTACTTGAAAAAATGAAACTGCATTTAAAACTCTGATCTTTCTTTTAAGGAGAAATTCCTTATTTTGACCTTCAAGACCTACTGCCATCAAGCCCACCCAACCTACTTCTTGTAACTTTAACCAGGCTTGTTACCCACGTGTTTACCTGCTTAAATATTCTTTCTTCTTTAGACCTATCTAATGTCTAATTTGAAGACCCAGCGTTAAGTCAGCAGTGGTATTGTTTTCTGCCTCTGTCACTCGCTGGCTCACCCCCTGCTGGATTTATGTGATATTTTCAGGGTTGGATCTTAGGTCTTGTGTATCTTACACTGAGTGCTTTCCTGAAGGCTGCCTGACACTCATTTGCATTTCTGCAGTATTTGTTATCTGTGCCATCCTTTGCACACAGGCTGGTTCTACAGCTAGGTGTTGTTGTCTGCGCTTCCTCTTCCTCTGCGCCAGGTTGTGAGCGTGGTTAGTGCGTCTCAGTGTGTTCTGTCCCCAGCGCCCGGCTTGGTGCTGCACACAGAGAGACCCTTAAGCACCGTGCTGTGAATGAAGGAGATACCATGGATTTTATGATGCATTTCAGGAACTCTTGTGTTATAGGTAGCAACAATTGCAGAGACAGATGAGTCTGCAGAATCAGAAAGAGTAATTGATTTTCATAAACGCAGAGAAATCCTTTCACGAAGACCCTCTTACCGGTAAGTTAAGTTTCCTACTGTAATGATACTTTTTCCAAAAAAAGAGAATAATTATACATCAGATTCTCTCAGTATAGCTGTTCTGTTTTAAATCTCATTCATGTATCTTACTTATTTATATTGTTAAATTATATTTTAGAAAAATACTGAATGAACTTTCCTCTGATGTGCCTGGTGTTCCCAAGATTGAAGAAGAAAAATCCGAGGAAGAAGGAACGTCACCGAATATCGCTGCCATGGCATTGCCGACTAGCATATATCAGACTAGCACGGGGCAATACAGTATGTATGCTGCAATTCCATATGACGTACTGCTAACTTTAAGTCTCTCTAGTTTCGTTGAAGCAGCTCGGGTTTTGACACTAAACTGACCCATTTTAAAACGCATCATGATACCTAAACTGTGTATCATAGTGTGAAAAGTACATGTTAAAGAAGTGAGAGATTTGTACTGACAGTTGTCATATACTTTTGAAAAGTAAAAAAATTTTTTACTGAAAATAGAAGAAAACTTTGGGGTAAAAATAAAGGGAGGGTTTTTCTTATTTATATGTGTATATTCATATCTAGTAAAAGTTTAAAACTTACTGTTTTTGTCTCTATGATGCATGTGAACATAATAAGATATAAATGTCTGTATTTCATTCTTGTTGGCATTTGTTACCAACAATTACATTTTATACTTACTAATCTAAAAGAGGTGCATATGTTTTCTAAACTATGTTTTAAATGTAATTCTGTTTTCACTACTCTCTACTGTGTTAATTTGTGCTGCAGCTTTTTCTAGAAGAGAATGGAAAAATGATTTATTTTTTTAAACTAAAGCAATTGGACAGATCATTTTATTTGAAATTTTAAGTACTGAAAGCTGTAAATAAACAGATACATTCACATTTAGTCTTGTGCATTTTAATGGGCTGTTAATTCTGTGCTTTTTGCTTCAGTTAAAGCACTAGTCTTTTCCCAAATCAAGAATGTTTTATTTATAAAAATACTTTAGTTTAAAATGAGAGCTAGAAAGAAAAGTGGGGAGGAAAAGAGAGAAAAAGGACAGAAACAAGGTTGTTTTTTTTTAAAAAGCTAGTTAGGTACAGGAATATGTGTGACGTTAATTACTGTGTTGATCCAAGTACAGTGTTAAGATTTTAGGTGTATTTTCTGTTTTCCCTTTAAAAAGTAACAATACCTACAAAAGATCTCAAGTCTTAACTTACAACCTGGATGCTAAAGCAAGCTATAATCTATGGGGAAGCCTTAGTCATTAGTTTTTTAGAGTTTTTCTTTTAATGGTGGTAGATTTGCAGTATTAAACGAATTCTGCTCTGGTGATTCCTGTTCTTTGGGTAGCTCCTACGCTGATACCTGACAGAACTGGCATATAATTTGTCCACACCCTGTACAGGGCGCTGAATGAATATGTCCAAAGTTGACATTAGGAGAAGAAAATTCCCCATGGTCTGTCAAAGTTAGACCTTGAGGTTTTCACCTTCATTTCTCTTTTATTACTTCGCTGACTTCTGTGCCTTTTTTGTCTGGCCCACTGGGAGTAGATGGTGGGAGTTTTAGAACTGGTGTGGCTGGGCAGGGCTTGGAGCTGCTAGAACCTCCTGGCTGGTCAGCTCTGGCCTTGAGCAGTGCGCTGTACACCTATTATCATTTTCTGTTTTGTGTCATGAAAAGGTTGGAAATTACTGCTGAAATAATGCTAAGACATCTTAAAGTTTGGAGGGTGACCTAAGATGCTGTCTGTCGTCTGAAACATTTCTCTGGCATATCCTGATGCTGCTTAGGAATTGATCTCTTTATAAGTGACATGGGTGAGGATGCTGTGGGTGAATTTGCCTAGATTATTAGCTGAGAATTTGGAGAGGATGTTGAAGCTGGAGATGACGTGGGGAAGGTGGCACCTGGTCCTGCAGGTTACTACGTGGATCAGAGTGAGATAGTTTTGAATCTCAGGTTTTTAGTCTTTGAAGTGTGAATAATACTAGATTGCCAAACTCGGAGGTTAATGTGAGGACAAAAGAAGATAACAGATTTTACCTGTTGGGGAAGAGAGACTGCTACTTTTGACATGAAACAGAGAAATGTAAGGCAGCTGTGGCAGTGTCTCACTCCCAGTCATTAAACTGTTCCCCCCAGCCAGCATCAAAGCCTTTATTTCTTGTGCTCTTAGCACGTGCTTGCAGCTGGGAGCTCGATGTAAGCGTCACTACCTTGGGTGTGGGGTATGTGGGTGTGCGGGAGTGGAGTCAGGAGTTCTGGTTGAGAACTAGAAAATCGAATGTTTAGAAGTTAGACATTCCTCTATTTGCCACATCAGAAGTCATGGACAATTTCTTACTTAGCTTTCTTAATTTGGACCCATACAGTATGATCCTGGCAGTTATTTTAATAAAAAGTTGTGGTTGTCCTACATGTGCTGTCCACAGGTTAAAAATTGCCATTTTATTGGTTCAATAGAAGGGATATTGCCTATGTTAAAAATGATAATTAGTGACACTTGTTTATGTTGATAATTCTTTCATTTGAAAAGTGCATACTAACATTTAAACTTTTCTTTAGAAGGCATTTGCTTTAAATGTATATTTATACATACAAGATCCATTTTCATCAACCATTTCTTACTAGCAATAACTTAACAGAAATTAATGATTAAATGTTCTTAAATATCTAGAAATAGAAACAATTACTGGTGTCCTTTGGTTTTTAGAATAGAGTTTATTTTACTAGAATTTCTGGAGATTTTTCTGTGTATTTGCATGTAACTATTTTTGAGACCCTTTTATAGCCTTTTATTTTAAATCTTTCTTCAACTTTTATCCATGGATGACTTTCTCCCAAACTTCACTTTGTTTCTTTTTTTCAAAAATTATTGTTTTAGATCTTTTATTTTTAATTTGCTATAGTGAGTTAGTTGGAGTTAAAAACAAAAGAACTGTAAAAGGAGTGTTCAACTTTGTGAGTCAAAGTTGAAGTAAAATAAAAATTCAGGTTTTCTCATATACAGGTAGTCACATTTTTAGTAGTTGAAAGTGAGATATTTGATGGAAGTTGACCTTATTATTTCAACTTATTTTTTTTTCAACTTATTTTTTTTAATCACGAAGATAAGAAGTGAAATTTAGAACAGGCTATTTCCCGGAGTAGGGAAAATAACTTAAAATAGGCAGGGATTCATTATTGCAACACCAAGAAAGTGACCTCCGCTTGTGAAACTTTGCTGGAAGTACAGATCTTAGTGATAGGTTTGCTGTATGCCAATTAAGTCATTCTGGTCAAAGAAAACCTGTTTTGTCTCAAGAGAATATTTCTGAACGATAGTGGTTCAGATAGTCTTAGAATTAGCAAAGAATGTTACTTGCTACATGACATTCAAGTCATGCATTAAATGGGAGTGAATTCACAAACAGTAGAAGTTGTGGTTCTTCTATATGTGCTGTTGCAGGTAAAGAAATTTAAATGTTTGAAGTTTCTTAATTCATTAAATTTTCTCTAAAGATGGTTTTTTGGGGTTTTTTAAAATCCCCCGTCTACTTTACCCTACTTCTTCCCTTACCAATTAAGGACTGTCACCCAAGACTTCAAATTATTTTTTCCTAAATATCCCTGTCTCTTTGCTTGCTCCTACTTTATTTTACTAAGAATCTTGGTAGAGTGAATCTCTATTAACTCATCTTTACTGGCATCTTATACACTATAGGTAAGTGGGTCAATCCTAAATCCACCATATGAAGAAAGGTATCTGTGAACTTTGTGGACTGCTTGAAGAATTCAGAATTCTCAGGAGACTCAAATGAATAAACACTGATTCCATTTCTTTGTAAGAGGAATTTGCGCGATAGGCTTGCACATTCTAAAGTAAATGCAGTTGCATTTACTGCTCTTAGGAGTGACTTTTCTTACATGCTCCCAAGGTACCTTTCAAAGCAAACTTAGGACAGTATCTACTTGATGTAAATCTGGCTCTTTAACCTTGGTGTCGCTGTTCTTGTTATTGCAGGAGGCTGTTTTAGTCTTTATTCTTCTTTAGTATTTATTCTTTAGTCTTTATTCAAGAGGTAGGCACTTCTTGGCTTTAAGGCACAGGTACTCACAGCTTCTGTTTTGTGCTCACTTTTTGAATTTCAATCTAAGAATTCACTGGAATAAGGTCTGCTGTTCCTTTTTAAAGTTCATCCGATAAAGTTTTATTTATGAATCCTTTTATTGCAATTTGGAATAAAGATGATTTTAAATCATAAGTAATTAAACATTTACATGTTTATGTGTTTGAATTAGCTCATATATACAGGTTTAGGGTTAAAAAGATGTTAGCATCACATGAAAAGAGGTCAGATAAAATCTTAATTTAAATAAATTCTGCTTCCTCATTTGGTCATGAACTCTTTTTTTTTTTTTTTCAGTTTTCCACCCTTATTTTTCTCTTCTTCCTTCTTTATTGATTATACAAGACTTTAAAATATTATTTTTTAATTAAAAAACTTTTTTTATCAAAACTCTTGAATTTTCATCCTATAAGTAGTATTTTCCTTGCTTCAGTGATATTAATCGCTCTAGGAGAGAAGTGCTCAATGGCAATGAGTAGTAGAAGTAGCAGATTTTTTTAAACAAAATTTTTTATACCAGGAATTTTTAAAGAATTTATTGCCTAGACTAGTTGATATGATAGCATCCTGGTTACCATTGTCTGTGGTAAGTTGGGGATGGGGAGACCATACTTGGGTTAATTCTGATTTGAAGCTAAATATCATAACTATATAAGAATGTATATGAAGACATTTGTGTAACCACTAAAACTAACTTAGTAGAAAAATACTTAGTTCATTAACGAATTACATTCTCTCTAGAGAAACTTTTTTAACATAAGGTCAGTGTGTTCAACATTCAGTTTGTGCGTATAGAGCGACCTACTTAATTATGGAATATAGCTCACCTGAGACATTACGGGACAAAAAGTTAGGTACGTCCCAGAGCAACTAGGACAACAGAGCTCAACCTCTACCCATCCCTACTATGAGCAGATAACATACTATCAGGATTGAATCAGTTAATAATGGAAATTGAAGTAGAATTTAATTGACTATATAATCTAATTGTTCAGTTGTAATTCAATTTAGATTATTTCATCAAACTGCAATGTTATTAGGATTATTTAAAAGAGGAAAATAAGTGTGCATATACTCTAAAATAATAAACCACTTTTACTTCTGCTTGAATCCTAATCAGTATTCATAGACTTGTGTGGACTCTTCATTACAAACAACAAAGTGACCGTACGTGTAAGCTTGTATGCCTCAGTTGCATGCATCAGTCCAAGAAAGCATTAATAAAACCTAGGTCCCCGAGGTAAAATTAGTAGGAAATACAAAGTTGTTTTATTTTCAGTGGTTGCTAATGGCCTTGATATGGGCCAGTGATTTTATTTTAAAATGATTTGCCAGATATGATGTCTGAGATTTGTTTTAAAATACTCCAGACACAGAAAAAGGTTTGGAATGAGTGGGTAGGGAAAATAAATGACACAAAATTCTTTCACCTTTTATGTTTGCTAGAAAAGTTCCATAAGTTAAAAAATAATAATAATTAGCTAAAACAAGACATGACTAAA
Source organism: Balaenoptera ricei (assembly GCF_028023285.1). NCBI lineage: Eukaryota > Metazoa > Chordata > Mammalia > Artiodactyla > Balaenopteridae > Balaenoptera > Balaenoptera ricei. The sequence goes on from NC_082640.1 coordinate 18,805,351, forward strand.
CTCATTCAGTTAATTTCATTTTAGTTTTTCCTGCTATTTAATTTATATTGATGTGTATTTATTAAAAAAAATTATGCTATCCTTGAATATTTTGTAACCTAAAAAGTTTCGTCCTCAAATCTTTTGAATACACACACACACACCCACAGAGCCTATTTCTCGTATCCTGAAGCACTGGGAAATCTTCACACATTGGGAATATTGTCAATTGAGAGGCTACATTTTTACATGGGAGGGTCTACTGTCATTTGATAGTGCCAAAATCAAGAGTGCCTTTGGTATAAAAAAAGTTAGGCTAAAAGACAAGACTCATCAGTAGAAACATTTTCCCCCTAGAGCCAACTTCTGTGTGCGTGTGTTTGTCTTTTATTTTCCACATCTAATTATATGATGACCAGAAAATAAAATGATAAGAGGAACAGATTCTTGATATATCAGCTTTGCACGGTATGAGAGCAAAGAAGTTTGGTTGGAACTATGGGGAAACAATGAAAAAAAAAAGTGAAAAAAATGAAGTATGAAAAGAAGAAAGTAAGGATTTTTTTTTTAAATTAATTTATTTATTTTTGGCTGTGTTGGGTCTTCGTTTCTGTGCGAGGGCTTTCTCTAGTTGCGGAGAGCGGGGGCCACTCTTCATCGTGGTGCGTGGGCCTCTCACTATCGCGGCCTCTCTTGTTGTGGAGCACAGGCTCCAGACGCGCAGGCTCAGTAGTTGTGGCTCACGGGCCCAGTTGCTCCGCGGCATGTGGGATCCTCCCAGACCAGGGCTCGAACCCATGTCCCCCGCATTGGCAGGCGGATTCTCAACCGCTGCACCACCAGGGAAGCCGGAAAGTAAGGATTTTTATCTACCTATTTCATGGTTCTTATCCTTTGAAGAAACTACTCAGAATTTTTACTAGTTCAAAAACTTGATAATTGTATTGTCAATATGGAAAATTAAGTTCTATAATTATAATTTGAAACCATACTTCATTTAACTTTTTTTTTTTTTTTTAATTTTTATTCTTGGCTGTGTTGGGTCTTCGTTTCTGTGCAAGGGCCTTCTCCAGTTGCGGCAAGCGGGGGCCACTCTTCATCGCGGTACGCGGGCCTGTTCACTATCGCGACCTCTCTTGTTGCGGAGCACAGGCTCCAGACACGCAGGCTCAGTAATTGTGGCTCACGGGCCTAGTTGCGCCGCGGCATGTGGGATCTTCCCAGGCCAGGACTCGAACCCGTGTCCCCTGCATTAGCAGGCAGATTCTCAACCACTGTGCCACCAGGGAAGCCCTCATTTAACTCTTATGGATTCACACGTGGCTTAAGTCGTTTTTATATATTCTGTCTTGAAATGATAGCCATTCATTCATCATATTTATTGAGTGCCTGCTGTATGCTAGGCTTTGTGCTTCTTAACATTGTGGTTACACTGCCTATGTCTGTTCTTTCTAAAGCACTGTTTCTTTGACAACAAACTATCAACTGGAAATATTCATTCAAATATATGATAACACATGAAATTCATTCATGTCCAGCCATGAAGATCCAAGGAAACAATATCTCTTCTTTTTCAGACTTCTTTCAAACCCTTTTATTATTAAGGGGTGAGTCCTGAGACCCTTGAAATCTTTGGAGAGTCATGGTGAAATCTTGTTTTTAAAATGTGTACGGAATATAATGCTCTAGATGAGCCAGACAAATAAAGTGAGGTTGCTTCAGAGTTTCTCAACCACAGCGCTGTTGACATTTTGGTAACTGATTCTTTAGTTTCTGTCAATCGTATAGCAGCCTGCCAACAAACTAAAACCAGACAGCGCCTCTGTGTTGAAATCTTTTTAAAATGTTAACCCATCTTTCTGTGTTGGCCCTAGACCTGCAGATTTGTGGTGGTGGTTGTTAATCTTACCAATAGTTCTGATAGTTTTATTCAATCAGATTGTCACCTTTGCTTAGATGCCGTTACGAATTTAGGGAATGACTCAGAAATATTCAGACTATATTTTAGACACTACTACAGCATTCCTGTAAGGCATTTACATTGAATTATAGGTGTCGCATTATTCTGATTATGTGTCATTTTTAATCTTCATTGTAAAGTCTAACTAGCTGGTTTATATGTGATTTTTTTAAAGAATAGCCCTTGTTCCACTTAACCTCTAGTGTTTAAATTAAATCATGGAGTTGTCATCTTTATGTTAAAGTATATAGAACTCTCAGATATTTTAAATAGTACTTATTTGTCCATTAGAGTGAAATTTAAAAACATAACATTTGATCAATTATTCTTTTGAAACTTTCTGTTAATAAGTTAATTTTTAAACATGGCTGGCAAGTCTCAGTATTTAAAGGAAGTCTACCTCATATTTGTTGCCATTAGCTACAGTTCAAGACACTTTGTAGAGGTAAATGTAGCACAAAGTCTTTCAATACAGTTACCTTTTAAGGTTCTTTCCAACTTAACATTTTATATTTCAGGATTCTCCTGACATAGTCAAAATGGCAAAGGTTACAGTTTTGTAGACTTGAGCTTTAAAACCTCAAGTCTAAAAATATACATAGGTTTTAATAAGTATATAAATATATAGAAATGTATATTTTAATAAATATGTTTTAAAGCTATATACTGTATATATATATTTCATTAAAAGCTACTTTCTTTTGATGATAAATTAGACGAGTAGTTACCTGAACAAATTATAAATTCATTGTAATCATAATGCTCAATGGAATTTAACTGACCATTTCTTAAATGTTAGAAGAATGTTGTTTATCTATAACTAAAAATATATGAAAGACTGGAGAAAATCAAAACCTGGACTTTCTCCCTGTCTGATCTCCACTCTTCCTCTTAAATAATTTAGTTGGATGGATGCCAGAGAGGAGGACAACTCCATGAGTTCTGTGTATTTCAAACAGTTCTGAATATAAGATATTTTCAAGTGTTTTGAGCTTTTTCAGAGTGTTGCCCCATGAAGGAGGAGCCCCTTACCAATTCAGCATAGAGAATTAAGGGTAACTTGAGAATGAGAAGCTTTGGTAATAAATAGATCCAGAGTATATTCTTCCTATATGGGATTATTAAAAATGAATCTTGAAATTCTCTAATTTTTCTTTTCTTTTTCTGTTAAGTTGCTATAGCCCAAGGTGGAACAATCCAGATTTCTAACCCAGGATCTGATGGTGTTCAGGGACTGCAGGCATTAACAATGACAAATTCAGGAGCTCCTCCGCCAGGTGCTACAATTGTACAGTACGCAGCACAGTCAGCAGATGGCACACAGCAGTTCTTTGTCCCAGGCAGCCAGGTGGTGGTTCAAGGTATATGTCATTCATCTAATACATTTAGAATACCCGTGGGTTACTATAGCACTCCATTTAATGGTGATTTCATAGTTTTCTGAAATATACAGGAGGTAGATTTTCAGGGGAGGGAGGGAGGACTTAAAAAGGCTTGGAGAAGAAATATTTTAGTATATTAAACAATAAGTTAAATAAATTATACAATTTTCAACTTTTAGCAGATTTTATTGGCTCTAAAGAAAAGTTAAATTCAGAGTAGCATAATGGAAAAAAGGAGTTGAAAACATGATTGAAGTTTTTAATTAAGTAAATATTCTTCATTTGGGGGTTAGAAATGTACTGAGTATGTTTTTAGTACCTAGTGTAGGAAGATTTAAGTATCCAGTCCTTGAGGCGCTGAATTTGGGTTTTTCCCCAGTTGTTACACTCAAGTCTGCTTTCTAGACATCTCATTTCAAAACAAATGCTGATTTTGTTCTTTCTTTAGACCATTCTTAGTATATTTGAATTCTGAGGTACCTGTTCTACCTCTTAATGAAAGCTGAGTAGCGAAATAAAGCAGTTGGGATGTAGCTCTAAGTTTTTAGGGTAACCTAAGATTTCAGTTAAAATTGCATTATACATTATTTTAATTTCATTCAGTTGTGCTCAAATAACTATAATGTGTTCAATACAACTTTAAAAATCCTGTGTTTTAGTTTAATTCTATTCCCCTTGGTCTATTTGCACTAATTTCAAAGGAAGTAATATCAGTTCTTTTAGTTTGAAAGTCTTGCAAGTATAGAAAAAAGCAGATTATAATTGATGAATCCCTTGATAATTAGCTTTACTCTTAGGTATTTGGGGAGCTTTACTCTTCGGTGTTATATGGACTATAATAAAAATGTATGAAGAGCTAAAGTGGTGACATTTATGGAGTAAAAAAAAAAAATCCATAGTACTTAGCCAGTGCTTTAATGTTTTCTTTTAAATATAAATATAAAGTACCCATTCTTTTTTCCCAGTACTCATGAACGCTATATGTCTAAATGAAAAATCATAAAGAATGCTCATTTCTTCCAATTTTATTTTTTTTTTATATGGAAAATCTACTAAAAACTACTGATACTTTAAGAAGGAGAGTTTTTAAAAATGTTTTGTGTTCTGCATCGATAATACATACGTAAGTTTTATACTTTGGGGGTTTTAAGAACTCTTTTTCTTCCATAAGTCACAAAGATATTTTTCTGCATTGATTCTGTTAGCTTTATGGTTTTACCTTTCACATTATGTCCTTAATCTACCTGCGGTCCACCTCTGTGTGTAGTGTTGAGTGGGAACCCATTTTTATTTTTTCTCCACATGTGGAGCCAGTTTTGCCTGCTAACAGTTTGTCCTTTCCCCATTGATTTATGGGCATTCTTAACTGTGCAGTAAGTAGGCCTCATGCAGCCCCGATCTGTCTCAGCATTCTCTGTTCTGCGTGCCAGCACCACACTAGTTTTGTTGTCACAGGAAAAGTGCCCCTTTTTTGTCTTTTTAACTTTTTTTAGTGCCGTTTTGGCTTTTGTGAACTATTGTTCTCTCATATGCATTTGGAATAAGTTTGAGTTCCCAAATAATAATAACGTAATATAATAATAAAACCAATGATGAAATTACATTGAATTTATACATTAATTTAGGGAGAACTGAAGTCTTTTTTTATTGTGGTGTAATTGACACATAACATTTTATTAGTTTCAGATGTACAACATAATGATTTGACATTTGTATAGTCACAATAAGTGATCACCACAATAAGTCTAGTTAACATCCTTAACCATATATAGTTACAAATTTTCTTTCTTATGATGAGGACTTTTAAGATTTACTCTTAGCACCTTTCAAATATGCAACACAGTGTTGTTTACTGTGGTCACCAGGCTACATTATTACATCCCTGGGCCTTATTTATTTTATATCTGGAAGTTTGTACCCTTTGATACCCCTTTCACCCTTTTTGCTCACCCCCCATTCCCAACCTTTGGCAACCACCAATCTGTTTTCTGTGTCTATGAGTTTGGGATTTTTTGTTTGTTTGTTTGTTTGTTTATATTCCACATATAAGTGATATCATACAGTATTTGTCTTTCTCTGACAGATTTCATTTAACATAATGCTACCTCAGGGTCCATCTATGTTGTCACAAACGGCAGAATTTCCTTCTTTTTTATAGCTGATTTAAATTGCATTGTATAATATATACACCACATCTTTATCCATTCATCTGTCGATAGACACTTAGATTGTTTCCATGCTTTGGCTATTGTAAATATTGCTGCAGTGAATGTGGAGGTGTAGATATCTTTTTGAGTTAGTGTTTTTATTTTCTTCAGATAAATACCCAGAAGTGGGATTGCTGGATCATATGGTAGTTCTATTTTTATTTTTTTGAAGACCCTCCATACTGTTTTCCGTAGTGGCTGCACCAATTTACATTCCCACCAACGGAGCACAGAATGTCTTCACTTATCCAGATCTTAACTTCTTTTAACAGTTTAAAATTTTCTCCATGGGGGTCTCTCATACTTTTTGTTCAGTTAGTTCTTAAATGTTTAACCCATTAGGGTTTTGTTTTTTGGGGTGTTTTTTGTTTGTTTGTTTTGCTATTATGAGTGGTAGCTTTCTGTTACATTTTCTGGTTGTTGCTGGTATAGAGAAATATTGATCTTTTTAAGTTTACCTTTTATCTATGAACCTTTCTAAACTCTAATTACTTCTAATAATATGCTGAATCTTGGTGAATCTCCCTGTGATACTACATGAATGTTTGTATCAAATACAAGTAAGATGTTTGTTTTTTCCTTTCCAATCTTTATTCCTCTTGTTCTTTCTCCTTGCCTTTTCTTTTCCTTTTCTTTTCTCTTCACCTTCTCCATCTTAAAAATAATTGTGGCCAGGGGTTCAAGTTTTTTGTTAAACATAGCGGGGTCCGTGGGTGTTCTTGTCTTACTCTGTCCACCTTCCACCCTGTCATCCCCTTGAAAGGTCACAGAAGTTTCTCTGTGAGTCTCTGCCCTCATCTTGATCGATCCCTCCACAGCATTTAGCACTACCGACCTCTGCTTCCTTCACTTCCTGGATGCTTGTACCCCCTCTTCCAGTTGCCTCTGCCCAGCTTGTAGGTGCTGGTGGTGGTACTCGGGCTGCATCCCGTGCCCTCTTCCACCTGGCTTGATTGCTCTCCCTGGATGACCTCATCCCTGCCCATGGCACACATCTCCGACGCCTGAAGTCCAAAACCCCACATCCATTTTTCCCACCCCAGTTCTCCTTTTGTTACCCTATTTCAGTAACTCTCCATCCTGTTGCTTCATGCAGAAACCTGGGTGTCACCCATCACTCTCCCACCCCTTCTCCATCCATTCTTCTTCCTGTAGCACACGTCTCTTCAGTCCTCTCCACCCCTACCGTCATAGTCCTCGTTCCGGCTGCCATCCCCTCTGACCTGTGTTACTGTGATCCCTAGTCCCTGCCAGGCGGCTGCCCTGAAGCTGGGAGCTGTGGGACAGCATCCTGATTGTCCTAATCATGCCAGAGATAGCAGCTCCCTTTTTGGCCTGGTTTTTTGGGAGTTGCTCCTGAAAGTTTAGCTAGGCTCCCTTTGTTGATGCCTCCCAATGATTCTGGGAGCTACTAGTATTTCTTAAAAACAAAGTCTCTGCCTCCAGCATTTCCCTTTCCCCATTGTGCGCTCACTTCTACACTTAGGGGTGGGGCTTCTAAAATTCATATGCATGTAATTGCGTCAGCTTCCTGCTCAGAATCCTTCAGTGAATGCCTGTTACTTGTTAGACAAAGTCAGAATCCCTAACAAAGACCATACCTCTGTTTAATCCAGGCTTTACTTCCTTTACTAGGCTTCTCCCTCAACTTCTCCCTCTTTTGTGCAGAATTTCTTTCATTTCCTGTGATATGCCATGGCCCCTCTCCGCTCTAGGGGCCTTATGCAGAGCCATGTGCCCTGACAGGAACACCTCCACAATCATGTGCATTATCCAGGTTTCATGTGGGACAGCACTTCCTTAGGAAGCCTTCCTCTACCTTCCAAATCTGGCTGGTGTGACCCCTGCACCTTCTTAGGGCATGTATCCCACCATATTGTGACTGTCTGTGTCCTGCCCACATGGTGACTTCTGTTTGGACAGGGATCTTTAGTCCCTAGCACAGTCCCTAACGTATGATAAATGTTCAATAACCATTTAGTGAATGACAGTGAAATACACTCCCTCTGTGAAAATGTTACTATTCCTGTGTGCTGATTAACCGAGTTTATCTGGTCCAGGGGATTTATTAAAACCGTACCAATAGCACTAGTCAGCCAAGCAACCAACCCCCCTTCTTCCTTTCCTTCCTTTACCCTTTTTTACCACTAATAGTTATTGAGCACTTAAGAGCCAATTTAAAGAAATGTGTTTTGTTTGTTTGTTTATTTTATTTATTTGTTTTTGGCTGCATTGGGTCTTCGTTGCTGTGCGCAGGCTTTCTTTAGTTGCGGTGAGCGGGGGCTACCCTTCGTTGCAGTGCGCGGGCTTCTCATTGCGGTGGCTTCTCTTGTTGTGGAGCACAGGCTCTAGGCGCACGAGCTTCAGTAGTTGCAGCACGCGGGCTCAGCAGTTGTGGTATGCAAGCCCTAGAGCGTGCGGGCTTCAGTAGTTGTGGCTCGTGGGCTCTAGAGCGCAGGCTCAGTAGTTGTGGCGCACGGGCTTAGTTGCTCCGCGGCATGTGGGATCTTCCCGGACCAGGGCTTGAACCCGTGTCCCCTGCATTGGCAGGTGGATTCTTAACCACTGTGCCACCAGGGAAGTCCGTAAAGAAATGTTGAGATTAAAATCAATTTGAACTTTCTCAAATTTGAAATAAAGTTGACTAGCAGTCTTGGAACCAAGCCCTTAGGTGTGGCTGGGATGGAAAAGAATCCTTCATGGACTCTCCATTGGTCCCCAGACTTTTTTACTTAGCCAGGATGTCTTCAGTTTATGTGCCCTGGAGAATTATTGGAAACATGGATCCTCCCTCATGTTTCGCCTCCTAAGCGTCTGAATGTGAAATCCCTGCCTTACTAGAGGTACTTCATTGAATAAGGCAAGAATGTGGTGGAATGCCCTTTCACTGACGTAAGAATGGTTTGGATCCTAATCATACAGGGAATGGGCTTTGTAAACCCATTGATCAAGATACAAGATCAGTGACATGTCACTTATTTTTGTGCAGTAGAGATGCAGATCATTTTTTCCCCTGGGCTGTGGTCTGTTTTACTGTTGAACATGTGCCGCTCTTTGGTCTAACTTTGTAATCGTTAAATTTCCAATAGTGATCCAGCTCTTCATGTGCTGAACCTTCATTAAGTGATCCAAATGAAATTGGATATATTTTAAAAATTTTATGAATAGTAACTGTGATTTATTTATGATTTTTTTAAAAGATAATCTATTTGATTTTTTTTTTTATAAATTTATTTATTTTTGGCTGCGTTGGGTCTTTGTTGCTGTGCACGGGCTTTTCTCTAGTTGCGGCGAGCGAGGGCTACTCTTCATCGCAGTGGCTTCTCTTGGTGCGGAGCACAGGCTCTAGGCACACAGGCTTCAGTAGTTGTGGCACGTGGGCTCAGTAGTTGTGGCTTGCGGGCTCTAGAGCACAGGCTCAGTAGTCTTGGTGCACGGGCTTAGTTGCTCCGCGGCATGTGGAATCTTCCCGGACCAGGGCTCGAACCCGTGTCCCCTGCATTGGCAGGCGGATTCTTAACCACTGCGCCACCAGGGAAGTCCATGAATTTTTTTAAATCACAAAATTCTTTCAAGGGATTTTAATTGAGCAAAATAGTGCATTAGATTGAGCCACATGAAATTGTTGTTTTTGTGGCCCCAAAATGTTAAATATCAGCAAATTCATGTGGTTCCATAATTTTTATGGAGGAATGCTATATAATGCTTACTGCTTTTGGCACAGTGAATTTTAAAAATTTCAGTATGTATGCCCTTCAAGTGAAATTAGCAAATTCTATGTCATCTTAGAAACAGATGGATTATATGTCATTGTAGCAAATAAAAATGTGTCAAGTAAACTAAGGTGGCTGGGTATTTCTTGGTGAATTTGGAAGTGTCTGAAATACACTTCTGTGTGTTTCACAGCGTTTTTCTGGGTTGATTGTCAGTTTTGTTTTTTTTTTTTTTAAACAGATGAATATCTTTTTTTTTTTTTAATTTATTTATTTATTTATTTATTGGCTGTGTTGGGTCTTCGTTTCTGTGCGAGGGCCTTCTCTAGTTGCGGCGAGCGGGGCCCACTCTTCATCACGGTGCGCGGGCCTCTCACTATCGTGGCCTCTCTTGTTGCGGAGCACAGGCTCCAGACGCGCAGGCTCAGCAGTTGTGGCTCACAGGCTTAGTTGCTCCGTGGCATGTGGGATCTTCCCACACCAGGGCTGGAACCCGTGTCCCCTGCATTGGCAGGCAGATTCTCAACCACTGCGCCACCAGGGAAGCCCGTCAGTTGTTTTTTAATCTGTGTTTTTTCTCCTATGAGTTATGAAAAATATATAAGCTTTTTGCCTACTTTGGTTACTTAGAAACCTTGGACAGAACAATAATTTAAAAGTAGCCCCATGAGAAATAGCCATGTAACTTTTAATGCTAATGAGATGTATTTTTTGCCAGAGCCCAACTCGATTTTTATGTAAAAATGAGAAACAAGAACATTGAGATGATTTATTACAGGAAGGGTTTTTATAGGGTTTGGTTTCAGTGAGCTCGTCTGTGACAAAGCAAATTGATGGCAGTGATAGGCTAGTGAGGTCATTGTGATGTCAGTACTCCTACTTACCCTGCACATGCTTGCTGGTTTGGAACACTTTATGTGGTCCTGTGATAGGGGAAGCAAGACAGTTCTGTATGCAGAAGCCTATCATGGCTGTAACTGGAGACGAAACAGGTAAGAATTTTAAAGAGGGATTGAAATTCTGCAAGATTGTTTTTGAAGTTTAGAACAATTATTTAGGAACCTCTGAATGTTTCAAAAAGTATTAACTTTCTAGTAGCTGAGGAGTAAGACGTTCCTTCTAATCTGTAACCGAATATACTCGGCACTCTGTGAAGGCATCTGAGTGTAACCGCTTCTTTGCTCAGTACTGTGCTGCTTCCTTGACCAAGGCTGTATCCTCTCTCTCTCTCTCTCTCTCTCTCTCTCTCTCTCTCTCTCTGTCTCCATTTGCTCTACTAAAATAAGCTGTTGATTCATCTGCAACCTGTTGCAGATCCAGTGCAGCTGCAAGTCAAACACACATTCTGTTCGAGTTGTTTAAAAAAAAAAAAAAAAGTAAGCTTCCGATTTTCTTGCTGTGTTCAAATGTAGCTGCAAGACAGAATAGGAAACCCAGCGCGTCAGGGGTGTTTGTGAGCTTGCTGTTCCTTCCGTCCTGTTTAAAATGGTCTGCTTCTCAGCTAACCGGGTTCAAAGGGCCGACGTCATTACATTTCCTGGAATCGGTGCGGCGGGCAGTGGAAAGTTAAACTGCAGGCAAGCAGCACGCTGACGTCAGCCCGAGTCACGCTGTGATTGACTCAGTTCTTTCCGCTCGGCCGCGCGCAGGTGGGGGCTGCCACCCTCTCCTCCGGCGCCCGTAGACCCCTAGCAGGTCCCGTGAGCCTCGCCTTAACGTTCCGCTCGAGGTAAGTGTGTGCCTGGCGGGGCCGAGCGGCCTGCGCAGGCGCCTGGCAGGGCCGGAGTGCCCGCTAGCGCTGGGTCCGGGGAGTGCGCATCTTTCCGTGGCCGACCCGCACCCACCCGCCCCACCTGCCGTTCTTCCCGGGGGTGGTGCCCTCAGTTACAGGTAGAGCTGGTGACCTAGTTACCGGCAGTTGAGTGCCAGCCCGGTGCTAAGCTCGCAGTTGAATTCCTGAAGAGTGGGTGACTGTGAACAGCTTCACCACACCTTAGCTCTTCACTTAGTGGGTCTCGGCTCTCTTCCGGATGGGAACATTCCATTGTCTTGAGCAAGTAAAGCCTGTGTTAAATTGTTTTTCTCAGAGAAGTTTTTGTGAGGTTTTAGAGGGGCTATAGAATGCAGAAGCCGTCAGATAACATATTTATTGTAAGATATAGATGGACTTAAAATAATCTCAGATACTGCATGTCATATGATTCTTAGAACCAAAAGGCATTTTTGTGCATACATGTATTTTCTAAAAATTATTAGTTGGTTTATATCTTTCTTTTTTATTTTTTTATCTTTTTATTTTTTTTTAAACATCTTTATCGGAGTGTAATTGCTTTACAATGGTGTGTTAGTTTCTGCTTTATAACAAAGTGAATCAGTTATACATACACGTATGTCCCCATATCTCTTCCCTCTTGCGTCTCCCTCCCTCCCACCCTTATATCTTTCTTTACTAAGCCTTTAATTCCAATTTTCATGTCCAAACATGAGAGAGAATTATAACAAAAAATAAATGATTTGAGAATACCCAGAATATGTTTAAATATAAAATTTTAAAGTAAAATTTACATAAATGTTTAACCATTGCTTGAAAATAAATGAACATTTTTATGCGTTTATGTTTACAGAGTGAACATACCACTATCCTTGAAAATATTTTTTTTTCACAGTTTTACCCATAATGCTTATACATGATTTACCCATTCTAGTTTAAATTTTTCAGAACGCTGAAATTTTTAAAATGTCACTTTTTTCGCAAGACCTCATTGTGCCTTTGGAAATCATTAATTTTGGAAATCTGGTCAGTTCTCACGGAATCAGTTTTATTTAAAATGCTATTTGAAAATGAAAAGCATATTTTATTGGCTTTTTCGAGGAGCCCAAAGAGCACAGGATTTAAGGGGCCTTTTGAAGGTGTAGTAGAGCAGCTTTGGGGCCCAACTTTGGAGTCCCAGTTCCGCCCCCTCCCCGTGTAGATTGCGAACCAAGTGGATTGAGCTAGATATTTGACTTGCAAACTTTTTGACTATGACTCACATTTTACAGCATGATGCCGTAGACCTTGTGTGTGTGTGTGTGTGTGTGTTTATATAAAACAAGTACATTTATATAAAACAAGTTTCAAAAATAGTGCTTATCCTTACTCTATGTGATGTACTCATACTTGTCTATTCCATTCTTTTTTTAACGCTATTCTTTTTTTTTTTTTAAGGAAGCAAGTTCTTTTTTTTTAAAATTTATTTATTTATTTATTTATGTTTGGCTGTGTTGGGTCTTCGTTTCTGTGCGAGGGCTTCTTCTAGTTGTGGCGAGCGGGGACCACTCTTCATCGCGGTGCGCGGGCCTCTCACTATCGCGGCCTCTCTTGTTGCGGAGCACAGGCTCCAGACGCGCAGGCTAAGTAGTTGTGGCTCACGGGCCCAGCTGCTCCGCGGCATGTGGGATCCTCCCAGACCAGGGCTCGAACCCGTGTCCCCTGCATTGGCAGGCAGACTCTCAACCACTGCGCCACCAGGGAAGCCCCCTTAATGCTATTCTTGACCCATGAAATTAATTACTGAATTACTCATGGTCTACAACTTATAGTTTGAAAAGCTGATCTGGACCAAAATCAGGTTCCAAAATAATGACTGGCCTGGTAAATAAAGGTTTTAGGAGCATTTGCTTAATAGGATCATGGAATCGAATGTGAAAGTGAATATCTATGGTTTATAGAATTATATTATTGATTCTGTTGGGTATAGTTTAAAGTTTTATTAGAAATAGTTCTTGGCTTTGTTCATAAGCTGATTATGTTTACGAGCCTAATTCCATACCCTTTAGTCTCCAAGTCTAAAAAACTCTGATGAATTGTATTCAGCCTGGATTTCTGAATTGTTAAAAAACAAACATTACAACTTATTCAAATTTGGAAGACAGTATCTTAGTTAATATTTGATGCATTAGAATAAGGATGCCTTTCACCTTTGTGAAAAGAGGCTGCTGGAAAAGGTTTTTGTTTGGAAATTCTCACATAAAGGAATGTTTTGGATCAAGTTAGCTTCTTAAAGTTGGTAGCGAAGCAAGTTATAATCATGTTGGAAATGAAAACAACAAGTCACTCATCTACGTTAAGTTTCCATAAAACTCCAAACCTGTGTGGAAGGTATACTGAAATTGCCACTGTGTTATTTCCTCACTGTTTCTGAAAAATTTTTACTGAAATATAATTTGGGATAATTATTTCACTTTGTCCAGTTTTATATGCCTATATGAATATGTTGCCTAATAATTATGATGATGCTTTGCATTTATGTAAACTTTAAAATTAAAAAAATCACTTATGGGGTGAGTGCTATCAAAGAAGCTGTCAGATCATGAGAGACCCACAGGAAGCAGTAATATGGGTTAAAGGATCAGGGCAAGCCTCACTGAAGAAACCATGTTTAAATACCCGAGAGGAGAAGCACTTTCCATGCATTCTCACTGAGGCACTTAGCGCAGATATTGTTACACTCATTTGCATGTAACTGAACAGGGATCTGAGTGGGTAAAGGCTCTCCTAGCTCACAAAGCTAGCAAGTGGTGAACCCGTTTGGGTTTTCAGACTCCTTGTCTGGTTCTGTTCACACCATATTACATTGCTCCTCAAAATCCACCTGACATTGGTAAATTAATGCTACGGTTAGATGAGTTGTAATAGCATACTACACACTGCTTATAAAACATGCAAAATGAAGTTGGCATCATGTTAAGTAGTCAAAATGGATTTTTTCTAGAATATTATTACTCTCATAGGACAATAGAGCATATATTTGCTATTATAGAGAACTTTAAATTTCAATATTCATAATTTCATCTTTTTATATAGACTTTTTTTTTGTCACTTTAAGAGTTTCACTTAATAAACAACTCAGGAAGGTCCCTTATATGTGTAACTTAAAAATAAAAAATAGTACTGGCTTAATTCCACGTGGTCTGTCTGTTATAGTAATTGTAGCAAATTTGAAAATGTTCAGTACTTAGTTACATTTATATAGGATTTCATTTTCCTGGAAAAAGTGGAGCGATGGAGGAGGGAAAGTTTTTGACAGTGTGAGACACCAGGCGAGGACAAGCCTGATTTGGGCATTTTGAGTACTGGTGTGGTGGCGGGGAGGAGAGGATCAAAAGGAAAAGTGAAGATGTCCTTGGTTCGCTGGAGCCAGGGAAAGAAGCCCCTGCTAACAAGTACGGCTCCTAAGTCACCTCCATTGCTTGTTACTTCAGTGTGTTTGGGATTAGTGACGCAGAGCAAAATGACATATGAAGGGAGGAACTGCACATAGAAAAATGTTTCTATTCAGCTGATGTGCTCAGAGATCTCAATAAACCAATAAGCAAGTAATATCACCATCATTTGGGGTGTTGACAAATTGTTTCACTTTGGAAGCTATCAAGATAGGCATTTGGCTGAGTTTCTTGTTTCTTTCTTGGTTAGAAAGAAACAAACACCTTTCACTTGTGAGGTTTTCAGTTTTCTTATTACCAGTCTGATGAGATTGTTACCGTGTTTCTTTATGATCCTCCATCTTCGAGGTTCTCTATTAAATGATTATGCACATTAAAAAGGACATTTTATATTTTAATGATTTATTCTCTAAAGGGATATAATAAAATATAGTAGAAATTTTAAAAGTTTTTTAAGGGGCATATTTTTTAAACAAAATAAGGAATAAGAGCCGTACGTTTCAGTCATTCTATTACCCAGGATTGTTAGAAGGGAAACTCCAGGGGAAAATATGGTTGTTATATGTCTTTTAATTATACAGTATAAGCATAATTTGGAACATTGTCTTTCAGAACTTAAGGAAGGGAAGAGGAAGGGAAATAACATTTGATGAAAGCCTACCATGTGCCAGGCACTGTGCTAGACACTTTGACATACATTACAGGGTTTATTGTGAGTATTAAATGAGATCATGTATCCCCATTTTACAGATGAGGAAACTGAACTTGCCCCAAGTCACATGGCTGGTAAGTGGCACAGCTGGAATAGAACCCAGACTCCAAATCCCATGCCTTTTCTGCTGTACCGTGTTTAAAGCTTGCAAAGAGAGGTATGAAGTCACTGACCAGAGTTGAGTGTCCTAGGAATTTTCTTTCCCATGAAATATTGACACTAAACCTAAACATTTTTTTTTTCATGTCAGGGGTTAGATGGTTGGAATCACACTGTAATTCCAACTCCTCTGCTTCTAAAATGCCAGGGTAGATAAGTAATATTTAAGGGAAGACTTAAGAAATAATGCCTTTTATCAAGAAAGGCCAGTTTGAATAAATACATGGCATCTTATCGGGCTTTCCATGGCTTAGTGTTAAAGACTTAGCTATAATAACAATAGCTAATTATAGTCTTTATAATAATAAGATTGCTTATTTTAAACATTCTAAATGGCAGTGGGCTTTTGCAAAACCTTGAGAAGTTCAAATTTTACTTTGTGGTGCACGTGTAAACTCACAAAGGTACCCATTATATGCCGAGGACTGTGCTAGAGTCTAGGGTAAAAAAAATATCCCTGACTTGCCTTTAAAGTTTGCTGCCTTAGAATAAAATTAGTGTATAAATATCTTTTTCTTATTCTTCTTCAGTCATGAGTTTGAAGCCCCCACTGATGGCCCATTTATTTTCAGAAATAATTTATACAGTGAAATTCCAGCGTAAAAAATAATTTGGACACTTTCAGTAGTTAAGATGGAACAGGAATTGGCCTTTATAAGAGTACAGGGATCAGAATATGTCATCGAAGAATATAGTATGGTTCTCTCAACTGTGATCTTCAATAGCTAACCTGCTTTCAATCACCAGTGCATCCATAACACTGGAAACTAAAGCTAAGATAAAAACTTTTTGATAACTTGTTTCAAAAATGAAACTTTTTGACATTTGGATTTCCTCAAGAGATTCTCTTTGCCCATGTCTTACTAACATGCTTGCTAACATGATCATATTTGAATATACGGAATTCATCCACTGATACTTATTCAGTGACCATTAGAATAGTACCGTCATATAGATTCGTTGGGATATTATAGAAATTTATACAAATTCCTCCTAATATATACTAATTCCTGTTTCTGGCTTGAACTGAACTAATGAGCTGCAAACTGATTTTTGTTGAAGGAGATAAAATGAATATATACTATGTCTGAAAAACTGTAATAAAACCCAGTTTGTTAGCTAACATCCAGAACTAATACATCCGAATATATCATTCCCTTCCAAGTTATCATTTTAAAGCGATATGTTTTCCTGAGCGATTGCTCAAAATGTTTTAAGAATACTTCTTTTGAAAGTGCCATTGTTCTTCATGGTGCCAAGTTTGGTCCTTGGAGGGTAGTTTCAGCTTTTGGAAATAGGCACAAGTTTAGAACCATTTCTGGTTTTAAGACCAGTGAATGAACTCTATTTTTCACCTGCAAAATATTCCTGCCCACCCCCACTTTTTCCTTTTTTAAAAAAATGGTTACTCAAGCACTCTGCTCTAACTTACAGTACAAAGAATAGCAGATACACACAAACCTCGAACAAGCACAGCAAACCCCTCTGTACCTTTCTATTCATTGTATTGCACTCTTTGTGAACAGTGTTTGGCAAGAGCAACCCTAGACCAAGGTCTGCATCCCTGCTGCCGGCAAATGTCAGCATGACGACACATGGACTTCTTATTTGTCGCTGGCCATTGTTCCAATTTTAGAAAGCCTCTGTCGCCTCCAGCGGGTTCCATTGTTTAACCTTTATTATCCCATAACCACCTTCCCTTGATGTGGATAAAGAGGAAAGGAGAGAACCATGTTGTTCTGGGCACTGTTCTAGCTCCTCTGGCAATATGATTAAAATATTTTCTAAAAATCTTGAGTAAGTTAACAGTTTACAACTGATTTTTAAAGTTATCTTCTTAAATATTTCAAAATTTTCTATGACACCTAATGAGACGTATGTGTGTACAGTATTTTAAGTAGTTATGAAAACAAATTTAGGATTTTTCCCAAGTTTATTAATAGAGATTTTGCTAGTGATCATTATATCTATCACAGTTACTGTTGATCACCTTTGTTTATTAAATTATATATAGAAGGAAGAACCTTATAAATGGTATTTTTGTAAACCTTATGAAGACCTTGAGTGATCTTCACCCAAAGCCATATTTTTATTCTTTCACCTAACTCTTGAGCCCTAGAGGGAAAAAACCTGGCATTTACCCAAAAGAAGCACATAGATCAATTTTCGATTCACATTTTAAACTGCTTGGCTATTTTCAGTGATAATATTCCACTTAAGTGAAAAAAGTCTTTGTCTCCCTTTGGGTAAAATTTTGTTTCTTACTCAATAGGTATAATACATTTTAAAGACATACAGCAGTGATGCATTTCATATTTTGATCGGCATTCGGATCAGACCAATTTTTATAAGATTTGATAACTTTTTTTAACCTTTTTCTTGCATTTAGCTTTGAGAGAGCATGTATTTTGCAATATCTCATCAAAACATCAAATTAATTCTGGACCATACGTTCTCAAAGTTGACACATTGGTGGTAGAAACATGTTTCATCACTTAAATCCATCTGTCCTTCCTAGGAACCTGTGTTTATTGCAGTAGATAGACAAATTTTGAAATTAAATTATTACACTTTGAGGACTTACTTTCAGTATTCAATCTGAATACTAAATAAATATTTAAATCTTTCATTTAACTGTGATTATACTATAATTAGAAAATGTGTTTTAAAAAATGAATACTTAGAAATGTATTATTATCCCAAGAAACCTAAGAAAGACAAAAATGATCCTTCCCTAGAGAAATCAGTTTTAAGTAGAGCTTTCCTGTTTCTTATTTTGTCCTTGTTTTTAAGCTGAAAATACAGTAAGCTAGTATTTTCCTTCCAGTACCTCAGTCGTCACCTGTTAATAAGACTTGCACTTAAAGACATTCAGGAGCTGTTTCAGGCATGCTGCAGGGATTAGGAAAATCTCTTAGCTGGGGTATTCAGAGGATGGAGATGTTCTTCTTAATTAAAATGTTTGAAGTGGTGTGCTAGGGCCAGCTCCCACTCATTTGCTGGAGCCAATTATTAAGTTTTCAGGATTTTTATGAACTGGTTGCAAAAACAGCCATTATTAAAAGCTAAAGACATAAATACATATATATTTAACAAATTACATTAAAAACAACATTAATAAATACTTAAAACTCATCATTTCTAATGTATCTATGCTCTTGAGGTTATTTACATCTATTTTGTCTGTATGGTGTGCTACTTACTGTTGTATGTCTTTCCAACTCTACATTTAGTGAAGTCATATTGGTAGCTTAAAATTGGCCATGGTGAAAGCATTTACATAATGGGAATGATAAACACTACGGACCAGGGCTTTTTTTTTTCCCCCCTAGAGAGCTGGTGGTTAAATATTTATCAGCACACCACTGATTTTAGGCTAAATGAACTATCAGTTGAAAAGCCTTTCTACTTTAGCCTTTGATAAAAACCTTTCAATTAAATGTATAGAGCATGCTGAGTATCATTGTTCCAAATGCTGAAGGGATCTTTGATACCTAAAATTTCTATAATGCTCAGAATAATCATATTAAACATTAGCAAGCTCACCTCTTAAAACATGTAAAAAGAAGTATGTTATCTCCAGGTCAATTTTACGTAAAATATCAAGTCATAAGTTGTTTGTATAACATGTGATATTTTGTTTCATTGCAGCCACCACTGGTGACATGCCGACTTACCAGATCCGAGCTCCGACCACTGCTTTGCCACAGGGAGTAATGATGGCTGCCTCGCCAGGAAGCCTGCACAGCCCCCAGCAACTAGCAGAGGAAGCAACACGCAAACGAGAGCTGAGGCTAATGAAAAATAGGTAAGATGTTTCACTAGAAACCGCAACCACTTAGGGGACATATCATTTATTACTGTGGGGCTTTTAAAAAAATTAACTTTTCCTCAGCTATTTCTCCCAAGTTACATGTCATGTGGCATTTTATGTGGGCTTGTGCTCTGCATGTGCTGATAAGTAAGTCTTCTAGTCAGAGTTGCAGGCATGAAACTGTTTCATCAGCAGGCGGTACATCCTCTTGTGTTTTAGGGTAATGTCTAAAAGATACATTCATTTTTTAAATGATAATGGAAGGACTTTATTACAAATAAAGATTCATTTTGTACTTGGTATTTACTTTGTGAAGTAGGTGATAAGTATAATTTTTAGCTTCTTTGTGAGCAAAATAAATATGAGTGTGAGTTCAGAATTTTCTAAGTCTTTTACATGCAGTTTTCTTTTATCTATTTTGTAACTTTGTTTTTTCTCTATTATACCCAAGTACAATCTATTCTGAAAAATTCTAGCTGGGGGCAAGTACAAAGCAAGAGGAAGAATTAAAATTACCCACAGCCCCACCGCATAGAGATGCCTCCTGTCGTACATACGCTTCCAGTGCCCTCTCATTTTCTCACGTGTTCTTGCACATTTCATTGGCTAGAAATAATCAAGAGAGTCCCTAGGTGCACGGGATTCTGAGAAGGGTCTATTTTAGCTTCCAAATTTCAGTTTCAGAGCAGGACAAGAGAAAAGCAGATGATAAATGGCTCTTCGGTTGCTCAGTGTCTGCTGAGCAAGTTTTCAGTGCTTGTTTCTACCGTTTTTTTAACTCGCACATAGCTTTCACATGAGAGTAGGTCTGGTTATTCTCCTTTACTTTACAGATGAGGAACTGAGGTTCTGAGAGGTCAGGTAACAAGCTGATTAAGATCACACAGCCCAAACTGGACAGAACCTGGAGCTGCAGTCAGGCCGTCTTTCCCCAGAGCCCACACTGCACTAACACCGGGTCACCTCAAAGAGACCCCGGTGTCAGCTGCAGATTTAGCTTTATGCAGAGTATGTAGGACTTACTTATTAATGTCAAAGACCTCTTATACATTCTCTCAGCTAAATTCTTTGGCTGGCATTCATAATAGATACTTAATTGTATTTCTGCCAATCCAGCTACAGTTGTTATTTCTTTAACAACCTTGTCAGCTTTTCCTCTTTGCCATGTACTTCCTCTCCATGCTAAGGGTATATCCAGACAAATGCAAGGCCTGAAAATGGAGCTAACTATTAATAGAAGAAACAGGTGTTTTACATAGCGGAGACTACATAGGAATGTACCACCTACTGGTGTGGCCATCCAAAGCTTTGTGCCTGGAACATTTTGACTCTGGTAACATGCATGCAGGCGCATGAGACACAAAGTATCCATACTCACAAGAAATAGCACAGCTTGGTAAATTAAACTTGAAACATTAGACATCCCACAACACCTCTATTTGACATTTAAAATTTCATTTAGTAGTAACTTGTTTTGTAAAATGACTATCTTCCTTCCAGATCTAGAATTTAATATAATGATTTAATCACAAAAACCTCAGTATTCAGCAATGTATTTTAGTTTCTTTGTGGAAGAGTTGAATTGTGTTCCCAAACTGGCAAATGTATAAGTGTGCTTGGATTTATTCTTGGCATTGCCGTGTGCATCATTTAGATTAAATTCATCTGTGCTTGTCAGATTGTGTTCACTTTTACACTGTTAATTTTTCTGTTAACCAGTTGAGAAGTCTGAGAACCTTTCAAGTTCACAGGGTGACGACTTTGTTCCTGGCTGGGAAGTAGGGCTCGACCTTTTCCTGCAGTTCATTGGGATTTCAAGGGCTCTCTTCTGCTGACCCTTGCTTCCCACAGAGAAAACACAGATAACCAGTTGTTAGTGAGCATCAACTATCCTAAAAATTAAACAGAATTGGCCACATGTGTTGCATGTGTCACTCCTAGTCCAGAATTGCGGCAGTGCTAACTGGCATTACAGTAACTGACGATTAGACATTCAACACAACTTTTGCATATATATATTTGAATTACCTGTTTCAATGTAGGCTTTTTGATATGATGGCTACCCCAAAGGCAGTTATTCTCAAAGGAACACTCCAAAATAAAGCTGTTATCAGAAGGTATATTCTCTAGATGAGTTAAATGATGTAGTAGCCACCCCCTCCCACCCTGAAAAAAAGGAGAAAGAAAGAAAATGTCGGCCGTGTCCATTGTTTTTTGGCGGCGTTATGTGTGAAAATGACTAACTCAGCTCCTCTGTTTGTGTGTGTTGCTTTGGCTGCTGGTCTGGCCTTTCTCCGGGCGTGTCTGCAGTGCTTTAAATCCTGGTTAGCAGGTGCATCTCTCGCGTCCTTTCCATGATTTCAGTTGTGGTGTTCTCACATTTCTGGGTTTAAGTTATCTGAATTACTGAGGGTTGTATTCTGTACCCTCTCTTCTCTCCTTCCTTAGTTTTCAGAAGCAGAGTCCCTTCCATTTTGGTTTATGAAAATGTGCATGATTTGTTTATTGTTATTCTTATCCATGTTGTTTTCTAGCCGACAAACTGTTGGCTTGCAGTCATGATTGATCTTGTTTTACTGAGATTTAGTCTTGAAGAACTAAAATCTCCAGTGCTGACACTGGTTTCTAAGGATTAATTTTTCTAATCATTTCTGATCAAATAAAGTTAACTCATTGTGATGGAATATGTGGCTTTTGGTGGACAAAAATAATTAAGAGAATTGAAAAGATCTGTAAATGTTTTTGTAGAAATTCCACTTGGGGATGTGGTCCTATCGTTTTGGTTACTGAAAATCTTGCTGGTCACTGTGACCGTGGGACGTGTGCCCTAAGAAAACACCATTTACAACGGATGCCAGGCGAATTGTTGTGCTCTGCCGTCGTTCCTGCTGTCTTAGGGTAACCTCCCAACGAGGCACGTGCTCGGTTACAACTGTTGTGCGGCTCCATGCAGACATCCCCAAGGACTGACCGGCAGTTGAGTCTGGGGGGCAGAAGCTCACTAGCCGCTCTGGATTGTGCTGAGAGGTTGTTCCTGTTGTCATTTGCCTTGTGTTGGTTCCAGGGAAGCTGCCCGGGAGTGTCGCAGGAAGAAGAAAGAATATGTCAAATGTCTTGAAAACCGTGTGGCTGTGCTTGAAAACCAGAACAAGACTCTCATTGAGGAACTCAAGGCCCTCAAAGATCTTTACTGCCGTAAAGTAGAGTGACTGTCTTTGACTTGGGCCTTGTTTGCCCAGAGGTCTAATCAAGGCAGGAGATGCAGCAGTCTTACTAATTGCCATGTGGACTTGTGGAAGGGACACTTGTGACCCTTCAGAACCCAGTTTGGCTTAGGGTTTGGAATCGCATTGGGAATGTTGTCCCAGGATTTGGAACGCCACGATCACATTTACCAAGCTTACTTCAGCCTCCCTGTCAGTAGCATGCATGTGAAAAAAAAATGTTTTGTTTTTGCCCTTTTGCTTCTACTCTCTTATAGGGAAGCTGCTAAAGAATGTCGACGTCGAAAGAAAGAATATGTCAAATGTCTGGAGAGTCGAGTTGCAGTGCTGGAAGTTCAGAACAAGAAGCTCATAGAGGAACTGGAAACCTTGAAAGACATTTGCTCTCCTAAAACAGATTAGTAGAAATATTTAACTATGAACTGATTGCAATATGTACAGTTGCTTTTGAAGGCAATACAATATAAAGCCGGCAAGAATTATGGCTTTTTTTTTTCCCATTATCATTCATCGTATTTTCTAATCTCTTAACATTCCCAAACTGCTTCACTGTACGTAGTTAACTCTTAGCTGTAACTTCAATTTTTTAAAAGAGGAAAACTGTAAAAAAAAAAAAAAAAAAAAAAAAAAGGTATGTAACAAATTCTTAAAATGCAGCATTTGTAAGGCTTGTTCCAGTGCCACATATTTGCAGTTCCTGATCTCTGTGTCATGAACAGTGTCCTATGCAATAAAAATTTTTTGCAGGTCTTTAAAAATCATTTTAGGAAAGGATGATCAAAGATAATGCATCCAGCAGTACAATAAAAGTAAACCACAAAAAATACCTCAGGAAAGAACTGAAAGAAAGAAAGAATTGAAAGAATCTAATGACATGCCTATGTGAAAATAATAGCCTATAAATGAATTTATGGCATTTGCAGATTTTTATATTGGTTGCTTTGTAAAGAAAATATTGTATTGCTGTCCTTGAATGCCATAGTTGAAGAGAGTTTTTAATAGAACCATGTTGGTTACAGTTTGTAGTGTTTGGTGCTCATTTAACTATCTGAACATATACTACAGTTTTTACTCTATTGTGTAACATAAAAGATCTTGCAGAAGTTTTTAGTGTCGGTTTGCTATTACATGATGAACATTAACGCAAATTTTAATATCTGTCCTGATTTAAAGGTTTAAGTTAGAATTGTATTTGCATACCTTCAAGGGGGTCCACTGCCGATTTCCACAGTGGGTCGTGATCTCTGCAGCGTTCTTTCTGCCATCTCATCAGAAGCTCGGCCCCAGGGCTTTTACACAGAAGAGCAGCTATGAGAGGTTCAGCTGGTATGATGGAGTAGGCCTTTCTGCAGATGGTCTGGAAATCTCCTGCTGGTGGCCCTCTGTTTTGAGTTTTGGCTAACAACCATAGGAGTTTTAAAGTAAAAACTAAAACAACCCAAAATTTTATTTTCCACTTCAAAACAGCTACTTTTAGGTCAAATATTTTTGAGTCTGCACATTCAGATGAAATTCATTACATCGGGTGATTACTGGTATCCACATTTCATCCTGCTTTTTTTTTTTTTTTTATAAATTTATTTATTTATTTTTGGCAGTGTTGGGTCTTCGTTTCTGTGCGAGGGCTTTCTCTAGTTGCGGCGAGCAGGGGCCACTCTTCATCGCGGTGCGTGGGCCTCTCACTATCGCGGCCTCTCTTGTTGCAGAGCACAGGCTCCAGACGCGCAGGCTCAGTAGTTGTGGTGCACAACTACTAGTTGTGGGCCTAGCGGCTCCGCGGCATGTGGGATCTTCCCAGACCAGGGCTCGAACCCATGTCCCCTGCATTGGCAGGCAGATTCTCAACCACTGCACCACCAGGGAAGCCCCTATCCTGCTTTTATAATAAAAAACTTCAAGGTATAAGCCCAAAGCCCTAACCACAAGATGCTCTGTCACCTCATTCTCCGGTGGGACATCTGTTGAAGGCCTCCTGTGGGCTAGACTCGCTGCATTTTCTGCTGTGACTCCTGACCTGTTAAGGCTGCCCCTCCCCTAGTTTCAGTAGTGGAGCTGGTCATTGTGTGGAGCTGTTTGGGGTGGGGGGAGTAGAGAGCAGGAGGCCGTTGTGTGGAGTCTAAGTGCTATCCCCACACCGTCATCCCCTTCCCTTATCTGTAACTCCCAGGAGGTTGGGCGTGCTGTTCGAGGCTTTCTCTAGAAATACTTATTCATCCTGCAGAGTCTGAGCTCTGAATATCTTTTATCTCAATTTTTGTCTTTTGTTCTACAGAGAAGTAAGATGAGGAAAGAAGACAAGAAAGAAAAGAGGGAAGGAAAACCCCAGGTTTCAGGTGAAGGAAAATGGTGCTTTGTACTCATGCATTCATCCATCGTTCACGCAGTTCGCTCATCCTTTCATTCTGTTAATCAGTCGGTCAGTCACTATAAATGACGTGTGCTCAGAATGTGGACACAGAGAGGGCAACCCAGGGATGTCGAGGCAGAAGACGCTCTGTGTTAGAACTGGAGGAAGCTGTAGGCGAGGTCAGATGAACTCTTCCTGCAGGAGACAGACTTGGAAGTGAGTGGTAGTGCCGGGGCGGAGGGGGCGGGGTGGTGCATCCAGATGGGGTACAGAGCAGGCACATCCCTCCAAGGAGCTGGAGTCAAGGAGACGGGGGAGGTGAAGTTAGGACTCACCAGGGGTTGGTTTGGTGTAACAGAGAGCGTGCGTGCACGTGTGTACCCCACTCTGTCGTCTCAGGGGAAGCAGATTGCATCTGACTACTTGGGGCCCTACATAGCTGATGTCCCCCCTTCTCCACAGTGGCTTAAACAGTGAGGAAGTGTTATCACCTCACAAAACCTCAGGCGCAGAGGTAGGAGATTCAGTGTCTCAACCCGGCCTCACGACCGTTGGCTCCCTGTGTAGCTGGTCCCCCGATCCCGACATTGCTGCCCGGGTGCAGGCACCAGAGGGGCAGCTGGTAGCTCCTCTTCCGTTTGTCCTGTCTTAAGAGCAAAGGGAAACCTGCACAGAAGACCTTCAGCAGTAGACGCCCTCGGAGTCTCACCAGCTAGACGCTCGCTCATCGTACTCCTTTCGTAACTGCTCGCTGGCAAGGAGAGTGGAATTAAAAGCTCTGGATTACTAGTGAGGATTCAATCCCTGGGGCAGGGAGGGTTCCAGGCTTCTGCGAAGCATATGGCCAATCGGTGCGGAATAGAACTGGTTTCTGCAAGAGCAGGGTGTGGGCAGCTGGCGGCGTCTGCCATACGGGTGATGTTTGAGGCCGCGGCTGGTGGGGAGAGGGGAAAAGCTGTGCGACTTGGGGCTGGGGCCAGGCTGTCGGAGCCGCACGGGACTCCTCCAGATGCCGGCTCATCTGATTTGTCCCTGGAAGCAAACCTTTTGCTGCTAGATTAGCACGATTTGCTAGCTCTCCACCCAGCCTTAGCAGATGCCGCCTACAGCCTCCTGGTGGACAGAGCGGTGGTATGTTGGAAGCCGTGTGAATATGGCTCATCTTGTGCAACAGTGTTGCGCAGAGTCCAGAGCTGTCACTGCATCTGTGGCTTTTTTTTTAATCCTAAGAGTTTCCGCCTCTGGACTTCTGGAGATAGAAATTACTGATCCTGAGTCAGGGGATTACACCACTTCTGCCCACAGCCCTGCAGTTATGGGGTGCACGGGGGAGGCACGTGAAGCTCGCCTTTCAGCTCACCAGTTCCCCGGAGGGAAGGTGTAACCTTTTAAAAATACAAATTGTGGACTTGCCTGGAGGTCCAGTGGTTAGGGCTCCGCGCTTCCATTGCCGGGGGCATGGGTTCCCTCCCTGGTTAGGGAACTAAGATCCCACTTGCTGCGGGGAGCAGCCAAAAATCAATCAATCAATCAATCAATAAAAATACAAATTGTCTCTTTTTAGTTTTCAAAAATCAACATGTTAAAAAATACTTCAATTTTTAATATTGCTAAGATGTACTTGAGGTTCAAAATTCAAAGTGAGAAGTCTGTCTCCCATCCCTGGCTCCAAGCCACCCGGGAGGCAACCACCGTCACCAGTTTCTTTTTTTTTTTTTTTTTTTTTTTTTATTAATTTTATTTATATTTTTATTTTTGGCTGTGTTGGGTCTTCGCCTCTGTGCGAGGGCTCTCTCCAGTTGCGGCGAGCGGGGGCCACTCTTCATCGCGGTGCGCGGGCCTCTCTCTGTCGCGGCCTCTCTTGTTGCGGAGCACAGGCTCCAGACGCACAGGCTCAGCAGTTGTGGCTCACGGGCTTAGTCGCTCCGCGGCATGTGGGATCCTCCCAGACCAGGGCTCGAACCCGTGTCCCCTGCATTGGCAGGCAGACTCCCAACCACTGCGCCACCAGGGAAGCCCACCAGTTTCTTTTTTGTGAAAGAGATTCATTGATGATGCCACCTGTTTCCTTAGATTCCTGCCCCATCTTCAGGGCTGTGGGATGAGGAGTTTCTGGGAAGAGACACAGGGAGTCAGTCCATATGTTCATTCCTTCAAGTCTACAAGTGACAAGGGGTCCAGAAGGAGAGGACCAGGGGCCCTGGCAGCACTGGCCCTTTGCTGGCACTTCATAGACTCTTCCGTTACGTCCTGAGTCCTGTGGATGCTCTAACCACGCGGTTGTCATTATCAAAAGTAATCGCTGCAGTTTACTGAGTGCTTTCCCTGTGCCAGGCACCAAACCGTGCACCATACGGGGCTTATCACATCTAATTCTCGTCAATGTTGGTGCTTTTATCATCATCCCCATCTTGCAGATGAGGAAGCAGGCTTGGAGAGGGTAAGTAACTTGCCCAAGGTCACAAAGCTGTTAGGGCTCAGGGCCAAGAGCAGACCCGGCAGGGAGCGAGGGAGCCAGGACCCAAAGCAGGAAGGTGGCCGGAGGGGGTGTGTGCTGGCCAGGTGGGTGGTTGGTGGAGACAGTTCTGTGGTCCAAGCGGGTGGACTTAAGAACACCCAAACCTTTCCTGTTCTAACGGACAAAAGTAGGCATCCTTTCTCTCTGCTGTTTAAAATCCATGACGCCAATCAGGAGAAAATGATCCTACAGTTTTAAGGACTAGCTGTTGGGATATCAAAGCTACAGATGTACACACTGAAATAGAATCCTCAAGCTAAAAGAGGTCATAAAGGTATAACTTACTCCCTTAATTTTATAGGCATGGATACCAGATTTTAGGTTGATTTACTTAAATGTTGATAGTTATTGGGAATGGAGAGACTCAGACCTCTTAGCTAGTGTAGTCATCTTTATATCCCCATGATGCCTCTCTTTTTCTATAAACTGGATTTTCGACCAGCTTTTGGTGAAAGCATAGCTTTCTAGAAAACATTAGCTCTTGTTGTCCCTGAAACAATGGGAGGACGCTGGACCCAATGGGAGGATGCAGGACACTGATGGACCCATTGATCGATGACACATGGTACAGTGTCTCTAGAACAGCTGGCTCTTAATGAGGCTCGTGATGGGTCCTGCTTTTAGTGTCTGGTGAGCTCTGATGGGTCCTGCTTTTAGTGTCTGGTGAGCTCTGGGAAGCACTGACATGGCAGACTAGTGTCGGGCTTGACTTGGGAATAGATTTTTTAATTCTTACCTTTTATTTAGTCATTCAGTTATTTATGACTGTGCTGCTCGGCCTGTGGGATCTTAGTTCCCCAACCAGGGATCGAACTGGGGCCCAAGCCAGTGAAAGAGCTGAGTCCTAACCACTGGAACACTAGGGAATTCCCAAATTCTTCCCTTTCAAAACACAGTAACTATTGGTACACTTTTGAGGAAGTAAGTAGCCCAGATAAGGAGGCTCTTAATGAAAATGGGATTTTTATTTATTTTTTAATTTTTGGGCCACGCAGTTCCCCGACCAGGTATTGAACATGGAACCCCATCAGTGGAAGCGTGGAGTCCTAACCACTGGACTGCCAGGGAGTTCCCTGAAAGTGGGCTTTCTAGATAGAGGACAACATGAGTGTGCCCATGTGTCTATTTGTGTTTATCATTCCCTACGTTGAGATTTGGTTCAGCAGCTCTGGACGTTCCTATCTCTGGCCAGTACCGCGCCTGTTTCTGCAGACGCTCATTTTGGAGAACACTGACCACGTGGTCTGGGTCAGGCCTTACCCCATCTCCCTCTAAGCCATGGTTGCCCTCGAGTGGCTGTTCCTAGCCTGCATTTATTGAGCACACAAGATGGTTTAATGCCACAGCCCTACATAGTGTATGTGCTATTTCTGTAATTCCTTTTCTTTGAAACATTCTTAGTCTATGAAGACTTCAAAAACTCATGGGTGGGCTCGTTCTCTGTCTAGCTGTGGCCAGCTGAGGCGGTGCGGCGGCATGGGGACGGTAGCCTTGCCCGCTACTGCAGCACTAGGGTGTCAGTTGGTCCCGCCCAGAACACTTCAGTTCTGCCCTGCAAGGATAGATATATTTGATAACTGATTGGTGTGTCCCTTTAATATAAGAAAATAGAAACTGAACAGCCAGAGGAAACCTTTCCCAACACTGAAACCAATGACGAATTTGGTAAGCGCCCTGCTGAAGATATGGAAGAGGAACAAACTTTTAAAAGATCTAGAAACACTGATGAGATGGTTGAATTACGCATTCTGCTTCAGAGCAAGAATGCTGGGGCAGTGATTGGAAAAGGAGGCAAGAATAGTAAGGCTCTCCGTACAGACTACAATGCCAGTGTTTTATTCCCAGACAGCAGTGGCCCCGAGCGCATATTGAATATCAGTGCTGATACTGAAACAATTGGAGAAATTCTGAAGAAAATCATCCCTACCTTGGAAGAGGGCCTGCAGTTGCCATCGCCCACTGCAACCAGCCAGCTCCCGCTCGAATCTGATGCTGTGGAATGCTTAAATTACCAACACTCTAAAGGATGCGACTTCGACTGCCAGTTGAGACTGTTGATTCATCAGAGTCTGGCCGGAGGAATTATTGGGGTCAAAGGTGCTAAAATCAAAGAACTTCAAGGAATACTCAGACAACAATCAAGCTTTTCCAGGAACGTTGTCCTCAATCCACTGAGACAGAGTTGTTCTTATTGGAGGAAAACCTGTTAGGGTTGTAGAGTGCATAAAGATCATCCTTGATCTTATATCAGAGTCTCCCATCAAAGGACGTGCTCAGCCTTATGATCCAAATTTTTACGATGAAACCTATGATTATGGTGGTTTTACAATGATGTTTGATGACCGCCGTGGACGTCCCGTGGGATTTCCCATGCCGGGAAGAGGTGGTTTTGACAGAATGCCTCCTGGTCGTGGTGGGCGTCCCATGCCTCCATCCAGAAGAGATTATGATGATAGGAGCCCTCGTCGAGGACCTCCTCCACCTCCTCCTGGACGAGGGGGCCGGGGTGGTGGCAGAGCTTGGAATCTTCCTCTTCCTCCACCACCACCCAGAGGAGGAGATCTAATGGCCTATGACAGAAGAGGAAGACCTGGAGACCGTTATGATGGCATGGTTGGTTTCAGTTTGATGAAACCGGGGACTCTGCAGTAGATACATGGAGCCCATCAGAGTGGCAGATGGCTTATGAACCACAGGGTGGCTCTGGATATGATTATTCCTATGCAGGGGGTCGTGGCTCATATGGTGATCTTGGTGGATCTATTGTTACTACACAAGTAACTATTCCCGAAGATCTGGCTGGATCTATTATTGGCAAAGGTGGTCAGTGGATGAAACAAATCTGTCATGAGTCAGGAGCTTCGATCAAAATTGATGAGCCTTTAGAGGGGTCCAAAGATTGGATCATTACCATTACAGGAACGCAGGACCAGATACAGAATGCACAGTATTTGCTGCAGAACAGTGTGAAACAGTATGCAGATGTTGAAGGATTCTAATGCAAGATATTTTTTTTTTTTTATAGTGTGAAGCAGTATTCTGGAAAGTTTTTCTAAGACTAGTGAAGAACTGAAGGAGTTCTGCATCTTTCTTTTTTTTATTTGCTTCTGTTTAAAAAGCCAACATTCCTCTGCTTCATAGGTGTTCTGCATTTGAGGTGTAGTGAAATCTTTGCTGTTCACCAGATGTAATGTTTTAGTTCCTTACAAACAGGGTTGGGGGTTGGGGGAGGGTGTGCAAAAACATTGAAATTTTGAAACAGCAGAGTGAGTGAATTTTAATTTTTGTTCATTGTTGGTGGTTTTAAAAGAAAATCCCCCCATGTAATTATTGTGAACGCTTTGCTTTGTGGTCACTGTAACATTTGGGGGGGGTTGGGATAGGGAGGAGAAGTAACAATAGTCCATATGTCCCTGGCAGCTATTCAGAGCAGTGTGCAGAATGTATTGCTCTTTTGTAAGAAATGTTTTATGATTTTTAAAATAAATTTAGTGAACCTAAAAACAAAAACAAAAACAGAAACTCATGGGTGATATTTTCTGCCAGTGTGGGTCCCCGGAGCACCCAGCATGGTGATGAAGGGCGAGGAAGCCTGGGCTGCAGTGTGGACTCTGCGGAGCGGCCGGGGCACCTGCCACCCACCCGGGCGGGCCTCAGCCACCAGAGCACAGGAGGACTTATGTGCAGTGTTTTAGACAGAAGGCTTTTTTTTTTTTTTAATTATTATTTATTTATTTATTTTTGGCTGCGTTGGGTCTTTGTTGCTGTGCACAGCTTCCTCTAGTTGCGGCGAGTGGGGGCTACTCTTCGTTGCGGTGCGCGGGCTCTAGGCATGCGGGCTTCAGTAGTTGTGGTGCGCGGGCTCAGTAGTTGTGGCTCACGGGCTCTAGAGTGCAGGCTCAGTAGTTGTGGCGCACGGGCTTAGTTGCTCTGCGGCATGTGGCATCTTCCCGGACCAGGGCTCAAACCCGTGTCACCTGCATTGGCAGGCGGATTCTTAACCACTGCACCACCAGGGAAGCCCCAGACAGAACGCATTTTCACTGTAACTCATCACTCGAATACTTTCTGCACTGCGCTTTCACTGCCGAGGGCGAGGGTTCAATCCCTGGTTGGGGAAATAGGATACCGCAAGCCGCGCGGTGCGGCCAAAAAAAAAACCAAACAGAATTCTCTCCTGGTTTTCATGAAATTCTCAAATTACAAATGATACTTTCCCATTCTTTATATCACAGGAAGCAAAATAAAACCAAATTAGTTAACTGTAAATGGGCATGAACCATCTTAGTGGAGTGGTGGAAGTGTTCTAAATCTAGATTGTGGTGATGATTGCACAACTAGGTAAATTTGCTAAAAATCATTGATTTGTACACTTAAAATAGAGGAACTGTGGAATGTGAATTACATCTCAGTAAAGTTACTCACAGGGCCCAAATTAGCTGCAGTGCATCATATGACCACAGAAGGTCAGCAAAGAGTTCCACAAACCTATCTCCAAGGGGGACATCATCAACCACTGGCTGCGGCTGCCCTTCACCACAGAAACTCCTCTGTCCTGGGTCTCAGGGGCTTGAAGTTACCAAACACCAGAGTCAGGTATCAGGAATAAGGAAATATTTTCAAATATTGGCTTATGCAAATCTACAATGATCGGAGCTATCAAATCGTTTACTCCATGATATATACAATTAAGTAAAAAATCTCACACCACAATAATCTTCAATAAGCAAACTAGAAATTCAGTCCTATTGGAAATATTAAAGTCCTTTAAAACTAGTTTTGGACTAATTATACGTTCTAGTAAATATTATACAAACTTTAAAAAAATCGTTTTTCTTTTTTTCATTTTTTTGTTTTATTTATTTTAATTGGGCCATGTATCTTTTTTTTTTTTTTTTGTCCGTGCCGCATGGCATGCAGGATCTTAGTTCCCCGACCAGGGATTGAACCAGTGCCATAAGAGCATTTAGTATCCCAGACCTCAGTGTCTCATGACTTTGATTTCAAAGCTTTCAAGTCAGGCAGTGGTTATTTTTAACAATTCATCCTGGGGGGAATTCCCTGGCCGCCCAGTGGTTAGGACTCCATACTCTCACTGCCGAGGGCCCGCACTCCATCCCTGGTCGGGGAAATAACATCCCACAGGCCTTGTGGAGCGGCCAAAAATAAAAATAAATAAAAAGAAAAAAAATTCATCCTGACTAAACTACAGCAACAAAACCAAAAGCAATGTTACAGATGATACAACGTGTAGAATGAATAATGGCTGTCTGTTTTAATGGAGGACTCATGGCTGATCAAGCTCTTCCACTAACTCCCTGGGTCACTTAACCAGCCCAACCTCTGTTCCCCTGCTTTGACCTTGGCATTTAGTGATACTGTGAAGAAACGACCGACCCTCAAATTTCTGAGAAGAGTAAATATGAGTAATATTTCATCAGACCCTATAGTTTCTTATCCCTATGAGCACAGTTTCTACATTCTCGGTACTGAGGTCATTAACCCAAGAAAGCATCGTTCAGATTGCCTGTAACCAGAGTTCATGAGCGAAATGGCCTTAGGCTGAAACTGGCCATAATGAAGGCAGAGGCATCTGCTTTGATCTGATTCACCTAGGTTAAGATTTTGACACATGAAGACTTTATTTAGACGAATGTTACTTCACTTACAGTTATTTATAAATATGCTCAAAATGTGACTGACTGAAAATTTTCCAGCTCACAAGTCTCCGCCCTTCTTCATCTTAACATGGCTGCACTAAGAGGAAGTATTGCCAGCCTAGAAATGGCTGTGGTTTTCAGTGTCTTAGGAGGTTTACCTTCCCATAATCCGATTTACTGTTTTTATGTTCTTGAAAGAAATAAATTAGTAATGAGAGAGAGACTGTACTCCTTTTAGAAGATTTCTCCATGTTAATTAGTTATTTGAAAGGTTTTATTGATTACTTTTTTTATCTAACTGAAAGGGAGTTAGATGGAAATTTTTTAAATTGTACTTTTTAAATTTACATTTTTAATGTAAATTATAATAGCCATAAAAATCAAAGTTTAGTGACTTCCCTGGCGGTCCAATGGTTAAGACTCCAGGCTTCTACTGCAGGGGGCACAGGTTCAATCCCTGGTCAGGGAACTAAGATCCTGCATGCCATGCGGCACGGACAAAAAAAAAAAAAAAAAAAGAATACATGGCTCAATTAAAATAAAACAAAAAAATGAAAAAAAGAAAAACGAATTTTTTAAAGTTTGTATAATATTTACTAGAACGTATAATTAGTCCAAAACTAGTTTTAAAGGACTTTAATATTTCCAATAGGACTGAATTTCTAGTTTGCTTATTGAAGATTATTGTGGTGTGAGTTTTTTACTTAATTGTATATATCATGGAGTAAACGATTTGATAGCTCCGATCATTGTAGATTTGCATAAGCCAATATTTGAAAATATTTCCTTATTCCTGATACCTGACTCTGGTGTTTGGTAACTTCAAGCCCCTGAGACCCAGGACAGAGGAGTTTCTGTGGTGAAGGGCAGCCGCAGCCAGTGGTTGATGATGTCCCCCTTGGAGATAGGTTTGTGGAACTCTTTGCTGACCTTCTGTGGTCATATGATGCACTGCAGCTAATTTGGGCCCTGTGAGTAACTTTACTGAGATGTAATTCACATTCCACAGTTCCTCTATTTTAAGTGTACAAATCAATGATTTTTAGCAAATTTACCTAGTTGTGCAATCATCACCACAATCTAGATTTAGAACACTTCCACCACTCCACTAAGATGGTTCATGCCCATTTACAGTTAACTAATTTGGTTTTATTTTGCTTCCTGTGATATAAAGAATGGGAAAGTATCATTTGTAATTTGAGAATTTCATGAAAACTAGGAGAGAATTCTGTTTTTTTTTTTTTGGCCGCACCGCGCGGCTTGCGGTATCCTATTTCCCCAACCAGGGATTGAACCCTCGCCCCCGGCAGTGAAAGTGCAGGGCAGAGTCCTAACCACTGGACCGCCAGGGAGGGCCCAGAAAGAATTCTATTCTTTTTTTTTTTTTTTGCCTGTGTTGGGTCTTCGTTGCTGCGTGCGGGATTTCTCTAGTTGCAGAGAGCGGGGCTGCTCTTCGTTGCGGTGCGTGGGCTTCTTATCCTGGTGGCTTCTCTTGTTGTGGAGCACGGGCTCTAGGCACGTGGGCTTCAGTAGCTGTGGCGCATGGGCTTAGTTGCTCCGTGGCATGTGGGATCTTCCCTGACCGGGGCTCAAACCCATGTCCCCTGCATTGCAGGCGGATTCTTAACCACTGCGCCACCAGGGAAGTCCTATTCTTTTTTTTTTCTCCCCCATTTTTATTGCAGTACAATTGCTTTAAAATGTTGTGTTAGCTGTACAACAAAGTGAATCAGCTCTATGTATACATATATCCCCATATCCCCTCCCCCTTGAGCCTCCCTCCCACCCTCCCTATCCCACCCCTCTAGGTCGTCACAAAGCATCGAGTTGATCTCCCTGTGCTATGCAGCAACTTCCCGCTAGCCATCCATTTTACATTTGGTAGTGTATATATGTCAGTGCTACTCTCTCACTTCATCCCAGCTTCCCCTTCCCCCTCCCCATGTCCTCAAGTCCGTTCTCTATGTCTGCGTCTTTATTCCTGCCCTGCCACTAGGTTCATCAGTACCGCTTTTTTAGATTCCATATATATGCGTTAGTGTACGGTATTCGTGTTTCTCTTTCTTACTTATTTCACTCTGTATGACAGACTCTAGGTCCATCCACCTCACTACAAATAACTCAATTTCATTCTTTTTTATGGCTGAGTAATATTCCATCATATATATGTGCCACATCTTCTTTATCCATTCATCTGTCCATGGACATTTAGGTTGCTTCCATGACCTGACTACTGTAAATAGTGCTGCAATGAACATTGGGGTGCATGTGTCTTTTTGAATTGTGGTTTTCTCTGGGTATATGCCCAGTAGTGGGATTGCTGGGTCATATGGTAGTTCTATTTTTAGTTTTTTAAGGAACCTGCATACTGTTCTCCATAGTGGCTGTATCAATTTACATTCCCACCAACAATGCAGGAGGGTTCCCTTTTCTCCACACCCTCTCCAGCATTTATTGTTTCTATATTTTTTGGTGATAGCCATTCTGACCGGGATGAGGTGATACCTCATTGTGGTTTTGATTTGCATTTCTCTAGTGATTAGTGATGTTGAGCATTTTTTCATGTATTTGTTGGCCATCTGTATGTCTTTGGAGAAATGTCTACTTAGGTCTTCTACCCATTTTTGGATTGGGTTGTTTGTTTTTTTGATATTGAGCTGCATGAGCTGCTTGTATATTTTGGAGATTAATCCTTCGTCAGTTGCTTTGTTTGCAAATATTTTCTCCCAGAGAATTCTATTCTTGACATTTTTTCTTTTTTTTTTTTTTCTTTTTTTTGTATTTCTTTAATGAGCCACACTTAGAAAAAAAAATCAGAACTATCGAATCTTTGGTTGAGTACATTTGACATAATCATATGCTTGGGAATGAAGAGCATACTCAGAAATTAAAAGACCCTTTGTTATTGTCTATTTGGGGATCAAAGAGGTATTTTAAAAAAGCAGTATGATTCTCTTCATATCATATTTGCTACTCAAGGATTTGCGCGTGCATGAAGGCTTGTCTAAACCAAAGAGCCTGGGGACGTCCCTGGTGGCACAGCGATTAAGAATCAGTGCTCCCAATCCAGGGGCCCCGGGTTTGATCCCTGGTCAGGAAACTAGATCCCACATGCATGCCACAACTAAGAGTTCGAATGCCACAGCTAAGAAGCCTGCCTGCCGCAGCTAAGACCCGGCACAACCAAATAAATAAATAAAAATTTAAAATAAATAAAATAAATAAATAAAATAAACCAAAGGGCCTGATGCCCTTTCCAAGCTGGTGGGGATCCAGGGGAGAAACACTGCAAAGCTTATTTGTCCCTTCTATTGATCTGGTCCTGAGAAGCTTGGTTTCTATCAATAAAATAGAATGTTAAACTAAAAATCCAACAACAGCCCTCACCCCTTCACCCCACAATGGACTCTAAAGTACCTTAACACATTGTTGGGTTAAAAAAAAAAATAGAAGAAATGGAATAGATATTGGGACTTAAGACAAAACCTTCATTGTTTAAATTATATGAATATTTTAATGGAGATGTTTTGTCCCTTATTTGAATAATTGCTAACTCTGCTGCTTAATTCATGTATTTGGAAAATAGCACCAAGAAGCTGGGCCACTGTGGGTTGGGCTACACCTACACATACTTCATTGCCCTTTGTTCTTGCTTTTTTTTTTTTTTTTTTTTTTTAAATTTATTTATTTAATTTATTTATTTTTGGCTGCATTGGGTCTTCGTTGCTGTGCGGGCTTTCTCCAGTTTCAGCAAGCAGGGGCTACTCTTTGTTGCGGTGCCCATGGACTTCTCATTGTGGTGGCCTCTCCCGTTGCGGAGCATGGGCTCTAGATGCGTGGGCCTCAGTAGTTGTGGCATGCGGGCTCAGTAGTTGTGGCTCACGGGCTCCAGAGCACAGGCTCAGCAGCTGTGGCATGTGGGCTTAGTTGCACCACAGCATGTGGGATCCTCCCAGACCAGGGATTGAACCCGTGTCCCCTGCATTGGCAGGCAGATTCTTAACCACTGTGCCACCAGGGAAGCCCTTTGTTCTTGCTTTTAATCCAGGTCTTTACTTTCCCTGGACCATCGGTCAGATTTGGAGATAAAGCCCTTCTGTGAATCTACAATGGGAATTCCTTGGGTCTTTGTGCAGAGCCTGATAATCCTGAGCTGAAAACCCTTCCTTCTCCCTCTCTGCCCTCCCATGGCTTCTGCCTACAGCCCCGCAGTTATGGGGTGCACAGGGAAGGCATGTGAAGCTCGCCTTTCAGCTCGCCAACTCCCCCGAAGGAAGGAAGGTGTAACCTTTGAAAAATCCGAATTGTCTCTTTTTACTTTTCAAAAATTAACATGTTAAAAAATACTTTATTTTTTAATATTGGTAAGACGTACTTGAGGTTCAAAATTCAAAGGATACAGAGGTATACAGTGAAAAGTCTGTCTCCATCCCTGGCTCAGAGCCACCCGGGAGGCAACCACTGTCACCAGTTAAGTGACAATTTGGAGTTACAGGAGAGAGTCTGAGGCAGTATGTGGTTGGGCTGGGTTTCGTGATAAAGACTGGGATGGTTAATAGTACACACCAAGCTCTTCGTCTGTTCTGTTCATTCCATTCTACACTAGAAACTTTGTGTGCATCAGTACAGCACTCCCATGTGAACCTGAGACGCTGAGAGCTGGCAGGGACCCCTCTGGACACAGGGCAAATGCCTTTAAGATCTAAGTGGATCGATAAATTATTTATGCCCTACTGTAGCAGTCTGAGAAGGGGCCTTCAAACTCACCTGACAGGGCAGCAGCCGAGATGCTCCGAGTGTTCTCCACCCAAGTGGCGTCTGTGGACTTGCATGGTGTCAGTGGTCAGGAAGAATCCCCACCCTGTGGTCACGACACTGATGGGCAGCTGTGCGAGCTTTAGGATGTGTCTGCGGGTGTCCTGTTTAACTGTTTGGATACTGTTTATGTACCTCTGGGGTCCTCTGAAAAGGATGTAGAATGGGTGCCCAGGTCTTCGTGCATCTGGAAATCCCTCTAGGTGCCAGGATGGCCCCCTGAGCAGAGGGAGGTGTGCATCTCACGCTGCTTGACCCTATCTGGGAAAAGAATCCTCCTATAAGAAAAGCCTCTGTGTGTGCGTGCGTGCGTTCGCATGCACACACGTGTCCAAACCCTGGGAACTTAGCCCAACTAATGGTCCTTGTGTTCTGTTTCTGTATTTAAGGTGGCACCCTGTCAATTTCTCCTAGGCCCTCATGCTGCAGGCCCTCATGTCTTTTAACGATACCCAAATGGTTAAATAACATATGGTGCACCCAGGGTATTAAATGCTATTATAATATTAAAAGTATATAAGCATGATACATACCAACAAGGAATGCTTTCCAAGACATGCTTGCAGGAAAACAAAAATTACAGCACAATTCAAACATACGATCTAGTAGTTTTACAAAAATTATACCCATATGCATCTACGTGTATACATCTATAAAAAATGGTGTGGACTTCACTTCCATTAGGTGCTCTGAGACCCCCCCACTGCCATCCAACTAAACCCTGGAGCTGTCTACCCCACCCTCTGCAAGGGCCACCCCCTGAAAACAACACAAGCCAGGTCAGAGCAGGTGGCACGCTGAGGGGTAAGGTTGCCTTGAATGGGGTGGGTGACCACAGCGGTGTTGCTCTGGGGGCACCTGCCCTCGGCCTGGTGGTGGGCTGGGCAGATGCTGGCCTTGGGCTCTGGGTGGAAAAGGGCAGTAAGGAGAGCTCCAGTGGAAAGCACAGCTCGAGGAAAGCTTCCCTAATTTAGACCTGGAGGGCTCAGGATCCATGATCCATAAAGGTCACCAATGCACGAACAGACGAGCCACTAGGAGAGCAGAACCGGCTCCGCGCTCCAGGCTGCAGGGTGAGTTCCAATCGGGGGGGGGGGGGGGGGACTTGCTTCACGGGGGTGCTGGGTGACCAGGGGCTGACGTCTGCCCCACTTGGGAGTGGGAGAAGAGGGTCAGGGAATGCTGCCTTCAACACACAAATGGACTGACCATGAGAGAAAAGATGGATTTGACTAAAGTTAAGAATTTCTCTTTTTAAGTGAAAAATCTAAAACATGAATGGGGTGCTCGTTTTTGCAATATATGTAATTTTGAGCAATATCCAACATATAGAAAGAACTCCTATCTGGCAAAGAAAAGTTAATGCAAAGAAAGAGGAACAGGAGACATGAGTATCTTATAGAAGAGGCAACGTGTCTGGCCAGCAAACACAGGAAACGCTGTTTCACCTTATCAGTAATGAAGGAAATACAGCTGCAGACCAGGAGCTAGCATTCTGCAACCAGAAGACTGGTGAATTCAGAAGTCCGGCAGCACAGATGTTAGGATACAGGAGAGGTGCCCTCTGACCAGGACGGAGCAGCAGGAACCAGATCAATCTGCCTGCCTGACACAGCAGCTCAGCACAGGGCTCCCTGAGGGAAGGGACGTTCTCTGTGACCTTGCGGTTGCCCCAGCCCAAGGTCTGGGAGGAGTCCAAGGCCCCCAGGCAGGGAGGGGGATCCAACAGCCAGCCAGCGATCTCCCTATGATGAGGAGACAGCTGAGGGTTGGGTGATGCCAAGGTAGCAGCGTCCAGAGAAGCGGGAGCCGCAGAGGAGCCCAGACCCCAGAGGCCCCCTATCAAGTCAGACCAGCCAAGGAAAGGACCACGGAAAGGAGCTCAGTGGGGTTGGGAATGGTTGTGTCTCCAATAGCCAAAGCGGAAAGCACTCCTCTTTGGTGGGGCAGCAGGTAGAGTCCTCAGAAAAGCACTGCCTCTGCAAGTGAGCCTGGAAGCTGCTCTTTCCAGGCAGGTGACTCCGCCCATGGGAGACTGAGCTCCAGGACCCAGGTAAGCCGGGGCCAGGTTCCTGATGTGCAGAAACTGTAACAAAGGTTGCTTTCAGCCACTAAGTTTTTGGGTTATTTGTTATGCAGCAATAGGTAACTAATACACCCACTGGCCAGGACTGATCTAGTAACCTGTACAACAAAATATCCAATCTGCTGATGGTAGAGACCAGCACCGTGCCCCCTAATTGGTGCTATCTCCTGAGGAGACCACATGGGACCCCCTTCCATCCTGCAGGGGACAGAGGTACATCCCAATGGGCACAGACACATGGTCCAGATATTGGTTTGACTTTTCTGTTTGGAGGCATCAGCACCCCCATCCCAGGCCAGGGGATGTGTGTGGGGATGGACTTGTGCTGACCCAGGAATCTCCCCTTTGTGAAGCAGAGAGCATCATTTCAAGATCCTGTAGGGGAGTAGAAATTCTCCTTCCTACTAGCCTCCTGGGTCATCTGGCTGGGCTCCTTTGAGCTGGCCGGACAGGATACAGATTAACCACAGAAAAGCACAGAGGTTCATTAGCTTGTGCATCTGACCCACGGGGGCACTCAGAGACAAACGACTCAAAGGGAGCTTAGAACTGGGCTTACAGAGCATGTTGGCAAAGCAACACTAAAAATTTAGGGAAGTGACAAGACAAAAGAAAAGGACCTTGAGTCTCTAGGGGCGGCAAATTGTGGGAAGGCAGATATCTGGGAACCAATAGTAGATCCAGGCTAATTAGTAAAGTTTGTCATGTTGCTTCCTCTGGTGCTGTCTGATTCCAGACTAAGGGTCTAAAGTTGTCTCATTAACGTCTGTCCTTCCTGGCAGAGAGTGGAGAGGGACACCTTTGTAAATTTATGTCCTGCTTTTTAGGCAAGTGGGGGAGCAGCTGCTTCTTCTCAACCGCCTTCAGCTCAAAATGATCCTTATGCCTAAGTGGCCTACTGTGGGGTGGCATATTCTGTGACCCTGCAACACCTAATACCTTAACCATTTCCCATAAGCCAGAATGATTCATCCATTTCTTTTGAAAGCTTGGAAAGCATGGTAAAAGTAATTAAAAATCTAAATTTTTAGCAGTTTCAAATTTACCTTTTGTCTCAAATGTCATAAATTTTGTTTAGGGCTGATTATTTAATCTATTTTTAGAGGAAAAAAATATTACTGCTTGAAAGGAGGAGATGCGACCTGTCAATACACAGGTATTAGAAGAAAAAAAAACCCCAAATCCCAGGCAAATTTCTCCATGTTTCCTTGCCACATTTTCCTCTGGACACCGCGCAGGTGAGAACACTCAGTGAGGTGCCCAGGACTCAAATGCGACCACAGTTACTGCTCCTTCGCGGGGGATGAGCACATATGTAACTCCAAAGTAGAACTCGGGGATGAGTTCCTGGTGTCACAAAGGCAAGTGGATTTCTCTTTATAGCTATTGTGCCCAGACTACCGCGCAGTTAAGAGGAAAACTCTTAATGGATTATCTGGTTAAAGAACAATTTTGTTAAAATGGTACACTAATTTTATGCCAATTCATAGATACGAGGTAATAATACCAATTTGCTTTTAAAAAGAATTCCCAAAGGATATAAGCCAATTACTTACATAAAAGCCCTATATGGCACTGTGGAAAGACAAAACATTGGACTTGATGAATCACAGCATCTGTCGTATGAATTACTCTACCAAGAAGAATTAATGGAAATGTCCTGTTACCAAGTCCAAGCTCGTATTGCTCGCTGCACGACAGGCCAGTAAACTGAGACACGATTTGTCGGGGCAAGGAATAGCGACTTTATTCAGAAAGCCAGCCGACTGAAAAGATGGTGGACTTGTGTCCCAAAGAACCAGCTTGCCTGAGTTAGAATTCAGGCTTCTTTTATACTGAAAGGGGAGGGAGGAAAGTCAAACACTTCCTGGTTCCCATCAGCCTCCTGGGGGGAGGTGTTACTTTTTTTCCTCCCTGCAGTCATTCACAGGTGGGCCTGGTCAGCATGCTTCCTGGGAGCTAGACAAAGGTACTTTAGCTTAATGCTCATTACCTGGGAGGCAGGGTTCCCAGAGATGGGCCATTGTGTATAATTTAAGCTTACAGGCAACATCCCTTCAGTGATTAACGTGTAATAGAACACGAAGGTTCTTCCCTCTCACAGTCCTACCAGAGGAAGCTGGGGAGAGAAAAGATGAGTAACTTGGTATAAAACAGGTGGTGGGCAGGGTTTGACCTACAGACTTAGTTGGCGATTCCTACTCTAGAGCTAAGAATGGTGTTTACATGTTAAAATGATGGAGAAAACTCAAAGGAATAATAATATGCCATGATGTGTGAAAATCATTTGGAATTCAAGGTTTCCTGGAACTCGGCAGAGCCTGCTTGTCCATGTGTCTTCCGTGGCTGCTTTTGCTGCGTGCTTATGACAGAGACCCATGCCCTGCAAAGCCTGAGCCATTTGCCATCTGCTTCTTTACAGAAAACGTTGCCATTCCCTGCCCTGCAGCAGTGCTTCTCAGTTTTGGAACTGTCTGGGAAGGTTTAATGTGATGGATCTAATTGGCCACCTGGTGAGCCCCACTCCACCCCGTGACCCTAAGACCCTAAGACACAGCCAAAGTTGAGAAGTTCTGCTTTGAAACCAGACCTGAGAGCTGCATGTGGGATCTTAGTTCCCCGACCAGGGAGCAAACCCATGTCCCCTGCATTGGAAGCGCAGAGTCTTAACCGCTGGACCGCCAGGGAAGCCCCCAGACCTCAGAGCTTTTTAAAACACCAAGGCTGGGCTCCCGCTCCATGCAGTTAACTAGAAAGGGGGGTGTAGTGAGGGGGTGAGGGGTGGGCGTCACCTGGGTGATCCTTTCCCGCCGCAGAGCTGAGAACTGGGGGCCCCTCTGAGTTAAATCCCTTCCCCCACTTAGAAGCTCTGTCCTCGACAAGTGACTGGAACTGGCAGGTGAGCCCCAGGGGCCAAGTGGGGAGGGTTCAGGGAGAGGTCGAGGGTCCCCTGGGGCCTTGCATGGAGATCATTTCACCTGGTCAAGTTAAAGATATCTCAGGATCCTTGGAGCTTAAACTCAAATGTTATCTGATCAGACCTCTGATCTGATTTCTTTTGGGAACTTTGAGGAAAATTTCGAATGAAAAAACAAGGACAAGCCATAGTAAAATGGGAAAAATGCTTTGAAGTCGGAAGTTTTGATCCTCTGAATCCTCATTTGTTAAACGAGATGTAAAACACAATACAAATATATAGATTCCCAGATTAATGTATTTGGAGCATACTTATACTAAAAAAAATTATTTTTTAAATCAGAAATTTAAATTTTATTGAGTATCCTGTATTTTTATTCGCTAAATCTGTCAACCCTATATAGAAACCTTAGTAATTCTTCAAAAAAATGACTAAGTATGACTAAGTATCATATTTGCTGAAAAGATATATATTCTCTTAATTTCAATCATTTACCCCCAAACCTTCCTAAGAAAAATGACTCTGCTTTGTGGTTTAAAAGGGGTTTTAAGGAATATATGAGAACCTACTAAAATTTGCAAACCAACCACTCGAGGGAGCCAAATTGATAAATGACAGCCTATCTCCTGTGCTGATGAGTCAACGCACAGTGTCAAAATGAGTCCTACGTGAGAATTAATCACTTTTCTAAAAGATATGTTTTTTTTTTAACTTCCTTGAAATAACATAACTAATAACACATTCAATGTCTTAAAAAAGGTAGCAAACAACATATGGTTTTCAACAAGAGTATTCTTTGCATTAAACCTTTCCCATTTGCCATGGATGGAGATGGGGACCAGCAGGGAGTAGGTGCAGACTCACAGGAAATACCGGAATAACAAGCCCCTAAGATTGATGATGTAATGCATTGAACCTAAAACTGTAAACCAGAATCGAATTTGATAGATGACTTAGTGAGTCTTTAAGGAAAATACCAGAAAAATAGGGTAGGCAATCTCCAAGATCTCTCCTCTCCACACATGAGATGTCACCCTCCCGTAGTTCTCTGACTAGATGGGGACCAATTAGGACTCACTCGTTTTGCTGCTGCTTCCTCTTCCCAGACCTGAAAGAGATGGGATTTTTCTCTTTTCCTTTCCTGTTTCAAGGACTCCCTTACACCCTGGTTTAAAGTAAAATTCTGTTTTACATTTTTCAAATGATCATCAGTGTTAAAAATTATGCCCTTGTAATAATCTACGAGCCAGCCCTATTTGCTCCTGGAAATACAAAGATGGAGAATTTGGGATTTAGACAGTCCTGTCTCTTTGGAAGCCTGTTTGGCAAGTTTGTGATCTTAACAATTCTCAAAAGCAAAGACTAGACTGCGCAAACCTAACATATTTTCTTTGCCTTCCTTCCATAAGGATCATAATCCTGCCTGAGACAAGTGGATGCCGCCAACAGGATAGGGGCAGGTCACATACGTGGCGGTACAGGGAGAAAAGTACATCACCTATTTAAAAAATAACACCCATTACAATTCTTCAGCATGACGGTCAAGCCAGGTTTATCAAGTACTTTTTTTTTTTTTAAGATTTTTTTGGATGTGGACCATTTTTAAAGTCTTTATTGAATTTGTTACAATATTGCTTCTGTTTTATGTTTTGGTTTTCTGGCCATGAGGCATGTGGGATCTTAGCTCCCCGACTGGGGATTGAACCTGCACCCCCTGCATTAAAAGGCAAAGATCTAACCATTGGACCACCAAGGAAGTCTCTTTATCAAGTACTTTCTAACGCCTGATGTTTAGCCAGTAGTTAGATCCAAGCAAACGGAAATAGCTCCTAACCTGTGTAATAGGGAAGAAACTTTGTGTTCTATTACAAGTTAATCACTAAAGGGATGTTGCCTATAAGCTTAAATCATACATAACGGCCCATCTCTGGGAATCCTGCCTCCCAGGTAATGAGCATTAAGCTCAAGTACCTTTGTTTAGCTCCCAGGAAGCATGCTGACCAGGCCCACCTGTGAATGACTGCAGGGAGGAAAAAAGTAACACCTCACCTCTGGAGGCTGACCTAATATGTAGTAGGCACAAAAGAAATATTTATTGAATTTACCAAACCAGGAAGTGTTTAACTTTACTCCCTCCCCTTTTAGTACAAAAGAAGCCTGAATTCTAACTCAGGCAAGCTGTTCTTTGGGATACGAATCCACCATCTTCCCTGTCTTCTGGCTT
Organism: Balaenoptera ricei; assembly: GCF_028023285.1. Classification (NCBI taxonomy): domain Eukaryota; kingdom Metazoa; phylum Chordata; class Mammalia; order Artiodactyla; family Balaenopteridae; genus Balaenoptera; species Balaenoptera ricei. Next base: position 18,850,273 of record NC_082640.1, read on the forward strand.
TTTGAATAAAGTAGTTATTCCTTGCCCCGACAACTTGTCTGTCAATGTATTAGCCTGTCCTGCAGCAAGCAGTACGAGCTTGGACTCAGTAATACATGTACCTTCTTAAGTAGGATGTATAAACATCCCTACTATTTGGAGGTTATCTATTGGGGCCATTCCACCTGTCTGCAAACATTAGAACAAACAGATGTTTTCTGTTTCTCAGTGACTGTAGTAAGTACAGTAGAAGAGTCTAAATGGCAAAAGAATTGTTCTAAAAGAATTTTTCAAATGATTACCCATTGTTAACAATTTCAGCACTGTAATAATGAGAGAACTATTTGATCGAGGGCAGGCACGTGGTGATTATGGCACGTGCTGGGTGGCTGGTTCATGTCGTGGCAACCATGGCAACCGGTGTGAGAGGTAATGGGTGAGTTTGGTGATCTTGATAGGAACCTGGGGTTGTAACAGTTATGTTTTGGTAGTTATTAAGTGCTACAAAAGGTTGAATAGCGTTTTGCATTTATACAGTAAACATCTGCAGAAATAAACGAAGACCAATGAAATGAGAAAAGCAGAAGCCATTTTTCTGAGTTTGCTATAGTAAGGGAGCTAGCCACTATCACTTGCGTTTTGGTGGAGACAAAGGTGGGCAGAGGAGTGGGAATGCCTTATAAGGTGCAGAAAGGGAAGGCTTCAGGTGTGCTTGGCTGGTGGCAGGGGGCAGCTGAGGGTGGATAAACTAGAATCGGGCATCCTAAGTGATTGGTTAGGGGAGCAGATTTGGCTTTCTTTGGTTGGTTTTAAGTTGGAAGCAGGAACATAACTTAGGGAGGGCTGTCAGTTGTTAAGCCCTGGCCCTTTGGGGCCAATTGTTACAGAAGTTATTACTTAGCTTCCTGGTTTGCTGCTAGAGACAGCAATCTTGCTTCCTGCAAGTCTGATTTACAGGAGGCTGGCTTCCTGGGCTGGTTACTGTGGAGGAGCGGTTGGCGTCCCGGGCAGGTGGCTGCAGGTTGTGGGGCAGAGCTCTATTGCTATGGATGGCCTGGCCATCGTCCGTGTGTACATTCAGTCTCTCCCATCCCATTCCTTAATCAAGAACAGAAAGAAAAACTAAGCAGACACACCCAAAAGGTGTTGGCGAGAGATTAAAATTAAAAGTTTTAATCATAATGGGAATTCCCTAGGGGTCCAGTGGTTAGGACTGCATGCTTCCACTGCAGGGGGCACGGGTTCGATCCCTGGTTGGGGAACTAAGATCCCACAAGCCTTGCAACGCAGCCAAAAAAAAAAAAAAATCATTATGCTTTTTTAGAATTAAGATATTTAAATTTCAAATGTAGTCTTCATCCAAATAGGTCAGGTTGCAGACATTCTGGGTAAATCATTTATTTTATGAAAACCAGTGTCCTACAGTTGTGCACTTTATTAGGTGGACCACAAAGGTGCATGTGCTCTTATATACTATACACTGGAATGGAAACGCTGGAAGGCCCCTTAGCCCTGGCATTAAGAACAGGCCTGATATGTCGTAGGCACAAAAGAAATATTTATTGAATGAATTAATGCATGTTTGTTTCTCTTTTTTTAAAGATTTTTTTCAGTGTACAGTTGAGTAGTAGTAATTACTTTCACATTGTTGTGTAATCATCTCCGGAACTCACCTTGCAGAATTGAAACTCTGTACCCATTAAACACCAGCTCTCCATTTGCCCCTCTCCCCACCCCATGGCAACCAATACCCCCACCCAAGCCCCGTCTCTATGAGTTTGACTTTCCAGGTGCCTCATATACGTGGAATCATACGGTATTTGTCTTTTTGTGACTGGCTTATTTTACTTGGTACAATGTCCTCAAGGTTCATTCATGTGTAGCATGTGTCAGAATTTCCTTCCTTCCCTTTTTTTTAACCTTCCCCCACCTGTCCCTCCCCACCCGTAAAAAAAATTAGGAAAGATATAATCTGAGAATAGTGAACTCACAATGGTGTCTTTGTTTCTCTTACTTCACTCATTTTTGGCATTTGGAAATGGGCCTCATTTCCCTCATCTGTAAAATGGGGTCATAATATATACACGTGCACATGACCACTGACCTAGCTGTCCCGCCTGGCACAAACGAGGGGATGGGGGGCTGTTAGCCCTCCCCTGCTCGTCCCCTTGAGCTGGTTTTTCCTCTTACTCCATCTCCCACTACTAAATACACTTCTCTCTTCTCCCGACCCTCCCAGGAGCAGAGAGAGGGAGGGGCCAGGGTGAGGGGTGGGTCATGACATGCACAGGTCATGACCAAGAGGGAAGAAAACTCACTCTGTCTAGGACAATGTAGGGATTCTGGGGGAAAATTCAGCCTTTTTAAAGCTGAATAATATTCCATTGTAGGTATACACCACATTTTGTTTACTCATTCATTTGCTGATGAACCCTTAGGTTGCCTCCACCTTTTGGCTATTGTGAATAATGCTGCTGTGAACAGGAGTGTACAAAAGTCTCTTTGAGACCCTGCTTTCAATTTTTGGGGGGTATATACCCAGAAGTGGGATTGCTGAATCATATGATAATTCTATTTTTATTCTGGGGGGAACCACCATACTAGTTTCTATAGCAGCTGCACCATTTTACATTCCCACCAGCAGTGCCCAAACATGTTTGACTCCTAAGTTTGATTTCCTGGTGTGCTGGTCTGGAGCACATTAGAAGCAATGAATTAGAAGGGACCAGCGGGTAAAACAACAGCATGAAGTGTCATCTGGCAATCTAATGTTGAGTGACAAGAATTACAAGAAGCAAAACTAGCACTGGATTATTACAATGTTCAATAATGGATACTTTTGATGATGCTCTGGAATATAATGAAAAAGTTAAATTATGTTTGATTTCCATTGTATAAGGAGGCAGGCATCCTTATACCATTGATAATTATGTAAGAAAAACATCCATTGATAATTATGTAAGTATTGAAGTGTTTAATCTTAGTATGATTTCCAAAACAAAGAGTTCCATTAAAAATTGTGAAATTTTTCAAAGGGCTTGGTCCTTAAGGAGGTCATTTTCATTTATCCAGGAAGTTCACTTTTATGGCCTTGACCCCTTCCTATAATGCCACATTAGTGAGACATCGCGGTTTCCATGTATAATAATCATACAGAGGCCTTTTCAAATTTAATCATGATGTAATAAGGACGTATACTAAACCAAAATAATATTTTCAGCTAATGGTGTTTGTATGGTCATGAAACGTTTATTGATTAAGGAAAGAGGGAATCCACTAAGCTAGGAAAACATTCTCCAAACCATTGGAGAATGACAGGTATAACAAATCATTACTATTTGGGGGTGTATATTGAACTGTCTTACATACAGAGCACCAGGGAGCTGAAAGAAGTGAGGAGGTGACATATGGCCTGAGGAGGGTCATGACCTAGTTATGACACACAAGGGGCATTATTACAGCGTGTGGGTTGCACATGGGAGGAAGGGGGGGTCAGGGAGAGGTGTGCCCTTCATCCCGGGCAAGAACCACTGGGCCATCCCGCAGATAGCTGGCGGGCTGCAGACGCATGGTGGTGAGTCTGTCCAAGCCAGGCCAGGGCGCTGGGGATGGAGGGTGAACTGGGAGGCAGGAGAAATGTTTGTCGGAAAGCTTGGTCGGGGTTCACCACCAGAGACCAAAGCCGAGGTTAGGGAACCCAAAGGGATCTGAACAGAAGGTACTGAGACTGAGAATAAATAAGTAACTGAGAGTTAAAATGGCAGAGGGTCATTGAAAGGTACGTGGGGACATCGCACACAAGGAGGTTATGCTTTCCCATCTTTTTTTTTTTTTTAAATCTTTATTGGAGTATAGTTGCTTTATGCTTTCCCATCTTGAATTGGGAAAATGCTGCTGTCACTTTGTTCGTTCCACGTCCTGGCTCCTTTGTGAAGTCGGGTATGTTGTCATTCCAGGTTCACAGTGAGGAAACTGGATGGTGAACCCAAGCCCCCTTCAGTCACATCCACTCAGGAGTTGAGCTGGGACTGGAATTCCCTGCCCTGGAGCTTTTCGCTACCAGGTGAGCCTTGTCCTGTCATTTTCCAGTCTAAAAATCTTCCCCTTCCTAGAAAAAGCTTTTGTTTATAATAAATGTCTTACGTCTTAATGGGCAGTGGGCTGTGGGGTCTGGAGGGTAGCTTGTGTAAAATATTCAGTCAAAATCACAGGTTAATACCCTGGTTTCCTCAGCAATGTTAGCTTAGTAAGTGGCCTGAACTTAAGGTGACTTGGTTTTTGAAAGTCTTTTTTAGAGACACTAGGTTTTTGGCACCTGGCACTGAGACTTTTATTCAGTAGTACACATTCTACACTAACCACGAAGCCTGTGCTGGACTAATGATTTTTATCTAAAATGAAGATATTTATTGGTTTTGCAGGCAATGAAGCAAGGGCTTTTGCATGTATGTTTGAACCTGTGGTGAATATTTCAGAAAATCACTAAAATGTAAGACTACTGAGATTGTTTATGTTATTTAAAGCTTTTTAAAAATTAACTAGATTGATAGAGAATGAATCTTGGCCACATTTTCTTTTTCAACTGGAAGTTCCCTTGTTCAGTAGTTGTATCTTTGAACCTGAATTACTGCTAGTTGGTTACAAATGAAATAGCTCAAGGCACTGCTGTATTCTAGAATATTCTGCAAACAAGTGCAGTTTAGGATTTACAGTAACAATGAATTCTAAGGTAGAGTGGGCTCCCTTTCTTCCTAACTCATGGTGGGGATCTCTTATAGAGAAAATTGCCTTGGAGATTTGTGAAAGATCCTCTTGGGGTCTAAAGCGAAGGTCAGAACAAAGCCGTGACTATAGGAACCATCAACTCATGTTTGTCTTTGGGAGAAAAGTTTGGGAGCCTGAATGTGAAACACTTCCGGGTGGTTCAGTGCATATTAAGTTTAAGAGCCCTGCATTTGAAGAGGGAAGACCAGACTTCTGTCCAGGTCTGCTCTGCCTGATACAGCCTCTTCTGGACACTCCACTGTTTCCATGACATTGATGTCTGAAGTCAAAGCATGATGTACAAATGGGATACAAACAAAACTGTAAAACTAACAAAAATTCAAACTGGCAATGTTGACGTGAGACAGGTGGTGTTCTTTGCTGAAACTAAATTGTACAGTGTTAGGTTTATAGCAGATAAATGTAGCTTCAAGTCCAATTCTATTTTTAAAATTTTTTATTTTTGGCTATGAGCAACATGTGGGATATTAATTCCGCAATGAGGGATCGAACCTGCGCCCCCTGCAGTGAAAGCTCCGAGTCTTCACCACTGGACTGCCAGGGAAGTCCCCAATTCTATTTTGATTAAATAATGTAACTGTAGATGGGCTTTATTTGCTAAATCGGACTAATCAGACTTCATACGTAACCAAACTTTCCCCAGCCAGCAGTCCTTCAGCGCCACTTTTAAGGTTTCCTAGCAAATATCAGAACATCCACAGTCTTCTAGATTAGGAGCTTTTCTTTTTTTTGGTAAAGGGCCAGATATTAAATCTTTAGCCTTTGTAGGCTAAGAGGCAAAATTGAAGATATTATATAGGTACTCACATAATAAGAAAATGTCTTTTCACACTTAAGAAGTGTTTTGAGATTAACAGTCTTTTTTTTGAAAATATGTTACTTTTCCTCTTACAAAGTTTTCAGTGGAAAGCTAAACTAGATAATGAGTTCTTGATAGTGTGTAATTGCTGTTATTTTCTTCAGAGGCTATGAAAAGTATGTTCTCAAGGAAGGAATGAATGACATATTTGAAGTGAATAACTGGCAGATTTAGACAGAGCTTCTCAACCTTGGCACTGCTGCCTTCGTGGGCTGTACGGTTCTTGCCGTGGAGGCTCTCTTGCACACTGTAGGATGTTTAGCTGCATCTCTGGCTTCTACCCACTAGATGCAGTACAGTCCCTCCCCAGTGGGAATAATAAAAAGTATCTCCAGGAAATGCCCTGGGGTCCAGTGGTTAGGACTCGGCACTTTCACTGCTGAGGGCCCACGTTCAATCCCTGGTCCGGGAATTAAGATACCACAAGCCATGCGGTGTGGCCGCCCCCCAAAAAAGTATCTCTAGACAGGGGCAAACCACTGTTTGGGACAAACTGGCAAAAGTGGTCAACTGAAGAAATATGGCTTATTAGTACACATGTGCCGCTTGCAAGCACGCACACACACATGCAGGCGGGCGCACGCACACACACACGGCACACACACACGCACACGGCACACGCACACGGCACACACACACGGCACACACACACGGCACACGCACACGGCACACGCACACGGCATACACACACGGCACACACACACGGCACACACACACGGCACACACGTTTTTCTTCCGGAGGATCTGGGTGCTTTCAGGTTAAAAAGAAAAAAAGAAGAAGACATAAGGCATGGCAACCTGAGCTGTGGAATTCTGATTTCTGCCTTTGAAGTAGACAACTTGATGAATTATACTTTCACTCTGATGTTTTTCTTCCTAATGCAGTCAGAGCTAGGCTCTGAGAAGTACAACTCCATTTCACAAGGGCTCTTTTCCTGGTTAATTACATTCGAGAGAAAGCATTAAAGGTAATAAACACTATTTATTGCCAAAAGATCTCTATAAATACCAGAAGCTTCACAATGCAGAGAATGAGAAAAATATTTTCTCAAAAATTTCAACATATAATCAAAGGGAATTACCCATGACAACTCTAGCTTTCTACAGTCATCGCTAGCAACCTCCCCTGTCCCCAAATAATTCCCTGTCCTTCTGTTGCTGAGAATAAAGGAGAGAAAGAAGAACACCAGGAGACCGAGGGGGTGAAAAAGGAGCCTGTTTTGGTTCTTGTCTAACCTCCTACAGGTAACATATAGTCCTGGGGTGCCTCTTAGATGCCAGGCACCTGGTGAGCACATCGAGGAGTCTGGGAAGCATGGGTGCCCTTTAGAAGCTTACAGTTCAGCAGGCAGGATCAAGCAAATTAATGCACAAAAAACCCATAAAAAAGTAGGAAGAGAAAAGTGGTTTTAGATAAAATCTATTGAGTTTATGATCTCCAGCATCATGAGGGCTTGAGAAAAAAACAGTGCTTGTGCTGGACCTGAAGGATTATAATCGTGTGGAGCTGGGGCAGGGGAGGAGGAAGAGGGTTTTGGGGGATGTGGTCATGAGTAAAGTGAGAGGCGGGAATGGCAGGCAAGGAGTGAGTTCTGAGAAGTTCTCATGGGCTGGAGGGAGGGTGGGCTTGAAGGTCAGGGGGAGTGGAGTTTTTATTCTAAAACCAGTGAGAGGCTGTTGACAGATTTTAAGCAGGGTGGTGACAAGACTGCCCACTTCAGCAGCATCCACCTCGCTGCTCCTGGGGACCCCAGGCCTATTTGAATGTTGAACTATAGCTGCAGGGTGTTTTGAGTTTCTTGGAGGCTAAAAATGTGAGGTAGAGACAATAAGTTAACACAACTCATCAACTATCCTTGTTTTACTTTAAAAATGCTGCTGGGAGGCTTCCCTGGTGGCGCAGTGGTTAAGAATCCGCCTGCCAATGCAGGGGACACGGGTTCCAGCCCAGGTCTGGGAAGATCCCACATGCCGTGGAGCAATTAAGCCCGTGCGCCACAACTACTGAGCCTGTGCTCTAGGGCCCGTGTGCCACAACTACTGAAGCCTACGAGCCACAACTACTGAAGCCCACGCGCCTAGAGCCCGTGCTCTGCCACAAGAGAAGCCACCGCAATGAGAAGCCCGCACACCGCAACCAAGAGTAGCCCCTGCTCGCCGCAAATAGAGAAAGCCTGCACGTAGCAATGCAGACTCAACGCAGCCAAAAATAAATTAATTAAAAAAAAATGCTGCTGGGTTTTTCGTGTTGGAACAGGGTCTGAACTGAGGCCAGTTAACTGAGATAAAGGTATGTGGAAGTACCCGGCTACTGGGAGACAGTCAGTGAATCCCCTGCCAACACCCCAACGCCAGCCACATGGGACTAAAGAGCCTTCTGGCCTGTGCTGGGAGGAGTACAAAGTGGCAGAAATGATCTTCGGACTCTCTTTCCAAGTAGTTAGTAGGGGAGTCATGAAGGGAGGTCCAGAAAGAAAAAAAGGTTTTGAACAGGAAAGAATCAGTTTCCTGGATCAGGTGGCTCTTGAGCATATACACCAGGGTCTATTCATGGAGTTTCCTACTCACAGGAACCCTCGGCTCTAGTTCTGAGGATGCTGAAGGAGTGCTATATTAAAATAATGTATCAGCTATTTAATTCTTTTAATTTCTCTGGGGACTAATCTGCCTTTTAGAGAAATAAGTTCCTTTTGTCGGGAATTCCCTGGTAGTCCAGTGGTTAGGACTCAGCACTTTCACTGCCTGGGACCAGGTTCAACCCTTGGTCAGGGAACTAAGATCCCACAAGCTGCAGGGCGCAGCTGAAAAAAAAAAAGTTCCCTTTGCCACCAAAATCCTACCTTGGCTCCAGAGCCTGCCTACTGCATCTTCCCACTCCAACCAGGACTCTACTATGGGGAGCCAAGCGTGTAAGACTACCCCACAGTTCTAGGTCAGAGTCCCTTATTATCTGGGGACCAATCAGTGAAAATTGTCAACATGAATACATGAAACTCCAATCAAAGAGTAATATCAAATCCTGGCCAGATCAGGATTAGGTTTAGCTGCATATAACTTAGGAGTTCAAATTAACAGTGGCTTATGGTATATCTCTTTTCTTTTTTTAAAAAATAAATTTATTTATTTATTTTTGGCTGCGTTGGGTCTTCGTTGCTGCGTGCAGGCTTTCTCTAGTTGCGGCGAGCGGGGGCTACTCTTCATTGTGGTGCGTGGGCCTCTCACTGTGGTGGCTTCTCTTGTTGCAGAGCACGGGCTCTAGGTGTGCAGGCTTCAGTAGTTGTGGTGCATGGGCTTAGTTGCTCCACGGAATGTGGGATCTCCCCGGACCAGGGCTCCTTCCCAACAGTGGCTTATATAACAGTTTATTTCTCTCATGCAAAAGAGCACAGGGACATGATCTTAGGTCAAGGCTTCCCTCTTTAAGGCCACCTGGTACTTAAAAGTGCATTCTCTAGAATTCCAGCCCCATTCCAAAAAGAAAAAATGGAGGGAGCCTTTTCAGAGCACTTTCCTGGAAGATTCCACTCACATCTTTGGCTGGACTTGGTCGCGTGGCCAGCTGTGGGCTCTGAGGTGGGCAGACTGTGTTCCTCACAAGGTGAAGGGCCCTGTACTAAGGGAGATGGGAGAACGGACACTGGGTAGGGATGCAGCCTCTCCCAACCTGACCTACGCCTGACTTTGTGAGGTGCCGGAATCTGCCTTGTCCAGAGGACATCCTAATTCTCAGACATCACACATACACTTACCATTTTTATTCTTGGTGAGTAGGAGGGATAAAGAAGATAGTTTGGCAAGAGAGAGACTGGACTCCTTAAGGCTGGTTAGCCTGGGGACAGATGAATTTTCAGTGGTGAGGAAGACAAATAAATCAGTTCCCACGTGGGCCTTCGCCCATACCCAGAGACTATGGCTGTCCCTGCTTCATTATTAATCCCATAAACACAGGTTTTGCTAACGGATAGGAACTATGTGGCACAGTGCTGTCTTCTCCCTCTCCTTTCCTCACTGCAGCATTCTTCTCTGCTGAGTGGGAGCATGACCTCAGAATCTGGCAGATATTTCTGGTCCAAAAGGCTTGGCATTAGTGTTTCAGTCTACTAGCCATCTTTAATTGCTTATGGGAGTTTTCACTCTGAGAGGGTCTCTGGATATAATTCTTTACTTCATAGGAATAAATCTCTCATAGTGGAATTTTAGGTGTATCCACAGGCAATAAAAGTATTCAGATTTTACCACTAAGTGACTGCAATCACTTAACATGTTCTAAACCTGTTCTTTTGACTGTTTACATTACTGGACTATGAGTTTCTCTAGGGTGAGAGCTATATTTTATCCATTTTTTGCATCCCCAAGGTCCCTGGCTTGGTACTTTCAAGAAATGTTCTATTGATAAATGAATCACTTATGTTGGTCAAAGTCAAGTTGCTATCAGAGTCAATACTTCCCCGTAGCTGGTTACCACTGAGTATTCTGGGGGCCTAATTTGGGGGCGGGGTCATTGGAGAATAAGGTTGTGACAGGAAGAGCACTGGTGGCACAGCAAAGGGTCTTGGTTACTCCACATCTGCCTTACAAATGTCAGAGTGACTGGCACAGGAAACTGGCGACCAGGTGATAAAGGAAGAGCGGATATAGTGTGAGCAGGTATTTGGTCCGAGCTTTTAGCCATTTTCCTTCTTTTGACCAAAGGTCCATTTCCTGAGTTAACTGGGCTCAGTGTTTTCTGTCTTCTAGGAGGTGACTCAGGGAGTTGTGCAAGTGATTGGTTCATATTTCAAGGATATGAGTATGGCTGAAGAGACTGTAATTACACTCTCCCTGATTCAATCAAGCTAGCCTATCCTCACTGACTTGTTTTTATAAGTAGATATTTATAAATTGTTTAAGCTAATAGTCATATTGCTAATGTTTTAAATACTGTGATTCCTTTCAAAACCTTCTTAAAAAAAATGCTGCCATAGCTAAAAAGTTTGAAGAGCACTGACTCCGCTATTCACCCAAGTTCCAAATGCACCTCTCTACAACAACCAAAACCTTATATAGCGATTATGGAGGAGAGGAAGAAAAATAATTCCCCGATGCTTCTTTCTGCTCAAAGAGCAGGGTGTGATTGAGTCGATCCAGCTGGATGTTTTCTAAGAAGGCTGAGTGTTCGAGCACGGGGTCTCAGGCCGCAGTGCTCACCTTCCCTCTCCCCTTCCAGCCCCAAACCTGGGCTAGATCCATACTGAGGAAGTGTCCCTACATTCAGAATCCCAAGTAATACATCACGGTAGATACTGTGGCTAAAGGCACAAGTTTTTTCTGAATAATGCTTCTCTTCAACCTTGTTGCCTTTGGTCGGGAGGGCTGGACCCACAGAAATAACAAGGCTCCCCTCTCTTCAAGTCTAGAACTAGTCCTAAGCAGTCACTCCCAAACTCCTTCAAAAAGAAAGACAAGCCAGACTCACTACAGTGAGTCTCTTTTCTACTCAAAACGTCTGCAGATTCCTTCCCTCATTATTCCAATCTGCCTCCCGGCTCTCCTCCGGTTCAGTGATTCCTGGAGGGGGGGCAGGAAGGTGGGGTGGATGCAGCTAAGAGGGGACCTCATGGACTAGATCCCCACTTAGGCCATTTCTCAGTAGTCTGACATTCCACAGGTTTAATTATCAGAATTCAAGTGTCTTTATTTGTAAAATGGGGAATAATAGGGTGGGCTTGCTTGTGAAAAAAATTAGTATCTGGCAGGTGTTCAAGAAATGACACCTTTCATTACCATCTTGGCATCCCACTGCTTCTGCAGCCTTTCCTAAAGTGTCACTGTGTGTCAAGCAGGAGGCATCTCTGCCTGGAGGATTTTGACGTGTGTGTGCGTGTGTTTTGGCAGGGGTGGGGTGGGGTTGACACCCTGGTAAATTACTGGCAAGGCTTTCGTACTTATCTTTCTTCTCCAGGTCTGCTGACCAGAAGTCATATTCCTGAATAAGCCCAACAGGTGCAATCCTAAGGGGAATAAGGTGGGAACATCAAAGGGGGGGGGAGTGCAGAAAAGTCCCTGCAGACCAGTAGCTATCCATCCTTTGGCAACAGTCTGTGGCTATCCTGCCCCCTCCTCCAGATGCTTTTCTCGGTTAACACTGCCATCTAGTTCTGCCAATGACCTGTCAGCACGAGAAGCTTGCAGACAGTCATGCTGTCTCCTAAGTGCCATTCTGTGTCTCCTTGTAAGCCCTTCAAACCGTATCATTAATATTATAATTGTTATGATTAAATAAAAATTTAATGTGCCTGCATGGATATGCTGCACACGTATGGTAATGACTGGATGTTTCCTTTCATACGACACTCAAATCACAAAACAGCAATCAGAACAGAGAATACGGTAACCCCCTCCCAATTTTCAGCCATCTTACCCATGCACTGTAGCCCTGAAAATCTGAATATTCACTGACTTACAATTATGTTACAAGCTTTCCTGGGAAGCAAGAAGGTCAGAACTGCCTTAATAAAGAGAATCATTTCATCTTCTTGCTACCTACCCACCTCTTTGGGGCCGCAGTTCTTTAGAACTTTCTTTCCTCATCTCCTCGGTATCAGCATTTTGCTATCAATTATATTCCAAGTGTTACCAACCTGCGCCCTTGGACTCTTTAATCAATAGAAATTGACAAGAGGCCAGATGAGAATTTCAGACGTGGCTTTATGGGGGCTTGTGCTGCAGCGTAAGGAACTGAAAGCAAGCACCAGGTGTCCTTGCCCACTCCTTCACAAAGAGCTCCCTGGGTCCTTTGATGGGGTGACATTGGGGGTGGATCTGCAGGCCAGACAGGGGGCATGGCTTAGGCAGTTTGTTCATCCTTCTTGGCAGTGCCATATACAGAGATCATGTGCAGTTTCCCACTTTCTGTGCTGGCACCTCAAAATGGCAGACTTGCTCGTTACCGCCACCAGGAAGGTTGTGTAGTTGTCAACATCGCCCCTACTGCACAGGCATGAGGTTGTTTTTAATCACTTGTGGTTGATTCACGGCCTTCAGCATCCTGTTGCTTAAGAAAGCTTTACCCCTTGGTCCGTTTATGGTTGCCAGCTTCCTGTTGTTCAAGGAGGCACTGTCCAGGTGCAAGCGTCCTGGTAGATGACCCTAGGTCCCAGCCGATCTCATTCTCCCTTGAGGGATTCTATACACATTATTCTTTTTTAAATTTACTTATTTTATTTATTTATTTTTGGCTGCGTTGGGTCTTCGTTGCTGCGCGCAGGCTTTCTCTAGTTGCAGTGAGTGGGGGCTACTCTCTGTTGTGGTGTGCGGGCTTCTCATTGCAGTGGCTTGTCTTGTTGTGGAGCACAGGCTCTAGGCACATAGGCTTCGGTAGTTGTGGCACGCGGGCTCAGTAGCTGTGGCTTGCGGGCTCTAGCGTGCAGGCTCAGTAGTCGTGGTGCACGGGCTTAGTTGCTCCGTGGCATGTGGGATCTTCCCAGACCAGGCCTCGAACCTGTGTCCCCTGCATTGGCAGGTGGACTCTTAACCACTATGCCACCAGGGAAGCCCTGCACCCATTATTCTTAAGGGTCAAGGGGCCAAATGTCTCTTCTTCTGGAGCTACTTCCTGCTGAACAGGGGCCACAGACCCTAGCCTACCCTAGAGGTGTAGAAGTCCCTTGATGACTGTTCCAAGGACCTACAGGGACACGGGTCACCTTCTAATGGAACGGGTTGAAATCCTTGGGCCACCATGAGCCTCACTTGGAACTGTTGAAGCCTGGAAGACACAAATCTAACTAAAAGATTAAACAGGCAGGGTCTGAATAATAACAAAAGAACTACTGCCACTAGAGGGCCCAGGAGATGCAGGAACCAAGTAATGCCAGGGATGTAACCTTTAACTGAGTCCCATATAGTTTGGGCAGTGGGGTAGCTGAACCCATGTAACCATTTAGCTTGTTCATAAATTTCCTGAATATTTAGTTCAACTTCCCCCAAGTTGTTGATGTATGTTTTGTTAGTTACTGCATAGACACCCTCTTGTTCAGCCAGAAGATAATCCAGGGTTAACCTATTGTCAAACACAACATCGTCTAAGGAATCTAGGGACTCCTGGAGGCCCCTTAAAGGCATCACCACTTTTTTTTTTGGGCTGCGCCGAGTGAGGTTTTCGGGACCTTAGTTCCGTGACCAGGGATTGAACCTGTGCCCTCGGCAATGAAATCACTGAGTCCTAACCACTAGGGAATTCCCATCACCAGTTTTTGAGGCCAGGTTCTCTATGGCCTGTGTGAGGTTTCTTAAGGTGGTTTTGTGATAGGGAAAAACGCCCCAGGGGCGGCCACTCCTATGGCCGCCCCAATTCCTGCCAGGATTAGTCTGAGTGCCCAGCTATGTCTGTTTTGAGAGGTGGCATTATTATATATGGTGGCACCTTGTCCTTTAGGGCCCAGTCGTCCCAAAGTGCATTCTCCCCGGAAGTGAACATTGTCTAAGCATGGATAGGCCATTGCTCGGAGAGGCCAGGAGAAGGAGGAATTTGGGTTCCCTTCGAAGGGTAGTTTATTTTCCGGTGGACCACAGAGGAACAGATGTCCAGCGGGGGTGCAAGCCTGGCGGGGTGAAGTGGAATTAAACCATCGACGTAAAAGGGAACCCCAGCTAGGTGCATTATTGCATCTGGGGGACAGGGGCCCTCCGTCTAGTGGTCCTCCATCTAGTTCTGAGTTTTCCTCTATTCCCTCCTCATCACTGAAGGCAGATGGGGTCTGATAGGTGAGCCTCCAGGAAGGGGCTGCTGTTCCCTTCCAGTGCGTACAAGAGCTGTTGGGTTGGGTCCCTGGGGAGAGCAGAGATGGGTCCACACACCAATGAGTCTGGTTAGGAGTGCATGAGGAGCTTGAAGTGGAAAATGACATAGGATAAATAGAGAGTGAGCTTCCCGTATCAGTAAGGCAGGTATCTGTCTGGCAGGGGCAACAGGGTTTTCCTTGCCCTGTGCAGAGAAGGGGCCGCTTGATCCAGAGACGGGTTTGGTTCCAAGGGTCTGTAAGCTCTACACACCCGATATCATCATGATCTTCGAGTTCCACTATTAGAAGCGGTGTGCTCCTAATGGGTTCAGAAGTCAGAATGAGATTAATGTCCTCATCTACAGGCACAAACCGGAGCCGAGAAAACCCCTCTTGTGCGAGGGGATGACAGATCCAACAGTTAGAGAGATTATTTCCTGAGGCCAAAATGCTGGAATGGTTGACGACTGAGTTTTCTCTCCAGGTTCCCCTTCCCTTATTATTTTCTCCCCAGCCCCTCTTTAGGAGAAGGGCCAAGAGAAGTACCCACATTTTCCACTCTGTCATTGGTTCTGGTCTTCTCGACCCAGGAGGGACAAAAGAGTTGCTTTTTCAGTGGGGGTGGTTGAGCAAACCGGCAAGATGTGAGCAAAAATATAACAAAGTAAGCAAACAGAAGTCCAGCCTACCACATCACCCTTTACTCATCTGTTACTGGTGCTTGGTTTTTGAATAAGTATCTCAGGTCTTCTACTGGCTCACAGGCGTATTCTTCTGTTGTGGCCTGTGGGGTTTTTGGAGGCAAGAGTTTTAATCTAGATAAATGTACCCAACTAGGTATTCCTTGAAGTTTAATGGCAGTGGGGGTGGCTAAAATTACTCTACAGGGGCCCTTTCATTTTGGTAATAGTTCATCTCCAGGGGATCCCTCCTTCCAAGTTTTAAGAAGAACTTGGTCCCCGAAGTTAATTTGTGGAGGGGCTGCCCCTTCTGTTGTATCCCTAGTGGGACCTGGGAGTGCCTTCTTGGCTTAGTCCAAGATTGCCTTTTGGACCTGTCCCAAGTTAATAACACATCGTAGCCTCTGGCTCACTTCCTCATACCAGTGGTAAGGAAGGGCCTCTCATAGGTCACTTCAAATGGTCTAAGCTTCAGGAGAATCCTGGGGGCTATGTGAACCCTGAGGAGTGCAATAGGAAGCAGGGCTCATGAATCTCTTTGGCAAAGTTTTGTTAAGGTTTTCTTTAAAGTATGGTTCATTTTGTCTACTTTTCCTGAAGATTGGAGGTGCCAAGAGGCATGGAGATTATAGCTAATTCCCAAGGCGGTCGATAGGCCTTGGGTGATCTTTGCTATGAGGGAGGGCCCATTATCACTCTGGAGGGATTTTAGAAGCCCAAACCGAGGAATCGTCTCTTTAAGAGGGACTTACAGACTTCAGTGGCCTTTTCAGATTGAGTGGGGAAGGCTTCCACCCATCCTATAAAGTACTGACAGACACAGGAAGATATTTATATCCTGACTGTGGGGGCATTTGGGTGAAGTTTAATTGTCAATCTTCCCCCAGGTATGTCCCACGGGGTTGAAGTGGCTTGAGTAATGAAGGAGGGATTGGATGGGCTTGCGGATTATTATGGGCACACAAATCACAGGCAAGGGTCACTCGTTTTATTGTTCCTTTAAGTCCCTTTCCTGATAAGGTCCTTTGTGTCAAGTCCCATAGTGTATTCCTCCCACAGGGGGTGGCACCATGTAAAACCTTAATGAGCCTCCTTTCTTGGGCCCCAGGGATAAGAAACTTGTCATCCTTTATATACCAGCCTGTGCTTTCTTTCTTATAGCCCCATTTTTCAGCATTCTCTTGTTCCTGTGGGGAATACTGGGGCAGGCCAGGGAGTTCAGGGGGGCCAATCACTAGGGTCATGCTTTGGTCAGGCTCTTGCGACTGAACTGCCTG
Source organism: Balaenoptera ricei (assembly GCF_028023285.1). Taxonomy (NCBI): domain Eukaryota; kingdom Metazoa; phylum Chordata; class Mammalia; order Artiodactyla; family Balaenopteridae; genus Balaenoptera; species Balaenoptera ricei. Next base: position 18,866,615 of record NC_082640.1, read on the forward strand.
TTTTGTGGCCTGATCAGCTTTGTTATTTCCTTGGCTTATAAAGGACCCGTCCTTCTGATGGCCCTTACAGTGAATTACTGCCACCTGGGTCAGGAGCTGCACTGCTTCTAAAAGAGCCAAGATTAAATCTTTAGGTTTTATGGAAGAATTTCTAGCAGTTAACATTCCTCTCTCTCTCCAAATGGCAGCATGAGCGTGTAGCACATGGAATCCATATTTAGAATCAGTAAAAATATTTTTCTGGGCTGAAGTCTGGGGTGGTGGGGCCTTGGCTTCTATGATTTCATTTAAGCTAACTATAGCATCCTGCCATTCGGGTTCCCATCTCTATAAAACTACTCCCATCAGTGAACCGTTCAGCCTCAGGGTTGTCAAGGGGTTCATCTAGAAGACTGGATCTGCTGGAATAAGTTTGTTCTATTGTCTGTGTACACTGATGCAATAAATCTCCATTTTCAACAGCTGTGAGAAGAGTTGCTGGGTTTAAGGCTTGGCACACCTTTAAAGTAATATCGGGGGTACCCATTAGGAGAGCCTGATATTTTGCTAACCTTCCCCCGGTTAACCAATGGTGTCCTTTGGCTTCTCACACAGATTGCACCTGATGAAGAGTTGATGCATCTAGTATTGTCCCACGGTGAGCTCAGAAGGCTCACTGACCAGTAGGGCCGTGGCTGCTACCGCCTGTAGGCAGCTGGGGCATCTCGGGGCTACTGAGTCCAGTTGTTTTGAAAAGTAAACCACTGGCCTTTGATCTGCTCCCAGCTTTTGGGTCAGGACTCCTAGTGCTATCCCTGACCTCTCATCGATAGGGTGAAGGGTTTGTCTAAATTTGGAAGCCCTAGTGCTGGTTCCCTACTCAACTCAATCTTTAGAGTCTCAAAGTCCCACTGGTGGTCCCTACTCCATTAGAGGGGTTCCCTTTCTTCTCCCTTTAGAGCTTCCTATAGGGGTTTGACTATAAGGCCATAATCTGGAATTCAGATACGGCAGAACCCAGCCATTCTGAGAAAGCCTCGGAGTTGTCTCTTTGTGGTTGGTGATGGTAATGCATTAATGGCTGTTTTCTGATTTATGGCCAGGGCTCATGCGATGGGGGTCAAAACAAGCCCTAAATATTGAACCTCTTGCTGTGAAATCTGCGTCTTTGTTGGGGAGACTTTATATCCCCTTTCTGCCAGGAAATTTAGGACCTTAACGGTATTCTGATCTGAATCTTTCTTTACCTATTTATTAATAGGTCATCAACATACTGTAACAGAGTTCCATTTTTCAGGCTCAGTTCCCTCAGTTCTTTTGCTAACGCATTTCCAAAAAGACAGCAGCTGTCCCGAAGGCCCTGTGGAAGCACTGTCCAAGTGTAGTGAATAGCTTCCCGGGTGTCAAGTTCCTTCCATTCAAAGGCAAAAAGGTACTGGGAGTCTGGATGTAGGGGGATACAGAAAAATACATCCTTGAGGTCTAACAGAGAGAAGTATTGAGCATCCCCTGGCATTTAAGTACGGTGTACAGGTTTGGCACCATTGGGTGAATGGGATGGATGACTGCCTCATGCACCGCTTGTAAGTCTTGCACAAACCGGTATCCCCATATCCCCGGGAGGCTTTTGGACAGGGAGAATTAGAGAAGGGGACTAGCAGGGCCGAATGAGCCCAGGTTCTAGGAATTTGGTGAGCAGCGGTTGGCCCCCATCCCCACCCCTTCCCCTGCCTCAAGACCTCAGGCTTTAAAGGACAGTGCCTCTGCCAAGGGTATTTTCCCCCAGGCTTTTCCTCTATTTCTATTGGGGGAACATGCTTTGCCTTTCCTGGTATCAATATGTCCCAAACCACAGGATCTACCTGTTCCCTAATTTCTTGGGGACTATTTTTATGACCAACAGGCGGGTCATCTGGGGCTACTAACAGGTGCATTCTCTATTACGATTTTCTGCCTTCTGGGACCGCACCCTGTTCTAAGAGTACTAGCTCCCAGTTTATTCAGCCAATCTCTTCTGAGGAGGGGGAGGCCATTCCGGCACATACAAAAAGGAAAGAGTGATGATACCAGAATCGACCTCACAGGTAAGGGGGTGGGATGTAAATCGTCCTACCTTTGGCCGCCCATCAATCCCCGTTACAGTACAGTCATGGTTGCAGAGGGGACCAGCAGGCCAACTCAGGACAAGGACACCCACCACTTAACCCAACAAATGGCAATAATACAGTTCAGAGCACGGAACTTTTTAAAATGCGGACTAATAAATGTAATAAACATTACTGAGAGACAGAGGGGGAGCACAAGTTAAAAAAAGGTTAAAGTCGTCCAGAATTAGACAAAATCATGTTTACACTGCCTTTGGCAAGATTACACACATTGCTGATGCTGGGTATTAGTTTCCTTACTTCCCAGTTAGTACCTGCGTCCGTCACTAACACTTCGTGTCTCTGTATCTCAGTTTCCTCATATGGAAAATGGGTTGCGCCAGGTTTCTCCTGTTCAAAGCATTCTGTCCCCGCGTCTCCCCTCAGCACGCCTCCCCTGGCCACCTGGAAAGCGTGGGAGGGTTGTTTCTGCCGCCTTACTTTGTCCCCCCGACAGGCAAAGGTGCAGCGATGCACTGGGGGTGGCGGGGCGGGGAACACCCTCCAGAGTCCCCAAATGCACGGCCCACGACGAGGTCGGGTGAACAGGAGAGCAGGCACTACTGAACGGATCTGACGGTAACCTGCGGGGAGCGCGGCGCCGCCCTGGCCCAAGGTGCGTTCCGGGCAGACGATAGGCGGCTCAGGACAGGAGAGCGCTCCCACTCTGCCCAGCTGCCTCTCAGTGCATAAAGGAGAAAAAAAGCCCCTCGCTCCACCCCACCGCCCCCGCTCAGCCCGGAGCCGCCCCGCGGCCCCCGCCCCGCGGCCCCCGCCCCGCGGCCCCCACCCCGCGGCCCAGGCGCCGCACGCACCTCTCTTCCCCGCACCGGTCCCTCGCGACGCAGCCGCGCTGCCCGCGCCCGCTGGAGGGCCCCCTCCTCGGTCGCGCATCCGCTTCCAGGGCAGAGGGCGGTGCGGTGCCGGGGGGCGGAGCGCGGAGGGCGCGGAGGGCGGTGCCGGGGGGGCCGGGCCCAGCGTCCCCACGGCCGCCCACGCCCAGTCCTGGCGCTGCTCCTCCCCGCTGCCAGCGTTCCCACCGCCCACGGCCGCCCGCGTTCCCGCCGCCCGCGTCCGCCCCGCGTCCCCGAGTCCCCGCGTCCCCGCATCCCGAGCGGCCGCGCCCCCTGAACCGGAACCGCTTGCGGCCGCCGGCGCGGAGCCGGACCGACCGGGTAGCGGAGGCGGCTGCGCGGCGCCCGCCATGGCGGCGGCGGGGTGAGCCGGGCCGGGCGGCCGCAGTCGCGCGGGCGCGGGCGCTCCTCCGCCGCGGACAGGCCGCCGGGCCGGGCGAGGGGAGCCGGGCCGCCCATGGCGAGGCCGCGCCGCCGCCGCCGCTGCTGACCCGGGGCCGCGCTGGGGCCGGGGCGCCCGCCATGGGGAACACCGCCTCGTGTTGCGTGTCGTCCAGCCCCAAGCTCCGCAGGAATGCCCACTCGCGGCTGGAGTCCTGCCGGCCCGACGCCGACCTGAGCCGCGAGGACACGGGCTGCAACCTGCAGCACATCAGCGACCGGGAGAACATCGACGGTGAGGCGGGCGGGCGGGGGTCCCTCCGATCCCTCCGATCCCTCCGACGCCCCGCGCCGCCTGAGCGCGCGCCCCGCACCCCGCCCGGCGGCCGTTGCTCTCGGCCCTTCCCCGCGAGCGGGCCGGGGTCTTCGCCCCCGAGAGCGGGCCTGGGCGGGGTCCAGGCCGGGCTCCGGCCGTCTGTCCGGCGGAGCCGCCCGTCTAGTTGCGCGCAGAAGGGTGAGGCCGTCCGTCCTCCGAAAGGCGAAGGGTATGGGGACCCTTGGGCAGGCCGAGGACTGGGTGCCTGGGTCAGCTGCCCGGAAACTCGCCAGTTGACCCCACTTGCTGGCCCTCAGCCCATTTCCATAAAAAACTAACCTCCCCAAAACACCACCAACAAAAAGCCTTTTTTTTCGGGGGGGGGTGCTGAGAGATTGCAGTCAGAGAGCTTCACCTGAATGCTTTAAAATTTTTTCTTTACAGTATTATCACAGTGATTTGCAGAGAGCTTTGGAATAAGTCCCCTCGTTTTTGCTTAGGGCTGAATTACAGTCCCGTGAATTTCTGATTGATTTGGTTTGGACTAGTGTTTGTAAAGGAAGTTAAAGGACTGATCGCTGCGCCTAGTAATGGTTGTTTATTTTATTGGTCTTACAGTATCTTTATTAGTACCATCTTATCAATAAGCTACGTGACTTAATATCTACAGATGGGTAGTTTATGCATCATACAGTTTATAAATTTTCACCTTAAAAATTTGAAATTGAATAAATAAAATTAAAAAAAAAATTTGAAATTGGAAATATATTTTTATGACAACTTGACTCTTTTTTTAACCATTGAATCTTTTCACAGTTGATGTGGTTGAACTAATCTGAAAAAATTTCTTGTGTGAAGAACTGGCACAAGTCTATTGTAATTTATTCTTGTCGCTTTTAGGATGGCGCATTCCATCTAGTGTGCAAAGCCAAATTTAAACTCTACCAAAGGGAAGAATTTTCTCATTGTTTGGCCTCACTTAATTTCTTCTAAATAGTAAATTCTTCTTTTTAGGACAACAACTTTATTAAATGAGTACCATATGTAAAAGACTAAAACAATGCCTGGTTTATAGTAGGCACTTAGTAAATTAGGGTTCAGTATGACATTTCTAGTGGTGTTATTTTAGACTTCCATTATGTTGACCTACTCTTTAGTTGCCTTTGAACTATAACCGTACTTTTTAAAAAATTTATGCATTTAAAAGCATCTAGCAGGATATTAAGGTCGGTCTGTCGTGATCATTCCTATGGGCTCAAGCACCTGAAAGAAGTGGCCAGCGTGTAATAAATACTAAGTATTGTGTTTTAAAGGAATGAATGAATGATTTTGTTGTAGAAAATCATCACTTAGTCCTATATAATGTTGGAACGTTGAAGATAATTTCTCCCTTACGTTGTGCCTTAATATCAGGTAGAGGCATTGTGTTTTAAATAATGGATTAAAATAATACAAACAAAAAGAATACTCTCATTTCTTAGACCCAGGCTGCACATTATTATTGCCTATAGTAAGGAAACAGGAAAATAAAAGTAAATGTAATCAGCTATTCGGCAGTAAGGCTTAGAAGGATTTTGCCAGAAAAAAATAGAGTAGTGTTGTGTTCTTTCATTTGGAAGAAATCTAAGTTTTGGTCTTCATTCGCTTTTGAGAAAACATTTGGAAGAGCAGCAGCTCTTGTTTTGGAGGTTTGGGGTGGTTTGAGAGACTATAGAGCAGGTTAAGAGGATTTCTAATTTGGGCTGTAGATGATTTCTAATCTGGGTTGTAGTGGCTTCTCACCCCAGAACCCAGTTGGTATGAGGCTAGTTTAAACCCAGAAATACTAATTCACTATTTAAACAATGTTCTGTCTGCCACATTCAGTCAATAATACTTGTAGTATTTACCTATTCAGCCATTCTCAACGGTTTCAATTAGAGCAGAAATCTAGGACTGGGCTTTGGCATTAGTACGTGTAAAGCGCTCCAGGTGATTCTAAGATGCAGCCGGGTTGAAAATCGCTGGCTGGGTGAGCCTTGGAAGTGTCACTGTTGTTCAGGGGCATTTTCCGTGGAAATTCATTCTGTCCGAGGCTGGGAGAAGAGAATAGATTTGCTTAAGTTGTAGTGTATAGATGTACATATATATCTGTATTTTAACTTCTGATTGTTAGATGATTAGTAAACATGTAAAAACTGCATCTCAGGAGTTCTTGATTTTAGTAGGTAACAAAAGCTGAAGTGCCTAAGTACCATATTTCTTATACCCTGAAAGATCTTCCAGACAGCTAGTCTTGGAAGGTTCAGAGAAGTTCATGGAGCTGGGTTAGGTTAGTTTCTTCAGAGCACAAAGATATGAGGTTCATGTTTTCCCTGCCCAAACACAGCAGGTAATGTTTGTAGAATTTCAGTGACTGCGTTAGGCTTCCGTGACGCCCACAGGCAACTTGCCTGCCTTTGTATTTAGTGTACCTTAGTGTTAGGTTATTCCTGTTTTAGAAATTTATATTAGACTCATCAGTTACCCAGGTATTACTCCTGGTAAAATTATTGTGGGATTGAGAAAAAACAAAAACGCTTAGCAACAGTGATGGTAATAAGCACAGCCCTTACATATTGCTTACTCTGTGCTGGATGCCGCTTTAACGCTCGACATCAGCTCATTCGTTCAGTCGTCACAGTAACCCTGGGGGTAATATTATCCTTACTTTAAGACCAAGAAATGAGACAGAGAGGAGAAATGACTTGCCCAAAGTCATGGAGCCAGTAAATGACTAGTGGAAACTTTCCATTGTTGCTTGACTAGTCATCAGATATTAACTAAATATTAACTAGTGTGGGGTTGCCTTCTGGGGTAGGCTGTGTGTCACTGCGTTGTATCCATGGTTTCTCTGGGAAGGACTTCCTCCATCTGTGACATGCTGGACTTACCTGATTAGATTATTTTTGTGGGAGGAGAAGAGGAGGAATGGACTAAAGAGAATTTAAAATTCGGTGAGACCAAATGAATCAGGATAATTGTAACATCTGTACCAGAGTGTCAGTTTGGGTTGACAAACTCAAACCTCAAAATGACTGGGAGCCACTTCATCCAGGGATCAGCTGTCATCCTTGACAATCCAATAGCTCCCTCATCTCATATCCAGTCTGCTAGGAAGGCATGATTCTCTACCTTCAAAATATATCCAGAATCTGACCGCTTCTTAAAACCTCTCCTGCGTAGCAATCTAAGCAGCCTGACTGGTCTCCCTGCTTCTCCCCTTACCCACCACGGTCTGTTCTCAACACTGCAGCTGTGCTGAGATCCTTTTCAGAACTTTAACACATCACTCCTCTGCTCAAAAAGCTGCAGCGACTCCTTATGTCACATGGAGTAAAAGCCTTACTGTGGACTTGACAGTGGAGTCCTTCCAGTAGTCTCCAAGGCCCTTTGTGATCTGCCTGCCCTCCTCAATCACTAGCTGTTTCCAGCCACACTGGCCTCCTTCAGTGCTGTTCCCTGAACACACCAGACATGCTGTCACTCCAGGACCTCTGCTCTGTCCCTCTGCCTGGAATACTCTTCTGCATGTGTCCTCTTGGCCAGCCCCCTCACCACCTTCAGTCTTAGTTCAAGCCTCACTTTTTCAGTGAGGCCTTCCCAATCACCCCACTTTAACGTTCCTCTGGTTACCCCATCAGCAATCCTAATATAAATTTTGTGCAGTATGATTTCTTAATTGCATGTCACCTGTAGTACATTGTATACACATATATGTATATATTGTAATAATATTTCTACTCTAGCATATAAGTTCTACTAGAACATTTTTGTTTTGTTCATTGATGTAACTTTAGTGCTTACAGTAGTGTCTGATACCTTGAAGACCCGCTTTAACCCGCTTTAAATATTTGTTGAATGAATGAGTGAAGCCAGCCACTGAAGGACATCAGAGTCAGAGCATCAGTGTGTGTATTTATTGAGTGAGAGGAAACAGAAGGAAGTAGGGAATGAATAAGGCTTGTAATAATGAAAGCAGAGTGGATGTGAAACTTTTTGGTTGGTTTGCGTTTTAACCTGAGAGGTAAGCAGATAAGGTGATATCCTGAAAATGAAACTGAAGAAAGATTTCAAAGCATAACAAAAGAAAAAAACACACCCAAACTGAAAGGAAACCAATGGCTAGTGGAAATCTCTTTAACAGCGTGATATGTTTAGTCTTATTTCAGATGTCTCTTCAGATGAATGGCTTTAGCTGTGGTCTCACGTCCTTAAGGATCAAAGTGAGACTCAAATGCTTATAAATCAAAAAACACTAGATAAACAAATGTGATTATGAACATAGCCATTCATGTGACTTTCTTGGATTAAACTTGAAATGTGTTCTGGGATATACGGCACTGGTATCTGAACCTCCCGGGCCAGGGAAGCTGGAAGCTTGAGGTGCTTCCCCAGGCTCGGCAGGGTAGCTGGGGAAGCCCACTGCTGTAAGGGTGGGGCGGCAAGAGAGCTGGTAACAGACCTAAATGCCTGTTTGGAGCAGGAGCTTGGACTCCTGCCGTTGGTGTCTGCGCTGTCTGCAGCCTATGGAAATTGATGTCTTCTGCGTTCTTTTTCTCGAGTCTCGGCCCCACTTTAACCTTTCCAGCCTGACGGGCAAAACCATGCCTGTAGACTTTGCTTCCAGCCTAAAATTTATTAGCAGTGCTGCCTGCAAGGTTTGTGAAGATGTTCTGACCAAGTGTGGGCTGATTGCATACAGTGGTGGCTCCGTGGAGCAACGACTGTGGCCCCCTGACCTCCACTCCACTCACTTATTTTCCTCCCTAATTTAGAATCAGGGAGTCATTTGCTCCCATCCCCTCACTTTACGGATGAGGAAGCTGAATCTTGGAGAGGTGCAGTCTCTTGCGCGGGTCATGCAGATCTTGGAAGAGGGTAGTGAATCTCTTCACATCTTTCTCCTCATTTTACAGGAGAGGTAATCGAGCCTGAAAAGTTAAGAAATTTGCTCAAGTTTCCACAGCTAGTTAGTGGCAGAGTTGGGGTCCAATCTATCCTTACTTGCTAGAGCGTCACACCTCAACTACCCTGTGATAGCTACTTAGGGAGGGAGTGATCTGTGCCTGGCCCATGCCTCTCTTGTTTTCAGAGGTTCAGTTGTTGCCTGTGTGCTTTTGGCTAGCAATACTTTGCGAATAGGATTTTTACTTTTCTGCTCCTTTTAGGGAGGAGTGAAGATTAAATAATTTTTTGGAATTGTAGATTTTCTCACCCTTTTCTACAAAGCTGATTGTTTCTGTCATCTTAAGGAGATGAATTTTTTTCACATTTCTGGCTAGATGAAACTAACAACACAAAGATTAAATCCATTCCTATCCAGGAAAGGGCAGAACCAAAAGGAAATATATAATGAGAGGCAAACCACGTGAGCAGCTTTGAAATCCTGTTTTAATCACGCAGGGTCAGAGATTTAGTTCCAAGCATATAGTGTTGGACTTACCTTTAAGGAAGCAGTGTTTGGTATTTTTCACAAGAGAGCAATTCACAGTATCATGCTTGTCATACTTCAAAGTACAGATCCTTTAATGATTCAACATCTAGCGCCCAGGGTAAGTCTGTGGCACCAACAGTTGATGTTAGAGCCTCTCGTGCTTTCAGTATCATTTTCAGCTGGAGCTGGAAGGAGGGAGAGAGCTCACTCTCCCTGCAGCCTTTCGCGTCATCATGAAATGTTGAGTTTGTTGCTGGGAGTCTTGGGTAGGAGATCATTTCCTCTCTGTGCTCCGAGGCTCACTGTTGTCCTAGCCTACCTTTCCTGAAGAATGAGAGAAGGCTCTTCCCAGGGGGTTTACAGAATGTGCCTCTGGGTCTGTGAAGTTGATGGAGGGCAAAGAGCGGGAGCCCAGTAATCAGGAGGTCTGCGCTCCGGACGTGGCTCTGCCTTTGCTGCGGGGCCTCTGTGCTACTGAGCCACTTTCCTCTCTGCTTAAAGAAGGGTGCTTAAAAGTACTGCCTTGAGGGCTTCCCTGGTGACGCAGTCGTTAAGAATCCGCCTGCCAATATAGGGGACACGGGTTCGAACCCTGGTCCGGGAAGATCCCACATGCCGTGGAGCAACTAGGCCCGTGTGCCACAACTACTAGGCCTGCACTCTAGAGCCCATGAGCCACAACTACTGAGCCTCTGCGCCTAGAGCCCGTGCCCTGAAGCAAGAGAAGCCACCGCAGTGAGAAGCCCGCGCACTGCAACAAAGAGCAGCCCCCCTCATCGCAACTAGAGAAAGCCCGCGCACAGCAACGAAGACCCAACGCAGCCCAAAATAAATAAATAAATTTATTTTAAAAAAAAACTGCCTTGACATATGACCCAAGGGACCTAAAATGAGACTAAAATGCTTAATAAACCAGAAAGTACTAGATGCATGTATGTCATTATGAACATGGCGCTCATGTTGATTTTCTTGGATTAAATATGCAGTGTGCTGCAAGAGCTACAGCAACCTGTGTTTGAACTTTCCATAGACAGAGAAGCCAGAAGCCGAGGGGCTCATCCGACCAACATATCAAGCATTCAAGGTAGTACTGGAAGGATAAGTGGAATTTTAGAGCTGGGTGGGATGAGGTTATGCAGAGTTCTGTGACCTTTGAGTGGAAGCTTGCTGGCAGTAGAATTTGGAATAGAAATCATCCTCTTTCTAGCATTTATTGCCCTTCTGGGTTGCGTCTTTCCAAAGTCATACCATGATGCCACGCAGTGAAAGTGGGATGAGTATTTGAGACAGCTTCCCCGACTCCTGGGGATGCCCGGTCCCCCCAGCCAGCCAGCCGGTTGGCTGGCTGCCCGCGGAGCCGGGTTCCTGGGAACGTCAGCCTGTGCCCTGACAGAGAGGGTAAGGCCAGGGATTTAAAAAAAAAAATTCTTCAAAGAATAAGGTTTTTGAGGCATGCATACAGGTGCTTTATTGTATTAAAATACTGCTTTAAATAAAGAGGAATTGATGGGCTGAAAAATAAGCTCAGGAAGCCCTGCGTGAGTTTTTTTGGGGCAGTTTGTGCCCATCTTTTTCAAGGAAGAATCTGACTGGCTGGGTCCACAGCTGCAGAGAGGCCAGAGGAGACCTCGCCCTCTGTTCCCTTTCTCAGCTGCTTGTGCTGCTGGTAGCTGTTTCGTATGGCTCCCTTCCTTGCTTCTTCTAGGGGCTTCTTTTGCTCTCTGCCAGCTTGGAAAAAAGGGTGTGCTGAAGCTAAAATCGAGCGTGGTTGGTCTGACAGCTGACAAATTGGCAGGCTCCTCAGTCGGCAAGGTTTTGCCTAGAAAGTCTCTTCGTGACTCTGAGAAGAGAGATCATCTCAGGGACGGTCAGTTCCAAATTGCTACATTCTGGGCTTCTCTGTTGCCTTGCTGGGGAGGTTACACTTAAATACTGGAGTGGAAAACCTTGAAATCCTTTATTCTTCGCCTTTGTCAGAATATTGACATTCTATACAACAGTTTTGACTTGATAAACTTTGTTTTTTTATTTGTTTTTCATATGGCTCAAAAATTGGACTGAAAAGGAGTTCTAAAATATTTGGGCAATGGTAACATCTCTGGGATAAGTGTCTAGACTCCTGTGGTTATCCTACTTCGGTTAAAAAAAAAAATTTCAACCTGATTTCATTATTTGGTAGACACATTACCTAACATGTAATTTTAATTCCTGGGTCATTCTTTTGTGGTCTTTGTCCCCTATTCGGGCTGTATAGTGGGGGCTCATTGAGTGTGATAGATGTGAGTGCCATGCTCAGCAGAGACGTACCAGCCTCCGCAGACATGTCAGCTGGCTCCTGGTACCGAGAGAAATACAGCTGGAGTACACTAAAGATAATTGTTAGCAACTGCAGTTACATCCTTGCCAGATTGCTCCGTGAGCTTTACAGAAATCTTAGTTGGATGGTGAAATGCAAGTCACTTCTATTTTGGACACCTCCGATTATAGACCTTGTGTCTCTGAGGAGGATGAATAGGAAATACTCTGCATGGGAGTTCACATGTAATATAGCTGTGTGTTGCAACACTGTGTAGTGTTTGAAATATTTTGTAAGCAAGTTTTCTTGTGGATGGATGATTCTGTTCCTGGTGGGGAAAGAGAAGCTATTAAAGATATTGTGATTATATTTGATAAACTCTTGTCTCACTCTGCAAATTTAGCATTAATCAGGGGAATTAGTGCATGGATGGATAGGTTAAGAGGTCTGTCCTTCACCTCAAGAAAAGGTTTCACTCCACATTTAGAATTCTGTCCAGGAATGAACCTTGACTTAGGATACTAGTTGATGACAGCTATTGAATTAAGTGTAATCGCAATTGTCCTTTGAACTATCTCTGGTTTTTAGATGTGGATCTACATTTTGTATAGTTGCTTACGAGTCCAGGTTTTAGGGCTCCCTGTGTGTCCTGCCGAAATCTAGGATGAGAGTCGAAGTTGTGATGCTGTGTTTAAATTCAGCTTCAAAAATTTCGAACTCACACATTCATCAAGCAGTGCTTCATTTATAGGGAGCATTACTTTTGTCAGTTTATGCGGATAATCTTTTTTTTTCCCCCTCAAGCTGTGTGTAAGTGATGGGCTGTTATTTTAATGTGTAGTTCTTGTTATTCCTTTGCTTGAAAGGCATTGGTAAACAGGGTTTCTACAGAATTGGAGATTGCCTTCTGTCTTCGAGAGCTAAAGCCAATGAAGAGGGACGTATTTATTGTTCATTCACTTTAATGTTAGCATACATTTGACTCTTTTCTATAGGTAAATCTAATGTCTGATTTTCTGTGTCTTGCATTTTGTCGGAAGTCTGGAGGAAGCATAGCAAAGCTGCCTTTCAGAAGGGTGACTTGAAGTATCAACCGCACAGCCCTGAACTGGAGGAGGAGAGCACGCGTCCTTGCTGTGCACGCCGTTCTCTTCCGTGGAGGCTGGTGGTTCTGTCTGAGCCCTGCACCCGGGTGCAGGCCCCGTGCGCTGTGTAGCGTCTCCTCCGCAGCGGGAGGGACGCTGCTTAGTCGCTGGCTTTGCAGCTGTCGGTGGCCCCTGGGTTTGGGGAGTGCAGGACGTGAACAGAGCGTGTGCGGAGGGGCTGCGGCGGCCTCGAGGAGGTGGGGGTGGGAGGGGGGGACGACCCTGTGCAAGACCCCTGGGCGGGCACAGCCCCACGAGTGGTCAGTGCCTTTGCTTCTGGGCCACGTTGGGTGCCTCACGCCCTTGAGAATGACTGGGGCCGGACGGTGCGCGGGGCTGTGGTTTTCAGTGTCAGTGGGGATGGCCTGCTGGGGAGAGGCCCTGTGGGCTTCCGGTGTGGGACCAGGAGACACTGGATGACTGGACCTCATCGTTGCCTCTCATTTAACCAAGAATGTTCTGGGGGGAGCCTTTGTTGAAGCCTAAGTTGGGTGTTTCGAAAATGGAAGTTATTCTTGTGTCTGGGGTAAAAAGGCACTGTGACAGGAGCAGAGGGGAGGATGGAGGGAGCCGAGGACGGAGTGTGAGGACAAGAGAAGAGTGGGTGGAGCCGGGTGAGCATGGGCCGCAGCCTGCGAGGGGGCAGCGCCATCTCCCCTTTGTCTCGGTTCTGCACGTTTGTCACTGTCACACGTCCGAGGCCACGGGCAGGCATGCTGGGCTCCAGGGGCACCGTGTGAACAACCCCGCTGTTTCCCCACAGGGCTGCTTTCTGTGCTCATTTGGACTCCTTAGAACGGGCACGTGCTCTGAGGTAGGGCTACTCGTGGTGCTGTGGACAGAAACATGTGCCCTTGACTCTGAGCTGATGGGGCCATGGTGTTCTGGGTGCACCTGGAAGGTGTGTGATTCCTTTGCTCAAATTAAAAAGTCATGCGTTTGTCTTCCGTATGCCTTCTCCTTTTTTTCTTCCCCTTTCTTTTTTCCCTTTTTAGTGCAATACTGAGAGGCGTGGTACATTTTTCTTTTAGCCAGCAGTTTTATTTTTTACTTCAACTTTAAAATCAGCTAGTTTTTTTGTGTGGGTTTTTCATATTTTATTAGTACTCACAGTGGGCTTTCCTTTGAGAGTCTGTTTTGAGGAGGAATATAAAGATGGTCTGTTTGAGTTGGTAAAGCTCTGATCTGTTTCCTGACGTCGCTTTGGCTTGGTTTGAGTGCTCAGTGCAGTTTTGTATTTTTGTGGACCTTTTCAAATCTCATCACTGCAGCTGGGTGACCTGGCTTCCTGAGGCAGGTGGTGGGTGAACAGAAAAGGTGTTTGATTCAGGGTCTGGTATTCAAGGTCATGCTTAATAGAAAACTTGGGGGGAAACCCCTCTGGGTGTCGTATCTGTGTTGCACTGTTATACTCTTAAGGAAAAAAGTTTGGGGATGAACAGGTCATTTGATTTCAAGACTTGATTTGATTTGAGGTTTAGAAATTCAAGTCTTGATTTGTAGCTTGCCTAGGTGAAGAAAGCTCCAAAAAATGTGGTGATGCTGTATTCCTGACAATTAAACCTTGCCTCTATGAATATTTGAACCCAAAATGTCAATCCCTTAGTTGTAAAATTACCTATAAAGATAGAAATGGAAGTGGCGCCTGAAGCTGAAGAGGTTCCTCCAGAGCCTGAGAGTTGAAGGTGCACAGTCAACGCCTGCGGTGCCCGTGTAGCACAGATCGCTGATTAGGAAGCGTCCCCGTTGTCCAGGTGCAGCCGTTGATTAGCGAGGTGGTCAGCAGCCTTGCTGCGGAGCTCAGAGGGAAGCCGGCTGCCTGGGCCTCGGCGGCAGAATTAAAAAGGCTCCCGGCAGAAAGATGGGAGGACGGAGCGCTGGGGCGGGCCCTGCTTCCGGGGCTGCCTGCCCACGTGCGCGCGGAGCCCTGTGGCAGCGCTGCTTGCGGTTACAAGGACGAGCCCCTCCTGGTCCGCGTAGCACATCTGGACGTGACACGGAGATGAGCCGTGCGGAGGCAGCCAGACCTTCCTTGGTCCTTTTCTCTCTGTTCCTTCTGTATTCTGAGGCCCTCTGAAGTGACCTTCAGTATTGTTTTTAGAGTGAATCTGAAGTTTAACCAGGCCCAGTATATGCCCGTGTGCATGAAATAAGAGGTCTTTCAGGGAAGGAAGGTCTGGCTTTACCCAAGCGAAGTGTGTCATAGTTCTTTCAGCTGCTTTTGTGGGCAGGCCGTCTAGAGAATCTGTTTGCACAAGAAGAAATACGACAAAATGTCTTCTGTACCACTTAAGGTAGGGGTGCTTAGCAGTTCGTGGGGACCAGGAATGTAACTTGAGACAGAAGATTATGATTATAGAATATTTTAAGTACTTTTGTTTTAAGCATATAAAACAAAACCGTGGGACACGATGAACAGAAGTGCTTCTTATTAGGTGCCCTTACGAGACCTCTTTTGGTGAACAGGTAACCAGTATATAAAGGGGTATCCAATATGAATTTGAATCCTGTTTTCTTAGTAAACAGCAGTGCTCCTCTTGAAGGTCTTCAGCCCAACAGTTTTTAGGGCCATTGCTCGTTATGCGCTTTGGCCAGGTAGGCGTGATCACTGATACCTGTGTTGGCCATGTTGTTTGGTTTGCTCCTGAGGGTGTACGTAATTTACCTGATTTTCAGGTATTATTATAAGACACTTGGGGTATGATGTCTTGGCCTTCATTTCACTTGTTTTGTTCCAGGAAGTCTACCTAGAATACAGCGTTCCCAGTACCGTTTTTATTTGAAATGCCGGTTATTGCTGAGCGTGGGATCAGTTTGTAGGATGACTGTGGCTGCAAAACTAATCAGAAAGTTTTTTTTTTTTTTTTTTCCTTTTTTTCCCCAGAGTTCAGAAGTGGTGACAGTTGTTTAGTTTGGAATTCTCATTGTAGATAAAAGAGGCCACATAAGCAGAATGCTAATGCTGTGAGGAACTAGACAAGCTGAGAAGTTAGGGGGGCTTCCTTTCCTTTTAAACTAACATGTCTAGCAAGTGGTAAATTCCTTGTGAGAAGTATTTCTAGAATGTGTTGTCTTCAGCCACGGAGAAGCAGGAGTTGGAGAGAAAATGGAATTCAGCAGCAAGTGTTGGCCGAGAGACGTCTGTTTTCCATCACTTGCAGGGGGAACTCGTGGTGCCTGTGATGACTGGGCTCAGAGCCCTGGCTATCGCGGGCAGTGCTGTGCTGGCATTTTGCATACGAGCGGGAATTTGATGCCCCCTGTTGGAGGTTAAGGTTCAGTTCTTCTACCGGTCAACAAATATTGGTCAATCCAAGTACTAATCAGTTCCAGGCTCCCCACTGGATGCTGGGAATGCAAAGATCAATGTAGCTTGGACTTTGCCCTTAAGGACCTAATGATCCTTTAAGGGATACAGATATGCAGATAAGTGATTACAATACCATATACAGAGGTAGAAGGGAGGCTGAAATGATGATCTCTGTCCTAGGTGGTGAGGGGATGTGGTCAGGGAAGGCTTTGCCAAGACAGCCTGGTGCTGAGGGCAAGAGGAGTGGGAGTGGGGAAGGGGCGGGAAGGGGTGCAGGGAAACTGCTTCAGAAAGATCCTGCGTGCATTGGGGCATAACTTCGTCTTGAAGTCAGTAGGTAATGTTGAACCTATCGGTGGCTTAGTCCCCAAACATCTTATTTAATGAATTATGCTCCTTAAGGGGACATTTGTTCTAAAAGATTTCATAATGGATGGATGTGCATTGGAGAGCAGTTTCTTGAGTATTTTGCATATACTCTGGATTCTGGGAAACGATTACTCAAAGTTGTAACGTGGAAGACAGAATAATGTCTTGAGAACTGTAAAAGCAGTGTGCTGTTTTTGTTGGGTATGAGACATTAGCCTTCGTAGAATCACGGAGTGTTCATACCATCAGGTACCACCGAGGTCCTCACGCTTCAGGTCAGGCAGCCAAGCTGCTGGGAGGGCTGCTCCCCAGCGTTACACGGCTCGTTCTGGGTGGTGTGCAGGCGGGAGCAAGTCTCCTGATGGGGGTCAGGGCCTTTCACACCGGTTCTTGCTGCAAAGTTAAATATTCCCCAAAGGAGATTAATCTTTTTTTTTTTTTTTTTTGGCTGCGCTGGCTCTTCGTTGTGGCTTGTGGGCTAATGAGGCTGTGTAACAAACTACCCCCAAATTTAGTAGCTTAGAACAACAGTATTCATCATCTCTCAGTGTCTGTGAGTCGGGACGCCGGCACACCTTAGCTCAGGGTCTCTGGTAGAATTGCAGTCGAGCTGTCAGCTGGGGCCGTGGTCCTCTTAGGGGCTCAACCAGGAGAAGAGAATCTCCTTCCAAGGCCTCAGGTGCTCGCTGGCTGCTGGCTTCAGACATCAGTTCCTTGCCTTGCCAGCCTCTCCAGGGGCAGCTCCCACCATGGCAGCTGGCTTCCCCTAGAGCAAGTGATCTGGGAGGGCAAGAGAGACCCCTAGGGTAGGTGCCGCAGCCTTTCTGTACCTGAGTTAGAAATGGCATTCCATCATTGCTCAAGTCCGGCCCACACCCAAGGGAACAGTGTTACATAAGAGTGTGAATACCTAGAGGTGTTTGGGGGGGGGGCTATATTGGAGGCTGCTTACCGCAGGCGTTAAACAAGATTCTTTTGCTTGTATGTAATGGTAGTCCACTAAAACTGCTTGAGCAAAATGGGTGGGGAGTGCAGGAGGGAAGAGTTACTGCAAGTACGTGGAGATATTTCATGGAAAGCAAGGGCCAGGAGCATACCTGAGTCTCATAGGGAACTGGAGTTGGGAGTTGGACAGCCTGTAGGAACAGAGGCAGCTGTCTCTTCAGTATTTTACTTTTAAATTCTCTTGTCAGGCTTAGTTGGTCTTATCTTTCTCCATGTCTCAAATTTATTTTTCTGTCAATTTTTATTCTCTCTGTAAAATTCCTTCCTTTCTCCCTCCCTCCCTCCCTCCCTCCCTCTCTCCCTCTCTCCCTCCCTCCCTCCCTCTCTCCCTCTCTCCCTCCCTCTCTCCCTCAATTCTAAGACCACAAAAGACTGACTAGAATCTCAGTGTTCCAGTTTCCCAGGAGGAAGGATTGCATGCACTCCACCCAGCTAATGGGGTGGCTTCCCCTGTGAGAGATGTCCAGTCAGCTGTGGTGGATGAAGGTCAAGGTGGGGGGGTCTGGACATGACTACAGAAGCTTTACCTCTGTTGTTATGGAAGTGGATAAAAGGGTGAGGTTGCAGGGGGTGGTGAATGGTTGGGGGAAGCACATTTCAGAAAAGGGCATTTGGAAATAATTTTATCAGATATGTATTTTTAAAATCCATGTTTCAGTTTTCCCTGGTAGGAAAAGGAATTCCCTAGTAGACCTAAAATGAATGGATTTGGGTAAAACTCAAGTTAGAGGTAAGTTTCACAAATAGTTTGGAAAAGAGGGACCTTAGCAGAAAAGCATGGTTATCTCTATTAAGAAATTAAAATAAAAAGTCTTTGAGACATCTGTTAATTTGAAAGCTGGGAAACTTACTAAAATTACTGTTTCTCTTTCTTGCTCTTTCTTAGCTTGCCCCTTATAAATTCCAGGTTTATCCACTTAAAAAAAAATGCTCTTACACTGTGAACATCTGTCAGCTTTCCTATCTTAGATTTTTTTTTTTTAGCAGTTTATGTAACTTGAATTGAAATAAGCATTTTTGTTCTGTTCTAAAACTGCCCACTTAAGTGTCTTCATAACACTGTTTTTGGCTTTAATTGATTTCAATAAATTATAAAGGTGCACAGAAGGTTTTTATTGACATTTTTGCATACTTTGACTTAGCCGTAAGAAATTTTGTGTTATAAAGATAGGAACTGAAAGCCTTTCGCAGAGGTATCTTTCTTTTTGCTTTGTAGACAAGTTGGTTGGTTGGTTTTGAGTTTTGTTTTGGAGTTTGATTTGAACAGTCCAATAGCGGCAGCAATTAAAGCAGATTAATATGTGGTAAATACTTAAGCTTGTACATTTTAGGATGTTGCTCTGTTGGTTAAAAATTGAAACTGGCAGAATGGTCTCTGGGAATGCTAAGCCCTTACAGGTCCCTGGGTGGGGAGAGCCGGCAAGTGGCGTTGGCACAGGTGGGTGTGGAGACCCAGAGGGTGTTCTGAGTGTTTCAGAGTCTGCTGATTTTTGCGAGGTTTGCCGGTTGGTGCTCCTTTGGAAAAGTCAGCTCCCACTATTTACCCTAATACATTCCTCACACAGTACTCCATTATTGTAGATGTAGATTTGGTAATGACGCTGCTATTTCCTGTTAGAATCTGGTAGGGAAAAAGACTGTCAACTGCAGTTGCAGAATCTCTGGGACAATGCAGCAAGTTTCTCCAGCTTCTTCTTGTTAGTTGCTTCTTATGATCCATTCTCTTCAATCTGTTATTTCTTATAATCCAGTCTCTCGCCCCTTTACACACGTGGAGTTGATCTTGTCCCTCTGCTTACAGCCCCACTTGGCCCCAGTTGGGTTCGCTCAGACACAGTCTCCTTCCCGCGCCCCTGCCTGTGCACAGACCTCCTTCCTCATCTAGCGACTCCTCGGGGCTTCTCAAACTGCCAAGCCTGCCTCTGTGTCAGGGCTGTGCATCCTTTATTCCTCCTGCCTTGCGTGCTCTTCCCGGGCTGGCCCCTGGGCAGGAGTGCAAGCAGAGAGAGGAGCCTTCTGCCACCGCCCAGCCCCAGCCCCATCGCTCTCTGTCACTTTACCTTGTTTGCCTATTTGTTATGTGTCCTCCCGCCGTCCTCCGCCTGCCAGAATGTAAACTCCAGGAGGGTAGGGACTCTGTCCATCTTGATCCCCATTACCTAGAACAGCACTTGGCACATAGAAGGTGCTCAGTAAGTATTAGAAGAGTAGAGATAGTGCATTCATTTCACATCTAATAAACGTTTTGTGGTTCTTGACCTTGGTATTTTTAAAGAGCACAGGCCAGTTATTTTTAAATTACCCCTTAGTTTGGGTTTGTCTGATGTTTTCTCTTGATTTGCTTCAGGTTCTGCATTTTCAGCAGGAATACCGCAGACGTGGTGCATCACATCCAGGGGCACACGTGTCCTGTTCATCCCAGGGCTGCTGATGTTGACTTTATACTCGGTTAAGGAGTGGTACCATCTGGGTTTCTTCAGCATAATGTAGCTTTCATTAATAGTAGTAATTTGTGGGGAGATTGAGACTATGTAAATGCCCCGTTTCTGATCAGTTTTTTCTCGTGAGCTTCAGTGTCCATTGGTGACTTAGGTCCTCCCGTGTTTTGGGTAGGCATCTGATGTGTGGGCGAGCTCTTCCTTCTCATTTATATATTTGCCAGTTTGGAGTCATGGATTCTTATTTTATTCAGTGAGTTGCAATATGTTCTTCTTATTTTTTGTTGTTGCTCAGATTGTCCCAGATTTGGTTGGTGGGAGCCTCTTCAAACTACAAAGTGGTTTCTTTATCAGCTTTGTCCTTTTGATATGTCCTCCTCATTCCTTGAACACTTCCTTAATTTCTCGCAGGATATTTGCCTTTTAGAAATAATTTTTCTCTTGGTTTGGAAAACGTTTTCCCCCTTAAGAAATATGGATGCAATATTTTCCTTTACAGAACATCACAGTAACGTCAGTAGCCAACCTTGGTGCCTTGAAGATGTGGCCTTAAGCAAGTCTCTCTTTTTGTAAACTCGCATGATTTTGCTTGCTGGTTCTTTGAAATCAGAGAGCGGCAGGTTATCTGCCGGTAGCTCAGGGACAAGATAGTTGAGTGAGATGTTGACAGTATTTATTGAGTACTGCCAACGTGTAAAGCCTTCTACCTGGAGCTGGAAAAACTGAAGACAAGCGCCCGCTCTGCTCCCTGGGGTGGAGGGTTTAGTGGAGGAAGATGAGACTGTCTGTGCATAAGAACAAGTGAGGTCGGAAAGGCGGACTTTGGTAACGAACAGTCCTCTTCACCGGCTCACACACAGAGGACAAGGCAAGGCCAAGGCCTGACCCATTTGACCTATAAAGATATTACAAATCACTTTCAGATTTAGATGGTAGATTACCTATACAGACAAAGGAGCCGGTGTCCCAAAATCCTTGTGAACCACACACCAGAAAGGGTGACACTGAAATAAAAGGGACCAGTGACTGTGTGAGTTGCAGGCACCCCGCTGCCGTGAAGCCAAGTCTGTGTGGGTTTATGTTCTGGATGTCTACTCGGAGCAGGGCGGAGTGTGTGGAAGGCCCCATACTTCACCAGAATCCGGGAGGCAATCATAGAGGGCGGGAGGCCGATGGGAGTTGGCCTCTGCCGTGGTCTGAGAGTTTGTGTCTCCCCAGAATTCACATGTTGGAATCCTCATGGCCATTGTGTTGGTATTCAAGTAGGGCCTTTGGGAGTGCTTGAGTCGTGAGGGTGGAGCCTTGTAAAAGAGACTTCAGAGCGCTCCCTTGCCCCTTCCACTAGGAGAGGATACGGTCAGAAGCCTGCACGCCAGAAGAGGGCCCTCACCCCACCGTGCTGGCACCCTGATCTTGGACTTGCAGCCTCCAAAACTGAGAAATCAATTTCTGGTGTCTATAAGCCATCCAGGCTGTGGTATTCTGTTACAGCAGCCGGAACAGACTAAGGCAGCCTCCTGGGGCTCCTCAGGCCCCCTCCTCTCGTGTTCCGGGAGGGGCATGAGGTGCTCCTCCAGGACAGATCTGCTTCCGGGGCTGTGTAGGGGGGGTGGGGTTGCTGGGGCACCGTGGCGGGGCCGTTCTTCTGCACTTTTCCACGTGTAATATGGCTGACACCTCCACGCGGAGATGTCATACGGCCTCTGACGGTCGCTGACCTGGTTGTCCACTGCCCCCTTGTCCTGATCCACCTGGCCACACATCTGTTCTGTGATTAGCTCTTGTGTGCATCAGGCTGTTCTTGGGACCTTTTTTTCTGTCCAGTGTACTCTTTATATCCGACCTAAACCCCTAGACGGCATTTGTTTGAGAATCCTAGGTCAGGCTGTCCTGCGTGCCGCGTTTAGGAGCATCTGGTTTTGGGTAGTAGGCTCAGCTGGTCAGAGTGGCCCAGGAAGGTGAATATGTTGGAGCTATGGGAGCTAGATGTGAACAGGAGAAGACTGGAGCCAGTGGGAAGTCTGAGGTGGGATGGGGGTCTTGGAAAGAAAGTTACGGACGCGCCCTGCTGCCGCACCCCCAGCCCCAGACAGACTCTGAGTCCCTCAGAGCACCCACCCTGCCCACCCGAGAGAATGAATGGAGCAGCCTTGGAATTCAGGATCCTTGGAGACGGCAGGATGCTGTGTTGGTGAGTGGAAACCGGAGAAGGAGGAGGAAGAATTGGCTTTGAGGAAGGAGAGGGTAAACTTTGGGGGCATAGACAGGTTTTACACAGTCTCTCTCAGTGTTAAGTGATAATTAGTTTTTACAAAATTCATTTTAATATATTCCTGTTAAGAATGTAATTTTCTAGGTCTAGTAATGTGAAAGGATCTGAATGTTCTCATCCTCAGATTGGTGTCAAAGAGATGATGAAAGGATCCAGACTTATAGTCATTTTACTTGATGAAAATGTGTGTTTGCAGCAGCTCTTGGTGATTTGGGATTCTTTGATCTCGTTTCTCATATGACTTCTGGTCTTTTGGCCCTTCACCCATAATTCAAAACAGAGGAGGCAAGTAGGGGTGAAATTCAAGTATTCAGATTTAACTAAAGGTTCTTTTGATTATTCCTTTAAGTTATTCAAGCTAGCATGACACAAAGTTGACTGAATTTTACATCCTGTTTGTTCCGCATATAATTAGATATACCAGAAGATTGCTTTCTGACCACCAGACGTAAGTTTTTAAGTTGGTTCCATATAATGTTATGCATTTAACTAATTTAAAAATATGATGTGGTGGAGTGGTCAGATGTACCATTAGGATGATTTTTTAAATTTAAGTATAATTGACTGGACTTCCCAGCTGGCACAGTGGTTAAGAATCAGCCTGCCAATGCAGGGGACATGGGTTCGATCCCTGGTCCAGGAAGGTCCCACATGCTGCAGAGCAGCTAAGCCCGTGTGTCACAGCTGCTGAGCCCGCACTCTAGAGCCCGTGAGCCACGACTACTGAGCCCGTGCGCCTAGAGCCCGTGCTCCGCAACAAGAGAAGCCACCTCAATGAGAAGCCCGCGCACCGCAATGAAGAGTAGCCCCCGCTTACTGCAACTAGAGAAAGTCTGCATGCAGCAACGAAGACCCAACACAGCCAAAAAAAAAAAGTATAATTGACTTACAATATTATATTAGTTTCAGGTGTACAACATAGTGATTCAATATTTCTATATATCATAAAACAATCACCACAATAAGTGTAGTTACCATCTGTTACCATACAGAGATGTTCCAATAATATTGAATATATTCTCTATGCTGTGTATTACATCCTTATGACTTATTTTATAACTGGAAGTTGTATTTCTTAACCTTCCTCACCTATTTCACTCATCCCCCCCACTCCCCTCCCTCTGACAATCACCTGTTTATTCTCTGTATCTATGAGTCTGTTTCTGTTTTGTTTTATGTGTTCATTTGTTTTGTTTTTTGATTCCCCATAGAAGTGAAATCATACGGTACTTGTCTTTCTCTGTCTGACTCATTTCACTTAGCATAATCCCCTCAAGGTCCATCCATGTTGTCACAAATGGCAAGATTTCATTCTTCTTTATGGCTAATACTCTACTGTATAAAAATACCACATCTTCTTTATCCATTCATCTGTTGATGGACACATAGGTTGTTTCCATGTCTCGGCTATTGTAAATAATGCTGCTATGAATATGGGAGTGCAGACAGACATAGTGTTTTTGTTTTCTCCGGTATATACCTAGAAGTAGAATTGCTGGACATGTGGTAGTTCTATTTTCAATTTTTTGAGGAACCTTCATGCTGTTTTTCATGGTGGCTGCAACAATTTACATTCCCACCAACAGTATACCAAGGGTTTCCTTTTCTCCACACATTAGGATCATGTTTGAATGTGTGTTCATAGTAGTGTAGAATATCAAGAGACGACATATTTCTAAAGAGTTTTGAATTCTTATGTGAAAGTCAGCTTTAATAGGAGCACTACCTACATTAATATGCTTACTAGACATTTTACCTCTGAGAATTGTATGTTTTTATGCTTCATTTTTTCCAGCTACTGTTTGTGTTTTTTCAAAACTTTGGGTTCTTTATATGATTTGCCTGTTAACTCTTATAACTTTTGAACTTTTAAAAGCCATCTTCTTTTACAAATTGAGGACTTTACCAAAGCAAAAGCTGTATAAATCTGATTTGGGGAATGGTCCTAAGTTAGAATTGGGCCCTAATTGTCAAACTGTGGACATTTTCTGAGCTCTCCTACTGCTCATTTAAGTTCATGACCACCTTGTATGTGCTTTTGAAACGAGCCAATTAGCATGTGTTTAACAATCAGTCAATTTAAACAAATGTGTTTTGTAACATGTTGAACTTTGAACATCAGTGCTCTGGGAGGTGGAAAATTCTAAGTGCACGTGAAAGATTTTTATCACTGGGTTACGTACTTAACAGTCAGTTCTATCTCAAACTTGCCTAGTAGTGTTTGTTGAGCTGGTGAGGTTTATGGAGTATAAGTAGGACAGGTTATCTTTTTCCCTGGAGGACATTTGAGAGCAAGAGTAACATAAATTTTATACTCAGCTAGAAAAGAAAAGAAAAAAATATATACATATGTTTATGTTTAAATGGTCCTTATGATATGAAGACTTGTGTAGCAAAGAGTGATTGCCTTATTTTTACTGCAGCCTTGTATCTTAAAATCAAACCAAAACCTAGATTTATTTCTTTTATGCTTAACAAGTGAGGAAACATTTCTGTGCTTCCTACCACCAGTTGAAAAATGTTGAACTTCAAAAATAAAAAGTCACAGACGAATTCTCCCTCATTTGTATGCCGTTACTGTCAAGATATTGGATTACTTAATGCAAATCAAGATTTTTTGGTTAACTTCTCTGGATTTGAGGTTGTCAGTTCTCTTTTGCCCCTACTAATCTTTGTATGCTTAGAAACGGCCAGTTAAGGGGTCTTCCCTGGTGGCGCAGTGGTTAAGAATCCACCTGCCAATGTAGGGGACACGGGTTCGATCTCTGGTCTGGGAAGATCCCACATGCCTCGGAGCAACTAAGTCCATGTGCCACAACTACTGAGCCTGCGCTCTAGAGCCTGTGAGCCACAACTACCGAAGCCTGCACGCCTAGAGCCAGAACTCTGCAACAAGAGAAGCCACCATGGTGAGAAGCCCGCGCACCGCAACAAGGAGTAGCCCCAACTACTACTCTCGTTTCTTGCCGCAACTAGAGAAAGCCCGCGTGCAGCAATGAAGACCCAACGCAGCCATAACTAACTAACTAACTAAATAAATAAATGGCCAGTTAAGTATATATAATACTAGGTAAAAAAATAAAAAAGATTATTAATCTAAATAAAATCTTTAATTGAAAGTATTGTACCAATGTTAATTTCTTAGTTTTTAAAACTGTGTATATAAGGTGTTATAACTTCGGGGGAAGCTGGACAAAGGGTATATAGGAACTCTGAACGATTTTTTTTTTTTAATCAGTCATCAATTTTATACACATCACTTTATACATGTCAATCCCAATTGCCCAATTCAGCACACCACCATCCCCACCCCACCGCAGTTTTCCCCCCTTGGTGTCCATATGTTTGTTCTCTACATCTGTGTCTCAACTTCCGCCTTGCAAACCGGTTCATCTGTACCATTTTTCTAGGTTCCACATACATGCGTTAATATACGATATTTGTTTTTCTCTTTCTGACTTACTTCACTCTGTATGACAGTCTCTAGATCCATCCACGTCTCAACAAATGACTCAATTTCGTTCCTTTTTATGGCTGAGTAATATTCCATTGTATATATGTACCACATCTTCTTTATTCATTCGTCTGTTGATGGGCATTTAGGTTGCTTCCATGACCTGGCTATTGTAAATAGTGCTGCAATGAACATTCGGGTGCACGTGTCTTTTTGAATTACGGTTTTCTCTGGGTATATGCCCAGTAGTGGGATTGCTGGGTCATATGGTAATTCTATTTTTAGTTTTTTAAGGAACCTCCATATTGTTCTCCATAGTGGCTGTATCAATTTACATTCCCACCAACAGTGCAAGAGGGTTCCCTTTTCTCCACACCCTCTCCAGCATTTGTTGTTTATAGATTTTCTGATGATGCCCATTCTAACTGGTGTGAGGTGATACCTCATTGTAGTTTTGATTTGCATTTCTCTAATAATTAGTGATGTTGAGCATCTTTTCATGTGCTTCGTGGCCATCTGTATGTCTTCTTTGGAGAAATGTCTATTTAGATCTTCTGGCCATTTTTGGATTGGGTTGTTTGTTTCTTTAATATTGAGCTGCATGAGCTGTTTATATATTTTGGAGATTAATCCTTTGTCCGTTGATTTGTTTGCAAATATTTTCTCCCATTCTGAGGGTTGTCTTTTCGTCTTGTTTATGGTTTCCTTTGCTGTGCAAAAGCTTTGAAGTTTCATTAGGTCCCATTTGTTTATTTTTGTTTTTATTTCCATTACTCTAGGAGGTGGATCAAAAAAGATCTTGCTGTGATTTATGTCAAAGACTGTTCTTCCTATGTTTTCCTCTAAGAGTTTTATAGTGTCCGGTCTTACATTTAGGTCTCGAATCCATTTTGAGTTTATTTTTGTGTATGGTGTTAGGGAGTATTCTAATTTCATTCTTGTACATGTAGCTGTCCAGTTTTCCCAGCACCACTTATTGAAGAGACTGTCTTTTCTCCATTGTATATCTTTGCCTCCTTTGTCATAGATTAGTTGACCATAGGTGCGTGGGTTTATCTCTGGGCTTTCTATCTTGTTCCATTGATCTATGTTTCTGTTTTTTTTGCCAGTGCCATACTGTCTTGATTACTGTAGCTTTGTAGTATAGTCTGAAGTCAGGGAGTCTGATTCCTCCAGCTCCGTTTTTTTCCCTCAAGACTGCTTTGGCTATTTGGGGTCTTTTATGTCTCCATACAAATTTTAAGATGATTTGTTGTAGTTCCGTAAAAAATGCCATTGGTAATTTGATAGGGATTGCATTGAATCTGTAGACTGCGTTGGCCCCCAGAGGGGCCTCAGAGATCATCTTACTGTCTCCTTAACTGAGGCTCCGAGTTATCCCAGGTCACAAGACTGCTGAAAGGCTGATCAGTGGGGCTGGGCGAGCAGCTCTCCAGACTCCAGTCTGGTATACTTTCCACCACTGAATTCTGAGATCTCATCGCTCTATTGAGAAACCCTTCAGTGTTTTCCACTTTCCTGGTGTATGGGAAGGAGTGGCAGTATCCTGCCTGTTATCTTGAGGAACTTCCTGCTGGTCTGACATCATGGACACCGCCCAGCTTGCTTTGTGGAAGTAGTCCAGTGCCAAATGCACAAAAAGCGTTCTGGACTAATTCATCATCAGGCAGAGATGGCCTTGCACTGTGATAGGGGCAAGGGTAGTTAAGAGTGTCTGAGGTGCTGGTGACTGTGTGGGTACTGACTTCCCCCTGCGGGTGTCAGTGGGACAGAGGAACAGAGCAGGACAGATGAGCCTTGACAGAGATCCCACCTGGGACCTTGGACCCATTAGCACCATATTGCATCCCGCCAGAGGCTTCAGCCAAACTGTTAAGGGAGTGAACGTTGTCTGGTTTCAGGGGTAGATTTGTTGTTCATCACATTTGGAAAGCCAAGGATGAAAGGCTCAGCAGAGTCCAGGGAGATTGTGGTCTCTGGCAAGTCCTAAACAGAACTGTTTCTGTGATCCCTGAAAACTTGGATTCTTGCTTTCAGAAAACACAGAAGAAATTCCAATCAATTTTTTTTTTTTTTTAAATCGGAGTAATTCTGTGATATGCTTTTGAGTCTCCAGGGTATATATCTGTGCATGAAGTCATTGCTCCTCATCCATTTTTTAAATATTTATTTATTTATTTATTTATTTTTTTATGGCTGTGTTGGGTCTTTGTTTCTGTGCGAGGGCTTTCTCTAGTTGCGGCAAGTGGGGGCCACTCTTCATCGCGGTGCGCGGGCCTCTCACTATCGCGTCCTCTCTTGTGGCGGAGCACAGGCTCCAGACGCGCAGGCTCAGCAATTGTGGCTCACGGGCCTAGTCGCTCCGTGGCATGTGGGATCTTCCCAGACCAGGGCTCGAACCCGTGTCCCCTGCATTGGCAGGCAGATTCTCAACCACTGTGCCACCAGGGAAGCCCCCAATCAATTTTTTTATGGAAAAGAGTTATGAAAATATAAGAGAATAAATTCTTGGCTTTGTTGACTTGGGAAAAAAAACGCACAGCGTTAGAGCTGTGAGTTTCAGTTTGATTGGGGTGGGGTGGTGGTCCCATTAAGGACTGTAGCCTGGCAGACAGCCTCTTGGATAGCTCTGAGGACCTGCTCCACAGAGACAAGCACGTGTGTGATTTTGGTGAAGGGTGTGTGTAATCAGGCACGCCTCTCGGTAGAAGTTGCTGCTAGTCACGAGCAACAGATATCTCAGTTAATGATTTTAGTGCTTTTCTAAGTATGGGAAGATGTCAGGATCTGTGTTCATAAAATTTTCTCCTAAAAATACCTAACTGTGTGAGGGCCTGTTCTGCCTGTTTCCCAGAATGTGGAGTGCCTCATTCCTGATCTTCACCCTGAATTCCTCTCATGGTGTACTGTAGGTAGAACTGGATGGTGGACAGCATTCTTCGTTTTATAGCTTAATATACCCATTTGAGAAAACTGCTCCATTGGGCCTTCCCCTATTAAATTTTTCTTGCCTGAGATTTTCGCAGGATTTTTATTAGTGTCCTGAACTGACTTAGGTGAGCTGAACATATATGAAAATTTGCAGTTGAGGTGTGTTTCTGAGATGAAGCCTACTAATGTGTGATGGAGTACTTCTCTGCTTCTGCACGTTATCACATTTGTGTGAGTTTCATAAATTGGACCCCAGAGAAATCAATATTTTTATTAGATTAGAGGCGACCAAATATCTTAATAAAGTGCATTTGAATTCTGACTTGTGTTACTCTAGGCTTGGCAGACCACTTCTGAGAGCATTTAAAAGGGTGACTGGTACACTGTTCTGGATCAGAATTCCCTGGATGGCTATTTGAAAACACAGATTTCTAAATCAGAATTTGTAAGGATGGAACTGTGGAATATGTGTTTTCAGTAAATTGCTCAGATGATTTGCCCTAAAGCCTTAGCTCCTACAAGCCTCACTACAACCCCGAGATTTCATTATTGAGGGCATATGCTCAAAGAGGGGAGGTGAATTCTGTCTTTCACCCTACCCATATTCTTCGGGCGTTTATATGTATTTGGTGTGTGCCTGGAAGTGGGCTGGTTATGAAGCCTCAGTTGAACGTTGTTCTAACTTAGCTAGTTATAGACATTGCATGATAATGATCAGGGATCTTCTGTTTCTGTTGCTGTGTGGTTATCTGGAGACTTGGTCAGGTAGTGTTACTACTTTGGATAGAAGCTCTTAAACTCTGTTCATTGTTGATTGCGTCTCAGATAGTTTATTTCACTTTTTGTTCTGTGAGGTTTTTTTTTTTTTTTAAAGGCTGGATATCTTTTCCTGTCATCCCCACCTAGCCTGTGTCTCCCTTCACGGCAGGGACTGTATGTGGATGATGTCGGTAACAGCACTGCCCAGCGTTACCGAGGAGACGCAGGAGGAACATGGTACCTGGTTAGTGGTGGCGGGCTGGTGAGAGGGGACCTCCTCTTCCTTTCTGTTGCCACTGTCGCCACACTCGCTCCTGCTCTCATTTCTTTTTTTTTTTTTTAATTAATTAATTAATTATTTTTGGCTGTGTTGGGTCTTCGTTTCTGTGTGAGGGCTTTCTCTAGTTGCAGCAAGCAGGGGCCACTCCTCATTGTGGTGCGTGGGCCTCTCACCATCGTGGCCTCTCTTGTTGTGGAGCACAGGCTCCAGACGCGCAGGCTCAGTAGTTGTGGCTCACGGGCCTAGTTGCTCCGTGGCATGTGGGATCTTCTCAGACCAGGGCTCGAACCCATGTCCCCTGCATTGGCAGGCGGATTCTTAACCACTGCGCCACCAGGGAAGCCCTCTCATTTCTTAAGGCTGGACTCAGTGGTCTCCTTGGCCCCCTCTGCTTTCAAGACCCATCCTTCACCACCCTGCCAGGCTAACCTGCAAATGCCAGTTTGAAGAGTCCCTCCCTCCTCAGTGACCTTCGCTGACCCTCCCTGACCTGGGAGGCTTTACACAATTTCACTTCTGCCTGCTTTTCTGAACATCTCATCTTGCCCTTTCAAACGAAGTCTGTCCCAGTTGGGACCTGTTTTTTCATCCTCCCCACAGTTTTAAATGTGGGGCTCGAGCTGAGGAGGGTTAGGACAGGGCAGAGATGTTATAAGTGTTCCCGTGGCGTAGGCTGCAGGGCCCAGGACGGGACGTGGGGATGCAGCACCCACCCGGTTTGGAAGTCGAGTGGAGAAGGGTGGTCAGAGTTAGGACGAGAACCAGGAGAGGCAGCCGCAGAGGTCCAAGGAAGAAACAACTTCAAGACGAAGAGGATGATCAACAATACTGAGTGTTCAGGCAAGTGGGTGAAGACTGAGGGAGTTCTATTGCATTTGATGAGCGAATGATGGCAGTTTGGTGTGTTCTGTAAAGATTTCAGTGGGAACAGAAGTTAAATTGCCCAGCAATGAGGGGCGAGACCACTCATTTGTGAGATTTGAAAATGAAAAGGCAGGTTTTATTTATTTATTTTTCCCCGCAAATGACAGATTCTTAGGTGTTTTGAAGGCCCAGAGGATGGAGCTGGTATAGAGGGGAAGAAGATTCAGAATAATTTAAAAGAGCCATCGTGGAGGAGGAGGAGGGAAGGGATGGGGTTCCCCCAGGGACTCCGTTGCCTCTGGCAGTCAGGAAGGAGGAGAGGGCGGGCGGCAGGCGGCAGCACTGGGTTCTGTCGGTGGGAGAGGAGTCTCACTGTTAGCGGGCGTGGGGTAGCTTGCGCTGATGCTGCAGAGATTAGTCTTGCAAAGGTCTGTCTTGTGTTATCCTCTTCTCTTCACAAAGCTTAGGTGACTCCCCGTCTCAGGCGTGTACCCGGTGCCTTCCGTGGTGCCCAGGCCATCGCTCGTCTGCCTTCGAGGACCCCCTGTCCCGTGTGTCATTCTCCCAGCAGGCCCGGCTGTTTGCCGATGACGTGCCTTTGCTCATGCTGGCTCAGGCCTTGGCCGGAATCACCCTTTCCTGCTCCGCCTTCCTCCTCTGTGCTCATTAGGTGTTGGTTAACTGTAGATCTCATCCCATAGAGAATGGAAACACATTTCTTAAAATTATGGTTATTTTTAGTCATGCTTTTATTTCCTCTGCTAGGTTGTAACTGAAAGGATTTTTAAATCTAGGAATAATTTAAACTGTAATAAAATGTAATAAGAAAATGTATGTAAATATCAGAGGATAAGCCTGAGTTGGGCTGACTTGAGTTTGAATCCTGGCTCTGCGTCTCCCTGGGTGTGGCTTGGGGTGGTTACATCCTGTCACCTTATTAACCTACAAAGTGGGGATCATGAAACCTGCCTTTTAGGGATGGGGGGCCCAGGCCTGGCATGCAGTAAGTGCTCTGTAGTCCACACTACAGTTGTTAATAACAGATTCCTTGCTTCCTGACAGCATTTGGCTGAAACTTGGGAGGGATGATGAGGTAGAGGAGAGCGGGTGAGTGTGCCCCCTCTTCCTCCTCAGTGCAGTGAGGGCAAGGATGCGGGATTCTGCTCCGAACTTCCAATCCCATGGCTGTGCACGTCGTGTAGTAAAGAGGTAGTGGATGCTCTTTATGACTGTGTTAACTTGTTTCGTAAAGTGCCCTATGCAAATAGTGATTTCATTTTTTTCCTGGTGATTGCATAGAAGGAAGCACATATTTATTCTAGGAAAGTAGTGTACACATAGTGATATCATTTTATACAGGTGTTTTTTTTTGGATTGGCAACTAGTTGGGAGTAGCACATAATTAGATATTTATAACATTTATGGCAAGAGATGCAGCTTATAAAATTAAAGTTTCCCCCATTAAAGTTGCTCTGCTTTGTCTTTGCCCATAGTACCCTGGGCATCTTGAAATGATTTATTTTTGGCCCTTTCCTTTTCAGAACAAATGCTGAGGCTTACACATTTAGTAGGTCAGCTGTGTGAAGTATACATACTATATAGCTTATGAAACCAGAGAAGGAATAGTACCGTGGGGTTAATTTTTTCTTATTAATTTTTAATGTATTTGACATTGTTGCTGGATAGCTGATCCTTCCATTTTCTCAGTAGGAATACAGATGTTTCCTAACAGAGAAACAGGAAAAGAAGCTTTCTCTATGAGAACTCGACAAACCAATATAAATATTTCAAGAGTATTCTATTCTGTTCATCTCCATAGCCAGTCACACTGGGTTTTAGCTCTCATCCATCTTTGTGACGAATGAGTGCACATTAAGTTTTAGTGCTGAAAATATGTCTCATGACATAGAGGCTAGTGATGAATGACACTTGTAACCTAGAGATTGTGTTGAAATGTTTTGCAGGTGCAGATGGGGTGGTGTTTCATAATTTAGCCATTGGGAAGCAGCTCATTGAATGGTGATGCAACTGTGATCTTTGTGAAGTGTTTCTTGGTTTGTCAGATATGGATTCTGAAACAGTTTATGTTCATAGCATACCAGAAGTCTAACTAGAGGTCTCCTATATGTGTCTCTGGAAAATAGGTAAATATGCCAAAGAGAATGCTGACAAAAAAGGGAGAAAATGAAGTCATTGTCCATGGAAGAGATTTGGATTGTTAAAACCAGGATGCAAAGGAGACAAAAGCGTATTGTCAGCACTTGTTACAAAGTGGTGCTGAGCAGGTACTCTGATGCTTGTCATTTGACAGAAAAGAATAAGGGTTAAGAATGAGGGTTCAGATTTTAAGAAAGGAAGTTGAAAAGCTCCAGGGAAAGAGTGTGGCTAGGTCAGTGCCCCTTCCTCCCTCCGTCCCTCCCTTCCTTCCTTCCGAGTGTTCATAGAAGCTTTATTTGGAAGAGCCAAAAACTGGAAACCACCCAGACGTCTTTAAACGGGTCGATGAGTATATCATGGAATGCTACATAGCAATCAAAAGGAACGAACTACCTGCACATGCAACACCCTGGGTGCATCTCCAGAGTATCGGGCTAAGTGAAAGAAGCCAGTCCCCAGCGATGACGTTGTGTGCAATCCCAACTGTGGGGCCCTTCTCCTTTCGTTTTCTGTGGTTCCTGCCCACTTTTCCACTCTTTCATCTCTCCTTCACTTTCATCCGTAGTATCTCTCTTTCTTCTGTTGTCTCTGCTGTGCTTCTTGGTTTCCCATAAAAGACTGCCTGTGACAGGCACCAGCAGGCATACAGAGTGCTGCACTTCCTGTGCTTATTAAGCTCCTCTCCGTGCATCTGTCATAGCACAGACTTGGAGAGACGGATTCAAAAGTCACCCTTTAGAGTTTCAGAGGTACAGTAAAGGTAGCATAATTGCCCTTGTGGTCTTTCCATGCTGTAGCAAAAGGCAAGATCTCCTTCCTTTTTCTGGCTGAGTAGTATTTCATTTTATATATGTCACAACTTCTTTATTCATTCATCTGTCAGTGGACACTTGGTTTGTTTCCATGTCTTGGTTATTGTAAATAGTGCTGCTATGAACATTGGATTGCAGCTATCTCTTCAACAGTGTGTTCTCTTTTTCTCTGGATGTATATCCAGAAGTAGAATTTCTGGATCATATGGTAGTTCTATTTTTAATATTTTGAGGAACCTCCATACTGTTTTCCATAGTAGCTCTACCAATTTACAATCCCACCAACAGTGCACAAGGGTTCCCTCTTCTCCGCGTTCTCACCAGCGTGTGTTATCTCTCATCTTTTTGATGATAGCCATTCTAACAGGCACGAGATGATATATCATTGTGGTTTTAGTGTGCATTTCTCTGATGTGTAATGATGTTGAACACCTTTTTGTGTACCTATTGGCCATCTGTATGTCTTCATTGGAAAAATGTCTATTTAGGTCCTTTGCCAATTTTTACTTGGGGTATTTTCTTGTTGTTGTTACTGAATTCTTTTATATGTTTTGGATATTAACTCCTTATCAGATGTATTATTTGCAAGTATTTTCTCCTATTCTGTAGGTTGTCTTTCGTGTTTGATTGTTTCTTTTGCTGTGCAGAATCTTTTAGTTTGATGTAGTTCCACTTGTTTATTTTTTATTTTGTTGCTTGTGCTTTAGGTGTTATATCCAAAAAATCATTGCCAAGACCCATGTCAGGGAACTTTATTTCTATGTTTTCTTCTAGGAGTTTTATGGTTTCAGGTCTTACATTAAGTCTTTAATCCATTTAGAGTTTATGTTTGTGAGTGATGTAAGATAGGGGTCTCGTTTCATTCTTCTACTTGTGAATATCCAGTTTTTCAGCAGCATTTATTGAAGAAACTGTCCTTTCTCCATTGTTTATGCTTGAATCCCTTGAGAAATATTAGTTGACTGTATATGCAGGGGTTTATTTTTGGGCTCTTGATTCTGTTCCATTACTGTATGTGCATGGTTTTATGTCAGTACATACTGTTTTGATTACTATAGCTTTATAATATAGCTTGAAATCAGGAAGTGAGATGCCTCCCACTTTGTTCTTCTTTCTCAGGATTGCTTTGGTTATTTGGGATATTTTGTGGTTTCAAATACATTTTAGGCTTTTTTTCCATTTCTGTAAAAAATGCCTTTGGAATCTTGAATAGGGATTGAATTGAATCTATAGATGACTTTTGGTAGTATGGACATTTTAACAATATTAATTCTTCCAATCCATGAACATGGAATACCCTTTTATTTATTTGTGTCTTCTAGATTTCTTTCATCAATGTCCTGTAGTTTTCAGTGTAGAAGATTTTCACCTACTTGGTTAAATTTATTTCTAGGAATTTTATTCTTCTTGATGCTGTTGAAAATGGGTTTTCTTTATTTCTTTTTCAGATAATTCATTGTTAGTATAGAAAATGCTGCTGATTTTTGTGTGTCAACTTTGTATCCTGCAACTTTACTGAATTTGTTGATTATACCTAATGGTTTTCTGGTGGACTCTTTAGGACTTTCTATATATAAAAATCATGTAATCTGTAAATAGAGCCAATTTTACTTCTTCCTTTTCAAGTTTGATGCCTTTTCTTTTTCTTGCCTGGATGCTCTGCCTAGGACTTCCAGGACTGTGTTGAATAGGAATGTTGAGAGTAGGCACCCTTGTCTTGTTCCTGATTGTAGAGGAAAAGCTTTCAACCTTTCACCGTTGAGTATGATGTTAATGGTGAGATTGTATTTTTCCTGTAGCCTTTTTTTTTTAATGTAATGTGGATATTCTTTGATACTATACCAGAACTTGACAGGTGGTAGTTTACGGAAGGTTAGTTGCAATGTGGAATCTGAAACCATTTATTCTGTTACATTAAAATGTATTGATCTAGCTTGTACTTTGAATGGATCTTTGACCCATCCAAAGTTTTGTAACATCATGCTTTGATCATTTGGAAAATACTGGTTTACCAAGTTATGCAGATCTTTTAAATTAAATATTGTCATATTTCATCCATCCATCTATCCATCTATCGGTCTGTCTGTCTACCTAAAATTACACTTCACTCACCTCTATCAATCTATCTAAAACTACACTTGCCTCGGGACTTCCCTGGTGGCGCAGTGGTTAAGAATCTGCCTGCCAATGCAGGGGACACGGGTTTGAGCCCTGGTCCGGGAAGATCCCACATGCCACGGAGCAACTAAGCCTGTGCACCACAGCTACTGAGCCTGTGCTCTAGAGCCCCCGTGCCACAACTACTGAAGCCCACACGCCTATTGCCCATGCTCCGCATCAAGAGAAGCCACTGCAATGAGAAGCCCGTGCACTGCAACAAGAGAAGCCACTGCAGTGAGAAGCCCGTGCACTGCAATGAAGAGTAGGCCCCGCTCGCTGCAACTAGAGAAAGCTTGCGTGCAGCAACGAAGACCCAATGCAGCCAAAAATAAATAAATAAATAAATTAATTAATTAATTAATTAATTAAAAAAATAAAAATAAAATTACACTTGACTCACCTGTGATCTCATCAGAAAAGTCTTGATGATTAGAAATCATCAAGGTTACGGTGGCAGACATGAGTTTCTAGAGTTTTGACTTCTAAGTGAAAGCTCAAATTTTATACCATTAACAATGCACATTTGAAGTTAACAGGCTCTCTTCAAATATTAACAGATAGGCAAGTATGAATAACTATAGTTTGTCATTTTTTTTTTCAGGTAAAAATGATATTCTATGAAAAAAGTGGCTAGTTTAGCTTACAACTCAATTGCCACATGCTTAAGAGCTTTTTCTCAAGGTGACCATTGAAATACGTGCCATTTCATCACATAGAATATTAAAAAGATATTTACTCAAGGGTAGAGATCTAGTAAAATTATCTTTACTGTTTCATCAAAGGCATTCTTAAGTGAAACTGGCCTTTTTTTCCTCCCCCCCCCCACCCCTTTCTGTGAGTGCGTGAGGGGAAGAATACAAGAATTACTGGTACAGTTTGGTGTACCTTGATTTGTGCCTGGGCGTCAGCAGTTTTAACCACCATTGCATTTGTACCATTACTGCAAAAGTCAACACAATGAAAAGGCCAAAACTTCTTTGTATTACAATACAGATGGTTTCAGACCCCCTGAAAGCTTCTTGGGGGATTCAGGGACCACATTTTGAGGCCCGCTGGACTAGCACATAGTAGATGTTAAGTACATACATCAACTGGTATTATTGTCTTGTATTACAATGCTTTATTTATAGCTCTGTCTTCTTTGATCCAGGCTCTTATTTCTTCATCTCCAGCATTGGGCACAGTGTCCCAGAGAGAGTAGGACATTGATACATATGGGATTAATGCATGAACTCCTGTGGGTTAGTATTGGGGGAGGTCACGTTAAATAGCTACCTGTTGTGCTGGATGTTAAAAGGAAGGAGGCTGCTTTATGGGATGTGTGGTTCATCTTTTAGTGCTTTCTTGATAACTTTGATGGTGAATGACATTTTCCCCAAGGGCATGAGATAACTGCAGAATTTGATATTTGACATTTGGCTGTTTACCTACATCTCAGGGGTTTCTGTGGTGACATTTGAGCTCATGAAGACATTTCAGGCAGCCGGAGCATGTGTGGTTTCCAACCGTCACCTCTTTCCAGGAATTGGCCCACGTGTCCATTTGGATGTGCACAGGGAACTCAGGTGCTAGTGCAGGGAGGGGGCAGCTGGGACACGGGAGGCTGAGTAGCCACAGGAGGCTGAGTTCCACCTGGATCCATTTCTCCATTAAGACCTGGTTTCTCAGCACTTTAAGCAGTGTATTTAGTTGTTTTGTTTTTTGTTTTTGTTTTTAATGTGATGACAAAAAGTTCATGAGTATTGGAGCCATTACCTTAAAGAGTTGGAAGAGTTTTTTGGTACGCTTTATCCTGACCCTGATATTTGGATAATTAACCTGGAGGTGACTGTTGTTATATTTAGATTTTTCAGAATCGATGTCTGCTTGGCTTCTGAGCTCTTCCTTATTACCAGTGTTGTTTTTCAGTGGGAGAAGCTGCTTTCCTTTGTAAGCAGATTCTCTGTGGTGTGATCAAAATACTCCCTTCTTCCAGAGGGCTCAGAAGTTGAAAGGGAACCCCAGCTGTTGGGCTTGGGAGTTGTGATAAGATGTGTGGTATTCATTGTTTCACAGCATAAGAGATTTTGCCTGGTGTTAACCTGTTTATATGGGTGCTTCCCTAGAAGTCCTCTGTTACCCCTTTTTATGCTAGGGTGCGGTGTACATGTACTGAGGAGAGCTGGGGGTTTTTGGTTGGTTTGTTTGTTTGTTTGTTTGTAGTGATCTAAGCCTTTAGGGCAGAGACAGAAGGGAGCCAGAAAGAGGGCAGAGAGCAGGGCGGGGTGTTAGGGAGGGGCTGCCCCCTCAGGGAACTACAGCGTGTGTGGGCGTCACAGCCTGCAGTGTGCTGTCCCGTGTCCCACCCATTCTGATCCTCACCGTGACCTTACTAGTTCGATAGGGAGGCAGGATTACTACCGAGTTTTATAGGTGTGGAAAGTGAGACTCACACCTGCCAGTCTAAAGTCCTAGGTTAGCCAGGAGTGGGCCCCGGCCCTCAGGCCTCCTGCTTCCTATGGACTCGTGTTAGTTTGTAACCACGCTCGGCCTGCTCTGTGAGTGAGACACTGGCGGAGCTGGTGTGCTAAATGGTGACCTTGGAAAAGACTCCAACTGAAGTCGGAAGGAGCACTAGGAGACGTGCGGAGGTGGGGTGGCCCCCGCCCAAGCTTGGTTCATAGGTCAGGGGCTGATGAGGCCACACGCACACAAAGAGCATCCGACAAGCCTTGTTACGACATCGGAAGCTTTGTGGGGAGCGTGTGGGGCAGGCTGTCGGGCGGGCCGAGAGGTGTCTTAGGAGAGCA
Organism: Balaenoptera ricei; assembly: GCF_028023285.1. Classification (NCBI taxonomy): domain Eukaryota; kingdom Metazoa; phylum Chordata; class Mammalia; order Artiodactyla; family Balaenopteridae; genus Balaenoptera; species Balaenoptera ricei. The sequence continues at coordinate 18,904,785 of NC_082640.1, forward strand.
GGGGAAGGCCACTGGCTTGACTTTCGTTGTGTTTCGAGGGTGAGCTTGGCTGAGGGCTTCCTTGCCTGCCCGCCTGCCCGCCCGGGCTTGGGTGGCTTGAAAGTCCTGCATGTGCTGAAGGGGGTCCCTGGCTTTCTTCCCAGCTTGTCCCTGGAATTCCGGCCTTAGAGTCGTTTGTGGTATGTATTGCATTCAGTTCATTCAGCCTTTTGGGGTGATTTCCCTCCTTCGGCAACAGTCCTCATATCATGGTTGTGTCTTTTGCTGGGCTCTGATCCATGCAGAGCAGAAGGATTCAGGGCACCAGCCTCGGGTCATCGGGGGCTTGGATCTGGAAGTGCTGGTCCCATTTTGGTTTGTATTTTGTAATGAATGCCTGGAGTCAGTCCAACATCCAGTCATTGAGGCGAGTATGTGTAGGGCATCAAAAGGGAATAGTATAATGAATCCCTATATATTCATCATCCAGATTCAATAATTTCAAGATATTTCCCAGGTACAGCTGACTATTATATACAGAGCACTTAATTCTGCTTTCCTTTTATTACCTTACAACAGCTCCATGGGGCAGATATTATTTATCTCCATCTTGAAGATGAGAAAACTGACAGGCCCAGAGAGATTAAGTGAGTTGTCCAGGGTCACACAGCAGCAGCCAACCTTCAAAGCCTGTGTGCTGAGTCCCTCCACTGCACTGCCTGGAAACACTTCTTAGCTTGTCTCACACAGTCCGCTGGAGTCAGACTAGAAGTGGGACCAGGAGATCTCTCCACTTCATTTTCTTTTATGATGATTTTCTTGTGACTTTTCTCTTTCCATTATTCTTTGGCACCCACCTGCTTTATGGGCTTGGAACTTCTGAGTACCATTTGAACCCTGTGAAGCAGACAGTGGTGTACCAAGGACTGGGTGGTAGGAGTAGTCTGCTCTGGTGTGGGTGATAAAGAGGTGCAGTGTCTGTAGGAAATTTAATAGTAATAATAAAACCATCCAAAAGTTTGTCTGCAAAGTCTGAAAGTCTAGAATAGTGCCTATTAATTCTGAATGTTGGTGATAACATATTCCTCCAACAAAAATCTTCTGTTGGTGTGTGTTCTGAATAATTGTTGTGGTAACTTGAGTTTTAACAATATCTATGTAAGCCTCAAATGAGTACTTTTTGATTACTTATCCTTTTTTTTTTTTTAATTTATTTATTTTATTTATTTATTTTTGGCTGTGTTGGGTCTTCGTTGCTGTGTGTGGGCTTTCTCTAGTTGCGGCGAGTGGGGGCTACTCTTCGTTGCAGTGGGCGGACTTCTCACTGCAGTGGCTTCTCTTGCTGTGGAGCATGGGCTCTAGGCGCTCGGGCTTCAGTAGTTGTGGCTCGCAGGCTCAGTAGTTGTGGTGCATGGGCTTAGTTGCTCCGCGGCATGTGGGATCTTCCCGGACCAGGGCTCAAACCCCTGTCCCCTGCATTGGCAGGAGGATTCTTAACCACTGCGCCACCAGGGAAGTCCTGATTGCTTATCCTTTAATAGACATCGTAGATCCCAGGATCCTGCCTTTAAATTAGGAAATTGCTCTGGAAATCACTTAGAAGCATTTGAACAGGAAGTAGTGTTTCTGGCCCAATGCTGGTTTGTCAGTATTTTCAAAACTGGTCTGATGATAAGCCACCTGGGCTGCTTGTTAAATGATAAGATCTTTCCCTTGAAGACTGAAATTTCAGAGGTTGGGGGTGGAGGGGTTGTGCTTGGGTAGTGGGAACCCTCTGTGTTAACAGTAGTCCTAGGTGATTCTTAAGATGAGGCAAGTTTGAAAAACAGTCCTTTTAGGTAGGAAAAACGTTCCTTTGTCAGTGAGTTTGGGAAACCCTGGTTGAGAGTAAAGCAGACTTCTTTCCTCTAGAACTCTGCTGAGCCTTTAATATGATAATTTGCATTACACATTGTGGGGAGTTGGGAGTAAGATTATATACATTAAGCAACATTTCCTAAACTTACTTGACTATAGAATCCTCTTTTATTAGGCACAAACAACACTTTAAGAAACAACGAATTATAACAACTCATGCTCCACAAATTCTAGTTAAAGGAGGCTTCCAGCTAGTGTTCTAGCAGGCTGGCTACTTGGTTTTGTAATGTCCCAGGAGATAAGCAGCTGGGGGGACCCTGCAGTGGAGGAAGTGGGGTTGATGCAGATCACAACACACTGGAGTATAACTTGAACGCAAATTGAGTCCCTTTGGGTCTGCTTGCACACCACTGAGATGGCTCCAGGCCGCTCCTGTGCATGGGGTTGGCCTGGGGCACTCCCAGCTTGGGGTTGTAGGAGGAGCTTCCCTTAGGATGCACTTCCATGGGCTCATGACGGTCCTGTTCTCTGGGGATGCCTTGGAAGGTAATCTGATTTCTCCCACAGGTCCGCACCATGCTTGTCTCAGGAAGTTTTGCCGGTGCTTAGATGGCTGATGAGTTCCTTTGGGGCCACCATTTCAGCCAAGGGCATTCATCTCTAGGAACTCACATTAATGCACAGAGTCAGATCCCTGGACCTTTGCTCCCAACAAAGGGATTGAGCTCATCTGTATTTCACAGTGATTGTGGCAAGAAGATAGTAGTAGAAAACCAGGTGTATAATAGCCATAGGCCTGCTGAGAACTGATGGTGGCTAATAATCTGCTTACTTATAGCTTTGATTATTGTGATTTGAAAATACTCAATCTGAATTATACAAATATGTGAATTAAAAATTGGAGTATTGTAGATAAAATCTACAGCTCTAGTTTATTGCTTGTAATTGCTATAAAATAGTCAGTGTATCCTTATACCCCATTTTATTTAGCTATTCTCCTATTTTTTTTTTCTAACTACTCATTAATACAAATATTGACGCCATGAACATTTTGCACATGTCTCTTCGGGCACATGTTTTCGTGTTTTTACAGCATAGATACCTAGAAGTGGAAGTATTGGGTCATAAAGAAATTTCAGATGTATGTAAACTTCAAATTAACACACTTTTATTACTTATCCTTTTCAACTCTAATTGGCAGGCAGTGATTAACCAAGAACAGGGAGATGGGAATGACTGGCCTCCTCCTCCCCGTCTGCAGGCAATAAAGGGGTCCATTGTAGAGAATTTAAAAACTATGATAAAGCTGACCAAAAGTCAGCCTCCCTTTTTTTTTTCTTGCCTGCTGTTCTAAACAATGTCAGTGATGAGATACTCTTCCTCCTCAAATCTTTTGTGGTCTAGCTTCCATATATTTGCTGCAAAGACTGTTGAGGCTTTTGTTTAACTTTGATAAGCCTTCTCTTTGGGTTCACAGGGAGGCTCCGAAGTGGACCGGGCTCCGTATCTGTGGACGAAGCTGCCCAGGCACATTGGTTGTGAGGGCAAGTTCACGATGACTTGACTCTGGAGCTTGCCATCTCCAGCCCCTGGCGCTACTACTGTGTTAACAGGAGGTTGAGTAAACAGTGATAGCACAGTGGTTGTCTTCCTGTGTGGCCACTGGAGTTTTTGTGTTTAAAAGAACTTGCAGTGTAATATTGTTGCTTGGTACCTGCAAATTTTAGTTCATAGGTGAAATACTTTGTCAGCAGTTTCCCAGAGTGGAATATATACTCCCAGCAGCAAAGTTTGAGAATTCTAGTTGTTCTGCATCCTCACCAGCACCTGATCTTCCTTTTAAAATAAGTGAAATTTCGTTTCACTGTGATATTCCTAATAGTAGATAAAAGTTAAAAAAAACTTTGCAGTACGCATCATCAGAACCATCACATTCAATGTAGCTGTTGGGGTGTGCTCCATAGATGAGAAAAGTGTGGTCTCTCCATCCAACAATGAGATGTTAGGTGCTTTAGTTGAGAGTGACAGTGGCCCTTTGCTGAGCCACTTGAAAGAAGAAGGTTAGCACTGTACTGTCCATTTCAGTGAACATGAAGGCATAATTTAACATAAATAATGTGAGTTCTAAACATCACTTCATATCTATACTAATGTTTCTCATAAGTGTCTTGATCCTTTGTCTGTTTATATATTTGTTCCCAACAGTCTGATTAAAATGAGAAATAGAGGAATAGGAATTGGATGTGCTTTTTGGACCTTTGGATGCGACATTCTATTAGATTTAGATGAAAATTTGTATCGAGATCCTGTAAAAGGACAGCTGGTGACCCGGGGGCACTTAACTTGGTGTTTGTTGGCTGGTTGAGGAGTCATTTGTCACATCCTGCGAGCTCTTTTTTCTTTGTCTTTGTATGACGTCAGGTCTGTGGGGCTGCCCTCTCCTTCCCTCCTCGGTGTTGGTGAGAAGGCAGGGCTGGGGTGGAAAGGGATCCCTTGTAGAGGACGGTGACTCTTTGTCTCGTAGGTCTCTCGGGAGAGCTGTGTGTGCTGATGACGTATGGCCTCCCCCGTCAGTGTACAAGGGGTCGGAGGCACTCCCCTGAGAAAATGTGGGTTTGCAATGACTGGCGAGGCTGTGCTGAGCACCAGGGGAGGGTAGTGATGAAGAGGAGACCCTACCGCTGTGATAACCGGAGCGCCTCAGCTGCAACGAGACTGTCTGCTCAGTGTCCCGCCTGTGGTGGGACGGGGAACGGATTTAATCAGCCTGCTGACCACACGTGCAAAGTAGGACATTGGGTGAGACCTCCGAGGAGCCAGGAGTAGATGAGGAAAAAGAAGGAGCTCAAGGAAAGAGAGGAGGGTCATCTTGCTGTACAGCAGAAATTAACACGACGTGGTAAAGCACCTGTACTCCAATAAAATTAAGTGAAAAAGAAATGGGAGGAGGGGAGGGTACACATGTTCTTAAAAGTGATTATATGCACACAGTTTGCTTGTGATTTAAAAACTTACTGTGGGCAGTTTTCTAAGTTCAAAAAATAAGACAAAATTTCAGACAGTGTAATAAATTTAGTAGTTAATATATAGCACGTAGAATTAAACTTGCTGCCAGCATCCACAAGATAATATTTTAAGCCACAGATCGTTGATGGATTCTGAACACAGCTATAGAATTTCATACCGGAGCCCGGCTTTCCTGAAAATAACCGAATTAGGTGCGGCCCTTCCCCTCTGGCCCTGGTCCTGCTGAGGCTGTGCTCCCCGGAGTCGTCTCGAGTGGGCAGACAAATACCAGGCTGGGATCCAGGGGCAACAGTCCCTCTGTGCTTTCCCACCTTCATTTTCATTTAATGTTTCAGAATGTGGCCTGGCAGGTAACTTTGGGGCTATTTTCTACTCCTCTGGAGAGCAATTCCAGAGGAGCTGACTTTCTCTGGCCTGTGATTCTGCAGCTTTTTGTGGTATCACATTTAAATGCTGTGCTCCATAGTAAGCTATATTTATAGTCTCTGTTGTCTGAGGCTGCAGCAGAATAGACTCTGCTAGCAGACATTTCAGAAGGCCTACGTGAGCATCGTACACGTGGCACTTACACATTCAAAGTGGTGGTGCTGGCAGAATAGTTGTGGCCTTGTATTTGGCGACTTTGTCTCCCAAGTGACAGCTCTCTTGGCTGGTGAGTGTGTGAGAACAGGCCCTTGAGACTTACTATAACACGATGAATGTGTGCGGCTCGGCCATTTGTGCTTCTGGATCGAGCATTAAGGTTTAACAGCCTCACCCTCCTTGCTGAGCGTGGCTGATGAAACATTGGTAAGAATGAGTGTTTTCACATATAAATAGTTGTATCTTCCCACTGAAGGGCTGTCGATTAATTTTCTGTTGCTGCCTTAACAAATCACTGCACTCTTAGTGGTTTAAAACGACACAAGTGTATTTATTATCTGGTAGTTCTCTAGTTCAGAAGTGACATGGGTATCACTAGGCTAACATCGAGGGATTGGCGGTACTTCATGCAGCTTTAGGGGAGAATCCTATTTCCCTGCCTTTTCCAGCTGCATTCCTTGGCTCATGGCCCCCTTCCCTGTCTTCAAAGTCAGCAGCCTAGTGTCTCTTGACTCTGCTTCTCTCATCACATTTCCTCTGCCTCTGTTTTCCACTTCTAAGTGGATTACATTGGGCTCACCCAGATAATCCAGGATAATTTCCCTATTCTAAAGTCAGTGGATTAGCAACCTTGATTCCATCTGCAATTTAAATTCCCATTTGCTATGTCAGGTAACATATTTATAGGTTCTTGGGATTAGGATGTGGACATCTCTGGGGCCATTATTCTGCCTATCACAGGCTCTTTCTGTATTTCCATAGTACCCTGATCTGTGCTTAAGTTATACAGAAGTTGTCCGTTTACATGTATTTCACTGCTCTGAATTTCACAGACTCCTCCAGGGCCACCACATGGTCTGTATCATCTTTGAATTCCCAGCATTTCCACTGCATCTGGCGCACATATAGGGTGCTCAGTAAGTGTCTGCCAAGCTAAACAGAACTGTTTCAACACCCCGATCTTAAGAACGAATTTAAGAGCTAGAGAATTGTGACTTTACAGCAAAGCAGTGAGAGCTCAAAACCCCTTTTATCTCTTGACTTCTGTAAAGCCATTGAATGCAAGGCTCAGACAACCTGCGTGTGCAGTAGAATGCATTATTGTAGCCATCTCTCAGGAGGATTCCCATCATCTGATACTGGTCATGAGTGTGAAACCAAATGAACAGAATGAATTACCGCTTGTCTATTTGAAAACTGCTCTCTGCTAAACAGAGTATCGCTTCTTAATAAATCATGGAAAATGGAAAATCTCATACCAAACATTCATTATTGGCTTCCTCCTAAGGATAATACTTTAAAACTGTGAGAACTATCAGATTATGTTTGTATAAATATACCATATAAATCAGCACAATAGCATAATTTGATCTTTCTTTATATTATGGCTGAAGATGAATTCTTGTCAGTTAAGTTTGACCTTGTCTAAATGCCCTTTGCGCTGCCTTTCAGTGTTTAATTAGTAGGAGGCAAACCTAGGATGGAGAAACATCCCCCAAAACTTGCCCAGCATACCTGGTGAGACAGCATAGGGAGTGGGAATGCTGAGAAAACCCACATTCTTTTGCAGGATTGGCACACATTCAGGTGGTTTTAAAATAGAGTTGCACATGTGTTGCATTTGTCTTGGTATTTGCATTTTTTAAATCAAAGCTGGCCCTAACAGAACAACGGGCTTTCTGAAGTTTTTATTAAATGCTGGTTGCTTTGAGGGTGGCCTGCATGTTTGGTTTTTATGTGAGCAGGAGGTGGATGGTTGTCACCAGTAGAAAGGCTCCTTCACCTCTGCCTCACTCCACATCCTTTGGAACTTCCTAGCTCTCATGTTTCCGTCTCATTTCTGTTTCCCAGCACATGCCCAGCGCAGCCCTTTTCCTCCCTCCGTGTCCCCAGTCCAGCATAAATATATCTATATACCTGCCAAATATATCTCAGCCCCTCAGGGCCTTTGTAGTTGGCACGGTGGCATAGGGCAGTGGTTTTCAAACTGTTGTTTATTTTTTGAAGTGTTGGGAACTCCTGTATTTTAAAAAAATGCTATCTTACACAGATACTGAAGATACAGCAAATGGGTTAAGATGGAACTGCTCAGGTGAGGCTGTATGGGACCCAGAGCCTGCCCTGCTCAGGGCGGTGACAGGGGCCAAGTGTCCCAGGATCCCTCTGGTAACGCAGAACCCACTTGAAAAATTCCTAGCAGAGTAGAAAGAGCACAGACTCCGCCACTTACTAGATGTGTGCTTCGGGCAAGTCACCCTAGTTTTCAGTTTTGTTACCTTTAAAATGGAAATTATAAGACCTACCCCGCTGGGTGGCTGCAAGGATGAGATGAGATTATGCTTGTCGGGAGCCTGGGATCTGAGAGCTTGCAATAAATGGTAGCCTCAGCTGTTGCTTTTGAGAGTCTCTTCCCGGTCTGCTCCTCCCCCCAACCCTTCCTTCTCCCTTCCTCTTCCTCCCACTCCCCTCCCCTCCCCTCCCACGCCCTCCTCTTTCCCTCCTAAGCCTGTTCATATGAACCTCAGCCTTCTCTAAATTCCTGTACCATTCATTATATGTTTCCTTAAAATGTTTTCAAAATGACTTTTTCTGTATTTATAAAAGTAATATACGTCTACTGCAGAAAATTAGAAGAAAATAACTATAAGATCTCTTAAGACAGGGGCTCTCTCTTTTTTTTAAAATTTATTTGTTTATTTATTTTTTGGCTGCGTTGGGTTTTCGTTGCTGCTCATGGGCTTTCTCTAGTTGCGGCGACCAGGGGCTACTCTTTGTTGCGGTGCGCGGGCTTCTCATTGTGGTGGCTTCTCTTGTTGCAGATCACGGGCTCTAGGCACGCAGGCTTCAGTAGTTGTGGCACACGGGCTCAGTAGTTGTGGCTCACGGGCTCTAGAGCACAGGCTCAGTAGTTGTGGCGCAGGGGCTTAGCTGCTCCGCGGCATGTGGGATCTTCCCTGACCAGGGCTTGAACCTGTGTCCCCTGCACTGGCAGGCAGATTCTTAACCACTGTGCCACCAGGGAAGTCCCCAGGGGCTCTCTTTTTTATTGTTATTTTTTCTCTTCCTGATGTGTAAATATAGTAGGAAACACCCACTTAATCATACTTAATCATACTTTCTGGTAGATAAGCTGCCACACAGTTCTCTCAAAGTTAGTCCTTAATTCAGACTCCTAAGACCATAAGTTTTGTAACTGCTCTTGAACTGGAGCTCTCCTGTATTTTACAAAATGCATAGTGTATTTGGTCTAGAAAAATCTGAAAGTTTCCAGTTCAGTAAATTTGTAGATGAAATGCCTTAGTACGTATTTCTTCCTCTAAAACAGCTGAAAACGTGCTTCATTTTTACTGTTTCATTTAACCAAATGGCATTTATGGGAGTGAGGTAGCCTCAAGCTGTCTGGGAGGATGTTTGGCTTGAGGCCCACGACTGATGCGGCCTAGGCATCTCGAGGGCCTGGGAACAGACACACACAGCGCTTGGCTTCCCTGGTCCTTTGGTTCTGTCCTTAAGTCCATCACAGCCTGGGCTGATAGCAGACTTGCTGTGGAAATGCATTTTGAGTTCCAAACCAGTGTTGTGCAAATTGACTTCGAGAACCTTGCAGGCTGACTGTGTTTCTTTCATATTTTGTTTTTTTCTCTTTTCACGTTTCATCAAGCTCTTGCTTTAGTGCTTGCTGTGTACGTTTGATCAGAAGGCAGCTAAAGGCATCCTGAAATCAAGAGTCGTGTTTTGAATATCCCTCCCTAATGTGGTCAGACTAACTCCCTCGCGCGCTGTGGAGAATGTGGACCCCGTGTCTGGCTGCCAACCCTCAGCTGCCCGGGTTCCTTGTCTGTCCACGCGCAGGGCTCCTTCCGTGGCCACTGCCTTCTCTGCTCCCCTCTCCTGGATGCCTCCTGCCCCACCACTGAATCTGGGCACTAGAGTATTGAAGTGGTGGGAAGATGGTGTCGTGACCTTAGGTCCCGGCTGCCTGCGGCGTGGGTCAACGCAGGAAGCGTGCTTTTTAGCTTCAGGGGGGAGCATCTTTCTGCAAAGGAAAACAGGCTGTTGTGTTTGTTTTCCTCAACTGAAACGCGGTTGTATCTCTTCTGTAGTAGATCTTTTATTTTTATGTACCGACAGGGGAATGTGTTGCTGGACTCCCCTGAGCAGATCTCAGTAATATGCTCCTTTCCACGCCACAGGGGGATAATTCTCCCGTTACACTGGGAACCCTGAGAGTGCTTTCTCCTATAGATTGGGAACATTTTGCCTGGACACCGGATCAGCCTCCAAACTGGTGTTTGAGGACACGTGCCTCAAACCTTGGAGATAGGGCTTTATTGGAATGGAAGGCCAGGCATATGGTTCTCCTATTTATAGGGGCTCTCAGAAAACACGTGGAGCTGGAGTCTCACCAGCGCCTCTTGGACATGCCCGCATCTCTCTTGCCCGATTCCAGCCCCGTGGATAGCTTTCCTTTCTATTTGGATTCCCTTCCAGCAATATGTATTTGATGTGGGCAGTTTTGTAGAGGAAGCCTGGTGGCCTTTGTGAGACACTAAGAACTCGTCCTTGTAATGCGATGAACAGGCATTTTATTCAGAACCTCCCTGGTACAGTGCTGGGGTTTTGTTCTGGGAGGGGAAGCCGAACAGTTACCTTCTTCTCACCCCTCCCCCTCCTCCTTTGGGAATGAATGTTCAGAGCACTTCAGTGGGTCCCTTTGAATTTGCCAGTTCACAGAGGGAGGAGACACTGCGTCACAGTCTGGAGCCTCCTGGTTGCTGACCTGATTGGATTACTTGAAATAACTTCGTGTGCTTGGTTAAGAGTATGCGTTGTTGAGAAAGCGTATTTTTTGTTCTAAGAACTCTAAGAGTGTTTCCTAACCAACATCTCTCCCAGTCCTCCACCTGAAAGAACTATCAGTAGGTATCTCCAGAGTTATCTGCTGTTTGTTAGATAACTGGGAGCAGGAATATTAATGGTACAGTATGTGCTTAAACAGTGTTTTCAATGGAGAGAATTCAAATCATAAAACAAGGGAGTCTTCCCCGCCCCGGGAATCTTTACAGCATTTTGGCCTGGAATGGTTAATGTTGCGAGTTGGGCTGTGGAACTGTTGCTGTGGCAACCTCAGCATGAATTTCCAGACTGTTGGGTTTTTCTTTTTAACAGGAGGCACACTGTGGTAGTGATCTGTTGTTTTAATCAGCGCTCGCTTGCTTGCTTTTGAGGGAAGGAGAAGATGGTGGAGAAGAAAAGAGACTTTTGCGTGTGTACTTTCTGGAACGCAGACTGCTGTGAACTGTGCTCTGAAGGGTACGCAGGGCTGGCAGGGGAGGTGCCGGCTGGCACGCTCCCCAGCGGGCGGGCGGCACTTGTGTTTGAGTGCGTTCCAATTTGGGGGGGGGGTTCTATCACGAGAGCCACGTGCTTCTTCGCATCCTTGGCCCCCAGCTGCCCTGTGATCGCTCCCTCGCAGGTTTGATGAGAAGAGTGGAATGGGGGGCTGAGGGCGGGCCTCTGCAGAAGAGCATTTGCTCCCGGGAGGAGGCTGCAGTGTGTTGCTCTGGGACCACCTCATTGCTCGGGAGGTGATAACGGAGCCCTGGGGTCTACCAGAGGACCACACAGCACTTTTCCCCTCCAGCTCTGTGACTGCCGAATTAAACGATTGCCTGTCGGTCTTCTCCTTGAACAGCTATAGCAAAAATTTGTTTTGCCAAGAGCAGGCTCAGTTCTAAATTTCCCGAAGTTTTTTGCGGGGTGGGGGGCAGGGAGTGGCTGTTCAAGCAAAGGCATCTTCCTTTCTCACTCGGAAGTATTTTTTCCACTCAAAATAAGTGAAAAAAAAAAATGGGTTGAGGGAAATTTATTTTCAGAAGAGAAAAGGAACGAAAAACATCTCCAGCTCCGCTCGAGGATGTTGAAGATGGACTGAGCGAAGGCCTAGGGAAACTGACATTAGAAATTGATGAAAACAAACCAACAAACTGTATTGTTTCATCATTAATGGCTCAACTTGTGTTCTTGCCCCCCTGCTTAATGCTTGTTCTTTTCTGGTTATGGAGAAAAACAAAAATACTCTTTTGCTTTGACCCAGGCACAGAGATGAGAGCAGAAATCAAATTGACCCTACGTCATAGCTCATTACTAGGCAGAGAAGCAAACTATGTTGAGAAGACTGTGTCTCCCTCAAGGACTTGCTAGGCTGTATATTATGACCAGGAATCACCAAGCTTCTGGCCCAAGTCCAGATCGGGAGCCGTGATGCCGTGTGGCCAGCTGCTTTCAGGAGGGTGGGTCCTGCATCTACCACGGTGACCCCGCTCGACTGTGGGTGCCCAGGTCACTGCAGTGGTGGCTTCAGTGCCTTCGTTGCCTTTTCTTGAGCTCCCGTGCTGGGAGAGCCCGCCATGCTGACCCAGGCGTGGGTGCCAGCTGTGGGAGCCACGGCCGCAGCTGCTGTCTGGGCGTCTGAAGTGGGGCAGCCGCGCACGGGGAGGCCAGGCCACACTCTCCAAGAAGTTTGAGTCACTGAAGTAACCGTTGGCAGCTGGAAAGTAACGGCCGTGAACAGAAAACCAGCTGGTCTCCTGCTCTCTAGAGGCTGGGCCAGAGTGGCAAGAGGGAGAGGAACAGAGCCAGGAGCAGAAAAATGTACTGTGATTCTAACGTGAAAAGAGAAATTGTCTTAATTGAAACTGATGTACAGGTGATTCCTAGGAAAGAAAGACACAGTATAGGGAACGCTTTGAAGAACTCACTGTAAAATAAAAATTAATAATAAAATGTATAGATAAGAGGTATTCTGCCCCTATACGATAAAGTTGTCTGTGATTCTTACATGACTTGGATGGTACAGAAACTCAAAGGAAGAAAAAAAATCAACCTTGTCCTATTCCCCTTGAAGGAGGAAACCATAGATGCATGAGAAGCACTGACTTTGCAGAACAGTGTCAAAGCCCAGAATAAGCAGAGGCTTTCACAAATGCTGGGGACAAAACAGTCAAAAAGGGTCTTACGTTTGGAGCACAACCAAGGAAGAGGCAGGCTCCGCAGGTGGAAGATGATATAAAACAAGCAGTTTGGGTCTCTTCGACATTCCCCGCTGCTCTACTTGCATACCAGCCTGACAGAACTGGATGGAGAGTGAGGGCAGAGATAGGGAGTTGTCATGTTCAGGACAGAGCTCTCTCCCTCTTTTTTTTTTTTTTTTTTGGCCGTCCCGCGTGCCTTGTGGGATCTTAGTTCCCCGACCAGGGATCAAACCCATGCCCCTGAAGTGGAAGCATGGAGTCTTAACCACTGGACCGCTGGGGAAGTCCCTCTCCCTCTTTCTTAAGTGGAGATGTGGAGCCAGTGGAGGCTGAACTTGACCTCTCAAGTTCCCTTCTGCCGTGGAGCCTCTGTTAGAGAATCAAGCTGCAGATACTGATCTTTCAGCCCAAGGATTTCTACCCTTTTAAACCTGTCCCTTCTGTGTTAGTTTTCTACAGCTGTGTAACAAATCACCACAAATTCAGCAGTGAAAAACAACATGTTTATTAAAACACTTTAATAAGTGTAACAATAAATACATTTATTATAGCAACTTCTGTGGGTCATGAGTCTGGGCGTGGCTTAGCTGTGTCTCTGCAGGATGCAGTGGGGTGGCTGAAGGCTTGACTGAGGGCAGATCTGCTTCCACGCTGACTTACAGCCTAACTTCATCAAATCCAGCGAGAGCGAGAGCGAGCGAGCGAGCGAGCGAGAGAGAGAAAATCTGTAGCAAGATAGAAGGCACATCTTTTGCAGTCTGATCACAGAACTGGCATCACCTGTATTCTTTGGATTAGGAGCAAATCACAGATCCCACCCACAGGCGGGAAAGGGGATTATGCAGGGAGTGAGTGCCCTCTTAGAGGCGGGAATCATTGCAGGGGAGGGTCTCAGAGGCTGCCTGCAGCACAGTAGAACTCTGAGGTGCTTCTCTTCGTCTTGAGACTTTGGCAACATGCCTTCAAGCAATTTGAGGTCCGTGGTAAAAGGGCTGCCAGAAAAGATGCCAGTGAAGATGAGATGTGATCTGAACTTTGAAGTGGTAGCTCAAGAACTTCCATATTCCAGGGGCTTCGGGACAAGGGACAGTCTGATTGGCAGGAGGTGTGCAACGAGACCTGCTTTTTGGGGTGGTTTGGGAGGTGGAGCTAACTGACACTGCTCTGGAGGATGCAAAGGCTTTTTTCCAGCCAAGAAGGGAGAGGAACAGGGTTAAGCTGGTCACTCTAGGCAGGGAGAGCCGCAGGAGCAGAGGCGCTGGAACTTGACCAGGCGCAGTTTGTTTTGAGGAGAAAGCTAACAGGTTTGTGAGGCTGGTCTTGAGGGACATGGAAGGTCATGAGTGAGAGTGTGGCTGGAAGGGTAGTTTGGGGCAGGTTGTGTTCCATCAGAGGAAGTGGAGCGTGGTCCTGTGGGCAGATGGGGGCTTTAAACCAGGATAATGAATCAGGACTGCCCGCTTCCAGCTAACTTTGCAGGCCCGCTCCCTCCTGTCATGCCTTCAGATGTGGAGACTCAGTCATTCAGTGGGCCAGGCGAGTGGCATTGCCAGCTCTGAAGAGCTGATGAGGAATAGTTTTTATTTTATATCTGTCAATAAAAACCAGTTTTTGTAAAAAAGACATCTTTTCGTGATATAGTGTTGTCATGTTGGATGTGAAGAAGAAATGGTCGCTTTTCCCCCATAATTCTTTAAGGAACAGCTTTACACAGCATTTTAGCACCTGATTTTTAAAAGGAAGAGAAACTGGCACCCGCGGCACTATCGGCATCACTGATGACACTAGTGAACATTGTGTACTGATCAGCGTCGTGTGACGTGGCTGGGAAGCTTATGGTAGTTGGATGTGTGTCTGTGTTGGGCTTTGTGTGGCTGTTACCTCTGTCCCGGCCGCCCACCGTTTACTTTGATGAAGCTGGCATTTGTGTGCTTCTGCAGATGTGATATCAGCTCGGTACATAGCACTAGCACTCTATCTAGTCTTGCCCTTTTCAGGGTTGACTCAGAACACTTATTTCCCAGTGGTGATGAGAATTACCGTGGAGGCCCCGTGGATCTCTTCAAGTCATTTGTTGTCTGTAAGAATGGGGAATCCTTTCCATAGAGAAGAAGTGGAATCTGGGAGGAGTCATAAAAGAAGTCATGGATCTGGAGAAGTACCGTGCCATGTCGTTACCAAGTGCTGTCCAGACTTACTTGAGAAAATGGCAGTGAAGGCACCACAGAGCAACAGTAAGGTTCCCCATTGCCTCCCGGCCTTTTTTATCACGTGAAACTAGGCTGCAGTGATTTACTTGATTGTGATTGTTCTGCTCCAGACATCAGGTGTGTTTGACAGGGGTTGGAGTGGGGCCCCGTTGGAAGGAGGCCCAACACCCCCTGCTTACTTGGCCTCGTTGTTCTGGAGGTCGCTCCCTGTGGCCTCTGGGAACGCAATAAACCCGTTCACACAGGTGGCAGTGGGACCTAACTCCAGCGTGGAGGAGCCTGGGGGAGGAAGAGTCAGCCGGAGCACAGAGGGAAGGGAATTCAAGTTCAGGAACATGTCCTTGTGCCTCTTACATTAGGCAGCGTCATTGATGCGAGGTTTCACAACTCATCAACCTTCAAGTCTCAGGGTTTAATACAACTTGCTTGAACAGAGTTATATGCAGGCTAGGTGACCCTTCTTCATCCTCTCTAGGGTCACTTCAGCAGGAGGAGAGAGATGGAAGAGGTACGTTGGAAGTGAGACGCGTCCCTCCTTACAGTCCACTGGCCTGACCCAGTCACTCGCCCCAGCACGTGGCGGGGGGGCTGGGGAAGTGGGTGGTGCAGGGAGCGCGTGGAGCGCTCGTCCGCCCCCCTGCCTGCCTGGCTTCGACCTCATGGTAGCTTTTCTGGCAGGCAGGTGCATTAGAATCCGTCACCTTTGTGGATCTTGACGAGGGTGTTCTCATCCTGCATGTCCTCCGGGGAGTTTAGGAAGAGCTGGTCCCACAGGCAGCAGAGCGTAGTAGCCCGTGTGGGCTCCAGCACCAGAGTCTGAATTCTTGATCCACCACTGACTGTAACTGTGGGCAAATTATTTACCTTCTTTGTCTCAGTTTATCAGTAAAATGGGGTCACTGATAGGACAGTTGTAAGGATGAAATGGTTATTAACTGACTAAAGTTTATACTATATATAAAATAGACAAACAACAAGTCCTACTATATAGCACAAGGAACTATATTCAATATCTTGTAATAACTTACAATGGAAAAGAATCTGAGGAAGATGTATATATATATATATATACACACACACACACATATAAACTGTATATAACATATGTATGTGTATATATACGTATATAACTGAATCACTTTGCTGTACACCAGAAACTAACACAACATTGTAAATCAACTCTACTTGAATTTAAAAAAAAACGACTAAAGTTTAGAATACTGCCTGTTACCTGGTCAGTACTCATCATCGTCGTCGTCATTGTCAGCCTGAAACAGTGATCCACTTTTCTTCTGTGCCCGCAAGGCTGTTGGCCCTTTGTGTGTGGGTATGTCAAGAACTAACAAATTATCCTTAGGTCTATTTATAGTTTTCTTTTATCTGTGGGGGAAAGAAAAGTTGATGGTCAGTTTCCATTAAAATATTTTAGCATGTTTCTCTTTGTCTTAATGAGAGTTAAACCCCAATTCCTCAGATGCGTTTGTAAACAGTGGACGCTTTGTAGAACTTCTGGTTGTCGCAGTTTTAATTCTTTGGTGTGTGCCTTCTCTCAGGCGTTTGAGGGAATGGATCTGCATCTTTGAATTATGTTAATTTATTTTAACCTGTGCGCTCCGGTAGTAATGAGGGAGGCAGCTATCAGAGCTGCCTTCGCAGTGCTCTGGGGAATGGTAAGAGATCTCTCTCCAGGCTTCGAAGGTCTCAGCATGTCTCTGGGTTGACAGAGCTGCGAGAGCGAAGAGGAAGCTACCAGAGCTCGTTCACCTCTCCGGCAATCTGTTCTCTGTTCTCTGTTCTCATCAGCTGTTTCCAAAAAGCCTTCAGCAAGATGATGTGTGACATTCAGCTGATACCATTTGCAGCCAGTCTAAAAAAACTCTAAACCCGTGGCCTTTTGGAGTGTCTCCTTTGCAAAAGAATCATCCAGTAAAGCTTGAGGCTGAGGTTCTTAAGTGTAAAATGAATTTTGTGCCACAGGCAATCATTTGGCTCCAAATTTGGTGAAGGGCTGAGAGTTGATGTAGCAGAGAGCTCAGTGCTGGCTTGCAGACAGTAACGTCTGGGAGCAGGGAAAGAGGGCACTTCCTCCCGTGGCCTGGGCGGAGTGTTGAACGACACCCAGCATGTACCTCATCTGCCTCCATTTGGGACAGAGGAATGGAAGGGTTAGGAAAGCCTCCTGGCTTGATCACCGCATCTTTTCAGGGAAACCTACTGTGGCACGATGCTCTCGCTGCCCGGGAGGGAGAAACCGGACAGACAGGGCAGATACATGTCCACACAGGCATGGGTCAGCCAGCTCCACGGGCCGTGTGCTGCGTAGTGTCACCGCTACATAGCTCTTGTCTGCATTCAGGCGTGGTCTTGGTCCTGCGTAAAAAGGGTGGCAAGTGGGATAAGTGGTAACTGAGAACGCACTGCTGGGACTCAGAGTGGAGAGAGCGCAGGCGTGTGGGACACTGGAGGGTGGAGACGGGCACCGTGGTGGGTCCAGTGTGGCTCTGGAGTCTGACCAGCTGGTGTCACCCCGGCCCACTGCTTCCTCACAGGAGACCAAACCCAGGCAGTTTTTTTCATGCTTCAGATTTCTCCTGGATGGAACGGGGGTACTAATAGTGCTTACGCCATAAAGTGGTTGTGCGTTCACGCATGTCCAGTCCTTTGGATGCTGTCTTGACATACTGCGAGTGTTCAGTTGTGTTATTACTATTATTCAGGAATTCTTGGAGAAAAGTTAATAAAAAGTAGGTTGAGGTTAATTGTGAGGCACCTCTAATGTGATGTGATGCTAAAGAATTTGGACTTTATCCTGTAAGTCTTAAAAAAATTAAGCAAAGAAATGGCATGAAGAAGTGTTTTAGAGATGTTGGAACACTGGCAGAGTGGTCCAGGATGGACCAAAGGTTTCACTGGGAACCTGTTGAAATAATGAATGCAGGTGTGCCTTAGGTGTGCACCCAGGCGGTAGCCATGGGAACATAAAAGAGGAGCTGGAGCTCATTGGACTGTTCCCTTTCTTTGCAGTGTATATTAGGTGTTAAATTAGAGGTTGAGAGAGTGATTGAATAGCTAAGTTGGAGACTGTCCAAAACTAGATCCCCATAGACACACCATTCATTGTAGTAGTTTCATCCTTAGTCATTCATACACATATATACACACACACACACACACACACACACACATACGTATATATGAATTATATATATGATGTTTTAGGTTTTTATGCTTTCCCATCATTGTGACTGTATTCACTCTGCTGAAGGTAGAAAGTAGGTTGACTGATTACTAATTCCTAGATAAATTTTCTAATTAAAAGAAGAAAGAATTATGGCTGTCATTTGGTCCTGCAAATGATTTCTTTCTTATTCAGTTTTATTTTTCTCTACAGGAAATGTTTGGTGACTCCTGTTCTTAATTTTATCTTTTTCTTAACTGGGGTCCTATGCCTGTGCTTGCCTGATTTTTCCTGTGCTGTCTTTTATAGCTACAATAGTGGAAGCATTGTCATGTATATAAATTCCAAAAGTTTTCATTTGAACCACTTTGCTCCCTAGAGAAATCTGCATCCTGCTTTATCTTTTGTTTGTATGTGGGAGTGTATCGAGCAATGCCTGAGTGACTCATGTCCTGCTCTGTGGGAAGAAAGTTCTGGTATTGTTTGCTTTGTGTGCAGTGGAGGCCGGCTTGTGGGATCTGGCCCCAGTGGTCCTTCCTAATGGGGAGGGAGCTAGCTTGAGAATCTGGGTCCTCCTGGATATTCTGGGTCTTTCTCACTGGTCGCGTCTTGTTTCTCTAGAAGGTGTGAAGATGTTGTGATGATATTTTTATGCCTCTGACTTGGCACAGGTAGCTTTTTGGTGACTTTACACCTACTCTTCTGGCACATCTTCAATTTGCGGTTTAAAAAAAGATGAAAGTGGCTGGAGAGCGGTTTGAACGAGGTAAAAGCCACACCAGAGATGGGGATTCTGGGGAGTGGAGTGTGGGGTCCAGAGCCACCTATCTGGTCCCTGATAATTGAATCATAAGGAAAATCACTGCCTTACCTCAAAATCTCATTTGAAAATAAAAACAAAGTCTCACCTAAAAAATAGAAACTGAATGCTAAGTGAACTTTAAAAAAAAAAAAAGAAAAGTAGCTCTCAAGCTGCAAAAACAGATGCTTTCTTTTGGCAACTTTGCTTGTCAAACCTAAGCTGAATATGAGTGGAGAATAAGTTCTTAACTATTAATTTGGAGTCTAGATGAAAATGAGTCTGAATTCTCATTTCAAAATCTTATTTGGCTGACTGCGGTGAAAAATGTGTCATTGTTTACTAATTCGGAATCATACCCTGTAGCATTTTAAGCCAAATCTGAGCATGTCATGGTCAAATGTAAATGTGCGTATTTCCATTTATTTCTTAATAGCGCAGCCAGCTGAGTTGATAGGCCTGTCGTCGAAGCTGGGCTGTATTGCTCTTGTGCTGACGCCTGCTCAGCTCTGGCGCTGGATCTTGGGTGCAGGTCCGCGTCCAGAGGACCTGGCTGAGGACACGGATGCAGCCACACAGGTGTCCACCAGGCCCCCTCCGGAGGAGCCCACTCATGTGCTTTTCTCGGGTTGTCTTTCTAAGGCCGAGTGTAAGGAGAGGAGATGTCTTCTTTAGGTTGTCATTCCTGGTTTCGTGGACACTTTTTTACTTTGTCTTCTCTGGAAGCTACTGTGTCCAGACTGAAGGGCAGACAACATGGTGTTTCGTGCTGCTCTCTCTTTAACTCAGTAAATCCCAACTCTTGTCTCCCATTGCTCAGCTTGACGCAGGTTTACGGGACCGGTGCCTTCCAGGCCTATCCAGGTGCCCTTTCCTGTTATTCTAGACCCTTGACTTTGATGACCCAAAACTTGCTTGTGTGCCTTCATTGTCTTGTCTGCAGTCTGTGGCCAAGGACTTTTGAGTCCCTTTGGTACTTACAAGAGTCAGGTTGTTCTTGTCAGGGACTCTAGTTTCATGCTTTTGGGCTTTTTTTTTGGTCCTCCAGAACCGCCCTGCTAGTCTTATCTAGGTGCTGCCGAGCTCTCCTGGCTGGACCCCGTTAGCCTGGAGTCTGAGTGACCCTTTCCTCTAGGTCTGGGCAGCCCCACCCCATTTTCCTGAGTGCAGTCACTCGTCGTCCTGCAGGATGTCTCCTCCTTCTGCTTTCTCTTCTCTTCTGCTCTCTGTCCTTGCCCACGTGGTAGCCTGCTAGGTTTGAGTGCAGTCTCTCTGCACTCCCTTCAGGTATCTCCCTTCATAACAGCAGCACCAGTACGGTGCTCACTGTAGCCAGACGTGGGTCTCAGTCTTGGGTGCTTTTCGCTGTTTTGCAGATGGGACAACAGAAGTACAGAGAGGGTAGCTCACTGCCCCAGATGGTTGGGCGGCTAAGTCGGCGAAGTGGGATTGGAACTTAGACACCTAGCTCTGGAGCCAGTTCTCTTACCACTGCTGTATACCGCTTGCTGAGTCTTGGTTCCTCTGCTCTCCGGCCCAGTGGTCCCCGGATGGGCTAGCTCGCTCATGTGTGCTCAGCCACCCTTTAATACAGGCAGGTGTGGTGTTTTGAACCCTTACCTAATTGTGTGACTTCGGACAAGCTTTGTAACTTCTCTTATCTGTTTCCTCACCTAACTCAGAGGCATTTGAGAAGATTAACTGTGAGTCAGTAGCAAGGTGCTTGGCACATAATAGATGTTCAGAAAATGGCAGTTAGTATGTTTTTTATGAAAAAGTTGAGAACTGTTATTAACTTGAGAAATATGCTAGTTCATGTTTGCAGTTAGTCAGTTTGGGTTTATGGTGGATGGAGCCAAGAAAAGAGACCTCTCAATTTTCATTCAGTTTGGGACGAAGCAAGGCTTTTTTTGCTTTTCTTTTTTCCACTTAAGAGCTAAAGGGATCGGAGAGAATTTTTCCATTCAAAACAGAATACCTTTACCATCTAGTTAAGCCTGAAGATACTGGTTTATCTTTTGCATATCTTTTTTCCCATTTACTTTATCTCTTAACAAATGTTGACTCATTTAATGTCTAGCTAGAGTAAAGGCCCTTATAAAAATTTTTCTCTAAAAGCACAATAAAATAGTATCTGCTTTCATCTAATTGCAGTCTTTGAAACTGACTTCAAATGTTGTTAGGTGGTGCTAAATCATCAGCAGTTACTGCTTTAATTAATGGGGATGAAAAACCGCTTGATCTGTGAACCTCTGTTTTCAGCCCGCTTTGTATGCTGAACCCCCCACCTGCCTCAGTCTCCTAAAATAAGACTGGCCCTCCTCGGTGCTGCTTCATTGGCGTGATGTTTGTCTTTCATTCAGTTCGGCTTTCTGTAGTCTTTCATTTACTTAATCATTTTCTACCAAAAGAGGCTTTTGGGGGAGGGGGCATGTATACTGAGGGGGCTGGTTACAAGCAGCGGGTTATTTTGGTGCAAACCAAGGTTTTTTGTTTTTTTTTTTTAATATAAATTTATTTATTTATTTATTCATTTATTTTTGGCTGTGTTGGGTCTTCGTTTCTGTGCGAGGGCTCTCTCTAGTTGTGGCGAGCGGGGGCCACTCTTCATCGCGGTGCGCGGGCCTCTCACTGTCGCGGACTCTCTTGTTGCGGAGCACAGGCTCCAGACGCGCAGGCTCAGCAGTTGTGGCTCACGGGCCCAGTTGCTCCGCGGCATGTGGGATCTTCCCAGACCAGGGCTCGAACCCGTGTCCCCTGCATTGCATTAGCAGGCAGACTCTCAACCACTGCGCCACCAGGGAAGCCCAAACCAAGGTTTTATGAAGGAGCTTTCCCCCGAGTGTGTTGGATGGTGGCAGACCTCTCAGCGTGGTTTTGACGCCTGAGTCCTTTTGGAGAACCGTGCAAGGAAACCTTTTGTCCAAGAAGAACTTTGGCCTGCCCGAATTCCTGGAGTACTGGCCATGGCCAGCTCAGGCAAATGATTAAAAACAGCAGCACTCTTTCATAGGCGTACTCCTTTGAAAATTCTCACATTTGCTTTTTCTGAACTTCAGTAAGACTGTACTTATCCAAAGGTTGCTTTTCTGATCACCTAATAGAACTCACGTAGTAGGACATGATGGTTAGAGAAGAGCCCTTCATATGGCCCCCGAGTCCCCCTTCAGTGTGGAGATGAGGAAACCGAGGCAGGGGAGGTGACCCTTGTTCCAGGAACATGCCTGGAACAAGGTGGCGGAGCAGAGTGTGGGCTTGGCCCTGCAGTCAGACTTCCCGGGCTCCCTCCACATCCTGACCCTCCCAGCGTGGGTAGTAACCACCCCCCACCTCCTTCAGAGCAGCTGTGAGCGTTGGACAGGTTAATTCATGTAGAGCCCCACCATAAGCTCTCAAATGTTAGTTACTCTGTTATAATTGTGGTAAATAGCCCCTTGCATTTCCACAGTGCTTTGTGGCTTACAGAGCGTTTTCTCACTTGTTCTCTCATCCGATGCTCACAGCATCATCTTGAGGAGGTATGTCTGCTATTAGTGAGCGCTGGCCCAGGGTCACCCAGCGCTCAATGTGTGTGACCAGAGCCTGGTCTTGCAAACTCTCAGGAGTGTTGAGAACCAAGGTGTATGTCCCAAAATGTGCCTGAGTAGATGCATAGAGGTTACAGAATTCATGCTTTGAAACTCATGCATTGTGTGATTGCAGAAATTTCCTTTGCTGATAACCTATCTCCTTTTAGGTACAGTTCTAGAGAAATGTTTAATCCACTTTGTCCTCCAGCTACACGAGCTTGGAAAGTGTTAGTAAAAATGTCAGGTACAGCACCGGTTCTGAAAACAAACAAATAGAACCATGATTTCTTCCCAGCCCCGTAAACTGGCCGGGACCTCAGCCTCCGGGGTTTTCTCTGGTTCTGCAGGGGTCCTGATGCTGTGTGCTGTGCTCCTGGAGTAGCGTGGGTGCCCCGCTTTCACTCCGCACGTGTGCAGTCACGTGTGCGGCCTGGGTGCCTGGGAGGCACACGCTGATCCTCTGCTCCGGAGATCGCAGGCCCCCCGTGAGAGGGGGCTCCCTCCAAATAGGATGGGCTTTGGGATTGCAGTTCCCATTTATTTGACTTACTCTTTATTGTTTTCTCCCATTTTGGCCAGGAACCTTGGATGGGCCTAAAGTTTATCGCATTGGTGTCATAGTAGATTAAAAGTTGTTCTGTAAATTGGTACAACCTGATTGGAAGGCAACTGGGCAATATCTGTTTAAATTTACTTGTGCCCTATGACTGAGGAATTTCCATTCGAAGGCATTTATCCTGGAAATACTTGTATACATTTGCAAAGGTCTAGGGTGTTCATCATAGCATTGTTTATAATAAAGCAACTGTTTATTGGAGATTAGTTAAATAAGTTATGGTACATTCCTAGAATGAGATATTGTATTTGGCTTAAAATGAGTTTTATAAGTACTAATACGAAAGTGTATCCAAAATGAGTAAGAAGGGCTCACTGAAGAACAGTAAGGTAAGAATTGTCCAGGGTTCGTTTATAACATTGTGTAGCGTGGACGTGCAGTGAGACCACAGAGGGAGAAACGAATGATTTGATTAGGAAAATTTTTGTTTTGATAGTTCAGAGCAGTAGTGAAGGGAGCGAAGGGAGTGTAACATTATAACAGAGGACTTTCCACTTTATAAATTTTTACATTTCTGTATTGTGTAAATGTTTAAATAGTTACAGGGGTTGCTTTTGCAGAAAAACTAAAAACAAACTCGGCCAGTGCCATGGCCAGCCTTGACCCTGGGTCTCCTCTGGGAGGCTACTTCCTTCTTCATGCTGCCGAGAGGTGCCGGGAGGGCCTGCAGCGTCCTGCTGTCCCCTGGGAGGACTCGGCCCTGGGGTCAGCCAGCAGCGCCAAGAAGCCCCAGGAAGCCCAGTCAGTCTTCTCACGTCAGAGGCGTTCGCTCAGTTAAAACCCTGGCTCCTCCTCCCCCTGTCCCGCCCCAGCACACACCCCGCTCACACAGCGGCACACAGTGAGTAACCCCGAGGCCTTTGCTCTCAAACCTTCTCTGCAGACACGCTGTTGTGTTGCCTGCTTTCCCAGTTGGCAGCAGGGTCTT
Organism: Balaenoptera ricei; assembly: GCF_028023285.1. Lineage (NCBI taxonomy): Eukaryota > Metazoa > Chordata > Mammalia > Artiodactyla > Balaenopteridae > Balaenoptera > Balaenoptera ricei. The sequence continues at coordinate 18,928,564 of NC_082640.1, forward strand.
AGGGAAGTCTGATGGTGAAGAAGGAGACAGCAAAACTATAGCGCAACAAACCAAGGCCTCAAAAAACTCCACACGTCAAACTCCACTTCACCTGGTGCAGAGAGCCCAGCGCACCTCAGCAGCCTCTTCACTGTACTGGCACTCAGTCGCTGGCGGTCTGTCCCGACGACTGTGGACAGGCGTCGGGAACGGGCAAAATGCTGTTTCAGATACTCTGCTTAGGAAGGCAGGACGGTGGGTAGTACCTTTTAAAAAACACTCTTAAAATTTCTTTAACAGTATGTTATATTACAGCATTAGTTATCTGGGAATTCTGTGATGCTGAACCAGTGGTTTCACTGACTTTAAAGCCAGTATCCATCTCCCTGGAACTCTTTGTCTCAAAAATAAAATGTTAAGTTGAGGCCAGAAATCTTTCTGGAAACGCTTCCACCTTGGTGCAATATTCTGAATTGCCATTTCTGCGTGGACAAGCACTCTGACAGAAAAGACTTCAAAATTTTGTTCTGAGGAAGAAGCCAGATTTCCACCCGTCTGTGCGTCACCAACAGGCTTTGTGGTTCCTTTATTTGAGAAGAAGCCATTGTGCCTCTGGAGCTTCCTGTCTCGACCCAGACAGCTGGAACCACAGTCGCAGAAGCCGTTTCTAAGATACATTGGCGCACTCTTCAAAAGTATATCTGTGCCTTATGCGGAGCAGAAATCAGATCCCTTCAATATCTTGGGCTTTGTGTTAGTAATTAAATGCGACAGACCCTATCACAGCTTTACTAAGCATCACTGGAAAAATCCACTGCTCAGGCTGCAGCACGGGGGGCACGCAGCAGGCCATGAATTTTGTCGGGGGACACAGTTGGTATTGGGTGCACCGAAGCATTCAGATCTTACTTAGGGTGAGGGACTTGGGCCCCTGTTGGGTCTGTCGTGGTGGGGCAGGGGGAGGCTGCACTGCCCCGGGGAGGCTGACCCAGGGCCCCGCTGCTCCCTCTGGCCGCCCCGCAGCCTCCCTGACCAGCTCTGCGGCCCACCGGGCCCGAGCCCAACTCACACCCGTTGAATTGGGAGCTGTTGGTGTGGACGCCGGCGTCAGTATTTTTTAAGCTTCCCAGGTGAGTCTCACGCGCAGCCACGTGAGCACGGCTGCCTTGGATGGATTAGTGGGTGGGGAGGAGCCCTCCTCCAAGGGAAGAGGGGGCCGTCACGTGTCTGTCACTGTCCCGCCCTCACGTCCACTCAAGAAACCAGCATGCCTTTTCTGTTTGACACCTACGCACGTGGGAAGATATCATAGAAAGGGAAGGAAAGGAAACGGAAAACTGGGGTTGAAATGTTAAATGAGACAGAAGCCAAGCTTAACGCAACTCCAGAGGGACCAAAGGACCTGCCGTGACTTGGGGTCTGAGTTTGCAGCAGCCAGTGTCACAGGGAACTCTCCTGGGTTTCACACTAAACCAGGGCTTCCCAGGCTTGATCCCTTAAGCCGGCCCGGGGTATCGGGCACCGCGCCGGGGCTTGGCTGTTTGCATGCACATGCACGCCTTTGTGAGTGTGGTTTGAACCTGCCTCACCACCCCGTGGATCACTGGAACAAAGCACTCCTGCATCAGACAGGACAGCTGGAATCCATCAAATACCAGCATTCACAAAACAGTGCACAGTGGAGAAGATGTGTAAGTCAAGGGTGGGCAAGAGTAATACTCTCTACATCTGTTTGTGTGAAAGTCTACAAAAGACGAATCCAGTTTGCAGTGAGTGACAAAGCAGATCAGCGCTTGCCTGTGTCGGGGGGTGAAGGTGGGTGTGTGGATTGGGAAGGGGGCACATGAGCACATTTGAGGTTATGAAAATACTCTGTATCTTGATTATATTGGTGGTCACACAGTGTATAAATCTGTCAAAACTCACTGAAATGTACACTCAAAATGGGTATACATTTAATTATATGCAGATTACCTCAGTACAGCTGATTTTTTTAAAAAATAAATTTATTTATTTATTTTTGGCTGTGTTGGGTCTTCATTGCTGCGTGCAGGCTTTCTCTAGTTGTGGCGAGTGGGGGCTACTCTTTGTTACGGTGCGCGGGCTTCTCACTGCGGAGGCTTCTCTTGCTGCGGAGCATGGGTTCTAGGCGTGTGGGCTTCAGTAGTTGTGGCACGTGGGCTCTAGAGTGCAGGCTCAGTAGTTGTGACACACGGGCCTAGTTGCTTCGCGGCATGTGGGATCTTCCTGCACCAGGGCTCGAACCTGTGTCCCCTGCATTGGCAGGCAGATTCTTAACCACTGCGCCACCAGGGAAGCCCCAGCTGATTTTTTTTAAAGTGGACAAGGATGAAGGTGGACAAGGCGTAACCGTGAGCAGAGAGAGGGCCCTGGTGTTGCTGTGCGCCAGGGTGTGTATGTCAAGGGTGTTTTTCCAGGGAGGGATGTGGTGGTTTTCTCCGTGCTTAAAATACTTGCTTCCAAAGTGCATGTTGTGGTTTTCCATCGAGGCCGGCAAGGGTGCAATCAAAAAATCCAGTTTCAAAAAACTTACAAAATAAATTGTATTACTCTTGGTAGTTTTTTTCCCCCTTTCTTTGATGCATATGATTGTATGTGTTTACGTCTGGCCTGAGAGTTCATTCCGTGGTGGAGATGGGTCTCCGAATAAACCCACTGTGCTAGCTCCGTGTGTAGCCAGGGCCTGCCCTGGCATGGAAAGACTAATTAAGCTAAAGATGGTATTTTCTTCTCTTAAAAAAAAAGGCCCAAACAACATGTTTCTTTTCAAGCTCCTGCTGAGCTCCTACTGGTTGGCTGTAGTTGGGCAGAAGTCCAGTGAAGTTGGGGGAAGAGATGGTGGGTCTGGAGCAGACAGACGCGTGCTCTGCCACTCTCCCGTGGTAGCCTTGGGCGAGTTACACAGCCTTCTAACCTCCAGTTTCCTCATTTTAAAATGGATACGATGATAGAATGTTCTTGAAAGACTTCTGGTAAGAAGTAACTGAAATAATGCATGTAAAACCTTTGGTGTTTTGCCTGGCACATAATACGTGTTCCATAAATGTTAATGATGTGTGTGTGTAAATATGACAATATTTATTGGTACGCACATTCTCCACGTATGTATATAAGGGAAATCAGTTGTGTCCCACAGAAGCATATATGTAAATAAATAACATAGGTTACAAGGGAGTTGAGATCAGCTTCTGGGATTTGCCAAGAGTAAGCTGTAGTGTCAGCAGGAGCCTGTCAGAGGTCTTGGTGCAACAGGCTGAAATCAAGTCTCAAATTACATCCTTCATTGAGATTTAAGGAAAAGCAACAAGTCAAGCGCTGACGGTGGCCAGCTGTGAGGGAACCTGGCATCACACGCTGTGTCCTGGACCGCAGCCCCTCCTGAGCCTGGCAGCAGCCACTTAACCAGGACGTCGAAACTTCCCTGGTACCTGGTGGCGAAGGTGGGGAAAGTCACTTTCACAGTCTGTGGGAACATAAATTGGCTCACTCTTTCTGTACATGAGTCAGCACATTCTGATTATATGTTATTCTTTTATTCATCTAATAGCTATTTATGACGTACTTACTATATGCCAAGCTTTGGGTTAAAATGGTGAACAAAAACAGATGCTGTCACTGCTGCCGTGTTGTTTATAGTCGGGAGGCGTTGTGGGTGTTAGCTCAGAGCCCTGTGATGAGTGCCGGGGGCGTTCGGGAGAGCCTGCAACAGAGAACCGGCTCGGCCTGGGCCCAGGGTGTATTTTACTGCAGACATGACGGCTGAGCTGAGATCTGAGGGATGGGTGGGCACCAGTGGTGGTACGGGGCCTTTTGAGTGGAGGGGAAAGCATGTGGACTGCTGCCTGCCGTCCAGGAGCTACAGGAAGCCCATGTGGCACAAACGAGAGAGGGAGGGAGGGTGACGGAGGGTGAGCCCGGAGGGGCGGGCAGGGCCAGAAGAAGCCGGGCAGATAGGATGTGGCAGTCCTCTCGGTGTTTACACTAAGAGCTGTGAGAAGCCAGGGAGGGTGTTTAAGAAGGGAGGGAAGGCGGGAGGAACACTTGTCAGAGTTGGAGAGTAGATTAGAACAATCTAGAGTGGAGGTGTGGGGGTGAGTTGTGCAGGTGAGAGGTGATGACGGTAGGACTGAGCTAGTAACATTGGCAGCACGTGTTGGACGCATGAGGCAAGGAACTGTGTTCTGGTTTGAGCAGCTGCGTGGTGGTTTCGTGAACTACAGGGAACCGTGGAGAAGAGAGCGCTTGGGGCACATCCAGACCGTCTCTCCTGTCTTCAATCAAAATAATGATAAGTTAACTGTTTAGATGAACACGTGGCTGTCCTGGAGGGGAATGTAATTGACCACAGAGCAGCATGGCACCAGGAGCTTGAATGAAGCACCGTTTGCCTGGCCTTTGAGGTAGTAGATTTAGGGACTGGTCAGATGTACCGAGGAATTGCCAGCTCCTCTCCTGACTATGACTGCGTTTCCTGGGTCTGGGATTTTCTTAGGCTACAGAGAGAAAGAATCTCGGGCAATTGTCCTTATTCACTGCACTCTAGAGGCAGCTCTGTGAGGAAGTAGCTTTATGCTTCTCCAGTATGCTGAGTTCACATATGATTTACATCTGTAGGAGATTAAAATGGTTTATAAATTATGGGGTCAGGTGAACTAGGTTTGGGTATTGGGTCTGCCAGTTTCTAGCTTTGAGACATTGGGCCAGTTGTTTAGGTCTCTCTCGGCCTCCACATTTCCATTGGTAAAATGGGGATCAAAAGACCTACCTTTATAGGATTGCTATAACTAGGTACATTGGGACTTTGTTCACTTGTACCGTACACAACCAGCTTAACTGACTCCCTGTCTCTAGTGGTACAGTGGTGGGCAGAGGAGGGGAGGATGGTGGGGGGTGGGGATGAAGCAGGCTTTCGTGTCAGCAGAGTGCATGCATTTTGTTAAAGCAGGTATTTGGGTTATATAAATGCCTTTCAAACACTTATTAGTGACATTTTTTTTGAGATAATTAACATTGAAGGGTAAGAGACTTGATTAAATGATATATCCCTATATTACTTATATGGATAAAAGGATGGAATAATATTGCCTTTTTTATTTTTTAAAGAAACAAAAAGCTAAACATAATTATTCTTTGTTTTTTGTGGTGTTTCTTACCACTTGTTTATGAGAACTAACGTGTATACTTTTTACTTAGCAGAGAGTGGCTGCAGAAGTGTGCTGTCGGGGGGTTGGGAGTAAGGACAGGCGTGGGACTGGTCCAGAAGCTTCCTTTTTCCTACACCTTGCTTAACAATCAGTTGACCTTAGACATTCTTGTTTTCCTGGGGAATGACATCTGCATGCCCTTATCCAGACGATTCCCAAACATGTACTTCCAGATTTGGCCTTTTTCCTTAGCTCTAGACAGGGGTCAGCAGACATTTTCTGGAAAGGGCCACGTGGTCTGTGTCTTAACTGCTTAGCAGAAACAGCCGCAGACAAGATGTACACGAGCAGGCCACCCCTGCTCCAGACCCTTCCTTCCCATGCCTCGTACGATGTTTCTCTCCCAACTCTCCTACAATAAGCTTTGAGGTTTCTGAGTGGAGCTTATGCCAGTGTTCTAGACCTCTGTTCCTGACATCCAGTTTTTGAACATTTGAACTTTGGAACATCTCCTCCAGGCAGTCACCTGTGGGAAGAAAAAAAAAAAAAGACCTCAAAAAAAAGGATGTCCAGCTCTTGGAAACAGAGATGCTAAGCAGCAGAAATGATGGAGCCGGAAGCAGGTTCCAAAGTCGAAGGGACACATAGTTGGGCACGCCGGGGCCCAGTCCCTAGTCAGCTGTACTTCCGATCAACATTACACAACAGGTGTTTGCTAGTTAATAACACTTTTAATCATGCTGCTGGAGAGATCATCTAACTTATAAATTAGTTCAGCTGAAACGTCTGGATTTTCATGTAGCATCGCTATGTCAAGACATCTCTTTTTACCTGATTTTCGTTTGTGTTTCTGTGAAGTTGTTTAAGGATGGGTGCTCTTATTTCTGTTGTATAGCTGTGGGCTTGAGGCGTTGAAGAATGGTATGCTTTTTCTTCAGCTGAGAGTATTGTGGTTGCTAATCCAGAGTTCATGCTATATTGTTAGCAGCACCTCCCTGTCAAGGTCCCATTTGCTGGAAATACAGAGTCTCTTAAGGAGCCAGAATGAAATGAATAACATGCATTAGATTATTTACTTGAGACTAGGCCTGTAATAGGCCTGTAATAGAAAATGGAAGATGATAAATGTTTAAGATGAGAAGGGAAATCCCCCCCTTTTTTAGAAGAATAAAAATACGGTAATATTTAAAATTAAGTGGTCCTTGTTTACATCCCCCCCTTTTTTTAATGAAAGAAAAGGCTGTGTTAAAATTTGACTGACTAAAATTGCTTGAAATGTAAAATTTCATAAAAGTTCTTATACTAAAGGGACATAAAATCTAGCAGTAGAAATTTAATATAGGAAGTTAATTCTGATTTCCAAGTGCTACAATTATAAAATAGTCTGAGAAAAAGCACTTTTCCATAAAATCACATGCTTTGAAACATGGGCTTTGTGCTCCTGGCCGCTCCTGTAGGGAATGTCGTGGTGTGGGGTGTGGGGGTTCTGCAGCACTGACAGGTGTCGGGCCTCTTCCTTCTGAACACAGCCTGTTCCACCGTGTTGCAGAATGGAGCCATTGTGACTCAGGAACAAGTTGGCTTTTAGACTATTGTTAGCAGAGAAGCAGAAACAGTCTTTTTTGAAATGACTTTCACTTTGGAAGGGACAGTGACAGGATGAGTAAGAGCTTTCCCAGATGTTATGTGTTTGTGGCCTTAGGTAGTTACACAGAGCTTCTTTTCCTGTGTATCTGCATTGTGTATGCTTCTTGTTTTCCTTATTTTAGTGCTGTATGAATATGACTTTAGCTTAAAAATTAAGCTTTTAAATGGAAAAAGCAGAAACTTATTAGCAGAAACTTGATAGGAGTTTATCTGTCGTATCTCATTCTATTTTTTAAAATTTATGTATGTATGTATGTATGTATGGCTGCGTTGGGTCTTCGTTGCTGTGCGCGGGCTTTCTCTAGTTGAGGCAAGAGGGGGCTACTCTTTGTTGCGGTGCGCGGGCTTCTCATTGCGGTGGCTTCTCTTCTTGCGGAGCACGGGCTCTAGGCGCGCAGGCTTCAGTAGTTGTGGCACGTGGGCTCAGTAGTTGTGGCGCATGGGCTGAGTTGCTCCACGGCATGTGGGATCTTCCTGGACCAGGGCTCGAACCCATGTCCCCTGCATTGGTAGGAGGATTCTTAACCACTCCACCACCAGGGAAGTCCTGTCGTCTCTCATTTTAAAGTGTAGATGCCTTTTATATAAAGTTAATTTCGGTTAATGACTCACTGTAAAATTAAAGAGAAAGAAAATGTGTTTCTCTGGAAAACAAACTTGGCTTTAGGGTTTAAGATACTGAGAATACCCAACCTTATAAGAGAATATATGAAAGGGAAAGTTTCCATTTATAGTTTTAGATAGAAAAGTTTTTAAACAGTGAAACAATTATAAAGAAAGTAGGTTTTAAAATAACAGTTTAAAAATCTGAATAAAGCAATATGAAAGTGTGCCCAGGCATAACCCATGGGCTGGAAAGGTCAGCTAACCTCCACGACCAGCGCTAATGACCGGTTACCTGACCAGCAGCATCGGTATCGCCCCTGGTGTGTAGGGTCATGTGCTGGGGTTGAACGTTTGCAAACTTGAAGTCAGGGCCTGTTGCCCTGTGAGGGTTTACATTGGTAAGCTGGTGAAGTGGCTCTTGTGTTCAGAGAGAATTAAGAATTCTGGATGGCAGAGGCTAAACGTCAGATGAGCAGTTTCGGTCAAGTGCTGAGGAAACGTAGAGGAAGGAGCACCGTGTAAGGTCTCTGAGGTCAGAGGGTGGACACAGAATAGACCTCAGGCAGGCTTTCCAGGCCAGAGGAGAAGTGTGGACAAACCTGAGGCGAAAATCAGTCTAGAGCAGGGCCAACTGTGCTGCTGGATGCCTGTTTTATAAATAAAATCTTATTGGAACAAAGCCATACCTGTCCTTTACATCTTGTCTTTGGCTGCCTTTGCTCTGTGATGTCGAGGTGAGTAGTTGCTATGAAGATCGTGTGGCTCATGAAGCCTAAAATATTTACTATCTAGATCTTGATGGAGAACGTTTGCTGACCACCTGGGGGTGGTTCTTGGAGAGTACATCAGTTTGTGGGAATGGAAGATACAGATACATAGGTAGTAGAATAAATAAGGAATGCATGGTAGGTAGCCTTAAATGTTAAGCTTAGAACTTGGAAGCAGAAGCAATGTGAGTTGTTAAAGGGACATAAAATTAATTCACAGTTGATTAGTCATCAGTTATGATCAGGTTCATAATGTGGGGAGAGAGATGGCTTTATAATTAAAACATGGTGAAATAGTGTGACCGGAGACACATAGAAATTGCCTGGATAGGAGGAGCTTTGGTGGGAGTTAGGAAGGTCTGCCTGCAGGACTTGACATTTGAACATAGTTTTAAAAGGCTGTAAATAGGAGTTTGCCTGAAGGACAAGGACTCTTCAGCCAAGGAAAAGCCACTCAAAGTACAAGGGTGTGAAACAAGTTGATGTTTGGGGGAACAGAAGATATTGTCATGTTTGGAACTAAGGTATGAGCAGTGAAGTTGGGAGGGGCCAAAGTGAGGGATGCCAGCCTGGTGATGACGGACGGTGAGAAACTACTAGAGACCTGTGGGATGGGGTCATGATCTGGGCTTGTGTTATTTTCCCCGTCATTTAATATATTTTTGTTATATGTATATGTATAGCTGGTTCACTTTGTTATACAGCAGCAACTAACACAACAATGTAAAGCAATTATACTCCAATAAAGATGTTAAAAAAATTTTTTTTTTACAAATTAAGTTAGATTTGTATTTTTCAAGGATAGTCCTAGTAAAGCAGTGTGGAGACTTGGGGATGGAGGAGGCTAGAGGTACAGAGATATGTTGGGAGGGTATTGCAGTATCCAGGTGGCAGATGATGAGGACTTAAATTAGTGTGGTGGACGTAGTGATGGAAATGAGAAAGGTGCTTCTAAAGACAAACAGGATAATTGACTAGACAAACAGGATAATTGACTATGTAGATTTGGATGTGTGAGAGGTAAGGGAACAGTAGAGATCAGGGAAGTTTTTAGAACTTGTGCTTGGACAACAAAGCCAGCAGTGCCATTTAACTCAGTTTGGGGTTATGGAGAAAAGAGTGTGTTTTGGTGGTGGATGAGGTCATGCCCATGGAGCAGTAAGTGGAACTGCCCCTGAGTGGTTTGCAGCATAGGTCTGGAAGTCAGTGGAGAAGCGTGCCTTAAAGAGAACATTTGGCAGGTATTGGAACTAAGTAGCTGAAATTGTAGGAGGAGGTGAGCTTCCCTAAAGAGAGCCTGTGGAGCAGGAGGTCAGAGTCCAGGTGGAGGCGGGAGGGACGTCAGGTTCCCGGAGGCGTGCTCCGCTCCTCCCCACCCTCCACCCAGGGCCGACGTCCAGCATCACTGCCTCCCACTGAGCCTGGGGAGCCTCAGCATCCTTCGCAAGGCAGGGCACTGGGAATTGACGGGAGATGGGGCAAAATGTCCATGGTGTATGAAATACAAGGGAAGTACACGGGTTAGAGGAAGAAAAGTGCATGGAGAGACTGAGCACAGAAGCAGTAGTTGGAGCCACATCTCTACCAGAAAAGCTGCAGTGTGGTTAGAGCAAGTGTGTTGGTGGATTTGGGGATGAGGGTCGTTGATGACTTTGGTGAGAGGCGACAGAGGCCATGTTTGGAGGCGGCTTGCAGCAGGGAGTAGGAGGAGAGAGTCTGCTTTCCTAGAAGTCCGACTAGGAAAGGAGCTTCGTGGGATGGGAATCAGAGGTGAGAAAAGGTAGAGAGTGTGCAGGAAAGAGTTCACAACCTAGATAACTTTTCTTTTGTGTAGTAAACCTGCTGATACATGTTCCTTAGTGTTTTTTTTGTAAACAGTTTCAGACTTACAGAAAAGTTGGAATAGAACTAACTTTACCTGTAGTTAACATTTTGCCACAATTGCTTTATGATTTTTTCTTTCTTACATAAATTTTTTTTTCCTGAACCATTTGAGAATAAGTTGCAGACAGTAGATACTTTTACTTCTAAGTATTTCATGTTTTATGAACCTGTTACTTATATTTATGTTATATATAATCTATTTAGTACCCTTTACTCTCATAAGAAAAGGCTTTTGAGAAGCTCTATTGAAAAATAACCAGGACACCCCGTCCACCTCCTAATATATTTTGTGGTTATTTGCCTACTGAGAGGCTTAAACACAGACAATTTGGGACTTGGTTTATACTATAAACTTCTGAAATACAAAATATTTTTTTAGATATTGGTCTGTGTTGATTGGTAGCTTGATCAACAGAAAAGGTAGAGGGAAATGATGGCTATTTAGACCTTTTTCAAATAATAGTAAATGTTTGATTCCACAGTATAACACTGTGTTATTTATTAATTGTCTGACAAGTGAGCTAGATCAGTGAGGTTCAGAAGTCTTCCCTTCAAAATACTTACACGTGAAATAAATCCCTAAAATGTTGTCCTTATTTAGGCACGGAACAAATATGCCCAGTGGAAAATGTGAGGGTTTTTTCCCCCTAAATACAGAACATTTTAGTTCATTTAAATAGTACTTAATTGTCCTAAATTCGCTGCCCCCCAGAGCACATTTGTGTGCAAGAAGTCGTTCCCTTGTCCTTTCCCTGCTTTTAGTAAAAGCGTGGTGGTGCATATTTGCCATGTATAGTGTATATTTGGAACACAAAACTCACGAACAGGAATTATAAAACTGTCTCAAATTGTCTTTAGTGAGCGGCTTTCCCTCTTGCCAGGGTCTTTGTTGGTGGCAAGTAGAGACAGACTGACAGTGCCAGCTGGTTCTTCTGCCCCTGCCTTCCCCCTTGTGGGGTCCGAGGCTGGTGGCCCCCCTGGATACTACCCCAGAGCTCTTCATAGTTCCCGGCTCTGCTGGTTAGAGGGGAAAAGTGGGGCGGTTTTCATTTACATTTAAAAGCAGAGGATAGGAGCCATCGCTTTGGTCCTGAGATGGTGATGACGATGATTGATCACCAGTTATTTCTAACACTACGAATTCCCGTTTCTTAAGAAAATATGATGAGTTCCCTGGTGGTCTAATGGTTAGGACTTGGCACTTTCATTGTCGTGGCCCGGGTTCAGTCCCTGGTTGGGGAACTAAGATCCCACAAGCTGCACAGTATGGCCAAAAAAAAAAAAACAACAACAAAAAATCTGAATCCTAAAGAAAGAAAATAAAAATATGACAAGACTGGAAATAATGTAAAATTTTAATTTCTAAGATTTTAAGGATTATTTAGTAGCAGTGTTGTTTCAGTAGCTTGAAAGATTTATAAATAATAACCCAAGTGTAGTGTTTGTGCCACGAAATGCCAGAAATAGTTAGCGTGTCTGACACTTTGGCGAGTTTGCAGGCTTCATGTGATTTCCTTTCACTGGTTTGCTCAGTCTGTTTAGCCAAGGTTGGCTATTTGTGCTGGGTCTGTAATTTTGGGAAATGCGGTTGGAACCACAGATAGTTTGATAAGGAAATAACAGGCAGGAAACAATTGATACGCCTTTAGCCAAAACGTGTAAATTTCTCCCTGGGTTTCCTTGGGGAAGAGCGCGCGTGCGCTGCTCCACTCCCCAGGGGTGTTGTCCCGGCCTGCGCTCCTCTGTCCACGTGCCTCCAGCCAGTGAAGGATGGCCCTTGGCGCCAGCGGGGAGCCGTGAGCCTCATTTTCATTGTCATGTGGCTGCTCAGAGACAGAAGCTGGTGTGATGCAGGCTTTGGAGGGGCAGCAGGTGGCTCAGTGGTTCTGTGATTCCTTTCTTCCTTCAGCAGGTCAGTGCCAAGTACCTGCTCCGTGTTAAACATCCTCAGGCTCAGGGGTATCTGGGAGCAAAGCAGGCAGACCCCTGCCTTTATAGAGCTCCCATGACCACAGGGGAGCGAGCAGACGCAGTACCGCTAAAAACACAGCAGGAGACGCAAGAAATTACGAGTGGGGTGTGTAGGGGTGTGTGTGGATGTAGCATCCTCACTGGCTGAGTGCCTTTGGGCTCCGACTTATCCACGTCTATTTCCTCGTTGGTAGAGTCAGGATAACAGGGTTGAGTAAGTTGTCCTAAATAAGTTAATATGCATAAAGTTCTTAGAGCAGTGCCTGACTCACAGCCACTATGCCTTAGTGTCGTGATAATGCTTATAATGTGACCTGATTAGTTATTTTATGTAAGGTAACATCTGAGCAGACCTGAAGGATGAGGGAGCAGGCCGTGTGGATACCTGGGGAAGAACCTTTCAGGCGGAGTGGGTGTGTGCCTGGTGTGTTTGAGGAGCAGCAGGGCGGCCAGTGGAGTGGGAGCAGAGGGGGCGACAGAGACCCTGGGAGGTGAGGTGGGAGAGGCAGTGGGGGGCAGAGCGTGGCCCACCTGTGGCCATCGTGAGGACTTCCTCTGGGGTACCCCAGCCCCAGGGAGCGGCGATGGGGCTCCAGCCTGCTGGTGGCAGTGGGCGTGACGGCGGAGGTTCGAGCCTGGGGAGAGCTGGCAGGATCTGCTGGTGTGCTGGAGCTGCCCCTTGGTGCTTGGTGAGCGGAGAAAGCCGGGGAGGAGCAGGTTGGCCCACCTGGATTTGACTTAACGTGTTAGATGGTTCGGGGTAGGAGGATGGGCAGCGGGGTCGTTCAGGGGAGAGGCCAGTGCCCCCCACCGACAGTGGGGTGGGAGCTGTTGCATCCAGAGGGCATTTAGGTTGTGTGTGGCTGAGCTTTCTAAGCTGGGGAGTCCTGGGAGGAAGAGCGAGGGAGAATGAGGGGGCTGCCAGAGTGGGAGCAGGAGAGGGAGGAGGGGAGAGAGAGGAAGAGCTGTGGGCGGTGCCCAGGCCCACCCAAGGGGCCATCAAGAATTTAAAGTGAGGGCTTCTCTGGTGGCGCACTGGTTGAGAATCTGCCTGTCAATGCAGGGGACACGGGTTCGAGCCCTGGTCTGGGAAGATCCCACATGCCCCGGGGCAACTGGGCCCGTGAGCCACAACTACTGAGCCTGCGCGTCTGGAGCCTGTGCTCCGCAGCAAGAGAGGCTACGATAGTGAGAGGCCCACACACCGCGATGAAGAGTGGCTCCCGCTTGCCGCAACTAGAGAAAGCCCTTGCACAGAAACGAAGACCCAACACAGCCAAAAATAAAGAAATAAAAATAAATAAATTTATAAAAAAATAATAATAATAATTTAAAGTGAGACCAGCCACTGGACTCTGCATTTTCCTGCACCTGGAGCTGGGAACAGCTGCTGGGGCGGAGGTGGAGGAGGTGAAGAGCTGGATTTAACCCGCTCTGGGGTTTACCAGAGAGTTCTTCAGAGGGTGGAAAGGCACGGTGGCAAGGAAGTGTACCAGGGAGCCGTGATGACCATGAGTCGTCCACCCCGAGCTGGATAAAGAAGGAAGGGAGAGGGACTTTCCTGGTGGCGCAGTGGTTAAGAATCCGCCCGCCAGTGCAGGGGACACGGGTTCAATCCCTGGTCCGGGAAGATCCCACATGCCCGCAGAGCAACTAAGCCCGTGCGCCACAACTACTGAGCCTGCGCTCTAGAGCCCACGAGCCACAACTGCTGACCCTGCGTGTCACAACTACTGAAGCCCGCGTGCGTAGAGCCCGTGCTCGGCAACAGGAGAAGCCACCGCAGTGAGAAGCCCGCGCACCGCCACGAAGAGGAGCGCCCGCTCGCCGCAACTAGAGAAAGCCCGCGTGCAGCAATGAAGACCCAACGCAGCAATCAGTCAATCAATCAGTCAATCAATTTATTTATTTAAAAAGAAAAAAGAAGGGAGGACAGGGAAGGGGTGAGGACAGCAGAAAGGGAGTAGAATCAGTGCATATGGTCTTCTATTTTTTTTATTTAAAAAAATTTTTTTTAACATCTTTATTGGAGTATAATTGCTTTACAATGGTGTGTTTGTTTCTGCTTTATAACAAAGTGAATCAATTTTACATATACATATGTTCCCATATCTCTTCCCTCTTGCGTCTCCCTCCCTCCCACCCTCCCTCCCTATCCCACCCCTCTAGGTGGTCACAAAGCACCAAGCCGATCTCCCTGTGCTGTGCGGCTGCTTCCCACTAGCTATCTATTTTACATTTGGTAGTGTATATATGTCCATGCCACTCTCGCACTTTGTCCCAGCTTACCCTTCCCCCTCCCCATATCCTCAAGTCCATTCTCTAGTAGGTCTGTGTCTTTATTCCCATCTTGCCCCTAGGTTCTTCATGACCTTTTTTTTTTTCTTTCTTAGATTCCATATATATGTGTTGGCATACGGTATTTGTTTTTCTCTTTCTGACTTACTTCACTCTGTAAGACAGACTCTAGGTCCATCCACCTCACTACAAATAACTCAATTTCGTTTCTTTTTATGGCTGAGTAATATTCCATTGTATATATGTGCCACATCTTCTTTATCCATTCACCTGTCGATGGCCACTTAGGTTGCTTCCATGTCCTGGCTATTGTAAATAGAGCTGCAGTGAACATTGTGGTACATGACTCTTTTTGAATTATGGTTTTCTCAGGGTATATGCCCAGTAGTGGGATTGCTGGGTCGTATGGTAGTTCTATTTTTAGTTTTTTAAGGAACCTCCATACTGTTCTCCATAATAGCTGTATCAGTTTACATTCCCACCAACAGTGCAAGAGGGTTCCCTTTTCTCCACACCCTCTCCAGCATTTATTGTTTCTAGATTTTTTGATGATGGCCATTCTGACTGGTGTGAGATGATACCTCATTGTAGTTTTGATTTGCATTTCTCTAATGATTAATGATGTTGAGCATTCTTTCATGTGTCTGTTGGCAATCTGTATATCTTCTTTGAAGAAATGTCTGTTTAGGTCTTCTGCCCATTTTTGGATTGGGTTGTTTGTTTTTTTGATATTGAGCTGCATGAGCTGCTTGTAAATTTTGGAGATTAATCCTTTGTCAGTTGCTTCATTTGCAAATATTTTCTCCCATTCTGAGGGTTGTCTTTTGGTCTTGTTTATGGTTTCCTTTGCTGTGCAAAAGCTTTGAAGTTTCATTAGGTCCCATTTGTTTATTTTTGTTTTTATTTCCATTTCTCTAGGAGGTGGGTCAAAAAGGATCTTGCTGTGATTTATGTCATAGAGTGTTCTGCCTATGTTTTCCTCTAAGAGTTTGATAGTGTCTGGCCTTACATTTAGGTCTTTAATCCATTTGGAGTTTATTTTTGTGTATGGTGTTAGGGAGTGTTCTAATTTCATACTTTTACATGTACCTGTCCAGTTTTCCCAGCACCACTTATTGAAGAGGCTGTCTTTTCTCCACTGTATAGTCTTGCCTCCTTTGTCAAAGATAAGGTGACCATATGTGCGTGGGTTTATCTCTGGGCTTTCTATCCTGTTCCATTGATCTATATTTCTGTTTTTGTGCCAGTACCATACTGTCTTGATTACTGTAGCTTTGTAGTATAGTCTGAAGTCAGGGAGCCTGATTCCTCCAGCTCCATTTTTCTTTCTCAAGATAGTGCATATGGTCTTGTTGGGTTGAGAGGTGAAGGGGTGGGGTGGCAGAGGGAGTGAGCTGGGAAGGTGGGAGGCGATGGGTGGAGGCGGCTGCTTGGCCTTGAGATCCAGGAGTGTTGTTACTAGTGACCACAGGTCTGGGGTGGGTAACCGTGGGGACTGGAGCCCAGGGTCAGGTGAGGACAAGGTCCCAGAGGACAGGAGGTCAAGGGAGTAGAAGGATCGCTTAGCTAGATGTCGAAATCCCTCGATATTATGGTGAAGTAGCCGGGGAGAGAGGGCAGCTGGGGGTGCTGGGCCGGGCCAGAGGGGAGAAGGAATTGGTTTTGAAGTGGGCAGCCAGGCTCCAGAGAAAACCCCCAACAGTGTAGGGACGTGGTGCTCAGAGCGGGGAGGTGTGGGAGCACAGGGCATTTTGCTGAGGAAGGATGTGTGTTTGGGAGTTGGGAGCTGCCAGACAGTGGTGGTTGTGTGGGGCCTTCTGGGGCTGAGAGGGGACAGTAAGGGCGGCCTGGGAGCTGCAGGCTTCCTAAGTTGACTGAGGCAAGCAAACCAAGAGTGGAGGGATTATTCTGTGGAAGATGGTGGCGCTGGGGCTGCGGGGTCTTGGGGAGGGTATCTTGTCAGGGGTCCGGGGTTTCAGAGCTGCCTCTTTAAATCCCGCATACTAGAGATGGAGCCGCCAGGAGGTATTACTGGGAGATTTCTTGTTTGTTTTTTGCATTTTATAAATCGGTATTTCTTAGTAAGAGATGTCTATTTTAAATATAGTGGAAGTTCTTCCTCCTTAATTTTCTTCCTTTTTTCTCTGTCCTCTGCTTTGGAGAATGGCACTATTAAATGCACGGGGTCGAATTTCTTGTCTAAAGCAGATTCTGCTGCTGAAGGAAGCCTAGTATGAGAGAGCGTCGGGCTTGGGGTCTGCACGCTAGTCCCCACTTGCTGTGACCTTGGAGAGAGACTTCCTCCGGGCCTCTTCTCCTTTGTTTAAAAAGATGGTGGTGGCGGCGGTGGGGGCGGGGCGTCTCAGCTATAAAATCCTTTGGTTTTAAAATTAACCCCATTCCATTTATTTATTTAAGACGATTCTGGTAATTATGATCTCCAAGTTCTTTGTTTTTAAAAAATTTACCTATTTACTGTATATTTATGTGAAATAACATTTTATACTTCCTGCTAATTAGTATTTTTTAAAAGAGTGTAATATGTAGAGGTACTACTGATAAAGGCTTAAAGAAGACCCAGAATTAGCTTGTGTGTTTATATAAATTGTGAAGTAATCTTCTCCCCCTACTTCTCCTGCTGTAAACAAGAATGAATTTGAGAGAAGGAAAGAAGAGTGATTTGCTGCTTCACAGGTGGCTTAGCTGCCCGGGTGTAGTGGTTTTGCTTGGTAGGCTCAGAGCTGGCTGTATTCTCAGCTTTTTGCGTGTGTGCTTGGGAAATTGTAACTGTTACCAAGAGCCTTAGATTCAGAATGAGTTGGTAATTTTCCATTTCTTGTGTTTTTTTTATTATAAATTTATTTATTTTATTTTATTTATTTATTTTTGGCTGTGTTGGGTCTTTGTTGCTGTGTGCGGGCTTTCTCTAGTTGCAGCGAGCAGGGGCTACTCTTCGTTGTGGTGCGCGGGCTTCTCACTGCGGTGGCTTCTCTTGTTGCGGAGCATGGGCTCTAGGTGCGCGGGCTTCGGTAGTTGCGGCATGTGGGCTCAGTAGTTGCAGTGTGCGGGCTCTAGAGCACAGGCTCAGCAGTTGTGGCGCACGGGCTTAGTTGCTCCGCGGCATGTGGGATCTTCCTGGACCAGGGCTCCAACCCGTGTCCCCTGCATTGGCAGGTGGATTCTTAACCACTGCGCCACCAGGGAAGCCCTCCATTTCTTCTTAAACTAACTAGAAAATCAGATTAATCTAAGATATTTTTGATATCAGAGTGCAGCCAGGGTAATAAGGCTGTGCTGAACAAATGGAAGAGTACTTGTCTGGCAGGTTGTGTTTGATTGGCTTCCACTTTTGTTGGCCCCCTCGTAGGGTCCCTTCTGAAAGGGCACTCTGTGGAGGTGGTTAGGTTTGAGAAATGACATTTTATGGTGTGAGTTGAGAGCAGACACGGGCACACCCAGGGGCTTCCTGAGGCCTGTCCCTCACAGGTCTTGGGTCAGCCCAGGGCTGGACCTGTTACCCAGGGCCATGCACTCCCCAAGCACAGGCCTGGGTCGCTACTGACTCACGCGAGGATGGCCTGGGCAGGGGAGCAGTCAGTGCACACCTTCCCCTCCCCACCCTCACCCCCGGCAGGCAGGCATCGCCCTCTGGGACACCTGTGTCCGTCCCACGGCGACTTGGGTGCAGTGCCCTCTGCCACTCTCTTTCGCTCATTTTGATAGTTTTATTTCAGCTCTGTATTACAGTGCAGTGTTTAATAAGATACTGTCTTCCCTTTTTAATTCTTTAATAGTTCGAATAGTAATGTATGTCAAGAGTAGACTGATACTTTGTCTTATTCATTAGTTTAATAATTTCTGTGTTCCTACAAGAATTAATTTATATAGGGGACAGGTAAAAGAATAGGATAGAACTTGTCTTGTTGAGTGTCAGAGAAAAGATGGTAAATAATGATTTTGCATATTGAAGGTGCAGCTGTTGGCAGTGATGTTGGAAGTGGCCTCCGAGAACAGTTTGTACTGCAGTCCACATTTGAGGCTCAGAGTGATCAGAGCAACTTCTGTGATTATTAATTTGTTCTATGACTGAGACAGTCTGTTTGTCTCTGCATATACCTTTAGGTTAAATGCTGCTGAAATGAGAAATGACATGTAGACTTTTCCCCTCCTTCTCAGATACCAAAATAGCCCTATAGTTTGTATCAGCTCTGCAGTAGTATTGGTCTTCCTTAAACCAAGCATAACCTTGCTTATCTGGAATGAAACAATATTCCTATTCAGGAGTAAACAAATATAATCTTTACTTGTTTAATTTTTAATGTTTGTCTTCCCATTTCATGGTATGAAGTTCTATCAACTCTCTTTTCCATCTAAGTGACTGCTGAAGTTTCCACCATTTTAGAGTAAATTTCTTTGTTCTTTGAGGTTGGAAATTTTTTTTTTAATTGGGGTATAGTTGTTTTACAAAGTTGTGTTTCTACTGTACAGCCAAGTGAAGTAGTGTTCCCTGTGCTATACAGCAGGTTCTCATTAGTTATCTGTTTTATACATATTAGTGTATATGTGTCAGTCCCAGTTTCTCAATTCATCCCACCCCACCCCCTCT
The DNA here is from genome assembly GCF_028023285.1 of Balaenoptera ricei. NCBI lineage: Eukaryota > Metazoa > Chordata > Mammalia > Artiodactyla > Balaenopteridae > Balaenoptera > Balaenoptera ricei. The sequence goes on from NC_082640.1 coordinate 18,947,487, forward strand.
TTCCCCCCTTTCCCTCCTTGGTGTCCATACGTTTTGAGGTTGGAAATTTAATGGTAGGATTTAAAACTCTGTAGCACTGGTATACTTAGAAAGGGAAGCTCTAACACTCTCTCCATTTTGAATGTGCAAAATAAATATGCCCACAGAGAAAAACTGGAACATACAGAAGAGTTTAAAAAAAAAAGAGAGAGAGAGAGAAGAAGCTCCTGTGCTTGCCTTATACAAAAGAAGTACTGTGAACATTTTTGTGTAGTTTCTTCTAGTACTTTTAAAAGCTGGATTTATTTAAAATAAAACCACCACCACCAAAACAATAAAACCCAAACCTGGATAGCATATAATTGTGGTGAAACTGTGTATAAAATTTTGTATCTTCCTTTTCACTTAGCGTGATAAATAGAAGTATTTCCCCAATTACAAATGTGTGAGCTTTTTATAAATAATTATTTATTATTATTTTAATTATTATAAATTTTTCCTTAGAGTAAATTTGCCACCTAGCTCTTCAGTCCCTTATTACTGAACATTTAGGTTATTTACAGTTTTCTTTTCCCTATTATACATAATGCAGTAATGAACATCTTTGGGCTTAAAGCCTTGTCTGCAGGTGAGATCATCTCACTAGGGTCGAATCCCAAGACTGAAGGACATCTGCACAGGACATCTGCATGGCGGCCTGGGGGAGGGTTGGCTGGAGATGCCAGTCTGCCCGCCTCTCTCAGCCCCTCACAACCTTGCCTTTTGCCTGCTGGCCGGATGGAGGGAGGGGTGCTGTGCACCCCGAGCCTGCTGGGATCAGAGGGGGGCCACTGGGCGCTGTGAGGAGGAGGCTGGCAGTGACTTACACACAACGTTGCATCACTCTTAACTCCTCAGAAGGACGATGTTGGTGACTCTTTTACCCAAGGGTTTCAAAGGGCCTGATGTAGCTGCAGACTCTCCCCTTCCATTGGATACAGTAACCGTGGCAGGATGACATTTCAGTGAACTCTCTTGGACATTCTAATTATGGAAGAAAATACCTCTTCCCCCTACCAGGTGAAGGCATCACTGAAATCCAAGCTAATCCCTGGTAGTATTTTTCTCTTCTCAAAGGACAGTTCATTGAATCATGCAAACAAGTGACATCTCCTATTTTCAACATAGTCACATTGGCTGACTGAAATTCAAAAATAGAAAGCAAGGATATATTTGTTGATCATGGATTTCTTGGAATGCTGAGAAAAATATTGGCTTAAAAATCAAATTTCACGGGACTTCCATGGTGGCCCAGTGGCTAAGACTCTGCGTTCCCAATGCAGGGGGCCTGGGTTCAGTCCCCGGTCAGGGAACTACATCCCACATGCCACAACTAAGAGTTTGCATGCCGCAACTAAAGACTAAGACCGGCGAACCAAATAAAAATTTTTTAAAAATGAAATTTCACCAAACCTGGTAGATTGTGGTAGGAAAAAATGGAATAAATGTGGCATTCTCCCCTCCTCTTCTCCATCACAAGGAACCTACCAGAGGGCCTGCTCCCACTGTGCTCCCCATGGGGTCGCCGCTGAGCTGCCAGCACAGAGAGGAGGCCCAGCATCCCACCGCTGCCTCTGCTCCTCCACTCGGGCCTGGGGGCGTTGGGCAGGCCCTGGAGCCTGGAGCTCAGCGGCAGTGCCCGGCTCCCTCCCTCTGGTCTCTCACCAGGTCTTGAGAGGAGAGGGTCCAGGATTAGTGCTGAGCCCCTGGCTTTGTCCCATTTTATTGAACACTGTTTACTAGATTAACAAGCCAGGGGACCCGAGTACATCTGCCTCATTTCTCTTTTGCAGTCGTGATGACCGTTTTAATGGCAGACTAGATCCTTGGCTGCATGTCCCCCTTGGCTCGGTGTCTCATGTTTTGCAGAGGAGTAAGTGTCGTCGTGTACCCTGGCGTGTGTATGCTTGCACTCAACACGTGCTCAGGGTTGTAAAGTTGCATTCACCATTCGCCAGATAGTTCTGGAAGGAAGACTTGTGCGTTCCCAGCCTCTCCGCGTCTCTGTGCAGCCTGGACCGGAGCCAGATGTGCAGCAGGGCTGAGCACTCAAATGGAGCAGAAGAGAGTTAGCACCGAGCTTCTCTCATGCTGGGCTCATTGCCTTAGTATTGATTCATCTTTAGAAACAAAATGGATTGTTTAAACCTCTTTGGTTTTGTGATTGTTTAAATTCAAGTTTTATTAAACCAGGCAGGAGATCTGATGGCAGGATTCTGAGGCACATTCATTTGGATCTTCCGGTGCGGCTTTTCTGAATGCAAATCTTGTCCATCTGGCTGCCTGTTACCCATCCCTCTGAAGCTCGACAGACTTGATTAAATGCAGAACGACTCTGCCTTGGCAGTTGCATCTCAGATTTTATCATTAGCTATGCATCCCATTTCCTTGTGTCTGAGGTGACCCTCAGAGGCCATAGTATTCCCTTTCTTTCTATTTCCCCCAGAATCGGAAGGCAGGTTGTAGTTATAGATTGAGGTAGGAGGTAAATTCTAGATTTAACCTTTTCTTCCTAAAATATAAGCTGTATATCAGGTCTGAAAGTGAGGAAAATACCGATGGGTGATGATCTCACTTGCAGACGTGACTATGAATTTGACCGCCAGGAATCATAGACGTGCTCTAGGATGACACATTGGGACCGAGAAAACAGTCTTCAGATTCTGCGGGATGAAAGTGGCTGTAGCAGAGGTGGAGTTGCTCTTCCTCTGTCACCCGTTCTGTCGTGCTGTCTGATTCAAGTAGGAGCCAGGTCGTCCCTCTCCCCTCTGACAGTCCTGGGGTGCTGCACCCCGGTGCCCACATCCTGGTGTCACCCACCCAACAGGTTTTCTCACACGTAGGTTCCACTGTATGTCTCCTGAATTGTATCTTCTACTTTCCTGTCTTTGGTGTGATACCCTTTTATAACCTTGTTTTAGTTTTTTATTTGGTTTATTTAGTTTCTTTAAGTGCTTTCAGAGAATTCCTGATTTACATAGCTGTGATTTCTGTTTTTAGCACTTTCTTCATCTGCTTCAGGTGTAACCCTCATGTACACGTCTGGCGGTGGCTGCCTTTGGGGGAACACTTGGGGTTACTTGGTGAGAATTTGATCTGAGGATCTCTTGCCACCCTCTTGCTTGTGTTCTGTGTTCTTTGTGGCAAGTATGGGCTTTCAGTGGTTTTGTGTTTGAAAGAGGAAATAATGTCTGATTTGTTAATGGGAAATCTCAACATTAATAACTTTGTCCCTGATGTTATTCGATCCCGCCTGCTTTGAAAATGCATAAGTAAACCTTTTTTGTGGGCTGAATGTTCTTGGTGCGCGTATGTTTTTATCCCCAGCGCCCCCCTCTCCCCCCACCCCTCACTCTACACACAATGGAACTTGCTTCCCAGCAGCCTCAGCTCTCTCCTGGGCTCTCCGTGGCACTGCCCCTCGCAGGACACTTGTCACTGCCTCAGCCTGTCCGCTTCCCCCACCCCGAGACCTAAACACTGGGGGCCGCGGGGGCTTTTGCATTGTATTTCTTGCACACATCGAGTTGATTCTCAATATAAAGATTTGTCAGCTGTTGAATAAAGCAATAACGGGGACTCAGATGTCTCTACGAGCTTTCAGGGTGTCATTTTGGACACTTTTTAGTTGTCTGCAATAGCCAATTTTATCAATGTTGCCCATAGTAGACCTAGTTATTTGCCTGATACTAAAATATCAATGTTCCAAGTGGTGGTTTTCCTGTTTCAGTGATAGCGCTAATTCATGCCTCAGGAGGGTGTGGTTGCTAGGAGATTCTTTTTGAATTAATCTACATATGAGTTAATGGTTGGTCCTTGCCAGTTTTTCTTTTCCTTTTTCTTTCCTTTTTAAAAAAGTTGAAAAGAGCTACTTCACTTGATCATTCTTTTATGTATTTCCATTATTCAGCTCGTTTGTTAGTTATTGTTGAGCATTTGGACTTTGTACACAGGGTTCCTGTCCTCAGTTGGCACTGGTTGGAGGGGATGAGGACCCCACTCAGCCTTTAGGTGGGGCCCCCGAATCCCACTGGCTTTTTACCCTGTACTGTCTCTGATCATCACAGGACCCAGTGGCCTGTCAGCGTTACTGTTACCATCATCCTTATTTATTGAGACTCAGAGAAGTAACATTATTTGCTCAAGGGGCCAAGCAGAAACCAGAATTCAGTCTTCTAGTTTTCAGCTGTACATTTTTTATCTTGTTCTCTGCTGGACTTTAAATACTGCACCGTATGCTTATTTTATGGTCTCTAGCCAGCTCTGTTACCGCAGGTTCTCTAGGGCCAGTCTTGCCATTGGTTGTGTCTCTTGACCCTTGCCTGTGATGGATCGTTTCCTCTGTGTCTTGCCGTTTGGGATGGTGAGCCTGTCTTCAGAGGGCATCGTCTGGCGGGGTTCAGGGACGCAGGCTTCTCCAGAGCGGTTTGCAGTTACTTCTGCCGGGCACCCAGGGATCTCACTGGCATGTGACCAGTTTGGTGTAAATTTCTTGTCACAGGGTTCCCTGCACTACACGTGCAGAGTAGAGGGGAACTCCAGAACCATGTTAGAGATACAGACAGACCTGTGGTTACCAGTTACTGGGGTGCTGGGAGACATTTCCCCCACTGAGGCCCAGCTCCTTTTTCATCTGGGTTCATAGATAACTTTTTTTTTCTAATTCAGTTTTTGTTGTAATTGTAGCTCTTCGAGGGTTCCAGACATATATAAAAGCATCTTTTCTAACTTGTATCCACTCTACTGGCTTATATCCTATCCTGCAGGACATTAAAACAAGGTGACTTCCAAATCAAGACATTGTAAGTAAAGAGGATAGAATTAGTAATTATACCAGGGCAATAGGTGTGGACCAAGACGTGTGGTCACCTTGGTTGAAGCCCAAGACCCAGCTCACAAAGCTGGGAAGCCCTTGTTCTGCCGGTAGACTCCAGTTCTCTTTTTGGTTAGAGCCTCCGGCCATTTCCCTAGCTACACGCTCTAGGCTTTTAAATGGATGTCTTATGTTTTAGCTCACATTTCTAAGTGCTTGTAGTGTGAGAGCTTTTAGGTCATCTAGTCTGCTGTATTGGTGGAACAATCTGTCTTTAGTCATAAACGTTAGGATCTTTCTCTCCTTTGGTTCATGTTAACCTAGAATATTTGAAAGAGACAGTGGAAAGACTGGAGAGAGGGTGAGGGAGGGAAAGAGGAAACATATGGGGAGAGAAAAAGAGTGAGTAGAAGAGAGACTGAGAGACAGGTTGGAAAGAGGGAGATGGAGAGACAGAGAGCACATGAATGGGAGTCAGATAGATGTGTGTTCACAGAGAGGTGCACACAGAGACACATACGTCCCGGCGCAGACCCAGGCTGGAGGCCCACCACACAGAGGGGTGCACCCCGGGACATGTACTCACGGATGAACGTGGAGAGTGAGAATGGAAAATAACCCAGCCTGAGTGTGTTAGAATAATTGTAAAGAATAAACGTGAAGTCGGGTGGGGGGCGGTACAAAAGATGGCTTTGGAATTAACTGGAATTGCAGTAACAGCAGTTTGCTGCCACGGCACCAGCTACAGAAGTTTTAAATAGGGATGCTGATGCGGGCTCCTGGGTTTGGGGCTTGCCCGGTGGCAACTGCATGGAGCAAACCAGGGGGTCAAGCTCTGTATTTTCGTCTCATTGGCCCTAACGAATGGAGATAATCACTGATTTTCAGGCAGTGGGTCAATAGTAACTAAAAAATAAAAGTAAACCAATCTCATTTAAAATTAACAGGCTTTGTTTGTTGATTTTTCATCATTGCTTTGCAGACCCTAGTCACATTTAGCAATATGACTACCTAAAATTGAAATTAAAAGTTTGAGATTATGACCATGTCAAATATTTGTCTACAGATAGGAAACAGACCTGATGGAATCATCTTAAGATTAAGTTTGGGATTGTTAGCTGACCACAGTTGGCCTTCAAATCTAAGTTGACTTTCTACCACCGGGTTCCCAAAACTATCGAGGGATCACAGGATCCTTGAATCCTTTGGGCTCTACTCACTGATATTGTTGAGGCTGAAGTGAACAGCCCATCTTTTGGATGATTTGTTGGAACAGTGATCAACCTGGGGCTGGCAATGCGGAGAAAGGAGGTAGGAGGTAGGAAGTCTCTGATTTTGCAGGTTGTCTTTGTTTTTTTTTTTTTTTTTAATAAATTTATTTATTTTATTTATTTTATTTTTGGCTGCGTTGGGTCTTCATTGCTGCGCACGGGCTTTCTCTAGTTGAGGTGAGCAGGGGCTACTCTTCGTTGAGGTGCGCGGGCTTCTCATTGCGGTGGCCTCTCTTGTTGCAGAGCGCAGGCTCTAGGCACGTGGGCTCAGTAGTTGTGGCGCACGGGTTTAGTTGCTCCGCGGCATGTGGGATCTTCCCGGACCAGGGCTCGAACCCGTGTCCCCTGCATTGGCAGACGGATTCTTAACCACTGTGCCACCAGGGAAGCCACAGGTTGTCTTTTATGTTTCCTCTTCTATCCAAATTAGACCCAGCACAGTTTAGGCCTTGCTGCACTGTTCTGTTTTCCTTTTTCTAAATTTCCAAACCATCAGTGACAGTGATGGTTTATGACTCCCACTTATCTTAGGCATTATTTTATCACACGGATCTTTTATAGCATTGGTGCTGTTTTAGAAGCTGAGATGAACAATGGTGTGACATCTGTGGAAAGGACAGAAAAAACTACATTATGTGGCATGGGAGAATATAGTCATCCCTTGGTATTCACTGGGAATCGGTTCCAAAATCCATGGATGCTCAAGTCCCTTATATAAAATGGCATAGTATTTGCATATAACCTACCACATCCTCCTGTATACTTTGTCATCTCTAGATTACTTATAATACCTAATACTATGTTAAATTTTATATAAATAATTGTAAATATGCAATATAAATGTTATACAAGAAGTTGCCTATGTGTGGCAAATTCAAGTTTTGCTCTTTGGAACTTTCTGGATTTTTTTTTTCCAAATATTTTGACCGAAGGTTGGTTGAACCCATGGGTGCAGACCCCGCAGGCATGCAGGGCTGACTGCATTGCTCGATTGCACTAGGTTCCCAGCTGTTCGATTTATTTTCAGTTTCGAATAAAGGAATCCTATCATGCCTTTTACTTAGCTGAAACGTGGACTGAAAGCAGTGTGACTGAGTATTTCTGTTATCACCTGATAGTCTGGCAGTAGACTCTTAGAATGTTCTGTTAGTATTTTAATTTGACATGTGTCTTAGTAAGTATCATCAGCATAAAGAAGTAGTGGTTCCAAACTGCTTCCTAAGCATTAGGTTGAAGTCAACCCTAGGAAATCTGTCACATTTCCTAAAACTGCCTTTTCTCGCTTCAGTACCCCCGCCTCAGAGGCTGGTTTATCTTGTCATGATGGATCATCTTGTCATTGTAAGAGGTAGGAGGACCTCTGTCACCAGCAGGGAATGCCGAAGTTGTGAACGTCAGGACTCCTTAGGGAGCAGAGATTGGATGACGGAGGTTTAACACATCTTAAATGTCTCCAGGTTTGACGTGTGTCTTCAGCACTGAGCCAGATGCTGGAGCACACTGTTTTTCAGTACCCTAAAATTTTAATAGCATTGTTTATGGGGCTCCTATTTTGTGGCGCGAGTCCTCCTTATTGCTTTTTGTTGCATAGCTGCTATTTTCACAGCACTCCTCCAGGTAAGGTGTTACTCGCCTGCTTTATAGCTGAGGGAATGAAACCTGGAATAGGATGGCAGTTTGCCTGAGGCCATAGAGCTAGCAGAGATGAATTCACATCTAGATCTTCCATATTATAAAATGTGTTACTTTTACTCCACCATTTGAGCTTCTCTTTGGGGAATGAATGATTCCTAGAACTCCAGGATTGTCAGCTTTCAGCTTTCAGCTTTCCAGATGTGGGTTTTAGAATTTATAGAGTATTCTTGATGGTCTTCCATCCTTGTTGTTTTCTTTACTGGTACTTCTCACCTTCAGCTTAGAAGGATACTCTAGTAGATCAGGGACTTGATCTGTTTTGTTCAATTCTGTATCTTCAGGATGTGGAACTCAGCAGTACCTGGTACCCAGAAGATGCTCAGTGATGGTTTGTTGAATGAGTGAAAAGTGTGGCAGGTTGGACTGGCCTTGACCAGTGGTGATACTCGTGGTATCTAATAGAATGCTCATTTACCCCTCCACAGTTTAATTATGAAGGCATCTCTGTGACAGAAATAACATGTGATGCATTATGAAGGCATCTAAATACATGTTTTGTCTCACCATTAATTGACTATAGCCCTTTGAAAATGAAGAATGCATTCTTATGACCATGAGATAGTTTGTGTGGAGAACCGGAAAGGTGAAGACACAGACATGGCTGCCACCCCCAAAGTAGTCTTTTGGTTTCAGCAGGACTGAACACAATACCTGGCATAGAGTTCAGTTTAACCAAATTCAGTTGTATAGCCTTGCCAGGGGGAAAAAAAAGCAGTGTAAAATTTTTGACTCTTAAGAGTCCATTGCTTTGTTTGAGCGCTTTTGTTTTAAGCACGCTACTCTCTTTCTCGCAGGATTTGGTCAGAATCTTCTTTCCTCATTGTTCACTAGCTGGTCCTGTGCACTAGTGGTGACTAAATTGTAAGTCATCCTGTAGGCTGCACTGACCTTCCTACAGGGCTGTTGGCCCCTATGTGTGTCACCACCCAGCTCATCTCGGGGTCTTTCTCGGGGATGGGGATTCACTCTTCAGTAAGGGCAGTGACCTCTGCTCACACGACACCGAAATGGCACCCAGCCAATTAAATATTTATTTATTTGTTTGTTTTTGGCTACGTTGGGTCTTCGTTGCGGAGAGCGGGGGCTTCTCTTGTTGCAGAGCACGGGCTCTAGGCGCGCGGGCTTCAGTAGTTGTGGCTCGCAGGCTCTAGAGCACAGTCTCAGAAGTTGTGGCGCACGGGCTTAGTTGCTCCGCGGCATGTGGGATCTTCCTGGACCAGGGCTCGAACACACGTCCCCTGCACTGGCAGGTGGATTCCCAACCACTGCGCCACCAGGGAAGTCCCAGCCAAGTAAATATTTGGATTTTATAAGTTATTCCTCTTCTGGGCGTGTTAGCACTCAGGTACTTCAGGAGCTCGATGGGGGCAGGTGGGAGCTGTGTGTGCTCTGGGAAGGCCCGTCTGGGGGAGAGCTGGGGCCCTGGGAGTCTCCAGGAGGAGCTTGGGGAGCGGAGGAGTACTTGACATGGTGGTGACTTCAAAATAGATACTATACTGTCAGAACCGACTGTAGCAGAGTGCTTGGCATTCTTTAGCAGGGGGGTTTATTTCAACCATAATCTCTAATTTTAAGCCTGTGAATTTCTTCCTTTTTTTATAAATTTATTTATTTATTTTATATTTATTTTTGGCTGTGTTGGGTCTTCGTTTCTGTGCGAGGGCTTTCTCTAGTTGTGGCGAGTGGGGGCCACTCTTCATCGCGGTGCGCGGGCCTCTCACTGTCGCGGCCTCTCTTGTTGCGGAGCACGGGCTCCAGACGCGCAGGCTCAGTAGTTGTGGCTCACGGGCCTAGTTGCTCCGCGGCATGTGGGATCTTCCCAGACCAGGGCGCGAACCCGTGTCCCCTGCATTGGCAGGCAGATTCTCAACCACTGCGCCACCAGGGAAGCCCTCCTCTTCTTTTTAATTCTTGCAATTCAGAAGCATCCCTGAGCCAACGGGGAGCACCGCCTTCCTCAGAATGTGCTCCAGTTTAGTTTGTTGTGCCCGATCCCTGACTCTGCACTGTGGGGAATTATTTCTTCATGGCTAAAGTAGCGGTTTGTCATGACTTCAGAGTGTAAGTTTGAGTTTCACAGCAGGTTTATTTTGCTTGGCTTGTGAGAAGGCTGCCTTTTCCCATTTTTGTTCCCCCCAAAGTTGGAGTTCCCTTGCCAAAGCGTACACTGTGAATAACTTTCTGTATTTCTCTTCAAGGTCTGGGGCCGCTCCCTGTCTTAGGAAATGCCTGGCAGTTCCTTGTACCTTTGTTTGGTGCCATCTTGCATATCTAAGTCAGGCTAGGTAATCCGGCCTCTGTGGCGGGCCCTCCTTCACAGCAGGGGCGCCCTGAGCACTCTGTCCCTTCAGGCCTGGCCTGCACAAACTTGGGAACTTGGCCTGTTGGCTTGCACCTGGGCGTAGGGTTTACTGTGCACGCCACAGTTATGGAATATGAATCTGCTTAGGATTGGAGAAAATGCACACCAACTTGCTGTTAAATCCTTTTTTAAGTAATGTCCTGGCAGCTCATGAGATGTTGCCCCCTAACAAGTGTAAACATTTGGACGTGCTTTCACATAAAATTTAACTGATGATCTGTTTCCCTCAGCAACATTGCATTGCCCTGTGTCCAGAAACAAGTCCTTGATTTTTCTCTTTGTGGAAACTTCCTGGTTATCTCATCCAGGATCTAGATCCTAAAACTTAAATTCCAGGGAGAACTTGGAAGCCAGCTCTAGGGGCTTCTGGATTTCCCTCCGCATCAGCCTCTACCTCCCTCCTGTTTCAGGCTCCAGTCCTTTTGGGGCACTGGGGATCTGAGCAAGGTCTGGCCTAACAGGGATGGTGGGGAAACTCTGGACTTGCCACTGGAGACCACAGTTTCCAACCCACGTTCTGTTATCATCCCGCTCGACACTTAGCTCTCTTGGCCTCACTCGCCTCATCTGTGACATCACGTCAAGCCCAGAGCTTGAAGACTCCTCTGAACTCTTCCTGACTTGCTCTGTATCACTGAATGGGTAGAAATGATAGCTGGCCTGTCACCCATGCAGGAAGAAACCACCCGGGACATGAGCGAGCGTTCTGGCCAGGCTCCTCACAAAGACTCATTTTTACCAGAAATTTCTGGCCTAACTTTATCTAGTACAAATGGAAGCAAGTTTGAAAAATTAAGTGTTTCCTCTTTCTCCTTCCATCAAAATCCATTAATGCCTTCAGCTGTGAAACCACTATATATAACTTTAATACTTGTTACAGAAGAAGGACCAGATAATTAAAATAGCGTTTGCGATTCATGTGTTGCTTTCCTCAAGCCCCCAGCGGGAGGTGAGCAGCTGTAGTGCAGCAGGCCATCGGCTGATGTAGGAAGAGGCCTCACCTCAGAGGTCTGCCGAGGGGTCTCTGTGACAGGTGTTGCCTCCAGGATACATGTGGCCGTCCTTGTTTTTTCTTTCCTCTTATCTTTGACTGGGTTAACTATTAAACTAAGGATAGATACCATCTGGTTTTATTGGTGTTGATTAGATTTCTTTGCAAATTTACTGAAATAATGGAACTCAAAATAGTTTTCATTCTGATGTTGGAAGCTGATTTGAAGACCATTCCGACTTCCCGTTTTTAAAAAAAATAAATTTATTTATTTATTTATTTTATTTTTGGCTGTGTTAGGTCTTGGTTACTGCGCGTGGGCATTTCTCCAGTTGCAGAGAGCAGGGGCTACTCTTCGTTGCAGTGCGCGGGCTTCTCATTGCAGTGGCTTCTCTTGTTGCAGAGCACGGGCTCTAGGTGCGCAGGCTTCAGTAGTTGCGGCACGCGGGCTCAGTAGTTGTGGCTCGTGGGCTCTAGAGTGCAGGCTCAGTAGTTGTGGTGCACGGGCTTAGTTGCTCCGCGGCTTGTGGGATCTTTCCGGACCAGGGCGCGAACCCGTGTCCCCTGCACTGGCAGGCAGACTCTTAACCACTGCGCCACCAGGGAAGTCCCTCCATTATTTTTGATCTTCTCTCTTCACTCCTCTAACTTTATTCTTTTGTTTTGCTTAACCATTCTTTCCCTGTGGAATCTTTTTTTTTTTTTTTTTTTAATTGGAAGAACTCTTCTGTGATCGGATTCTAATTGTTTATACTGGACTGACAAGCCTGTAGCCCTTGGAGACTGTTCTAAGGCAGGGTTACAGAGCCACATGCCGGTGGGGGAAGAAGGGGTACGAAGTGAGGCAGAGGGTGAGGACTGGACGTTTGGGGACGCTGGGGTCTCAGGTCCTGCCGGTTGTGACCTCTGTGGTGGGGCCCGGTGTTGCCAGTGATCTGAGTTCTCAAGAGAAGCTGGAAACACAGACCTTCTTTTTTTCTTTGTGGTATGTGTTTGAAATGTAAAAATCATTATCTGTTGGCTCAAATTTTTTACAAAGGAAAGAAAATGAATGGGTCAAACAAAACTTACATCCATGGCCCAGATTATGCCCACAGATGGCCAACTTGAGCTTTTGCTCTAAAGGATTAAGTTTTCAGAAAAGGACAGTCTTAATTAAGCAGGGTGTGTAGATGCCAATTTGGCTTAGGTATCCTGTTTTAGTCACTTTAACAAGGAAATATATCACTCGCTTAACTGTGGGTTTAGAGGAGTCAGTTGTAGCACATAACTCTCCTTAATTACGTGTTAGGACTTTGTCCTGCTATTCTGTAGTATCCTGGGTGCAGAGCAGACTTTTAAAAAGAAAATGGAGTTTTCGGCTAATAGATCTCCAGCCAAGTGTCTAATTTTTATGTATGACTTTCTCAAGTTTCTAAATAGCAGTGTTCTCAGTTGAACCTAGAAGAATTTGTTAGCACAGTAACTGTTGGTTTTTTCCAGAATCCTGGAATGTATTAGTAATTTAAGATTGAAAATCTTGACTCCCTTTAGTTATCAGATGGATATTCATATATTTTCTTTTTCTTTCTTTAAAGATTTCAACATGGAATTCAATCCTTCAGACCATCCTCGGGCCAGCACAATATTCCTCAGTAAATCTCAGACGGACGGTAGGTTACTGATATATTTATGCTTCTTTCTTTTTTTTTTTAAAGACGGCTTATGTTGGTAACTAGCCTGTCTTGATTTCCCACTAGATGTGATTCTCAGGATAAAAATAGAATTCCCTTTAGTGACGCCTAAGGATATTGTTTGGTGGTGATTCCCTTGGGGTTTCTTTATTTTATAGTTATGTTTTTAGAATTTACAATTTGAAGCAACTGTCCTCATTTTGCCAATCAGCTGGATTAGTTCTAAGTAGTTTCTACCCCGAGAGTCAGAAATTTTCCTTTAAAAGTTGATCTTTGCGTAAATTCTCTGAAGATCAGAAGTATTAGTATGTAAAAGAAGGCATAATATAACCCTAAATTAAAGTGCCATTGTCTCTGTTGTGTCATTTGAGAGCCAAATTGAGCCTGTACACTAGGGGTAGATGTTTTCTTTCTGTCAGACTCCTGCTAACCAATTTGTTCTGTGGCATGGAATTTCTCCTGGGGGATTTTCCACTCTTTTCAGCCCTTGGCTAATCTCACTGTAAAGGAGAGATAAAACACACAGTATGGTGAACACAGTCTCTCAGTTGGATTCCTGTAGAAAAGAGTAGCGTAAGGGGACTTCCCTGGTGGTGCAGTGGTTAAGAATCCGCCTGCCAGTGCAGGGGACACGGGTTCGATCCCTGGTCCGGGAAGATCCCACATGCCATGGAGCAACTAAGCCCATGCGGCACAACTACTGAGCCCGTGTGCCTAGAGCCCGTGCTCCACAACAAGAGAAGCCACCGCAAGGAGAAGCCTGAGCACCACAACTAGAGAAAGCCTTTGCACAGCAATGAAGACCCAACGCAGCCAAAAATAAATAAATTAAAAAAAAAGAATAGCAGGAGGAATTTGTTAAATGATGAAGATGTTATATTACAGTGCTGGAGCCCTGGTGATTCTGGCCCTGACTGTTTTGGCAAATTGCTAAGCTCTAATTTTGACAGAGTCCTAAACTGACTAAAAAATAAACATATTTACGACAGTAAGTTCATTTATAAAAACTGATAACTCCTCAGTTATGGTTAGGTGACAACTTTGATGCAGTATAATGCTGATATAATATTGGCGCTCTTTAATTAAGCAGGCCACTGACTTGATTTGAGAGAATTTGGTGCATTTATTAAAAAACAGTGTTTCCAAGAGTGAGAATAAATCGTCGTAGGTATCAAATACTTGTGAAATGAGTTTAGAACATACTGGGTAAAAACAAAACAAGACATTTTTTCTTCACCTGGTGAAGTGGGAGCCCATTGGGAGGGGTAAGGTATTGCCAGGCAGGAAAGTGGCGATGGGCTGAGGGTTTGGGACAATGAAAAATGGGAATCAGAAGCAATTTTTTGTGCTGAATGTAAGTGCTGTGAAAACAAGTTACATGACTGGCATACTTTCAGATTTGGTTCTTGCTTCCTGTGAATTTAGGGTACAGACCAACATCAGTCAGAAACTTTTCTACCTAGATTTGTGTGGAATGGCATTAGAGCCTCTAAGTAGATGACACATATCTTGGTTGCCACGGGGAGAGGGACGGCAGGATTCTCCGACCTAACAGCATCTCCAGGTGTGAGTCAGGGACTTGTAGCTTCCCCTCCACCTCTGCTCCACCTCTCGTCCCCTTCCTCTCCTGTCTGGATCATCAGGGTATCAGTGACTCTGATCCTTCTGTTTTTTGCTTCAGTTTCTCAAATGCTGGCTCTTTCCTTTCAGTGTAAACCTACTTGAGTCTCACAGGTTAAAAACAAGAAAAGGGAAAATAACTGACACCGTCTCCCACCTGCTGAGTGAAAGCTCTGGTGCCGCCTTCTCCTTCTCTTTCCCTTTGCTTTCCCACTGGTCTCCTCCTCCCTCCCCCGCATTCTGTGGTGTGACTGCTGAGGCTGCCGAGGACACGGCCTCCGGTGGCTCCCGCTCTCGTGTGGCATTTGCTCACACAGGCCAGATTGCTGAAGACAAGTCCAACTAATGAACACTTGCTTTATAGATGATGAAAAGAAATAGGTTTTTTAAAATAGGTAAATTTGGTAAGTTTAAAGAGTTCATTCTTTGGTGAGTTGATCACAGAGAATTGGCTATTTGGAAATGGGTCCTGAGAAACCCCCTGTTTCTTTAAGGTGCTTCTCAGACATCTTAATCAGCTTCTCCATTTATCCCTCTGATGTTAGTGTTTTCTAGGGTTATGTGCTTTTACCCTCTTATCTTTTTGACCTGCGTACAGTTCCTTGCGGCTTCCATGTCAACTAGAAGGTCCAGCCAGATTTTGCTCTGCGGTATTCAAAATCCGTCTGTTCAGCTGGCTGCTGGATATCTTTACACTGAAGGCTGTTGGTTCCTCTAACTCTGTGTGTCCCAAACAGAACTTAGTAACTGGGGTTCACCTCCTGCCTTTCCCTCTCCCCAGGCCAGAGAAGGCTCTTCCCTCTTCTGGTGCTTGCCTGCTGGCCGTGGTGCTGGAGCCGACCATGCTCGTTCCTTCCAGCTCCGGGATCAGTGACAGCAGGCCAGGAGTTCGAAACAGCCATGATGGCAGTGTTTACAGCGTGGACATTGGCAAATGCTACAAGTCAGGGCATTCTTCTTCTTTTATTTAAAAGGCATCTGTTAAACATTTATCAGCCACCATTGCATCCAGGTTAATCGAAAGTGTATCAGTTTTTACCTCTTCAGTGTCTCCTTAATCTGACTACTCTTTGCCATGCCTGTTGCTGCCACCTCAGTCCAGACTCATAATTTCTCACTTAGATTCCTGCCACAGCCTCTGGCCTGGCATTTGACCTTTTCCCTTCCTAGTCCTGTGTCTACGCTGCTGCTAGGTGAAGAGACTTTCTGTAAATCAGATCTGATTATGTCACTTCCTTGCTAAAACTTTTTTGTGGTTCCCCAGTTGCCTCGGTGTTAAACTCCAAACGGCTTAGCGTGATATACAGGCCGTTGGAGGTCTGTCCTCCGCCTTCGTTTCCAGCCTGTCTCCTTTTGCACTGTGTCCGCCACGCTGGATCACTTGCGGTACCCCCAGGGCGCCACTCGCCTCCTGCTCCTTTGCGTTTAGCTGGGTTTTCCCTTCTGTCTTCCACACAGCTCATCTCTTCAGTCTTCAAGGCTCATTTCTGCTATCACTTCCTCCGTGAAGATGTTCTTGACCCCTCAGGCTAGATTAAGTGGTCCTGAGGGTAGCCTGTGAATAGTTTCTTCATATCTGAACCATATTGTGGTATTTAAAACTATTTCCTCACGTGTATCCCCAACGAGCTCCTGGAGGGAACGGAACGTGTGATATTGGATCTCAGTATCCCTTTGCCTTCCTCTGCCTGATACAGAGGATGTGTTCACCCTAGGTGGTTGAAAGGAGGAAAAGACAAAGCCAGGAGACGTTCTTGATTTGATTGTGATCTGTCTTCACCTGGGTAAACTTCCATTGCCATTGCAACACTCCCTCCACTTCCAGGAGTACTAGAGCAGTTAAAACCTGTGGGTTCCACGTGCTCCAGTTGTGCCCCTCTGACCCCAACCTTGGAAGAAGTGTTGTAATGTGAGCTTATAAGCACACATTTTCATTTGAATCTGGTGATCTCTTCTTGAGGTCGATGTGCTCCTTTGCAGTTCAGGATAGGCTTGCGGGTGGGAGACCATGGATGGGGCCATGGCAGTTATGCTGGGGCAGCCCCGCCCGGACCACGGCCTTCACAACTCTCTGCTCTGCAGACCCTTGTCCTCCTTCCCTCCCCAGCACTCAGCCTGGCAGCCAGGCTCTGCCTGCCACGCTCGCTGCCGCCAGCTGTTCCGTGATTCTGCTTTAGATGTGCCTGCATTAAGTCATTAGGAGCTTCCTGGTTATTAAGTTCCTTTTCCCTCTGAGTAGCAAAGAGATTTAGGCTGGGCTGACTGTGATCACGGAAGGCGTGCCTGATCAGACCTCCCCAGCTGGCTGAAGTTAGGGACGTCCTGTCCCAAGCCCAACGGACTGCTCTCTTGGTCATTTCCTCACACATGTGAGATGTCAGTGTGGACTTTCTTTGTATGAGAACCACTCAACAAAGAAGGGACCAAGGGCTCCTTGTAGTGGGCGAGGAGGTGCCTGTGAGAGATTAGTCTGCTCAGCCTGGCCTTTTCGTGCTCTCATTTCTGCTTGTGGGGGAGAATTGCAGTTGATTGTGTCTTTTCCTTTTCTATTCCATTTTAATTTGCTGTTTTCAAAGACATGAGAGCCTACTCTTAAGAATTAGGAGAAAACAATCAAACTATATCTTTTTTTAATTAGTTTGGTTTTTAGAAAAGTTCTTTGCTTTAAGAAAGAAGTTGGACAAAAATGAAAACCTATCTCTGTGTGTGTGTATGTGTGTGTGTGTGTGAATGTGTGATCTGTGTGTTTTTCAGGAGTTCCTTGAAATATTTAAAGGAATAAAAACAACTTGTCCCTTGAATGACTTGAAGCCAAAGTAGAAAGACTAAAATTCAGAAATTAAAATATGAGCTCTGGTTTTCTTTGCACAGTCATTCAGAAACACTGACATTGAGAAAACGTTTTGTGGCCTTCCTTTGTTTGGGTTCCTGCTTTTGTTCCTGGCAGTGTTGAACTTCTGCATGATGAGGGGACCAGCCTTTTAGTTCTCCTTTAGTCAGACATTCGCAGGCAGCCAAACCCTGTGCCTGTGAGGGTCCCAGTTCTCTTTATCATGGTCCTGGGTGCCCTGTTTAGGTGCCTGTCTCTCTAGTTCCCCGTCAGTCACTCTGGGTGTCTCCCCACAGCTTCCCAGGTTCCACAGGGGATGCTTTTGCAGTGAGATACTGAAGAATCCATAGGAGCCCAAAGCTCTTATGCTGCTGATTTTCATGCTATAAACCATGGAAAATAACTTTTAAAAACTATGAACTCCCTTAAACATTTTTATGTTGACCATACCAATTTCTCATGCTATCAAAGGATGTAATTTCTGATGTAAACATTGGTATTTTAAAATAAAACTGTCCCCCTTTTAAAAAACGTTTCACATAAAATCTTAATACCATGGTGATTTGATGATCCACCGTCAGCAGTCATTTAAAAATGTACGAACACGCTCTTCTTTAGCAGGTGGAAATTTCATATCATTCCTTTCATATTGAACTTGTATTTCCATGCCATTTTCTTCATAGAATTTTATCCTAATGTAATATATTTGATTTCTGAAACTCACTTGTCACACTATCATACTTCTATGAAAATATGGATCTCACTGGAATTTAATTTTTATTTCTCATAATTATAAGTCTCTAAGTGTTATAAGTAAATTCTGGATTGTGGTATCATTATTGTTAGTTTCCAGTTGATCAAAACCATACAAGCATTAAAATGTTAATGAATAACTATTAAACAGAAAAGTGAAATAATTTTTGGAAAAACATTTCTTACTGAGATGTTTCTGTGGCTGACTATTATGTGTAGCTGGAACGAGGTGCTAGTCATCAGATCTTCTTGTTTTTATGGATGTGTAAGTGCTGAAGAGCTTTGTTTATACACATCGATAGATGGGGATGGAAGGAGTTTTGTTAATCACTAAGTTCTTTCTACTCTACTTGGTTTGTATGTCAAAAAACTCCAAGGGATTTATCATCCCAAATGATTCCTGTTAGCTGCAGTTCAGTCTTCAGTTTTGTTGACAGTAAGGAATTGGAGTCCACTTATTTGCCAAAGAGTTTCTCACCTGGTTGTAGGAGCTCCTCACTTTCGAGTTTCTGGGAAGTACACCTGAAAGGCTTTACCAGCCATGTGAATGACTGTCACTTGTACCCACTGCTCTTGTCATTTGGAGGCGCCTGGTCTAACCCGAAGCGCTTGGGAGCGTGGGGAAGCACCAGCATTCATGCCCCCTCTAGAGCAGCAGTGGGCCTCATCTCCTTGCCAGGCACAGGCGAGGAACTCAAATCCATGTTGAATGAAAGAGCCCCACCTGCCCTTTTCCTCTCAACTAGTGTTCCTAGCTTCTCTTTTGATTTAAATATATCTCTGTCCTCTCCAGTGACCTGCTCATTACCTGTGTTGATTGATTAGTATATATTCTTAAAAGTAAGTCTTCAGGAAAGAAAACGCAAAACTCAATGTTACTACGTTGTCAAAAAGCTCCTCTGGGTTCCCTGTCCCCCTTCTACCTCTTTGGGGCTGAGGGGCCCCCATTTTGGGAAACACTGGGATCTGGGGTACGGAAGGCTGGGTGCAAACCACACCTCGCAGACAGCAGCGTGAGAACAGCCTTTCAGAAGGGGCGCTGTTTTTGTTGTGAGGTTGATCAGCCTCCCTGAGGCAGCAGGATGCTCTGGGCGGCCTCCGCAGAAGCCGGTTTTCCTCCCCAGCACCAGCACGGAGATGAATTGGATTCCATGACCAATAATGCTTCCGACCTACACTGTCCTGTATTTTAATGCTGTTACGGGTATTGTTGTTATCATATTTCACCCAAATAGTATGGACGTTTATGGGTCTGGTTGGGTTAGAAATAAATAGTCCTGTTATCTGTTGATCATCTTAAGTTAGTGGATGCATGCAACTTTTATGAGATTTACTAGTTACTACTTTATTTAGTTCTTAGAAAGCTGTTACCCCTCAGTTAACTATGGCTGCAGTGATTTTGTTGGGTGCCATGTTGTCAGTGGGTTTAGGTTTTGCTCTGTTAGCTAGCCGAGGTCAGATCTGCATTTGTGCAGGTTGCATTTCTTACGTAGTAAGTTGAGCATCTGGGCACGTTGGTTGGTGGAAGGGTGGGACCTTGACACAGAGGCCCGTCCTCAACAGCCTGCAAGGGGTTGGCACGCAGGCGAGTAACATTTCTGTTGCATCTTTTGTTTTCACAGTGAGAGAAAAACGCAAGAGTCTCTTCATTAACCATGTAAGTGGAGCTGTTTCCCTGTGTTCTTCATGATGACTGTCCAGTGCAGAGAGCTGCCATACTGTGTCTGTGATGGGGAAATGCTCCGTGAATCTTGTTCGCACCTGGAAGAATGTGAAGAACGCTGCAGTGCACTCGTGCTCTGTGGGGTCTGTGACTGGACGAGCACGGCTTGGCCTCTGTCCCCGGGGCCAGTGTTTGTCCAGAAGCCCCAGACAGCTGCCGTTCTGGGAAGACGTGTGCGGACGATACGGCAGCAGACCCCACACCGGTCCACGGGAGCACTTCTTCTACATTTCTAATCCTTCCCTCCTGCCCGCTCCCCCAGGAGACTCGCTTGCTCTCCTAACTCAGTCCCATTTGAATGAGCATACAGTTGTTTTCCACGAGGCTGTCTGCCTCCACACACTCTTTCCTCTCCCTCATTGTTTGTAGGTCCAGTGGAGTCTGCATGTTCTTTCGACGCTCTAAGAAAGGATAAATTTGACAACACTTTAATTTTTAAAAAATCCAGCTCTAGTCTTTTGGCCCTTCTGAGCAGCATCTCCCTGGCCTGCTGGCTAGGCGTCAGAGATACTTGACCTTTCTTCCTTGAGCAGCGGGTACAGCCGGCCTCCTTCCACCCCTGCCCCGTGGCAACCCTAACCTGAGCCCCCAGGACTGTGGTGCCCGGCCACCAGGAGAGTAACAGCCACAGCCTCCTTGCCCTGTAGACTTCTGCCCCTTGATGAAGTAGGCGCGTTACCAAATAAGCGTGCTATCGATTCTCATATCGAAAACAAGATTGAAGTATTTGACTTCTCAGGGGGTTTTCTCAGGATTTCTAGACTGTCTGCATTTAAGTATTTGTAGATCTTGAAGTACTTGGCACTGAAGCTTTGTGCTAAACAGACTTAAAGCCATAATATTGTCTTTTTTGCCCTTTGCAAATCTGGACAAAATGCAGTTGGAAAGAAATTCATAGCC
This sequence comes from Balaenoptera ricei, assembly GCF_028023285.1. Classification (NCBI taxonomy): domain Eukaryota; kingdom Metazoa; phylum Chordata; class Mammalia; order Artiodactyla; family Balaenopteridae; genus Balaenoptera; species Balaenoptera ricei. Next base: position 18,968,136 of record NC_082640.1, read on the forward strand.
AGGCCCTTGCACTCACGGGGCTCCACGCTCGGCCCATAGGAGACTGGTGATGCCTTCGTGGGCAATGCCAGTGTATGTGTGCGTGAACCGTGTTCTACGGGTCAAAGAGAAAGTCTGTAGTTTTTATCAGATTCTTAAAGCAATGGCCTCTTCCCTGGCCCTCTCAAGTTTTGAAGCATCAGTGTTAAGCATCTGTGAAATTACAAGCTATGTCTTAAGGAAAATATGCTGAAAATTACCATGCCCTTGCTGTATAAACCTGGACATAGAGCGTTGAGAGATTTGAAGAACTCCTTCTGTAAACCCTCACTCCCATTTCTTCGCCTGCTGGGTGCACTGGAACACTTCCCCCCTCGTTAGCAGGTCTGCTGAGGAGTCTGCAGACGAGGGGAAGGGTGGGGCGGAGACCACCTCTGCCGGTCACTGCAGCCGCTTTAAAGTGGGCTGGAGGGAGAGGCGGTTCTGAGGGTGGCTCGTGGGCAGAGCCGTGCCCTCCTCGTGCCAGTCTGCACGTCTGTCTCACATGCTGTCGCTGACCTCACGCTTTGCGGTGTGCACAGTCCTGGTGACCTGCCCCACGCTGTGCATCCTGACTCAAGAGTGTCCTCTCTCGCCTGTGAACCCTCTCACCTCCCGACACAAAAAGCAGAAGCACGCAGTTGCTGGAATGTGCTCAGATGTGCTTATTCCTATAAAAGAATCTCTGTGCTGCCTTATGTAACAGATGACCGGGTAGCAGCATGACCCTGCAGACCACATTACAGAGTAGCATTTCAGCTCTGCCCACGCCAGGAAGAGCCATTGGAATGTGCCGTTGCAACCAACTGAAATAGAATTTGAGTGAAATTACCTGGGGCTTCAATTAGGCTAATAAACCAGCTGTGCTTTTTAGGTTTTGAGACACTTGGGTGTCATAAGTTAGAGCAGTAGAGAAAAGATAAGTAGCAATAGTAATAATCAGTACAGCCTGTTGAGTGTTTTGCCATGTTTGTGCCAGGCTCTGTTCTAATTGGTATTCTAATAGTGTACTTGATAACCACGCCCGGGAGGTACTATTTATCACTCCCACTTTCCAGATGAGGAAAGTGAGGCACAAAGCATCAGCCAGATGAGCGGTGGAGCCAGCACTGGGCCCAGGGGACTGGCTCCAGCGCTGCCCTCCCGGCCCTCGTCCTCTGTGCTTCTCAGATGGTCCCGCCAAGCCCCACCTGGACAGAAGCTGGTCAGCTGATTTATCTGAAGTCAGAGGGAACACTCTTTTCTGAATTTGGGCCCCAACTAAAATTTGTAATTTAATTTCTTGTTGAACTCTGGAATGACCGTTATTCTTTGCCCTTATTTATAAAACCTTCTTGGTTTTTATCTGCTTTATCGTGAGGGATGTTGTTTCTTTAATTTCTCCTTTAAGTGTCTGAAGAACCTGCTTAGTACATGTTGCTAAGATAATCTACAAAGAGGCTGCTATTTGATAAAAAGCAGTGGCCATAGGTAAGCCATTTAAGGAGAGGTGAGGGAAGATGATCATGGCAGGGAAATAACTTCCACCAGGTGGAGAGAAACAAGGGTTTCTGGCTCCAGAAACACATGTTAGCCAGCAACACATGTTAGCAAGTAAAAGGAGCTGACTTTGGGAACAGTCTCCAGGGAGGGGGCAGTAGAGAAGGAACCCCTGGCTGGAAAAGAGGTGGCCTTTCCCTGGCTGTGAATTTGCTGAGAGAGACTTAAAAAGTAAAGGGAGGCTGCTTCTAAAAGAATTATTATAGATTTTAAAGCCTGAAACCATTTGAGGATAAACCCCTTGGGGGACTTTTAACAGTAAGCTGAGCTAGGGCAAATTATAAAGATTAATATTCTAATCAGCAACTATGTTTTAGATGTAATTAGATCAACAGTTATAGGAAAATTTAATACATTACAATAGAGACGCTTAGGTATTTTAGAAAGGCTTGTGTAAAGGGCCTTATTTAAAGTTTGTAGTTTATTTAAAATGTGCTGACGTTTTGGTTAGCTAATTAATGAATCTTTTAATTAAAATGTGAAAGTCTCTGATTATAAATTGTGGGTGGCATTGTAGGTGGCTGGGAGTCCGGAATCAGCCTCCTGAAACTTAGGGGAAACTCATGCCTTTTGCTTTGGCCTAATTTTTCTATGACATCCTCCTCCCCTTGACGACAGCATGCCTAAAGTGAATTGATCATTCTAAGTTAAAGGGAAAAAAACCCGATATTAAAACAGAATGAATCAGGGGTTGAATGGCCAGCCTCCCTTACCCTCAGCAAAACAATCACAGTATTTGTATTAATATTGAGACAGGTGATAGCTGTAAAAACTTTGTGAAGGAATAAAGTAACTAGAGAGTGTTATTTATCAGTTAAGCAAGAGTCACATTGTTAGCTGGACTTGGAGCCAAAAGAATTTTGTTCAAGCCCTAGATCTACCACCTGATAAATGGGGGGCCTTGAAAAAGCCTTGACGTATTAGTTCTCCGATCTCGTAGAATGACTCCTGTCTACCTGTTCACATGGTAGACTGAACGGAAGGTGATCTGCAAACTGATTTTAGCAACAACAGCTGACTATGTTGATGTTATTATTATTATTGCTCATTGGATTTATAGGTAAATTCTGTATACTTTTCCAAGTTCAATAGCAAAACTGATGAAAGTCTTTCCGGTGTTTTAAGTATGGATATAGTTTTTTCATGAGTATTAAGCCATAGAAGTCAAGGAATGAAGTGAGTGTGATCCAAGAACTGAAATTTTAAAAACTGTAAACCTTGCTTTTGCCTCTTTGGGAGATTTGCTCTTTTTTTTTTTTTTTTTTTTTAATTTATTTTTGGCTGCGTTGGGTCTTCGTTGCTGCACGCGGGTTTTCTCTAGTTGCGGTGAGCGGGGGCTACTCTTCCTTGCGGTGCACAGGCTTCTCATTGCAGTGGCTTCTCTAGTTGCGGAGCACGGGCTCTAGGCGCGCAGGCTTCAGTAGTTGTGGCTCGTGGGCTCAGTAGTTGTGGCTCGCAGGCTCTAGAGCGCAGCCCCAGTCAGTAGTTGTGGCACACGGGCTTAGTTGCTCCACGGTATGTGGGATCTTCCCGGACCAGGGCTCGAACCCGTGTCCCCTGCATTGGCAGACGGATTCTTAACCACTGCACCGCCAGGGAAGTCCCAGGAAACCTTATTAAATAAGAAGTAAATGTTAAAAGTATCGAACAGGGCATTTGGTCTCTGATGGGCTTTAAAGCTCCCTTCATGTTCATAAACCATGGATACTGAGGGCTTCGTTGGGGTTGGGCAGGTGAGGCAGGCAGTGTTGTTATCCTTAAGGAATTATTTTTTTTGGTTGCTGAAGATGACACTTAGGTTGTCAACATAGCACCAGGCAAGTGGAGACTTGTTTGGATGATTTTATTTTATTTTTTCTAACATGCTTTGAGCTAGAATTATCCAGATTGATGTCTACTAATCATATTGCCCACATAATTGCCAAAAATCTACTTACTATTCAATTAGATGTCATACAAGTGTAATTTAAATTCTGTGTTCTTTAACAGTATATTTCAGAAGTAGTTCTTAGTTCTAAAGTTTTCCAAAGAGCTCAAAATTTATGTAGCTGTGAAAGAACCAGGCATGAGACTGCACAGGCACCCTACCTTGAAGCTTATACATTGGTAGTATTTTCAAAATCATCGGATTACTTTCACCTATTTTTATCTTCACCTCCTGAAATTCAAGATTAGGAGATTCTAAATGAACATTGGCTGCATTTTCCAGGGTCCCCAAATCGACTGTATCCCAAGAATAGAGAAAATGGGTGCAGTGGACTCTTGTCTTGATCCTGGTGCCTCAAACCAGGATGCCGCCTTCAGCAGGGGCTTTCATTGGTGTGATGAGCGCATACTTCTTGTTTCTCAGTGATTTTACGGACTCTGCTGCAACACGCTTTGATGCTCGATTGCGAGAGTGTACTGTTCTGATGGAGGTTGGGGGCCAGGAGTGGTGGTGGTGCCTTTTCTTTGTGGAAGAACATGGAATTTCATTGTAGGAAGAAAGTGGGTTTGTATACTGTTCTTGCTGGTATTGTTAACATTTCTCGCCAAGACACTTCTCCTCTATAGGCTGGTCTCAAGGTGAAGGGGATGATGTTCCTTGGAAGAATTTTGAGCCCTGTTTAATTGTCCTTGTCTTGTTGCCATTGTTTTTTAGCATCCTCCAGGACAAATAGCAAGGAAATACAGCTCCTGCTCGACTATTTTCCTAGATGATAGCACAGTCAGTCAACCAAACCTCAAGTATACAATTAAATGGTGGGTATACACATTTTTTCTTAACTGAATGTCTTTTCTGTTCCTTAACCTGATGGCTAACTGGTTGGTTGTGGGGTCTGGGAGTGGTAAGACTGGGCAGGGGGAGGCCACTGACTATTCAAGAAGTCTTTTTAAAAAGTGATTTTGGGAGTTAAAATGTGGGGTGTTCAAAATATTTGTGTATATTACCATTTACATAAAAAGGCCAAATTTTTCAGTGATTTTAAATGTAGGTTAAAGCATATTTTTGATTTTTGTGCATACTTTCCACCTTCCCACTTCTTATTGAAGCCATCCTGGCTTTAAGTCTGCTAGTATTTTACCTTCAAAATGTAATGGGTCCCACTTTGACGTGGGGCTGCAGTAGAAAGCAGCCCTGGCACCATGGAAGTGTATTTGCCTGGAGCATGGAGAGTGGGGTTCTGACCTTGGCTGTCCCCCCAGCAGGGAGGGTGGGGTGAGCCCCTTCGCTCTGGTCTCTTACTGTAAAATGGGGCTTAAAGGAGGAAAGTGGGGGGCGGTCTTTGGATAAAATCTTTTCCCTTTGGGGCTTCAGTTCTCTTATTTTCAAGGGGAAGGTGGGAGGGACGGAATGCTGGTTTTTCCTGAAATGTTCCCACTAGCATTGTGGTAGAAAGCCTTGATAGAGGTGCTGGGGTCTGTGGCCTTTGGCTCAGCTATGAAAAAAACTGGGATATTTTGCCTCTGTACTCATTTAAGAAGAGTCCACATTTAACAGCAGTCCACGTTAGCATGTGCGGTGAGCGTTTGCGTTTCTAAATAAGAAGCCTTCTTGTGTTCCAGTGGGCCAGGCTTCCAGGCCTCAGAGCCCTGTTCTGCGTGTGCCCACACATGGCAGTCAGGCCTGCCAAGCAGTGGGGACGGTGCCCCCTCCAGGCAGAAGGTGGGAGGTGGGCCCGCCTAGAGGGAGGCCGCCTTCGAGGGAGGCCGCCTTCTCCCTGATGGGTTGCTTGTTTCTAAGATCTAAACGGGAACGTAGCTTCTTCCCTCCTTCCGTTGGTGGTTGAGGGACTGGTGGGCATCACCCCACAGTGGGTGCTCACGGCTGGGAGCCCACATGTGCCCTCGCTCCACCTCCCTGCCCTTGGCTGAGCTGCCCCACCCTGGGGCTGGGCTCTGCGCCGGGGTCTGGGAGGTGCTAGGGCGGGAAGCAGGAGCCTGGAGACCTGGCACTTGGCACCCGCTCGAGCCCTAGAGCCCCGCCTCCCTGGGGCCTGGGACCCTCCCTCCAGGACGGGCGGGAGCTCTGGGTTTCCAGGGGCTCGGACTCCGTTGCTCAGCACTTCACCTGGGGATGACTTCACACTGCCGTTGGTTGTGACGCAGACACTCCGGGGCCCAGTAGGAGATCTGGGTGACAACTTGATATTTCAATGTGGAGTCTGGGAGTGCAAGCTCCGCAGTCACAAATGTGGTCTGTGAATCAGTGGTTCCAGCTCGCCACACCCGCAAGGCCCCCGAGGGCTTAGAGCCCCACTGAGGCGTGACGTCTGGTCCCGAAGATCCAGGATCTGGAATGTCAACCTCTCCGGGAGATTCTCATAGGTGGCCAAGGCCGAGAACCCCTGGTGTCAGTGGACAACTGCCTTCGAGTTCCCTTGAAAGCTTAACCTGTGGTTAATACCGGGAGGAAAAGAAGCTGGCCAGCTGGGCCAGTGACGATGGCTGAGTGCCGAGAGGGGGCGTCCAGTGTGGACGCTGTGGCGTCCCTGGTCCAGAGGACGCGTCTCCACACCACCCGGATTGGAGATGCCTTCAGTCAGTCGCTTACTTGTTTTAAAATGTGCCTTTTTAAAAAACGTACATTTTGGACCTGGGAGCTGGGTAGGGTGGACCCTAGTTGTAGCAATACCATCAGAATCTTTCCTTGTAAATTCCTGTATGTCACACGTGACCTGGTTCTGGTCATTTTGAGGTGTTAGCTGGCCTGGGTAACTTCAGCCAGGGCCTTTGACAGCACGAGGGGAACAAATGTCACGAAGGGCAGGGAGACTGGAAGTCTGAATGCCCTCCTATTCTAAAATCGTAACCTACACCTGCCAAGGCCCTTGTGACCTCCTGCCCCAAGACGTTAAAATTGATACAAACTCATTAATCAGTAGTTCAGCTTCCTGTGGGCAGAGTGAGCATTCGTGGGCTGAACTCGACTCCTGATAACCATGTAGGACCTTTGAGAAAATGCTCCGGGTTCTAACAATAGCTTTCTAAGCTGATTTTAGAAGAAAACCCTTCTGGGGAGTTCCCTGGTGGCCTAGTGGTTAGGATTCCAGGCTTTCACTGCTGTGGCCCAGGTTCAGTCCCTGGTTGTGGAACAGATCCTGCAAGCCACACGATGTGGCCGGGGGGGTGGGGGCGGCGGGAAAGGTTACAAAAGAACCAAATGGAAATCCAGGAGTTCAAAAGTACTCTGAAATAAAATTCATATTAAAAAAAAAGAAAAAGAAAAGAAAACCCTTCTGTAAATTGGGGATTGCCAAAAGGAACAAACATTTACAGATTCTAGTTCAGGAATGGGTGGAGGGTTGAGAGCGGCTCTGTCAAAGAGAAGCAGCAGCAGTGCGACACATTTGGGCACAATTCTGTGCTCATTTTTTTCACAGGCATAATATCTTCTCTGAGAACTTGATTTTCCCATCGTTCCCGTGAAGGCCAATAGCTGTGGTATGAATTTAGAGTTTGCCACCCACGCCGTGCCCCTGTAACCGACCCAGGCCGTGAATCCTGTGTGAGCACAGGGGTGGTGCTCAGAGGACGGGGGGAGGGCGGGGAGGGCCGTTCGCAGCTGCGCACACCAACCACGGCCCCGGGCCTGAGGGTCGAGAGCAGCTTCGTACACCCGCCAGAACCCGGCACCTCTGACTTAGCTCTAGGTAAGAAGTACAGCAAGGGTAGTGCCCGCGGTCAGAAACATGTTTTGTTTTCCTGATCAAGAAAATAGCATTTCTTCATTCCCAGCTCCCCTTCCCTCCTGGCTCTGCAGCAAGGGCAGTTGAGCTAACCCTCTGGTCAGCCTGTCCTGGGTGACCTCACCGTTTTCTGAGGACGTGGCAGACTAAGCAGGCCTCCGAAGCTGGGCATTTGGAGTGAAGCCTGAAGCCTGGGATTGATTCTGTTTTCAGCTGACTGTCCTTTGCCCCCGGCAGTCACTTCTTTCACAGGGGCCGACTGAACCGGCCTGTGGAGCTGGGCCCACACGGGCATCCTCAGCTTGGTTTTCTCACTCTCCGGGGTATGATCTTGAGTGGACATTGGCCTACAGACTGGCACTGTGTTTTATGGAGGCCTGAGTCATGATAACGTCCAAGCTTGCTTTCAGCTCTGGAGATCTGGGAGACAGTAACCTTGGGGCCCCAAAGACCTTCACTCCATCTACAGAAGCCGGAAGACCTCTTGAGGTGGAATTATTCATAGGGCAACAACAATAATAATAATAACTTTTGCTTTAGAACTTTATATTTGAGATTATGCTTTTATACACTTCATTTGATTGTAATAACCACTCTGTGATGTGGGTTGAATTGTTGTAATTTTTTAGATGAGGAATTGAAGGCTCTGAGAGGTGGATAAACTCTAATTGATGAAGGAGCCAGGTTTTAAACCCAGCTGGTCTGACTTCAGTGCAGTCAGTGGTGTTTTTCCTGTGACGTGCTCCCTCACAGGGGAAGCAGGGACCATATTTTTCTCAATCAATCAAAGCAATTAAAGTAATCACTATACCAAACCCAATCATATGAAACATTCAATTTAATCATCATAGCAGGACTGTTAAATGAGTAAAACAGTAATTTCTTCCTTTTTTCCAGAGGCAACACTATAGAATGAAAGGGCATAAAACCACGATACAAGTTAGAAATCCCGACATCTATAGTGTCTCTACCTGAATTTTCTCATTTATCAAATAGAATCAGTAACATTTATTATTTCCCATTTCGGGGCTTTTAAGGTACGTGAAGGCACTTTGAAAACTGTACCATTATTTTTTAAACTTCTGAAGTCCCTTCACCCCACTTACAATTCCTTCATCAGCTTAGATGCTTTTCAAGATGTTAGGAGGAAGAGAATATATTACAGTTGCTCAGGGATCCTCTTAACACTTAGCTGAAATCATTTGAATTAATAGATCTGGAAAGAGAGATTTAGAAGGAGATGCTTTCTTTTGATAGAGTGAGATGAGCTATTGTCATGTTCAGTCGTGGGTGAACATCTGAGCTACTGGAGTCCAGCGTGCATGCCCAGGTCTCTAAGTGAGTGCCGCCGCTGCCGAGTGAGCTGAGGTGTCTGGGACCCAGCCCTCTACCTCCATGTTGGTGCCCTGGATGGCACTTTCTGTGCTCTGAGAACACAATCTGATGCAGCCTGTTAGCTATGTTCTTAGAAGCTTAAGAAATAAATTTTGGCCTCCTCAATACATTTTAAAGTAAAACAAAAATTGTGGAAGGATCTAGACAGGTTGGAAAAGAGGAAATAATTTAAAAAAATTGGGCAGTCAACACGAATAACCCTGCCAACTTGATAGGCGATCAAAGAAACTCAAATTGAAAACGGTTACAATTTTTAACCTATCCAGTTGGAGAACATTTTTCCAAAACATTCAAGGTGAGTGTTGGTGAAGGGGAGGTGAGACAGACACTGGTGGGGAAGTACACTGGTACCGCTTTTCTGCAAAGATACTGGGATGTATGTGTGGGGAGCCTCACAGTTATTAATGACCTTAGAGCAAGTAATTCCAAGTACAGGATGTTTTCTTATGGAAATAATATAGTCATAGGTCACACAAATATTTATCTGTGGGTATATTCATTATGGTGTTAATCATAATTGCAAAAATATTTAAATGTTCAATAGTAGGGGGATGGTTAATAAATTATTCAACAGTGTAATGGAATATAGTCAGCCATTTAAAGTCATGTTTTTGAATAACATTTTAATGGTAAGAAAAATGTTAATGAGGGTAAAAGTGGGATGCAAACCTGTTTGCTTTAGGTAGATACGAATAAATACCTCTATATCTTAAGCTGATAGTAATAATCTTTGGGCAGAGGAATTATTTTTCTGTATACTTTTTTTATTTTCCAAAAATTTCTTCCATCTGAATATAACACATTTCATAATCAGAAAATCATTATTTGAAGAAAATTCAGGGGATAGGAATGTCTTCATTAAATTCAGATCTTTTAAAATGTAAAATAAAATTTTAAGGTATTACAAATAAGAGTTACACTACCATTTCAGCAAATGAATGAATAAATTAGGCAGATTTCCAAGAGGTTATTGATTGAAAAGATAAAATGGCAAACTCCTGTGGGTAATATTCACATTTTGCTGGTAGTTATAAAGAAACCACTGATTTTCTAAATAGCAGGTGCTGAGTTGGAGACTTCTAGAGGTGTTTAATTTCACCACCTATTTTTTACATAGTGCCTATATTTTAAAGTGAGGAAAACTTAAGATTTCAGATAGAAAGAGAAATTTGTTTCCGAGTATCACTTGAAGTTTTGGTGTTTCTGGAAAAGATTTAATAATTGCTCAGAATAAGTACCTGATTGATTTACTTTGAAGAATGCATTTTCTTAATCAGCATTCTGAATTAAATGGGGCTGTTCAGATGGGTCATTTTACTTTTACTTAAATTTTAAATATTTATGGTCAGACTGATGCCAGATAATATATAACATCTTGAATGTGCTTATGAAACACTGAACTCCTGCATTTTATTTTACAGTGTAGCTCTCGCAATATATTACCACATCAAAAACAGGTAGGTGGATTTTGATTAATTTTGTGCTAAAAACATCACACATCATCTACTGTTATGTTTTTCCTATTACGTTCTAGTTGCCTCAGCCTTTGAGTTTTATATTCTTATCTCATTTTCATAGAATCTCTAAAGTTAGTACAATTTACCCATACTTCCTAGGTAAGTGCTGAACTGCTTCTAAGTCAGAGGAAGCCAAATGAAGCCAGCAAAACAGAACAAAGTTTCTTGACAATGTTCAGCCTCCTCTTGACTTTATTTTCTGTATAAGTTGCGTAAACATTCTGTCTGTTATAAAATATTTTAACAGTTTTCTGTGTGCAGCTTTAACATGAAAAAATGTTTAGTTTATAGTTTCAATTCAGTAGGAAAAGTTTTGTCGTAAATTTAGTCATAAACTATTTTAATGTAGTGGAAATTCTCTCTCTGATAGAAGTCTGGAGATAGTTCAGTTAATTTTAAAAGTCAGTTAAAACAGGGACTCATAGAAGAATCATTTAAAAATTTACCTTAAGCATTTTAATTCAACATAAAACATGTAAAAGTACACTCATCTGCCAGTTTTATGCAGCATCGAGGCTTCTGCTTTGAGCCTGGGGCATTGATTACTAAAGTGCTGTCCCTTTATAAGCCGCACCTGTTTTGTGTGTATTTTTTGTTTGTTTTTGTAATCAATAGCGAGAAAACTTGTGACATTTGCTAAACAATGAGTGTAGAATCTTTTAGGTTTTGACCACACCTGATCTACAGCAAACTTGTTTTTAGTGATTTCCTTTTATTGGGTCTTTACAAAGCATCCTTCTTTGTTTTCATGAGAACAAATCCACTCTCATTGCAGTCCTGTTTCACTGATTGATGTGACATTTACATGTGTTATATGAGTGTAGTAACAGTTCCGGGAACCAGCAAGGTCACCTTCTAGCTAGCATGGGTCTCCGCAGTGGGGGCCACAGCCCTGCAGTCTGTTTTACAAAGGGGACAAGGGAGAGTTGTGACAAGCAGTGAAGCGGAGGGTAGATGACAGAGCTTGTGATGGACAGGTTATGGGAAAACACAGCCATTGGAAGCAAACACCTGGAAAGGTATTCTCTGTAATGACCTTTCTCTGTAGTGTAACTGTGATTCATGGTTCATTATGGTGCTTGAGAAGTTTGGATTTACGAACTTAAAAAATGTAGGATACTGGAACTTCGAACCTTGACCAGAATAACTTAGTGCGAGTGTAGATTTGTCTTGCTGCTTATTTCTATGATAGTAGTTCACACTTTTTAAACACTTAGGTCTTAACTAGCAATGTAATGCCATTGGTGAAACTCAGATGTATTCTCAAATCAGTTTCGCATTAGCGTCTCCAATTTCTCAGTTCTTAGACTCTGTGGGCCTCAAAGCTAATCTGTAGCCACAGCCATTAATAATAAGACCCAACTTCATTAAATGCTTACTCTGGCCGCCCTGGTCAGCTCTTTGCATGCCTTATCTCATTTAATTTTTTATAACAGCTCCATGAAGTGATTCTGACATTATCTCCATTTTACAGATAAAGAAACTGAGGCATAGAGAGATTTTAAATAATTTGACTGAGATTACACAACTAGTAAAGTGGGGAATTGGAAATTGAACCCAAGCAATGTACCACTGAGACTTTAAATGATATGCTCTGCTGGGTTAATGGTGATAAATTGGGCCGAGAGGAAGTGGAGAGAGTCCAACTGAAAAGTCAGCCTGTGAAAACAAGCATGATTAATTTACAGATTGTAGCTTGAAAGTGTCTTGAGAAGAGGTGTCTGCAGACTCCCTCTTTGATAAGTCATACCGACCCAGCCTCATGGGCTGGTGATAGATCCCTTAGCTTTGATAGAGACGGTGCTGAGATTCATAGCTTTTAATGGAAGTGAAAGCAAAATCCACTTCTCAGAGGAGTCATTTTAGCCTAAATTCTGAATCCTTATTTATATTTCTGAACCTACATTTTGATTTTTAAAATTACTTGTGGTGAAAGTTTCCCGAGAGTGCTGAATGGTGTTTCAGGGGCTCTCACTCCTCAGGAGAAGTGAACGGGGCTGAAGAGCCTGAGCAGTTGGGGGCGTCCCTCACCTTCCTCCCTGAGTACCTGGCAGAGGCGGTTAGCAGGAGGGGGATCGCGATTCCTCAGCGCCAGGTGCACTTTATGTTTTCAGACCCCACTCTCCAGTCCTGACTGCTTGAGCCTTGCTTTTATTCGGGTTCATCTAAATCTTTGCTGTCTGTCCTGCAGGCTAGTGAAAAGCAGCACAGGTATGAATGCCCAGAGCTTTAAAAACAGTTCCTACTGTGCAAAGACAGGGATGAAAATTGAGCTGTCCTGCCAAGCTCTTTCCTTCACTTTTATTTTTATGCAGACAGTAAGTTCATAGAACAGAAACTGTAGTGTTTGCCACGGGGCGTGCGTGTCAGGGACAGATCTGCAGCCTTCTGATATTTGCAAGCCTAGTTGACATTGGAAAACTGTGTGCTGTTAACCAAAGCAGTGGTTTCCAAATTTGGTTTTTAAAGAAAAAATTTTAGACAGAACTCAAATGACATAAAACAGATGGAGGTAGAGCCATCACTAGTGGAGTGTGGACGACCCCCCAGAGCCCAGCGGCCCCGCTGAGCTCACAGTGAACGCTGCCACTTTAAATGGGTCTGTGCAGTTACCGGCTCGGTAACAACCAGTTACACTTTTCTACGTGTCCCCTCTTGTTTTTCAATATACAATCATGAAACTCCTCGTTAGCGAAGTGGTTAAGTTGCATGCTGTGAAACTTTCAAACTCATCTCCAGGACACACTATGAGTGTTCATTCTTACCCTCAGACTTCTTTCTTATCGACCACAACGTAAGGATGGTTTAAACAGATCTGTCAGCCTTTGCTCAGAAACAAGAGGTTAAAGAAATTTAGATGTGGTTCATTTGAAAACTCAGGAAATGAAAATCTAGATTTTCACTTAAGTTAATTAAACTAAATGTGATTCATAACCTTTATTTCTTGGACTATTCAAAAATGATTAAGTATTGTCCCCAAGAAAAACAAATTAGAATTCATGAATAATCAGTAGCATCTCTTAACAGTTAGCACTGCCTCTGTTTCTTGAAATAACAGCTGAATCAAAATATATTTTTGTTTCCTTTTGACTGGCACTCATTCTTACAGAAGGTAAACTCCGTTTTCTGTTATTTCCCCCCCACCTCCCACCAGGGACCCAGATGGAAGGATGCTCTTGGATATTTTCGATGAGAACCTTCACCCTCTTTCGGTAACCCTCCCCCCCGGGTCTCAGGGTGTTGTCCAGTCGTGTCTCTGTTGTTCTTGTTGGGCGGCCAGTCATTGAGAATCTCTCCTTTCCCAGAAATCCGAAGTGCCACCAGATTATGACAAACACAACCCAGAGCAGAAGCAGATTTACCGGTTTGTTCGGACACTGTTCAGTGCTGCTCAGCTGACTGCGGAATGTGCCATTGTCACCCTGGTGAGTGCCCGCAGGGTGACGCGGTCGTGGAGTGGGGCGCAGGCAGGAATGTCCATCACGGACCTGGGAAGCACAGCACCAGTTCAGGGTTGTCTTTTATCTGGGAGGGTAGCGACGGGATCTCCTAAAAGAGGGCGCGTGGTCTGCTCCACAGTGCCCACCTAAAGCCCATTGTCAGATCACACTCAGAATCAGGAAAGCTGAAATGCTGTGTGCAGGTAAGTGAAGCACGGGGCCCAAGGGCCTGAGAAGGACCAGGGCCTCCTCATTAATGTCCAGGTTTCTGGTGTTGGTTCCCTACAGAGGTTTAATACCATTGATCAGATGTGATAAATTCGTACATCGGAAGGACTGCTGTAGTTGCTGCCTTCTCTTGTGATTTTCGTACAAATATATGTCTGTAAGATACTCAGAGACAGCATGGGCACAAATCTGCACTTTAAGACTCGAGATAAAAATCTGTAACCTTACTTAGACTCTGAAAACCTTAGGGACGGACTCTTTAGGTCAGATCTCATTTGGGAAATAGATTTGACAGTATAGCCCATTGTCACTGACATTGTGTGCAACTCATATAAGAAGTCAGCTCTGCCAGTGCACGGGCTGCCCCGAGGGACCAGAAAGTCATCCCTGCAGTTCCTGAGAAGAGATTGGTGTGTGACGGTGTACGGGACCCTCTGTGTCTCTGCCACACGAAGAGCCCTGTACTCTCGGCTGATGGGACAGTACCCTGTTTGTTTGTTCACTTCTTCTCTCATGGAACTTTCCGCCTGATAGGCTAACAGACACTCAGCAAGTCTTCCTCAGTGATCTGGAGTGATGAGAGGTCCTTAGGTCATGATTGAGAAGCGTATTTATTGCTCAGCTTTGTTCCTCCAAAGGATGTCACGTCCTTACAAAACACACCTCGGGCAGCAGGGTTGACATTTTAATGAAGGGAGATTGTGATAAAGGGGAGGGAAGTGTAAGAAAATCAGATGACACCGTGGATAAGATTAGTACTAAAATCCACGCCATGATGAAAGATTTATTTTGAAGCTCCTGCAGATGGAATGCGGTGGGGTTTTTTTACCTTCCATTCCTAAGAAAACTGTGACCTGACCGTGCCCCGTAGTGCCTTAGAGTTTGGATTTATTAGCCTGAAGGAGAAGGTTAGTGTCCTGTGGAGGACACAGTTTCTGCAGAGACATTGAGAACATGTAAAGTGTGTTTCCCTGTCTCCGAGGGTGACTGGGAGGGGTGGTTAGTTTGTCTTCGGAGTACTACAAGAGTGGTGTGTATTTGTCAGTCATTGGAGCTGCTGAAATCTTCTCTTGTCCTGTGACATCAGCTGGTGGCTTAGCAGGGGATTAGTGTACATATATGGGGGTCTTGCTGGCTACAGCCTAAAGGTGAGCAGCTCCCGCACAGCAGGCCCAGCTCTGCAGACCGATTCTCTGGGGCCTGCTTGGTTGGCCGAGTCAGCCTGGGGCCTGTGGGCAGAAGGCAGACAGCTGCGAGCTCTGAGCGAGCCCCGTGTATGATGATCCCGCCCTTCTCTCCAGTCTCTAGAGGTAGAAGCAGCCGTTCACAACAGGTCTGGTCTAGAGCTGGCAGAGCTGCGTCTCTCTCGGCCTTTCTCCTGGGCCTTCTCTTGGCAACGTGCCCGTGGGGAGGCGGGGAGGCCCACAGTTAGCTCTGCACTGCTGCCCACAAGGAACCAGCCTGCAGCTTGCCTGTGGAAGGAGCTTCCAGGACCTTCAGCCACTTGCTCCTGGCTGTATCAGGGAGCACCAGTCATGCCAACCCAGCTGGGTCCCCCTCGAGTGGCCTGGCAGGTCCAGCCATTGCTGCACGGCCGTGAGGGCTGCCATTCAGCCCCTGGACTGCAGCCCCAAAGTGCCTCTCAGAGGCTGGTGCTCTGATGGTGAGGCCACCTGCGGAATCTATCCATTCTGACCTCGAAGACTCCCTTTTTTAGGTCACGTTAGTGGTTTCTAAGGAAGTCAAAAGCTGTTGTTCAGATGGTGTCCAGTGACGAATCCAAATATCTCATTATTGTGCTCCTTCAAATACTAGCAAATAGGAAGCGCTGTTGAGGTCCCAGTTGGCTAAGCTCTGGGTACGAGAGTCTAAGATGAACGGACCCAGGGCTGCTCTTTAAAATCCATGGAAAAATTCCAGCATCATCGGAAGTTTGGTCACATATATCCTGGATTCCATGAGTTTGCATTTTCTTCCTCTCCCGTGCCTTTAACAGTTTTATTTTGTACAGTCAGCTGAATGCTCTTTGTAGCTCAGTAAGTGCTCACTAGCCTGTATTTTCTAGAGACTCCTGAGGATGGTCCTTCTTATGAAATTAAATCTGAAAATTTAATTGAGCAAGAGTGTCCTATTAGCAACAGTCTAGGGAATGGTGTTCAGAAAGAATCAATTGTCTGTTATTTTACTTGGCAGAGAATTAAAACACCCAAGTGGGAGTTTACTAAAGAAATTGCAGCTGACCCTTGAATATAGCTTTACTGGCAAGTTCTGCTAAATTACATGCTGTTAAGTGGCGCTTATTACGAATGCCTTATCTCCCAACATAACAACTGCCTTCTCTCAGTAATGGAGTGTATTTTCATATCTAATTCCTCTAGTTAGGCCTAGTGGAATATCAGACATGGTAGATGCCCGTTATTTTTTTCAAATGTTATCTTAAATATTATCTAGTTTACCTGTTAATATCTATCAACTATGGTAAAGTAAGTAAGAAGAAAATTGAGTAGCCTTCTTTTTGTACTGAGTCAATGAGGAGCTGTTTCATTGGGGAGCTTGGAGAGGTTTGCATAGCTCGTATATATAAAGGAATAGAGTCTTAGGGATCTGGATGAAGATTGTTCATAACAATTGCTTTAAAAAATCTGGAGTTAGGTCCAGCCTCAGTTTTCTGCTTGTTTTTTTTTTTTCTTTTTTTTAAGAAATACTCTATTTTATTTATTTATTCTTTTGGCCGCACCACATAGCTTGTGGGATCTTAGTTCCCCGACCAGGGATTGAACCCGTGCCCTCGGCAGTGAAAGTGTGGAGTCCTAACCACTGGACCACCAGGGAATTCCCTATCATACATCTTTTTGATTCTCTCCTTGGTAGAATGAGAAGAATTAGTCATCAACCTTTGTAAAAACTATGGAAATAATCATTCCACAGTTCAGAAAAGTGTAAAACATGCCAATAAACAGATTTTTACGAAGGGGAACTTTAAAAGGCATTCGTACCTTGTGACCCAGCTTAAGCAGTGGGCTTTGTGGGTATTTCTGATGTCTGTCTTCAAACTAAATTATGGCAGTTTATAAATCCTATATTACATGGTTTCATTTTACAACTTCAGCTGGAATTATTTCATTTAAAAATACCACTTCAGGGACTTCCCTGGTGGTCCAGTGGTTAAGACTCCATGCTCCCAATGCAGGGGGTCTGGGTTCGATCCCTGGTCAGGGAACTAGATTCCACATGCCGCAACTAAGCCCGCATGCCTCAACTGAAGACCCCTCATGCAGCAACGAAGATCCCACGTACTGCAACTAAGACCCGGCGAAGCCAAATACATACATACATACATACATACATACATACATGCATACATATTAAAAAAAAATACAGAAAACAACAAGTGTTGGCAAGGATAACCCTTTTGCATTACCGGTGGGGATGTAAATGGTTCAGCTGCTGTAGAAGATAGTATGGTGGTTCTTCAAACAATTAAACATAGATTATGATATGATCCAGCAGTTCCACTTCTGGGTGTATACTGGAAAGAATCAAAAGCAGAGACTCGAACAGATACTTGTACACCAGTGTTCACAGCAACATTATTCACAGTAGCCGAAAGAGGAAACCACTCAAATGTCTGTCAGTGGATGATAGATAAACAAAATGTGGTCCGTACATACGGTGGATCATTATTCAGCCTTGAAAAGGGAGGACATGTTGGCACATGCTGCAGCGTGGAACGTTATGCTCAGTGAAAGAAGCCAGTCACAGAAGGACAAATGTGCTGCGATTCCACCTACGAAAGGTGCCCAGAGTGGTCACAGTCACGGAGGCGGAAAGCACAAAGGTGGGGGCCTGGGGCCAGGGGAGGGGGAGTGGGGAGCTGTAATAGGTACAGAGCTTCAATTTGGGAAGATGAAAAAGTTCTGGAAATAGAGATAGATGGTGGTGATTTCACAACACTGTGACTGTTCTTAATGCCACAGAAATGATTAAGTGGTAAATCTTATGTGTATCTTACCATAATAAAAAAAAATACATTTAGCAACACTGCCTGTAAATCTACAATTACCTCAAAATAAAGAGTTTAATTTAGAAACAACTACAGATAGAAAAAAATAGGTTTCTTCCTTTCACATCCTTTGTTCTCCTCCTTGGCACATTGGTGGTTTGGTTTTTGTTTGTTTTTTTAAACGGAACTTTTTTTTTTTTTGGCTGTGTTGGGTCTTCGTTGCTGCGCGCAGGCTTTCTCTAGTTGCGGCGAGCGGGGGCTACTCTTCGTTGTGGTGCACGGGCTTCTCTAGTTGCGGAGCACGGGCTCTAGGCGCACAGGCTTCAGTAGTTGTGGCTCGTGGGCTCAGTAGTTGTGGCTCGCAGGCTCTAGAGCTCAGGCTCAGTAGTTGTGGCGCATGGGCTTAGTTGCTCCGCGGCATGTGGGATCTTCCAGGACCAGGGCTCGAACCCGTGTCCCCTGCATTGGCAGGCAGATTCTTAACCACTGCGCTACTAGGGAAGCCCGGTGGTTTGTTGAATGCATGTTGATGTCATAGTTGGTAGAGTGAGAAATTAACCCGCAGCTCCTAGAACACTTTCCTGCCCCAGAGTCTTAAGGTCCAGCCTCATCCACACGTCCAGTTACGGAGTGTGCCTCTCAGCCCATTTTGCCTCAGACTCGTTGAGCCCTTTGACTTTTTAAAATACGTGTGATCAGGCTGTCAGCGCCTGTTTAAAGCTGAGCTGGAGGAGTGCAGTGAACAGTTGGGAGTTGGTTTGCGTGTGCTGGCGGGTGTGGAGCCAGGAACAAGGCAGGTCACCGGGCGCTGGCATGCTCGTGTCTTCCAGGTGTACCTCGAAAGGCTTCTAACGTACGCAGAGATTGACATCTGTCCGGCCAACTGGAAGCGGATTGTTCTGGGGGCCATCCTGCTGGCCTCCAAGGTATGGGATGACCAGGCCGTGTGGAACGTGGACTACTGCCAGATCCTGAAGGACATCACGGTGGAGGACATGTGAGTGTGGGCGGGGGTGTCTGCGGAGGAAACCCACCCCTTTGTGGACCTGCTCAGTGTGGTATGAGTGGATGTAATTGCACGTCTGTTGTGAGCTGGCCGAGCAAGGACACAGTTGCTGAAACCTTATTCTAGGCGAACCTTCCTTGACCTTCCTGCTCCCTGTCTGCGGTGGGGTTCATCCCAGCTCTGTATCCACTGCAGACTGATGACAGGCAGCAGATGGGCTAAAATGTTACCTGTTTCTGTTCAGTTTCAGAGAGAAGGCTTTCACTGCTTTTGTCACGTTTTTCAAGTTCAGTTGCTTAAAATGAGCATTCTGTCCTCAAGGTCCCCCTGTGCTGTCCTGTCGGGCTGCGTGTTCTCTCTCAGGGCACCATCCTGAGCTCACATTTAGCTGCAGCCCAGGGGCTGGGGTCCCGGGGGCTGGGCGTACAGGAAGTGGGGTCAGAACCTCTCAGGAGCAATGAGCTGTTTTGGAAACACCCAATCAGGATGAATTTCTTATAGTTCCTTATGGTTTACAGGCATTTCTGACATGATTCTTGCCAATATTTTTCTCGTCTTGTTTGGCTTCTTTGGGGAAGCTCTGGGCTGGAGGAGGTTCCACTGTGTCCCGGTCCACATCTGTGTCCCTGGACCCAGGACCAGTGTCCTCCCCACCCTGCCCCCCTTCTTCCGGTTGCTGGTTCGCTGGGCATCCCATTTTTGTGCTGCCCTGGGAGCTCCTGTTTGTGTTTTGGGTCTTTTGCCAGAGCCTCTTCCTGCTGCAGACCTGTATGACTCCTTCCTACATCTGTCATTCTTTATCATAGAAAGTAAGACAAATATGAAGTTTTTGACAGCAAGAAAAATAAAATGAACATATTTTTTAAAAATTCTTGATTATATTTCAAGTTGAAAACAGTTACTAAGATAATTGTTATCCAGACCGTAAGTAGGTTGCTTCCACCTTTCAGCTGCTGTGAAATAACACTGTCGTGAATATGAACACGGGTGTGCAGATACCTCCCCGAGGCCCTGCTCTCCGTTCTTTGGGATCTATGCCCAGAAGTGGGATTGCTGCTTGGTGGCTGGTCTTTAAAGTGAGCCCATTTTTCTACAAAAGCCGACAGGCCATTAGGTGATGAAAACAACTCTCTTTACTCCATTTTAGAACCCCATTTGCAAGTTGCTAAATGGCATCAGTTCAGTTGGGTTTCTTTACAATGTTGATCTAACGTAACAAATATTTCTTAAATTTTTTTTGTTTATTGACTTGAATTTATTTATTATAAAGTTTTGCATCAGAACTATTTCCTTACAATTATCCCCTTCGGGGCAGTAAATCCATCAAGCCCGTTCTCTCTGCATCACTGTTTGTTTTTTGATGATTTATCACATAACAAGCTGTCATATGTCCCTGGAGGAAGTACTTCTGCCGTTTGGAAATTCAGATTTGGGGAATTATTTTTATTTTCTAAATCTTGCCTTAGTTGGAAAACACAGAAGCTCTCAAAGTCTTTATTTCCCCCCAAACTTAAACATTCTATTCAAGAAAACACTCAGTATTCAGGAAGGCTGTTTTTGCCCTAAGGAACCCTGGGAAACTGCCACCTTGTTCAAAACCAGATTCCTCTTGACTTTAATCCTAGTTATACCCTCAACAAGAGGCAGTGGTGTCTAGATACCATTTGGGGCAGGAATAGCTGACTAGTTCTCTTAACATTTATACTAAAAACTTGCTGGCACTGGAGAATGGGATCTGCAGTGGCACCTCTTAGCCACCGGGTGGCAGTCTGTCCACAGGCAGCTCCCAGGTTGCCCAGGAGAGCACTTCTGCCTTAGCGTATTTTTGACACTTAAGAATTTCACAGGATGACTTCTTATTAAATCTAACTTAAAGGAGCTATAAATACAAGTCATTAAAAGTGTAAAATTTAGCACAACACACACATTTGGGGCTTTACTTCTTTCTTGAAGCTGCATCGAAGCAGCCCCTCCGATTAAATGACCTGAGTGCGACGTCTTGGTCGCGACGTCTTGGTCTCTCCCTCCCAGGAGCTCAGGCCTTCGATAACGACTTGCTGAGGTTTCTCGCTTCTGATCTGCCTGGGAGCTTCCGTCGGGGAACCAGCCTCCCTGCTCACCTCCCAGCCTCCCTGCCGCCTCAGTGCTCCTGCCCCTGTTGTCATAGCAGCGCTAGACAGGCTCGGACGGCTTGATGGGGCCCCTGGCCGGAAGCAGACGGGCTGCCCCGCCCCCACGCCAGAAGCAGCCCGCCCCCATCTGGCTCCTCCCCGCCGGAGCGGATCGCTTCCGGGGCTCAGGTCAGCTCTCACTTCCGGGAAGCCTTCCCTGGATCCCTCCGCCTAGGCCGAGCTTGGTCCGCTCCTTTCAGTAACAGTAATTATGGAGCACCAACCACATGTCAGGTGCTGAGCTGGGGCCAGGCTGCACCATCAGATGTCACGGTTTCTGGCTCCGAGGAGACAAGGCGGGGAGACTGTGATAAAGGACAGAAGTGAGCCCGGGGTGCTGCCCGGGGAGGTGGCCCTGGAGCAGTGCTCCCAGACAGACCTGTCGCTGAGGACGCTTCTCCCCGGCAGTAACTACCGAGAAGTAGGCCTGAAAGTTTTCAGATGCGTATTCTGGCCGCCCTGGTTCGTCTTCATCCAGCTGGTTGGCTCCCTTGCGGAGCAGGTGCTGTCGCTGAGTAGTTCTGAGCGGGCGGGCAGGCCCAGCAGCAGCAGCTCGCAGGAGTGTTGGAGATGCACGTTCTCGGGCCCACCCAGACCTGCCGGATCAGACGGGTGGGCCCAGCAGCGGCTCCTCACATGCCCTGCAGGTGATGGGTGTGCGCTGGGGCTGGGGAACCGCCTCCCCTCCCGCGGTCCCGAGGAAAGCCGGTCAGCGCGTCCCCACCTCTCCTCCCGGGAAGGGCGGTCCTCTGGGTCTTGGGGAGGCCTGTCCTCCAGGCTGCTGTCCGCCCTCACTGGACTCCACTTGACAGCTCTCGACTGCGTCTTCTGCCCCGTTTGAGCCGATGGTTCACGCGGAGAGGTGAGGCCAGAGCCTGCTGTGTGTGTGTGTGTGTGTGTGTGTGTGTGTGTACGCGCGCACGTGTCTTATCGCACACATGGTCGCCCTGAAGCACTTCTGGTGATCATCCCAGTTAATCAGGCCTCATCCTTCCGGGCACTGGGCCAGCTGGACTTGGCTGTGTCCAGCAGCCTGAGCAGGCGGCCACAGGTGGGGACAGTGGCTGAGGTGTGCGTTTGTGTCTTTCTCTGCAGGAACGAGCTGGAGCGACAGTTCCTCGAATTGCTCCAGTTCAACATCAACGTGCCCTCCAGTGTTTATGCCAAGTATTATTTTGATCTTCGTTCTCTGGCGGAAGCCAACAACCTGAGCTTCCCCTTGGAGCCCCTCAGCAGGGAGAGGGCCCACAAGCTGGAGGTAAGAGGCGTCAGCGCCCGGCGGGTGCACTGCTGCGGACTGAGCTGTGTGCTCACGGCAGTTCCTGATACTGCATGTCGTAAAATAAGGACAAGGTGCCCTGGATTTAATTTGTACAACCTCATATTTTTAAATAACCTTCCTAATGGTGGTTTTTATTTAATGTGCATTGATTCTGTTAAGTCAAAGAAGTTTTTAAAAAACCCGTTTTTAAAAAAATGTACCCACAAAAAGAGTGTTCCCAGCATGCACTTTTTTTTTTTTGACTGTGTTGGGTCTTTGTTTCTGTGCGAGGGCTTTCTCCAGTTGCAGCAAGCAGGGGCCACTCTTCATCGCAGTGCGCGGGCCTCTCACTATCGCGGCCTCTCTTGTTGCGTAGCACAGGCTCCAGACGCGCAGGCTCAGTAGTTGTGGCTCACGGGCCTAGTTGCTCCGCGGCATGTGGGATCTTCCCAGACCAGGGCTCGAACCCGTGTCCCCTGCATTGGCAGGCAGATTCTCAACCACTGCGCCACCAGGGAAGCCCCCCAGCATGCACTTTTATAAGGAAAAAGTTACCAGATGACCCTACCGATTGGGAATCCGAAAAGGTTTGATTCTGCCTTTATTTTTCATTTTTTCAAAGTATTTTCTCCACAGCCCAGTTAGAGCTGGGGCCAGCCCCTGTGGTTGGCCCGGATTCAGGGCCGTCACTGTTAAGCCGTGTGACTCTTGTGTCTTACACTTGTGTGTAGCTCAGCTTTGCATGTGCACCCAGCTCTTCCCATCCGACTTTGACAGCTGAAAGTGTGGGGACAAGGAGGCTCACGCGGTTAGAGCCCTCCTTCAGAGGAGGCGCTGAGGCCCTCTGCACCTTCATCCCAAGTGTCCTCGGTGCCGAGGGCCAGCCAGGGCGAGGGTGCTGGCTCCGGGGCTGACCTGATTACCTCCCCTCTGCCCCCAGGCCATCTCCCGCCTCTGCGAGGACAAGTACAAGGACCTGCGAAGACCCACGAGGAAGCGGTCAGCGAGTGCTGACAATCTGACTCTGCCCAGGTGGTCCCCGGCCATCATCTCCTAACCGTGGGCGTCCCCGCTGGCGGCCGTGCCATCCCTCAGTTTCTCGTTTAGTTCGAGAAAAGACAGTCTTGGGGTGGTTTTGTTTTGTTTCTCCTTTCCTTTTTTTAAAATTCATAGCTCCGCCAGGCTGCCTTGATGAGCGCCTCCGCGCCGCGCGCACGGGCAGCAGGGCTCCGAGGAAGCCAAGTCGGTACCGTGGGATCCAGTCCGCGCCTTCCCAGCCCCGAAACAGCGCTTCCTTCGTGGAGGAAAGACTCTAACCCTGGAGGAGGAAGCGAAGGGAAAGGAAGTCGGCTAGAGGCAGGGAAAGCGGCTTGGCCATTTCCTAAGCCCCCCACCGTCGGTCAGTAGCCGGAACCGACAGGAAAGCCCGGCGTAGGCGACGAAGTTGGATGTGCATTAAAGTCGCGCGCCGCGTTCACCGCCCCACCCGGATCAGTATGTCCCGTAAGACTTCTTGCATTCCTTCTTGCTGCTTCTCGGGGATTTGGGGGGTATTTTTGTTTTATTCTGTTTTGGTTTTGGTCCCACAGAGCAGAGAATATAGTTTGTACCCACCATCGCACAGACATCCAAATAAATAGTACTGGCTGTTTCTCTCTGCACAACTCCTGCGAGCTGTCTTCTGAGCTTTCTTCCTCTCCAGGGGGAGCGCTTGTCACGTTTCTGTGCACCTTTATTTTAGACGGTTTTTCCACAGTGGCGGAATCAACTTGACTGTAGTGCTGAACCAAACGTAGCCCTTCCCCCCGACTCCTCCCCCAGGAACATTCTAGATCACATGGGTGCTTGTGCCTTCCGGTCCTGCGGTGGTTTCTCTCTGCCCTGACGTCCTGGTGGAGGCTGCGCCCCCGCGGCCCGCGTGGGAGCCCTTCCTCCCCTGCCCACCCCCCTCCTCTACTTCCACGTCCATTGTGCAAGCAATATGCCTCTCAATTTTTATATGTTTACTTTAAATCAAAGTTAGTCTATTTGTATAAAATTTTTTAAAAATCTAAAATTTAAAAAAACGGGGGTGGGGGTGGGTATTCCCATGGAAGATCATTGAAGGGCAAAATGTTCCTATTTACTGAGGTATTTTTCACAGAATGATTGAATAAAAAACTCAACTTGCATTTTCATTGTGGGTGCTTAGTGAAGTTATACAAAATTAAACTGTGAAGGTTTATGCGTCATTAATTATGACCATCTCTTTTCGTTTCTGACTATCCCTCATTTCCTTATGGGCTGGATAAAAATCTATTACATCAAGTAAAATTAAAGGGTTAACGATAGACTACCACGTAAGTCTTAAGAATCTGGGTCAGTGAAGCATACAACACTTTGGGGGTTGCACATTTTATTGGGTCACAATGACAGAGGTTTCTAAGTTTTTCCTTCATCAGGTCTTTGAGGCAAATGGCAGCAGAAATCCGTGTTTCACCTTCCTCCTGTGTGAGCTTGGAAGACTTTGGAATCTTATGTTATTAGTCTGTGCCCTAAACTCACCCACCTGCTCCCCAGACATGCCTGCTCCAGGTGAGACATGCTTTGTTAGTGGGAGGGACTCGGAAACACCCAACATCCCAAGAACACCAAGCCAAGTGCTAGTCAGGTTCTGTGAAATGTGTATCATGTGTAAATGGAACTGTTTGAGCCAGAAATACTGTCAAATTCTTTCTGGCTTAAACTTTCAAAAGCAAACAAGCAGAATATGAAAAGTTAATTATCTTTCCATTATAATTGTGTTGATACACTCTGTATGGGTTCCAAAATCAGCTTCTCTCGTCAAGTAAGAGTTGGATTTAGAATTTGAAATAGAAACCTAAACAAACATATAGAAAATATCATTTTATATTCCCTAATCTATATAGCTTAAAAAGGGACATATTTTCTTAGCTGAATACGAATACCTCTCAAATTAGTTCCTTCCATGTAAAGTATCTTATTTTACCCATCCATTTCAGGAAGGAGGTTCTGCTGCCTTTAAAGCAGACACCTTATTTTTATCCCTTTTATTTGAATGAGAGAGATTTGAAAATTGAATTATGTAAATATTTCAATGCATCTGCTATTATTTTATGGAGTTTATTAAACTACTTTAAAAAATTGTATAGTCTATTTATTGTATGTATGTACATACAGTCTGATAACTTAAATTTAAAGTGGGTTCCGTAAAACCTGACTCAGTCTTGTTTAAACTACTGAATATTGTTTTAGCCCTGTGCACTGGACTCTACCTCTGTATAGGAAAATTTTCCATATTAATGAGCATTGATCTGTATTAATTGGTTATGTTTCTTACACTAAGGATTTTTAAAACTCTGCTGTAAGTGTAGATTTCAGTTTTACTTTTGCAATATGAATCACCTGACACTAAGGTAGATACTTTAGGTTTGTTTTATTTTTCTACATGATGATGGAGACTTACATTTCGTTCTCTGGTTTGTTCTAAGTTTGCCCAAAAAACACCCGACAACAACCAGTACAGCACCTATTGATAAATCATCGTGATGTAATTTGTTTGCAAGGTGATTCATGCCCTACAATTAAAGCTGGATTGCTATTTAGGAACACATTGTCTTAGTGTAGTTTTTGAATGGACAGTTTTCATCATTAATGAAGGATGAATAAAACCACACAATTTACTGACTTTAAGTTTAGATTTGACTTAACAAATGAAAGTATCCCAGTGAATTTTTTTTCCTTTTTGACTTTTTTTTTTTTTTAAACTGGGAGAAGAGAAAGAAGTCAGGGGTTTAAAACCAAATTGGAGGGCAAGGTGGGAGGTCCTACCAAGATCCCCGACGTGCCCTGTGCCTTGTGCGCTGCCTGAGGCCGTCGTCTGGCTCCTCTCCTGGGCTGGCTGGCTCCCCGAGCCCCTCCTCGTGGTCTTTGGCAAGACCATCTCCATCTTGGGCTTTCCCTTGGGTCTGGGGGTTTTGATCCTCAGCTGAGCTGCAAAGCAGAATTTTGGGAGTGAGCGATTTTGATCCTTTCAGGCTGCTTTTGGTAACCTCTCACCTGGGGCCATATTTTACAGCTTTGAATTTTTTAAATAATAAAATAATATAATTCCTAGTTCATTGTGGGTACTTATTGTTAGGTAAATGGATACAGAGAACAAACAGTGCCTACCTTCCTGCTGCATTTTTTGAATATTACATTGAGATAAAATTGAACAGGTTTTGTGGATGCTGAGTGAACCAGTTCTTTTCAAGAGCAGTGGAGAAGTGTTATGTGTTCTGGAGGTGTTGAGTGATCCTCAGAAGGACTGGGGCCTCCTGGAGGCCTAGCAGAGCTCGCCGCTTGTGTAGCAATGCCCTGTTTCATCTGTGATCCCTTCAGCCCCCTTGACTTCAATGGAGTCAGCGTCTCAAGACTCCCGTTGGGTGGATCATGGAGACATGGATTGTCTCCTGAAAGGCCAACCAAGGAGCCCCTACCCTTGTTGAAAAAGAGAAGGAAGTAGGGAACACACCCTCAACTGAAATGGGAAAAGGACACTGAAGGACTAATTTGGAATTCATATTTTAAGCTCTGTGGGTTGCAAGGAAGGCCCCTGCACACACGTGCATTCAGGTCGTGACTGGCAACCCCCGAACGCCGAGCCATCCCAGCACTTCTGCACCAAAAACAGATCATCCCGCAGGTGCTGGTGGACCCCGTCTGAGGTAGGGGGGCGTGCAGGGGCTCGCAGTCGCCAGGGCTGCTGGACTCGGACCGGCCCAGGGCAGGGGCTTCCTTCTACTGCTTCCTGGTAGGTTTTCTTACTAAGTTTGCGTGTCTGGAGAGCTGCTCAAGGTCAACAGTGTCACTTTCCATTAGAAACGTTCATCTCTTGACTTGAAAGGGTCACAGGAGGCCTCTGTGTGTCTTCGTCGCTGTGAGCGTGGGCTGTAGGTCAGTGCCCGGGAGGTCCTGGTACCCACCTTGTCCATCGTAGGTCTTGCAGGAAGCACCCTGGAGGAACCTGTGTCCTTTAGGGACTCGGTCTGGGTAGGGAGCTTTATTCCTTAAAGAACTTTGTTTCAACAGAATGCAGGATAAAAGTATGGCATTCCAAAATAACTGCCATTTTGAACAAAAATACTAAATGTAACTAGAACTTAGGCATAACATTTATATTAACAAACAGTGGTATTGATTTGTATTGTAATGGAACCTTGGGTTTCAGTCTCAGACCAAAGTTAACTTGCTTTGCGACCTTGGACACGTAACTTCACCTCTCTGGATCACTCAGTGAATCTGACTGGCAGAGACACACTTGCTCATGTTTTCACCACCTGTCTTACTGTTTCTAAACACACTCTGCGCAGCCATTCTTGCGTCACGATTGGTGGATGCTGCTCTGCGTGGATGTAGGAAGGCTGGATCCACTGAAAGACAAGTCCGAGCTTATCTCTGAGCTTCCCCGGGAAAATCGGTTGTCTCTTCCAGGGCGCCCTCCCAAAGAAGGGTGGCAATTGGCAGATACAGCTGTTCTTAGGAGGAGGACGTGGGTGTCCAGAATTCAGCTGCTGCCTGTCCTTCCCGGGTCTGTCCTAATGCACCTGACTCTGCAGCTTGTCGTCCAGTTGGGTTTTACTGGACCCTGTGGTGGTTCCTGTCCATGGTGATGGACAATGAAAATCTTGCAACAGTGAAGTTGGGCATTGGAATCCTCCCCCGACAAATGTCTTGAGAAGGGTGCTGCATCTCTGTGTTAGCCCCCAGGTGATGCTTATCCTTCTTAGACCTGCAGACCCAAAGCTCTGGGGGCCACCCCGGAGGAGAAGGGCTTCACTCCTGCCCTGTGGCACTTCCATGGAACTTGGCCACTTGCAGGCTTCCCAGATCTGCCTCTGCTCACCAGCTCCTGGATCTTCTGCAAAGGACCTGCATTTGGGGGGACCGAAGGAGTTGGGGTCCACTCCAAAGAGAAGAGCAGCATTTGGGGGGCAGCATAAGGTAAAGCAGTGACTGTGCAGGGTCGGGACGCACGAGTATGAGGCCTCGCCAGGGCACACTGGGCATTTGGTCTGGCAAGTCTCAGAGCTTGGCTGGATTCCCAGAGCTTCATCTTTCTTTAAAGCAAAGAAATGTGTCACCCCCTGGGTCACCCTAAGATCCTTCCACTCCTAATACTCAGTTATCCTACGAATCACTTAGTTATTCTGAGATTTTCAGGAGCAGTCTCGGGACTCAGAACGAGAGATTGACTCACCCCTGCAATATTACGAAAACAAACACAGAATTTGGGAAAGCCTACCGTGAAGCGTTCCAGGGTCTCACCAGGGAGGGAAAGACGAGCATCTGGTTGGTGCATTTTCTGCTCCCAGTCAGGACTGTGAGTGTGCAGGTGGCCCACTGTCACTGAGGCAAAGTGGACACAGAAGGCCTGGGGCACCAGGGGGACAGGACCACGTATAAATGGGTTAGACCAAGGCAGGAGGCAAGGGGACTTCATGCAGATGTTCATCTGACAAGAGTCCCAGGCGGTAACTGATCACCCTCTTGTGTTTCTGGTTCTTTTTCTTCTTAATCATCTTCTTGTATTTTCATTTTTATTATATTTGATCGTTATCTGCATCTCTTCTATCAGCTTTTATAGTCCTATACTGACTGATGGCCTTTCAGAAGGTCAACAGTGGATTTAAAAGTACATTGGTAAGGAAAGACAAGGTAGGGGTAGGGAGAGTAAGAAGTACTAACTACTATGTATAAAATGAATAAGCTACAAGGATATATTGTATAGCACAGGGAATAGAGCCAATGTTTTATAATAACTATAAATGGAGTATAACCTTTGAAAATTGTGAATCACTGAAACTTTCGTAATATTATAAATCAACTATACCTCAATAAAATATAGTAATAAACAATAATAAAAGCTTACAGAAAGTATTTAAAAAGTACATTGGTAAGAAGTAGATTGGCCTCATATATAAAGTGACTCTTTTAAAGCTTATGTTATTAAATGTAATGGGGAATTTAATTGGTGAGATTTTAATGTCTTCAAATATTTATGGCTATTCTGCTTTTTCATTTTTCAGAATTTCTCTCAGGCTTCCAAGATTTAAAAACAAAAAGGTTTTGTAACACATAGTGAAAAATACATTTCTGTGATATCTTTGTAAGATTATTTAATGGTGCTTTGATCTGAGCCCTCATTGGAAGAAACAAATGTGGATTTAAATTATGGAAGAGTTCCCTGGTTATTGTTTTCTGAAGGATTGAAAAAGCTAATGGTACAAGGGAGAAAATGGTACCCTAAAACTCTTAAGGCATCCCCAAAGAGCTCTTGTTCATTAAGCCTTAGTGAATTCTTCAACATGCAGCCCCTGTTTTCCTGACTTTCTTTATTCAGCAAAGCCAAGAATGTGACCCCCTCCCAAATTTTTTTTTAATTATTATTTTTTTTAATGCTATTCTTGTCTGCTTACATTCTTTTTTTTTTTTTTTTTAATGTATGTATGTATGTATGTATGGCTGTGTTGGGTCTTCGTTTCTGTGCGAGGGCTTTCTCTAGTTGTGGCAAGCGGGGGCCACTCTTCATCGCGGTGCGCGGGCCTCTCACTATCGCGGCCTCTCGTTGCCGAGCACAGGCTCCAGACGCGCAGGCTCAGTAATTGTGGCTCACGGGCCGAGTTGCTCCGCGGCATGTGGGATCTTCCCAGACCAGGGCTCGAACCTGCGTCCCCTGCATTGGCAGGCAGATTCTCAACCACTGCGCCACCAGGGAAGCCCCCAAATTTTTTAAACAAAATTAAAATGCTATATACTCATCAGAATAGTCAGAATCTTACTTTCCTTCTTAACTTACAAGTAGTGGTTATGCAGTGAAGTAGATGTTCCATGTTCCTGCTAATTTTAGTTTGTCAGCATTTTCTGGAAGCAACTAAAAGTCATATGTATTTAGACAGCTATGATTTCTGCCAACCCAGCTAGCTTCAGGAACTGGGGGGGTTTCATTCTTACTTTATGCCAAAACCTGTTTGGGATGATGGCTGTTACCATTAGTCTTTTGACCTCTGATTTGCATTTATTTGAAAAATTTGAGTTGATCGTCCTTAATAATTAATCCCATTCCTATGTGTTCTTACTTGGATTGCCCATGAAAACAAAATCAGAGTTTAATTCACTGAGTAAAGCATTAGCCTTATTTTATAAGTGCTAAAGAGCAAGCATAATTTATTGCACAAATAAAACTAAGGAATAGTATGTGGTTTTTTTCCTTAAATTCCTGCAGACACATGGATTTGGAATTCCTTTTCTAATTTGGGATTTCTCTTCCCAGGAACACACTGACTTCTGTTCCCAGGAACACACGCCTCACAGCACAGAGTGATACATTTCATGTCCTTGGGCTAAAATATTCTAGTAGATCCATTTTCAGAACTTAATCCCAGTCTTGAAATATTTAAATTCTTTTTTATATTTATTCCCCGGCATGAGCCTGATGCCCTGCATACATCGTTAATCCTTTGGGTGAAAGAGGATCAACCCAACAGAAACATTCCTCTTTGCATTACCTCCTTGTGGAATAAGGAAGGAGCAGAAAGGGATGTAAGAACGTGTTCATCTAGAATCAGAAAATCTCAGTGTTGGAATTATCATCCACATTCATTTTCAGATGAGGAAATTAGGTTCAGGATGTGAAGTGAAGGGGAAATGAACATGAAGGTCAAGTCTGGCTTTGGCTTTGGTAGCTAACAAATAATTGGTCCTGATGGGAACCATGTTGATTTTTCACATTGAGTACCTTGAGGATTAAAACCTCATTGCAAACCAATAATTATGTAGGTGTTGATATTCAAAAGTCACATGTTCATAACTCCGTTCAATTGAATCTATCCCTCATTTAAGATGAACACAACTGATGGAAGGCATGGGTCCCATATTGAACTGAGTTGCTGACTATGAAGCTAATAAGTCTGAAGCTTCCCTGACACCTACATGCCTGATTACATACTTGCAGCAATGAACCTAAAAAATCAATGTTATATTTACAAACTCCAATGGTAAAATATGTGGACAGATCCTGCATACAGCTGGACGTAATTTAAAATGTATGCCTCGTCCTTGGAGCTGTTCCTCTTATGCCACTCTTTACAGTCAGTCAGGACTCGGGGAGCCCTCCATGTGCACACAGTGCTGTGCTGATAAAAGAAGGGAAAGACATTGTCCCTGCCCTCCAGGAGCTTACAGTTGAAGTACAAAGATGAAGTGTTATTTTCTCATAAATGAGGGGACAATAGGAAATTAGAATATAGACAGAATCTATGGATAAGGATCATATACTTATAACTTAGAGAAAATATGCTAATGGACTACAGAAGTCAGGGAAGGCTTCCTAGCAGATATGGGACTGTGGCCGGAGCCTTGGAATCTTTGTAGGATACAAACTGGAAGAGAAAAGGGATTCTAAGCAAAGAGAGCAAGTGTGACATGGTGAGGCTGAGGGCCAGTGTGAAAGGATAAAAATATGTGCAGTACATCCAAGGGATACTGAGTAAGTAGGGCTGGGTTTGTGGGAGCCTGGAAACCTGGGCTTCTGCCAGGAGAGATCGGATCTGTGTGCTCACATTTTCATTCCTCCAACAAGGCAGCTGCTGGAGATAACTGCCTGGCCTCAGATGAGTTCTGCTATGGATTAGCTCTGTGACCCCAAGCAAATCACTTAACCTTTCTGAACCTCCGTTCTCGCATCTGTAAAGTGAGGACAAAAATAGTACTTCCCTCCTAGGACGATAATGAAGATTCAGATGAAAAGAGACCCCGTGCCTGGAACACAGTGAGTGTTCAGTATGTGTTCATTATATTTTGATTCTGGCCTGCTGCCTGTAAGGACCAGCCTTCCTAGGCAAGCCCTTCATCCTACTTCACTCACCTAGAGAAGATCATCCTGAACACAGAGAGGACGTGGCAGCAGCACCTTCCTGTAGAAAGCCGTTCTCTGAGCCATCCCCGAGGACCGCAGGCTGGAGGCTGAGGCGACCTAGGCCACAGACTCAGCCTTCGCTTTTGCAGAGTCAAGAGACCCAGAAGGGCTGGGCAGGGTAGCTGAGGAGAATGGAAGAGCAAGAGGAACTAAGTTACATCAGTGGGAATGAATCATCCAATTCCTGTTTGAACCCTTTTCCCCAGGGAGCATCCTTGCCTCAGACAGGCACCCAGCAGAGTTAGAGCCAATGACATGGGCATCAGCTTCGGCTTCACTGGAATGGCTAACATGGTCGCGTCCCCAAGCCCTCCCAGCTGCCATTTATACAAGGAGAATGAATCCTTGACTGCACACCACGAGAAGGAAGAGTGACTTGGTCTCCCCAAGCCATTAAAGAGTTTCCAGTGCCTCAAAACGCAACTAGTGGGCTTCCCTGGTGGCGCAGTGGTTGAGAATCTGCCTGCCAATGCAGGAGACACGGGTTCAAGCCCTGGTCTGGGAAGATCCCACATGCCACGGAGCAACTAGGCCCGTGAGCCACAACTACTGAGCCTGCGCGTCTGGAGCCTGTGCTCCGCAACAAGAGAGGCCGCGATAGTGAGAGGCCCGCGCACCGCGATGAAGAGTGGCCTCCGCTTGCCCCAACTAGAGAAAGCCCTCGCACAGAAATGAAGACCCAACACAGCCAAAAATAAATAAATTTAAAAAACAAACAAACAAAAAAACCAGTGCCACAAAATGAGATCATTTCCCTAAGGAAATTTTCAAAGTGAATGATTTCTTAGGAATTACAAAAGAACATGACTTTGCTTGGCAGATAGAATGAAGTGATGCCAATGAGTGACATGGAATTTTCTAGAAGAAAGTAGAAGAGAAAATATTTACCAAAGGTTTGCCAGACATTCTGTAAGCATTCTGATGTCTTGACCAGTTTATTATATTCTGGAACATTTCTCTATTCCTAATTGAATCTAGAACCTGGGCAAAGCACTCTTTCTTATCCAAGCAGATACCCTAATATTTCCCTCAGTCAACACTGCCAATGTTCATCTCCAGCCAACACTGTTTTCTTCCTTACCCACCTCCACACTTCCTATATGCCCTATAGTCTTAAAAGTCTCAAGGAAAACAACAATGCCATACCACTACACACCTATTAGAATGGCCAAAATCCAGAACACTGACAACACCAAATGCTGGTGAGGATGTGGAGCATCAGGAACTCTCATTTGTTGCCGGTGGTACCATTTGTTGCAAAATGGTACCGCCACTTTGGAAGACAGTTTGGTAGTTTCTTACAAAGTTAAACATAGTCTGACCATAGGATCCAGCAATCGTACCCCTATGTATTTACCCAAATTAGTTAAAATTTATATCCATATGAAAATCTGCACATGGATGTTTACAGCAGCCTTATTCATACTTGCCAAAACTTGGAAGCAACCAAGATGTCCTTCAGTAGGTGAATGGATAAATAAACTGTGGTACATCCAGACAGTGGAATATTATTCAGCACTAAAAAGAAACGAGCTACCAAGACATGAAAAAACGTGGAGGACACTTAAACACATATTACTAAGTAAAAGAAGCCAATCTGAAAAAGTTGCAATACTGTATGATTCCAACTATGTGACATTCTGGCAAAGGCAAAACTATGGAGACAATAAAAAGACCAGTTGTTGACTGGGGTTTGGGGGAGTGAGGGATGAATAGGTGGAGCACAGAGGATTTTTAGGGCAGTGAAACTACTCTGTATAACACTATAATTGTGGATACATGTCATTATACGTTTGTCCGAACCTGTAGAATATACAACACCAAGAATGAACCCTCATGTTAACTATGGACTCTGGACAATTATGATGTGTCAGTGTAGCTTCTTCAATGATAACGAATGGACCACTCTGGTTGGAGGTGTTGATAAGAGGAGGGCAGCTATGCCTGAGTGGCAGCAGGGTGCATATGGGAAATCTCCGTGCCTTTTGCTCAATTTTGCTGTGACTCTAAAACTGCTCTAAAAAAATAAACTCTATTGTTTTTTAATCTAAGGAAAATAGATTCCAGAAAATTAGTAGTGATGTTTTGCAAACATAAAAACTGCTTCTTGCACTGAGAAACAATTCCCATCACTGCCCTTAGACCTCTACTGAATGATATTTTTGCTGTTTTCCCGGTGCTGAAGGACCAGGGCAGGGACCCTCTCCCACTCCACACAGAGTTATACTGTAAGCTCTCTGAAGCCAGTAACTGTCCTATTGAACTTTATCTCCCAAACACACAGCTCGGTCAATGGCACACAGTTGTCAACAAATGTTAACTGAATGGCTGGATGGCTGAATCAATCCAAAATGAAGTCCTTAGTGAAAAAAATATGCTTGACATTTGCTTATTCAAATGCAAGGGGGGTGGGATGGAGAGGAATCTTCCTTTTTTAAAATAGTGAGACATGTATTACTTATAAAACAAATGTTTTCTCATTGTAGAGGATTAAAACGTACACATAAAGAAAGAAATACAAAGTCCCTATTCTTTCACCCCACAAATATAACCATTCATAATAGGGGTATTTTTAAGGCATAATTATACACGTAGCAAAGGTGGAAAGAGGAATGGTTCAAAGCACAGATCCTAGAGCCAGACTGCCTAGATTCTAATCCCAATTCTTCCATTTACTAGCTGGGTGACCTTGTATGTATCCTTTAATACATTTATTTTCCATGTGTTTATAATATGCAGGGCTCTCTATGCTCAGAGACAGGGGCTTGTCCCATTCAGATCTAAGGGCAATACTGCTTTTACCAATATTGATCAGAATCCAAACACATGATCTCAATATAATGTAAGGGGAGTCTAGGAAATTTGGCCTTCCTGTGTGCCGAGGAAGAGGAAATGAGTGTAAGCCATGCCCGTGTCATTAAGTATCATTTGGAAACATGACTTTTAGTGGTGGCAGTATTCCAGCATATACGTAACTATACTGTATTCAGTTCTCTCCAATTTATAGCCCTTCACACAACAGACTCTCACAAGGCTTCTGAAACTTCCTAAGATCACTGTAGATTCAGAATGGCCAAGTCAGCTCAAAACCATGAAGACTCTTGGGGTGAAGGACAATTAGAAGCAATCGTCCAGCTCCAAGACAGGTCCACACAGACAGCATTTCATGTAGGACAACACTGGTCAGCATCAGTGTGGAAATTCCGGTTAAGTCTCACAATGGTTAACTAATGTGCACATGTCTTAGGAACATTTCTTAAATTTCATTCTCAGTCTTTATTTCAGCAGATGAATACCACAACTCCTTTTTATATTCCTTTATCTCCATATATACATTATAGGAATATATAGATACTGTGGGTATATGTGAGTATACATATTTTTCTTCTAGTCTCTCTCTCCACACACACATATATATAGTCTAATGTATAGTGTATATAGTATATATGATATATACATACATGTGTGTATATATATATATATATATATATATATATATATATATATATATACACACACAACAGAGAGACTAGAAGGAGAGAGTGGAAGAAAATATACCAAAGGCTAAATTTGGTTCTCTTTACACTGGAGATCATGGATGATTTTTTTCCTAATACTTTTCTACATTTTCTAAATTAGCCATAATTTAGAGACTTCTGGGACACTATCAAATGAAATAATATATACATACAAGAGTATCCATGACATAACTCTTAGCTACATCTTCACCATTATATCGTGTTATCACACTATATGTTCTTGCTATTTTAAGTTATGTGTGGGTCCTTAAACAAGTTTTTTTCTTTTTTTGTTAATATTGCTTTCTCTTCCTGAATGCCTCTCAAGTCTTCTTCACCTAGAGGCGAATTTCAGGACTCATTTCAGATCATTAACACTTCCGGAAAGCCTCTGCTTTCGTAAGTATAGCATTGTAGAAAGTACTGGAGATCTTACCTTTCCAGAGGAGACACCTTCTTCCTGGGAATTAATTATTGGAAATCTCTGCTCCCTTCTCCCCCCAAACTCCACATCACCAAGTCAATAACTCAGTGGCTGTCTCTTCTTCAATAACCTCTTTAATCTGCTTACATCTGGGTTCCTTCATTTTTTCTACCCCTTTCCTCATCTGGTTCAGAATTAGTGGGAGAGGTAGTAGAGAAATCATCAGAAACCAGATATTAGGAAAAACTTCTTTACCTTAGCCAGAGAAGAGATGGTTCAGCACCAAGGACAAGGGCACCCATGCCCGGCTGGGCTTTCTTCCCTGCCCTGTCGTCCCCATCAGTATTTTAGCTGCATCATGCCTGTGTTCCTTAGGTTAAGAGCTCCTCCTCACTGCTGAGTTTATCTCTATCAGAGCTGTCACTTTATACTGAAATTACTTGTTTCTTATTATCTCCCCTGCCACACTTAGGGGTAGCCTCCTTAGCTGCACTTAGCACAATTCCTGGGGCATAGCAGACTCTGCAAATTATAGACGAATTAATAAATGAAACAATGACAATAAATCCACAAATAGATTTCATAAGACAGAGTAAAATCCAAGGACACAGTTAGATACAACAAGTATGCTTGGAAGCAAAGTCATGTATTTGTTATTACTCCTTCAGACATTAGTTCTCAACCCTGGCTGTGCATCAGAACGATCTTTAGAGATTATTAAAAATGCAAAATCCAAGATGCTACTCCAGAAATGTAGAATAAGAATCCTAAGAGTGGGGGCTTGTCATGTGTATGGGAGGCGGGGGACAGGTGATTTCCAAGGGCATGAAATAATTCTTCCGCAAATAGTCGTAAGGGCTGCCACATCCCTAGAGGGAGAATCAGGCATCTGGAGAGGGAGGAAGCTCCCCCTGCTCTTGTTTATATGAGCAACAGGACCCGATCTTTTCATCTAGGTGAAACAGAAATCAGGAGGATTGTGTCTTTATGCTGACATCTACTGGTCTCTCACTTCTGGTGTAATAGTACAGGTAAAGTTATTCTTTCAGGTCCTTCCCTTTCCATCTGCAACCTACAAGTAAACAGTCCTCAGAACCATTTCACTTCCCAGGTGGTGCCAGTAACACAGGATAAGTCCACTCTGCTTCAACTAGGGAAGCAAAGAAATGCCAACAACAGCACAGTGGATGTGAAAGAAAATCTGTTTCAAGCTTTTGATTTCCTTTCTTTTTGTGAACTTCACCTTTCTGGTTATCTTTGTAGAACTAGCTACAAGGTTTTCTCATCAAATATTGATGAGAGGGCTTTCTGCCAGATTTTCCCAAGATCTGAAAGAATTTATTAACTGGACTCTACCATTCAATTCAATTCAGGAAAATCATTCCTGGGTCTCTCATTACATCCACCATTATAGCATTTGACCCAGTCCTGCCCTGAAGGAGCTTATGCTCTGGTTAAAGGATATGGTGTTGGCCTCAAGTTATGTGAATGAAGACTCTGGCCATCCTCTTCATCACTCTTCTGCCGAATCTAGGAGCTGCCTTTTATAACATAACGCTCCTGATCAAAAAACAACTCACATGACAAGACTACAAGGCAGCCTAATATTTTTATTGAATTTTAAAACTTCTTGATTTATTAGCTATGATGTTATCTGAAACTTGTGTTTTAATATTTCTGAATCCCTTATTAATAAAGCATGAAAGTTGTTTCATTGCAGGAGAATATTCAAACTCTAAAAATTATAGTCAGTTTAAAAAGATCACATTAGATGAAATACTGGAAATTTCAAGGTATTGAAAACATTTAGAAAAATAGATTGTTTTAAAATGTGTATCTCCTTCAGTTAATATGA
Source organism: Balaenoptera ricei (assembly GCF_028023285.1). Lineage (NCBI taxonomy): Eukaryota > Metazoa > Chordata > Mammalia > Artiodactyla > Balaenopteridae > Balaenoptera > Balaenoptera ricei. Next base: position 19,006,138 of record NC_082640.1, read on the forward strand.
AATGTATATGTTTTCTTCCTTTAGTAGTAAAAATACATCTTCTACATTCCTGATCTTTTCAGAAAGGTTAACCTCCAAAATACAACAAAAACGCCTGCTGTTCAAGGAAGGATATGCTCTCTTTAAATACAACTAGAATCAGTGTATATAAAGTAATATTATTACAGTGTGTTCCATATGGCTCCCATTTCCTGATTTGTCAAAATAGAAATGACAGGAGAGAGACATTGCTAAAGATCCAATGAAAATGAGAAAACCATTACAAATCACCTGCAAATGAACATAAGCTTTATAATTAAACAGTCTTGAGTGTGAATTATCACACAGAGAAAAGTTATTTAAAGCATGATGCGGAATTGTGTCTGTACTGATTTATGTCTTGGAAGTTTAAAATGTAAGGCATTACAAGAGTAGTGCATGTAAGAAATGCAGTTTCTCTTGCATTAAGAAAGGAGTCTATTTTTATCAAAACTCAAAAACTTCCTAGTAATTTATTTCAAAATGCTACCTACATGCCATCAACGGTCCTTTCATCTTCAGCCTGGTAATGTATTTTCTATTATGAACATTTGTGTACAACTGTTTGTGTGGACATATGTTTTCATTTCTTTGGGGTACACACCTAGGAGTGGAACTGCTGGATCATATGGTAACTCTATATTTAATCATTTGAGGAACTGCCAGACTGTTCCAAAGCAGCGGCACCATTTTCCATTCCTACCAAGAGTGCATGAGGGTTCCAATTGCTCCATACTCTCGCCATCTGTCTCTTTGACATCTTTTTGACATTGGTAGCTAGTCTGGTGTGTGTCAAGTGGTATCTCATTGTGGAATTCAGCCCTCTTTGCAGGGATTTGTGATTTGCTAGACCTTGTAAACATTTTTTCTTTGCCTGCGGGCACAAGGTGAAGCTTTTCTGTAGAGGGCATGGAAGGGAGATGGCAAGAGGAAAGAGCCTCTCTTCCTGATTCTGGTGTGCCTTTCTTCCCACTCCCGTGGTGAGGCTGCCACTGGCATGGGAGAAACCCACTGGTGCTCACCCTCCAGCAGGTTTGGCTGGCTCCCCGGCCAGGAAATTTCCTTCTCACCAGCCCCAGCTCAACAGCTGTGGACCACCTTTGGTCTGAGGCACCTCAGGAACCTTGCTGGCATTTGGTAGCTACAGCCGAACCCTCTCCAAAGAGGTCTGAATATCCATCTTGGGGTGGGGGAGCCCTCTTACAAATTTGTTCCTTCCTTGGATTCTCTCCCTTAGCCTAGAGATAGCAACTGTTCCTTGCCTTTCCTACTGTTGTATTATTTGCAATATTTTTTACCCCTTTTAGTAATTACCCACCTTTTACAAGTTAATAATTGCTATGGTCTGAATGTTTGTGTCCCCCCAAAATTCATATGTTGAAATCCTTTTTTTTTTTTTAAAGATTTTTTTGATGTGGACCATTTTTAAAGTCTTTATTGAATCTGTTACAATATTGCTTCTGTTTTATGTTTTGTTTTTTTGGCCACGAGACATGTGGGATCCTAGCTCCCCGACCAGGGATTGAACCTGCACCCCCTGCATTGGAAAGCGAAGTCTTAACCACTGGACTGCTAGGGAAGTCCCCATATGTTGAAATCCTAATGCCCAGTGTGATCGTATGAGCAGGTGGGCCTTTGGGAGGTGATTAGGTCATGAGGGCAGGTCCCTCATGAATAAGATGAATGCCCTTATAAAAGACACCTCAGAGAGCTCCCTTGCCCCCTTCTGCCATGTGAGGATACAATGAGAAGTCTGTGATCCAGAACAGTCCCTCACTTCACCATGCTGGTACCCTGATCTTGGACTTCCAGACTCAATAACTGTGAGAAATAAATTTCTGTTCTTTATAAGTTACCCAGTCTGCAGTATTTTGTTATAGCAGCCAAAATGGACTAGGACAATCTTTACATTAAATTTTTCTTGTTTAAATTACTGGTGTGGTTTATGTCTCCTAATTGGATCCTGACTGATAAAACATTTGCCTTCTTTTATTACAGTTAGATATAGTGAACATTTTCTTTTTTAATTAGTCATAACAACATCAATCTAAAATAGAGTTCAATTTACTTTTACAACCTTAAAGTAGGTTAAAATCTGGGCCTTCCCTGGTGGTGCAGTGGTTTAGACTCTGTGCTCCCAATGCAGGGCGTACGGCTTCAGTCCCTGGTCGGGGAAGTAAGATCCCACATGTTGCATGGCATGGCCAAAAATAAAATAAAATAAAATAAAACCACTTTCAAACACATTTAAAGAAAAAGACTAAAAAAAATAAAGTAGGTTAATTATTGTGGCAGTGCTATCTAAATTCACCTTTGCAAATTTAACATAGTATTAGAATGTCAAAATCTCTAGTAAACAGTTATAAAAAGAAGCCTATAGGGACTTCCCTGGTGGCGCAGTGGTTAAGAATCTGCCTGCCAATGCAGGGGACACGGGTTCGATCCCTGATCTGGGAAGATCCCACATACTGCAGAGCAACTAAGCCCGTGCGCCACAACTACTGAGCCTACACTCTAGAGCCCTTGAGCCACAACTACAGAGCCCACGTGCCACAACTACTGAAGCCCACGCACCTAGAGCCCATGCTCCACAACAAGAGAAACCACTACAATGAGAAGTCCGTGCACTGCAACAAAGAGTAGCCCCCGCTCGCCGCAACTAGAGAAAGCCCACGTGCAGCAACGAAGACCCAATGCAGCCAAAAATAAATAAATAATTAATTAATTAAAAAGAAAGAAAACTATAAAGGGCAATTCTAAAACTTCTGAATCGCCATCACTGTAATGAAAGAGCTGTAACTTTATGTGACAGTTTACTTTCAAATTTTAATTAACTGTCACTTGAAATAAATGCAAAAATATGTGTCCAACTCAGCATAAAATTGGAATGGGATGCTTCATGCATTTGCAATATACATATCCCTTTGGCAACTATTTCCTATCATATTTAACTATAAGGTTATAATTTGGTTTCAAATTGTAGGAGTACTAGGTTATGAAACAAAATAAAATAAAATGGACTAAGGAGACCTTCCTCTGACCACGTTGATTTTAATGGAAACCAAGGAAGGGGCACTGCACTGTCATCCATTAGTTAGTACAGTCAAATTCACAGAGAGCCAGCCTGGGGCAGGCATGGTCAAGAACTGGAAGGAACTCAATTATTCCTTCTCTAATATATTTTTATCTTGCCATTTCCTGTCCTAAATCATGTAGAAGTCCATATTCATGCCCATGGCTAGCATCTGCTCTGGCACCTGCCAACTTCATGTTTGTATGGAGTTCATTTGACATTTCCTGCTCGACAGATAGCTGTTGGTAAATTCTGATGTGAATTCCCATGCCCCAGCATTATGGTCCTAAAACACCTCCATATACTGGAAAGAACTAACGTAAGTTTTTTTTTAAATTTTTTTAAAAATTTTTCACATAAGAACATGGTTTCTTTTATTTATTTATTTATTTTTGGCTATGTTGGGTCTTAGTTTCTGTGTGAGGGCTTTCTCTAGTTGCAGCAAGCAGGGGCCACTCTTCATCGTGGTATGCGGGCCTCTCACTATCGCGGCCTCTCTTGTTACGGAGCACAGGCTCCAGACACGCAGGCTCTGTAGTTGTGGTTCACGGGCCTAGTTGCTCCGCGGCATGTGGGATCTTCCCAGACCAGGGCTTGAACCCGTGTCCCCTGCATTGGCAGGCAGACTCTCAACCACTGCGCCACCAGGGAAGTCCCTAACGTAAATTTTTAAGATGGCATTAACTCAAACTCCACAAGTGAAAAATAAAGCACCAAAACTTTACAATCAGGTCTACTTGAATGTGACTATCAGGGCATTCAGGTTCAGCTTGATTGCCCTACAGCCTGACCCAAGTTACTTTGATACTAACATTTCAGTTATACACAGCTACAGCTCTCAAAGTGGTTCCTTGAAAATATTTCTTTTTAAAACTTCTCTTGAATTTCAGTAGATAGTGTTTTCAGTACTAAGCATATGGTGAATAGCGTGGTTTTATGGCTATAAATGCCCAGTTAATAGGAACAAAGTGAAACAGCCCAGAATCCCAAGGTAGAGGAATCCCAGGGCAGTTCCTCTTTGGTTCCATTATATCCCTGGACATACAACACTTTCTTATCAGATAAGGTGATGTAAGGAAAGGGCAGAAGCTCTGAGAGAGCCAGAGTTAAAACGAGGCCTCTGCCAGAACAAGCCCTGAGAACTTGGCAAGTCATTTACTTCTCTAGACCACCATAAAGAGGGCAAAATACTACCTACCTAACACAGTTATCATGCAGATTAATGAATACAAACGTTTTAGCCAGCATCTGGCGTATGCTAAATGTTCAACAAATGGTTACTAGGAGTGTGGTGGGAATAAATGACATAGTAGTGTTTTTAAAGTTAATTAGCTCACACGCAACAAAAGAATGCTATTGATATTACTCAATTAGGTATATGAAAGCAACCTCACATTAATCTGTGATATGTCTACTCCCATCATTCGAATATCAATTATGACAATATCAAGTCAATTCTCCCAATTATATGTGAAAGTTCCATCCAGCTGCCATAAAGTTAAGGGTAGCTTGCCTTCTGTCTGTGTTCCCCCAAAACTCATATGTTGAAGCCCTAACCTCCAGTGAGGCTGTGCCTTTAAGGAAGTAGTAAAGTTAAATGAGGTCAAAAGGGTGGGGCCCTGATCTGATAGGATTAGTGCCCTTATAAGTAGAGACACCAGAGGGCTCTCTCTTTCCCCACTAACCCCCTTCCCACTCCCTCAACACTCCATCCCCTGTGTGCATACATCTGAGAACATAGCAAGAAAGCCAGGAAGATAGTTCTCACTAGAAACCAAATCAGCCAAGACCTTGATCTTGGACTTCCAGTCTCCAAAACTGTTAAAAAATAAATTTCTGTTGTTTGACCCACCTAGCCTTTGATACTTTATGACAGTCCAAGCTAAGATACCAGTCAACTACTAAAGTGCTGACTTGAAAGAACTGTAAACCTCAGAGAAGAATTATTTATTTACTGAGTAGTTTTAATTCTTATGTATGGCAGCTGAGTTCACTTAAGTGCATAACATGCATAGTTTAGCATCCCTGATGTTTCAACAAATCACTTACTGTATAAGCAATTATAGTTTGTACCCCCAATAGACGCCTCCCAGCACTAAAAGGCTAGGAACACTAAAATGCATTCAGTCAAGAAATCTCTTTATAGCAAACTAGCTTTGACAGGATTAAATATATGAATAAGAAACACTGCATTCAAAGCACTAAGAAATATTTGAATGTCAGGATTTACTTAAATCTATGAAATTTATATAAAGATAATGATCATGTTTCTTGAATGAAAATTCCCTGAGGGTGTACTACCTCAGACACATCCTCTATTCTTATCTTTGATATTTTAAAAAATGTATAGTTTTGGTGACTTTAATATTCCTGGCTTGAGGGACTTGCTGGTGGTCCAGTGGGTAAGACTCTGTGCTCCCAATGCTGGAGGCCCAGGTTTGATCCCTGGTCGGGGAACTAGATCCCACATGCATGCCGCAACTAAGAAGCCTGCGTGCTGCAACTGAAAAAAAAAAAAAAAAAAAGGGAGACCCAGTGCAGCCAAAATAAATAAATAATTTTTAAAAATATTCATGGCTTGCATCTGCTCCTATACTGCTAGTTGATGTCAATGTGACTGGCGGGCACACTGCCACTTAATGTGGCTGAAAATAAGCCACGCACAGAGCCAAGTGCATCACCTGTGGCAGGCTTAAGAATCACAGCCTCATAGATCGGAGACTTTTACTCATCAGCCCTTCAACTCCATCTCAAAGACTTGATTTCATAGCCCCATCAACAGCACAAGGTTCCCTCTTATATGTCCTGGTTATTCAGCCCAGGGTCACTGAATAGTCCTAAGATTTTGGTTATTCATGGCTGAAACAATAAAGAATTTTTAACTTGGCTTTGGAACTGAACATTTCAGTCTGTCATATAAAGCTCCTTTGATTATCCTCTGGACATGAAGTCTGCCTTTCTGTGCTCATTAGCTGAGTTAGAGGCTAGAAAAAAGACACTTTGCTGATCTAAGTACTGAAACAACAGTAAACAAGTCAGATTCAGTAGGTGCCAACAGGAATGCTCCCTAACAACAGCAAAAGACATCAGTAATAAAGTCACGATGATCGATCGTTCAAATAATCTAAACCTAGACACACACACACACACACACACCACACCACATTTTCTTTATCCATTCATCTATCAATGGACACTTAGGTTGTTTCCATATCTAGGCTATTGTAAATAATGCTGCAATGAACATGGGAGTGCATATTTCTTTTTAAGTTGGTGTTTTTGTTTTCTTCAGAAAAATACCCAGAAGTGGAATTGCTGGATCGTACAGTAGTTCTATTTGTAAGTTTTTGAGGAACCTCCATACTGTTTTCTGTAGTGGCTGCATCAATTTACATTCCCACCAACAGTGCACGAAGGTACACTTGTTTTCCTCACATCCTCTCCAATACTTGCTATCTTTCACCTTTTTGATAATAGCCATTCTAACAGCTATGAAGTGATATCTCATTGTGGTTTGATTTGCCTTTCCCCAATGATTAGTGAAGTTGAACACCTTTTCATGTACCTGTTGGGTATCTGTATGTCTCCTTTGGATATGTCTATTTAGTTTCTCTACCCATTTTTAAATCAGACTGTTTGGTTTTCTGCTATTGAGTTATATGAGTTCTCTTTATATTTTGGATATTAACCCCTTTTCAAATATATGATTAGCAAATATTTTCTCTCATTTGGTAAGTGGCCTTTTAATTTTGTTGATGGTTTATTTTGCTGTGCAGAAATTTTTAGTTTGACGTAGTCTCACTTGTTTACTTTTGCTCTTGTTGCCTTTGCTTTTGGTGTCAAATCCAAAAAGTCATCGTAAGACTGATGTCAAGAAGCTTACCCCCTATGTTTTCTTCTAGAAGTTTTATGGTTTCAGGTATTACATTCAAGTCTTTAATCCATTTTGAGTTGTGTATGATGTAAGATAGGGATCCAGTTTCATTCTTTTGCATGTTCAGTTTTCCCAAAACCATGTACTGAAAAGACAATCCATTCCTCATTGTATGTTCTCAGCTTCTTTGTCATAAATTAACTGACCGTGTATTTGTGGGTTTATTTCTAGGCTCCCTATTCTGATCCATTGATCTATGTGTCTATTTTTATGCCAATATCATACTCTTCTGATTACTATACCTTTGTAATATAATTTTAAATCAGGAAGTATGATGACTCCAGATTTGTTCTTCTTTCAAGATTGCTTGGCTATTGGGGGTCTTTCGTGGTTCCACACAAATTTTTGAATTATTTATTCTATTTCTGTGAAAAATGCCATGGGAATTTTGATAGGGGGACTGCAGTGAATCTGTAGATTACTTTGGGTAGTATGATCTTTTTAATAATATTAATTCTTCCTATTCATGAGCATAAAATATCTTTCCATTTATTTGTGTCTGTCAGTTTCTGTCCCTAATGTCTTATCATTTGCAGTGTATAGGACTTTCACCTCCTTGGTTAAAATTTATTTCTAGGTATTTTATTCTTTTTGATGAAACTGTAAATGGGATGGTTTTCTTAATTTCTCTTTCTGATAGCTTGTTATTAGTATATAAAAACACAACTGATTTTTGTGCATTGATTTTGTATCCTAAAACTTTACTGAATTCATTTACTAGTTTTAACAGTTTCTGGTGGCATCTTTAGGGTTTTTTTTAATATATAATATCATGTCTTCTGCAAATAGGGATAGCTTTACTCCTTCTCTAATTTGGATGCCTTTTATGCCTTTTTCTTGCCTAATTGCCCTGACAAAGATTTCCAGTGGTCTTTTAACTTTTATACTAGAGCTGTAAGTGATTTACCCACTACCATTATGATATTAGGTTATTGTGAATTTAACTATATATTTACCTTTACCAGTGAGTTTTATACTTTTATGTGTTTTCATGTTACTAATTAGCATCCTTTCATTTCAACTTGAAGAAATCCCTTTAAGATTTCTTGTTAGACTGGTCTAGTGGTGATGAACTCCTCCATCTTTTGTTTATTTGGAAACTGTCTCTCCTTCAATTCTGAAAGACAACTTTGCCAGATATTCTTAATTGGCAGTTTTATCCTTTCAGTACTTAGAATATATCTCCCCATGCCCTTCTGGCTTTCAAGGTTTCTGCTGAAAAGTCTGGTGATAGTCTTATGGGGATATATTGTACATAACAGGTGGTTTTCTCTTACTGCTATTAAGATTCTCTTCTTGTCTTTAACTTTTGATAACTTAATTATAGTATGTCTCAGTCTGGGTCTCTTTAGATTCATCTTCTTTGGTCCTCTTTGGGTTTCCTGGATCTAATATCTGTTTCTTTCCCCCGGTTAGGGAAGTTTTTAGTCATTATTTCTTCAAAAAAAACTTTCTGCCTCTTTCTCTCTCATCCTTCTGAGATTGGTGTCCCTTCAGCTATCTTCACTCTTTTTCATTCTTTTGTTGTTGCTGTTGTTGTTATTGTTTAACCCAAAATTCTAAAGCTATTATCCAGTCTAAAAAAATTTACTAGCCCAAGGAGAGGAAAAAAAAACAAAAGCAAAATCAAAAACAACAAAACTTCTGAACCACAAATGCCCATTTTTCTTAAGGCAATAATTTGTTTGTAAACTAACCACACTGTAAATTCCCATGAGCTCTCCTAAATGTATCAAATTCAAACCAAATACAATTCCAAGTTCAGGAAGGACTCCAAAAATTGCAGACATGTCCCAAAGGACAATCTAACCTAATCGGGCAACAGACTTAAATGATAACAGCTGTCCTCTCCAAAAAGGACTTGCACGGTCAGGTAACTCCCAGGTTGTTTGTTGATAAATAGAAAAGTACCACAGGAAACTCAAGGCATCAATCAGTCTAGACTCACCTTGTCAGGCTTTTATCTTCAGTCAACAACTTTTCCAATACATATCTCCATAAAAATTCTCAAAAACTTAAAGAGAGTAATCAAGTCTTCTATCAGCCTTCTCATCTCTAATCAAAATACACTCCTCGGGCTTCCCTGGTGGCGCAGTGGTTGAGAATCTGCCTGCCAATGCAGGGGACACGGGTTCGAGCCCTGGTCTGGGAAGATCCCACATGCCGCGGAGCAACTGGGCCCGTGAGCCACAACTACTGAGCCTGCGTGTCTGGAGCCTGTGCTCCGCAACAAGAGAGGCCGCGATAGTGAGAGGCCCGCGCATTGCGATGAAGAGTGGCCCCTCCTTGCCACAACTAGAGAAAGCCCTCGCACAGAAACGAAGACCCAACACAGCCAAAAATAATAAAATAATAAATAAATAATAAATAAATTAAAAAAAAAATACACTCCTCCCTCCGCATTTGCAGTTTTCCACCCTGAATCATGTCCTTTCTTCCTAGTAACTAATGATGGGGAGGAATGATGAAAAAGCAGAGGCCCTTGCTCTAGGCTCTGAAGTAAGAGGGGGAAGCAGAAGCTCACTGTCTCTGCTCAGTGACCTCACACCCACAAAGGGAAGTGCCGTGGACCACACTCTTTCATTCCTCTTTTCTACCATTGAGAGATGAACTCTGCCTCAGGGAGAAAATAAAATAGAATTTAACCCTGATAATGAATTCCTGCCATCACCCCTGAGGGAGTTCCTGTTTAATCAGAGAACTAGCTTTAACATTTTTTGAGCTGGGTCAGTTACCTGTATTAATTAAAGGAAGCATCCAGAAAACCCAATGAACCTAACTCAAGTCATTCTGGCTTTTAAATGCATTGTTTAATTCCTTTGCATCCAATTGACCTGCTAAATTACATTCTGCCTTGTAACTATTAAAATATCTTTGTGTTTCCTAAGAAACTCACAGGCAGATGTTGAGGAATTCCCAGAAGAATACTGATGGGTAAAAGGAAGGCAAGTTAGAACTAGAATTTCCCCCCAAAAGTCCAGAAACTTACTAATCCACTTGCAGTTGAGCAAAGAGTAGAGTCTGTGGTTTACAAAAATTAATTAAAGTAATACATGCTCATTGCAACACAAGAAACTATCTGAGATTTGTAAAGTGAAAGACATACTATGTGCTAAAAAAATTGATTTTAATAAGCTGATGTTATTTCCTCAACAAATTTCCCCAAATTAATATGAATAAATGCTAATATACAGGGAACGTATCTGATCTCACAACAATGAGATCATATCAAGGATATTTCTCAGCACTTTGCCTTTCTCATTTGATAATAACAATCATGGACATTCCCCACCTCTGTCAATGCATATCACATCCATATAATATCTATATCTAATATCATATATATTGATATACCAAGATATAAAAATTATATATATCTATCTCTACAACATAAATATGTTGTAGAGATAAACCACACTCTGTTTAGCATGTACAAGGCCCCAGGATTATTTAATTGTACATCTAGGCTATCCTCCCTCTATCAGAAAGAATTTCCAAACTCCACACCTAAGCAAAGCAGAACAGATAATGATGAACACAAATACCTAAACTTCAAGTAGAGAAGTCTAAAAGATAAAAAGTCATTCTTATAAAATATTGAAATCAAGGTCAAGGCACTTCCTCCCCTGGCACAGGTTTTGCTACAGGAACAAGGTCATAAGACATGGCTCCATTTCAGAATCTTCTCGTGAACGAATCTTTGGTTTTTTAACATCCTCCTAAATTAGTCATTTAGTAACTGCCAACATAATCATTTTCAGTTTTCTTGCCACTATAAACAAAGCTGTAACAAATATCTAGGCACATATGGCTTTACATACCACTATCTCCATAAGACAGATTTCCAAACTGGAATCCCTCCGCCAAAGAGAATGAATGTTTTTATTTTGGTAGATGTGGTCAGATTACCTTCAGAAAAGGCACAGCAATTCACTACTTCCAGAAGCAAAGTAAGAGAATATCTGCTTTCCTGAAGCCCTGACAGCACACAGTGTGATCCATCCCCTTTGTTTCTTTTTTTTCCCTGCCAATTACATGATTTAAAAATACAAACTCCTTATTTAACTTTCACCAACCTGACTTCTAGCCAGTTTGGAGTAGCTTTTCATATATTTATTAGTCATTTAAATTGTATCTTCAATGAATCGCCTTTGCCTTTTCCTTATGTGTTTTCTATTTCTTACTAATTCAGAGAAATTATTATCATGGATATTAATAGTTTTGTCGGTCATACCTATTGAAAATATATTTTCCAGTCTGCCTTTTGAGTCTATAATTTTTTTGCCATGAACTTTTAAAAATATATATGTAGAAAGACATATCTGTCTTTCTGACTACTAGGCTTCTTGGTCTGTTTGGAGGATTTTCCCATTCCAAATTTGCTCTCCAAAATTTTATTCTAATTGTTTATTGTTTTTGTAACCGAGCAGGACCCCATGGGGTCTTCCCAGGACAGGCCTTTCCCCATATTCTCTGCTTTAGCTCCTCTCTGAAGTACCTTGATAACAGTATTTGATGCACATTTCCTGAGTTGTTTTACAGGTGTGAAAACCCCCCATCAAATGGAAGATGTCAACTACTTGATGACAATAAACACATAGCCCCAGGTCTCCTGGAGCCTAAGGACTGATGATGTTAACCCCGGTGACACCACCCTGTTACCCACCATCAGCCAATCAGAGAATTGTGCAGGAGCTGATCATGTACCTTGCAATCTCCCTCCCTCACCTGGCTTTTAAAAATGCTTTGCCGAAACCCTTTGGGGAGCTTGGGCTTTTTAGGGCATGAGCCACCAATCTCCTTGCATGGCCCTGCAATAAACCTTTCTCTGCTCCAAACTCCAACGTTTCAGTTTGTTTGGCCTCACTGTGCGTCAGGCACACGAACTTGTGCTAACATTTTCTAATATTAATTTCTTTACTCTTTCTGTATATAGTATGAAAGAGGGGGCTAGCTTTGTTTTCATGTATTTAATACGTGTGTATATGTTACATATATTTTAATGTCTATCAGGGAGAATGAAGTAACCAAGATGGCAGAGTGTGGGGACTCTAGTCTCCATAGCCCAACAAAGATCAATAATTAGACAGCTATCTACAAACAAAAACAGCCCTGGGAGAGCTCTGGAGTTCACTGAAGAAATTTAACACAGTGGAACAAAAAAACTTGAGAATAACCACACAAAACGGGAAGGAAGACAGCCTCATTTTGCCTGCACCATCCCATCCCCCATGCCAGCATTGCTGAGCATCGAGAGAGAACTCCGTTAGAAACAGTTCCCCTCCCAGGAAGAGGAAGAGCAGGGAGAGCAACCAGCTTCCCAGTCTTTCTGGGCCCCATAAAAAGGTCCCACTTTAGTTTCACCCCAACCAGAGACCAGCAAAGCTGAGATATATACAGATGACTAGGAACGATAAAGAAAATCAGAGGCTACCGAGAGCCGCCGTACAGCAGGAAGGATCATGGTTTCTCAGGGACCTGCTCTAGACGCAGACCCAGCAGCCTTCACTACCGAAGAAGCCAACAGCCAGCAGAGCCGCCAGAGACCCCTCGCAGATTTCACCGGCTTCCATTCCACAGGCACCTGCAGCTGGCCACCACAGCTAAGCATGTGCACACCACCAGTGCCAGCCCCTGGCGCTGCTTGCCCTCGTCCCTATCCACTGAACCTGGAGACACGGCTGAGGACCCCAACAGCTCTTGCAGCCTTTGCAGACCCTTCCCTGCTCCTCATGCAGTGCTCACCAAGGACCACACACGATGCTGTGGAACCCAACAGCCCGAGTCAGTGAGCCATCACGCTCCCCCAGACCGGGTGCCACCACATGCCCCTGCACTTGGCAACCTGCACCACTAGACCTGGGGTCACAGCATGCACCAGCGTCCCCCCCTCCACGGTGAAAGTCTTCCCTTACCAGAGAGATTGTAATTATACCAAGTATCTTTTCTGACCACAATGGTATGAAACTAGAAATCGATAACAAGAGGAAAACTAGAAAATCCACAAATATGTGGAAATTAAACAACATGCTCCTGAAGAACCAGTGGGTAAAAGAAGAAATCAAAAGGGAAACCAAAGTATCTTGAGAATAGGAAAATGGAAACACAACATACCAAAACTTATGGGATGCAGCAAAAACAGTTCTAAAAGGGAATTTTATAGCAATAAATGTCTATCTTAAGAAAAAAGACCTCAAATAAAAACCTAACTTTACACCTCTAGTAACTTGAAAAACAAGACAAACTAAGTCCAAAGTTAGCATCAGCAGAAAGGAGATAACAAACATTGGAGCAGAAATACATTAAACAGAGAAGAGAAAAATAATAAAAAGATCAATGAAACTAAGAGTTGGTTGGTTTTTTTGAAAACATAAACAAAATTGACAAATTTTAGATAGACTTACCAAAAAAAGAGAGGACTCAAATAATTAAAATTATAAATGAAAAAGGAGACATGTAAATGATACTACATAAATACACAGGCTCATAAGAGACTACAATGAACAATTATATGCCAAATAATTGGATGACTTAGAAGAAATGGGTAAATTCCTGGAAATATACAATCTATCAAGACTAAATCATGAAGACATAGAAAATCTGAACAGACCAATAACAAGTAAGGAGAATCAATCAGTAATCAAAAATCTCCCCAAAAAGGAAAGCCCAGGACCAGATGGATTCATGGATGAATTCTACCAAACATTTAAAGAGAGAGTGATGCTAATTCTACTCAAACTCTTCAAAAAAATTGAAAATGAGGCAACACTCCCAAACTCATTTTATGAGGCCAGCATTACCCTCATACCAAAGCCAAATAAGGACACTACAAGAAAAGAAATTTACAAGTTTATATTCCTGATGAACATAGATGCAAAAATCCTCAACAAAATATTAGCAAACTGAATCCAACAGCACATTAAAAGAATCATACACCATGATCAACTGGGATTTATTCCTGGGATGCAAGTATGGTTTAACATATGCAAATCAGTCAGTGTGATACACCACACTAGTAGAATGAAAACAAAAATCATATGATCATCTCAGTAGATGCAGAAAAAGCATTTAACAAAATTCAACATCCTTTCATGATAAACGCAACAAATTGGGTAAAGAAGGTACAAACCTCAACATAATAAAGGCCATATATAACAAGCCCGCAACTAACATTATACTCAATAGTGAAAGGTTGAAAGCTTTTCCTTTAATATCAAGAACAAGACAAAGGTGCCCACTCTCACCACTTCTACTCAACATAGTACTGGAATTCCTAGCTAGAAAAATTAGGCAGGAAAAGAAATAAAAGGCATCCAACTCAGAAAGGAAGAGGTGAAATTGTCTCTCTTTGCTGATGACATGATGTATATAGAAAACCCTAACGATGCCACCAAAAACTGTTAGATATAAACAAAGAATTCAGTAAAGTTTCAGAAGACAAAATCAACATACAAAAATCAGCTGCATTTCTACACACTAACAATGAACTATCTGAAAAAGAAATAAAGAAAACATTCCCATTTACAATAGTATCAAGAACAATAAAATACTCAGGAAAAATTTTAACCAAAAAAGTTAAAGATCTATACACCAAAAACTATAAGACGTTGAGGAAAGAAATTGAAGAAGACACAAATAAATGGAAAGACATTCCATGCTCATGGATTGGAAGAATTTATGTTGTAAAAATGTCCCTACTATCCAAAACAATCTATGGATTCAATGAAATCCCTTTCAAAAATTCCAATGCCATTTTCCCAGATTCAGAAAAAAACAATCCTAAAATTCTTATGGAACCACAAAAGATCCCAAATAACCAAAGCAATTTTGAGAAAGAACAAACATGAAGGCATCACACTTCCTGATTTCAAACTATATTACAAAGCTATGGTATCTAAAACAGTATGATACTGGAATAAAAACAAACATATAGATCAATGGAACAGAAGAGAGAGCCCAGAAATAAACTCATGTATTTAACGAGTTTAAATCAACTAATATTTGACAAGGGAGTAAAGAGTACTCAACGGGAAAAGGATAGTTCCTTCAATAAACAGTGTTGGGAAAAGTGGACATTCACATGCAAAAGAATGAAATTAGACCTCTATCTCACACCACTCACAAAAATTAACTCTTAAGTGTAAAAACTGAAACTATAAAACTCCTAGAAGAAAACATGGAGAAAAATCTTGACATCTGTCTTCGCAATAAATTTTTTTGATTTGGACACCAAAAGCACAAGCAACAAAAGCAAAATTCAACAAGTGGAACTACATCAAAGTAAAAAGCTTCTGCACAGGAAAAAAAATTATCAATAAAATGAAAAGGCAACCTAAGGAATGGGAGAAGATATTTGCAAACCACATATGTGATAATTAAGGGATTAATACCCAAAATATATGAGGGAATTATACAACTCAACAGCAAAATAACAAAAAGTCCAATTTAAAAATGAGCAGAGGGCTTCCCTGGTGGCACAGTGGTTAAGAATCCGCCTGCCAATGCAGGGTACACGGGTTTGATCCCTGGTCCGGGAAGATCCCACATGCCGCGGAGCAACTAAGCCCATGCTACACAACTACTGAGCCTACGCTCTAGAGCCTGCGAGCCACAACTACTGAAACCCACGCGCCTAGAGCCCGTGCTCCGCAACAAGAGAAGCCACTGCAATGAGAAGCCTGTGCACTGCAACGAAGTGTAGCCCCTGCTCGCCACAACTAGAGCAAGCCTGCATGCAGCAATGAAGACCCAAAGCAGCCAAAAATAAAATAAATAATAAATAAATTTATTAATAAATAAATTTATTAATAAATAAATAAATTGGAAGCAGTTAAAATTCTTCCCTTCCTCTCAGTGGAGTTTCATCAAATAGGCTGAGGAGTGTGTTGGCCTTTATTACCAGCAAAAAAGCAGATAAAAAAAAATTTGGATACAAAAGAGCTTTAATAAAGTTTGTGTTCTAAACTTTAAAAATATGTAAGACTAGAGTTTCTTACATCCTGTGCTTTTTTCAGCTGTGGGACAAAACCCTCTTTGCTGTAGGATCATTTAAGGTGCCAGACTCTGCAACCTCCAATAGCTTCTTGTAGCTGACAGCATCAAACAGAGCTTCTGGAAAATCTGTAGCATTTAATTTCATATTTCTTCCCATACAATTTTGAATTTTCTCTCTCTCTCTTACTATATTTCAGATCAAGACTTCCAACAACAAAATGTTCAGTTATGAAAACTCTAAAGCAGTGATTCTTCCCTATTTATTGATATTTGTTAAAAATATTAATATTACAGACTAAAAATTTTCCTCTATTGTCGATAAGTAAGATTTTAATTAAAATTTAGTATGTAGATTGTTAAAATTATGTTTGGGTTTGTTTTGTTTTTTTAATTTTTTAAAATTGTTTTTTGAAATCATGAATTGAAAAACAGTCCAAGGTACAAAGATATTTTTTTACAGTTCTGTTGATGTACAAGTCACATATATTCAATAGTAAACGACACATATTTAAGGTGTACTATTTGGTCAGTTTTTGACATATGTACATATGCATGGAAACCATCACCTAAACACATTCATCACTCTTAAAAGTTTCTTAAAAGTTTCCTTGTGCCCCTCTGTAACCCTCCCTTTTTCCTTCCTCCCGCCCCTTCCAGTGGTTTAAATTCTTGAGAATTTAAATAGATGAGGTCATCCAACATGTATTCTTTTTTTAATCTGACTTTTTTCACTCAGCATAATTATTTTGAGATTCATCCACATTGTTGTGTGTATCAGAAGTCTGATCTTTTTTATGGCTGAGAAGTATTCTGTGGTATGATTATTGCACCATTTGTTTATCTATTCACCTATGCTGGATGTTTGGGTTGTTTCCAATTTGGGACTATTACAAACAAAGCTGCTATGAACATTTATGTACAAGTCTTTGTGTGGACATATGCTTTTATTTCTCTTGGACAGTTACCAAGGAGTGGAATAGCCAAGTCATATGGTAAGTGTATGTTTAACTTTTTAATAAACTGCTAAACCATTTTCTAAAGTTGTACCATTTCCACTCCCCCCAGCAGTGTCTGAGAGTTCTAGTTCCTCCACACCCTTGTCAACACTTAGTATGATCAATCTTTTTAATTTTAGCCATTCTAGTATGATTATGTAGTAGTGCCTCCTATGGTTTTAGTCAGTGCAGAAGTTTTGATATCAACAAGTATTTTATGATTTTGGCTAAGGCATCAGTATTTTTTATGGCTCCGCCAGTGGTTCTCATTCACACCAAGGCTTCACAATCAAACTGGATGAAACATATGACCCCTT
Source organism: Balaenoptera ricei (assembly GCF_028023285.1). Taxonomy (NCBI): domain Eukaryota; kingdom Metazoa; phylum Chordata; class Mammalia; order Artiodactyla; family Balaenopteridae; genus Balaenoptera; species Balaenoptera ricei. The sequence goes on from NC_082640.1 coordinate 19,023,469, forward strand.
TTAATAGAGGAAAGACTTTAAGTATCGGTTTTATAGCTTGTATTTTCACACATGTTACATTGACAGCCCTAAACCGCTTTTCACCAAATTTGGTCTTTCATACAAAAGCTGACTGCTGGTAGTTGCCATTTGCCAAGACTGTGTGAAAGGAAATGGGGTGGGGGAAGAGGTTTTTCAGGTTTTGCTAGGGTTGACACTGAGTGAGCAGAAATTGGATATTAAAAATGTAATATTCTCTAACAAAACAGAAACAGACTCACAGATGTAGAGATCAAACTAGTGGTTACCACTGGGGAGAGGGAAAGGGGGAGGGGCAATATAGTGGTGGGATTAAGAGACACAAACTAGTACGTATAAAATAAATAAGCTACAAGGATATATTGTACAGCACAGGGGATATGGTCAATATTTTACAATAACTTTAAATGGAATATAAACTTTAAAACTTGTGAAACTTTTTTCACACCTGAAACTTACATAATATTGGACATCAACTATACCTCAGTAAAAATAAATAAATAAACTACAGGAATATACTGTACAGCACAGGGAATACAGCCAATATTTTATAATAAATTTAAATGGAATATAATCTATAAAAATATTGAATCATTATGTTGTACACCTGAAACTAATATAATATTGTAAGTCAACTATACTTCAATTTTTAAAAACTTAATCACAAAAATTTAACGTTCTCAAAATGTACAAAGAACTCATAACTCAACAATACAACAAAGCTAAATAAAAATAGAGAAGGCAAAAAACGATGTACAGCATGATGACTACAGTTAATAATACTGGATTGTGTATTTGCAAGTTACTAATATATTAGATCTTAAAAGTTCTCATCACAAGAAAAAGAATTTGTAACTATGTGTCTGTGTGTGATGATGTATGTTAACTAGACTTATTCTGGTGATCATTTCACAACATATACATATACTGAATCATCATGTTGTACACCTGAAACTAAGATAATGTTATATGTCAATTATACAGCAATAATTTTTTTTTTTTGGCCACATTGTGCAGCTTGGAGGATCTTAGTTCCTCGACCAGGGATGGAACCCGGGTCCCTGGCAGTGGAAGGGCAGAGTCCTATCCACTGGACTGCCAGGGATTTCCCTACATCAATAAATTTTTGAAAAAAGAAATCAGTGGAGTAAAACTCAGCATCAGTGAGCTTGGTACCAAATCTAATTATTTTCTGGTGTGAATTTGTTGTGGGAAATGTAACAATTGGTACTGACTTTTAAATAGTTCTGAATCTATTTATTATTTGACCTCATTTAACAATGCATTTCTTATTAAGTACTATTGAGTACAAAGTCAAAGGGGGGTCAGTTTTTCTTGTCTGTTTATTACAAATGGGACAAATGGAACTAGCCCTTAAAGCTATTAAATTGCTTGTAAAAATCTGAAACTCACTCTTTTCTTGACATGAACTATAGAGTCTAAACATCAGTTTAGTCAACTAAGGTGGTATGTTCTGCTAGTGTGTTTATTCTTTGCCAAGAATTATGGTTTAAAAAAAGAGCAAAAAAAAAAAAATGGGCAAAAGAATTGGACAAATGCCTCACCAAAAGAGATATATAGATAGTAATTAAGCATATGAATAGATGCTCAATATAATTTGTCATTGGGGAAATGCAAATTAAAACAATGAGATACCACTATATACCTGTGAGAAAGGCTAAAATCCAAAAACAATGACCACACCAATTGCTGGCAAGGATGCAGAGCTCTTAACAGGAACTCGCATTTATTTTTGATGAGAACACAAAATGGTACAGCCACTTTGGAAGACAGTTTAGCAGTTTCATACTAAGCTAGTCATAGTCTAATTATACGACCCAGCAATCAGGCTCCTAGGAATTTACCCAACTGATTTGAAATTTTATGTCCACAAAAAATTCTGCATGTGAATGTTTATAGCAGCTTTATTCATAATTGCCAGAAACTGGGTGCAACCAAGATGTCTTTGGTGAATGGATATACAAACTGCAGTATATCTACCCAATAGAATACTATTCAGCAATAAAAAAGAATGAGCTGTGAAGCCACACAAAGACATGAATGAATCTTCAATGCTAAGTAAATGTTAAGTGAATTGCTATGTGAATGAAGTCAATCTGAAAAGGCTACATACTGTTCGATTCCATCTATATAACATTTTGGAAAAGGTAAAACTGTAAAGATGGCAAACAAAAATGCTATTAAAAGATAAATATTCAGTCTGTCTTCTAGATGAATGTGTGTTTGTTTGTTTTTATAATCTCTCTACTTACCCATCTACCCACCCATCCCTACATGCACAAACATTCTGAATGCTGGAATCATATTTATCTGAATGTTTGTCACTATTCCAACAAAATCATAGCTGCTCTTGAACAAAAATGTTAGTCAAATACTACCCACTATAGAGACTAATTACCAAATTTTTACTGATTTGCATTTACAATCAAAGGCAAATCGTAACTATTTTGCTAATTGGATATTAGCAAACATATTAGTTAATATCCAGGATATAATATACCTTATGACCTCACTTCCAGAGCCAGAGCTAATCGGGAGAAAGACAACTAATCAAACCAATCAGATTCTCCATCCTAGGAATTTGAAAGTGAAATATAGGGACTGTCTTCGGTCCCAGTTGGTGTTTGAGATGGGACATGAGGTCAATCTGCACTGGGTAGCTGAAGTGGATGCCCAAGGCTCAACATACCCTCTGCAGGAGTGGTAACTACTGACAGCTCATAGCTGAGTCCCTCTCCAGAAACTGCCTTTGACCAAAAGGAGCCACTTTGTCTAAGGGTATGCCATCCTCCCCAAGGACAGCCGGCATCCAATGGCTAGTCAATATGGGGAGTCCTAAGGTCCTGCCTCCCTTGCCTAAATCTCTCTGTAGAATTAGCTAAGGCCTCTGTTACCAATATGCCACATTAACAGAATGATGGGGAAAAAACCCACAGCATCATCTCAAATGATGCAGAAAAAGCACTTGCTAAAATTTAACATCCTATTGTGATTAAAACTCTCAAGAAATTAGGAACAGAAACCCACAGCAAACGTCATCCTCAGTGGTGAAAGACTCAAAGCTTTCCCTCTAAGATCAAGGACAAGGCAAGGATGTGTACTCTCACCACTTTTACTCAACATAGTACTAGAAGTTCTAACCAGAACAATTAGGCAAGAAAAAGAAATAAAAGACATTCAAATTGGAAAAGAAGAAGTGAAATTATCTGTTTGCAGATGACATGATCTTACATGTAGAAAATCCTAAAGATTACACACACACACTCACACTGTTAGAACTAATAAATGAATTCAGCAAAGTAGCAGGATACAAAGTCAACATGAAAAAACCAGTTGCATTTCTATACACTAAAAATGAACAATCTGAAAAGGAAATTATGAAAACAATTTAATTTACAATAACATCAAAAAGAATAAAGTACTTAGGAATTAATTTAACCAGGGAGGTGAAAGACTTGTACAAGGAAAACTACAAGGAAAACATTGTTGAAAGAAATTAAAGAAATAAATAAATGGAAATGCAACTCATGTTCATGAATTGGAAGACTCAGTATTGTTAAGATGTCAACACTACCCAACATGATCTACAGATTCAATGTAAACTCTATCAAAATCCTAATGACATTTTCCCATAAATATAAAACCCCATCCTAAAGCCCATATGGAATCCCAAGGGGCTCTGGATAGCCAAAACAATCTTGAAAAAGAAGAAAAAATCTGGAGGACCCACACTTCCTGGTTTCAAAATTTTCTACAAAGCTATAGTAATTAAAACAGTGTGGTACTGGCATAAAGATAAACATATAGACAAATGGAATAGAAGAGAAAGCCCAAAAACGAACCCTCACATATATGGCCAAATGATTCTGGACAAGGGTGTCAAGACCACACAATGGGGAAAGACAGTCTTTTAAAAACAATGGTGTTGGGAAAACTGGATATCCACATGCAAAAGAATGAAGCTGGACCCTTACCTAACAACATACACAAAAGCCAACTCTAAATGGATCAAAGACTTAAACATAAGATGTAAAACTATGAAACTTTAGAAGAAAACATAGGGCAAAAATCATGACATTGGATTTGGTAGTGATTTCTTAGCTATGACACCAAAGGCACAGGCAACCAAAGGAAAAATAGATATATTTAACTTCATGAAAATTTAAAACTTTTGTTCATCAAAAAACAAGTCACAGAGTAAAAAGGCAACCCATATAATGGAGAAAATATTTGCAATTCATATATATAATAAGAGATTAATATCCAGAATATATAGAGAACTCCTAAAATTCAACAACAACAAAAACAAACCAATTAAAAAATGGGCAGGGCGGGAACAGCTGGGGCGTTCCGGGTTCCCACGTGCAGTTGCCGGGACGCGCGCAGTTCGGCGCTGGCAGCGCAAGTACAGCTGGCGGGGACACGAACAGCGTCTGCCCGGCCCCCTCCACGATGTCCAAGGCCGAGGAGGCCAAGAAGCTGGCGGGCCGCGCGGCCGTGGAGAACCACGTGAGGAATAACCAAGTGCTGGGAATTGGGAGTGGTTCTACAATTGTCCACGCTGTGCCGCGAATAGCTGAAAGAGTGAAACAAGAGAATCTGAACCTCGTCTGTATTCCCACTTCCTTCCAGGCCCGTCAGCTCATCCTGCAGTATGGCTTAACTCTCAGTGACCTGGACCAACACCCAGAGATTGACCTTGCCATCGATGGTGCTGATGTAGATGCTGATCTCAATCTCATCAAGGGTGGTGGAGGCTGCCTGACCCAGGAGAAAATTGTGGCTGGCAACGCCAGTCGCTTCATCGTGATTGCCGATTTCAGGAAGGATTCAAAGAACCTCGGGGATCAGTGGCACAAGGGAATCCCCATCGAGGTCATCCCGATGGCCTATGTCCCCGTGAGCCGAGCTGTGACCCAGAAGTTTGGGGGTGTGATTGAACTTCGAATGGCAGTCAACAAGGCAGGTCCTGTGGTGACGGATAATGGGAATTTTATCCTGGACTGGAAGTTTGACCGGGTCCACAAATGGAGTGAAGTGAACACAACGATCAAAATGATCCCAGGCGTGGTGGACACGGGCCTGTTCATCAACATGGCGGAGAGAGTCTACTTCGGGATGCAGGACGGCTCGGTGAACATGAGGGAGAAGCCTTTCTAAACCGGCCCTGCAGGAGCGGAATGTGTTCCCCTTGTGTCCCCAGCCCGCCGCCGAGGCGGACATGCCTCTCCAGGAGCCTTTGCCTTAATGTATCTGTGCCAGGTGGACACTTGGCAGGGTGGGGGGTTGAGGGTTAAATCTGGTCTTCTGAAGTATTGTTATTAAATGTCTTTTTAAAAAGAGAAATATAAACATATATATTTTTACTATTAAAAATACTCAGTTGTTTTTTTATAAAGTAGAACTTGATTTCATGTTTTATATGAAACATTTACCAAAAAAAAGGAGGACTGTCTTTTAAACTTTTAACTTGAGCCTGCTTGCTGGTTATGGTGAAGCCTCTGAATATTGGGTTTGCTGAGAAATGTAAATCAAACTTTTCTTTAAACTGGTGAAATGAAGGGCCCAGCCAGCAGTGATTCCCTGATGCCTTACTGGAAACACTGGAGTTTGTTTACTTTTCTACCACACTGTCTTATTTTTAGTTTTTGCTGTGTACAGATGCACAGTGTGTAGTTACGTGTTGTAAGATGTGAATGACAAAAGTCTGGTGAGTGTAGGGGTGTGGTGTGTGTGACTCAGAGTGTAGACCACCAGGGGGAAAATATGGGGGCTCTTTTGCTGAGAACAGGGGGTTCATTCAGACCCCTCTTGTTGGAAGCCGTTGGCTAGAAGTACTTGCCATTACTGCCAAAGCACTGCTGTGAAACACCTTTAAATGACTGTCTTTTCGTCGTTAATATTTTTTTTGTTCCTTTATTGTTATTTGCATGGTTTGGCATCAGAAGTTGTTACCTCTTTATATTGTTTGCAGGTTGAAATAAAACAGTATGGTGCCAAAAAAAAAAAAAAAATGGGCAAAGGACTTGAATAGACATTTCTCCAAAGAAGATATACAAATGGTCAACAAGCACATGAAATAATATTCAATGTCACTAATCATTAGAGAAATGCAAATTAAAACTACTATGAGATACCACCTCACACCTATTAACATAGCTACTAGAAAGAAACAAGATGTGGAGAAATCGGAACGCTTGCGCACTGTTGGTGGGAATGTAAAATTGTACAGTCACTGTGGATAACAGCATGACAGTTCCTCAAAAATTAAAAATAGAATTACCATATGATCCAGCAATTCCACTTCTGGATATATACTCAAAATGATTAAAAGCAAGGATTCAAAGAGAGATTTGTATACCCATGTTCATGGCAGCTTTATTCACAGAAGCTAAAACGTGGAAGTAAAACAAGTATCTATGGATGAAAGAATGGATAAGCAAAATGTGTATATTCAAGCAATGGAATATTATTTGGCCTTAAAAAGGAAGGACATTCTGATTTATGCTACAACATGGATGAAGTTTAAGGACAACATGTAAGTGAAACAAGCCAGTTTCAAAAAGACAAACACTGTATGATTCTATTTATATGAGACACTTAGTCAAAATCATAGAGACAGAAAGCAGAAGGGTGGTTACCAGGGGCTGGAGGAGGGGAGACTGGGGAATTAGTGTTCAATAGGTGCAGAGTTTTGGTTTTGCAAGATGAAAAGAGCTATGGAGATGGATGGTGGTAATGGTCGCACAACAGTATGAATGTATTTAATACCACTGAACTGTACACTTAAAAATGGTTAAGATGATGAATTTTACGTTATATATTTTTACCACAATTTTTAAAATTGAAAAAAAAACAAAAACAAAAAAAGGAAACAAGAGATGGAGAGAATTCCTAGTAATCCTCTGGTTCTTAGCATAGTCTCTCAAGAGACCCAGATATACCTCCTGAGTTCAATGAGCTGTCAGAGTTTTTCTCCAAGAACTTCTCCTCTGCGCCTGAGCCACTTTGAATGGATTTTGTTCCTTATAAATCATTCCCTATTTGTTTCATACTTTCAGCCAATGATACTAGGTAGCAATGATAACTGCTTTAGAGACACAAGTTCTGGGGAGACAGTGTATGCATATGTATCTCAATATTTCACAGATGTTAATGCTTATTAAGTAACCTAACACTGGGCTCCCACAGGCATAGCCTCTGTGCAGTGTCAGTGCAAAGAAACTAACAGCCACATTTAATTTTAAACCAAGCCTACCATTCTTAAAACCCTTCTTCTCACTCTCTGCCTCTCTCATACCCTGCAGTGTCCCCAAACATCTTTCTCCTTGCTTTGCTCTCAGCTCCCCACCAAAAATTCTCTCCCAAGCCTTCTTGGGCTCTCTCTTCTTCCCCAACCTTCTCCTCCTGGGGCCATTCTTCCATCCTTTCCTTTCTGTTCTCCTCCCACTATCACTGGGGTGTGGAGCAGGAAGGGGTTGGCTGAGGGAGATGAACAAAGGCCAGAGGACTGAGCGGGTCAGGCAGAGGGAGAGTTTGGTTAACAGGCAAGAGGAAAAATATATACTATATGGAAAACATATAATTAGTAATAGCATACTAATTACATATGCATGTTATGATTAAAATAGAAATCATGAGCAGAGTTATTTTTTATCACCAATTTATATTTTATAAAGTAAAGCACAGGAGCTTTACCAGGACAGAAAAATGAGAAGCAGAGGTACCCAAGATGGTATCTTGAGTATCTCCAGCTGTGAACAAGCCAAAACTTAGAGGTTCACACAGCTATTTATCATTATCTCCCGGGAGGCGGGGGTGGGGGGGGGTCTGTGGGTTGATTGGACTCAGCTGGGTGGTTCTTCCCCCTGGTCTCTCATGCAGCTGCATTTAGATAAGAGCTGGGGCGAGAGTCCTCTGAAGGCCGGACAGGGGCTGGGCGCCCAAGACGGCGCCTTCACCTCACATCTGATGCTTCAGTGTTGGCTGCATGTGGCCTCTCTCACCTCAGGGCGGAAAGAGCCAGTTAAGTGAGAAGTCCACCACCATTTCTGCTGCCTTCTTTTGGTCAAAGCAGTCACAGAGCCTGCCTGGATTCAAGGGGGATGGAAAGAAACGGATTCCAGCTCTTGATGGGGAAGGGAGAGATGGTCCTGGCCATCTTTGAAAATTACAGTCTGCTGCAGACAGCCTAAAAGTTAGATATTTATATCAGAAACAAACATTCCTTACTATTAAGAGCAAGCCAAATAAAATAAATGGGCAAAACTTTACAAAATGCTCAACCAAAAGGAAAAAAAATCCCTCTCCACTCCAAAAAAAAAAAGTAGCAGGATTCTTACTTCAGGTCAACCCAGGTCCCTGCAAAAAGATGAAAGCGCTCTTTAGCTTGGAGGAAATGGGCAAAAATACATGTTGGACTTGGTAGACATGCCAAAACAGTGGGGCTGTAAGAAACACAGTAAAAATCCAATTCAATTAGGTAAATTGAGTTCCCCTGCATTCTCTAGCCACTAGCCACCCTCTACAGAGATATTCCAGGGAGTCCCTACCCAAAGAAGGTGCCACCTGGAGAATTTTCTCCCACATCATCATTCCAGGATATTCGGTTCTTCCTTGCCTGTGATTCAATCAGCCATCTCCCAAACTCGTTCACTGCCACTCCTGTGTCTTGAAGCTCTTTCTGGAGCGTTCCTCTACCTGGGGCTTTAACTTTGCCCTTGCAGACTTTCCACTACAACTTTCTTAAGGGAAAGTAGTTTATTCTCTCACACTCCATGCACCTTGAGTTCAGAAGGTGGGTTTGCTGTTCTCTGTGCTCCCCATTGCTACCTGCAGACATTTTAGTGGCTCAGCTTTTTTTCACAACAAAACAAAGAGCAAACACATTTTTCTCGAGGCTCATGCCATTTGAGTAAACTATTCTGTTTACCTCTTCGGAACTGTCACCTTCCCAAACCCCAGTCACTCCTGCTCTCTCATTTCAAAACCCTGACACCTGACTCCCAATCTGCCTTTAAGATGGCCTTAAATCTTATCATTCTGTTTGCCTGGAAGAGTCATGCGTTACACCTGTTTCCTGATTTCTCATCCAGTTAGCACTCTGGTACCCTCAAAAGTGTCCCAGCCTCAACAATTTTATGTGGCCACCCTAATCCTGGGTGACTTAACAGTTAGCTATCCTTTGGCCTCGTATTTCCTTGATCAACTCAGACACCCAGGCCCTTGGTCACACCCTGGACATTGTCAACTGATCTCACTGCTTCCAGGAACAAAATTCAATCTGCCTACCTTCCGACCACAATGACCCATCCTTCCAGCTGGCTCGTTTTTGGCCACTCCCATTACAGCTAAACTTTCTCCAAACCTAGGTAAACCAGCCCTGCAGGAGAGCCACACGACTAAGCAGATTGCTTCCACCACCATCACCAATTTCAGGCTCTCAGGCTGCCTGGAAATTCCATTATATTTTTCTGAGCAACACACTCTCGGATTCTCTGCAATGACCTTGTTAAACTTTCTTGGGACTTCCCTGGTGGTCCAGTGGTTAAGACTCTGCATTCCCAATGCAGGGGCCCAGGTTCGATCCCTGGTCAGGGAATTAGATCTCACATACCGCAACTAAGAGTCCACATGCCACAACTAAAGATCCTGTATGCCACTAAGACCCAGTGCAGCCAAATACGTAAATAAACATTAAAAAAAAAACAACTTTCTCCAGCTCCCTAAATCTGTGACCTGCTAACCTCCTATCTCACCCCCAGCTGATGACCCAACTTCTTTTCTTACTTTACAAAGAAAATAGAGGCTTGAGATATTATTTTACACAATCTCATTGCTTTTAGGATGAGAAAACAATCCTGGACATGGTCCACGTGGTCCTACACAGTTTGTCCCTACTGACCTTTCTCCATCTAGCCATGCCTCACACCAGAGCTCCCAGGACACCAGTCCCACTGGTTTACATTCGATTTCGAATCCCTTCTGCCACTCTGCCACTCCCACCCCAGCCCATCAGCAAATGTTGTTGGTTCTGGTTTCATAATGTGTCTTGGATCCAAACTCTTCTCACCATCCCCACAGTAGAATCCTCACCAAAGCTACCATCACCTTTCATCTGGACTGTTACTACAGAGTCCTGAGTGCTCTCTTACTGCTTTTCCTCTTGCCCCGTCCGACTGATTTTCCAATCACAAGCCAGTAGGATGGCACACAGCAGAAATCAAATCATTTGCTAAACACCTTCCCATAGCTCCCCGTTGCAATTAGAATAAAACCCAAAGTCCTCAAGGCTGAGCCCCAGGCCCTGCTTGGTCTGGCGCCTGCCTACCTCTTGGTCCCCATCCTCTACCACTGCCCTACTCTTTCACCATATTCCAGTTACACTGAACTTTCTAACCTACGTTTCTATCTCAAGACCTTTTCTTGCTCTTCTTTATCTAGGAATGCTTTTCCAAGTCTCTGAATGACTGCCCCCTTTTCCTTATTTTGCAAAGAGGTGTTCCCTGACCTCTTTTCCTTTCCCATGAAAGTCACTGCTCTGCTTGACTTGACTTTTTACATAGTACTATGACTCTGTTCAAAACCTCTCAATGGTTTCCCCTCATTCAGAGCAAGGTCCCTCCCAGACCAGGATAGTCCCTTCCTGGCTGTTTTTCCAACATCTCAAGTGCCCTCCTAACTCAGGGCCTTCAAATGTGCACTTCCTTTTGCCTGGAGTATTCTCATCCAAAAATCCACATGGATTAATCGCTCATGCATTTAGGTCTGGCTCAAGTGTCACTTAGCTTCCTTGATGACCCTAATTAATAGAGCAACTCCATCCTCACTCCCATCACTCTCTATTCCTCCCCTTTTAATTTCTGTCAAAATGCTTACATTACTTGATGCGTTAAATTAGTTTGTATATTGTCTGTTTTCTCCCAACTAGAATGTACCTTCCATGAGAGAAGGAACTGCTTTCTTCACGACTGTTTTTGTTGTTCTTAGAAGGGTAGGTGCTAAATAGTTTCTCATTAAGTAGTTAATGGCTGAACTATCTGAAATTACCCAATTAATTTATGGGTCTGATTTATGCCATTAGGTCTCCACCCCCTTCCCCACATATAAGCCCTTGACGACCCAGCTGTAGAGGGTAAGGACAGGTGAATTCAACCACATTTCCAAATCTAACTGATTTTAACTGCTATGTTTTCAGATCTCACCCACTTTCTCTCTGGACACGCCACTTCCAAAAGTCACGGCGTTATTTCCACTTAGTCCTTTGCGATGACAAATTGTGTGGCCAAGAGTGGCCTGGTGCGTACGCATTACTTCATTTGCATCACTGTATCTCTGTAATACATTCTTAGAAGTGGGATCTCTGGGTCAAAGGGTCACTGCAGATGTAGATTAAGTCGCTGTTGCCCAATCCCTGTCTACAGGGTTCAGACCATTTTGGATTTCCACCAGCGTTATGGGAGAAGCCACAGCCTCGCCGGCCAACTGAGTGCCCCTAAACTTTGGGGGGCGGTTGCCAACCGGAGAAGTGAGAAACCGCTGCTGCGAAGCGCGCCCTTCCCCGCCCCGGCTCCAGCGGAGACCGCCTAACCCAGGTCCCGCGCCTCCCCTGCGGCCAGGCGGGCGGGGACCGCTCCTCTCCGGCTCCCGCGTGCGCTGCGGGCGGGCTGCGCGCCGCCGGGAAGCCGGGCCTTGCACAACTGGCCCGAAAGAGGAAGCCCAGAAAGGGCTGAAGTCAACACTTCGGAAGACCGTTACAAAAGAAATCGGCTTCCCGGGCTTTTGTGGAACCGCCATCCGGCCCCCAATCCCTTAGCCACTGATATATCGAGGCGACAACCAAGGGGGTCGCTCCCGAGAGAGGAGGGCCCGCGGCGCAGGTAGGGGAGGGCTGAGAGGAAGGCGCAACTTTCCCCAGAATTAAAACCAAGTTGTTTTTTTCGTGGGGGGCGGGGCGGGGGGAGGAGTAAGACGAAAGGAGGCACAAACCCGTAGAGTCGAAAGAAGCAGCCGCCGAGCTTTAGGCGTCTTCATCCACATCCGTGGGTGTGTCTCCAGCCAGGAGCCCTCCTCGCACCTCGATGCGGAGCCGCGCGCCGAGCGCTTCACGTCTGCGCGCTGCGTGGGAAGGGCCGGGCTGACACCACTTCCTCCCGAGGCTGCCGACCTGAACCGGAGCGCAGACCAGTGCGCCGCGTCGCCCTCCCGGTCCAGCCCCGCGCGCGCGAGGCCCCGCGCAGCCGTCGAGGTAAGCGGCGCCGCCGGTCCGCCCAGGGGCCCTGGGGGCTGCACCGGGACCCGCCGGGCGGTCACCCGACCAGGAGTCTGGCCTGTCGGGTCCGAGGCCCGACCCTGCTCGCAGCGCCGGCCGGGTGAACGCGCGGCCCCCGCTGGGCCCTCCAGGGCAGCGGGTCCCCGGAGTCCCCTCCGCCGACCCCTGCACTTGACCCAGCTCCGCGGGGGGTTGGGGCTGGGGCTCGTCTTCCCCGCGTTCGGATTTGTCAGATTTGACTGATTTCCTGCCCAGAAAATTGCTCCAAGGTCAGACGGGGAACCGGTACACCCTCGCCTGTCCAGCGGGTCCGGGAGCCCCAGGCTGACCGACGCTGAAGGAATCCCGGGGGGTATTTCACGGGGGGCATTTCAGGGGGTATTTCAGGGCGCTGTGCATTGAGTGCAAGTCGCATGAGAATTTGAGTGACGATCGCAGTCTGACGCGTCTTAGAGTGTTTCCTCTTTGAAAACTTTCAGACGGCTGTTTCTTCTTTTTAAAAATAACTTTTCCTCCGAATTATTGTCCTTTTCGTTTTAAAATAAGGTAGAGGAAAGATGTGGACACCAGGCACAAGTTTTGTAATTTGGCTTGGAATGAGTATCCAGAGCATCCTTTTAGAGCACGAAGCAAACTAACCAGGAGATCATTATATCCAGGAGGACCTCGGGGCAGGGGTCCCCCTGAGGACCTTGCCCAGTGCACCTCTTATTTTCCTTCTTGGAAGGTATTTCTTATCGTTCAGACCATTGTGGAACGCTAAACGTGTTTTTTCCTAGTGCCACTCTTGGCAAAGCGGTTCAAAAGTAACTTTTAATGTGATCATTATAGAAAGAAATGGAGTATCGGAGGAAGTAACATAAAGAAAAAACTCATGAGTTTATTACTCCTCAGGTATAATGTGATTTAAATAAAGGCCAGGGTACTAGCTACTACTAATTTTAAAGTCTAGGGCCTCTGAATGGATGTTTGGGAGTCTTTGTCCCTTTGAATAAACCTCCAGTGGCAATTTTCCCTCTGGCCTCCCTGAAATACTGGGACGGCACATGCGCAGTCTTACAGTAACGCTGGCTAGCAAAATTAACAGAGGATCTACTACGAAACTTCTGTAATGTCTTCCGGGTGGTATTTCCTGCCTGCTCAATGTGTTGTGAAAGGTCTAAGAAATTTAATATCATCTTCAGACTATTAGTACTTAGTAATTTTCACATTATTACTAATATCTGTGTCTTTTCTGGGTACTTGGAAGACTTGGGTTCTGTTCCATATCTGCCTTTAACTAGAAAAGAGTGATGTTGATTAAGTTGCTTTGATCTCTCTGGACCTCAGGTAACTTATCCGTAAAGATTATTGGCCTACCAAATGTCTGTCATTAAAATAGCAATTGAGGAATTGCCATAATTCTTTGAATTTGTCCTATCTGGAATGCTGACAAAGTTAGAATTGATGATCACTAACAAGAAAGAATGGAGAAAATAATGATAACAGATGTTGTTAGATTCTGAAATATTTCGAGACCTTTGTTTTTTAGAAGTTCCTCTAAAAACAGTCAATTTTTGGCCTATATGTAAGACGGCAAATTTCCATTCTTTTGAAAAACTTCAGTAGGGAGTTGATATGCCCAAGCTTGGGCAGGTCCATATTAGATTTCAAAATTCTTCACGTGTTACTTCTCAAGAAATATAACTTTGTAATATGGATTACTTTATGACTTAGTTACTTTAAATCTTAAACGCAATACTTACTGGGTTATATAGTGTCCATTAAATCTTTTGTATTTTCATGTCCTGAGAATGTATACCAATCACCCACTATTTTTTGCCTTTTTTCAATAACAAATTAAAAGTTCTAGATATTTTCATATTACTGTTAGAGTGAACTACCTATAGAATGCATTACCATAAGTGTCTGCATTTGATATGCCACTTTGAATTTCTTCAAACCATCCCACTTCCAAAAATCATGACTATTTTCACTTACTTTGAATCCTCTTCAATTTTATTTTAGTTATTTTTATACCCAATACCTTTTCGTGAGTGCAGAATCTTCTAATAAATTAAGTTTGTGTTTCATAGTCTATCACACCAAGATATTTACAATTGCACCGCATCGCCATCACCTAGCCAAATTTCTGGCACCATAGTTGGGACTCAAATAACATTTACTAACGTGCAGATATATGAGTTCCACTTCTGGGCTGTACCATCAGTATGTCATAAGGCCCTGAGACCCAGCTGGCCCAACCCTTAGGCCATGGGCCACACCCTTAGGCTACCAACCCTTAGGCTCAAGCAGGCAGAGATGTAGCACCACTCCAAGGTACCACGCCTTCTCAGCACATACTCTAGAGCCTGAATTCATGACCCCATTTCCAGACATTTCCTGAACATCATCTATACACTTGAATCACTAAGGATCATATTATAAGAGCTATTGTCTTTCTTCTCTGTCAATTCAGTTTCCTCTTTATCACCAAATGGTAATAGTAAATAATAATTATATTTATTCAGCTTATATTTTGTACCAGACCCTGTGTAACTAATTTAGACGTGTTGTCTCATTAAGCCTCACATCCTGGGCTTATATTATTATTACCAGCTTTTATGGTTGAGGAAATGATAGCACAGAGAGGTTAAGAAGCTTACCTAGGGAGTGAGAAGCAGAACTGACCTTTGAACTGAGCCAGTATGACACCAGCACTTGAAGTGCTGTACCAAGGACAAGGGCTTAAACGGTGAAAAAACAATGAGGCCGGGTTTCCCTGGTGGCGCGGTGGTTGAGAATCTGCTTGCCAATGCAGGGGACATGGGTTCGAGCCCTGGTCTGGGAGGATCCCACATGCCGCGGAGCAACTGGGCCCGTGAGCCACAACTGCTGAGCCTGCGTGTCTGGAGCCTGTGCTCCGCAACAGGAGAGGCCGCGATAGTGAGAGGCCCGCGCACCGTGATGAAGAGTGGCCCCTGCTTGCCACAACTAGAGAAAGCCCTCGCACAGAAATGAAGACGCAACACAGCCATAAATAAATACATAAATAAATAAAATATTAAAAAAAAAAAACAATGAGGCCTTTTCTCAGTGAAGTTCTGGTTTAATAGGGGAGATATAAATGGGCAGTTACAGTTCCACACGTGACCAAGATCATGTGCTGTGGGAGCACCCATCAGATTCCTACACCACTCTGGGGTCAGGGAAGATGAAATGAAGGTAGGCAAGCAAAGAACGTGCCTTGTTAATAGTGGGAGGACAAGCTATAATCACTTGTGAAGTTATTATCTTTATATATGTCTTTTGAAAAAATAATCTGCTTTAGCAGCAATCATGTGATTTCATTTTTATCTTTATTATATTCCAGTCCCTCTTGATAGCTGGCTATGTTGATTAAATCAATGAAGTGTAGTGAGTAGCTTTTTTTCTATTTCTGCTGGGGATCCTTCTGATTTGATCTCATATCACAGACTCATCAGTGAGATGACTGTGGGCTGGGAGAGGGGGTAAATGCTAAATCACACAGCAGTTGTGATTTATGTCACAAACTGGCTGGAAGGTTTACGACCATAGATATCTATCATATCAAACTGGAGGGAAAATAAAGAGTGGTAGTAGAACAAGCAAATACTAGATCTATTTTTTTCCTTCCTTTTTCACTATGAATCATTTCATACATACAAGAGAAGGTGTAAGATATATATGTAAATTACAGCAAATAATAATAAAGCCAACATCTGGATACCTATCACCCAGCTTAAGAAGTAAGATATTATCAATACGTCTTCTGACTTCCTCCCAATAGAATTACCCTTTTTTCTTGATAGAGGTAATCATTATTCTGAATGTGCTGATTTTTAAAAAAGCATTTAGAAAGCACGTACATGCATTTGCAGAAATGTCAAACTGGGAATTAGAGTATATTGGCACTTGGGAAACAAATTAGAATCTCCACTGACTTGAAGCATGGTCATAAATAGAGTGTCCTATTAAGTAAAGACAACTTAATTTAAATAGCATTAAAACATAGTGGATTACAAATGGTTTAGAGTAAGTACCATGGAAGTAGTGGTATCTTAGTCATTAATGAAGTGACCAAGATTCATCAGGGGATAACTATAACTTTTTAAAAAATATATACATATATATATGTATTTTTAAATGTTTGTTTATTTATTTATTTATTTATTTATTTATTTATTTATTTATTTATGGCTGTGTTGGGTCTTTGTTTCTGTGCCAGGGCTTTCTCTAGTTGCGGCAAGTGGGGGCCACTCTTCATCGCGGTACACGGGCCTCTCACCGTCATGGCCTCTCTTGTTGAGGAGCACAGGCTCCAGACGCGCAGGCTCAGCAGTTGTGGCTCACGGGCCTAGTCGCTCTGCGACATGTGGGATCCTCCCAGACCAGGGCTCGAACCCGTGTCCCCTGCATTGGCAGGCAGATTCTCAACCACTGCGCCACCAGGGAAGCCCAATAACTATAACTTTTAAGTGTAATAAAACATACGTAACTTAGGAACTGCTAATTTCCATATTACTTAGATTTCTGCTTTAAATACAATTCAGTCATTCAAAAAAAATATTTACCAAGCACTATTCTAGGTGAACAGAAGAGGCAAAGGTCTCTGCATTTGTGGAGTTTATATTCCAATGGGGAGATATAGACAATCATCAGTAAGCATAGTAAATAAGTGAATAATATAGGTATTAGTGAGTGAAAAGTCCTATTAAAAAGGGCAAAGTTGAACGAAGTAAAATTGCAGTATTAAATAAGGTGGTCAGGCTTGGCCTCATTGAGAAGGTGAGATCTGAGCAAAGGTTTGAAAGAGTTAACTATCTGAGGGAACAGTGTTCCGGGCAGAGGGAACGGCCAGTGCCAAGGCTGTAAGACAGGGGTAAGCCTGGTGTGTTTGAGGAACAAGACGCCCATGTGGCCTAGAGGTAAGTGAGCAGGGAGAGAGGAATAGGAGATGTAGTTGGAGAGGTAAGAGGGGGGTGAAGTGGTGGTAGATCATGTAGGGTCTTGTAAGCCATTGTGAAAACGTTGGCTTTTACACTGAGTTAAATTGAGGGGCCGTTACAGGATTCTGAGAAGAGGAGTAATGTGATCTGACTTACATGTGAAAGGCTCACTCTGATTGCTTGAGAAAAAGCTGGACAGAGTAAGGAGCCTATTAGGAAGCTTTGGGAATCGGCATATATTTTAAAGGTAGAGCCAATAGGGTTTCCTGGCAAAGTGGATATGGGGTGTGAGAGAAAGAGGAACCACAGATGACTCCAACGTTTTGGACCCAAACAATAGGAAGGATGGAATTATCATCAACCAACATGGAGAGGTTAGAGGGGAGACCATCAGAAGTTGAGTTTTGGATGTGGATATGAAGTGTCAACTGGTAATAACTATGTGCTTATTATATAAAAGACTATAGTCATTCAGCCTAAGTAACTACTTGGGAAGATACAGTTATTAATTCTCATTGTACAAATTAGAAATGACAATTTAGAGAGTTTTAAGAATTCTACGTGAGATTACAGTTTAAGAAATGGGACATAAAACCAGATCTTTGGGATCCCAATGCTTTAACTCTTCTTTTCGAAGCTTGCTGAATGTGGGACTTCCCCGGCAGTCCAGTGGTTAAGACTCTGCCTTCCAATGCAAGGGGTGCGGGTTTGATCCCTGGTCGGGGGGATCTCTGGTCGGGAGCTAAGATCCCACATGCCTTGGGGTGTGGCCAAAAGCTAAAACAAACAAACAAAAAAACTTGCTGAAAGGATTGACCAGCAATCTTTTTTTTTTAAATTAATTTATTTATTTTATTCTTGGCCGCGTTGGGTCTTCGTTGCTGCGCACGGGCTTTCTCTAGTTGTGGTGAGCAGGGGCTAGTCTTCATTGCGGTGCGTGGGCTTCTCATTGCAGTGGCTTCTCTTGTTCCGGAGCACGGGCTCTAGGCGCGTGGGCTTTAGTAGTTGTGGCACACGGGCTCAGTAGTTGTGGCGCATGGGCTTAGTTGCTCCACAGCATGTGGGATCTTCCTGGACCAGGACTTGAACCCGTGTCCCCTGCATTGGCAGGTGGATTCTTTTTTTTTTTTTTTTTTTTAAAGGGAGAATGGAAGAGGATGTCATCATAAAGGGAAGGGGGCAAGGAGGTATAGGGCTGCTTCTCAACTTTTAAACTTTTACTCTTAGATAGGGATTTTTGGGTTTTTTTTTTTGTTTGTTTGTTTAATTTTTTAATTTATTTATGGCTGTGCTGGGTCCTCGTTTCTGTGCGAGGGCCCTCTCCAGCCGCGGCAAGTGGGAGCCACTCTTCGTCGCGGTGCGCGGGCCTCTCACTATCGCGGCCTCTCCTGTTGCGGAGCACAGGCTCCAGACGCGCAGGCTCAGCAATTGTGGCTCACGGGCCCAGTTGCTCCGCGGCACGTGGGATCCTCCCAGACCAGGGCTCGAACCCGCGTCCCCTGCATCGGCAGGCAGACTCTCAACCACTGCGCCACCAGGGAAGCCCGGCAGGTGGATTCTTAACCACTCTGCCACCAGGGAAGCCCTGAGCAGCAATCTTTATCAAATAGATAAAATAAGAGTATAGTCAGCTAATCAGTAATATTTCATGCCCATGAGACTCAAGACAGTGAAAATTCTTTCTAATAAATGGGAGAGGGAGAAATGAATACTAAAAATCCCCATATTTATACATAAATTCATAACCAGTGACATGGGCCTTATGCAATACAAGGTTTCTATGATTGTGAGTTTAACAGCAGGATTCTGAGGGGGGAAGACAATGGCCTTTTCCACAAAGGAGCTTTTCGTGCCCTGAGGCTAAGATATTTATATTTTCAAAATCTAAGACCAGATTCGGAAGAGAAGGAAGCTTCCTCGTTGCACAGCTGGATTCAAATGGATGCGAGCATTAGAGCAGGTCTAAAGGTTCACTGGTAGCTCTTGAAGAATGGTAGATGATGCTGTTTTGACATTCGGAAAGCTGAAAGTGAATTTTAGGAAGTAGCTACTGAGATGGAGGTAACCGACATTTTGTTTGTTTTGGTTATAATGGGTGTCAGGGCAGTGTCATTATGAAATAGCAGCACTTAGTAGAACGCTACTTATATCATTGTCTATATCATAGTCCATGAAATAGACTATTTTTTTCCCCACAGGCAAAAGTCCAGTTTTCAATTAAGTGCATTATTAGGATTTCATCTCAAAAAGAGAAGAACGAACAAATTAGTTATGTGGCAGAAAAAATACCACAAAATCTTTTTCAGGTGATTTACAGAATGATCTCAATTCAGTGGCTGATTAAATGAATTTGTCTAAGGCTGCTGTATTTATAGTATTAATGAACTTTTTCATCTCTGCTGCTAACATAAAACTCACAGCTGTGTCAATGAACTGATGGGGTTTGGGATGTAGCATTTGTTTATTTGTTTTGTTGTTTTTAGGGGAATGACTTCCTTCTAGTTAAATTCCGTAAGTGATATAACTTAGCAAATCAAGACTATTTCTTAGCAACTCAAGACTGTTTGTTGACTAACGCGGTGCATTAAATTTCCCCCATTGTACGCAGCAAACAGAGATGAAGTGGCTTGGGCCAGGAACGTGGGTAAATGCAGCGTGATGCTGTGAGCAGATCTCTTAAGACCGCTGTAGAATAGAAAAGCTGAAACGCCCAGGGAGCTCACTGCACTGACCCTCAGAGCAGAGGCGCATCCTCGAGACTCACAGAGGGGGCTTCTGTGCTTACACAAACACTCGAGTTGAATGAAACTCTGCTCAGCGTGTTGTCATGGGAACTTTTTTCAGTTTCATCACATACCTGTTGAGGGCCAACCATGTGCCAGAGTAGGAGGTGTAAAACAGAATAAGATATGGTGCTGAACCTCAAGAAGCTTCTGGTCCAGTGGGAGACACAGGGCTGCAAATAAACACATTCCAGGGTGTGATGTGCATAAGATGGTGATGGGAGTGATTCTAGAGAAGACATTGTACGCGGGTGACCAAGAGGCACTTTGAAGGCTAAAGTTATTTCCAGGGGGCCCAGTGGAGTTTCCTCCAGGCACCGCATGTATGAAATTGTTCAACAGGGCTGGAGCATACAGTGCAGTGGGAAAGGAAATGGGGAGATTCTGATTTAACCCTTAGTGAGTAATATTCAGATTACATTCATATGGTACAGTCACCACAACCTACCATCTTTGAGTCATACGTTTAGGCACTTGTAATAACTGAACTGTTCTACTCTAGACCTACCCTGTCCAGTACAAACATAATGCAAGCCACGTTGATAGCTTTATTTTTATTTTATTTTCTTTATTTTTTTGCCACGCTGCACGGCATGCAGAACCTTAGTGCCCCAACCAGGGATCAAATCCACGCCCCCTGCAGTGGAAGCACGGAGTCTTAACCATTGGACCACCAGGGAAGTCCCCACATAGATAACTTTACATTTTCAAGAAACCACACTAGAAACAGTAAAAGAGAAACAAGGGATGTTAATTTTAGTAATCTATTTTATTTAATATATTTATCCAAAATGACTATTTAATGAATTAATATTAATTATACTAAATTGCATTAAAGTCATATTAAAATGGTGGATGAACTCTTTTACTCTTTCTTTTTTCATACTAAGTTTTCCAAATCCAGCATATTTTACACTTACAGTACATCTCATTTCAGACTAGCCACAATTCGAGGGCTCAATGGCCACCTGGGGCTAGTGGCTACTGAATTGGACAGTGCAGCTGTCCAATAGGTAATTGCATAAACACTGTATCCTAACTCCGTGTTAACCCTTCAGCTGCATAGAGGATATTAGATGCATCATGAAGTAAGCTAAAGGAAAAAAGACAGGAAAAGCATTTTCTGTTACTGTGGGGTCTGTCCCTGGAACCAGATTCTAATGCATAATTAAATGTACACCCAGAATGCTTTATGAGCCCTCTAGCAACAAAAACAAACAGCATCAAATTGCCATTGCTTACTTTTCTTTTTTTTCTTTCTCTTCCCCTCTGCCGCCTCCCCCCACACCGCCCTTATTTTTTGGATTCTTCCTAAAAGTAACAGGGGCTGAAAAAGAGTGGAAGTAAAAGGTAGAGCAGGGTGCCCTAAACCCACATCCGGCAAAATATGATGGGTTGCCCTAGGCAACGGTGGTTGTCAACTCTTTTTTTTTTTCTCTTTAGCTTCCACCTGCTAGCTCACGGGCATAACATACCCTCATCAACAGCAGCTCTCTTTGTGGTGGTCCTCAACTCCAGAAGTACACCTCCCTTTCAGGGCAGGAGGTAATGATAAGATTTGGATTGTGGAGTTGGAGGTCTCATGGGTACAGTTTGAAAAAGTCTCAGGGAGATTCTGATACAGTTCCTGTCTTGTTCAGAATGGTTAAGAAGCTCTGTCCTAGGGACTTCCCTGGCTGTCCAGTGGTTAAGACTCTGCGCTTCCACTGCAGGGGGCACGGGTTCGATCCCTGCTTGGGGAACTAAGATCCCAAATGTCACATGGCACGGCCAAAAGAAAAAAACCTCTGTCCTAGAAACACTACTTACAGATGTCCTTCCCAATAGCTTAGTCTTTTAAAAATGTCCCTGGCCTATGGAAAAATGGCAGTCCAGGTACACAGAAATGCAACAGGCAGAACTAACTATCAGTTAGTACTTGGGACTTGGGAACATGTATGTGGTGTGCGATTAAATGACTGACATTTATTTCCACTGGTGGTTTTAGAGGGAGATATAGTAACAAAAATGATATGATAATGGTGATAATAATAATAGCTATATTAGTATCACTAATATCACTCTATATGCATCAGATACTATGCTGTGCACTTTATAGGCGTCATCTCATCCCTATGACGTAGGGACTGTTTTCATTGCTGTTTTCCACATGAGGAAACTAAACCAACAGAGAGGTTAAATCGCTTGCTCAAGATCACCCAGCAGCTGAGTGTATTTAGTGAGTGGTGTGTGTCACATGCTTGGATGAAAATACAAGATTCCCTGCCTAACCTCAGTGTGGTGTGAAAGACAGACACGAAATCGGTTGTATTTGAACTGGACATACAGATATTATAACAGCAGCATTAGCAGAGCAGCTGCCAAATTCTACCTCCTAATCAGCCTGTGTCTTCAGAAGGCCACGTGGCTTGACTGTGAACATGAGCTTTTGAGTTAGACCTAGGCACGGTCCAGTCCTCCACTCACATGAGCTTGCACAAATTATTATTTCTCCAGACAGGAAATTATTATTTCTCTGAGTTTTATAATCTATAAAATTAGAATAACGTCACTACCTCATAAGATTGCTTTGAGAATTAAATCAGGCACTATAGGTGCCTGATCTGTAGTAATTTTTCCATATTTATAATTCCTACTATTCTTATTTTAAAGTAGGTGCTAATACATAGTAATATGAGCTTACATTGAGTTCTGAGTATTGGGTTGGCCAAAAAGTTCGTTTGGGTTTTTCCGTAAGATGTTTTTGGCCAACCCAATGCCAACCGTGGCGCTGTGCCGGCTACTAGGAGAGTTGAGGTATAAATTCTGCCCCTTCAGCATAGTTGAGAAGATTTTAAAAATGCACATAAAGAGACAGATAAGCCATAAGGCACCTTGTGAACTGTCAAATTAGTGATCCTAACTCTGCTGCCGCAGGATTTAGAGGAGGGTAGATCGCCAGGATGCAGGAGGGAGCCTGAGCTGGCCTTGGGTGGTGGGTAGGACTAATGTGAGTGGGGAAAATGGGGTGCAGAGGTATTACAGACGGTGTGCACAGGGGAAGAGAAGTCACCTACTTTCACTGTAAGCAAAGGTTTAGTAAGAGAAAGATGCTGATGGATTTGGAGAAGTATGTGGCGTGGATCATGGATAGACTCATCCCAGAAGATGTTTGCCCTGAAAAACTCTTCCAGCAAGCTGGGGAGATGCCAGGACGGCCTGTGCCCACCGGGACAGTGAGGGCCCTGGTTTGGTCATCAAGCCTCTGCTCCTTGGCTAGAAGCACTGGCCTCCCTGCCACCCACTCCTTCACCTTCTGCCTGCCTTTGATTGACATGGACTTTCCACATTTGGTGTGTGTACCCTTTGGAAAACCTGCTGACCTGGCCCTGGAGACTGCTAACCTTCCTCTGGGCTGCAGGACAGACCCTGATCACTCCTGAAAAAGGCCTCGGGGGGCCGTTGCCCCTGGTGAATATTGACAGAGAGGGACCTTGAATGACCCCCCCTACAATTTGACACTACATTATGAAGCAATGAGAGAATAACTGCATTTTTAAAAAAATTTTATTTATTTATTTTTGGCTGCGTTGGGTCTTCGTTGCTGCGCACGGGCTTTCTCTAGTTGCGGTGAGCGGGGGCTACTCTTCGTTGTGGTGCACGGGCTTCTCATTGCGGTGGCTTCTCTTGTTGCAGAGCACAGGCTCTAAGTGTGCAGGCTCAGTAGTTGTGGCTCACAGGCTCAGTAGTTGTGGTTCGCGGGCTCTAGAGCGCAGGCTCAGTAGTTGTGGCGCACGGGCTTAGTTGCTCCGCGGCATGTGGGACCTTCCCGGACCAGGGCTGGAACTAGTGTCCCCTGCATTGGCAGGCAGATTCTAAACCACTGCGCCACCAGGGAAGCCCAATAATTGCATTTTTGACTGGTTGTCTCTGCTGCAGAACTGCTGGGAGGATAAGGCAAATGGTGGAGGGGTTCAGATTCTTCACCAAGAGGCAAATAAATGAAAGATGCTGAGAAAAACAATATATTGCTTAGCTGATTGAAATATAAATGCAAGCCATGAATTAAGTACTGTGAATATGTCATCATTTTTAAAAAGTGTTTGGGGATTTTCAGCTTAACTTTGTCAAGTTACATGGAAACTGTTATGTGAAATACATGTAAAATACGTGCAGTTCTAGAAGTTGAATTCCCTCTATGTCTGCCAATTCAGCTGTTTGGGGTTCTTGAGATTGGGGGGGGGGTTGTTTGTTTTGTTGTTGTCTGTGTGTTTTAAGTCAATAATTAATTTTCATGCCTGGTTAGTCAATGATCTTTCTATGGATGGACTTGATTTAAACTAGTTTTGCTGGAATCCAGTTCTTTGCAGGAGCAATCATAAATTTACCCTAAATCCATTTGGATTGGTCCTGGATTATAGTAGTATAGTACTTACTGCTGCTGTTTTTTTCTTCTTATTGTTTTAGCATATAGTGTTTGGTTCATTACTACATACATTTGCACAAATGACTCCATGAGTATGTTTTGATTGAATGTGCAGAGAATTGTAAGTTATCACATCACAGAAAGAGAAAGAGCTTTTTTGTTTGTTTGTTTGGTCCTTTAGGTATAAAAAAACCCTCTGCTCTCAATAACATCTATTAAAAAATAAAGACTCACACGCTATACACCAAAACTAACTCAAAATGGATCACAAAGCTAACTGTTAGAGCTAAAATTATAAAATTCCATATAAGAAAATATAAGGGCAAATTTGTTGCCACCTTTGCTTCAGAAAGTAAAGATGCATCTTTATTCATATTTATGAAATCTGGATATTTTGACTGTCTGACTAATACCTTTGTCAAGATAGCCCCCTTGGACAACAGGAAAGTGAATGGGGTGGAAGGTGCAGGAACCTAACGGATGGATTCTTGGAAGTTTTACTGAGACCTTGTCTGGAAAGGTCCACAAACACCTACCAAAGAAGTTAACCAAGCACGGTATCCCATTTTCTCTCAGAGTCCATATCAAAACGAACCTAAGTTGTATCTTAATTTATCATCTGTCTTTTATACCAGGGCATCATCAGGCAGTTGCACTGATTTGAAATAAGTTATTAGGGGTAAAGTAGGTACAAAACAAAGACTCTATAATATGCCCGCCAAAAATTTATTCATATATATTTCATTTTATAGTTTAGATTCTGGTAAGATTATGAAGCGCCAAATTCTCTGATGTTCTTAAATATATTTCTGTGTTGTTATATGACAGTATTATCTATTTTATTCCTACACCATTACTGTTCTGCTTTACTTATTGTCATTGTGGAAGTCTTTCATTATTTTTTTTCTCCAAAATTTCCTTTGAATTTGACTCTGGTTAAATTGTGTATGTGTGTGTAGATTTTACTATGGTTGTTTTCTAGATAGTTTGAGATTGTCCTTTTCAGATTTTCTTCTCTGATCCCTAAGTTGTTAGGAAAATACTTTTTTCTTCAGGGTTTTTAAGTGTATTTAAATCTCGTGTTATTAACTTCTATTTTTATTACATTTTGGTCAGAAAATATAGCCCGTACAATTTCTCCTTTGGGGAATTTAGATTTTCTGGCATATGACTAGTTTTCAGTAAATGTCTTATAAGCTAACCCTACTTTTTACTCAAAGCCTCTGTATCTTTTTTTCCCATTAATCAATCAAATATAGAGAAGAAATTTGTTACAATTTCTAAGGTCATAATTTTGTAAGTCAACTCTTGAGTATTATTTTCTGTGAGACGTTGATTTAGTCCTTGAAATAATTTGTATAAATAAAAGAATATATTCTTGGCTGGAAAGTTTAATGATGACTCAGTTCTGAATCAAGAAAAATAATGCTAAATTCTTTTTTTTTTTTTTTGCTAAATTCTTAATTCTAGTTGTTGCCTTCAGAGAAATAAAGAAAATAATTAACTAATGACAAGAAAAACACTCCCTGGAAAGTTACTAAGCTTAGTTACAAAAAATAAACAAATAAAATACCCTTTAAAAAAAAAACAGTCATCATAAAATTTGTCTATCAGAAACAACACATGAAAGATACATTTTAGTTTTAATTTAAGCTAAATTAAAGAATTTAAACTAAATTCTTTTCACTCAGTTTAAATTCTTTTCACTAAGAATTTTTAGAATCTAGGCAAGAAAGACAAGGAACTGTTGCAGTGCACTTTCCACCTGAAATCATCCTCCTTGAATTGATCCCAGCAATGTTTAGGAGAAAAAAGTCACAGTTGGGTGGGGTGGAGAAGAGTCCCTTTTCTCCTTTTTGTGAGCTACCTTCAAAATGGAATTTAATAAAAAGGCAACCTATGGAATGGGAGAAAATATTTGCAAACCATATATTGGATAAGGGGTTAATATCCAAAATATATGAAGAACCCATGCAACTCAATAACAAAACACCAGCAATCCTGTTAAAAAATGGGCAGAGGATCTGAATAGGCATTTTTCCAAAGAAGACATACTGAAGGCTATCTGATACATGAAAAGATGCTCAGCATCACTAATCATCAGGAAAATACAAATCAAAACCACAGTTAGATATCACCTCACACCTATTAGAACAGCTATCAAGAAGACAAGAGATAAAAAATCTTGGCAAAGATGTGGAGAAAAGGGAACCCTAGTTCACTGTTGGCGGGAATGTAAATTGATGCAGCCACTGTGGAAAACGGTTTGGAAGTTCCTCAAAAAATTAAAGGTAGAACTACCATATAACCCAGCAATTCTACTTCTGGGTATATATCCAAAGGAAATGGAAATAGGATATCAAAGAGTTACCTGCACTCCCATGTTCATTGCAGCAGTATTAACTGAAGTCAAGATATGGAAACAACCTAAGTGCCCATCAATGGATGAATGGATAAATATGATGGATATATATATATATATATAATTATATACATAATTAATATAATATATATTATTAACTTATATATAATATATATATAATATATATAATTATATAGAGAGAGAGAGAGGGAAAGAGAGAGAGAGAAAGAGAGAGGGGAGAGAGAGAATGGAATATTATTCAGCCATGAGAAAGAAGGAAATTCTGCCATTTGTGACAACATGGATAAACTTTAAGAGCATTATGCTAAGTGAGATAAGTCAGACAGCTAAAGACAAATACTGTATGGTCTCACTCATATGTGGAATCTAAAAAAGCCAAACTCATAAAAAACAGTGTAGAATGGTGGTTACCTGGGGGTGGGGGAAGTGGGGAGATGTTGTTTAAGGGTACAAACTGCAACTCCTATAGATAAGTCCTTCAGATCTAATTATAGCATAGAGATATAGTCAACAATACTGCATTATAAACTTCAAAGTTGCTAACAGACTAGATCTTATTTGTTCTCACTACAAAAAGGAAATGATGATTACATGACATGATAGAGGTATTATCTAATATGATTATAGTGGAACTCATTTGCAATATATAAGTGTATCAAACCAACACATTGTACACCTTAAACTCACACAATGTTATATGCCAATTATATATCAATTAAAAAATTACATATTAACCTCTGGTTTTGCTAATATGCCCTTTAAGTCCACGTCTATGGACTTAAAACCAATTGTGATTCTTAACTCTATTTTAAGTTATAAAATTAATACAACATTATAGAAAATGTGCAAAATAGAGAAAAATAGACCAGCATCCTGATACAAGTGCTTTTTCACATGTTGATTTATTATCTTGTAGTATTTTTTTCCCTGTGTTCTTGGTTTTCTTACATTATTGTAATTTTAGAATATAAATTATTTTGTATCCTATTTATTTTACTTAAATATGTTGTTATAGTCTTCATAGCCGTTTTTCATGGTAACAACAACAAAAACCCACTGAGTGCATTACAGTAATTAACTCTTCTCGTATTTGTCGGATATTTGTTTTTAATTTCCAATAATGCTGCCATTTCATCTCCAGGCATATAGAGTTCTTTCAAAGTTTATAAGATTTCCTTGAATTAAATTCCCAGAGGTTGAATGAACAAACCAAAGACAACGAACATTTCCATGATATCTAGATATTTAATAGACATCTGTTGATGAATGAATGAATATAAAGAAAGAGCTTCTTTAAAGCTCCTGGACTTTAGGTCATGCTTGGAAAATACCTGACTACTTGTAATGGTCAGGAAATAGAATTCATTCTAGATTAGACAGAAAAGAGTTTATTACAAGGTATACGGCTGCGTACAAAACTGGGAGGGTCAGGAAGGTAGTTTGATGTTAACAGTCAAGAATAACACAGCCAGGAGAAATGCCCAACTCTACCTCAGGACTGTTCTGGCAAAACCTCACTGCAGCCAAGGCCCACTGCTCCATCTAAGGTGATAGGGACAGAACAACTACCCCCAGAAGATTCTGTTTCACCATCTGTCGCTTTCACTTCACGTTGCTCAGTGCCATCTAGCAGGCCTCCCATCACTGTGTCTGCTTGACTGGGTTATAGGTAGAACCCTAGCTGCAAGGGAGCGTGGAAATGTTATTTTCAGATTTCCAGCTTCAGTACATTGGAAACACATGCTGCCAGGCACCTGGAGAGGATGTTTAAAGGGCCAGTCAGTAGTATCTGCCACAAAATTATAAGGAAGGGAGGAAAGGAGGAAAGAAGGAAAGAAAAAAAACTTTTTTCTTCTATGACTCATAGTTTTACTATTACACTTAGATTCTTAATCCAACTTGAATTTATTTTGTTTATGGTGATGGGTAGGGATCTGACTTTATTTCTTGCAAATGGGTAGCCAATTGTTTCTATACCATTTATTAAATATATTATTTTCTACTGATTATTAACTGCCAACTTTTTCATATATTAAATTTGAATTCTGCAATCTTTGTTCTTTTACACTGGTTTATTTGTATAAATCCTGAAGTACCAAGAATTTTTTTCTTTAAAATACATCTTTTGTTACAATTTAAGAATAACCTTTTTTCTCAGATGAAGTTTAGAATCAGCTTGTCAGCTTTTATTTTGTTTTGATTTTAAATCCATTTGGAGGTTTAATTGGAATTCCAAAAATTTTGTATTCTTTAGGAAGAAATGACATCTTTACCATATTGAACGTTCCCTTCTGGTAACCTGGTATTTCTCTCCATTTGTTCGTCTTCTTTTATGCTGTATGGTTTTCTCTATATAGGATTGACAAATTCCTTTTATTTATTTCTATATTTTTCATAACTTTTGTTGCTATTGTAAATTTGATCCTTTTGCCACATCACTTTCTAATATTTATTGCTGGATATGTAAAAATCTTATTGTTTTGTATATATTTACCTCGCATCAGCCATCTTATTAAGGCTGCTTGCACCTAATTCTCTTGAATTTTCTACGTAAGCAATCATATACCTACTTATGCTAATGTTGCCTTTTCCCTATTGCCTGTGTCCTATGTCCACTGCAGTGCTTTTGTAAATAAAGTTTTATTGATACTAGTCATGCTTGCTTGTTTACTGTCATCTACAACAACCTTTTCCCTACAACAGCAGACTTGAGTAGTTGTGACAGAGGCCATATGACTTGAAAAACCTAAAATATTTACTAGCTGGCTCTTTATAACAAAAGTTTGCTGAATCCTACCACAGAGTGTCTATACATTTGAGATATTTTTTCTGAACTTTTATTGTCTAAGATCACCTGAACAAACTGAAATAGTAGCAATAATGATGAGACTCTTTGACTTGTGTCTGACTTTAATAAGAAGACTTTCTGTGTTTTACCATTAGAATAATGGTTGCCATTGGTTTCTGGTAGATACCCTTTATCGAGTTAAGGAAAGCACCGACCATTTCAACCTTACTAAGAGGTTTTTATCAGGAATGGGTATTGAATTTTACCAACTGTCTTTTCACCATGCATTGAGATGATCATATGGCCTATCATTTAATACTTTAATTTAGTGAATTACTCTAATGTATTTCCTACTGTTGGGCTGTTCTTGCATTCCTGATTATTACATATTATTCTTTTAATATACTTCTGGAATCAATTTTCTAAAATTTTATTTGCAATTTTTGTTCCATATTTGTAAGTAATATTGATTTGTTGTTTTCTTATTATTTTTTAAAACAAATTTATTTATTTATTTTTGGCTGCGTTGGGTCTTCGTTGCTGCACGTGGGCTTTCTCTAGTTGCGGCGAGTGGGGGCTACTCTTTGTTGTGGTGCGTGGGCTTCTCATTGCGGTGGCTTCTTCTCTTGTTGCGGTGGCTTCTCTTGTTGCAGAGCATGGGCTCTAGGTGTACGGGCTTCAGTAGTTGTGGCATGCAGGCTTCAGTAGTTGTGGCTCATGGGCTCTAGAGCTCAGGCTCAGTAGTTGTGGCGCACGGGCTTAGTTGCTCCGCGGCATGTGGGATCTTCCCGGAGCAGGGATTGAACCCATGCCACCTGCATTGGCAGGCGGATTCTTAACCACTGCACCACCAGGGAAGTCCTCTGATTGCTTTTTATTTTTTTTTTTTTATTTTTTTTTTTTTTAAATTTTATTTATTTATTTATTTATTTATGGCTGTGTTGGGTCTTCGTTTCTGTGTGAGAGCTTTCTCTAGTTGCGGCAAGTGGGGGCCACTCTTCATCGCGGTGCGCGGGCCTCTCACTATCGTGGCCTCTCCCGTTGCGGAGCACAGGCTCCAGACGCGCAGGCTCAGCAATTGTGGCTCACGGGCTTAGTCGCTCCGCGGCATGTGGGATCTTCCCAGACCAGGGCTCGAACCCGTGTCCCCTGCATTGGCAGGCAGATTCTCAACCACTGCGCCACCAGGGAAGCCCTGATTGCTTTTTAAATAGCAGTTATTCTTATTGCTGTGTCATCATAAATCTCTCTGAAGACATCAATTGGAATTTTTTTTTTAATCTCTCTTCTATTTCTTTCATCAACTCTTTTTCCTCAGGGGTCAGTATTTTGGTTTTTAGTCTTGATGCTCCCATGTTTGTGTTTTTCCTCAAATATTTCATGGGCCTTGGTCGTTGATTCATAATTTTAATTGAAGGGCTAGAATAACGTAAGAAGGTGGTATGATTTACTTGTAGCCGAACAAGCCTCTTTCTTGACTAGGAGGCTGACTGTAGGGTTCTATAGATGGAAGTGGGGATTGACGGGCAGCTTTCCTGTTTGGTTTGTATAACGATCAGGCATATAAGTTTCAGCTATCCTTGAGTGCAGTTTGCTGAGGCTAGCAAAGCCTTGTGCTGGAGGTGGAGCTCCTAGAGAGTTCTTAGTGCCTTTCACTGAATGTGGATGTTTCTCCTCCCACCCCCTTTGGATGCATGGATGGATGGATGGATGGATGGATGGATGGATGGATGGAGGAAAGGATGGAACGATGGATGGAGAGTTGGCTGATTGGACTGGGATCTGCATATCTGTTACAGGGTCCCAAACTTTCTGAGTCCCAAATTGCTCTACTTGGGTTTTTTTTGGCTCAAGTCCCACCTTAAGAACCAGTAAGACAGTTCCCCCACATTATATAAGACAAGGGTTCTTGCTGATTTTAGACCTGGCGCAATTGCGGTTTCTCATTCTTCCTTGTGACAGAGAAATCGAATGGCCCATAGCATCAGTCCTTTAAATAATTACTCCAGGTTGTCCCTGGATTTCCATCTTTGCTGACCCTGAGCATAGACATTTTCCTTGGCTCTATGTTTGACAGCCCTCCTCCAGACCCATATTGGACTGCTGTCTCCCGAGCTCTAGAGGTTCTCTGTACAATCCCTTCTCCCTAACATCTTCCAGAAATTCCTCAAAGGTTTTGGTCTAGCAATGCCATCTTTCCTTGCTTTCCAGACTGTTATGGAGTCCTTTCACTGGAATTTTACGAGAGGGTGTGTATTCACTGCCCACTTACCAGAAGTTATCAATGCATTTTTAATATTCCTACCTATATGCAAACATCACTGTGTGCCATTTACTGTGCAAGGGTCTGACTGTGTTAATTTAGTCCTCCCAACAGTTTTATGAATTATATTTCTTATCCCCGTTTTACAGATGAAAATACTGAAGCTCAGCAAGGTTAAGTAAGTTGCTCAGGGTCATGCATTTAGCATTGAACCCAGGTGTGAAGCATCCAGTTATCCCATTCACATGTAGTGATACAGCCCTGGTGATACAGCAGGGCTCCAACATGGACCATTTGAATGATGCTCAAGGGTAATTCCAAGTTCCTTATTCACTGTTTTTATTTTCTTGATACGTGAATTAAATAGAGAATTGGCTTAGTGGTCTAAATAAAACTGACAGAAAACTCTGGAGCACTCTGTTTTCAAATACATTATTTTAATACTATCCTTGTTCTTTCTCACAGCTGTAAGAGAGAAATTTAAAATGCAGTAGCTCTAGAATGGGTCTGATCCCACGTAGACTGTGTGGAGGAAAAATATAATTAAATTAAAAGGCTCTCATTTGTCACGTATAAAAATAATACCCATAGGAAATCATATGTAAATATCCTTCACAAAGAAAGTGAAGAAATTCATCAAGAGTCAGCTGTCCACTGAAGCAATAGGCGCCCTTCTTTGCTTCGTTAATGTGCTCAGATCTCAACTAGTTTGCTGTTAGTGATGCTCTGTAGACACATTAATTTCTATCTAGTTGGCTTATTCAGGGACACAAATTTCTGTATTTTTCATGACAAACATCTTGTAATTGTGGCAAAATTAATTAAATCAAATGATTAATGCTGATATTATATGTTATATATTGTAATGATATAATAATTACTAATTGTAATTAATAATAATGATTTTGGATCTCCTGATGAGTAGATAAAATGCTTAAATTCTCCACAGAAAAAAACATTAACCTTTTAAAAAAAAATGTTTAAACACTGTAACTGTGTCATTACTGACTTTTACTGTTTCCCATTTTCTTTTCATAGCCACAAAGTTCATTTAGTACTTAGTGTGTGCTGGGAACTATGCTAAGTGATTTCCAATGACATTTTTCCCTTTAATCTTATGAAATACATAACATCTCTCCTATTTTGCAAATGAGGAAACTGAAGCTTGTATTTCTTTTTTAATATTTATTTATTTATTATTTATGTGTTATTTATTTATTAGTTAGTTGCGGCATGTGGACTCTTAGTTGTGGCATGCATGTGGGACCTAGTTCCCAGACCAGGGATTGAACCCCGGCCCCCTGCATTGGGAACGTGGAGTCTTACCCACTGGACCACCAGGGAAGTCCCTGTATTTCTTTTCTCCAGTTAATATGGGCCAATTTCAGGATAGCTAGTGTCATTTATCTCTTATCCTTAAAAACCCTTTTTTTCCCATTATAAACCATGAACATATAATTTGTTAATGTATTTGTTTAATTGTCCTAATTTATTAATTAATTCAACTTTTTGTTGTATTTGAAAGGTTGTTTCCTTAATCTTTATTTCTTATCTCTTTACTTTGGACCATTCTAGACTTCTATTTCATTGGTCAGTGAATCCTGGACCAGTAACATATTATTTTAATTATTGTATTTACTCCACTGGTGTTACTGTATTACTAATATATATATACGTGTGTGTGTGTGTATATATATTTTTACTTTACCATATGAAATTATATATATTTTTCTTTCAGTTTTATTGAAATATAATTGATGTACAGCACTGTATAAGTTTAAAGTGTATAACACAATCATTTGAATTACATATATCATGAAATGACCACAATAAATTTAGTGAATATCTATCATCTCATATAGACATAAAATTAAAATAATGGAAAAAACTTTTCCTTGTGATGAGAACTCGTAGGATTTACTTTCTTAACAGCTTTCATAGGTAACACACAGCAGTGTTAATTATATTCATCATGTTGTACATTACATTCCTAGTACTTATTTATCTTATAACTGGAAGTTTGTACCTTTTGATCATCTTTATCCAATCCCCACCCTACCCCATGCCACAGTAGCCACAAATCTGATCTCTTTTTCTATGAGTTTCTTTGTTTGTTTTTGAAGTATAGTTGACCTACAACCACTGTGTTGGTTCCTGGCACACAACATAGTGATTGGATATTTCTGTTCTATTATGAAATGACCATCACGATGTTTGCCATTTTCTCATTATCATTTCTAGATAGCTAACGACTGACATTTTGGTATTTTTTTATGCACTGAAGTTTGACATAAATAGTCGTTTACCACATGTGCCTTTGCATGATACTTATTTTCTCAGAGCCTCCATTTCTTCACTTGCAAATGGGACTAATATATTTTGCAGAGCAGGTGCAAAGAGGAGGGGTATAGCAGAAGAGCATACTATCATGCTGGACACGTAGAAGGTACCATGGAGTGGTAGCTGCTATGATCATTTGCTCCACTCTCAACAGCTGCATAACAAGTCACCCCAAACTTAACTGCTGTCGAACAGACAATTTTATTATGGTTAAAGATTCTGTGCGTCAGGAGTTTGGACAGGCCATGGCAGGGCTAGCTGGCCTCAGCTCCATAATGTCCGTGACCTCAGCTGAGGAGACTTGAACAGCTGGGGGTGATGCAAACAGCTGGAGACTGAGCTTACCTGGAGGGTTTTTCACTCACCGGCCTGGCCCCTGGACTGGGTGGGACTGGTGACCACTGTGTCTCCTGTGGCCCCTCTGGGTGGCTTGAGCTTCTCACAGGGTGACAGCTGGACTTCTACAAGGAGTGTCTGGAGGGAGTTCTCAGAGGCCCGGGGATGGCCTGTCCTGCACACGGAGCGTCACTTCCTTAATGCTGCATCCATCATAGCAGTCACAAGCCTGCTCAGAGTCAAGGGAGGGGACAGAGACCCCACATCTTGAGGGGAGAAGCATCAAAGAACGGGAAGCCACTTTAAAACTGTCATCATCATTATACTGTGAATATGCGTCTTCCATACGAATAAGGAAAGGAAGTGCTTCCAAATTCCACAGGAATTGAGTGACTGTTTTCTTCAAGAGGTTATACGTTGCCCAAGACAGGAACATTAGTGGTAAAAAATGAGCTGTATTCTCCGACACCTAAGGTTAAATACCTGGTTCTTTTTCATTCCGTACCTTTAAACAATAAATAGATGCGACAATTTCTTATGCATTTTCAACACTGAGATAATAATACAGGGCATGGGAGTGTCTTCTTTCCTTGTGTTTGACATAAAACACAAGCCGTTTTTGACTTGGCTAAAACTTTTGGTTCTCATAATCTTTGTACATCCTGTACTTGCCTGTGACTTTTTTTTTAACTTTACCATCTATATGTAGAGCAGTGGTTCTCAAACTTTAGTGTACAATCAAATCACATGGAAATCTTGTTAAAACACAGATTATTGGGACTTCCCTGGTGGCTCAGTGGTTGAGAACCCACCTGCCAATGCAGGGGACACAGGTTCGATCCCTGGTCCGGGAGGATCCCACATGCCATGGAGTGACTAAGCCTGTGCGCTACAACTGCTGAAGCCCACAAGCCCTAGAGCCCGAGTGCCGCAACTACTGAGCTCACACACCGCAACTACTGAAGCCCAGGCACCTAGAGCCTGTGCTCTGCAGCAAGAGAAGCTACTGCAATGAGAAGCCCGCACTCCTCAACCAAGAGTAGCCCCTGCTCGCCGCAACTAGAGAAAGCCCGCGCGCAGCAACGAAGGCCCAACGCAGCCAAAAAAAAAAAAAAAAACCCACAGATTACTGGTCCTCACCCCAGAGTTTCTGATTCAGTAATTTTGGAGTGGGGCCGAAGAATTTGCATTCCCAAGTGTCTGGGAGATGCTGTGGGGCAGGTCTGAGGACCCACACGTTGAGAACCGCCGTTGCAGAGAAGGCGCAGAACCAAACCGGCCTCACTCGATTACTCAGCTCTGTCAACCCGCCACGTGCTTTCAGAGTCTGGCAATCTTCTCGTAGGATATACCTACTAACTAAACAAGGGCAATGGTGATAGGACCACTCTTACCAGTTTCTGAGCATCCCATGTGTATGAGACATTTGTAAACACTTTGTATACGTTATCTTATTTAATCCTTTACAAAAACCCAGTGAAATATCCCCGTTTTATAGATTGAGAAACCGACACTATTAAGGCTAAGTTTCCCAACATCACACCACAGTGAGGGCAGAGCTGAATCCAGGTCTTAACCCTCTCCCTTTTCTTTCAATTCATGACCTCCCCACCCCCACCAGTTACAACCAAGAATGCCCTTGGGGCCAGTTGGTTTCCCGGGTGCGAAAGGGATGGGCTGAGTGGGAAGATCCTGGTCAGGAGACCATTGGCTCGAACAGTGTGATGTGTGCTGGTCACCATCACCCTCCTCTCCACAACCGTGATCAGAATATCCAATCAGCCTGTATTCTTGATCACTGGAGCATCCAGTATGATGTGGTGGAGATCTTGAAGGGGCCTGCTTTTCTTTGAGAAGGTGACATTTAAGCTGAGATCTCAAGCACCATTTTTTTTTTTTTAAAACACCACCTGGGAATGAATGAATGAATGAATTTATTTATTTATTTATTTATTTGTTTGTTTGTTTGTTTATTTATGGCTGTGTTGGGTCTTCGTTTCTGTGCGAGGGCTTTCTCTAGTTGCGGCAAGCAGGGGCCACTCTTCATCGCGGTGCGCGGGCCTCAAGACCCTAAGGCAGTAATTCAAAGTGGCACTTATTTTAAGTAAAATAATTGGTGGTTCCATACTATTGCAACTAATTAATTTTGTGATCTAGGATAAGTTACTTAAACTTTGTAAAATAGGAAAAATAATGCTAACTTCAAAGGATTATTATGAGGATGCCATCAGCTTTCCAGGCCTTCTGGAAGCTAAAAGAAGGCTTCAGTTCCAACTGCTTAGTGGTATATTAAGGCTTACACTTACTGAGCACTTAGAGCTAAGCCTGGCCTGTTCTACGGACTTTAAATGCATTCATTTATAGGGGTCACTTTGACCCCACAAGGTAACTGATTATCACACCTTTCAAAGATGAGAAAACTAAAACCCTGAGAGGTTAAGTAACTTGCCCAAGTTTACCCAGCCAATAAGCAGCAGTACTGGCTTTTGAACCCCGGCCTCCTGGTTCTAGATTCTGTCCTTGTCCCTGGGGAGGGACTCAGTAGTCCCCCAGTCTCAGGCCTAGGTGAGCCCACATGTCACAAGGGAAATGTAAACAAAATAGAAGCCTCCCCCCAACACCGCACCCCAGCTACTTATGGAAGATTGTTTGGGAGAAAAATATTAGATGTTTTTGTTTTCTTTTAAGGGATGAATCATCTTGAATGCGGGGGAGTAAAAATTCAGTTCCTTTCTTGTTTCAAAACAGGAAAGTAGAAAGTATTGTCAGTGCATCTTTGAGGAAGAAGAGAGAAAATTTACTAAGAGACTCAGGAAAAGAATTAGAACTGGGTTGCTGCTGGAAACTCTTAAACGTACCTCAGATTTTTCGGATATAAACTTTTTCCATGGCACATATATTTTGGACACAAGCAGTCACAGAAATGACCATAAATCCTTGCAAATAGAGAGAAAGCAGGGACACCATGGGACACACACTGCTTGAGCTCATTAGTGCAGAGTTTACCACCCTTGACTGTTATTTTTACCGACAGCCCCAATCCTTTGGGGGTTTTGGAGCCAGGTGCAGAATATTGACCAAGACGAAAAAACAGAAATTTCCTCACCCCACAGAAAGGTAACAAGAATTGGTTGATATTTCCAGTTTTATCCTTAGGCCATGCTGCATATAATTTTTCAGCAAATGAAAATATCAGGCTCATAACATTATTTCTTGAAAGAAAGGCAAACAATCAGTTTCCAGCAATAGAGAACTGGTTAAATGATGGTACAGCACATCCGCATCAAAGATGCTTGGAGCCATGAAATTGGAAGAACTGGGAGTGACGGAGAGGAATGCATGTTACAATTGCTACATACCGAATGGACTCACCTTCTCAGATAAGTTGGCTGTGTCATTATCTCTCTGCCCCACTCACTTCTGAAGGGGCTCCGTTTGGTTTCCACCCTCAACACTTCTCCAGAGATAACCAGTGACTTCTCTGTGGTTAAAGCCAGAGGGCATTTTTCAGTTCTTATCTTGAGAACATTCAACATTGTTATACCATTGCATTGATCAGTTCATCACCATTTTCTTTTTGGAGGTGGGAGATGCTGGACTGAATGTTCAGGGACATTTTAGGACATAAAAGTATACAGTTGTCATAGAGTTACATATCATTTCTTCTTCGTATTACACGTATTATAACATGTGAGTCTTCACTTCTTCACATTGAGAATCTAAAGATTCTAAGACAGGCTGAGCATGCCAGGACAATTAGCCAAGTGTGCTGTTCATAACCCAAGTCTGTTCCTTTCAACCTTTAGAGTTCACAATATAATTTTTAGGCTTATCAGAGAAAGTCATGAATTTTTTTTTAATGTTTCTTGTTCGGTTAAATACAAAGATTTATTTTTCTTTATTGTCTTAAGTATTGTTGGAATTGAAACAACTTCTCTTGAATTCCAATTACAAGTGTTTGATCGGTAGGCCTTTGGTACCTAAATGATAATCCTTCATGATACATAAATCTGCCGCATCAGTCTCTTTTGAGTTTGAAAATTATAATCTGAGTGCTCAGGCAATTTCTGCTGCCATGAATTGTGTGTCCTGGTCTATGAATGTCAGTCTTCGCCAGACATTAACTTTACATTTCAGCGCTGCATCATGAAATCTTTTGAAAGCTTTTTAAATGAAGATATGGGATCCAAATTTAACAGTTGAACTGTGTGTTCTACTACCAATGCAGATAACTTAACTAAAATGACAGTTAAATAAAAAGACACCTTTTCTGTTCCACTCAGTTGGAACATATACAGTTAAGGAAAACTATGTCATAGCTGATTCCTGTTGGTGGTAGCCAGATTTCATATTTGACTGTATGAATCATAACTTTAGAAGTATTAGAATGTCAAAATATGCTTTTGAATTGAGGAGATATGTTGCCTTTAGTTTTCCTTTTGGTTTCAGTGTTTTTTTGATGTTCTGCAGCAACCTGTGGATTTATTTTGCAATATGAAACAACTCACAAAGCTGGCCATCAGTCTTAGAGTGCTGTTGTGGTAGATTCAGCCCCTGGGTGGCTATTTCCTGCTTTCTAAGCAAAGCCTGGAATATGTGCTCTGCCTCGGGCTGTTTCCCACACCTCAGTGGACATGTCTGGTTCTCTTTACTCCAGTGATGGCCAAGATCATGACTCTTCATTCTTAGGAATCTTTAGCAGATATCGCCTCTGCATTCCTGGAAATTAAAAAACCATCTGACACTAATATTCTCATGCCTTGGTATTTAAGAATTTTAGCAGTCGCTCAGGGAAATCTTCCTTGGGCTAGTAAACATTGGTCTTCACTGCCAAAGCAAAATGAAAAATTGAAGCCAAAGTGTTTTGACCTCTTCCCCTTCATCCTTTTCCACTTTCAGCTTGCTGTTGGAAGAAGAGAAGATTAATGTTTTAAAATTATCCATCAAAATCTTGTGATTTCTCATCATTTCTGCTTCAGACTGTTCGTTAAGCGTGGCATCTAGACCCAGGTGGCCCCTCCTTTTCTACCTATCCTAGGGGTAGATATCAAGGTCATGGCCAGATATGAACCCTAGCTTAGTGTTAGCTGTCCTAGAGGGGGGAGGACCATGA
The DNA here is from genome assembly GCF_028023285.1 of Balaenoptera ricei. Classification (NCBI taxonomy): domain Eukaryota; kingdom Metazoa; phylum Chordata; class Mammalia; order Artiodactyla; family Balaenopteridae; genus Balaenoptera; species Balaenoptera ricei. The sequence continues at coordinate 19,063,139 of NC_082640.1, forward strand.
CATAGTGCCCGCCATCATGTCTATGAAGACACAACCCAGTTCTGGAGTCTAGAAGCATTGATGTGAAAGATCCTCCCTTTGAGATGGGATGTGACCACGTGAAAGCCTGTTTCTGTTTGACTTTCTATGTTGTGTGTGCCTTTTTCTCCTTTACTTTTTCTCTGTGTGTTTGAACGTGTGTCATCTCTAGGCAGATGTGCTATGAGTGTCTAAGTGTATTTTCCACCTGTGTTTTTCTTTCACACACCTCTCCTGCTATGACTTCCATCTATGTGGCTTATTTTCTGTGTAAGGCAAGAGGAAGCAGTACAGTGAAAGAGACTGGACTTGAGTTTGAGTCTTATCCTTTGTGATCTTGGGCCCGTCACTCAAACTCCGGACCACAAGCTCCTCATCTATGAAGATGGGAGTAGTATGATCTACCCCCAAATGGTTTTTATGAGAATTAGATGAAATAATGTATCAACCCTGCCCAGGATAGATTTCTTTCCTTTTACATTGTCTTTGCCTGCATCTAACATTTCATTCTCCCGTTCCTCTTTCTTTCTTTTTTTTTTTTTTTTTGTTTTGCTTTGCCTTTTTTTTTTCTAATTTATTTGGCTGCTCTGGCTCTTAGTTGTGGCACACGCGTTTGTTGCCGCATGCAAGATCTTTGTTGCGGCCTGCGGGGTCTTTTTTTAGTTGCGGCAAGCAGGATCTTTAGTTGCAGCATGTGGGATCTAGTTCCCTGACTAGGGATCGAACCTGGGCCCCCTGCATTGGGAGCGTGGAGTCTTAACCACTGGACCATCAGGGAAGTCCCTGCTTTGCTTTTTTTAAACTCGTGTCTCTTTGACTTAAAAGATTGGTTCTTTTTTCCCCCAACTTTTTCTTTTGAAAAGTTCCAACACTTCAACAACAACAAACAAGTAAGAATAGTGCAACAGACACCCATATTCCCTTCACTCCGATTCACTCATTGTTTACATTTTACTGCATGTGCTTTATTTTCTTCACCATTTATCTCTTAAGAACAAAGACCTTCTCTTACACAACCACAGTAGAGTTATCACACTCAGAAAATTTAATTGATTTAATACATTTTCTGATATATAGTTCATATTCACATTTTCCAAATTATCCTAATACTGTCTTTTTTTTTTATTTGAAGAATCCAGACCAGTCATTTTGTTTGTTTTGCAGAATGTCCCTCAATTGAGATTTGTCGGATTGATCCCTCCTGACTAGACTCAAGCAAAACACTTTGGTGGCAGTATTGCAAAGGTGATGCCACATCCTGGGGGCATCACATCAGGGGCAGCAGTGTCAGATTGTCCCATCAATGACGATCCTAACTTTGATTATTTGGTTAAAAGTGTGTCCACCAGATTTTTCCATTGAAAGGTATTCCCTTTGAAAGCGTTAAAGAATACTCTGTGTCACTTACTGTTTTATTTCTGAGTTCTGTTGAACATTTTCACCTCACCTCTCACCTACCTGGAGCTTGACTTAGCAGAGAATCATCTTTCACCCACTGGTGTCAGCATCCACTCTTCATTCTTTATCTCAAGTTTTGATTTTTTTTCTTTTCTCTTTTTTATTTTGGCTGTGCCGCGAGGCTTGTGGGATCTTAGATCCCCGAACCCGGGCCCTTGGCAATGAAATCGCAGAGTCCTAACCACTGGATTGCCAGGGAATTCCCTACTGTTCGTTCTTGCCACCCACTATGGTGGCTGTAGAATCATTTCCCTTTTCTTTTTTTTTTTTTTTTTTTAAATTTTTTGGCTGCGCCGCGCGGCATGCAGGATCTTAGTTCCTGGACCAGGGATCGAATCTGTGCCCCCTGCAGTGCAAGCAAGGAGTCTTAACCACTGGACCACCAGCGAAGTCCCCATTTCCCTTTTCTTATCTGTCTCCCCTCTCTACATTGTTCCTCCGCTGCTCTCCCTTGAAGTCATTCATCCATTTAGCAAATACTTTTGTGGGTCTTCCATGACCAGGGCAGGCACCATGCTTGGCACTAGGAAGGCATAAGTAACCCCTGCCCTTGTGAAACTTAAATGAATATATTGCATTTTAACTTTTTTTATTCATTCATTCATTTAACAAATATTCACTCAGTGTCTATTGTGTATCTACATTGCTCTGCTTCCTGAGAACCCAGCAAGAAACAAAGACAGTCAAATCCCTGCCCTCATGGGGCTTACTTCTAGTTGGTAAGTGGGGAGAGAATATAAACAGGGAGAGGTGGGCTTGTTGGGAAAGAATTGGTTTTGAAATAGGTCAGGGAACACCTCAGGAATGAGGGAACAATTAAGCAAAGACCTAAAGGCAGTGGGGAGCAAGCCATTTAGGTCAGCGGGGAACAGGTGTTCCAAAGAGAAAAGCATGTGCAAATGCACGCTGGCAGGGTCCACAGAACAGCTGGGAGGCTGCCGGGAGCAGAGTTAAAGGAAATAAAATCAGACAGGCAAGAGATGGGGCGGGGCTAAGTACGGTTGAATATGTGAAATAAGAGAGAAGTTTGGGCTAGAGATACACACTGGGGCTTGGCAGCTTGTGTGTGGTATTTAAAGCCATGAGACAGCATGAGATCAGCTAGGGAGTGAGTGTAGATGGAGGCCAGAAGGAAAACCAGGAGATCTGGGAGATGAGGAAGAAGCAATCAAAAGAGGCTAAAAGGAGAGACCAGTGAGGTACCTGAATTTTATACATTTTGGGGAGACTCCCTTTCAAAAAAAGAGTACAAAATGATGAATAAAAGTTAAAAAGTAAATATTTATTTAGAGTGAGAAAGGAATCACAACAAATTACTAATTTTTAAAAACACATACCACAAATCTTAAAAAAATACAAATGAACTTATTTACAAAACAGAAATAGACTCACAGACATAGAAACCAAACTTAAAGTTACCAGAGGGGGAATGGATGAGGGGATGAATTAGGAATTTTGGATTAGCAGATACACATTACTACATATAAAATAGATAAACAACAGAGACCTACTTTATAACATGGGGAACTATATTCAATATCTTGTAATACCCTTTAATGGAAAAGAATCTGAAAAAGACTATATAATATATGTATAAATGGAATCATTTGCTGTATACCTGAAATACTGTAAATCAACTATATTTCAATTTAAAAAAACATATCACAAAATCCAAAAGGTACATTTTTATTTTTATTATTACTAACTGCCTGATATATGTTTTCCTACATTTTTGGCTGCATATTCTTTGATCACCTCTCTATATGAGGATAAATTTGAAATACAATTTTCTGTAGTGGAAATAGCTAATTTAGTCTTTTCTCCAGCGTGGTTACTCAAAATTAATTGTGTTATTGATAGTTTAGAAAAAGTTTTACTTCAGTCTCACAGCTCTCTATGGTAAGACTTTATCTGTAATTTCCTCTGTGGTTTCTACTGCTGGAGGTGCCTCTTGCCCAGGAGCAAGACCTCAGAGAACTAACTGAGTCATTTGCTCTCACTAGATATGACATGGCACCCATGGTTCCCAGTGGCTCAAGAAGCAGCTGGTCCAGCTCAGCTAGGACCACACATTTCCTGCCCCCTCCCAACTGCTAGGCTGGCCCTGGGGGTGGTGTAAGGTGGCTGTGGAAGCCTGGGTCAAGGTGATTCCGTGCAAGGAGCAGAGCAGAACAGTGTTTCCTTTAGATATTCTCCTTGGAATAGAAGATGCGGTCCACAGTCCATGAGATTTACCTTGGGTCCAGCTCTTGCTGGAGTCCAGGTGAAGTGAAGGTAGTGCTGGCAGCCCACCGACCCCGCTCTAAGCCCTTGGACCACTACCAAGATGATCTCCCAGCAAGAAAACGGTGTTCCATGTTGTTGCTGGGGTGCCAGAAGAGAACTGCAAGTCTTAGAAGGAGCCTGCAAGTGAGGATCCCTGAAACTTAAGCTTTATTGGCTTCAAGGTCAGTTGGTCTCTGTTAGGAGGAAAAGCAGGAAAGACAGCCTTCATGGAAGCCAAGTGAAGAAAGTATTTCCAAGAGAAGGTGATCAGTGAATGGTGTTAAATGCTGTTTAAGCTGCTGAGAATGACGTGAAGGTCATTGGTAATCTTGACACAGTTTGTGACATGGTGGGAACAAAAGTCCAGTTGGGGTATGTCTTGGTCAGTTCGAGCTGCTATAACAAAAATGCCATAGACTGGGCAGCTTAAACCACAAACCTTTATTTCTCACAGTTTTGGAAGCTGGGAAGTCCAAGACCAAGGCACCAGCCGATCCAGTGTCTAGTGAGGGCCCTCTTCCTGGTTTGCAATGTTCATCTTCTTGCTGCGTCCTCACATGGCAGAGAGAGAGAAGAAGCAAGCTCTCTCGTGTCTCTTCTTACAAGGGCACTAATCCCAACATGAAGGCTCCACCCTCCTGACCTGATTACCTCCCAAAGGCTCCATCAACAAATACCATCACATTGGAAACTAGGGTTGCAACATATGAATTTGGGGGGAAGGGGTCGTGGGACAGAAACGTTCAGCCATAGCAGGGTAAATTCAAGAGGAAATGGAGACAAGTAGGAAACAGTGAATACAGATAACTATTCATAGGAATTGTGTGTATGAAAATTAATGCCCCTTCTTTTTTTTTTTTTTAATTAATTAATTATTTTTTATTTATGGCTGTGTTGGGTCTTCGTTTCTGTGCGAGGGCTTCCTCTAGTTGTGGCAAGTGGGGGCCACTCTTCATCGCGGTGCGCGGGCCTCTCACTGTCGCGGCCTCTCTTGTTGTGGAGCACAGGCTCCAGATGCTCAGGCTCAGTAGTTGTGGCTCACGGGCCCAGTTGCTCCGCGGCATGTGGGATCTTCCCAGACCAGGGCTCGAACCCGTGTGCCCTGCATTGGCAGGCAGATTCTCAACCACTGTGCCACCAGGGAAGCCCCCAATGCCCCTTCTTATTTACAAACGAGTGAATAATGTATTTTTCTATTTTTGTCTCTTCAAAAAACCATAAATTACGTTGCCACTTTTGTTTGATGTCACAGTAGATCCTAAATATAAAAGAAGTTCCCCATGCTTTATGTAGATGCTCAAAATAGAATAAAAAGGGAACCTAAGAAAACCCCAAGATTTTAAAATTCTCTTTTCAGCCCAAGTATATCCAAGTGACGCCAGTCTACATCTTGCCCCTAAAGATACAGAAAAGCCATCAGGACAGATGCAAGTGAGAATTGTGTTCATATGAGCTGACCTTCCCCTGTGTCACACGTGGTTTACTTTTGAATCCTGTTGAACATTTTTGGGTCTTTTTCTGCCATCTCACTTTTCACCTCTCTGGAGCTTGACTTAGCAGAGTGCATTATTACTCTGCCCCACTCCACCCTGCATTCACTCAAAAGCAAAGCAATTTGGAAATAAGTCCCTTTTAAAATCATACTTTTAAAAAATATGGTAGTCCATCTCATGTTCTGTATGTGTGTGTCTACAATGACAAATTCTAAAGTTTTTCAAACTGCTCCCTTAGGGTTTTTTAATTATTGAAAGAAATATGTCATTTCATGATTACTCTTTCATTTGCAAATGTTTTTTCCATCAAACTTTTGCCATCACGGTACCGCCTACCAAAGAATCCTATTGTCTTGGCTGTTCCTTTTGCGTGACCGTACATATACACATCTATGCTGTCCACGTGAATTTCCTTTGAGATTGATTGTTGTGTTGGTTTTGTATTGTTCGTATGACCATAGTGATTATCCTGTTAACTTAATAACTATTAGCCTAGTTCTTAAAATTTTCACTGATCTCAAGTATACTGTGCAAAGCCAGTTAAGTTGGCCCAAGAGATTTCTTCTAGTTCTTTTTTGAGTATTATTTGATACTGTGTGTAATTTTAGAGATGTTTCTGTTTCCTGTTTTATGTTACACAGAAATTTTAGCTCCCCCCTCCCCCAAACATTGCAAGAACCTTTAACCACGTGCTGTGTTGTTCCGTGAACCACTTCCTCTTGAGGAGTGCTTTCATTGCATTTTGAAAAAAAACTACATTGAAGGAATCAGGCAAAATGCAATATTGTCCGTTATTTTCCAATCATACTGTACGCTAGCTACTTCATAGTTTCCGCCAGCATTTGTGATCACCTGGATTCTGCACTACATATTCCATACCAAGTGTGGTTCCTATCATCAACAGATCTTTTTAAAATTATCTCCTCTTTTGTATCTGTAGTTGCAATGTGTGGGCTGATATTTTTTTTCCTAGAAAAGAAAAACACAGCCAGCTGTTTTTTTAATTTAAAAGTAATAAAAATACCTAAGCAAATTGATACTGACAGAGCCTCAGATTTTTCAACCTTCTTTCTCATGAATTCTAGTTATATTTTAACTCTGGCAATCTAGCTATAGACTCAAAACACCACTCCACTTGCCCTGATACATGATAGTGCTACAACATGGATGAATCTTGAGGACAAATATTTCATTCCGCTTACATGAGATGACAAGAGTAGCCAGATTCATAAAGAAAGAAAGTAGGATGACAGATCCCAGGGTCCGAGGCTGGGGGAGGGGGGAGATGGGGAGTTATTATTCAATGGATATGAAGTTTTGGTTAAGGAAGATGAAAAAGTTCTGGAAATGAATGGTCATGGTTACACAACAATATGAATGTGCTTAATGTGACTGAACTGTGCACTTAAAAATTATTAAAGTGGTAAATTTCATGTTATGTATATTTTACTTCAATTTTCTAAAATTTACCCAAAAAATGATGGAATGGAGGGTAAAAAAGAAGTCTCAATGCAAGGATGCAAACATTTTTCTTTGCCTTCAACATGGAAAGACATATAGTATGTAGATGAAGTCTAGATATTTAATCCTTAATACGTTGATGAAGAGAAACACAGTTGTAGAAGACCCACTGAGGAAAATCTTTCAGAGATTTGTTTGAGCCTAGAACAGTGTCTGGGATCAGTAAATTTTTTTTTTTTTTTGGTCAGAAACACTGGGAATGGGACCGAGCAACCTGGTTTTTTTGTTGTTTTTTTGTTTTGTTTATTTTTATTTTTGGCTGCATTGGGTCTTTGTTGCTGCCCGTGGGCTTTCTCCAGTTGCGGTGAGCGGGGCTACTCTTCCTTGCAGTGCGCGGGCTTCTCATCTTGGTGGTTTCTCTTGTTGCAGAGCACGGGCTCTAGGCGCGTGGGCTTCAGTAGTTGTGGCACACGGGCTCAGTAGTTGTGGCACACGGGCTTAGTTGCTCCACGGCATGTGGGATCTTCCCGGACCAGGGATCAAACCCGTGTCCCCTGCATTGGCAGGCAGATTCTTAACCACTGCGCCACTAGGGAAGTCCCAGTAAGTATTTGTTGACTGACTTAAATTGTGTAACCTCAGGCAAGTTAATTAACCTCTGGGTGCCTTAGTTTCCTCATCTGTTAAATGGGGAAAATAAGTGTCCTATCTAGGTTGATTGTGAGGATAGATTTAATCAGTCAATACATGTAAAGCTCAAGAACAGTGCCTGGCACAGAGTAAGAACACCTAATAGTTATTAGATATTGTTTTTATTATCATCAGGTAGGTAGAGAGACTGAGTAGATTCCTCTCTCTCAACCGACAGCCACGCATGGGAGCAACAGAGCAGGGGACTTTCTTCTGGGTATATAGATGGCTGTTCTGGTGGAATTTTGAAGACCAGTTCTAACCTGTCTGAACTTAATTGACCAACTCATTTTAATGATCAAAAAGTCAATTTTACACATCCTTTGTTGTTGCATTAAAAAGTTTTTACTAACAACTATTCTATCTTTTCTTTTAATTCTTATTGCTCTAAATTTTCATTCTGTTCTTGGTACCAGTACCTCAATGCAAGTAAAGACGATGCATGACTGAAGCATGGCTGAAAAGAAGAGCTTTGCAACCATCAAATTAGACCATCCACAAATTCATAATCTCTTAATCTGGTGCTATAGGAAAGCAGGCTTTTGACAAATAAGTGCCTTATAAAAATGTAAATAACACAAGGTTCTTCCTTGTATTGATGCTGGCTGCCACTGAATACATCTTTCAGTAAAGCCAAGAATTGATCATCAAAAAGGAAAAATCTTAACCTTTTGATTTTTATGCAGAAGTTATTAGGACCACTTTTTAAAATTATTTGTTTATTTATTTGGCTGTGCTGGGTCTTAGTTGCGGCACACGGGATCTTTGTTGTGGCATGCGGGATCTTTTAATTGAGGTATGTGGGATCTAGTTCCCTGACCAGGGATCTGAACCTGGGCCCCCTGCATTGGGAACGCGGAGTCTTAGCCACTGGACCACGAGGGAAGTCCCAGACCACTTTTTAAAAACCTGTATGAACAATAGTCGTTTTGTTTTCTATTTTATGAAAAATTCTTATAAGTTTATTATTAACTATTTTATTTAATATACAAAATTGTGTTTTTATGAATATATCTTTTCTTTTTAAATGTGTCAAATAACCCCCCTTTTTTTTTTTTCCTAAGAGTCATCTCTTAAGGTATTGCATGATGTACCAAATTAAACAGGCGAGAGGTTAAAGGAAACTACTGGAATAGAAGAGAGGTCAGGGAGAGGATGGCAAAGAACATACAAAAGTCCAGCTATACAGACAAAGCTTGTATAACCCCTTATTTTAATACTATTATGCTCAAAATTCAGTTCTGAACAAGAAAGTATAACATACGTGTCATGAGAAGAATATTTGAATGTGTTCATGTGTGTATTCATTTTTGTTCTCACAGATTTGCAAATTTACACATAAACACGTAAAAAAACAAAATGTGACATTGGCAAATGCAAACAGGCACATATAATTTATTCTCAGTTTTGAAGCCCAGTGCAAGCCTGAGACATACAGCTAATTCTATGTAAATAGCAAAACACATATAATATAGATTATATGTTAAAGTGATATAGGTAACCTGATTTATTACTGTGTAATTAAGCTATTCCATTTTTGTTCTAAAGTGAGGTATGAATCTCTGTTTATGGGGCTAAAATGAATTAGATATATGGTGTGAATAAAGGAGTACTTAAAATAGAAGATATAATTTGTTTTTGTTTATTAAATAATGGCAAATTAACCTACTCCTTGAAATGTTAAGTGACTTCAGGTTGAATTAGATAAGAAGGAAAGCCATGGATAACGTCACTTGAGTTGCATGGTGGCTATTAGATTTTTCTCAAAGCAACAAAAACTGATTCAGGCCTAAATACATGTGAATCCCGGTGAACCTCTGTGTTTGCCAACAAAATTTATCTGTATAAATACCAGTATTTACTCACTTGGAAAGTACTAAAAAAAAGTGAACTATTGCTATAATGAGTGATGTTCCAGAGACCTGTAGCTGTGATAACAGCTTGGAAACAGACTCTCTGTTTATTTGCCCTGGTAGTTAAAGGAAACGTGGGATTTGGTGACCTCCAAGGACTGTCCAGCCCCGGAATGTCACGTCTTTGCATGCAGGGCAACAAACTCCACGTCTAGGGCACAGGAGGTGGAATGACAGTGACTAATGACTTCTTCCCACTAGTCTGGGAGGTTACCTACGCTCTCTGTGTTTTCAACAAAGCACTTTTAAACCTAAAGATGAGCAAGAGCTAATCCTTACTTAATAAGAGCTCCCAGTTGGGAAAGAAGTTCTAACACAGTAACAAAAAGAGCGCGATCCAGTATGACGGATGCTATTATTGAGTGCTTACACTAAGTACTGTATGCTATTTTATTTAAATGTCACAACAATCCTATGAATTACATATTAATCTCTTCATTTTACAGATGAGGAAGCAAACCCAGGGAGGTTACATGCCTTATCAAGGTTGTTGTTTTTGGGGCCTGGTTTTACTGATAGGGTTACCAAGAACAGTGGACAGCACATCTCTCTGTCACGTATGAAGACATCCATGAAAGCTGGATTCCAAATGATCAGTAGGGTTTTATGAAGGCTAAGTGCCCTGAGGAGGATGTTATTTAAAGGGAGTAGCATATACCAAGACAAAGAGAATGTTTAAAAGCCTGGTCGGACAATGTCAAGGGCCCTGATGGGTAAGAGTTGAATCCTGAAAAGTAGGTTGGGGCAAATTACGAAGGACTTTGAAAGACATAACTGAGACTTGAACTGTCCCCACTTCATCATGATCTGTCACGGAGGATTTTCAAACAGGAGGCTGGCGCATTCAAATTTCTATTTCAAATTCGAAGTGATGGTGATGGGGCTTGATGGGGGATCCAGGAGCCTGCAGGCTGGATGAGCTGATGAGGGCCTCAACAGTAAGGATGGAGGAAAGGAAGCTCTCTGTGGGGGAAACCAGCAGGATTTTTTTGACTGGGTGGAAAAATGGGAAGAGTCAGGGACTATGCCAGGGTTTCTAAATTAGACTAATACATGAATAATGACCAAGAGCCAAGTTAGGGCATGTAGGAGGAGAATGCACCAGAGGGGGAAGAATGATGGAAAGGACTGTAGACTATTGAACGGGCTGTTTTAGGCGAGCCACTCAGATAAAATGAAGTCTGCCCTGGCTCAGGTCCAAAGTCATGGCTGGAATTGCTCGTGCAAATGGCAATGAAACCTGCATCCAAACTGAGTTAAATAGTTGAGGTTAACTTGGCCATAGATATAAACAGGTGTCCTGGTAAGCATATATATATCAGAGTACTTAGGGTAGACTTTTTTCCTGCTCTCTGGGGATATAACTGACATATTAAGTTTAAGGCGTACAACATAATGATGTGATATATGTATATATTGTGAAACGATCACCACAAGTTGAATTGACATATCCATCACCTGGCGTAGTCACAATGTTTTCTCTTATGGACAGATTTTTTAAATATGTGTATTTAAAGTTTATATATGAAATTTACATATGTGGAGAAGAAAAACTATCTGAAGATAAAAACTGAGACTTAGAAGCTTGATTGAGCCTTGTGGAAAGACTGAGAATTTGGGAAAATTGTCCTGTCATTTAAGGAATCTGAGGCAGAATTTCAGCCTGGATGTACAGCCTCAACCACCCACCCCTCTCCTATCCACTCTCCACACCCTCCAAAAAAAAAAAAAACCAGCAAAATCTGTCTGATAAAGAACTATTCCAAATTTTTTTTTTATTTTAATTAATTTATTTTTTTTGGCTGCATCAGGTCTTAGTTGTGGCATGTGGGGTCTTCGCTGAGGCATGCAGATCTTCCGTTGCAGCGCGGGCTTCTCTCTAGTTGTGGCATGTGGGTTTTCTCTCTAGTTGTGGCACCCCGGGTCCAGAGTGCGTGGGCTCTGTAGTTTGCAGCATGCAGGCTCAGTAGTTGTGGTGCGCGGGCTTTAGTTGCCCTGAGGCAGGTGGGATCTTCGTTCCCCAACCAGGGATCGAACCCGCATCCCCTGCACTGGAAGGCAGATTCTTTACCACTGGACCATCAGGGAAGTCCCTCCAAATTTTTTAAATCAACGGTTTATTGTTCTTCCCAAGACACAAAAGGAATTCAGAAATGACATACTTACAAAAAAGATGTTAATTCCACCCAGTTGCGATGTGCACATTGCTTGTTTTGCAATCCATTGCTTCACTACGGCTTCTCCACCCCTGCTCTTGGGGCTGTTAACCCGTACAACACTTTGAGTGCTCAGGGCTGGGTGTTTTCTTGCTCGGTTTCTCTCTTTTTAATCCTGATTTTGACCTTCAGGAAATACCGAACATACAAATAGACACAGCCCTATTTTCTCGTGCATGTGTATGTGTATAGGCACTATATATATCCTCGGGACTCTTGTTCTGTCCATAAGGTTTTCTTGGGGAAGATAAATATGTAAGATGATTTGAATGTACACATTAATACACATTTATGTTAATAGCCCTTAACTAAATGTTTTATTATTTTCACCAAGGATACAACTCTTTTAAACTGTGATCCATTCAGTAAGATATTTACTTATGACAGGATTTACAGAATAATTTTGGTGTTGATTCCTTTAAATAATTCAATATCAACAGACTCTGGGGAAAAGGAATGAAAGGGCAGGGGGAAAGATTTTTACCAGATGAACGCAGGGAGAGTCAGCAGAGGTCAAAAGAAGATACTGCTGTTTCAGGTTATTTCCATGTTAGGTGTATGATTCACTCTGGCAAGTCCTCAACCCGTTCTGTTTTTTGGGTTTTTTTTAATTTAATTTTTACTTTATACTGGAATATAGTTGGTTTACAATATCGTATTAGTTTCAGGTGTACAGCAAAGTGATTCAGTTATACATATACATATCTCCATTTCTTTTCCCATTTAGGTTACTACAGAGTACTGAGTAGAGTTCCCTGTGCTATACAGTAGGTCCTTGTTGATTATCTGTTTTATATATAGTGGTGTTTATATGCCTCACCCCATTCTGTATCAGTGGTGTATACAGGCTGAGAAGCTAAGGTCTTTGGGCTCAGTGGATATTTCTGACCCGTCGATGCCACATTTCCTTTCAAGACTTCATTCTTCATCATTTGGCGCTTTTCCAAATGTAATGGTTTAAGAGAAAGCATCAAGGATAAGATTCTTATTACTAGCATCATCTTTGGTTCCTTTGAGTTTATTTTAACACTGACTGGCAGTTTTGAGGTCAGCAAATAAACCTGTTTTTTTCCGCTCTGAAAGGATTACTTTTCTCTCATGAAAAACTTTGAAATATGTTAACACTAGTACTTACTCTTAACTTTCCCTGTTAGTAATAATTCATCTGAAGGATTCCTTTATTTTGTCACATTATTGTACTGCGTAATATTCTAAAGAAAATAAATTCACATGGGCAGTTCTGGAATTTTATAGTTTTTTTCTGCTAATTTCCTCTTATTAAAGTAATGAGTGAATTATAAGATTTTGAAACCAGATTAATTTTTGAAGGGACACTTTTTGAAACCATGAGTACGTTGTTCACTTAAATATTTTCTTTCCTCTATTTTGTAGGTAATTTGAAGAAGGGAGAGTATGATTCAGATACTTTGTAAGCAACTGGGAGGGGATTAAAACCATATGTGAATGGATCCTAGCATTGATTTCCCTCCCCAGCCAGAGGCAGGGCCCACCTGCATCTCTTTTTCCTTCTCTGACTATGATAAACACTAAACCCAACAATCCACATAGAATGGGATGAACTTCTTCCATCGTTTCTTCACTGATGCTGTTTGAATCCTTCCTACCTCTTAGATCTACACACATAGACCCACACCTGCAGTGTCTGCCTTACCTGTCACTTCTGTACCTGAGTGCTCATCTGCCTACCTTGTGTGGTTTGACCCTGAGCACTCACTGAATGGCTTCATCAGACTCAAACACGTGCCTCCCTGTCCCATGTGTATGTTCACCTGATTCTTTCAGGTGTGTCTGCTACTTAGAAGTGGGCTTGTCCCATCGTATCATAGACTTCTTTTGTTTGAATGAAGTCCCCTTCCTGGCCCTTCCTGGTCAACCCAGTTTTGTAGCTTCCCCATGCTCCTGCAAGATACCTCCTCCACTGGAAGCCAGATAGGAGGTTCTGGAAAATTAACAATCATAGCAATTCAAATATTCTCCCTCCAATATAAAACATGCACAACTGAAAACTTGAAATGACTATTGAATGTACTCAGGAACTATAGCTCAGAGAGGCTTTTGTGTTTCACTGGAGAGAGAGCCTGGAAGGAGAGCAAAGAAAGAGTTATTGTGGGGAGCAGGAAATTCAGATGGAAAATACTCTCAATCCTCATCTCATCTTCAGTGAAGGTGGTAAAGTTGTACAGGGAAAAAATAGTTGTTCCTTCTTAAAATTGGGAGGGGGGAAAATATATGATGGGAAAATTAAGCCAGAAGATTTCCTAAGTGATGTAAAGTGAAGATAACTATTGAAGATAATATGGGAAGATTGAACACTAGCTTTGCAGGGTGGATATTTGGAGGATATGCACTGATTCACTCCAGATGGTTTTTACAGCCCTCATTCCTTCTGATTTCTCAGTGTCAGTGCCATTCTGGGTGTTTACTGTTAATATCAACCCAGCTTATAGGTCAGTTCTTGGCACATGGTTAAGTGCTAGATAAAGGCGTTCATCATCATCACCACCACATCTCTGTACTTTCAAGAATTGGGTTTTTTAAAAACTATTCAGGTCAGTTTTAAGTAAGCAGAGTCAGTATGAGAAAGGTCTTTTATATACACATTTTATAAAGAGAGAACCCCTGATTAGCTAAAGCTATTAAATATGAAAAAGTATTACTGCTCGAGTATTAGTTTGAAGTTATGGTAAAGGGAGAACTGTAAGTTTTCAAGATGATTTATTCAAGGAAAGATAGATCTGACTTTGCCTATTTTAGCCAAATAATTTTTTTTATTGAAGTATGGTTGCTGTACGATATTATATAAGTTACAGGTGTACAATATAGTGATTGACAATTTTTAAAGGTTATACTCCATTTGTAGTTATTATAAAAATTAGCTATATTCCCTGTGTTGTACAATTTATCCTTGTAGCTTATTTTATACCTAATGGTTTGTATTTCTTAATCCCCTACCCCTATATTGCCCCTCCCCCTTACCTCTCCCCACTGGTAACCACTAGTTTGTTCTCTGTATCTGTGAGTCTGCTTCTTTTTTGTTTTATTCACTAGTTTCTTGTATTTTTCAGATTCCACATATAAGTGATATCATACAGTATTTGTCTTTCTCCGTCTGACTTATTTCAGTTAACATAATGCCCTCCAAGTCCATCCATGTCACTGCAAAGGTCAAAATTGCATTCTTTTTTATGGCTGAGTAGTATTCCATTGTATATATGTACCAGATCTTCTTTATCCATTCATCTGTTGATGGACACATAGGTTGCTTCCAAATCTTTGCAATTCAAATAATTTACTTTATTTTATTTATTTTGGCTGTGTTGGGTCTTCGTTGCTGCACGCAGGCTTCCTCTAGTTGCAGCAAGCAGAGGCTGCTCTTCATTGCGGTGTGCAGGCTTCTCATTGTGGTGGCTTCTCTTGTTGCGGAGCACGGGCTCTAGGCTCGTGGGCTTCAGTAGTTGTGGTGCACGTGCTTAGTTGCTCTGCAGCATGTGGGATCTTCTCGGACCAGGGATCAAACCCATGTCCCCTGCATTGGCAGGTGGATTCTTAACCACTGTGTCACCAAGGAAGTCCCAAATAATTTATTTTAAATGCAAACACACACGTGTGTGTGCAGAGATAATAGTATTATGGTTATGGTAAAAAAACAACAACAACAACCTTTTAGTGCTACATGTATCTGCATAAAAAAGATTAGTCATGAGTTGATCATTGTTAAAGCTGGACACTGGGTACATAAAAATCATTATATTATTCTCTTTACTTTTGTATATATTTAGAAGTTTCCATATAAAATGATTAAAACATAAACACACACATACATACATATAAATATTGTTTGTCTTAAATAATACATGCTGCAACCACCAGACTTCTTAGCTTGAGCTGTAATTGGTACTAATCTTCTAGTGTTTTAGAGCATTTGGGACCCTAAGAAATTATCTGCGGCAAACTCCTCATCTTACAGATGAAGCAGTTGAGTCCCTTTGCTAAACAACACATTACTAATTACTAATTAAGCCTCATAATCATGTCTCCTAATGTCCTAACCCAGCCTTGCCAACCACGTCAGGAGGAGAGCGACTGGTTACACCTCCCAGGGCGTCCCCACCCCACTTTATGGAAACACTTTTTCTCTCTTGGACAGTTCTTTCACTTGGTTTAAGTAGAAAAAGATTATAATGTAAAGTTTGTTTTATTTCCATCTCTCATTACTTGATTGTGTGGCCATTTTAGTTCTAAGTGTTTGTCACCCTAATATTTCCAAATAAATGTGCCAAAAGCTGCTGTTTCAGAGATAACTTTGTAAAGCAAGGAATCATTTGGTAAATAATCTTACCGCTGACATATCATTTTTGTGTAGGTTTTTAAATGGAAATGAAGTTCTACGTGACTCTGATGCCGTCACCTGTGGCCTGAGGTTCTCTCCTTTTCCAATCAGGGTGTCCTACGGTGATGTGAATTCCTGAATGTGTCCACTTTGTCCCCTTGGCCCCAAAGAGACTAGTTCCATCTGGAAAAAGAGTCCAATTGTTGGTCTGAGACAGTTACTAGGGTTCCGTTCAATCTTGGACCAAGCAAACTGCAGAGAGGTCAGGCATGGAATTTCAGGGTGAAATGCACCTCCCTCTCTACAACCTTCTCTTCTTGACTTACTTGCCTGTCTTGGGGAAAAGAAAGAGATGGGACAGTTATCCGGGGATCAGACTTTTATTAGATTGTTTATAACTGGATTTCTTCCTTTTTCAGATGGGTGAGTCAAACGAAGATATAGACCAAATGTTCAGCAATTTGCTGGGAGAGATGGATCTCCTGACCCAGGTAAATTCCCTTCCTTAACTTTCAAATGAGAAAAAAATGGGATTAAATGGATGTAGGCGAAGGGTATATAGTTGTCCATTGTACTATTTTTTCACCTTCTTGTTTGACATTTTTCAAAGTAAAAAACATTAAAAGAAAAAAATGGGGTTACAGAATTTGATTTTAATATGACAAGAGAGCTATCTTTTTAAAAAGACTGGAAATTGACAATATTATATATTCCTGATGTAACAGTGGTGGGGGAGAAAATAAACCTTTTTTCCCGTTTATAACCTTCTGAGTTCAGTTAATTGAATACCTGGATCACACATACATTCTGTTATGGCAATTTTCATGCTCATCGTGTTCAAATATTTAGCCAGTGGAGGAATTTTCCCCAAGCAAAGCTTCCACAACCACTACCACTAAACAATTTCCCCTGCAGTTACCTTTATATAAAGACTAGTCAGCTCATCGCTTTCTGCATAAAGCACTAAAATAAGAATCATCCAGTATTCCTCAATATGATAGGGATCTTAAAGTTTTCTACAAAGTAAATGAAGAATAATCTATGTTTTTTAAAGTATTTATTTTAGGAAAAATAAATCACTGTTAGCATCTACTTTATATTCCGTATAACATTCAAGAAGGTTTAAATTCTATGAAAGAAGAGACAAAATGTGAGACAACAGGCTTAGAGAAAAGGGTGCTGACTAATAACCAGGGAGTGTTAGGATGGAAGCCACATTTCTATAAATCAGAGGACCTTTTTCCTCCCATGAAGGGGGAGGGTTTAATGAACATCTGTGGTCTCTCTGTCCATTCACTCACTTCTGCTCCATAGAGGAATGATTATTCTGATTGGTCAGAGTCTGGGATTTTCATAGTTGAGTATTGTTACTCTAATTCAAGAGTAAGAAGAGGGCCCCTTAGAGTGTCTTGGATCTGCCTTCACTGAAGGCCTTTCTGGGTTTTGATCTTTCTTTATTGCACTCAGGTGAGTGGGGTCACAGGGTTTCCTTGGCTAAAACTGTGATTGAAGGAGTTCCTTCCTAAAACCGGTTTCCTCTCGCTCCTTTCCCTCTCTCTGTATTTTACTCAAAGCCTGTTATGTTACACATTCATGCATTCATGTTTTGTTAGAGAACTACTTCTAATTTCTGTAAGTAGCCTAGTAAATTATATTCCTGGGAAAAAAATGAGTTGGCAACCCTAATTGTGATGTTATACTTCCCAGTTATAGCATTTAAAAACCAACTAGTTAATGAATTTTTTTATACTTTCTTTCACTAAATTTTTTTTCTGGTATTTGCCCCGTAGTTTCTCCATCAACTTCCTCCTTTCTCGGCAATTTTTGCAAGCTCATTCTGGTTTTTAGAATGAATTCTGGAGTTGCAGTCAGTTTTCCCTACATTTTATCCTTGATTCTAACTTGCTTGGGTTCATTATTTTTTTAACTTCTTCTTGATTAATGGCCTTTTTTTTTCCTACGTATAACTGATGATATCTCATTAATTTATTCTCAAACCTATAATGATTGGTTTCCTTCAGAAATTTAAGACATGAACAAGGATGTTACTTACCAAATGAAATTAACATCAAAGAATGTACTCATTGTCATGAAAACATTCATGTTTAAGAACAGGTGAAATCACTTCTCAAACTATGGATGTAAAAATATTTTTAAATATTAGCTTTTAAATCATACAAGCAGTCACTTTATCAATTAGAAAATAATGTTATTTACAAAATTACTAACTTACTTACTGTGTCTTAATTCCTTTTTAACAAGTTTTATTAAATAAGAGTAACAGCATTAACATTTTACTGTGTAATAACAGATTGCATCCTGAAACAGCTCTTATCTTCAAGTGACTAAACAATTCCTTTCTTTGATGTCATAGCTTAAATCCTTATGAATTGTATGTAGTATATGTGTCACAGTGCTTCATTCCCGGAAATTTTTTGTTGTCTCTAAAACTGAACAACCTCATTCTCATCATTTGACCTGTTTTGTTTCAAGATGTACCTTCTAGAATAATTTTTAACTTGTCATTTTCTGTAGGAAAAAAAATCACCTAAAGCATGTTCAAGTAAGAATACAGTTTTTAGAGAATATATTTAAAGAGAACATGTATAAGCAGCAAATGATTCTTTACTTAATGATTAAATTGTACTTCAAAAATATTAGTATCATGAATAACTTTGGGGGATGGGATCTGTTTTCACAGAGTTTAGGAGTCGACACTCTCCCTCCTCCAGAACCTAAACCGCCCAGAGCTGAATTTAACTACAGTGTGGGGTTTAAGGATTTAAACGGTGAGTATCATTTCTTTTCTTAAGTAATTTGAAATGATAACAACGACTAAAATCTGTACACAACTGTAATCTGAAAACAAAATTTAAGGAACTTGGACATCATGACAAGTATAATTTTTAAAGTCCTGGATTTCATTCAGATTGAGTGCTGCTGTGTTTGGATTGAATTGAGAGGCTAAGAAGATATTTTTGCCTATAATGAAAAGGAACACTATCCTGTATTTGCTGAAAGTCTCAAAGCTTTCTAATTTTTTTTTTTTTAAAACAGAGAGTTTCTTCTTACTCCTAAGCCATTATAGTAATAAGGTACAGTAGTATAAGAAAATATTAATAAGGAAATGTCCCTTCGAGGATATTAATGAACTGCCCATTTCATAATGATTGAGAATATATGAATAGATGCTTCAAAATATATTTTAATTAATATATATTTAATATGTAATATAGTATATTTGCTCTATTTGACATTTTAGTCTCCTGAAGTTTGTCATATTTTATTAACAAAAATCTCTCTTCCTACTTAGTGCATTGACAATCTTTAGCCCATGTGCTACTCAAATTACAATGAATCTTGAAGTAATTGCTTCCAAATTAATGAGAATTCACTGCAACTCTTGGAAAAGATTTTCCAAAGACTTGCAGTGCCAAAAGAATAAAAAACAAAATAATAGAGAAACCCAGTTACAGAAATCCAGAGTTCCAAGTTTTATTTCCATCACTCACTGGGTTCCTTTGTTTCTGTCATTTTCAGTAATTTTTGGATTAAACCCTTAAGGTTCCAATACTTGTATCTTGATAAATTATAGTACATCTCTTCTGATTTCCTCTTTTTCCCACCCTCTTTTCTATTTTCCGTATAAACTTATTATTTCTGTCAGTCGTTTCCATTGCAACATGGAATGATGGTAACATTCATGAAGTCTCAGAAAACCAACACACTTTTGTAAAATTATGATGTTAATAGAGAACATATACTTGCACATATGAACAATGCAGATTTGCCTGACACACTTATAACAGCTGAATAATCAGTTCAGTTAAAATTAAAATTTAATCAGTAATTTAGTTGTAGTAAGCTCAACTAATGCTTTCGAAGCACTTACTACCTAGTATCAAAAAATTACTGAAAATGTCAGAAACCAAGAAACCCAGCAATATATAAGCATAGTCATGTTAAAAGACAGTAACCAGAAACTCGTGTCATTAAGGAGACAAGACCATAAAAAGTACTGATATGTACTGAAAATTAAATTTGTTGGGAATTACAATAGGAATAGATTTTTTTTTTTACTGTCTTCCCTTAAAACATTGCTTAAAATGAGTCAAAAAATATTTCACCCAAAGTTATTTGGAGAGTTAACGATAAACTTCTGAACAGAATCCCCAATTCCTTATCACTCAATCCCATACCAATATGTTGAGGATTATAATTTGCTTTGGAAATTGTTACTATATGTGTTACTGTGGGAATTTTGTCCCTAAAATTTTTATAAAGGATTAAAATCATTTGCTGTGTGTCTACAGTCACAATGTAATTGATAACCCTAGAAAATTAGGAATATGCTTCATTAGTTCTACACATACTTTCTCTGAGATTTTTTAAATTTCATTTAATTTTATGAAAAGTTATATGCAAAACAGCGGTGGCTTAGAAGGAAAATGCTTTTTACCCAGTTAAGAGATCCAAACTTCAGTCCAAGTGCTGTACATAGAACTATTAGCATTAATGTAATATGCTACATGGTGTTTATGCTGATGATGTTTGGCAATAAATGATCTCACCATGCTTTCTGCTCATTTGTTCCTGAGAGGGCTTCATTTCCCCTGCCCGCATTTCCTCAGTACAGTTCAAGCTGCACACAGCAGCTAGAATTCTCCTCCTTGTGATCACTTCCACCTTGCCCATACTTTGTTCATCACACTCACCATCCGGTGACTGCCTGATGGACAAAGTGCTGTAGCAACGTGACTCACGGCCACGGCTCCCTGTATGCCACGTGGTCTAATCAGCGTTCAGGATCCCAGGTCTTATCTCCACAGTAATCTCTCACATGGAAGAAATTCCAGTGAAAATCATCCTCCCTCACCCTCACTCTGAAAATTCGGGTATGCCCTTTCCTTTAAGAGTTAACTCCCAGCTCACTGTCTTATGAAGTCTTTACCACTTAATCCCAATTTAAAAAAAAATTTTTTTTCATTCCTTAACCCCCTTGGAGCTTTATTTCCTGCTATTGAATATTTATCATTAACTGCTCTTTTTGTGATGTGAGAGTTCCTATAGTTGGATGGTGTGCCCACAGAAACTCTGCCCTCACCCCAAGTCTCAAGGCATATTAAATAAATCCCAGTTGGTGGAGACCTACTTTCTTCCAAGTATATTTATCAGTGGTGCTCTGTCTGCCCTCCAAAGACCTGGGGAGAATTTTCCAGCCTCTCCCCTCCCCTACTTTCTAAAACTCTAAGATCTTGCACCAGAATGTACAAGAATTCTCTACTTAGGCATTTAATCAGGTGCTTGGAGTTGACTTTATAGCTGACCTGTGAGGTCCCAATGTTGGGAAGACATTTTCCCCATTTTTTTTCTTTTCTCTTCTTTCTTTTTCTTTTCTTTTTTTTTTTTTTGGAGGGAAGGGGTTTTTTAGCTTTATTGAGGTTTTTTAAAATTAATTAATTAATTTTTTTGGCTGTGTTGGGTCCTCATTGCTGTGCACGGGCTTTCTTTAGTTGCGATGAGCGGGGGCTACTCTTCGTTGCAGTGCGTGGGCTTCTTATTGCGGTGGCTTCTCTTGTTGCAGAGCACGGGCTCTAGGTGCGCAGGCTTCAGTAATTGTGGCGCATGGGCTTAGTTGCTCTGCAGCACGTGGGATCTTCCCGGACCAGGGATCAAACCCGTGTCCCCTGCATTGACAGGCGGATTCTTAACCATTGCACCACCAGGGAAGTCTCAATTGAGGTTTAATTGACAAAATTGTAAGATATCTAAAGTGTACAGTGTGATGATTTGGTGTGCATATACATTGTGAAAGGATTCCCCCCATCAAGTTAGTTAACACATCCATCACCTCACCTATTTACTTCTTTTTTTTTTTTAGTGAGAACATTTAAGTTCTACTCTTTCAGCAAATTTCAATTATACCATACAGTGTTATCAACTGTAGTCATCATGTTATACTTAGATCCTCAGACCTTACTCGCCTTATAACTGAAAGTTCATACCCTTTTACCAACCTCTTCCTATTTCCCCCACCCCAGCCCCTTGCAACCAGTACTCAAATGTACTCTTTAAAATGACCTTCATTAAGTTTTTCTAGGTGCAAATCGTTGTCTTGACCATTAACATGATTTTCCCTATCAGAGTCCTTAAATGCACTGGAAGACCAAGATTTAGATGCTCTCATGGCGGATCTGGTAGCAGACATAAGAGAAGCTGAGCAGAGGACAATCCAGGCCCAGAAGGAGTCCTCTCAGAGCCGACCTCATTCAGCATCTCTGGATGTACCAAGTTTCAGTGGTGCAGCCTCTCTTGGTTACGCAGCAAATGTTGCTGCACCGAGTATTAGCCAATATGAGGATGACTTACCTCCTCCACCAGCTGATCCCATGTTAGACCTTCCTTTGCCACCACCCGCTCCTGAACCTCTCTCTCAGGTAAGTCCGTGGGGTCAGGACTCTTGACCTCTGCCACCCAAGATCTCTGACCTTCTCCAGAGTGGCGGTTACATTCAAGTTTGTACGCCCAGAGCTCTGAGACTCTAAAAAACAAGGATCCCAGATGTGTTCATTGCAAAGCCAGAGTCTCCATAAAAGGACAAATTGGTGTGTATAAAGAACATATTAGGGCCATATTCAGGAATTGTTGTAGTTTGGCTAAAATCTATATTTGTATGCAGCTTTCCCTGATAATACTCAACCTTTTGGGGTCATGTTTTATTAACTTGGTATGAACTGTGGAAGTGATTTATACATTTCTGTGTCCCTGGTCCTAGTCCAGTACATAAAGAATAGAAGGCATTCCTTACATATTTTGGAATTGAACTAAATGGAATTTTGCTGAATTTGGCAGCCGTATTCAGTAGGGCAAAGATGTCTATGTATCACATGTAAGGTCATAGTTGGGAGGGGCGTTACGGGGTGGGTAGGTGATGAGTGCTTGATATTAATAGATTTCTGGGAAGTTCATACTGTCATTACGTGGGACGTTAACTCATATCTCTCATCCATGCAAGAAGAGCGCTTTAAGGATTTTTCTTAGAGTAAGCCACTTTTAAAATATTTTAGAGTAAGAACCTAGCTCTATTTCCTGTGGCTTCTGCATTCGTTGTACTGGGTGATGATCAGTATTCATAAATACGACCCTAGTAACCCTGAGAGTCCCTACAATGCCTTTTGAATGAACAAATATGAAATATAAATCAAATATTAAATCCTACTCATTGCTCTATTGTGTGATTATTGTATAAAAATTATTTGAAAATTGGTGATCCATATAGAACAGAGGCTCTTTTTCCCCCAATTTTATTGAGATATAATTGACATATAGTATTGTACAGGTTTAAGGCATACATGATGATCAGATACACATATATTGAGAAATGATTACCATAGAGA
Organism: Balaenoptera ricei; assembly: GCF_028023285.1. Classification (NCBI taxonomy): domain Eukaryota; kingdom Metazoa; phylum Chordata; class Mammalia; order Artiodactyla; family Balaenopteridae; genus Balaenoptera; species Balaenoptera ricei. Next base: position 19,086,401 of record NC_082640.1, read on the forward strand.
GGTTAGTTAACACCTTCATCACCTCATATAATTACCTTTTTGTTGTGCATATGGTGAGAACATATAAGATCTACTCTCTAAACAAGTTAATACAGTACTGTTAACTGTAGTCACCATGCTGTACTTTAGATCCCCAGAGCTTATTCATGTCATAACTGGAGGTTTGTACCCTTTGGCCAACATCGCCCTATTTCCTCTGTCCCCAGCCTCTGGCAACCACCATTCAACTGCCTGTTTCTATGAGTTCAGCTTTTTTAGATTCTCACATGTAAGTGAGATCATACACTATTTGTCCTTCTCTGTCTGACTTATCTCATTTAGTGTAATGCCCTCAAGTTTCATCCATATTGTCACAAACAGCATGATTTCCTTTTCTCATGGATAAATTATATTCCATTGTATACTACACCACATCTTCTTTATCCATTCATCATCAACAGATACTGAGGTTGTTTCCATGTCTTGGCTGCTGTGAATAGTGCTGCCATGGACATGGGAGTGTAGATCTCTTCAAGACAGTGATTTCATTTCCTTTGGGTAGATACCCAGGAGTGGAATTGCTGGATCATATGGTAGTTCTATTTGTAAGTTTTTGAGGAACTGCCATACTGTTTTCCGTAGCAGCTGCACCAATTTACATTCCCACCAACAGTGCACAAAGGTTTCCATTTCTTCACTTCCTCGCCAACACTTTTTATCTCTTGTCTTCAATAACAGCCATTCTAAAGAGCAGAAGCTCTTAATATAGGGTCCATGAAGATGTCAAGGAGTCTGTGATTCCCAACTGTATGCAAAGTCAAATGCATATGTGAAGCTTTATGGGCTTCATTGCTTTAAACATATTCCTAAAGGGGTTTGTGGCTCAAAAACAACATAAGAACTACTGGTATAAGAAGATATATATCTGCTTTGGGCTCATAAAATATTTCACTCCCTTTTCTGCCTGCTCATGTGTTTGTCAGTAGTCTGTTGTGGTTTTTTTTTTTTTTGGTGAATTATAAGTTTAAGTTTGATTGGGGAAGATAAGGACCCTTTAGGAATCTAATAAAAACTAGGAATCCCAGAAAACGCATACTGATCCAAAGGAATGTATATAATTTCAGGAAGTGCTCAAATCCCTTGAGATTCACCTATAGATTCCTCAGGTTAGACCCAATTTTGAGCCAAATTTTGAGATTTTTGCAGACTAAACATGTGAAACTCTGAGTCATCATTTCATCTTTTAAGTTACTATTCCTAAAATATAAAGGGTGACTGTCTTCTGTATCTCCGGGTTGAAGATTTCTGTTACAGTTACTTAAATTTTGAAAATCGATCATGTGAAATTTGGTGCCCTATATAACACAGCCTTTTGTCAACATAAAGTGACTAAGACACTAACGATGGCAGGGGTACTTACTCCCTGGTGTTATTAATGGACTGTGTTGAATGTCTTGTCATTTTACAGGAAGAAGAAGAAGCCCAAGCCAAGGCTGATAAAATTAAGCTAGCATTGGAAAAACTGAAGGAGGCCAAGGTCAAGAAGGTAAATTATGAATCACTTTTGCATGGGGCAGTCAAATTAATGACTTTTTATTATGCTTAAAGCTAAAAAAAATTTTAATTTCGAGTGGTGCTTTCCAATGAGTTGTAGTTTTTTAAATTTAAGGACAAAGATAAATTATTCTTTCCATGACCTTCCTTCGCTCATTTGTGATTGATAAATAGGGGACCTATGTTAGTGTAAATGTGGAGGTTTCCAAGTCTCTACCACCAGGGCTCCCTCCCCTAAGGATGCCCTCTGGGTTCTGCTCACTCTTGGGTAATTGCAGGTGGCGCCCCCTTCTGGGGGCGAGTTGGCGAGTCAGCTGGGTCAGAGTTCAGCTTCTAGTGGCATCACCTCATTTCCACGATTGTTTTTGTGCATTTTATATACCCCCTGAGGCAGCCTCCAGCCTGCCCTGGGTGTCCAAGTTCTCTCCTGAAATACCAAATGTTCTTTTGGCTAGCTCTGTGTGTTCAAAGTTAGCATAGGTTTTGAGTGACCTGCCTCGACCCTATTGTCCTAATAAGCCTGTAATTTATCTTGCTTTTTCTGTAGAGCATATGTTTTTCTGGAGACACATATATTATATAATATCAGAGACACATGTATTTAACCTCAGTAGAAGCGTCTACCTAATAATAAAGTGTTAACAATAGTTAGTTAGGTAAATTAAGAGAAAGATAAACAGTCTCACTTCGACTCCTGAAGCATATACCGTGGCTGAGACTCGTTAAGAACTTTTTACTTACAGTTGGGTGAATTATTCTTTTCATACAGGGCATTAGATTTTATGTTCCTGCAGCACCTCTCATGGTTCCTTGAATGAAGGATTTCAGTACATGTTGATCGATATTTAATAAATATTCCTTGACTACCCCAGGATCCAGACTTCCAAGGTTCATCTATGAGAATTTTTCCAGATCATTCTGGTTCCTTTCATTTCAAGCATGCATGAACCTTCTTACCATTTTTCTTCCCCATTCTCTACGTGTGATTACATTCTGTGGTCGGTTATTGAACTGATACATCCTCGGCTGCCTTCTCCCCCCTTGTCCTCACTCTGTGAACCCCTGGTTAAATCCAGCCTGGGCCTTCAGTGCTGCCTGAGCTTCCGAGTCCAGTCTCTCTCCCACGAACCTAGAAAACTATTTCCACCTTGTCCTCTCTCTGAAAATCTCCAGTACCTCCTTCCTCTCCCACATTTTCTCAGCCCATTGCACTGAGAAGTAGAAGCAATCCAAAGAAAGGTTCTACAAGCTCCCAACACATTTGCCTCCCTACCCGCCTGCACTTGTGGCAGGTGGTCCATGGTCTTTCCTGTTCCTGTGCACGGACTGTCATGTTTCTAAGACCAGTCCCCCTCATGTGATTCTCTTCCCACCTCTTTTCTTGTCCCTCCTCTGCTCAAGGATGTCCCCCCCACACACACAGTGAAGCCCAAATCCTCACGACGACATCAAGTCCCTGCATGATCTGGTTGCCAGCTCTCTCCCTCACCCTCCGCTCTAGCTTACTGGTCTCACTGCTGCCCCACAGATGTTCCAGGCATGCCTCTGCCTCAGGACCTTTGTGCCTTGCGGTCCCCCTGCCTGGAAAGCTCTTCCCCAAATTCCGGTGGGTTCTCTCTGTCCCTCACTAAGTCTGGTCACCTGCTCAGTGCCATGCACACACACACCCCTGACATCCCTTACCTTCCCCTGCTTGCCTTCCTCCCCATCAGGCGTACGGTCCAGTTTACTTGTTTATCCTGTTTAATGCCTACCTCCCCTCCCCACCCCCAGGGAAGCTCCTCCAGGGAGTTTTGTGTTTTCCTTACCGATGCATCCTCATCTCATAGAACAGGTGCTGGGGGTACAGAGAGGTGAACCAGTCAGGTGAGGTCCCTGCCTGTGTAGAGTTCACTTCTAGCGGGGGAGAGAAGTGCTATGAAGAAAATAAAGGCGGAAGGAGTGATACTGCCCAAGGGAATCTTTTTTTTTTTTTAATTGAGGTAGCATTGGTTTATAACGTTAGGTAAGTTTCATGTGAACATTCTTATATTTCTGCTTCTGTGTACCCTACAGTGTGCTCACCACCCAAAATTTAGCTTCCATCCGTCACCATACTGTTGATCCCCTTTACCTCTTAAGCAAGAGGGAAAACAGGAGGAGCTGAGGGCAGAGAGGCAGGTGGGGTCACAGGGTCTCACAGGTCTAAGGAAGAGTTTGGAACGTATTGTAAGTGCAGCAGGAAAGCATTTGGCTGCACTGCGGGATCTTAGCTTCCCGTGCAGGGATTGAGCCTGTGCCCCCTGCAGTGGAAGCGCAGAGTCCTAACCACTGGACCTCCAGGGAAGTCCCCATATGAGGGTTTTTTTTTTTTTTTAATATTTTATTTATTTATTTATTTATTTATGGCTGTGTTGGGTCTTCGTTTCTGTGTGAGGGCTTTCTCCAGTTGTGGCAAGTGGGGGCCATTCTTCATCGCGGTGCGCGGGCCTCTCACTATCGCGGCCTCTCTTGTTGCGGAGCACAGGCTCCAGACGCGCAGGCTCAGTAGTTGTGGCTCACGGGCCCAGTCGCTCCGCGGCATGTGGGATCTTCCCAGACCAGGGCTCGAACCCGTGTCCCCTGCATTGGCAGGCAGATTCTCAACCACTGCGCCACCAGGGAAGCCCGAGGGTTTTTAACAAGGGGTAATATATGGTTTTTAAAGATCATAGTGGCCATTGTGTGGAAAATGGATTGTAGGGGAAGGGATGAGAGCAGGGTGACCTGTTTCATAGCCGTCTCTCTAGCACAAGACCTCACTGTAGATAAACATGTATTGAACCAAGTTACAAATGGATGGCAGGGGAAGATGGGCTGTCTTCGGTTGCCGACTTTCCCTTTGGAGATAAAAAGACAAGAGAAAATGAGTAAAAATACAATTCATAATTATTTCAACTATTTTAAACCTCTGGATGGTTTATAAAATGGGGGCCACGTTGGAGATACTCTCAGAGGATAAATAAAAAGAGAAGTTGATTCTTAGATTAAAAAGGTAGAACACGGGACTTCCCTGGTGGTGCAGTGGTTAAGAATCCACCTGTCAAGGCAGGGGACATGGGTTTGATCCCTGGTCTGGGAAGATCCCACATGCCACAGAGCAACTAAGCCCATGTGCCACAGCTACTGAGCCCACATGCTGCAACTACTGAAGCCCGTGTGCCTAGAGCCCGTGCTCCACAACAGGAGAAGCCACCACAAGGAGAGCCCGTGCACCGCAACGAAGAGTAGCCCCCGCTTGCCGCAACTAGAGAAAGCCTGAGCACAGCAACGAAGCCCCAACGCAGACAAAATAAATAAATAAATTTTTTAAAAATATAAAAAATAAGGTAGAACAACTAGCATATTTGGCCAGTTTGCTTAACTGGAGATGAAGAGAACAGGGAGGAGAAAGCAGTATTTCGAGAGAACTTTGCCATAATTTAGTTGAGGTGAATTGTAACAGTAGCAAAAAGCACCACCTGCCTCTAGTCAACAAAGCAGATGTGAAACAGAAGCAGTTCTGATCAGTGGGAGAGGAGAGAAAATTAAGAAGCTAAGGTGTATATTTTTTCTGACTTAGGACACTCCAGACTTATTTCTAAAAACAAAAGGCTGTGTGGCACAGAACATTAAAAAAAATAACTGAGTCATACTCATCCATTAATAAAGTAACTAAGATGTACTAACACATTAGCTACAACATGTTTTATAAAGGGTAGAATCAAGTTTATCTGAAGTACTTTCCCCTCAAGTATTCTGTGGGGTGTTGACATCACTTTGGATCACAAATGATATACACAGTTTGTGTTGCAAAGCTGTTGGAACTGGAAACAGAATCGGATTCACTCATTGATTTTATTTGTTTCTTTGTTTTAAAGCTCTGTGACACAGGAGACCAATTCCCTTTGTAAATTTTATCATAGAAGCAAAAATGTATATATTGCAAATGATTTAGGGCTGGGATAATTTTGTATTTATTAGTTTGCAAAAGAAAAAGAAGAAATGATAAAAACCATTAAATCTTTACTATGATGGATTAGAAAGGGGAAGTTTTTTCATTCTTGAGTCATTTTACCCTATATCATATGGTGTTGATATGAAAAGTACTCAGCTTGCTAATAACCTACCTAGCTGTGACTTAGAGTGTCATGTTTTGGTATATAGCTACTCTTCAGCTTGCAAATGTGAAGAAAGCTGTGAAGAAGACTAAATATGATTTCTTCTTGCTAAAAGTCATCAGCCTTCTCTTGGTTTTTTTTTTTCCTAAGTTTTATAACTGTGGTCATTGGTAACTACATATGGATTAAATTTAGTTTGCAATTTCTGCCAAAAAAAAAAACCCAACCCTTTCATAATTGCATCATTGTCAAATTATGTGATTTAGTTTTTTTCTCTCTTTAAAAACAAAACACCAAGCTATGTTTGATTTTCTCAAGAATTCCTAAGCAAGAATGAAATGTGGTCAAACATCATTAATTTTTTCTTCGGGAAGATTGTCTTCTAAGTCCTAACACTGGTAGTGTTTTTTAGGACATGTAACTACTTTATAGCAATAATCCTCAGCCGAGAGCAGCAGGTATGCCTTCCACAGAAAATAAGCCATGGTCATTCCACTATTTGAGGCATTTCTGTTTTCCACACAACCATCCATGTTTGATTTCTCCGGTCAGATGAATGGGTCTTTGACACTGTAGTAGTTGGGCCTATTGTTTCATTATTTTATTTTATTTTATTTTATTTTTAAAATAAATTTATTTATTTTTGGCTGCATTGGATTTTCATTGCTGCGTGCAGGCTTTCTCTAGTTGTGGTGAGCCGGGGCTACCCTTCCTTGCAGTGCATGGGCTTCTCATTGCGATGGCTTCTCCTGTTGCGGAGCATGGACTCTAGGCGCACAGGCTTCAGTAATTGTGGCGCACGGGCTCAGTAGTTGTGGCTCGTGGGCTCTAGAGCACAGTCTCAGTAGTTGTGGCACATGGGCTTAGTTGCTCTGCGGTATGTGGGAGACTCCCAGACCAGAGGTTCCCCACCGAACCCATGTCCCCTGCATTGGCAGGGGGATTCTTTCTTTTTTTTTAAAATTAATTAATTAATTTATTTTTGGCTGTGTTGGGTCTTTGTTGCTGTGCACGGGCTTTCTCTAGTTGTGGTGAGCGGGAGCTACTCTTCGTTGCAGTGCGCGGACTTCTCATTGTTGTGTCTTCTCTTGTTGCGGAGCACGGGCTCTAGGCACGCAGGCTTCAGTAGCTGTGGCTTGCAGGCTCTAGAGCTCAGGCTCAGTAGTTGTGGCGCACGGGCTTAGTTGCTCTGCAGCATATGGGACCTTCCCGGCCAGGGCTCAAACCTATGTCCCTTGCATTGGCAGGCAGATTCTTAACCACTGCGCCACCAGGGAAGCCCTGGAAGGGGGATTCTTAACCACTGTGCCACCAGGGATGTCCCAGGCCTGTTGTTTTAAATACATCAAAAAATGTACATACAGGGACTTCCCTGGTGGCGCAGTGGTTGAGAATCCGCCTGCCAGTGCAGGGGACACGGGTTCGAGCCTTGGTCCTGGAAGATCCCACATGCCGCGGAGCAACTAAGCTCGTGTGCCACAACTACTGAGCTTGCGCTCTAGAGTCTGTGAGCCACAACTGTTGAGCCCGTGTGCCACAACTACTGAAGTCTGCATGCCTAGAGCCCGTGCTCCGCAACAGGAGAAGCCACCGCAATGAGAAGCCCACGCACTGCAATGAAGACCCAATACAGCCAAAAATAAATAAATAAATTTATTAAAAAAAAAAAAAAGATGAACATACAACAAAAACAACTGTCCAACTAGAGGTTTCTGGGCTACAGGTTTTCAAGGGAAAGAAGTATTCTTCGGACAAGCCTGGAATAGTGGTCTAATTTGAATGGTCCCAGGAGGAGGAAATGCACCTTTATTGCCCTGATGTCTGCATTTGAGTCTTAGGTGTGCAAGTGTGGGAAGAGCAGATACTAGGTGTGCTTCGACTTGTGGTCCTTGCCTGCTCCTCATCCAGATTCTTATCACCATCCACACCCTTGGTTGCTCTCAGTAACTCTGCACAGAAATCCACAGGAATTGCATTCTTCACTGTTAACTACACATTGTCTTCAAGATCCAGTTGGGCGGGAGTGGGACCAGAGGGGCAGTTTCCCTGCTGCTCAGAATCTAACCCAAACTTTGGGGGAGGAAGAAATGTTACCAATTGTATGACCTCTCTCTTCACTCCATCTAAACACTTTTTTAAAATAATGATAAGCCTCATATGTGAATAACCAGGACCAACCTTAGACAGACAGAATAGGCAGAACTTGTCTCTAACTATCTCATGCTTCTCTTTTCAGGTTAGAATAGAAATTTAAGCAAGAGTGTCAGGGGGTTCTGGCTGACGATGTTGCTTCCGGGAATTCTCTGCTGGCAGCCTGTGGAGTAACTGCAGGCACTGCAGGCTGGAGTTTGGACAGGGATGGTCTGGAAAGGGAAAGGCAGCCCTTCCTTCCCGTGTGGCACTCAAAGATGGGCTCTAACTAGAGCTAGCTCCCACTTAATTAGGGAGGATCAGTGATCTTGGCAAAGAATAAAATAAGAACGTAGATCTTCCCAGAAGGAGTTACGGAAAATCTTCCCTTAAACATAAGTGTCTAATAAATGTGGGCTTCATGGGCACATTTCCACTGTTCCTTTTGAAGACTGGATAGGTAGCACCGTTATAACCTGTAGCACTCATAACTAACAACTGCTGGAATTAAAAATATGCTACAAATACACAGGTATCAAAGAAAATCCAAACCCTAGCTGATTAGTTGTTGAATTAATTCTGTTATGTTACATCAGAATCATGGTCTCTTAGGGATCAGAAGTTTTAATAACCTTGACAAGTTGTCTGGGAAAAATCAGTGAAATCCTGTGCCCTTATGAGTAAATTCTCACACCAAACCCTCCAGATTTGGAACGAGGTAGCTACCAATTTGACTGTGAACTCAATGCAGTAAATTTTTTTTTAATAGAATGAAAAGTGCATTAGGTCACTCATTTGCCTGCATGCCTCCATAATAGCTCTTTCTCAATCTACATTGATCTGGTTTAATCCACCTCTAATCTCAAACATGTTCTGCTGTGACACCACCTGCCTCTCAGTAAGACTCCTCGGTGACGCTGTGTCACTCTGCAACTCCTGACCTTCAAAGAATTGTAGATTAACCAACTTGGTCTTAACCTGTGTCGTAGAACTCTCGGGTTGCATGAAATGGGACCCAACTCCAGCTAAGCAAGACAGAAGAATTTATTATAAAGATACCGGCACGGCTTTCAACTAAGCAACACTTCTGGGCTCTGAGATGAACCTGAAGAAGTAACAGAAAGATGTCAGGGAGGCAGGCAGGCAGCACTTCTTGGGTTGTGTTGGTTTTCTCTCTCCCTCACCAGAATGCAGAGTCTCTGAAAGCTGGGCAAGGACTTTGCTATTGTGTGTATTTATTTCTGTTTTTGTGAACTGGTTTCTCTACGTTTATATTCCTGGCACCTTAAACAAGTGCTTGGCATATGAGTGAGTTTGTGGGACACCTTCTTAACTTAAATTCGCAGAAGCGATAGCAACCTTGAAACCTTAACCTTCGTGGGTGGCCTCCTCCGGTTGCTTGAATTTACTGGCTGCCCTGTGGCTTTATCCTCAGCTCGTTGTCAAGGTGCACATGAATGATAACAGCACGAAGTCACTGATGGTGGATGAGCGGCAATTAGCCCGAGATGTTCTAGACAACCTTTTTGAGAAAACCCATTGTGACTGCAACGTGGACTGGTGTCTTTATGAAATATATCCAGAGCTACAAATCGGTAAGTCCCAGTCCCAGCAATTGGCTGTACCTCCAAAAAACCTGTGCGTTTGCTTTATTAGGGGTTTTGGTCTATTGCGAAGAAGAGTTTGGTTCAAGGCTATCAAGACTCCCCCTACATCACTTCCCTTAGGTCAGGTTCAGTGCCTGCCTCTTCATTTATCTGTGGCAAAGAGACTCGGATTGGAGCAGGTGGCCAGACCTTGGGGAATGTAAGTATTATTGCTGCCACTTCTCTAGCAGATCCAAAAGGGAAAGAAAGTGACAGGAGGATGCTTCTTACTGCTTGCTTCGCAAGCTGAGCAGATGGTCGGAGGGCCTGCGTGTCTGTCAGCCGATGTCTCTTTAAAGTTTGCTTCTTTATACTCTAGGGTAACTCTGCCGCGGGCCTCGCATCACTGTCGGCTCACTCAATGTCTGACACTTTGTCTAGTGGAAGAGGCTCAGCCCTGAAGAGCAAAGGACAGTGGATAGAAGTTGATTGAGTTTTTTTAAAAAGCTAAAAAGCAGTTAAAGAAATATTCTGTTACTTCTCATTCTTAATACCACTCATGGAACAATTGTCTCCTGGGAGAGCCTGTTGGAATACAGAATTATGTGTTTTAGAAGCTTTGGGTACACATCTTTCTGGAGGAAATGGTCTGCACGGAAATAACCTCTTGAAGTTTTCTTCAACTCTCTGAGTCAAATAGAGAATTGAAAGCTCTCTAAAGGAAGGTTTAGGGTTGGTTCCGATATTCGTACATTGTTTTTTAGAGTTTTAGGGAGTGATGTTTTATAGTACTCATCACGTATCTCACAATTTCATTCAAAGTTGTTTACCCAATTATTGCCTAATTGTCCTCCTTCCATATAGGATGTCACCTCCACCTGGGACTATTTAAAATAGTCAAAAATTCTAACATGAAAAAAGAGCAATGGCTGACCATTATCACTATATTGTAGGTTCATCTGCCATGTTTTTAATGAAAAATAAGTTGAAGACCTGAGACTGAAGAATACACATAATAGAGATGTTACAATGTGACATCATGTAAGAATTAGGAATTTCTAAAAACTGATGAGAAGTATGAAGCATTGTGTTAACACCAGCTTATTTCTCTGTTGGGAACCCTGATGTCTTGGGTCTGAAAGAATGCTTTTTCTTGTTTTATCAGAAAGGTTTTTTGAAGACCATGAAAATGTTGTTGAAGTGTTATCAGACTGGACAAGAGACACAGAAAATAAAGTGCTGTTTTTGGAGAAGGAGGAAAAATATGCTGTATTTAAAAACCCCCAGGTAAGATAACTTGTATATTGTTAAACCATATAAAATATCCATTTTTTAATGTCACCTGTGTACTCACCACATCATTCATTATCTCACAGAATATCACAAATGTATTCCTTTCAAACAAACACAAACAACTCTTAGGCCATATGTAAACTAAGAGCCCCTTGAAGGATTCAGAGAGAAAATTCAGAGATCCTCTGATCTTTGTAGATCGTGGTAAAGACACTGGGCTTTGTCCTGAGGCTTGCAGGGAGCCGTTGAAGGGTGTTGAGTTGAGGGAAGATCACTGTGATCGCACAGCAGAGAATGGATTTGGAGAAAGTAAAAGTGGCAGCTGCCATGTGTTGGAGAGGTGGTTACAGAAGCCCAGAAAGAACAGATGATGATGGACTGAAGGGCATTGGGAGAGACTCAGGAGGTAATGGAATTTTGCAGAATATGGTGACCGCTTGGATGCTGGTATAATAAGGAGGCGTAGAAGCAGATACGGATGACACTGATTCCCCGCTAGGGAATTAGATAGATCCTGATGCCCTTCACTTCGGTAGGAAGCATGAGGAGAGAAATAGGTTGGGATATAAACATGATGAACTAGATTTTAAACATTGCTGAGTTTCTCCTTCTCCTTCAAAAAAAAAATCTCATTTCACCCTCCATAAATTCAGCATGAAATGTACACATTTTTACTTTTGTATTTTCTATCAGATGGGCAATATTTTATCTATAAACGTCACCAGAGACATGCTCCTAAATTTTTCCTTGTGTTGTTTTTCTTTTCTCACGAGATGAGTAAAAATCTTTCTACCTTTGACATCCCCATCTCACCTGTTCTCCAACTCCAAGGTATTTATTTACAAGGAAAAAGAGAACTGACTTGATTTTGGTCACTTTCCCAATATCCCCTCCAAACTTACCTTGCATTAAGGGACTTTGCTCTGTGATTGTAAAAAACTTCTAGAGATAAAGATAGTGACAGGAACTGACTTCTATTAAATAGTATTGGTTCTCAGTTCTTAAGATATCAAACCTAAGAACTTTTTTTTTCCTAACTTTTATTTGCATTTATTTTTTGAGGCATTTATTCCCGGGCCAGAAGTTTTTGTTTCTTCAGTTTCTTCTGGGATATCTTTTTCTTCTGGTCAACCTCCTCTTCTGGTTTAGGAACAATCTGTTCTTTTACAGTAAGGCTCATCTCAGTCTGGCAGGGAGAGCTCGTGTATGGGTTGATCCGACCATGAGCTCTGTAAGTCCTGCGCCACATCTTGGGGGCTTTGTTCACCTGGATTTGCTCAGTGACCAGAGAATCTACATCTACGCCCTTAAGTTCAGCCTTACTCTCTGCATTTTTGAGCATGTGCAGTAAAAATTCAGCACTCTTTTTGTGCCACCGACCCTGCGTCCAGCCCCACTGTTTGGCCTGGGCACACCTACCAACTCCGCCATTGTAATGATGGAATGGCACACATTACTTCTTTAAAGTGACATCCTTCAGATACTTGGTGGCTTTTCGGATACGCATACACTTATTGGCCTGGGCAGTTTCACGAGTGTTCTTAAAGTGAACACAAAGAGTTGAACCTCTTGATTTGCATGATCTTGTGGGGTTTTCTGGATCAAGTGAATAGCAAACCATTTTTAGAGGTCACCTCAGGCCACTTACTGGAAAAGCCTAAGAACTTATTTTCATGGCAGTTTATAACAAAAGCTACGTTTTATCAAATGCAGAGGGATAAACTGATGATCCAGGGAAAGAGGGAAATTGCCAGAAACTATTAATAGCTACTCTATGCTAGGCTAGAAGCTTTGCAAGTATTATCTTCAATCTTTACAACTATAAAGGTTAAGAAGGATATATTGCTATTCCTCTTTACAGATGAGAAAACTGAGATCAAAGATAGAAAGGAGGCCTTTGTTTGATCTTAAGACTCATTGGGGACTTTGATGAGTGGTTTCCATAGGTTGAGTCTTCTGTTCAGAGCTCTCAAGACTATAGGAAACCTGGAATGAAATTGGTAGTGACTGAGGACGTCCTCAGACAAGGTAAATTGAATAGAGCTAGCAGGACTATACCACAAATGGAAACAATTGACTCAGAAGTTACTACACTGACTCAGTTTCCCACAATGAGAAGAAACTGATTGCCAGAGGCCCAGATCAGAATAAGCCCCCATTTATTCTTCTGCTCTCTCTGTAAAAGTGGATGCAAAGGCCTGGCCTGGGCCACCATTCCTGGAGAACCGTGTGCTAACAGTCACATTGTTTTACATGGTAAATGACATCCTCTGTGCCCTTAGAGACAGTGGTGCCTACTCTCATAGGTATGCAGGTGTAGATCTCTGGAGTGCTTGAGAGTTCAGAGTCTGTCTTTCTCCTTGGAATCTGCATTCATGACTCCAAGGTCAGTCTGTTCTTGGCCTCTCCATAGCCTGTTTGATATGTAAAATATGGATTAGTATTTGCAGCTTGACTGAGAAAGAGCTTCTGTGGCCCAGAGTGTCCGTTCTTCTGGAAAGTTACTAAACCATACAAAATTATGTAAAATTTCATGAAATTTTACAACACTGAAATCCTTAGTACTTAATAGGATTCTCTTACAAACTACTTATCTGCGGGGATAAGTCTAGGCAGGCGGCAGGAAAATGAATGCAAAGAGAGGTTTTGAGCTCAAATATTAGAAACAACCGTCAGTAAAGATTTGGGGACATCGGTGGTGTGCTTTGCAGGCACAAATGCAAAGCACCGCCTCCACCCATGACTTGAAAAGTGATGCTGTTCACCTGTGTCTCAAGTGTCACCTGCTGACTGTGTGGTCTTAGCAGGCTTTCTGATGACACCTGAATTCAGCGTTTCTATTTGTACAATGCGATACGGCTGTACTTCCCACCTCGCAAGGTTAAATCCAGCATGAAAACCACTTGCAACATCGTGATGTTATATATAAAAGTCAAGTCGTTTGATGCCAACTGAAATTCAGCAGTCACCTATGAGAAAAGACGAACTGAAGCATATTAAAAAATTTTAAGAGTTTATTTGAACAAAAATCGATTCGAATCAGGCAGAACCAAATCAGAAGTCATTAGGAGCACTCCTCAGCTAAGAACCAGGGAAGAGACTTAAAGAGAGAAGGTGATGGAGAGGAACCAGATCCTGCAAATTTGTGGACCAGAAGATGCTTAATTAGGAAAGAATTTCCCCAGGATGACTGGTCTATACTTAGAGAGGTAATATCAGATCACCTCATTTTTATTTTTTTTAACTTTAAAATTTTTTTTTAAACCTTTTTAAAAAATTTATTTATTTCATTCATTTATTTTTGGCTGTGTTGGGTCTTCGTTGCCACGTGAGGGCTTTCTCCGGTTGCGACAAGCAGGGGCCACTCCTTTTTGTGGTGCACGGGCCTCTCATTGCGGTGGCTTCTCTCATTACAGAGCACGGGCTCTAGGTGCACGGGCCTCAGCAGTTGTGGCACACAGACTCACACGGACTCAGTAGTTGTGGTGCACAGGCTCAGTAGTTGTGGCACACGGGCTTAGTTGCTCCACGGCATGTGGGATCTTCCCGGACCAGGGATCCCGTGTCCCCTGCATTGGCAGGCAGATTCTTAACCACTTGGCCACCAGGGAAGTCCCAGATCACCTCATTTTTAAAGGAGGAAAAGCAGAGTCATGAATTCTCTTGCTGGCTGCTGTTACACCCCGTCCATTGAATAGCTACTTTGGGACACCACTGTTTTAGCTGCATGCCCAAGAGGAAGGAACCACATAGGAGTCTTACTCGTGAACCTTGATGAGGATCCAAGACTGTCAGTGGTTCTTCAGAGCCACTGCTGACTCCTGGGTGTGCAGACACTGCCGTAACTGGCACTGGGGATCGCTTGGTCATGAGAAACTGCTCTACCTAGAACTTTTTAACATGATTATTGTAAGGATACAGAGGCATCTCATGGAAGCATGACCAGGCTTCTCGGGCTGGCACTGGAAATGGAATATTGTGGGGACCACAGTCGAGAGCATCTTTGCTCTGGATCTCCCTCGGACCTCTAGCTCCTTCTGTCCCTCTGTCCCTCCACAAGCTGTGTCCTTGCCCTCCTTCTCAGTGACCCCCTTACTCTCTTCCCACACAGCCCCTTATGGCTGACCTCTATGAAGGCTGCCTCTATGAATGAAGATCAAACTTTTTTGCTTGCAAACCCCCTGGAACAAGTTTGAGAAGTGATGTACCACCTCACACATTTGTATGTTGACATGCAAAATGTTTCAGAATTTTTCATCGCAAGTTTAAATAGATGCCAAGAATGCAATGTCCAGCATATTATCAATTTTGTCACTTTAATAAGCTAGCCAGTAGGACCGAAATACAGTTCCACGGCCATTTGATTCCCAGGAGCATTCATTTACAAAGCACATGGGTAAGCTTTTTTTTTTAATAGACTATTTTTTTAATATAAATTAACTAATTTATTTTTGGCTGTGTTGGGTCTTCGTTGCTGCACGCAGGCTTTCTCTAATTGTGGCGAGCGGGGGCTACTCTTGGTTGCGGTGCGCGGGCTTCTCATTGCGGTGGCTTCTCTTGTTGTGGAGCATGGGCTCTAGGCACGTGGACTTCAGTAGTTGTGGCATGTGGGCTCACTAGTTGTGGCTCACGTGCTGTAGAGCGCAGGCTCAGTAGTTGGGGCGCATGAGCTTAGTTGCTCCGCAGCATGTGGGATCTTCCTGCACCAGGGCTCAAACCCATGTCCCCTGCATTGGCAGGCGGATTCTTAACCACTGTGCCATGAGGGAAGTCCAAATAATAGACTATTTTTAAGAGCAGTTTTAGGTTCACAGTGTAGGGGAGTAGAAATACCTGGGGTTAGGGGCAGAGTAGGGACCCTCTAAAGCATGGTGTGAGGACAGGGACCCTTTTGCCCAGGTGGTCCCGCCTCTTTGGAGTAAAGTAGGTTGGGGCAGTAGAACCTTACTGTCCTAATTAAAGCAACTTTGTTGACGAAGCAGCTGAGTTTCTCCTACTTTCTCAGTCTGGTTGGCGTTAGGAAAGTCCCTCTTCCCAGTTGACTGTAATCACAGGGTGGTCTGCTCATCATAAAAGAGTGCCAGATGTTCAAATGAACAAATGAAACTCAGCCGTAACCCAAAGAGTTTTGTTTTCCCAGCTGCGCTGACATACAGCTCCCACTGTGCAAAGACCCGTGGGGGCCCGAAACCAAAAGAGATGCGTGAGGCCTGAGGTCTGTGTCTGGACAGGCAGACAAACTCTGGTGTTAACATTAGCTGTTCTTCTTGCTAGGAGCCCGAAGAATCTCTTTTTCTGAGAAGGTATTGGGAAAACAAATTAATGTAAGGTCGCCTGCTTGCTGTATTGCTGTTCATTTCTTTTAGTAATATCTTTTATGTTTCTGACTTCAAAATTAATATCAGTTTATTGGAAGAAAAACTGAAAAGTAGAAGAAAGGAAAGTTAAATCATCCACATTCCCACACTCCAACAATCATCACTATTGATATTTCAGGCAATTTTCATTCCACCGTTTGTTGTTTCTTAACCAAAATTTGGTGGTGGTGATGGTTTATTTGGTTGCACGAGTGAGGAGCAGAGAGAGAACCACAATGTCACACTTCCCCTCGGGTGTGGAAGGGTACCAGCCACTGTGGGAGAAAATGGCCTCACAGCGTCCCTCCTCTTTTCCCACCTCCCTGTCCTGCCAAGGTTCATCTCTGGCCATCCGGGACCAGGTCCAGCTGGAAGGAAAATCATACAGGCATCACACTTACGGCCTCCAGGAGAGGCTCCTATTTTAAAAGAAAGTCTGCTCTTGACCTCAGTGCCCCAGAGCCCCTGACCAACCCGTGTGGGCATGTGTATCAGTCAGGGCTGGAGACATGAACACAACCTCAGAATCCCAGTGGCTTAGAGTAGCAGGTATTTCCTCTGTCTGAGGCCTGCCGGTCATCGGGTCCTCTGTCCATGGCTCCAGAATGCGAGTCAGATCCAGGGAGTTCCATGTGCCTTTTATTGTCCTCGGACCAGCAGCCACCTTGACACACTCTCCTCCTGGTGAAGGGCAAGCGTGCCAGAGAATGAGTGGAAACACGCAACGCCGCCTCTCAGGTCCTCTGCTCAGATGGAGGCACTGTCCCTTCCACCCATGTTCTGTTGGCCGAAGCAAGTCACGTGGCCAGACCCAACGTAAGGGGGCAAGGAAATGAGCTCCGGCCGTTCTGGGGGGAGGCACTGCACAGTCATCACTAGGTGGCGGGCGTTGGTGGATTCTGACACAGGGCGGAAGAGAGGAATTGGGAGTGATGGTCAGGTCTTCGTCAGGTGTACCCCAGCTCTAGCCAGGCTGCTTGTTCACGGGTGCTCCAAAGACACCCAATATTTATTTTAAATTGAAGTATAGTTAATATATAGTGTTGTGTTAGTTTCAAGTGTACAGCAAAGTGATTCAGTTATACGTACATATGTACATATATTCTTTTTCAGATTCTTTTCCATTATAGGTTATTATAAGATATTGAGTAGAGTTCCCTGTGCCATACAGTAGGTCCTTGTTGTTTACCTATTTTATATGTAGTTCTATGTGTATGTTAATCCCAGACTACTACTTTATCTGTCCCCCTCAGCCTCGCTATCCCCTTTAGTAACCACAAGTTTGTTTTCTGTATCTGTGAGTCTATTTGTTTTGTAGATAAGTTCATTTGTATCCTTTTCTTTAGATTCCACAAATAAGTGACACCATATGATATTTGCCTTTCTCTGTCTGACTTACTTCACTTAATATGATCATCTCTAGGTCCATCCATGTTGCTGTAAATGGCATTATTTCATTCTTTTGATGGCTGAGTAGTATTCCATTGTATAAATATATATCACATCTTTATCCCTTCATCTGTTGATGGACATTTAGGTTGCTTCAAAGAGCCCCAATATTTATCTAACTCTGGGCCTTTTTACATGCTTTTCCTCCTGCCCTGAACGCTCTCTTTATTCCTTTTTCCCTATCTGAATATGAACATCTTTCAAGGCAAAGTTCCAGCTTTGACCTCCTCTGTAAGTCTTCCTTAATCATCTCGGTTCACAGTGAGTTCTTCCTCTCTGAAAACCTATAGAACTTAGCTCATTTTGCATTTATGCAATGTCTTATATGGTTCCCCCATCTACAGATATATAGCCATCTACTTATATTTATCTTTTCAGTGTGATAGAAAGATTCTTAAGAACAGTGATATTTTACATGCAAAGGGTACGCACAAATATTTACTCATGGATTGATAAGTGTTTGTTTGATTTACTCTTTATTCCAGAAAGGTGATATTAAAAATGTAACGTATTTGCTGTTTCTGTACTATCCTGCTGCTCTCAAATCTTGCATTTTCAGAAGCTGTGAGAAAAAGAGGCAGGCTGTAACTGAAAGTCTCATTTCCCATTTTAAAGTTCCCTTATTGTTCCGCTCAGATTGTCCCCAACAGATAATTAACTTTTGAATTCTGCTGCTTGCTGCAGAGCGCTCCAAATTCTCACCCAAGAGCAATCCGTCCTTTCTAAGGACTGCCCTGCGTGATCTCCAGCTTGGATTTTCTTTGTGCTTTTTGCATTTTCATTAAAACAAAAACACAATATAGCACTATCACTTGGAAGGGGAAAAAAAGCTATTCAGAAGCCAAAAAAGTGAGAGGGGTCTCAGAGAAGACACGGCTACGTCCTGACCCTTCATGATAACCTCATAAAATGAGACCCTTCATGTTTAGAAAGGCTCTTCCCTTATCAGTCCTGCAGAGGGCGACACATGCCCTCCTTTTCCCAGATGATGATGAAACACACATGCCCTGGAGTCTCCCTCACGGTCTCTGTTCATTCTTTCAACTCATACAGGCTCACACTTTTTCCAGGGCCCTAAAGTGTGTGCTTGCTCGGAGCACACTCTGCATTCACTCTCAACTAGGTCATCACTTTTTGTTTGTTTGTTTTTGGCAAAATACACATAACATAGAATTTACCATTTTAACCACTTTTAAGTGTGCAGTTCAGTGGTATTAAGTCCATCCACACTGTCATATTGGGTTCTCTCCTATGGTGTTTAGAGCATTGTTTTTTTTTGAATTTTTTTTTTAAGGCATTGTTTACTTTATTTATTTATTTTTGGCTGTGTTGGGTCTTCGTTTCTCTGCGAGGGCTTTCCCCAGTTGTGGCAAGCGGGGGCCACTCCTCATCGCGGTGCGCGGGCCTCTCACCATCGCGGCCCCTCCCGTTGCGGGGCACAGGCTCCAGACGCGCAGGCTCAGCAGTTGTGGCTCATGGGCCTAGTTGCTCCGCGGCACGCGGGATCCTCCCAGACCAGGGCTCGAACCCGTGTGCCCTGCATTGGCAGGCAGACTCTCAACCACTGCGCCACCAGGGAAGCCCTAGAAATGCTGAGAAAAGTCATGAAAACCTCAAAGCTCTGGCACTAATTGTCCTTGGGCAAATCACTTAATCCTTCTGTTTCCTTATCTGTGAAATAGCAATCGCACCTACATTGTGGGGTTCCTGTGAGGATGAAATGACAAGCATACCTGTAAGGCCTCAGTGTAGCGTTCTGGCACGTGGCATATGTTACATATTACATTAGTCACCGTCCTCAAGCCAAACGTAAAATTAGAATCGTTTCCAAACCCTATAGAGTAATCACACTAATTCACACTATGCTGTCCTTTCAAATAACACGTAAAAGTTTCTTTAAAAACATATTAAAAGATAATTCAATAAGAATTATGGAAGGAGTTGTACTTGATTTATTTCCTCTATTTAAGTTAGCAAGTTGCCATTGTTATGCATTCTATTTCTAGGAGATCTCCTAATTCTGCAAGTTTTATTTGCCTGCGGTTTGCTTCCTCTCTGTCCAATACACTCTGTTCTCAAACTTCAGTGTAAGTAAAAATCATCCAGGAAGTGTGTTGGAGTGTGGATTCCCAGGCCCCCTGAGATTCCAGTTCCGTAGGTTGGAAGCCCAGGAACATGCATTTTATGGAGCATCAAGGTGGTCTGGGGATCACACTTGGAGAAACACTCCCATCGTGTCAATAAACATTTGTGTTTAGACTCAGGAGGGTCCTTAATTTAGTCACTATGCACCATGAGTATATGTTCTAGTTTTAAATTTTATTTATTTAGTTGTTTATTTATTTATGGCTGTGTTGGGTCTTCGTTTCTGTGCGAGGGCTTTCTCTAGTTGTGGCAAGCGGGGGCCACTCTTCATCGCGGTGCGCGGGCCTCTCACTATCGCGGCCTCTCTTGTTGCGGAGCACAGGCTCCAGATGCGCAGGCTCAGTAATTGTGGCTCACGGGCCCAGTCGCTCCACAGCATGTGGAATCTTCCCAGACCAGGGCTCGAACCCATGTTCCCTGCATTGGCAGGCAGATTCCCAACCACTGCGCCACCAGGGAAACCCCTATTCTAGTTTTAATACATTTTTTTCAGGCACTATTTTACAGACTCTACATTTCCACATAAAAGTGCTAAATACTTTGACTGTGGCAGTGGTCACGCCTGACACAATCCACAAACAGATGTTCTAAGGAGATAATCACGGGAGAGGGCAAGGGTCCTGCTTCCCTGAGTCAGGAGCTGCCGGAATTAGAGTAGGTTTAGTCTCTTTGCCCTTGAACTTCACTGACCTTCAATTTCAGGGGTAGTGTGGTGTGGTGGTAAGGGCACACACATCATACACACTCAGCCCCTGGTGTTCATTCAGGGTGCAGTGCCCTAGCTATTTAACCTTGCTGACCCTCGGTTTCCTAACCTGTGAAATGAGGGTAGTCACTTACCTCACAGCCTTGCTGTTAGGATTGGGGGTGGTGTTTGCAAAGCGCCTGGCTGAAGATCTGGCACATAATAGGTACTCCCCCAAAATCGTGAGTGCTTCTAAACTGTGGTCTTTCTTTCCTTTGCTAAGCTGGTTCTCTTTCCAGAAATGCCCTTTCTGCTTCTCTCTGTCCTTAGAAGTTGCCAAGTAGCAAACTTTATGTTGTGATTGACCCACGTGGATTTTAAAAATTAAAATTAGTTGCCAAAGCTTATAAAAATCCAGATTTCATGCTTCTCTGGATAAGCCAGAATCTCTAGTCCTCAAGGCCTTGGGATCCTACATGGTGATCAAAGGCCTGGGACATGGGACACGGGCTCTACCATCCTTTGGTTCTGGGCTCTTCCAAGGGCACTGGGGTCTCCCAGCTTCCAGCATTTGACTCATGTTCTATACCGTGGAATTTAACAATTAAATGACATTGTATCCTTTGCTAGTGGTCTCTCTCTTTGCTTGTTTCTTCATTGAATGTGCACTCTGGGAGGAAGGGAAGGTGTTACTTCTGGCCAGTGGGGCAGTGGTCAGCGGTCAGCAAGTCCCTCCATAAGCACTTGATTGACAGAGACCATACACTGTGGTCGACAGTTTACTTCCTCCAGGTATGTCTCCTCTCTCCAGCAAGACCGCGAGTTCTGTGCAGTGTCTACCATGGTAATGAACACTTACTGATCTGATCTTTTACTATTTTATTTAGAATTTTTACTTGGATAACAAAGGAAAAAAAGAAAGCAAGGAAACAAATGAGAAAATGAATGCGAAGAACAAGGAGTCCTTGCTTGAGGTATGTTTAATTTTGTAGAGTAGAAGAAAAGAGGGTTAACTGTATTTTTAAATGATTTGCTTCTCAGAACAATGGGCGATTCTGAGACACACTGAAATTTTAACTTGGGGTTTTAAAATCAAATTATTACTAAATTATAGCTATTGAGACAATTAAACTGGTTCTTGGAGTCAGTTGTTAAAAAGTTTTGCTTTAGACAATATATTTTACTCTTCATGAAGTTGGATTGGTAATTCTTGACTAAAAGACATGAATCCACATAAAACTTATCTCTGACCATATATTTCATTGCTAATGTGCTCCACAGAAGTCAGACTTCTTTGCAGTGAATTCTAAGGCGCCCTTCCAGCAGCCAGGTGTGGTAGAAAGTACGAGATTGCAGTTAGGAGATCTGATCCGAGTTTGGCTCTGCCTGTTAAAGTTCATGTGTTATTGGGCAAGTCCAAGAACCTTGGTTTCCTATATCCTATTGAATTATTACAAAGACTTAGGGAGGCAATGGAAGCACAGCGTGTAAAGTAGGGTACACATGTCTGGATTATCACTAAAGGGCTGTGTTCCAGAAGTTCATTTGACGGTTGATTTTCTGAAACTTTTAATGAGTTTTCACATAGCAACTTTGCTCAAAATCGAGGCTCTAATGTTCCCTGCCGCTAATGCAGATGCATGCCAGATCACAGGTCACAAATGGGCATGGGAGCCCCAGACAGATTTTTGTTGTCCCCGACAACATGTTGACCTTTTCTTGAGTTAGGAGATTTGGGGCTTCTCTTGAAAACTCAGAAGACCTGTTGACACCTTGGCCCACATTCCCACCTGGAGCCAATTCACTGATGCTGAAGGGCACCCTCTCCCAGGCACCAAGGCCTGCCCAGATCCCTGCACAGGGTTGTAGCCCTGCCGGCTCTCCCAGCCCTGTTCCCAATGGAGCAGGCCTTACAGCCTTGCTGCCACACACTCCCAAGGTCCTGGAGACATGCTACAAGTTTTGGTTCCTGGGACCAAGAACCCAGTGGGTATTTCCCAGAGAGGCCAACGGTGGGAGTGGGGACATTCTTTCTGCATTTATCAGAGTCTCCAGGTTGAGCTGAGGGAGATAAAGCACGAGGCATCCCCAGCAGCAGGGAGATTCAGGTTCTGAGCGTCCCCAGCAGTGATGGACACAGACAGACATGGAAGGGGAGTGAGCAGTTTCCTGACACAGCCCTTGGCTGTTAATCAGTGCTTATTGCAGCAGCAGCTGTCTGTAAATCAAGGACTGGTTGTGCCTTGATTTATACAATTGCCTGAATAGGTCTTGTTGGAAGACTTCAGCAGTTTTTCAAAAGCCAGATGGGAAAGAAAATACAAAGCATGTTATGCTGTGAAAAATCAGCATTATCCTGCTTTCAAATTTGGACCCCAAATCTGCTTGAATTTAAGAGATCGTTGAAGAGTTCTCGCGTCCCTGCGCACACCTGGGCGCCTCGGAGCCCCTGTGGTCGGGCCCCAGCCCTGGGTCTGCGGCCATGCGCGAGGCCAGATGTGGAGGCACAGCTTGGAAAACCGGGACGAGAAGCGTTTTGTGCCATATCGCTGCTGCTTATGTGCGGAGACAGAGCAGACCTCCTGGGGAATGAAATCAACGCGTGAGCCTCTATGGAGACCCCAAATTTAAAGCAGGGCCTGAAAAACTTGGCTGATGAGTTTGCCAAACTTCAGGATTATCGACAAGCAGAGGCTGAAAGACTTGAAGCCGAAGTAGTCGAACCTTTGCAAGCTTATGGAAGTGGAAGGGAGCAGGACCCTGTGGTCTGTGCCCACCCATGTCCTCAGCCTGCCTTTTGTCTGTGGAAAAACTTTAGCCAAAGAATAAGCTTAATCCGAGAAGTGAGAAAATGCAGAAACAAAGGAAAACAGTCAAAGGAGACCAAATAATAATAGTTTAGTCATTAAGCAAAGTCAAGGACCTTTGTTTCCTCCTCAAGGGCTGTAGATCACATTCTGAGCCACATCCTGTGAGCTGTCTTGTAGGTACTGAAAACCCCACCAGGTGGAAGAAGTTAACTACATGATGACCAGACTGTAGCCATGACATGAGCTGCCACAATTCTGAGAATTGGCCTCAAAGAAATGGAAACAAACCCACCCTGGAACTCAAGATTAACTGTACCTAAAACAGTCAAGGTGACGCTGATCAGACCACCGATGATCAATGTCAAGATGACGGTCAGAGCTGACTGTGCTGCTTCTGCGTGTAGCCCCCTCCCTCCACCTATAAAAGCTCTTGCCCCCTGACTGTCAGTGGGGGGAGTCGGCCTTTGGATAGGCGTCCGCCCTCCCCACTGGTTGCCGGCATCCAAAATAAAGCAAACTTTCCTTTCCACCAGCCTGGCCTCTTTAATGACTTTTGAGCAGCAAGCAGCTGGATCCCACTTTCGGTTACAGAACCACTATAAAAATGAAACGAGATGACCTCAAAGCAGCATTAACAGCAAAGAATTGAGGAGCTAAACAGTTAACTCAGAAAGAACACGTCAGAGAAACCCATCTGATCGACATGTTATTTCACAGGCATAAACTGAATTACACGGACTTCCCTGGTGGCACAGTGGTTAAGAATCCACCTGCCACTGCAGGGGACATGGGTTCAAGCCCTGGTCTGGGAAGATCCCACATGCTGCAGAGCAGTGAAGCCCATGCACCACAACTACTGAACCTGCGCTCTAGAGCCCACGAGCCACAACTACTGAGCCCGCATGCCACAACTACTGAGCCCGTGTGCCACAACTACTGAAGCCTGCACACCTAGAGCCTGTGCTCCGCAACAAGAGAAGCCACCGCAATGAGAAGCCCGCACACCGCAACAGAGAGTAGCCCCCTTCGCCGCAACTAGAGAAACCCCGCGCACAGCAGCAAAGACCCTATGCAGCCAAACATAAATAAATAAATAAATAAATTTTTTAAAAAGAAGTTGAATTACAAAGAGCTACAATGGATGCTACTAGAACAACTCGTCATCTGGAGGAAACTACTAACAATTTTGAAAAGCAGAAAACAAAGAATATAAAGACTATATTTTCAGAATTTATCACTATCGAAATGTTATTTCACGGCAAAGCTTTAGACGTCTCTACTACTACCTACCAAAATACACAAAAGATTGATGAAGAAGATTTAGAGGTTTTCTGAAATTCTCTGTATCCACCAGATTATTCATCCCATTTAGATATCATAAGAGCAAATTCAAAGTCACGTCTTCAGAGATCAGTGTCAGCTAAGTGTGTATCTGGAACAGGACAGGTATCCACCTGTCAACTAAGAAAGGATCAACAAGCAAAAGATGATGATGAAGAGGATGAAGACTTAGATGTTACAAAAGAAGAAAATGAAATTTCTTAAGTAAACTTTGCATTTCCATTTTCATCTTAAATGACTTGGAATCCAGAATTACTAAAACTGTAAAACTTTATACTGGCTTGATACATTAAACCTCAAAATGAAATCCTACTGGAAATGGAGAATTTATTAAAGGAAATTTATGCTGACCAAAAAAAAAAAGAAAGAGAGAGAGAGAGAGATTATTGACAAGGCAACTAATATCAGCTAAACTGGGGGAAACTGGGAAAGATATGAACAAAGCTGTCACCCAGCTCCACTACACATACATTTACTTGAAGGATGCAAAATTAAGTTTATTCTGCTTTTATGAGACTGAATGAAAGGAGGTTGAGAGTTATAAAAAACCAAAGCCAAAAATAAGTTTGAGTGTTTGAACTGAAAGATAGAATAATATGTAATTTTATTGCACTGCTTTTAAAAGAAATTTATTAAGAATTATGTAATTCTATGCATGTTTTGATTTTTAAACATCTGCGCCTAGAAAATGTACTTTGTCACTATCCTTTTCTGATACTACAGTATTAATAATTGTCTTCTTTCTTCTTTGATAAGAAACTATCCCCCAAAAAGGAAATCTTGCCATTTTTGACAACATGGATGGAACTTGAGTGCTAAGTGAAATAAGTCAGACAGAGAAAGACAAATAACTGTATGTCTCATCTATGTGTGGAACCAAAAAAAAAAAAACCTGAAATCATAGATACACAGAACAGATTTGTGGTTGCCAGAGGCGGGGGTAGGGATGCATGAAATGGCTAAAGGGGGTCAAGAGGTACAAACTTCCAGTTATAAAATAAGTAAGTCCTGGGGATGTAATGTACGGCATGGTGACTATAACTAACAATACTGTATTGTATATTTGAAAGTTGCTAAAAGAGTAGATCTTAAAAGTTCTCATCATAAGAAAAAAAAAATGTGTAACTGCGTGAGGTGATAGATGTTAACTACACTTATGATGGTGATCATTTTGCAATATATACATACATCAGATCATTAGGTTGTATACCGAAAACTAATACATATTCTATATCAATTGTACCTCAATGTAAAAGAAAAGAAAATTATGCCAAAAAAAAATTAATGTACAAATATTTTATGTATAGAATTGTATATTTTAATTTTTCCATTTACTAGCAGTGAAATAGTAATTTTTTCACTTACAGGTACAGGAATAAGTTTTCTATTTATCAACTTATAGTAACAGAAATAGACTTTATGTAATGCTTACTTTTATAATATACCAAGATTGTACTCACAACCTTCCTTATGAAGTTGGGGCTGTCGTTACTCTGATTTTGCAAGTAAAGGCACCGAGGTTGAGCCACTTGCTCAGGGTCACAGAGCCAAGTGGTCAAGAAGCCTGGAAGTCTAACTCAGGAGCTGAGACTCAACCACCATGTTCTTCCTGTCTTTTGCCAAATGGTATGCAGTGTCAATATATGCATTCAATCAAAGCTGTCGACAAAACGATTTTTAGCTTGAAGGCTAGTTGGCCACAGTTTTGTTTAAATGTGAACAAAATATGTGTTTTATCTTTCATGGGTTTTATATCGTTGGAATCTCAATTTCAGGAGAGTTTCTGTGGAACATCCGTCATTGTGCCAGAACTAGAGGGAGCTCTTTATTTGAAAGAAGATGGGAAGAAATCCTGGAAAAGGCGCTATTTTCTTTTACGAGCCTCTGGAATTTATTATGTCCCCAAAGGAAAGACTAAGGTCAGAAAAAAAAAATATGCTTTTGCAAAAAGGCATTTCATGAAAGTGAAAGTAAAGAAATCCTCAGGTGGTAATTTACATACATTCTACTTTGCTGTGAGATTCTTGTTACTACAATGTTTATACAGATATATATCCTATTAGGACAGAATTACAGAAATCCTGAATCTTTCCACTGTTCTCTCTTGAAGGTGAAGAGTTTTATCTACTTTAAAGTCAGGTTTCAGAAATTATGACTGAAGCACTTTTCTAGAAATTAATTTGTTTCTTTACATATCGATCTTTGAGGACTTTTTTCCCCCTTTTTACTCTATTGTTCTGTAGTCATTACAGTAAAACTTCTTTTATCTGGAATCATAGTGGTATTAGAAGTCTTGATAGATTTTAATTTAGATTTTAGCTTTTATAACTTGAATATTTAAATTGTTCTCTGAAGTGTATTATATGCATTTCCCTGCCTAATTTAGCAGAGTATCTTAGATATCATTTCACTTCTACTTGGTGATTTAGGATTATTGCCTCAAATCTACAAGCACATAGTAAATTTGTCTTCTTTGAAATGTAATTTTAACTCTCATTCTAACTCTTAGCTTTTTCTAAGACCTTTCTTAGAGGATGGCCATTTCCATCTTTTGCTCACCTTTGCAAAGTTGTAGGCTGTCTCTCTTTCTATATCTGGAGTAAGCCAAAGCATCTTGCCTTCACTGCCGAATCCAGCGCACCCCTCAACGGCATATTTTCAAATTGCAGGCTGCTTCTAATAAGGTTTGACCCACATCCCTTGCAGGTGAAGTCATAGTGACTATCCAGGGCTACTCCCACTAGTTAGAAGACTGTTATCTCTGTGGAATGCAGGAGAGCATTATGGGAAATTCTTGGTCCAGAGCAGCTACCACTCCTATTTTGTCTCATACTTAGAATTCATACTTTTCCCATCTGTGCTATCTTCATTCCAGTCCCAAACGTGGGGGGCATAACAGTTGACCCACAAATTATTTGTTTTATTTTAGAGATGTTATGTCTTTGGCATCTACATATAAGTGAGACATATAAGCCTATCAAAAACAACACACTTAGGGACAAAAATTAGAAGCATTCACATTGGAGTTGGACAGGCATCCTTTCTGTCTCTGCTCCCATTAACACTGATGGAGGAACTAGCCAGGAAGTCAGGAAAAAGAATAACAAGTATAATTACTGGAAAAGAAGAGTCAAAACTCTCTTTATTCACAGTTGACATGATTGTCTACCAGACAATATAAGACACTCAACTGAAAAACTTAAGAGTTTGGTCCCAATGGACCAAATAAACTTACCAAATAAGAAATTGTTTTCCTTTATATAAACAATATGCAAATTAAATACGCTGCAAAAGATTCCATGCATTGCAAGAACAAAAAAATACAAAATACCTGACAATAAACTTAACAAGAAAGGTTCAAGATCTTATATGGCATAAAATAGAAAATGTAATAAAGGAAATGAGTTAGAACTGAATAAACAGAAATGTACAATGTTGCTAGATGAAAAGATATTAATTCTCCCCCCAATTTTTCTATATATTCAATTCCAAGAAAAAAATTTCAATAGGATTCTTTTTACTTGAAGTTCGAAAACTGATTCTAAAATTCATCAGAAAGAGATGCAGTTCCAAAATAGACACACACACAAATTATAAAGAACATTATGGTAGAACCCCTCCTCCCAAATGTCAAAACATTAGACAAAAACAGTACAGGAAGAGAAAACAGATCAACAGAGAGCCATCTAATATAAGAGAAATTCAAGTGAGCATTTTATAGCAGTGGGGAAAGAATGTGATACTCAACAAATAGCATTGAAATAATTGTATATCCATTTGGTAAAATATAGTTTCCTACCTCATACCATGTTCCAAATTAAATCTTAGGCTGATTAAATGTATTTGGACAAAATTACAAAATATGAGGAGAAAATATATGGTCAGTATTCTCATAATTTGGCAGTGGGGAAGCCTTCTTAAACAAGACTAAAAACTCAAAATTACAACAAAGAAAATTGGCAGATTTGACTATATAAAATTGTGTTTAACTCCTTATGGCCAGAGATACCAAACAAGAAGTTAAAGACTAGCTCTAGAGTCAGAGAGTACATTTGCAGCATGTATAACCTAGTATGAATATCCATAAAACATAAAGACTTCAACAACTCATTAAGAAAAAGATAAACATACTCATAGAAAAACAACAATGCTTATTAAGTGAGAATTCACAGAAACAGAAATATCAGTAGCCAGTGAATAATTAAAAAGTTGCTCTTATTAGTAATCGGGAAAATGTAAATAAGTGAAATTTTTCCTCCCGTGAGATTGATAAAACTAACAATATTGATAATATGCAAATTTCATCAGGAGTGGGTAAGAAAAATGGGCACTCTTATGTACAGAAGTTTGGAATGTAAGCTGGTACAGCCAAATTGGGGGACAGTTTAGCAAAATTTATGCAAATATAATAGGGAATACCCCTTCAAAGGACAGCTCCATGTTTGGCAATCTACCCCACAGAAACATTTGCTCATATGCACAATATATTTTGTAACAGCAAAATATCGAAGTAACCTCTAGTCATCTATAGTAGGATGGTGGAATAAATAGCTACATCTATACAGTTATGCAGCTATACAAAGAATGTGATATATCCTTTCATATGTCCTAACATAGACCCCAAGATATAATGTTAAGAAAAAGAACAAAGTCATGGAAAAATATTGAGAGTAAAATCTCATTTATATTTTAAAAATTGTATATATGTATGTGGGTATGTCTACGCATACATAAGTATATAAATGTATCCCCCAAAACATTTGGAAGAATGTCTTCTCTGGAGAAGAGAATGAAATTAGAAAAAAAAAGAGTGATGAAGGAAGATTTTTGTTTTACTATATATAAAATAACTTATTTTTTTTAATTATGATGAATATGTTTTATTTTTCTAATTAAAAAAACTAAAACTTTGAAAATCCAGAAGAAAATATCTTACAAGAAAAAAGTATACTACCATATATAAAGGAATAATTGTGCATTGAGATGTAGCAATTCTACCCTTTATTTTTTTATTCATTAACTCAGTAAAGAAATATAGAACGTGAGGGGGGAAAAAGTAAGAGAACAAATTTGTAACTGAAGTGTAACCAAATATGTAGATTAGAGGTTGATGTCTTCTCAATGCAGATTATATGTGGAGGAGAGGGTTCGGTTTCCACAGCAACACCACCAGCCCTAAAGAGAAGGCACAAAAGGGATCTTCTCTCCTCAGGAAGAAGTGCATGAAGTGTGTGCGAATTTTCTGAGCATCAAATTTACCTCTCATTGTTCATCCTGAGGGGGACTTTTTTCTAAATGCTCAGTCATGAAATCCATCACTGACTTAGAATGGCAAAAGACAAAATGAAATGTTTGACGAGGTGCTCGGTCACCTTATCTGAACCCCATCAGTAGTGATGCCAGTCATCTCTGGGAGTCCACGCATAGGTGCTAGAACAGCAGTATAATCTCTTGCTCCACTTTTGGTCTGGGGCATGCTGTTTTGCCTGGATGTGCTCTTTCCTTCTTAAAATGTAGGCTTGGCTTTTAGAAAGCTATACATGGTAGATGCTTATATAAATTACCTGAAATTCTGTATTTTCCTACTAAAATGTAATCCTTTGTTGTGCCATGAAGAACGACCTTAGAAAAATATTACTTGTCAGCTAGGTTGAGGTTTTTTTTTCCTTCTCTTTCAGACATCTCGAGATCTGGCATGTTTTATACAGTTTGAAAATGTCAACATTTACTATGGGATTCAGTGTAAAATGAAATACAAAGCACCCACTGACTACTGCTTTGTTTTAAAGGTAGGTTTAAGAAGTCCTTACTTTAGATCTGTAAGCAATTTAAGGTAATGTTTCCTTTTAAGAAGAAAAATGTTAAATGTTATACAGTTAACTACAAGTATAACATAATAAGCTTTTTATTGTAAACCAAAATAGGAAAGGGGGAGACATTTCTACCAACTCAGATCATTTCTCCAAAGCCTGTTATCTGAGTCTAAAACTTTCAAGTCAGTCTGTCTGGATTTCTTCACCACTTTATGAAAAAGAGAACTCTACATTTTGAACAAATTTTAGTTACTATTTTATTGACAAGACAATCAGTCTTTTAGTTCTGTGTTTATCAGACTCTTATTCCATTGTAAGACATTTTTAGAAATTAGCAAGTTGACAAGATTTTCTAGAAAAATATAGAAAATACAAAAAATAGGAAAATAGATCTTTTTCTAAAAATAGCCTTACTGGGTCTTGAAACTTTTTAAGGTGTGTATTATCAAAAGGCAATATGTATTATCAGGTGTCTGGTAAGGTTGACATTAGCACCATATTTTGGAAGCTTGGGCAGAAGTAACTTTTATTTGCCAGCTGTAACGACTGACCCCTAGAAATGGACTCAGGGAATTTATGCAGCTGTTCTGGCTATGCCATTGTCTCCGACCTCACAGATTCCTTTCCCTTCACAGCCTCACACCAGAGAGTGGGGGTTAGCCCATTCCACTTGGCCCCGGTGCAGGGCTGTGTACAGAATTTCTTTTTTTTCCTACAAATATACTTCATTTTTTATTATTTTTTTAATTGAAGTATAGTTGCTGTGCAATGGTATATGTTACAGGTGTACAATATAGCGATTCACAATTTTTAAAGGTTACACTCCATTTATAGTTATTATAAAATATTGGCTATATTCCCTGTGTTATACAATATATCTTTGTAGCTTATTTTATACCTAATGGTTAGTACCTCTTAATCCCCAACCCCAATATTGCCCCTCCCTGAAATCCCCCAGAATCTCTCCTTTCTGAATCGGTGTTCCTCTGTTTCCTTCTGGGAAAGAAGTCTGTGGAGCAGGTGTTAACGAGACCAGGTTCCTGGTGAGGGACCTTTGTAGGTCCGTCACCCACCCACCCCCAGGAAGACCCCATTACCATGTTTCTGGAAACGTCCGAAGCTGGACTCCGTGTGTGCATATGTGCTCCTGGCAAAGCTGTCACCTCTCCCGAGGAAGTGGGCCAGTCTATACTATAGGTTTACATCATTTTCACAAATTAAGGACAGTGCTTACATTTACGTTGGTAGCAAACGTATTCTTTGTCAAGAACGCTGTCACTGGGGATGATCATGAACCCACTCCATCGTTTCAGAGGCGCCCACACTCGTGTGCCACTGTCACACACCTGTTACTCCAGGAGTCGGGTATCGCCTTGACCCCACCATTCTCAAAACCCCGCTGGGGCACAGGCAGCCTGGGCACCCCCTGCTGCTGCTCCCATTTGTCTTTTAAAAATGCAGCAGTTTGAAGGAAATGCCATTTCTTTTCTTTTTTAATTAACCTTTGAGAATTGTACATCCATATGCAGTTGTAAGAAATACTACAGAGAGGTCCCATGTGCCATTTACCTAGTTTCTTCCAATGGTAACATCTGGCAAAACCGTGGTACCATGTCATAACCAGGATATTGACATTGGTCCAGTCAAGATTCAGAGCATTCCCATCACCACAAGGCACCCTCCTTTATAACTACACCCACTTCCCTCCTATTCCCATTCCCTTCTTACCCCCTGGCCACCACTAAGCTATTCTTCATTTCTATCCCTTTGTCAGAAAGTGACATTTCTTAATGAACAAAAAGCACACGAGAAATGTTTCATGTGTAATGCAATGATTTAAGCACTTTCCATATATTAACTCACTTAATCCCTTTATCAGCCTCATGAGGTGAGAGCCACAATTCTCCCTAGTGTGTAGATGTGGAACCTGGGCACAGAGACTCCCGACCAGGAAGTGGCTGAGCCAGGATGAGAAGCCGGGCGGTGGCCCAGAGGCCATTCTCTCAGACACTGTTTGCTAGGACACAGAATCTCTTCTCTGCCTCCCCTCAGCCCCAGCCGCCCTTGAACTTTGTCTCCATTGTGTTTCTGTCTGCGCCCATGGCCCTTGTTTGCAATCCTGAGACCCTGAGAAATTACCACAACGGAGGCCCTCCTTTGCACATGGGCGTGCAGTGCACCTCTGCAGCACTGCCCACATCCCTTAGGTAGGGAGAAGGTTTTGGAGAGAGGTTCTGAAATGCTCGTCAACAAACTGGCTGAATCAGAGTCAGGGGAGGCTGGTTAGAAATACAGGTTCCAGGGCCCTGACCCACTGAATCAAACCGTTTAAGGATGGGGCCCAGGAATCTTCGTTTTTCCTCAGCACAGTCAAGTTTTGCACTCAGAGGATCAGAATGTGTTCTGACTCTAAGCGTCAACAGTCAGGGCTTATCAGCTGGTGATGAAATCCACTTCAGAGCGGACAAATAGAATGAACGTTGTCAGAAGGGGGCAAGGGCCCAAACCCATGGCCAGGGTTCAGAGGCTGGAGGAGGGATTTCCAGCAAGAGAAAGAAGAGCTCTCAGACCTAGAGGTTCCCAGGCTGAGGATTTAGACCCACTGAGCAGGGTGGGAATGCGGTTTCTGGTGCTGACTCACAAGCTTGGAACTAGGTCCCAGAATCATGGGCTGAACTATCTGATCTGGGACACAGGTCACCCTGGGCTGCACTGAGCATGGCGACACTGAGACCCAGGGCAGGGCCTCCCAGATGGGAGAGAGGGCTCAGAGGTGAAAAAAAAGCAGGCCAGGCCTGATGATCCAAGAACAAACAAGAATCAGGACAAACAACCCAAGGGGAACACACATTTCCCTTTTCTCAGAATGATCAGTTCTGTTCTCAAGCCAGTTTCCTTACGGGCAATCACCCTGCTTATTTTGCTCTTAGCCATGCTTCTCAGTTCCTTCCCGAAATATTCGGAATTTCTATTCATTTGCTGAGTAAAAGTGTCTGTCATCGTTGGGAGAACCTAATTTGTTTATGAACATTTTGGTCATTTATGTGCCTTTCTGTCCACTGTGAGGGAAAAAAATTCTTGATATGCAAATATTTCATGAGGGTGAGCAGATTTACAGAATTCAAAGAATGTGCACATACATTGCAAAAGGAGTTGGAGATTATGGCGAAGCATGTTAAGAGATCGTGTGATTCCACAGACATGCAAGGGCTGAGAAGTTCAGCCCGGGAGTTTCTTACTCAGGATAAACTCACGGATTATGACAGTCCGTGGTGGGGCGCTGTCGGGAAGATGAGAATTTGAGTCCTGGCCTTGTCACCTGGCACATTGTCATCGGGACTCTCTAAGCTTCATTGCCCTCTGCTACAAAGTGGAGATAAGAACACTTCCTGGGGACTTCCCTGGTGGTGCAGTGGTTAAGACTCCTTGCTTCCACTGCATGGGGCACGGGTTCGATCTCCCTGGTCGGGGAACTAAGATCCTACATGCTGCATGGCACGGCCAAAAAGATTAATAAACAAATTTTTTTTTTAAAAGAACACTTCCTGTGCAGATTAAACAATATATGCCCATAAGACCATTAGTGCAATGTCGAGAGACATAGCCAGCAAGCAAGAACTGGAAGGCATTCTTACTGCACTCTAGAACCAATTAAATATTTCTATTGACCAGTGGTTCTCAAACTTCAGAGTGCATGGGACTCACCAGGAGAGCTGTTAAAACACAGCTGGCTGGGCCCCCAGAGTTTCTGATTCTGTGGGTCTGGGATCAGGCCTCGGAATTTGCACTTCCACCAAGTTCCCAGGTGATGTTGATGGCCCAGGGGCCACACTCTGAGAAGGCAGTAGAGACATCACCTGGTCTTTAAGAGGTTGAGCAATATGGTCAATAACTTTGTATGGTGACAGATGGTTACTAGACTTACCCTGGTGATCATTTCATAATGTAGGCAAGTATCACATCACTGGGTAGTATACCTGAAACTAACATAATATTGTACCTCAACTATATTTCAATTTTTAAAAATTAATAAGTAAATAAAAAAGTTTTTTAAGAGGCTGACCATATGCACAAAAAAGATATCAGAGGCTGTCCATACTCACAGGAAAGGACTTGGTACCCCAGAATCATTTCTGCCCTTGTGCTCTTTCTTTGATGCACACTCCCCTTTCCTGTGAAGTTGCTCCTTTGTGAATTTTTTCTCACTGCATTCTGAGGTGAGGTATGATGGGGCAGTGGAAGTGACCATCCTCCAGGAGGAATTATGTCTCTATTGAGCTCCGTTGAGAGGTGGTGAGGGGTCATGGAAAGAGTTCTGGAATTCTGCTCCATCATTCACCTATTCCCTACCCTTACTCTGCTACATTTTCTTCACAGTCTGAAATTACATTACTTAGTGTTTTGTATTTTTATTGGCTTTCTCCCCTAGTAGAATATAAATGCCTAATCAAGTATGAGCTCACCTTAACCTGATGACATCTGCAACAATCCTGTTTCCAAATAAGGTCACATTCACACAGATACCTCAACAGAGGGTTAGGACTTCAGCATGTCTTTGGAGGGGACACAATGAAACCCAAAATACCCACCTACTTTTCCAAGCTAGAAATAGAGAAATCATCCTTGAAGTCCCTCCTCTCCCCTCTGTTGTCCAGTCCCTAAGTTCTGGTTTCTGTGAGAGACGGCTCTCATGCAGCCCTCTCTGTCTGTTCTTCCGCCTCACTCCACGGCCCCAGCCACCACTGCTGCCTGGATTCCCTGCTGTTCCAAAGGTCTGATGGCCCCACTGCCTAGAGGACAACGTCCAGATGCTATTTTGACACAAGGCCCTTGACTCCACTTCCTCTCCAGCTGCTTTTCTGCCTCTTCTTTCCATGGCTCCCAGGTCCTGGCCACACAGAATTTCTACACGTTCCTCAAATGTATTATAACATTCTGTCACTTTGTCCAAAGAGCCTTTCTCTGGTTTCCAACTTTAACTACGAACTTTACCATGTCATAGAGTGATCATACATTTGTTTACATATGTCTCCCCCAGTGACATCCCAGCCGCCACTTCCTAAGTACGGCATGAGCCTTTCTTTCTCATCTCTGTCTGCCTAGGGATTGGTATATTTCTGAGCACCCAGAGGTAGCTGTTGAATGCACAGGCCCTTGGTTCTTGTTATGGTTCTGCCACTCCCTTTGACCTTGGATAAATGGCTTAACTTCTCTGGTCTCCCACTGGTAAGTTCAGAGGATCTGTAAGATCCCTTTGAACAACGATCTGCAGTTGCCCTGACCTTTGTGTGCTGCGTGGCACATCCAGCAGGAGCTTCTCTTTCTGTGGTCAGGAGCAACCAAACCAATGGTGGAAGAGTCTAACCAGTGGCATGGAGCCAACATTTTTCCTTAAACGTCTTTGCGAATATTTTTTCAGCTAAAAGCTCAAGGGAGTAAACCCCTTGGCAAGGTCCTAAGACACGACAGAAGCATGAGCACAGGAACTTGCTGGATGATGTCCTGGGAGCCTAGAAGGTTCCTGCCTTCACGAGGGAGCCAGAAAGGAGCCCACTAGGCAGCTCATCTTAGAATCATAAAATCTGAGTATCACGAGAGACCTTCAAGGTCATCTGATGCTTAATTCTTCTGCATACAGTCTTAGTACACATGTGACATAAGGAAGTTGGTGAGACGCACCCCACTAAAGTTGGAGAGAATGAACCAAAGTCTATACTTCGACCTCCTGATCATAGGAGGAGCCATAGTTAGAACTCTAGGTCAAGAGTTCTTGCCTCTCTTTTGTGCTCAATAGCCATTATGCTTAAGGGAATGACTACATTTTAGTCTATTTGGATGAAGTACATACTTAAGAAATTGTTGATTGTGCTGTTTTGTTTTTTTTTAAATAAATTTATTTATTTATTTATTTATTTTTGGCTGTGTTGGGTCTTCGTTTCTGTGCGAGGGCTTTCTCTAGTTGTGGCAAGCGGGGGCCACTCTTCATCACGGTGCGCGGGCCTCTCACTATCGCGGCCTCTCTCGTTGTGGAGCACAGGCTCCAGACGCACAGGCTCAGTAGTTGTGGCTCACGGGCCCAGTTGCTCCGCGGCATGTGGGATCTTCCCAGACCAGGGCTCGAACCCGCGTCCCCTGCATTGGCAGGCAGACTCTCAACCACTGCGCCACCAGGGAAGCCCGATTGTGCTGTTTAAGTGGATCCCTCTACCCAGACAGTTGCTTTCATTGCAAGCACAATACAGTTTAAGTCTGCTCCTGGGAACCTGGCTTTCCCATGACATGACATGCACCAAAAAACAAACCAAAGAAATTTTAATATATCAAGCCAAAGGTAACAAGATCAAATTTTAAAATTCCTCCAGAAACAAAACAAAACAAAACAACAGCTGCTTTCTAAGAACTATAGGCATGAAATTGCTGGAGAGACCCATGTTTTGCCCCTCTTACAAGACAGTCAGAACAGGAATGTGGTTGGAAGTTAGGGAGCTGTTTCTGGTGCTGAAAGACAAGGATGTTCTGTATGACCAAGGACCCGTGACTCTCCTTCCCCTTCGTGCCTGTCCATCACTGTTCTGTTTGATCAGGAGCTCCTGGAAGGCCTGGATGACCCCTAGTGCAGCACCTAGCTCATTGCCACTTAAGATTAGACAGAAATATTCCTTCTCTGCGCCATCCATCTGGAGGCCAAAATGGCCCATTTGGGTAAGAGATGACAGAAGACAGGGTGAAACCCTGAATTCCTGGTGGCAGAAATAACCCTAGGACTGATGGGGAGTCACAAAAGCATTAATTCCTTGACATAAGAATTACATCAGGTAAGTTCCTTTATCTGATAAATGGAGAAACGATTTGGATTTCTTGTAGGGCTAGAAATGTGATAAATGTGAAGGCTTTCAACTGTTCAAAAAGCAGGAATGAAAATGATTATTGATAATACAGTAAAAAATGCTTGTGATAAATCATGTCACCGCTTTCTTAAATTCTTTCCAAATTTAGCCTCTGTAAAAAATATACTCCTGTTCCTAATCCTAAAATTGCTACCGGTAATTTTGGCCACCATCTCAGGAAATCTCATACACTGTGAGAATTTTTAAAATGTTTTTGAAAGGTGCTAATAAGTGAAGAGCTTATAAACGGTCTTTGAAATGGCTTTTTCTAGCATCCCCAAATTCAGAAGGAATCCCAGTATATCAAGTATCTCTGCTGTGATGATGCAAGAATGCTAAATCAGTGGGTTACGGGAATCAGGATCGCCAAGGTGAGAGAGCGTTTGGACTCACCCTATCTTTGCTAACCAGCCTCCTGACCTGGGTCCAGTCTTTGTGCTACTGAGAAACAGCTGATCCATTCTTACTGAGTCAATGCCATTAACGGGTCAATGCCATAGATATTACCTTGTTTATTTGCCCATTGGTTTTTTTAAGTAAGTGAGAGTGGTCGATACGTGGACCTCTCCCATGACCTGAGAGTCAGGGATTTACTTTCATATGAGACGTCTCAGATATTGATGTATGGAGAGCTTTGCAAGTGTTGTGTGTAATTAAGAAACACGAGATACAATCTGCAGTAGAATTACATAAAGATATATGTCATCACAGTGCGTGGCTAAAGCTCTCCTCTAATGGGGAGGTGAAAGTATTACCTGACTCTGCTAATCTGGAAAATTATTTAACATATGAAAACATGATTTGTGGATTTTTTAATTGAAATACATCTACTAAAAAAAATCTCAGGAAAGGAATAAAAAGAGTAGTCATGAAGTCCTTTTTTCCCTGAATTTGCAGTTTGCAATTGAGTGCAGAATTTGGGATTACTCTGTTGCTTCTTTTGTGTTCTCTCCCTAGTATGGAAAGACGCTCTATGATAACTATCAGCGGGCCATGGCCAGGGCAGGGCTTGCCTCTCGGTGGACAAACCTGAGCACTGTCAACGCAGCCCCACCAGCCCCGCCTTCTACAGGTACCTTGCAGAGGGGAGAGTCTGACACCTGTTCAAAGCTCAGAGGTCATGTTCAAACTTATCTAATGTACTTCATAGAAACAGAACTTTGTAGACACTGTACAGAATACATTCCCACCTGATGGTCAAATTTAAGATCCCGCCCCCGCCTCACACACACACTTGTATCTATTTCTTTATAAGTGACTTTTAGCAAAGCTCTGACCCTTTTTTCATGATATGCTTGTGGACAAGATGGTTATCACCAGCTTAGGGTGAGCTTGTAGGGAGCTGTGTCTCATCACAGTATAGATGTGATGTTTGTTCAAGGCTCCATTAGTGCCCAGCAAGCTGCTCACACCAACGGTGAGATCATTCCTTGGTGTTTTGCCTGAATAACATCATGGCTAGAGCCCCATACCCAATTCTGGACATCACATTTTAATGGTAATATAACAGCTACTGGTTTATATTTTTAAGAAGGAGGCAAGACATTGAGGGATGGAGTGGGTACTACGCATTGCTTTATATACACATTATTTCTTGTCCTTACAACCACCCTGCAAGGTATACATTATTATCCTCACTCCACAGTTGAGAGAACTGAAGCTTGGAGAAGCTAGTATGTAGTACTTCTCAGTGGTTGAGCTGTGATTCAAACACATTGTCTTTATGATAAATAATGGTTGGAAGAACTTGAACCATTTGTGGCCAGTGATTTAATCAATTGTACCTCTTAATGAAACCCCAATAAAAACTCTAGACACCAAGGCTTGGGGGAGCTTCCTGGTTGGTGAACAAGTCAATGAACCAGGTGGGTTACATGCCCTGACCCCACAGAGAAAGGGGTCCACGTCCAGGACCCACCCAGACCTCGCCCTGTGGGCGTCCTTTATAATAAAACTGTAATGGGTGAGTATAGAGCTTTCCTGAGTTCTGCAAGTCATTGTGGTGAATTATTGAACCTGAGGGGGTCGTGGGAAACTCTCAGTTTATAAAGGGCTGGTCAGAAGTGGCAGGTGGCTGGCACTGAAGTGGAGGCAGCCTTGTGAAGGTTGTACCTTAAACCTGTAGAGTCTGGTGCCAACTCCAGGAGGTGTCAGAACTGAATTACAGTCCACCCACTTGGGTGGAAACAGAGCCCACATCTTGCCAGAACCTTAGCTCTACCAGTTATGTGTGTGTGTCAGAGGTCGTTGGGGATTTGGGGGTGCTGTGAGATGCTATTTTGATAGGGCACCACATCCAGACACAGGCATCCCTCCCATGAAGTTCCCAAGAGAAAGAGATATAGACACAGGAACCATGGCAAATAGAATTCCATGTTTGATCAGCTGGGCTAGTGTTCATAACTCCCAATTCAAGGCTACCTGTTAGAACAAGCTAGAGCATGTGGTTGAAACTCAAAGCCTGAAATGGGCATCTCTCTCCCCTAAGTTTCAGCCCTAGCCAGAGGCAACTATAACACCAGGGATTTAAAGAAAAAGAGGAAGAAAAGAAGGGAGCAAGAGAGGAGGGAGGGGAAAAGGAAGGAAGGAAGTGAGAATGACTGGGTTGGCTCTCAACCCACAGGACTCTGCCCACCGTTAACCTAGTATATAGGAAATCTGGAGGTTGAGAAAAGGAGAGGGTAGGGGGAGTGAGGCTTCTCCAGCGTGGGGAGAGGGATTGGGACAGCCTTTCCTCCTAGAGGGCTCGGCATACGGTAGACACTGAGTCCATCACAGATCTGTCGACATCAACCACAACCGGGCCCTTAATACTGCCTGTGGCTCTTACTGTGTTTCTCTAGACCAGTGGTTCTCGACCAAGGGAGACGTGGACCCCCAGGGAAGACTTGGCAATGTCTGAAAACATGTTTGGTTGTCATGCGTTGGGGGGTGCTTGTGTCATCTAATGGGTAGAGGCTAGGGATGCTGCCTGTCCTGCGATGCACAGGACAGCCCTGAACAACAAAGAATTTGCCAGTCCCAAATGTCAGTAATGTTGAGAAGACCTATCCCAGTCAGTGTAATCTCCTAGTTCCTCTAATTGTTTCAGACATTCTTCACTCTCCTCAGATTTCCAATCTCTAGCCCCTTTACTCTCAGCAAAAAAAAAAATGGAACCATCAACTTTCCACCACCAAACCCAGTGACTTACCTGCATCTACACCCATCCTAGCCCGTGTCTACTGTGTTACCTCCTAACAAGGGCCGATTCTTCCATGCATGCTCTCGTCCCCTATTCTTGCCCCAACTGGAGTCTTGCAGCGCAACTCTGATGCTGCCCCTGGAGTTAGCTCAGACCCCAAAAGGGCACAGTCCTAATAAGGCTGCCCTTCCTTCAGATGCCAGCCGCACTTCAGGGGTCCCCAGGCCACCCAAACGTTTGACCTACCGGCCACAAATCTGGGGGTTTCCCAGAACCCCCTTAGGTTCAACAGTTCAACTCACAAAACTTGGGAGAGTACTATCCTTATTGTTACAGTGTTATTATAAAGTATACACTGGGACTTCCCTGGTGGTGCAGTGGTTAAGAATCTGCCTGCCAACGCAGGGCACACGGGTTTGGTGGGGAACCTCTGGTCCGGGAGGATCCCACATGCCGCGGAGCAGCTAAGGCCGTGTGCCACAACTACTGAGCCCGCGTACTGCAATTACTGAAGCCCGCTCGCCTAGAAGCCCATGCTCCACAACAAGAGAAGCCACCGCAATGAGAAGCCCATGCACCACAACGAAGAGTAGCCCCCGCTCACTGCAGCTAGACCACACGCAGCAATGAAGACCCAACGCAACCAAAAAATAAAGAAAGAAAAATTTTTAAAAATTAAAAAGTAAGTAAAGGATACACATCAGGACCAGCCAAATGAAAGATGAATAAGGTGAGGTCTAGGAGGGTCCCAGATGAAGAGCTTCTGTGTCCTCTGGAATCAGGGTGCATCACCCTTCCAGCACATGGATGTATTCACCACCAGGAAAGCACCCCTGTCCAGATTTTTTATTGGGATTTCATTTCATCGACATGATTGATCAAATCATTGACCACGTGACTGAACTCAATTTCTAGCCCCTGTTCTCTACTCTGCCGATGTCGGGCTGGCCCAAAGCCTCAACCCTCTAATCAGTCGTTTGGTCTTCTGGTGACCAGCACCCATCCTGATCACCTTGTTTGCATAAACTCAGATGTGTTCCTAGGGGCTGAATAACAAAGACACTCTGATAGCTTGGAAAATACCAAGTTCTGTGCCAGGAACCCAGGACAAAGACCAGAGAGATGCATGATTATGCCATTCTCTTCTACTTTCTCTCCTGCTCTACTGTTTTTTCTCATCAATATTGCTCCCTTCTTCAAAGGAACAAAATCAAATTTCAAACCCTCCTACAACTCCAAATCCCCCTCCAGCTAGTGCCCCATCTGACAAGCAACTATTCTAAAAGGTGGACCATATTTGCTGTCTCCATTTTTCTACTTCCTTTTCACTCTTCAACCCATTTCAGTCAGGCTTCTGTCTCTACTACCTGGTGGAAAATGCTCTTGCTAATCTCACCAGTGGCCTCTGTGTTGCTAAATCAAACTACTGTAAACCCCTCTTTTTAGTCCACCTTTCAGCAACCCCAACACAACTGACCACTCCTCCTTGAACCAATCTCCTCTCTTGGCTTTCCAGATATCACACATTCCAAGTCCCCCACCCCGCCCCCCAACTTCTCTGACCACTCTTTTTTAACCTGCTATAGCAACTCTTCTTCTTCTTCTTCTACCCCACCTTAAACTAGCCAAGACCCATCAATCCTAACCCTATCCTCATTTTACACTATCTCCCTAAGTGATCTAATCCACCCCCAGCACTGTGTATGAGCTGACCACCTATAGCTACATAAATCCAATCCAGGCTTCTCTGTTGACCTTCAAACCCATGTATCCAACTGTCTGCTCACTGGCTTCACGTGGATCCATCCCAGACACCTCAAACTCAACATCTGCAAAACTGAGCTCATCCTCTTATCCTCCAGACTTGCTCCCCCATTGTTGTTCTCTGTTTCCATAAATAACATCATCATCTGCCCCATTGCTCCTGCAGAAAACATGCAGGAAAACTCACTCACCTCCAAATCCAGTCACTCCTAAATCCTGCCGATTCTACCTTCTGAATATTGGTCAAATCTGTCCATGCCTGTTTGTCTCCATTGCCTTCAAATCCTAGCCACCATGATCTTCACTTGGCCCCATGGGGTGGTGCTTCAGCCCTTCAGATGCCTTCCACTGCTCTCAGATTAAGTCCCCAGTCCTTAGCAAGGCCACCAAAACCTGCATGAAATGAGCCTCGCCCATCTCACTTGCCTCTTTCCCCACCCCTGTCTTCCTGTTTCTGCCACAGAGCCCATCTGCTTTTCCCACTTTTTCAAAGCCCCAAGCACCATCCTTTTTCAAGGAGTTCTCAGATGCTCTTCCTCTATTTATGACACTCTTTGATTTCATGCGGCTAAT
Source organism: Balaenoptera ricei (assembly GCF_028023285.1). NCBI lineage: Eukaryota > Metazoa > Chordata > Mammalia > Artiodactyla > Balaenopteridae > Balaenoptera > Balaenoptera ricei. The sequence continues at coordinate 19,129,069 of NC_082640.1, forward strand.
TCCTGCCCAGCCTCAGATCTCAAATGAATTGTCCTTGGTAGGCCAGTCATAATTAATAATCTGTGTGATTATTAGTTTAGTATCTGTTCCCTCCTCCAGACACTGAAGGAAATCATGAGGTCAGGGACTGTTTCTGTCTGGTACATCATAGTTTTCCCAGCACGGACCGCAGTGCTGGGCAGATAACAGGCACTCGGCTAGAATTCGAAGATGGTTGGGACGACAAATGGAAAAATGAATTAATACCTGGTAGGGTTTCTCTGAGGGTGAAGTAATGTGAATGCCCTTAATACTAAATGCAAAATGCATGTTCATTCCGTTTCTCCTAAATGAATTCCTTAAATCCAATTTTTGAAGAACACCATTGCAGCAGTCAGATGAGATGTCCATTGATCAAAAAGGAGGATCTTTCCCACGATGGAATGTCCGTTAGTAGATAGTAAATTAACCCATCTTGGTTCTGCTGTAGAGTCTTATTTATCAAAATTAAGCCTTGCAGCCCTACAGAGAACAAATGTGCTGAGCTCTTAAAATAAACCATACTGAGAGCATCCCTGCTTATTACTAAATGCTTCCATTTGAGCATCTAAGGGGAAAAAAGTCCTCAATTTAAACTGTCTTTCAGTTTATGCCTTAGAATGTATTGCCATGAGCACCTGCTGGGTGGGATTTTAAGCTCTAAAGAGCTACATTAGTGACCAGCTCAGAAGGAACTGAAGATGATGAGCTTAGAAGGAAGGGAAGCCACTTTCAAATAGAACGTGAAGTTCATTCTTCTCAGTTATACACATACGTACACAATGACCGTGATCACATCTTAGCAACAAAGACCCGCTTGAAATGACGCCATCTCTTAAAATTCAGTTCTTCTCGTATATTATTGTCCAAGTCTCTCTCTTCGCCTAAACTCATCACACAAAATCACTAGGGCTCTTGGAAGGTGTTTAAGGGACCCATGTCCGTCCGGGAGCCCGGGACAAATCAAACCATACGTTCCTTGCAACAGCCCTCTTCCCCCCGCCGCCAAAATTAAGGTAAATGTCAAGAATAGTGTTGAAAAAACAAATGTTCCTTGGGATCAGAGGAGTTACTGGCTGATGGGCTCACTTGAACCTCGGGCTGTTTGGGGCACTAGTCAGGGAGCCTCCTTCATCACCCCAACAACTGTTTTCTGAGTCATTGGCTTACAGAGTGGGGGTCACCCACAGAGGACAGTTTTCCTGGGCCTTGGACCCACGAGAGACAGATCAGAACAAGAACTGCAGCCGAGGAGACCTGGCGCGGGCACTAACTCTCCCTGGGCAGGACCTGCTATAAAACCATCTGATAGAGCCTGGAGACAATCAACCCCAGGCCCCGTCAGTCTGATGCCTCCTCCGCTTCAACTTTTCATCTGGAATCCCTTTCCTCTCCTGCCCTCTCCCTCTTCACATGGTTGACCCAGAGTCCTGGAGAGGCAAGGCCAAGTGGTGCAGGGTCACTGGCTGGGAGTCAAACCACAGGCGATTTGTGCGCCTCTGCTGTGATTACCCAACTGAAAATCCTGAGGCACCGTTCTACATCCAAAGTGTTTAGCAACAAGTAATGTATTCTTGATAAATGGCAGGGTTTTTTCTTTTATATTAAGAAACAGCCGTGGAGGCTTTTTTTAGTACTTATTAAATGATTTTATGACTTTAGCCACTATTTTTCATCAGGACTCTTTTGTGGCAATTGGCAGAAATCCAACTCAATCTAGTTTAAGCAACAAAAACCAAGGGGGAGAGATTTATTACGGCACAAAACTAGGAAATCCAGAGGTAGGCTGCTTTCAGGCACAGTGGGATCCAGGGGGTTAAGCGAAGTCATCAAGATAGTTTCTTTCTTGGGCAGTGTCCCCATGAGGTGGCAAGGACTGCCACTGGCTCTCTAGGCTAACATTTGTCACACAGCTGGAAATCTTAGTACAAAGGGAAAGCCCCACTTCTGAAAACGCCCCAGGAGGGCTCCATTGCATGCTTATACTTAAATCACGTAGCCGCACTGAAGAGGATGCCAGTACAGGTGGTGGGATCGGCCCTTTACAAACCACATGGGTGAAGAAGGCGATGAGGGATCAGTCCCCTCCTGGGAATGCACTTGAGTTCTGTAAAACATGCGGGTCTCATATATGTTTAATAAACTTCCCACCCCGAATTCCTTTGAGGTCTGCCAGAGAGACGTGGCAGCAGGAGGGGTGGTGTTGCTACTTGACAGCTGGGACATTAATACTGTGACCCCAGGACAACCTAGGTCCGAAATCGGTGGCACCTACAGGATATACGAGTTATGTGGGTACCCATGGGTTGTCTCAGGATGGGGCAGAGAACCCACAGAAAAGATTAGACTTCCTGGTAAAGGGAAGACAGCAGCTTGGAGCATCTGAGAGATTGCTATAGACGTGACGTCTTTTGTTCCCACAGACTGGCAAAGACCTAGACATCCTGGTTACATAGCAATGTGCACTATGTTGTTGAGAAATCAGACTGTGTGTGTTTGGGCAAAAGAAGCAAAAAATATATATATTGATGATTTGTGCCCTTTAAAGGAATTTCCCCTAACTGTCTTCAGTATTCAGCTTTGGTTTCTGTTTATACAAAGGTGTTTCCATTACCTGTAAAGAAAGATTTTGAATATGCAAACAAAGAGGGAAGAGGGGAAAGAGAAGAGACCAAAGGAAATGAGGAGATGGAGCACTTTGGAATCTAAGGGGTTTAAATATCTCAGGGGCAGCATGGGATGGGACGCAAGACCTTATGAAAAACTCTTAAATTTAAACATCCTAAGACCTTAAGATGTTTAAACCTGTTACTTTCCGCCCTCCAGAGCAAAGATGTGGCCAATCAGAGAGAGACGTTAAATAGTCTTAGAGAGAATCTCGTGTTTATGTGGCACACGGTGTAAGTTCTGACAGCACGAGCAGATGTGCCGAGGAGGGCAGCTCTGCACAAGGAGATTGCTGCTCTTGCTGAATGAGGAGCATGCATTTTACAGCAAAAAGCTGACAGCAGAACAAGTTGTTATAGCCTGTTCCAGCCTTTTGATTGTATAAATGGACATGAACATCTTTTTATTCTGAAATAATTTCAAACTTACAGAAAAGTTGCAAGAATAATGCAAAGAATTTCCATAGACTCTTGACCCAGAGCACCGATACTGAATATTTGTCACGTTTGCTGTATCATCCCCCCTCTCCCCACCCCACCCCCCATATGTTGTCCCTAGACCTTTTTTTTTTTGGAGCCTCTTGAGAGTAGATTGACTATATTGTGTCCCTTTGTCCCTTAAATCTTCCCTTTGTATTTCCTAAAAAAAAAAAAAAAAAATTAAGGCTATTCCCTTACTAACCACAGTACAGTTATCAAATTCAGGAAATTTAACATTTCATGTTGATAGAGTATATTTACATAAACCACAGCCCATATCCCAGTTTTGCCAGTTGTCTCAATGATGCCTTTACAGCGATGCTCTTTCCTGGCACCGGTTCCGTCCAGATTTGGACTTTGCATTTAGGCATCATGTCTCTTTCATCCCCTTTCCTCTGGAACATTTCCTCAGCCTTTCTTTGTCTATCAAGACATTAACATTTTTTAAAGAATACAGGCCATTTATTTTATAGAATGTCCCTCAGTTTGGATGTGTCTGATATTTCCTCATAATTCATCTCAGGTAATGTGTTTGGGGCAGGACTAAGCTGCCGTGTCCTTCTCGGGGTATCCCAGTCGGAGGCATATGGTGTCTATTGCCCCTCATTGGAAACATTCATTCTGACCGCTTGGCTAACGTGCTGTCCAGTTTCTCTCCTGTGCAGTTTTTTCATGTTGTACTTAATAATTCGTACAGAGATACTTTGGAGGGCTGGCTCTCCTCCCCCCAGGATGCCCTCTCAGGAGCCAGAGACATCAACACACAGCTTCTTCCCTCTGACTCTCAAAACTGTGAAACCTCAGCTAGGCACACTTTTGTGCAAAAGGGCAAATTAAAAAGGCAGGAAAAGAAGCACATATCAGGACTTCCTGGGGAAAAAAATCTAATTTCAGGATATAGTGGGGGTTTGTATATTTTGCCCAATCCCCTCTGTCCACCTTTTTTTTTTTTTAATAAATTTATTTATTTTTGGCTGTGTTGGGTCTTCATTGCTGTGCGCAGGCTTCTCTAGTTGCAGCGAGCGGGGGCTACTCTTCGTTGCGGTGCACGGGCTTCTCATTGCGGTGGCTTCTCTTGTTGTGGAGCACGGGCTCTAGGTGCATGGGCTTCAGCAGTTGTGGCACGCGGGCTTCAAGAGCGCAGGCTCAGTAGTTGTGGCGCACGGGCCTAGTTGCTCCGCGGCATGTAGAATCTTCCCGGACCAGGGCTCGAACCCTTGTCCCCTGCATTGGCAAGCGAATTCCTAACCACTGTGCCACTGGGGAAATCCTGTCTACTGTTTTTGTGCTCAAAGTATTTTTTGTTGAGGAGAACATTCAAAAGTTGTTCCTGTATGTAGCATGGTATGAACCTGGATACATCCATTTAGGAAAAATCTTCAACAATTCTATTAAAAAGGAGGTTTTCAAGGTTCATTTTCCAGTCACCAAAAAGTTTTTAAAAGCAGAACATACTGTTCTCTAGGACCCCAGTTAATCCAGATTTTGTTGCTTGTATAAAGTATTCATTTCCCTGAATGTTTTGCTGAATTTCATGAAGTATTGTCTTAGAACCTCAGGTTTTTTTGAAAGCCCTGTGTACCTGTGAATCCTTTTGCTTTGGAGACATAAAACTGCTTTGTCTTTTCAGATTAACTCTGAAGAATGTTGAAAATACTTTGCCCACTCTTTTTTATTTGAAGTATAGTTGATTTACAATATTGTATTAGTTTCAGGTGTACAGCAAAGGGATTCAGGTTTTTTTTTTTTTTTTGGATTATTTTCCAGTATAGGTTATTACAAGACATTGAGTATAGTTCCCTGTGTTATACAGTAACTCCTTGTTGCCCACCTGTTTTATATACAGTAGTTTGTACCTGTTAATTCCATACTCCTAATTTTCCCTCCTGCCTTTGCCCATTCTTCTTGTCTCTCTTCCTCCCCCTTAGGAGTTAAAACAGGCACCACCCAGGCCAATGGTCAGATCCCCCAGGCAGCACATTCTATGAATACTGTTCTCGGAGAAGCCCAGAGACATGTTGAAACAACCAAGGTAAGACCCACTTCTATCAGACTGTCACCTGTAAGCCCATATTCTAAACCATTAGCAGTATTCTAATAACTGTTCTTTTAAAAAGAGAAAATAGAGTTCCAACAATTCAAAAGTCACTGTAATTTCATTTAGATAATTGCTTCATATATATATATTTACCTTAAAGTTACATAGGCTAGAATGGAAAATTAAAACCAACTATCACAGCTTCGGAAAAATGTAAGAATGTTTTTTAATGCTGAGGATTGGTAACTATTTTTAGTTTAGCTACATTTATTTTGACTGAAGCAATTTTTTTTTTAATTTTTTTTTTTTTTTATTATTTTATTTTTTTTTTTAATTTTTGGCTGTGTTGGGTCTTCGTTTCTGTGCGAGGGCTTTCTCTAACTGCGGCAAGCGGGGGCCACTCTTCATCGCGGTGCGCGGGCCTCTCAATATCGTGGCGCCTCTTGTTGCGGAGCACAGGCTCCAGACGCGCAGGCTCAGTAGTTGTGGCTCACGGGCCTAGTTGCTCCGCGGCATGTGGGATCTTCCCATACCAGGGCTCGAACCCGTGTTCCCTGCATTGGCAGGCAGATTCTCAACCACTGCGCCACCAGGGAAGCCCAGCAATTTTTTTTTTTTTCTTCTGGTTTAGTCAAGTGGTTTTAGCACTCTCTGAAAGTGGCACCTGCATTTTAAGCCCTTGGGATTTTTACTTATTTTTTCTGAATAAATTAGAGCAACATGTTAGTCAGAAGCCCTTTATTAAATGCTATCTGGACCCCGAACCAGATTAGAAGAGTACTGACAGGGTCCCACTATAAAATATTCATTATTGTATTTTTCTGTTAACGTTCTACATACGTCCTCAGGGTGACAGAGAAGAAAATGCATTTTAAAATAATTTCCAAATTGGTATAACATTCTCCATAACTTTTTTTTTTAGTAGAGGAGATTAATGAAGATTCATTTAAATCTATCTAAAAATTATAGCTAAAAGTTATAATTTAGTTATTAGTCCAATTGGTAACGACTCAATTGACTATACACGTTCCACTGAATATTTCCCGTGTATGATTCAAACCAGTCTTAAATGTGTTTCAGTAGTTTGCCACCTCATTCTCCCCTTTCATTTTGTCCATCAGCCAGTGGTGGGAACAGTTAAATCCTGTATTTATTGAGCTTCTTATAATTTTTGAAAACCACAATAGACCATTAAAAGTTGTGTTTCTCTAATATTCTTGTTAGCTTCTCAAGTCTGACAATCTCATCTTGCAGTGTACTTTCAGCGATTATTATTTTCATGGTTTTTGTAATGCCAGCTGAAGAGAAACATTTTTAAATGCTGAAAGCAATAAAAGGATCCCAGAATAGAAATCACTTAACTATGTGTGAACACTAATTCCCAAACTGCCTGTTCAGAATTTTTAAAAAAATACATCACCAGTTAATTTCTTATCATGCTAAGCAGTTGAACTAAATAAAATAAACTCAATCATAAGGGCACTTTGTTAGGGGAAAAAAAAATTTCTAATCTCCAGTGGCAAGAGGTTATTAAGCAAAGAAAGAAGAAAGCCCGATAAAATGTAAATTGCAACGATAACTATCACTAAAACAGAGGGATTCAATTCAGCTGCCTGAAACTCCAGGGGGAAGTTGCATTATATAAATATGAGGTGAGCCAGCTCAGGAACAACCTAGAGTCTCAAGACTGAGGGACTGAGCCTCCCCCTCGGGGGCAGACGCTTCCTAAATCCGGAGACTCACCTGTCCGGGAACTGTCATGTCCACGTGGCCGTGTGGTCAAGAATAAATGCTGTTGTCGCTTTGTTGAAGGAAAAGAAGCCCGGCCTCGGCAGCCACGACCCCGGAGCGCCCAGGGCCCAGCCCCTTCCCAAGTCCAGCCTGCCTCCGCCCCCTCCCGTGCGACGGTCCTCGGACGTCGGCTGCGGCAGCCCAGGGATGCCCCCCAAGGCCAAGGGCGCGGCCGCCGGCTTCCCCGCGCCGCCCCTCGACCTCCTGCCGCCGCCGCCGCCGCCGCCCCTGGAGGACGACGAGCTCCCTCCGCCGCCCCCCGACTTTAGCGACGCGCCCCCAGACTTCGTGCCTCCTCCACCGCCGCCGTCGTTTGCGGTCGACGCGGGGTCCTCGCTGCCGCCGCCGCCCCCGCCGCCCCCGCCCGCCCTCGCCCCCGAAGCCGCGAAGCAGACCCCCGTGGTGGTCAAAAGGCCGCCAGCTCCCCCCAAGAGGCAGGCGAACCCAGGACCACCCGGTGGGGGAGGCGGGGAGCAGGATTTCATGTCGGATCTCATGAAAGCTTTGCAAAAGAAGAGAAGCAACATGCCCTAAGGGAAACGTAGACGTGTCTTTGGGTGATGGGTGTAATCATTGCTAACCTCAAGTGCGTTTTTGCTACTTTGTTTCCGTGACATCTTGTTCATTTTAGATACAATATTGAAGCATTCAGACTAGAAATGCAAATAGGAAACGTCTCCCAGTTTCTCAAGTACATTCATAATCCTTAACCTAACACAGAATTTAGAATATCTGCCTGAATGTACATATCTTTCCTGTGTATTTCCACTTCAATGGATTTTATCTTCCCTTCCAAGTTAACTAAAATGATGTTTTATGTTCATTTATTTTATTATGTTATGAAGCATCAAATTAATAAAAGTTTAACTTTTTTTCCTTAAGATGGTATTTCTAGAAATATCAGTATAAATCTAGTGCAATATCAATTCTATTTTATAATATACTTGACCTTTTAAAAATCCTAGGCCTTCTAAAGTCTTGTTGATCTTCGACATATTTTCCATCTCCATCTCAATGACCTCCAGAACTTTCAGAAAAATCGAAAGAAGAAAAAGGGAAAACCAGGAGAGGTAGAGTGAATTTAGTTTCTTTGAGACTCATTGCTTGATTGATTGGAGTCTTGGACATACCCTAGTCTGGTTTTGGTTTTCTAATGGTTGAATAACATAGTAATTGGGGGAAAAAATAGTTTTTTAGATAGTTTTTGGATTCTCTGCTATTATAATGCTATAAGTTGCTATAAATAAAAATTTAGAGACAGGAAAAGGCAATCAGATTATATTCTTCAACCAGGAATGTTTTCCCTCAGATAAATTTAATGCTTAATTTTAACAACCAATTTATCTTAAGTTCCTATTACCCTTATCTCTCTTCACTTTCTAATTGGCTTCTGAGAGTCCTTTTAGATTTTCTTAGTTTTATTTCCATGGTTCTGTTTTATTATTTTTTTTAATGTAAAACCCCTCAAAATCTTCTTAAAGTAGGTAGAAAATAATAGCTAATGTGTTGGACTTCCCGGGCGGTCCAGTGATTAAGACTCCGCGCTTCCAATGCAAGGGGCACGGGTTGGGGAACTAAGATCCCACATGCTGGGCTGCGCGGCCAAAAATAATAATAATAACGAATGTGTTATTTTTGACTTAAGGAAGATAAGTAATCTTATGTTTTAATATTTGGAAAAAGTAAGCTCTAAATTGACATTTAAAACAACAATGAAAAAGCAAATTCAGATTTTAAAACCAAAATATTTATTAATTAAAACTGGTAAGGTGCACTAAATTTCTCCTAAGCATTGGGACCCATCACTATGGAAAAGGAGGGCTCAGAAGGTAGGACCCAGGGGACTGGGGAAGGGAAAGGGAGAGATGTGGTTGTTATGGGCTTCACAGATGACCCCCAAACCATCAATTCAAACATATTCCTAACTTAACAGAGAAGAAATGAGGCCTGAAGATGTGCTTAACCTACATCCCCCAGAGCTGGGTCGCCGCCCGGGTCTCCTAACTTCTATCCATACTGTACATTTACTTCATGGGGAAAAACTATAAAAATTCAAACATTAAAACGTTTGTGAGTTTTAGCATTAGATAATATGTATTTTAGAAAAGCTACGGAAAAGAATTAACTGATTTTGTGGTCAAAATATTGATATAATTTTGGTGGACCAAAATGTTGAATGCACTGTCTCTCTCCATCCCTGCCTTTATTACAGGATAGAAAACATTAGGAAATAGATGGTCCAGATGGTCCTTGCTTTGCAGAGTTCAACATGCACAAGTTTCAATTACCACAATTTAGTTAAATAACACTAGTCCCCAACATGGTTCACATTTGCTGCCATGCTATTTTAACTAGTAATTAGTTTTAACTAGTAGTTAGTAATTATGCAAAGTACAAACATCGCTATTAGCTCTTCAACCCACACATCACTACATAAATAACAGATACATATCATGAACAGTGACCAGTCGCATCCCTTCTTTCAGCACCGTTAGGGATTGATCAATTGATCGCTGCATATTTGTTATTCAGTTTATGCACAGACAGAAAAGTGTCTTAAGGTGATATGGTATTGTATGTATGTGTCTTAAGTCATTAACGTTTAGAGATACAGAAATATTCATAGATTAAATGAAACTATGCGAATGTCTTTAAAATACTTGGGAATATATAAATTATACCTCAATTAAAACAATAACTAGGAACAAGGGGGAGGTGTGTAGGGGTGTAAATGAAGCAAGATTATGCGTTGATACTTAATAAGCTGGTTGAATGGTAAATCAGGTTCATTAAACTATTCTCTTACTTTGGTAAATGAAAATTACTGTAACAGACAAAAAAGCTTGAGGAGTACAATTAAATTATATTCTTATTTGATGTGCCCCAAATTGCTGGGTACATGGTATTAGATGAAAACTTACAAATTCATTAAAAGATTGTTATAAGATTTTTTAGTTATTGAGAATAACTCAGGTAGTTATTATTCATTAAATTGATTGATTAAAACAAAAATGATCACAAACATGTTCCAGAGAATAAGTCCACTTTATTTGGTTAAAAAATATTTTTATATATAACCATTATTATGAAATGCAGGATTGTCAAGAAAATGTAGGTGGTCATTAAGAATTTGTCAAATAGATTATTCTTATGCTGGGTTCGGTGATAGAAGTATCCCTTAATTGATTTTCCCCAAATTAAGATGAGCAGCTAACCCTGAGATCTTTGGCCCAGGAAGGGGTAGGTGAGGAATAGCCTGCTGTTTCAGCTGCAGAATGCTTCTGGAAAGGACGGCGAAGAACTTGCTGGAGGAGATGGACCTGGTAAACAATTTAAAGTAGATAAATATAGATGATCTTACTCAGGACCCTTATTAATTTTCTATATTTCTGAAACGACAAGGTAAATTTTAAATGTGCATGAAAATGTTTAAACATTTTATGTTTCATTAAAACTTCAACTATAGCTGTCACTTAAAATTTCTATTGTTCCAGAGAAAGTTCCTTAAGTAGTAGTTTTTTGCTAAAACAGGAGAGTGGATATGTACAGCGTCACAAAGAATACATATATTTCCCGATCATTTCTAAATTCCTTCACAGCATTAAGAGAATTATAATTTTCTAAAATATTTATAAAAATAAAAGAATGTCAATGATTTACTCTCTTTCCAAATCAAGGGCATGGATTCCAACTCATACTGCTTCATTTGCAATTTTGTCCCACGGTATAAACTGAGGGATCAACAAACACACCTCTTTCAGCAATAATTCTAGGATCAAAATGTATATTTTCATCCAATTATAAAAATAATTAAGTCATGGGGATGTAATGTACAGCATGGTGACTATAGTTAATAATACTGTATGTATATTTGAAAGTTGCTAAGAGAATAGATCTCAAAAGTCCTGATCACAAGAAAAATAAAAATTGTAGCTGTGTATGGTGACAGATGTTAACTAGACTCATTGTGGTGAGCATTTCACAAGATATACAAATATCAAATCATTATGTTGTAGACCTGAAATTAACAAAATGTTATATTTCAACTATACCTTAATTTAAAAAGTATATATAATAAATATTATACCTATCTAATCTCACCTACTAGTTTAAAAGCTCCCTGAATAGATTTTTATACTTCTCCACAGCAACTCACAGAGGGTGAATTCTCAAGAAATGTTTGATGCAGGAATGTAAACACAAGTTGTATGTGTAAAGAGTTATAGGTCTAAAAGTTTAACAAAATCTTTTTCTTTTCCTGCATGAGAATTTAACCCTTAGTTAACTTTCTGGATCTGTTCCCCTGGTAACCTGATAAGGTGGTATATGTATGTCCACTGTATCACCATACAACATGGGTTATGACTGACAAATAGCATTTGGCCTGGGAGAACGCGCTGGACTTTCTTTAGTGTAGGGACTCACGGTATAAGGCAGGTCTCTTGTGGGGATGTTGCAAACTACGCCCATGGAGCTGTTACAAGAGATACTGGTTTCTGTGGAACGTGCAGCTTTTCAGCCAGGGCCGCCCCTGCATCTTCCCAGTGTGGATCGTGTCCCCCTGCACCTGAGCTTTACCGCTGTACCTCCCTGCCTGCGTGGATGCTTCAAGAACTCCTGCAAAGGAGGAACCTAATGGTGCCCTGCTGGTAAGCTGTGTTTCTGTCCTGTATCTTTCTGAATCAAGGGGGGCCAAAAGCAGCCTGTAATAGTCTTATGAATCTGAACGTTTACTTGGACCTAGGAAGACACCTCCCCACCCAAGGTGGGCACTGAATCCTTACTCAAATATAATTTTGAGGGAAGGGAGAAAACAGGGAGGGAACAAAAGAGAGGGAAGGAAGGTGAAACAAGGCAACAATAACATCTTATTAAACACTGTTTAGTTTCCCCAGCTTAGACTAATTTATCTAAAGATAAATACTGAGTTAGCTTCCTTCTCTTTGTTTTTCCTTAATACCCTAAAAAGATTACACTTTAAAATATTTTATTTTCTAAAATGAAAACCTAGATTTGTCAGGCTAATTAAACTACTGAAATGTAAAGTTAATGCAAGTTGCAAATTAGAAACAGCAAGAACAGTTTCTCTGTCGTGCCCACTCTGATCAGTTGCTGGTGACCACACAGCATGCTGTGATGAGAAGGGTCCTAAGGCTGTGACCCATTTGAGAGAGAAAGGGGGCCGCGATCATCAATAATGTCTGTTCCAGTGCAAGACAAAAGAGTGACAGCAAGAGTGCTGGGGCTATTCCTCTTCTAAGAAATCCACTGTGTGCAATGCATTTTTAAACAATTAATTAGGAAATATTTGAGGCATAGAAGAAGGTATGCAGAATAATATGACAAATACCTGTGTATCCTCCACTCAGCTTCAGAAACAAAATGCTTCCAATATGGTTGAAGCCTTGACTATCCTTCCCTAACTCGAATTTCCTCCTTACTGCAAATCAATCACTGTCCAAAGACGGTATCATCTTTATTCATTTTGTTACTTTTATTATATATGCATATATCCCTAAAGACATGATTTTACACATGTAAATTAAATTGGGGTGGTAACACATTGTATGTATTCCTTTGCCACTTGCTTGTTTTGCCAAACATTATATGTGAGGTTCATCCAAGCCGATGTGTGTAGATCCAGTGCATTCATCGTCACGGATGTCAAGATTTCATTTCATGGACCCAGGTTGCTAGTGCCATAGATGCCTGGTAGAAGCAAAAGCTAATTCCCTCTGGAGAGATGCACCCTCAAATCAGGCTTCACTGGATTTCTGAGACTGAAATCCAAAATCCCTAAACATAAACAATGACTAGCAGAACCAGACCCTCAGACGTTCAAATAATGTAGATATGATATCAAATGAATATTTTAAATTTTAAACACATTAAAGAATAAACTTTGGAATACGAGAAAATGATTCACTGATTTAAAAAGAAGAGAGACCAGGTAATGAGAAGCTGGGAAGCTGGTGCTGGCAAAGGTATGGTTTAGCATGTCTGCAAACAAAATCAGGGTGTTTAAAGTATGATACATTTAAAATTAATAAAAATAAGCCCAGAAAAGTCAACCTACTTACCTCTGAAAAATCGTTCCTTTCTGCTTTTTGCACTGCGGATTCTGCCATCCAGTTCTTCAGCACGTATCTAGGATTAACATCTTAAACAAGAGGGAAAAGTTCGTCATGGAACAATAATTACTAAGTCGACACAGGCCATGTGAAATTACCACTGAAATGAGATAACCTTTAAGAACTTTGCCGGAAGGCTCAAATGAGAAGAATGATCAGCATCAGTCAATTCTGATTGTTTACAAACAATGTACAGTATTTATTACCTTATGGTATAGGAAAAACTTTTTTTTTTGCATCATGAGCAATATTATGTTTTATTTTTCTTTTCAGTGTTTCATCATTAATTTGGTTTTCACCATATTCAGTTCACTAAGCATTTTATAAAGCTGGGAGAAAGTAGAAGATTCATCCTGTAGCCCAAATGAAGGGAGGAAAAAAGTTGCTGCTTTTAACATCTTCAAACACAGAATTCAGGTCTGACTCAGTAGGACTGCTTAATGCTGATGTTGCCAAGAGCAAATAGGAAAGGTTACATGCAGGCAAAACTCTTTGTAAATTTATATTTTTTATAGTAACCATGCATTTTTTCATACTAAAAAGTATTATAGGGACTTCCCCGGTGGCACAATGGATGAGAATCCACCTGCCAATGCAGAGGACATGGGTTCAATGCCTGGTCCGGGAAGCTCCCACATGCCACGGAGCAACCAAGCCCGTGCGCCACAACTACTGAGCCTGCGCTCTAGAGCCCGCGAGCCACAACTACTGAGCCCATGTGCCACAACTACGGAAGCCTGCATGCCTAGAGCTGTGCTCTGCAACAAGAGAAGCCACCACAATGAGGAGCCCGCGCACCGCAACAAAGAGTAGCCCCTGCTCGCCTCAACTAGAGAAAGCCTGCACGCAGCAACGAAGACCCAACGCAGCCAAAAATAAATAAAATTAAATCTTAAAAAAAAAAGTATTATAATAATGGCACATTCCAGAAATTATGTCTTTATTTGAGATGAGACTTTTCCAAGATAATTTATCAACTAGGTGGAAAGGAGGGATGTTTATCCTCACTGGCCTGAAAGAAATTCCGAGAGGACTCCAGAAATCACTGTTTTGTGATTCTCAACAACATTTTTCTGAGTTACTTGAATGGAGGGAACATACAAATTCCACTTTGACTTGGTTTTAAAGAGCTGCCAAGACATGACAGATAATCTAAAATACAAGTGCCCTGTGACCCAGTAATTCTACTCTAGGAATATAGTCTATGGGAACAAATTTAAACATTAAAAAGCATTATTTATATTAAGGAAAACTAGAAACAACTTAAATGCCTATTAATAGGGGACTGGTTAAGTGAAACATTACATACCCTTTCAAAGATATATTATGCAGTCATTAAAAATGTTACATTATAAAGAATGAAGTAGTCAGGGGAAATGTTTATTTTTAGTGAAAAAAAGAAGGATCTAAAATTATACCATAATATGATTACTACTACATTTTCTCCTAATCAATTCACACAGAAAAAGAGAGACTACAAGTGCAATAAATGCATCGAAAAGTGAATAGCAATTGTGGTTGAGTGATGGGAATCTTTTTATTCTTTCTACAAGTTTGCATCTTCCAAATTTTAAAAAATTCATGCAGAACTCTTTTAAAATAAAAACACATATACACAATAAATATATATAATCCTTAGACGAAAAGGAAACTTGACATGCAAGGGAAACTGTGGAAGCAGTCGACGTAGGCAGAGGGAGAGTGGAGTCACCCAATTAAAAGTTTAACAAACTTGACCAACACTTTATAGAAACCTGGCAACGAAATACCGTTAAAATATGCTGGGACTTGTAGCTGCAAGCAGAAGTACTTTGGATCAAATTATGTGTTGATATATACAAACTACCTGAAATCAGAAAATTGTAGATCTGTTCATAGGATTCTTTGAAGTTATCTAATTCTGTACATTTTTTTTATCTCGTCTGGAACTTTTTCCCATTGCTCATTGTGGAAATTAAGTTTTCCTTTCCTTGAGAGTAACACTGTTCAGCATTTATTATTTCTCTAAAATAATTCAAAGCTGCAGCCTTGAATTCACTAAATGTCTTTCATCTTACCATCTCATCCATCCTGTCATAACCAAACAAATCCAAATCCTAAAGACAGCCATGACATTTTCTTCTCTCAATTTTTTTTCTCTTAATTGCTGATATTGTCCATATTGAGCTGGCCTATAAATTCTGTATGATTGCACCAATGAACATAAGTGGCTGGCAGCTAAATCCATGCTGAGCCCCAAAGATTGATTACTCACTTCCTTGTAAAAACTCAGCTTGCTTTTATTTCTACAATAGTGTCCTGAGTCAAGAAGCAGTCTCATCCTCTAACTTAACATGGAATATTAGCATCACTCTTATTTCATCAACATGAATCAGCTGCCCTGATGACACACACTAGCTCTCCACAGCAGTCCTAAGTAAAGCAAGAGTACTCCAGGACTTGAGTACTTCTGTCTTAACTTCTTTGATCTTCTTAGAACCCATGTTGCAAAAAGGACTAACTTCCTTTTTTTTTCTTCTCCAAGCCAAGTGTAAAGTCACATGGTAAACTGAAAGCAGTATAGAAAGGTGATTTATTTTTAGCACTACCATTTACTAGATGTGTATTATGGCCCAGGCACTGTAACAAGATAACTTACATATATTATTGCTCATTGTTACAACATCCCTGCAGAATATGCCCATTTTATAATAGCTAAGGGTCTTGAAAATTGGAAAGTTAAATATCTTTCATATTATACAGCAAAAAAGTGGCAAGATGAGATTCATCTGTCAGATTCCAAAACTCGTGTTCTTTCCACCATAAACCACACCACTTTCCTTGTCTCTCCACCATCTTTTAGGGCCATATTATTTTAACATCAATATGCAAACTTACTGAAAGCAGGGCTATCATCATCAAGTTAAAAGTCATCTGAAATTGGAAAGGCTCATATATGACACTTCAACTCAACCAAAATACACTCATCTAGAGTTTTTGTAGTTAAAACAACAAATCCAGTTCCCTCAAGTAATTACTTCCAGTTTTCCAGGTTTTGAAAACTGGGAGTAATTACTTTCAGTAATTACTTCCTGTTGCTTTTATGTAATAATCCTTAAAGCTGAAAAAATCAAAAGGATTACCTACTTGTCATTCTTTTTCTTCTTTCAGAATCTGAATCATTCATGTTACTAAAAATGAACAGAACAAAGAACAGAATTAATCACTGTCTCCCCAAATCATATCTTTTTTCCAAAAGGGTGAGAATTATTTCACAAGACAAATATTGAAAAAAAAATTAAAAATCACATTGAATCAGTGTCTGAAAGGAAGACAGAAAATACTGTTTGATTAAACAATACATAAAATACTACCTTATTTAGTTATTTTAGATAATACCAAAACTTTTATTTTTACCAATTAAAAAAATACTTTTGTCTAAAAAAAAATCTAAACTCTCTGGCACCTCTCTTTCCTTATCTTAAAACATAGTTTTCTGAAAATAATTTAACTTGTTCTTCATTACTCAGGGTCATCTTTATGAATAGCCCTCCGCTGCCATTAAACTGTGACAGGCTATTTGCTCCTGTGCGTCCTGTGGTTTTCCTGTCTCTCCCTTCAGCCACCGCTACCTACAGTTTCTTTACTCTTTCATGTTTGTTGCTGCCGATTCATTGTGACAGTTAACGAAGCAAAGTAACTTCTGACGATTGTATAAGATGTGACAATTTATAGACACTGGATGAAAGCCTGGGGAGCTCTCTCTCTCTCCAGAGCTTCCAGGCTTGGGAGACGTGGGCTCAGGACACAGGGGAGCGGCATTATCAAAGCTGAGGTGAACAGAAAGGTGCTCTCTGCGTGGGTGAGATGTTACCAAACACTCCTCAGCCAGAGCAGACTTCCCGGGAATAAAAAGGAAATGTTGAAAAATGGAAAGGAAGTGAGGAATCTGATGGGTTGACGATGCTAAAGTAATACATTACATGCTTTCTCAAGAAGTGATTAGGTTACCTTACCTCTTCAGTCTCAGAAGGTACTGGGACACCCAGGCAGGAAAGAGTTTGTGCTTTGAGATCATTTTCAGTGCCCAGAATTGCTAGAAGAAAATACAGTAATAGACTGCTTATTAATATTTGTTCACTTTATTTTAACTTCATGTCCCTTAAATTAGGTACTTTAACAATAATTTATAACGTCCAGATTTCTCTTAAGGTTCTCTATTTCAAGTAGAAGTAGTACTAAAAAGGAATAATGTTTTCCTTTTCTTTATATAACTTTCAACTCAAATTCTAATTCATGGAGATCCATGTAATGGCATGATTTAAGAGAAGTAAAAAATATACATAGTTCTTATAAATAGACATTACATGTGAATACTAACATTATCAAAACCCTTCCTTTAAATAGGGAAAACTCACTTAATATATAATTTACTTTAAAAATTTAATTTGCAACTGTGTTTTATTTAGTTATCTATTAATTCATTTAACATATATTTATGGAATGCAACTACGTGCTAGGAACTATGTTAGTTGGGAAGGATAAAAAAATAAGACATAATTCCTGCTTTTAAAAAGGAAAGTGTGTAAACAAATAAGTCAATGCCATTTTAGAAGTGTTATAGAAATATACGTAAAGGCTAAGGGAACACAAATAAGCTATTAGCTCTAGTTAAGAGTTAGGGAGTTAAAAAGGTTTGAAATTCAGAAGACACAGAAATTAACTATTAAAATGATTAAAAGTGTAATGATCTCTCTCAAATTTTCCCAACAGTCAGTAATTTAAATATTAACATCTGTCAAGAACTCGTTCAAATCACTTTAACATTACTTTGTCTCAGTTAATGTTAAATGTTAAATCTCACATTAAATGATAATTAGTTCTGATAGTTCATTAATAATTTTTAAATTATATCAAAGATGCTTACTGGTTAACATTTTGCTGGATTTCTTGCTGAATAGGTAGACATTCTTTTATTCAAATTACTCCTAAAAACGTAATTTATGGCTATTACATACCTGTGAGAACTATACATAAATAGTTTTTATATATAAATAATTTTTTTTAGTTAACACAGAAGTCATGAAATATAATGAAGAAATTGAAATTTTAAAAAATATGGCTAGATTTTCATCTCAAAAATAATAAAAACAATGACTGCAATATAAAAGACTTACACCTTATAAATAGAGCTATGTTTCTAAAAATCTGTAAGTGGGAGTCTTCTGGTTAATACCCATATTATTCCATAAATGTAGCAGATTACTATTGAAATAAAAAGGCAACACCTTTCTTAAAACTGAATTAAGAACAGTCATTTTGGTAACAGTTTGGCAGTTTCTTAAAAAATTAAACATAAATTTGCTAAACAATCCAGCAATTCCACTCCTAGTATCTACCCAAGAGAAATGAAAATATGTTCACACAAAAACCGGTACATGAATGTTCATAGTAGTATTTATTCACTATAGCCAAAAAGTGGGGATGACCCAAATGTCTGTCAACTAGTAACTGGATAAACAAAATGTGGTCCATCCATACAAGGGAGTAATAAAGTAATAAAAAGGAGATAATAATATTTTAAGACGTACTTAAAAGATCTTAAAAATAATAAAGAGGAAAGAACCACTGATACAGGTTACAACATGGGTGAACCTCAAAAATATGCTAAGCGAAGAAGCCAGACACAAAAGACCACATATCATATGATTCCATTTACAGGGGAGGTCTAGAAAGGGAAAAGAGACAGAAAGTAGACTAGTAGTTGCTTGGGGATGCAAGGGGTAAAAAGGGATTGACTGCAAATGGGCAAAAAGGATCTTTTCAGAGTGATGGAACTGTTCTAAAATTGAATTGTGGCAATAACTGCACAAATCTGTAAATCATTTAAAAATCATTGACTTGTACACTTAAAATGAGTAGAATTTTAGGGTATGTAAATTATGCCTCAACAAATCTGTTAAAGAAAACTGAGTTAAGAAAAAAGCCAAAAGTCACAAATTAATACCTGAGGAATGCTGAGCTCCTGTAACTGGCTTTGAGTGATCTCACTGAGCTGCCGAAATGTCATTGTAAAGTCAGCTTCTGTCTTTTCCATGAGCTAATGAAAATACTTACATTTAGCAACCTCAATTCTTGAAGAATATACGGAATAGTCATTCAAATGTTAATCAGGGAAAAAAGATAAAATGGTAAACTCACATGTAAGAGAAATGCAATTAAATCATCATCACCCTTGCTTTTTCCAAGTAATCCCAATTTGGCTTTGAACAATTCTCTAAATCTAAAAGGAGAAATGTCAATTTGATTTATTAAATTTCTCACTGTTTTAAGAAGTGCCCTCAAACCAAGCAGGATGCTTTAATATGTGTTAAAACAAACAAACAACAAACCTTGTATTGTAAAGAATGGGATACCCCTCAAGAATCTGAGCAGCACTATAGGGGGAGAAAAGAAAGCACCGTTAAACCTTGATTAAATATTAACACTCTTGGATTACATTTTACATGAACAAAGTGAACCTTCTCATACATTAAATAGCATTCGATTACATACTACTGATTCTGATTTAGTGATTTAATTGTATATCATATCTTAGAGAAAATTGTCAATATAAATGTACTGTCTCAAAGATTTGGATACAGCACAAGTCAAATCAGGTCACTCCTGAAATATTACTATATACAATTAGCTTATAGGATAAATGTTAATATGTCTTTATAATACCAAAAGAGTCATATAAATGGCTTTTTTTGGGTGTGTTTTATTTTATTTTAAATGTATTTATTTTACTTATTTATTTTTGGCTGCACTGGGTCTTCGTTGCTGCACACCGGCTTTCTCTAGTTGCGACAAGCGGGGGTTATTCTATGTTGCAGTGTGCAGGCTTTTTATTGCGGTGGCTTATCTGTTGCAGAGCACAGGCTCTAGGCGCGTGAGCTTCAGTAGTTGTGGCATGCGGGCTCTAGAGCGCAGGCTCAGTATTTGTGGCACACGGGCTTAGTTGCTCCACGGCATGTGGGATCTTCCCAGACCCGGGCTCGAACCCGTGTCCCCTGCATTGGCAGGCGGATTCTTAACCATTGCACTACCAGGGAAGCCGTGGCGTATTTTAAAAATTATCTTAGACCCAAAATAATGCATTACAGATACTTCGCCCAATACAATAACATTTTATTTGCCTGAATGTATGAAAATAGTGAAATACTTCATAAAAATTTAAAAATTAGAGTTATTAAACTTAAACCCATTTTTAAACAAAGTGTCTATTTCTTAACATTCTTAATGTATTTTAAATTATACAGATGCTCAACACATTCTGAAGCTCCACTCCCCTGACCTTCCTGACCTTACCTCCTACGACTCTTCCCCTTGCTTATTCTGCGACAGCTACCCTGACCTTCATGCTGTTCCTTAAACACCCACACACACTCCTGCCTCAGGGCCTTTGCACAGGCTAGTCCCTTGCCTATAGCCCTCTTCCCCCACATATCTCTGTGGCTGCTCCTGTGACTCCTTCAAGCCTCTGCTCAAATCCAGCCCCTGACAAGGCGTGTGAGCTGCAGTAGTGCCCAACCAGCCCTCTGGGTGTAAACGCTGCTGCTTCTCTTCTGCCTTCCAGATCTTGGCAATTTCTCTTGTGGCCAACCTAACCCGTGACCATACAGGGAAGGGCATTTTTGGACCAGTTTAGCTAAGTTGATACAGTATAAGGCCACTACATGTATATGGCTATATGATTAAGTCCTGGCCAAGGCGAAATAAGGGAAGTGATGTGTACAAATTCTGAAATGTGTCCTTCAGTATTGAGGACTTGCCTCTTTTCTTCTCCATGCTCCTACCTAGAATATGGATGTGATAGATGGTCCCATCTCAGACCATGAGGGCCACAGACAATGGATGGTGGCATAGAAAGCTAAAAGTAGTCTGGGACTCAGACAACTGAGTCCCCATACCAGCCCTGAACTACCAACAGGAGTTACCATACTTTTATGTGAGAGAAAAATACATGTCCTTCTTGTTCAAGCCACTATTATTTGGGATTTCTGTTACAAGCAACTGAATCCATACTTTATCTAATACCCTACATCTCAATCAGAGTAAAATGAAAATATTAATGGTTATGTAAGATTTCAGAAAGTATATCACCTATATACCCCACGTGAGTCAAATACTTAAGAAAGTAATCAAGGCAGAGGCTTCAAGATGGAATTTAAAAATAAAATAAAAACAATCTTAGTAAGCAGTAAAATGACTAGAAATGTGGGGAGGGGAGTGGAGTGTTAAGGGCGAAGACTCAGAAGAGATACTTCAAGGGAAAACCTACTAACAGTCTGAAATTCAAAATATTAAACTATCTTAGCAAAATGTAGCAGTTGGGTAATTAGAGGTAAAACAAAAGCATTCTAAAGGTCTCATTGGGATGGAGGGAAAAACAACGGGCAAATAGAAGCTTAGTGAGGGAAAATATTTGGAAACTTGTTCTCATATAACAGTAGAGAAAGTGGCAGAAAAACAAGATAACTGTGAGGGATGGGGGATGCAGTAGTTTCCAAATCAAAGTTGGGGGTTGGAGAGGAATGGATAAGCTCCTCAAATCATAAAAAGGTAAGGAGAATAGGGGGAAACTAACACGTAAAATAAAACACAATGTAAGACAGAAGGAATAAAATAAATCAATTACTATAATAGATGTGAAAAGCCCACATACGTCTATTAAATCAGAAACCATCACATTGAGTTAAAACCTGGCTGTTTTGTTTACTTTTATAAGAAACATACTTTAAAACAATGTGATAAAGATAAAAAAAAATAAAGTGAGATCCAAGGCAAATACAACAAAAGCAAGCATGAATATTAATATCAGATAAGTTGAAATTGAGAGCTAAAAGTATTAATCAGGATAAAGGGGGTCACTGTATTAGGACAAAAGGCACATTTTCTGAAGGAAATATAAGAAAAAAAATCAGTATGTACCAATAACGGCATATTGCACAAATTCAAAACAATTAGAAAAAATTGCTTGCTAAAAATACAATTAAGGGGCTTCCCTGGTGGCGCAGTGGTTGAGAATCTGCCTGCCAATGCAGGGGACACGGGTTCGAGCCCTGGTCTGGGAAGATCCCACATGCCGCAGAGCAACTGGGCCCGTGAGCCACAACTACTGAGCCTGCGCGTCCGGAGCTTGTGCTCCGCAACAAGAGAGGCCGCGATAGTGAGAGGCCCGCGCACCGCGATGAAGAGTGGCCCCTGCTTGCCGCAACTAGAGAAAGCCCTCACGCAGAAACGAAGACCCAACACAGCCAAAAAAAAAATAAATAAAATAAATAAATAAATAAATAAATAAATAGCGTTCCCTTAAAAAAAAAAAAAAAAAAAAAACAATTAAAGTGGGAGATTTTAATACACCTCTCTTATGAATCAAACTTATATAATAGATAAAAAATAAACAGAATTATAAAAGACTTGAATAATGTACTCAATACAGCCAATTTGATATATTAAAACGTTTTTGCATTTTTTATATGATCATGAAATATGTACAAAAATTTATTATGTTGGACCATAAAGAAACTGTAACACATTTTGACTAGATTTTACCAAACACGTTCTTTGGTCATAAAAATATGGACAAAATAAGCCCAACTACTTAGAAATTCAGAAACACAGTGATAAATAACCCTTGGATCAAAGAAGAAATAAACCATGATTTCACAGCACCTAAAAAGCAATAAATAGGAAAACACTTTATCCTGATAACTATGGAAAAAAGCCAAAATGGTATCCCCCCCCAAAAAAATAGATATACACACATATATATAGTTTGAAAGCCTTTGTTATTAAAGATTAAATAGTATGGTTTTTAAAATGTTGTTTCTTGCTTTTCAAAAAATGATCAATACAAATATATTTTCACACAGATTTAATTAGTAGATTTAGGATTTACTCACAGTTGCTTTTGCCTAGGATCCAGTAATGGGTTTAGAGCTTGTAACAACTTGTTTAAATTAAACATTCCAATATTAGCCTGATTTCCTATTTTATATCTTCTTTCATCATCAGATGTGTTTGGTACAAAATCTGTTTAGAGCAAAAATACTATTGCTTTACAGTGGGGATAATTATAATAGATAGTTTCTTCATTTTTAAAAAAATTATTTACTTATTTATTTATTTGGCCATGCCACGTGGCATACAGGATCTTAGTTCCCCCACCAGGGAGTAAACCCATGCCCCTTGCAGTGGAAGCGCAGAGTTTTAACCACTGGACCGGCAGGGAAGTCCCTCTTTCTTCATTTTTAAGTTTATATTTAAACTTAATAAATTTATATATATTAGATAAAAATCTTTCTGACATTAAACGTTTAACTTCAAAGTAATGTAAATACTTAATACCCATGCACATGAAAATCTTTAAAAATATGAATATTTGCCTAATAGAGGAATACATTTCTAACCTACAAGAATTTCCAGGTTATCACACATGTACTTCAAACTCCAACTTGATAGCATGTCGCCCACAAAGCCTGCTCTGATCCTTTTACAGATTAGTAAAGCGGGAGGTTAAATTACTCATCCAAGGGCACAGATTAAGGATCAGATGCCAGAACTCAGACCCATGTCTGTCTGACAACACATTCCCTTCCTCCCGTCATGTCATCTTCTCTAATATGTCATTTTTTGAGGGCAGAGACCGCAAAGGACTCAATACTGTATCCCTGTGGCACCTGGAAGATTGAGTAGCACATAAAATGACCGTTTTGTGAATGAAACCAATTCTTTCTACCACCCCACTACTGAGTTAGCTATAATGGTTTATCTAAAATAAACCAGTGATAATTTTCTTAGTGAAATAAGGAATATACATATAAATCATACATACCTGGATTATAGGCCTCCATAAAACCAAATGGACCATAGTCAATTGTAATGGATAACAAACTGAAGTTATCAGTATTACAAACACCTAAAACAACAACAACCAAAGATGCCAAAAACATGACAATAAAATAATAAAGCATTTTTAACTGTATAAAATTTATACAGAATAGGAAAGGTCATGAAAATGCATTTGTTTTAGAAATGAAACAAAATTATCAATTGAAAGTTTAACTGGTGAAGTCAAATAGCTTAATATATATTAAAACTGTATTTTAAAATTAAATTTAGCCTTTTGTTGTACACTTCCTCCTCAACCAAAGATGTCAAATACTACAGGAACAAAAGGCCCAAGAAATGAAAGCTCTCATTTATCCTGAATTTCTAGCACTTATTTAAAAATATATGTTATTTGGAATGGAATTGAGACTACTAAAGAAACAACATTAATTTTCAAAGGTTGTGAGAGGGGGAAAAGGTAAAAATATGGATATGTACCCCGTAACAGTCCTTAGCTGCAGACCACCAGCAGTGTGGGGAGGGAGTGTGACCTCCTAGGTGGGGGAGCGGGTCATGGATGGGGGCGGAGTGTGAGGCAGGAGAGAGGCAGGGAATGCATACACCAGCCCAGTATAGGATAGCTGGGCATGGAGGCAACAGTGTCCAGTGCAGACAGTTCCAACCTTGTTTAGAGCAGGATGACCCTGTTTATCAATTTGTTCAGTGTATATACAGACTCGGATCCAGCCCGTCCACTTTCAGGAGTTTATCCTCAGAAACTCACCTTCGAGAATGTAAAGCTATAACTGCACGGTGGTCACTGCAGCACAGTTCATAATAGCAAAACCTCTGACACACCTCCCTGCTCACCACCCGACCCGCCCCAGTGAGACCCAGAGAGGATGTAATTAAAGCAGATTTCAAGAAGTTTTACAATGTGGGATCCCCCTTTGGCATTTATCTAGAGACCTTAGTACATAGGTGACTTGCTTTTATTTTAAGACAGTTATTCTTAGTTCAGGCAGATATTCCTTCCAATGTAACCCCACACAGTGAATGGCTTCAGACACACACAAGCCAGCCCTACTGTTTTTGTAGGGGATATATGAATACCATCGAAAAAAAGTCTAGAAGAATTGAGATAAAATGGTTAATAATGATTATCCTGGAGAACAGAACTCACATGCACTTCTGTATATTTTAAATTCTTTACCATAAGCATGTAGTGCTTTTATGATTAATGGTTTTTTAAAAAGCTTTTAAAAGATCTAATATAATATATACTCACGAGGTTAAAAAGCTTTACAGGTAACAACATCAACAAGTCGAGGATGCTTATTCTATTTTGTGTATCTGTTCCGTTCAAAATCATTTTAAACATGAGAAAATTGTTTTTCTCTTGCTAAAAATAAATTCATATATTATAAATGTTATTCCTGCTCATTGGCAGGAATATTTTGAAATACACAAAAAAGAAGTCTTCTGCTTCAACAAATTAATTCTACTTTCTCATCAGAAGCATGAAATGTCAGTAGATAACTTACCATGAGCAAAACCAACAGACATCCACAAGGCAATAAGCTGTGCCGTCTCAGACACCACAGTAGAAAAAAAATCCTAAAATAAAATTTAGAAAATTTTCAGATTTTTCAGTAACATATGTTCTTTTAGGATCTTCCGATTTCCAACATGAAAAGGTGTCCTCAAAGGTGGGCCAAAAGATGACTAAGGAGATGGAAAGTAGTACATGTAAGAAAACAATGGAAGAACATAGAGTTATTGATCCAGAAATAATATATATAAGGCTCAGGCATAGTATTATGACCAGGTTTTCTTCATGTACAATAAGAAAAGGAAAAACATTAGAATTCAGCACAGGGAGTTAAATGTAAGCAAAATGCGTTATTAAATTTTGAAATGAGTCACCAAGAAAAATAATGGAATTTCCTTCTCTGTGGCTGTTAAAAGAAAGAAAAAGTTAATGAAGATCAAAAACTTTCCACAGGAATGGAAAATCACATTTGCCTATTATGTATGTATTTATTTTAGAACTACTACTATATAAATACCTGTATATCCAACATGTGAGAAAACAATGTATGTGACCAAGTTACAAATGCTGCTCAAAAAATAATGTATATAGTCAGGATGTAGTCGCACCTGTTCTCTTTTTCTAGATACCTTTCAAACAGAACAACTTCCTTATCTATGTCTTGTTTACCAGGTGGTTCATTGTCTCTTTCTTTAACAAAATGTTCAAAATGCTCTACATTTCCTTTTTTAACTTTAGTTTTTTAAGTGCTAAGTTGTAACCACTAATGGTGGCCGGCCAATGATAGAAAACAGAGTATTGTCCTTTCTTTTAAAAAACTTACCAAATATCTGTCAGGTTCCTTGACATCTACTGAGGGGAAGTGTTCCTGTATGATGAAGTCTAACAACATCCTAGAGATAAAGGGGAGATAGCATCAGTGTTCCTCAGAATACAGTATTGAGTATCCAATCATCTCAATCCACTCCTGACATTCATGAATTCATTACATGCATGCTTATAATTTTAAAAAGTAAAATAAGATTTTACTCCCAAAATAGCCATAGAGAAATATTTCCTCAATACCAATCACAACTGGAAATATGTTTCTAAGATCATATTAGATGCCATCTTATTATGTTACAAATTCAGATTAGTTCAATAAACATCCATTGAGAACCTCCAAGTGCTAGGAAAAAGAATGACAAGACCCAAACCCAGACATTAAAGAGCACACAGTCTATTAGGGAAGAAGAACATCTGAAGAAATAATGACATTACCATATAATACATGCAATAATAGAAATATAGAATAAGTATAAAGATAACAGAGCAGGGAATGATTATTTATGTGTGGAAGGTCATGTAAGGTTTCACAAATAAGGTGTCAAATAAATTGGCCAAGGTTTGAAGTTAAAAATATTTAAGCTGTATATGTATCCTATGTTTAATTCCCTGTTTTAACTGACTACTCTAGTGAGTAACTACTGATACTAGTGTTTATTGAATTGGGTAAGACAGAATCCTGAAAATAACTGGGGGTTGTAGATATGACTTGGGAATTATTAAAGTCCAATAGGAGTGAGTTTGTTTAGAGTGGATTAGAGAATTGTTTCAGGCACTTGGGAAACAAAAAGGAATACATACATAGTCATGTTAGCCAGTCCAGTCATTTTAAGGATAAAGTGCTCACCAATATACATCAAATGTCATAGAGATAAGTGAAATATAACTGAACTATGACCACCAGATAGAACAATTTCAGTGACATAGTGAATCTGAGCAGAAGTGACCCAGAAAAACAAATGAGAAGTGAAAATGCCCAGTGAGAGGAGACTTCTCTCTCAACAAGCTGGGATGACCCTGAGTTCAGTAAACATTTGCTAAGAAGACTCAGAGAACAGTCATGACGATGGTGATGATTTCTCTGCTCTGCGCGTTCACTTCCCTTTCCCCATTCTCTCCGTGGACCAGGTATCTGGATTTACTAAGCTGATAGCCTACAGTGTAGGATTCATATTCCAAATGATTCTGGTTTGTCTAAGAGAATTTTTTTCTTATATATTCTAATGGCTTTTTAGAACTGTATGCTCTTAACAAATGGAAACAGAATTCCTCTTAAAGGAGTAAATTTTGTTTTTAATTTATTTATTTATTTTTGGCTGCATTGGGACTTTGTTGCTGAGCGCCGGTTTTCTCTAGTTGTGGTGAGCGGGGGCTGCTCTTTGTTGTGGTGTGCAGGCTTCTCACTGCAGTGGCTTTTCTTGTTGCGGAGCATGGGCTCTAGGCACGTGGGCCTCAGTAGTTGTGGTACGTGGGCTCAGTAGTTGTGACTCGCAGGCTCTAGAGCACAGGCTCAGTAGTTGTGGCACACGGGCTTAGTTGCTCTGTGGCATGTGGGATCTTCCCAGACCAGGGCTCAAACCCGTGTCCCCTGCATTGGCTGGCGGATTCTTAACCACTGCGCCACCAGGGAAGTCCGGAGTAAATGTTTTTGTTTGAAGAAACATCCTGCTAAGTTGGCTTGAGGAAGACGAATTTTGTGAGTGCAGATTCCACAGGCACCAAGGCATCAGTTTGGTGGAAGCTATACTGCATGACACAAGGGGAAGAGCTTTTGCTCTTTTGAAGGAACCATTCATCTGTCTTCCCTGAAGAAATCTTCAGTAAGATTTGTTCTTAAATGCTTTGTGCAATTTCAGTCTGTTCTTTGTTTGCTTTTGTCCTGTTGAAGGGACTGAGCTTCATGTCTGGGTCAACCCAGTATGAAACAGGCATCACACACATGTCAAAACCAGAGTCCAGGAAAGAAGACATATGAGACAGAGGACGCATCCTGGGAAACCCAGAACTTGGAAGGGAATTGCAGAATTGGGGAGTTTGAGTCACTTCCACCCAGGTGTCTGGGTAGCACAGAGGCCCTCAGTTCCAACTGGGTTGCACACTAGATAAAAGCATTCCTTGAGAAAAGGGTCTACTGGGTCTAAACCCTTCTTTTTCAGCCTCATAGAAACCCACACGATGTTAGGCACACAGCAAGTGTTGAAAATATCTATTAATTGAAAGTTTGGGTTTTACTTACAAGAAAACCAAAAATATTGTAACTTCACAGCACATAAATAAGAATTTCTTTCAATTGTCTTCTACCACTGAAAAAAATGGTTTTCTAACCTTAGTAAATCCAATTCACCATAATGAGCCAGGATTTCTAACGATCCAATTCTAAACCATGATTTTGCAACACGCAGCACTACTGCACCTGAAAAAGAAACATTTATTTTAGCATGAACTATTTTAAACTATGCAAACACAGCATAATATGCTTTTCTTTAAAATGAAATTACTTTAATAAAAAAGAATATAGTGGATTTATCAGAAAAACAATTAATTTACATCCTAGAAAGGGTCAAGGATTTTTCTGTCTTTCTTTACGCCTGAATCAGTTAGATTGTGAGGAACCACAACACCTTCAGAAATACTGAGGCCCCAACCTAGTGAAATGCTACTTGGTTAAACTGTTAGGCTCCCACTGTCTCCTCAGTTGTGACCTTTTCCCTGTACCTCACCCTGAAATATAGAATTAGTGGAATATTTCTATGGCACAGTCCCTGTACATGACTTCCATTTGTGTAACTAATTGGAAATTAACTTCAATTTAAAAAATTTGCATATGTTCTAACTTATGAATATGCTGAAGAAATACAGTGAATCTCTGCATTTTGTGTTTGTGTTTGTAGCCTTCTATTTCCACCTTCTGTTCTGATCGTAGACATTAGTAATACAATTAGTAAATGAATTCATGCTTTTTTCTTATAAGGAATGCTGTACTGACATGTGTTTCCATGTCAAGGTGCGGTCTATCCCAGATGACAAAGCTGCTGCTCTGCTGGTGCTGTCCTTCAATGAAACACCATACTCGCTGCTACCTCTGGGCCTTTGTGCACTTCTCCCTGCCCCACCCCCTCTTCTCCCCATACTGAAATCCTTGCCAACTTTCTAATCTTGTGCTCAAGGTCAATTCCCACTTCCTCCATAAAGCTAACCGGATTGCCCTTTTCCTAACCTCAGATTATTTATTATTCATTTGCTCCATGTGTTTAGTGTCTATGAAGACTGAGTTTCTTAAGACCACGGTATATACTTATTACTCCTGGACCCCCCGAGATGAGTCCAGTGGTATGCACAGAAAAGGGCTAATTAGTATTTTCTGGGTTGACTAAGTTATCCATATAGTCAGGACTCATTCACGCTAGTAATCTGAACATTTATTTTCATGTGTTTTTTTTTTTTAGCAATAAAAATATACTCACTTAGAAAAAAATATAAGAGCTCAATAGATGATTCTGAATGTTTACTTTATGAATAGCCATTGAATCACTGAATGTCAATCCTGAAAGACATAGATGGTGTCATCTAATCTAACCCCTCATTTTAGTTGGAGAAACAGGGGGAAAAATGTGACCTGTCCAAAGTCACAAATCAATTCCCACAGAGCCGGTTAGAGGTTTCACATATTCTTTTTGCCTGTCCAGCTCTTTTCCTACAGTGGCTGCTGGGCAAATATTAGGGAAAAGCACAATCAAAATATCTGTATATGACTTAGATGTGGAAATTCTATGAATGGCCTAAAAAGGAGAAATACTTGAGATAATTTGAAACCGTTAAGTTTGGTTTCTGAACCATCTAATTCACAATTCAGATTAACAGGGAATTCCCTGGTAGTCCAGTGGTTAGGACTCTGCCCTTTCACTGCTGAGGGCCTGGGTTCAATCCCGACCAGGTCCTCGTCGGGATTGAACCCACAAGCTGTGAGGCGTGGCCAAAAACAAATTCAGATTAACAATATATACGTCATAGACATAAAAGTAGTGTTGTGCCCATCATAGTAACAGTCTTGTGATTGGAATCTCATTTCCAATCACCATAAACAAAAAGACCTAAATAGCTGTTAAAGCCCCATGTGCAGTAATAGTATGCATTTTATCCAGATAATATTAAAGAGGAGAGAGAGAGATGCCTTAAAGATAAATAACCTTTAATTCCTTTAAACATGAATACTCTAGGGGGATTATTACGAAAACCTTATCAAAACATATTTTTCCCAAAGTATGAAGAACATAAAATGTTCTCTTGGTGAATCGCTATAAACACCAGTAAAAACGCTGGCCCGTAACACAGTGATGTCCAAGGGGCCCAATAAAGCATGTAGGGCTGTCAGCGGTTCTCAATAGCTCTGCATTTTGAGTAGTTAAATATGTTTATTATTGACTTTCAGGTCTCCTGCCTCTCCAGAGACTCAGAGTCAAGTTTCTCTCGCTCTTCCTTTTTCACTGCTCTATGGCACTTTCTCATCCCCTTTCTAATTTATTTCTGACCTACTAAAAGCTGAAGGAAAAGTTAACCGAACTTATTGGAAGGAAACATGAAGTAAGAGCAATCAGGATCTGAGGTAAGGTCTGAGGGGGTCTCCTGGGAAGAAAGTATATGAATGTTCATGCACTGGCTTTATAATGTTTTGCTGGCTGTTCATAAACTTCCCAGGTTAACTTCCCAGAAGTTTGTTGTTAGAAAAGGATGGATTAGTGATGTAAGGGTGTGGGAAAGGATATTCTATTATAATATCATAACACTGAAATTACATCATGAAGATCCACAGGTCATGTTTTAAGAAGACTGCAAAGATGCCCAATTTCTGTTTTTCCTGAAGAACTTAGTCTAATTTTATGTAAATGTTCTAAGAACTGTTATTACCTCGTTCTTTCACAGCGTTTCCATTGTAGAACTGATCTCTCCATACTGCATCATCACTTACAACCAGACTGAAAGGTAAGAGAATCAAACAAAGTTATATTGTACTTTAACTGCTAGCAAGCTATCAAGAAGTAACTAAAACTATAAGAAACGATGAGAAATCATGCTATTGGGGGTTTATCTGCTCACTTGATTGACACATTTCTGGAGATAACATGATGCAGTCCTGAAAGTTAGCTTCAAGGGAAGAGGAATTACCTTGCAGCTCTGCTAGTGGGAATTCTGAGATAGTGCATGGCCTCACTACACAAAAATTCTCTCACGGAGGAACGAAGCACAGCTCTGCCGTCACCATTTCTATGGGTAATATGATAAAAAAGATTTTCAGTTATAATTAAGATAACATCAATTTTTACTTAGATAACTAAAAAAAAAAAAAAAAGAAGTACCGGGAGTATGGGGTCTTTCCTGAGCCTTTTAATTGGAGCTCCCACTTTTCACCCTGCCTTTAAAAAAAAAAAACACCTAAATATTAGCAGATTTGTGTTAATATTTAGCAGAAAAGCTATTATACAAGAAAACATGTAGTACCTGTTCATGTAAATTCCAATAAGATGGGCTCTTCCATCCCCGAGCTGATCTGCCCATATCCCAAACTAAAAGGGAAAATTATTCATGTTTATTAACCTTTAAAGCTTTTATTGTAATTTATAATCAAAGTTACTTTGTCAAAATTGAAAATGGAATAGTGCATTTTTAAGATTATAACAATCAACAACCTGAATAAAGGTGAAAATAAAATTCAATCCATAAGGTGTAACTGAAATTCATTTAAAAAACATAAATTTAAGACATATAATTAATTTCTTTATCATCTTATAGCTGAGCTCAAGCTTGTTAGGTGTAGAATACTGAGAACTGATCTATTTAACTCCAGAATAGGAATTAGGAATGATTTATTAGTAGAAAATTTGCCTATACTATACGTATACAATATAAAATCAGGAGCGTACAGTACCTGAAAAAATTGCTTTTGAATGTACATGATTAACTGTTTCCAAACTTTTCTGTTAAAATTTGTTTGTGGTTGTTCAGCTCCCAGCTGTGCCACTTACTAGCTGTGGAAATTTGAGTTACTTAATCTCACTGAGACTGACCTTTCACTTCTGTAAAATGGGAAAACCCTTGCCAGATTGTTGTAAGAATGAATGTTAATATACGCAAAATGCCTTGCACTGTGTCCAACACACCCAAGTGCTCAAAAGATGGTAATTATTATTATTGCCAACAATTACTTGCTAAGTTAAACATCACTCTATTCTCTTAAATTAATCAATTAATCTTTAACTCACAAGAAAGTCACAGCAATTTCAACAATTGTTTCTGTGTTTCCTCTCCTTTTTTTAAAATCAGATTCCACATATTGAACTTGCTTCAACATCTTGCTGTATTTCTAGAAGGTGCCTTCTTAATTGCTTCAGCATGTATAACATCCCCAATTAATCCTGACTTATTTTCTAGCAGTTCTAAAAATGTTCTACAGCTATCCTGGCAAAATTATATTCTATTTGTCCTTCTGAGGCTTTTATATTGACTCATTGTGCTGCCTGACTTTGCCTAAATCTCTTGCCAAAACTCCACTGAATGAGTTCTCTAGCAATAATTCACAGAAATGTTATATTGTGCTGCCCCAGTTTTCTCAATTCCATTAGAGAAACTTATGCCCTAGCTTTATCACAAGAAATCACATCAGCTAATCTATATATGACATATTCTTCTAGAAACATCTTCTTGAAGTCTCAATACACTAATATTAGAAATTAATGCAAAATAACTTCTTCAATAGGATAGCATTTCTGCCAGCTGTTTATATTTGCATAAGGAAGTGATATTGGTGCTACTCTTACCTGGTGGCCCCCATATCTGTGAGCCAATGGAATGGATCCAAGTACTATCTTTTCACCACTTACAAGCTGGATAAAATCATCTGTTTCTGAGACAGATAAATCAAGGTCCAAAATATCTTCTAGCACTTGCTGAGGCAGGAAAAGAAAAATCTTCTTAGAAACTTAAGTAATCCTTTAATAGTTTTTGAGAAAATAAACTTTATGGAAAAAAAGAAAATTAAAAGAATAAACTTCTTCCAAAATTACATGAATATTTTCTCAGAAGAGATGTACCATACTTTCTAGGATTATTTATGCTACTTGGGAAAATTAGGTCTATTAGATAGTTCTAAAATTTTTATGGCTTTCTTATTATGCATGGTAAAATAATATTCTTCCTAGTACATATTCTTTAAAGGAACTAGAAAAAAGTAAATGTCCTATTGTTATCCCAAATTCATCTATATCATGAGAGAATAATTTAGAATTTGTTATTGGAGCCCCTTTCTAAGAATTTAACTCATTTACCCCTTTTTTCCACAAAAGTGTGTTTTCCTTGTAAGATAACTTTAAAATGAGACTGAGTACTAGGCTCCAGGAATAAGTATCAAAAAGTGACTTCTAAGAATGACATTCTCCAAGTTATAAATTTTAAGCACAAAGATAATCATTTATCAATAGGTTAACAATTTAACTCTGAAAAAAATATTACTAGTTTTTTAGACAAAAGTTATAGTGAGTTAAGCGTTGTGAAAAAGTAAAGCCTAACCTTTGAAACTGCTACAAGATGTACTCTTGATTTGAAAGGAGTGGGGAAGGCAATTGAAAAAACACAGTTTTTCACTTTACGCACATAATTTTCTTTAACAGGATCAATTGGCAACACAGCTGATAAAAAAAAACAACAACAACAACCCTTCTTAACGTTCTCATTTGTTGCATATACAGCATTAATAGTCCTTAGAAAGCCTACAGTTCTTTAAGAAAATCAACTTAAACTACTATTTTGTTCATACTTTGTTAAAGACTTATTTTCAACCATATCTATTCAATATTCATATATTACAGTATATTAAACTGTCCAAGAAGATGGGAGATGAAAAAAGTTTAAAACAAGACACATACCCTGTCTTCAAAGATTTTCACTTATGGGAGACCAATAGCATGTGCAATGTATTTATAAATAAGAATATATGAATAAAATGAGGTGAGCTGCATTACAGTATCAGAATTACAGTACTGGCCAATCCAGTAGATCCAACCAAAAAATATTTGGCACTTAATCACATTCTTTCTGCCCTTCAGAAAAATCATAATTAATTGAAGGAAACAGATACATACATAACTAACTCTAAACCAGGCAACAGATGTTTTACTAAATGTACAAAACTGCTTCCAATCCCATCAGAAACTTCAAAACATTTGATACATGCCTGTTTGCAGGGCTAGAATTCTAAAAATTGCCTCTAAAGAGATAAACTATATTTCATGAAGTCCATGCACTAAAGCCCATGTACTTTATTTAAAAAGGTGTAGAGAAAAAAAAGAGTTTTGGGCATGCTTTAGATACTCAGAAAATGTTTACTTTTAAGTATAATTCTTAAAATCTTAATGTTTTCCTAATCCAAACAAATTAAAACAAAAAATAGAAGAGGATAGGTGTATTACTAAAACAAGGGACACAAAAACCTATGTTTCTGGATAGAGATATTATCAGGATGTCACTGTCACCAAATTATTTACTAAACATAATGGAAATCCAATCAAAAATCATAGTAGGATTTTTTTTTGAAGAAACAAAGTGTAAATCTGAGAAAATACTTTTTTTAATAACAGAAATGGGAGCTTCCTTATCATTTTAAAAAGTGTAAAAATAACTAAAAATATTGCTATCCCCAAAATAGATGCAAAAATCAATGGGACTCCATAAAAAGCAAAGAAACAGTCCAAAGTAATGTAAGAATTCCCTATAGAATGAAAACAATATTTTGAATCAGTGGAGAAAGGTGGCATCAGGTCAATTTGTTCAATTGTTTGGAATAACTCCTATTTATTCCACCCAAGCCTAGGTGAACTAAATGTCAGTTATAATAATAGAAACGAGAATTCTTATATCTTCTCCGTATGAGTAAAAAAAAGGCAAATGTGGGTCAGATTTAGCTCCTTACACTTTCCCTTAAGTACAGGGTGAATAAGGCAGCATCATGGGGGAACAAATGGGTAGTCAACCAAAAAACAGATTTTAGTATCCATCAAGAAAACCTGACTATGATTAGGAGTAGATGATCCAATAGTGTATTTTCTTCTCTCTTAGGAGAGCCTCTGTGTGGAAATAGACTAAATTATATAATTAATGCATTATCTTTTATGATGCTCTAGTAGAGCATGGGCAGTATATAATGTTTCACTAATACTTATTTTTTTGTACTGACTGACTCACATTTTGGCAAGGTAGCTGATCAGCTAACACCTGTGATCACTGGCCATGGAACAAAAAAAGACTAATTGCTTCAGAGGTACCCAATCCTCACCCTTGTTAATTTAGCGAACTAATCAGTCATGGACTAAGACCCCAGAGAAAATTCCAAATGGATGTTAACCCTTTATCTTAACATTTCAGAGAAATCAGTAATATAAATAAGGGTATTATTTCAATTCTTCAGAATTCAGTTTGGTCTAAGAATATGAAATGCACAAAAATTGCTCACCTTTCAGTGCAACTCTTCTCTCAATAAATGTTCTTACCAGAGTTACATTGATAATTCATTTCTCAGTTATCTAATAACATCAGGATGAGATGTTTCTATGCAGTACTAGGAAACAATATATGGTTATATTTTGTATATAATCTCTCCTTGGCTGTAAAACCTGGTCCTACCTAATGTTTCCAACAGTATCATCATTATGGAAATAAAATGTCTTCGAGTGTAGCCAATTCTCCAATATTAAAATAACTTTGAAAATGTTTCAACTGTACACTTATTCCATTTTTATCAGTGTTACCAGTTGTTTCATTTTTATAAGTGCAGTCTAAAAGGCCCAGCCATTTCTAGACTGTGCACAAGATGAGTCTGTTGGCAATTACTTGCACAGCTTAGACAATGTTTTAACTTTCTAGACTCATGCTTGGCCTAATTGGGTCAAAGGAACTACTTTGTATTCTGCATGTCCTGTTGGTGGGTTATTGTTCATGGGAAGTTTAGCTATACTATAATGGTGGAGGCCTTCACAAATTTTATCTGCCTTCCCTACTTAGCCTTGCCAAATTACATCTTTTTAAGAGCCAGGTTATTGTTTTAATCTGGGTAAACAATTTCTAAATGAAAATGGCATAACAGAATTGTGTAGTGCTCTATCTACCAACTATGTGAGCTTGGGCAAGACACTTAATTCCTCTATATCTGTTTCTCTACCTATAAAAAAAAGGGCAAATGAAAATATTCTAAGTCACAGGATTGTTGCAAGTACAAGTGTTTACTGCAACACTCTATTTTGGCCAACTCCACCTGTGGATATTTCTTAATACATAAACCTAGATCAAGATAAGCCACAGGTGCATATTAACAACCTTAATTTGTAAAGCACCTGACATCTTTTATATAATCTTCAAAATTGGGGGGAAAAAACCTCAATAAAACTGACATTTTCAAAAACTTCTTTATTATATGCTTTTGTTCAGTTAAAAAATTTTGAAGATAAATGTAAAAATGTGCTCAGCTATACGGGTACTTGCATTCTTTAATGCAAAATGCATGAGTCAGAAGAACAAGAAAAAATATCAGAGAATCACAGTTGCCTGTTTGCTAGTCTATTTTCTCATAAGAGTGAATTTTTTGAGGACAGAGTTAAGTATCTTCTATTTCTGAATCCCCAATGCTTACACCTTCTCTGATAGGCTTTGTGCGTTTATACGCATGTACTGAATGATTAATTATATCACGACTTCTGTTACAAAGACACCCTCTCATTACCATGAGAAGAGTAGATCTGGCCACAGAATTAAGGAAAGGTCTTTCTAACCCTTATCGGGCATTAATCCTGTCCATTCTCCAGTATTCCCTGGGCTGGTTACAAGTAGGTTCAACATTACCAAATATTAAACAACTTCACACAGCTCAGTACACCCACGAGCGGGACTCACATATCCAGATGTGAGCAAGATTGCCAAACTAGGCCACAATATACCTATAAGGTTTTCAGAGGAGAGCGTCCAAAAGTCGAGAGACGAGGCTAATCTAACTTCTCTTTCACAATAGCCCTGCTCGGGGTTTGACTTGTTACTGTAAAGATGCAAAAGGCTGGCACTTCCTTCAAGGCCAGGTCGCCATAAGGAGCAGACGACGGCGTGGCAGGTAACACCCAAGAGAAGCAGCCGCGGAAACTGGAGCCTCCGGATTAGGCAGCAAAACGGGAACCCGATGCTTCGCGTCCTACTTCTGCCTAAATACGCAGAAGGAAAGTTCGTGATTGTTCGTCGGGCGCCCTGTGGCATTTCTAGATGACAGCTGGTCGGCCAGGGGTGCATTTTTGCGGAGACTGCTGGAGGCACCGGCTGGGCGGGGTCGGGGGAGGCCGCTCCCCAGGAGGAAGATCACGCTGGTTTCTCCCGAGCCAGCGGCCGGCGGGCGGGCGGGGTTACGAGTGAGTCCAGTCACCCCACCGCCGCTCAGCCCTCTGCGGCCGCTCCTCCCCCTCCCGGGCTGGAAGCGCCCTCGGGAGGAGCGAGAAGGGGCGGGGCTGGCGAGGCAGACGCTCTTCCGCTGCCGGACTTCCGGCTCCGGGTGCCGGGAGGAGGGGCCGCCGGGCCAGAGGCGGAGCTGCAGCTCTGCCGCGACTTTCAGACGCCGGACCATGGCCTCGTGCTGGTGGCGGTGGCGGCGCGGCTGCTCCTGGAGGCCAGCGGCGCGGAGCCCCGGGCCCGGCTCCCCCGGCCGCGCGGGACTGTCCGGGCTGCGCGCCGCCACCGCCGCCGCCGCCGCCGCTGCCGCCCGCGCGCAGGTGAGGCCGGAAAGCGAGCGCCGTGGCCGGGCGCAGAGGTCACCGCGCCAATGACAGCGGCGCCGCAGAATGAATGAGGGCGAGATGCACGAGCGGCGGGCGGGGGCCGCGGGGCTGCGCTGGGACGCGACCCAGGGCTGGCGAGGCACCGAGGACGGGACGGAGCCGAGGGGTGGGCGTCCCGCGCGGGGCTGCAGAGCTGTGTCCTGGGGACAGGGGAGTGTCTCGGTTGTGGGGAAGGGGCGGTGAGGAGCCAGGTCCCGGCGAAACGCAGGTGTGGTCCAGTGGTCTCCTGGGGTATGCGTAAAGCGTCGAGAGCGTCTGCAGGTGTTTCCTCTCGAGTTACAGCCAGGGCTTCGGGGGCAACAACTTAATTGGGATTTTAGAGCAAAAGGTGCTCTGAGCGCTCAGAGATACGGAGGGTCCGGGTAGCCTCGGAATAGGCGGAAAAGTCTCGTGGAGAACGCAGGGCTGATGCTTAGAGTGGACCGGAGTTCAGTCCTGTGGTAGTTGCTTTGGAGGGAGGGCACATCTGGACGGGCTGGAAGGAGAAGAGGCCTGAGGATGTCGCAAGTGAAGAAACCTTGATCTTTAAATCGGCCTATGATTTCTTGAAGCAGAGTCAGAATCTGAGCACTAACCATGACTCCCTGACGCTCTGCCCTGCTGCCTTTGGACTCCATCTCATTTTTCTCCCTTTCCGGTCAGTTTAGCTCCTGTGTATTGACAAGTTTCTATGGCTCTGTGAGTCCTTTGCCGCACTTTGTAGTGATTAATTCTTAGCGTACCACAGGCTAGGCTCGTACTGGTAAGCATAAAACCACGCAAGGTCTGTGGACTTCCTGTCGTTTTAGAGACTTCTCCGGTCACATAGTAATTGTATGTGTTCTCTCATCTGCAAGGCTCATTTTTTTAAAAGTTTATTTGAATTTAGGACTCTTCCGTTTCAATCACATTTGGTACACTTCCGTGTCCATCAAAGACCATTTCCCAATATGAAATACGTAGTATTTCTGAATGTCTACTTTTGGATACATATGCATACATAATCACAACTTATCCAAAATAGACATTTGGAGAGAGAATGGCAGCTGGGCTAGTCTATGGATTAGACAGTAAAGAGAGAATATGGGAAAAAGAGAGTCTGCTGGGATCCATTTCAGTACTGTCCTAGCTAGCCTTCAAATATTTCTAGTACCGCAGATGAGGATGTTATTTGGAGAGATGGATGCACTCACCACTGATGCCACTGATACTTCTTTTCTTTGATGCTCCTTTTTTTTTTTTTTTTTTAAATTCCATGCCCATTAAACAATTAGCCACAGAAA
Source organism: Balaenoptera ricei (assembly GCF_028023285.1). Classification (NCBI taxonomy): domain Eukaryota; kingdom Metazoa; phylum Chordata; class Mammalia; order Artiodactyla; family Balaenopteridae; genus Balaenoptera; species Balaenoptera ricei. The sequence continues at coordinate 19,168,544 of NC_082640.1, forward strand.
GGGTGCTTTCCTGGAGAGAATATGCTGGATGTCGTCCATGTCTGCCTTAATGACGACAAGGAGGAGCTTTGCTGGTCATGCCAGTACATGTATTTCTGATTCGTGTCAGTGGTATTTTTCACTGTAAATACATGAGCCTTCTGGTGTCTGCCTCAGGAGGGTGTGTTTTGGCTAGTTCAAGTCTCTTAGGGCCTGATAGTCCATGAGGACAAAGAGCAACAACAATAAAGCCACGCCCGTCTCTCCCAGCACAGCTCCACTTTTCCTGATGTTCGTATGTTCTCTCAACTTCTTCATTGGTAGTGTTCAAACATCTTGGGATAGGACGGAAACCAGTGTGTATCTGATTGTGCCAAATCACTTGTCAGTATGTCTTGATTCTTACTCAGCATTTTCTCTTTTTTAAAAAAGGTAACTTCATGGGAGGCAGGGTTGGCTTTCAGGGAGAAAAGCCTGAATGTGATGGAAAGACACAAAATCAGAGTTGGTTGAGATGGTTGTTGCCCTTGCTAGTAGTGGCACACTAGGTGGCTCCGGTTACACCACTCCTTTGAATACTTTCCTGCTCTCCTGAGCACCTCTAACCTCACTTTGGGAAACATTGCCCGAAGGTACTCTTTTTTTTTTTTTTTTTTTTTAATTTTTTTAATGCTATTCTTGTCTGCTTACATTCTTTTTATTTATGTATGTATGTATGTATGTATGTATGGCTTTGTTGGGTCTTCGTTTCTGTGCGAGGGCTTTCTCCAGTTGCGGCAAGCGGGGGCCACTCTTCATCGCGGTGCGCGGGCCTCTCACGATCGCGGCCTCTCTTGTCGCGGAGCACAGGCTCCAGACGCGCAGGCTCAGTAGCTGTGGCTCACGGGCCCAGTTGCTCCGCGGCATGTGGGATCTTCCCAGACCAGGTCCCGAACCCGCGTCCCCTGCATTGGCAGGCAGATTCTCAACCACTGCGCCACCAGGGAAGCCCCCCCGAAGGTACTCTTAAAGCAGAAATGTTGGGAAATGTTGGGATCTGAGCCAAAATCCACCTTCCAGGCTTTTAACAAGCTATGCTGTTGCACTGCCCAGTGGTTAAGAGTGCTCTGTATTAGCTGTGTAATTTTAACTCTTCACCCCAAGTTAGAGGTTAGGTCTCAGATTGAATAAGCATTATAATAAATCCTAAATTCGTGTGAATCATTTACGCATGAAGGCTGACAAAAGTAGGTTAAGTGTCATGTAATGGTAAAATGAAAGGAAAGGATTATCACTTTTTTTCCTTAGGACATTTTAATGCCTGGGATGTCATAAATGTCCTTACTGGTTTAATGAATATATAATGCTATGGTGAAAATAGAACTCAGGACTGCCTTCTTTGGCCACTGCCTGCCTGGCAAAGTCAACCTTTATTGTCATTTTAATATGTCTAAAGCGGGGTGTGTTCACTAAAGAAAATTCAGAAAATATGAATTTTAAAAGAATAAAGCAAAAAACTCTCACGATCCTATTTATTCCAAAATAACTATTTTTAATAGCCTGGTTTATATGCTTCTAAACCCTGTTTTCTGTGGATTTTATTTGTGTGGGTGTACGCATTTTTAGTGGAATCACATAATGCACCCAGTGCTGTAGGTGCTTTTTTCTTTTGATATATTGTAAACATACCTGTATTACCAGTTTTTCAGACTTTTCTGAATTTCAAGTTCTCCGGCTGTATAAAAACAAGTAGTTGTGAGAGTGAAATAGTGTGAAAGCACATTGTAAGGCTTTATTACCTTAGTTTTCTTTTTCTACTACTAAATCCATCCTTTGTCAAGATATTTTCTTCAAGTATTCTATAAGAGCCCTTCGCGCATCAGATTAGTAAATTAGTAATATTTGAAATGCTTGTGTCCCTGAATTCTTCAAGTTAGGTGCTGTATCTGTGGGTCCCCACTCCTGTGCACAGTAATTGTTGGAACTATTTGTCGGCACTACCTCTGAATCCTTCAGAAGTTGTCTCTTGTTGTTCTTGATCTCATTAACATGATCAAAATGTGCTGCTGAACTTGCTTGTTTGTTGACATTACTTTTCAAGAAGTACCATTTCCAAGTATATTCAGGAACAGTGGCTTGAAATAGGCAGTGTTTGTGTAACTGTAAATTTCTTCCTTAACATTGAAATCCTTTCTTTTTCACTGGGCAGATGCTTTTGGGATCTTGATTATTCTTTGTTTTAAACCAATTTAAGACTTTAAAAGAGTGTAAACCACACTAATCCTTACTATTCTCTGCCCAGTCTTTGCTAAATGGAAGGGAATTTCAGATCTGGAAAGATAGATGTGAATGTGGAGCAGTCTTTGGGGGAAGGGATAGATTATAGATGTTTTTTATTTTCTGCTTTTTTCATATTTATATTTTCTGTAATGACGAATATTGCTTTTGTAATTAGGAAAGGAAACTTTTTGTTATTTTTTTCTAAAGTCTGCAGTCTAAATGGACAACTAAAAGATAAAGGTTACTTTTATTATAAATTATGGGAGTTTTAATTTATCTAGTGTTATAAACAAGTTTTTCACAAATATTCTTACAAGTTTCTTAATACTTTTATTTTATAGATGTCCTATTTTAATCTTGTGAAGAGTTTAACATCTGCCTTTCCAAATATGTATAGTATATCACGGTAAGTTTATAATCTGTATTGCAACTAAAATTATTAGCCATACTGCCAGTAAATTTCTATTCTAAATTGTGGTGGGCTAGTCCAACAAATTGGATATGCTGTTTAACTAAGTGCCACAGTATCTGCTCTATGTGATCTCTGCCTTTTGAAAAAATGGGAATACAGTTGTCCCTTGGTATGGTGGAGGGGGATTGGTTCTAACCAACCCCCCACCTCAGATACCAAAATTGGGGATGCTCAAGTCCTATAATATTCACATACAACCTACACACATCATCCCATATACTTTATTTTTATTTTTTTTTAAAGGAACACTTATTGATTGATTGATTGATTGCTGGCTGCGTTGGGTCTTTGTTGCTGCGCGCAGGCTTTCTCTAGTTGCAGCGAGCAGGGGGGCTACTCTTCATTGTGGTGCGTGTGCTTCTCATTGCGGTGGCATCTCTTGTTGTGGAGCACGGGCTCTAGGCATGCGGGCTTCAGTAGTTGTGGCATGTGGGCTCAGTAGTTGTGGCTCACGGGCTCTAGAGTGCAGGCTCAATCGTTGTGGCGCATGGGCTTAGTTGCTCCGCAGCATGTGAGATCTTCCCGGACCAGGGATCAAACCTGTGTCCCCTGCATTGGCAGGTGGATTCTTAACCACTGCACCACCAGGGAAGTCCCCATCCCATATACTTTAAATTTATTTATTTATTTATTTTTATTTATTTTTGGCTGCGTTGGGTCTTTGTTGCTGCGTGCTGGCTTTCTCTAGTTGAGGGGAGAGGGGGCTACTCTTCGTTGCAGTGCATGGGCTTCTCATTGTGGTGGCTTCTCTTGTTGTGGAGCACAAGCTCTAGGCACAAGGGCTTCAGTAGTTGTGGCACATGGGCTCAGTAGTTGTGGCTCACGGGCTCTAGAGCACAGGCTCGCGGGCTTAGTTGCTCCGCGGCATGTGGGATCTTCCCGGACCAGGGCTCAAACCTGTGTCCCCTGCATTGGCAGGCGGATTGTTAACCACTGCGCCACCAGGGAAGCCCCTCATCCCATATACTTTAAATCATCTCTAGGTGACTTATAATACCTAATACAACGTAAATGCTGTGCAAATTGTTGTAAATACAATGTAAATGCTATGTAAATAGTTGCTAAGCACGGCAAATTCAAATTTTGCTTTTTGAAACTTTCTGGAATTTTATGTGTTTATATATTTATATATATAAAAATATATATAAATATATATTTTTATATATATAAATTTTTTTTTCAGTTCGAGTTTGGTTGAATCCGCGGATGCGGAACCCATAGGTATGGAGGCCCAACTGTATAAAATTTAAACCCAGAACACGATGAACATGGTTTATATTTCTTTGATTTTGTGGGTTCCCAGGGTCCTGGTTATAAAAATTGATGTATTGTTGAGCAAGATCAGAATTCTGTTATGTTTTTCTAAATTATAATGACCTTTTTGTATTCATGCTTAATTTCCAGCAAGTATCTGGGCTTAAATTTTCCATCATCATACTCTGCTGTATGTATATGTGTATACGTAGGTCTGTATAATTCTTACTTAAAAGTGAAGTTATCTCAGTAAAGTAACGCTCAGCCTTCCACTCTGTGCATTTCTGCCTCTCCAGGTTCCATCACATGACGCCAGCAGTGTGCTGCTGTAGTAAAACACGGAGTGGTGAGAAATACACTGATCCTTTTAACCTTGGCTGGAGAGACTTGAAAGGTCTGTACGAGGACATCAGGAAGGTAAGATATTTTTGACGATACTGTAAAGTAATGTTGATTTCTTAGAATTATGAGCAAACGGTGCAGGTTTTCATGTGTGCCGTGCTGTTGCAGACTTGATTCCCAAATGTCAGGTTTCAAATGTTTCTTGAGCAACAAGTGTGGGGCATCATGGAGGATGCAGTGCAAGTTACTATCCAGAGGGGGGTGATGGCAGAATGGGGAAACTGAAAAAAAAAGGTACAGGCAGCACGTACACGTCCAAAGAGTCATCTGACCTTTCCTTGCCAAATCCATCACATGCTCCAGGCCTGGTGAGGCTGTGAAGCCTCCGGTGACTCCCGCTACTGTCTTCCTGTCCAGTTCTGAATATCAGTGCCAGCCTGACCCAAATAGGGCTTTCTTCGCTAAGCATTCTTTTCCCAAAATTTTCAGTGGCCCCCAGCCTCACGTGGATTCTCAGATGCTGCCCAGAAATGTGCATGTGCCGCTGGTCAGCTTCCTTCCCGTTTCAGGGTTCTGCACTTTCCCCCTGCAGCCCCCACCCGACTCTCCTGTTTTCACCACTTCCTGTCCAGTGGACCAAGCAGAGGCCGTGAAGGAGGAACTCCCTGAACGCCTGCTCTGGGCCGTTTGCAGCCCACACTGCTGCGTGCTGGCCTTCTCCCCTCCCACCTCAGTGAAGTCAGGGTTCCCTCCTTTCCAGCTTCATCCCTGTACCTCTGGTTAAGTCCCATCCCCTTTGCCTGCTCGGGGCCCTAGGAACTCCTCCTGCAGTTCCCTGTTCTCCTGTCTTTATCTGCAGACTCGCCCTCTTCATTCTCTTTCAGATCCATTTTGGATGCTCCAGCTTCTTCCTGGTTGTCTTTTAAAGGACCATCCCTTGACCCTGTGTCCTCCTACCCCTTCTCTTCCAGTATTCTTGGCCTCTCTCTCTCTTTTGCCCCTTCACCACTGCTCCGCCATCACACTGTGCCTTCCTTTCCAGCCTCTCCTCTGAAACTGCCTTTGCTTCCTTCCACCAAATCCAGTGGGCACTGCTGGTTTGTATCTTCCCGGACTCTTTGAACATTGGACACTGTTCACCACAACCCCCTCTGTGAAACCCATCTCTTGGCTTCTGCACTCTGCTCGTTCTCCTGACTCTTAGGCCATCCTTCAGTCAGCTTCCTGGGTTCCTCTCTGTCCCCTCCAACCCACCCCTATTAATTTGGCCGTTCCCTGGGGTTCTGTCTGCTCCTCTTCTCTCTCTGTCTTCAGTTTACCCATTCCCATGCTTATGACTCCCACATAATATCTCCAGTCCAGATGGAATTTTCTCTCCTAAACTTTGCTCACTGGGCAGCACCCTGGAATGTCCACGACTGTCTCACACTTGGCAGATCTGAAGCGCCACATTTTCCTACAGATTGTTTTTTCTCTTGTTTTTCCTATTGATTGGAGGTTGCCACCCAGGAACCCGGGGAGGATCCTCGACGCAGCCCTCCTCTTCCCCTCCACACCCTCCTCGTCTCGTCTGTCTCTTGCCTTCAGTCCCCAGCCTTGCTTTCCTCCTCCCGCCCTCAGCCTGAGCCAGAGATGCCCCCGTTGTGCTCCCAGAGCAGCTGCACTTACCTCCACGACAGCAGTCCCCCCGCAATATTGTTTTCCTTCCCCCATCTAGACTTTGAGCTGCCTGTAGGCAAGGGGCTGTCCTGTTTATCTTTGAAACCTCTGCGTTTATTATCGTCCTTGGCACTGAGTCAGTAACTGAGGGAGTGAGTGACTGGCCTGCTGGACTGAGTTCACTTGAGCCCTGCTGAACGTCCTTTGGGTCCATTTGTAGCTCCCATTGCTCCCAGGGCATAAGCTCTGATTCTCTCCAGCAAGTCCCTGAGGGACAGATACAGTAAACACACATGCCCATCACCAGGAAGGCTCTCCCTCCTCTTCAGAAATCAAAATCCTACTTATCCTTTAATCCCCAATCAAAGCTTATCTTCTCCATGAAATGTTCAGTTTTTCTCGTCCACACTGATCTCTCCATTCTTTGAACTTTAATGCATTTAACGTACGGCATTGTTCAAGTTACCACCATATTATTCACTGAATATTTCACATTTTTAAAAATTTTGCTTTCCCAACTCAGTTGGAAGCTCCTTGCCATCAGGTAAACCATGTCTTACACTTTCCCTATGAACCTTTGGCTTGTGTGGCTAAGTAACGGCTGAGCCCAACTCTGACCCCTGCTCTTCTCTCTGGCCACGTCTCGTCTTCCAGCCCCTGATACCCACTGACCTCCTGCTTCATTGGCTCCTGCACTCCCCATCTTTCTCCTCTCCCCTCCATCTTCCAAGCTGCAACAAGCCCTGTTTCTTTCTCTCTCCAGCTGTCACTGGCCATCTGGTGCTTTCCTCCCCCACCTGCTATCTCTTGGAGTCATGGGGCGGCAGCAGTGCCCACCCCAGCACTGAGGCCCCTGGGGGCGAGCCAGGCATTGCGTGTGGCCCAGCCACACACAGCCAGCTGTGTGGCCATACAACGTTGGAACTTTTCCTACTGAGTGTTGAATTTCTCAGTTGAAATGAATACACTAAAATCAAATCAAAGTTTTGTGAAGGAAATACCACTGACTGTGCAGTTATGATGCTGTATTGACACAGAGAAACTTTGTTTCAGGAACTATTCATATCTACAACAGAACTTAAGGAAATGTGTGAATACTACTTTGATGGAAAAGGAAAAGCCTTTCGACCAATTATTGTGGTGCTAATGGCCCGAGCCTGTAATATTCATCATAATAACTCCCGGTGAGTTATTTACTTTCTCCCCTTTATTGGTTTTATATTTGGCAAACCTTCCTTCCCAAGGTTACTGTTTAGTCTCCTGTTTAAGAAGTAGCATGTATCTGAGAATTCACTTTGTGGTAATTAGTTTCTAGCTTTGTGTTCCCAAGGTCACCCTGGAGTCTAGTCTGGGCATCTTCCTTTTCCATGCTTTTTAGTATCGTGGAAGAACAACTTCAGCTGCAAATAAACATTTTGGAAAGAATTTTCAAAGCCACATTGAGTTTTCTCATTCAGAAGTAAAGAATACCAGGATGTATGCATACTTGTAATCATTGTACACACGGCCGTTAGTCCAAAGGTTGATGGTTATAAAGTCATGAGTGAGGCCTGGATTCTGGGCACCACACCCGCTGCAGGGCCTGACTTCCTGTGGCCTTTGGAAACGTGCCAAAGAAAAATCTTCTTAAAAGAAGGCATTTTGACTATCGGTCTTCAACTTTTATGTTTCAAATATGTGTAAATTTTTCCAGTATTAAAACAACTGCAGTGTTTTAATATTAAAGGAAAACGACAAAGGACCCATTGCCATTATTTTTTAGAGTCTTTGCCATGTTACTGGAGTGTCTTCATAGTTTTTTTTTTTTACATCATGTAATCTATTGATGTAACCTCCAGTAGACCGTAATGTACTCATACATTTCCCTAGTGTTGAACATTTGCATTACATTCCCTTTTCTCTGTAGATAAGACTTTAAGGAACGCCTAAGGTTTGCCAGCACTAAATTGAAGGATGCTGTCAGAACGAGTGTCAGGTGTTGCTTCTTAGCACATGCTTGCCTCTGCCCGCAGCCGTTTGCGCCCCGCTGCTGTGCCCCTCCAGCTCCAGGGTATGATTCCATGCTCATGGGTGCCTCCCACTTACCCTGAGACTTTCCAAGTGCTCACAGTACAGTTTGAACAAGCAGCGAAATCTCTGGCAGTGACCGTTTTCCCATCATCAGGACCACTTTCACTTCACCTGGAAGGCAGGGCAGCAGGAGTGCTCCCTCTGAACCAAGCTTGAAAGACCTCTCCCATGGTCTAGAACTGGGTTTCTCAGCCTTGACAATGCTGACATTCGGGGCCAGATAATTCTTTGCCGCGGAGACTGTTATGTGTCTTGTAGGGTGTTTGGCAGCCCCTCCCCTAGTCGAATACGACCAAGAAATGTCTCCAGACATTGCTAGACGTCCCCGGAGGAGCAGAATCGTCCCTGGTTGAGAACCACTGGTCTAGAGATAGCGTGTGTTTATATTTTTAATTTCTCAGATTAACACACAATACAGTTCATCACCCTCACAGAAAACAAGGGAAGGAAAATATTCTGCATTGCTCACCTTAAATCCTGTCAGCTGTTATCCCCAGAGTCCAAGTCTTCAATTTACCTCATTGAAACTGTATAAACTGTTGGTTACAGAAAAAAATGGGAGACTATAACCCAGAAAAGGCATTGCTAGTTTAAAAAGGAAGTTCAATTCTGCCTTCTCCAGGGATGTTCTAGCTACAGCTTCGTTCTCCCCGTAGCTGACGGGAGCAGGGCTTGCTGAAGGCACAGTATGGAGGCATCGGGATGTGAGTCGTGACTGTGGTGTGCATTTGGGTGGTACAGTAGCCTAAGGATATTATTCTCCAAGCCCCAGCTTCTTGAGAATACTTACTTCCTAAGGACCCTTTTGGATCAGGCTCTTAATAGGCCAAATATCTAGCTGTTAACTTCCATGCCACTTAAAGCAAGAGGGGGTGGGGAACGGGGGGAGAGCCTGGGCCATTTGTGATTTTGCTTGCTGAAAGAGGTTTAGAACAATGTGGGGCAAAGGTAAAAGATTCTGGGCAGGACCACGCAGGCCTCTGTTTCTAGCTGATGCCACCAGCAGCCGTTCCACTACTTCACCTGCCTGCTTGTTGGTGTTGGCAGAATTGCGAGAGGCCTGCTTCATCATTTGACAGTCACAGTTTAATGGCTCCTCTAAGGCTTATTAGACGTCATCGTCTTGCTTCTGAGATGTGTATTAAATAGGTTAACAGTAATCCTGGAGGGGATTTTAGAAAACAGAATAGAACAGATACCTTAAGAAATGGGTTTGGGGGGGAACTACCTTCTGTTGAGTTTCTCTTTTTCCTGTATTAAGCTTGTCCGTCGTCCATTATGTGTTCCCTGCTAGATCACTTCACTAGGAATTCTTAACCTGAGGTCCGTGAAAGCTGGGGCGGGGGGTGGTCTGTGAGCCCCTTAGAATTGTGCGCAGAAATTTTCGTATGTTTGCACGCAAAGGTATACATGGTTTATAGCATATTCTTAAAGGGTAATATGGCCCAAAAAACCTTATGGCTTCATCTTTATTTTTCTTCCATGTATCCCGATAACCACAGTACCTGGTCAGGTAAGGTAGGACGCATACAACAGATAATCAGACTTGGAAGGTCCAGAAAACAGAGTTGTGGTGGATTCTGAGCCACGCTGCCCAGATCCCCCTTCCCTGAAGGACCCTTTGCCCCAGCTGCCGGGCCAGTGTTGCCGGTGGAGAGCCTTCAGTTCGCAGCCTCTTCAAGGGTTGCCCCGGCTGCAGAGAATCGTCTCACCTGAGCCAGTCCACATCCAGGGGCTGACAGACGAAGGGCCATTCTAGCTCCAGAGCACACGATGGAGTGGCCGCGGCTGTGCATGGGCCTGCACTGCAGAAACTTCTCCCTCTACCCCATCCTCTTGTCTCCTCCACCTCCCTCAGGTGGTGATCCCAAGGGCACTTCTGAGTAGACATTCTGTACTTTAAACGTGAGAGTCTGCTTTCCCGAGAACCCAATCTGCAACAGAGTTCAGCAAAACCCAACTACCTGTGGGTCAGAACTTACCTTATCAAAGAATCCAAATCAGAAGTGACCTTTATAAGGAATAGATTTCTATGAAATTGCTCTACTTATTGACCACAGCACAATTAGTGTCTCAAACAAACCAAACCTGTCCTACTCAGATCTCATAGAAGGCACCTGTTCTTATCATCAGTCTTGACACCATCAGTTTCTCGTGGAAATCTTCTGGCACTGGAAAGTGGATATCACCGCCAGTGATTGGGATAACAGGCCTACTCAAGTTATACTGGGCACAGATCTGTTGATCTTGACTCTACAAATAGTCAAGTGGCATTGAATCCCACTAGTCCAGTTTACAAAGCCAGACATTTGATTAGATAGAAGAGATTATAAGATGCAGTTTTCACATTAGTAAATAGGTCAAGCTTCCAAATGCGGTAAAAATCTTAAATTCAGAAGAAGTAACTTTTGTGATTGTCATAAAGACAAAGGAAACTACAAAAACCTGCTCTAGGGAAGCTGTAACAAAACAGTCATCACGGCACCAGCTCACATGAATGATTCCTGGAGTCAGGCCACTAGCGATTCTAGAACCATTCCTGGTTTCTGTGTGTTCTGAGTCATTGAGCCAGCTACTGCTGCGGCTGTTTATGGGTTAGGAAGGTTGGTGCCACGAGAAATATTTTTGTCTTTAACCTAGGAGATGGCACTTTTGATGTGTCCATACTCATTATTAAAATGGATCTTGATGTAAAGTCTGTAATAAGGGATACCTCCTGAGGTAGAGGAGGCTTTGATAACCAGGTGGTTGTCCATTTCATGGGCGAGGTCAGGCCCAAGCCTAAGGGGAACATCCTTGAGAGCAAGGCGGCTATGGGGCTTTGAACATGCTGTGTGCTCACTCTTCGGCTCCCACCACGAGGGGGAGGCTGATTCTACCACTGAAGGAGTCAACGTCTACACGTTCATCAGCTGTGCTCAATTTGAAAAACCCAAATGCTGCATTATTCTGTTGCACGCTGGATCCTGTGGAGAAAGCCAGCCTGGATAAGCTGCAGGTCTGAGATACCATCATGGAGTCACTCTCCACATGTCCAGGGCTTCCAAAACGCGCTGTTTCTTCAGTGGCAAGAAAATAACCAGTAGCATGAATCCTGCATCATTTACGATGCAACTTTGCAGGCATCTATTTTTATCTGGATATAAATCTGAAAGATTCAGGAGCTGCGGCTCTTGAATGTCAGTTATTTTTCTTGATATTAAAACTGCTGATGGATTCGTGACTGTTAGGATCAAGCTTAAAACCGCTCTTCCCTCCAAAGAAAGGCAGTCTTCACTGTAGTCGGGTGCGCTTGTTAGGGTTTTCAAAGGTGAATGGCCAGTGATCAAGGAAAATGACGTGCTAAGCAAGTTGGAGCTTACAGGTATCCCTCCTGCACTCTGCTGTCCCTTAGAAGGAAGGCACCTTTGATGTTCATGCCTCAGTGTGCCGGTAAGGAATACAGGGAAAGGGAACAAGACTGCAGTGGCTGGGGGCAGAGGGTGAGAAGCGAGAGTGAGAGGTGGGCAGGGACGCCTTCTGTCCCCCGCGTTCAACCCTGACGCCACTGCGGAAGGGGAGACACTTCAAGGTCGTGTCAGTAATGTGGAGAAACAAGATTTTAGACAGATGAAGTAAAATCAAGTAATTTTAAGAATCAGATCACTGTAAAGGAAACGTTTGCGCATCAGCAGAAGAGGATGGTGAAAGTAAGAAATCGTGTTAGGCTGAAAAATGGCCCCACAAAAGTATGCACGTCCTAATCCTTGGGACCTGTAAACGTTACATTATATGGCAAGAAAAGGGCCTTCGCAGATGTGCTTAAGTTAAGGATCTTGAAATGGGGGTGTCATCCCGGATTATCTGATGGGCCCGAAATGCAATCACTTGTATCCCTAAAGAGGGAGGCAGAGGGAGATTGCCATAACAGAAGAGAAGGCCATGTGAAGATGGAGGGGAGAGACTTGAAGGTGGCTCCTTCAAGCTTGTGGCCACACGCTAAGGCCCTCCAGCAGCCAGCAGAACTGGAAGGAGTGAGGAAAGGATTCTCTCCTTGAGGCTCTGCAGGAAGCCTGGCCTTGCCGATACCTCGATTTCAGTTCAGGGAAACTACTTTTGGACCTGTGGTCTCCAGAACTGTGAGAGAATTTCTACTGATTTAAACCACCAAGTTTGCGGTGATTTGTCACAGGGCCACAGGAAACTGGGACAAACCCCATCAGTTCACATCCTATCGCATGAGCGCGGAGAGTGTGCCTGCTGGGGCTTTTCTCTCCCTCTGGAGGGACCGCTTCTGGATGCGCCAGGTCTGGCAGCGCGGACCCAGGGGGGAGCTGAACACTCTCCACAGTGTCAGTAGTTGAGGGGCCCAAGCTTGTAGCAAGTCAGCTCAGTGGCAGATAACGATAGGATCCTAAGTGACATGGAGATATTGTTCAGCATACTGAAAACTTGAATGTGTGTACTTTTATCAGGTAACAGCTAGGAGATGCAGTTCACATCCTGCAGAATTTTAGAGACAGACAGCGAGGGACTTTGTCTGCATTTTAACTAGAGAGTTTCTTCAGTACCAAACTGATGAAGTATTCATTCGTGCCTTTAAAACTCGAGATGATGCGAAGTGTCAGAGAAGAGGAGGTCACCCTCCCGTGACTGTGCCTTTCAGAACAGGGGAGACTTCCTGCCCTCGAGCTGCAGAGAGACTTGGGGAGTCGTTGGCATAAGACCTTTAAACTGGGCCTCCGAGTTTCAGGTCATGCCTGTGGTTTAGAGGCGGGGCTGCAGGGGGGCAGCAGAGGCTGAGCTTGTGTCAAATCCCTTCTCAGGAGAAGCTTCCATTTGGGGCTTGCAGTCAGGCAAATACCCCCACTTACAGAGCAGCATGTCCCCAACTTTGTGCGTCAGAATCACCAGGACTGCTGCTTCAGAATGACAGTTCCTGAGCCCCATCATGAGGGATCCCAATTCCTAAGTCTAAGGAATTTTCAGTCTTTATTTTCAAGAGTATTGATTTTGACACGGTGGGCAAGAGATGATATTTAAGAAACACTAATCTTGTCAGAGTTCTCACAAGCAAAGTGAAACCTTCTGTTTAGAATTGGCAGAAGAAAATAAACAGAAGAACATTGGGAAATAGAAACAGAGCCTTCTGTAACCCACCTGAGAACTCTGGTCTTTATACAACCTCTGTAGCTTTGGGAATAGAAGCTTCTCTGTCTCTGTTAAAGTGAAACCACATTTACTATTTAAATTCTGCTTCCCTCAGTTGTTGCAAATCAAGGTAACCCATTGACAAGGTTTGATTTTCTTTTTGGAGACGGTTTTCCCACACTGGGGGTTTACTTGTCATTTCTTTAAGACTTGGCATTATATATCAGTATGAATAGGAGGAAAAAGCATTTTATTTAAATCACACATAAGCTTGGTGAAGGGTTTGTGGGGGGTCATTATATTATTCCATCTATTTCCGTCTGTGCTTGAAATTCTTCATTATAAAAATGTTGTTTGAAGTCTAATGAAGAGGGAAAAACCTGACTGTTGTGAGGGGCTGGCTGAGTCATCGCACGCTCTTGCAGGTGTGAAGGATGGAGGACAGAGCCACCTTTCGAGACTCGGGGCCTCATTTTCTCCTGCTGTCTCGCCTGACTGGTTTTTCTTAGCACCTCTCCCAGAAGTTGGGAAAGTGTGGCAGCTCTTTCACAGCAGGAAGTAGACATGGTGCCCAGTTTTTTGAAGGCATGACTCAGTTCGGTACTTCGAAGATTTCATCTTCAAGACAGTGTGAGTTGTTTCTGTGATCTGTAAATTTGGGTTCCAGACCATTATGCTGTACTGTGGATACGTAGTGACAGTATTTTCCAGATAGAAGCTGGCACATGTTAAAGGCTAATTGTGCAGGAAAAAGTACATCAGATAAAATGATAAAGCATCTAAAATGTGATGTTTATCCTATGTAGGTGCTGTGTCACGATGCCAAATAACTTTCTAAGCAAGAATCCTGATTTCATCAATTTAGCCATACAAAATGGCATTTTTACATGTATGTAGTCTATGAAATTTCAAAATATTTTAAGAAATCTTTGTTTTAATATCTTCAAATTACAAAAAACTCCAGTGTCTCAGTGAGTACTGCCATTTTACTGCAGCTTCCCAGCAGGACCCCTGCCTGCTGACATAGTTTGTGATAACGGAAGTGGTGCCCGACCTATAAATACATGAGAAAGGCTTAGAAGTCTTACCAGTTGTTTAAGGTAAGATCTACTATTAATGAGTAGCAAGTGTATATTTCATCAGACTGAAATTCATTGAGAAAATGTTCTAAAGAAATAGTCTTTTATTTATGTAAAAAACAACTGTAAAAGTCTACATCTTTTCTTGTGCATTAAGATAGGATCCAGTAAATTTACCTGAAAAATATTTAAGGTCCAAGCTTCCTTCTATAGGGTCTGTGAGTTTCTCACTGAAGGATTCAGAACAAGCTCTTGGAAGCCATCCAAAGCTCCATTTTCTCATTAACTAAAGTAGTTTTACAGGATGATTTGTCCCTCCCCTCTGTTTCTTTACTTCTCCCTCCTCAGAAGAATGTGTTGTGATCCAGAAGTGTTTAGAACTGTTATAATTCTGACATTAATAAATAATGAGCAGCACTTTACAGTTGATTTCTGGGCTAAAAGCAGTTGGAAGATTCTGAGGTTTAGTTCTAAAAATCTTAGGTAAGAGTTGCTGGCAAAGCACCATATTTTAAAATTACATATAAAGCAAGACGGGAAGATAGTCTTCAGGCTGATTTAGTGTTTGTAGTTAAATTCCAGCATCTTTAATGTTAGTTATACTTCATTTTTCATGGCTTTCTGCTAGATCTGAGGAATTAGAATGAGCACTGGCTTTTGCAGATGTTCAGATTAGGTTTTTAAAGAAAAAAAGTCACATTTCAGTATCCCTCTCAGTTTTCTCCCCTCTAAGAGAGAACGTGGTGATATTTGAAAAGTAAGCTATAGGAATAAATAAAACATTTGATTAGCGTGTGTTTGAGCCAGGCTTCTGTTTTAGATTCAGAAAATTCAGTTGGTTATTTCTCCAGTTTGATTTTCTTAAAATGCAGTTTTTTAAAATTCCCATAGATGATGATGGTGAGAATAATGATGATTAAAAAGAAATTGGGGTTCCCTTTTAACTGTAAAAGTCACATCCAGGTATCATCTTGGGAATGTTTCTCCTGTATTTTGTGTTAAATCTGGGAAATGAAAGTTTAAATTTCTAATGCACAGGTTAAATTTGAATTGGAATTCATATTCCAATATGAATTATCAATTCATATTGGTAACCAATATCAATAGCCAATTGGAATTATGAATTCCAGCTCTCTTGGTTATCAAGGTCTTCTTACTAAATATTTAAGACATTATTAAAAGCTTTGAACACAGTGACCATTGGTTCTTTAATACACTTCTTTAGAATGCTCTTCACCCATCTTCCCCACCCACCCCTGAAATTTAATTGTAACCTAACTGTAAACTTGACCAACTGACCAAGACCACTGTTATAGGACATAAAGATGATTCTTCAGCCAGATACCCAGACATCTCAGGTGTTTATCCTTTTTTTGTTGTTAATTATACAAATTCTACTTCTTAGTGTGGTGTCCCGAAAACATAATCTTGGTGCAGGGTATCTTGTGCATTTTTAAAATGTTCTCCAAATGATAGAATTGGCTGTGTAGGGAAGCCAAAGTTTTTATATAGTTTCTCTTAGAGAAATAAAATTCTTTATCCTAGATCCGATGTCCAGTTTTCACAAGATGATTGCTGAGAAGGTTATAGGAGGCGTCTCTGTTAAAAAGCATTGCTTTCTGTTAACTAGAAATGTGCAAGCAAGCCAGCGTGCCATAGCCTTAATTGCAGAAATGATCCACACTGCCAGCCTGGTCCATGATGATGTCATTGATGATGCAAGTTCCCGAAGAGGAAAACACACAGTTAATAAGATCTGGGGTGAAAAGAAGGTACGGCTTTTTGGTTTTTTAAATCTTTCTTATTAAATCCCATACTCTTTGGATTGCATTTATTTTTCAGATTTGTCTCATTAAAAAGTGAAATATGCTTCATCAAATGTGGCCTTCCAGCTTTCAAAATAGTTTTCATGTCTGGTCTATATACAGATGTTTGATCATGGATAACAGCACAGAAAAATAAACTTAGTGTTTCTGCTTCTTCACAGTTTTATATAGAATTTGGTTAAGGAAGGAGATTTTTGTAGTTATCCAAAAAGCATATTTCATGAGGAATCTACACCTTTTACTTTGGGGCTTACATTACTCAGATTCACTTTAATTGCTTAACCATTTACTAACTGCCACATGCAAGAGTTTCAAGGCAAGTAAATAAATAAAACTAAAATATATATATATATGTATAAATACACAGACATATATACACACACATATATTCATACACATCTGTATCAGTCTCAGAGGTATACTGTTCTCCCGTGAAACTTCTACCTTTTTAAACAGAAGCTTTATAATTGAGTAGTTCATGTATATTTTAAAGCATATTTCCACATTATTTTATTAGCATTTCTTGAAGGGGGTGTGTAGAATGTGGCATCTTGTTTAAGGATGTTTAAATCATGGGTTGAGGAAGGGGATGAAATTCAGCAAATAAAAGGGAAGACCCACGGGCCTTCTGGGAGCAGGCATCTCCCGCCACACATGCCCCTCCCTTGGCCATCCTGCCCATTTGAAGCACAAACAAAACATTAATGTGAATGAGGTTTCCCTCTCCATACCTTCCCCTCCCTCACATGTCTGTAATACCTGGTTCCCACCTGTTTTCTAATCGTATTCAAAGAAGAAATATACCTTAATTATTATCTTTACATGCTGGTTTTGCTTTAGTGCACATGATTTTGTTAAATCCTTTTATTTCCGATTTTAGATGAAAAGGTTTTATGTCCTATTGATAGAATTCCATACATCAGAATGTTGGTAAAAAAGGGTGGAGTTTCATTTTGGAGAGGCCCTGGGTAACTCTATGACATGTCCTACAGTCTGCTGTGTCTGTTTTCAGGGCCTGTCCTTAAAGCTTTATACTTGAGCCCTTGGGCAAAGGAGAAGGATTAAGTGAACAAGTTAAGATTTTCTCCTGACTGGTCCCCTCTTGTGACTGCCTCTGCTGTTGGGGTCCTCCATCCTTTTTTAAAATTATTAATTAATTAATTAATTTATTTATGGCTGCGTTGGGTCTTTGTTGCTGCACGCAGGCTTTCTCTAGTTGCGGTGAGCGGGGGCTACTCTTCGTTGTGGTGTGCGGGCTTCTCATTGCGGTGGCTTCTCTTGTTGCGGAGCACGGACTCTAGGCGCGCAGGCTTCAGTAGTTGTGGCTTGCAGGCTCTAGAGCACAGGCTCAGTAGTTGTGGCACATGGGCTTTGTTGCTCCACGGCACGTGGGATCTTCCCGGGCCAGGGCTCTAACCCGTGTCCCCTGCATTGGCAGGCGGATTCTTAACCACTGCGCCACCAGAAAAGTCCCGGGGGCCTCCTTTGGAAGACCGTGTTTCCACTGTCACCTGCCTCTTTCAGCTGCAAGGCTGGTCTGCCCTGCATGGGGCCACCTGCTAGTCTCCCCTTTTTTGCCCGTTAAACAAAACTGCTGTGTTACCAATAAAAATCCATTCGTACAGCACCTCCTCCGTGAACCCTCATTCCCCTGTCTGGGTCCCTATCCCTTCTTTCCCTTAACCCCTCACCCCAGCCATCCCCAGTCTGGCAGCTTCAGTTCCAAAGGTTGGAAACTTCTGGCCTCTGGGATCCCCAGGACCAGGAGAGGAAAGAGGCAAAAGCCTAGAGATCCTGAGCCCTCAGCTGCTAATGATGTAGGGTGGATGATGGATGTGTGTGTACCTATAAATCATAATGTGTACAATGACCTTATTTTTTAATTTTATTTATTTGTGGCTGCATTGGGTCTTCGTTGCTGCGCGTGGGCTTTCTCTAGTTGCAGCGAGCAGGGGCTACTTTTCGTTGCAATGGGCAGGCTTCTCATTGCGGTGGCTTCTCTTGTTGTGGAGCACGGGCTCTAGATGTGCGGGCTTCAGTAGTTGGGGCGCGTGGGCTCAGTAGTTGTGGCTCATGGGCTCTAGAGCACAGGCTCAGTAGTTGTGGCGCACAGGCTCAGTAGTTGTGACGCACGGACTCAGTAGTTGTGACTCACGGGCTTAGTTGCTCCGCGGCATGTGGGATCTTCCCGGAACAGGGATTGAACCTGTGTCCCCTGCATTAACAGGCAGATTCTTAACCACTGCACCACCAGGAAAGTCCTACAATGACTTTATAAGTGTATATTTACATTTACATCAAGATACCTTATACAGTATACATTATATAAAATGATGATTAGTTGGTAAACATACTGAACATCACTAATTTTAGATACTAGAGAACTAACAGACAGTAAAAACTTGGGACTTCCCTGGCGGTCCAGCAGTTAAGACTCTGTGCTTCCACTGCAGGGGGCACGGGTTCAGTCCCTAGTTGGGAAACTAAGATCCCACATGCCACATGATGCAGCCAGAAACAAAAACAACAACAACAAATAAAAAAACTTAAAATTTGGTTATGTTGCAAATTCTGTGGATTAAACTTCCACAAACTCTATCATTTATAACTACTCTATAACACCTATCCATATCTTTAAGTATGCAAATTAGTGTATTTGAGTACAGCATGTAATTCGGTCATGAATAACTTATAATTAGTTGCAAATACAATGCAGACATTTATTCACAATCTAAAGAAGATTGGGAAAATATTGATTGGTGTTCAGTGAGAAAAATATTTTGTCCTGGAATGAGGGGCAGTGTAATAGCGTTCTAAGAGCATTGAACTTGGAGCCAAGATTCCTTGGTTTAGTTTTCATTGAGAAAAGCATGGGTTGGGCCGTGCACTGGTGCGTACTAAGTACTAGCTGGATAATTCCCGCTACATGCCCTTAGGAGTTTGGTAAATAGGAAAAATGTGGGAAGACAGCAGTATCCAAGGGGTGCTGTGCTCACAGAAGATCAGAGTGAGGGGTCTGAGTGAACTTCCTGCAGGTGCCGCCTGAGCTAATTCTGCACATGAGTCTGCCGGGTGATGAAGGGGAGGGACTTTTTCGAGCAGAAGAAACAGTAAGTGCAAAGGCACAGCCGCATGGTTTGGTGGGAGAGCGAATGGTCCAGCACAACTAAATGAAGGCAGTGACATTTTGCTGGGGCTAGGGATGAAGCCAGAGGGTCAGTACTTCCGTCTCCAGGCATTCATTTCTTCAGCTCTGAACTGGAGAGGCAGACTGGGTCATCTCTGAGAGCCCATCCAGTTCAAACAGCATCCCAAATCTGTAGCTGATTATAACATAATCCTGCTGAGGAAGAGGAAGGGGGAAAACTTATATCCAGGATGACCCTTACCTCGCATTCTGTTTCTCTTCTGAGAAGTTAACTTCATTGTTGGCTCCGATGCTCAGATACTTTTCTCTGAAAGGTTTTCTTCTCTTCTTTTCTAGGCTGTCCTTGCTGGCGATTTAATTCTTTCTGCAGCATCGATAGCTCTGGCACGAATTGGAAATACAGCTGTTGTATCTATTTTAACCCAAGTGATTGAAGATTTGGTGCGTGGTAGGTTAATTTTGACCTTTCTTCTTTTTTATTCAATATTATTTTTTTGCCAAGCAAAAAAAAAACCCCTCACATGACCACTTTCCTTTTTTATAGGTGAATTTCTTCAGCTCGGGTCAAAAGAAAATGAAAATGAAAGATTTGCACACTACCTTGAAAAGACGTTCAAGAAGACTGCAAGTCTGATAGCCAACAGTTGTAAAGCAGTATGTACGTTCTGTCTCTTTTCAAGTTAAAACAAACAAACAAACAAACCTCCTAGCTCTTTCTTGGGAGCTAATTCTCCTAAAAAAATTTCACTGGAGAACCTTAAAATAGTAACCAAAGTCCCAAGAGGTCATTGAGAAAAGAATTGCATCCCCAGACAGTGGAGAACTTCTGCTGAGGTTTCCATTTTTGCTGTCTTCTTTTGCTATGCAGACATCAACTTTTCATCTTTCCTCCCAAGAATTGAATCAAAATAAGCCTTATAATATATTCCCCAATCTAATTTCCAAATGGTATAACATTTTTTAAAAAATTAATTTATTTATTATTTTTGGCTGTGTTGGGTCTTTGTTGCTGCATGGGGGCTTTCTCTAGTTGCGGTGAGCAGGGGCTACTCTTTGTTGTGGTGCACGGGCTTCTCACTGTGGTGGCTTCTCTTGTTGTGGAGCACGGGCTCTAAGCGTGCAGGCTTCAGTAGTTGTGGCATGCGGGCTCGGTAGTTGTGGCTTGTAGGCTCTAGAGCGCAGGCCCAGTAGTTGTGGCGCATGGGCTTAGCTGGTCTGCGGCATGTGGGATCTTCCTGGACCAGGGATCAAACCTGTGTCCCCTGCGTTGGCAGGCAGATTCTTAACCACTGTGCCACCAGAGAAGTCCCTAAATGGTATAACATTTTGAACAACTTATCGTAAATAGTTTCTCTCGTGATTATCACACGCAATGTTTCTTATGTTTTACGTATAAAAAGTAATGAAGTGCTGTGTTCTTAAGTATAATACTGACCTGGGAGAAAATATATAACTATCAGATTGTACTAGTGTTCTATATACTTTTTTTATGAGTAGTAGATCCTCCCAATTATATGATATATAAACAAGCCATTTTCCTTCCGAGTATAAATTGAGTGTGAACCATAACTTTTTTAACCCCTTGCTTTCTCTTTGGCCTTCCCTCTACTCTTCGCATAGTTTTTCTTTTTAAAAATCAGTTAGTATTATCCTTAATCTGTAGACTAAACTGTGGTATTCACTGCTAGCCCATGAATGAGAGACAATTCTCTCCATAGAATTGTTCATCTGACTGTCTCTCAGCCTAGCAGGTATAAATGAGATGAAAACTGGGCAAGTAAGAGTCCCTTGTAATTAAAGCAACAAGAAAGGAAGACTTCTAAGGGCCAAATGTCAATTGCTGTCGTGATACATAATTAACATAATTACGTAATAATTATACCATAATTACAGTTAAAGAGAGCTTTTTCTCAGGCCTCTCAGGTGAAAAAGTCCTTTGCCAATAGTGCCTCTATTTGGAAAAGTGTCAAGAAATGTGTAATTGTGAGCCAGAAAAGAATGAGGGCAACATTTCTTCCTAAAAAGACCTAAGTGAAACCCTAAGGAATGTGAATTATGTAGAACATGCTGGCCACAATCTCAGCCATTTTTGTCTTTTTATTGGAAGAGCATTTTCTTTTCTTTTTTTTTTTTATTATTTCCAAGAAATTGCGAGTGTAGTTTTCTAAAAAAAGAGAGACAGACAACAATATGATAGACACTAGAATGCTAAATAAAAGAATAACTGATTTAAAATGGGGGCCGGAAAGGCTGTGACCTTAATTCTTCGTTGGATTTTGATGCCAAAATCTCCATGAAGATGGAGACCCATCCTCATAAGGCACATTACTGTGTTAGGGGAAGCTCAGTAACAACTTCACAGGCCTGAGGCTGCAGTTAGAAGCACTAGCAGTTAGTGGGGCTGTTGGAACTGGAAAACCTGAGGGTCATTGTCCACACAGGCCCAGGGCAGCAGCGCGGCACTGGAGCCAGAATATGAACTAGTGCACTCGGTGATCGAATCCTACAGGGGCCCGCAGAAGTGGAGCCACATCATCTCGGAAAGACGTAATTCACTGTCCGCTGCTTAGGAAGCCAAAGACAGGATAGCACGTGTATTCGCTTATAAAGAGGACCTCATCCTTCACAGATTAGCAAGTTGAAAGTGGACTTGCATATTAATATGGCCCGAACCTCGTTAAAAATGAAATGTTTTATACTGTCCACTAGGAGGCATGCTGGCATCACCCCAGAACTACCCACTTTTCATGCGATTTATTCCTAAGCTCCAGAGCTATTGGAATAATAAAACAGAATCTTAATGTGAGCTCTCTGAATAAAAGTTTCTATATTTAAGTGCCTATGGGTAGAGATGTTCCAGAGGTGTTACATATTCAGAAATGCTATTTTTGTGCAGTCTTGGTACTTAAAACGCAAAGACGTGAGCTCTGAAAGAACGCATGCAAAGCAAATTAGGGATGTCAAAAGGAAGGAGTAAGGAGAATTTAAACATCAGAATCATTACAGAAGAACTAATGGAATTCCAAGATGTTATGGGAATTTGAAGGAAACTTAATAGCTTATAATTCATTGTCCTAAGAGCTATTTAATGGAAAATAGTATTAAGTTTAAGAGAGGGCTGTTTAGGATTGCTTTGGGACACTGATTGATGTTAAAAATAGAAGTAATCTTAAAAGATGATTGGCTCCTTGTTTCTACACATAGTCATGCAAAATATGTTGTGTAGCTTACCAGTGAACACTATGCCTCGTTCCCCAGAAAATCTGATGGGAATGAGACCAGAGGGGTCTGGTGGCCCATCTGGTGTTACTCAGTCAGACAGTAGCTGAGCTGGGATTTGAACCCAGAACTGGGTATGATAATCCTGCAGATTCATGTATTTTTCTCATTTCTTTCTGAATTTCTGTTCTCTCGAGTGCTGCATGTGGCCTGGAATCAATTCACTGTCTTCCTGTTACCCCATTTTCGAAGCTACAGAGGGCCACCACAGAATTTTGGTTTGTGGGTCATATCTGCTGAACACCTATTTTTTGGTTATGATATTCTTATCTAATCTACAAATAGACCTTATTCAAATTTTAACAGTTGTTGTAATATTGTTATATCAGTAACAAATGGGAAAATTTTTTTCTGGCCCAGGATCTCATGTGGCATTTAGTTGTCAAGAATCTTTTTTTTTTTTTTAAATTGAAGTATAGTTCATTTGTAGTATAGTTGTGTTAGTTTCAGGTGTACAGCAAAGTGATTCAGTAATATCTGTATCAGATTATTTCCACCATAGTTTATTATAAGATATTGAATGTAATTCCCTGTGCTATACAGTAAATCCTGTTGCTCATCTGTTTTACTTATAGTAGTTTGTGTCTGTTAATCCCATACTCCTAATTTATCCCTGCACCCTATGGTAAACATAAGTTTGTTTTCTATATCTGTGAGTCTGTTTCTGTTTTGTACATAGATTGATTTGTATTGATTTTTACGTTTCACATATGAGCGATATCATATAATATTTGTCTTTCTCTGACTTACTTCACTTAGTATAATATTCTCTAGGTCCATCCATGTTGCTGCAAATGGCAATATTTCATTCTTTTTCGTGGCTGAGTAATATTCCATTGTATATATATACACCACATTTTCTTAAACTGATCGTCTCTTGATGGGCACTTGGGTTGCTTCCATGTCTTGGCTATTGTAATAGTGCTGCTGTGAACATTGGGGTGCATGTATCTTTTTGAAATAGAGTTTTCATCTTTTCTGGATATACGCCCAGGAGTGGGATTGCTGGATCATATGGTAGCTCTATTTTTAGTTTTTTAAGGAACCTCCGTACTGTTTCCCTAGTGGCCTCACCAATTTACATTCCCACCAACAGTTCCCTTTTCTCCACACCCTCTCCAGCATTTATTTGTAGACTTTTTGTTGATAGCCATTCTGACCAGTGTGAGGTGATACCTCATTGTGGTTTTGATTTGCATTTCTCTAATAATTAGTGATGTTGAGCATCTTTTCATGTGCCTGTTGGTGATCTCTGTGTCTTCTTTGGAGAAATGTCTATTTAGGTCTTCTGCTCATTTTTTGATTGGGTTGTTTGTTTTTTTGATACTGAGTTGTATGAGCTCTTTGTATATTTTGGATATTAACCCCTTAATGGTCACATCATTTGCAGATATTTTCTCCCAGTCCATAGGTTGGTTGTCTTTTCTTTTTGTTGATGATTTCCCTTACAGTACTGTGCAAAAACTGTTAAGTTTGATTAAGTCTCATTTGTTTACTTTTGCTTTTATTTCTTTTGCCTTGGGAGACTCATCTAAGAAAATATTGCTGTGATTTATGTCTAAGAATTTTTTGCCTATGTTCTAGGAGTTTTATGGTGTCATGTCTTATATTTAGGTCTTTAAACTATTTTGAGTTTATTTTTGTATATGGTGTGAGGGAGTGTTCTAATTTCATTGATATACATGTAGCTGTCCAGCTTTCTCATCACCATTTGTTGAAGAGACTATCTTTTCTCCATTGTACATTCTTGCTTCCTTTGTTGTAGATCAACTGACCATAGATGTGTGCGTTTATTTCTGGGTTCTCTATCCTGTTCCATTGATCTATCTGTTTTTGTGCCAATACCATGTTGCTTTGCTACTGTAGCTTTGTAGTAGTATTGTCAGAAGTCTGGAAGGGTTATGCCTCCAGCTTTGTTCTTTTTCCTCAGGATTGCTTTGGCAGTTCTGGGTCTTTTGTGGTTCCATGTAAATCTTAGGATTAGTTGTTCCAGTTCTGTGAAAAATGTCATGGATATTTTGATAGGGATTATATTATATTTGTAGATTGCTTTGGGTAGTATGGCCATTTTAACAATATTAATTTTTTCAATTCGAGACTGGGATATGGTTCCATTTCTTTGAATCATCTTCAGTTTCCTTTATCAATGTTTTATAGTTTTCAACATATTGATTTTTCACCTCCTTGGTTAAGTTTGTTCCTAAGTTGGTTTTGGGTTTTTTTTTTTTTTTTTTTTCTTTTTGATGTGATTTTAAATGAGTTTTTCTTTTGTTTTGTTCTGTTTTGTTTTGTTTTTTTTACTTTTTCTGATATTTCATTGTTAGTGTAAAGAAATGCAACAGATTTCTTTTTATTAATCTTGTATCCTGCTGAATTCATTTATTAGTTCTAATAGTTTTTATGTAGAGTCTTTAGCATTCTCTATATAGAGTATCATGTCATCTGCAAATAGAGACAGTTTTACCTCTTCTCTTCCAATTTGGATACCTTTTTTTTTTTTTTTTTTCTTGCCTGATTGCTGTGGCTAGGACTTCCAATACTATGTTGAAAAGAAGTGGTGAGAGTGGGCATCCTTGTCAAGTTCCTGAATTTAGTGGGAAGGCTTGCAGCTTTTCACCATTGATCATTATGTTGGCTGTGGGTTTGATGTAAATGGCTTTCATTATGTTTAGATATGTTTCCTCTATATCCAGTTGGTGAGAGTTTTTAATCATAAATGGATGTTGAGTTTTATCAAATGCTTTTTCTGCATTTATTGAGGTGATCATGTGGTTTTTGTCTTTCCTTTTGTTAATGTGATGTATCACATTGATTGATTTGCATGTGTTGAACCATCCTTGCAACCCTGGAATGAATCCAACTTGATCGTGGTATATAATCTTTTTTATGTATTATTGGATTTGGTTTGCTAATATTTGTTGAGGATTTTTGCATCTATATTCATCAGAGGTATTGGTCTGTAATTTTCTTTTTTTATTGTGTCTTTGCCTGGTTTTGGTGTGAGGGTGATGGTGGCTTCATAGAATGACTTTGGGAGTGTTCCCTTCTCTTTAGTATTTTGGAATAGTTTGAGAAGGATAGGTGTAAGTTCTTCTTTGTATGTTTGGTCGAATTCCTCAGTGAAGCAATCCAGTTCTTGACTTTTGTTTGCAGGGAGTTTTTTTTTACTACAGATTCTATTTCACTTCTAGTGATTGGACTGTTCAAATTATCTGTTTCGTCTTGACTTAGTTTTGGCAGGCTGTATGCTTCTAGAAACTTGTCTATTTCTTCTGGGTTGTCCAATTTGTTGGCATAACTGTTCATAGTATTTTCTTATGATTTTTAGTATTTCTGTGATATCGATTATTACTTCTCTTCTTTCATTTCTTATTTTGTTTATTTGGGTCCTCTTTTTTCTTCTTGGTGGTTCCTGGCTAGAGGCTTGTTGATATTGTTTATCTTTCAAAAAACCAGCTCATGGTTTTATTGATATTT
This sequence comes from Balaenoptera ricei, assembly GCF_028023285.1. Lineage (NCBI taxonomy): Eukaryota > Metazoa > Chordata > Mammalia > Artiodactyla > Balaenopteridae > Balaenoptera > Balaenoptera ricei. Next base: position 19,194,518 of record NC_082640.1, read on the forward strand.
TAAAAAAATTTATTTATTTATTTATTTATTTTTGGCTGCATTGGGTCTTCGTTGCTCTGCGGGCTTTCTCTAGTTGTGGCGAGCGGTGGCTACTCTTCATTGCGGTGCATGGACTTTTCATTATGGTGGCTTCACTTGTTGCGGAGCACAGACTCTAGGCACACGGGCTTCAATAGTTGTGGCATGCAGGCTCAGTAGTTGTGCCTCGCGGGCTCTAGAGCGCAGGCTCAGTAGTTCTGGAGCACAGGCTTAGTTGCTTCGTAGCATGTGGGATCTTCCAAGACCAGGGCTCGAACCCATGTCCCCTGCATTGGTAGGTGGATTCTTAACCACTGCGCCACCAGGGAAGTTCCTATTGATATTTTAATCTCTATTTTATTTTTTTTTCTCTGATCTTTATATTTCTTTTCTTCTGCTGACTTTGGAGTTTGTTCTTTTTCTAATTATTTTAGGTGGTAGTTTAGGTTGAGATTTTTCTTATTTCTTGAGGAAGGCCTGTATCATTATGAACTTCCCTCTAAGAACTGCTTTTGTTGCATCCTGTAGATTTTTGTAAGGTTGTGTTTTCATTTTTGTTTGTCTTGAGGTATTTTCCGATTTCCTCTTTGATTTCGTCATTGGCCCATTGGTTTTTCAGTAGCATGTTGTTTAGTCTCCATGTGTTCATTTTTTCCCCCCTTTTTCTTTCTGTGGTTGATTTCTAGTTTCATAACATTGTGGCCAGAAAAGATGCTTGAAATAATTTCTGTCCTCTTAAGTTTGTTGAGGCTTATCTTGTGTCCTAGTATGTGGTCTGTTCCTAGAGAATGTTCCATGCATGCTTGAGAAGAATGTGTATTCTGGGTTTTTTTAGATGCAGTGTCCTGTAGATATCAATTAAATTCAACTGGTCTATTGTGTGATTTAGGACCTCTGTTGCCTCATTGATTTTCTGTCTGGAAGATCTGTCCATTGATGTCATTGGGATGTTAAAGTCTCCTACTATTATTGTATTCCTGTCGATTTCTCCCTTTATGTCTGTTAGTGTTTGTTTTATGTATTTAGGTGCTCTTATATAGGGTGGATATATGTTAGCAACTGTAATATCCTCTTGTATTGATCCCTTTATCATTATATAATGTCCTTCTTTGTCTTTCTTTATGCACTTTGTTTTAAAGCCTGTTTTGTTTAATTTGAATATTGCTATGCCTTCTTTCTTGTCCTTCCCATTTGTATGAAATGTCTTTTTTCATCCCCTCATTTTGAATCTGTGTGTCTTTCGCCCTGAAGTGAGTCTCTTGTAGGCAGTATATTGTAGGTTTTTGGGTTTTTTTAAATCCATTCTGCCATTCTGTGTCTTGATTGGAGCATTTAGTCCATTGACATTTAAAGTAATTATTGACAAGTATGTATTTATTACCATTTTAAACCTTGTTTTCCAGTTGATTTTGTAGTTCTTGTTTGATAATTTCTTCTTTTTGTTTTTCCTTTTGTGGTTTCATGGTTTTCTTTTGTATTATGCTTGAGTTCCTTTCTTTTTTGGTTTTTGTGAATCTGTTGTATGTTTTTGATTTGTGGTTACCCTGGTGTTCAAGTATGTAGACTCATAGCAATATCTACTTAACTTTAGACTGATAGGTTCAAATACATTCTGAAAGATCTACATTTTTTTACTCCTGTCCCCCACATTTTGTGATTTTGATGTCCTATTTTACATCTTCATGTTCATCGTTTTGCTGTCAATTGTAGTTATAATCATTTTTACAAAATTTTTTGATTGTTTCTTAATCTATGTGCTGTCTTATTTAAGTGATCTTCAGTCCTTTTATATATTTGCCTTTCCTATTATGTTTTTCTCTTTCCTATAGATTCTTCTTTTCTATTTAGAGAAGGCTTTTCAATATTTCTTTTAGGGTAGGTTTAGTATTGATGAGCTCTTTTAGTTTTTGCTTGTCTGAAAAACTCATTCTCTCTCCTTCTATTCTGAATGATAATCTTGCTGATTAAAGTACCCTAGATTGTGGGTTTTCCCTCTCAGGACTTTGAATATATCATGTCACTCCCTTCTGGCCTGCAAAGATTCTGCAGAGAAATCAGCTGATAGCCTTATATGGGGGTTCCCTTGGAACTGACTCTGTTTTTCTCTTGCTGCCTTTAGAATTCTCTCTTTATCTTTAACTTTTGCCATTTTAATTGTTATATATTTTGTTGTAGGTCTGTTTGGGTTCATCTTGTTTGGGATTATTTGTGTTTCCTGTACGTGGCTATCTATTTCCTTCTTTAGGTTTGGGAAGTTTTCAGCCATAATTTTTTTTTTTTTTTTTTAGCCATAATTTTTTGAAATGCGTCTTTGGTCCCCTTCTCTCTCTCTTCTTCGGGAACCCCTATTATGCATAGGTTGGCACGCTTTATATTATCCCATAGGTCTCGTATGTTGCTTTCATTTTTTTTCATTTGTCTTTCTTTGTGCTGTTCTGATTGGGTGATATCCATTATTCTATCTTCCAGATCACATATTTGTTCTGCGTTATTTAGTCTGCTTCTAGATTGTATTTTATCTTGATAAATGATGTGTCTAATTTTGATTGGTCCCTCTTTACAGTTTCTAGTTCCTTGTTACAGTGATCTGCATTTCTTTCAATAGTTTTTCTTAACTCCTTTAGCATTTTTATTACCTCCTTTTTGAACTCAGGGTCTAGTAGACTGGTGAGCTCTGTTTTATTGGTTGTTTTTTCAGGGTATTTCTCTTGTTCTTTTGGGAGTAATTCCTCTGCTTTTCCAGTTTTACTTAACTTTCTCTGTTTCTACGAATTTAGGAGAATCAGTTTTCTACTGTGGTCTTCAAGGGGTGCTTTTATGTGGTAGTGTCCCTATGTAGACTGTGAGTCCAGTATTTTTTGTGTGAGGCCTGTTTTTGGTGTGGATGCCAGCCATGTCTTTCCTCAGAGTGTGCTGGCTATTATCCCCTTGATAAGGGGTGTGATTGGTGTTGTGGTGACCAGAGCCTGCACTGGAAGTTGGGCAGGGCCTCCTCTTTGCTCTGTGGCTGTCACAGCCCTGTCAGGGGCAGGGTCTGCTCCCCAGGTGTTGGAGTAGGTGCCCTAAGGGTTGGGTTCAATAAGGCTCTGTTGCCCTTGAGAGTGTGCTCTGTTCCAAAGGAGGTGAGTGCTGAAGCAAGTGAGGCCCATGTGGCCACCATGAAACTATGCGCCACCAGTGCAGGCATCTGCAGCTCTGCCCAGAAGCAGCCCAAGGTCATGTCCCTTTCTCTGTTATGTTTTTCCCAGACCTAGTGCTAGGCTGTGGTGTGGAGTGGGCTGGTGCTAAGGGCTGGGGCATTGTGGCTGCAGGTGGCTGTGCTGCTGCCTGGGACTTGGACTGCCTCTCCCAGGACCTTTCGGCCCCAGAACCGGCTCCAAGCTGCGGTGTGGGGCGGGCAAAACAGAGCATAGCTGCTGGGGAACGAATTGCTGCATACTCCTCCCCAGGGGCTGTCCGCCCAAGACGAGCATTTCTGTGGCATCACCCGGTGTGTGCACTAAGTCTGCATACCAAGTCCACCGCTGATGGACCCACCCCCGCTATGTGCATGCAGACAGTGGGCTCTGAGGTTTGGCCTGGACCACGCACCAGGCCCTCCCGGCTGTCTCCATGCAACTAGACCAAGTCCTCTCCCAGGGCCCGTCCACCCCTGTCCTCCTGAGATTCAGTGCCTAGCTGCTGTTTATGCTAGTAGCCCCGTCTGGCGTGTGTTTTGGACTGGGAAGTGCGGTGAGGTGGCAGGTGGCAGGTGGCAGTGCCCGTTTTGGCTGTGATTGCTCGTAAGCCCGCACACATGCACTCCTCACGAGCAGAGTCCAGGCCCCCCCAGCCCCTCTCTCTGTCCCAGTGGACCTCCCGGCAGACGGGGGTGCGCCCCAGGGTGAGGGCCTGCCTTTGTGGACCTCTCCTCCTTCACCATCCCTCCCAGGGGCACCAGTTTCATCCTGATGCCTTTTTTTTTCCGGCCTATGCAGTTACGTAGAGATCTTTTTTTGTAGCTTTGGTTGTATATGAAATCTTCTGCCAGTTTGCAGTTGGTTTTCTGTGAGAATTGTTCCACATGTCAGTGTATTTTTATGTGTTTGTGGGGGGAGGTGAGCTCCACGTCTTCCTGCTCTGCCATCTTGCTCCTCCCTCTGTCCTGAATCTTTAGTCTCTTCTAATCTGGAACAGTTTCTCAGTCTTTCTTTGTCCTTATATCACCTTGATATCTTGAAGAGTACAGACCAGTTATGTTGTTGAGCCCTTCAGGTTGGGTTTGTGTGGTATTTCTCAAGATGGGGTCCAAGGTTGTGAATTTGGGGCAGGCACACAACAGAAGCAGTGCTGTCCCTTCAGGTCATCACATGGGGAGGCCGGGTGCACCATGTCCCTTTGTCCTGTTACCGGTATGTTCATTTTGATCACTTGATCAAGGTCATGTCTACCAGGTTCTTCCATTTAAGTTTACTGTTTTTCCCTATTTGGGGGAGGTATTTTGAGGTTATGTAAATGGTTCTGTTTCATATCAAACTCTGACTGTGGTTTTAACATCTATTTGTGATTCTTTCCTGAAACAGTTGCCAAATGACGGTTTAATTCCATCATTTCTTCTGCACATCACTTCTACAGTAGACTTGGTGTTTTATTCTAAGGAAGAGCTTATCTATATGGACTCTTGGGTTCTATTTTAGTCTATGGATTATAACCATTACTGTTATTTTAATGCTCAGTTGTCCCATATTTGGGCAATGGGAAAGGCCCTTTAACCTGACTCCTGTGTCCTTTTAATCTGTCCCTGTCATTCTTTCAGTACTTCCTTAATTTCTGGCAGGAGATGTTCCAAGCTGGTCTTGTCCTCCCCAGTGCTGGGATCCATCATTTCTCCAAGGGGCGCTGGTTCCTTTTGGTGGAGAATGGTATTCAGAAACCAAGGCCTGGACACTGGGTATCATTGCTCCTAGGCCCTCCCAGTGGACAGAGCTAGGGAATTTGTGTGTGTATAATCTCTGTATGTGGATATGTGTATAGCTAGGTCTTTCTCTATCCATCTGTGTTTATTCAAACCCCTGAGGTACCATACTGTTATCATACTATAGGTTTCATGATTTATACCAACATTCTGTCTTCCCATATTTGTAACTTCCTTCCCCAAAAGTAAGAAACGTGGACCCCATTCTCCACAACATATTTACTTGCTCAGTCCTAGAATATACCATAGGGGTTAAAAATTGATGGCTCATATCTCTGTGAAAAAACCTAATAGTTCAGTATTTACAGTTCCTTTTGTCTTTAGCCTGAGGATAACATTGTCAAGGTTCTGTGTTCAAAATTGACCTTTCTCCCTGTCTCAGTGCAGTGGTTTTACTATTTGAAATATAGTTCGGTTCCTTTTTATTCCATTTTAGGGATTCCCCTCCATTCTGACTGATTTTGTGCTTTGGTTTCGAGGTGATCGTTGTTTCTAGCGTGTGAAGCATTAACGTGGCTCCGGAAGTCAAGTGTACAAGAGGTGACTGCCCGCTCATCCCTTTCACCCTGGCCCTACCCGATCCTTTCCACCCACCCTGTAAGTCACCAGTCTCCGTAGTGTCTGCTTCCTCCTTCCTGTGTTTCTTTTTACACAAATGAGCACATACATGTATGTTATTTCCCCTTTTTTCTTACAACAAAAATCAGTATTATACTCTACTGCTTTCTGTGTTGCTCTTGCACTTGATTTCTGCAGTTAACAATATACAATGGATGTCAGTCCATGCCGATTTGTAGACTCTTCCTCTTTTTAAACAGCTGCATCGTATCCCACCGTGTGGGCATGGCATGGTTTACTCAGCACTCCTATATACGGATGTCCCGATTTCTGATATGTTATAACTACAAATAACACTGCAGTGACTAAGCTTGTGCAGATGTATTTTTGTGTTGTTAGAGGTGTGCCTTTGGGCTCTGTTTTAAAGTAACGGTGTATGTGGTTTTGTTAGACTCTATCAAACGTCCCTCCATGAGGGCTGTGCGTATGCGTTTCCACCAGCAGTTTAGGGGCGGGTCTTGCCTGTTTCCCTACAGCCACACTAACTGAACGTGGCCTCAGACTTTAATATTTGACCGTCTGATAGATGAGAAATGGTATTACAGCGGGGTTTTAATTTACATCTCTCCTTTTGAGTGAAGTAGAACTCCTGTTAAGATGCTTAAGGGCCGTTTTTATGTCTTTAATTTTTGTGAATTGTCTACTCATGTCTTTTGCCCATTTTTCTAATGGGTGGTTGGTCTTTTTTCCCTCTCAGTTTTAAAGAGCTCTTTATATATTAAGAATATTAGCCCATTATCTGTGATAACTATGTTAAAAATGTTTTCTCACAATATTTTCCGTTGGTTTCTGACAACAACCTGTTTTGATATTTTTTATGTAATGGTGGAGCTCCAATAATCTCCATTATTTTCATTTATTTATTATTATTATTTTTTAAGTTTATTTATTTTGGCTGCGTTGGGTCTTCGTTGCTGTGCGCGGGCTTTTTCTAGTTGCAGCGAGCGGGGGTTACTCTTCATTGCGGTGCGCGGGCTTCTCATTGCAGTGGCTTCTCGTTGCGGAGCACAGGCTCTAGGCGCGCGGTCTTCAGTAGTTGTGGCTCGTGGGCTCTAGAGCGCAGGCTCAGTAGTTGTGGTACGTGGGCTCAGTAGTTGTGGTGCATGGGCTCTAGAGCACAGGCTCAGTAGTTATGGCGCACAGGCTTAGTTGCTCTGCGGCATGTGGGATCTTTCTGGACCAGGGATCAAACCCATGTCCCCTGCATTGGTGGTGGATTCTTAACTACTGCGCCACCAGGGAAGTCCCTCCATTATTTTTGATAAATAATACCACGGTACGTATATTAACTCTTACAGTGGTGTAAACACACCCTTTAAAGATAGAGATGCTTGATAAATGTCAAGTGCTGTGCCCCTGCCAGTGTAAACAGGACTTTCTGACCTTTTTGAGGCAAGGCGTAGGAGAGTCTCCTGAAAGGTGTGGACCTTCCCCCAAAAGACGCACGTGTGCACCACGTGGCCTGGCTGCGGGCCTGCTTCAGGCAGAACAGTTAGCTGAGCTCCGCTTTCTTTTACCTAATCACTCTTTGTTCTCCACCCTCCTCCAGAAAGATGTGAGGCACCTCTGTGATGCTGAGGACAGAAGCCTTCATTTCCATCAGCACACCTCTTTTCCCTTTTGGGGGTTGCACTGCTTCTGCCTTTCCTGGTTGGGTAGGACAGATGCAGACAGTCCTCACCTGGGTCGGGGGAGCAGGCCTCTGCAGGGGTGAGGGTGCTCTTTGCTATGCACTGGTGGACGTTGAGCAGAAATGTCCCTTCCCAGCCTGGGGGCCGGGAGCTGCCCGCTGAGGAGCAGAGGGCTTCTGTGTCCGCGCCTGTGAGCTGCAGCGGGCAGCGCAGGCAGACCTCACGGCTTTATGCGTCCTGGGCCACGTGACTTGGCCTCTCTGAGCCTTGACTTCGAGGCCCATTAGAAGCAGTGTAGCCGAGTGGCTAAGAAGAGTCTCTGGAGGAGGCCCCCTGGGCCCAGTCCTGACTCCGCCGTCTCCTTGTCCTGCAGCATCTGGTCCCCTCTGTGTCTCAGCAGCTGCCTCCTCAGTGAGTTAAAATGTGAGAAATCAGAACAGCGCCGGCCCATAGAGCGTGCTCAGTGATTGTTAGCTTTTACTGTGTCGTCAACCGCAGAAGAAATATTTATGGGATGTTGTGAAATTTAAGATAATGTAAAGTGCTCATCATAGGTACTCCATAAATTTTAATTCTTTGAGTTTAGAAATAGAATGGAGTTTTTAAAAATCTTTGACTTCTCAGGAAGGAAGTTTGTATTTCTGTGCTGCTTTGTGTTGAGGAAACAGCATTACCCTGTGTACAGAATTGCTTTATGAGTTATTTCTGCCTGGAAGGGGGTGTCATTGTGTTCTGAGCTTAGCGTATCCCAGGCTGCCCAAGCCTTGTCATACACTCATTCTCTCAGACAAGTTGATGCATTTCTTCTTTCAAAATTTCTGCACTGTCTCCTGGGTGGTCTCATAGATCCCTCCCTACAGCCTCTGGGTCAGTGCCTGCCGGTGGTAAGGTCTTTGCTATTGAAAGTAGTTGACTTGTCAACTGCATTATTATGAACTTTCATCAAATCTTTAACCGTGGTCATTTTTAAGTCTTTTGTCATTTACAGACAGTTCTGGGTGTACTCTGATGATTTTGCAAATATGTTCCTATAAAAGGGTTTCATCTTCAAGAAATTTATGGAAAAGACTCTGACAAGTACAGGTTTCTGGTAACGGACTGTACTGCTGAACTGAATGAATAAGCATTTTCAGAACTCTAATGAAAAACTGATGAACTCATAAAAGTGCTAACAAAAGATCAAGATGAAAAAAAAAAAATTAATTACATGGGACTGAGTGAACTGATGAGGATGAGTATAATTTTTGTGACTTTCTGTCTGAATTAAAAAAAAAAAAAAAAAAATCCCACAAGGACTCAGAGGCAAAGAATATACAAATCAATTTTCACTGCAAAGTAAAGGAGCTGTTACAGTGGAGGATTACTGGACTGAATGTCAATATTATGACATAGTATGAGTGTGTTTCATGTTTCGTAATTGCAGTCATTGTTGCTTTTGTTGTGGTCACCCATGTACAATGCTTGGTGTCAGTCGATTTATCTCTTGTAAAAATAAAATATAGTGTGTGTGTGTGAAAAAAAAAAAAAAACATATACGTAATTTTATTTTAGAATTTTCAGTAGAATACCCCCTGTGTATTAGTCAATGCTTTTGGGTGCAAGAAACAGGATATTCTCCAAAGGAAGTAGTTTAAAAATACAGACTTAATGTAACTTAACAAGCTGCCAGTGGGTAAGTAGTTCCAGAGTAGTTGCAGCGAATGAGTTGGCAACAAAATAAATGTAATTAGTTTTGGAATAATCTTGCCCAAATCCTACCCACTCTTTCTAATTAAATTTGTTCAAGAGAAAAAAAAAAAAAAAAAAAAAAGAAAGTAGTTGAGTTTATTATTCACTCGAGTAAGTGGCCGCCTGGCCTTTTATGATGTGTGCGTTTTTATCGAGGCTGTGTGGCCAAACATTATACAGTGTATATATATATATACTGACTTCATCCAGTCATCGGAAACCTTCTCAGGGCCGAGCAGGTGATGTGCTCTGGCCGCAGCAGCGGTGCCTGGACACTCTCCAGGCTCCTGTTTCCGCATCCAGTGGAGGGGGAGGAGGAGGACTGTTCACAGGCACAGCAAACATACGCAGTTATAACTAGCTGCCCGGCGCTGTGCTGAGGGTTCACAGGTAGCATCACGTGTATTCCTCGTAGCAGCCCTCTGCGGTAGGCACTTAAGAGCCTGCGTTTTACAGATGAGGAAACTGAAGCGCAGAAAGACTCAGTGACACACGAAGGTCACGTGGTGACTGTGCGGGCCAGAAGAGCACCGTCCGGCGCTCTCGGGGGTCAGTGCGGACCTTCCCTCTCCCGTAGGGCGTGTCCCTCCCCCCCCCCCCCCCCACCCAGTTTTGGTTGTTACCATCTCTGTTCTCTGAGGTGTGGCCGGGCCTGCTTGGCAGAGCAGCGGGAAATGCACTGAGTGGCCAGTGCCAGCTGGGTTTTTGGAGTTTTACAGAAGACTTAGAAGTCCTGTTTCTCCCCCACTGGAAAGGGGGGAAAAAAGGCTTTTATACAGTTACATGACTTCTTGTGAGAGAAATATGGAAACAGTAGGAACAGGGGCATGAGACTTGAGGCTATTACAGACACATCAAGAAATAACAGCATTCCAGAATTAAGTGAAATCACCAAAAATTATTATAAGAAAGGACTACAAATGGGGAAATAAACATGGCAACATCCTGTGTACAATTAGATCAGATTAGATATCTATCCCTAAAATTAAGGGTAAGTCGGTAGAAAAATAAAAATAATGCCAACAGTTGGGCCAGGTTTGCTGAGTGCTGGAAGCCAGCATTTCAAATACTAGAGTCTGTTTCATTTGCATGTCAAAAAGGCTGACCAGCACAACTGGTGTAGTTGTAACTCGGTTTTTTCTAGGCGGTGGGAAAGATGGCTTATCCTGTGAAAGAAGGGGGAAAAGGAGAGTTTCCTTAAAGTTTAAGAAAACAATCTGAGGCTGAAATCCTTTTATTACAAACGTTTGAAACACAGGTACTTTGTACGTGTTTGCTCTCCTGATAGCAGTCTCTCCTGACTGCACATAATCTAGTAGCCTCACTGCCTCTTTTCTAAGAGGAAGGAGGCGTGACTCCCCCTCAGGGGCTGCCGCCCTGCCAGCAGCCTATCTCAGGATCCTCTGTTTCAGGTCTCTGTCCTGGGATGCCCTGACCCAGTGGTGCATGAAATTGCCTATCAATACGGAAAAAACGTGGGACTCGCTTTTCAGGTTGGTCCGCTGCTTTGTAAGAGTGCGGCCTGTTGGTCCAGCGGGCAGGGTGGCAGGGACACTGGGATGGTGGTGCTTGTGACAGCCCTTTCTCCCTTTCCAGCTAATAGATGACGTCCTGGACTTCACCTCGTGTTCTGACCGGATGGGCAAGCCGACCTCGGCCGACCTGAAGCTCGGGTTAGCCACCGGTCCTGTCTTATTTGCTTGTCAGCAGGTAGGTTTTTTGGGATTTTTTGGGGGCTGCATTGGGTTTTCGTTGCTGCACGCAGGCTTTCTCTAGTTGCGGCGAGGGGGCTACTCTTTGTTGCAGTGTGGGGGTTTCTCACTGCGGTGGCTTCTCGTTGTGGAGCACGGGCTCTAGGCGCGTGGGCTTCAGTAGTTGTGGCACACGGGCTCAGTAGTTGTGGCACATGGGCTCAGTAGCTCCGTGGCATGTGGGATCTTCCCGGACCAGGGCTCGAACCTGTGTCCCCTGCATTGGCAGGTGGATTCTTAACCACTGTGCCACCAGGGAAGTCCCAGCAGGTAGGTTTTGTGAACTCCCTTGGACACATTGCTGAGAAGCCCTGCAGGAACAGGACCTGCCAGGCATGGCTGATGGGAAGGTTAGATGAGGAGGAGATGGAAAGCATTTCTAAGAGACCACAGCTCTAGATTTGATCCTAGTTCCAGGACTGAGGTGTCCAGGCCAGTCATTCCATGTCTAAACTCTGTCCGTTTCCTTATCTGTAACATTGAGAAGATGACAGCCTTCCTCCCAAGGTCATTGTGAGGATTAACTGAGATGCTGTTCGTGCAGATACTGTGTAACTTAAGCACTGTGTGCATGTAAGGAAGCACTGTGACTCTTTCCGTGTGTTCTGGGCACTGACAGGGCGGATGGTGTCTACATCTTGATGATAGGGCTGGACTTTGGCTGTGCCTCAGAGCCCCTCAAACAGGCATAGGAGGGCCTCCAAGCATGAGAAATTCTCCAGTTCTAGAAGTTTAATGGAACTGTTTGCTGCTCTCTGAGAGCCTCAGCCATTGCCTCAAAAATGTCGAGAAGTCAGTGGAATGCACTAGAACCACATAATTCCTCCTTTCTCCAGGTTGAGGGGCTGCCAATTAAGAAAGTAAGTTAAGCTACCTTCATATTCTCCTTAATATGGATGAAAAGCTGAGGAGAAGCTTCAGAGATGCTGCGGTGACTTGCAAGGCAGACGTTTCCAGAGCCTGCTTTGGCCCCTGGCCACGCTGCTTCTGGCTGTGCCAGACGCTCTTTGAAAGAAGTAGGGCATTAGCTGGTATTTGGACACCTTTTTAATAGATTTTCATCTTAGTAGTATTTAATTTGTTATTGAGCAAAGCAGTAAAATGGTCATCGCCATGCCATGAAATCAGAAATTAGCTCTTTGATCTAAAATTTTATAACTTTTAGTCTTCTGAAGATCTTGCCTCTATTCTTTCTCAGAATTTACAAAGATAAATCATGTCTTCCGTAGACCTCGACGATTCCATTTTGATATTACAGAAACCTTGCTTTCGATCAGTTGCTGGTGCAAGAAAGGAGAGGTCATCTTTCAGTCACTATCTAGTAGAGCTGTAAACAGGGTGACCCTCAGAGGAGGCTGATGCTTGGGGGCTGGGCCGCTTACCTTGGGTGGCGCAGTAGCGGACAGCGGTCAACCCAGGAACGAGGGCAGGGAGTGGAGGCGCTGGTGACCAGGCTCCGGGCAGCCTCTCAGGACATTGAGGCAGAGGTGAGAAGTGCAAGGGCTGCCGGGCGCGGCTCCTTCCTCCCACACAGACTGACTCGCCCACCCAGAACTCAAGAAGAGCATTCATACGTGTGCCACGTTCTGGCAAAAATCTGTCAGATCCCCTTGTGTGCATTAAAGCATGAGTAAGGGACATTTTTTTTTTTTTTTTAACCATTAACCCACAAAAAAGCAGAGGATTCACGAGCCACGTAAATGTAAGGCATCCTCAGATTCGGAAGACAAGGCGCTGGCTGCCGTGTGCACAGCTGCAGACGCGAGTCTGTTCCCCAGGCCCCGGTGAGGAAATGTGAATGAGGAAAACAAGCTGGGCCGAGTGCCCTGAGCTGCTGCAGCCCTGGGGTTATCAGGATGCCTGAGGAAGGCACCTTCCCCTGAAGAAGTCTGCATCTACTAAAAAGCCTTGGGGGCTGTGCTGATAGAAATCTTTACAAGTGTAAATAACTGTCATGAGCCCCATGATACTAAGTTAACAGCTGAGTCCTGCTTCAATCTTAAGATGACTGAGAATGTTTGCCTCTTCTGATTGTGTTTCACCACGAACATATTTCAAAAGAAATGCATTTGCTTTTTTCTCTACACAAAGGAGTATGACTAATTCTGTGTTCAGATATGGAGGGGCAAAGTCGGGGGAATGGACCACTCCTACAGGTTGACTTGTCAGTTATGTACAAGAGATTAAAAAATGATGGTTTAAAAAAAAAGGCAAGGAAAAGGAACAAACAAAAGCTTCCAGCGTCCCAAACCACAGTTCTGTGTGTATCACTGGGAAATCCCAGCATCACAAGGCACACACTCATCCTCACCAGACAGCGCTTTTCCTGTCTGTGCAGAAGGCAGTAGGAAAAGGAGTTAAAAGGCACATCGTGCAGCCTTAGAAAAGGGACACAAATAAGGCCGAGCAGGACGCGGCTCTGGACAGGACTTGTTTCCTAAGCAGACTGATTGTTCTGTCTCACGGCGCTTGGGCCAAAAGTTAGGTCAGATACGTCTAAGTTCTTTTCAACTAAAACATCAAGTTTAGGCTCTACAACAGATTATACTGTCAAAAATTAGGTTCTTGGTCAGAAATTTGTCAAGATCTTGGAGCTAAAATTGATTTGGGGTAAAACAAGTTCCAAAAATAACATGAGAATGTGCAGTATCTCCATTTAATGGAAATGCATTGTTTTTATAATTTGCAAAGGATTCTTTTGTTTGTTAACTCTGATCTCACAACTCCTTTCTGTGGTAGGTATTATGTGCTTTCTACAAGTAAGAAAGTGATGCTCAAAACTTGGCCAGAATGAAACCTCTGGTAAACGGCACAACAGGCAATTAAACACTCCACGTCTTCAAAGACCAGTGTCGTTTCACCACACGCTGCAGTGTTACTGCCTCTGCTCGTGGGGATCAGCGCAAGTGCCCCATGGGCCTGAGCCCTGGGAGGCCGCCCAGAGCAGAGGACTGGCTGATCCCGCACTGAAAAGGCACTGACGACACTCAGAGGAGTCTCAGTGTCGGCCTTCAGTATTTGTCCTTAACCTGCCCATTTAGTGGAGTAGTGGCAAGATGTCTGTCATCTTTCTCCATAGGTAGGTGAGTTTTGTTTGCAGATTAGATAAATTAGTCTTTGAACTTTTCTGCTTATGAATGTGGGGTTTCACTGGACCAAGACAAGCAACCTTGGGAAACCACTTTTCCTCTTTCATTTAGCATGCTGGGTTGTCTTGAAATTGGAGTTTGTTGATAGAAACTCCCTCTGTCTGGAATTCACTATTTTTGACCTCTCTCTGAAGGGGTTTCTTGACAACAGGGGATTTAAGAAAAGCTTCTGGATTTCTGGGGAGGTCCCAGAGATGACTGTCCTTCCATGTATATGTGCACACATACTGTCTATAAAAACAAAAACCTTATGTTAAAGTAAACCTTTAAAGAATAGAGGTTGGATTTCAAGATCTTCAGAAACCAAATGGAAGTGTTTTCTTTTTTTGGTGTGAGTCCATTAGTTCCCAAATACCCTTTAAAAGCTCTCTCCTTTCTTCTGCGTCTCTCCCTTCTGTGATCAGTCAGCAGACCTAAATGTCAGCCTGTAGTCGTGCTTCCACTGCTGTCACCAGCACCAGCCCCGCACCAGCTGCACGGGCTTCTGCTTGCTGTGACTGTTGGGGCCTTAGAGTCACCCAGGTTTTGCTTGAGTAACAAGCTCACTACAGTTTACTGATCGCCTTTGTCGTGAGTTTGTGGACAGATTTCACAGTTGGACTCTGATTCATCCACAGGTGATTTTCCTACTCTTGAAATCAGAGCCTAGGCCAACAGGAACTTTATTTCTCAGCAAATCTGCAGGCAGGCCAGTGTTCCTCCTGCCTGTTAACGTTTCTCATTTCTTCTCACACATTTTGGGGACAGGGGAGTGCCTCAGGGAAGAGTTTGATATTGATATTTGTGCATTAAGATTGCACACACTACATGTTCCAAAGGAAGGATGTAGTCACACTCAATGAAGAAAAAAAATTTTTTTTTCAAATTTTGCTTTCTCAGTGCTTTTTATAGTAAAAGGAATCAGAGAAACCACCCAATCAGCACATTTTACCATCGTTGTTGGTGCTGCAGAAAAAGCTCATCTACCCTAAAAATGGTAATTTTACCAGATGCCCAGGACAGTATCACATTAGCTTTGAGGATATACAGCCTTCTAGAAATCCAATTTTGAAATGTGGTATTAAGAAACTAAGACCAATGCCTACTTGATTTGACTTTTGACCAGTAAAATTGATTTGAGCTTTCCTCATTTGTTTCCTATGAAACTTCAATTTTTATTCTTAAAAGGCCAGTACCTGAAACTAATTACTGGTTTTCATTTAAGAACTAACCAGTTGCCGGCTCTGTAAATTTCATAAGGATGTTACTAGCAGCCTCTGCTTTGTTTGGACACGTACTTTGCTCTGAAAGGAACATTCTTAATTCCTCATTTGCCATCATCTAGTTGAGACTTTTCTCTCTGTGCCCTATTTTTCCTTCTAGGATTACTATAATACCGAGGCGGTGGCTGCAGGACCACAACTGCTTTCATCCCTCGGGCTCACTGCCAGGGAAGCGCTGGCAGCTGCTGTGAGCACTGCTGCAGCCAGAACCAGACCCCTCTTAACCTCTTATTTCATGGACCCATAAGCTGGTAGAACTAAGAGATTTCTGATCAGGTGGCTCAGCCCCTTCCTAACACAGATGAGGGGGCTGAGGAGCTCAGCTGTGGCAGCACCAGGACCAGAGCTCCAGCCTAGACAGTGAAGTGATTTGGTGTCCTGGCTTCCCAAGTCTCATCATGGTGACAGTTCTCCTACCTCGCTGCTAAGTATTGTAGAATATAGATTTTGTCTTCAATGCGTCTTGTACCTGTTTTCTGTTTTCCTCTTGCTGCCATCAGCTTACCACTGGTCTTCAGAATTTACTGCAGTAACCCGACTGCTGCTTCTACCTCTGTCTCCTCTAATTCGATGGTTCTCAAGCTTGGCTGCATATTAGAAATGACTGAAGAGTTTTTAAAAATATGCCACAGGGTCACGTGACTCCAGGACCGGCCAGTGTCGAGCAGCGCTGCCCTCGTCCCCTCCACGAGCCGCCTCGTGGAGCTCTGCCCGTGATGCCCTCTGCTCAGAGACCTTGGTAGCCTTCGGGTGTCACTCAGTTTCGTACCAAAAGCAGAATGCCCACCTTCCTCTTAGGCCAGTGGTTCTAATTTGTCAGCAGAGACCAGCAGGACCAGCATCATCTGGGAACATGTTAGAAGTGCACGCTCAGGCCCCACCGCTACTTAATTAGAAACCTCGGGGGAGAGGCCCGGTAGGCCCCTAAAGCTTGAGATCCCTAAGAGAAGCCAGTAAGGAGATTTTAGAGGTGAACTTTTGCTCCTCCTCTCTTACGCAGCCCTGGACCAAGGATAGAGCAGAACGCTGGAGTGGACATGGGTCAGCGGCTGCCCCTCTTGTGCACCAGCTCGTCCCTGGACCCAGATACGGGCGTCCTCTTAGCTCTGCTGCTTTTAATCACTAGTTTACTGCTCCCCCGCCCCCATCATTTAAACATTTCATCACTTTTGTGGATTTTTTTTACCTGTTTTTACCTACTAGTGTTTGAACATTTGATTTCTCCCAAGAGCATTAAATAGATTTTCTTTCTTTCTGGTTAGTTCCCAGAAATGAATGCTATGATAATGAGACGGTTCAGTTCACCAGGAGATGTGGACAGAGCGAGACAATACGTATTACAGGTGAGATGATTTCAAGAAGAAGAAAGGCGACAGCAGGTACAGTGTGGCAGAAGAGTTCTTTAAACAAATAACGTAACGAATTTTTGACACAAGACCAAGTTTGATCAATTCTTGATTTGGCAAAAACTGAGAAGGAAAAAGTTATATTATGCATTTTTCTTCTAGAAATCTTCCCATTCTAATGTAATTGGCCTTGGGTGGCGCTTGGACGCTAACATTTTGGGGACGCTTGAAGGGGTTCCCATGTGCAGTCAGGGGTAAGGCCTGTTGGTTTGCAGCCAGTCTCCCCCGCGGCCACCACAGCAGCTCCACTGCCCTCCCGTCACCAGACTCCCCTCCTGTCCGAGCCCTAGGAAACTGGGCTTTCCTCGTCCATCCTCCATAACTGCAGTAAATGTGCGAATAAAGAAACGGCACCTTTGAAAAAATTTTAAACCAACGTAGCAAATTAAACTTTAACCTCCAGGGGCTATAAGCTTATTTCAAATACAGCACCACATATCCTCAGAACTCTTCTGTGGAAGCCAGATCTTTTTGAACATTTTCAGTTTGGATCACTGTATTTTGCGAATGAGCCGTTTGGAGCCAATAGGTCTCATGAATGAGAGAGAGTGAGCAATTTTTAGTAAGCAGTCGTGGTCTGAGATCTGTCGTTAGTCAAATACTTGAAAGAATTCCAAGTAATTACCTTTCAGATTTTTAAAATTTCCACAAAGCAAAACCCCTTAACTCTATATGGTTAATCATAACGTGCTATGGCTACCACCTTTTCAGAGGGTAGTTTGGCTGTACTATTAAAAACTCAGTGTGAGGGCAGTGGGAGCTGATAAAGAAGGCAGTATACCTGGGAGTGGTCATGGCTTCAGAAATAATGATGTTACTGACGGCTAAAGTGAGAAGTGGGACTGAAAAGAGGGAAATTAACTGTGGCTCTTACGCGACACACTGAAGTTCCAGCAAGCCTGGGCAGAAATGCACTTAGGCAACAAGTCCACAGGAATGTTCCAAAGACTTGTAAACTCTAGCTCCCTGTTCAGCCACAGGGCTCCTAGTCCCTGTTCCCTCACTAAATACGAATGGACAAGTCGGATTTATTTAGTAGGATTGCTAAATAGTTGATTAAAGCTCACTGAATGAAAGAGTGAGACCAAGTTATTAAACAGACTCAGGAAAAATAATAGGGGGATTCAAAAATACTGCATTCATCAAACAAGAACAGGATAATATTTTCTAAAAAACAGTGAATAAGAACGAGCTCTAAGAAATTTTAAATGAATGTGAAAAGCTAACTCCAAAGAAGTGTTGGAATGTGACATTGAGGATGTCTTCAAAATGAAAACAGCAGTGGAAGAAAATGAGAAAGGCTCTTAACAGGATCAGTACAATCATGCAACAAATATTTCAGGAAGAAACTCAAAAAACAAAAATCAGAAAAACGGTGGTCACCTACAAAAGGAAAAGTTCAGCACTGGCTCAGAGTGCAGCGCAACCCTGGACTCTAGAGGGCAGTGAGCAAGGCCGTCCAAATGACGAGGAAACATTTTCAACCTAGAATCTGTATCCAGTAAACCATCCATTAAGTAGGAAGGCCAATGTCACTGTCACACAACGCAGAAGTTGACTTCCAGTACACAGATTCTGGGTAAGTTATTTGCTGATGTGCAACAAAACCGTGGAAACACCAAAAAGAGAAAGACATGGGGACTAAAACCAGTGGAATGAACCAGAGTTCAATGAAAAGTCATCCTGTGATGGCAGCTGTATGGCAGAGCTACAAAGCAGTCAGTCTAAATAACGAAGAGAAGGACGCAATTATATTCAGAAGTGAGCTTCCGTACAGTAAGGCAAAACAAACTAAAATGTGTCATATTTTGAGTCATATTTTGTGTCACTTGGTACAGAAAACCAGAGGCCTCTCAACCATGATGCTACGAATATTCTGTTCTGAATGACAGAGGGAACCATGGAGAAGGAAATAAAATCACAGTACATGTCTTGATTCTGCAGTGAACATTTTGACATAACGGAAATTGTAAATGTAATTATTTTATTAGTGTTTAGCTTTTAGAAAGAAAGAACCAACATAAAACCATGGTTACAGAATGGAATGCAGATCTCTAGTGTGGAGACAGAGGAAAGAGAAGGAGCACTGGTATCCTCATCTTGTAAGATGAAGTCAGAAGTCGATGCTACATGATGTGACAGCAGTCAGTGGTCAAATTAGGAGATAGTATGGGTGGGCTAAATCCTTGTCTTTCTTAGCAGAAAGGCAATAGATAACTAAAATTACGAATTGAAACGTTAAAACCAACAGATAAAACTGGTGCCTGTGGAAGAAGGGAACTGTTGCTTTTCATCGTAAGCTCTTCTGTACTTTCATTTATCATGTATGTGTGTTAACTTTCACTTGGAATTTTACTGCATAGATTTTAATATGTGTAGAACTTTTAAAAAACTCTAATGCTTAAATGAAAAATGGGGGGAAATAGAAGGTTACGTGATATTAATGAGTTCACTGCTTGCATGCTAATAGAATAAAAACGTGCTTCAGTCTGAGAAAGGGGCCTAAAGGAAGTGGGCGGAGGAAGCTCTGTGAGTCGGAGAGAGAACATTTGAAACAGAGTTCGGCTCTTCACTGACCGGATCTCAAAAGTATGTTTTAATTCATATAGCAGGAATTTAAGAGCTGATCCCAGTGGGTGACACGCATCTGTTCTGTTGTATTTTGTCCCGTGTCCCGCAGAGCGATGGTGTGCAGCAGACAACCTACCTCGCCCAGCGGTACTGCCGTGAAGCAGTGAGAGAGATCAGTAAACTTCGACCATCCCCAGAAAGAGACGCCCTCATACAGCTTTCGGAAATTGTGCTCACAAGAGATAAATGACAACTCTTTCTGTTATTTCTGGCAGCTATTTTACCAGACTGTGCCTAAAGAATTTTGTGGAGTATACTTTGCTTAATGTGCAGGTAACCAAAAAATCATTTTAAAAAATCATTTCCACCTTATTAATGGGACTTTTTTTTATTGGCAAAGTTTTTCAGAAAACTTTTTAAATGTAATTAAACCATCTAGTCCTGTAAACTCTAATCGTGGTACTTGATGGTTATATGTGGTATTGTTTACACGGTTAATATCCACATGTAAAGCCATTACACAAATAAATAATCAATGTTAAAATTCAAATGGTTTATCTTGTTTCACCATAGGAGTAAAGATCATAAAACTGTGAAGTCTACATTTCAATCCACATTAGATTTTAACAGTATCCAAAATTTCATATAGGAGAATGGTTTATTATAAAAGACTGTACATAAAATTTAGCCAACAGGTTATATACAAAATTAAGAGAACAGTCCACTCTAAAAAATGAAGAAGGTAAGTGATCAATAGTGATACTGAAATAGTGATACTGAAGTCATGTTTAAAATTAACAAAGGCAGAATGCGTATGCAACAGTCACATTGATTTGGTAACAATAATGGTCTTTAATTTTCAGAAATAAACGTTTTGCACTAGTCTTACCATTTACTATGCTGTTATCTGTAATGCCCAGTACATAACTAACAAACAACTGTAGTTTGAAATCCAAACAAATCCTCAATACACAGAAACCCACAACTGAGTGCTCTACTTTAATATCCTAGGCAATATAGAATTATACACACGATAAGAAGAGAAAACATCCCTCTAACCCTCCCTTAAGTTAAGAGGAGACACACAAAGTGCACGTGTTGCATTTCAGTTATATCAAAAGACAATACAAATCTGTTGGTCAGGTATATCCCTGTTCAATGATTAATACATGGTGCACCTTTTTTCCCCAATTATGTTATTTTTAAAATCTTTTTATGTTGCTAGTGCCAGGTAATGGGTTAAATAGTGCGTATTCAAAAATCAATCGCATCCACTTCTACCAAAAAAATATGTAAAAGATAATTACCATTTCCTTTCATTGAACCAGTATATCACAGTCCACTGGAAAACCAAAGGACCGATTGATAGAGCAATCCTTAAGAATTTTACCTACAGCATGTGCACTGCGACACATTTGCTTAGCTTTGAAAAAGTTACTTTAGAAAAGGAATTCAGCAGACTGATTTGTAAATAACCATCTCAGATTTTAAATTCTACAAAAATCAGCCACTGCTGTTGGGATAGGTTGAGATAAGGCTAAAATTTTTTTTCCAAGTTAATATATTGAGAAAATAGAACCATAATTCTGCCATAAATCAGTATCTTTCTTTTATTTATTATTTTTTTAAAGCAAACCAGTGAAGGAAAGGACAAAAACCTTTGGTTCACTTATGTATTTATGAATGGAAAAAATTTATAATGCAAATTCACTCATTAAAAAAACTTCGGTACAAATGACAAGACTACAAGTAACCCAACTGTCTTTGTTTCACATGGAGATCTTAGAGACTCAATTTGTTTCCAGAGACCTAAGTACGAGTACTCCAAGTAAATATTACACAAATTGGAAGCATCTTGGATTTTGTTAAGTATATTTCAATACATAAATTTGTATGCATGCTTTAAACAAACAGTATATTTCAAGAATGAGAGTCTAAACAAAAAGTATGACCAGCACCAGCGTTTAAGTTTTCTGATTTTAATATTAGTCTGACAGAGCGTTAGTAACCATGCTGCACTGAAACATGTAATGGCACAATCTGAATCATGATTTGTGAAATATTATACCCCACACCCCCAGAATATTTAGGCTGGTCATGAAGTTAACAATGTGTAAGTAAGATATAAGCACAATCAGTGACAGACAGCCTCTTGTATAGATTGCCGTTTAGCAATACACCAGCTGCCTCAGAGATTTATGCTTACAGGTAGACATTCAATTATACCAATAAAACAGCATGTCCTGAACATATGGGCACATTTTAAAACATTTTAAGACAATCCTGTTAACCGTAATAGTCCCACAGTATGACTGATAATAAGAACCTACTTTAAAAGCAAGAATTTAATCAGTATAGTGCATGATCGATTCAACATAGTTCCCAGGGAACAGACCAGTCACTCGATTGCAGACTCCCTCATACCAGCCATCATCGTTCTTCTTTATTACATAGATGATTGCACCCTCCATAAATGATAGCTCATCATCCTTGTCTTTTGTATAATCATATATTGCCACAACTATGGAGAAAAGAGTTGAAGTATCATGTTAGTGCACTATATCCAACATTTAATTGAATTTTAAAATGTAATGCCAATTAATAGTATAGCCAACCCAACTATTGTAATGAAAAATCTTAATTCTTAAATCTCTACATCCAGGTTAGGTCAAGTAGCCAACCATGGCTACTAAATCACTAGCTTGATCTTCGGGCCAAATTGACAACTAACTAGATTAGAGAAGTCAAGAGTTTCTACCAACCTATTTAGGAAAGATCTCTGAATTTTAGGGTTTATTAGATGTTTCAATTCATTCGTTCAAATATCTACTAAGTGCCAACCACATGCAAAGCACCATTTTTCAAAACAACTAGTGAGCAAAGCTGCGTAGCCAATCAGTAAACCAGGTAACAACCATCTAATTTTAAAATATACATATATTGGGAGGTAAATCTCATCCTACTCATCGCAGGAGAATATTCATGTAGTTTATGGGGCTATACCTAGATTTAAATATACATATATATACATACACACACACACACACACACACACACCCCCCCCTTAAAGGTCAACAAGAATTTCTATTTGTAAAGGGGAAATAGGTGAGTAAAGACTTATTAATTAAGACTTAGAGAACCATTTTGCAATTCTGTGATTATGCTGAGTTCAAAATATCCACTTTCTTTGCAAACAGTGTTGTGGAAAGGAAAGGCATCAAACAACTACTAGCTTTCCAAACTATTGGTTTATGAATTTAATTATTCCTTCCTCTGTCTTTACAACATAATTCTGAAATATGTAATTTTCTAGTATATGTGAAACAGTATGTCATACAAATTTTTTTTCATTAACTTACCTCATGTAGTGTTTTTCTTAAAATAGAGTTTTTAAGACATTTAAGATCTTCTGGAACTCATTTTTCCCTTAAGAAAGGTGGCTTTGCCCCATGATTATCCTGAACCAGTGAATTATAATAAGGAAGAGACTTGAAGTACTGATCCACAGCATCATTTTCTTAACTAAAACAGGCAATCTTTCTTCCCCTTTACAAAACAGTATATGAAGTAAACTCAACAAGTCCATTCTCCATTTTAATCCTGTAGCGGAATCACAGTATTGTGATCACAAGCTCACTTAACATACCAGTTTCAAAAACACCAAAACATACAGAATAAATAATGTTAAATTATTATCCTGGTATTTTGGCTAAATAATCACCCAAGGAAACCCAGTGACTGCTAGAGATAAATATTTTCTTTGTATTCAGAGTCACATTTTGAGTGGTATAAGATGACTTTTAAACTGATCATCACAACACCTGATACCCTCAAAGTCATTCCGCAAAATGAAAATATTATTTCCTCGGGTTCTCAGTTCTACTTGTACAAAGAGCTGATAAAAACACTGTGTCAAATTAATTGTTTCTATTTTCCAAATCCCCTCTGTAAATGAAACTTAGTCCCACCTAACTTCCCCTCCCCCAGTGCATATACTCTCTCATTTAATAACTCTCACTGCTGAGTATTTAACCATTCAATGTCCATTCTACTCTCCAGGACCCTAACTCCACATAAAGATCTAAACTCTCCCTTCTGTATGTACTTACCGTAGGGTTCTTTGGAAACAGAAATCTAATATTCTTATCTACATCTATCTACGTGATAAAAATTTGAAAATAGCTGTCTAGTCCCTCTGAAATCTTCTTTTCCTCAACTTAGTGCTTTCAGCTGTTTCTTTTTATAGATGCACTTTCTAGATATTTCAGCCTCCTGAATATCCTCCTCTGAAGGCATTCTTGTTTGCAAGATCCTGAAATATGGTACTCAAAATTAAACAATACTGGTCTAATATAAATGAGTATTATCAGATTTGTATATATTAGGTTGAAGTTCAGCTGATGTATCCTAAGAATCTGACTTCTGGAACAGTCATGTCATACTGCTGGGTTAACATATTCAACTGAACTCCTATTAAACCAGGTTTTAGTCATCTTGTGATTTACAAAGGTGACGACTGAAGGCTCAGACTCTAACCCTACTAGACACCAAGTCTCGGGTTTAGACCAGGAGTCCGCAAGCAGTGCCCATGGCCAAATCCAAGCCGGTGCCTCTGTGTGTCCGTGAAATTTTGCCAGGGCACAGCCATGCCCGTTCACTTGTGTGCTGTCTACGACTGCTTTCTCCTTTTTTTTTTTTTTTTTTTTGGCTGCACTGCATGGCTTATGGGACCTCAGTTCCCCAACCAGGGACTGAACGGGGCCCTCAGCAGTGAAAGCGCCGAGTCCTGACCACTGGGCCGCCGGGCCAAGTGCCCACGACGGCTTCTGTGCTGCAACAGTGGGGTTGAGTAGTTGTGACAAGACTGAATGGCTGGCAAGTTTAAACTATTTCATTTTGCAATATATACAACTATCAAATCACTCTGCTGTACACTTGAAACTAACACCACATTGTAAATCAACTATACTCTAATTAAAAAATAAAGAGAGGACTTCGCTGGTGGCACAGTGGTTGAGAGTCTGCCTGCCAATGCAGGGGACGCGGGTTCGGGCCCTGGTCTGGGAGGATCCCACATGCCGCGGAGCAACTGGGCCCGTGAGCCACAACTACTGAGCCTGAGCGTCTGGAGCCTGTGCTCCGCAACAGGAGAGGCCACGACAGTGAGAGGCCCGCGCACCGTGATGAAAAGTGGCCCCCGCTTGCCGCAACTGGAGAAAGTCCTCGCGCAGAAACGAAGACCCAACACAGCCAAAGATAAATAAAAATAAAATTTAAAAAAAAAATAAAGAATCCTTACTTTATATTGGGAATGTACAGGAACTAAATCATCTCGGCTGGTAAAGCTATTTATTCTCAAGGTGGAGAAACGCTGGACTCGGTGTTCTTTATGGCTCTAAAATACTAGAATTAGCTCTTTCCCTTTACAGCAGTTCAACGATGACTGCACCCTACCTTTCTCGATGTAATTTTTGGGGGCCCAAGTAGGGTCCCCATCTGCATATGGATCGTTATACTGGACGACTGCGGCCTCCTCATCTTCATAATCCACTGGTGGCGGTGGCGGCGGAGGTGGAGAGTCGTCAAACATGGGAATGTCATCTGGTGGAGGAGGGGGTGGTGGAGTCGGGCTGTCAGCAACTAAAAGATCCAGATACTGAATGTGAATCAGAAATCAGACTAGACAGAAATTCGTAAGTTAACAGAATTGAAGAAAGCTCTAATTCATATACAGCATGCACTATAATAAAACATGCGGTGATTAGAAATAAAAGCTTGGTGTGTTAAAGCTTCTACTACTTTTAAGAATAATTTTGCAATAATAAAATGAGCTAAAAAATTAAGGGTATTAGGAAGTTCTACAAATTAATGAATGCAGAGGTTAGGAGACAATCTGTCTGTTTATAAGACTACAGGAATAAAGAAGTTCCCTTATTCCAAGGCTCAGATCAGAACAAATGTCACTCTTTAGTTAGCATATCTCCTTAAATAAGCCTTACATCACATTTGTCATTTGGACTATAGTAAACGTTATGAATAACATTAATGGTTTGATAATCATTTATTGTGCACATTCATGTCCCTGATTTTGGCTTTTAGTTACCTTTAGTTCCACAGAAATAAGTCTCCAGTGGGTGGATATGTATTTATTTTTTGTTTTTTTGGAGGAAGAAAAAAAAAAAAAAAGGCTGGTGGTAATAGATCTGCTTCTATGTGTACGTTTTTCTATTATTTTATTTAAATTTTAACAAGGGAAGATAAATTTAAAATTAAATAATTCCAAGCTAGTAAAAAAGTCTCACTGAATATTTTCAAAAATGTTTGTATTCATAATCAACTTTTTTTTTTTTTTAAGATAATCAACTTCTTAAATGTAGAAAGCAAGCTAAGATTTTTACATTATTGCTACTAAAACTAAGAATGGGATGAGGGAAAGACTAGATCCTAAAGATCCAATTTTCTAAGAATACATCCACAATGAAGATTTTAAAAATAAAGTACTGCAGGAAGATGTTTAAAAAAAAAAAAAAAGAAAGGAACTCAAATCATGCAAAACAATAAAAACGACTCATACCTCAAATTCTAGATGGTTGTGGAATGTGTATGTGTGTGATTTAAATAATCAAAGGTGTAAACAATGAAACGGGAAAATGTCAGGCTAGAACTGTGTTCAATGAACTATATGATACCAGGTAACAAATGCTCCCAATATTGAGGAATTCAGAGCTGGAGCACAACTAATTCTTAACTTAAGTTTCTGATTTTGACAAATTTATTTAAAAGTTAAAGACATATGAAAATGCTCTGATATAAACTGATAGAGGAATTATATAATATCTGCAGTGGAGAAATTCAGAATACCAACATACTAGTTCAAATGCCAATTTCTAGGGCTATTTACGGGACCAAAGAAAATGGTCATCATCTATTTGTAATATAGTCTTAAAGTTTTCTACACCCTATTTGGAATAATGCGCTGAGAATATAACCAAGGAATCCAGATTTAAAACATAAGCAGATAATAGCCCTACTCGATAACCAATTTAATTCTGTGATTTCTATTTTATCCTGTTGGGGGATGAAAAAGACTATTAGGAAACAAATCCTGTGTGCTGATGCTCATTCGGATAGCTCTCAAACAGGTGTACAATTTATTTTTCCTCCAAATGCTAGGATTCATTTTATTTCTACCCATCCCTTCTCCATAAAGCTTGCAAATATTGAGAAGAAAATGCATGTGAATCCATTCTGACATTAAAGAGCCATAGCTCATATCCTTAATATGTATTGGCTTAATGTATAAATTATATATGTTTGCCTGAATTCTTAAAGTACATTTACTCTTGATTTATACATAACTTACTAGTTTACTATGTCCAACTGCTGTTAATCTACACTGGCTTATCTTCAAATTACATACACTGGGGCAAGAGTCCGGTCAGTCTAATTCTCTGTGCATAATACTCGGTCTAGCACCACACGTGATTGTTCAAACGCTTTTGGATGTTAATCATAAACAGATGTAAACACACTGCTTTTTTTAGAGGCTCATGTCTTAAACTGAAACACATTTATTAATAGGTTAACTGCTACGTGCATTCATTATCACCAATTTGAGTGCCATAAGAAAGTGAACGTTTATGAGAAGAACGAACACAGAAAATCTGTAATTCATAAAACATTTAAGATATTGATATGCAATTTATCAACAGTCTTCCTAACATGCTTTCAAAGAAAACAGATGTCAAATAAAGTTGGGCATTCTGCAGCACAAGGAGAATTACTGACTCAAGTTCATACGTTTGGGAAAAAGAACTAAAATAGTACCATGAGCCTCTTTAGCAAGACCACGCATGTACGTTAACACTGAATTTCTATAAAAAAGGGGTTATTACCAAAAACCTAATCAATGAGCTTTGGACTCACTAAATGGATGTTTATTATGGCTATTTTAAAATATGTCCTAAAAATTTTTGGCTATAAGGCACTTCAAAGGTTGAATTGGCTTAGTTTTTAAACTCTTGCAGACTTAATTTTTAAACTCATAGAGCATTAAGGACCAGCGATTTACCTTTGTTCACTTATTTTTAAAAGGAAGATTCACTTATTTTTACATGTTTAAACACATTAGAGTTTCCAACCAAATGTAAACAATAAGGTTGGTTTATGCTCAGAAGTTTCAACATTTTGAAACTGTTTTAAAAGCCCATTAAATCACCAATTTCTTAAAGGTAGGGACTTTGTCTTAGACTAGGTGTATTCCTCCCAGAGCCTAGGACATAACACTGAATAAACAAATACCTGACTGGAGGAAGGGAGGAAATGTGGAGAATAACACAATAGGGTCAGCAAAAGCTGCACAGTGGAATTTGCCACAATGTTTCCTCCTGGAGGATGGGCTGGTCATGTGAGTTACACATTTGTTCAAACCATTCTGAGATTTATTTGCATGGTGATGATCCCAAATGGAGTGAATTAGTACTGGACCACCTTACCATATTAATCTCAACAGCTATTTTGGCATAATACAATTCAGTAATAGGGGTATTTTTCATTTTGCCAAATAACACTCACTATGATCATGTAGTTAGGATTATATATCTCCCAGAACATCAAAGTACTCAGGTAGTAATATAAAAACTACTCTATCCTAATTAAATCCATATATTCAAAAGAATTTCCAAAAGTCATTAAACTTGACCTTCAGAGAAGACCTAAAAAAGTTGACAGATTTGCATGTTCAGAAATCATCCTCATGGGCCCGCACATAGCCAAAACATGAAGAGGACTCTACACTGATTATCACTCTTAACAGAGAGCATGGATGTAATTTACTTATTCCTGCAGATTCATTTTTATCCTAACAACAAATCTTTATATAGGTTCAAAACGATTTACGTACAAAAATCTGAGGCTACAAAGTTTTCTCCAAAAATGTTTTGTAACCAAAGGAGGAAAAAAAAACCCAACGAAAAACAAAATAAAACACCTGTCCCAACTGCATGATAAATTTAATCTCACAGTGTAACTATCTATACATCTTGATGAGAACTCAATTCCCCTAATAACTATTGAAAGCTAGTAGTTTCCACACAATTTGAATTTTGGGGTTTGATTACTCTTTCCTTAAGAATCTGCAAAGATCAGATTTCATGTTTTAGAACATGTAATTACATAAGAAAACTGCAGTTTTGAAAGTCATCTGAGTCAGTAATCATGCACACAGAGGAAAAACTGAAGATCGTGCTCTTCAGTTTCAATAACATATCTGCACCTCTTTTCAAGATAAGATTAGCTTCTCAATAAAAGTAAGGAAAATGATGACTCATCAGCCATGCATGCTATAAGGAGACAGCCTCTACTCTTGGATAGCTCGGTTTTTCCAAACTTACTGTTTTCCTGCACCCTGGCCACGAAGCCTGTGAGAGGTATCTGTGGAGTCAACTGAGGCATAGGGGGAGGGGGTGGAGCAATAGAAACTGGCGGCAACAACACAGAATGGGGGAAGTAAAACAGATAAAGGAAAGAAAAGGAAACAAACAAAAAGCAGAAGTCAGTTACAAAGACCACAAACATAAGTATGCAAAGAACAGTCTGCAAATGAAACAAAACAAAACAAAAAACAAAACAAAAACCTGCAGAACCTTCTTCAAGTTCATTTCCCAGGAGCAAACCTAAAGCTGAGTTGTGTTTAGCCAGCTGGTTAATTTTATTAAAAAACAAACACATTTGCTTTAATCCTAATGTTATATTGTTTGGGTAAGATTTAAATTTACCATCACCCTCACTTTCACGCAATGAAATTTTTGAATTCTAAGGAAAGACTTTAAAAAAACAGGTAACAGTGAAATACCAATAAAGGTTTCCAGGATGTTGTGTCTTTGCCTTATCTCTCTAACCTAACAGGTATGTCTAGCTTTAGGGTAATGTAAATAAGAACCTAAATAAACAAAACGAATATGTTACAGGATAGCTGTTTATTCCATGTATAAATAAATGCATTAATTACAGGTTTCCTTTAAAAACAATTATTATATATCTAAATTTACACACAGCTCTCTAGGAAAAACCCTTGTTTGTAAAACAAGGTTATTATTACTTTTTAAGTTGACAGTTTTATTTTTAAAGACATCACTCTTAAATTTACTAGGGCATAAGAGTGCTCCATATACCATGTTAATTGTTCACTGAATTTCATGGCATATTTCAAGTGACCTTCTTCCTTTCATCACTATTCTGAAAAAGGAAACCTAATCTAACAATAAGGTAAAATATGCAATTATTTGCATTAAAGTAATTTCTAAAGAATCACTGGGGAAAAAAAAAAAAAAGAATCACTGGGTAGCTGGAAACATACTACGTCTTCTTTCTGGAGAACACATAATTTATAGGAAACTGACAGCAAATGCTCATGTGGACAGCAAATGTATTAAAAATTAAAATTATCTAAAAGTAAATATTCATATATTTACCACCCTGTCTTATTTTAACAAGATGGTAATGGCCAAAGATTCCTTAGAAAAAGTCAATAGAACTGAATTACAAAATTCAGTTTACTGGTAGTCACCAAGAAGTGACACTAAACTGACAGGGAAAAACAACTGATTGGCTCCCAAGGATCATTTAATTGAAAGATTGTTTCAATTAATCCAATCTACAAATTCTGTTTGGTGAGCATAAAAATATGAAAGATGTTCAGTGTACAAATAAGCAACAACTTAAAGCAGTATATGTGCATTAATATTCATTGCATGGCTAAAAATAACATTCAATTCACTATGAAATTAGTCCTGGTTCATTCTGATACTCTGTATATAGAAGTATACACAAGTATGTATATACTGGAACAAGTGTGTGTGTGTGTGTGTGTATATATATATATATACACACACACACAGACACACTTGTTCCAGTATATACATATATATACTTTTAATAAATAAAACATTATAGCTTTTTAACTTAAAAAAAACTCCCACAAACCTAAAAAATTTTTTTAGAAACAACCCTTAGTAACGAGCCATGCTGGTTAGTACATAAAGAAAAAGAGGCTATGTTGTGACAATACTAATCATTATCACCACATTTAGACAGAAGGGGAATATGCACATCAAAACACTAAAAACATTTACATACTACTACTACTACTACTACTACTACTACTACTACAACACCAACAGTAACTCAGGTTGAAGGATAATTAATTTGACAACACACAGTAATATATTTAAAATTTGAGGCCAAATTTACTTTATGATGTCCAAAAATACAGACATTCAGCAATGAAAATGTCTTGTTTGAGGATAAGCAACCCACCCAAGTACTGTTAAAACAGAACTACACAAACATGTATCAGGTGAAGAGTCACCAGAAACCCTATTTGCGGAGTAAACTAAGCGAGGAAAAGAAAAATAATGAACACAAAGATGGGATCTAAAAATGCAGAATATGAAAAAAAATTAAAACTTCATGAAACTAGTGAGACTGATAATCAGATTAACTGTGGAATTCTCAGCCGCCAGCTACTTTTCATTACCAAAAGGAGACCAGGGGAAATGTGAGGTAAAACTCTAACTGGTAAAGTTTCTTAGTAGCTTGGATGAAATTTTTAGTCTGGAAAAGAGTTGTATAAATTTTGGGATTATCTGTGAGTTGTGATATTTCTGCTAAAGTGGTTTTCAATTCTTAGGAGTTTTTTTGTTTATAACACAATTAGTCTTTAAAGTTTAACCAAAAAAACAAATAACAGAACTTTCTCCTTAGCTCTACTTTAAAACACTTGTTCAAAACATGCATCATAAATAAAAAGAACTTAAAACCAACTTTCTATGCAAATATGGAGTATTCAGTGTTTTTTTAGGTAAAATAATATAACATAACGTGCAGCCTACAAAAGCCACATGGGAAAGTGTTTCAGTCTATCTATGCCTGGTGATCACCGCTTCAAGCCAGTAACAAATACTGAACTGGCTCATTTCAGATTTCTCCTGGTTGGACTGAGCATCTTGATATGGAAAGTGAAATTAATGACTACCCTAAGCAATTTGAACTTTCTCACATTTTATGCCAAAGCTATTTTCTAATCTTGTCAGCCTTTAAACACTGATTGCAGTTAGTGTTGAGATGTGCAATTTGAGGTGAACAGAAAGAAATCAAAAGAAAGTCCTCCCCACTGTTACAATTATTAGAGATAGAATAAGCAGGCATCACAAATGGTTTTTAATGGTTTGGAACTCATTTAAGTATAGGTTAGCAAGCTTAAAAGTGATAGCCAGCAATTTCGTTATATTATTGTAAAGAAAAACTGTCACAATGTTTTTAAGTTTACTGTTATTGAACTGTATCAACCATGCCAATAAAAATAAATTCAGCTTAATTAATTTCAGTGTTTTTCTTCTGTAGTTCTACCTACAGTAGTAAAAATTTCATCAATTAAATTTTAGTATACGAGTATACTCAGTAAGCCTGAATTTTTTGGAAAGGGATAAGCAATTATTCTTAAAATGATATGCTCCAAGGTCTAACTTTTTTTTTTTTGGCCGCACCATGCAGCATGCGGGATCTTAGTTCCCCAACCAGGGCTCAAACCCGCGCCCCCTGCAGTGGAAGCGCAGAGTCCTAACCACTGGACAGCCAGGGAAGTCCCCAAGGTCTAACTTCTTAAAACAAAAATAAACATGAAATAGCACGGTTTCAATTGTTGTCTATCACTGGCAAGAATAACAATTTCAAATAATTTCCTTCAAAAGGAGCTCCACTGCTGCCGTACACCTGCAAAGCACAAGCTTACTTGAATTCTGAGAATAAAGTGGACCTCCATTAACATGAGGCTGAGCAGAAAACTGAGCCGTCACAGAGGGAGTCCGTCTGTATCCACCAGAAGATGTCGAGGAAGTGGTAGAGTTGTGTCGAGAAATCTGCCTGGTCATTGTGCCATACTGGGAACCAGGAGCTGAGCCCGGGGCTGCTGAAAAGCATTAGTCAAAGGCAACCAACAAAGAACTTGAGCATTGCACGTCACCTCCGATGGCAGAACAAAGAGAAGGAGACTATCAGCAAGAAATGTTTATTACTTTTTAAAGCCCACAGCACAAAATAAAGAGAAAAGTAAAGATAAAACACAAACAGCTCTATCTCTGAAGTTACAAAAAGAAGGAAAAACAGATACTGTGTGGAAAGTGCAAAAGTAAAGAAGTAATATTCTTAAGCCTTTTAATTTAGCATAATACCAAATGGTATTTTGCTAATAAAATGTATAAATTTTTTTCTGTAACATTTTAGAACATACAGCTTTTATATGTCAACTGTGTCTCTCCAACAAAATAAGTACCAAATGATAGTCTGAGGTGGAAAGCATCAGTTTTTAGATGTGAATGTCTTAATATCTGGTTTACAAACTTCTTCTCCTTTCCATTGCCAAATCTTCAGAAGCACAGTATAAGAATCTATCCAGCCAAACCCGGCTTAAATTATAAAATTTAAACAGTTAAGCATATTTTCCACATGTACTACTATATTTATTTGAATGTTTAATGTATTAGCAGTTATTACCAATACATATTATAGTAGAATCATTTTTAAGAGAAGTACAATTTCTAGTTTCAAAGCACTTATATATAATGTCAGATTCGTTGTATATCTCCCAGCTTTTAAGAATTACACACTTTGCCCTATCACTTACATTTCTGTAACTGATAAAGCTGAAAAAAATTTTGGACTCTGTAAAACATGGACATTTTAAGGCAGCTTTGTGTAGAAAATCCATTATCTTTTTCCATATACTTGGAGGGCTTTTTTTCCATACTACACCCAAAGCACTTTTTTTTTTTTAATTATCATGCATATCTAAACTAACTAAAGTATTAACAATACTTAAAATTTTATTCAATGTCATCTTTACCAACATTTCAGAAGTTTAAAATTTTAAAGGTTAATATAAAGTTCAAAGCCTCTAAAGTTAACTATACCTTCCAAAGGTAACTTCAGGATTAACATTATCCTCCCCAACATCTAACCACGACTGAGTAAATAAAAAGACAACATCCTGGTTTCCTTTCATTCAGTCATCCAATTCAACCTCTCCTAGAGGTCATATAAATTATTAGAAAAAAACCATACAGCAGAGGTTGTTCATTAAAAGAAGTGCTAATATTCAACATTTTGGAGCTCCCAAGCCACAGGCATCACTAATTATTTAAATCATCCACATGCTCAATTTCTAAACAGAAAAACACTTTATAAATAAGAGTCTATTCAAATGCCTTCATGAATGAGTAACTCTGGACAGGTAAGTTTTCCAAAGAGCTAAGAAATAACCCTTTAACCATTTTTAATAGAAATCTCAATAAAATGATTTCTATATTTCTTTTGACTTATATAAAAACTGTATAAAATCCAGGTTATTTGCCTTGGTGAGTTAAAACCAAAATAAAGCTATTTAATAGTAGTTCCAAACTATGCCTATTTAAGAATTTATTTTAATATTTTATTAAAATAAAATTATGAAGTAAATAATACCAAAGGGTGTATGATTGATATATAATTATACATGCTATATATAAATAATACATATATACATATACATATGGTTACATATACTAATATATATAATTATTTATAGTGGTTATGTATAATTTGTTTACATAAATATTATTTATATTTTTATATATATTACATATATATATTTTAAGGAAAAATAAATACTCAGCTCCAAGAACTAGAATATTACCAGTATCACTGAAGCTTCCTGTTTGCCCCTTCTGAACCCCAAACTCCAAAACATATGTGTTAAACATTCTCTCTCTTCACCATACAGTAAGTCCCCTACACACGAACCTTCAAGTTGCAAACTTTCAAAAGATGCGAACATGCATTCACATGTCCAATCACGTAAAGTTAGTTCACGTGTCTGGCGTACACTGTCATGTGCGTGCATCCTCTACAAGTGGTTGTGCTTTTGTGTACCTTACTGTACAGCACTGTGTAGAGTACAGTAGTACAGTACCTTTATTTCAAGCCCAGGATGTCCAGAAGCAAGTGTAAAAGCAGCAGTGGTATAGCTGGTACTACTGTACTTTTCAAGGTACTGTACTATAAGATTAAAAATGTTTTCTTGGGGCTTCCCTGGTGGCTCAGTGGTTGAGAATCTGCCTGCCAGTGCAGGGGACATGGGTTCGAGCCCTGGTCTGGGAAGATCCCACATGCCGCGGAGCAACTGGGCCCGTGAGCCACAACTACTGAGCCTGTGCGTCTGGAGCCTGTGCTCCGCAACAAGAGAGGCCGCAACAGTGAGATGCCCGTGCACCGCGATGAAGAGTGGCCCCCGCTTGCCACAACTAGAGGAAGCCCTTGCACAGAAACGAAGACCCAACACAGCCAAAAATAAATAACCAAATAAATTAAATAATTAAAAAAAAATCCATAGACATAGGTACTTCATAGCCCAAGAAATTAAAAAAAAAAATGTTTTCTTTATGTTTTGTGTTTGTTATGTATTATCTGGGTGAAAAGTGTTATAAACCTATTACAGTACAGTACTACATAGCCAACTGTGTTAGTTGATACCTAGGCTAACTTTGTTGGACTTACGAACAAACTGGACTTAATGAACGTGCTCTCAGAATGGAACTTGTTCGTATGTAGGGGACTCACTGTATACAGTTTTTAAAAAATCATAGATAATTATAACCTTAAACAATACACATAGAGATCTTGCAAATTTATAAACTTTCATAATGGAATGATTATGTATTGATTATGTATTCTTGCTGTTTTCCTTTGATATTATCTTTTAAGATTCATCCATGTTGATAAGTATATCAATATATCATTCATTTTTATTGCTTTATTTGCATATGAACATGCCACAATTATTATCCATTCCACTGTAGACATTTGGGTTGCATCCAGATTTTTGCTATTATTATTATACCGCTACTGTGAACATTCCTAAATATGGTTCCTAAGTTTCTCTGGAACAGTGGTTCGCAAACTTCAGCAGTGATCAGAATTTCACCTTGAGGGCTTGTTATAATACAGGCTGCTGGGCTCCAGTCTCAGAGTTTCTGAATGAGTAGGTCTGGAATGGGACCTGAGAATTTGCATTCCTAACTAGTTCCCCCATGATGATGACGCTGTTGGTCTGTAAATCATACTCCAAAAGCCACTGCTCTAGTATAGTGGTTTTTAAACTTTATGGTTTTAGGATCCACTCTAAAATTAGAGAACCTCAAAAAATTTTTGTTGAAGTGGGTTATACCATATTAGAAACTGATTAATTACCATAATTAATTACCATATTAGAAATTAAAACTTATTTATCTTTAAAATACATAAATACACAAATACACAATCCATTAGCTGTCAAAAATGATGTTATTATATGTTATGTAGCCTCTGGAAAATTCCACTGTGTGCTTGTATAGAATGAGAATAAAAAAGGCAAATAAGTCAGTATTATTATGAATATAGTTCTGACCGCAAAAACTCCAAGAAAGGATTTTGGCAACCCCCAGGAGTTCCATAACCATGTTTTGAGAACCAGTACGCTAGGGCAAATATCTAGAAATGAAACTGATAAATCTAAGGTAGAAACCTGGTTCAACTTGACTGGGTAACAACAAATTATGTTCTAAAGTGACTGTATCAACAAATAAACTCCCACCAACAACGTACCTTTCTGTTACTGCACAACCTCATCAACATCTGGTACTGGTGGACTTCTACATTTTTACCTATCTGGTAGCTATAAAATAGTATCTCATAGTTTTTGTTTTCCTGATTATTAATTAGGTTGAGGGCATTTTTTTTCCACATGGACTTTCTGCCAACAATTTCTATTACTTAGGTCTTTTGTTTATTACTTCCTTTTCCCCTTTCCTCTGAGTACAAGTGCCAATGTTTTGAAAAGAAGTTGCTAGATGGCTTTATTTCACCTAAGCTCTCAATATTTGAAACAGCTCTTTATCCATTTCCACCCAAATGCTACTGTGCATTTCTAGGCTGAATGATTTTATACCAAGTCTATATTTGGAATTCCTTATATGCTCAATCCAGTCTCCCCCAACTTGGGAGCAATTTAAATGTATTTTATTAAACAAAATGTTTCATGGCATCCTCAGATGCCATAAATCCTGGGCTATCTCAGAGTTTTTCAGCTGTGACCCACTGGAAAGCCTCAGAGTACCCCACACCGCACACCATTCTCTTTTTCATCTTCTTCCTCTTGTCCCCCACCTTCACCCCACTCCTGTGACTGCGGTATACACCAGGGAGTTCCAAATCAAGTTTCACTTTAAAAAAATATTACATCACTAATAAAAAAAAATTTTTTTGAACAATCACGGCTATAATATTCCTAGAAAAATCTAAACAGAACAAATGCAAACCACATTAAATTGGTTATAAACTAGGCATAGAAGCATCTGACATCACAGAGAGGTTTCTGTGTAACTTCAGAGGCCTTTCACCAGAAGAAATTAGTGTAAATTAGATTTAATACTTTAAACTTTGTATTACCACCTACAACCTAACAACTACAAAAGCGAGCCGTCTAACAGAGGAGTTCACTATGAACTATGCACAGTAAGGTAAATCACTCCAATGGTTATGCAGTCTCACCTATCACAGTGTTCACGGGGAGAAGTGGTGGAAGAGGTGGTGCTGGTGGAGCTCCAGAAGGAGGAGGGACAGAAATGTTTTCTAATAAAATAGTTTATAATTCAGGTCAGAGTGCAATAAACAGAACTAATCATTCTGAAACAGTAAGGAAGTATGTTTTGGAAATAAGAAAAAAAGAGAGAGATACCCATATGTAAAGCATGTTCGAATGAGTAAGAATTTTACTAGGTAAAAAGGCCATTGAGTTCACGCTTTCATTAACTATAAAATATGCCTGTTTTTATAAGTAGCTTTTTCTCCTTTTTCAACAACATCCTTGAGAAACTAAGTA
The DNA here is from genome assembly GCF_028023285.1 of Balaenoptera ricei. NCBI lineage: Eukaryota > Metazoa > Chordata > Mammalia > Artiodactyla > Balaenopteridae > Balaenoptera > Balaenoptera ricei. The sequence continues at coordinate 19,231,556 of NC_082640.1, forward strand.
TTTTTCCCTAACAACTTTTGATTATCAAACTTAAAGTGTGCATTTTTAACACCATAAAGTCTTCCTTTCACTTAATAAAAAATCAAGGGACCAATTTAATGCTCTGCTATGATTTCTTAAATTTTTATATAATCTAAAAAGTAAAAGAGCTTTTCCTAGTTTAATCCCATTTTATATTCATGGCATTTTACTGAAATATGTATTGAATACCATACATAAATGTAGTAAAGTCACAAAACCAGCTAACAGTGGAGTTGACATACTTACTAGCCTACAAGGCAACATCAAAGTTCAATGATACATAATTCACATTAAAGACACTGATCTTTTGGTTGAATTATCAATAATATTGGCTTGCTCTTGAAATAATAAATATCATTCTTGACTTGTGCCCAAGGCAAGTATTTCTAAAGCAAAATGTCCAAAAAGTTATTTAATAAAGCTATTTAATATGCTTTTCTATAAGTAAGGAGAAACATCTGCAAAACTCTAAACACCCTGTGAAAACCAATCAAAAATTGTTTTTAAATTTGCTTTCATTCTGGCAACAATCGCATTAAGTTTAATAAATAGTTTTATCTAATGTAATTAAATTATTTCAGACTTCCATAATAAAGCTCCTAACTACTACCACATATTAAAATGGGTGAGTATATGACATACCTGGTCCAATAGTGGGTGGTGAGGGTGTAGGCACGGCAATGGGAATGCCAATACTGCTGCTGCCACTGTTTTCTCGGCTTCCACTTCCTCCACTGCTTCCACTGCAAAGGAGAGAGAAAAACCATGAAAAGAGCAATTCTAGAGATTTACTCAGAAAAAAAATCAACTCAAAGCCACTAAATACTCCTTTTATGATGCATATGTGTGTGCTTGTATGTATACATACACTTATATATAAAGAAAAATTTTAACTGTCCAATATAAATTTTAACCCTAATACTTGAAGTGGTTCTTGTTTCACTCTATTTCTCCATCTACTGAAAAACCAATATAGTCACGTAGTACTCAGAACTATAAGAGATCATTGAGACATGAATGACCAATATAATCTTATAGTACAATGAGTCAACAAGGATTTATTTAAAACCTCGTGTAAACAGCAGTGAACAAACAAGACATGAACCACAATGTCATGGAGCTCTTCGCTGAGACTGTGAAAATTGACATTAACAAATAGTGTGATGGAAGCCACAGAAGATGCCATGGAAGTTAATAAAAACGGTAACCAGTTTTAGTCTGAAATTAGTACGTAAACCTCCACTCATCTCAAAGAATGGCAATAAAACAGGGAAATGTTTGGAAAAAATGAGCAAATGACAAAAAAAAGACAAATAAGACAATAATGAAGTTTCAGCAAGGCACAGTCTAGAATGGATGATACTACTAAACTCTAACCAATTACTTCTATGGACTTACTGTCCCTTTAGGTATACAACCTCGCGCTGACCGGTTTTAGTAATGTATGTGTGCACGTGTACATTATGCAAATATACATATGTACACGTGTAGCCTTAAGCTCCATATTATACTTTTAAAAATCAACATCATTGGCTCAGTAGGCCCAGAAACCCAGCAGGGCAATGATTTGCACTTCCTAGATAAGTTTTTTTTCTCCAATATGAGCATTCTATAATCACATTATCATATACTAATAGAAAGGGGAAAAAAGCTATTTATATAACAAAAATAGCTTTGATATGAAGGCCTCCCTCCTCCCAAGCTGGCCAATACTCTGCTTTCTGCCACCACCGTATCACAGACAGATGAATATTTTTGCACTTATGCGTTTCCACAATTACTGGCTTACGTGCCTTTTTCTAACATGGAGGTTGGCAAGTTACAGCCCACAGGCCAAATCTGGCCCATGGTCTGATTTTTACAACCTGTGAGCTAAGAACATTTTTTTTTACATTTTAATTCGTAGAAAAAAAATCAAAAGAGGAATAATATTTTATGACGCATTAAAATTATATTAAATTCAAATTTCAGTGCCATATATAAAGTTTTACTGGAACATGAGCCATGCTCATTCATTTACGTGTTGCTGGTAGCTGCTCTCATGCTACAATGATAGAGCTGAGTAATTGCAGCGGAGACCATATGGACCACAAATCCTAAAGTATTGACAACCTGGCCCTTTATAAAAAACTTTGTTGATCCCTGTTCTAACAGAACAAGCTCCTGAAAAAAAGAACTATATCTCATACGTATATCCCTGATATCTAATGAAGTAACTCTTAACAACTAGTTGTTGAATATGATTAAACTATTACTACATCCACTATAAAGAACAACCATGGTTTGGTATAATAATTCGATAATAAACATATAAAAAAAAACCAATTTTGGTCCTCATTGAACTTACCCTGATTCAGTAACTGCAGATATCAATATGACAATTTATTTACTAACAGTAACAACAACAAATAACAATTACATAGCATCTAAGAGCGTGATATATCCTGCGTAACTAAAGCCCCCAAAATGATTTTACCAAGCTGTCTCTCTAATAAAACCAACCTAAAAGTCAAGGTAAAGAGGTTCCTTGCCCAAGTTATTAAGTGAGAGGTAAAAATCAAAGAATAAAACAAATTGAGCTATATGATAAATTTGTCTGGCTTTATAAACGTGCCCAAAAATAAAGTGGCTACTTTTGAGGGGAGGAAGGCAGAGGCAATAACTGGGAAAGGGTCTGAGGGGGATTTCTGGGTTGCAGTTATGTTCCATTTTCTGATCTGGGTGATGGTTACATGACTATATTCAATTTGTATTAATACATCAAGTTGTTATACTTAATAAACTATATACTTTTCTGAATGTATGTTATGTTCCATAACCAAGTTTTTAAAAATCCACTGGGTAGCTGATTTCTAGAACTTTTTTAAAAGAATTTATACAATAACATATTCCAGTATATCAACTCTCTTAAGAAATTCTTCCTCAGATCTAAACTGTTTTCTTTCCTCCAACCTCTTAAAGTTTAAATCACATTGTATAGTTTCTGATGTTTAACCTTTTATCCAAAAAATTTAAGAGTGGTTACCTTAATCTTTTCTGAAAGACTATTTCAAAAAAACATTCTTCAGACTTCATCCAAATATACATTTGTACCTCTTGCAAAAGGAGGAAATACTAGCAATCTGCTAGCAGTATAAATAGATACTAAAAAATCTAAAAAACAGAAGTTATAACATAAATTTAAAGAAATATATACAATATTAATACCCTCAACTTTTATATTCTATATTAGCCTTAGACTAGCACTTTACCTTTACCAGCAACTCTATAGGAGTTTGTCACCAATCAATAACGCACATTCTCAGATGTTCAAAGGCTCAACCTAAAAATTTACCTGTGTGTCCTCGGTCTCTGATTTAAAGAAGCTGTCCTGCCTGGACTATGCTGACTTCCAAGCCTAGCAGGACTTGTCATGTAGTCATTAGGAACTGTCGGAGGTTTAACAGGTTCCAGGGTTTTGTAAGGAGTATTTCGTCTAAAGAAGCATAATAGAGAAAGGAATAATGAATAAGAAAGATAAATGGTATTTTCTCCCAAATTTGTGACTGTCCCTTTATAACCAAGTATAACACAAGTTTTGGGTTTTTTTAATAATAAAGTTTGTTTTTAAAAAAAGTTTCAATTGGGGTGTATGAATTTTGTTACTTTAACACAAAAGCTAAAATTTGTTGCCTTTTCTTAGGAAAACCAATGGAAAGGGTAATTTAAAAGTTCTCATCTTATTTCTAAAAATCATGGTTGTAATTTTTTTAATGCTCAGTAATATCAAACTTTGAAATACATATTATTCCCAGCTCAGTAACCCACAAGCCACTGTCCTTGTATATTATGGAAGCTAAATATCTCCTCTGCAATTTACTCCTATCTCAATCTAGAGATATATGAACAAGTACATTCTGATCCTAGATGTGATGCCATTAACTTCTCAATAAATGATTTTAACTTTTCTATTTAATAACTTCATATGTTTTTTTCAGGGGTAAGGGGTTTACAGAATGAAAATAGAAACTAAGATCCTACGAGAAAGCTGATTGCTGATCCCTGTTACTATAAAATAATGATTCCCCCACCCCTCCACCAAAAATAAGGAGTCTAATTTTCTATAATAAGGTGAACAATCTTTCAGAAATGTCTTACGAAGTATTCAATATTTGTATTGCATTGAAAACTGGAAAGGAAGAAGCCACAAACAATTACCTTTTCTACTTCTCCACTGGCCTTCTCACAAAGCTACTCTAGAATGAAGGGCCTTAAGATTACCAGCAGAAGCACAGTTAGAAGTACTCCAAGTAAAGAGTCCCCAAGTCTCAGGGGAAACAGAAGAACTGCAGGCTAGCAAACCAAAGTACGCAAAGTAGACCACTTATTCAAAGCTCTGTAATATCAATATTGCAAATACATGTGAAGACACCATATATGGAACCTTCTGGTCATTTCATTTTAAATAAACGTAACTCAGATTTATATATAAATCTTTTTATATATGTATTTATATATTTATATTTTTTAATGAATTAGAAGATAATAAATGAATAATGCTCATTTACATACATACAAAAAAACTTTTCTAGTACAGAATTCCTTAGAGAATATTATAGAACAGGCAGGTTCATTTTGGATTCTGTTCAAGGAAATAGGAACCAAAATCAATTTGTAAAAGGTAGTATTATCACACAGAGAGGGTCCCGTCACAAGGATCCATACATTTACTGAAGTCACAAAAACATCTCTTCCTTTGACATACAAATCCTCTTGTAAGATGTAGCTGAATTCTTACCCCAACGTTCCCCGGCCTGACATGGGAGGACTTGGTGGTTTCTGAGTAGGAGGATTTGTTCTTGACAGTGTGCCAGTTCTTGCAGGCTGGTTATTTCCATGCTAAAATGTGGAAAGAAAAGCTTTTAGTTTTATATCAAATTGTTCTCTTGGTGTTTTGACACCATGTATTATTTTTTTTTAATATCAGAATGTGAAATAAGGATTCCCAGACAGTTTTAATAACAGACTTTGGTACTACATTTTAAAGAGTCAAGATACCACTGGCACTTGGCTTTTCTTATTATTTTATGCCCTTCATACCAATTTATTGAAAAATACAGGTGAGATTATTGAATTTTATATATTATTTTATTGTTAAAAATGTTCACTGAGATCTAACTTATCTGCAATTCAAATGCTGGGTTTCTTAAAACTTTTGAAATGTGTGCATGAATATAAACTGCAGATCTCAGTGTCAATTTGCTAAAATATTCATCTAAAAAAATCATCTCTATCCCAACAACTCAGTAACAAAGTCATATATAATGCCTGGGAAACCTCCTAATTGTAAGTCAATAAAAGCAAGGCAACTATCAAAAAATGAGCAAAGCAATAAATGTTAGCAAAATTAATGTTCCTATATAAATGCAGATGTCAATATATCTTTGATATATTAACACATCCAAGCTAAATGTTGCTGATTTGAACTGAGTTTGAGTATATTTAATCTACATAAATCCTATGGGGATAAAGCAGACAGACATAGGAAAAGTTTTCAAATTTTAGTGGCTCTGCAGCCTCTATCAATATAGAGGGAAAACTGTGGATCAAATGATAAGTAGTAACTCTTACCTTGGCTTTTAGCCACTTTACGTTGCAAAAAAAGGGGGGAAAAAGTAGAAATTAATTCTAGATAAGTTATATCTGATAGGACAGGTTTACATTTACAGTTACTCAATTCATGTTAATAAGCTTTTACCCAGCCATATTTCAAATATTTTGTAAAGAAAAGATATCCACAAGCAAAAGGGAAATATTCATGGGTATCACATATTTTTTCAAAATAATACATTCATAAGGAAATCAATTATGCCAATCTCATGCAGCTCCAGTAATTTCTTAGGTCAGTATTTTATCCTATGAAATTAATCCAACTGAATCATAGATGATTTAAAAAACAAACTTTAATTTAAACACAAACACCATACCTCATTAAATGTATGGCTACTTTAATACATCAGTGTACAAGACCTAAGACTGCTGGATAATGAATGCCCATGTATGAGTATTCATTATTTGAATGGTAGTATAGTATTTTAAAGAGTGATAAACTGCAAATGTTAAAATTCAAAATCACAGCTTGTTTTCCAAATTCAGAAAAGGACCTAGCACCTCAGTGTTTAAAAACAAAATTACAATGCACAATAATAGCTTAGCCAGATTCTAATTAAGGAACAAGCAAACGGTCTGGATACCCTCTCATGTGTAGCTTATGAATACAAATCCTGACCAGGCCAACACTAGTAGAAAGTTGTATGTTGCTTTAGTTCTAAATTTTCTTCTGAACAAGTTTGACCATAATTCAAAACTGAAGAAAAGCTCCTTTGATCCTAAAGGCTACTTCTATGAAAACTGGCTAGCTTATATATATGAAATAATGTGTACAAAGCATCCTACTTGTACCACGCCACTTAAGAAAAAAATATCTTCAGGTTGCAGAGTCTTTTCCTACATTTTGGGGTGGGGCGTGGGGTCTCAAGTTCTTTCCATAACACCTGCCATTCTAAATATGTATCTATCATTTTTCAAGTGACCACAGAAGCAACATTAAGGAAATCATCCAAAAATGGAATATCCTTTGACTTATATTCTCATTTCTAGAAACTGTGCCAGGATCTTGGTATTCTTTGGTGTTTGTTTAGAATAATATGGCTCATTTTTATCCTGATTAAACAATGTCTGGAATCCTACCTAGCCACTACATTTCACACCTGGATTTAGAAATTAAACTTGAATAACCTTATTATCCTTGAAGATAAGATTTATTAATATGATAGCATTATAATACACTAAATACTATTCTAAAGTAACTTAGAAATATTCTAAATATGACCACACATCTTCCCTCATTTGCTGTTTCAAGTGAACAAGAAACAAACAAACAAAAAAAACAGCATACAAGTATAAACTGGTCCCAAATGAAAGGATGAAAGGAGAATTTAATTGGGAATGAAAATTCTAGTTGAACTCTGCTACTGTGCAATGGTGTAACCTTTAACCTCTTATGGAGCACAGCCTCCTCTATTAAGTGCATGTTTATGTATACAGACGTGTTGGGGTTAGCTAGTGTTGGAAGGAAATGATCTCTATACCTTACAACTCAAAATATAATTGTTAGCAGCCTACAAAATTTTTCCATTTCAGTGTCCCCCAAACACATTCAAAACTAGGCTTTTTATTTCCTTAAGATCTCACTTCATTTCCTTAACATTTACATTTATGGATGAGTCAGTTTACCATTTCCTTGGAACCTTAGGTTGAAAACAGAACTCTCTTTGATTCCTACCTACCTGCAAGCCCTAAGTAGATCATAAGCTTTGCATACCACAGGTACAAAAGTCTGTAAGATGCCAATTCTTTCTCTGAAATGATTCATTAGCTCACTCCTCTAATAAAATCGAAACCTTTTAAAAATACCATTCCTACGTATTATAAAGCTTTAGTGTTTCCATTAATAAAATGTAACAACTCCTAGATCATATGGTCTTTTCACGGCTTGAAAACAAAGACATACGTGGAAAGTCCTTCATAAGTTATGAACCAGGCTATAAAGCTATTAATTATTATAACTGTTTAACAGAAATAATTTTAAATGTTTCTACTAAGTGCTCAAGCCTTCTCTAGTCTAAGCATACTCTGAAACCTTGTTCTTCCTTTTATTAGGATGAACTTTAGTATTTTTATTTTTATTTTATTAGGATGAACTTTATTGTTCATCTTCTTTTTATCCTCCTTTAGGCAAACTTTCTGGTAGTCTCTCTATGCAAGGATTCTCTTATCCATATCTTACGTTGTTTCCAAAAGTCAAACCAGACTTACCTTAAGACACTTTTTCCATATTTTAAATTCTTACTAAACTTATGTGTACCATCTATTTCATAGCATAAAATGCATTAACACAATAAATATCAATTAAATGAATAATACAAATACCAAAACACTAAAATTTACGTCATGAAAGAAGAAACTATGATGGCATATTAATCTTGGGGGGTAAAAAACAACACAAAACTTGGTAGCTGTAAGAAGAAATACTGGGACTTCCCTGGTGGTCCAGTGGTAGAGAATCCGCCTTCCAATTCAGGGGACGTGGGTTCGATACCTGGTTGGGGAACTAAGATCCCATGTGCCACAGGGCAACTAAGCCTGCACACCACAACTACTGAGCCCAGGCGCCTCAACGAGAGAGCCTGCAAGCCACAACTAGAGAGAAGCCTGTGCGCCGCAACAAAGACCCCGCATGCCGCAACTAAGACCCAACACAGCACCCCCCCAAAAAAAAAGAAAGAAAAAGATAATAAATAAAATAATTTTTAAAAGAAATATTAGGGGCTTCCCTGGTGGCGCAGTGGTTGAGAATCTGCCTGCCAATGCAGGGGACACGGGTTCGAGCCCTGGTCTGGGAGGATCCCACATGCCGCAGAGCAACTGGGCCCGTGAGCCACAATTACTGAGCCTGCGTGTCTGGAGCCTGTGCTCCGCAACAAGAGAGGCCGCAATAATGAGAGGCCAGTGCACCACGATGAAGAGTGGCCCCCGCTTGCCACAACTAGAGAAAGCCCTCGCACAGAAATGAGGACCCAACACAGCCATAAATAAATAAATTTAAAAAAAAAAGAAATATTAATATATTTGGATACGATTTTTTAACATCCTGTAAATATTTGTTTAAAATACCAAAGCATCAAAGTCAAAAGCCAAACAGCAGGATGAGGAAACATTTGCCAAAATATAAGGAGCTAATTTCTTTGATAGAAAAAAGAACCCTTACGAATCAGTAAGAAAACAAACTTCTAAATAGAAAAGTAGGCAAAAGATAAGAAAATAATTCTAGAACTGTAAGTACAGCGTCTTCCAATCCTTAAAAGTGCTTTAGACACTAATTTAAAAATAAATCTAAAGTTTTCCTCCTTGTAGTTTTGGCCCTGGCATTTGTTCATTAACTATTACCCAAATTTCCAACTTTCACAGATCTCTACAATCTTCTAGAAATATTTAAGTCAACAATTATTTCTTAGGGGAAATAAAACTGGATCAATATAGCTGCAATGAGACTACTGGGGGAAAAAAACTGTATGTATTTGTATATCAGAGAAACAAAATGTGGACAAATAAGCCACATATCAGCTTCTGAGATACACTGTTCTCACTGACCACCTACCCACGGTCAAAAAAATATTTCAAAATAGTCCGTACAACAATGTGAATGTACTTAATGCCACAGAACTGTACACTTAAAATGGTTAAATGGTAAATTTTATGTTATGTATATTTTACAATAAAAAACTTAAAAAAAAAAACAAAACCTGCGTCTAAAGTATCCACATTACAAAAAGTAGACTGTCAAAATTCACATTTGCAGACTTTCAGTATATATTATGCTGTTTACATTTCTCATTTATACATATATAATAAAATCGTTAAATTTTCTCACCCAAAATTTCCTTGTAAAATTTGGTTTCATTTTATACTCTGCTATGTACTATGTATTAAACTGTTAAACACAATTGTTAGTGGGGAGATAATAGAGGATAATCACTTCTAATATGGTGACAATTTTTTTTTTTTAATGAGTGTATATTGCTTTGGTAGGAAGAAAAATCAAGCAAAAGGGGAAGAAGTGAGCGCGTGAGAATGTGTGTGCACATGTGTATGTATACACATATGTGTATATACGTAATTTTTACTTCCAAGGCAGGTAATAATATTGTAAGTTCTTCCAAATTCTCAAAATTCAAATTCTGTAAATCAATCTAGTCTAAATACCTTAAATTAAAACTGAACTTAAGCTCTTAGACAACCCTAGCTACATCCTTGGGTAAAAATACAAGAAACAAGTAACCTCTTCTACATTTGCAAAGTGTTCCACCTTCCAAGGCTGACAGTGAAGGGCAGATTCCAATAGTCTCTGAGAAGAGCAGAATAAAGAGCAATGTTGCCAGCTATACCCCCTCTTGATCAGGAACCCCAGATAAGTCAGAATGCAACAAATCCAGCAGTAGCACCAGGCAGGTAACCAGCTAGGAAAAGCTTCAAGATCCTAGCTGACCCCTAAAAAAACTATTATAAATATTCTGGAGACCAGAAACAAAATCAAATAATGGTCCTCTAAGAAAGGGACTACCAAATTTCAGAGGAATAGTTTATCTTGAGCAAAGATAGCTACAGAATTCAGGTCATTCCGGATGCTTCCAAAATAACACATGAATATCTAAAAAGTTGAGAGGCCACAGGTATCCTTCAAGAACAGCTAATTCTGCCATGCTAAGAAATGGACAAGGGCAACAAACAATCCCTTCCCTAAAAGCCTGTTGGGGCAGCGGGTGGGAGAGTGGGGAGTGATGCACAGAACAAGATTACACACAATTGTTTCATTTTGCATAAACTGCTGAAATTATATCCACATCCACACAGATGTATTAATACACACATATTTACTCATAAATGAGTAAAAGTATTTATAAATTACTTTCTAAACCAATTCTGGAAAGCATATACATTTTTTATTCTTAAATATTCATTCAGTAGTGAAAACAAGACTTGGCATTCACAACACAAATTTATAACATTAGTCTAGGATTCAAACGGCTTAACAAATGAATGGCCATTTTAAGTTTTTATATCTTCTTGAATACAGCCTACTGCATAGGTAAAATTCTGCCCCAAGCTTAGTATAATACATAACTAGTATTAAATAAATGTTCTATGAAAATTGTAATGCTAATTACTAAGAGAATCTATTAATTCTTTAAGAAAATCAGCTTTCTCACTATATTTCCTATCCAAAATATTTATTGGATATGCAATTTATTTCAAGTTAATATAATATAAAACGCTTACCTTGACACCATGGCCCACATCATCCAGAACTGTATAGTCAATAGGTTTCCGAATATACCTTACAGGACGCTCCATATTTGCAGGTGCTATTATTTTGTGAGTTCTTGATGTATTCTTATTTGTTGTCAAAATACCAATCTCTCTTCGAGCCACTTTCTCTTTATGAATGTCCACAGTCTATATTTTAAATTTGAACAAAGCAAGAAAATATTATTTGGAAGAGTAAATAATATATACGATATCCACATATAATGGACCATAAGACTGTATCACATGTCTATTTTCCAGTGAATAATACTGTATCTTCCCCGTCAAAATTAAGCAAATTAATATCTTTCAGGCTCAAAACATGGACTATCTAAAGGTGATTAAAAGCACCAACTAAGTTATTGGTTTTGATTACAAAATGGTTCTTAGGAAAGCAATTTTCTTTCCTAAAAACCTGGTGTGTATGGAAAGGGAGGGCTCTTGCTCTGTGTAGCTTACACTTTATTTTGTGGGGATACAGACCAGAAAAAAAAAATCAATAATAACAACTAGATTAAGTACTATAATGACACACGCACAGTTTATTTGAAATTAAAGGTATTTAGAGCAAGATGTCCAACTAGGCTGAGAAGGCTTTATAGAGTAAGTAGGTTTTTAAAAAATGAATAAAAATATGAGGCAAATATGTAAATTATTCAAGGCAAAAAGAACATGTTGCAGACAAAGGTGTAAGAGAAAAAAAAAAAAAAAGATAAAACCAGAGGTTCCAATCTGGCAGCATGCAGCCTACACATCTGCAGCCTATCTAGTACTGGCCTTTACGGCTTTAAAAAGGTTTTTTTTTCCCCCTTATTTAATTGCCAACATTTAAAAACTGGGTAGTAGTCAGCACATGAGAAATAATTACACAACCACTCAACAATTTAAACTTTGGCCTAACAGTAATGCGAAACCAATAACAAATTGAAACTGAGTGACATCATCAGGTCTGCATTTTAAAAGATCCCTCTGGCACAGGTGTTGAGGACAGATAGAAGACTACTGGCAGTGAGACCAGTTAGGAAGTAATTACAGTAGCCTAGGTGAGAAAATGTAAGTATGTGAACTGAACTGAAAGGGGGTGGGGAAGGTATTGTCAGGAAAAAAAGTTTAATGTTATGTGCATTTCTGCACATCTTGTGAGAAGAGGTACTGATTCCCTTTGTTCTGTATATTTATATAGTAAACAGCCTTAGAAGATACAGTGTCTCCTCAAAGAGCAAAAGGCAGGTTTGTTTACTGTCCGGTATAATAAAGATACTGTCACTCCCCAGGGCAAAGGGCAGGAAGGCTTACTGCCCATTACAAAAGATCTGGTCCCCTAAGCTGGGAGTTCCTTTTCTATAACACAGCCAATTGTGTATGCAGGCATCAATCACCTGGCTCTCTCTGCAGTATCCTGTAGAAATTGTGGCTGGTTATCTGACACAAGTGCTGACTACTGCCAGGAGTAGTGACATCTTTTGTCTCTGACAGGGAGTCTCATGTCTTCTACTCGAATCCATGGAATTATGCAGGCTAACTTGTGAGCTTCCACAAAGGGTAAGATCTCAAACCCCTCACAATTTTTGACAGTTTTGGTAATGAAGATGGAATGCTGACAAAGACAAAGCTTTTTAGAAATGGAATGAAAGGACAGTTAACAGGAACTGAGAGAAGTCCACGGGAATCGTGAGTGAACATGTTGACCAAATTGTATGGTCCCCCCCAGGCAATGTCTGGTCCTCTACTTCATTGCCTGCTAATGAGGCTGAACTGGGGCAGCAGTTTCAGGCTGAGTACCAGGAAGTAGTTTCAAACAGAGCAGCCTGAATGATGCCCTGGTTACTGTCAGCTATCCACCAAGCTCACCAGGTCAGCCCTGTAAACAACTAGTAATAAGATCTGTCTGGCAGAGGGAGGCAGGAGCACCATAAATGTATCCATATTGAGTGTGAAAGAAGGAAAACTGTAACCACTGTGGGCAGAACCAGGAGAATCTTTAGCCACTGCTAGTTTGCTGGGGAGACTGAGGGGGTGGGAGGGGCACACAATGCTTGTTAAAGAAGAAAGGCAACACCTGGCTATCTTGGTGCTCAGCCCCTCCTGCAGTCTGTCTTCTCAACATTAAACCCATTCGAGATAAATAAAAGACCTCAGGTTTTGGCAGTGGGCCCTGTCTGCTATAAGACAGTTCTGGCCCTTCTGGGAAACTTTCCCCGAAACAATCTCCCAAGGGCACTGACTAGTCTTTGGGCTCTTCCGTACTAAAGTGGATTTTAAATGATGATTTAGCAAATGATTCACCACAGAATGAAAAACTCACCCACAGAAATCCAGATTAAATTCTATCAGCTTCAGAAGACCCTCCTAGTCCTTATGCTGAAATCAAGCAAGAACTGAAGAGCTGCTCTCTTGACAATGGAGCGAGCAGCAGACAGTCCACATTAGGCGGACTCCTAAAAACAAGGATGCCACCCGTGCGGACCAAGCCCAAGTCGGCCAAGGAGTACAAACTCACGGCCCCGCCGGGAAGTGATGTGGCTGTAGCCGCTGAATCAAGGCATCCCTAACGGAAATGGATGATGCCAGTCAGCGACGACGGCCCTGCCACAGAGTACACAACACAGGGCTTTGGGTGCCCCAAGTGCTCGCAGCTACAGCGCCACTCAAAGCTGAGTTCACCTTGTTTACTGGTGCAGAGCTGCTCTCTCCCAGCCTCCCCCTACACCCTTTAAAGAGAAAGACTGTTAGGGGCGGGGCCAAGTTCTCCCAGTCCCCAAGGGGAACTGAAGATCAAACACACCTGGGTTTGCGAGATCACTGTGGGGAGGGGAGGGACATTTCATAGCTCTGATTGATATATATTGGAGCCCATGTCACCTTCATGCCTCATCCTGTGGAGGGAGAGGGTACCTGCTTTCAGCTATGAGGTTTGGGTGCAGTTCACAGTGGGGAAGAGACGCTAATGTGTTCTTTTGGGTGGGACTCTTGGTACCAACTCAATGTATTACTGTTGTGGCTTCCAACACTGAATGTATAATTGGTATTCATATTTTTCATGCTTGCACGGTGAATGCTCTTAAGAGCCAGAGGGGATTATGCCACCTGGGAAGAGCCAGATGTAGAAAAGCACTAGCAGCCTTAGTGGCCCACAGTCCTTATGACCCCTCTGAGTACAAGTCTCTGTGCCTGGGTAACGTTACTGACTGGAGCGTCTGACAAGAGGAACAGCCTCCACCAGAGGTGCCCCTTGGACTTGGTATATTCAAGAATGCAGCCAGCCTGGCCCCTATGACCTCTCAGCTCTACAGGGAAGAGTGGCAGCTATCCCTTTAGGGAAAATTTATTTTCCATTCTGTTGGTTCAGTGAGGCCCTTGATTCACAGAGGATCCCCTAAATGCCTGGGCCTGGTGCACTAATGATTCAACTAAGCCGAGACCCTGTGGTGCTCTGTGGACTGCTGTGCTGTTCAACCTCAGTGCCAGCTATGCAGAAAGGAAAGTGCTTGTGGTTGCTGTGCTCTGCGGGCAGAACTCAAGGATGTTCTCAGAGATCTGGCTGATATTCCCGGAGATAAACCTTGTTAGACTTTTACTGATATGGGGCTAATACCCATTGGTAATAGCTGTTTGGGTCTGCTACTTGGAAAACTACAGACTGACATCTTAAAGACTTGCCATATAAACTGTGGAGACAAATAGTAGTTGCCAAGCAGACCATCTGGGTCACTAATATGGGCCATAGTAAGGGCCCATTGTCTGATGAAGCCAACAGGAGTCCAGCTGCTGATGAAGCCTGCACTGCCCAGACTGCCATCTCTGCTGGTGGATCCATCACCACTCCAGATGTGTCAACACACGGACCATCACTGAACAGACACAGAGTAAAGGACTCTGTTCCTGATGCAGAGGCAACCTCTGTGTCCCACACAGGTGACTCCCGGAAAAAGACCCATTCGTCTCATGGTGAGAGAGGCCACATCTCCCGCTACTAGCAGACTGGCTACATCAGACCTTTAACCCCGTCTTCAGACCATCAGTAGTGCCTCACCGCTGATGACATTCTTTCAGGTTATGGTATTACAATACAAATCCAATCAGCTGGCTCCAACCATACCACTGTGGCCCCTGACACTAATCTGTGTCATGTTTTTCACTTTCCAAACCATTTGCTATCTGACAATGGTATACTTTTTAACACAAAAGTCACAAAAAATGGGTTGTTTGTCAAAGTATGTGATGGCCTTCCACATTCCCTACCATCCACAGGCATCTTGTATTGGTGAGTGCTGAAACAGCGTCCTCAAAAATCAACTTAAAAAACTCAAAAACAGAAGACAACTGAATTCAAAAATGGTCAAAGGACTTGAATAGACGTTTCTCCAAAGAAGATATACAAATGGCCAATAAGTACATGAAACGGTGTTCAACATCACTAATCATTAGGGAAATGCAAATCAAAACCACAATGACACCAATATGTATAAAATAGATAACTAATAAAAAAAAAAACACAATGAGACATCACACCCATCAGGATGGCTGCTATCCGCACCCCCCCAAACAAAAAAGAAAATAACAAATGTTGGCAAGGATGTGGAGCAATTGGAACCCTTGTGCACTGCTGGTAGGAATGTAAAACAGTACAGCTGCTGTGGGAAACAGTATGGTGGGTCCTAAATACTTAAATATAGAATTACCATATGGTCCAGCAATTCCACTGCTGGGTATACCCCAAAGAATTGAAAGCAGAGTCTCCAAGAGGTATGTGTACACTTATGTTTACAGTGGTATTATTCACAAGTGCCAAAAGGTAGAAGTAACCCAAGTGTCCATAAATGAAAGAATGGATAAACAAAATGTGGTATATATATTCATTCAATGGAATATTATTCAGCCTTAAAAAGGGAGGAAATTCTGACACATACTACAACATGGATGAACCTGAGGATGTTATGCTGAGTGAAATAAGCAGTAGCAAAAGAACAAGTATTGTATGATTCCACTTATATGAGGTGCCTAGAGTCAAATTCATAGAGACAGAAAGTAACATGGTGGTTGCCAGCGGCTGCAGGGAGAGAGCAATGGGAGCTGTTGTTTAATGGGGACAGAGTTTCAGTCTTGCAAGATGAAAACAGTTCTGGAGACCGGCTGCACAACACCGTGAATGTACTTAACACTACTGAGCTGTACACTTAAAAATAGTTAAGATGGGAAATCTTGTTACGTGTATTTTACCACAATTTAAAAAAATTTTTTTTTAGTCAACTCTAAAAGATTTCTGACTATACCCCCCTTAGCTCTTCCTGGTTTACATACGTCATCAAGCAGGTTGGTCACTGAACGTGGCTGTTCCCAGAAAGAGACTGTCTCCTCTTGGCCAGTTGGGATCCACCCGAGCGTGATGCTTCATTCTTTCCCCTAATGGAGACCCCATGCTGGCCTGATCGGTACAGCCTTTGGGTGGCAGCCCAGCCAAAAGGGGGCCTTGGGAATTTTAACTTAATTGTGGTTTAGCCGCCTGAATTTTCTTGTTGTACTTCTGTGGTCTTAAGTATTCTGCTCACCAAATCCCCTTACACTGGACCATGTGGACCAAAGTGGTAGATATAATAGGATCTCTAAGTTTAATAAAAATGCTCTTGTCCCTCTGGCACCTGACCCTTCCAGACAAAAAAGGTCAGGGTGAGGGTCAGGGATAATTGGGAAAAAGGGAAAGGTTAGTGACTGTAATGGGACACACTGATTCTATAGCAGGGGAAGGAGAACAACCCTGGCACCAGTGAAAGAAACACTTTAAACCTCAGGAGCTAAGAAGGAGGGACATTTGTGATTCTGTCTTTCTGAACCCCCCAGAACCTTCCTCACAAAGGAAAAGTCCCGGGTGCGGCTCTCCCAGATTGTGCAAGTGCCTTAATAAGCTGAACTGCCTGCCGGCTCTGCCATGCCCTGCTGGACAGCTCTGATCACGTGATCATCCTTCTCCTCAAGGTCACTGAAAAATCTTAGGAAAGCAGAAGAAGATGGTCCTAGCCCCTGAGCCTCCCACACAGAACACCTGCCAATACCTCCAGGTGTCTTTCCAAACCGCCCCCCAATTCCTGTAGCTATCATTCAGCCATCTCTAAGGGGCAGGTGAATGCTACCTGACAGGTGGCACAGATAAACAGGACAGACTGGACTGACTGCCTTCAGGTAACACCTCCAAAACAAAAAGAAGTACTAGACTCAGTTATTTGTACTGAACTGGGAGCCCTAAGGCTTGCCAGCTGTCCAGGAGGCAACACTGGAGAAGCTGCCAGCCTGTGCTCGCTAAGTAGGTCCCACCTGGGGTCGGGGGGTGGGAGGGCGGACGACACCTGTAAGCACCACACTCTTCACAGGAGTACTCGTGCGGAAGCCAGGCATGACCTTACTTCCCTCCAGAAATGCGGTGACGTGCACTGTAGGGGTGATCATAAGAGACCTTCAAGTGTTTAAGCAAGCACGACCAGTAGATCCTGTATCCACAGACGGCTGTGACCTCTCCAAAGTAAGGCTATTCTTGACTGGGGGGAGGGGGCCCTCCCAGAAGGATAACTGACTTGTTAATTATGTGCAATCTGCTCTGAGGCATTTATGCCTAAAATGGGAGTTATCCAATTAGAAATGGTAGTTTGAAATCTGTCCCTGACTTTAGCTGAGGTGAACAATGAGATCGTATCAGCCCTGGAGCCATTCAGGTCAGTGTCAGCTCATGGGCCAGGATCGTTATGGATGACAGAACTGCCCTAGACTTCCTTCCTGCAGGCGAGGCCAAATCTGTGCATTCCCTAATACTCCTGCAGTACTTGGGTCAAGTAGAAAGTCAGTACAGAAACTTAAAGAGAAAGCCACTTGGCTCTCTAAGGCAGACCCTGAAGGTTTATGGTATTTGTTCAGCTGGCTGGTCTAGGACCCTGGGGAGCATAGTTGAGGTCAAGATTGCAGTTTGGCCTCATCCTGCTACCATGTTGATAGTACGTAACCTAAATTACATGTTTTATGAGACAAACTGAATGGCTCCAGTCCCAGGCTCTGTCAGATAGATTACTCAGGGTGGCCAATGAAGAGCGTAATCATGGGAAATTTTACCAGAAGCCAAGAAGGAAGAGACATGAGGGGTGAATGCTGTTGGAAGGCAATTATCCTTGGGCCCACTGCGTTTCTGTGCATCTTGTAGGTGGAGGCGCTGCCTCTCTTTGTTCCAGACTATCTTAAGTATGTCTGTCCAGTGAACAGCGAACAGCCAGGAAGGATAGAAATACCTCCCTCAGGAACAAAGGGCAGGTTTGTTCACTATCTAGCACAATAAAGACGTCACCTCCCTCCAGGATTAAGGTCAGGCAGGCTTACTGCCCATTATGAAGGTTTGGAGGTTCCTCTCCTGTAACAGACTGTGCTGCAAATGTAGGAGCGGCGTCACCACAGGCATCACTCACCCTCCTCACAGTCCTCTGTGGAGCGTGGGGCTGGGGAAACCAGCACGAATGCTAACGACTCTGATCCTGCTCCTGCCATGAGTAATCAAGTCCGATGTCTCTGAGAAGTCTTGTGTCTTCTACCAGCATCCATGAAACTATGGCAGGCTAACTTGTTAAACTGCAGTTAGCTACATTTTTTTGTGTGTGTGCCCCTACATATCTCAAACTCCTTCCTTGTCTGACAGTTCCAGCACAAGATTAACTAGTACAAATTTTAGCTAAATTTTGCTTGACATGGAATTAAGTTTAGGTACTCATTATTCCACAGAAGGAAAAATAGAGATTTCACTGGAAAGGAAAAAAAAAAAAGATGGATCACCACTCACCTTGGTGTGCTCCTAACTCCCGAACACCCATCCTGTGTCTCCTTTACAAGGCCGCCTGACAGGCATGGTGCCTCCCGGTTTAGTCGTAGGATCTTCCCCTTTTCTCCTTGGCAAACTCATCCACATTCAGGTCTAAATTACTCCTACACTCACATAAACTTTTCTCTATTCTAGACCTCTCCTGTGCGCTACAGAATCATACAAACACCTGCCATGTTCCTCTGGTATATTTCAATGGTACCTCAAAATGAGTGTGCCCAAAATCACACACAGAGTCGACTTTACTTCCTACTTCAGTTCTCTATCAAGTTATATAGTTCAGACATCTAGCACTTATTTCATACCCAATATCACTAAATCTTGTCACATTTACCTTAAGTACCAGAAATTTGTTTCCTTCTGTTTCCAACACTTTAATCCTAGTCAATCTACTATCATCTCTCACCTTGGCTACTGCATCTGCCGTCTAACTGGTCCACCTGCATCCAATCTAGCCTCTTTCCAATCTGTTCTCCACGGTATAACCATGGTGATCTTCACCAAAAAAGTAAACTTGCGAAGACAAAATGAAAAAAATCTAAAGCTATCTTACCGGCTTAAATCCTATTTAAAAGAATATCCCACATGGCTCCCAGCCTTCATGGGAAAAACAAATTCAAAATGGCTCAAGTTCTTTCCATATTTTTCTCAAACATCATGGTGTCCACAACTCTCCTTAAAATCATCTTTTTTTCATCCTTCCCATTTCCCTCACACACTGTAGAACTATTCAGGACACTATTTCAAATTACTTGAAAAAACTTTACTCCGAGTTTACTCCCTCCCCAGTCTCCCAACTCGAATCATGAAAGTCCACATCACAACCCGTCCGGCGATGTACAACCCTCCATATGACAGGGTGAGCGAATAAAGCAGGAGGAGGAGGGGAACAGGCTTGGAACATTTGTATAACAGCAGCATGCATATGTTCACCAAGCCAAAGTTAGCTTTTCCAAGGAGACCAATTCCTTCTCATATTTGAATTTCCTTACTTTCACACTTTATCTTTAGATGGCAAAAGAAGCAGTCTGATATAAAGAAAATTAGTTTTCAATTCTAATATAATAACCATAAAATTCAAGAGTATCCCAAGCTGAGAGGGACTAGCAAGCTGTAGCACCTACAGCAATCCCTAGACCTATGAAGCACAGGTGAAAACCACTCATTCTTTTAAAAAGGTACACAAATGTGAAATCACAAAGCCTTGGTTTGAACACTCTTTCACTTACTAGTTATGCAATTTTATACAAGTTTTAACTCACTAAGATTCCACTTTGCTTATATAAAATGGGGGCTGGGATAATATTAGAATCTACTTATAATATTGCTTAATACAAAAAGTACCAGAAAAAATTAACCACATCTGAATCATATTTATCAAACTACCCAATCTACAACCCTGCAATTAAGGCAAAGTATTTTCCAAAATATTAATAAAAAAACATTGACACAGCACATGGTGTATTAGAAACACGATAGATGTTGAAACTGGAGGACATTAAGCTAAGTGCAATACGTCAGATACGGGGCTGGGGGTGGGGGAGACACGTCATGATCTCACTCATATGTGGAATCTTAAAAAGTTGAACACTAGAAGCAGAGAGCAGAATGGTGGTTCCCAGGGGTGGGGAGGTGGGTGAAATGAGGAGATGTTAGTCAAAGGGGACAAAGTTGCAGGTGTGCAGGATGAATAAGTCTAGAGATCCAATGTACAGCATGGTGACTACAGGTAATAATACTGTACTGAATCCTGGGAATGTGCTAGGAGAATGGATTTCAAGTGCTCTCATCACACACATACCAAAAAAGGTAACTATATGAGGAAAACATACATTAATTAGCTTGACTGTAGTCATATTTCACTAGGTATATGTGTATCAAATCATGGTGGTGTACATCTTAAATATATGTGATTTTTATCTTAAAAAATAAAATAAAAAAGGAAAGATGACGAATATGAATTATGTTGAAATCTCTAGTTTTGCCACTAGCAATAAAAAAGATTTTAGAAAACTCCTCAGAGCCCAGTCTAACAAGCATTAAGGTTCTAGAAGCTTGAAACTCATTGATTCCAAGGTAGACAAGTCCTAAAGGCTAAAATTCATTTGAAAGAAGAAAGCAGATCTTACAGATATGGGTATCAGTAGGACAAACTAGAGAAAAGATAGAAACCCAAAGACAAGTTCTGATCAATGACCATGCTTTATGATTCAGCACCTGATAGGAGAACTGATAGGAAAGAACTGATAAATAGAAAGAATGTATATGAGATACATGTGGAAGTAATGAATCGAATGAACAGGCACAGGGTGATCACCTTGTAAGGCATTAGTATATTCTTAAAGATCTTATCTATAATCCAAAACTCACAAAAATTCAAGAACTAAGTATAACACAGGACAGTATTTGTTTCCTGCTTAAACATCAAATGACAATAAAATAGTTTAACAACGTCCCTGTCCAGTTTTGAAATTACACAATGGTTCCTAATTATTTTTTTAATTTGAAGACAATCTTCACATTTAAAAAATAATTTTTTGAATTTTATTATTATTTTATATTGCACTTTAAGCACATAAAATGAAACAGTACTGCAATGGGCTGGTAACAAAGACATAGCTGCAGTAGCCTAATAAAAGTAAACAAGGCTTGGATCTGGGTAACGTTAAGAGGCACAACCTAGAGCTAATAAAGCACAACTAGAGGGGCTTCCCTGGTGGCGCAGTGGTTAAGAATCCACCTGCCAATGCAGGGGACATGGGTTCGAGCCCTGGTCCAGGAAGATTCCACATGCCACGGAACAACTAAGCGCGTGCGCCACAACTACAGAGCCTGCACTCTAGAGCCCGTGAGCCACAACTACTGAGCCCACGTGCCACAACTACTGAGCCCACATGCCACAACTACTGAAGCCCGCACGCCTAGAGCCCGTGCTCCGCAACAAGAGAAGCCACCGCCATGAGAAGCCTGCGCGCTGCAACCAAGAGTAGCCCCACTCGACACAACTAAAGAAAGCCCATGTGCAGCAACAAAAACCAACGCAGCCAAAAAATAAATAAATAAATTTATTTATTTAAAAAAACAAAAACAAAAACACAACTAGAAAACTCTCCTGACAGATTTACCATGACAAGTACAAATAACATCAAGAGTTGTGAGAAAGAATAATAGCAATGGGGAACATAGGAAAATCAGCAGAAATATTCTACCCCCCAAAATAACCAGAACACCCTGAATAACCCTAAGAAACTCCCTCCCCATGCAGTTATAAATAGTGAAATGAGAGTTTGACAGATTAACCTGAAAAAAAAAAAATGTGTGGCCTTCAAAGCCAAGTACAACACACCCCACCTACTCACAACTAGATATACGTCTCCTTCCTCCACTCCCATCCAATGTAGTATTGATGCCAAATCTTCCCAAACTGATCTTCAGCTTCAATGCCTCTCAATAAAAACCCTAACTGGGTTTCTCATGGTTTCAAAATATATACGGAAGGGCAAGGGGGAAAGAATGACCAAGACATGGTTTAAAAAAAAAAAAAAAAAAGAAAGGGGGAGGTGGGGGCTTGCCTGCTGACATTTATTATAAAGCCAAAGTAAATAAAACAGTAGGGTTCTTAAATAGGGTTAAATAAATGGACCAATTCAACAGAAGATACAACTCAGAAACAAACTCATGATCATAAGGAAACTTGTTACCTTACAATGATTGCGCAGGAGAAAAGAATGCATTATTTAAATAGGGCAACTAGTTTGCCAGATAGAAACACAGAAAATGGACCCCTACCTCACCCTAGAGCGAAAAAACCAATTCCAGATTCATTAAATGTAAATGCAAATAAGTGGCAAATTTATACTTGAAATATTACATTAATGAGAATGAACTACTATGAATGAAATATATGAAATACAGATAAATAGTAGAAACATAACGCTGAATTAAAAAAGCAAGCTATACTGGGCTTTGGTTTTGACTACATACAGCCTGAATCTATTTTTATTAAACCCAAACCCAAACAAAATTAAACAGTAACTATTTTTTTTTTAATTAATTTATTTATTTTATTTTTGGCTGTGTTGGGTCTTCGTTTCTGTGCGAGAGCTTTCCCCAGCTGCGGCACGCGGGGGCCACTCTTCATCGCGGTGCGCGGGCCCCTCACTATCGCGGCCCCTCCTGTTGCGGAGCACAGGCTCCAGACGCGCAGGCTCAGCAATTGTGGCTCACGGGCCCAGCTGCTCCGCGGCATGTGGGATCCTCCCAGACCAGGGCTCGAACCCGTGTCCCGTGCATTAGCAGGCAGATTCTCAACCACTGCGCCACCAGGGAAGCCCAAACAGTAACTATTTAAGGATACACATCATTTGTGATAAACTTTAAAAGGGCAAGGAAATAATGATAATAATGCCCCTTGGGAGTATAGATTGAAGCACAAAGGTAGAAAAAACAGAATTGACCATTTTCTAGTTAACTTTGGTGGTAGAGTCACAGATGTTTATTTTATTATAAAATTTATGTTACATTACATTTATTCTTTTGAATGTTATTTAGTATAATTTTTTTAAGTCTTTAAATTGCACAAAAAGCACAAATAGAGCACAGAGAAAAAAAAATGACTACTATTCCTGGAGCATTATCAGAACACTCCATAAAAGAAACCTCACTTTAGCCAGCCACACCTGGCAGGCCAAAGAGAAGAAAGTAGACTGGTGGGGGGGAGGGGCGGATTCCAAGCAAAAGTAACAGTATAAACAAAGGCAAAGAGGCATGAAAATACAACACCTGCCTAGAGATTAGAGAAAATTTAAAAGAGCATAAATAAAAATAAGTTGAACTCTACTCATAGTAAGAGTTATTAAAGAAAGACTAAAGAAATTAGGAAACCAAACTTGACAAGTTCTTTTTAAAGGGCCAAGCGGACCCTTCATAATATAAGCAGAACAGGAATTGAATAGGAATAGGTAAAATAAATTGTGTAGAAAGCAAAGGTTCGAAGGAAAGAACAGTTACAATATTCCAAAAGTGATTCTATTTAAAAGAAAAACAGTGTTTTCCAAAATGAATGTTGAAATAAAAAGATAAATTTCACAAGTAGACAAGATTTTTAAGTTGCCTTTTAAGACATGATTATTTAAAATTATTGTATGGAAATATGTTGTTTTAATTATACTCTCCCTTACCACTTTGGGAAGTTGGGGGGGGGGCGGTGTGTAAAGAAAGCATATGCTCCTTTTAAATATCCTCCAGAAAACAATCCTTTTTAATTATCAAAAGACAGGCGGGAAAGAAGTATGACATAGCAAAACTACTTAATATTTCACATATTTTCTTCAATATCATATCCGAAGGCCTACTATCCCCACAAATGACAGTTCCAATACAGCGAGGTCATTATAGGTTTCAAGCAAAGAACCTTGTATGTAAGTAAAAGCACAATAAATGCTTGCTGAATGAGTAACTACAGAATGAAAACCAAAACACTTTTGCCCTGAATAGAAAAAGGAGAGGAGTATGAAAGGGGTAGAGAAAGTGTAAAAGAGTCCTGAGACAAGCCTCACACAGAAAGCCTTCAGCTAAGAAAGAGACAATCTTTGTCTGTTACTGCTTATTTGGACCAGACTCTGGAAATGGCCCTATGCCCAAAATTCTGTGTTACAGAGCTTTGTTCAGTAAGCTTGAAACAAGGTCCCAATCAACTGTGAAGTTAACTTGATTCAGAATGACCTATATATACACACTATAAAACAGACCTATTTAGAAAAGATGAGCTGCAAAATAAGACTCTGGTGGAAGAACATAATATAAAACACCCAGATCAGAATTATTCTGAAACATTTTATCCTGGGAAAAACTGGATCTGTCACTAACACTTTGGCCTACACCCAACTTCAGTACAACACAAGGACACTTTTCTGTCTCCTCCCCTCCTGCTTAAGAAATATAATGCACACTATACAACACTCTACATGGCAATTATGTGTCCACATCAAAAAACAATTTTTTGTGCTTAATTTAGTGATAATCATTTTTGATCCAAACCAGGATCTAAAGTAAATATGAACTTTCAAGAGAACATTAGGTCACAGTTCATCTTCTACATATCACTCATAAACTTGTACTAATTCCCCAACTACTACTCCTTACCCAAGAATTAACATTTGTTTTAATATCTCATGAGTGTCCCACCCCTCTCAAAAAGATAATATATTTAAAATTCTGTAGAAATGTCAGGCATTATAATCTAATGACTTCAAAAGCATAGACTCAGGAAGCACACTGCACAGATTTACGAGTAGACTCTACCATTTACTAGCTGTGCAGCCTTGAGCAAATTACTAAACTACTCTATGCCCTCAGTTTTCTTACCAGACAAATGAGGTTTAAAAACAAAGAATTTTATCAACCTCACACAGTTAATATGAGGATTAAATGAGGTAACATGTATAAAGGATTTTCAACAGTGTCTGGCATGGAAAGAACTAAATAAATGTTAGCTTTATTTATTATTTATTATTATTATTATCATTATTATTATTCTCTGTTCCCCAATCCATATTGAAGTGTTTAACTCTGAGTTTACCAGATGATGTTAAACCTGTTAAAGCTTAGAGCCAATAATAAATACAACTGTTATGAGCAATCCTAGAAATTAAAAATTGTTACTTAATTCATTTAAGATGTTCCAGCTATATCAGACATATAACAAAGAGTGTAAATCAGTATTATCAGAAGAGTCAAATCCAACACTTTAAAAGGATTTGGATTGTACTTAATAATAACCCCTCTGAGCCTCATTTCTTTCATATTCATCACAGGAGTATTTTTGGTCCTGTAATTCTTCTTACAAGAAAGGACAACATTTGGGGATATTTATACAGAAAGAATATTTAAAGATACAAGTTGGTAGATTAAATTTAGAGATTAAATTTAGAGGATTGATTACATTATTTTATATATATATATATATATAGAATTATAAATTATAAATTATATATAAATTGAATATATATATATTTTTTCCTCCCCAAAATGATAAAGGGAAATAAGAGGAGAAAAATCAGTGGACAAGAACTTCCAATAAATCGCTGGATATCAGAAAGCAAATGGAAGCAAGGTAACTAACTGAACAGAACAACAGAAGAAGCTAAAACCCAAAACGCCCGTAGACAGCAAGGCAATTTATTCTAAAAGAAAAAAATAACCCTTGAGAGGCTCAGAATTTGGAAGCAACAGTTTCTTTAGACTACAAAAGTGAGGAACAGAATCAAAACCACAATGAGATAGATACCACTTGACATCCACTAGGATGGCTATTAAAAAAAAATAGATAAAACAGAGATTGTGAGGATGTGGAGAAACTGAAACCTTGATACACTGCCAGTGGCAATGTAAAATGCTGCAGCCACTTTGGATAACAGTCAGCAGTCCCTTGAAGGGTTAAACACAGAGTTACCACAGGATCCAGCAATTCCACTCATAGGTATATAACCAATATAACTGAAAACATATGTCCACACAGAAACTTGTACACAAATGTTCATAGCAGCATTATCCATAATAGCCAAAAAGTAGAAACAGTCCAAATATCCATTAACTAATAAATGGATAAATCTGATATATCCATAAAATAGAATATTATTTGGCAATAAAAAGGAATAAGCACTGACACATGCCACAATATGGATGAGCTTTGAAAACATCATGCTAAGTGAAAGAAACCATTGCAAAGGACCGCTTACTACATGATTCCATTTATATGAAATACCCAGAATAGGCAAATCTACAAGGATAAAAAGTAAATTGTTAGTTGCTTAGGGCTAGGTGGAGAGAGGATTCAGGGATTGGGGAGTGAGAGCTAAGAAGGATAGGGGGTTTCTTTTTTGGGGTAATGACAATATTCTAAAATTGCTGTGGTGATGGATGTGTAAGTCTGTGAATATAACAAAAGCCACTGAATTGTACACTTTAAGTGGGTAAATTGTATGGTATGTGAATTCTATCTCAATACGACTGCTTTTCTTTTAAAAGTGAGGAACAGAGCTAAAAGCTGGAGAACTGAGTGTCTATATACTGAACTGCTGAGTTCGCCGTCCTTCCACTCACCATGTTCTCAAATGCCAGCTTTTCCTCATAAACACAATTCTCATGAAAGAAATTAGAAAAACTCCTCACTGCAGAAACAGAACAGCACAAGAAAAGACTTCTAAATACTGAAGACTTGGGTGGGGCCCTGCCCAAAGCCCAACCCCCCCAACTGACAGTCTCTGTCACATATTTATAGTTTCTACTTAAGCATTTCAGTTCCTCATTCTTAAAAAGATGCAGACTAGGATCACCAGATTATTTGATATAACATTGCAGGGGGGGTAGGGGAGGACCTAAAACGAAACAAAACAAAAAACAGAAAAAAAGAACATGAAAAAAAAAAATTTGCAGAGACTAGAGGAATCCTTTTTTTAAAAGGGTTTATATTATATGAAATATATATATTTATATGTCATATGTTTATATATTATATGAAGAGTAAAAGGTAATTCATTAATAAGAATCCAACTTGTAAAAAAGAGCAAGAAAATTCTTAAAAATTAAAAATAGTAAAACTTAACAATATAAATATTTGATACACTGGAATTTATAGTTGAGGAAGTCTCCCAAAGTGTAGAAACTAGAAAGGAAAACAGTACTAAAATATTAATTCAGAAGGTCTAATATCTGAATAGAACATCTAGAAAAAAAGAACAGAGAATACACGGGAAAAGAAATTATCGAAGAAATAACACTAGACCCCCCCCCGCAAAATATAGTAGCATATCCCCCAAGTGCCAGCATAATGTACTTTCAAAAGACCAATACCAAGTTATTTCCCTGTGAAATTTCAAGACACCACAGCTAAAGAGAATATTCCAAAGGTTTCCAGAGAGAAAAAGACAAGTTACATACAAAGGATCTAGAATCAGAGGCATATCAGACACCTCAATGACAATACTGGAAGCCAGAAGAAATGGACTATATTGCCTTTCGAAGGAAAATAATTTTCAGTCTAAAACTAAGGGCAGTACAGCACAGTGATAACAAGCAGATTCTAAAATGAGACTTCCTAGTTCAAATAATGCCATTTAATAGCTGTATGATCCTGAAGAAGTAATATAACTTTTTTATATACCAGTTTCTTCATCTGTGAGATGGGATTGTTGTGAGAATTAATTCATAGGTGTTCATGTGTGTAAAAAGCCTAATACACAGTACTTACTATAAAAGTGCTCTAGGGCTTCCCTGGTGGCACAGTGGTTGAGAATCTGCCTGCCAATGCAGGGGACACGGGTTCGAGCCCTGGTCTGGGAAGATCCCACATGCCGCGGAGCAACTGGGCCCGTGCGCCACAACTACTGAGCCTGCGCGTCTGGAGCCTGTGCTCCGCAACAAGAGAGGCCGCGATAGTGAGAGGCCCGCGCACCGCGATGAAGAGTGGCCCCCGCTTGCCGCAACTAGAGGAAGCCCTCGCACAGAAACGAAGACCCAACACAGCCAAAATAAATAAATAAATAAATAAATAATTAAAAAAAAAAAGTGCTCTAGAAAGCAAGACTGGGTAAAGAAAGGGGCGATACAGAACTTAGTTTTTCACTATAATCCCTTAGGTAGTATCTGACTGGCTTGGACACACTCACATATTATCAGACGGACAGAGGGAATTGTGAAATGAAGCCCAATGATAACACCTGGGCAGAGAATAATATCTATATGCCTTTAGCTCAAATGAGACAGAAAAACAGAAAATAAAAATTTGTATTGAAAGAGAACCACCTGACCAGACAGTCAAAAAGGGAAACAGGATGTTGTAAGAGAGATTCTTGGTCTGGTTGAGTAGCAGAACCAGAGTAACCCAGGCCAGGCTGGGTCAGATTAAAGAAAAAAGACACAGTTTGCTGATAAGAGTAAAACAGAGTACTTAAACAGAGAAACTGACTTTTAATCACAGTTAAATGACAAGCTTGTTCAAAGATGAGATTCACTGAGGTTTTGGGGGTTGGTTTTTGTTTTGTTTTCTTTTGAGGCTAAATTAAAAGCATTTTAAATTAAAAGATAATAGGAAAATAAAAGTAATAGTAATAAGACCTTATATCTTATTAAAACTCAGGAATACCTTGCTAATATAAGGAATACCAACCGAGGCAATATGACAGATTAGATAACCTGAAAACTCTCCCACTTACAAACTGCCTAAACACGCTTGATAGACTATGACAGCATCTTTTTAAAATCCAGTCCAATATTAAATAGAGCAAAGAAAATCCAGGGAGAAGGAGAAAGGAGGACTAAAACTCAGAGCAGAAAATATGAAAGAAGCTATTCTATAGGGGCTTGCTGGCCACTAACAAATGGGCTTAGACTTTTATGCCAAATGGGAAGTAAATATAAGGTCTTGGCTTGCTGAAGGTGGGAAGATAGAATTGACATGGCAAAAGGAACTTTGCAAATGTGATTAAGTTAAGGGTCTTGAGAAAAGATTATCCAGGATTACTGATGTGGGCTCATGTAATCACAAGGGTCTTTAATTAAAAGGGAAAGAGGGAGGCAGGACAGTTAGTGCTGATCAGAGTGATGCCATGTGAAAAAGACTCAACTGGCCATTTCTGGCTTGAAGATGGAGGAAGAGGCCACCAGCTAAGAAATGGAGGAAGCCTCTGGAAGCTAAAATAAGGCAAGAGAACAGCTTCTCCCACAGAATGTCCAGAAAGAACAATCCTGCCCACATCTCAATTTTGGCCCCAGTGAAACCCATTTCATACTTCTAAGCTTCAGAACTATAAGATAATAAAGTTGTGTTAAGACATTAAGTTTGAGGTAATTGTTACAACACCTCTCGGACACTAATATATACACACACACACACACAGGAGAGGAAAGGGGGCAGTTATCCAAGATAGTATAACATGTTCCATGAAGTTTTCAGGTACAAAACTCTAAATAGTCCTGGATTGACAGTATCCCTAAAACATCTGGCAGAACAAAACTGTCTAGGAATAATCAATTTATCTTATCAATGTATTACCCTTAGCCTGCAGAGAGATCTCAAAGATGAGATCTTAAGATGAGCTCACAATCAAAATTTATAAAACACATAAGGAAATAATTCACCATAAGCAGGAGGCAGCATACACACATCACATATGCACATACATATACGTGTACACATACACAATAAGGCCTCCAAAGAATGTTAATCCA
The DNA here is from genome assembly GCF_028023285.1 of Balaenoptera ricei. Classification (NCBI taxonomy): domain Eukaryota; kingdom Metazoa; phylum Chordata; class Mammalia; order Artiodactyla; family Balaenopteridae; genus Balaenoptera; species Balaenoptera ricei. Next base: position 19,261,560 of record NC_082640.1, read on the forward strand.
AAAGAGAATGTTAATCCAGAGGAAGGAAGGAAGGAAGGAAGGGAGGGAGGCAGGGAGGGAGGCAGGGAGGGAGGGAAGGAGGGAAAAGAGAAGAAAAGAAAAGAAAAGAAAAAGAAAAAGTAACAATAGATGACATGAATAAAAAGTACAAAATAATGGTGGTTCATCTGAATCCAAATATATCAATAACTATATTAAGTATAAATGCAATAAATGCCCCAGTTAAAAGAAATATCACACTGTATTTTTTTTTTTTAATTTTTATTTTTGGCTTGCAGCATCTCAGTTCCCTGACCAGGGATTGAACCCAGGCCATGGCAACGAAAGCCTGGAATCCTAACCACTAGTGCACGAAGGAACTCTCACACTGTATTTTTTTAAATCCAGCTATTCTAAAAAGAGACAAATCTTAACAGGAAAAAGTTGAAAGTAAAAAGAATGGAAAAGTTCACTTTGTTATACAGCAGAAACTAACACAACACTGTAAAGCAATTATACTCCAATAAAGATGTTAAAAAAAAAACAACTAAATTACATTACCAGAGGTCAGGATGGTGATTACCTTTGGGAAGGAGAGGAGGGGTGGCAGGTGGGAAGAACATAAGGATGATTGGCTATGTTGTGGGTCTTGATGAATACACAGGTTTTTCCTTTGTGATAATACATTAAAAATGTAGGTTTACATTTTGTGCATTTTCTATATGTTATACTTCAATAAAAGGTTAAAAAAAATTTTTTTAAAGAATGGAAAAGATAAATTCTATAATTAATATGTAGTATAATGATATCAAGACAAAATAAACTGTAATTTTAAAAAACCCTAGAGCCAGAGAATCCTTTATTCCATAGTAATGCTGTCTTTCATCAAAAATATTTTTACATGAATTTACTCAGTGGAGGTTTTATAATTTATACTTTGCTCTTCAAAAGAACAAACCAAAAACATTAGAGAAGCTACTTTCATGCCAAGCTTGGTGGGGGAACAGTTTTAGAAAAAATGAACACGTGTGACTGCGCATAAAACTGCAGGTGGCTAGAAAGGAAATCAGCTCAAAGGAAAAATAACTAAAAATAGGCTTAGAACAGTGATTCTGACTGCCTTCATTTGGATTTTCAAATTATTTCAGAGCTAAAATGTATACAATTTGTTTTTAACCAAGATGGTTGGTTATTTTAGAAATAAGTTCTGCCATAATTAAATATACTTATTTATGTCTTAGAAGTTCTCAAGTATCACTTGCAATTCAGAACCAAAGGATTTTTAAATCTGAAAATTTTTTAGATCTGAAACGATCTTAATGACAAAATATAGCAAAATAAATTATTCCTGATTAGTTGAAATAAAAATTCCTATGACAGCAAATTTTGTTGGATCTCTAACAAAATATTTTTAGGGATGTTATGCCTTGATACATGCCAGATTCTTTATAAATTTCCTCTGTCTTTATATATTATTATGGATTTACAAGCCCTAATGCTAGAAACACTTAGAAAAAGACTTAAAAGTAAACAAAAAAAAGTTTCTTTAAAAAATTAAGACAATGAAAGTGGTTTTTAAATAGGAAGCTATTGCCTCCAAAAAGTTATCTTTAATTTATCACATGAATCTAATCATGAAGAAACAAACATTCATATTGACATTCTACAAACTGACTGGCCTATAATTTTCAAAAGTATCAAGGTCAGGTGAAGTCAAGGGTAGACTGAGGAACTGTTGCAGTTTGAAGAAGGCTGAGGAGACATGTTAACTAAATGCTTCTGAACTGGGTCTTTTTCCCATAAAGCTATTGAACAAATTGGCAGGTAAGCAGAATGTGTGGATTAGATGCTAATTAACCTGATTTTGACGACTGTTTTATGGCTATGCAGTAGCATGTACTTATGTCTAGAAAATACACCGAAGTATTCAGGAGTGATGGGGCATCATAGCAGCAGGTTATTCTCAAACAGTCCAAAACAAAAAAGTTCTTTGTCCTGTACGTGCAATTTTTCTGTGAGCTTAAAATTGTCCCTCCTCCCCCTCCAAAACAATATTTTAAGTCATCTTTACTACTCAGTGATAAAAATGAGAGCCTTTTTTTTTTTCAAGTTCAATGATTCAGAGGTATTTAGCAATCAATGTTCCATTAGTCTGTGGAGGAACACAACCAAATAAGGTTTCTCTAAAATAAGGATACAATGACTTTTTTTTCCATCAACTGAAATTAAAAGGGGATGGCCCCATTCAAAACTGTTACAAATTCTAATGGCCCTAAAGTCTCTGCATTGAGTTCCTCTAAAGAGATTCTGAGACCTTCCACTATAATTTCCTTCCCTTTTATTTGTTGAATAAATAGACGTATGCATGTTAGGCACCAGAAATACAGCAAAGATCACAGTGAACGCTATGGAAGGCAGACAGTGAATAGGACAAATTAACGATGCAATTCTAATAATAAATGCTACGAAAGGGAAGTATAGGATGTTATAAAAACAATTAACAGAATTCTAATAATATGTGCGCAGGTGGGAGGCAGGCCAGAAAGGGGAATTGGGGAAAACCACCCTTTAATAAAATTTAGGGTAAGACCTCAAGGATGAGTGGGAGTTAGCCAGGTGAAACATGTCTGTAACAATATGAGCCAGGACACTGACAGGCAGAGAGATTTCTTATCCCTGGAATTTAAAGGTCCTAGGTGGGTTAGTAGTAAGGGGTAAGGCTAAAAATAAAGGCAGGTGCCAGGCCTCTTACAGTAACTTAAATGCTGTTAAAAAGATTTTAAGGTTTTTTTTTCTTGCAGTCACTGATTTTCAAATCTTTCTGTTGTTCATCCTAATTTCAAATCAACTCTTACACAGAATCTCATTATGTAATATAAACAAAAGTAGCACTGTCCTGTCTAAAGTGGAAAGAGGGTGCTTTAGAACTTCACCAGCTGAGCTTCCTGCTTCCCTAAGTGAGGGCAAAGGCAAAAACAGGAGGAAAGAGGGGGCAGTATCAGAAATAACACATGGTGGGCTGTATTAGCCAGATTTCCAATCAGAAACTGATGAACTATTCCAATTAGAAAAATTCAAAAAGCATTTATTACACAGAGGGACTAAATACAAAGGAATGGTGAGGGATAGGGGAACAGAAAGGAAGGTACAGGAACTAGTGTTAGCAGCAGGAACAGCACCCCTAAATCCAAAAGGACAAGGGCAGGAGAGATTACCAGATGAGGAAGAGAAAGTCACACAGACAAGGCCACCAGGAAGGGCTTTATTGAGGGGAATAATGACTTGTCTTGGGACACAGCCAGTCCACCAGGAAGAAACCAGGGAAATAAATATTCTGAGCTTAACTTCCTCACTGCTCCCGACCTACCCATGTCCACACTGGCTGCACCCTATCTGAAGCCGGAAGTCACAGACGCCCATTGACATAATCCATACAGTAAACCTCCCAGGGTAAAGACCAGCGGGGAGAGAACAGATCAGGAAGACCAAACATAAGCTATCTGTCATGAAGCAGTAGGCACAGAAGTACAAGGAAAGATCAAACCTAGCCTTCTGGAACCAAGGAAAAGGTTTCCATGAGACCAGGACAATTAAGCTGAAGCCTAAACAATGAGCAGGAGTTAGCCAGGCAGAGGAAATCGGGGAGACAGACATTCCAAGCAAAGGGACTAGCCACTACGGCGGCACACTGCTAGAACTCTGAATGAATGAGGAGGTGTGAAGCACAGAGCGTGAAGGAAGGGAAGGAATGAAGCTAGAAAGGCAGGGGAAGACAAGATCATGCTTGCATCAATACCACGCCAACAATCCAGCCTTTGTCCTGAAGGCAAAGTTTAAGGATTGAAATATCATCTGATAGAGGTGGGCGTGGGTTTTTAATAAAAGTAATAGGCACAGAGATTTTCTTTTTCATGGTAATGGTCAATCCTCGCTCTTATTTGTTGACCAGCTCCTGCCTGGTTGTTTCACAAGAACTGCAAGGCAGAGTGTGAGTACGGAGAAGACTGCAAACACTGACACTGTCTAATTACAGGTTCTAATCCACTTCAGCCTTTTTTTAATTCTCCACACTTGGACTTTCTCAGGGAACAGGTGGGCAAAAATATTTTCAGTGACCACATTAAGTACTATGTTTAAGATTCTGAACCAAATCATTGATAATTCAAAATTTACACTAGGGTACATTCATTTTCCTTTGAAATGGAGAACTTTCTAAAAACAACAGTGAGGGACGTCCCTGGTGGTCTAGTGGCTAAGACTCTGCGCTCCCAATGCAGGGGGCCCGGGTTCGATCCCTGGTCAGGGAACTAGATCTTGCATGCCGCAATGAAGATCCCGCACTGGCAATGAAGATCCTGGCAATGAAGATCTCAAGTGCTGCAACTAAGACCTTGTGTAGCCAAATAAATAAATAAATAAATATTGGGCTTCCCTGGTGGCACAGTGGTTAAGAATCTGCCTGCCAATGCAGGGGACACGGGTTCGAGTCCTGGTCTGGGAAGATCCCACATGCTGCAGAGCAACTAAGCCCGTGCGCCACAACTACTGAGCCTGCGTTCTAGAGCCTACGAGCCACAACTACTGAGCCTGTGTGCCACAACTACGGAAGCCCACGTGCCTAGAGCCCGTGCTCCACAACAAGAGAGGCCACTGCAATGAGAAGCCTGCACACCGCAACAAAGAGCAGCCTCCGCTCGACACAACTAGAGAAAGCCCACGCACAGTAACGAAGACCCAACACAGCCAAAAATAAAACAAATAAAATAAAATAAATAAATTTTAAAAGCTAATGTTAATAAATAAATATTTTAATTAATTTGAAAAAAAAACAGTGATGCTTATTCACAAGGACTTATTCACAAAGGACTACAGATTTTCTGAAGTTCCACATGGATAATTTAAAGATTCAAGGATCTACTCCTTGCCAGACCCTAAGGGAGACACTAGGGACACAGTGATGAACCAAACAGATGAGGTTTCTGTCATCATTAAACTTACCTCTAAGAGAAGGAAGAGGCATTAAATAAGTAAACAAACAAACAAACATAATCACAAATTTGTCACGTGTCACAAATAAAAGCAACAAGGAAGAGGTGGCAAAAAATATTTCTAGATTTAAAAGAAAGATATCACTGCTCCTTTTTGCAAAAGCAACATCCATGGAGTAGAAGGAGACAAAATCAAACCACAATGGACTGAGGCATATATATGTTTCAAGGAAGAAGATGCCACAAGATGACAGATTCAAGAACTTAGGCTGTGAACTGTCAAGAGAGAAAAGGAAATATCTCAAAATAATTGGTAAGGAATGCTTTTTTTAAGATGGGGGGAAAATACTTAATGTTGATTAGAGGGGGAATTCAAGAGAGGCTGAATATAAGAGAAAGAATGGATGATTAGCTATGATGACTAATAATGCCAACGTTTTATATCCAGGTGTTAGGCTAAATGCTTTACATGCAATTCTTTACTTCATCTCTAAGGTCAGCTCTATAGTCCCAATTTTGCATATGAGAAAACTAAACTCAAAAAAGTTAGGTTATCTGATCAAATCACATGCTGGCAGAACTAGGATTCAAACCCAGATCTTTATGACTTCGAAGCAGACCATACCACACTGTCTCATTCAAAAAATACTTTTCAAACCACCTCTTAAGCTCTGGTTAACTACATACAGAGGATACAGAGATGAGGAGCTCCTGGGGCGCAATCGGTCGGGGCGTGGTACTTACACAGGATTGTCTTTACCTTCAAAGAGAGAGGGGGGGCTTCCCTGGTGGCGCAGTGGTTGAGAATCTGCCTGCCAATGCAGGGGACACGGGTTCGAGCCCTGGTCTGGGAAGATCCCACATGCCACGGAGCAACTAAGCCCGTGCGCCACAACTACTGAGCCTGTGCGTCTGGAGCCTGTGCTCCGCAACAAGAGAGGCCGCAATAGTGAGAGGCCCGCACACCACGATGAAGAGTGGCCCCCGCTCGCCGCAACTGGAGAAAGCCCTCGCACATAAACGAAGACCCAACACAGCCAAAAATAAATAAATAAATAAAATTAAAAAAAAAAAAAAGAGAGAGAGAGGAAGGGGAGACAGACATGTATCGATACCTCAAGTCACTGATACAAGGAGGAGCAAGTAAGATGGCACAGTACAGACTGCGTCAGTAACCCTACCCTGACCTAATCAGTGAAGGCTTCATCTGGTGCTTATGTTAAGCAGAACAGAGATGAACAAAGTTAATTCCAAGTAAGACAAACAAATTACGGAAAAGCAAAGAAGCACAAAATTGCATGCTGTGTTTGGAACACTTCAAGAAGTTGAGCATGGCAGGAATGTGATGAGAGTTGGGAGACCAGACCAAAGGGCCTTTTATGCCACGCTAAGGTATCTGAGGTTTAAACCACAGGAAGTGAAAAACCATTTCCAGGCTTTGAAACAAGATTAGGCAACTGTAAAGACCCAGCAACTGATTAGGAGGTTCAAGCTATAGCCTGGTGAATGGCTTACAGAAAACCAAAAGGTCAGAAGATCTGGAAAGAAACTCCCAAACTAACCGCTTATAATCAAAACAGAAGAAAGAGGGTTCCAAAGTCCCTTTTTGAGAAATGTAGCCCTTATTCTAAGTGAGATGAGACCAGTCCCCAGTTATTACTATTGATTAGGACAGAACTAAAATATGGTTTAGCCCAAACTTTGTGATCAACAGGTAGGGGTTTGGAGGTTTGCTTCCTCAACACCACAAACAGACTATCTGAGGCAGAATATGGGCTTGGTTGATTCATTTCTCCAAAAAGCATATTGAACAGAGGCAGGATAGCCTGCTGTCTGCCTTAAAAGTAAAGAACAGAGTCTCCAGTTTCCAAAGGATCCTCTTTCGCTTGCTTCAAGGCTTAATCACATCAGTCTGCCATCTGATGATGGTTAGGGAAGACTGATACTCTCTTTTTCTGCTAAACATGCTGCTCTGATTCAGGAGCTGCATATTTCCCACCAAGCAGGTAACAGAAGCAGAGAAGCAACAAAAGGATACACCTCCTCCCCTAATGAAACACAAGCTGTCATTCAGCTTTATCAATGAAACCAAATCAAAGAGAAATGAACTACAATTTAGAACTTCAGATTTATTTTTCCAAACTAACCTCCAGGTACATTCCTCATTCCAAACAAAACCTACATCCTAGTCACCCTGAACAAGCCATCATGTCTTTGTCTAACGCCACTGCCTCAGACTGGAATGCATATGCACTCCATGTCAATATGATAAATGCACAGGCTCCCTTCAAACCCCAACTTAAATGTCACTCCTTCAACGCCACCCAAACTACATGCCCACAGGACTTTTTTCTCTATTCAAATGTTTATTAAATATTTCCATGTATTGTATTGAATAGTATACAGACCAACCCCTCCTAAACAGAAATTTTAACAAACACTTACTGAATGCTAAGCATATGGCAGGTTTAGTGCTAGGTTCTAGAATTTTTTAAATTGAATAACAATACAATCTGCTGCCTTTCAAAAACTCCCCAACTACAATAAAAAACATACATAGTAAAGGTAGCATTTAGGGTAAATGGATAAGGAAAAAAAGAGAAATAAGACCAGAATGAAAATCAATGCAATGGATGAAAATCAATTCTACACACACTCTTCCATAAAACTGAAGAGGAGGGAATACTGTCCAACATATTTTGTAAGACCAGCACTACACTAGCACCAAAACCACAGACCAATAACCACTGGTATGTATATTTTACCAAACACACAAAAAAACTTAAAAAAAAAAGAAGAGTAGGCTTACTGAACCCAAAGCTAAAGCTGAAAGTGGTAATGACTAGTCAGTCAGTAAGAAGATGAGTAAGGACTCCATATTTCTAGGCTACCTATTGATACTATACTGCCAGTTAATTAAATGTGAATTTAAAGCTTTTTACAAGCTGTTACCTGTGAGATATGATTGATGGAAGACTCCATTCTCCGAAGCTGAGAGGCTTGGATGTCCAGCAACTGGAGTACATTGTTAGCCAATGCATTTATTTGATAAGCAACACTAGCTAGGGATTGGGTTGTGTAGGCTTTGGTCTCTTCTAAAGCTTTTCTCTTGTCTGTAGCCTGCAATAAGAACAAAAACAACCAATATTTACTTAGGTTAACATTCATTAAACATCTGTTCTGTAGAAAGGCAGAGTTATAATTATATTTTTTAATAGAAAAGCCCAACTGAATCAAAAAATTTATCGGACCAGTCTGATGAACCACAAAGCACTCTACCCTTGGACCCTAATAAAGGCATGTGCCTCAGGTCCTATTGCTCACTCTCCGCCTGCACCCTGCACTGACCTCCCCACGTGTCCCCTCAAGGCATGCTGTGTATCTCCTCCAGGACCTGTGAGTAATAAATGTCTCTATTTCACTTTCCCTTCTAGTCTTTTGTTGAACCTTGAGCTCACCATCCATGACACCCTGGGGCTCTACTTAACAAATGTTAATTTAACAAAAAAATCACATCTACTAGTCCAATGATATGGACTAAATCCATTCTACCTTACATTCCTGTTTACATTAATCACCATCAGAAATCCAAACCCCCCATTAACCATTACAACCAAGCTTCTCATCTCCACAAAAACTACTGTAAATCTTATGACCCCAACCCATCCATTCTTCCCAAACTCTAGTACACAACTCAGAGTCAGACAGTAAGAAATGTTCAGAGACAAAGTTCAGAGCAAAATTCAAAGACAAGTGATAAACCCTGGGGGGCGGGGGGAGGTGGGGGGAATGGATGGGGGAGGGGAGCAGGGTGGCCAGCAACTTGTATCACAATTAATATGTAATCTAAAAATTAAAAGGCCAAGAATAAATAGAAACAATGGAATAGAGATCTAACAGTTCAAAAAAAAAAGAAAAATAGCAATGCAACCACTCTTAACCATTTTTAAAAACATTCAACATCGCTCATCATAGACAAGAAATACAGATGCAAACTAATATGAGATACTATTTCTCACCTATCCATCCAGCAAAAATCCAAAAGTGGGACAAGGTACTCTGCAAAGTTGTGGGAAAGACTCTCTGATACACTGCTGGTGATAGCCAGCAAAATTACACATGGACTTATTTTCTGTCCCAGTAATTTCACTTTTAGGAATCTATCTCAAATAATCACTGGCAAAAATATTATGTAATTATTCATTACAGCACTATTTGCAATAGAAAAGACTAGAAACAACCGATATAACCAGCGATGGGGGATTGCTTGAATAAACTATGGGACCTCCAAACAGCAGAGTACTATACAGCTGTAAGAAGGAACGTTGAGGGATGTCGTTATTACCACTACCCTCCATCTCCAGAATATTGCTAAGGTGAAAAAAAAAATACAAGATAGAAAATAAAAATGTTTATTGAATGCTACTACTTAAGAAATGGGGAAAGATAAATAAATATATGTTTTTATTTTTTAAGAAAAAAGGATAAAACATAACATCTTTAAAAAATAATTACATATGGGGTCGGGGTAAATAGGTGGGTGAGAACATGGATAAGATTCTTTAAACATACCTTGCTTTTAGATTTGTTTTTGGAACTATGTAAATAATTCACACAATTATAACAAAATTAAATTTTAAAAAGGAATTTCCCAAAATTAAATGTAAAATTAATCAAATGAGCCTAACTGTGCATCTAATTAGTGGCTTAACCAGAAAGAAAATATCCTAAAAGTGGCTTCAAAGCACAGAAATTTGATTGTACATTCTTAATGGGGCTTATCCTTAGGACGAAAACAACTGAAAGAGGAAAACAAAAAAATACTAAAGCTGTTTTCAATCACTTTGTTGCTGATGGTCGTTTTGGAATTATTATCCTGAGACTGTTGTTTGTGTAGTGTGGGACAAAGCAAGTCATTACTTATGTTTAAGTCATTGAGACCTGAGATGTTTGGCATAATTCAAAAGAGATTCTGATGAAAGAAGAATGAAGTTAAGAAAAAACCTATAGTTCTGGATTTAAACTGAAAGCATTCATTTGAACCTAATTTTGATTTTATCATGTATTATATATCAATATCCTAGCTCTGTCCAACGAAAAGGCCTAAATGTAAAACATGGTGACTGTAGTTAACACTGTACTGCATAATTGAAATTTGCTAAAAGGGTAGAACTTACCTGTTCTCAGCAAAAGAAAAAAAAAAAAAAGATATACATGAAGTGATGGATGTGTTAACTAAGTATTGTCAATGGAATGATAGCAGATACGGGTGCTACTTCCAGGCCTAGACGTAAAAACTTCCCATGCGTCTTCCGACGCAATGGTTAAAGTAAAATGTAGCCCTACCAAAAAAATAAAGCTGTATTTAACAGAAACCATTTTACACTGCTTCTATTTTAAATTTAAATTTAAAATAATTAAAATCAAATAAAATTTTAAAATTCATTTTCCCAAACTAGCCACATGTTAAAGTGCTCAAGAGCCATATGTAGATTGTGGCCTTACTGGAGACAGTGCAGTTCTAGTCACAGTTAATTTCCTCTATAGACCATGGATTTAAAAGTTAAATCTGCACAAGAATTACTGCTGTCACTTATTTCAGGTTTGTAAGTTTAGTATCCAATAGTTGGTCTCCCTCATTCTTTGGTGCTTTTACTGTTATTAACTACCAAGCAGCCTTAGTATGTTCCAAAGGATCACACGAAATGGATTATAAACCAGAAGACAAATAGCCAGCACTTCTCCAAGGAGCTAAAACAGACACTGTTAATCAATTATAGCAGTCTTCCTACAAAAGTCTAAATACTTTTAACTAATCACTCTAGGAGCTGACACGTGATATGTAACCCATTTGCCATCCCTGTCTTATGCCACTTATGAAATTTGCTTAAAATGGAAATAAACATATTCAGCTTTAAAGGAAAAGTTAATTATTTAAAAGAGCTAAACTCAAAATAAACAATGTAGCCAAGAACTAAACAGGAAATTCCTTAGATAACTGAATTTTCTGAAGAGCCCATATATAAAACTAGCTCTCTTCTTCCTCATTTATCCACCTGTGGATACCAAGCTTAGCTAAAGAAACTTTTCAAGTAAAACTACTCCTATTAAGTCCTTTTCTTGCCCCTCAAGGTAACTACACAGGCAAAATAATCGCTTGTTTTTCACTCCCTAAAGTGGAAATTACGAGTTATAAGCAATCGCTCTCATACCTATACATTTATTTTTAACCACACTTCCTCTCCCTCGTTCTCAACCTTCACATATGACCACAAGAAAAACCTTTCTACCTCTGTTACAAGTAATTACTTAAACCCCAAAAGAGACAGAGAGAACATCCTCGTCATGAGTATGCTTAAAAAGTAATGCAGGTATTCCCGGGTGGCACAGTGGTTAAGAGTCTGCCTGCCAATGCAGGGGACACGGGTTCGAGCCCTGGTCCAGGAAGATCCCACGTGCCGCAGAGCAACTAAGCCCGTGAGCCACAACTACTGAGCCCGCGTGCCACAACTACTGAAGCCCATGTGCCTAGAGCCCATGCTCCACAACAAGAGAAGCCACCGCAGTGAGAAGCCTGCGCTCACCACAACTAGAGAAAGCCCACGTGCAGCAACAAAGACCCAACGCAGCCAAAAATAAAATTAATTAATTAAAAAATTTAAAAAGTAACGCATTCTAAGTGAAAAAAAATACTATATGGTTTCATTTTTGCCTGCTTTTTTAACAAAGAGAGAGATAAAATTTAAAAATTAATGTACCATGGTCCTATCATTCAAATTGACCTTGTTAACGGTTCAGTGTATTTTCTTCAAGTCTCTCAAGTACATGTATGTATACAAGAATGTAAAACTTATCATACTCTATAGCTACATAACCTTTTTTCATTTAAAAATATACCATGAGCATTTTCCCATGTGCTATTTTTCTCTTCCTATTCTTTTTTAAAAAACAATTTTCAGTAGCTTCTTGATTATGGGAGTAACTGTTTGTTGCCTACTCTCATTTTAATTCCTCTAATATTAAGACCCTGATTTTAATCAGGGCATCAATGCAAAAAGCAAGTTCAAATCCAACTTCCTCTATCTAAATAACCAAACAAGAGATGGCATTATTTCGTAGTTGTAGGAATTCAATGGAAAACATGTACAGTGAATTACAAATATCTCCTACTGTTCCGCTGGTTAGCAGAGTCTTATATATATGTAGAAAAAATAATATGATAACCCCATGTATCTGTCCTTCAACTTCAATAAATGTCATATTTAGTTTTAAAAATTCACATTTTACTTGGTTTTATAATGTTTGCAAAGTTTTATATCTAAAATATATTAAAAATTAAGTTTCACTGATTTTTAAATGAAGTCAGGACCCTTCTTAGAAAATATCTTAAAATACCCATTTTAATATAGATTTTTTTTTTAAGGAACTGTTTTTCTTTTTTTTTATATAAATTTATTTATTTTATTTTTGGCTGCGTTGGGTCTTCATTGCTGCGTGCAGGCTTTCTCTGGTTGCGGCGAGCGGGGGCTACTCTTTGTTGCGGTGCACAGCTTCTCATTGCAGTGGCTTCTCTTGTTGTGGAGCATGGGCTCTATGCATGTGGGCTTCAGTAGTTGTGGCACACGGGCTCAGTAGTTGTAGCTGACGGGCTCTAGAGCGCAGGCTCAGTAGTTGTGGCACACAGGCTTAGTTGCTCCGCGGCATGTGGGATCTTCCCGGACCAGGGCTCGAACCCGTGTCCCCTGAATTGGCAGGCGGATTCTTAACCACTGCGCCACCAGGGAAGCCCTAGATATTTTTACATCATATGAAATAAATACCAAAACACCAATACTGTCATTGTGCTCTAGCTCCACCTTAAATCTGTATTCCTCAAACACTACTACTGTTGATTTATTAAAAGTACTTGTTTATTGGGAATTTCCTGGAGGTCCAGTGGTTACGACTCTGTGCTATCACTGCAGAGGGCGCAGCTTTGATCCCTGGTTGAGGAACTAAGATCCCGCAAGACACGCGGTGAGGCCAAAAGAAAAAAAAGTACTTGTTTATTTATTTTTACAAGTCTAATACAACTAATCACCTTCTCCCAACTCTTCTCTGTAACATTTTAGCTGTATAATTAAGTTCCAAACAAACACTAACCTATAAACTAACTTTAAGAGCATCATTTCTAATATAGGGCCCAACTACTGAAAGATGTCCTACAGGGAAAACAAAGCCTATACCTAGCACATATCCTACAGTACTAGCCTAATAACATTTCAGAAAAATAGTATGACAAATTAAAATGTTCTCTTTCTTACTTACCTTGAACTCTTCTTTAAAGTCTGACAAGAGGATTTGAAAACAGTTTGTTTTCTTTGAGGAACAATAATTTCTCTGTGTCCTAACTGCAGGTGGTTTAATAACCCTGCTTAGGTAACAAAACAGGGGTCTCATGTGCATTTTTTAAAAAAAGTGTTAACCATCTTGCTTCTGTCTTTACCTTTCCTCCCAATCTTTGTAGAAATGTCACCACACTGTATCTGTTTAACAACTTCTAACTTAACTCTAATCCAAACTTGCCAGAAACTTTTCCAAAGTCAGTATTTTTCCCACAGAATATTTCGAATATTTAAATAAGGCTTTTCCAATGATAAAATGGAAGATATTTCATGATAATTCATTAAAAAATAACCCACATCTACCAAAAAACACCATATTTCAATGACTCCAACAAAACAGCTATGTCAGAAGCACCATTTTTATGTATCACTCAGAAAAAAACCTGCCAACTCAATTACGTCAGAATGCTTTCTTATGAAGAAATTTTATTTTATACTTACAGAAAATGCTCTTTGGGATTTATTTAGATGGTGAACTTTGTATATCACTCTTTTTTTTTTTTTAAGTTTTTAAAAATTTATTTATTTATTTATTTATTCATTTTTAGCTGTGTTGGGTCTTCGCTTCTGTGCGAGGGCTTTCTCTAGTTGCAGCAAGTGGGGGCCACTCTTCATCACGGTGCGCGGGCCTCTCACTATCGCAGCCCCTCTTGTTGCGGAGCACAGGCTCCAGACGCGCAGGCTCAGTAGTTGTGGCTCATGGGCCCAGTTGCTCCGCGGCATGTGGGATCTTCCCAGACCAGGGCTCGAACCCGTATCCCCTGCATTGGCAGGCAGATTCTCAACCACTGCGCCACCAGGGAAGCCCTGTATATCACTCTTAACCATAGAGTAATGCCAGCTATAGACCTCATTTTCAAATTTTTCCAACTTCCAAAACAAACCCTTTACATCTTTTGTTTTGTATGATTCAAGATGCAACCAAAGATTGTGCACAACTCTTGACAGGCATGTCTATTCAGTTTCCTTAAAACTAGAACATCCCCTCCCAACCCTGACCTTTTATTTTCTTTGAAAACATAGACATTGGGCTTCCCTGGTGGCGCAGCGGTTAAGAATCTGCCTGCCAATGCAGGGGACACGGGTTCGAGCCCTGGTCCGGGAAGATCCCACATGCCGCGGAGCAACTAAGCCCGTGCGCCACAACTACTGACCTTGCAAGTCACAACTACTGAGCCCACGTGCCTAGAGCCCGTGCTCCGCAACAAGAGAAGCCACTGCAATGAGAAGCCCGCGCACCACAACGAAGAGTAGCCCCCACTCACCGCAACTAGAGAAAGCCCGCGCGCAGCAATGAAGACTCAACACAGCCAAAAATAAATAAATGAAATAAATAAATTAAAAAAAAAAATAGACATTATTTTAAAATTCCAGGCCAGCTGTCTTATAGGAAGTCCTACAACCTGGATTTGTCTGATTGTTTCCTCATGATCAGATTCAGATTAAACAGAGAGGCTGGAATAATATATAGGAGATGCTGTGAACTTCCTACTACAAGTGATACATCTTTTAAAATAAGGTTCCACCTTTATTCCCAGGACTTTCCTCCAAGCTCCTGACACTAATTCTGTAAACTTTGATGCTGGTGCTATCTTAATCTTAGCAGGAGGTATCAAAAAAAAATTTTTTTAAGAGAAAACCCAAGACTCTTTTCTTTCTTCAAATGGTCCTTAAATGGTTTGACTCTTTTCTTTCCTCAAATGGTCCTTAAATGGTTTGTTGACAGGTTGCAATAATACAGTTATACCAACAGCAAAACCATCCAAATTCATACAAAGACAACTGAGAACAATGACAACTGCTGCTTGGCTGATAGCTTTTTAAGGACAACATTAATTGTAAAATGCATCCCAGTTACAGAAATGTTAAAATGCGGGGGTGAGGAGAAAGTTTCTTAGAACTGCTAAAATACACTCTATAAAGTTTAAGAACTCTTTTTTTTTAAAAGAGGTATGTTAATGTTAATGAGAAGGATTTAAAATGTCAACTTTTAATACCTGTAACAGGAGGAGTTTTATATACACAAAACAAAACATCTATTTTGCTGAAGGCCACCTAAGTATTTGGTTAGTTTGAGACTTGAGAAACTTTCCAGGAGGAATCCATAATCACTTCGTGGAGAGGTATGTGAGGATTCAGGAAAAAAGAGCACACGGGCCAAATCCTGGTTGGAGCCATGGGGATTAGGGTATGCATGCATACACTCAATACCTAGCTAACATAGAAAGGATCTAATTTTTCTCCAACACAATACCTATTCCAATAAAAGTAAAAAGGAAATAAAAAGAAACCCTACCAGGTTACAGCAAATATCCAGCAAGAAGAATAAATTTTTTGCATAACAGTTCAGGTTGAAACCTAGTCACTGTAAGCTCTAGCACAGCTCCTCCCCACCACCTCCCACTTAAAGTAACTGCTAACTGCCTAATAGTCCTTTCATTCCCAGCAAAATCCAGGGGAAATCCCTGCTGCCTGTTGTGTCACAGTTTTGAGGTACAGGAATGGGAGTTGTTGCACACGCTCTTCTTTAATTGAAGAGCTAACACAGAACAATCAACAGCTGGTACACTCATATATATACTTTTTTTAAAAATAAATTTATTTATTTTATTTATTTATTTTTGGCTGCATTGGGTCTTCATTGCTGCATGCGGGCTTTCTCTAGTTGCGGCGCACGGGCTTCTCATTGCGGTGGCTTCTCTTGTTGCCGAGCACGGGCTCTAGGCTCACGGGCTTCAGTAGTTGTGGCACGTGGGCTCAGTAGTTGTGGCTCGCGGGCTCTAGAGTGCAGGCTCAGTAGTTGTGGCGCACGGGCTTCGTTGCTCTGCGGCATGTGGGATCTTCCTGGTCCAGGGCTCGAACTCATGTCCCCTGCATTGGCAGGCGGATTCTTAACCACTGCACCACCAGGGAAGTTCGTCAGCTGGTGTACTTATTAAATAACATTCCAAATTCAACTCTAACGTAGATTATGTTTTTAAACCTTCACAAGTCAATTTATAACTCCAGGGCATTTCCAATAACTAAATAATTACGTTCTGAAATTTTAGGTTTTACCTTAATTATAGCCTCAGTCAATGAAACTTATCCCAGACTCATTCCTTTACCATCCTGTACCATACTACAGGATGGTAAAGGAATTATATTTATAAAAAACAGGCTTAATGAAAACCTGTAAAAACCCAGTTTTAGAAAGAGCAACTACATTTAAACACAAAATAAGTTAAATGTATTAAATAAGTTAAATAATGTCAATGTATGTCAGTAAGTTAAATAAGTTAAATAATGTCAGTGTATTGTTGACAGAATATATTCCACAGGAGTCCAAGACACTGGGTTCCTTCCATCAACTCCTTCCATGTTAACTAATTATCTTCTCATATAATCTTATTTCTTCTTAAAAGGAATTAAACTGAAAGAGCCATGATGATCAAGAGTGTTGCCTGGGCAAGCACTTTAACATTCTGCTGGAGAGTGCAATTAGACAATATGCATCACGGTTCTTTAAAATGCATATATTCTTCACTTCTAGGAATTACCCAAAAGAAATAAAAGGCCAAGTGCAAAGAAACTGTATGCTCAATAATGTCCACACCTTTGTTTATAACAGAAAAAAAAAAACACCTAGAAACAATCTAAATGGCCAATGACTGATAGTTAAAATATTCAGGTATTAGAATGCCATGCAGTCAATAAAAGTGATCTAGGTATTTACCAACAAGGAAAACGCATTAAGTCAGAATTCAAACTGGGAAGTAGAACCACCATGAGTTACAGAATAAGAAATTACAGAATTTTACTTTACACAATTATAGGAATAGCTGGGAAAGTTGTGAAGGTCCCAGAGGGAAGTATGAGGATCAGAGAGTCATCAAATAGTCTATCTGAGACACCCAACACATCCAGCTGCAGAAAAGCAACTGCAAAGGAAAGACTCATGGAGAGATCTGGGAAGCTGTAGGTCTCCCACCAGGTGAGTGGGCCTGATGCCACTGCTGATCAAATTATCAGCAACCAAGAAAGAGAGCTGGACGCAGAGCAAAGGAGACCAAGGTCAAGCTGGAACCCACCAACACCTCTGCATCTCTCACTGCATCTTACCACAAAAACCTTCAGAGGTTAGTGAGTGTAGCTTACACAAATTCTCTTTTAGCCAATTCTAACCCACAAACATGCAGGGAAGGAACCATACTATAACTATGCCATACACAATTCCACCTTAAGTAAACTGATATAGTACGAACCACCGTGATACCCTCTGTCAATATGGTACACACACACCTCTGTCATCATATTCAGCTCCTGAATAAAAACAACAGCAAAATCACGCTTCAGTCTAACATAATGCAACCATCCCTCATACAACCAAAAAGATGCCATCTCCCCAAAAGAGAGTACGAAGTCTACTTTCTCTTTGAGTAATGTTCTTTCCTTTCTTAGTTGAGTTGTACTTCCCCTTTGATATCCTGTAACTTAAAATATTGAAATACAAGGTTAACCACTAATAACACATCTTAAGTTAAATACAGAAGAATGGGGGGGGCAGAGAATAGGTTACTATATACACAAATATTAAGATACAGAACAAATATTCATAACTACTAGAGTTTTCATTCTATAACTGGTCATGAGGTCATAGTTGGTGTTTATCATAATTTTCTTCTCCTACTATCCATTACATATTTCATTTGCCCTCAGCAATCACCTCATATGGTTGTTGTTGCTTGCCTGGTGGGCTGACTCAAACCTTCTCTGCCATTAGCAGCCCTACTTGTACTGGGTTGTTTTAGTTTTCCATTAACTTTTTTATCATAGGAGACGGGAGTGGTAAACAGCACTCCAGAGGATCTCCTGCATTCCACACATACTCCTCTTTACCCCCAGTGTGTAGTAGCAACCCAATTTCCACTTGAGAGTCAGGATCAATCACAGTAACCAATACAGTAATCTCCTGCTTTGCCTGTTAGTTCACTGGCACAAGGAAGCCAAAGTGACTGGTGCTCAACTTCCAGTTTAATAGAACCAGTGCTGCATTCCCCAATAAAAGCATTCCTCTCTTTGGAACTAAGAACTCTAAACCAGCATGCCCCAGAGTTGTGGATACAGAAGAAAAATTTTTGGTAGTGGATCATTATGGGTAATAGTGAGAAAACATCACTTCGTTTCCACCTCTTGATTCCCTGACATATGAATGCTGGCTACAAGAGAAACCCCACCACACACCGGTGGCTGATTCAGAGACTAGACCACATCTTAGAGAACACTACCCCAACACTGCGAAGAACTGCCACCAACTGGGCAGTGAGTCCTCAAAAGGACATTCCACTGTTCTATCAATTCAGCTCCTTCAGGCTAATGGGGAACATGGTAAGACCAGGGATTCCATGAACATGAGCCCAATGACACATTTCACTTGCTGTAAAATGAACTGCCTGGTCAGAAGCAGTGTGATATGACATACCAAGACATAATTAAGGCATTCTGAAAGTCACAAAGAGTTTTGGCAGAAACAATGCAGGGAGGGAAAGCAAATCCATACCCAGAGTAAGCAGCTTTTTCAGGGAGAAAAAAGTGCTGTCCTCTCCATTATGGAAGTAGTCCAATGCAAACCACCTGCCACCAGATATCTGCCTGGTCCCTCCAGAGGAATGGTGCCCTCTTAGGGGGCCATTGGTGGCTCTCTGCTATTGGCAAGGTGGTCATTCAGCAGTAGCAGTAGCCAGGTTGGCCGGGTGAGTGGAAACCCATGTTTCTGAGTATATGCACAATCTCCATGCCTGCCACCATGGTGTCTTTCTCATGAGCTCGCTGGGCAAGGATAGAGGTGGACAGGGAAAGAGGGTGAAATCCAGAGGTAACGTCCTGTCCACCTGATCACTAAGATCCTTCTCTGCTGAGGTTGCTCTTGGATGGGCATTCACAATGAACACAAATATTACTCTGTGTCCAACTGGAAGCATATCTATATATCTGTTCCCCATACTTCCAATTATGTTCCTTCCAAGCCCATCATCAATTAGCCGAACGATTAGCTATTGCCATGAATTAGAGTGGGTCCACATCTCTAACCATCTCTTTCAAGACAAAACAACTAGGTGCACTGCTCAAAGATCTACCAGTGGGTTGCAAAAAGTATTTACTGTATAGCACAGGGAACTATATTCAATATCTTGTAATAACCTATAATGGAAAATAAACTGAAAGAAATATATATATACATATACATATATATATATATATATATATATATATATAAAACTGAATCACTTTGCTGTACACCTGAAACTAACATAGTATTGTGTATTAACTATATGTCAATTAAAAAAAAAGATCTACCCACTGGGAGAATTTCCCTTCACCACTGCCCTTCTGGGTAACTGCTGAGTGTGGCTATAATGCTACAGATGTCCATCTTCAGGTGGTAAAAGCATATTATGTAGAACCATCTGTAAACTAGACCGAAGTGTTTTCTTCCTCAGTCAACTGGGACTCCTCATGAGGCCCAGGTGTGGGGTGAGAGTGAAGAAGCAAAGAAACAGGAGTATGAGTATACACCATATGGAGTACACACCACAAGAGAAGGTATATAAAATACTCAGTAACAAAAGCAAGATATAAAATGATTATGTACCTGCTTTTTTAAAAGAAATGTGTATACAGCTCAGAAAAGGTCTAAAAGGAAATGTATCAATACGGTAGTGGTCATCTCTGGGTGATTTTTAAATATTCTTTATATTTCTCTATATCCAATTTTTTAAATGATCATTACTCCAATAACAAAAAATAATGATTTTTTTTTAACTTTTTTTTTTTTTTTTTTTATGGCTGTGTTGGGTCTTCGTTTCTGTGCGAGGGCTTTCTCTAGTTGCAGCAAGCGGAGGCCACTCCTCATCGCGGTGCGCCAGCCTCTCACTATCGCGGCCTCTCCTGCTGCGGAGCACAGGCTCCAGAAGCGCAGGCTCAGTAATTGTGGCTCACAGGCCCAGCCACTCCGCGGCATGTGGGATTTTCCCAGATCAGGGCTCGAACCCGTGTCCCCTGCATTAGCAGGCAGACTCTCAACCACTGTGCCACCAGGGAAGCCCATGATTATTTTTACAAAGAGAATTCTCTTGGTATAATCTTAAAGGGAAAAAAACCAGAATATATATCTATGTATATAGTGTGACCTAATTTTCTTTGGTATAATTAAATACCTACACAAGCTAACTCATCAGATAATGAGAGAAGATACATTAGCATGTTAACAGTTGGATTATAAATAATCTGTGTTTTCATCCTTATCCTTTTGTGACATTTCCAAATGTTCAACAATAACCACGGAACATTTTTGCAGACACCAGGAGACTAAGAAGAAGGCTGTCTTAGTAGAGCATGAGGGGGAAACAGAATTTGAATCCTTGATGACACTGAGCGAAAGAATTAACCAACAGTAGGATAATCTTACCTTGGAATTTCTTGTGATATAAAGTAATAATAAATGTTTCTTATTGTTTAATCTTAATTGAGATGAGTTTACTACCTGCAAACCTAACGCATCCTAAATGACTTAACTTTTATATGAGGGAGGGGGAGAGTAAGTTTCCCAAAAAGGGTCTTGGTTAAACTAGAAATTAACAATTTATAGTAATACTCCTAGTCATATAGAAAAAAAAAAATCTATTAGAATAACTTCCAAATTACCAAGACTATTTTCTAAACTAGTCTACTAATTTATAGCTGACTGTGTTATTCACTACAATTTATCTGAAAAATCAGCCTAGTTTGCCCTTCCCACAAGGCAATTATATTTTAATCTGTATTAGTCTGCTCAGGCTGCCATAACAGAATACCACAGACTGACTGGCTTAAACAACAGAAATTTATTTTCTCACAGTTCTAGAGACTGGAAAATCCAAGATCAGGATTCTGTTTCTGGAGCTCTCTTCCTGGCTTGCAGAGACGGTCACCTTTCTCACTGTGTCCTCATCCTCTGGTGTCTCTTCCTCTTTTATAATAAGGACACCAGTTCTGTTGGACCAGAGCTCCACCCTATGACCTCATTTAACCTTAATCACCTCTTAAAGGCCCTATCTCCAACATAGTAGTTATATGGGGGGTTAGGGCTTCAACATATAAATTTAGGAGCAGGGGGCATAATTCAATCCATACTATCATTTTTCTTCTTAAACATTAAGAAATATATCCATCTTACGAATACCCAAAATGTACTCCTGATAGTAATACTTTTAACAGCATGTATTACTGGTTCTCAAAGCATTTTTCACATAGTAAACTAAGCAGACATCCTGGTTTCACAGATAAGGCACTATGTAAAGCTCAGAGATACTAATTTGTCCAAAGATCCCCTAAACGGTAAATGGTGGAGCTAGGACTGTGTACCACACAGCTCTTCATCTTGTCATATGCACTTAAAAGATAGGAATTTTATATAACCTAATGTTCTGAACAACAGAAGCAGCTTGGGGTCAGAAAGAGGAAGGTCAGAAAGAGCAAAGGACAGGGTTCAAAGCAGAATGAAATTAACAGGAACATGAGCTTGGAGGTAAGCAAGCGTTAGTCAGCAGGCCCAACGGAGAAGGAAATATGCCACAAGGCTAGAGAAATCCTACAGACCCTTGAGGAATTTGCACTTCATCCTAAGGCTAAAGGGGAGCCACTGAAGGATTTTCAGAAAGAAGAGACATGACTAGTTTTTGGCTTTAGAAAGATCACCTCAGTTGCAGTTTTACAAAGTGGATTGGGAAAATACACACGAGAATGGAGACAGGAATTCTGTTATAATATGTACTCTGCACCACACACAAGAAAGTCATCTTTATGTTAAATACCCCATGAAAACAACTAACAATGAGGAGAAAGAAATTTGGTGAGGTTAAGTAACTTGCCCAAAGGAGCACGGCTAGGAAGGAATAGGGCCACCAGGTCTCCAAAGGCCATGGTCTCCCCTATGCCACACTGCCTCCCAGTCTACAATTCTAAGAGTGAACAAAGTATAGTTCTAATGTGTCACAGTGAAACCACTGAAGTATTTTGTCTAAGATGAGCCACCCCAAGTCATCATTAACTAATTTGTGTACCACATGAATTTTAATTAACTAGAAGGGAAAAAAGAATAGAGTGAGAAAGCTGACTTTCTCCAGATAGCTGAGAATATTTCTGATCTACGAAACAATTAATGCTCTATATAGGGGATCTATAAATGAAAAAAAAAAAAAACTTAAACATTTAACGCTTTTCTAAGTTATTCCTCACTAAAGGAACAAATTCACATCTTTAATTCATACCTAAATAAATGTAACTTTGCTAGGAAATTACTAAAGGAATATAATGCATCATTCCACAAACTACAAGGTAAGGTAGTAGTTAACACTGTCACAATCAGCACCACCCTTAATTAACTGACTTGAGAAAAACAAAGTACTTCTGCTTATAAAAAAATCAAGGTTCTATAAATATCAACAAAAGTACCTTGTGCTACCACTGACTGCCTATTTCCTCACTTACACCAGCTTACAATACAAGTCTCACAGAATCAGTCTTGGCTGTCTCCATCCTAGTGATTCATTAACCACATTTTCCAAACCAAAAATCATAACTAGTATGACACTATCTGACAAACTACCTTTACCCTAATTTCTTAATTTGTTATATAAAAGTATAAAAATTACAACAGTATGAATCAATTAAAAAATCTTTACTGAAATCAACTAAATTTTCTAAATTACAGACAGCTATTCCCAAAAACTGTGAGACAGAGTCATTTTTACAACTACTCCAAAAAATCTATGAACAGAGGAACATTCTGTTAACACCCATCAGTTATAATAGAGACAAAAGAAGGAAAAATATTTTATTAACAAATTACCACAAATTGAATCCAAACCAAATAATTTAACCAATCAGAAATCTAAGTACCAATTAGGGAGATACAATAATATTAAAAAGAAAGCCATCTAACAAAATATGTACAAGACCTATTTGAGGAAAACTACAAAACTCTGATGAAAGAAATCAAAAAACTAAATAAATGGAGAGATAAACCACGGTCATGCGTAAGAAGACTTGATATTGTCAAGACATCACTTCTCCCCACCTTGATCTATAGATTCAATGGAATCCCAATCAAAATCCCAGGAAGTTACTGTGTGAATATCAACAAAGTGATTCTAAAGTTTATACGCAAAGATGATGTCAGCCAGGTAGCCGAGTAAGACACCCCTCATCGTATCCACCTTCAACAACAATTTTGCATCTGTCCTTGGACAAAAGGGAGCTGTGGGATCCAGAGAAGAGACTATAAAACTCAGGAGCAGTCCAAGATCAAGGAGAGTTGTTTTAAGACAGACCTGTACCCATGGTCTCAGCTATAGACTCAGAACCAACTCTTTATCAGAGGCCACGGCTATAGCCCCATTTAGCTTTGGTTCTGACACCAGCACCATATGCCAAGGGGCATGGGAGGACTCTTACCCACCTGTACATAAGGTAATACACACACAGACATTCAGTCTCAGGTGTGAACCATGAACTGGCCTGTGAATGAGCTCCAGCCCCTCACAGCTGCAGTCCAGGAGCCCCTAGAGAACACTAATTTAGACAATCACCCACAGATGAGAGAACCTTTGTGGAAGTCTAGGAGTCCAGTTGAGAAGTTCCAGCCCACCACTGGAACAAAAGAAATCGGAGATAAGATGCATTGGAAAGGGTAAGAAGCACAGTTTGATTTTACCCGCTTTACCCATCCCTTCAAGGCAGCACAGCTCAGAGCCAAGAGAACACTTCTCAGCCAATGACTTCTCCCTCGAGGTGAAGTGAGAGCAGGTGAGGGAACGCCTAGCTTCCCCAGCTGTGTGACACACTGCCAAAGAAGCCCCGTCCAGAATACTGAGTCGTGAGCAGCAAATCTAGGAGGTGGTGAGTGGCTGGGAGACCAGCAGCCAGACCTTGGTGCGGAACACAACAGAAGGGATGTGGATCCTACTAAGCACGTCAAGGGCTCCATTAGGAGGCCCAAGCACAAGCTCCTGGGGATGCTCTGCCCACAGATACCCCCACACTGGCCCACAGGCGCCACCAGTGCCCCTCGTGCCCGACCCCACATACCCCACCTCATGACTGGCTCCCGTGAGTGCTCCACACAGTACCAAGAGTGAGCTTTTGCAGCAGGCTAGCGAGCACGCACAGAAAGCCGGCCTGAACCTGCAGGCCTGGGAGAGACCGTGAACTTGAGCCATAAGCACCACCCTCAGGAAAGCAAAAAGGAGGCTGTCAGCATCCGGCCTGGTACTTTGCAGGATCAAGAGAATGCAAACAAGCTTAAGAATTCTGTCACAAGGAGGAGCAAGAAATGTGGAGCAGGAATATCCACAGAAGATATATCAAAGCCTCGGAATCCCTAGCAGATCTGACAGAAGATATTTCTCTCCTGCAGTCAATTAGTAAAAACTGGAGGTGACTGCTACTTCAAGTGTGAAGACAGCAACACAAGAATTCAAAGAATATGAAAATTCAAGAGAAAATGACACAATCAAAGGCTCACAATTTTCCAGTAACCAATCCCAAAGATATGGAGTTCTGTGATTTACCCAATAAAGAATTCAAAAGAGGTGCTTCAAGGAAGCTCAATGAGCTACAAGAAATCAAAAAGATAATGTAACGAAATCAGTAAACACATGAACAAAAATGAGAAGTTTAGCAAAGAGATAGAAATCATAATAAAGAAACAAATTCTGGAGCAAAAAAATACAATAAATGAAATAAAAAATGCGACAGAGACCATCAACAGCGGCCTGGATCAATCAGAAGAAAGAATCTGTTAAGTAGGAGACAGGAACTTTGAAATTATCCAATCATAGGAGAAAAAAAATGAAAAAGAGTGGGAAAAGCCTATGTGATTTTGGGGATATGATAAAAAGAAACAATTTGTGAATTATTGGAGTCCCACAAGGAGAAGAGAGGGAGAAGAGGGCAAAAAGTATTTTTAAAGAAATAGTAGCATAGAACTTCACAAATCTGGGGAGAGATTTGGACACCCAAGTTCATGAAGCTCACACGTTCCCAAACAAATTCAAATCAAATCTTCTGCAAGGAACATTATAACGAAACTGTCAGAAATCAAAGACTAACAGACTCTTAAAAGCAGCAAGAGAAAAAAAGCTTGTCACCTACAAAGGAATACCCATAAGGCTATCAACAGATTTCTCAGCAGAAACCTTACAGGCCAGGAGAGAATAGGATGATACATTCAAGGTGCTTAAAGAAAAAACTGCCAACCATGATTACTTTATCCAGCAAAGTTGTCTTTCAGAAACAAATGAGATATAAAGACTTTTCCAGACAAACAAAAGCTGAGGGAGGTCATCACCACTAGGTCTGCCTTATGAGAAATGCTGAAAGGAGTTCTTCCACATGAAATGAAAGGATGCTAATTAGCAACATGAAAATATACAACACACTGGTACAGGTAAGTATATCCTATCCAACAGCAGCAGAATACACATTCCTCTCAAGCACACACAGATCATTCTCCAGGATAGAATCTATGTTAGGTCACAAAACAAGTCTTAGCAAATTTAAGGAAACTGAAATCATACCAAGAATCTTTTCTGACCACAATGGTATGAAACTAGATACCAATAACAGAAGGAAAACGGGAAAATCCACAAATAAGTAGAAATTAAAAAACACACACCCGAACAACCAATGGATCAGAAAAGAAAACAAAAGGGAAATCAAAAAACATCCTGAAACAAAATGGAAATACAATTTATGGGATACAGCAAAAACAGCTGTAGGAGAGAAGTTTATAGCAATAAGTCTACGTTAAAGGGAATTCCCTGGTGGTCTAGTGCTTAGAACTCGGTGCTTTCACTGCCGTTGCCTGGGTTCAATCCCTGGTCGGGGAACTAAGTTCTCGCAAAGCATGTGGCGTAGCCAAAATAAATTAAAAAGAAATGCATTTTAAAATAAATGTCTACATTAAGAAAAATATCTCAGATAAACAACCTAACGTCACACTTCAAGAAAAAAACCAGAACAACCTAAGCCTAAAGTTAGCAGAAGGAAGGAAATAAAGATCAGAGTGGAAAAAAATGAAATAGAGACCAGAAAAAATAGGAAAGATCAATGACACAAAGATCTGGCTTTTCAAAGAGACAAACTAAATTGACAAACCTTTAGTAAGACTAAGGGGAAAAAGACATGAATAAATAAAATCAGAAATTAAAGCGGAGACATACAACTCATACAATAGAAACATTAAAAAAATCGTGAGACTCCAATAAACAATTATACACCAACAAACTGGATAACCTAAGAAGAAACGGATAAACTCCTAGAAACATACAACCTACCAAGACTGAATCATGAAAAACTAGAAAATCTTAACAGACCAATAACAAGTAAGGAGACTGAATCAGTAATCAAAAATTTCCCAACAAAGAAAAGCCCATTACCAGATGGTTTCTCTGGTGAATTCTACTAAACATTCAAAAAGGAATTAACATCAATCTTTCACAGGCTTCCAAAATAAATGAAGAGGGAACACTCTAAAACTCATTTTACAAGACCAGCATTATCCTGATACCAAAACTGGATAAGAAAACTACAAGAAAAAAAAAAAATTACAGGCCTATATCCCTGTTGAATAAACATGAAAAAATTCTCAACAAATATTAGCAAACTGTATTCAACAGCACAATAAAAGGGTCATACACCATGATCAAGTGGGATTTATCCCTAGGATTCAAGAACAGTTCAACATAAACAACTAACATATGCAATAAGTGCGATGCATATTAATAGAATGAAAGATAAAAATCATATGATCTCATTAGATGCAGAAAAAGCATTTGACAGAATTCAATATCCTCTCATGATAAAAACTCTCAACAAATTGGGTATAGACAGAATGTAGCTCAGCATGATGAAGGCCACAGATGACAACACCATACTCTTAAGGTGAGAGTTTGAAAGTTTCTCCTCTAAGATCAGGAATAAGACAAGGGTGCCCACACTCACCACCTCTATTCTACTGTACTTAGTACTGGAACTCCTAGTCAGAGCAATTAGGCCAGAAAAAGAAATAAAAGGCATTCAAATCAGAAAGGATGCACAAAACAGTCTGTTCACAAACGATATGATCTATATACAAAATGCTAAAGACTCCATAAAAAAAAAAAAAATTAGAATAAAAGAACTCAGTAAATTTGCAGGATACAAAATCAGCACAAAGAAATCAGTTGCCTTCCTATACACTAACAATAATATATCTGAAAAAGACATTTGTTTAAATCCCATTAATAGCATACAAAACATCAAAATAATAAGATACAATTTTTTGTACTGGTTTGTATGGATGCTATACAATAACATCAAAAATAACAATAATATATAGGAATAAACTTAACCCAAGAGGTAAAAGATCTATACTGTGAAAACCATATGACTTTGAAAAAAGAAACTGAAGACACAAATAAATGAAAAGATTTATCATGTTCATGGACTGGAAAAATTAGTATTGCTAAAATGTCCACACTACCCAAAGCCATCTACAGATTCAAGGCAAGCCCTATCAGATTTTCAAAAGCACTTTTCACAGATAGAAAAAAAAAATCCTAAATTTTGTATTGGAACTACAATATATTGGAAATAGCAAAAGCAATCCTGAGAAAGAATAACAAAGGTGGAGGCACCACACTTCCTGATTTTAAACTATAATACAAAACTATACTAATCAAAAAAATTATGTATATATAAAATATACATATAGTACCAGTGTAAAAACAGATACAAAGACCAATATAGCAGAATTAAGAGCCCAGATATTAACCCTCACATATACAGTCAAGTAATACTTGACAAGGGAGCCAAAAATACCCAATGGGGAAAGGATAATCTCTTCAATAAATGGTGTTGAGAAAACTGAATATTCACATGCAAAAGAATGAAACTGGACACTATCTTACACCACTCACAAAAATCAACTCAAAAAAGGATTAAACATAAGACCTAACACCATAAAACTCCTAGAAGAACACAGAAAAAAGGCTCCCTAACATTAGTCTTGACAATGACTTTCTGGATATGACTGACATCAAAAGCACATGCAAAAAAACCAAAAATAAATAGGTGGGACTATATCAAACTAAAAGGCTACAACACAGCAAAAGAAACCATCAACAAAATGAAAAGGCAACCTACAGGATGGGAGAAAATATTTGCAATCCGTCTATCAGGTAAGGGGTTAATATTGAAAATATACAAAGAACTCACATAATTCAATAGCAAAGAAAAAAAAATTTTTTTTAATTTAAAAACGGGCAGAGGGAAAAAAAAAAAAATGGGCAGAGGACCTGAATAGACATTTTTCCAAAGAAAACATACGAATGGTCAACAGGTACATGAAAAAAGGCTCAACATCACTAATCAACAAGAAAATGCAAATCAAAACCACACCTCACACATGTCAGAATGGCTATCATCAAAAAGACAAGACATAACAAGCACTGGCAAGGATGTGGAGAAAAGGGAACCCTTGTGTCCTGTTGGTGGGATATAAATTGGTATACCCACCATGGAAAACAGTATGGAGGCTTTCAAAAATTTTAAAACAGGACTACCATATGATCCAGAAATCCCATTTCTGGGTGTATATCCAAAGGAAATGAAATCAGGATCTCAAAAGGATAACTGCACTCCCATGTTCACTGCATTATTCATAATGGCCAAGATATGGAAACAAGCCTAACAAACTTAAATGTTCATCTACAAATGAATGGATAAAGATATGGTGTATACAAACATACACACACACACACACACGATTATTTCTCAGCCACCAGAAAGAGCAAATCCTGCTATTTGCAACAGCATGGATGGACCTTGAGGGAATTATGCTAAGTGAAATAAGTCAGACAGAGAAAGACAAGTACTGTATGATATCACTTATATGTGGAATCTGAAAAAGCTGAACTCAGATAAACAGAGAGTAGAATGGTAGTTGCCAAGGGTGGTGGGGAATGGGAAAATGTTGGTGAAAGGGTACAAACTTCCAGTTATGAGATGACTAAGTTCTGGGGATCTAATGTATAGCTTGGTGACAATAATTAATGATACTGTATTATATATATGAAAGTTGCCTTAACCACAAAACAAAATGGTAATTATGTGAGGTGATGGACGTATTAACTAACCCTATTGTGGTAATTGCTTGGTAATGTGTACGTGTATCAAATCACCATGTTGTATACCTTAAACTTTTACACAATATTGCATGTCAATTGCATATCAATAAAGATTGAAATTTTTAATAAATATAGTTTATCTAGAGAGCCAAAGGACCAAGAATAGCCAACACAATGCTAAATACAACTTTGAGACCAAAGTTGTACTACCCAACTTCAAGACTTACTATAAAGCTACAGTAATCAAGACAGTGTGGTTCTGGCAAAAGAACAGACAAATAGATCAATGGAACAGAATAGAGAGGCCAGAAATAGGCCCATATAAATATAGTCAATTGATCTTCGGCAAAGGAGCAAAGGCAACACAACGAAGCAAGGAAAATCTTTTCAACAAATGGTGCTGGAACAACTAGACATCCACATGCAAAAAAAATGAATCTAAACAGAGATCTTATATATTTCACAACAATTATCTTAAAACAGATTACAGACCTACCCAAAATGCAAAACTATAAAACTCCTAGTTTTATAGGAGAAAATCTAGAGACCCTGGGTTGGGCGATGACTTTTCATTTATTTACTTATTGGCCACACCGCACAGCTTGTGAGATTTTAGATCCCTGACAAGGGATCGAACCCGGGCCTTTGGCAGGAATCGAACCACAGAGCCCTAACCATAGGACTGCCAGGGAATTCCCGGGTGATGACTTTTTAGATACAACACCAAAGGCATAATCCATGAAAAGACAGAACTGATAAACTGGACCCATTAAAATTAAAATTTTCTGCACTGCAAAAGACACTGTCAAGAGAATGAAAAGACAAGACACACACTGGGAGAAAATATTTGCAAAATAGGCCTGATATGGGACTTCCCTGGTGGCGCAGTGGTTAAGAATCTACCTGCCAATGCAGGGGACATGGGTTCAAGTCCTGGTCTGGGAAGATCCCACATGCCGCAGAGCAACTAAGCCCGTGCACCACAACTACTGAGCCTGCGCTCTAAAGCCTGCAAGCCGCAACTACTGAGCCCACACACCTAGAACCCATGCTCCGCCACAAGAGAAGCCACCGCAATGAGAAGCCCTTGCACCGCAATTAAGAGTAGCCCTCGCTCACCACAACTTCAGAAGCCTGCTCGCAGTAACGAAGACCCAACGCAGCCAAAAATAAATAAATAAATAATTTTTTTTAAAAACCTGGTAAAGAACTGTTATCCAAAACATACAAAGAACTCTTAATCGCAACAATAAGAAAACAAATAATCCAGTTAAAAAATGGACCAAAGACCTTACAGACATCTCATCAAAGAAGAGACACAGATAGCAAATAAGCATAGGAAAAGATACTCCACATCATGTCATCAGGGGAATGCAAATTAAAATGAATTATCACTACACACCTATTAGAATGGCCAAAATACAGAACAATGACAATACCAAATGCTGATTAAGATACGGAGCAACTAGAACTTTCATTCACTGATGATGGGAATGCAAAACTGTACAGTGAGTTTGGAGGTGAAAACTTACGTATACACAAAAACTTGTACACGAATGTTTACAGCAGTTTTTACTCATAATTGCCAAAACCTGGAAGCAACCAAGATGAACAGATAAATAAACTGTGATACATCCACACAATGGAATACTATTCAGAGCCAAAAATAAATGAGCTATCAAACCATGAAAGGACATGGAGAAAACTTAGATGAATATTACTAAGTAAAAGAAGCCAATCTGAAAAGGTTACATATTGTATGATTCCAACTATATGATCTTCTTTAAAAAGCAAAGCTTAGGGGACAGTAAAAAGATCACTGGTTGCCAAGAGTCAGGAAGGAGGGAGGGATGAATAAGTGAAGCACAGAGGATTTTTAGGTCAGTGAAACCACTGTGTACTGTAGAATAATGGTGGACACATGTCATTCTACGTTTTTCAAAACCCAAAGAATGTACAACATCAAGAGTGAACCCTAAACTATGTAAACAAACTATAGATTCTGGGTGATAATGATGTATCAGTGTAGGTTAATCAGCTGTAACAAATGTACCGTCCTGGTGGGGGATGTTGATAATGTGGGAGACTGTACATGTGTAGGGGCAGACAGTACATGGGAAGTCTCTGTGCCTTCCATTCAATTTTGCTGTGCATCTAAACCTGCTCTCAAAAAGTCACCTGGAAAAAAAAAAAAGAAAGAGAAAGAGAGAAAAAAACAAATCCATTCACCTCAGTATGTTAGCTCAAGCACAGTTTTAGTGCATCAACAGTAAAGTTCAGGCTGTAGAACAGGGCTCAACAACTATGACCCTCAGGCCAAATACTGACCCCCATTTTTGCAAACAAAGTTTTATTAGAACACCTTCACACCTATTAATTCACATATCATCTATGGTTTTCTTACTACAATGGCAGAGTTGAGTAGTTCTGACAGACCACATGGCCTGCAATGCCTAAAATAATTATTATCTGGCTCTTTGTGAAAACATCTGCCCACTCCTGCTCTAGAACAGTGATTTCCAACCCTAGGTGGACATCAAAACCCTTGGTGAGCTTTTTAAAAAAATTCCAGAGCCCTGGACCCAACCTAACCCTCACCTCCCCCTAAAAAGATTACAATTTCATTGGTCTAGGGTAGGGCCATTAGCTATTACTGTATCAATACAAAAATGTGTACAATAAAAAAGGAAAACATACAAGATAAAAATCAGGTTATCCAATAATATAAAAGATAAAGGCAGGACGTTAATACACAGACCACAGAGACCACAGAGTACTACATAATAAATCAGAGCCATAAGTTTGGCTCTGATCTCCACGAATCCACAAAGATAAAGAAACAAGATCATGGGACTTCCCTGGTGGCGCAGAGGTTAAGAATCTGCCTGCCAATGCAGGGGACACGGGTTTGAGCCCTGGTCCGGGAAGATCCCACATGCCGCAGAGCAACTAAGCCCGCGCGCCACGACTACTGAGCCTGTGCTCTAGAGCCCATGAACCACAACTACTGAGCCCACTCGCCTAGAGCCCGTGATCCGCAACAAGAGAAGCCACCGCAATGAGAAGCCCGCGCACTGCGACGAAGAGTAGCCCCCACTCGCCGCAACCAGAGAAAGCCTGCGTGCAGCAACAAAGACCCAACACAGCCAAAAATAAATAATAAATTAATTAATTTTAAAAAAAAAAGGAAACAAGATCATTACATGACTTACAGTATCCATGAGGTCAAAACATCTTGGTGGAAGGTAAACTTTTTTTCAAAGACTTGTGCCTGACTATAAAAGGAATGTTTTATTACAGTTCTTCTCAGTGACATAAATATGTCATTTATTCCTCTCACCTTACACCACCTTACCTCTTCACTCAAAAACGAAACAAAAACCCTGAGAGTGGCAGGGTTTTCATATAGACAGTACCATGCTACCTGCCTGCCTTTCTTTTCTCTCTCTCTCTCTCTTTTTTTTTGGGGGGGGGGGCGGAGGGAGGCAGGGGGAGTAGGGGGAATAGGGATGAGTGTAAGAAATGCACAACTGGCGGCTTCCCTGGTGGCGCAGTGGTTGAGAATCTGCCTGCCAATGCAGGGGACACGGGTTCGAGCCCTGGTCTGGGAAGATCCCACATGCCGCGGAGCAACTGGGCCCGTGAACCACAACTACTGAGCCTGAGCGTCTGGAGCCTCTGCTCCGCAACAAGAGAGGCCGCGATAGTGAGAGGCCCGCGCACTGCAATGAAGAGTGGCCCCCACTCGCCGCAACTGGAGAAAGCCCTCACACAGAAACGAAGACCCAACACAGCCAAAAATAAAAATAATAAATAAATAATAAATAAAAAAAATTAAAAAAGAAAAAAAAAAGAAATGCACAACTGAACTGGAGATAAGTGGCTCTATATTCCACAAGATATTATTAAACGCTAATAATAAATCCAGTAACGCAAGCAGTCCCCAAGTTATTATACTTAGTTGATACAAAAGGGATTTATTCAGACCTATAATTCATTTCTCCTGCATTTACCCACTTACTGAATGGCTTCTGTTGATTATGCCAAATGAGTCCAGATGAAAGAACACAATATATATCAGGGCACAGCAGAAAAAAAGCACAGTGTCATCTTACCAGTGTTAAATTTAAAATGTGGTTTCTCTGTTTTCAAATGTGGGAAACACTACACTGGTTTTCTACAGTTTAACGCCAGCAGTTTGGGTATATTTTTGACTGAGACCTCATCTCCTCCACTACCCTCCCTTGCATCTGACACTATCAAAAACGAATTACTTGTAGCTCTTTCAAACTTGCCGTGGTACACATGATTTTCCTACTACCTAGATCCCTTGCCTCCCAACCTCCCCTTCCGCTTAACTCATGACTCAGAAAAACTCACTCCATGAGAAATTTAAATTTCCCTGAAACCCCGAAACATTGCACTGTTCCTTAAAATTCTCTCTGAAAGTTCCTTTTTAAAAGGGACAGTTCTCAATCCACATATAAGTCACACATATTTTGAAGGTACTTATAAAAAGATTCTAAGTGTCTAAAAATCCAGCAATCTATAATACAGAAGATTGTAACAGAACATCAAAATTAATGTTAGAAGGAGGAACTTGCCCCTCAGCCTCATGACACAATAGTACACAGCCAGAGACCTTAGAGTACCTTTCCTCTCTCCTCCCGCTCCCCACTTCT
This sequence comes from Balaenoptera ricei, assembly GCF_028023285.1. Classification (NCBI taxonomy): domain Eukaryota; kingdom Metazoa; phylum Chordata; class Mammalia; order Artiodactyla; family Balaenopteridae; genus Balaenoptera; species Balaenoptera ricei. The sequence goes on from NC_082640.1 coordinate 19,295,780, forward strand.
GCCCACACTGCCAGCTAACAGTCAAGCCTTATTCCTATTTTTCAACCCACTGCTCTGCCAATCAATTCAATTGTGGAGGAGTAAAAGCTGGAGTGTGCCGGAACCAACTGTGTACTAACGGCTGAAAAAGAGGTCTATAGATTCACTTCTGTGACTGCAAATTACCTTCTGTGGGCATATTGGCTTTACGCTGGAGGAGAACGGCTCCAGGTAAAATAAGTCATCTTTGAGTTCTCCCTTTCCCTATCCACCATATCTCCTTCACCGAGCTTCCTGATTCTTCTTCTTGCACCTATTCCTTCCTTTTCCATCTTAACTGCACCTATCTCAATTCAAGAACAGATAGAACAGTCCTCTAACTTGTCACTCTGCATCCAGTCTGCCCCTTTACAAATCCATCCTGCACCAATGCCAGATGAATCTTCCTCATCCTCTGTGCAAAAAGTGGAAGGATACAAAACAACTTGATGGTGGTTTGGGGGAGGGGATGAACAGGCATACGGGGAGAAGAAGGAAGGGAAATTCTAGGTTTTGCTTTTAATACAACTGAATTATTTGAATCTTTTATGGGAATCTATTAATTACCTAGATGCTCTTTTAGAAAAAAAATGCTGCTTGACATTTTTTCTTTCTATAAGCAAAATTCTAACTGCGGGCTTCCCTGGTGGCGCAGTAGTTGAGAATCTGCCTGCCAATGCAGGGGACACGGGTTCGAGCCCTGGTCTGGGAAGATCCCACATGCCGCGGAGCAACTAGGCCCGTGAGCCACAGCTACTGAGCCTGCGCATCTGGAGCCTGTGCTCCGCAACAAGAGAGGCCGAGATAGTGAGAGGCCCGTGCATCGCGATGAAGAGTGGCCCCCGCCTGCCGCAACTAGAGAAAGCCCTTGCACAGAAACGAAGACCCAACACAGCCAAAAATAAATAATAAATTTAAAAACAAAAACAAAAAAAAAACGTGGTGACTATAGTTGATAACATTGTATTGTATGATTGAAATTTGTTGAGTGTAGAATTAAAAAAAAAAATTCTAACTGCCAAAAATAAAATTAAAAACCTTTCAAAAGTTACAATTATTTTCTTCTATACAGAACGTTCCCTCATTTAAATGTAAGTACTACAGATCAATTTTCTCTTCCTTAAATTTAAGACTTTATAATCTTCTATCATTCAACGATTTTTACATAACTATACTACATATAACATAGACATCACGACACCTAGAGTCTTTCATAGAGTAGGCAATTAATATCAAGCAACTGTTTGTTGAATTACTTTTAACACATCTTTACAGCCTCAAACACTCTTCTTTCTAGAAAAGAAAAGTAAGTAGTCACAGCCCATCACAATGATTCCAGGCAGTAGAGAGTTTAGATAATTCACGATCACTCGCTACCATCACCTCAAGACCAGCCTCCCCCCATCTCCTCTTGAGCTCCTTCCAATCCATACATACTCCAGCCTCCTTCCAATCTGTTCTCCACAAGTAATCTTTAAAAAGTAAAAATGATGATGTCATCCCATTGCTTAAAATTTTCAACGTCTTCTCATCAGCCTCAGAAAAAAGACCAACATCCTTAACATAGCCTATAAAAAACTTATTTGATCTGGTCCCTACCTAAGTCCCCACAGATCACTTTCCCCTCTTCGCTCACTATACTCTAGAGCACACAGGTTTATAACTTGTTCAAAATCATTCTGCTCGTACAGAACGGACGTATGGACACAGGGAGGAAGGGAAAGCTGGGACGAACTGAGAGAGTAGCACTGACATATATACACTACCATGTGTAAAATAAATAGCTAGTGGGAAGCTGCTGTATAGCACAGGGAGATCAGCTCAGTGATTTGTGATGCCCTAGAGGGGTGGGATGCGGAGGGTGGGAGGGAGGCTCAAGAGGGAGGAGATATATGTATACATATAGCTGATTCACTTTGCTGTACAGTGGAAACTAACCCAAGATTGTAAAGTAATTATAATCCAATAAAGATGTAAAAAAATAATAATAATAATTCTGCTTTCCCTCACCTTTGGGCCTGTACACATAATGTTCCTGTTCCCTCTGGTAAGGATATTGTTGTTCCTTCCCTCAAAATTACTTGGTTAACTATATTAAATTTGGTTAATTATATTCACCCTTCAGATCTCAATCCCAACATTACTTCTTTGATATGCCAGGCTGGGTGGGAGCACCTGACATACACTCTGACGTCGACATGTGCTTCCCTAGATAAAATTTATTACAGGATGTGGTTTATTTGATTAGCGAGGAAAGCAGAGATTATATCTTAAGGGCAACCATTATATCTGATTCGCAAAATATACTTAGGCACATGATAGTCAAAAACTGCTAAATAACTGAATAAGTGACAAACTAATATATTCTGTCATACAGTGAGGTATGCTACATATAATTACACATATTTCACTTAATTGGGCATTCCTATGGTTCCAACTTGGGAACCCATAAAAATTTGCCAGTTTTCTTTAGGATCTTTATGGCATTCTCTGATTATTCTGAAAGAATGGGAGCATCACCAGTTTGTCGCCCCACTATTCATAATAAAGTCTAAATATGATTGATTATTAATTTTAATGAAATGTGGAGATGAAAAAGAAAAAAAGATTTCTCAACCTTTTTAACAGGGAAATGGTTTAAAAGAGAAATGGATTAATCCAAAGCTTTTTTCATGAAAAGCATAAAAATAAATAACAGAAGAGGGAAAATGTCAGAGAAACAGCTGAAACAAAAAAACATATTCTCCATTTTTTTGTCTTTTTCTACTACTTTAGTTGGGTCATTTTTATTTTTTTTAAGACGTAAATACTTTAGTACAGAAAAGGAAGATATGTACCATAGGTAATATCAACAACAGATATCTTCAAATCTAATTTGGAACATACTCAAATTAGAAATAAATTAAATGATTACGATAAACATTTTAAAATTAGTGTTTCATACTGCTTCATAAAAATCGTATAATTTAAACAACTTCCTGGGCTTCCCTGGTGGCGCAGTGGTTGAGAATCTGCTTGCCAATGAGGGGCACATGGGTTCGAGCCCTGGTCCAGGAAGATCCCACATGCCACGGAGCAACAAAGCCCGTGCACCACAACTACTGAAGCCTGCGCGCCTAGAGCCCGTGCTCCGCAACAGGAGAAGCCACCGCAATGAGAAGCCCGCGCACCGCAATGAAGAGTAGCCCCAGCTCGCCGCCAACTAGAGAAAGCCCACACATAGCAAGGAAGACTCAACGCAGCCAAAAATAAAATAAATAAATAAAATAATTTTTTTTAAAAAAACCAACTTCCTATTAATCAAATAAATTTATTCAAACAAATTACCAAACTTTTGCATGGGTAAAATTTGGAGAAAACAGATATATGAAACTAAAACTATTTCAAAATTAGTGCTGAAAGGTGAAATATACAGAGCAATAATAAGACCCAGAATATAAGAAACTATCCAAAATGATTAACATAGTATATGCTGTATTAAGAGAATTCCTACACAGGGAACTTTAAATTTTTTATGAGGTATTTACACAAGCTTTTAGTCAGAGATGTGCACTACAGATAGTGCTATACAAAGATATTTAAAATTCACAGTCCCACTATTACCATAAATGGAAGACATTAAGTCTACTAAACCAATCATCTATATCAAAGTTTCTCCAAGTGTGGTCTGCGGACTACTGAGGATCTCTCACACCCTTTCTGGAGGTTCACAAGGTCAAAACTATTTTCATAATAATACTAATGCTATTTGCCTTCTCTTCTGGCAAGATGCCTTTTAACATTCTGTGTAACAAAATAAAAAGTATATATAAAATAATTCTGCTGCATTCTAAGTACAATAGGAAAAAGCACTTGTGCAATTTATTTGCAAGCTGAATAAGCCATTTTTCCATGGAACTTCAAAAAACAACTGACAAACTATGGTTAATCAGATTGGATATTTGGCAGACATTTTCCTAAAAATGAACGAAGTGAGCCTATCATTTCAAGGAAAATAACTGGCAATGTTTGTTGCCAACAGTAAAATTCGAGCTTTCAAGTAAAAAACAGAATTTTGGAAACCTTTCATCCACCAACGTGAGCTTGGAAGCTTTCCAATACTTAAAGACTCATAAGATCTGTAGTGATATTAATGAATGTGATTTTTTTTTCATATCATATAATGAAATGTGTCAACATTCAGAAGGATCCTCATCGTAACTAAGTGAACAAATACTTTCCATCCAAATGACCCATGCAATGATTTTTAACGTACTGGAGTATAAAATGTTCATTGATATGGTTTCAGAGTCCACACAGCAACCAACCTTTAAGAACTACTATCTGCCGAGTTTTGATACAATATCAAAGAAAATTATCCATAATGCTATGCACAGGCTATTAAAATACTCCTTCCTTTCCAACTACATAACTGTATGAAGCCAGATTTTCTCATAGTTCAACCAAAATAAAATATCACAACAGGTTGAATGCAGAAGTAGATATGAGAATTTAACTGTCTTCTAGCCAGTCACTAAAGAGATATGCAGTAATATAAAACAATGCCACTCTTCTCATTAAACTTTTTTTGTTTTGGAAACCTATGGATATTTTTCAAAAAATTATTATTTACATTATTTATGTTAAAACCCATTACATGTTATTTTAAATGAATTAATAAATGTTTTAAACTTCTCCATTTTAATTTTTGATACAGTAAATATTGATAGTTATAACCACCTAAAGGAAGGTTCTCTGGGATCCTTGACATTTTTTGAGCGTATGAAGGAGTCCTGAGACCGTAAGTTTCAGTACTGTTGATCTATACTGTGAAGGAATAAAGACAAAGATGTTCTAATTTAACACAATCTCACTTATATTTTCTCTCTTCAGCAAGACTGAAAAAGTGATTTTAATAAAAAGATTTTAAGAATGTTTAAGAGGAATCACAGTTCATAACAATCTGAATTAAACCACTTCCTGAACAACCTATTTATTCAGTATCTTGACACCTTAATTATGCCAAAGTAAACATTTAAACATAACATTTGCTAACAACAAAATAGAAGGAATAAGTGTAAGTAAATCGGCAAATTTTTTTAGAGGAAACTGAAGAACTAACTCAGAAACAAACTAATGAAAAACATCAGAATTATAGGGCTAAAAGATAGAGACAAACTCTACTAAAAACCATCAGAATTGTAACTTTAGACATAATCTAGATCAAACTCGCCCTTTTTTAGAAGATACAATAAAAGAGTTAAAGGCTGGTTAAAATACAACTAATTCGTGATAGAATGAGGACCAGAACTAAGCTTCCAGACTCCGTGAACAGTTCATGTAAACTTTTGAGAGCTTATGTGCCAGGCACTGTAGATATGGGAATAAACAAGACAAACGTGGTAAACCTGCTTTCTTGTAGATCAGCATCAAGTGTCAAACATATGTAATGAGCACCACAGAGGAAACATATAGGATTCTATGCGAGCATTTAATAGGGTATAAATTGACCTGGTGGGACAGGGAAGAGGTGTTTAAGAAAGAAACCCTATTGCTGTCATCCACCAACACCCTCATCACTCCCCTCCTTCGCTAAGGACTCACTAATTCTTCACTATTCCTATCATATTCTTAGTGATGTCAACATTCACTCAGATAATCCACCCAAAACTCTTGCCTCTCAGTCATTTGACTTCCTGAACTAAAACAATTTTTTCTTCATCACTGTCAAAACCTCCCATGGTCATCAATAGTAATTACACCATTTCCAAAAATCTAGATTTTAAAAATCCCACATTCTAAACACCCAACTTCTCTCTCTGCAGTTTACTCTAGTACCTCGATTCCAACTATCCTTACATTTCACGGGACTTCCCACGCATTAATCGTCCCAGTTTTTCACTGTCTATGTCGCAAGTAAGATGTGCTGCGAGTATAAAACACACATCAGATTCCAAAGATTTAGTACTTTAAAAAGAATGTAAAATATCTCATTAACAAACTATTTTTTAATATAAATTTATTTATTTTTAATTTTGGCTGTGTTGGGTCTTCGTTGCTGTGTGTGGGCTTTCTCTAGTTGCGGCAAGCGAGGGCTACTCTTCAATGCGGTGCTCAGGCTTCTCATTGCAGTGGTTTCTCTTGTTGCAGAGCACGGGCTCTAGGTGCGTGGGCTTCAGTAGTTGTGGCACGCGGGCTCAACAGTTGTGGCTCACGGGCTCTAGAGCGCAGGCTCAGTAGTTGTGGCGCACGGGCTTAGTTGCTCCGTGGCATGTGGGATCTTCCCGGACCAGGACTCGAACCCGTGTCCCCTGCATTGGCAGGCAGATTCTTAACCACTGTGCCACCAGGGAAGTCCCTAACAAACTTTTTATGTTGATTACTTATTGAAATAATTATATTTTGGATGCACTGGTTTAAATAAAATGTTATTAAAATTAATTTCAACCTATTTCTTCATACTTTTTAAATGTGGTTATTAGAAAAATTTTAAATTAGATATGTGGCTCACATTATATTTCTATGAGACAGTGCTAATGTATTCTGTGATGACTCCTAAACGTGGATCTCTAACTCTGACTCCTCCCTAAATTCCAGAAAGACCATCTGGCCTATCTATTTCATTGTCTAATATAATGCAGACTTAACACACATCCACAGCAGTACTCTTGGTATCCTCCCGTCCATGTGCTACCATCCACTGACATAGTTAGGAAAACAATTTAAACTAGGAGTCATCCTTAAGATTCCTCTTTCCCTCACATCCCACACCCAATCCACCAGTAAGTCTTGTTCAGCTCTGCCTTAAAAATATCCAACCTCTCCCCTCAATTCCTCACCCCACCACTTAAAGTACAGGCAATTCTCATTTCCTGCTTAGACTAGTACAATCCCCTCCCTCCTGGTAATTCTGCTCTTGCCTTGCCTTCAATATGTTTTCCACTCAGTAGCCTGAATGATTCTTTCAAAAAGTAAATCAAGGGACTTCCCTGGTGGCGCAGTGGTTAAGAATCTGCCTGCCAATGCAGGGGACAGGGGTTCGAGCCCTGGTCCGGGAAGATCCCACATGCCGCGGAGCAACTAAGCCCGTGCGCCACAACTACTGAGCCTGCGCTCTAGAGCCCATAAGTCACAACTACTGAGCCCGCGTACCACAACTACTGAAGCCTGTGCACCTAGAGCCCATGCTCCACAAGAGAAGCCACCACAATGAGAAGCCTGCGCACCCCAAAGAAGAGTAGCCACCACTCTCCACAACTAGAGAAAAGCCAGCGCACAGCAAAGAAAACCCAATGCAGCCAAAAAATAAATAAATTAATTCAATTAAATTAAATGACGTGGAAAAAGATAGTGGGATTGCTGGGTTATACTGAGGGCTCACTTTTGAGTGGTAACGATGATTTTTAAATGGCACTAATCAACCCTTTCCACTACACTGCCTTCTTAAAGTGTTTGTTACTACAAGTCTTAGGTTGCCAATATTTGAACTAAGAAGTATCTTTTTCCATATGCTGCATTACGTACCTTTCTGGTGTTTAAGTAGAGGGCATTAATTCCCCATGGCCCAAATAAAAAGGGTGCTCACAAAGTACCACACTTGCCTTTCAAGAAAATGGAAAATAAAATTTACCAAACCCAATTTTATCACAGCATGTAGAAATTACTAACAGTAATTAAACATAAAGTCAGGAAACAAACTAAAGGTAAATTAAAGTTTTCCAATAATACACTTTTTCATTAACGTTAGTATTTTTGTTTCCTTTAAGTTTCAAGGAGATAAATAATAAAATTTTGCTCCAATCAAAAGCAGTTGAGAATATCCAACTGCACATCTTATGTACTATGCTTCATTTAAGCTCTGAATAAGAATATAATTCACATCTGACTTAATAATTAGATAATCTCACAGAAGTGTTAGAATTTTTTAATTTTAAAATATACTATGACTGAAATACTTTCTGCCTTATTATCAGCAATATGAGTTTACCAATTGTACAATATAAAGTTTAGATATATTCGTTAAAAGCTGTATATGTGCGTGATATTACAAGGGATTTGTCCTGTCTAAGCTATATATATTTCTAAAAAGTTTAAAATTCGTGCAATTACCATATTTGATATTACTTTGGTAATCAGGGGGAAAATTAACTTTACATATAAAGTGGAAAATTAGGCTCCAAGCCTTAATTCACACTGACGTTCTGAGTGTATGTTCATGCCTGGAATTCCTTCTTAACACTGCAGTACAATGGTAGAAATTCAAAATTATCTACGTGCAAAATTAGGTAATTATGTATTTCACAACAAAATACCACTATGAAGGACTCCTAGGTACATATATGGAAAAGAACTGAAAACAGGCACTCAAATGCTGTACATGAATGTTCATAGCAGTACTATTCACAATAGCCAAAAGGTAGAAACAACCCAAATGTCCATCAACGGATGAATGAATAAACAAAATGTGGTATAATATACATACACTAGAATATTACTAAGCCATAAAGAGGAATATAGTACTAATACATGCTACCAAGTGAATGAATCTTGGAAAACATTCCGCTTTATATAAGTGAAAGAGACACAAAAGGCCACGTATTGTATAATTCCATTCATATGAAATATATAGAATAGGTAAATTCATAGAAACAAGGCAAATTGATGGATGCCAGGTGCCGGGGGGTTGGGATGGGGACAAACTACTTAACAGGTATGGGCTTTCCCGAGGAGTGATGAAAACGTTTTAGAATACATCGAGGCGGTGGTTGCAGAACACTGTGAATGAACTAAATACCACTGAACTGTACGCTTTAAAATGGTTGGTTTTATATTATATGACTTACAGCTCAATTTTTAAAATTCCATTATGAAGCATATAATATAGCTATATTCTAATCAACCTACGGCAGGAATTACTAACAAAATTGTAAACTTAAAATACATTAACTATTTTAAAGCTCTCTACTCCTTATTGTCATAAATAAATCATAATAACATTCATTATCTTTTCCCCCACATATAGAAATTGTGCAATGGATTTAAATAAGCCTTTTATCTTTTAGAGATACGTACTAAAATATTTATGGATGAAATGATACATCAAAGATGGACTTTACAATAATGACAGACAGACAGGAGAGGATTACAGATGAAAGGAGACTGGCCATGAGTTGGTAATTGTTAAAGCTGGATGTTGAACACGTCGGGGTTCATTATGCCATTCTCTCCACATCTGAGTATATGAGTTTTTAATTACTGTGTTAAAAATTAGTAAAATAAGACTTTAAATGGTTTCCTTATACTTTAAGCTATACCTGAGATGGTACTACAAATATTCTTTAGTTGATATAAATCACAATTCCACAAACGTTTGCTGAACTTGCTAAGCACAAATGCATATCAAAATTAGAATCATTTGATAACAAATAAACATTATCTTCCTTAGGATGTTTTGTTTTGCTTCCAGATTTTTTTCACAAATACTAGTTCACTACCAATTATTTCTCAGAAAATTTCATTTTGTAAATGAAGAAAATTAGTAAATTAGTTAAGTGTACCTATTTGGGTTGACACAGAGTGGTAATACTAAAAAACTTCAAGTCTCCTTTCTATGGAATTAATGTTTACAGTTAAAATCATCAGGTTAGCTATTTCCTTTAAAAACAAAATCCAGTAATTGCCATTTTCCAAAATCAAATAATTGCCATTTTCTCAATACCATACTTTTTAAAAAAATCCCTTATTTTTTAGGATGGTGTCTTATTAAATAAATATTAAGGTCTAAAAAGTTTGTAGCCCCAGGGTTTGACTATTATTCTTCAAAAGTCAAACCATAACTTCAGTAAAAATTACAATCAACACAAAAAGACATTAGAAAAAATATATAGCTCTCCCCAAATTCAAACTTTTTAAATGCTCCAAAATTAGCTTTCAACTATCACTTTTACCTTACTTTTCTTACCAACACTATTTTCATGGAATTACATCTACACAATCTCCTCTAATGTCTGACTCAAACTCTTGTCCCAATATTAGCACTCTTCTTCTCTGGCTAATACATTCTTGCCTATTAACTCACAAATTTCTAATTCCTAGGACATAATTTAACCGAAGATACAGTTATTCTAAATGGCCACAGAGGGACTTCCCTGGCTGTCCAGTGGTTAAGACTCCGAGCTTCCACTGCAGGGGGGATCCCTGGTCAGGGAACTAAGATTCCCACATGCCTCGCAGCACGGCCAATAAATAAATTAATGGTCATAGATCAGAATCCAAATTGCCCAAATACCTCTTTTCCACCTCAAGGAGTATTAGCATTCTTCAGCTATCAGAACCAACTGGAGAAAGCAGAAGCACGTAAGAGGAATTAGAAAAGTGTTCTTATCCTAAGGGATTATTTCAACAATTTTCTTTAAAAAGCCCTCTTCTAAAGATACAAACATACTAAAACTGAGGATCTAAACACACCAGAACTAGATCACAGTACCACAGGTAAAGTTCTTATTATATTATAGTTACAAAAGGAAACAAAGAGAGATGAATGGACTTTCATTAAGACCTAATATGCAAGGTCAGATTCTGCCTGCTTGACAGCAGCATTAATGTTTAATTAATGTTATGACATGATATTGGTCAATCTAACAATTAACTGAGGATTTTCCATAAAATTATCTAAAATTCCATTTTGTTTATTGAGATATGATTGACATATAACACCATATTAGTTTCAGGTGTACAATATAATGATTCACTATTTGTATATACAGCAAAATGGTCACCACAATAAGTCCAGTTAACATTCATCACCACACAAATTTAAAAATTTTTTTTCTTTTTCTTTCTTGTGGTGAGAACTTTTTAGATCTACTCTAGTAGCAATTATACAATACAGTATTATTAACTAGAGTTACCATGTTGTACATTACTAAAACCCTGTTTAATTCATTTAGATTTCCAACCTATATCTCTAATTTTGCTAGCCACTGTTTTACTCAAACTTCCAAGTGCAAGTAAGATTTCTACCACTTCCAATCTGTCCTAATCTCCGCAAGCACTTTGACATCTTTACCTGAACATAGTTTGTCTGGAAATCAGAACTACCCAAAATATTTCAAGACGTTTTTTGTTTTGCTAACTTCTACTAATTCTTCTACAAATTTCCTTATCACAATTGCAAAGTTGATTCAGAACAGAAAAAAAAAAAAGGCAAAGATGCACAAGAGAAGAAGAGGATCCACTGAGCTCAGTGAAAAACTAGCCTATGATTCCTGTAATTCAATACTTCAAGTGCCAAACCTACCATCTTTTGTGATCGGGCAAGTCCCCAAATTACAAACATACCTGTTCTTATATTACAACTTGGAACTCAGAGGAAACAATAGTAAAATAGTTGTTAGGTTCCCAGACATGACCCACAAGAGTCTATTCCATGACATTTCTGAACTAGTCTGAGTTCTAGACTCATTCGCATCTGGAGACAGTGTGATATGGAAAGAGCATAGCCTTTGGAGCCTGTCAAGAGTTAGGGAGAAATCCTGACTGCCAATCCCTAACTGTATGATCAAACAAAAATTCATTTAACTTTTCCGAGTGCCAATTTCCTCATCTGGAAGAGAATACTGCCTATCACAGAGTTTTTGTAAGGATTAAAGGTAATACAAATCAACCAGCACAGACTGTGAAAGAGTAGGTACTCAATAAGTAGAAACAAGTTACTCTTCCCTTTTCTATTACCCTCTTCATACATTCTTTTTATCCACTTAGGATACAGAATCAGAAAGTCTGGGTTTGATTCTAGGCACCATCTCATACAAGATATGGGACTTTAGGCTAGGTATTCAATGTCTCTGAACCTCAGATTGCTCATTTGTTTAAAAAAAAAAGAAAGGAAAAATAGATCATAATTATTGTAATAATTAAGTGACATTAGTTTATAAACTGGAATAAACTGTACAGTACCAAAAATGTCAGCTTTTACCTACTCTAAAGCGCTCCCCCTCAAAAAATTATCTGCCTTCCAAGACCACATGGGTATAATGAGCAAATGAATATAAACTGATGTCATGGGTGGAGGAAATCAAGCTAAATTAAGTATGACATCCCCTTCATCTTCCCAGACTTTAGGATATACTTGTTAACCCAAATAAGCCCCTGTTGGCGGAATTCCGGGGAAAAAATTAAATTAAAAAGTTAAGCTGTAAGGAAGACTTTTCTGTCCTTACCCAACCTATGCTGAGAAACCTTTCGTAAGCAGTTTCTACTCCTTTTCACTTAGATCTCCTTCCTATTCCTCAAAATAATTCCCATGACAAAGGCAGTATGGACCCTAAAGTAAGAGCAAAGAGAACTGACCAGATGAACAAACAACTCTTCAAGTTGAAGAGTGACTGTCCTTGACACAATCCACCAGAAAATTCAAACTAAAGGTGGGAAAAGGCAAAGATTTTTCTTTATGTCTACATAAATGTTTATATAAAGTACACACTCTATTTTGAATATTATTTTCCGTAAGAATTTCAAAAGCCCTGTCCTTTTTAAGATAGTGGACTCTTCTGAGAAGTTTTGCTATTAATAATACAATTTAATAATTAAAGTCAACAAGACCAAAAGAGCTAATAAAGTGCTCAAGGACTCAGTTGCACTACAGCCAAAAGAACTTGCCAGCTAAACACCTTACCTGAACTGTACTTCCAAACTGTAGGAAAACAACAAAATGAAAAGTAAATTCTCAGGATAAAAATCACTCAGGCAATAATTTAACTCACCTTGGGTATAAAAAAATTCTCAAAACACAAGTGACCATATACCTTCCCCAAGAGAAGGTATGTTTACATAGGATGTTAGCCCTTATCCAATCGGTCACAGAAGGGATACAGAGAGATCTCAAAAGACATCTAAATGGATATTTCTAGTACTATTTGTTCCCTCTTCACAGCACCACAGCACATCACAAAATCAGCTACCACCACATCAACTTCCACCAAGTGCTCATCATCTTCTGAGCCTGTAAGAGCCTGACCCTGTCTGAGCCTCTTGGGAAGGGAGCTAGTGGCCAGCTTCATGCAGCCCAAAGTTTAAAAGCTTATTACAGTGCTGTGTGTGAATTTCATTCTTCCCCCACCCCCACCCCCCCAGTATTTCTAAATATCTCACTGGTGTCAAGTTTAGGACCACCAAAAAAACTTCGGGCCAGTGACAGTGGATCTTGGCATCATGGTATTAAGATGCTTAAAAGACTACATGAGAAATAACATGATTTATTTAATTAAGGATATAATGAAATTTTAAAGTGCTTCAAAATTACGGTGGCAAGAGGGGAAAAGAAAAGGGTCAGGGGAAAAAAAAAAACTTACAGCACACAACTACCTGAAAAAGAAATAGCCAACAGACAGGTTAAAACACGTTTGCATTGGCCAACACGTAGCAGTTACCACACCATATATTTGTCAAATTTCCCAACATGCAAAACGAAAAGAAGCCACCCCTTTATGAAGTGCCTATCTGCTGACTTCTACAAAGAAATGACTTTTCTAGAAAGAGGGCAATTTAACTTCCTGTGCTCTCCCTCTGACTTTCAAAATCTTTAAAACCTTCAGCAAACTGAGATTCACTTCAATTTTAAGGTTCTTCGTGTGAAGTTGAATAAAATGTGTTTATTTTTAATATCGATAAACTACAGAAAACTTTTCTGCTTGAAAACTATATCCACATTTCTACTAGATTTTAGAATATTTTTTTAAAAGCTAAATATAAAGTTTGCAAAAACAAGTAATACAGTAGATGCGGCAGGCATTCAACAAGTTTATCAGTGGAATTCCTAAAGTAAAACTTGAAAAAATTTATGAGATGAATTCCTAGTAGTGCTACTGAAGATACAATGTTACTAATATGGAAATTGAGAAACATTCAAAATATTCTGAAAACAGTATCTCCTTCTAAAAATAGAGGAAAAGCATCTGCCAACACAGGAACCACTGGTTCTTAAAAATGATAATCACGTGGGATGCATTTCTATAAATACTTTGGTTCTGAACTGCAATAACCCCAGCCTCTGAAAGCACGTTTTGGTCATGCCTTACCACTAACAAGCGAATTTTTGGTGACATTACATTGATATAAAGGACTCTGCTACTTTTATTTGCTTCTACTGCAAACTGTTAGTTTATGCAGTTAAAGATCTACAAACCAAACTACCACACAACATAATTCACTTTCAATCATTAAAATAAAAGCAAACAACCAACCATCTACCATAGATAAGGTCCCAAGAATTTTCTAATAAATTTAGAATGACATATTTGACGTTCTGGTTCTAGCTCGGGGATTCATTCTCTACACGTACTTAGGCTGTAAAGAGAGAAACCTCAGGAAAAAAGCAACCGGCGATTACACCATTCTATTTTAAGTTAAGTTACTTAAGAAGCCAGCAGTTCAAGAACTTTTGGGGAAGAGAGAGTACTGAAGCCATTTTTCCAAGCAGTTAAGGATAATTTGTGCTTTATACTAACGACCGCCCTAACACCCTCTAGAATATATTACGGTGGGGGCGGAAGTGAAAATGATGAGACGTGGAGGGGGGGGAGAGAAAACCCGACTTGAAAGCGGACAGGCAGGCAGACTTACAAACCTTCAATTAACGGAATTCGGAGATTTAACTTCTCTTCTACGCCCTCCCTCGCTCCCCACCCGCTTCCTCCTCTCCTCGAGGGAGGTCTGTGTGATGTGACTCACGACAAATTTTAAAAATAAATAAATAAATAAAAGACACACCCTCTGGGCTGAACTGACATACTCTCGCCCCCACCCACCCTCCCCCGACGCACCCCCCGCTTCTCCTCTCGCTCCTGCCGCTCCTCCCCGAGCCTCGTCCCGGCCCTCTGCTCTCCGCTCGCTCGCCCGGTCCGAGACCCTCGGCCGGCGGAGAGGCGGCGGGGGGCTCCGGGACGGAAGGCCGGCGGGTGGAGGGCGGCCGGGGGGCAGCGCGGCTCGGGGGGCCGAGCCCGCGGGGAGGCGGACGGCAGGGGGGCGCCGGACCGCGGCGGCCGCGGCTCCGGGCTCCCTCGCCCATTTTCTCTCTCCGCTTCTATGGGTTTCAACCACCACGGCCACTTCCTGTATTGCAGCCCGGCCACCCGCTCTCTCCCCGACTGGGGCTGGGGTTGGGGCTGCCGCTGAGGTTAGGCAGTTCCCCACCCCGCCCAGTGGGCTGGTCACTCGGGCGGCCGGCGGCGGGTCCTCGGCCCGGCCGGCAGCGCCCGCCCGCGCGCCCGCGCTCCTCACCTGTATGTAGTTGTTTTCACAGTAGTCCGCCACCCGGGTCAGATTCTGATAACTCTCTATCAGCGCCCTCTTGCCAGACGGGATCTCCTCCTCTAGTAACATCTGCAGCTCTGCCATTTTCCACCCCTCTGCATCGCTTCCTCTCGCGTTAAAGAGACAGAGGCTGCAAGGTCCGCGGAGGTTCCGAGCACCTCACAGCCCGGATACAAACCGCCTGCCCGCCCTCCCGCCTGGTATTGTGGGACGGCACCTCCTCCTCGTCCTCCTCACGCTCTCCACCCGCCTCCACCCACTTCTCGCAGCCTTCCCAAGCTCGTTTTCTCGCGAGCCTTCCTATCCTTCCCTCCCCCTTCCAGCAACCATGGGATTTCCCCCCCCTTTCGCATGGCCTTCTGGGAATTGTAGTCTCTCACTGGGTTGGCCGCCCATCGAAAGCGCATGCGTCCAGGGAACCTCAGAAAAAGACCCAGGAGGAGAGCAATTAAAGAACTTGGAAAGAGGGTGGTGGTTTAAATCCCGAGTTTCTTGACAGCTCCGGGAGATGGCGCCACAGGGTGATTCTAGAGAATGAAACCGGTTCCCCGAGAAGGCTGTGAAGCTTGGCAGAACTTGGTTAACTAGGAAACGCCCTTGAATCAGATACCCATCTGATAAGGATTTAAAAGGACTAGAGTATGGAAAACTCCAAATCTTTACTTCCTCTATCTTCTTAGAGATAACGCGACTCAGGCTTTACTTTCTAAACTTCCTCAATTCACTTAAAATTTGGGCAACACTTGATATTAACAGCTCTATACCAAGCAATGTACTCAACATTGGGGGTACAAGTTGAGTAAGGATACTCTGTACTTACAGACCCACGATTTAAAAACAAACACATATATATATAATCTATAAAAAATATTTACTATGTTGTACACCTGAAACTGGAGTCCCCTTAAAACCATGGTGTCCCTTACTGAGTTTATGATTAATCTCTATCCAAAACTTTATTCATTTCTTTCTCCCCTCTGACCTCAATCCTGTGCTAACACTGTCAGATGACTATAGTTACTGCTGTCAGTAACGTCGTTAATGCACTAAAATCTCTGTTACAGGTATCATCATTAAGGTACAAACTCAGGATGTTTCTCCAGGGCAAGGTGAGCTCACAGACCGTGGACCATGGACCACCTGGCCAGAGAATCATAAACTGGAGACATTCTGACTCCCGAAACCACGATTAAGAAATGTCACAGAAATGTCACAGGGCAACGATTAATCCCAGTTTCTTTGTTCCTCACCTTTAAAACACCCATAACTCAAAGACCAAGCTGGAGTGGGTCTGAGGCTTGTCTCTCACTCACTTGGCTTGGCGCCCTGCAATAAACCCTTACTCTGCTGCAAACTCCCGCTGTCAGAGTTTGGCTTTCTGAGCCATGAGCACACAAGCGCTTTGCTTGGTTACAAAACTAAGATAATACTGTAAATCAACTATACTTCCATTAATTTTTTTTTAATTTTTAAAAATAAAAATTAAACCAAACAATTTTTAGTACTATCGCGTCCTAATCTCTTATTCTTTGACTCTTTGCATGTATCTCCCTACATTTTTTTTTTTCTCCCTACATTTTTGAAGTTTTGTGCAGGTTGTTTCTCTACATCGTGTAAAATCATTGTGCTTTTTAAAAAATCATCAACTGCTTTGGAATAGTCTAAAACACCCTATATTTCAAGCTTTTTATTTCAAGAGAAACATTAAATGCTTTTGATGTAATGGACTATGAAAAGTATTGTCCAAAGGCCGAAAGGAAACTAATTTAAAGATCATTTAAAAGTCCATATTTTCATCTCTCCATGAAGTCATTTAGAATCACAATAACTATAAAAATAATAAGATGACAACCAAATGTTTAAAAATTGACCCATGAATAGGTATTTATTGGATACTGCCTTTACTAGGGGCCATATGATGTTCAGTCTCTACAAGGAAAAATTTATATCTTCTCCTACCTGAAAGAGATAACTACACCCAGTCACCAGATTCTTTTTTTTTTTTTCGGCCGTGCAGCTTACGGGATGTTAGTTCCCTGACCAGGGGTTGAACCCTGGCCGCATTGGAAGCGTGGAGTCCTAACCATTGGACCACCAGGGAATTCCCCCAATCAAGGATTCTAAGGTCCATAAATCAATAAATGACACACTCTCCATAATAATCCAGAATAGACGTAATAGTCTTTCTTTAATACTTGTCATTAATCCAAACATCATTTAATACAAGTTATTGAAATTTGATGTATTCTTGAATCTGGTCTCTACACGAGCCAGATTTAACTATGGGAATCACTAAACTTATTTCCATATACTGATACATTTCAACAACATTGGGGAGTGATTAGGCAGGTGATGCTGCTTTACTCTTTTCAAAGTCCTATTAGATTTCTTTAATGCACACAACTCAGAGATAAATGACCTAAAGATTCTTTTCTATCTTTACCAAATAAGGAAATTTAAGCTTACACAGGTTAAGAGATTTAGCTAATGGCACTGAAAATAGTAGTCAAGTTCTCTGACTTCTAGAACAGAGGTCTTTCTACTATCCAGTTAAAACTTTCTCTTGAAATATTTATGGCTTATATAAAGTCCATTCAATGAAGTTATCCCTCATACCTTTAAGGTGATTGAGTTGAATATGCTATCCTTTGTATTTTTATTTAAAAAAACAACAACTAGTTTCCCTTATAATGATAGTCTGTAATAAGGCAATATTTCCTTTAAAACTAAATAGGATTTGTGGGGATAAAACCATAAAACACCAGCACCATACTGTAGCCATGGGCTTTCAATATTTTTTGACACAATGTGAACCAGGATATATATATATATATATATATATATATATATATATATATATATATATATATACTGGTTTAAAAGTTTCACAAAACTAAGTATGATACTCTGATTTTTCCTATTCTAATTCAATTTATTTAATGCTGGTAAGGACTATGAAATTGATCTCATGATCCACTACAGAAAGATGACCCATAGTTTGAAAACCATTTTTCCCTTCCACTAAAACAAATATGACCCTTTACTAAGCATATATTATCATAAATTTATATTGTCATAAATTTTTTTAAATCAGTTATTAACAGACCTAAAAAAATGTATTAAAAGATTTAATAGAATAAAACTTAGCTAAAGTAAAGGACCTGACTATCTATATCAAAAAAGCTTACGCTGTACAATCTTAATTAAAATCCTAACAGGTTTTTTGTAAAAATTGACAAGGTTTTTCTAAAATTTATCTGAATGCAAAGGCCCTAGTACAACCAAGACAACAGAAAAATGAAGTTAGAGGACATACACTACCAAATTTCAAGATTTACTAAAAAGCTACAGAAATTAGGACAAAGTGGACTTGGTGAAGAACATACAAATAGTTCTTTGGAACAGACACTAATATATGCAGAAACTTATTTTATGACAAAAGTGCCAATGAAATTCAATGGGAGAAAGGATTCTTTTTTCCCAATAAATGTGCTGGAGCCATTGGACATTTGTTTTTTTCATATGAACATTGAATCTACATCACCCAATACTCCAAAATTTATTCAGGATATATCACGGTTCCAAATGTAAAAGGTAAAGCAATAACGCTTCTTCAAGAAAGCATAGAGTAACTGCACAAGCTTGGGATAGGCAAAGATTTCTTAACCAGGATACAATAAGCACTAACAAAGAAAAGAAAAAAAAAAGATAAATTGCTTTTTTTTAGGGTTTTTTGTTTTGTGTATAAATTGCTTTTTAATAAAATGAAAAACTAAGCCATTGTATTCATTTCCTATAGCTGCTGTAAAAAATTACAACAAATTTAGTGACTTAAAACAACACAAATTTATTATCTTACAGCTCTGGAGATCAGAGGTCTCACCTGTTTAAAATTAAAATGTCAGTAAGGCTTTGCTCCTTCCAGATACTCTAGAGGAGAATGCATTACCTTGCCTTTTCCAGCTCCTAGAGGCTACCTGCATCCTTTCACTATGGCCACTTCTTCCATCTTCATGTCAACAGCACAGCATCCTCAGATCTCTTTCTGACTCTGCTTCTGTCATCACAACTTCTTCTTTCTGACTCTGACCATCAACCTCCCTCTTATAAGGATCCTGTGACTACATACATCCCACCTAGATAATCCAAGAAAATCTCCCCATTTCGAGATTGTTAACTTGATTACATCTGCAAAGTCCCTTTTGCCATGTAAGGTAATATACTCACAGTTTGCAGGGATTATGACATGGACATCTTTGAGGGGCCATTAGTCAGCCTACTATAGCCATCATTAAAATTAAAAGTTTGTTCTTGAAAAGACACTATTAAGAAAGTGAAAAGGTAAGCCACAACACATACATTTGAGAGAGGACTTGTATCTGGAATATATTAAAACAAAACAAAACAAAAAAGCTCCTCCAAGTCAATGGAAAAAAAAAAAGACAATTAAAAAAAAAAAAGGACAACTGAAAGTAAAAAAGAAGATGACAACGGCACTCCACAAAAGGCCAATAAATATATGAAAAGGCACTCAACTCATTATTTATCAAGAAAATGCAACTTAAAACCATAGTAAGATAACTATACTCCACCAGGATGCAGTGTAAAATTTAAAACACTGTACTACATACCCTTTAGAATGGCTAAAATAAAAAAGTCCTGACAATAGCAACTGCTACTCACAATGTAGGGTAATGGGACTTTCATATATTACTGGCTGTAAAATGCTATAGCCACTTTGGAAAACAGTTTAGTAGTTTCTTATGAAGCCAAACATATACTTAATAAATAAGCTAGCAGGGACTTCCCTTGTGGTCCAGTGGTTAAGACTTCACCTTTCAATGCAGGGGATGAGGGTTCGAGCCCTGGTTGGGGAACTAAGATCCCACATGCCTCGAGGCCAAAAAACAAAACAAAAATAATAATAATAATAACCTAGCAATCCTACTCCTAGATATTTACCCAAGAGAAACAAACACTAATGTTCACACAAAAACCATGTGAGTGTTTATAGTAAAAACATTAAAAGCTGGTAACAACTCAAATGTCCTTCAGCCAGTTACTGAATAAACAAATGGTACATCCAAACAATAGACCACTATTCAGCAATAACATGCAATGAACTATATATACACACAAAGTCTTAGATGAATCTCAGATGCATTTTGCTAAGTGAAAGAAGCCCCCCTCCACCTCAAAAAAAGACCAACAGTACCTCATGTTGGCATAATGTATCGCATCTAGCACACACTCACACACACACACACACACACACACACACACGAGAGTACATACATGAGTATACAAGTGTAAAAGGGCACAATCACTTTGGAAAACTGTTTGGCAGTACCTGTTAAAGTTAAATATACACCTCCTTGAGGTCCAACAATTCACTCCTAGGTATTTATTCAAGAAAAATAAGTATATATGTCCACAAAAGGATATGTACAAGAATGCTCAAAGCAACTTTATTCATAACAGGCAAAAAATAGAAACAACACAAAAGCCTACAAACAAGAGAAAGGAGAGCTAAATGGTGGTATATTCATATAATGGAAAACTATGCAGCAGTAAAAGGACCAAACTACTGATAAACACAACAACGTGGATGAATGCATCGCTAAATGCACTCTCAGAGGTGAAAGTTTTATCAAGTGAAATTAACCAGACATAGAGTGCATCCTATATGATTTCATTTCTATGAAGTCCAAAAACAGGCTAAACTTATGGACGATGACAAAAATCAGAATCGTAGTTAACTGTTATAAGGGATAGACTGGAAAGGAACATGAGGAAATCTTCTGGGGTACCAGGAATATTCTATGTCTATTCACCACCTGGTTGGTGGTTACAGGGTTGCATATGTAAATAAAAAATCATCAAGTTGTACTCTTAAAAGTAGTGTGCTTTACACAATTTAATGTATGTATATTATATCTCATTTTTTAAATGAATAAAGAAAAAAATATTTTTAAAAAAATCTCACCTATAAAAAGGAAAAATCAACAGACAATATGAAAAACAAAACATATATATCTTGGCAAATTTATTGAACTTTAAGGATAAAAAATAAAGGAATGTTCTAAAGAAAAAGTAGGTTACCACCAACAGAAAAAATATCAAGCCAACCTTTTCCTCTGCAACAGATGTCAAAAAACAATAGAACAAAGTCTATAAAATCCTGAAATGAAATTAATGTGATTCAGTGATTCTTTACCTAGTGTGGAAGATGAAAACATCTAAATAGAAAGTTAGATATAGTTCATCATAGATATCTGAATTGGATTAATATAAATAAATGGTTGTTAGAATATCAAGGATGGAATGAAAAAGCTTAACAACTACCAAAGAGAACAGACAGATTTTTCTACAAAAGAATGAAAATTAGCAGAGCTCTTATCAACAATAATAGATACAAGAGATAAAGGAGTTATTTCCTGGGAGTGCTGAGTGAAAATAACCCTCAACCTAGAATTTAAACCCAGCTAAGTACCATTCCAAGGATGACATGGTTCAGACATAGAGGAGAGTTTACCACCCAGAAACCTTAAATTTAATAAATATATATTTTAATGCAGACAGAAAATGTGGAACAAAAGAAACAATAAAAATGAAATTCACTGGTGAATTTGATTACCTATGGATTAACAGAATAAAGTTTTTTCAAGTTAAAAAATCAACTAGGAAAAAAAAAAATTAACTAGGGACTTCCCTGGTGGCACAGTGGTTAAGAATCTGCCTACCAATGCAGGGGACATGGGTTCAAGCCCTGGTCCGGGAAGATCCCACATGCCACGGAGCAACTAAGCCCGTGTACCACAACTACTCAGCCTGCACTCTAGAGCTCTCGAGCCACAACTACTGAGCCTGTGTGCCACAACTATTGAAGCCCACGCGTCTAGAGCCCGTGCTCCGCAACAACAGAAGCCACCACGTGAGAAGCCCGTGCACCGCAAGGAAGAGTAGCCCTCGCTCACGGCAACTAGAAAAAGCCTGCGTGCAGCAACAAAGACCCAACACAGCCAAAAAAATTAAATAAATAAATAAATAATAATAAATTAATTTAAAAAATTAACTATCTGGGATTTTTCGTGTTTTTTTTGGTTTTTTTAAAATTTTATTTTATTTATTTATTTTTGGCTGCACTGGGTCTTCGTTGCTGCGCGCAGGCTTTCTCTAGTTGCGGTGAGCGGGGGCTACTCTTCGTTGTGGAACGCGGGCTTCTCATCATGGTGGCTTCTCTTGTTGCGGAGCAAGGGCTCTACGCACACGGGCTCAGTAGTTGGGGCTTGCGGACTCTAGAGCTCAGGCTCAGTAGTTGTGGCTCATGGGCTTAGTTGCTCCGCGGCATGTGGGATCTTCCAGGACCAGGGCTCTAACCCCTGTCCCCTGCATTGGGAGGCAGATTCTTAACCACTGTGCCACCAGGGAAGCCCATCATATGGTATTTTAAGAGAAAAATAATCCAGTTATACATTGCTTAGACGAGACACTTACAAAAGCCATACTGAAATAAAGGGATAGAAAAATATTTACTGAGCAAAAACTGTTATAGAAATATGTCAAATTAATTACAATCAAGGCCAAAAAACATTACAAAGAATACAAGAGGGCATTAGATGATAATAATAAAAGGAACAATGCATCAAGAAGATAAGTAATTATAACTTTGTAGCAGCCAACATCACAGACTTTCAATATATAAACCAAAATCTTTTTTTTTTTTGGCCACACGGCATGCCGGCTCATAGTTCCCCGGAAAACCAGGGATCAAACCCGTGTCCCCTGCAGTGGAAGCCCAGAGTCCTAATCACTGGACCGCCAGGGAAGTCCTTAAACCCAAATCTTTACAAGGAAAAACTGACGTATCAACAACCATAAGTGGAAGATTTCTTCTTATTTTTACATTTTTTTTCATAAATGGAAGATTTTAACACATTCTTATCAGAGACCAAGGAAGCAAGCAAAAAGTTTATATAAAATATTTTAACAATAAAATTAACAAAAAAGCACAGATGATCAATATTAGTTATGAAAAAGAGGACATAGCACAAATTGCAATGACAAAAAGTAAGAAATTTGCACACTTTCCAGAGTGACTAGGTTGAATAATAAATATCAGTTCTATCTGTATTTCCTTCAGTTTAATTGGTTGGGAGGAAGGGGGTGGAGACAATTTGTTTGAACCAGTTAATGTTCTTTATTTGTGCAGGGATGCCGGTTTCAAACTATGTCCTAAAAGATATTTTAATTTGAGATTCAAAATCCTGTGCCTCACTGAAACAGGTCACAGACCTAAATGAAAGAGCTAAAACTGTAAAATTTCTACAATAAAATGTGGGACAAAATCTTAGTGTACTTGGGTTAAGCAAAAACTAAAAAGGATGTAAAAACATGAAATATGAAATTTAAAAATGAGAAACTGGATTTCATGAAAATTAAAAACATTTGCTCCTAAAATGACATCTTTAACAAAATGAAGTATAGCATGGTGACTATAGTTAATAATATCATACTGCATATTTGAAAGAGAGTAGCACTTAAAGGTCCTCATTACACACACTAAAGTTTTGTAACTATGCATGGTGACAGATGTTAACTAGACTTATTGTGGTGATCATTTCGAAATATATATATATCAAACCATTATGTAGTACACCTGAAACTAATATAATGTTATATGTCAGTTATAACTCAATAATAAATAAATAAAACAAAATGAAAAGGCAAACCACAGACTGGAAGAAAATATTTGCAAAACAAATATTTAATAAAGGAGTTGTATCCATTATATATAAAGAACTCTTACAACTCAATAATAGGATAACAAACCAATTTTTTTACAGGCCAAAAGATTTGAAGAGACACTTCACCAAAGAAGACATACAATGGCAAAAAAAAAAAACCCACCCACACACACACACAAAAAACACAGAAAGATGCACAATGCCATTAGTTATTAAGTGAAGGAAAACTTAAACCACAATAAGATACCACTACATAACCGATAGGATGACTAAAATTTGGATGTGGACCAAATGTGGCTCTCATACATCACTAGTGAAAATGCAAAATGGTAAGACCACTTTGGAAAACAATTATGTAGTTTCTCATAAATGTAAAACACACTTATCTTATGATCCTGCAATTCCACTCCCAGGTAATGAAAACATGTCCACAGGAAGACTTATAAGCAAATGTTCAAAACAGCCAAAACCTGAAAAGAACCATATGTCCATATAGATAAACTGATTGTAATATAGCCACATAATGGAGTACTACTGAGCACTAAAAAGGAACAAACTGATACACACAACAGCATGGATGAATCACAAAAGCATTATGCTCAGTGAAAGAATATACACAAAAGACTACATACTGTATGATTCCATTTATATGAAATTTTAGAAAAGGCAAAAAAAAAAAACTACAGTGATAGAAATCATATCAGACTTTGCCAGAGGCCGGAAGAGGGATAGGGGAGTGACTCCAAAGAGACACAAGTAAACTTTTAAGGGTGATGGAAATGTTCTACATCGTAATTGTAGTGGGGGTTACATGAAAATATACATTTGTCAAACCTCATGGAATTGCACATTTAAAATTTGTGAGTTTTATTGCAACTAAATTACATCTAACTGAAGATGACCCCAGAAAGTACAGGCAGGAGAAAAATCCCTTGCTTCGAATATTAGAGAACAGGAAAAAGTTACATATTTTTGTTGCCTTTGACATATGATGAAAAGTCATACAATCCAAAAAGACAGCTTGCCTTTCCCAGTAGTAAGGGTGACTAAATGCTCAAGAGTTAACATTAAGTATTATAGGTACACATTGTGACACTAAATTATGAGCATGATGCCAACTTTTGAGAGTCCAACTTCTCTCCCAACATGTGCACTTTTATGGTATTTAATGCTTCAGTATTTTTTTAATGTTAATATTTTACTTTATTTATTTAGGCTGTGCCGCACAGCATGCAGGATCTTAGTTTCCCAACGAGGGATCAAAGTTGGGCCCTCAGCAGTGAAAGCACGGAGTCCTAACCACTGGACCACCAGGGAACTCCCTGATTTAGTATTTTTCTGTGGGGTTATTTTTTTTTCAAATAAATCTCAACAGAATAAAGAATAACAGTATTAAATTTGATGGATTCCTTGGGCTCCAGTTGAAAATCAGACATTGTACGTTTCATTTCATGGATGTCTAGTCAAGCTAATCATTTTGGTCATGAAAAACAGTTTGTAACTGCAAATTCTGCACATGTGCTTGAAGAGAAATTGAAATTTCATGTATTCCACTTCGAAATAGCAGATTGCTGACGATCATAAAGACCTTAGTTCAGAGGGATGAAGAGACATGCCAGGCAAAATCATAATTTGGACTATCTTGTTATCTGACACACAAGGAGGGACACTGCATACACTTAGAGAACCTCAGACTCCTGGGAAGCTAATTCACAATATTGCATCCCAGGATACTAAACTGGAAGTTAGTGGTCAGCAAACCAGAATGTAGAGGAGCAATGTGGTACAGCGGACAGAAACCAGGAGTCAGGCAACCAGGGCTCTTCTCCCCCATCCCCAGGGTCCCCATCCACTACACTATGTGACATGATCATGTTCTCAAAAAAAAAAAAAAAAAAAAGGAGAGGGGAATGTATTAGTCATGTATTAGTCTACTCAGGCCACCATAACAAAATAACCACAGATTATGTAGCTTAAACAACAGAAATTTATTGCCTCACGGTTCTGGAGGCTGCAAGTCCAAGAACAAGGAGTCAGTAGGTTTCTCCTGAGGCCTTTCTCCTTGACTCGAAGATGGCCATCTTCTCACTTTGTTCGCACGCGGCCTTTTCCCTGGTGTCTCTCCGTGTATCCTAACCCTCATCTTTTGATAAGGACACCACTCGTATCGGATTAGGGTAGGACCCTGTGACCTCATTTAACCTTAGCTACCACTTTAAAGGCCCTACCTCCAAATACATTCACAGTCTAAGGTACTTGAAGTTAGGACTTCAACCTATGAATTTTGGGGGGGACACAATTTAGTCCATTACAGGGAATTAACTAACATCCTAAGATTCTACAACCCTCAATTATTACCTTGCCTTGTTTCTTCTCAAATTAACAGTACCACCCAGGAATCCCCAGAAAAGGAAGGAGGGTTAATAGGACACTCTGTTTGAACAGTTTAGCAAGACAAGAAGATTTCAGGGGATGAAATGAACTGTAAACACTCCAAATTTTATTATAGTTGATGGTGGGTGTCTTTTTATGCAGAGTCATGACATTTGTAGGAGGTCAAGCCCATCTGCCAGTTTTCAGGCAGGCCTGATTCTTTTAACACAGAAAGATCTTTCTTGGACCCATTAAGCCAAGCCAGTGTTATCTTAGTGTGGAGCAAGCTGTTATCATGAAATAATTAAAAATTAGCAATGGCTAAAAATGAAAGGCACCTGGGGTGCTTGGGGAAAAAATATACCCTTTAATTGAAATCTCATGTTGTGTTTTCTTCTTTTCCAGAAGCTGCAATATTTCCAGCATGATTTGAATGAATTAATCGCTTGTTAATTTTGGAAGCTGCTGAACTGACACAACCTCCTCCACTTCCCTCTCTCAACTTCAGGAGGATGCTGCACATGCCTGCGACAATCAGAGCAGTTGACCTCGCCAGCAATAACAAGCGTCACTTTCTTTGAACCTAGTGGCGAACTGGGCACTAGCAACGGCCCTTCCCTGAACTTTGTCCCTCTAACCCTTCCGGTGGTTTTACCAATCCCTTATTGTTGGAAATATCTAGAGTAATTTCTCTTTCCCTGACTAATACAACTGAACAAAATGACATTTAAAAAGTCTAAAGACAGGGACTTCCCTGGAGGTCCAGTGGTTAAGAATCCACCTTCCAATGCAGGGGACGCAGGTTCGATCCCTGGTCAGGGAACTAAGATCCCACATGCCGAGGGGCAACTAAGCCCGTGTGCCACAACTACTGAGCCTATGCGCTCTGGAGCCACAACCAGAAAGAAGCCCGCTCGCTGCAACAAAAGATCCCGCGTGCTGAAATAAATATATAAATAAATAAATAAAAGTCTAAAGGCAAATGATAATTCATGTAAAGTTAGTATTTCTTTAGTTGGAAGTTACAGAAAACAACTCAAGATACCATAAGAAAGAAAAAGGGAAAAGGGGAGGAAAAAAGAAAAAGAAAAAAGGATTACATTACGAAAATTCAGGCTTACTCATAGAACTCAAAAACAGAAATGCAGTCAGTCCTAAATAAGTACTAGTACTAATCATGGAGATTCCTCAGTAAATTAAAAATAGAATTATCATACGATCCAGAAATCCCACTTGTAGGCATACACCCAACAGAATTGAAGGCAAGTAGCTCAGAGATATTTGTATACCCATGTTCATAGGAGCATTATTCAAAATAGCTAAAATGTGGAAGGAAGTGTCCATCAATGGATTAAAGGATAAGCAAAATGTGGTATATACTTACAGTGGAATATTTTCGGCCTTAAAAAGGAAGGAAATTCTCTGATATGTTACAATATAGATGAACTTTTGTTTTTTTTTTGGCCGCGCAGCATGTGGGATCTTAGTTCCCTGACCAGGGATCGAACCTGTGCCCCCTACAGTGGAAGTGTGGAGTCTTAACCACGGGACCGCCAGGGAAGTCCAACATGAATGAACCTTGACGACATTTTGCTAAGTGAAATAAGCCAGTCACAAAAAGACAAACACTATGTGATTCCCCTTATATGAGGTGCTTAGAGCAGTTAAAATGATAACGACAGAAAATAGAAGGGTGGCTGCCAGGGACTGGGGAGAGGGAAGAATGGGGAGTTATTGTGTACTGGGTAGAGAGTTTCAGTTTTACAAAATGAAAAGAGTTGTAGGGGTAGATGGTGATCTTGGCTTTACAACAGTGTTAATGTGCTTACTGCCACTGAACTGTGCACTAGAAAATGATCAAGATGGAAATCTTTGTTATGTTTATTTTCCCACAATAAAAAAGAAAGAAAGGAAGATCTCACATCAGTAACCTAACTTGTCATGTTAGGACACTGGAAAAGGATGAGTAAACTAAATCATCCTAAGTAAAGAAGAAGGAAGGAAATAACAAATATTAGAGGAAAAAAAAAAGCTTCAGTCATTTATACTCAGTCAGCAAGTCTGTCCCTTTAGTTGCATCCTTGCCTGTCGTGAATATTTTTGGTGTTTATACTTTTGGCCAGTATACTGAATGGAGAATGGCATTTCATTATTTTAATCTGTATGCTTGAGTATCTCTTCGTATGTTTATTATTTATTGATTAGTCAGATTTCCACTTTTAAAAACTGCCCGTTCAAGTCCACTGCACTTTTTTGTATTAAGTTGTTCACTTTCTCTTATTGATTTGTAGATTCTCCTCATATGTTAAGGATATTAAATGGGTTACAACACCTTGTATGACTTTACAATTACTTTAGTCTTTGCTTATGGTATTTTGCCATGCAAAAGCAAAACATAAAAACAAAGAGAAAAAAATGTGTTCAATAAATATAAGCATTTCTGATCAAAACTGTTGTTTGCCCTCGCAAATCTGTTCTTCCCTTCCTACTGTTCACTAGGTCATCCAAGTAAACTACATTTCTCAGCTTTCCTAAGAGGCTAGATGTGGCTGCAGGATGAAGTTTGTACCAACGGGATTGAGGGGAAGGGATATATAAAATTTCTGACTCACTTGTTTCAGGGACTTATCTCTGGACTCACCTCCTGGCTTTCCTTAGCACCAGCTGTCAATGGTGGAATCCAAGCCTTTTTAGACTGAGTGCAGTTAAACTCCTTTATGGACAGTTGTGTTCTTATAAGCTGAGATTAAATAAACTGTCCACCGAAGACTTTCTACTACCAAAACAATTTAAAGAGTCCAGTACAGCTGATGTGAATTCAAGAATAAGACTCAAGGACTTCCCCAGTGGTCCAGTGGTTAAGAATCCACCTGCCAATGCAGGAGACACGGGTTCGAGCCCTGGTCCGGGAAGATCCCACATGCCGCGGGGCAACTAAGCCTGTGTGCTACAACTACTGAGCCTGCGCTCTAGAGCCCGCATGCCGCAACTACTGAGCCCACGTGCTGCAACTACTGAAGCCTGTGCGCCTAGAGCCCGTGCTCCGCAACCAGAGAAGCCCGCGCACCGCAACGAAGAGTAGCCCCTGCTCGCCGCAACTAGAGAAAGCCGGCACACAGCAACGAAGACCCAACACAGCCAAAAAATAAATAAATAAATAAATATTCAATTTTTTAAAAAAAGAATAAGACTCAATCTTTGTTAGTGTGTCTAATTTGTTATCTTGACAGATATGAATCCCATAAAATAATAAAGGCATAAATTTACTATATTTTGCCTCTAGATTGTATGTTGTTTTATTTTGGCAAATTGCAAGTGTGGATATCTTAGGCCAATACTCTACACATGATGCAGAAGAATTTTAGACTCAACTATTCCACTACTGGCCAGAATTACACTCTTTTTCATTTTCATAGAGAATCAATATGGAATACTTCAAAAATGTTTGCAAGAATTCAATTATAATCCTATAATTTTAAAGAACACCAGTGTTTTTCATTAGAAAATTAGTTAATATCTCTAACTATGATCATAACATCAATAAAATGGATCATGACCAGGATTTTTAAAAATAAAAAAGAGGAGACAATTTTAGAGTATATAACACAAGTATTATTTAATGAAAATTTTGTTTTAAATAATATATGTATAAGAGTATTCCGTGGTGATGGAAAACACATTTCTTACTTGGAAACCTAGTCTGAAAAGTTTGTAAAATGCTTGGACCACCAGATCAAGTCGATGGAGATGTCCATATAAGAGCAACACTTTGATATCAACCCAAGGAGCAGGGTAAATAGGAATGTAGTCCTAATAGTCCTATAAGTGTTTTGAGCAAACAGTATCCTTTTTTTTCAGATTTTATTTATTTAGTTTAATTTGTAAGACATTCACATGGTTTAATATTCGAAAAGCTCAAAAAAGTATGCATTGAGAATCACACCTGATTCCTAGTAACCAACCCCAGAGGCAACAAATGTTATTAATTTCTTATAGGCCTTGTAGCTCTTCTATGCCCATAAAAACAAAATTTTTACCTAAATAGTACATAGTGTTCTGCCTTCTTTCTTTTTTGTTCATTTAACCATATCTCAGAGATCATTCCATATCATACATTAAAACTGCCCCGTTATTCTTTATGGTATTTTACCGATTGGATGGGTCATAATTATTCACTCAGTTCCATGTGGAAGGACATTTAAATTTTTTTCAAACTTTATCACCACAATACTGCAGTGAAGAGTTTTTATTTTACATAAGAAAATATAGCCCTATATGTTATCAAAATATATTTAAGGGAGTTCCCTGGCAGTCCAATCGTTAGGACTCGGCGCTTTCACTACTGTGGCCTGGGTTCAATCCCTGGTCGGAGGAACTAAGATCCCACAAGCTGCTCAGCACATCCAAAAACAAAATAAATCAAAACATATTTAAATGTTACTATTACTTAAACGGTTTGGTAATGGCACATGGATAAAGAGACAAAAGAAAAAGAATAGAAAGTCCAGAAAGAAGCCCCCAAGTATAATAGGAACTAGTTTGTTCATTCCTTTGCTTGTTTAAGGCAAATCCATTTACCCGTCTGAAACACACTGGCTTATTCTGAAGGAGAACAGTCCAACCTTTTAGTTCTGACTAATCCTGGATGAAAACAGTTTAGTGGATTTGGCTTTGCTGAATAAACACAAAGGGCTGAGTTATAAAAAAAAAAAAGATTTGCATTGCAAAATTAAGTTCTGTGAAGTAGGATTTCTCCATTTTCCACCGTTTACACATTTTCCAAGGGCATATAATTTATAAAGTTGAGTTTTTATTGTGACAAAATATATATAACATAAAATTTACTGCTTTATTTTTAAGTGTACAGTTCAGTACTGTTGAGTATATCCACAATGTTGTACAACCATCACCGTTGTCCATCTCCAGAACTTTTTCATCTTCCCAAAGTGAAATTTTATACCCATTAAATAATAACTCTCCATTCACGCCTCCACCCAGCCCCTGGCAACCAGCAGTCTACTTTCTGTCTATATGAATCTGACTACTCTAGGTACCTCGTGCAAGTACAATATTTGTCCTTCTGCGACTAGCTTATCTGGCTTAGCATAATGTCTTCAAGGTTTATCCATGTAGCACGCGTCAGAATTTCCTTCATTTTTTTAAGGCTGAATCATATTCCATCGTATGTATGTTCCACATCTTGTTTATCTACTCATCTGTTCATGGACAATGGGGTCCACCGTTTGGGTCTTGTCACTAGTGCTGCTATGAACATGACTGTACAAACATATGTCTGAGTTTCTGCTTTCAAATACATGTCCAGAAGTGAAATTACTGGGTCATATGATAATTCTAATCTTTTTTAGGGTTTTTTTGGTCACGCTGCAGGGCTTGCAGGATCTTAGTTCCCTGACCAGGGACTGAACCCAGGGCCTTGGCAGTGAAAGTGCAGCATCCTAACCACTGGACCGCCAGGGAATTCCCTGATAATTCTATATTTAATTTTGTGAGGAACTGCCATACTGTTTTCCAGAGCAGGTGTACTACCTTACATTTCCACCAGCAATACACAATGGTTCCAATTTCTCCACATCCTCACCAATACTGCTATCTTCTGTTTTTTTTGATAATAGCTATCCTAATGTGATGTGACGTGGTATCTCATTGTGGTTTTGATTTGCATTCCCCAACTGATTAGTGATGCTGAGCGTCATTTCATCTGTTCATTGGCTACCTGCATATCTTCTTTGGAGAAATGTCTATTCAAGTCCTTTGTACATTTTTAAGTCTGTTTTTTGTTGTTGCTGCTGGGTTGTGGGAACTAGTATTTTTAAAGGGGGCATTTCAAATCGGGGGGGAAGAGATGAATTATTCAATAAGCAATGTGGAGCAACAGGGTAAAATTCTACAAAATTAAAATTTGTTACACTTCTCATATTTGCTTTTTTTAAGGGAAATAAAATATTCAGATAAAAATGTAGACCCTTGTGTACCATAACCAGTCCCTCCACCCACCAAGGCAATCACTAGCATGAATTTAGTGTTTATCTTTCTATTGAAAAATATTATACATATTACATTTGTATAAATAATTTATAATTCTGTTTTTTGTGTTTTATATATACTACAAATTTTTTTTCCACTTAACATTATATTCTTGTGATTCACAGTCAAATATGGTCCATCCCTTTTTCATCACTGTATAGTATCTCATTGTTTAAATGTTCCACACTTTATTATGCATTCTCCATTTGAAGGTATTTTGGTTGTTTCAAGCTGTTTACTATTGCAAACAGCTTTCTGATGTTTATATTTTTATATTCAGGAAGTTTGGATGGACAAATAGACCAAACAAGTCTGGTGCTGGTATTCATGATGTCATCAAGGACTCAGGCTCCTCTTCTCCTTGATACATGACTCTTGTTATATATGGGGTAAGATAGCTGCTATACCTCTATCCATTTCAACAACTTTTCATTAAGAAGAAGGATGAGGGTAAAAGGCAAAGAGGCAAGCCAACTAAATCTCTACCTGTAAAAAATCTTTCACAGAAGCACTATCCAGCAACTGCCATTATACTCACAGACCAGAACAGTGACACATGGCTACCTTTAGCTGTAGGAGAGTCTAGGAAATTGAGTTCTTAGCTTTTTATAACCTCCATAGAGACAAGGGAGAAGGGAGTTGGATATAGAGACTATCACTCAACATATGTGTTGAGGGACTTCCCTGGTGACGCAGTGGTTAAGAATCCACCTGCCAATGCAGCGGACATGGGTTCGATCCCTGGTCCGGGAAGATCCCACATGCGGCAGAGCAACTAAGCCCGCGAGCCACAACTACTGAGCCTGTGTGCCACAACTACTGAAGCCCGAGAGCCTAGAGCCTGTGCTCCGCAACAAGAGAAGCCACCGCAATGAGGAGCCCGCGCACAGCACAAAGATCCAATGCAGCCAAAAATAAATAATTAAAATAAATAAATAAATTTATATTAAAAAAGTATGTTGAAAGATTTTTTTCCAAATCGGTAGCATGCTTTTAGTTTTATATATATATCTTCTTTCACACCAAAGTTTTCAATTTGGATGTAGTCAAACATATTGTAGACTGAATGTTTATTCTGCCCCAAATAATTCATATTCTGAAACTCTAGTCCCCAGTGTGATGGTTTTTGGAGGTGGGGACTTCAGGACGTAATTAGGTTTTGATTAGTTCATGAACTTGGGGACTCTCATGATGGGATTAGTGCCCTTATAAGAAGATGAAGAGAAAGAGCCCTCTCTCTCAATGAGCATTCATCACACTGAGGAAAGGACAGCAAAAAGGCTGCCACCTGCAAGCCAGGGAAGGGGCTCTCACCAAGAACCCCAGGCAGCTAGTACCCTGATCTTGCATTTCTCAGCCTTCAGAATTGTGAGAAATAAATGTCTGTTGTTTAAGCCACTCAGTCTGTGGTATTTAGTTAATGCAAGCCTAAGCTAAGACAAGTATCCATATGTTCTTTTCACAATTCTATTTTGGGGGGCTTGTTATGTAAACCTTTCCTTAACACTTAATCATAAACAAGACCACTGTGCTGCATGACTTCGGGGGCATCAACTAATATCCATTAAAACACGAATGGTACCCTCTGGTGTTGTGCAATGCAGCAGCTGTTTTATTTTTCTTCTAAGAACTTTTTTTTATTAATTAATTTTATTTTTGGCTGCGTTGATAAATTTTGATAATTTTGCCCATTGATAAATTTCATTATTCTCCATAAAGGTATTACACATTTTTTGTTCCTAGTACTTTGGAATGTATTGCTGTTGTCAATATGTTTCTATTACACTTTCTAATTGATTAGTGTTGGTTTAAGGGATCATTATTGATTGACCTTTTGTTCAGCTGAACACTTTCTTCACTGTAATAACTGTTGCTTCCTCTAATTTTTTTTTTTTTTTTTTTGGCTGCGCCTCACGGCTTGTGGGATCTTAGTTCCCTGACCAGGGACTGAACCTGAGCGTCAGCACTGAGAGTGCCAAGTCCTAACCACTAGACCGCCAGGGCATTCCCTCCCCTAAATTTTCTACGTGGACAAACATATCATCTGCAAATAATGGAAGATTCACTTTTTCTTTCCTGATTCTTATATCTTATTCATATTTTTCTTGTCTTGTTGCATTAGCTAAGAATGTCTTATCGTCTAAGAATTTGTAGTTTTGCTTTTTATTTTTTTTATTTAAAATTTTTAAAAATTTATCGTATTTACTTATTTTTGGCCATGTTGGGTCTTCGTTGCCGCGTGCAGGCTTTCTCAAGTTGCGGTGAGCAGGGGCTACTCTTCATTGTGGTGCGCGGGCTTCTCATTGCGGTGGCTTCTCTTGTTGTGGAGCACGGGCTCTAGGCGTGTGGGCTTCAGCAGTTGTGGCTCGCAGGCTCTAGAATGCAGGCTCAGTAGCTGTGGCACACGGGCTCGAACCCATGTCTCGTGCATTGGCAGGCGGATTCTTAACCACTGCGCCACCAGGGAAGCCCCTAGTTTTGCTTTTTATATTTAAGTCTTTAATCTATCTGGCCTTGACTTCTGCATTCCAATATTAGAAAACTATAGATTTTGTATATTTATCTCAAATTATTCATCTTATTGAACTCAAATTAATTTTAATAGCATTTTAGCTTATTCAATATTATTTTTCTAGACAATTCTATTATCCAAAAATAAAAATTTTGTCTCTTCCTTTCTTATATTTATGCCTCATTTCTTTTTCCTCTTTGGCTGTCTTTCAGAAGTATGGCTGGTATCTTTATCCATTCAGTCTGCCATAATAAAATACCATAGACTGGGTGGCTTAAACAACAGAAATTTATTTCTTACAGTTCTGGAGGCTGAGAAGCCCAAGGTCAAGATGCTGGCTTATAGGTAGGTACTTTCTTTCTATGTCCTCACATAGTGGAGAGAAAGAGCTCTGGTGTCTCCTCCTCTTCGTATAAGGGCACCACCCTATTGGATTTGGGTCCCACCCTTATGACCTCATTTAGCCTTTATCACAGGCCCTATCTCCAAATACAATCACATTGGGGGTTAGGGCTTCAACATATGAATTTTGGGGACACAAACATTCAGTCCATAACAGATGGTATTTCCGAATAACAGCCAAGGTTCGGTTTTTGTATTTTCATTTTCTCTTTTTATTTAGGTTAGATTTAAAAAAAATTTTTTTCCTTGTGATGAGAACTCTTTTTTAAAAAATATTTATTTATTTATATTTATCTTGGCTGCGCCAGGTCTTAGTTGCGGCATGTGGACTCTTAGTTGTGGCATGCATGTGGGATCTAGTTTTCCAGCCAGGGATTGAACTCCAGCGCCTACATTGGGAGCATGGAGTCTTACTCACTGGACCACCACTGAAGTCCCTGTTAGATTTTTTAATGTTTATCTTTCTATATATTTCTGGAATAAAATTTGGCCACTCCAAGTAATAATTATAATAACTGTGGTGAATTTGTATTGGGTCATCATTCTTAGAGAAGCTAGAACTGTATCTCCCAGATGAATTTTTAAAAATTTTTATTTATTTTATTTATTTTTGGTTGCGTTGGGTCTTCGTTGCTGTGCATGGGCTTTCTCTAGTTGCGGCGAATGGGGGCTGCTCTTCGTTGTGAGGCATGGGTTTCTCGTTGGGGTGGCTTCTCTTGTTGTGGAGCACGGGTTCTTGGTGTGCCGGCTCAGTAGTTGTGGCGCATGGGCTTAGTTGCTCTGCGGCATGTGGGATCTTCCCAGACCAGGGATTGAACCCCTGTCCCCTGCATTGGCAGGTGGATTCTTATCCGCTGCACCACCAGGGAAGTCCCCTCCCAGATGAATTTATGTGAGGTTTGGCAGGCAGAAGTGAAGCAGCTCTGAAGGATACCAGGCATGGAGTAGCAGCTTGACACACAGCTTCTCTGAGTCTTAGGTCAGGCATGAGTTCAGCTCCATGGAGACTGGTACCATTTTGTTCTGAAGGTTATATGCACATCACTGAATTTAGAAGCAGTGAGAGATAACATAGGATTCAATTTGTCCTCATTGGTTTCAGTTTGTGCTTAGGGGTCTCAGTTTCCTCTTCAGTCCTTCACACCAGTTCCTGACTATAAGATATGCTGACCTATAGCCATTTTAGCCTCACCTCCAGAAACAGAGGCAAAGTGTTCCAAAGGCCTCTTTATCAGCTCCCACAGTTATGTAAACTCTAATCCCCGTAATTGCTCTCTTATACCGGGCTTCCCTGGTGGCGCAGTGGTTAAGAGTCCGCCTGCCAATGCAGGGGACACGAGTTCGAGCCCTGGTCCAGGAAGATCCCACATGCCACAGAGCAACTAAGCCCGTGAGCCACAACTACTGAGCCTGTGCTCTAGAGCCTGAGAGCCACAACTACTGAGCCCACGTACCACGACTACTGAAGCCCGCGCACCTAGAGCCCATGCTCTGCAACAAGAGAGGCCACTGCAATGAGAGGCCTGAGCACTGCAACGAAAAGTAGCCCCCCTTGCCACAACTAGAGAAAGCCCGTGCGCAGCAACGAAGACCCAACGCAGCCAAAAATAAATCAAAAAAAAAAAATCTCTTATACCGTATCAATCATAGTAGTTCTGCTTTCCTAACCAAACTGTAGCTGATACAAAAATAGTCTTCATGGATCCATAACAAACTCCTTTGCATGGCATATATGACCTTCAAGTCGGCCTCAATCAGTGCTTTGACCTTTCATCCAGTGCTTTGACCCACCTTCCCTCATAACTATGTTGCCATCATGTGAACAAACTTGCTGCTAATCACATATGGTGTACTGTTTTAGCTTTTTTTCTTCCAGTTTTACTGAGATATAATTGACATACAGCACTGTATAAGTTTAAGGTGTACAGCATAATGATTTGACTTAACATACATCTTGAAATGATTATCACAGGAAGTTTAATAAACAAAAAAGAAAAAGAAGTATTTTTTACCTGTGATGAGAACTCTTAGGATTTACTCTAACAACTTTCGCATATATCATACAGCAGTGTTAATTATATTAATCATGTTGTATATTACATCCCTAGTATTTATTTTATAACTGGAAGTTAGTATCTTTTGACCACCTTCATCCAATTCCTCCTCCCTCCACTTCCCACCTCTGGTAACTGCAAATCTGATCTCTTTTTCTATGAGTTTGTTTTCCTTTTTAAGTAAAATTGACCTACAACACTATGTTAGTTCCTGGTGCACAACATAGTGATAACGATATTTCTATACATTACAAAAGGATCACCTGTTTTAGCTTTTCCACCTCTACCTAGAATGACTCTCTCCCCATTCCAGAAGAACCAGCTAAAAAGTTGCTTTCTCTGTGACATCCCCCTCATCTGTCACATAGATTTAATCTTTCTCTTGTTCCCATGGCACTTAAATTTTTTAAATGAAAGTTTTAATTGAAGGATGGATAACATATACAAAGAAAAATAAACAAATCTTAGTTATGCATTTCAGTAGTTACACAAAGTGAACATACCCCTGTACCCCTGTAAGAAGCACCTAACTCAAGAAATAGAACAATACTGGAACCTCAAAGTTCCCTCTTCCCATTTCCAGACACTGTACCTCCAGCCTGAATTTGAACATACGTTGGTTTTGCCTGTTTGAAACTTATGTAGACAAAATCATACAATATGGTCTCTTTTGAATCTAGATTCTTTTTCCTTGTGCCTCTGAGATTCACAGAAGATGCTGAACAGATGTAGTTCATTTGCTCTCATTGCTCTTCAGTAGTCCATATTTACCTATTCCACTGTTGATGGTCACTGAGTTGCTTCCAGGTTTGGGCTGTTAGCAAACAGTGCTATTATGAACACTTTTGTAGTTGACTTTTGGTACACATAATACAGTGTTTTTTATATCTTTC
Organism: Balaenoptera ricei; assembly: GCF_028023285.1. NCBI lineage: Eukaryota > Metazoa > Chordata > Mammalia > Artiodactyla > Balaenopteridae > Balaenoptera > Balaenoptera ricei. The sequence continues at coordinate 19,334,115 of NC_082640.1, forward strand.
AGTTTTAATATTTCTGCATTGTGGTGTAATTATTACATTACATGTCTGTTTCCCACACTAGACTGAGTTCCCTGAAAGGCTTTGTAACTTCAGTGTCAATTACATTACATGAGCCATAGCAGGACTTTTAAAATGTTTGTAAAGGAAGGAGCATCTAAAAGAATCCTTTTTATTTTAATATTTATTCCATTATGTTTCTTAAAACCCTTAAACGTACTATTTTACCTTTCTTGTGGTCATGTGTAAGAAGTGGACCCATTCTTAATTAAAATATCTGTAGAAATACATGATCAATAATGCTTTATTTACTGCAGTGATCATTTCATAATGTATACAAATATCGAATCATTATGTTGTACACCTGAAACTAATATATTGTTATATGTCAATATATCTCAATTTAAAATAAATGCTTCATATTAGGCACTGTACTGAAAGTACTAAAAGGCATTAGTGTTCCATGAGATATATTTTAGGTAGAATTACAGGATTACATAATTGGAAGGCACCTTAGGAACTGATTCAATCCATCATATTCATCATTACATTTCAGTAGGAAGTACCACATCTAAACCAGCACAGCTACAAGAAGGAGCTACTTTTTAAATACCTTTTCCTGAATAACCTCAATTTCTTTTCTCCTTATGCTATTCTCCTTGATTGGAAATTCATAGTACCAGCAAATGGAAATACAACAGAAGTCACTGGCAGAAAAATTCTTATTCATCATAACTTAAAGACCAGTGTACTGTAAATTCGCTTATTACATAAGCTTTTATGAACAGTTGCTAAAATGGAGTCCTAGATATGAAATGAATATCCAAGCCCTCTTATAAGTATGCACGACTGACTGGAACTGAAAAGGATATATAATAAAAGAGCAAGGAAAAAGTAGTGGAAGCGGTAGATATTAAACACATAAAATCTCCCTAGTTGGACACTGTTAGTTTCTTTCACTCTGGTGTCCTGGAAAAAGTCCAAGAAATAAAGCAAGAGTTTTTTGCATTGACTCACTCCTGGCTCTGTCTACTTACTCCTGTACTTACTGCTACTTGACCTTGGGCAAATGAGTTAATATGGTTCAATTTCCTCATTGACAAACACCCTACAGCGTTTTTGGAATACATGTTATGTGCTTGGCAAGTATCAGGCACTCAGTAAGCCGTAGTTTTTATTACCTGGACGGTAATCTGAAAGCACACGATTTCAAAGTTAGTAAGCATCAGGAGCAAGAAATAAGACCCCAGTTCTCCGACTCCAGTCCAGTCCCACCGGGATACCTCTGAAAGGCACCACTGAGCGTCTATCCCTTTAGCTGGAAGCGGATGTGGTGTTTTGAAGTAGCACAAAGTGCGACGCAGCAGGAAGGCGGGATTTCCGTCGCAACAGTTCCAGCATCTGCGGGACAGAGAAAACGAACCGGAACAGGTGGGAGGAACGCCCACCGCCAGAGGGAGGTGCCCGGAAGCGCCCGGAGCGGGGACTACATTTCCCACAAGCCCGCGGGGTAGGGCGAGGGGCGGGCGTCGGGGACCTTACCGGACAGGCCTTGCCCGGCAATACCAAGGTAAATGCCGGCACTGCGGCTCCAAGGGAAGAGTAACTTAAGAGTCTGCGCCTAGATTTGGACTAGTCACCCTCCTAACCCATCCCGAACTGACAAAGGGACCTGGCGACTTTGGGATTTCCGGGCCGCAGGACTCCACCCCCAGAACCTATAGCAGTACCCCCGCGTTGGGCCTGGGGGCGCTTCCTAGATGCCTGAGGACGGGGGGCGATGTGCTAGAAAGGTGAAGGCCCAGGGTACCTCTTTCTAGGGTTGATGATCCGTACAGGTCCCTTGTTCGCCCTTCCCCCACGCCCTGTCGCCCATTAGCTCGGGCTGGAGCTGTACGGAGCCCGGATCCCTAGGGATCGAAGTCGGGGGTGGTGCAAGGGAAGATGCTCTCCCTACCCCCGCCCAGTCTAAGTAGCGGGCAACCTCCCCTCTCCTTTGGTTGTTGCTCGGACGTCCTTGTCTCGGGGCGGCTAAAGCTGTCAAAGACCTGCGAGCCAAGCACTGCTAAGCACCTCCATCCAGCATCCCTAATCCTTTCATCTACCCTTTCGGGTGTTAGGAAGATTGCCGCTGGAGAGGCTAAGTAACTTGCCCTAGGTCGCAGAACTTAAATGGCAGAACTTAAGGTTCGCACCAGGCCTCTCTGGATCTAAAGCTCTTTGCTTAAGTCCCATCACCTTTCTCAAACCTTAACCTAAGAGAGGACAGGCGCTGGGGACCACAGTCATTTTTTTGCCCAGCGGTGCCCACACGCGCTGCAACCCCGCCTCGGCTGCCCTGGCGCCGACACATCTGTCGGGCCAGTTCAAACAGCGAGCCCGGGGCCCTCCGCCGATCCATCTCGCTGCTCTTCTTTTCCGCTTTCTCCGGCCCTTTTCCAGGGACAGACAGACGGCGCGCGTCATCGCCAAGGCTGCTGGGCGGGTGGGTGGAGTTTGCTGCGCGGCGACTGTGGCGGTAGCGAGTGGGTCCCCCCAAGACTCTGGGGCGGGGCTGCGGGGAGGGCGCGGACGGACAGACGGACCTCGCCGGGATGGGGGGTGTGGCCGCTCCGCCAGGGTCCTGCGGGTGGGTCAGCGGCACAGCGACCACCAGTGCCCGGGGCCCCTCCGCCTTCTGCTAGAAATGCTCTTCCTCTCGGTGAGTTGTTTTTCTGTCTGGGCGGCCCGGCCTCCCCAGCCTAGGTCACGCCCCCGGGAGGAGGAAGGAGCCGGGCCATCTCAGACTGTGTGGCCTGGATAGGGCAGGGCCACGGGGAACTGACCAGCTGCGCTCCGGGTCCTCCTCCCTTTGGGCATGTTGATCCGCGGCTGCGCTCCATGTTCCAGTTTCATGCAGGCTCCTGGGAAAGCTGGTGCTGCTGCTGCTGCCTGATTCCAGCCGACAGACCTTGGGACCGGGGCCGGCGCTGGAGGCTGGAGATGGCGGACACGAGATCCGTGCATGAAACCCGGTTTGAGGCGGCGGTGAAGGTGATCCAGAGTTTGCCGAAAAATGGTACGTGCACTTGGGCCCGGCTGGACAAGCCTTCTGCAGAGGCTTGAGGCCCCAGTTTCTGAATCTCACCTCCTTTAACCTTCTTTCTGCTTCTAGTCTTGCTTATTTAACCTACTTCTTTTTTTGCGTTGAAAAAGCATGTAACTGAAGGGGAGGTGTCGGATGGGAATTAATTGCCTGCTGATCTCTCAAGCCTGAGACAAATATATTATCCAGATTTTAAGCAGTTTATATTGTTGTCGAAAAGAAAAGTCCCTTAATGACTGCGGATTTGGGTATGTTTTTAAAAAATCTGGGATGGGGATGCCTAGGGCCGCATACTCATAAAGTCTACTTTTTGAAAACTTTTGATATGAAGGGAAAGAAAGGAAAGAGTAACTATATTCATTTGTAAAACGATTTCTCATATTTTAAAAGTACATATATATTTACTACTTAAAAAAAACAAACAAACCTGTTCTATGGTCCTAGTGTTCTCTTTTTCATACTCATGTGGGACCTTTGCAACTTGGGTGAAAAGTCATTGGAGCTGTTCTTTCATATTTAACCTGTCGTTTCTCTGGCTTCTGTCAAGATTTTTCTCTTTATCGTTGGTTTTGAGCAGTTTGATTATTATCTGTCTTGGTATGGTTTTCTTCATATTAATGCTGTTTGGGGTTTTGCAGCGCTTTTTGAATTTGTAATTTTATGTCTTTGACAAATGTTGGGAAGTTTAAGGCCGTTATTCAAATATTTTTTCGGTGGAGAGGCTTGGAAAGGGGGAATTTGACTTTTCACTTCATATCTTTCTGCAATAAATGTATATTTTTCCACAATAAACGTGTATTTTTTAAATAATACTTTTAACTACTATCATTGTGCCAGAGTGTAAAACTAACTGAATGTAACACTAATATATTACTATAGTATTTAATGTCATGTTCCCTATTTTCATTATCATTTGGCTAAGTAATGAATGTTCAATACCATTAACAAACATTCATTAAGTGCAGATACAAAAGGTTTTGAAAACAAATATACACAAAATAGCTTTCCTTTTGTAATCTCAAACACCAAATTGGAGGAGGATATATGAGGGATTGAAAGAAAAGAGTGAATGAACAAAATGTAGAGAAATAACATAGGAACTTATTTAGGTATTGATTTTTTAAATGTCTGATGAAGAGAGTTTACAGGAAGGCATGATTCTAAGAGTTTTGTTTAAATGGTACCTTCATCCTTCTAAACCACACGTTTTTATATTTTTTGAAAATTGATAGAGCTAGACTTGATGATAGTTTGCTATCTTTGCTGACACCATATATCACTTATTAGGAAACCCATATAAGTGTAAATACAGTTTGTGTTTATATAACATTTAAGAAGGTATTGGCAAGTTAAGAACCTCTGCCAAAGGGCAGCTGGGTGGGGCAATGTTCAGTACTGTACTATTATCTCCTGAAACTAAATAGATAATAATTGAAGCAGAAGTATTGTTATAATTAATCATTAAATAGTTTTATAGTAAAACTTTTTTTTAATTTTTATTATTTTTAAAAATTTATTTATTTATTTATGGCTGTGTTGGGTCTTCGTTTCTGTGCTAGGGCTTTCTCTAGTTGTGGCAAGCAGGGGCCACTCTTCATCGCGGTGCGCGGGCCTCTCACTATCGCAGCCTCTCTTGTTGCGGAGCACAGGCTCCAGACGCGCAGGCTCAGTAATTGTGGCTCACTGGCCCAGTTGCTCTGCGGCATGTGGGATCTTCCTGGACCAGGGCTCGAACCCGTGTCCCCTGCATTGGCAGGCAGATTCTCAACCACTGCACCACCAGGGAAGCCCAGTAAAACTTTTAAGTTGTGTCATCTGTCCTGGATTATTTTGCAAATATTCTTATAGTTTTTTTGTTGCTTGTTGCTTAATCTTTATGTATGGCATAAAGTTATAATGAATCCTATAGCACCTATGTTTGGTATGACCTTGACCTTTAGAAATTTATTTTCCTATATAATGTTTTAAACACATATCAAATGTATTGGGTTGGCCAAAAAGTTTGTTCAGGTTTTTCTGTAAGATGTTGTGTGTGAGCACCTTGAGGACAGAGACTATACTTTATCTAGTGTCTTATACACAGAATACATTCAATATATGTTATTAGTTTTTGCTCTAACCTAATGTATATGTTACTCACCTTAACCAATAAACTTTTAAATCTCAGTTGATTAACTTACTGAAGATATTATGAGATGAGGCTTTTGATGTTTTAAATTTAGGTTTGTGTCATTTAAATAGGTAACCTTTTTTTTTTTTAATAAATAAATTTATTTATTTATTTATTTATTTTTGGCTGTGTTGGGTCTTTGTTGTTGTGCACGGGCTTTCTCCAGTTGCGGCGAGCGGGGGCTACTCTTCGTTGCAGCACGCAGGCTTATTGCAGTGGCTTGTCTTGTTGCAGAGCATGGGCTCTAGGCTTGCGGGCTTCAGTAGTTGTGGCACGCGGGCTCAGTAGTTGTGGCTCGTGGGCTCTAGAGCACAGGCTCAGTAGTTGTGGCTCGTAGGCTCTAGAACGCAGGCTCAGTAGTTGTGGCATACGGGCTTAGTTGCTCCGCGGCATGTGGGATCTTCCCAGACCAGGGCTCGAACCCGTGTCCGCTGCATTGGCAGGCGGATTCTTAACTGCTGCACCACCAGGGAAGTCCTAGGTAACCATTTTTAACTATAGTTTCTCCATTTTTTTCCCCTCTGCTATATAAAGACTGTATCATTGAAACACTGTATCTAATGGATACTCCTAAATGAGCATATATTGTGTAGATAATTTATTATTGTGATTTTGGAATTAATTATTCACTCCTGGCCAAACCTGAAACACCAGCTCTCAGCTTGTCTGTGTTGTAATTTTCACAATGTTTATAAACTACTAGCTTTTGATTACTACATGTTATCAGATTATTATGCAATCTATGAAGTTTTTTTCTTTTTTTATAAATTTATTTATTTATTTTTGGCTGTGTTGGGTCTTTGTTTCTGTGCGAGGGCTTTCTCTAGTTGTGGCAAGCGGGAGCCACTCTTCATCGCGGTGTGCGGGCCTCTCACTATCGTGGGCTCTCTTGTTGCGGAGCACAGGCTCCAGACGCGCAGGCTCAGTAGTTGTGGCTCACGGGCCTACTTGCTCCGTGGCATGTGGGATCTTCCCAGACCAGGGCTCGAACCCGTGTCCCCTGCATTGGCAGGCAGATTCTCAACCACTGTGCCACCAGGGAAGCCCTATGAAGTTTTAAAAACATCTTTTTACAGTTTTAATTTTTGTTTTCATAATAAATTTTGGAACAAAAGTAATACACAGTAAATGTAAATTTTTTAAAAATGCAAATAAGCAAAAAAGAAACTAGAAGTAATCTATATGCCTATGACAGCGATATCTCTCCTCTTTTAACATTTTGACATGTTTCCTTCTACTCTGCTTTTTAAGTATATAAGTACTTATTTTGTAAAAATGGATTGTGCTGGATATGCTGTTTTAAACTGCTGTTTAACTCTCATTTTATAGTAGATCTTGAAACTTTTCTCATGCTATTTTTTATATTTTTCTACAGTAAAAATTTTTAGGGCGGTAGTTATAAATAATCCCATAATTTATGTATATCATAATTATTTAGCCAGTTAGTTGTTATAAAACATTTATATTCCAATTTTTCTCTCTCATTAAGAGTATTGCAACTTATAGCACTTGTTCAAACAATTTGAAAACTTTAAACATAAAAAAGTTTATTGATAAGCTAGAAACATAAGCTAGACTGATTCTCAGAAGATTGGCATGTCCAAAACTACGGAGGTAGGAAGTGAGAAATCTGTTTTATCTTGGATTAATTCTTTTTCTACCACAGTACACACTGGTTGGCTTTAGCCAAAGTTCCTAATGCCCTGAGAAATCGGAAATTTGGCTAAGAGAAGTTGAATTTCTTACTGTTGCAGTTTTATTAAGCAGAGTATACATTTAACTTTCATTTGTGCTAGTCAGTGTGGTTTGTCACAAATTTTTAATAGAAATACCTTATTACAGTTGCATGATACAGTTATTCTATATTTTAATTTATTTGTTTTTTTTAAAATGACATTTGCCAGTTATTTTGGTTACATCTACAACATGTTTATTCATTTATTCTGTTATTTATTGAACTATATTAGGTGTTGTTATTAAAGTGTAAAATCTCAGAGTTTTTTCAAATCAAAGAAATAAACTGAGCCATAACTTTTGTTTCTGTAAAATAAGAATAAATTGTCTGAACTATTAATGAAATATTAAAAAGTCACTGTTAGTAAGCTAAGCATTAGCTCATCAATTGTGTTCTCCAAGTGATCTTACTTAATGTATGTTTCCAATAGGTTCATTCCAGCCAACAAATGAAATGATGCTCAAGTTCTATAGCTTTTATAAGCAGGCAACTGAAGGACCCTGTAAACTATCAAGGCCTGGATTCTGGGATCCTATTGGAAGATATAAATGGTAATTTTATGTAGACAGCTATGAAATAATTTTGAGTTTAATGACATAATAATCATATGACTGTTACTTATGTGGTTATGGATTATTCTGTGCACAAAGTATTCTAGGTACTGGATACATTTTTATCCTCTATGTGCTCTTTCTTTTTTTCTTTAAACAAGGGTTTTTGTTTTTTTTTTATAAATTTCTTTATTTTTGGCTGCGTTGGGTCTTCATTGCTACACGCGGGCTTTCTCTAGTTGCAGTAAGCGGGGGCTACTCTTTGTTGCGGTGCGTGGGCTTCTCATTGCGGTGGCTTCTCTTGTTGTGGAGCATGGGCTCTAGGCACGCGGGCTTCAGTAGTTGTGGCACACGGGCTCAGTAGTTGTGGCTCGCGGGCTCTAGAGCGCAGGCTCAGTAGTTGTGGCGCACGGGCTTAGTTGCTCTGCGGCATGTGGGATCTTCCTGGACCAGGGCTCGAACCTGTGTCCCCTGCATGGGCAGGTGGATTCTTAACCACTGCGCCACCAGGGAAGCTCCCTCTGTGTGCTCTTAACACAATTTCACACAAATAGGAAGGTCTTGGGGAAGAAAAGAAGACAATAAAACCAAAAGAGGTAGATTTATCAAAGATATAAAAGCATTTTCAATTAGTGTTTCCTTTTATGGAGTTTGTTCTTTTTATTATGCCAAGAATAAGTCCCAAACTACATTAAAGGAACAACAGACTCTTCTGCCTCTTTTACCTGCCAAGAAGAAGAGTGACCTCTTGCTTGTCAGGTGACCTTGTTTGCTTTGAGCCATTGAGATAATAAATAACTAGGAGCATGACTCAGGTTCTGCCTTACTTTTTATCTAAGCTGTCACTCCTGTCCCACTGTACCTGAATAGAAATTTCATTTTTAATATATTTAATAGAATCACAAAATACCTCTGCCATGTTTCCAGTTGACTAACATTTGATGTTCTTAAACACTATTGAAGAGGTGACAAATGTCTAACAGGATGTCTGATGTCTAACGTGACCATACGTCATGTACGTCAGGAACAGAGTGTGCTAATTGGCAGAGTAAGTCTTTAAGAGCCACGTTTGTTTGTTTGTTTTAAATTTATTTTTATATTTATTTTTGGCTGTGTTGGGTCTTTGTTTCTGTGTGAGGGCTTTCTCTAGTTGCGGCAAGCAGGGGCCACTCTTCATCGCGGTGCGCGGGCCTCTCACTATCGCGGCCTCTCGTTGCGGAGCACAGGCTCCAGACGCGCAGGCTCAGTAGTTGTGGCTCACGGGCCCAGTTGCTCCGTGGCATGTGGGATCTTCCCAGACCAGGGCTCGAACCCGTGTCCCCTGCATTGGCAGGCAGATTCTCAACCACTGCGCCACCAGGGAAGCCCCAAGAGCCACATGTTTTGATGGCTAAGTTTCTTCACCCTGCATTGGAAGTCCTTAAACTCCTTTGAGGATTTCTTTTTTTTTTTTTTTTAACATCTTTATTGGAGTATAATTACTTTACAATGGTGTGTTAGTTTCTGCTGTATAACAAAGTGAATCAGCTATACATACACATACATCCCCATATCGCCTACCTCTTGCGTCTCCCTCCCACCCTCCCTATCCCACCCCTCTAGGTGGTCACAAAGCACCGAGCTGATCTCCCTGTGCTATGTGGCTGCTTCCCACTAGCTATTTTACATTTAGTAGTATATGTAAGTCCATGCCACTCTCTCACTTCGTCCCAGCTTACCCTTCCCCCTCCCCGTGTCCTCAAGTCCATTCTCGATGTCTGCGTCTTTATTCCTGTCCTGCCCCTAGGTTCTTCAGAACCTTTTTTTTGTTTGTTTTAGATTCCATATATATGTGTTAGTGTTCGGTATTTATTTTTCTCTTTCTGACTTACTGCACTCTGTTTGACAGTCTCTAGGTCCATCCACCTCACTACAAATAACTCAATTTCGTTTCTTTTTATGGCGGAGTAATATTCCATTGTATATATGTGCCACATCTTCTTTATCCATTCATCTGTCGATGGACACTTAGGTTGTTTCTGTGTCCTGGCTATTGTAAATAGAACTGCAACGAACATTGTGGTATATGACTCTTTTTGAATTATGGTTTTCTCAGGGTATATGCCCAGTAGTGGGATTGCTGGGTCATATGGTAGTTCTATTTTTAGTTTTTTAAGGAACCTCCATACTGTTCTCCATAGTGGCTGTATCAATTTACATTCCCACCAACAGTGCAAGAGGGTTCCCTTTTCTCCACACCCTCTCCAGCATTTATTGTCTATAGATTTTTTGGTGATGGCCATTCTGACTGGTGTGAGGTGATACCTCATCTTTGAGGATTTCTTAGTCCTGTACTTTCCTCTAAGATCTTTATGACTAGTCGTATTAGGTTAAATGTAAGAGCAATATGTTATTTAAGCTGTTTGAAGAAAATTTATTTATTTACTTAATGATTTTCCTCAGAATTGAACTTTGGTAGAGTTATACTGCTTCTGGAAAATATCTCTAAAATGAGAGGTTTTCTTTTTAGGCAAAAATTTCAAAGGGCTCTTCTCATTATTTGAGGCTTTAAAATTTTCCTGTCCCTCACATTTTCATTTTTTTTTAGAAGTAAGAAACCTTTTCCATTTTTCAAGTGTTAGACTCTTATTTTTTTAATATAAATTTATTTATTATTTATTTATTTATTACTTTTGGCTGCGTAGTCTTCGTTGCTGCCTGCGGGCTTTCTCTAGTTGTGGCGAGTGGGGGCTGCTCCTCATTGCGGTGCGTGGGCTTCTCACTGCAGTGGCTTCTCTTGCTGTGGAACATGCGCTCTAGGCGCGTGGGCTCTAGAACGGAGGCATGGGCTTCCCTGGTGGCACAATGGTTAAGAATCCGCCTGCCCATGCAGGGGACATGGGTTCGAGCCCTGGTCTGGGAAGGTCCCACATGCTGCGGAGCAACTAAGCCCGTGTGCCACAACTACTGAGCCTGCTCTCTAGAGCCCGTGAGCCACAACTACTGAGCGCGCGAGCCACAACTACTGAAGCCCAGGCGCCTAGAGCCCGTGCTCCACAACAAAACAAGCCACCGCAATGAGAAGCCCGCGCACTGCAACGAAGGGTAGCCCCTGGTCGCCACAACTAGAGAAAGCCCACGTGCAGCAACGAAGACCCAATGCAGCCAAAAAAAAAAAAAAAAAAAAAAAAATTAACCAAAACTTCTGTTCATTTGAAACATGACTGTGACAGTTCATGTAGAGTTTCTAAAATGTTCATTTTTGTCACTGTTATTTATAATGATATAAAGACTTTTAAAGAGTTCTTAGCAAATAATTATGAACAGTCTACGGTCTCTATAATCTATATAGAGATTATAGAGACTATATAATGTAGTCCCTATAATTTATGGCCTATAGATAGGTTAATACTTCTTAGTTTTAGCTACTATTTAATTTGCCATTTTATTCACTGTGATATTTTTCTTCAAGGTGGTGCATTTAAAGAGATCCTTTGGAAACATTAATATAGCTTTAAGTAAAGCCTGTTTTAAATTAATGATCCTATAGCAATAACTATAAATTATATTCTGAGCAATTGAAATCAGGTGTCTTTCTGTAGTTAATTGGATATTTTTATTTCTAGGGATGCTTGGAATTCATTGGGTGATATGACCAAAGAGGAAGCCATGATTGCATACGTTGAAGAAATGAAAAAGGTAGGGAAAATAATTCACAATAGAAAATAAAACTACTTAGAGCAGTTTTTTTTTTTTTTTATTTATTAATTTTGGCTGTGCCAGGTCTTAGCTGTGGCCCATGGGATCTTCGTTGAGGCATGTAGGCTCTTTAGTTGTGGCATGAATGTGGGATTTAGTTCCCCGACAAGGGATCGGACCTGGGCCCCCTGCACAGGGAGCACAGAGTCCTACCCATTGGACCACCAGGGAGGTCCCTATTTAGAGCAGCTTTGATTTAGTTTTTTTATCAGGCAAATTAGCTGCTTTGTTTTTAGGAACAAAGAGATTGTAATATGTTAGAATACAGAATCTAGATTACTGAGCTTATCAGGGCTTTATCTGTCTCATTAAAGTTCATCTTAAGGTAAATGTTTTTTCCTTCAGATGTGCCACATTGTGGGGACATGCTATTTTCTTTTCTTTCTTTTTTTTTTTTAATTTTTATTTATTTATTTATTTATTTATTTATTTATTTATTTATTTATTTATTTATGGCTGCGTTGGGTCTTCGTTTCTGTGCGAGGGCTTTCTCTAGTTGCGGCAAGTGGGGGCCGCTCTTCATCGCGGTGCGCGGGCCTCTCATTATCGCGGCCTCTCTTGTTGCGGAGCACAGGCTCCAGATGTGCAGGCTCAGTAATTGTGGCTCACGGGCCCAGTTGCTCCACAGCATGTGGGATCTTCCCAGACCAGGGCACGAACCCGTGTCCCCTGCATTGGCAGGCAGATTCTCAACCACTGCGCCACCAGGGAAGCCCCTCTTTTCTTTTTTTAAATAAGTTTATTTATTTTATTTTATTTATTTTTGGCTGCATTGGGTCTTTGTTGCTGCATGCGGGCCTTCTCGAGTTGCGGCGAGCGGCTACTCTTCGTTGTGGTGTGCCGGCTTCTCATTGCAAGGGCTTCTCATTGCAATGGCTTCTCGTCGTGGAGCACAGGCTCTAGGCACGTGGGCTTCAGTAGTTGTGGCACACGGGCTCAGTAGTTGTGGCTTGTGGGCTCTAAAGCGCAGGCTCAGTAGTTGTGGCATACGGGCTTAGGTGCTCCATGGCATGTGGGAATCTTCCCAGACCAGGGCTCGAACCCGTGTCCCCTGCATTGGAAGGCGGATTCTTAACCACTGTGCCACCAGGGAAGTCCCATGTTTTCATTTTTTCATCTTTCTTATCTTTCTCTATCGTTGACTTCTGCAGAAAGTATACAGATAGGAATCTTTTCAAATACTGATTTCCCTTACTCAGGAGTGTGGGACTTAACTGGGCTGTCTTGAAAACATTTCTGTTTTGAAACTTTATGAGAAATACGTAAAAAGACTGCCCAACAGTGTTCTCATACAAGTGTTGACTCATAAGTCGAGATGTTTCTATCACTGGATTTATCAGTAACAAGCATTTTTCTGTGAATGCAAAAATCCTTCAGAAGCAGAATAAGACAAGGATGCTTTTAGTTTCTCTGGTAACTACTAAAGAGGGCATTCTTTATTAACTAGCTCTTCAAGGAGCAAATTAATGAAGAAATCATGGATTTTTAAAGATGATCTTACTGCCTTTTTATAAAGGAACATTTGTATTGATATGTTGGTAATGGATCAGAAGTTGTGAAATCTAGATCTGTATAATAATCTTAAATAATCTTTGAACATAGAGAAAATATGTAAAAAAGGAATATTTTTTTTTCATGTAGAATAAGATAAATTTTATTGTAATTAGAAAAAGATTTAAATATTTTTTTTTTTTTTTTTAAATTATGTATTTATTTATTTATTTATTTTTGGCTGTGTTGGGTCTTCGTTTCTGTGCGTGGGCTTTCTCTAGTTGTGGCAAGTGGGGGCCACTCTTCATCGCGGTGCGCGGGCCTCTCACTATCGCGGCTTCTCTTGTTGCGGAGCACAAGCTTCAGACGCACAGGCTCAGTAGTTGTGGCTCACGGGCCCAGTTGCTCCACAGCATGTGGGATCTTCCCAGACCAGGGCTCGAACCCGTGTCCCCCGCATTGGCAGGCAGACTCTCAACCACTGCGCCACCAGGGAAGCCCCAGATTTAAATATTTTAAAAATGGTAGAACCGCTAATACATTACAGTTACTGCTTAAAAGCTCTTAATTCAGAGTAATTCAGCAACCTAAGAGAAAAAGAGCTGACTCCCCTCATTACCCAAGGCAATGTTGTGGTGAATTTTAATTATAAAGATTGGTTCAGTATTTGTAGGAATATTTTTTTGCCAGATGCTTTGATAGTGTTAACCTCTGTAGTACTTTTTATTTGGTAGATTCAGAGTAATTTGTTTTGTTTTAATGTCTTCTACATTGCTCAAAGTTGTGCACTTTGTTACATTTTCACAGTTTTTATTTGGTGGACTTTGTTTTTCTATAAAAGAGGTCAGAGCTTAGTTCTTTTGGCTGTTAAGTATATCAGTAGCAGAACAAAGGAGTCTTTCAAAAGCAGAGAGAGAACGATAATGTACAGCTTTGGTTTGATAACATTCTTTTTTCTTTAAATATTGTTATGATCTTTCCTCATTCCCTCCATTTTAACTATTTAGTGGTAATTACTTTTAATTGTATTTTGTAGATTGATACAGAAAAGACGTGTGTATATATATATCCTATTATTTAAAAAAAGAAAGAAAACCAATAATGGTATCATATTAAACATACTGTGCAGCTACTAGCTTTTTGCCTGTAAAAAAAAATTTATAGATATTTTTCCAGTCAGCACACACAGAACTAATCTTAGTCTTTTTAATATCTACAAGATATTCCATATATAGAAATACTTTATTTTGTCAGTCATCAGTTGATGGCTCTTTATTTGAATACTTTTTCACCTAATTTACCTTGCTCTTTAAACTTGATGATTCTAAATTGGCCCGTAGTTATGAAGGTGTCTGAAAGTGGTTGCCATTTCCTACTTTACTTAACACCCTTTTAAAAACACTACCTTGGTTTTAAAGAACAGACATAATAATTTTACTCTAACCCCACAATTTTCTATTTTATTTTACATTAGTGCCTTTAGTGCTTAATGCACAATCTATAGCTTATTATATAAAATTTTACATGAAGCTTATGTAAAATAGTTTCCAAAATGAGAACGCTTTTAAATCTTTACTTGAAATTTTCCTAGGGTGGTATATGCATCAATATGTAATTAACATAGATACTTTCAGGAGTCTATAAAAGCACTTCAAATCTCAAAGTTATCGGTAAGTAAATTATAAATATATTATTTGGTGCTAGTGTGGATCACATTAATAGTTTGTTTTCACAGGATTTGTTTCTTTTGATTACAGATTCTTGAAACTATGCCAATGACTGAAAAAGTTGAAGAATTGCTACATGTCATTGGTCCGTTTTATGAAATTGTAGAAGACAAAAAGAGTGGCAGAAGTTCTGATTTAACCTCAGGTTGGACTCTTTTACCTAGTTTTTCATTCAGCAGCTGATATATTATGCATGTATTAATATTTATATTATATGTCTAATTTTTTTTTTTACTTTCACATGCCAGTCCAAGTGGAGAAAATCTCTAAATACTTAGAAGGTAGGAATAATGAAATCCATGTAAAACTTTGGTTTAAAATTTATATGCCAAAAGAACTCTGCACAAATTTATATAACTTATGGGCTTTTCACTCAAGAGTTTTCTTTCAAGCAAATACATTGCACAAAGTTCCAAAATATTATAAACCCTAATTTTTTTTTCAGAGTTTTAAAAAAATTTTTATTTTATATTGGAGCATAGTTGATTAACAATGTTGTGTTAGTTTCAGTGTACAACGAAGTGATTCAGTTATACATATACATGTATCTCTTCTTTTTCAAATTCTTTTCCCATTTAGGTTATTACAGAATATTGAACAGAGTTCCCTGTGCTATTCAGTAGGTGCTTGTTGGTATAAACCGTAATTTTTACCCTTAGGTTATTAAAACATGACAGACGGTTCATTTGTATACAAAATTATAACAATTCATGGTTTTATTTTTATGATTCATATTTCATATTTTCTATTTTGCTTTATGAATTATATTAGCTAATTATATTAGCTATTATATTGCTATGGCTGAAATGACTTGCTAGCTAATTTTAAGTGAATATGTTTATAGTATGGTTTAACTCTAGAGTAGCTAGCTAAAACAAGACGTCAGTGAATTCACCTCACTTGGTCTTTTTTTTTAGAGTTCTGTTTTCATGTTCTCAGTAATGAATTGAAAGTCGTATCATTTTACGTACTAGCAGGAGATGAATAATCTGCAGATTTGCTGGTATTAGCCATAAACATTTGCTCTTTAAATTGTTTTAGAAAACAGAGTGAAATGAGCTCGTAGGAGTCATTCTAAATGACAATTATATATGTTTTAAATAAAAATCAGCCTGGCCATCCGTTTTTTTTCCTTGGCATTCCATTCACAAGGCATCTTTTACTAATTGATCGAAACAGTAATCTTCCTGTTCTGTCATAAGGCCTGCAGTTTGTGTCCGCCATAGTAACTGATGGTGACTTTTACTGGGCATAACGCTGTACCACACCCTCTGTATCTGATTTGTCTACCTAGAGGGGTCAAATATTAACAAATAATCTTCTTTATAATTCATACTTATTCAAGTCAGAAAAAAAAAATAAATGTTTTCTGTTTGTGAAGTGTGTTATTAGGATGCAGAGGGGAATAAATCAGGACCTGCTTTGGTTGTGTCCAGCCTACTGCCAGAGGCAAATGTTGAAACAACTAGCTATAAAAACAAGGAAGAGTGAAAAATGATAATAAAGGCTCAGATCCATAATCCCTTAGCTATAATTTAAGAGTTCAAAAGGCTTGATAAAGCTTTTTTGATAACCCATTTGAGAGCAAAACCTGTCCTAACATGAACAGGAGGAGCAAACCTTGACCTTAAATGACATGAGGCTATTTTAAGTTTTTATCCTATTTTGTACGGCTCTTATATTTTGCTACAAATATCTTAATTTTTTTTTTTTTTTTTTAGTTAGAGCTGTCTTAGACTCTGTTGAAGGTATCATATACTATACATTATGTATAGTATATGACCTTTGCAAAATTAGAAAACTCTGGATTTCAAATCATACCTAGATCCAAGAGTTGTAAGGGATGCGGACCTATACCATAATTTATTTAACCTGTACCACTCTAATGGAATTTAGATTGTTTCCTCTTCTGATCTTCAAAAGATGCTGCTGAAAGTAACCATGTACAGATGTCACTTTACATATGTGGAAGTATATCTGTAAGAAATTATATTAGAAATATAATCATTGGATCAAAGGATGTGGGCGTTTGATGAGTGTTTCCAATTTTGTAAGATATTGCCAAGTTGCAAGACAGTTTGCAATCTTGAGTTTGTTTCTTAAATAAAGAGTCTTGTTAAAAGTAGCCATTTAGGCCCAGTAGAACAGATTATCTATGTCACATGGGCTTTTTCAGAATATATATACATAGTACGTTTTGAAATCAGGAAGTGTAAGCTCTCCAACTTTGTTCTTTTTCAACATTGTTTTGACTATACTTTTTTTTTTTCTGGCCATGCCACACGGCTTGCGGGATCTTAGTTCCCTGATCAGGAATCGAACGCATGCCCCCTGCAGTGGAAGTGCAGAGCCCTAACCACTGGACCACCAGGGAATTCCCATTTTTGACTATTCTTGATTCCTTGCATGTCCCTATGAACTTCAGAATCAGCTTGTCAGTTTTTGCAAAAATGGCCAGCTGGAATTTTGTTAGGGATTGCAATGAATCATAGATCACTTTTGGAAGTATTGTCATCTCAACAATATTGTCTTCTAATCCATTTATTTAAATGTTCTTTAATTTCTTTCAATTGCTAGTTATTTTATTCTTTTGCTGCTATTGTAAATTGAATTTTCTAATTTCATTTTTCGATTGTTTGTTGGTAGCTTGTAGAAATACAATTAATTTTTCTATATTGATCTTGTATCTTGCAACCTTGCTTGACCATTTATTAGTTCTAATAGTTTTTTTGTAGATTACTTAGGATTTTCTATGTATAAGAGCATGTCATCTGCAGAGATCGTTTTACTTCTTCCTTGTCAGTCTGGATGCCTTTAATTTATTTTTCTTGCCTGATTGCCCTAACTAGAACTTCCAGTACAGTATTAAATAGAGATGACAAAAGCAGACATCTTTGTCCTTTTTTTTTTAAATTAATTTATTTTATTTTTGGCTGCGTTGGGTCTTCGTTGCTGTGCGCGGGCTTTCTCTAGTTGTGGCGAGCAGGGGCTGCTCTTCGTTGAGGTGCACGGGCTTCTTATTGCAGTGGCTTCTCTTGTTGTGGAGCGTGGGCTCTAGGCGCACGGGCTCAGTAGTTGTGGCACACGGGCTTAGTTGCTCTGCTGCATGTGAGATCTTCCTGGACCAGGGCTCGAACCCGTGTCCCCTGCACTGGCAGGCAGATTCTTAACCACTGCGCCACCAGGGAAGCCCAGACATCTTTGTCTTTTACCTTATTTTAGCAACAAAACATTCAGTCTTTTAACATTAAGTATGATTCTAGTGAGTTTTCTTAGATGCCCTTTATCAGATTGAGGAAATTTTCTTGTATTCTCAATTTCTTCAGCGTTATATTCATGAAAGAGTGTTGGATTTTGTCAAGTGCTTTTTCTGCATCCGTTGTGATAATCTTGTGGCTTTTATCCTTTAGTCTATTAATATGGTGTACTACGTTGATTTTTGGATGTTGAGTAGGGCTTATTAGTAATTCTCTGTGCTTTCTGCAACTCTCGTCACAGAGCTGCTGTGATGCTGTCAAGTAGTTTTGCTGCAACCCTCCATTTGATGGGGGTTTTGGGGATTCCCTGATGCTTTGTTTTGTTGAAGGTGTCTGTGGGTGGTGAGTGTTTCTGTTTTTTATTTATTTTTTTGTCAGTTTTTTTTTTTTTTTTTTTTCTGGTTGTCAGGGAAAGAGTAAGGGAGATTCAAAAGCTATGCTGCCATCATGATTCTCTAAGAGAGAATAGACCATAATGCCCATGATAGAGTTGAATTTTTACTCCTTAGTTCTACTAATTAGGGAATATAATAAGAATAAGAATATAGGCCTGACTGTTTAAGATGAATGGAGATTTTATATGTTATTTGGGATGCATGGGAGCCTCCAAAATGGACTTGTGTAATTGAAAATAAAGCCCAGAAGTTTATGGAGGAAGACCAGTGTTTTTGGCCAAGAGCCACTTAGGATGCCTTCAGTATCTCAGAGTTACGGAAATATAATTCCCAATATGACAGAATGGGGTTTACTAACCATCAGCATTGGCATCACATGGGAGCTTTATGGCAATCCAGAATCTTAGATTACCCCAGACTTACTGATTCAGAACCTACCTTTTAACTAGATCTCAGGTGATTCCTATCCATGTTAATGTTTGAGAAGCTTCCATGTATTTACTCTCAAGGTATGACTTTGGGTAATAGGACGATTTACCTTTTTAAGTGATTAATCACATTTACTAATGCTTTTTTTTAAAAAAAAGCTTAACTGTAAAGACATAATAATGTAAGTTGTGCACCTGAAGCCCTAAAGGTAATAAAAGGATAAAAAACTTTTTAGTGGCTTCCCTGGTGGCGCAGTGGTTAAGAATCCGCCTGCCAATGCAGGGCATGCAGGTTCAAGCCCTGGTCTGGGAGGATCCCACATGCCGCGGAGCAACTAAGCCCGTGCACTGCAACTACTGAGCCAGCGCTCTAGAGCCTGTGAGCCACAACTACTGAGCCCGCGAGCCACAACTACTGAAGCCCGTGTGCCTAGAGCCCGTGCTCCGCAACAAAGAGAAGCCACCGCAATGAGAAGCCCGTGCACTGCAACGAAGTGTGGCCCCCGCTCGCCACGACTAGAGAAAGCCTGTGCGCAGCAACAAAGACCCAACACAGCCAAAAATAAATAAATAAAGCTATTAAAAAAAAAAAAAACTGGGCTTCCCTGGTGGCGCACTGGTTAAGAATCCACCTGCCAATGCAGGGGACATGGGTTCGAGCCCTGGTCCGGGAAGATCCCACATGCTGCAGAGCAACTAAGCCCATGCACCACAACTACTGAGCCTGCACTCTAGAGCCCGTGAGCCACAACTACTGAAGCCTGAGTGCCACAATTACTGAAGCACGCGCGCCTAGAGCCTGTGCTCCGCAACGAGAAACCACCGTAATGAGAAGCCCACGCACCTCAACGAAGAGTAGCCACCGCTTGCTGCAACTAGAGAAAGCCCACGCACAGCAACAAAGACCCAACGCAGCCAAAAATAAATAAATAAAATAAATAAATTAAAAAAAAACAAAAACAAAAACTTTTTAATGTAGTCCAACTATAATATTGATAAGATTGCTTTTAGGGCCAAAGCTATTTATGTTTTCAGCATGCTAGCCTATAGCAACTGTCTCTTCATTTACTGTGTATTAAAGATCATTCATCTCTTAACTTTACATTTTGATCAATGTTACCTTAAAAATAATTTATCCACTGCCTTGTTCAGAAAGGATTTAAGATAGCTTTATCATTTTGTTGTGAACTGATAACTGGAGGAATTAATGTAATGTACATATATTTACTGTGAAAGAAAATAATTCTGTTCATTATATGTTAAAATTCTAACTTTTTACTTCAAGATTATTTTATTAGTTATTTGTGAATTACAGTATTATTTTTAAATTACAACATGATTGTGTGCTATAGCATTATAGATTAAATGGTCATTTCATATTTTAGATCTTGGTAATGTTCTAACTTCTACACCAAATGCCAAAACTCTTAATGGTAAAGCTGAAAGCAATGATAGTGGAGCTGAATCTGAGGAAGAAGAGGCCCAGGAAGGCGTGAAAGGAGCAGAACAAAGTGATAACGGTAATCTTTGAGTTATGAGCTAATCACTCTACATTAACTAAGGCGAAAGGCTATGGAGAGGTTTGGACTTATTTGGCATTGTGTGTGATTAGGGCACGTGGAGGGATGTGGGCTGTTGACCTTATAACCAGGTTTGTTGTGGACCAAGAGGCTCTACTACAGAGTTCAAGGACAGCCAACCTTAAGCATAGATGGATTGACGTTAATTGAAGGCAAACGAGGATAGGCCACTCCTCTAGATGTAATGCCTGAAATGCTGCATTAGAAATGTATTCATTTAAGGTATTGTTTCCAATATGAATATGCATATGTTACCAAGGAGAGGAGACAAGTTAAATTCTCAATATCTTGTCAAGAATGGCATGGATTCCAGAGACTAGGATACAGGCAGAGATTCTGATGAAGAGGGAACATTGGAATCGTGGGGTACTGCATTAGGGGGGCCTTGTGAGTAAGAGTACCAGTGATTCTTGAGGAGACTAGTTTAGAAAGGGGAGGCAGAAAGACACTAAAACAAACCATACAGCTTAGTTTTGCCTTCACTTTCCAGTAAAGGCTGACAAATAATACCTTCTTTGAAGGCTCTTTTTATTGGCTATGTAGACCTATATATGGCTGGGTCTCATAGAGCAATTTGCCTATGCCCGAAAGAGTGAAAAGACCTCAAGAGATTTATCTCTTAAAAGGGGTTCTAGAAGATTCACAGGGAACTGAAGCAGTTTTGAAACCAGCACAGTTTGGGTGAGCTCTCAGCATATAATTAACCCCTTTTTAAGGAGCACCCACCCCATCTCTCTGATCCACATAGGAAGCCCTTCAAATGGATTATGATAGGCTGGGGAAATGACTACCTGATATTAGAACATAGTGTACAGAAGTTTTCCTACAGTGAATTTTTATGAATCTCTCCATTTTCACATAAAAGATAAGAAAATGATGAAGAAATCTGCAGACCATAAGAACTTGGAAATCGTTGTCACTAATGGCTATGAAAAAGACAGCTTTGTTCAGGGTGTACAGAACGACATTCATGCCAGTCCTTCCCTGAATGGCAGAGGCGCTGAGACAGTAAAATCTGTAGATCAAAACTTGGAGCAAACTGAAAAAACTGCTGTCTGCGTTCACCAAGGTACTGTCCCATCAAAGTTGTTTCTCTGGCTTCTTTCCTATGAATAATATATTCTTGTAATAATTTTAGGATATTTAGGAGCTGTTGAGAATTTTAAAAACCTCTATTCAGTAACATCTTAAGGTTTATTAATATTATAAGGGTTTATAGCTTTGAAAGACCAAAATAGGGCCAAGGCTTTTATATTTTTCTTGAAATATTTTTTATTGTGTTTTTGTATGGAATTTTAAAATAAAATCTTTGAAATTTTTACTTTTATTACTGATGTTTCTTTTAACTCACATCTCTAATTAGATGATACTTTTGTTCTCAGGTCAGCAAAATAAGGGTAAGTTACGGTTCTAGGAGTGAGCCTATAGTGTGTATACAGTGAATTATTGACATTGCTGTAATTCACTAGAGAAACCAAGAAGTACCATTTCTTAATATAACAACCAAATGTGCACAGTTGCATCCCAAATTTAGGGTCCTAGCCGGTAGTCAGTTTTTTCTTATAAAGTTATTAGGTTTTTATAAGTTTGATCTGGACAGTGTCTTTTTATAATTCCATGATAAATACTTTGTAATCTTTTTACATAAAAATTACTGACTAAATTTAAAATTTTGGTAAGTTAAAAGAAAGTAAATCAAATTTATCTCCCAATATGAAATGGTAAATCAAATTTATCTCCCAATATGAAAATAATAAAGGGCAGATAAATTTTGAAAATGTAATAAATGCATTTGTCTTCAATTAGAGAATAATTATTCTTCCCGGACATTTGTATATATTTAGATGTAAATGATGATCATGTTGAAGATGTTTCAGCAATTCAGCATTTGACGAGTGATTCAGACAGTGAAGTTTACTGTGATTCCATGGAGCAATTTGGACAAGAAGAGGTAAAAATGACATTTTTTAATTGGTAAATTTTCAAAGTGATATATCAGAATTCCATGCATAACTTCTGTTAATAACAGATGTGTATGCTGTTCACCACTTTGAAAACATACCTCTAACATGTTTAAATGTTTGTATTTTGTTTTTTTTGTGAATTAAAAAATACATAAAATTCCTGAATATTCAAAAATGTTTAAATATTATAATTTATAATGTATTTACCTTTATAAATATTCTGAGAGAGGTGGGATGGGAGGCAGAAGGTGAACTCCTTATGCTAGTCCTTATGTTTGAGACATTGATAACAGTCAAGAAGATTGAATAATTTCAAACAAATAAATCTGTTCTTCACATTGACTAATACATTGGACTGAAATTTTAAGTGGAAATACTTTTCAAATTTCAGTTAATTAAGATTTGGTATTGAAAACTAACATTTGGAAAACCATTAAAAGTACATGAATTTTTTTTTTTTCTCTTGGACAACTTTTTCTGATAACGATTAGGGTGGTTTTGACGGCTTTATTTATGTTCGTTGTTTTTACATCCTCCCCCTGGTCTTTCCCCACCCCTGTTCTAACACAGTGCTTTTTAAATTTTTAAAATTTATTTTGTTTTATTTTTTATTTTAAAATTAAATTAATTTAAAAATTTTAAAATTTATTTTTTTATTTTATTGAAGCATAGTTGATTTACAGTGTTGTGACAGTGCTTTTTGAATACAGTAACTCTGGATATTTAAATGTTTCTTGGATGAATGACTGAGTCACGAGCACAGTTCACTGCCAAACATCTCAGTTCTTTGCTTGTATATAAATCGTCTCTATCCCATTTCTCCCCTACAGATGGGAGGCAGAATATGAATTGAAGACATTTTTTAGAAAAATAATATTTTCTATAATAACATTACAAAAATACCGCTTTATAAAACCAGTCATTCTTCGATTGTCATGGAAACTTTGTGGTGTATAACTACGTGCTTTACATTTGTAGTCTTTAGATAGCTTTACGTCAAACAATGGACCATTTCGCTATTACTTGGGTGGTAATCCCAGTCAGCCCTTGGAAAGTTCTGGTTTTCCTGAAGATGTTCAAGTATCTCCTGGGAATGGCAACAGGGGGGACACACAGGCAGCAGCAGTGGAAGGCAAAGGTGAAGTAAAGCATGGAGGAGAGGATGGCGGGAGTAACAGTGGAGCGCCGCACCGTGAGAAACGGGCTGGAGAAAGTGAGGAATTCTCTAACATCAGGAGAGGGAGAGGTGTGTAGCGCTTGTTTTTTGTTCTCACTGTCTTTATAAACGAATTAATGAAATGGGGAGGTTCTAGATAGGAGAGGCACCAGGACTGTCCCTCTGCAAAGGGAATGTTGAAAGTTATCCTCGCGGAACATCTGACCATTTTCCTTTATGTCTGGTTCTCTCCTTTGACTCTACAGGGCATAGCAGTGTATTCTTTGAAGGTGTGGGAGAAAACATGTCTATTTCCACATCTTTTATGCAGTTTTTTAAGGTAGCCAAATTTATGTTGTATCACCTCCTTGAACACTCACTTACTGATTGCTCCAGCTGTGCTGCTGCTTTTTTCCTACTATAGGTGAAAATCTGAATTCCTTATTGTTTCCCATTTCCCCGCTTAAGTCAAAAGACATCATTTCAAGCTGATAAATCAAGTAATAGAGATAAAAGAACATTTAACAGTACAGAGGGAAACATTAAGAATATTAATGTGATCAGGTAATAAAGAGTTGAGTGGGGAAGAAAAGTAGGAATATTAATTTACAGTTGTTTATAGTAAAGAATCAATAGGTACTGTCAAAATAGCCATTTGAACAAAAAGAAACCTTTCTAATTTATCAGAAAAAAATACACATTTTTAAAAAAGCAGTGAAAACAAACCATGTAGTAAAATATTTTTTAAAACTCATAAAACAATGCATAATATAAAAGACTTAAGATCAAATGCATTTGTGAAAGCAGTACAAGTAAACAGGCTCTACTCACCTACTTAAAGAAGAAGGTATTTGGATTGGTTCACAAAACAAAGCATAACTTCATGCTGTAGTCTACAAGAGGCATATTCAGAAAGTAAAAAATTAAAGTATAGGCAAAGGTATCTCACACAAATGCACATTAAAATAAAACAAGGTTAGTAATCTTGATATCAGGGAAGATTAATTTCAGGACAAAAAGTATTAAGATAAAGAGGGCCACTTGTAATGTTAAGGTGTGCAGTAGAGACTTAAAATTGTTAATATCTTATATAACATCAACACTTCAAAAAGCAAAATCTGCAGATGATATAAGGAGAAATAGGGAAAATCATATTAATATTCAGGAGACTTTAATGTACTTCTTTTGGTCTATATGAGAGTATAAGGACAAAAACATAACTAAGGATAATGAGAACCTTACTAACATAATTAATTTGGTAAATCTAATTGATAGTTATCAACCTGTGTACCATGATACCTATGGAACCTGATAATTCTAGATGCTAAATTTTTCTTTGTTACCCTTATGACACCCAGGCAAGAAACTTTGGACTGTATTTCTTATTTATTGTCACCATTGTCTCCCCCTTTCTACATTTGGTCCATCAGATAAACCTGTAATTCATTCTCTCTAATGTCTTCCTTTCCAATTTGATAGCCAGGCCAAGCTTTTCATTTTTCACTGATTCAGAAACCTCTTAAGCTTGTATAACTGTTCTTATTTTCTAATTGAATACATACTCAAAGTGATCAGGATAATCTCTCTGTTTTTTTTTTTTTACTAAGACACATTCTTCCTATTGAAGAATATACAGTGTTTTTTGTCTGTATATATGCCTATATATATATAGGTCTTCCTATAAAGCCTACACTCCTCACCTTCACATGGAACTTGATTCGACCTGTCCTTTGCTCTTCCTGACGTTATCATCCTCATGTTTTCATCACTCTCCTTTTTAGCATCTACCTCAAATAAGTAAAGAAAATCTTCCCACTCCCACCACCGGCTTGCCCCTTCCATGTCTATGTCTTTCCTATCATTTGGCATAGTCTTTTGTCTCTTCTTTGTTGATATTTGACTATCCCTTCATTCAAAATTCAACCTAAAGGAAAAAAACAGTGCTTTTGGGGAGTATTTCCTAATAATTCACATTTAACTTTAATTAGTGGAATACTATATTCTTTTAATATCCTTACACTTTTACACGCATTCCTTTTGTCAGGACTTTTATGTGTTCTGAATATAGGATAGGTTAATAAATCTTGATAGCATATTATAAAGCAGTAGGGAAAAAGCAGGCTCTGGGGACCCCTAGGGTAAGATAGTCAAGTGTATGATGGTCATAACATGTCCCGCCCTCAACCTAATTAAATGAATAAAAAAGAAGAAAATAATATCAAGGTATATGGCAACAGCAACTAGATAAGGGACTCATCCTCGTACCATAAACTTTGCAAAGTATCAGAGAGACAGGACAATTAGAAAGAAACTAGAATAGATAGGAAGTTCTGTTCTCTATAGAAACAGTGAGAATGAAGGTGAGTCAATGAAATTTTGAAAAAAACCTCTCAATTTAGTGGGAAGCAGACTGGAAGCCATAGTGGCTCGAGGGTGAGGACTCAGAGTATCCTTCTGGAACTCTTTTGGACACACAGCCAGAATGAGTGCAAGACTTGTTATTATTTTTCTCTTCCACCTCTGGTTGAGAAGGAGGCTGGAGAATGGGGCATAATCTGGTGGAACTAATCACCTCTTGTCACAGAGGCTTAAAAAAAAGAGAAGATACAGGGAGGATTGGGTAGCCTAGTGTCCAGTTCACCGAATTTCACATACCCTCCCATCTCCTTCCCCTGGGGACAAGCAGAACCACAGCCAGAGCTAGAAGAAACTGGGGTTTGCTTTCAGACATGACCTCCCTCTTCTAGTTCTGACCTTGAGGACACTGAGGGCGGCAGGGGGAGATAATTGCTCAGTGATAATTCTCTGTCACTGCCAAAGGCCATCTGGCCTCTTATATGGAGGAATGATCTGAAATATAAGGCCATCTGTCATTTGAATATATGTCATTGAATATATATATATATATCGCTGATCCAGGAAAAATCCCCAACACAGGGCATTTCACAATGTTCAAAGGAAGAGAATAGAAAACAATTCCCCCATTACCTCAGCCCCTACCTCTAGTCCCGCTCAGAAGAGCCTAATGTAGAAGCAACAGACACTAATGATATCAAGCCTACAAGGTCAGGTCTGGGGCGACATACCAGTAGGGCAATGTCAACGTGGCAGGAAACCCACTCTATTTAGGTAGATTGATAAAGTTGCCTGTGTCATAGATAAACAAGCTGACAAAAACTGACCTGGGAACTATGTAGAAATCCTACAGACAAGGAAAAAATAAAAAGGAGAGTGGAGAGGGGGAAAGGCGCTTAGGATGCAAACAAAAGATCTGTTTTGGAAGAATATATATGCCAGAAAACAGAACATTTTAGATAACCAGTATTCCTCACTCAATAAAAAAGAATATAAACACTTACAAATAGGAGATCGAAGCAGAGATGATAAGGCCTAAAAAAAGGAAATTGCATAGGTAGGGGGAAAATTGGAGGCATAAGTAATAGTTATATAACTTATAAATACATTAGAAACAGTAAAGAAGAGAATTGACATGGCAGAAATGCAAGTCATTCATTTATTCAAGAAAGGCAGCTTATACAGTTTGGGCAGAGGGCCCCTCTTTACAAGAAAAAATACAAATTTGTGAATATTTAGTTAAGAAAAAGGTCACAACGTATTACTAGAACCTTGGATTCAGGTTTCTTTCTTTAGGTAATTTAACAAAATTGTTTATATGAAACGCTTCCTGTTTAAAATCTGACTTTACCCACCTACAGCTCTCTACGGCTCCCAGAAATCACAGGGGCCCGTACAGGGGGATGGGCTGATACTCCTGTCTTTGTGAAGGCGGTTTGAACGCTGAGTATTACAAAGGATGTAGTAAAGTGAGCAGAGACAGCAGTAGTTCTCTGGCACCATCAGTACCCACTGATATAGACCATCACAGAATATGTCAAGCTCTTAAGGATGCAGGAAAAAACTAAGCCTCAAATTCGACTTCGCACTTTTTTTTTTCTGTGTAAATTCCAGACTAATAGCTGAGTTCAGGAATGACCACTTCAAATTTTACTTCCTTTCGATACAAGAGTAGAGGTCTTCTTGAAGATGGCATTGAGCATTTCAGTGTACTCTTTGGGGTTTAACTTGGCAGATGGCTCCAATTCCATTTCTCTTACAGCCCCAAACACTGCTTGATGCAAGTTCAGTTTTGGGAATCCTGCTTCTGTAGGGTTCCATGATGCCAAAGGGCAATGAGGTAGACAATTTTCTGTTATTTAAAACAAAACTTACGTATTATATTAGCAAGCATGTAAAACTTGTGATATTCCATTTCTGCAAGGGTAAGGTAACATAGTAGTACCTTTTACACACTACAATATAAAACTGTTTCGGACGTCCCTGGTGGTCCAGTGGTTAGGACTCTGCGCTCCCAATACAGGGAGCACAGGGTCGATCCCTGTTTGGGGAACTAGGATCCTGCATGCCACATGGCGAGGCCAAACAAACAAAAAACTGTTTCAGCCTTTGTGAAAAATAACTTGGCAACACTCATTAAGAACCACGACAAAATTGTTATCCTTTCACCCAGGAATTCTTATTTGAATTTGTCTGACCTAAAGAAATCAACAGAAATTTGGACAAGAATTTATATACAAAGACATTCATTGCAATGTTATTTGTAATCGCAAAAATTTGGAGTCACCCTAACTATCTAAAAGTGCAAAATGATTGAGTAAATTATTTCATGGTCTTACTAGTGAATTCATATAGCTGTTTCAGTGTTTTTGGAATTGGAGTAAAATTTAATGATGCACGTAAATGTTCATAATATTTTTTAAAAGTAGGACACAAAATCACGTATAAGGGGTAATGCCAATTCTGTAAATATACGCGTAGAAAAAAGAACATATGGATAGACAACAAAATGTTAATAGTAGTGAGATTTCACTATAAGTTTAATGGAATTTATAAGAAAAACCATTTAAAAACCTTTTGGGAGGCTTACAGTGATCAAATAGGAAAACATGGCTATTTAGTGTAGCTTTTAATACTCCAAAGAAACAGCCTCATATTTTTTCAATCTTGTTACTGTATTAGTAAAGAATTTTTAAGAATGTACCCCAAATATGTGTATTATTTGTGTAGTATATACATTGAGTCATGTACTAGTATATTAGGTACATTATAAAACCTTAGCAAAAAAAAAAATTAAGACTATAAATAGAAGTTTATACCTATGTCAACTTCTTTGATTTTAATAGTTTATTTTGTGTACTTCCTGATTGCTTCCACTCCACTTTGGAGATTTAGATCTCAAAGAAATAGAGGAAAAATGAAAAAAAAACCCACAAAAAACACCCCACCATTTCTACTTTTCTAAGAGTGATTAAAACTAACTTATTTTGCTCTCTTAAAATAGGGCACAGGATGCAACATTTGAGCGAAGGAAGCAAAGGTCGGCAAGTGGGAAGTGGAGGTGATGGGGAACGCTGGGGTTCAGACAGAGGGTCGAGGGGCAGCCTCAACGAGCAGATCGCTCTCGTGCTCATGCGCCTGCAGGAGGACATGCAGAATGTCCTTCAGAGACTCCACAAACTGGAGACACTGACAGCATCGCAGGTAGCCTTCCTCATTTGTCTTGTCTTCATCTGCTGTTGATCCCATCAAACAGTGTGTAATTGGAATCTGTGTTAATCTGATTTAAATGAACCATACAAATGATACCCAAAGCTTATTTTAGCAGTTAAGTAAGATAATATGTTTAGGGAACCAGGCTCAGATTATGTTTTATCAAGAGGTATATGGTGTGTTCCAATGAGAAGAATATTCAAATACACTGATTTGAATGTTTTGCTAAGAAAGAGACAAATTCTGGATCCACAAAATGCTAAACAGTAACAGTTTACAAAATGCTTTTTCTTGTTAAATGTGTGATTTTTTGGTGTGTGCATTTAATATCTGTCTTTCTTGCTAGACTATAAACACCGTGATTGTAGGGACTATATATATACTATTTTATTTACTGCTGCTAAAGGACAGAGCCTTGTTCCAAGGAGGGGGCATAATAAATATTTGCTGTTAGATTAAAAAAAAATCTGATTTACACACATCAATGGAGTTTAATGGTTTTTAAAAGGATCTACTTTTGAAAATATTATTTCAGAAAAGACTGACCCAAAAGCCAAATACCACTAAAAATAATTGGAATTTTTCAGCATTTAAAATTAGCAGTACCATGTTGGAGACAGGGAGAAGAACACGAGAAGAATAAGAAGTGTTGAACAGTGCAGTTTGTGGCACTAATAGAGACCACAGCTAATGTCCTAGGGTTCACCATTGAAGGGCTATCCTTTTGTAGTAAGCGTTGTCTTCTATCTTGATCTCTTTTTAAAATGCTGTGGAGGTAATACACTAACTTACCCATTCTTTACTGTAAATTAGTTTTAGGATCAAAACTTTCAAGCCGGAGGGAAATGTAGAGTTATGATTTGACCTCCACTATGGTTTGCTATAGCTTATCATGAATCTCCAAAACAGATATTTGGATATTGTTCACATAATCTTTACACTTTTACAGTTTTAATAATCAAGGCTATAGTTCTCAAATGTGTTTGTAAGTTGGTAGTTTATATGGAAATCAAGGAATTAATAAGAAATGTTGAGTAAGTAATTTAATAAGAATGTAAAAGAAGTAATGGTTCAGATTAATTTGAGGTTTTATTTGGATAATTTTATATTATTTGAACTATAAAATGTCAGAGATAATTATTTGGCTAGCAATTTTAGGGACTTTTAATTTGGTCACTGTGAGTTTCGGGATAATCAAAGCATAGTTAGCAGAAAAATCAAGAGTAATCCAATATTTCACCCTTTTTTAAAAAAAAAAAGATAGGAAATAGAAAAAATTACTGTATTTTTTTTTTCTTTTTGTCAAAGCTAAATCAGTTTCATTTGTGTTGATAGGCAAAATCATCAGCATTACAGACTGGTAATCAGCCCCCTTCACCGGTAAGAAATTCTTATCTTAAATCTAAGTGCCAGGGTTTCAAATAAGTTACAGTAAATTTAGATTATATGATGTCCTTAAAGTATTCCAAATGAAATCTACCCTTTAGAACTTTGAAGTTTAAAATATATTTGTTTTGTACTAAGTCTGAAGTACTTCTGAAAGTCTACTTACTGAATTACACTCTAAAATTATCTCCCTCCCTTTAGCAGGAGTGAGATCTATTATTAGTTATATAGTTTCAAAATTATGGTGTGTTTTTTAAATTTATATATGCAATATGTAATAGATTGGTGACCAGCTTATTTTATTTTCTCAGAGACCATCTTGGTGGCCCTTCGAGATGTCTCCTGGTGCATTAATCTTTGCTATCATATGGCCTTTTATTGCCCAGTGGTTGGTGCATTTATATTACCAAAGAAGGAGAAGGTAATATGATAGTTTTATAATTCAAAGTGGTATGTAAACTCTTATAATCTACAGCAGACAGAGCTTTCAGCAGCAGTTAGGGAGATAGGTCCATTTTATAGATAGATTGTCATACTGAGCATTCTGTACTGATCATGAGACTGAAACTACCTTGGAAATGATATCTAGTGGGTTTTTAGATACTTGTTAGATTAAAATTTTTTCACTTGAGAGCATCTGATGCATTTGTACACCTTTGGTTTATGCAACAGCAAGAAAATGATTACAGGCTTAAGTTTTATGTCTTATGAAGAAACAGTGTTCTCAAAGTATGATTTTTTGGGGGGGCCCTTTGCTAACATTAAAGGACAACAGATAAGAAAACTAATAATGCCTGCGTGCTCTCTATACCTTAGAAATATAGACATTGGCATTTCAGAAAATGTTCATCCTGGTGGTTGACTAGAAATAGGGCTTATTCTAATTTGAGGGCCATAATTCCAGTTTGGATGCCAGGAAATAACTCAGATAAGTCTGAGAATAATAGGTTCGAGTCCTTGCAAGTGCTCTGAGATTGTCTAGATGAGGAATAACCTGAGGCCAAAACTCTTGGGTTCAAGAAAACTGTTAAAAGCATTTTTTTGGACACTATGTAAACTGAATTACTTTCCCTGGATGGGCAGATGGACAAATATTTGTCATTCGTGGCCTCACCGATTATGTTTCTGGTGTTTCATCACCATTTCCCATTAAGTCACAACAGATGGGGAAAAGAGATAGGGTATTTGGTGGTAAGATTTTAAGTGCTCTCTTACATATGTGCAGTAGAAACACATTTTTAAAAAATCTACAAGTTTAAATAATTATAGGTCTGTTGTTCCTCTACCAAAGAACCCACGTTTCTAATTACTGCACGTGATAACAAAAGCAAAAACCATTTACCCTTCTCCTACGTCAAAGGGCTAAGCAGCACACTAGTCTAAGTGCTCCAGTGAGAATGCTTCATAGTAGAGAAACGGAAATGCATGTGGCCTTGGGTGACTTGGTTTAGTCTTCCTTGTTCTCTGCTTATGTTAAGACCGTTTGATTTATGTTCATAAATGAACTCAGTACGTTTTCTGGTACATTAATGTTCTTGGAATATACTTGCTCACTTAAAAAACTTTTGTGGGATTTCAGAAGCCTAAGTTGCCTTCTCAGTATCATTTACCCCCTTTCTAAGCCATCTGTGTATGTGTCATTTCAGCTGTTAAGATACAGACCTTGGGACTATATCTATAGATACAGACTATAGACCGTGGCCCAGTGGTTAAGAATCCGCGCATCCACTGTAGGGGGTGTGGGGTCAGTCCCTGGTTGGGGAACTAAGATCCCGCATGCTGCATGACATGGCCAAAAAAGGGGGAAAAAAAGATATAGACCTTAATTTAAATCCTTTCTTTTCTTTTTTCACACATTTTGTGTTTCTCCTGTGATGGTTGGGTGCTATACAGTGTTTTAAATCCTAATATCCCTGATAATAGGAGGAAAAAAGAACCAAACCTTTTTTCAATATGTGGTTATACTGGATTTAAGCAGCTGGCAACAGTGGTGCTAACGGGAGGTGTTTACATGTTTTGCAATGCATTTCAAAGTTCTTTTTCATGTTTTCCTTTGTAGAAAGTTGGGGATTGGAGAATAGAGAAATTCAACACACGACAAAAAAAGCTAAAGTTTACTTTGATTAATTTATTTCATGCTTAAGGTTGAAGCAGCTTGTCACTTTATTAAAGACTGAAAAAACAAAGTGTACTTTGCTTCAGCAGTCATGGAAAATTGAAGTTTTTCTAAAATTTTTTTTTTTTTAATGTTCCTTACTTGTAAAAGTATATGCCATTTCTCCTAAGTATTCCTTTCAGTTGTTGACAGATGTCTCTGAATGGAGAAACTTTTCTCTGTTCCTAATTTTCTACTTTGTTATTATTGAATCTTTATCCAGTTTTCCAATGTATGTTAGGTATTTAATCCTTCAAAGTTGTAAATTATTAGTGCTCTGCAACTGCATTTTGATGAGACATAGTGTTTTTATGTATTGTTTACTTATATATGTAAGGAGTCAGCTGGGGTTGGCGATGGAAATAAGCTTTGGCTTGAGGGGATTTAGGCATCTTTTAATCTGGCAGTGTTTAACAGGTTTTAATCTGACAGTTATAGGAAAGAAGACTAGAGAACATTGTGCATGGTTTAGAGAAGACAGGTCTGTGTTAGAGATGAAGAGAAAGATCTAGAAATCCTCTTAGGATGGGAAAAGTGTGGCCAGGAGAGGGTGTGCCCTACTTATAACAGGGCCCACCCTGTACCTCATCCTCTAGCACAGTATCTGGCATGTATTAGGCTTTCAATAAATATGTGCTGAATACATGGCTGAAGGCCCACTCTTGGCAGGATGGCAGCTGAAGTACCATGTGACATGGAGAAGCTTTGATGTTATTTAACATCTGGATGCAAACACACACTGAGATAATCCTATACACATGTAAAATAAGTGGTTATCTATTTGCGGTAAGCTTTAAAAAAAATTTTTTTTTTACATGAAAAGTAATACTTAAGGTCCACTGCTTGATTCTTTTTTCCCCAGTATAGAAGAATATGAATTTTTTTATAGTTGATTTACAATGTTAATTTCTGCTATACAGCAAAGTGATTCAGTTATACATATATATACATTCTTTTTTTTTCATATTCTTTTCCATTATGGTTTATCATAGGATATTGAATATAGTTCTCTGTGCTATACATAGGACCTTGTTGTTTTTCCATTCTATATATAATAGCTTACATCAGAAAAATATAAATTTAAAAGTAAAAGAGATCTCATATCACTCTGCAGGGGATCTGAAAAACATTCTTTCTGTATGTGTTATGAAGAGTATCATCTGCAGACCTGTTCAAAATTAGGCCCTGAACAGCCTCCTATGGTACTACCTCCCCTCAGTTACCTAACCTGGTCATTCTGTTATTAAAATTATCCATGAGTTAAATACTGAAAGCAGGACAGTTTTTTTGTTTTTTGTTTTTGGCCGCAGGGCTGCAGCTCGCAGGATCTTAGTTCCCCAACCAGGGATCGAACCCGGGCCTACGGTGGTGAAAGCACCGAGTCCTAACCACTGGACCGCCAGGGAATTCCCTGAAAGCAGACCTTTTAAGTCCACAAGACTATTCTTAATCTATTACACAAAGACCTCACTTCTCAGATACTGCATGTTTTACAAACTGAAGGTTTGTGGCAACCCCGTCACAAGGCTGTCAGTACCGCTTTCCCAACAGCATTCACTCACTTCATGTCTCTGTGTCATATTTTGGTAATTCTTGAAATATCTCAGACTTTTTCATTATTATTATATCTGTTATGGTGCTCTGTGATTAGTGATCTTTGATGTTGCTACTATGACTTGCCAAAGGCTCAGATGATGGTTAGCATTGTTTAGCAATAAAACATTTAAAAAAAATTTTTTTTAAAGGGAACTTTATTTTTATTTATCTATTTTTTGGCTGCGTTGGGTCTTCGTTGCTGCGCAGGCTTTCTTTAGCTGCGGCGAGAGGGGGGCTACTCTTTGTTACGGTGCACGGGCTTCTCACTGCAGTGGCTTCTCTTGTTGCAGAGCACGGACTCTAGGCGTGCGGTCTTCAGTAGTGGTGGCACGTGGGCTCAGTAGTTGTGGCTTGCGGGCTCTAGAGCGCAGGCTCAGTGGTTGTGGCACACGGGCTTAGTTGCTCCTAGGCATGTGGGATCTTCCCGGACCAGGGCTCAAACCCATGTCCCGTGCACTGGCAGGCGGATTCTTAACCACTGCACTACCAGGGAAGCCCAATAAAGCATTTTTAAATTAAGGTATGTACAGTTTTTTAAGACATAATGCTATTGCCACTTAATAGACTACAGTAGAGTGTAAACTGTTATATGCACTGGCAAACCAGAAAATTTGTGTGACTCACTTGATTGCGATATTAGCTTTATTGCAATGCTCTGGAGCCGAACCTGCATGATCTTCAAGGTCTGCCTGTAATTTGAAAGAAAGGATGTTTCTAACCACTTTCCTTTATCAGTCTGTCCAGGTTCATAAATGTGCTGGTAGGTGGTTTCCTTAGAGACAATGAGCTTTCAGTTTTTATTTAATAAAAACTGGATAGGGTGGGACAGGTCTCAGGAGAAACATTCTTCAGATGGAGACTGGGGAAGGTGATACTGGACCAAAAATTCAGGCCCAGGCTTCTGAGGCAGGGAAAGAATCTCAGCAATCCAGGCAGAGCAGAGAGTTCAGTGGGCTGGGGAAAGGCAAAATGTTATTCCTGTTTCCTTATCTGTTGTTTTCTGTAACTTTTCTTCTCTTATCACACTATACCCTACATTGTACAAGTTAATTTTTTATAAAAGGAGAGAAAGAGCTCACTAAATGCCTGGAAAACATCCCAAAATTCCAAAGATAGTGATAGTGACTTATGTCTCTTCTATTTCCCTATTACAGTTGAAGATTGGGGGGTTCATAGACCAAGTTGTGTGTTTTTTGGTAAATCTACAGATTTGGTAAATCTTGTATAGCAATCTGCATCACGTGGGTTCTTAGTAAGTGTTGCTAACTGTTCAGGCATCTCCCAACTAGCATTTCTGCTAAAGTCTCACTCACACAGTCTTTACAACCACCCACGATTCTCTTCCTCCAGGGGCCTTTTTTCTTCATGCCAGAGTAATCTCCTCCTATTATGTGAAAATCCATCTGATTATTTAAAATGTCACTCCTGCCAAGGTGTACATAAGATTTCTGCAGAGGATAAGGAGTGGTCTGATTATTTAAAAGATCATTCCTGCCAAGGGGGTTGCATAAGAGCGTTTCTACGGAGGAGAGGAATAAACTTGTAATGAGAGAGTTTCAGGCATTTTGGCATCTGGAATGCTGAGGGGAGTATAGAGATTTTACAGCTGTGGGTCCTTTCCCAGAACTCAGATCACACGCGATTGTTGTGCTCACAAGCCCATTCTTCTCTGGTAGCTCACTCTGCTATCAGTAAAACCATCACATTATACACATCTGAGTTGTTGGTTTATATGTCCCTCCCATCCCCATCCCATCAACTAAACTGAGAGCTTTTTTGAGGGCTAAGAGCCTGCCTCAGAGATGTCTGAATCCCCAGTACCTGGCACAGTGCCTGGAAAGTAACAGATACATAATATGTGTTGATTAAATGAACAGTCCAGGTTGTGTATCTGTCAACCTTTTGTTGTTTTATGAAGCTTTTTTGTTTCAAAACTTTCCATTTTGATAAAATTATGAAATAATTTGCAAAAATCTGAACTGTGGAATAGCCAACTTGAAAAAGATGAGAATCGAGAAGCTATGAGAGGAGGAATGTACATTTAAATCGTTTGTTAGAAACTACTTGGTAATGTCATCACTTGCAGTTGGATCTTTCCTATTGAGCTCTAAGTGACATGAAGTAACTTCATAAGGATCATTTGTAATTTTATGGTCTTATTTTGAATTTGAATATTATTATTATGTTACCATCAGCGAATTCTTTGGTGTGGATGTGTTTCATATTCAGGTTGCATTTATACTCATAGGACATTGTTTTTTTCCTTTCTTTTCAAAGAAAATTGAACTGAAGAAAATATTTTACTGAAGAAGACTACTGGGCCTGGATGACCTCAGGATGAAATGGATTGTGGAGCTCACATGAAACTCCTAGTTTGTGATGATTACATTTCTTTTTGTTGTCCAGTAGTTTGGTTTGTGTACATATATACATATATATATTTTGCACTACACAAATGATAACATTTTAAGGACTAATATTGCTGATACTTGAATAATCAATCTCAACTAGGTTATAAGTAACAGACTTAGATTTACCCTACCCTTGAACTTGAAGGACATTAAATTATTAATTATTGTTTGGTAACATGTTTACCTGATTATCTCCCATAGAGAAATATAAGCTGCTTTTCCAAGGTAAAGTTGTGATAATAAGAACAGATTTATAACTGGGTATTTTTAATTTTCTAAATTAAATGAGAAAGTATGCAAACCAGGAGTGAATTTCAAATGAGATGAAATCGACTTTCTTTCTTAGTCACTGAACCACCATGCGATTCAGTAGAAGAAAACGACTGGAAGAATCTTCTCCACGTCCACTTTGTGGGCTGCCCATAATCTTCCTTGGGCATGCACAGCTCTAACTTTAGTGTTCAGGCATCATTATGACAAAGTAGAGCCCTATGTACTAGGCTTTGTTTTTACAAATGATTCACAGAATAGACATAACCTGCTAATGGAAATGATGAAGAATGGGCTTAATGTGTTCTGAACCTGCAGATCATTAATAAGATTTGTATTCAATCATATCCATGGATTCCTTTGTAATAATTTTCCTTTAACTGAGGACATCTTGTTTCTGCTTCATAGGGTGCTTTGAAATATAAAATGAAAACTTATTTATACTGTTTTTACAAAGGTCAAAGAGGAAACACATGAAAATCACTTTTCTGCAACTGGTAAACCACACAGACTGGACTCTTAACCTCTTAGTGCCTCAGTTTTTCCTTTGGGGTATAATATTGGAGATACACCTATTTCACAAGGGGTATTGGAGAGATCTGCAAGCTAGCAGGCCATATGCTTCCATGTGAATAAGACATACCCAACTAATGTAAATTTGTGTCTCTCCTCTACCTCCCACATTTAGACTAAGAAGAAGACTGTAATTTAGATCCTTGAAGGCTCTGTTTGGAATTATCCTTCCTGCATACCTTTTAAAACCCCCTGCTCATGTAGATGTACCTTATGCTTTAAAGATTTCTCTGATACAAAGGTTTAGTATCAAATAATTTTTAAAATTCTTGGTATGTGTGATGTTGGGTTTAGCATCATGTGTTCAGAGTGTTCTCAATAAGAGAGAAAGTAATCCATCCCTAGTCTAGAGGGTGGTTCTTTGTTTATCTGAAGAAAAAAGTATAAGAATACAATTTGCTTTTCTGAAGACTCTTTTTTTCCTTATTTTTTTTCTTACATGTAACTTGATGTTTTTTATTTTTTAATCCCATCTTGATTAAAATGTATCTGTCTAAAGAGATCTACTAATATTTGCTTTTTAAAAGCTGTCCTCTATTTATTTAGGGAAAAAAATGAAGCCAGTAACTGAATTATATGTAAAAATAAAATTTAGACCTGTGGGTCGGGAGTTATTTTAAAAAATTAGCTATCAATCTGGTATCAGAAAATGGTGGCTTTTCTCTTAGTATATAAATAAATAAGATGCAAAGTAAGAATGTAAGCAGTTGTGATTCGTTACAAGCAGTTGGAGGTAACTAACTCCTAGGGATAACCATTTGTATCCTATTCCAAAGTCTTATTTTATAGTTTGAAAAGCACTTTGCACACAGTTCTTGTATATACAAGTAAAGACGTAATTATAGGATGTAGTGTTATTGCTTTGTTTAACAAGAACCTCATTTAAAATTGACAGCTATGGTATTTTTTTAATGATCTACTTCTTTTCTGTTTCTTTATTGTAAAATTAAGTTAAAAATAAAAAGTTAATGAAAAATGTTATGGTTTTTATTCCTTGTTACTGTTAGAAGTGCATTGATTATATAAGGATTAAATGAGAATAAATAGTAGGGGTTCATAGGAAGTAATTGTGCCTCATTCAAAATAAAGCCATGCTATTACATGTAATTTTATAAAAATCAGAAAGAGGCTGAAGTTGAACTCATTTAGTCATTTGGCTGAAAATGTTACTGATCGTGTCAAAATCTTAGTTTCAATTCTTATTCCAACTAGGTAGCTTCCCATAGCCACTCAGTGTGGCCTTAGTCAGCCATGTTAAATACATACAGCTTGGTCTTAGGTAGAAAATGGTGAGAAGGTTTTATGTTTTTAATACAAATGTATAACTTGTAAGTTCTCCAGATAGTGATAAAAGTGATGTTAGCTATTTGTAACATTAAGATACCAGTGTTCTGGGGCCAGGAACTAACTGCAGTGGCTTGAGTTTTTTTCCCTCATATACAAGGAGTCCAGAGGTAGGAAGTCCAGGGCTGGAAAGGTGCTTCCACAGTGTCCTTAGGGACACAGGTTCCTTCTGTCTTTCTGTTCTGTCATCTTTAGGGTGTGGGCCTTGTCTTCATGTTCGCTAAATGGCTGCTGTACATCTCCGTCCAATGTCTACATTACAGGTAGGCAAAGATCCTTATCTGATCAGGAAACAGTAACTTTCCTGGAAGTCTCACACAGGATACTCCTCCATCTACTTGGCTAGAACTGGGTCTCATAATTATATCTTTGTCTATAAGAATATTATTTAAAGAATAAAATTGTTCCAGTTTATATAGATATAATTTTACAAATTTAATTTTGCCCATACACAGGAAATGCCATGTCTTTTGGCCTTTAATACACTTAACTGAGTTCTCTTCTTTCTCTATTTGTTTTTCTTTTCTGCTTCTCAACCCTTGTTTTCCCACTGACCTTCTCTCTCTCCATTAATCCTCCTTCCCAATGGAACCACTTTTTCAAGCTGAAAAACGGTAAGTGTTCTTTTCCTTTTTCAAAAGAAACAACTAAAAGAACTTTTAAATACGTACATAATACAGGTGAGGTGTAGCCATTGTTATTTTTTCTGCCCAGCACCTGTCCCTCCTCCTCCTGATTAACAGCATCACTCTCCTTGCCCTTCCCCGTGGTAGAGAGCTCCTCTTCCTCCACTGTAATCCTGCCCCACCCCCCGAGCCACAGTAATGGGCATGTGACTCAGACCTGGCCAGTGTCTATCTCATTCTCCTCCTGACCACAGTGACAGTCCTAGGGAGGGGTGTATGACCATCAGTGAAGCAGTCAGAGTTATTCTCTGGATTTATTTCAGGAAACTAGAGGAGAGAGCATTTTGCCTTTTCACAGAATGTTACATAGTTGGGATCATACAGTATGTAGCCCTTTCAGAATGGCTTCTTTCACTTTGCAATATACATTTATGGTTCCTCCATGTAATTTCATGTCTTCATAGCTCACTTCTTTTTATGTTTTTATGGCTGTGTGTCAATAAAGTTTTATTTACAAAACAAGTAGGGGGCCGTATTTGTCCCGTGGGCTGTAGTTTGCTGACTTCTGATTTAGGTAATTCATTTCTTTTTAGCACTGATTAATATATCATTGTCTGGATGTACTAGAGTTTATTTATCCATTCACCTATTGAAGGACATCTTGGTTGCTTCCAAATTTTAGTAATGATGAATAAAGCTGCTGTCAACATCTGTGCATAGGTTTTTGTGTGGTCGTAAGTTTTCAACTCATTTGGGTAAATACTAAAGAGCTGATTGCTGGATTGCATGGTAAAGTTACATTTAGTTTTGTAAATAAACCACCAAACTGTCTTCCAAAGTGGCTGTACCATTTTGCATTCCCACCAGTAATGAATAAGAGTTCCTGTTGCTCCACATCTTTGCCAGCATTTGGTATTGTCGGTGTTTTGGGTTTTAGCCATTCTGATAGGTGTGTAGTGGTATCTCACTGTTGTTGTTCTCTTTCTCCTTGAATTACAGGCTGTAAGGTTATTACCAGGGAGATCCTGGGGCTGCATATCCTGCCACTTGGAGGAGCCTTAGATAATAAGGCCAACATCTAGACCTAGGAACTTAGACAAGAGTCAGAAACAGTGAGTTCAAGTCCTTTAATCCAGTTAATTCTGAAAACACTACCCCTATGTTTATACAGTTTGTTTACATGGGTTAATAAATTTGCCTTCTTACTTAAGGCAGTTTAAGGTAGGTTTCTGACACTTGGAACCAGAGTCCTGACTAGTATAGAAAATGCGTGATTGTCAGGACTGACTGTAGGCTCTGAAGCCAGACTGTCTAGGTTCAAATTCTC
Source organism: Balaenoptera ricei (assembly GCF_028023285.1). NCBI lineage: Eukaryota > Metazoa > Chordata > Mammalia > Artiodactyla > Balaenopteridae > Balaenoptera > Balaenoptera ricei. The sequence goes on from NC_082640.1 coordinate 19,374,645, forward strand.
TGCAATCATGGGAAGTCCCTTACCTTATGTTTCAGTTTTCATATGTATACAATGTGGGTAAAAATACCTCATACAGTTAATATATGTATAAAATATGTAGAACAGTGTTCAGGATACAGTAAGTACTTTGTAACTGATAGCTACTGTGATGGTAATAATAATGACTGGGGTTATTATTTCACTATCAGTACATAAGAATCCAAATCCCTTTTGCAGAGGTAGACACTGGAAATGTTGGTGCAAATGTACCAAAAAAAAAAATTTTTTTTAACAAGAGCTAGTTTCTTCCATTTATGCTCTGGATACTATTCCTTTCCTTAAAAACTTTGCCATTTTTTTCTGCCCCAGAGGCAACTACTTTCAGCACTTTTGGGTGATTGTTTTGTACTTACCTCCAAGGTTCTAAACAATATGTTTGAACTGCTACTTTATTATTATTTTTTAAACATCTTTATTGGAGTATAATTGCTTTACAATTATAAATTACAGTGTTGTGTTAGTTTCTGCTGTATAGCAAAGTGAATCAGCTATATGTATATGTATATCCCCATATCCCCTCCCTCTTGCATCTCCCTCCCACCCTCCTTATCCCAACCCTCTAGGTGGTTGCAGAGCACCAACCTGATCTCCCTGTGCTATGCAGCTGCTTCCCACTAGCTATTTTACATTTGGTAGTATATATATGTCAGTGCTACTCTCTCAATTTATCCCAGCTTACCCTTCCCCCTCCCCGTGTCAAGTCCATTCTCTACATCTGCATCTTTATTCCTGTCCTGCCCCTAGGTTCATCAGAACGATTTTTTTGTTTTTAGATTCCATTTATATGTGTTAGCATATGGTATTTGTTTTTCTCTTTCTGACTTACTTCACTCTGTATGACAGACTCTAGGTCCATCCACCTCACTACAAATAACTCAATTTCCTTTCTTTTTATGGCTGAGTAATATTCCATTGTATATATGTGCCACATCTTCTTTATCCATTCATCTGTCAATGGACACTTAGGTTGCTTCCATGTCCTGGCTATTGTAAATAGTAATGCAGTGAACATTGTGGTTCATGACTCTTTTTGAATTATGGTTTTCTCAGGGTATATGCCCAGTAGTGGGATTGCTGGGTCGTATGGTAGTTCTATTTTTAGTTTTTTAAGGAACCTCCATACTGTTCTCCATAGTGGCTGTATCAATTTACATTCCCACCAACAGTGCAAGAGGGTTCCCTTTTCTCCACACCCTCTCCAGCATTTATTGTTTGTAGTTTTTTTGATGATGGCCATTCTGACTGGTGTGAGGTGATACCTCATTGTAGTTTTGATTTGCATTTCTCTAATGATTAGTGATGTTGAGCATCCTTTCATGTGTTTGTTGGCAATCTGTATATCTTCTTTGGAGAAATGTCTATTTAGGTCTTCTGCCCATTTTTGGATTGGGTTGTTTGTTTTTTTGATACTGAGCTGCATGAGCTGCTTGTATATTTTGGAGATTAATCCTTTGTCAGTTGTTTCATTTGCAAGTATTTTCTCCCATTCTGAGGGTTGTCTTTTCGTCTTGTTTATGGTTTCCTTTGTTGTGAAAAAGCTTTTAAGTTTCATTAGGTCCCATTTGTTTATTTTTGTTTTTATTTGCATTTCTCTAGGAGGTGGGTCAAAAAGGATCTTGCTGTGATTTATGTCATAGAGTGTTCTGCCTGTTTTCCTCTAAGAGTTTTAGAGTGTCTGGGCTTACATTTCGTTCTTTAATCCATTTTGAGTTTATTTTTGTGTATGGTGTTAGGGAGTGTTCTAATTTCATATTTTTACATGTAGCTGTCCAGTTTTCCCAGTACCACTTATTGAAGAGGCTGCCTTTTCTCCATTGTGTGTTCTTGCCTTGTTTATCAAAGATAAGGTGACCATATGTGTGTGGGTTTATCTCTGGGCTTTCTATCCTGTACCATTGATCTATATTTCTGTTTTTGTTCCAGTACCATACTGTCTTGATTACTGTAGCTTTGTAGTGTAGTCTGAAGTCAGGGAGCCTGATTCCTCCAGGTCTGTTTTTCTTTCTCAAGATGGCTTTGGCTATTCAGGGTCTTTTGTGTTTCCATACAAATTGTGCAGTCTTTTTGTTCTAGTTCTGTGAAAAATGCCATTGGTAGTTTGATAGGGATTGCATTGAATTTGTAGATTGCTTTGGGTAGTATAGTCATTTTCACAATGTTGATTCTTCCAATCCAAGAACATAGTATATCTCTCCATCTGTTTGTATCATCTTTAATTTCTTTCATCAGTGTCTTATAGTTTTCTGCATACAGGTCTTTTGTCTCCTTAGGTAGGTTTATTCCTAGGTATTTTATTCTTTTTGTTGCACTGGTAAATGGGAGTGTTTCCTTCATTTCTCTTTCAGATTTTTCATCATTAGTGTATAGGAATGCAAGAGATTTCTGTGCATTAATTTTGTATCCTGCTACTACCAAATTCATTCATTAGCTCTAGTTTTCTGGTAGCATCTTTAGGATTCTCTGTGTATAGTATGTTGTCTGCAAACAGTGACAGCTTTACTTCTTGTTTTCCGATTTGGATTCCTTTTATTACTTTTTCTTCTCTGATTGCTGTGGCTAAAACTTCCAAAACTATGTTGAATAACAGTGGTGAGAGTGGGCAACCTTGTCTTCTTCCTGACCTTAGAGGAAATGGTTTCAGTTTTTCACCATTGAGATCGATGTTGGCTGTGGGTTTGTCATATATGCCCTTTATTATGTTGGGGTAGGTTCCCTCTATGCCTACTTTCTGGAGAGTTTTTATCATAAATGGGTGTTGAATTCTGTCAAAAGCTTTTTCTGCATCTATTGAGATGATCATATGGTTTTTATCCTTCAGTTTGTTAATATGGTGTATCACATTGACTGATTTGCATATATTGAAGAAATCTTGCATTCCTGGGATAAACCCCACTTAATCATAGTGTATGATCCTTTTAATGTGCTGTTGGATTCTGTTTGCTTGTATTGTATTTTGTTGAGGATTTTTGCATCTACGTTCATCAGTGATATTGGCCTGTAGTTTTCTTTCTTTGTGACATCTTTGTCTGGTTTTGGTATCAGGGTGATGGTGGCCTCATAGAATGAGTTTGGGAGTGTTCCTCTCTGCTATATTTTGGAAGAGTTTGAGAAGGATAGGTGTTAGCTCTTCTCTAAATGTTTGATAGAATTTGCCTGTGACGCCATCTGGTCCTGGGCTTTTGTTTGTTGGAAGATTTTTAATTTAATTTTATTTATTTATTTTTGGCTGTGTTGGGTCTTGTTTCTGTGCGAGGGCTTTCTCCAGTTGCGGCAAGCGGGGGCCACTCCTCATCACGGTGCACGGGCCTCTCACTATCGCGGCCTCTCCTGTTGCGGAGCACAGGCTCCAGATGCGCAGGCTCAGTAGTTGTGGCTCACGGGCCCAGCCGCTCCGCGGCATGCGGGATCCTCCCAGACCAGGGCTCGAACCCGTGTCCCCTGCATTGGCAGGCAGACCCTCAACCACTACGCCACCAGGGAAGCCCAAGTTGGAAGATTTTTAATCACAGTTTCAATTTCAGTGCTTGTGATTGGTCTGTTTACATTTTCTGTTTCTTCCTGGTTCAGTCTCAGAAGGTTGTGCTTTTCTAAGCATTTGTCCATTTCTTCCAGGTTGTCCATTTTATTGGCATATAGTTGCTTGTAGTAATCTCTCATGATCCTTTGTATTTCTTTTTCATTTCTAATTTTGTTGATTTGAGCCTTCTCCCTTTTTTTCTTGATGAGTCTGGCTAATGGTTTATCAATTTTGTTTATCTTCTCAGGGAACCAGCTTTTAGTTTTATTGATCTTTGCTACTGTCTCCTTCATTTCTTTTTCATTTATTTATGATCTGATCTTTATGATTTCTTTCCTTCTGCTAACTTTGGGTTTTTTTTGTTCTTTCTCTAATTGCTTTAGATGTAAGGTTAGGTTGTTTATTTGAGATGTTTCTTGTTTCTTGAGGTAGGATTGTATTGCTATAAACTTCCCTCTTAGAACTGCTTTTGCTGCATCCCATAGGTTTTGGGTCGTCGTGTTTTCATTGTCATTTGTTTCTAGGTATTTTTTGATTTCCTCTTTGATTTCTTCAGTGATGTCTTGGTTATTTAGTAGCATATTGTTTAGCCTCCATGTGTTTGTATTTTTTACAGTTTTTTTCCTATAATTGATATCTAGTCTCATAGCATTGTGGTCGGAAAAGATACTTGATCCGATTTCAATTTTCTTAAATTTACCAAGGCTTGATTTGTGACCCAAGATATGGTCTATCCTGGAGAATGTTCCATGAGCACTTGAGAAGAAAGTGTATTCTGTTGTTTTTGGATGGAATGTCCTATAAATATCAATTAAGTCCATCTTGTTTAATGTGTCATGTAAAGCTTGTGTTTCCTTATTTATTTTCATTTTGGATGATCTGTCCATTGGTGAAAATGGGGTGTTAAAGTCCCCTACTATGATTGTGTTACTGTCAATTTCCCCTTTTATGGCTATTAGCATTTGCCTTATGTATCAAGGTGCTCCTATGTTGGGTGCATAAATATTTAAAATTGTTATATCTTCTTCTTGGATTGATCCCTTGACCATTATGTAGTGTCCTTCTTTGTCTCTTGAATAGTCTTTATTTTATAGTCTATTTTGTCTGATATGAGAATTGCTACTCCAGCTTTCTTTTGATTTCCATTAGCATGGAATATCTTTTTCCATCTCCTCACTTTCAGTCTGTATGTGTCCCTATGTCTGAAGCGGGTCTCTTGTAGACAGCATATGTACGGGTCTTGTTTTTGTATCCATTCAGCCAGTCTATGTCTTTTGGTTGGAGCATTTAATCCATTACGTTTAAGGTAATTTAAGGTAATTATCGATATGTAAGGTATGTATCGATATGTACCATTTCCTTAATTGTTTTGGGTTTGTTTTTGTAGGTGTTTTCCTTCTCCTGTGTTTCCTGCCTAGAGAAGTTCCTTTAGCATTTGTTGTAAAGCTGGTTTGGTGGTGCTGAATTCTCTTAACTTTTGCTTATCTGTAAAGGTTTAAATTTCTCCATCAAATCTGAATGAGATCCTTGCTGGGTTGAGTAATTTTGGTTGTAGGTTTTTCCCTTTCATCACTTTAAATATGTCCTGCCACTGCCTTCTGGCTTGCAGAGTTTCTGCTGAAAGATCAGCTTTTAACCTTATGGGGATTCCCTCGTATGTTATTTGTTGCTTTTCCCTTACTGCTTTTAATATTTTTTCTTTGTATTTAATTTTTGATAGTTTGATTAATATGTGTCCCGGCATGTTTCTCTTTGGGTTTATCCTGTATGGTACTCTCTGTGCTTCCTGGACTTGATTGACTATTTCCTTTCCCATGTTAGGGTAGTTTTCAACTCTAATCTCTTCAAATATTTTCTCGGTCCCTTTCTTTTTCTCTTCTTCTTCTGGGACCCCTATAATTAGAATATTGGTGCATTTAATGTTGTCCCAGAGGTCTCTGAGACTGTCCTCAATTATTTTCATTCTTTTTTCTTTATTCTGCTCCCCAGCAGTTATTTCCACCATTTTATCTTCCAGCTCACTTATCCGTTCTTCTGTCTCAGTTATTGTGTTATTGAGTCCTTCTAGGGTATTTTTAATTTCAGTAATTATGTTGTTCGTCATTGTTTGTTTGCTTTTTTGAACTGCTGCTTTTTGATACTTCTGTTTTGGGAATTATCTATTTATTTCCCTCTACTGAAAAAAAATTTTTTTAATTCATTTATTTACTTATTTATTTGGTTGCGTCGGGTCTTAGTTGCAGTAGGTGGGTGGGCTCCTTAGTTGCAGCTCACCAGCTTCTTAGTTGCAGCACATGGGCTCCTTAGTTGCAGCAGGCAAGCTCCTTAGTTGTGGCTCTCTGGGTCCTGAATTGTGGCATGCAAACTCTTAGTTGTGGCATGCATGTGGGATCCAGTTCCCAGACCAGGGATCAAACCTGAGCCCCCTGCATTGGGAATGCAGATTCTTAACCACTGTGCCACCGCCACCAGGGAAGTGCCCCCTCTACTGAAAATTGAAGATTTCATTCTTTTTCCTTCCTTTGCAGTCACAGCTCATGTGTAAACAGTTTACTGTTTCAGTTTGTTACTAAAGGATATGGTAAAGGATACAGGTGGATGTGTAGATGGAAGAGATGCATAGGGCAAGGTATGCAGGAAGGGGTGTGGAGCTTCCGTGCCCTCTCTGGGGGGCATCATTCTCCCAGCACCTTCATGTGTTCACCAACTAGAAGCTCTCCAAACCCTGTACTTTGGGGATTTTGATGGAGGATTAGTCTCATAGGCACAATCAAATATTAACTCCCTTTCCAGCCCCTCTCCTTTCTCTGGAGAACAGAGGGTGGGGCTGAAAATTCCAAGCTTCTTTGTTTGGTTTTTGGTTTTTGGCCCCATGGCATTCAGGATCTTAGTTCCTCGACCAGGGATTGAACCCATGCCCCTGCAGTGGAAGCGTGAAGTCTTAACCACTGGACCACCAGGGAAGTCCCAGAAAATTCCAAGCTTCTAGTCATGGCTGGGTCTTTCTGTTGACAGGCCCCCCTACAGGAGCCCACCCAGAGTCACCTCATTAGAACAAAGGACATTGCTATCACCTGGGAAATCCCAAGGGAGCCAGAAGCCCTGGGTCAGGATCCAGAGTCAAAGACCAAATATGAGAACAAAAAAAATGCTCCTGGTGCTCTTATCCCTTCGGAAATTATCGATAGAAGTATTTTAGGAGCTCTGTGCGGGAACAGGAGGCAGAGACGAATATATATATTTTCTGTTATCTCTTACCAGTCTCTTTCCTTTCTCTTTAGATGCTTATAGGATATTCTCTTTTTTCTGGTGTCTGAAATGTCACTTTGTTGTAAGTTGGGATGTATGGGAAGGGTATTTGCTGCAATGATGCTATGTAACAAACCAGCTCAAAACTCCCATTCTTTCACCCTCCTCATCCCATCCATCAGTAAGTCATATTGATTCCACCTCTAAAATATGTCTTGAATCCAGGTGGGCTGGTTCAGTAGCCTTCTATTCAGTCTCCCTCCTTCAAATGTTGCTGTGACCAGTCCACTTTCCATAGTTATAAGAATGACCCATCCACAGCTGGCTTGGTATTAACTGAAAGGAGGCCTGGTGGAAATGGTAAATATTTGCACAATCTTTTGGACTCTGAGCACGTTCTTCACTGGCTAAAGACAAGATGGTTCTTCCTGGGAAACAGAGATGTTCAAGATGTTTTGGAGAATAATAGCAGAGTTTTACACAGCAACCACTTCCCAAACCCCAAATTAAGACAAATATTCTGAGAAGTAGTAGGGTACTTAGGGCTCAAATAGTGATCATTTATTAAACACCTTTTATGTTTGCTACATACTTTGTATTATTTAATTCTGACAAAGGTACACTAAAATAAATACATTTTCTGTATTTGTTTAACAGTTAGTGGAAGTGGGGAGAAAATTATTTTCAATTAATAAAAATTATATATAGTAATGAATGCAGATTTCTGCTGGCAGAGCAATCTGTGTTCTTCAAAGACATGTATGCACACACATCCATACAACTGCCAAAACACTTCGATTTTTCCATTCTTGTTCTGTCTCAGGTTTTTCCTTAATGAGTATCTGAACCCACAAAAAGGTTTAAGTTTAGATAATAAATCACTTGTTCCCAGCAAACACTATTACAGCATGCAGAATTCCAGGTGGCCATAGCTGCACCTGCTAGGGCTGCAACAGCAAACTGTTCTTAACTTTTCCACTTAAGGGCACTGTCTCCTGCATTGGGAATAGGTTCAATGTACATCTCCCTCGATTATTCAGTAATGTTTCAAATCCCTGATAAAACTGGTGTCCTGGAAGTTCCTCATAATTAATGTGCATAATACAGGTAGACAATCAGAGTTTAATCCACCCAAGGTTTTTTACTCTGGCAGAGCAATGGTTTAAACCATTTGTGCTTGATTCCAAAGCCAGTGTTCTTTCTACTACTTGAAAATTCCATAAGAGGATGACAAATAATCCTAGCTTTTACCTAATTTAAGGGAAAGATGTAACTTACATTAAACAAAGTTTTAACTGTTAACTGTATTTTGAACATATTATTGTTAGAAGAGGTGACTATTAGGAGGATTAAATCTGAGTAGTCATTACTAAAACAAGCTCAGTAAATCATGGATTCAGTTACACTGCAATGATTATTACAGTGTCTCTTTCACTGTAACAGTTTTAAACTTATATTATCTTCGTCAACTACATTAGTAACACGGCTCATACTGGGATGGTGATGGAAAGCAAAAACACTCAAGCCATTTTGCAAAAGGAACAATAGTATTTAATAGATTAACAGAAAATTTACACATGGTACATTTAAATTTGAACTTTTCTCTTTTGGGGGGTAAGTCTGCAAAAAACCTGAATGAATTTAAGATATGACCTGTGAAGCTGAATCGTAGTGTATCTATATTTAAAAGAATGATGTTGACAGAGAATATATCGAAGTATGTTACAATTATATTTATTAAGTGAAAGTAAGGTAGTTATTTTTTTAGGCTATTCTGGTAATGCTGCATATGTTTTAAGCAAATTATTTAAAAATGTAAACCATTACATTTTTTATTAAAATTGAACAAGCTGTTAAAATTGCTACAATATATCTCACCTAAGCTCTCCAGTACTATTTTAAATACATATGTATTGTAGAAAAAGCACCAGAAGCAGTCAAGGCAGCAAAACTGTATTCATAGCAAAATAAGCCAAAACCCTCGTCCTTTTGTTTATTCCTCATTCCCGAAAGGAGTTATATTACTGAATGAAGGAATTTTCCAACTGCATTTTTGAGGTCACAGTTACAGCCTTAAATGATTGGCTTTTGCAGGCAATCAGGTACAGATAAATTACACTAAAATAAAACTGTATGATGTTTTTGTCATATTAACACCAAACTGAATGGTGGACTGAAATGAACAGATGAGAAAGAAAATCAAGCTCGGGGCTCACTCTTTCTCTAAAGTGGTCATGTTTCTAGTTTTACTGAAGCATTAATTTTCATAAGGTACACCAACAAAATAAATAAGTTGAAAAAAGCTTTGAAGATCTATGTACAACTCTGAGATTAAGATAAATTACTGATTATGTTCTCGATAGCCTTTTAATGCTGTGGAAGCTGTAACATACATGAAAAGCTCATTGATCCGGGTAAAATAATGATTTTTCCCCCCTTAGATCAATCTAGTATTAAGGCGTATGTAATTATGCTAGCTTATTCTATAAGGCAAGGTTAGATTAAAGGGAAAATTTATGTGCTATAGGCTAAATCCAGATACTGTCAGGTGCTGGGCATTATTCCTGGCTTCAAAATAAGATGTATCAGTTTCATTGTCTGGTTGGGGTATGAAAGGCATCGTTTGATGCTGTAGATTTTCCCAGTCCACATCACTGAAGAGAGGATGATGTTTCAACTCTTAGGAAAAATATCAAACAAAACGATATTATGACACCATTACCAAAGTCCTATTTTACAGGAATTAAAGAGAGACTGTCTCACATGTACCTTGCCCTGGCTTACTATGTCTGTTTCACAGATATTTTAAAAACATCTGTCTCTTTCTTCAACCACATACTTCCCAACAGCACACAGTGTCATTCTGTATGTCACTTGGCATATGACAGGTGCCTTAACAGAAGCTTATCTTTCTCACTGCCTGCATCTTCTCTCAGAATCCCTGACTCGATGAGAGAAGACAGCCTGGCCTACTTCCTGCTCCCCGACACAGCTTCCACACCACTAATCCTAATCTTCCATGATTAATGCCCCACTTCTCATTCCAATTCCTTGCCGCTTGCTTTGATCTCTGTAATCCTCAGCATCGTCACCCTAGATTACTTCAGCAGGAAGCTCATCCTCCACTCCCTTGCTGTCTTCCCTGTGCTCCATCCTTATCCTTCCTGGTAATTTCAACACACACACTGATGATATTTCTGACACATTCTTTCTCTTCCTGGTTCTTTGATTTCTTTGATTTCACTGACTTGCATCTCTACAACACACCAGCCGCCCAGCAGTATGGCCACATCTGAGTCTACTGCTTCCACTTACAAAATCTCAACTTTGCCTTCCTCTTTAACTACATTTTCCTTCTATCTAGTAAAATGAAATCTCCTCTTTTGATCACACAGGTATTTAGTTGGCAGACATAGCCGCCCCTCTCCTCAACTATTCACTTCATTAGGCAACAATAAAGATGGCAAAAAAATGAAGTGTCAATTAAGGCAGTATACAAACCAAAAAAGCAATCAAATTTAAGGAAAATATCGGAAGACGACTACACAGACAGGAAAGAATTGTTTGTCTGTATTGGGGGTAATGGGCTGGAAAATCAATATGTATATATGATGGATTTTCCATAAACTAAAAGACTGGTAGGAAAAGGGATAAAAGAGCAAAAATAATTCACATTTAGAGAATTTATTTGTCTCAACGGTTCAAGCATGTGTTACTTTAGAGTTATTTGTAGTATTAACTCGAACTGGGATATCTGGATGTGATGTGATGCTTCGTGATCCTCTCATCATAACTATTTATTTAAACTGAGTCCGCAAAGGAATTCTAATCTAGGTTAAGATTAACTAAATAAACAGTTGTTGAAACAACTGTTTCTTAACTGAAGAATACCCCTATCTGCTTCCCTAGGTAAACTGTTCATTTAACAAATGAACAAAAATTTGAGGTCACTGGTAAGAATGTACTGAGCAAGTTACAGGGCATTATAGCCATTTTCTAAACAACGGTTTCCCAACTTTGTTACAACTGACCTTTGGGACCAGATAATTCTTTGTAGTAGGGACGGTGCTGTGCACTGTAGGATGCTGAGCAGAATCCCCGGCCTCTACCTACTAGATGCCCCCAACTGTTGTCACAACCAAAAAATGTCTCCAGACAATGCCAAATGTCCTTTGGGGAGCAAAATCATCAGCAGTGGAGAAGGCTGTTCTAAAGCAATTTTTATTTTTATTATTTTTATTTTTTATTTTATTATTATTATTTTTTGGCTGCACCTTGCAGCATGCAGGATCTTAGTTCCCTGACCAGGGATCGAGCCTGTGCCCCCTGCAGTGGAAGCTTGGAGTCTTAACCACTGGACCACCAGGCAAGTCCCCTAAAGCAATTTTTAGAGCTCAGTTTTCAAATGTCTGCATTCTCACTTTACATAAGTTTTTGCTCAGATTCCACTCTTCAGGTCTTCCTGACCACCCCATCTAAAAAATAAAACTCTTGGGCTTCCCTGGTGGCGCAGTGGTTAAGAATCTGCCTGCCAATGCAAGGGACACGGGTTCGAGCCCTGGTCCGGGAAGATCCCATATGCTGCAGAGCAACTAAGTCCGTGAGCCACAACTACCGAGCCTGCGCTCTACAGCCCATGAGCCACAACTACTGAAGCCCGTGTGCCACAACTACTGAAGCCCGCGTGCCTAGAGCCCATGCTCTGCAACAAGAGAAGCCACTGCAATGAGAAGCCCACGCACCGCAACAAAGAATAGCCCCTGCTTGTCACAACTAAAGAAAGCCCGCACGCAGCAACGAAGATCCAACACAGCCAAATAAATAAATAAATTAATTAAATTAAAAAAAATAATAATAAAAATAAATAAAACTCTTGGCTTCACTTTGTACCCTCTCACTTTGCTTTCTCTCTTCATGTACTTACCACTAGATGGAGTTATGTTATGACTGTATTTGTTTACTTTCTGTCTTTCCACTAGAATGTAAGTTCTAGAACTTAAGCACAGGGATTTGTCTGGTGCATCCCTAGGATACCTCCAGTGCCCGAAACGAAAACACTGCCTAGCACCTAGAAGTCACTCTATAGGATTTGTTAAATGAATAAACTGTTGACCTCATTGGAGGGAACACCTAGAAGCTGATGTGAATGACATATTACTAAAGTCCATTTAGTAATATACCCTACTTCACATGGAAATGCATTTTGAGACACAGTGCTTAGTTGTCTCTATATATACATTGTGACAAAAAGGATTTTAAGGCAGCTGCTAATGAGATTTACTGGAGTTTCAAAATTGGGTTTTAAAATTAATTGGAGTTTCCTGCACTGGAAAGAACCTTTGAATGGGTCACAATGCACCAATTTTGTCTTCTTTGAGGCAACCTGGCTGTGAAGAATGCAACAAGGAGTCAAAGTCCATAAAAATATTTGATAATCAATAATGATATCAGGGACTTCCCTGGTGGCGCAGTGATTAAGAATCCACCTGCCAATGCAGGGGACACGGGTTCGATCCCTGGTCCGGGAAGATCCCACATGCCACGGAGCAACTAAGCCCGTGCACCACAACTACTGAGCCTGCGCTCTAAAGCCCACGAGCCACAACTACTGAGCCAAATCAGTAGTTTGGCTCAACAAATCAAGGGTAAAACAGTTAACTAACACAAAACCTTACCTTTCATTCCAGCTCTCTTTGTATCATCAATGGTTAAGAGTATTTCTACAGCACTTTGAGCATTATCAGATAACTTTTCTTCACCTTCAGGCCAAGGGATATCTATAAATACAAATAAACTTGTTAATCATTGCTCAAGACAATAATACACAGAGATAAATGAGATAAATGAATCTATCTTAATAGGAGAAAAAGAATCACCTCTTTTCAGAATATTCTGGAATACTTGCTGGGGTGTTTCATCGTTGAAAGGGGGAATTCCTGTTAGAAACTCAAACAAGCAAACTCCAAGTGCCCACCAGTCTACTGCAGGACCTGGAATTTAAGAGGAAGCAGCTGAACTTGCAAGCATTTTCTATAAATGTTTGATCAACTAAAACATTAACTGTGGATATTTGGGCACAATGAAGACCCAAAGGCTCGTTTCCTTAAGGCTTTCTTCTGGCTTCGAAACGTGCAAAGACCCAAATTACCTTCCTTTAGGCAATGTGGTAATTACTTTCTTGGAAAATATTGGGCTCCATAAGATGATACGGAAAAACCTGAACGAACTTTTTGGCCAGCCCAATAGAAGTTTAGATTAGCAATTAACATGGCTAGTTAAAAAAAAGTTTAAAAAGTTATTAATAACCTCTGATATTCTGGATACTTATTTGTGCTAAATCCTAAAACACAACCAAGGAATGCATTTAATCTAAAAATTATTCTCTAAAAGAGTATTTCTTAATTTCAAATCAGGAAACAATAACATTCAGATGATTCTATAGCCCACTCGTTTCACAAAGGAATGAGATGAGGTAGTAATATTAATGCAAACTGGAGGATAACCTGCTAACTAGGGAAAGCCTTACCTACAGAGGGTTTTTTGTTTTGTTTTGTTTTTGCCACGCACACCACGTGGGATCTTAGTTCCCCAGCCCGGGATCAAACCCGTGCCCCCTGCAGTGGAAGCACAGAGTCTTAAACACTGGACTGCCAGGGAAGTCCCCTTACAGAAGGTTTTAATGTGGCTTTATTCCTTTTAAGAACATAGAGGGACAAATTAACAAAAAATACTCATTTAAACTATTGCTTGAGGAGGTAATTAGAAGTCTTAATAAATAGGTAAAACTGATTTCTTTTTTTTTTAATTTTTATTGGTGTATAGTTGCTTTACAAAATTGTGTTAGTTTATACTGTGCAGCGAAGTAAATCAGCTATACATATACGTATATCCCCTCTTTTTTGGATTTCCTTCTCATAGGCGTTCCCTGTGCTATACAGTAGGTTCTCATTAATTATCTACTTTATACATAGTATCAGTAGTGTATATATGTCAATCCTAATCTCCCAATTCATCCCACGCCCAGGTAAAACTGATTTCTAAATAAAATCTTCATTGGAAGCACCATTTGTATACAAAGACGTTTTAGACAATTATTTTAAACATGACCTTATAATCTGGTTTATATGCTTGTTTAGTTACATCTATGAACAAAATGTTTCCTAAGCAAAGGTTAATTTCAGTCCAAAAATGATTAACTTCAATATAAATTTAGAATTGAGACTCTAGTCTAGAACTAAATTTGCCTGAAAATTACTCTTTAAAATCAATTTCACAAGACAACCCTCAGAATGGGAGAAAATATTTGCAAATGAAGCAACTGACAAAGGATTAATCTCCAAAATTTACAAGCAGCTCATGCAGCTCAATATCAAAAAAACAAACAACCCAATCCAAAAATGGGCAGAAGACCTAAACAGACATTTCTCCAAAGAAGATATACAGATTGCCAACAGACACATGAAAGAATGCTCATCATTAATCATTAGAGAAATGCAAATCAAAACTACAATGAGGTATCACCTCACACCGGTCAGAATGGCCATCATCAAAAAATCTACAAACAATAAATGCTGGAGAGGGTGTGGAGAAAAGGGAACCCTCTTGCACTGTTGGTGGGAATGTAAATTGATACAGCCACTATGGAGAACAGTATGGAGGTTCCTTAAAAAACTAAAAATAGAACTACCTTATGACCCAGCAATCCCACTACTGGGCATATACCCTGAGAAAACCATAATTCAAAAAGAGACATGTACCACAATGTTCATTGCAGCTCTATTTACAATAGCCAAGACATGGAAGCAACCTAAGTGTCCATTGACAGATGAATGGATAAAGAAGATGTGGTACATATATACAGTGGAATATTAGCCACAAAAAGAAAGGAAATTGAGTTATTTGTAGTGAGGTAGATGGACCTAGAGTCTGTCATACAGAGTGCAGTAAGTCAGAAAGAGAAAAACAAATACCGTATGCTAACACATATATATGGAATCTAAAAAGAAAAAAAATGGTTATGAAGAACCTAGGGGCAGGATGGGAATAGAGACGCAGACCTACTAGAGAATGGAATTGACACGGGGAGGGGGAAGGGTAAGCTGGGACAAAATGAGAGAGTGGCATGGACATATATACATTACCAAATGTAAAATAGCTAGTGGGAAGCAGCCCCATAGCACAGGGAGATCAGCTCAGTGCTTTGTGACCACCTGGAGGGGTGCGATAGGGAGGGTGGGAGGGAGGGAGACGCAAGAGGGAAGAGATATGGGGATATATGTATATGTATAGCTGATTCACTTTGTTATAAAGCAGAAACTAACACACTATTGTAAAGCAATTATACTCCAATAAAGATGTATAAAAAAAAAATCAGTTTCACAAAATTCATTACTGTGGTTAAGCAACTACCACCATTTCATTTTAAAACAAGTAGGAAAAAAAAAAAAACAAGTAGGAAAGCATCATGGAATATGCCATTAGAAAAAATAATCACATGCATTTAGAGTGCCTTTTCATCTGCAAGCCACATAATCCCATCTTCCCTAAGGAACACAAGGTACAAACAGTCTCTGGGCTTCTATTTCTATAGTAATCACTATAAAAACATACAAAACACCTCGGTTAGTAGGCCTTTCAAGCAGCACTGAGAAAGAATTATTCCAACGGCTCAGATAATATAACCAAATAACAGAAAAGTAGGGGGAAATCAGGAAAAAATGTGCATTTTAATTTATTTTACTTAGGTTAGAAATTAGGACCCTTTTCCCAGCTCAGCCGAAAATGTACTCATGTCAAAAACACATGATTTCTCCATGGATATGTCATACATACCCATATACTTGAGTCAAAGTCTAATAAGATCATGTATTGTGATAAATCATATTATCAATTATAAAATAAATCAATTATAATATATATCATTAGCCAGAGATATAGAATAAAGTTGTTTTATACTACTGGCTTTCTAATTTAAAACCCGCTTCTTTAATTTGTAAATTGATACTGTTAATTCCTTTCTATTTTCTAATAATAATAGAATTGAATGGTTTAGAAAATTCAAGCCCTTTTGTAGCCACTAATATTAATATTTTTATCAAGCCTATTTTTTCAGTTGCAATAAAAAAAAGCTATATCTACACTCTCTGCTACCTTTAAAAGTTATAAAAAAATGCCACATGCCTACATTTGTTTTCACAGAGAAGAGCAATCTCTCTGGATGTCTTCCTGCTCAGAAGACAGAGACAGTTCATAAATAAGCTGAAATGAAAAAAAATTTTGTATGCAATGTGATCTAGTTAGACTTTGACTGTTCAGTTAAATGTGCTTTGCCATGTTCCTTTATGGAGAAATTTACTCACCCGAAGTCAGAGATCCTGCATGTAAGAAAACAGGAGTTAGGTACATTGTTTTAAAGTTATGAGTTCATTCTCACATCATTCATTGAACTAGAAGCCAGGTATTGTGCCAGATATAAGAGATACAAAGATGAGGAAGACAGCTTTCCCCAAGGAGAAAACACCCTACTCTGGGAGAGACAATACAGGTAATTTTAACACAATTTTAAGAGAGCTGAAACAAACATATGCACAAGAAGCTGTGGAAACTCAGGCCAGGGTCCCTAAGTCCCCTTGGCTGAGGGGAAGACATGGAGGGCATCAGAGGTCTCAGCAGGATGTTTGGAATTAGAAAACTAAAGAGCCGAAGTGAGTGTTTCTGGGGCCTGGGATTCCAGGGAAAAGGTTAGAGAGCAGGGAATTGTTTTTTAAAATTATAAATTGCTGTCTATGATTTATTTTAAACACCATGTATCAAATTACTTTTATAGAAAACAAAAATTTTAGAATATTTCCCTAGCTAGCTAAGATAACTAACTACATGTCCCACTAAAAGAGTGGCAAGATCTTATCAAGTAAATCTTTACATTTGAGGTTTACTTTCATACTGTATCCTAAGTTGGAGAAAATGTAAATTATAATATAGGAAATGAGCTGGCAAATCTGTGACTTAGCAAAAAGGACAAAGTACCAAAACTAGTTAAGTGCCCAGAGGAACTTAGATGCTTTGGCGGATAAAGAAAGGGGAATGTTAAATGTGTCTGCTTTCAACACTGTAGAGATTATTGACAAGGGTGAGTGAGGGCTGCCAAGGAGCTCTCCTGGAGGGCTATGCACAAGGAGAACTCAGACTCTAGATACAGCAGTGAATAATTAGTTCTCCATAATTGATCAAGGGATGCTTTATGGAAGAGGTGGCATTTGAACTGATGAGCAGATGAGAAGAAATTTGACAGGGAGGTGACTGGGGACTGGCTTTTCTAAACTAAGGCAAAACAAAACAAAACAGGACTTCCCTGGCGGTCCAGTGGTTAGGACCCTGCACTTCGACTGCAGAGGGCATGGGTTCAATCCCTGGTCGGGGAACCAAGACCCCACATGCCACATGGCGCGGCCAAAAAAAAAAAAAAAAAAAAAACCTACTAAGGCAAAACAGTTGTGCAAAATATGGAAAATGTGAAAATAAATGTGTCTAAGTAAAATGGGAAGATAAGGCCTATAAAGAGACTAACTGAGAGACGAGACTAGCAATGAGAGCTCAGAGCCTCGAATCAGTGACCTGGCTTTCTTTTTGCAGGTAGGAAGGAGCCACCAAGCCAAACACCGCCTCTGTTTCAAGGAGGGGAGTAGCATGAACTCCATTATGCTTTAAGAGGGAAAGTCTGGTGGCAATGATTGCAAAAAAGAGAATGAAGTTGAGGAGATCAAAGAGAAGGTTATAAAATGAAGGAAAGGGGAAGATGAGGTTCTTACATGGAATAGTGGCAGAGATGAAAGTGAGGAGACACACTGCAGAGATGTAATTCATCGGATTTAAATGCCTGAAGGTAGGGACAATGTTTGTGTCACCATGAAGATGGTGAACAGAGAGACGGAACAGAGGAAGAGCAAGCTAGAGGACAAGTCGAGCTCTGATACATAGCATCTGAATGACGGTAGAATACAGAATAGGCACTTTGGCCACGTGTCTGCTGCCTAGAGAAAGTCAGGATTAGAGACAGATTTTTTTTTTTGGCCTCGTGGCATGTGGGATCTTAGTGTAGGCCCAACTGTCTATTCCTGAACCCAAACTAAAATAGACCTGGGGAGACATTTAGAACAAAGACAGTAGAGAGGGTGGAAGGCGGGACTTCTCTGGATCATTGAGACTAAACCAGCAGTCCAAGAACAAATGGCTTCATGTCTTCTTTCCTATAATAAAGGCCATATATGTGAGAAAAGAGTATTGCACGAGTTCATTTTCTTTTACCTTATGCAATCTAAGTACTAAAGAAATTTAAAACAATTTATCTCAGAAGAAAATATAGTGATACTTCAAAAACGCAAGATGTGCATGCCTTACCGTGGGCCCTACCTAACAGCAGCTCTGGTGCGAGGTAGTCTGGAGTTCCCAGGATTCGCCCATCATCCACGGGGGCCACCCCTCTTCTCACACTCTTTGGAGTTCGGTATGGAGTTCCTGACTTGACCTGATTTGGGGTCTGCTAATTTCAAAAGAGTTTAAGACACAATAAATATCTTAATTCCTTTTACAGTGAACAGAAATGCTAAAGCAAAAGAAAAGCTAGGCTGCTGGGCCTAAAAGATACACTCAAATACTTGATCAGTTTTTTTTTTTTTTAAAGTATTTAATTAATTAATTAATTTTTGGCTGTGTTGGGTCTTAGTTGCAACATGTGGGATCCTCGTTGCGGCATGCAGGATCTTTCGTTGTGGCTCGAGGGCTTCTCTCTAATTGTGGTGCACGGGCTCCAGGGCACGTGGGCTCTGTAGTTGTGGCGCGCCGGCCTAGTTGGCCCGCGGCATGTGGGATCTTAGTTCCCTGACCAGGGATCGAACCCGCGTCCCCTGCATTGGAAGGCGGATTCTTTACCACTGGACCACCAGGGAAGTCCCACTCGATCAGTTTTGAAAATGGCCTTGTAACTAATTATAATTATGAAAAGTCCTATTGTAAAAAGCCCTAATTATAATAATGAAATTCAATAGCTTAGATAACACCAATTATTTCAGTAAGAGCTGGAAATGCAAGAAACAATGAAAAAATCCACAAGAAAAAATTCTTGATAGGATGAATCAATACAAGCTTGAGAGCAGTCACAGAGGGAGGCTGTGGCTGACAAATGAGTGAATTACTAGGACAATGCATACAAGAGAACTACACATAAACAACCTCTTGTGCTAACTGGCATTTATGGTTTTAAGGTATTTTGTTGTCTCACAAGGACTCTGTGGGACCAGCAGGACAGGTGTCATTATATTTTACAGACAAATGGCAGACAGAGGCTTTGAAGATAAGGACTTCTAAGTCACTCAGTAAGTTCTAAATAGAAAACTCAAGTCTTGTAACCCTACAGTCGAGGTTTACACTTTCTGTATTATGATGTCTCTCCGAAGGAAGAAAAAATGAAACTTTGGGTTTAAAAAGATAACGGTTTAGGAAAAAAAAAAAGATTTGAAATATCTATTTTTCAACTTTCTTCTATAAAGGAAAGAGATCATCTAAATATGTCCTTAAAAGGCAGTAAGGTAGATGGACTTTAATTTTGTATCTCAGAGTTGCTGTGATCAAGTGAAAATATGTGATTGTAAATATGTAAACATGTGATATGTAAATATGTGAAAGTATACAGAACAATACAAATGAAGGAGGCATTGGAGTTAAGAATGATAAACATTGCTACCTGCTTTACCTTTCTGTACTAAAACCTCCAAGGAGCCATAGATTCCCAACAAGCAAAACAAAACTATATGATTAATATTATATAGTCTAGCTGACAGGCAAGTGTCTGGCCTTAATAGTTTATTTTTCTAAAATCTAAAGGACAAAACATTAGCAAGTGATCACTTACCTGATATGGCATGTAGGATCTTTCTTTTTGAGTAGGGGTTATAGCCATGGGATATGAACCACTACAGGCACATGAAATATCCATCACATCTAAAGAAGTAATGCTCATTTTGGATGGTTCTGAGCTATTGGATGCATTAATATGACTGTTAAAACTCCGAAAAGCCACAGCATTTCTTTTAGAGGTTAATGTTTTCAAGGCCTCCAAAGAAGGAGCTAACATTTTTCGGTTGCTGTCTTGGACGGCAGAACTCTCATCACCTCTCGGCAAGGTGCCTTCTTGGCAGCTGGGGGATGCAGGAAGTAGGTCTTCAATATTTGATTCTTCCAAAGAGGATTCTTTGATGCTTTTATCTGGATCTAAGGACTGCCTTCCTAATGGACTTTCCATGATGGAAATTCCAGGAAAAGATGAATCAGAGTCCATGCGAATACTTTTAGGAGTTCTATCATCATCGGAACACAGGAAACTAGAACTTAAGTAGTCTTTCTTACTACTCTTGTCACACTCGTCATCCAGTTCACACATAAGGTTTTTTGCTATCATTGGGACAGGTGATTTTTCTGGGGTTTGTTGTTTATCAATGAAAGAATTGCCCATGTTCTCCTTATTAGCACCGTCATTTTGCTGATCTCTGTATACCGACAGCTTAAGGTCCTGGACTTCAGCTGTTAAGCCTGTCCTTTGATTGGCATAACCATCTCTCATTTCATTACTACTCTTATACTCGACACAATTTTTTTTATTCTGTATAATTTCCTGACAAGGACTGGAGTCAACTAACTCAAAACTTCTTTTACAACTTCTTTTCCCAAGGTGTTCTTCAGTCACCCCACTGGAATCCACAGCACATTGATGTGACTGATGGTAACCAGACTGGCTTGTGTCAGCAGCCAGACGAATATTATTTACATCCAGCTCTCTTGCTTCCCAAGAAGCTTCCCCAGAAGAACATTTTCCAGCAAGGTTTCCACAAGAGTTTCCAGTGGCAGGATCAGCACTGCTGTTATGAATGGGAGAAACGGCTAACTCAAGATCCCTTTTATTGAAACTTTTGGTCTCCATGGCATTTGTAGATTTTGTACATAAAGGCTTTTCGACTGTATTACAACTCATCATTGTAGAGCCCACTGCGTTGTCACTTTCCTAAGAGGGAGGGAAAAACGGTTAAAAAAATTATGTAAAGCTGAGAATCTTTAACCTTTTAAACCTCTGCCCACTTAAGTGGGATAACTGACCCCATAAGCTACGATGGGTAGCTCTTTCCACATTCCCGTGGAAAAACAGAACAATGATAATGGAGAATTAGAAAGCAATATAAACAATTATAGTATACATTTATATACATTATTTTGAGTGAAACACTGGTATAAAATTTAAACCAACTATTCTATAATATGTATTTGATGGTGTATTACATGTTATTTAAATAGGACAAATTAATAGGAATATATTCAGGCAAAACTGAGGGTAAGGCTACATTATGTATATATCTGCTGTGCAAAAGGGATGATTGTTTTGTATTTCAATCACAGGGCATGAAATACAGTTAATGGAAAATTACAGGCTAAAAATATTGTTAATGTAAACATGTATCACTTCATACAAGTATAATAAAACCAAGCTGACAAGATGAAGCTAAACTAACAGCAATTTGTAATTAAAAACCCAAAATAACAGGAGTTAATATCCATTGTCAACAATATAAACTGACGATGCGTTGATAACAAAGTGCTTTTCCTGAAGACTGTTTGAATTCCAACTCTGCAGGTGCCCTTATGTGATCAGAATTTTGGACATAATCTTGCAAACTGGCATATGGTAATCAGGATTTTTACAAGATTACTCAATTAGAGTGAATCTTCAATAAACCCTAATAGTGCATATTTTTGATATGTGAAAAATCGAACTTTATTAACTTACTTAGTAATAGTATGGAGCAGTTAGTCGTGAACAAAAAGACAATTCCTAAAGTACAACTCACTGCTCTGGAAGCACAGAAAATGATGCATTTGGGGATTAGCACAGTTTATCAGCGGTCCCCTGTGGTCCATTGTCACTCCTCTGACCTAACCTGAGAGGCTCTACTGTAACCCAATCATTGCATTCCTTAGGGATGCAGACGAGGGAGGAAGAAGGATAAGCTATGTATAGTTTGAAATATTATATAACATGCTTTCTTGAATAGAAAAGAGGTAAAATAATAGAATGGAAATCTGGCTTTTCCTGAAGCATTTATTACCTAGAGGGCAATCAATAAGGAGAGAAGGAAAAAAGATTGAGAAACCCTGCCTTAACTAAAAAATAATTTGACCTTACTCCTAAAATACACATATCCAACAGTAATGAAGAAAATCATGCTACTGAGAATAAGGAGCAAATACAGTCCAATTTATTTTATCAAATGGAAGGTTTACTCTTTGTGTATTAACATTATTCTAAGCTAACATTATTTTGTCAGCATTCTATAAAGGAAACTTTATTATATTTTTAGTTCCCCTCAGCTTTAATAGCTTTAAAAAGTCCGAAACAGAATATATAAATTAAGTAAGATAACTTTCAGTAAATTTATTCACTTGGTAAGCAATCTCCTTAGAATAGATACTTTCAAAGACACACCTACATTACCTTTGTGGTCTAAAAGTTATTTCTGATCCAAAAGAGTTACCATTCCATTAAATGAGAAACTGGCAGAAAACAGTAAAGAAGGAGGTAGTATAAGTTTAAAATAAGACAGGTTAAAAAAACTCAACAATCTAAGGTCTGTGTCAGGGTAGGGAATTAAAAAAAAGAAGTCCATCTAGATGCCTAGAATGCAAACATTTACTATTAATATACTGCAAAAATAAAAAAATTGTAATCTCATATACTGAGCAAGAATAATTTCACATTTGAATGAGAAATGAAATATTTCAAGAGAATTTGACAGAATATAGAGGAAAATGAAGAATACCTTGACTGCCATTCATGTAACCATTTCATTTCCTTACAGAATTTGTATGAAAAGGTACAGAGCATTTCTATCATTAATTTGACACACATAGTTGGTTTTGGGTAAAGTGAATGTCACTCTGACCTGGCAATCCTTTTCCCATCTGGGACTGCTGTGGCACTCGGATTCCACACTGGACATGAAGGTGTGGGATTGACTGCTGGTGCTGGATGTCGCCAGCCTTTTCCTAGACTGGAGGAGATGAGAAGTTAGACACTTCACAGGCATCCCGGGGTGGGAGGCAACGGTTTCAAGACCTGTAGGGAAGAGAAAACATTGAAGCTTATGTCACATCTTTCCTACTTTCCTGCTGATCCTGAATCTTTACAGATAATTAGAAAAAGTATTAAGTATTTCATATCAGAACTATTTCCGTGTAAACATTATTTCATCCATAAGGATGGCTTTGGGTGGTTTTGGCATACAAGTACTGTTCTGAAAGTTAAAAAACAAAGCAAAACTCTCAATATTCATAAAGTAGAAATCAGGACAAGGGAGCGAATTTACATAATTAGGAGGAAATCCATTTTGAATAACCATTATCCAACTTGAAACTTTTCTTGATGAAGGACCATTATTGATGTGCTATATCCAGGTGTGATAGGAGGCTGGAATGGGACTACGTTTACTCGATTCAATTTGTATTTAATTAAAACTATGGCTTTATTTTAATGTTGAGGTTTACATGCTTACAAGTATGGAATTATATACATCCATAGAGACTTTTTTACACTACTGGGTAAAACAAATAATAGTGATTTGTCTCTAAGAGTGAGCCAGTGCAAGAAAGCAGCACCATCTATATGATACAAGTTCCTGTATCTTATATACAAATAACGATGCTAAAAATTGTTGCTCTGGGACTTCCCTGGTGGCACAGTGGTTAAGAATCTGCCTGCCAATGCAGGGGACGCGGGTTCGAGCCCTGGTCTGGGAAGATCCCACATGCCGCAGAGCAACTAAGTCTGTGCACAACTACTGAGCCCGTGTGCAGCAAATACTGAAGTCCGCGCGCCTAGAGCCTGTGCTCTGCAGCAAGAGAAGCCACCGCAATGAGAAGCCCGCACACTGCAACGAATAGTAGGCCCCACTCGCTGCAACTAGAGAAAGACCGCGCGCAGCAATGAAGACCCGATGCAGCCAAAAAATAATAATAAATTTTAAAAAATAAAAAAATAAAAATTGTTGCCCTGAACTTAAAATGAGACACAATAGATAATCATGCTTTTACTAAAGATCACAATACATGCATATAAAGATTTTATATGTATATAAAAAGATATGTATATCTTGTTTTCTCTTTCCTGAAAAGGGTGAACATGACTTTAATCCCAAGTAAATTCTTAGTTTGCTATAATTTTTTTGATCTAATAAACCTTAGAATTTTAAAACTGGAAGGAGATTTGAAAGTCCATCTAAAACAACTTTCTCTTTGGCACATAAATCCTCTCAATGGGATTCCTGAGACTCACTGGACACTGACTTTGACATCTGAGTAAACTGCTCAGCTGCCTTTCCCCAGCAACATGGGAACTTGTGTCTGATCTAATGCGTCTGCACACTGTATATTTGCTACTGAGCTCCTTCTGGATCACTGATATGATCAGACCATTCCCTGCTTTGGAACTTTTGGTGGCTCCCCTTTTTCTACAGCTTACATTCCAGGCTCTCTGTAACAACACTTGATCCTTCCCCATGTACCTTCCGCATCTACCTGCTAAACTTCCTTTTTCTTTGCACGTGCTTCCCATTCTCACATGTTGTCCTGTTGTCTGAAGATGGAAGATACTTCCATGTGTCCATACCCTTGCTCATGCCTCTATCTTAAATGCCCTTTTCCAATATACTTGGAGCTATTAAGATCCTATTTCTCTTTTTAGGTCCTGCTTGGCTGTTCCTATATCTTTATTTAGAACCATTCTTGGTTTTTCCAGTTAGCAATGATCACTTTTTGTGTTGAATCATAGTATTCTTCCTGTGGCATTTATTTTATAGGACTGTTATTATTATCCCTTTATACCTACAATCACCGCGAAATTACAGGTTCTCCGGAGGCAAGGACCTCTCATATTCATCTTCATATTCACTCATGTGACCAGCACAGTGCCTACCACGTTCTGATCAGATTAAAAAATGGCTGAGGGAGATGCAATCATTTCCCTTAAGAACAAGGCTATAAATCACATCTGCATATCCTATATTTTAACAGTTTTCTGTTTTGTTTTTCTTTTCCCAGCCACACCACGTGGCTTGCAGGATCTTAATTCCCTGACCAGGGATTGAGCCCGGGCCACAGCAGTGAAAGTGCCGAGTCCTAACCAGGACCACCAGGGAACTCCCTAACAGTTTTCTGTTTATCAAAGTTATATATATATTTCAGCTATTTTGATGTTCACAGAAGTGTTTGAAGAAACAAGAGGAAAGGGTCAGTGGACAGAAAACTATATTTGCAGTCAGGAATTAATTGACCCACTTACTAGTATGTAACTGAAAGTTTTCAAATATTAATTTTCTCATTTGTAAAAAGGAGGCAATTCTTTCTATCTATCTATCAGTCTATCCATCCATCCAAGATATGTACAGATTTGAGGACCAAATTCAAAACAAGGTAAAATCTATGAAAAAAACAACACTAATTACCCTTCAAAGCATCATTATTCACATTCCCAAGATGATGAACATGCATGCAGACAATTAAACTGTCCACTGTTGATAAGTTATAGAGGGTGAGGTTAAGTGCTATACAAATGTCCCACTTGCCTCCTTTACTACTTGACTTTTGTCTTTTATTGTGTAATAATTAAAAAACATACTTTTACTTCAACTATTTTATTTCAGAATCTTTTGGAAATAATTTTATAAAGGCACAGAATAGTACAAGTACTACATCTTCTCCATATAAGACTTCCATAGACTCAGTACAGTAATAGTCACCCAATGATCATTACAATGTTATAGCTAATTGAAGAATTAACTTGACATTTTATTCTGCTGATTTAAAGATCTGCAACAACCCCTGTCAGAAATGGCATTTACATGATGAAATAGAGGAATACCACAGAGCGTTTGAATATTTGAATATTCCAAAATACTTTGTTCCTCAAAAGACACATTTAATGGAATAAACTACCTTTTCTTTTATACTCACATGATTTTAGTAGTTTGCTAGAATAAGGAGTAATGTCCTTTTGATCTATAGACATAGGACAAGTTAGTCCTTGAGAAAGCTGTGATGTTTCAGATACATGGGTTGAAAGAATATTTGCAGAATCTTGACTTTTTTCTGCAACTGGTGTGTGCTATTAAAAAGAGAAAGAGAAAAACAAATGCTATGATCTGTTCACAAAAACACCTTCACAAAAACACCGCCTAAATGCATAGACTGTTATACACCTAAGTAGATAAAATGTTGAAGTAATTCAACATGCTTGATATTTTAATTCATTTAAATGGCAATCATGAAAGGGCATATTATATGAGTTTTTTCTTATCAAGTACTTACAAATCCCAAAGAGCTGATGAGAGATAATACTTGTCCAGGGGTTCTTGAATAATAACCTTGCCTAGGTTTAGCCATAGATGGTGTTGTAAGAATATCCATCATATTGATATCTATGTATGGAAAGAAAAGTATATGATATTCTTCAAAAACTTCAACTGTCATTGACTAAGTCAATACTTATTTGTTCTGAACTTTGCCTCACTTTCCACATTATTAACATTATCTGTAAAGTTGGCTTGTGCAAGACAAATAGAGCTAGGAAAGCCATCACGCCATACGGTAAACATGTACGACTAAGCAGACAGAGAAATACAAACACCATATGTTCTCTCTATATACAGAATATAAAAAACAAAACAAAACAAAAAACCAAGCTCAGGGATACAGAGAATTGATTGGTGGTTGCCAGAGGTGGAAGTAGGGGGTGGGAGAAATGGATGAAGGGGGTCAAAAGGTAAAAATAAATTAATCAATTAAAAAAAGATAAATACAAGAGTGATATCTAACTGGCAAAAAAATAATTCTTGGTAATAAAGTATTAGAAAAGGAGGTGGAGGGGACTTTCCTTGTGGCGTGGTGGTTAAGAATCTGCCCACCCATTTTTCACAGAACTAGAACAAAAAATTTCACAATTTGTATGGAAACACAAAAGACCCTGAATAGTCAAGTAAATCTTGAGAAAGAAAAACATAGCTGGAGGAATCAGCCTCCCTGACTTCAGACTATACTACAAAGCTACAGTAATCAAGACAGTATGGTCCTGGCACAAAAACAGAAATATAGATCAATGGTACAGGATAGAAAGCCCAGAGATAAACCCACACACATATGGTCACCTTATCTTTGATAAAGGAGGCAAGACCATACAATGGCGAAAAGACAGCCTCTTCAATAAGTGGTACTGGGAAAACTGGACAGCTACATGTAAAAGAATGAAATTAGAACACTCCCTAACACCATACACAAAAATAAACTCAAAATGGATTAAAGAACTAAATGTAAGGCCAGACACTCTAAAACTCTTAGAGGAAACCATAGGCAGAACACTCTATGACATAAATCACAGCAAGATCCTTTTTGACCCACCTCCTAGAGAAATGCAAATAAAAACAAAAATAAACAAATGGGACCTAATAAAACTTAAAAGCTTTTGCACAGCAAAGGAAACCATAAAAAAGACGAAAAGACAACCCTCAGAATGGGAGAAAATATTTGCAAACGAAGCAACTGACAAAGGATTACTCTCCAAAATATACAAGCAGCTCATGCAGCTCAGTATCAAAACAAGAAACAACTCAATCCAAAAATGGGCAGAAGACTTAAATAGACATTTCTCCAAAGAAGATACACAGATTGCCAACAGACACATGAAAAGATGCTCAACATCACTAATCATTAGAGAAATGCAAAACAAAACTACAATGAGGTATCACCTCACACCGGTCAGAATGGCCATCATCAAAAAATCTACAAACAATAAATGCTAGAGAGGGTGTGGAGAAAAGTGAACCCTCTTGCACTGTTGGTGGGCAAGTAAATTGATACAGCCACTATGGAAAACAGTATGGAGGTTCTTTAAAAAACTAAAAATAGGGCTTCCCTGGTGGTGCAGTGGTTGGGAGTCTGCCTGCCAACGCAGGGGACATGGGTTCGAGCCCTGGTCCGGGAGGATCCCACATGCCGCGGAGCGGCTGGGCCCATGCGCCACAACTGCTGAGCCTGTGATCTAGAGCCCGTGTGCCACAATTGCTGAAGCCCACGTGCCTGGGGCCCGTGCTCCGCAACAAGAGAGGCCACCGCAGTGAGAAGCCTGCGCACCGCAATGAGAAGCCTGCACACCACAACAAAGAGTGGCCCCCACTCTCAGCAGCTGGAGAGAACCCGCGTGCAGCAGCGAAGACCCAATGTAGCCAAAAATTAAATAAATGGATAAAATAAAATAAATTAAAAAAAAAAAAAAACTAAAAATAGAACTACCATATAACCCAGCAATCCCACTACTGGGCATATACCCTGAGAAAACCATAATTCAAAAAGAGTCATGTACCACAATGTTCACTGCAGCACTATTTACAATAGCCAGGACATGGAAGCAACCTAAGTGTCCATCAACAGAGGAATGGATAAAGAAGATGTGGTACATATATACAGTGGAATATTAGCCACAAAAAGAAAGGAAATTGAGTTATTTGTAGTGAGGTAGATGGACCTAGAGTCTGTCATACAGAGTGCAGTAAGTCAGAAAGAGAAAAACAAATACTGTATGCTAACACATATATATGGAATCTAAAATAAAAAGAAAAAAAATGGTTCTGATGAACCTAGGGACAGGACAGGAATAAAGATGCAGACATAGAGAATGGGCTTGAGGACACGCGGAGGGGGAGGGGTAAGCTGGGACAAAGTGAGAGAGTAACATAGACATATATACACTACTAAATGTAAAATAGATAGCTAGTGGGAAGCAGCTGCATAGCACAGGGAGAGCAGCTCAGTGCTTTGTGACCACCTAGAGGGGTTGGATAGGGAGGGTGGAAGGGAGACACAAGAGGGAGGGGATATGGGGATATATGTATACATATAGCTGATTCACTTTGTTATAAAGCAGAAATTAACACAACATTGTAAAACAATTATAGTCCAATAAAGATGTTAAAAAAAAAAAAAAAAAAAGAATCCACTTGCCAATGCAGGGGAAATGGGTTCGAGCCCTGGTCTGGGAAGATCCCACATGCCACGGAGCAACTAAGCCCGTGCACCGCAACTACTGAGCCTGTGCTCTAGAGCCTGTGAGCCACAACTACTGAGCTCGTGTGCCACAACTACTGAAGCCTGAGCACCTAGAGCCCGTGTTCCGCAACAAGAGAAGCCACCACAATGAGAAGCCTGCGCACTGCAACAAAGAGTATCCCCCACTCGCCGCAACTAGAGGAAGCCTGCGCGGAGCAATGAAGATCCAACGCAGCCAAAAATAAATAAATAAATAAATAAATTTATTTAAAAAAAAAAAAGAAAAGGAGGTTGTAAAAACCGCTAAGAAAGGAATCAAAATATTAAGAATATAAAATAAATTTCAAAAACAGAATCTATTTAAGGAATTAATATAAATTGTGGGCCCCTCATGTGAGCTAACTATGTAAGTATAGGGCAAGATAGAAAATGATACAGATTTTTATCAGGTTTCAATGTGTAACATTGTAAAATAGAACATTCAGCACTCACACGTAATATTTTACTATTTTCTTTAGCTATCAAAAGTAGTAAGAGAAGTGTAACGCTTTGTATGTGGTGTAAGACTTTAAAAGGTAGGATGAAAGTTTGAACTTAATGAATTTCATTTATACCTCACTTTGATGAAACAATAAAAACGACAATAATCTTCTTTAAAAATATTTTACAAACTAAACAAGTTAAAAAATATTATGGCAATGATTTCTTGGTTATGACTTTAAAAGCACAGGAAAAAGGCAAAAATAACAAATGGGACTATATCAAACTTCAAAACTTCTGCACATCAAAGGAAACAATCAACAGACTGAAAATACAACCTACAGAATGGGAGAAAATATCTGTAAATTATTTATCTGATAAGGGGTTCATATACAGAATATAGAAACAACTACAACTCAATAACAAAAAACCCCAAGTAATCTAATTAAATTGTGAACAAAAGTCTTGGATAGCCATTTCTCTAAAGAAGATATACAAATGGCCAACATGCTTATGAAAAGATGCTCAACATTAGTAACCAATAGAAAAATGCAAATCAAAACTACAATGAAATATTACCTTACACCCATTAGGATGGCCACTATCAAAAAACAGAAAATAAAAAGATTTGGAAAGAATGTGGAGAAATTGGAACCCTTGTGCATTGCTGGTAAATTGTAAAATGTAAAACTGTGCAGCCACTATGAAAAACACAGTGGAGGTTCCTCAAAAAATTAAAACTAAAATTTGATCTATATGACCCAGCAATTCCACTGCTGGGTATACACCCAAAAGAATTGAAAGCAGGGTGTTTAAGACTTATTTACATACTCATGTTCGTTGCAGCATCATTCTCAATGGCGAAGAGGTAGAAGCAACCCAAATACCTATCGACAGGTGAATGGATAAAGAAAACACGGCACGCATATGTATATCTGTGTGTGTGTGTATAAAATTTGGCCTTAAGAAAGAAAGAAATCCTGTCACATGCTACAATATGGATGAACTTGAGGACACTATGCTAAGTGAAATAAGTCCGTCACAAAAAGACAAGTACTGAATGATTCTACTTATATGAGGTATCTAAAGTAATCAAACTCATACAGAAGTAGAACTGTGGCTGCCAGGGCTGCGGGGAGGGGAAAATGGGGTACTGAGTTTCAGTTTTACGAGATGAAAAAGTTGTAGAGATCTGTTGCACAACAATGTGACTAGAGTCAATATTACTAAAGTACACACTTAAAAATGGTTAAGATGGTAAATTTTACCTTATGAGTTTTTTAAAATCACAATCCAAAAAAAAAAAAGGAAAAGAAAGAAACCAAATCAGAAAAACCTGTATGCTCCAAGATGTTTGTTTTTTGTTTTGTTTTTATTTATTTATTTATTTATTTATTTATCTATTTATGGCTGTGTTGGGTCTTCGTTTCTGTGCAAGGTCTTTCTCTAGTCGTGGCAAGCGGGGGCCACTCCTCATCGCGGTGCGCGGGCCTCTCACTATCGCGGCCTCTCTTGTTGCGGAGCACAGGCTCCAGACGCGCAGGCTCAGCAGCCGTGGCTCACGGGCCTAGTTGCTCCGCGGCACGCGGGATCCTCCCGGACCGGGGCACGAACCCCATGTCCCCTGCATTGGCAGGCGGATTCCCAACCGCTGCACCACCAGGGAAGCCCCCAAGATGTTTTTCATAGAATTATTTATATTAACCTAAATTCACAATGTTTGGGAGCCATCTTTAAGCTAAACCATGAGATATGAAAAAATAAAAATAAAAAATATTAATATTATAATACAAAAATAATTTAAATTCATCAGCAATATCACCCTAATACAAAATTTTTCTGGGACTTCCCTGGTGATCCAGTGGTTAAGACTCCAAGCTCCCAATGCTGGGCGCACGGGTTTGATCCCTGGTAGGGGAGCTACAATCCTTCATGGCGCACAGCGCAGACCAAAAAAAAAAAAAAAAGAAAAAGAAAAAAGGAAAAAAAATACAAAATTTTTCTCATTTGTAATTTTTCCCAATATCTTTTCTGAAACTGAGGAGTTAGATTTGCCTTATTAAAAAATGTTTAGATTTTAGAAAAATAAGTGATTAATATACTGTATAGTATGGAACATCCCTAGTGCTTTTCATCTACAATCTGCACTTATTATTTCTGCTATGAAAAGTATGGGTAGTCACGTGAGGTAGGATTAATAAAAACTATAAATGGTCCACATCAACTCAGGTCACATTTTACCAAGCATATGAAAAATCTTTGGGTCTTCAAAATGCTTCAAAATTTGTACTTGCAAATAAAGAATTGTAGCTCTCTATTTACTTTCAAATATTTATAATCCCATGGTTAATAATTTATAACCCAATCTTTGGTTCTACTGCTCATTTATTTCCATACTCTGCCATTTTGGTAGATAATACAACATGCTACCAAGTCAGGAAGCTGTCATTTCTCCATGTTTCTATAATAAACTTAAGTAGTTTCTAGTTTCTCCCTGTTAGAAACAATGCTGCTACAAACAACTTTATTCATATATATTATTCTTTTGAACCATTTCCTTAGAATAAATTCCAAGACACAAGTCACTAGGTCGAAAAGAATTAAAAGCTTTGTTTCTTAAATCATACTGGTCAATTTCCTTTGGAAAGAACTATGCTTATTTACAATGTCCCTAGGAAAACTTCCTGTGCTCTCTGCAGTCTCATTAACACTGGACCTTCAGCTCTCCTTTTTTTCTTTTGGCTAGCTTAATAGTGTGAAATGATTCATTTATTACTTTTTTAAATAAGCATTTCTAGTGCTACGAGTAGTGAAATTAACATACTCCCATATATATGTATTTGTGAATTCTGTGTTTATTTTCTCTGCCCCCTGTTTATCAAGGTGGTGGTCATGTATATTTGAATAATTTCTTTAGGTATTAGTTGTCTATCATGTTGTAGTTATTTTAGTCATTTTACTGATGTTTAATTGGTCAGCACCAGTTTCAGTAGGGATAAAAATTTGGAAGAACAGAAACTGTCATTTCCTCTTTGAAGATCCAAAGATCTTCAAGGACCTTTGAGGATATAAGATTAGTTAATCCGTTTTCATCTTTAATTGAATGAAAATACCAGTATACTTTTTTAGCCTATTGCAGAAAAAAATAATCATCAAATTTTATTCATTATAAACTAACAAAGAAAACAGTATAAGTTAATGAAATGTAGTGTCTAAAATGTGTTGGATTTTTTAAAAGGTACTTACTTGCTGTGTTTCTTACCTCTATTCAAAGTAACTTTGGAAAGGCCAAAATCTGTTAGTTTAATATGACCTTCATTAGAAATAAGCATATTGTCTGGTTTCAAATCCCTGCACATATAAAAAACAAATAGCAGATAACTAAAAAAGAGCTAGTGTTGATTTTAGAATTACCAGAAAAAAACCCAGAAAGTTACAGAACAATCAAACCCGACTTATTTTCTCTCACTGGTGGCTTTGAAAGTGCAGAAAACAACTCTCAAAAGCAAACTATATTTTGTATATCTGAATCTACAAGAAAGTTAACTATTTAATGCTAGGTTATCTTTGGCATTATTCATTACATATTCTATTAAAATAAATAAACTTCATTAGGTAAAATAAACCTCAAGCCAGGTCAAAATCATATTTACCTCTTTCAAGGAGGGTGAGATTAAGCCTTAATCGAAAAGAGCCACTTAACCTTTCTTTGCAAAGAGCAAAACACTGTAAATCAGCTGGCATTACAAAATATAGCACTTTTGTATGATGTACAGCTAAAGGAGTGGAAAAAAGATTCAATATTCTCCACAAAATGGGATACCCGAAGACAAAGCAACATATTCAAAACACACAGGGAGATGAAAGAAGAGTTGATATAATTTCTAAACTCACACAAGTTACTACCAAACTTTAGATAACCCATATATGTGGGGTTATGCAAATATTTAAGACTCAAATATTTAATACATAATTTGATTACTTGTGCTTTAAGTAATAGTTTGGAGAAAAGTCAGTCTTTACCTGTGGATGATTTCATGTCTATGAAGATAGTCTAGAGCCAATGCCACTTCAGAAATATATTTCACAGCCATCTCTTCATCAAAATAACCATATATGTGTAGGAGAGACTTGACATCTCCACCTATAAGATACTCCATTACCTGTCAAAAGGAATATAAATATTGCAAAATAAAACCAATATGACTACTTTCAAAATATCTTACTTGAGCATTATGGTTATGCATTTTTAGCATGGTCCTATAAGACACATTTTCTTGGTGTCACGCAGTACACATCAATACCAGGTTTACTCATACTGCCATACACTTTTAAAAATTTAAATTAAACTGTTCAGTCTGAACAAAAATTCAGACACACAGAAAAGGTGTGAGAAGAGCAGGATGACTTCTCATGTTCTCTTCATCTACATTTGCCCATCGTTAGCACTTTGCCACATTTGCTTTCTTCCTCTCCACATATATGAATATAAAAATAAATATTTATGCTAATCATTAACATGATTATGTTACATAATAAACATAACACAATTATTAACATCATTAACATAAATATCTTACATGCATGTATTTTTGTTCAGATTAAACAGTTTAATTTAAAAAAATATGGCGACATTAGCAACTGGTATTAATCTATAACTTTAAAATTTTGGCTGACTAACTCAAGAATAAAGTTGAAGAGGTCATCATGTATCTCCCAACAAGGTCATTCTTATGTAACTATAGCATAATAAAATGCACGGAATTTAATGCTAAAATAATGCTATTACCTGTTGTATAGTCTGTATTCAAATTTCTCTGATTACCTCAATATTGTTCCTGATGGCCTCTCTCCTCGTCTCTCATGCCCAGGCCAGGACCATGCATGAGATTTAGTTGTCATATCTCTTTCATCTCCTTTAATCTGGAATAACTTTTTGCCTTTTTTTGGCAGGGTGCTGGATGGGGTATGGGACGGTCTTTCATGACATCTGATTATTTCCTTATGATTCAATTCAGGTTATGAATATTGGGCAAGAATACTACAAAATCTACGTTGAGTACTTCGTAGTGACTTCCACCAGATGAGACTGCTAAACATTAGTGTGTTCCATTCCTGGTAATCTTAACTTTGATGACTTAGTTAAGGTGGTGGCTTCCAGGTTTCTCCACTGAAGAAGTATTTTCTCCCTCTTTGTAATTAATAGGCAATCTGGGGAAGATACTTTGAAACTATGTAAATACCCTCTTTCCCCAACAAACTTTCAAGCAATGATTTTAGCATCATATGACTATACATGATTCTTGCCTGAATTCATTACTGCTATGAGGCTGCAAAGCTCTATTAATCTTTCTACATGTACTAGTCATTATTCTCAAAATTTTCTATAGTTTCAAGCTATAAAATATTGCCTACTAAGGACTTGATAATATAAGGTCATTTCTTTCCTCTTTAAGGCAATCACTTCCCTGGTACACAGAGGTTAGTTAATATTTGTTGATGGTATGAATCATTAAAACATTACTAAGCACAAAAACTGTGCTAGCATGGGGAATATAGCATGAATAAAATGTAACTGATGCACTTAACGATTATAGTTTAGTAGTAGGGAAATAAGTAAGTAAACAGATAACTGTATTTGAGCTCATGAGAATGCTTGTTTTCTCACACCCTCATCAACAATGATTATCAATACTTTTTGTCAATCTAAGAAAGAGAAAATGAACTTGTTTAAATGTTTATTTACTTTTAGGGAGATTTAGCATCTTTACACTGCTTTTAGTCTTTCATATTTCTTCTCTGAATCACTTGTATTCTTTGCCTATTTTTCTAATGGGGTATTTACCCTTTCTTACTGACCATGTATATGGTATTTTGTGTCAAAGTAGGCTTTATTTTTCACTTAGTAAGACATGCACCATTCTATTAAAATAATCACATCAGTTTTCTTCTAGTACTTTTATGGATTCCCTTTTCGAGTAGAAATCTCTGATACAAAAGGGGAATAAATGAACTTTGCACTATCTCAAGTTTCATAACCACACAGAATTATTTCAAGTGACTTCAGAGAACAGAATCTTGACAGTACATACATCGTAAGGGCAAAAAGAATTGCAGAGAAATCCTAAATTGAATCCATTTGTTTTAGTGTTAGGAAAACAATACTGGTACTGCTATGTTGAAAATACTATATGCATATATATAGATATAGATATAGATATATAGATATAGTTAGGAACCCAGATTATCAGGGTGAAAGAATACAAATATTTTTCAAAATATTTTTATATTTTATATATTTTTCAAAAATGTTAAGCAAAAATTCTGTAATTTTCCTTTGACCTGGAAATATCAGCATGAACTCATGATATATTTTTCTATAAAAATGTGTGTTTCCTAGTCTATCCACTGAGAATGCCTAAAAGGAATGACAACCTAGTGGCAATGAACTTTTCTAATCACTACCTCCTAGATCATGGTCTCTAGACACTATTTCCCAAAAAGGAGCTAGACCTCCTTGCCTAGATCTAGTTCAGGACATTTGCAAAATGAGCCTTAACTATCTTGTCATGCCAGAAAGCAAGGAAGCTATCAGAATACTAGGATAGTATAAAAAGACAAAGAAATTAACTGAAGGGGCTCCCACTCACTAAAGATGGGACAATTTAAACACAGAAAAAAATGACTGCAATGGATTAAAACACATCAAAACTACAACATTCCATGAATTCATAAAGATACTTTAAAAAACACACTTATTTAGAGGTTGCACTTCGGAAAACTGGTAATGAAAGGGAAAGAATCAAGCATTTATTCTGCCTTCCTTAGACAAGCTGTATTTCAGAGCAATGAAATAGATAATAAGGGAAAGCTCTTTATAGAAGAATTCCAGCTAATAAAAGCTGAAGGAATAATAGAATTTTTTAAAATCATCATTTTGAAAGCCTTAATAAAGAATCCAGGCATTAGGGTAAGCTGGGATGAAGTGAGAGAGTGGCATGGACTCATATATACTACCAAATATAAAACAGATAGCTAGTGGGAAGCAGCCACATAGCACAGGGAGATCAGCTCAGTGCTTTGTGACCACCTAGAGGGGTGGGATAGGGAGGGTGGGAGGGAGACGCATATATATGTATATGTATAGCTGATTCACTTTGTTATAAAGCAGAAACTAACACACCATTGTAAAGCAATTATACTCCAACAAAGATGTTAAAAAAAAAAAAAAAAAAAAATCCAGGCATTGAATCACAGGATGCCAAGACCATTACATGAAAGGTTGGTGGAGGAGTTGGAATGGATTAAACAAATTTGGTGAAGTGTTGCCACCTGGTGAACTTGGGTGATGATATATGGGAGTTCATTATAGTAATCTTTCAATTTTTGTATATGTTTGAATGTTTCCGTAATAAACATTTCCATCTTTATGTTTCTTGTACTTAGTATAGTACCTGGAAAATAATAATCAATTATTTGTTGTTATTGTGGCTAAGTTTAGTCATACTTTATCTTTTTGTCTCAAAGTAGCTTTGATTTCTAGGAAATCTTTTGTCTAAGCCAGTGCTTCTCAAACTTTAACATGCCTGGGGATCTTGTTAAAATTCACAGTCTGGGGAATTCCCTAGCGGTCCAGCAGTTAAGACTCGCACTTCCATTGCAGGGGGTGCGGGTTCGATCCCTGGTCGGGGAACTAAGATCCCACATGCCACACAGCACGGCCAAAAACCAAAAAATAAACAAACAAACAAAATCACATTCTGATTCAGCAGATTTGGAGTGCAGCTTGAGATTCTGCATTTGTAATAAGCTCTCAGACAATGCTGATACTGCTTGTCTGTGGACACACTTTGAGCATCAAGGATCTAAACCAGTGATGAAGTTAGTAGACAAGATATGGCCGCCTATCTGACTTCAGCAATAATAACTCAAAAATATTATAGTAGGGACTTCTCTGGTGGCACAGTGGTTAAGAAACCACCTGCCATTGCAGGGGAGATGGGTTCGATCCCTGGTTCAGGAAGATCCCACATGCCGCGGAGCAACTAAGCCTGTGCGCCACAACTACTGAGCCCACGTGCCTAGAGCCTGTGCTCTTTGGCCCATGGGCCAGTTTGCCAACTACTGGCTTAAAAGATGTAAAGTCAATTATTCTGTTTGTTTACACTAAACAGAAGCTACTGGAGTTACCAAACATTTAATCCACACACTGTCTCTGAAGTCAGAAGAACATCTAGAACTTGAAGTCAAAACACCTACCATCCTCACCTCTTCCTGCCCCCACCCAAATTCCTCATTAGAATTAAGAGTGTAAGCTGCCGTGTTAAATGAAAAGCAAGCAACTCTCTAAGTCCATACACCCCAAATCCACCACTTCCCTAAATCTTTCCTTATTATACCCCAAGCTTTATGTAGTATTTCTATTATGCATCCTTTACTTACCAAATATTTGTAGCACTCTGTGCCACACACTGTTCTACATAGCTTATATCAACTTATTGAAATTTCATAACAACCTTTGAGGTAGGTACTATTATTATGTTCATTTTGCAAATGGGGAAACTGAGGTGTGATAGTTCATTTTATGTGTCAACTTGGCTAAGCCATGGTACCCAGATATTTGGTCAAACACTGATCTAAATGTTGCTGTGAAAGTATTTTTTAGATGAGATTAACATCTAAACCATTAGACTTTGAGTAAAAGCTGATTACCCTCCATCATGTGGGAGGGCCTTATCCAATCAGCTGAAGACCTGAAGAGAAAAAAAATTGAGGTGTCATCTCTTTCTCCTCCAAAGAGGAGGGAATTCTACCTCTTCACTGACTTTGAGCTTGAGCTGCAACATCAACTCTTCCCGGAGTCTACAGCCTGCTGGCCTACCCTGCAGATTTTGGACTTGCTCGCGCCATAACCATGTAGGGCAATTCCCTAAAATAAATCCCCCTCTCTCTACACACACACACACACACACATACACACACAGACACAGGCAGACAGACAAACACACACACACACTCTATTGTTCTTTTTCCCTGAGAACCCTAACTAACAGAACAGGTAAGGTAACTTGGCCAAGGTCATAAAGCTAGTACGTGCAAGATCTGGAATTCAAACCCAGGCACTCTGAACCCAGAGACTGTAATTCTTAAGTCACTGGGTTCAGTGATTCCTGAATGAAGAGAAAATGTCAAGTTATTTACTCACCAAGTAGACATTGTTTGCTGATTGCAGTGAATAGTACAAATGCACAATGAAAGGACTTTTGCTTAGGGCCAGGGCGTCCCTCTCAGCTTGTACTTGATGAGTCATATTTTTGTTGATCATGTCTGCTTTTTTGACAACCTGTAGTATGTAACATGACAATAGACACATCCATTTTATTTTTTATGACAAAGTATTCTCAGGTTTCCAAGTTGCCATCATGAAAACAATCAGAGAGAGAAAACACAGATGTTGTTTGGACCTCACATTGCCAGCGGGAAACTCTGCTAGAAAAACAGCTAATATGATGAAAACAAAACAAAACTTTGTTAACTTTTTTAACATAGAACTGCTTATCTTGGTATCAAGTGGCAAAAGTATCACATCCCTTTTGATAAGGAAAAAGATGTAAGCAAATGCTCCCTGACTACCCTACCTATTAGTAGAAAAAAAATTCTGTTCTGCTGTCCTTACAACTAAGCCAAAAGATAGTAATGTTCCTAATACGTCCCCAGATAATCAGGAATGTAGGCATAGAGAAATAGTAGCTAATTCATTTTTTTAAATTTCTGGTTCTTTGATGGATGGAAATAGAAACAGAAAGAGGAAGAATGTATGCTTGTTTGCCTGGGAAAAAAATTTCTTAAAAATGGTTAGAGTTTACTGAAACTTAATAGTCTCATATGCTGTGTTATAGAAAATAAATAACTACTCTTAAAATCTCCAGGTAATTGGTAAGGAAGCAAAACGATAATCTACATTAAAATTGGAGCACTAGGGCTTCCCTGGTGGCGCAGTGGATAAGAATCTGCCTGACAATGCAGGGGACACAGGTTCGATTCCTGGTCCAGAAAGATCCCACATGCCGCGTAGCAACTAAGCCCATGCGCCACAACTACTGAGCCTGCGCTCTAGAGCCCACAAGCCACAACTACTGAGCCCGTGTGCCACAACTACGGAAACCCACGCACCTAGAGCCCGTGCTCCGCAACAAGAAAAGCCACCGCAGTGAGAAGCCCGCGCACCGCAACAGAGTAGCCCCCACTCGCCGCAACTAGAGAAAAGCCCGCGCACAGCAACGAAGACCCAACGCAGCCAAAAATAAATAAATTAAAAAAAAAAATTGGAGCACTAAACTGAATAGTTAGTAACATTGAGATCAATTCTCAGGAAGATTACAAGTCAAAAAAAGGCATATTTCTTCCAAAGATTCAATA
Organism: Balaenoptera ricei; assembly: GCF_028023285.1. Lineage (NCBI taxonomy): Eukaryota > Metazoa > Chordata > Mammalia > Artiodactyla > Balaenopteridae > Balaenoptera > Balaenoptera ricei. The sequence continues at coordinate 19,414,480 of NC_082640.1, forward strand.
GAACATGTAATAAAATCATTAATACACTGTAAATTCCAGCCTTAGAGCCTTTCCATACACTGTAAATTCCAGCCTTAGAGCCTTTCCTTAGAGCCTTAGAGCCTTAGAGCCTTTGAAAACAAGGGAAACTGACAAAGCCAGTCTGAAACATGATTTCACCTATCATTCCACTAGATTGCAAGCTCTATGAGGGCATGTTCGTTTTGTTACCACTGTACACAGACCCTACACACAAAGCGGATATTCACAAATACTTATCAAAAAGTGTATTGGTGTCTTCATTTCAACAGCTAATAGTGACTGGTTAGTATAATAGAAGGAAACGCAAAAAATCTTGGGAACATACGAAGCGAGGGAGAATTAATTTCAATAGGGTGGGTCTGAAAGGTCAGGAAAGGTTTGAAGGGGGGCTAAGATGAACCTTAATACATAAATAACACAGGTGGAGAAGAGCAGAGAAGGGTGGAAGGAAGGCACTTAAGGAGGAAACAGAATAAACATAAGTTTGGAAGCAAGACAATACACAGAATTCAAGGACTAGCCAATTGTCTGGCGTGGCTAGAACATAGAATATGTAGAAGATACAGTGGAAGTTTAGAGCCAGAACTTGGAGCATGACTGCTTTCCTAAGGAGTTTGGACTTCAGCTTGCATGGCACAGTCTAAGGAATAAAATAGTGATTCCAGTTAGGGGCCTGTTCCAATAGACTAGGTATAGAAATGAAGGCCTGATGAACCTCAAAAACATCATGTCAAGTGAAAAAAGCCAGATGCAAAAGACCATATATTTCATGATTCCATTTATACGCAATGTCCAGAAAAGGCAAACATATAGTGATAGAAAGTAGACTGATGATTACTTGGGGCTAGGGGTGTTAAGGGGGGGAGACATTGCAGATGAGCAAGAGAGGTCTTTTCAGGGTGATGGAAATGTTCTAAAATTGGAATGTGGTCATGGTTACTCTATCTTTAATTTACTAAAAACTGAATTGTACTTTTAGAAGGAGAAAGAAAGAAAGAAAGAAAGGAAGGAAGGAAGGAAGGAAAGGGAAAGAAAGAAAGAAAGGGAAAGAAACAAATGGAAAAAATGAAGTCCTGTACTTGGGCAGGCTTGGGAATGGAATGGAAGGGGTAATACGAATGAATATGAGACAGAATTGACAGGCTTAGTTGAGAGAGAGAATGTACAGATGAAGTAGAGAAAAGTTAAAATGACTGAAGTTTCTAGCTTGAATGACAGAGATGGTGGTATTATTACATGGAGAGAAGGAATACAGGAGGCAGTTAGGTGGAGAGGATTGTTCGAAGTTAGGCAAGCACAATTCCGAGGTGCCTGCTAGATATTCACACAGCAATGTCCAACAGGAAGTTGAAACTGCACCAGACTGCTGGCTTCTTTCCTTTATCACCATCACTCAGTGCTGAGATGTGAGTAATCTGAAGCTATGGGAGTGGATGAGAATCAAGAGTGGCCAGAACAGCTTCAAATATATTGAAAGCTCTTGAATGCTTTGGAATGATATATACTACTGCAAGGATAAAGGAGTGATTTGGGACATATTTCAGCTTCATCTTTAAATATAAGTACATTCTACATTTATAGAATGAAGAGAAAAGTGGGGTTTAATGAGATCTTTTGGTTATATAGGTCAGAAGTTAATCTACATCACAGCATGCTGACTACAGTTAATCCTACATTGTATATTTGAAAGCTGCTGAGAGAGATCTTAAAAGTTCTCATCACAAGAAAAAAATTTTGTAGCTGTGTCATGATGGTTGTTAACTAGACTTATTGTGGAGATCACTCCGCCATAGACAAATACTGAATCATTATGTTGTACACCTGAAACTAGTAAATGTCAGTTACATCTCAATAAAAAAATGAATCTGTCAAACTGATAGAATTAAAATATAATATGGACATAACTGTTTCAAATTTAAAGTTTCAACCCTAATCCTGGTAAAGCCCAAATTAGTAAAAAGGATTCAGAAGTTCTGGCGTCTCCTAAGCTTTCGTGGTGCGAAGAGAAGGGCGGGGCAGAGGTGGCACCGACTTGCCCGCTCTGTCACCCCAAGTGAGAAGTCATCCCGCAGGGCTCCGGAGGTTTCAGCGAGCCAGGCACCCGTCTAGTCGTTCCAGCGGCCCTGGGGCCTGCCCAGTTCAGGGGGCGGGAAGGAGGGCCGAAGGGCCGGCCTCTTTCGCTTTCTGTATTCCTTGACTCTTACCTTCACCGCGTACAACCTGTTGCCTTTCTGCCCCAGATACACCTTCCCGAAGGCGCCGCGGCTAATGGGCTTCACTATGGTGAACTCTTCAATGGAGGGAGGTCGTGGCACCGGGATCCTATTCACGAACTCCCCTGTCGGCGTGCCTCCTCCACTCTCCATCTCGCCGCCGGCGGTGGTCTCCATAGCAGGCCAGCCCGGATGCAAGTCTCTGTCAGCGACCAAGGCCCCTTCTGGAGCCCAAATCCCGCCAACTGGTTTCAAAGTGAGGCTCCGCCCATGCCGCGCTTCGGCCGTGACGTCACCCCGTCGCTGCGCACACCACGCCCAATCCAGTGCGGCCCCGCCCCTGTCACCTGCTCTGCGTCGACGCAGAAGCCAATGAACTTGAAGGCGGGGCAGCTGGGAAATTCTTGAACCAACCACAGGCTCTTCCAGGGTGACAGCGGCTCACGTACCTCGTTTGTAGGGACAGGGGGCGGCACAAATAGTTCTTGGCAGACGGGGAAAGGGATTACGGGGTCTTGAATCTGAATCGAGGGATTTGAAGAGTTTTCTCCCGACCTCCAAACGAGGCTGGTGGGACCCGGCCCTCATCCCACTTTTTTTGTTTGTTTTTTAAACTCCTTTGCGGCCTCCCACCCGCGGGAGAAACGTAAACCAGTTCGGTCTGGTCCGTGAAACAATGGCCAGTGAAATCACAGAATGTGGAGAAACTGGATGAGCCGGATGCGCATGACTGGTCCTGTAATTTGACATTTTAACAGGATGTAACTTGCCTATCTGAAATAGGAAGAGTTATTTATTGTGGGGAAGATAAAGAGCACTTAATTGTAGCAAACGAGCTTATTAATAGCTCAAGGCCCAGTCAGAACAGGAAAATATATTGGAAGTATTGATAACGAAGCTGGAGAAAGATTTAACAGGGTCCGTGTCTTTCCCCTTTAAAAAGAAAACTACAGCCAGTGAGCTTTGGGGCTCCGGCGCGTGCATTACTCAACGTGAACGTGAACTACCTTGGGGGGCGTCAGCTGCCCCCTAAAAGGCGGAGCGTTGACGCACGCCCCTGGGTGGCGGCCTCACCTGCCCCGGAAGTACTGTTGCGTTAGCGCCTTGCCTTCCGGGGCAGATTGTCTGTCTTTGCAGCAGCTGTAGGCAGGGGAGGCCATTTTCCGTTTCTAGGAAGAGTGAGGGCGAGAGGAGAGAGAAAAGAAGGGGAAAAAAGGGCTGAGCGCCTCCCCGCTGGGCCGTGGACAAGAGGGACAGTTTCGGCAGGCGGGTGAGGTCGCTGACGGCCTGGAGAAGATGTTTTCCCTGTCGAGCACCGTTCAGCCCCAGGTGGGTCCGGCATCCAGTCCATTTTTCTTCCCCCGCCCTGCCCGCGTTTGCCGTTTGCGTTTCTTGGAAGTGGTTTCTCTTAAGGGATCGTAGGAGGGAAGCGTTTAATCCAGTTGGAGTCCTGGGGTTGAGAAGGGATCGGGGCAACGCTGAGAGTAAAGGGCTGACGATGAAGCAGAAGCAAAATACGAGCGTGATGGAGACCTTGGCTTATCGATTTGATTGCGTGGAATTTTTGCTACAGAATCCATCAGGCATTGTTCAGTGCTAGACGTTCTGGGGTGGGGGTGGGGAGGGGGCAGGGGAAACGTCTGCCGTAGGTGTAAAGGGAGCAAGTGATGTTCCTTTTCCATCCTTCGCCTCTTCAAAGACTTTCGTCTTCACAACCCGGATTCTCTACTCTTTCTTTTAAATGGAATTTAACCCAAACATGCTATAAAAATTTGAATAATCTCCTATGAATGCTTTCTTTTTTTGACCGAAAGTAACTAATAAATATATATTGATATATTTAAGTTATTGACTGCTTGCACTTAAAATTTTGATTCAGCCTCCTCCCCATCTTTTCATTTTTGAAGCAAAAGGCCAGAGAAAAAAGATTCCAAGCGTTTTTATTTTTAATTCTTCTTTCAGGAGTAATCACCGGTGACAATGTTTTGTTCTTAGTTCATTTAAAAATCTTTTTTGATGGTGACATTTTAATTTTTTTTTTTTGAGAGTTCTTCACAGTTTTGCAAATAAACGGTTTTTGAAAACATTCCGTTTTAAAAATAATTTTTGACGTTCTTTAGTTTCTTGGTTAAAGCATATAATTATGTCCCTCTGTGTAACCTCCACTCCCTTTTGTTTTGTTTTGTTTTGAATTTTGCTAGTACTGGTGGGGTAATAAAAAATGAAGTGGTTAGTTATTTATTGGGCATCAGTAATGTGCTAGGTGAACAAAGCAAATGTGGAATCTTGATGATATGAAGTAAAAAATGAGTAGGAGATAGCCAAGTGAAGAGTGAATAGATGTGAACAGGTAGACAGAACATCTGGAGGTTCTGAGATAGTGACAAGCCTAGCTGATTGGAGGAATAAGAATAAGGCCAGTGTGGCTAGAGCGTGGTGATTAAAGGGCCAGTGACGGAAAGGAGGTTGGGGAGAAGACTTGATGCAGATCATACGGGGTGTTACGATAAGGGACTTTGGACTTAACTTTAAGTTTGTTGGAAACCACTGAATACTTTTAAGCATGTTCAGGAGTAACATGATCAGATTTACATTACAATCTATTACAGAGTAATAGATTACTCTGGCTTCCTGCTGTGTGGAGAATGTGGAAGGACAGAGTGGAAATGTTTTCAGTTTAGGATGTTACTACACTAATCCAGAGAGGGATAATGCACCGGTAAGTGGTGACAGTGGTTATGGAAAGAAGGGGATGAGATTTATTTTGAAAAAAGAACAGAGGGAATTCCCTGGTGGTCCAGTGGTTAGGACTTCATGCTTTCACTGCCAAGGACTGGGGTTCAATCCCTGGTCGGGAAACTAAGATCCCAGAAGCCGCGCGGTGTGGCCAAAAAAGAAAGAAAGAAAAAAGAATAGAATTTAATGAGGAATGATGGAAAGAGGTGTTTCTGGGTTTGATCAGCTGGATGCAAGTAGGTGTTATTTACCAAGATGACCGGTGTCTGGAGGAGTCCTGCCAATCGTTTGAAAAAGAATTTGACTTGGGGCTTCCCTGGTGGCGCAGTGGTTGAGAATCTGCCTGCCAATGCAGGGCACACGGGTTCGAGCCCTGGTCTGGGAAGATCCCACATGCCGCAGAGCAACTAGGCCCGTGAGCCACAACTACTGAGCCTGCGCGTCTGGAGCCTGTGCTCCGCAACGAGAGGCTGCGATAGTGAGAGGCCCGCGCACCGCGATGAAGAGTGGCCCCCGCTTGCCGCAACTAGAGAAAGCCCTCGCACAGAAACGAAGACCCAACACAGCCAAAAATTAATTAATTAATTAAAAAAAAAAAAAGAATTTGACTTGGCTTGCTGAATTCAATATTAAACCTTTTGAAACTGAACTGCAAGAAATTGATGTCAGGAAGATCCGATTTTAGGAGAATTTATCATTAGCTGAATGGAGTTAGTGGTATGCAATGTCGGTAGAGGTAGTGAAGGAATTTTCTGTACTATAGGCAGTCCTAACTGGACTCATGTAGGACCGTTATATGACACAGAAGTTCAACCTTTTCATTGAGGAGAGATCAAACCATCTTTTAGCAGGTTAAATTCTTTATTGAATGAGAAGAGGTACAACTAATTAAAATAAAACTTTTCAAGGTTATCGACAGGAAATTCCCTGGCGGTCCAGTGGTTAGGACTTCACACTCTCGCCGAGGGCCCAGGTTCAATCCCTGCTCGGGGAACTAAATTCCCACAAGCCGCACAGGGAGGCCAAAAAAACAAAACCAAAAAATGTATAGACAGAAAATATGTATCTCAAAATAATTTCATTCCTGTAGTTCTTTGTTTGTTTGTTTGTTGTTCTTGTTTTTCGGTCACGCTGCAAAGCTTGTGGGATTGAACCCAGGCCCTCAGCAGTGAAAGCATGGAGTCCTAACCACTGTACCGCCAGGGAATTCCCTGATTCTTGTAATAGTTTGAAAAGAGCTTATCGTTTCTTTCTGACTGTAAAAATAATACAAGCTAATTGCCAAAAATCCTGAAAAGAAAAATATAAATAAGAAAAATCACTTATAATTTCATCACCCCAATAGATCACAGTTTAGAATAAGTTCTTTCATCCTTTTAACTCTACACAAATATGTGTATGTATATTTTTTTTAAAAATGTTACATAAAGGTTTACGGCTCGCTTTTTTCATTTAAAAAACAATATTATGAATTTATTTCTGTATCAATAACCGTGGGATGAAAAGTCTTTAAGTGAAATCTGGAGTCAGATTATCTGGGTTAGAATCCTTCCTATAGTACTTTCTTGCTGAGAAAGTGTAGTAGTGTGATAGAAATGTAATAGTAACTAATGTTTATAGCTGTTAGGAGGATTAAATGAGATAATATAAGTAAAGTACATAGTTCAAAGTGTGGCATATAGTAAGAGCCCATTTAATTTAATCATTTGCTCAACAGATATTTATTTAGCATCTACTGTGTGCATTATTGTTGCACTGGGATACAGTATTGAATAAAATAGAGAAAGTAAGGTAGAGAAAAATAAAATATAAAGTGTTAAGTTATATTAAGTATAATGTAAAAACAGTTTATATTAAATAATTTATAAATAAAATAGAAAAAAATAATAAAATAGAGGAAAAAAACCCCTTGCCACATGAAACTTATGCTCCAGTGGGAGAATGTGGTATAATAAATAAAAACTATTTGGTCTTTGTTCCCAGTTCTTGGCACAGAGCTCCTAAAACCCTTGAAATTTCCTGTGTGATGGGCGTGTCTTTATTCTTAAAGCCCCTCTTTGGATCATACCTGGATTTACGCTAATGAGGTGACTTGGATTGGGATTTCTAGTAAACAATATATAGGTAAATAAGTAAATATATGAAGTGTGTTAGATAATGAAAATGTCAAGAAGAAAAAATAGAGCAGAGGAAGGCAACAAGGAATATTTTTTAGGGGAGGGTTGCTGAAATCTTACATAGGTTGTCCAGGGAGAAGATGCATGAAAAGATGACTTTTGAGTTAAGAACTGAAGGGAGAGCAAACTATGTGACTAACTGGACAGGCGAGAATAAACGGCAGTGTAAAGTCCTTGAGGTGAGGGCCTGCCAGGTGTGTTCCAGGAACAGAAAGGGGGATGCGGTGGTGGGAGCAGAGAGAAGGAAGGGGAACTTAGTGCTGGATCAATTCGGAGAGGTGATAAAGAGCCAGGGAGGGCTTTCTCTGTCATCGTTATTAGGACGTTGACTTTTATTGTGAGAATAGCCATTGGAGGGTTTTGAGCAGAGGAGTGATGAGAGCTGACTGGCTTTAATAGAGCAGATTCAGGGAGAGAAGTTAGGATGCAGTTGTAAAAATCCACATATAGATGATGGTGACTTAGAATAGGGTGGTGCAGTGGGGAAGTTGAAAAGTATAAAATTCTGGGTATATGCTTACTTGTTTCATGTCTGCAAAATATTTCATTTTTGTGGTGGTATCATTTGTGTAGCCACTCCCCTATTGGACATTTCTAGCTTTCCACAAATTTTCAAATATTTTGATGAAAACTGTCTTCTGTGCATATGCAAGCATAGATCATTACTTACTAGATTATTTCCTTGGAATAAATCCCTAGAAGTTAGATTGCTCGAATGGTGAAATGTATGTATTTTTAATACTTTTGCTGTATATAACCCCTATACTATCCTGAAGGGATATACCAGTTTTCTTCCTACCAGCAATAATCTGAGTATTTATAATTTTTAATGTATAGTTTTGATATACGGTGTATATTTAACTTTTTACAATACCCAATCCTGACAATAACTAGTTTTTTTCTGTTTTTATTTTAAAAAGCACTACTTATTTTCAACTTCTATCTTTTTATAGGTTACAGTTCCTCTGAGTCATCTCATCAATGCCTTCCATTCACCGAAAAACACATCTATTTCTGTCAGTGCATCAATTTCTCAAAACCAGCATCGAGATGTAGTGTCTGAGCATGAGGCTCCCAGCAATGAGGTAATAGTTTTTACCCTGGGTGTGTGAGAAAGTTTTTTTAGTTTAGTACATTGTAAACATGCCTGAAATAACTTTCTATGTTTAGGCATTTGTAACAGGGTGATTTCTGTCTTCAGCTTAATCTCCCTTAATCTCCCTTTTACGTTTAAAGATGTCCAACTCTGGCTTTGTTGTACATATAGAAATATTACTTTATTTTATTTTTAACATTTAATTTATAAAAAATTTCATGTGGCAGTGTATTGGTATTCACTTCCTACGTTACTGCTTGTAATGTTTAGATATTCTTTTGTGTTGCTTCAATGGTAGCAGGGAACCTACAGTTAACTACAGTTAACTCCATAATTCCCATAATTCTCAGGAAAGATAGAATAGCAAGAAGTTATCATCTACTGCCTTATAGGAGCTTTCAGTGTAATTGAACAATTAGAATATAGATACCTGAAAGTGAAATGTATAAGCTATGAAACCATACTTTGAGTATTCAGAGAATTATAAAATCATTGTGGCCTAGGATATAGCGAATTCCCAACCTAGGAACCTTGTGTTTACAAGATTCATTAATAAGATAGTTGCTTGTAGCTCAGACTACATTTTTCATAGTAAACATTATAATCTACAGTTAAGTTTCTCAGAAGCCTCTTTAACCATAAATAGCTTATGTTCTTAGTCCTGATATCAGGGGCTATGGCAAAGGACAGTAGAGGAGGAGTTGAAAAAAAGTTTGCGGGACTTCCCTGGTGGCCCAGTGGTTAAGACTCCACGCTTCCAATGCGGGGGGCCCGGGTTCGATCCCCGTTTGGGGAACTACAATCCCACATGCCATGTGGCGCAGCCAAAAAAAAAAAAAGTCTGCTTTTGGTGGGGGTGGGATGGGGAGTGGTTGTGAGGTGAGTCTTGGGATACAATTTTACTTAGATGAAAAGTTTGTCTTTATGCTTTCTTTTTTTTTTTTTTTTTTTCTTTTTTAATTTATTTATTTATTTATTTTTGGCTTCATTGGGTCTTTGTTGCTGCGCGCAGGCTTTCTCTAGTTGCGGCGAGCGGGGGCTACTCTTCCTTGCGGTGGGCGGGCTTCTCATTGCGGTGGCTTCTCTTGTTGCGGAGCATGGGCTCTAGGCATACGGGCTTCAGTAGTTGTGGCACATGGGCTCAGTAGTTGTGGCTCGCGGGCTCTAGAGAACAGGCTCAGTAGTTGTGGCGCATGTGCTTAGTTGCTCCGCGGCATGTGAGATCTTCCCGGACCAGGGTTCGAACCCGTGTCCTCTGCACTGGCAGGCGGATTCTTTTTTTTTTTTAAAGTATTTATTTATTTATTTATGGCTGTGTTGGGTCTTCGTTTCTGTGCTAGGGCTTTCTCTAGTTGTGGCAAGCGGGGGCCACTCTTCATCGCAGTGCGCGGGCCTCTCACTATTGTGGCCTCTCTTGTTGCAGAGCACAGGCTCCAGACGCGCAGGCTCAGTAATCGTGGCTCACGGGCCCAGCTGCACCGCGGCACGTGGGATCTTCCCAGACCAGGGCTCGAACCCGTGTCCCCTGCATTGGCAGGCAGATTCTCAACCACTGCGCCACCAGGGAAGCCCTGGCAGGTGGATTCTTAACCACTGTGCCACCAGGGAAGCCCCTATTCTTTCCTTTTATATTTTCTGCCAAATTCCTATTGCCTCTGTCTATAGGCAATCCATTCTTGTCTTCTGTTGTGACACCCTTCTTCCAAGTTACAGCCCGAGAGCTTTCCTAATAAGACTGCATGTATCAAAATTGCTACGTGCAGTAATATTATGTTCATTTTAGAAATTTTGGAAAATATTATGTAGGTAGAAGAAATTAAATTAACCTATGATCCTGCTTCTCTTTTTCTCACTTGTACTTTTATATTTTATAATAGTTGGATCATACTTTATATGCTGATTTAGATTTTGCTTGATCATTTAATAGTCTTAAGAACTTTTTATTCCATACATTTTCTTTATTTTTAATGACTTTCAGAGTGTTCATTTTATGATGTTCTATTGTTGGAAATTGTTTCCAATTTTTTGCTGCTCTAAACAACTCCATTTGTACTCTCTGTGGTGCTAAATGTTTGACTATTTCATCAAGTGAAATGGCTAGGTCAGTAGTGAAGTACATTTTGAGGGCTTGAAAAGTAGCTAACCTCTAGAAGCCAGTGCTGAGCTTAAGACTAATGGTCTCAAATACAGAATTGGTGTCTTATCCTCTGATTTACCTTCATTATTCCTATGGTTTATCACTGATGACCGTTTGTTATTGCTTCACAAACATTTTCATTCTTCTTAAGCATCCTCCCTCATCTCTACTCGCACTTCCTTTGCTCTGAGGTTACATTGCTTTCATCAGGTCTTGCTCATCCAAACACCCACTTCACAGCGCAAGCAAAAACTTTCAACTTCCTTCAAGCTACTGACCTCTTTTCCTGTTGCTTTCAGACTTCTTGAAAAAGTAGTACTCTGAACTTAATATCTATTCTTGCTAAACTTTTATTCATACTACATCCCATTGTAGTTTGGCTACTACTTTTACCATTTTATAGACTTGTTTTGGTATATTTTGTTGACTTCCTTAGCAGTAAGTACAGGCCTTTTTAAAAATCCACATCTTTTTCATCTTTTCCTTAGCATTTGACCTTGCTGAACATCCACTGCTTTCAAAATACTTTCATAAACTGAGGGATACTACATTGATGGGTTTTTTTTTTCTCTTTCTGTTTTGCTGGGCTTTTTTATTGCCAGCCTTTTACATAGTGTGTGTACATTTATCTGTAATCCAATTTTCATTTTGCATAGTCTCCCAGATTGTATATCTTAATGTCTATATATATTTTTATGCTGATAACTCCCAAATCTATCTCCAACTCTAAAGTATCTCTAAAGTTTTAAAGTAGTTATCTGGTGGCTTATTAAAATACCCCTCTGGATAGGCTCCAAGGACCTCAAAATTAAGATGTCTAAAACTGAGCTGCTTCCCCAGATTCCAGTGTAGTTGATCTTAGGGTGGTTTTAGCCCCTCTTCATCAGTATGGGTCCAACCAAGAGAGAGAGACCACATAGTCATTTGAACAGTGAATGTTTAATATAAAAAATATATAATTTTTTAGTTAATATTTTAAAAACCCTGGTCTAACAGGGGATTAGAATAACTAGGGATTGGCTAGTAATAAGTAAAGAAAATTCAAATATATAGGACTTGCGGATTCAAGAAGCAGCTAATCCTCCCAGGACTGAGAGCTTCCCAGGAAGAGTTCTCCACCCCTGGGCTGAGGTTCTGAGGTTGTTGGAGAGGGCATGGCCTTGGCTCACTGAATGGCCCAGGAGTCACTGGTGCCGTGCCAGCTGAACCTGATGGAAGTCTGCCCCCTTGGGTACCAGGAGAAGCTGTTCATGGGGATGTGTGTTACTGGAAAAGCTGCTGGGTACTGCTGGCAACTGTGCACTGTAGGAGCCAGGCTTTGGAGAAGCTGCACGAGTGGCAGGAACCACTCCTGGAGAAACCATGGGTGTTACGTTGCACACAGGAGCCTGCTGAGTGAACACAATAGCCTGAACCAGGAGCAGAAACTCCTCCTACAGTGTCTCTCCAGTGCCCTCTACTGACAGCTTGATGTTCTAGCCAACAAAGGAAAAATATTTAAAGGGCCCAGATCCATGAACATAGAGCCAAAAAAAGGATGAAGAGGAGCTAAGAGACAACAAATCAATAACCAGCACATCCATCCAGAACCCTTCTCCCTCACAATCCCTATACTTTACTGGTTTCTTCAAATGTCTGTTGTCTGTGACTTGGTATTTGCATCCTTCTTAGTCAGGGCTCGGTTTGGGTTCATACTATCTTTCTCTTGTTACATCAGCCTTGTGTTCTCCAGCTTATCATCTTTGTCTTCTATTTTCTTCCTATAAAACAAAACTAATGATATTAGCTATAGAATTAAATTCAAACAAGGCTCTTCACAATATGGCCATAGCCCATCTTTCTAGTGCTTTCTTCGGTCACTAAACTTTTTACTGCATCTCAAACATTCCAAGCCCTTTGATGACTTTTTGTTTGCCCTCTTCCCCAAGGTTTCTGCCCCCATCATTTGTGAATTAAGTGTTACTTCAGTGAAGCCTTATCACTTAGGAAATTAGTTGTTGTGTTCTCTTACGACTTTTCAAAAAATATCTCTGTAATAGCAGTTACCTTATTGTATGATAATTATCATATTCATATGTACCTTATTTCTCTTTATGTTCCTAGGACTTGATACTCAATATGTAAGGGGCATAAATTTCTGTCTTAGTTAAAAATCTGCATTTCCCTTTGTATTATAAATAGACTTTTTGGTTTCCCCATTTTAAAAGATAAAATATCTTTGTAGCTCTTGAATATTGTAGTCCTTCTGATTCCATTATAATAATGTGCTTTATATTCTACAGTTTTTATTACCTTAAAAAGCACCTTTTAAGTATTTTATTTCATCCTGCCTTTATCTTACTGTATATCCTAGGATATGTAGATGAGCAAGGCGTCATCTCTTCCATTGATCCATATTATCTTGTTGTGAAATAGGCAGGATATATTTTATAGTCATTTTCCTAATGAGGAAAGGGATTCTAAGGATATGAATGACTTGTCACAAAGCTAATATTTGACAAACTCCTGAACATCAATCCAGAGCTATGTAATCCAGGGATCTGACTACACCAGTCATAAAAAGTTGATGCTTTACTTGGTCTGTTTATTTTTGGTCTCCTTACTTGAAGTTTTAGCTGTTTGGGGCTTGTCCTTAGTGTCTCCCTGTCAGCTCATTTGGACAAGAAAATAGCTCACCCCTATCCTATTTCTAGTTATTTTAGAACTGTTTTAAAGTGAGTGTATTTTCTTGACTGGTTTTCACACATCTTCTACTTTGTTTAATTTCCCTCCTTATTAGAAGTTAGATATGGCTAACTTAACAGAACCTTTCAGTTCAAATAAGAATCTCAGCAATTCTTTATTGGATGGGCTTTTGTTTATGGTCATTAGGGACTGGAGGAAGCTTTAAAGCTCCATAGACTGGTGATACTATTGGGAATATGATTTTCTTAACCTGTCAAACCATGTGTCAAACCTCACATGACTGACCTCAGTAAAACTAGAACTAGAAAAATATTCATACAAATTTATTTATTTTATTTTATTTTTTTAAAGAAATTCACGTTCTTTTATTTATTTATTTATTTATGACTGTGTTGGGTCTTCGTTTCTGTGCGAGGGCTTTCTCTAGTTGCGGCAAGTGGGGACCACTCTTCATCGCGGTGCGCGGGCCTCTCACCATTGCGGCCTCTCTTGTTGCGGAGCACAGGCTCCAGACGCGCAGGCTCAGTAATTGTGGCTCACGGGCCCAGTTGCTCCGCGGCATGTGGGATCTTCCCAGACCAGGGCTCGAACCCGTGTCCCCTGCATTGGCAGGCAGATTCTCAACCACTGCGCCACCAGGGAAGCCCCAAATTTATTTTTTAAATATTTGAAAGAAACAGGGAATCAATACATTTGTTAGATTTTAAAAATTCATTGTTTCAATTGATAAGTACTCTTCAAGTTAAATAGCTTGATAATAATGCTTACTTGAGATAAACAACAAGGACCTACTGTATAGCACAGGGAACTGTATTCAGTATCTTGTAATAACTTGTAATGAAAAATAATCTGAAAAAGAATACATATATTTATACATATATAAGTGTATGTATATATAACTGAATCACTGCTGTATACCTGAAACATTGTAAATCAACTATATGTCAGTAAAAAAATAAAAATTAAAAAATAGTAATGCTTACTTGGTTGAATTAATCTTTTACAGCCTATACTTAACTTAAGGGACCTTGGATTATCTGAATTAAAAATTGGACAAATTGATCAACTGGTAGACAGTCTACTTCCTGGAATTTGTAAGGACAAGAACGTTTCTTCCCATTGGCATACATCTCATGTATCTGCACAGTCCTTCTTTGAAAATAAATACGGTAAGTTAATATATTTTGTGTTCCAATGAAGGTAAGCCATTCCAGTACTACTGATAATTTAATTGATACCACTTATTGATACACCTCTGGTTTCCGGTGTTTCATTACATTGTTGATTAGAGGTTTTTTGTTTTTTTTTTTTTTGATTAGAGTTTTGAAATTGTCTCTAGGAAATAGCAATTTTTTGTTTCTCCGTGCTCTTAGCTAAAAGTAACTTTAGCTAGACATATATATTTTTACCTCTTGGTTTGAATTTAATTTCATTGGCAGCTATATTTGTATATAATATAAAAAAAGATAATCCAATGGACAAGTGATAGACAGTAATGTGATGAAGAAATGTGATTAAATTTGCAATGCTTTTAGATAAAAATATCAAAAAGCAGAGTCATATATGGACAAATAAAAGGCAAAACTCATTTTGGTTTTTCTAATATTCGGTAAAATTATTTGTTGTATTTCATGACTTTTTTGTTTGTTTGACAGTTAGAAAATTTACTTTTTACAATTTCCCTCCAGGTTGCTTAGATATATTTAGTACTTTACGTTCCTCTTGCTTGTACAGACAACATTCAAGAACTCTTAAAAGAATTTGTTCAGATCTTCAGTACTGGCCAGGTATGAAGCAACAGTTATATTTATTTTGAAAAAAATAATAGATTTATTTAATCTATTCAGATTTGTCTTTCTTAATGATATTAATGATTAGAAACATTCATTTGTAGCTCACAGTAGAACTTGGAGAATATTTGGAATCAACTAGTTTGGGTATATCTGTGTAATTTTTAACCTGGGAAATATAACTAGATTTTGAATGTGAGTGACAAGTGCCACAGTAAAGGAAACTCTAGGGAGCTTACCTATAGCTGCTCCAAAACAATTAAGCACATTTGTTTACTTCTCTCATTTTCAAAATCCCATTGCAATGACAAAAAAAGGTAAAAATGAGAAAAATTCAGGGCAGCAGCAGAGCGGTTTTGTAAATGGACCAGAAATTTGATGACTTTCTGGAACTTATAAAGTAGATGAAACCACATTGATGTCAAAATCCAATATGTATTCATTCATATTTATTTAATATCAGGCACTACTGATAGGTGTTAGGCGAGAGTGATAGTTACGTAACTGAAAAAGCCATATGTTATCAACCCTCATGACGCTTATAGTAGAGTGACATGAAAGAGGTGTGTAATGCTAATTCCAGTAGAACTTAGGAAAAATCCCCAAGTTCTCAGTCAATAATAGTGAGCTCTGGGGTAGATGATTTAGTGAAACAGTTGAAAGATTGCGAAAAGCGGGCCAATCACAGAACAGATCTGGCTTGCAACTTTTAGACAAAAGAACACATTTGTAGTAAGGTGTCCGTGTGTGTATGTTGAAAGGGGACTTCTGGTTTGAGGGTTGATGCCAAAGAGAGAAACAAGATAGTAACCCAGGTTGCTTTGGACTTGAATCATACACTAAAGGCACCCGCTCATTTACCATAAGTCCATGTTTTGTAGTCTAAATATATTTACCACTTTGATAGTTTTGAGGACACCTGTCTGCAGTCAGTACTGATCACTATATTCTTCTTTACAAATACAAATGATTTGCAAGAATCTCCACATGTTTGAGGAAAATTTATAGCATGAAGGAGAGGCACCAGGTTGGGCAAAGAAATCTCTTTTGTAGTTCTTTGAAGAAATGGTTAATGTAGAAGACAGAAGAATACTTAAGAAGGATGATACACTCATTTTTAAATATTGAAGGAAGAAAAAATCTGAGCATGTATTAGGGTATAAAAAAATCTTAATAAATTTTCAAAAAGTTATAACTCAAAGGTCATATTCTCTGATCATATGATAAAACTGAAGTCAAATAATAGAAAAGATACCTTAAAAAAATTCCTAAATATGTGGAAATTTTTAAAGATACTTTTCTAAGTATCTTGTGGGTGAAGGGAATAGAAAACAAATTACAGACAATTATTCCTGAACCACAATGAAAATCTGCATATCTAAATCTTTGGGTTGAGGACAAACTGAAGCTGAAGGCATTGTATGAATTTTAGGAAATAAGGAAGATGGGAAATAAATTGATTAAATATTTATTTTTAGAATTCTTTAAAAGAACGTGAGAAATTAATATGGATGAGACACATTAAATTAAGTGAATATAATGGCAAGAAATGGTTTTACTTAATTAAATCAAGAATAAATTTAAGTTTAAGAAATTAACCACATTTAAGAAATGATGAGAAAATACAGTGTTAGAAGTGAAAAGTGGGAACTGTCACAGATAATGAAGATTTTTAAATTATAATGTATATAATTTTATATTGTAAATAAAAATATGTTGAAACAGATAATTATTTGAGTTATAAATTATTAGCAAAATTGACCCAGGAAGAGATAAGACAATAACTGTAAAATTTGAAAGATAGTATCTTTCGAATATAATCTCTTTGCCCCAAAGGCACTAGGCTCAGATGGTTTTATGGCTGTATTCTGTTTTCCAAGGTCAGGAGTCTTCCTGTTATTTAAAACCTTTTTTTTTTTTTTTAATTTATTTTATTTATTTATTTATGGCTGTGTTGGGTCTTCGTTTCTGTGCGAGGGCTTTCTAGTTTCCGCAAGTGGGGGCCAGTCTTCATCGCGGTGTGCGGGCCTCTCACTATCGCGGCCTCTCTTGTTGCGGAGCACAGGCTCCAGACGCGCAGGCTCAGTAATTGTGGCTCACGGGCCCAGTTGCTCCGCGGCATGTGGGATCTTCCCAGACCAGGGCTCGAACCCGTGTCCCCTGCATTGGCAGGCAGATTCTCAACCGCTGCGTTAAAACTTTTTTAATAAAGGAAAAGATAGACTAGGCTTCCCTGTTTATTCCATGAGATTACTGATACTAAAATATTAGTACAAAAAAGAATACAATAGATTAATTTCACTTAATATAGATATAGAAATCCTAAGTAAAGTCTAAAAAAGCACATATAGAAATATCCTAAAAAATATGATTAAGGAATACAAGAATGATTTAACATTAGGAAGTAGGTTAATTTATCATGTTAATTGATTAGACAAGAAAAGGATTATTATTTGTATATGATAAAAAGGCATGTGATATATCCTAATTATTATGCTTCCTAAAAACTTGTAGAATAGATACTTTTAAAATTTCTGAAGTGTATCTGTTTCTCATTAATATGAGAAACAGGATGTCTAGTATCCTGTTTTTGTTCAGTAATTTGGAGATCTTGAAATGTCTGATTAAAAAGAAAAAGGAAGTTTTATATAAGTTAAAAGGGGCAAAATTATAATTAGGTGATATGATTGTTTACCAGAAAATTCAATAAAATCAACTGAAAGGCTGCTCTGGTGCCATAGAAGATAAATGCATAAAAATCAATAGCTTTCTTATATCCTAGCAATAGGTTTTATTTACAGTTTGTTCAAAATCCATTAAATCTTGTATCCTGACAAGAAATATGCAACATGATATATATATACCCACACAGATGTATATATGTATGTATATGAAACCTGACTGAAGGAAATAAAAGAAGAGCTGAGTAAAATAAAGTGAGAGAGTACTGTAGTCCTTTTCAGAAGAACTTAGCGTTCTAACATTATCAGTTTGCACCCAGATTTTCAGTGCAGCTCCAATCAAAACTCGAAACATTGGTTAGGAAAATAAAGAAGTTGATTTTAAACTTGGGCATAAAAAGGGAATCAGATTATTTTCTTACACCTTTAAAAAGTTCCAAAGAACTGAAAACAAGTAGAAGTATTAGATGAAGTCATTAAACTGCCTTTAAAATCTTAGTGTGAGGATGAGACTCTTTAATCAAAGCACAGTGAAGAAAACACTAAAGATTAAAAGGCATGGCTTCATTAACCTTACAGATTACTGTATCACTTAATTAAAAGACAAAGACATTAAAATAAATGTTTGAAATATACATGACTAAAAGTATATATAACATCCATATTCTGCAAATGAAAATGGGAAAATATGAAAGGTCATGAGTGCTCAATTCACTAAAGAAATAAAAATAATCAATAAAAATTAAAAATGTTTTCAAAAATTTTCCTCACTTCTAATCTGAAATGCAAATTGAAACAAAATGTTACTTTCTGCCCATCAGATTTTGTACAAATTAAAAAGATTTTTATTTATATTCAGTGCTGCAAAGGATATGGAGGAAAGGACACTCATATTCATTGGTGGGTGTATAAATTCTTGACAACATCCTTTTGGAGGACAGTTTCTTAGTGTTAAACAATTCAAGTCTCACAGTGTCACTTTTAGGAATGTAGTATGTGTGTGGTGAAAGATAACATGTACAAGATTTTTAACTGCAGCATTATTTTTAGCAATAAAAACTAGGAAACAGCTAATGCCCATAGTAGGGAAGTAGTTGAGTAAATTACCATACCCTGATAAATTGGAAAACTGTAAACAGCCATTAAACTGAATGCACTGTCTGACCTTTTCTGAAAAATGTCCGTGATAAATTGTTAAGGGAAAGAAGACAATTGCAAAAAATTATGTACTATTTTTATAGAAAGAGCATGTTTTAATACATAGAAGTACAGTCATGGAATTGTTCAGTTGGTTACTTCTGGAACACTTCAGCACACTTGTAATTAAAGTCATTAAAATGGGTTGAATCTGTAAATCACCTTTACTTTTTCTTGGTAATTTTAAAATGTAAAAACAACAACAAAGAACTGTGTTAAAAAAATAAGATAATAACTAGGATGTACGGGAATAGTGTCAGAGTTTTTATTCTTACGTACTTTCCTTGTAAAAATTTAAAATGAGAAGTAAATGTGATACTGTTTGATTCAGTTTTCGTACAGTCTCGGGGTTTTAAAACTTTAAAGTCAAGGACACGACGTCTACAGTCCACTTCTGAAAGATTAGCAGAAACACAACATACAGCACCATCATTCGTGAAGGTAATTAGACCTTTTATGCTGTTGTTTGAAAAAGCAGTAATTTTCAAGTTATTAAAAAGAAGCTTCAATATCTGATTTCTGTTGCTGACTAATAGATTTTCTTCCATCTTTCCACTTAGGATAAGGGATTAATATCCTGTGTAATCAGTATAGCTAGAACTTTCCTGGGTGCCAAGCTTATCTTTCCATTAGCCTATTAGACATCTTCCTCTGTTGTTTTTTTTCCCCCTATCAATCTACACCTGTTTATGTATTCTTGGATAAGTAGCATCCACCCAAGCTAGAAACCTGCTGGACAGCTATGATCTGTCCATCTTCTCTCACCTCCCACATCCATTAATCACTAAAATCCTGTTGATCCAGCCTCTTAAGTATTTATTTCTTAAATCTGTCTTCATCCCCAGTTCCACTGCATAGATAGACCATAGTTATTTCTTGCCTAGATTCCTCTCATAAACACTCATTTAGTCTCCTTGCCTTTAGTTTTGCTACCTTTAGCCCAGCCTCCAGACTGCCATCCACCAGACTGTCTAAAATGTATCAGTGTAATGGTTGTATTCCTCTGCTTTATTGTCAGACTTCTGCCATGGTACATATGGCATTTCATCATTTGGCATTCTGCCTACCATTTTTGTGTTCTCCTCTTTCAGTGTGCCCCCTCCTCTCCCCCTACCCTCCTTCTCGCTCGGTTTTTAAAAGTCCTGTCAAACAAGATTGTTTATAGCTCTTGAGCACTAAAGGCTGCTGTTTCATGGCTCTGTCAAATTATTCATGCTCTGTGTTCCCGTGGTTTAGCTATGCCATTCTCTGTAAGGCCTTTACTGACTTCTTAGGTAGCATTTGTTTTACCACCATACCTAGTACCTCTAACATAGTATCAAAATGACTTCAAAAACTTAGTTATTTGTGTATCTCTGCCCAATAGACTGAAAACATTCAGATGATTGGTTATTTATCTTTACATCTTCAGAACTTATACAGGACCAAGTATATGAAAGGTGCTCAGTAAACATTTAATAAATGAATGAGGTTTTTCCTCCAGCAGAAATAAAGGAATGTGACCTATTCTAAGCCATTAGAACCCTAAGTCAACATGTGACCTGTTAAGTGTTTTCAGTATAGTTAGTGGTCTTATGTAGAGAGTTTCTCTATATTAATTGATGCAAGTATAGGGTCCAGTGTTAGTTTCCTAGCCATTGATTATTTATTGTTGAGTCTTAATTCTTCACATTGACAATAAAAATTTTTAATTCTAGAATTTTAATGAATTTTTTTGTGAGTGGTTGTTATATTTTGGGGGAGTATTATCTGTATAGTCAGCTGATACTGATGTGTTGTTTGCGTATTTAGGGGTTTCTTTTGCGGGACAGAGGATCAGACGTTGAGAGTTTGGACAAACTCATGAAAACCAAAAACATACCTGAAGCTCACCAAGATGCATTTAAAACTGGTTTTGCAGAGGGTTTTCTGAAAGCTCAAGCACTGACACAAAAAACCAATGGTGAGTTGATTTGGCAGCATCCATGTTTAGGGAAGAATATCCGAAAGAAAGTTATAGTCCTGCCTTTAAGTGATTATAATAACTTTTCTAACAACTTTCCAACATTTTATTGGTTATATTTCGTTATATTTGTATCTTAAGCTGTGGTGTAGAAGTGGGAATATCTGCTGGCACTTTTCACTTTCTGAAGTGAGAAGCCAAAGTCAGCGATAGAAGCATGAGTGGCTTCATGGAGTTTTTGGTAACAGGTGCTGAAAGGCAATCATGGAGATTATGTAAAACATGCCAGGCTCCAAAATTGCATGTGGTGAAATGTGCTTACCATCAGTAACCTAATACTTGCATTTCATTGAGCTGTCATTTCTCATTGATATAATTTGATTTAAGGCTTTTTCTTTTTTCTCCAGATTCTCTAAGAAGAACTCGCCTGATTGTCTTTATTCTGCTGGTAGTTGGCATTTATGGACTCTTAAAAAACCCATTTTTATCTGGTAGAGGCTCTTTATATTTATCTGACTTTTTTTTTTGTCTTCTATATACTCATTTCTTTTTCATAGTTAGTCTATCTAAGACTTAGAGATAAGAAAACATTAATGTTTATAGTTCCAGGGTCTAGGTCTTTCATTCCTAAGTCAAGACTTCTCAGATTGGGTCACTTTAAGATTGTTTTTTGCATTTAAATTAAAGTTCCAAGGATTACATTAGAGTTGTTTTTTGCATTGAAATTAAAGTTCCAAGGATTATGTTAGAGTGGAAATGTTAGATCGACTTCTGGTAGTGGTTAGTTCCCCAGATTTTTAGAAAATGAAACCTATCCAATAATAAAAATTTTTTTTTTTTTAATGGCTGAGAAGAGTATCTCATTTTTTAAAAAAATTAATTAATTTATTTATTTTTGGCTGTCTTGGGTCTTCGTTTCTGTGTGAGGACTTTCTCTAGTTGTGGCAAGCGGGGGCCACTCTTCATCGTGGTGCGCAGGCCTCTCACTATCGCGCCCTCTCCTGTTGCAGAGCACAGGCTCTAGACGCGCAGGCTCAGTAGTTGTGGCTCACGGGCCTAGTTGCTCTGTGGCATGTGGGATCTTCCCAGACCAGGGCTCGAACCCGTGTCACCTGCATTAGCAGGCAGATTCTCAACCACTGCGCTACCAGGGATGCCCCAATAATAAAATTTTAAAAACATGTAGAAGAATTTTATAATAGCAATACAAAGTGTAATAGTCATCTATTTCAAAGACAATAATAAATTGAATTTTGTAAAAATTAACTTATATGGAAAATTACTTTAAATAGAGTCCCAGATTTTCTCAGTTTGCAAGTCTAAAATGAAGTAATAATGTCAGGTTTAAGCGGTTCCAATTGCTTTTTCTACTATCATTCAGTTTTTACCCCGTGTTTTCTCCTTTCTTTATGATGGATTACCTTGAGAGAAAAAAACTGATTTACAATTAAGAACATTGGTTGACCTGTATAAGGAATCATTCACAGAACTTGCATGTAGCCCCAGTTATTTTAAAAGTTGTTAGTGGCATCAAACCTGAGATGAGGTTTTAACATCTAGGAATAGCCTTTTTATATCTAGATTTGCCTTCTCTTGTCTCCTTTTTTTCAAAAAAAAACCAATATAGGGATGATAGGTGATACCAGCAGGGTGGTGGAGGGGTGGGATGAGCTCTGATGATTATTCCTTTGTGTTTCTTAATTATGTACAATGGAGTTTGAGAACCATTGGTTTAAATTTTTATTATTCGATATAAGAAGAGGAAAATTCTTAGTTTTAATTGGAAAGGCAAAGATGTCATTTTATTATGAATCATTTATTCCTTGAACACCATCTCAAAATCCAGAAGACCTAATATCTACTCCTCACACTGATTAAATATATGTGAACTTAGATATTTAATTTTTCTGGGCTTTCTTGCATCTGAAAAATATGGTAGTTAGAATTTTATGAATCTATCAAATATGTAAACATTTTTTTCCTGAAAAATAAGGTAGTTGGAATTTTATGAATCTATCAAATATGTAAACATTTGTTTTTGTCCCTTTAGTCCGCTTCCGGACAACAACAGGGCTTGATTCTGCCGTAGATCCTGTGCAGATGAAAAATGTTACCTTTGAACATGTTAAAGGAGTAAGTTAAAAAGTTTACCTTGATCTCCTCAAACATGATCTTAATTGTATTTTATTATTCTAAAGGTTGAAATAATAGAAAATATATATATCGGTCTCTGCCCCATGTTCCTGGCACAGAGGTCCTAAAACCCTTGTAATTTCCCAAGTGCCAAGAGCACCAGGAGCATCTTTTGTTTTACTGTTTGGTCTTTGACCCCGGTTCCTGACCCAGGGCTTCTGAGTCCCTTAGAATTTCCTGGGCGATAGCAGTGTCCTTTGTTTGTTTTTTTTTCCCCCCTTGGCCACACTGCACGCAGCTTGCCGGATCTTAGTTTCCCAACCAGGGATTGAACCCGGGCCCACAGCAGTGAAAACTTGGAGTCCTAACCACTGGACCACCAGGGAATTCCTGCAGTGTCTTTTGTTCTAATGAGGTGGCTCTGGGTGGGCGCCTGGATGGGGGCCGGTCACCAGAAAGATCAAGCCATGATTAGGATCTTAGAACTTTCACCTCCACTGTATTCTCCAGAGAGGGGAGAGGGGCTGGAAAGGGAGTTAATAATTGATCATGCCTATGTGAGGAAACTCCCATAAAAATCCCAACAGGTCCGGGTTCAGGGAGCTTTCAGTTGGTGAACACGTGGAGGCGTGAGGAGAGTAGCGTTTTCAGAGAGGATGTGGAGGGGCCTTGCCTCTTCCTGTGTCCCTTGCCCTACCTGTCTCTTCCTTCTGGCTGTTCTGTCCTTTCGTAATAAACCAGTAGTCTAGCACCTAAACTGGTTTCCTGAGTTCTCTGAGCTGCTCTAGCAAATTAATCAAACACAAGGAGGGGTTGTGGGAACCTCCAATTTATAGCCAATTGGTAGAAGCACAGAGACAACCTAGACTTGGGATTGGCATCTGAGGTGTGTGTGTGTGGTGGTTAAGTCTTGTGGGACTTTTGCCCAAAGATGTGTTTCATGTTCACCCCTTCCCAGGTACTTTCTTTTTAACACTGCCCAATGTACTTGAGCTTTCTCACTGAGAGTTATTTAAAGTTGTGTAATGTGAGGTTGCAGGTTGGCTGCAAATATGTTATTACGCCAGTGTAATTTAAAATAAATAAATATGTGAAAGTACACATGCAGAGGCATTTTTAATTTACATTGGTAGCCAACATTTTAAAATTGAAGTTTCACCCACAAAAAGATTTCCGGGTTGTTTGTTCATTTGTTTTTTGAAAATTGAAGTCTGGAGCACTAGGCCTGTATTCTTTGGCAGAGCCATGTTGTGGTTGTCTTTAAAGGGACTGTTGCTTTCCAGTTCAGCACATTGCCACCACTGTTGTTTTACATCTGGCCTTCTGCACTCATTGACTGATACCGTTTTGCCACTAGGAATTTGCATTTGTGACTTCTGGTTATATGCTGACTAGGAAAATGGCTCACCATTTTTGATAGGCAGCTTTCTTAATCTTATATCAGAGTTTTAAAGTTGAACTAGTATTCTGATTGCCATTTTTGTTGGCCAGATTGGGCTTTATTTTTGCTAGGAATCTCAATTCTGCAATATTTTATATTTTGGAGATTAAATGTTTTAAATTTTTTTTACCACAGCCATTTATAAAACAATGTTAGTACACTATAGCTTAATTTTTCTCACTGTCCTTTGGCATTTGTCAGGAACTAAATCGTTTATAATCTAGTAGTAGTTCCTTGTAATGAAAATGATCTCATAACTAATCACAAATTAATGTTATAACTTAAACACAGACTTCCTTATCATTAATATATAGTAAGTCCACATAATTTGCCCTTGAAGCTTATAACCAGGTCCAACAAAGTTTTGGATTTGAAACTTACTAGGTGACTCTTTATATTAAATGCCACTGACACATTTAACGAGAATTTTGAATATAACAGTTCTTTTTAACCAAAGGAAGCAGTTAAAAAGGGTTTTTGTTAGGATATATAAGGAGACTTCATATAACTGGCATTGAGGGTCAGGAGAAAACTCTGAGTATTTCTAAAGGGGCCTTTTTGTATACTTTCAGTGAAACAAAAAGCCAAGTTAATTTAATCTACAGTTAAATTTATGATATTCAAAGAGGGTATCTTGGTAATATAATAATTATTTGGTAAATTGTATCACTTTAGGTGGAGGAAGCTAAACAAGAATTACAAGAAGTTGTTGAATTCTTGAAAAATCCACAAAAATTTACTGTTCTTGGAGGTAAACTTCCAAAAGGTAAGATATCTTCCCTTTCGCATAACTTGACAAAATACTGTAATATGTCACTAATTTAACTTTTATCAGATTTGACTGATCAAAGTTTAATTCTTAATTGCTATTTTACAAATAAGTGCTCATTCTGAACATACTGTTCTGTAATCTTTTTTTTTTTTATTTGGTAATTTAAAATTTTGTTATAATTTCAAACTTTAAGTAAATTACAACAATAAATAGTACAAAGAACTCCCTCCATACTTTTAACTCATGAGACTCAAAATTTTTTTAACGTTTTGTTCTATTTGCTCATTCCTTTCTTTACATAACATGTATTTTTAAACCATTTGCAAGTAAATTATAGATGTCATGCTCCTTTGCCCCTAAATACCTCATTGTGTATTTCCTAAGAATTACGGATATTCTCTTTACACCACTTCAGTACAGTTATTAAAATCAGGAAATTTAACGTAGATCCAAAACTATTATCTAATTCAAAGTCATATTCAAATTTCAGCATTTGTCCCAATATGTAAACAGTATTTAAATGATATAGGAGAATTAGTTAAGGAGCAGATCCTGAAGTGAATCATTAGTAGAGACAAATAACGTTTTGGCTATGTTTCGAAATATTGGTCATTGATGTGCCTTCAACTGCAAAGCTATATAAATTAATAATTATTTGTTATAAGTTCATGTCAGGCTTTGTTTCTCATTTTTAATTTGAACCACTCTTGTTTATTTTTACTTTTAGGAATTCTTTTAGTTGGACCACCAGGGACAGGAAAGACACTTCTTGCCCGAGCTGTGGCCGGAGAAGCTGATGTTCCTTTTTATTATGCTTCTGGATCAGAATTTGATGAGATGTTTGTGGGTGTGGGAGCCAGCCGTATAAGAAATCTTTTTAGTAGGTTTTAATGTATCTTTCATACAGTACTAATTTCTCTTAACTTTAGGGGAAGAGGGTTTCTTACCCTTTCTTTGCTACCTGTTTCTGATTGATATAATTTGCTGAAGTAGCCATTGTAGGGTTCTGGTTTCAGATAACTTAGTGTGTGAGCTAAAATAGAACTGTACTTTCTTTCCCCAATTAGTCGGAAGAGCTAGTGGAAGTGCTAGATTGCTGGGTGAGGCTGGGCGCTACTGAAAAGCTGGGTTTTTGTTTGTTTTGTTTTGGGGGTTTTTGGGGTGTGTTTTGTTTTCACCTTATTTATCAATTCTTTTCTTTTTTTTTCTTTTAACTTCTTTATTAAGCTGGTTGCATAAAAGATATACATTCTCCTATTGACAATTCTTGTCATGAACAAAAGAAACAAAAATAAGGCAATAGTAAGATGTGCTTCACATATAAACAATCATGCGGTAGTAGGAAATCTGGCCCTGTACAACAAAAATATTAGGTAGCAAAATGTGAATAAGCCCCGTATTCAGAAGATATCCAGATGTGTGAGCAAAGACAGCACACCCGTAATAGAACCCACTTAGGTTCCTTGTTTATTACGCATAATTCCTTAATTATCCATTTGTGAAATAAGAATAAACATTAAGAAACATGAGATCCAAATTGCATTCATTTTCACAATATCAATACTAAACTCAAAATAGCAACTTCATTGAATATAAATGTTAAATGTTTCAAAAGTAAAAGGCAATCTTAATTTTTTGTAACCCTATGAATAGAGTCTGCAAAAAAAGGTAGATTATTTTACTCTACTTACAAGGAGACTAGGCCTCAGCCTGCACTGAAGGAGTATGAGCAACAAAAGACAGCAAACAAATATCATTAGGAGTAATGCCCGTACATATCAAAATACCTCGATGAACCATGTTCTACTTATATAGCCAATCTATTAAATAACCAGCATAATGGAAGCTTACACCTCATGCAAGAGAATTACTAAATTGACTATATATCTATTAGAAATTTCTAAACCCCACTCCCAAAACAATTTTAGTACACCTATCAAGTACTGTAGGTCATTTAGAAAAACAGAAATAAAACATACACACAGCCTTTGTATTAAAAACTTTCATAATCTGTAAACAATGTTCAGATATAAACTGTGAACTAAATGTTTTTTCTAAATATGATTTATGTAATCAAGACTTTCTTAAACGAAGACAGGTCTTAGGAATATGATCTGTACAAACTTACAGTAGTGTATATTCCAATAGAGATTTTATTCCTATTATGATATAACAATATAACTCTTTTCTGAGTGAAGATATATGTTAAGGCTTAAGGTGTAAACACTTTGGAAGGCAAACAACTTAGTGAAGAAATTACTGTTCATTTAAAAATGTGTATCATCTCATAATAGGCCCCAGAATTTTCAAATTCACATGTGAGAATACATTTACATCTTAAATTTCTAGGAAAGGCACAAGCTTTATGTAAAAAAGCAGCAAAATTTTAAACCCACCAATTTATTGAAAAAGCCGTTACTTTTATTAGAAACAAAAAATGCTTCTCAAGATGTTGGCAACAAGTCATAGTATAGACATCTGTTTCAAACAGTGTACTTCTCTCTTCAATAATAAATTATATTCCAGTTGGAGGAGGAATACCTCCTTGGCTATGGGAAGTAGAAGTATTTGAGGGACTGTGTAAGCTGGTCTCCTTGTACACAAACCATGCATTTCCTCCCCAAAGTATCATATTCAGAAAGCCAAAGATCACAGATGCATTTAGGGATCCCATACTAGTCACAGAGCCAAAATGACATATCACTCCTTGTTGATTACAAGGCAGAAGTTCCTGGACAATATTGCGACCAGTAGCTGTTTTAATATCTGTAAGAGCTTTAGCCCAGGCTGAAGTGCTCACCAACCACAAAAAAGTGGCAACAAGAGTAACAACGAAGTCAACCATGGGAAGTTTTCGACTATCACGATACAGGTTCGTGTAACCAACATAGAGCAGCGATGCAGTACAGGAAGACAAAGACTGCAAAAGTAACATAGAATTGTGCAGAAGAAGAGTTATCTCCGATAAGGACATGATTTTTCCAATCTACATCACACATATTTACACCTTGAGGTGCCTGAAATGATGCTTCATTCAACCTGAATGGATAACCAATAGTAGCTGTAATCGTTTTATTGTCAGAAACTGAAGGATGACAAGCCACTTGAATTTCTGTTTTGCCCTTAAAACCTCCACAGGTGGCAAAAGCAAAGATAGAAGCAATCCACTCGAGGACCTTGCTGAAGCCGAGCGGCTCCTTGAGCGGGTTGAGGTTGAGCTGGAAGGAGGACATCCTCTGAGGGAAGGAGGGAAAGAGAGTCAGGACGATGGGGTGGAGGAGGAGGGGGACAGATGAGACAGAGCTGCCCGGCCACGAGAAAGGGCAAGCGGGGCGGGCCTATCAATTCTTTAGTATGTATTTAAAAGGTATTTGTCTCAAATCTGATTGTATATGGTTTGTACAACTAGGAGGAATGAATACTCAATGGTATAATTTTTTTTTTCTTCTGAGGCTACTGTTCTTAAATCAGTTAAGAAGGACCTCCTTTTATGTATTTTCTCCCTACTGAATGTCTTTTTTTGGCTTTTTAACTATCTTACAAGTTGTTAAATATTTATGCAATTTTATTTAAAAAGTATTGATTTTATTAAACTTATTTGAATCTTTTCTGTCTTCTTAGGGGAAGCAAAAGCAAATGCCCCGTGTGTTATATTTATTGATGAGTTAGATTCTGTTGGTGGGAAGCGAATTGAATCTCCAATGCATCCATATTCACGGCAGACCATAAATCAGCTTCTTGCTGAAATGGATGGGTAATTGAGCCTTCCTCTGTCTTTACGATTTGGTGATATATTTGGTAGCATACCAGAGATAGGAAAAATTTTATGTTTATAGGCAACAGAGTAGTCCCTCGTGCAAGAAGTAAAGACAAGCTGTTTTGACTATTGTGTTGTTTTTACTAATGGGATCATTGATAATTGTTATATCAATTTCTCTTAAATTAAAAAATAGGTTTTTCATTTACTGTAGTATGACAGGAAAGCAGTGATTCCAGCTGAAAGTAGTAGTCCCTTTGGAGATGTAAAGGGAGAATACCCTAATCCCTGCACTGTTTGTGACTAGCTTTGGGTGTTGCTGTAGATCAAAAAAATGTTTCTTAAAGTCATATAAGGCATTCTGGAAGTCTAGGAGCAAATAATTTGAATTGGTAAACTTGAAAATAATTTTTCAAAAATTAGTCAGGGACTCAAGCTTTTTGTGTCAGGTCATCTCTTCCTAACTTGAAAAATTATTATGAAGGTATGTAACCACAGATGATTTGGTGATTTATTATTAACAGTTTTATTGAAGTGCACTGGCATTTTAAAAAACAATTAGAGATGCCTTATCATTTTGGGCATTAAAAAGATCAATCCCTTTTCTTTGCTGTTAGTAAGATTAATGATAAACAGTTTTGCATAGAACATTTCTACGTGTGTGCTGTTTTAATTTTCAATGAAAAGGTACTTTTTTTTTTTTAAATAGTTTTAAACCCAACGAAGGAGTTATCATCATAGGAGCCACAAACTTCCCAGAGGCATTAGATAAGTAAGTATTAAAATTTTTGTGATATATTCTAGAATAGTGATGAACTTTAAAAACATTGTGCTAAGTGAAGGAAACCCATCACAAAACATCACATATTATATGATTGCTTTTATATGAAATGTCTAGAATAAGCAGATCCATAGCAACAGAAAGTAATTTAGTGGTTGCCAGAGGTTGGGGAAAATGGGGAATAACTGCCAGTAGATTTGGGGTTTCTTTCAGCTGGAGGAGGGGGGAGGGGTAAAAATTCTCTAAAATTAGATTGTGGTGATGGTTGGGCAACTCTGAATATATTAAAAACCACTGGGTTACACTACCAAATGTAAGATAGATAGCTAGTGGGAAGCAGCTGCAAAGCACAGGGAGATCAGCTCAGTGCTTTGTGACCACCTAGAGGGGTGGGATAGGGAGGGTGGGAGGGAGGAGCAAGAGGGAGGGGATTTGGGGATATATGTATACATATAGCTGATTCACTTTGTTATACAGCAGAAACTAACACAACATTGTAAAGCAAATTATACCCCAATAACGATGTTAAAAAAAAAACAAAACACTGGGTTATCGACTTCAAATTCTATGATATGAAAATTGTATCTCAGTAAAGCTGCTAAAAGAATCTTCTCACAACTTAAACATCACAAAGCTTTTGGGTGGGGGGTGGAGAGGATTTTTAGAATAAAATTTACTATAGTTTAACATTTTTATTGGTTTTATTATATAGAAGTTATTCATACTTTCATTTGATCTAATAGTTAGTTCTTGCCTAAGACTCTAGTTTAACATTTCGTACTTAATAGCAGTAAGATGGATGTGTAGCTCTCATAATAGATTGCTGTAGAATTATTTGTTCCTTGACTGGCTGACTTGCATGTCTTTGTCTCTCAAGGGTTGTATGCTATCTAGATGCACACATTTATCTATATGAACCTTTGTTCTGCCTTCCGGTTATTGAAACTGTTATTTGAGCCACGTTTTATAAGGAACTAATCTGAATATTTATGTTCAAAATAAATATTGGTTGCCATTGTCTTTCCATCTTCTCTTTAGGATGTCAGTCCTGTTTAACTTGACCTTCAGCACAGTCATCTTATTAATTTATATTTTCTTTCTGTATTCTCGCTTTAGCGCCTTAATACGTCCTGGTCGTTTTGACATGCAGGTTACAGTTCCAAGGCCAGATGTAAAAGGTCGAACAGAAATCTTGAAGTGGTATCTCAATAAAATAAAGTTTGATCAGTGTAAGTCTAATTCAGTGATACAGACATTATCTCCATAAAATGGTAATATATCAATCCACCCTGTTTGTGGTCCTTACTCAGGATGTCTTAAAAGACAAATTCCTTTAAATGTCTATTTTTCTCTCCTCTTGTTTGTCCATAAAGTCCATTTCTCAATTATTGTGTATCCAGAGATTCTGTCATTTTGAATCCCGATTATAAAGAAAGTTTTGTTTTGAGTACTGAGATAGATAATACTTGATGAATCTATGTATAAATGTTTCTTTAGATGAATGTAAAATATAAAATAATATAAAAAGCACCTGTATATTATGAGCATAGTACCTCATGATATAGTCACTTTGGGGCCAAAAGAGGGGAAGCAAACTATAAAACAAAACACATGGAAATATTATGGAACCACCTGAGTAATAAAAGCAGCTATTAAAGCTGCAGTCTTTTCAAAGATATCTGAATCAATTCATAAAACCAAATATGTTTCCGATAATAAGGGGGGCTTTTATGTCCAAAGTTATTTCAAGATGAAATTCTGAAAACAAAATGTTGTCTATGAACGTGCGTTTTCAGTTTGTGGTTAGGCCATAATTAAAGGTTTGTAAATCGTTATCTGGCAACTCTACCTTTCTTTGTTTATCACAAACTTATTTAAATATAAGAACTTTTGTGATTTGTCCCAATGACAATTTTAATGGTGTGTTTAATAGCACTTTTGGCTTTTTCCTCTTAGAATTTAGTGAATTAAGCTTTTGTAAAATTACAGTTCATGATGGCTATTTTCTTTTTTCTTTTGCAATGTGAGTTCTTTATGAAGAGCCTTTTATTAGCTCTTCTGAAATTTTAATATTCTGTCCTGTCTGCATATAGCTGTTGATCCAGAAATCATAGCTCGAGGTACTGTTGGATTTTCTGGAGCAGAGTTGGAGAATCTTGTGAACCAAGCTGCTTTAAAGGCAGCTGTTGATGGAAAAGAAATGGTTACCATGAAGGAACTAGAGTTTTCCAAAGATAAAATCCTAATGGGTAGGTTTTCTTTTTTTCTTCTTTTTTTTTCCCTATCTTATACTGTTCATTATGTTAGAGAAAAAATTCTTTGTTTTTTAAATTGCCACTTGGTAATTTTTGGTTTGGTGGTAATTCACTCTTTTTTTTTTTTTTTTTTTTATTTATTGGCTGCATTGGGTCTTCGTTGCTGCATGCGGGCTTTCTCTAGTTGCAGCGAGCGGGGGCTACTCTTCATTGTGGTGCATGGGCTTCTCATTACGGTGGCTTCTCTTCTTGTGGAACATGGGCTCTAGGTGCGTGGGCTTCAGTAGTTGTGGCTTGCGGGCTCTAGAACTCAGGCTCAGTAGTTGTGGCGCACGGGCTTAGTTGCTCCGTGGCATGTGGAGTCTTCCTGGACCAGAGCTCGAACCCGTGTCCCTTGCATTGGCAGGCGGATTCTTAACCACTGCGCCACCAGGGAAGTACGAGAAAAAAACTCTTAATTTTGAGAGAAAGTTTATAAAAAAGAAAGGTATAGAAACATGCAAATATGTACTCAAACAGCCACACAGTTTGGCCTCTTATAGAACAAATATATTATAACTTATATTACACTCTTTGGGGGGCATGAGTGCCCATTTCTTTCCTCTTGTCTGATATTGCTGATAAAAGAATAGTTAATTTTACTGTTTTTCAGTATTTAATTTTTATTTTAAATCTTGAATTGCCTTCAAAACAGGTTATGATATTCCTGTTAAATTAGAAGTTTATTTTCTAGAAATAGAATTAAGCTTTTCCTTTTGATATAAGGATTAAGATGATAGTTCTTACAGTTTGGTTTTCAGTTGACAAATTATGGTTTACATGTGTTGTAGAGTGGAGTCTACTCATTTTTTAAACTTTCACACTTTTAAAATATTTATTAATGATATTAAATCATATTACTCCAAGAATGACTTTGAGGCAAAGGAGCTTCATTCATTTAAATATACCTTCCTAATGGAGTATTTTACTGAAGTAAATTTTTATTCTTAGGTCCTGAGCGTAGAAGTGTGGAAATTGATAACAAAAACAAAACGATCACAGCATATCATGAATCTGGTCATGCTATTATTGCATATTACACTAAAGATGCAATGCCTATCAACAAAGCTACAATCATGCCACGAGGGCCAACACTTGGACATGTGAGTATCTTTAGTTTTTCTTTTCTTTCAAATAGTGCTCCCCAGGAGCTTATGTAGGAAATTGCTGATGAAAACATTTCAAAAGAAAATTCAGCTACTTCCTAGGTATGTTGATACTTTCTTCTTTAGCTTCCTCAACTGTCTTGAAATCAGACATACTTGTGAAATTTATCTGCTAATAAAGGATATCCTTAATATTTCAGATAATATATTTACATTATGAAATATAATTCAGGAATGACAGCAAAATATAATTCTTAAATATGTAGTTGCTCTTTTCCCCTCAAAAGAAATTATGTATCATAGTGACTGGTTCAATAGTTTTTCTGAGTTTTTTCTCATTGAGTACAAGTTTCATTTTCATATCTTTCTAATTATAGACGTTTTAAACATTTTTGTGCAACGAGGGACAAACAGTTGTATTGCAGCATTAGCTACTTATTATTTATAAACTGCACTTTTGCTTTCCTCATTTTATACATAGCTGGTTTGGTCATCAGTCACCATGACCATCTCTATTAAATGCCACGGAGCTTTCAGCATCGTGGTATTAAGTAAGGTCATGAGAGACAAATGATAATTCAGGTTATTAATGTAAGTGTTTCAAAACTGTGTCTGAATTTCTTCTTTGTTTTTCAATTGTCTAGGTGTCCCTGTTGCCTGAGAATGATCGATGGAACGAAACTAGAGCTCAGCTTCTTGCTCAGATGGACGTCAGTATGGGAGGAAGAGTGGCAGAGGAACTTATATTTGGAACTGATTATATTACAACAGGTTGGCTGTAAAGAAGAGCTTTGGTTCAAATTGTGTTTGTTGGTTTAAAGATTTTTTTTTAACTTGAGTTTTATGTATATTTTAAAATTTTAGGTGCTTCCAGTGATTTTGATAATGCAACCAAAATAGCAAAGCGGATGGTCACCAAATTTGGAATGAGTGAAAAGGTAATGGCTAATTTTAATCCTTCCTCATGTATCAAATGTTGATGTGCCAAGTGTCTCTTTGTGAGAGAGGGTTCTCATTTTAAATTGATAGATTTTCCCCTGTCTCATTCCAAATGGATTTAACAAAGCTTACTCTAAACTAAATGTCATTTTCTGAGAAATGTAACATACTCTTTCCATTCCAGCTGCTCAAACAGTAAGAGTTATTACCTCATGAATTAACCAAATGATAATATAAATTCTTTAGCTTTTTTTATTCCTACGACATCGAAGACCTACTTGTTGAGCTTGCTTACTTTGCCCTCTCCACATACTTCACGTTCCTACACTATCACTGTGGCTCCATAAAGCAATTCCAATACTCTGTGAATTGTGGATTTCTGGACTAGAATAGCTGCTAAGGTTTTCTAAGAAGGTACTCAGAACGATACTTAGGATTTAAAATTTTCTCTCTTGCTCACACTTTTTAGTATTATACTTTCAGAAGAATAATGAAGTTTTTTTGCCCTCAAGGGCATTTTTTCCTTGCCCCCATGATATTTATTTTCTTATGTATAGAATAGTACTTCCTCTGTTACATACATTAATGTTGGAGGTTTTTCTGTTGGATTTCTTTCTTTTCATTGATTTTAGCTTGGAGTTATGACCTACAGTGATACAGGGAAACTGAGTCCAGAAACTCAATCTGCTATTGAACAGGAAATCAGAATCCTTCTGAGGGTAATGATCTTTTTTTTTTTTAATGTTTATTTATCTATTTAGTCAAAATGTGCCTAAATATTTGGGTGCTTGCAAAAAAACTAAAATTCCTCTGTTTTATAAAGTTAATAGGTACACCATTGCTGCCGTGATTAAATATGTCATAGACTGGATCTTTGACATAGACTGGAACCCCTGATCATACACTGGATCTTTATTTTATTCTGGCCATAGGCTAAGAACAATTCATATATATATATTTTTTTTTAATTAATTAATTTATTTATTTATTTTTGGCTGTTTTGGGCCTTCGTTTCTGTGCGAGTACTTTCTCTAGTTGGGGCAAGTGGGGGCCACTCTTCATGCGGTGCGCGGGCCTCTTACTGTCGTGGCCTCTCTTGTTGCGGAGCACAGGCTCCAGACACGCAGGCTCAGTAGTTGTGGCTCACGGGCCCAGTTGCTCCGCGGCATGTGGGATCTTCCCAGACCAGGGCTCGAACCCGTGTCCCCTGCATTGGCAGGCGGATTCTCAACCACTGCACCACCAGGGAAGCCCTTTTTTTTTTTTTTAAATAAATTTATTTATTTTATTTTTGGCTGCATTGGGTCTTCGTTGCTGCACATGGGCTTTCTCTAGTTGCAGCGAGCAGGGGCTGCTCTTCATTGTGGTGGCTTCTCTTGTTGCTGAGCATGGGTTCTAGGGGCATGGGCTTCAGTGGTTGTGATGCGGGGGTTCAGTAGTTGTGGCACACGGGCTTAGTTGCTCCACGGCATGTGGGATCTTCCTGGACCAGGGATCGAACCCATGTCCCCTGCATTGGCAGGCGGATTCTTAACCACTGTGCCACCAGGGAAGCCCAGAGCAATTTACATTGTGATTTAAATATTCAGTTCTACTTTAGCTGATATATTTCTAGTATTTTATGTATTTTCTTTAATTTGATTATTTTACTTGGACATGGTTATGTTCAAAATGTCTAGTAATTGTATTGTGTTTATATGACCTATGCTTCTTGGTGTTGACAAATTCATTTTTACATTTTCCACCCAATTTTATAAGGACAAAAATATAATTCGCTAGTAAAATATTGGCATAAACATTGTACAGGCAAATATGACACTGCCAAAAATGAACTGTTATTACTGCCGTTATTCATAAGCTGATAAACTTAATTCAGACTCACCTTTGGAAAGAGAGTTGAAGGATTTAAGTGAAAAGTTCAAGGTGGGTTGCAACAAAAACAAAAATCAAATGTATGGAAGTCAGGGATCACCTTTAATGATACTGTATTACAGTATTGAGAGGTGAGTGTGTTATCAAGTAAAAGAATGGAAATTATATCTTTTCTGGCCATTCTAGATTGAGTAAATTGGTGAAATCTCAAGAGGCAGAAGGAGCAAACTCCCTTTCCTTTTAGCATGTATATTGAAAAGAGAAATAGATTTCTATGTTCACAGACCTTATTCAGAAAGCAGATGAGTACAATGTATACTTTTATTTCTTAAGTAGCTTTTTGTTTAAGTAGTCCTCAGTTATCTCTATGATAGATTTTGAGATTAAAAATATAACATTTGGAAGTATGAAAGAGTTATCTTTAGGGAACCAAGCTTTTAAATGCTTTTATCTTTTATAAATAGAAGTCAATAGATTTTATATTTTTTTAGGGTACATAAAGGCCTTTTATCTCACTTAGGGTTTTTGCTTCTCCTAAGGTTTCTGCCTCTTACATATCTGCTTTGTATTTCAGGATTCGTATGAGCGAGCAAAACATATCTTGAAGACTCATGCAAAAGAGCACAAGAATCTAGCAGAAGCTTTATTGACCTATGAGACTTTGGATGCCAAAGAGATTCAGATTGTTCTTGAGGGGAAGAAATTGGATGTGAGATGATAGCTCTTGATGCATTGTTGGTTTTATTGCAAGACCATAAGTAGCACTGCAGTAGTCGTATTTTGCAACACTTTTCTCCCATTCTTGGTATCACTCAAGGGTGTGAAACACTTTGTCAGTCTTTTGTCACATTTATCTAATTTTGATTATTCTCATGATGGACACCTACTGCAAATAGCAAATTTATTAAAGAAAATAAAGAACTATCAGGATTGAAAACAGCTTGTTTGAGAAATGTCAATCAGTTATTAAGTTGAAAATAAGTAATGATTTTATGATTGGTTACAGTGCTAGATGTGAATAGAAATTGTGCCTTTAGCTCTTGGGAAGTATTTTTACTTAGGAAAATAAAATTCTTGAAGGATTGTCTTTATTTCTAGATAGTATCACTTATCTTTGATAAAGAAATGATGCTATTTGGCTATTCATAAATCATATTTCTACATACATCAGTGGAAAAAACTTCATTAAGATGCACTTAATTATGATCTAGATTGACCATATATAAAGTGTTTTTTTAAAAATCTAAGAGTAGAGAATTGTGAACCTACAGATATAATCAGAATTTAAATGATTATTATAAGCTTTTTAAAATGCAACTTGCATTTTCATGGTCTTTTTTTTTTTTTTAACATTACTATCGCTCTGAAAATGAAGTTTATTTCAGAGCAGCAGTATTTTGTTAAATAAACAAGTAACACACCTCAAATTATGAATAACTATGTAATTATGCTTTGCATTGAAACCAAAATAAAACCAAAAACCCAGTCCCATTCAGAGTGAACTTTTGAATTATGCTGTGTTAGAAATGGAAAGTTGTTTTTATTTTTCAGTCAGGTTTTGTGAATATGAATGTGTTGTTACAGGATTTACAGATGACTTTATTTAACTCAGTAGAAAAATTATTTTAGAGCACATTGTATTGGTTTTACAACCATATTATATTCTTGAAGTGATTTTATTAAAATTACGTACAGTTTTCTAGTAACTTTTAAGCTGTATATGGTCTTCGTTGAGGTTGGTAGAGGGAGCTTGCTACATGATATTCTTGCCCTTTTATTTTGGTAATTTAAAATTTTGATGTACTTTCAAACTTAGAGAAACATTACCAGAATAATACAAGGAATTCCCATATACCCTTGATTCAGATATACCAGTTATTTTCATTTGCCCGTTTTTTATTGCCCCTGCTTCCTTTCTCCCTTTCTCCTCTCTTCCCTCCCTCCCTCCTTCCCTCCCCTTCTCTCTGTGTTTATATATATATGAGTATACATGTCTTTGTGTGGACACATGTTTTCATTTGTCTTGGTAGACTTCTAGAAATTGCTGTGTGATGTGAGTTTCTGTTTAACTTTTTAAGAACCTGATGAACTGTTTTGAAAGTATATAATTTTATGTTCCAACTACCAGTGTATGAAGGTTCCCATTTCTCCATATCTTGTACAGTGTTTCTTATAGTCTTGTGTTTTTGACAAAGCCAATCTAGTGGGTATGAAGTAGAATCTCACTGTGGATTTAATTTACATTTCCCTAGGACTAGTGATTTTGAACATCCTCTGCTAGGCTTTTGGTCATTTGTATATTGTCTTTGGAGAAATGGCTGTTGAAATCCTCCCTCCCTTCTTTGGGTTGTTGTCTTCTGTGTTGTAAGAGATCATATATTCTAAAGATAAGTCCTTTATCATATGGATCTTGTTTTTTTTTACTCCAGTCTGAAAATATCTGTTGTATGAGTAGGGTATTTAGTTCATTCATATTTAATATTTATGTAGTTGCTTTTACATCTGCCATTTGCTATTTGTTTTCTGTTTTTCTCATATCTAAAGAGATCCCTGTGTTCCTCTTCTTTTTTTTGGCTGCACAGCATGGCTTGTGGGATCTTAGTTCCCCAACAGGAATTGAACCCGGGCCCTTGGCAGTGAGAGCACGGAGTCCTAACCACTGGACTAACAGGAAATTCCCTGTTCCTCCTATTGTGAATTATGTCTTAGCAGTTGCTCTAGGGATGACAATATGCATTTATCACTCTTAATCACAGACTCCTTCAAAATAATACAAGTTTAATTCTGTCAAAATGTAGTAAATTTGTTCCAGTATATCTCCTTTTCTTTTCTTTGTGCTATTGTTGTCATGTTACATCTGTACGTGTTACAACAACTTAATACAATGACATTAACTACTGGCTTATATAATCTTAAGTCCTCTGTCTTTATCTAGGGATGTCTTTATTTTGCCTTTGTTTTTTAAGGATATTTTTGCTGGATATAGAATACATGATTAACAGTTTATTCTTTAATCACTTTGAATGTGTCGTCCCACAGCCTCTGACTTCCATTATTTTTGGTGAAAAGTCAGCTGTTAATGGTAATTTTGGTCTCCTTTTCCAATAGGTTGTTTTTCACTTGCTGCTTTCAAGAATTTTTTCTTAGCCTTGTCTTTGAACAGTTTGACTATGATGTGTATAAGTGTGGATATTCTTGAGTTTTTCCTACTTGGGATTCGTTGAGCTTCTTGGATCTGTAGATTAATGATTTTCATCAGATTTGAGACGTTTTTGGCAATTATTTCTTCAAATATATTTATTTGCCCTTTCTCTCTTCTTCTGGGATTCTCCTTTCACATGTGTTGGTGTACTTGATGTTGATCTGGTCTCTGAGGCTTTGTTCATTTTTTTCATTGCTTTTCTCCCTCTTGTCTTCAGATTGAATACTTTCTGTTGATTCAGCTTCAAGTTCACTGATTCTTCTTCTTTCAACTGAATTTTTCATTTCAGATATTATATTTTTCAGCTCCAAGTTTCTATCTGGTTCTTTCATATACCTTGTATCTCTGTACTGAGATTCTTCATGCATTGCATCATTTTCATCATAGCTCTCATTAATTCTTTAAACATGAATTCCATTAGTTCTTTGAACATGTTCATAATAGCTGCTTTTAAGTCTTTGCTCATTCTAACATCTGGAGATACTCAGTTCCTGTTGAATGCTTTTCTTCCTCAGTAAGGGTACACTTTCTTCTTTCTGTGCTTTGTAATCTTGTTGAATTTCAGATAATGTAGCAATTACTAATTCTGAATTTTTCCCCAGAGGGTTGTTCTTGTTTTATTTAGTAACTTGCCACCAGTAAATTTGTGAAATCTGTCTCCACGGCAGTGTGCAGTCACCGATGTCTCTACTCATTTTTTAAAATATTAAATCTTGCTTCCTAAGTGTTGCTGCTGTGATTGCATAGCTTAGCAGATAGCCAAAGATTGGACAGAGGTTGTGTTCAAACCCGATCAGTCAGGCCTCCACTCTGCCAATGGATCTGTGTGGGCTGGCAAGTACATTCAGTGTTCAGGTCATTTTCAAGTCTGCTCTGGTCTGTGCTTTCTGATGGGCTTTTTTGCTTCTCCCTTGTGCATATGTGCAGGCTTTGGCAACCCATGTACCCGTGGTATGTGGGTGGCCTGAACCAGCTTCAGTTTCCTCTTGGCATGCCTGTACATCTGGAGTATATAGAGTGCTTATCAAACCCAGATGGCTGTCTTACCTCCTAGAACTTCCAGTGAAATCCCTAACTACTCTGTTGTTTGCCCCGAACAGGACTACAACCTCACTGAGCCTTGTCTGCTTACCACTGAGCTCCCAGGTTAACTTACAATGCGTCATATCAAATGAGTCCCCTCTGGCAGTGACAGCAAGCCTTGTTCCCTGGGTCTGCTGTTGCCCTGGTTGAACTACTGCACCCGTAGACCTGGCCCAGGATGTGGCAGCACAGGAATCCCACAGGCTCACAGGTTCTTTCCCTAACTGGGTTTCATGAATAAGCACTTCTTAGTTTGTTGTAGATC
Source organism: Balaenoptera ricei (assembly GCF_028023285.1). Classification (NCBI taxonomy): domain Eukaryota; kingdom Metazoa; phylum Chordata; class Mammalia; order Artiodactyla; family Balaenopteridae; genus Balaenoptera; species Balaenoptera ricei. The sequence continues at coordinate 19,454,800 of NC_082640.1, forward strand.
TTCAGTTAATTTCCAGAGTGCTGAAATGGCTGTTTTATTAAACAGTTTATCCAAATTTATAGCTGCTTTTTAAAAAATGGAGATGATTTGTCAACCTCCTCCCCTCATCATGCTGAAAGTGTATTTCCCCAGCTTATTTGAATCACATTTCAACCAAATCAGTTTAATAAGAATGGACTTCGAGAGGACTTGTAAACTTTTTAAAGCTGTCCATTGAAAGCTACCACAATGCCAGAGTTTTACAAGTAACCTATACCTATTAAATAGATTACTTGTGGTAATTGATACATGTTTTATTTTTAGATATGCTTTGTTCATATTCATTTTAAAGTAAATACTGAGTTACTACAATCTGGCTAGTTATAAGCATTTTTCTTAATGTAAGTATGTAATATTTTAATAAAATATGTTGGAATGTAGACTTGATCTTTGAATTGAAAAAATAACACCTAGTCGTGGACATAAAATTTGGAGAGTTGATACATTTGAACTGAGGATTTTATTAATATGTAGATTCTCCCCTGCCCCCATTCTGTCACATGAATCCCTATTCTTTTGGGCAAGAATGTGATTCCCCGACACACACCCCTCCCCACCTTTTAAAACAGAAACTTAATTTAGTTATGTATCAGTGCTTCATATGGGAATATAATGGGTGGCTAATCTGTTATGAATTTGAGAATGTATTTCATGAAAAAAAGAAATTACAGAGCTGCCAAAGAGAGAGGGTGAGAGGGAGAGAGGTCGTAAAACCTAGTTTGGGGAACTCGATATGAATCTAATCTCCTGCAGTTCTGGGAGCAGGTATGTAACTCATACCCAGGGAGCCTGGAATCTGAAGGAAGTGGTAGGTCGCTTTGGCTCAGGACAGGAGAAGAACTGCTAATGTGTTGAGACTGTTCTGCACTCTCAGCATTTGCTTCGACAAAGACTGAGTGCTTATCGAGGACCAGATGTTCGTCAAGCGTGAAAGAGAGGAAGTGAGCCATGGTGGTGGATCCACGTTGGATACCGCACAAAAGGGCCACTTAGAGGTGTGAACAGGCCTCAGAACAGGATAGTCCAAAGTGGGGCTCTGGATTCCTTAAGAGCTAAGAAGAAAGAATGGATTACATTCACTTAGGTCAAGGGAGTTACAGGTGAGAACAGCTGTGGGCACAGAAATGCCCCTGAGAGAAAGAGTCAGCTTTAAAACAATTGCCAGATCCAGACTGCTCAAAACCATCTTACATAAGAACTCTACCACCCCCTGCGGTTTTGAACCTGGCAGCATGGGAAACCATAATTAGCCAGCTGAAGGAGGAAGGATGGGATGAGGCAGGAAAGAAGAGGACCATGCCTGCTTTCCACCCCTACTGCAGGTGGTCTGCCTGTAGCATGGCCTAGCTGATTAACTCTGACTTGGCATTTTTATAGTGATGTATAGTTATGTGGGGCTGGACATTATTTTTCAGTGCTTTGTGAGTTAAAGCAACTCTGGACTTACTACTTGAGAGTAAGGGTTTTCAACCTGGGTTGGGAGAAGAACCTCTGAATATTTAAAAGGGTAGTGGGAGATGAAGTTGCCTTCTAATTATATCCCATGAGTCAAAAACAGTGGTTACATATATTAACAGATTTTTGTTTGAACACTTTTCTGGGTGATATAATTCTATTCATAAGATTTTTCAAAATTGAAATATTTGTGTAATTTCCATCATAATCATGTATGGGATATGTGTGTGAGTAACTATTTTAACAAAGTTTCTAATGTCTTGGTATTTTTAAAAATTTTTATTGAAGTATAGTTCATTTACAATGTTGTATTTCAAGTGTACAGCAAAGTGATTCAGTTATACATATATATCTATATATATTATTTTCCAGATTCCTTTTCATTATAGGTTATTACAAGATATTGAGTATAGTTCACTGTGCTATACAGTAGGTCCTTGTTTATCTGTTTTATATATAGTAGTGTGTATATGTTAATCCCAAACTCCTAATTTATCTCCCACCACCGCCCCCCTGCTATCCCCTTTGGTAACCTTAAATTTGTTTTCTGTTTGTGAGTCTGTTTCTGCTTTGTAAATAAAATAAGTTCATTTGTATCTTTTTTTTTTTTTTTTAGATTCCACATATAAGTGATATCATGATGTCTTTCTCTGACTTGACTTCACTTAATATAATAATCTCTAGGTCCATCCATGTTGCTGCAAATGGCATTATTTCATTCTTTTTTATGGCTTAGTAATATTCCATTGTATATGTATACTACATCTTCTTTATCCATTCACCTGTCAGTGGACATTTATCGAAAAGATACATACACCCCAGTGTTCATAGCAGCACTATTTGCAATATCCAAGACATCATGGAAGCAACATAAATGTCTTGGTATTTTGTGTATGATTTTATTTCCTCCTCCCCCTTATATGATATTTTATTGTACTATATTATGGTTCAGTATTCTTTCCCCTTAAAATTCCTATGCAATTTAGTCATGTTATATTTCCATAATCATTATCAGTTGAATACTTTCAATATTGAAATAGCTAATCTAGGGATTTAGTAGAATGATCTATTTACTCTATTGTTAAAATAGGGACAAGAGAAACTGCTTTTAGTTGATTACAGCTCTTATTTCCCCCTTTATTCTGTTGATAACATTTTTATGATTATGTTAAAATTCAGGAATTATTTTGTGGGATCTTATTCTTTGCTCTCCATTTTATGTTGGTAAACTCTAAGGTTATATATCCTTGGTCCTTTTAGCTTCTGTCTATATTTTTGTATCATCTGTATCCTGATGACTTCTTAGTCTTTCTCTACAGCCCTTTTCCATTTAGGCTACATGTCCAACTGTTTTTCTCCATAGTATTTGATTTGTATGTTCATAAGAAGTTGTTCTTGGGGACTTCCCTGGTGGTCCAGTGGTTAGGACTCCGCACTCCCAATGCAGGGGGCGTGGGTTCGAACCCTGGTCCGGGAACTAAGATCCTGCATGCCACATGGCACGGCCAAAAGAAAAAGAAGAAGAAGAAAAAAAAGCTGTTCTCTAATTTATTGTTTCTGTGTCTGCCTTTTCCCACCTGGTGTTGAGTTCTAGGAAGAAATCTTGAACACTTGTATCTCTGAGACTAAATGGAGTGCTTTATAGGTAGACAGCTAATAAATTTTCAGTGAGTGAAAGAATAATAGGCATTCAGTAGATTTATCCTAATTCCCCCATCAGGCAGAGCACTGGAACAGATGGGTCAGATTCTCCATAGACGGTTAAATAATGCCATAGAGAATATGAGTAGTAAGCGGTTTTTTCATCTTTGAAAATATCGCAGTGACTATAACAATAAAGAAGATGGAATGTCTTCTTGAGGAAAATCTGCCTTCTTTTTTGGAAGATAAAATGTGCAAGGTAGGACTGAGTGCCAGGCTAACAGTATCTTTTACATAGAAGGATCTGTTAACTGGATAAAAAGATAACTTTAAGACCTGCAGCATGTGAAATTCCTTAAGTATTCTGGATTGATTTCATACAAGATGTGTTTTACCTTTGATCAATCAGTTGCCTCCATTCACAGTCCTGAGGCATGTTAAAGACCAGTTGTTGGTAAACTTGAGATGTTAGGAATGACTGTATAACTCTCCTGGAAGTTCTGAACTAGGTGATGAAAGAGACAGAGGTGCGAGAAGACGGAGAAAGAAGAGACAAAATATAGAGGATTGGAGAAGATGGTTGCTAAAGGATTTCCAGGAAGAACAAAAGAGAGACTGTGTTTATATTATTCGGAAATAAGGATCGTTATCTAAAAAGAAACCCAAATCAACTATAACCAAGATATTAAATGACTGAATGATTATAAGAAATTTGTGAATCAAACTATACAAAGCCTGGGGCTTCCCTCGTAGCGCAGTGGTTGAGAATCTGCTGCCAATGCAGGGGACATGGGTTCGATCCCTGGTCCTGGAAGATCCCAAATGCCTCGGAGCAACTAAGCCCGTGTGCCACAACTACTGAGCCTGTGCTCTAGAGCCTGCAGGCCACAACTGCTGAGCCCGTGTGCCACAACTACTGAAGCCCACACTCCTAGAGCCCGTGCTCTGCAACAAGAGAAGCCACCGCAGTGAGAAACCCACGCACCGCAACGAAGAGTAGCCCCCACTCACCACAACTAGAGAAAACCCGTGCGCAGCAATGAAGACCCAACGCAGCCTAAATTAATTAATTAATTAATTAATTAAAAAAAAAAAACTATGCAAAGCCTGATGCACAATGTTTCCTGGTGGAGGGAGCATAGCTCCCACCAGGTAGAAGCATCTTGTCAGCATTAACTCTGCTAGGCCAAAAGGTTCATAATTTTTTATTTTTAATTTTGCTGAAAGATAATGTTTTATACTATTACAGCACAAAGAAAACTGACTTCAAAATTTATCAAAACTTAATGTGATTTTTTTTCTTCCTGTTTGGGAAGTTGATAGGGCAAGTGCATACTTGTACCCTGGTTCTGCTTTCTGTATGCTTCTTCATCCTTGTTAGATTTTAAGATTCTTAAGTTCATGCTTCTTCTTAGTGTCATAAGATCTCCTCAGATCCTCTCATATAAAATTTGAAGAAAGAGTTGTTAAAGGAGTACATATAAGGTAAAAAGAATGTCTCTCTTGGTTAGGTTTTATAGAAAATACACCTTTTCTTTTTTTTTAAATACACCTTTTGTAAAAGTGAACTGTTACTATGCTTCTCAGTACCCCGAATCACAAATTTCATTTATCCACCAAAGCTGCTGTTGGTCACTGTTAGAACTGATTATATGGTTAGCATTATATTTTGTGAATTACTTGTGATGCCAAGGTGATGTTTAGGATTTGTACTTAACTCTGGGGGAAATATTTCTTTAAATGGATAATGCTGATTTTTTTTTTAAGAGGGTTAACATAAATCATAACAGTGGGAAAATAAATTTTTACCAGAACTTTCAAACTATCTCCTATTTCCTATGCACCTAATACCATCAGCATGAAGTCATCCACATAATGGGTAAATTTGATGTCCTGTAAGGTAGTGAGAATATCAAGATCTTGGTGGATTAAATTATCACAGAATTATCAGCATTTGATGAGCAAATGTTGTCTTGAGGCAAGATGATGAAGTTGAACCCCTATCCATATCAAGTAAGAGTAGAAAGCTTCTGGTACCCATGGTTAATTTGTGAACTGATTGTATCCTTTGATCATTACAAAAAAATTTAGGGGACTTCCCAGGAGGTTCAGTGGTTAAGACTTCGCCTTCCAATGCAGTGGGTGTGGGTTTGATCCCTGGTTGGGGAACTAAGATCCTTCATGCCTCACAGCCAAAATAACCAAAACATAAAACAAGCAATATTGTAACAAATTCAGTGAAGACTTTTAAAATGGTCCACATCAAAAAATCTTTTTAAAAAATTTAGTTCCTTGATTGTAAACAAAGAAAGAATGTTTTATTAATTATGCATGTTAATGCCTTATCTATATTTGCATTTATACTGATTTTTTTTTTTTTTTTTTTTTGTGGCTGCACCGGCCCTGGCAGCGAAAGCGCCAAGTCCTAACCACTGGACTGCCAGGGAATGCCCTATACTAAATTTTTTGGTCACAAATTTTATGTGGCCAATTGTACTGATACTTTCTTTTGACACTTCCATTGTTTTTGTTTGAAAAATCTTCAAAAACTTATAAATAATACCATTCATCCATATTTTCTTCTAAAATATTTAATGGTTTCATTAAAAAGACTAAACATTTTTACTACCCTGGAGTTTCTTTTGGTGTATATGTTGAGATATGTAGTTAACTTCTTATCACTAATTGATTTTTCCCAAACCATTTATTAATAATCTATATCATTCTCATTGATTTGTATAGTTTCTCTTATGTTAATAAGTTCTCACCTCTTACTGTTTTCCAGTAATATGCTTATTCTTCTGTAGGCTAGTATTTAATAATTATATTTTTATATTTACTAATTATATATTTTATAATCTAACAGAAAAAAATTAACTTTCTTTAAACATATTTAAAGCTATTTTATTTTAACTAGAAACAAATCACTATATGTCTATGCAAAAGCAACATATGTTTATTGCTGAAAAGTTAGAAAATATAAATAAGAAAATAAATATGAAAGAAGGAAGACCTTAGTAGTGAGAGTGGATGTAGCTATGCCTCATTCTCCTAACACTGGGTCCCCCACGTGCAAAGTTCTGAGGGGTGATGCTAAGCTTTTGCCCTACCTCCTTTCCCTCTTAGAACCCACTTGGGTCCCAGGTTGGTGACTGAGGCACCTAATTTGTTTCCAGTGAAAAAATTTGGCCACAAAGGGGATGGCCATAACACCTTTCTTGGTACCAACTCCCTATACAACTAAGAGGTCCTATGTTTGCCACAGACTCTGGGGCAAAAAACGGCTTAAGACTTTATGAAGTAGAGATGCTGACCCATTTTTCTTGTAGATGGAAGTGCATTGCTGGCTGACTGTAGTCATGAGAAAATAAGCTCAGTACCAATATTTGCCTTCTCCTCATAGGAAGCAAAGACCCTCGTGGGAAGGGCTAAAGTAGGCACGTTGCCAGCTGATGCTCCACATCCTCACAGTGCTGGGGGGTCAGGGGCACAGGGGATAGTCTGGAGTCTATGGGGGAGAAGTATGGAAGTAAAACAGCTGAAATTTTAACTTGCATTCCTAATGAGTTTCAATGTCTGAGAGTTACAGAGAAAAGTTACAAACACCCCAGTCTGCCTACGGAATCTCAGGAGTCACAGATGGTGTCTGCTCTGGCTAGGTAGCGAAGGTAGGAAGAGGGTGAAACTTTTTTCCAGCTATAAACTGCCATGATAAGCAGAAATTATCCTAAGGGGGCCACAGAGATGAGGGGTATGTTGGGCATGAAAATGCTCAGATCAGGTCTCCAGTGTTAGGGACAGGGTAACCAACCATGCCAGTTTTCCCAGGACTGTCTTGGTTTTAGCACTGATAGTCCTGTGTCCCAAGAATACCCCAGTCCTGGGCAAACTGGGGAACCTACTTGGGACACATAGTAGACTGACAGCCCCAGCAGCTGTCCTTCTGGACCCACGTCTGTGTCTGTCCTATGCCCATGCATCCCACAACTGCTCCCAGCCATTGTACCCACAATAAGGGTAAAATACAGGCCCATTCCTGGAAGATGCGGGATTTCTTTATCGTATGACTTTGGCTCCAGGACTCCCCTTTGGCCTGGCCAGAAATGTTTTTAGAACTGTGCTGCAGTTTTAGACTCTCTCTACCCAATCCTCTTTGTTTCCCTCTACCTCCACTTCTTCCATTCTTCCTAGCTCCCTCCCTCCATAATTTTCTATGGCCACTTAACATATTACCACAAATTTCGTGGCTTAAAACCACACATATTTATAGAATAGTTCTGGAGGTCAGAGGTCTGAAATGATTCTCACTGAGCTAAAATCAAGGCTGCATTCCTTTCTGGAGGTTCTAGAGGACAATTAGTTTTCTTGTCTTTTCTGACTTGTAGAGGCCACCTGTATTCCTTGGCTTGTGGCCCCTTCCATCTTCAAAGCCAGCAATGACCTGTCGAGTCTTTCTCACATCATTCTGACACTTCTGCCTCCTCCTTCCACATATGAAGGACCCTTGTGATTACACTGGACCCACCTGGATTTGTTAAGGCATCCGTAACAGATGTTTTTCATCATAAAACAGATATTACTCTGACATTATTAATTCCATTAGCATATCTATTAAATAAGTATGCAGGAAACCACCAGGGCATTATTTGAGTCTTATATAGGCATGGGAGCTCTAAGCAACATCTTTCCTTTTTTTAAAAAAAAATATTTATTTGGCTGTGCCAGGTCTTAGTTGGCAGCACACGGGCTCTTTTAGTTGCAGCATGTGGCATCTAGTTCCCTGACCAGGGATCGAACCTGGGCCCCTTGCACTGGGAGCGTGAAATCTTAACCTCTGGACCACCAGGTTAATCTTAACCCCTGGACCACTTAGGGAAGTCCCTAAGCAACAACTTTCTAGAGGGCATCTGTTTGCAAAGAAATCTGGGAATCTTAGCTTTCAAGCGCTTGGGGATCCAGATAGCATTTGACAAAGGAAATACAGAAGTTCAGAGTTGGCCTAGCATATACTCCTTGAGTATCTCTGGTCTATACAGAAACACTAGAGTCAACCAAATTTTGACAACCTACCTGGAGTCCTGGTGTGTGGTTCTTATCTCCCTACAGCCTGGTAGTGTCTTTGACCCTCATTCCAGGCTGCGTCAGCAAGTGTCAGAGTCTTCTTCAGATGTCACTATAGGGAGCCTTTACTGGTCTCATAGATCACCCTGGGGAGTATTGCAGAGACAAATAGAAGACAAAAGATAATTTTATGGATGGGCTATTATAGGAAGAAAATTGTGGGTGATCAGAGTTGAAACCAGTCACACACACCAAAACCATTTGGTCTAGCTAAGCTGGATAGACCTGAGAAATGTTTTTTTGTTTGTTTTTTGTTTTGTTTTTGTTCATTGCTCTTTCACCAGTGAAGACACTGTCCTGGAGCCAGCTATCACTTCAACAGGGACCCTGCCTCCCTCCAGAGTTTTTCGGTGCAATTGCTTGCTTGCTTTCTTTTTTTTTTTTTTGGCTGTGCCGCATTCCCCAACCAGGGATGGAACTCGTGCTTGCTGCAGTGGAAGCGAGGAGTCCTAATCTCTGGACCTCCAGGGAATTCCCCCAGCAGCAATTTCTGCTGAAGGTCTGGACACCTGACTTCTGAGTCACTAATTCCAAACAATTTGTTGTCAAATCATTCAACCTACAAAGCACAAAATGGCATTAAATGGCCTCTGAAGAATAAGTATCTAAATTAATATCTATGCATTTTTCTTGCTGTAAAATATGGCTGCCAAACTTTCAAATTTTGCTGGTGCATCTTGTGCAATGGTGGTATCTGTTACTTTTTAATTTGATCAAAATTCTTAAAATCATTAACATGATTTTGATCTTGAAACCATTAACAAATGTAATAGGAACCTGCTGAGTTTTGGGATAGCTGGTTTTGTATTAACTGTTGTTGTGAGACTGCTTCTGCTTCTGTTTCACCCACAATACCAGGTTTGGCTTAATTGCATTGTAACTGTATAATTACAGTAATTGTATAATTACTGGATCAAGTACTACATTAAAAGGAGTTTCTGTATACAGTCGCCTGTTTATACCAGTATGGAGTATGGAGTCAACCTATTTTGCTTTATTCCTAAGAAATGGAATAAAGATGGAAACACAAATTGCACATAGAGAAAGATGGAAGCAAGGGAAAAGATTAAATTATTTAAAGTTTGGGAAATTTTAAAGAATATGGGACAAGTATAAAGCATAAGAGGTTTCATAAAAATGGAGATGATAAGATTCCACAAGGTCACTATGATTATTAGATTCAGGAGTGGGAAACAGATTTGGGTGGATAAAGCAAAGGAGCAAAGAGACTATTAAGAGGAAACACAAAAGTCAGATGTCCCTATTAGTTAGCTAATTACTGAAAAATTTGGCTAATAGAATTTTAGGGAAATTTAGCTATATTGATTTTTTAAATGTGTAGCAACGATCTTATACCTCAATAAAAACAGAGTACCTTGTTTGCATTCTACTTGATTTTTTTTCATCTGCATACTATTCTTCAATATTCTTCAATCTATACCAACCAGTTTGTGCCTTCCTTAAGTACTGCCAGAAACTATCAACTCTTTCTCCTGTTACAAAATTATAGCTTAAAAAAGTTCTTCACTCTGGTTGTCAAGAGAATACAGATATCAAACAATAATTATTTACAAATTATAATGAAAGAATAATGTACCATTACAAAAAAAAAAGCCCAGATATAGATATATCAAGAAGTGTACAGGATTTACATAATGAAAAAAGCTACCAAAGGCTAATGAAGGACATAAAATAAGACAAATTGAGAGACATAACATGTACCTGGATACACTGATACAAGAGACTGATTCTCAGTTAAAATTCTCTTAACCTAATTACAATCCAAATCTCACTAAGAACTCTCTTTAGCTTGGCATAGTGATTAAAAATTCATCTCAAATAATGTAGAGGTAAACATTTCCAAGAGAATACTGAAAAGGAAGAATAAGGAGGGGAACCTTGGACCTGTAATAGATATTTATATTTTATACACTACTGACGCTAGAAGAAGCAGACCAGAATGGAAAACCCAGAAACAGAAAAAACATCCGAGAATTAAATGTAAGATTAAGGGGTAAACTAGGTGAGGAAAGATGGATTGTTTGGGACAAGTGAATAACCATTTTTTAAAAAGTTCTCAAATGTTACACCATGCTCCAAAATAAATCTTGAATTGATCAAAGATTTAATTAGGGTAAAATAAAAGCAAAAACTAAAATATAAGTGAAGAAAATGTGCAGACAGAAGGCTGGGCCACAGGGGAGGGTCAGGAGGCATGCGGAAACGCGTCTTCATTTCATCTGGAAAACCTGCGTTGGTTTCTCCTAAGTTTACACTTGATGACACCTGTTGCCACAATCTCTGGAACCATGAAAACAGCTTTCTGTAGTTACATCTGTTAAATTCCATGGAGAAAGGCTGGGGCCCAGAGGGATGTGAAAAGGAATAAACTGAGGAATAAGGAGATTTAGAGAGTTTTCTTAGGGGAGCTCTCTGGGGGACGAGGCCTTCAGCATCCTGAAGCTCCACGCCACTCTAGCCCCAGTCGCATGCGAAGACGACTTTCTCACGGGAGATTCTAACATTTGCAAATGTCCAGAAACGCTCAGCCAGCTCGCACCACCGTTGGAAAAGAACCCAGCGCGGCCCAAAGAATCGCAGAGATTTCAGACGCTGGGGCCTCGCACATGCGCACTGGGCACTCCTGCGCTCCGAGCCTCTGTGCGCAAGCGCAATGACGCCTTCTTACGAGGCGCGCACGCGCAGTGTTTAGCTGTATCGCTTGGCTAGGGTTAATCTGGGCTGAAAGATGAGAAACCGCGGAGCTTCCCAGCTGGGATGTTGTGGCGAGACCGCGTTGGCTTATCTGTACCACTAGTGTTAGGCTCAGGAGACTGTGAGGAGCCGAGGGGGAGGTGAGGTGTGTCTGAAGCCTGTAGGCTCTGCGATGAAGAAGATTTTTGGCTTCGTAAGTAAGAAGGGCGAGTCGCCCTTGGGCTCCTCCACCAGCCCGCGGAGAGAGAGCGGTAATCGAGTCAACTCCCGGCCCGAGTACCACATCCGAGACAAGGATCTCGGGAAGATCCACAAAGCTGCCAGCGTGGGCAACGTAGCCAAAGTGCAGCAGATTCTGTTGCTTGGGAAGAATGGCTTGAACGACAGGGACAAGATGAACAGGTAACCGGGGTGGGTGGGAGGAGGCGGGGCGGGCCTGGGACGGGCCCCTGCTGTCAGTTTCCCCTCCGAGGCTCGTGGACACCTACGTGGGGTCCCGCGCCCCGCAGACTTTATAGGCAGCAAAAGCCTTAGCTGGTTTCGGACCCGCTCATGATTCCCCTTATAGAGCACTTTACTGACAGTTTTAAAGTCATTTGACTGAATGTCAGTAATCACAGAAACGAAATTAAACATGAACAGCATCTTATTTTTAATGTACACATTTTTATACCGTAATGTTATATGTTACAGAGAAGTGCATAATGAGGAAAATAACTCTCATGACAGATCAACTTCTGGACTAAAAATTTTTCAGATACAATCCAGTATCTTTTTTTTTTTTAAATTATTTATTGCTGTGTTGGGTCTTCATTGCCGTACACGGGCTTCTCATTGTGGTGGCTTCTCGTGTTGTGGAGCACGGGCTCTAGGCGCGCGAGCTCAGTTAGTTGTGGAACGTGGGCTCGGTAGTTGTGGCTCGCCGGCTCTAGAGCGCGGGCGCAGTAGTTGTGGCGCATGGGCTTAGTTGCTCTGCAGCATGTGGGATCTTCCTGGACCAGGGCTCGAACCCGTGTCCCCTGCATTAGCAGGTGGATTCTTTTTTTTTTTAGTTTATTTATTTTAATTTATTTATTTTTGGCTGCATTGGGTCTTCACTGCTGCATGTGGGCTTTCTCTAGTTGCAGGGAGCGGGGGCTACTCTTTGTTGCAGTGTGTGGGCTTCTCATTGGGGTGGCTTCTGTTATTGTGGAGCACGGGCTCTAGGTGCGCGGGCTTCAGTAGTTGTGGCATGTGGGCTCAGTAGTTGTGGTTTGCGGGCTCTAGAGCGCAGGCTCAGTAGTTGTGGCGCACGGGCTTAGTTGCTCCACGGTATGTGGGATCTTCCCGGACCAGGGCTCAAACCTGTGTCCCCTGCATTGGCAGGCGGATTCTTAACCTCTGTGCCACCAGGGAAACCTGCAGTATCCGTTTTATATCCGTGTACACCTATGTATATATGTTCTCTACTGAAGGACCTTAGAAGACAGCTTTGAAGTGGGAAGATGGCTGTGTCCTTGAATAGGAAGACTCATTTTCTTAAAATGTATGGTCTTCCCATATTTAAACCAAATAAGCATATGATGGTTTAAAAAATTTTGAGTTACACATACTTTCTTTATTTGTTGTGATGAAATTAAAAGTTTTATGTAGTAGACAAAGATTTGCCCTTCTAGATATCAAAATGTGCTGTAAGTTCCCACAAATTATTCGTTTACTAACAACTGAAAAGACAGATAAGTGAGTGGAACAGATAGAAAATGTCCAAACACCCAAATATATGGAAGACTTTAGAACTTGAACTGATGACATTTCATATTAGAAGGAAAACATAAATTGTTTGTAAATGGTGGAGAAGTAAACTGCTAACTATTTAGAGAAAAGTTACTAGATTTTTATCTCACAAAAATAAGTTTCAGATGGAGTACAGATCAAAAAATTTAAATATACAAAGTGAGAAAACAACCAGAAGAAAACAAAATTCCTATTTATACATTTTTTGTGCTGACAAAGATCTTCCTAAGAATGACTTCAAAAGCAAGAATTCTGGAGGTTGATTTAACAACAAAAAAAAATTAAAACCCTCTGTAGATCAGAAAAGAAGATTAACAAAGTAAAAGACAATGAGCTTTTAAAATATATCAACGTATTTGTATCAGGCAAGAAAAGATATCTTCATTTTACAGAGAATTCTTTGAAATCAGTAAGGGGAAAAAACCTCTAATTTGAAATTGAGAAAAGTACTTTTTTGCATATCCATAAGTGACCAATGGATATAGGAAAAAAATTTAGCATTTCTGGTAAGAAAAGGAATTTAAGTTAAAGAGGAATGAAAGGGGCTTCCCTGGTGGCGCAGTCGTTGAGAATCTGCCTGCCAATGCAGGGGACACGGGTTCGAGCCCTGGTCTGGGAAGATCCCACGTGCCGCGGAGCAGCTGGGCCCGTGAGCCACCATTACTGAGCCTGCGCGTCTGGAGCCTGTGCTCCGCAACAAGAGAGGCCGCGACAGTGAGAGGCCCGCGCACCGCGATGAAGAGTGGCCCCCGCTTGCCACAACTAGAGAAAGCCCTCGCACAGAAACGAAGACCCAACACAGCCATAAATAAATAAATAAACAAATACTTAAAAAAAAAAAAAAAAAGATCTCACATGCTGCATGGCACAGCAAAAATAAATAAGTAAATAAAGAGGAATGAAAGACCATTTTCCCTTCACAAAGTTTGTGAAGATGAAGAACAGTGGTACTTATACTGCTGTTTAAAGCCTAAGTTGCTTTTGACTTTTCAAATAGGCAATTTGGTGATAAGTACCACATTTAAAAAATGTATATTCCCTTTACACATCAATTCTCTTTACACAAATTAGAGGTAAATAATTAGAGATAAATTAGAGATAGATAACATACAATTTGTTGTTCTCAACACTGCTTAAAATAGCAATGTATTAAGAAGAAATCAAAGGATTTTATAAATAAATTGCAGTGTATCTGGTATGGAGTAATATATGACCATTGAAGGTGGCATAGATATCAGATGTATGTTGACCTGCAGAGATGTACTTTGGTAGATCACTAAGGGAAAAAAAATTAACTTCATTATATATAAACACAAGAAGACTATGGTCTTATCTTAGCCAAAAGTATGTACAAAAATGTGATAAAATTTGTTATTTCTGAGCACTTGTATTATAAGTGAAGCTTTCTTTTCCTTTTAAAAAAATCTGTGATTTCTACAGTGAACATGTACAAAAATTCTAGTAAATGTTTAGTATTAGTGAAATAATCCTGAGAGAGAGCACGAATATGAATCTTGTACAGATAAAAATAATTTCTCACTTTCTATTTTTTTGTGGAAGTTTTTCAAGGATTGATATCTTCTGGCAACTTTTAGCCTCTTCAGAAGTAAAGGGAATCTTTTTATCTGTGCCTGTAGATTTTACTAGGTATATATTTCACTATATACACGTTTTTGATTTTGTGTAGCTTTATTACCTATAATATCTAAATGATTATAGATTAATCATTTTACTTCATTGCAGTCTTGTGAAAATAAAAAATAGTAAATATAAGTGGTGATTATTACTATTGCAAAAGTTTATAGAGTTTTAGTTGTGTCCTTATGAAAATAAAAAATCAAAAATACAAATGTAAATGATTATTACTATTGCAAAAGTATTGCTTTACTTCCCAAAAGTTTTCTTTAAAAATATCGAACTCTCCAAAGTAACAACTGCCAACAGAAATACAAAGAATCATGAGAGATTACTACAAGCAACTATATGCCAATAAAATGGACAACCTGGAAGAAATGGACAAATTCTTAGAAAAGTGCAACCTTCCGAGACTGAACCAGGAAGAAATAGAAAATATAAACAGACCAATCACAAGCACTGAAATTGAAACTGTGATTAAAAATCTTCCAACAAACAAAAGCCCAGGACCAGATGGCTTCACAGGTGAATTCTATCAAACATTTAGATAAGAGCTAACACCTGTCCTTCTCAAACTCTTCCAAAATATAGCAGAGGGGGAACACTCCCAAACTCATTCTATGAGGCCACCATCACCCTGATACCGAAACAAGACAAAGATGTAAAAAAAAAAGAAAACTACAGACCATTATCACTGATGAACGTAGATGCAAAAATCCTCAACAAAATACTAGCAAACAAAATCCAACAGCACATTAAAAGGATCATACACCATGATCAAGTGGGGTTTACGCCAGGAATGCAAGGATTCTTCAATATACACAAATCAATCAATGTGATACACCATATTAACAAACTGAAGGATAAAAACCATATGATAGTCTCAGTAGATGCAGAAAAAGCTTTCGACAAAATTCAACACCTATTTATGATAAAAACTCTCCAGAAAGTAGGCATAGAGAGAACTTACCTCAACATAATAAAGGCCATATATGACAAACCCACAGCCAACATTGTTCTCAATGGTGAAAAACTTAAACCATTTCCTCTAAAATCAGGAACAAGACAAGGATGCCCACTCTCACCACTATTATTCAACATAGTTTTGGAAGTTTTAGCCACAGCAATCAGAGAAGAAAGAGAAATAAAAGGAATCCAAATCGGAAAAGAAGAATTAAAGCTGTCACTGTTTGCAGATGACATGATACTATACATAGAGAATCCTGAAGATGCTACCAGAAAACTACTAGAGCTAATCAATGAATTTGGTAAAGTAGCAGGATACAAAATTAATGTACGGAAATCTCTTGCATTCCTATACACTAAGGATGAAAAATCTGAAAGAGAAATGAAGGAAACACTCCCATTTACCAGTGCAACAAAAAGAATAAAATACCTAGGAATAAACCACTTAAGGAGACAAAAGACCTGTATGCAGAAAACTCTAAGACACTGATGAGAGAAATTAAGGATGATACAAACAGATGGAGAGAGATACCATGTTCTTGGATTGGAAGAATCAACATTGTGAAAATGACTATACTACCCAAAGCAAACTACAGTTTCAGTGCAATCCCTATCAGACTACCAATGGCATTTTTCACAGAACTAGAACAAAAAATTTCACCGTTTGTATGGAAATACAATAGACCCTGAATAGCCAAAGCAATCTTGAGAAAGAAAAACAGACCTGGAGGAATCAGGCTCCCTGACTTCAGACTATACTACAAAGCTACGGTAATCAAGAAACTATGGTACCGGTACAAAAACAGAAATATAGACCACTGGAACAGGATAGAAGGCCCAGAGATAAACCCACACACATATGGTTACCTTATCTTTGATAAAGGAGGCAAGACTATACAATGGAGAAAAGACAGCCTCTTCAATAAGTGGTGCTGGGGAAACTGGACAGCTACATGTAAAAGAATGAAATTAGAACACCCCCTAACACCATCCACAAAAATAAACTCAAAATGATTAAAGACCTAAACGTAAGGCCAGATACTCTAAAACTCTTAGAGGAAAACATAGGCAGAACACTCTATGGCATAAATCACAGCAAGATCCTTTTTGACCCACCTCCTAGAGAAATGGCAATAAAAACAAAAATAAACGGGACCTAATAAAACTTAAAAGCTTTTGCACAGCAAAGGAAACCATAAAATAGATGAAAAGACAACCCTCAGAATGGGAGAAAATATTTGCAAACGAAGCAACTGACAAAGGATTAATCTCCAAAATATACAAGCAGCTCATGCAGCTCAATATCAAAAAAACAAATAACCCAATCCAAAAATGGGCAGAAGACCTAAATAGACATTTCTCCAAAGAAGATATACAGATTGCCAACAAACACATGAAAAGATGCTCAACATCACTAATCATTAGAGAAATGCAAATCAAAACTGCAATGAGGTATCACCTCACACCGGTCAGAATGGCCATCATCAAAAATCTACAAACAATAAATGCTAGAGAGGGTGTGGGGAAAAGGGAACCCTCTTGCACTGTTGGTGGGAATGTAAATTGAGACAGCCACTATGGAGAACAATATGGAGGTTCCTTAAAAAACTAAAAATAGAGCTACCATACAACCCAGCAATCCCACTTCTGGGCATATACCCTGAGAAAACCATAATTCAAAAAGAGTCATGCGGGCTTCCCTCGTGGCGCAGTGGTTGAGAATCTGCCTGCCAATGCAGGGGACATGGGTTCGAGCCCTGGTCTGGGAAGATCCCACATGCTGCGGAGCAACTAGGTCCGTGAGCCACAATTACTGAGCCTGCGTGTCTGGAACCTGTGCTCCGCAACAAGAGAGGCCACGATAATGAGAGGCCCGCGCACCGCAATGGAAAGCCCTCGCACAGAAACAAAGACCCAACACAGCCATAAATAAATAAACCCAATGTTAAAAAAGAAAAAAAAAAAAGAGTCATGCACCACAATGTTCATTGCAGCACTGTTTACAATAGCCAGGACATGGAAGCAACCTAAGTGTCCATCAACAGATGAATGGATAAAGAAGATGTGGTACATATATACAATGGAATATTACTCAGCTATAAAAAGAAATGAAATTGAGTTATTTGTAGTGAGGTGGATGGACCTAGAGTCTGTCATACAGAGTGAAGTAAGTCAGAAAGAGAAAAACAAATACCATGTTCTAACACATATATATGGAATCTAAAAAAAAAAAAAAAGGTTCTGATGAACCTAGGAGCAGGACAGGAGTAAAGACACAGGCACAGAGAATAAATTTGAGGACACAAGGAAGGGGGAAGGTTAGGCTGGGATGAAGTGAGAGAGTAGCCCTGACATATATACACTACTAAACGTAAAATGGATAGCTAGTGGGAAGCAGCTGCATCGCTCGGGAGATCAGCTTGGTGCTTTGTGACCACCTACAGGGGTGGGATAGGGAGGGTGGGAGGGAACGCAAGAGGGAGGGGATATGGGGATATATGTATACATATAGCTGATTCACTTTGTTATACAGCGGAAACTAATAAAACATTGTAAAGCAATTATACTCCAATAAAGATGTTATAAAAATTATTGAACTCTCCTGTTATGTTTATCCATTGTTTAATCCATTTATTCATCAAATATAACTTGAATACCTATTATGTAGCAGATGTTTTCTACTCAGGATCCTGCATCTATGTCTCAGAACACTTTCATCCTTAAAAACTTCATGTTGCCCCCGTGAGCAAGATGAGAAATTTAAAATTGAAGTATTAAGGCTTAGTCTCAATTGAAGCTTTTCTCCCTTCTTTCAAACAGAAACATTTCTGAAGGTAGGAAATTGTAAAAGATAACCTTTACTTGTCCTTTTGGACATTTATAATGGTATTAAATACTAATATTGATCACTGGAAATGTCTGCTTTCACACAATCTATAAATGTAAATATTGAATAAAATGAGCCATCCCTATTCATTTGAATCCTGAATTTCCTTTGGCTTAAAGTTTCCTGAAAATAAGTTAGAATTACTTTTTAAAAAATTCTTGTTTTGTTTGTTATTTTAGTTCTCTTTCCCCGTGCTGCTTTTATTTTATTATTTTAAAATTGAAGTATAGGTGAGTTACAGTATTGCCCATCATGCCTTTAAGAACTAAAAGTTATTTAAGTGCCAACCATGTGACTAGAACTGCAGTAGACCTGTTATATACACCATTATTTCATTTAATGTAAGGCACCATGGATTGTATGATGCCCCACTATTTTATATATTAATAAGAAATTTTTAAAAATGTTGCCAACTCACAGATACAGAGAACAAACTAGTGGTTACTAGTGGGGAGAGGAAAGGGAGGAGGGGCAAGATAGGGGTAGGGGATTAAGAGGTACAAACTATTAAGTATAAAATAAGCTACAAGGATATATTGTACAACATGGGGAATATAGCCAATATTTTATAATAACTATAAATGGAGTATAACCTTTAAAAATTGTGAATCACTATGTTGTACCCCTATAGTATATAATTTTTATTTTTTTATTTTTTTAAATTTTTGGCTGTGTTGCTTCTTCGTTGCTGTGCTCAGGCTTTCTCTAGTTGTGGCGAGCAGGGGCTACTCTTCCTTGCGGTGCGCGGGCTTCTCATTGTGGTGGCTTCTCTTGTTGCAGAGCATGGGCTCTAGGCGTGTGGGCTCACTAGTTGTGGCTCGCGGGTTCTAGAGCACAGGCTCAGTAGTTGTGGCGCTCGGGCTTAGTTGCTTTGTGGCACGTGGGACCTTCTGGGACCGGGGCTCGAACCTGTGTCCCCTGCATTGGCAAGTGGATTCTTCACCACTGCGCCACCAGGGAAGTTCCATAATATATAATATTATACATCACCTATACTTAAATAAAAAAAAAAAGGCAACTTTAGGCACAAAGGCATTATGATAATTAGACCAACAGGAAAAATGAGACACGAACAAACAAAAAGTGCTACCAATTATAGTTGTAAGACATCGTGAATTATAAATTTCATTCCAATGTCAGAGATGTTAAAATGTGAGAAAATGAGCATGTTAGAATCATTGAAGTACAGTGTTCTCTCTAGTCCTCAAGACATATCTTCAAAAGAGGTATAATATCCTTTTACTTAATTGAAATGTTGCCCTTGTAAAGTAGTAGTAATAGTAATAATTATGATAGTATTACCTAATAATTATTGAGCTGTTATCTGTGCGAGGAACTGTTCTAAACCCTTTGCATGGGTTCTCATTTAAGCATCACAGTGGTGTCCTGTGAGATAACTACTGCTCTATCCCCATTTTGTTGATGAGGAAATTGAGGCACAGAAAGGCTAAGTGACAGCTAATAAGTGACAGAGTTAAAGTCAAATTCAAACCCAAGTTGAGCTGAATGTCAAGGTCATGCTCTTTCTTTTTTTTTTTTTTTCATGAAAAGTGTGTGGAGAGGAGTGTATTCATTTGTTTGCCTGTTTATTTTAGCAAGGTACATTGGAGGGAGAATTCCAAAGGAGCTACATTTTAAAAATTATTTATTTATTTATTTATTTATGGCTGTGTCGGGTCTTCGTTTCTGTGCAAGGGCTTTCTCTAGTTGTGGCAAGCGGGGGCCACTCTTCATCGCGGTGTGCGGGCCTCTCACTGTCGTGGCCTCTCTTGTTGCGGAGCACAGGCTCCAGTCGCACAGGCTCAGCAATTGTGGCTCACGGGCCTAGTCGCTCTGCGGCATGTGGGATCTTCCCAGACCAGGGCTCGAACCCATGTCCCCTGCATTGGCAGGCAGATTCTCAACCACTGCGCCACCAGGGAAGCCCCGGTCATGCTCTTTCTATTCAAGCAGGTTGTTCTTTCATTAATGTGGAGAGTAAGAAGAGCTAATATATATTGTTCTTTCTCCAGAAGAAAACTAAATATTTGTTTTAAAGGGATAGGAATAGCATGCTATTAAATGTTTTCAATTACATGAACAATTGTATATTTTGAAATAGTGCACTGCAATTTCCTAAAATCTCCTCTCGGTTTCGTAGGACTGCTCTCCATTTGGCCTGTGCCAATGGCCATCCAGCAGTGGTAACTCTCCTAGTGGAGAGAAAATGCCAGCTTAACCTCTGTGACAACGAAAACAGGACAGCGCTGATGAAGGTACAGAGTAGCCAACCTTGTCAACGTGAGATGGATTTGATTTAACTACTTAGGATAAAAATGGATTTATCTCATTTAAATATAACGAATTGGTGAAACTTCTGGAATGTTTACTTTGAATTCCTAGAGTTTACAGTCTGTTTCTTGGCATAACACTTATAGGCCATACAATGCCAGGAAGAGGCGTGTGCAACTATTCTGCTGGAACATGGTGCCGACCCAAATGTCATGGATGTCAGTGGCAACACTGCCCTCCACTATGCTGCCCTTTATCAGAATATATCACTCGCGGCAAAGCTGCTTTCACATGACGCCAGTATTGAAGCAAGGAACAAGGTATAGCTCAACTAACTTTATTTACAAAATATTTGCAATACATGGTTGGTTGTTTTTTTTTTTGTTTTAGCTGCAGATGTTTTATCTATAATAATATATATACTGAATACCACCCATCAGGCCCTGTTACCATGGAAACAACTCCAAAGCCAAGTCATGGGCTGGAGAAAGGTGGTGCTCACAGAAAGAGCACAGTTCTGTCTCCCAGCCACCCTTCTACCCCAGAAGGAAAATCTTCCCATTAGGATATGCCTGGGAGTGGGTGGTGGGCTCAGAGCCCATACAAGACGAAGACCTGGGGGGAGTGAGGTGAGGGGGGCGCTGGCGGCTCGCAGGGGCTCAGCGAATGGGTGCCGCTGGGGATGGATGGGAGGAGGAAGGAGACCCAGTACCCGGCAGGGAGAGCTGGGTGAGTGCAGGTGGCCAGGGCAGGCAGCAGGCCCCGAGCCCTCCAGGACCCCAGGTTCTAAGATCGGGGAAAGTGGGGCAGGTCGTGTTTGACACCCAGCAAGGTGTTCACTTATGCTGGTGGCCATGTGGTCCACCATGTACACCTTGGGGTCTTCCACGCTCAGCCTCGGGCGGCTCCTCAGCAGGGTCGTAGCTGTGCATGGGGAGCAGGTGACGGCGAAGCTGCTGTTCCTGCTGTTTCTTTGGGACACACATTACCTCCTTCCGCTGCAGCCCCGCCAGGAACTCCCTCTGCTGACATAGATGGGGTCAGTTTTACATATTTGGAAGCTCAAGCATTCCCTGAGTGAAAATATTTTGAAATAACTTAATTATCTAAGATTTCACTTTAAATCATGATATTTCTAAAGAAGCATTAGAGGGTATAGCTTTCTTTTATGTGTTTATGGCAGAGATTTGTGAAAACATTGCATTTGTTAAAGGTAAGACTTTTTTTTCCCCAAATATTTTTTTCCCCACTCAAATTTTTTTTCTGATTAGTGTAAAACAACACAGAAATGCAAAACTTGCCTTGGAGATAGTCTTTGTCCTAAAACTCGAACAAAACCAAAGCATTTTATAATATAATAGCAATCTTGCTGCTGTTGACAAGTTCCTATTTTATTAAAAAATGATTTATGTAAAAATGATTTCTCTCTCATTGCCTAAGGCTTCAGAGGGAAAAAGGAAAAGGAAAAGGAGAGAGCAGTTGAAATACGCAGGCCGGGCTTCCCTGGTGGTGCAGTGGTTAAGAATCCGCCTGCCAGTGCAGGGGACACGGGTTCGAGCCCTGGTCCGGGAAGATCCCACATGCCGCGGAGCACCTAAGCCCGTGCACCACAACTACTGAGCCTGCGCTCTAGAGCATGCGAGCCACAACTACTGGGCCCACACGCCTAGAGCCCGTGCTCCACAGCAAGAGAAGCCACCGCAATGAGAAACCCGCGCACCGCGACAAAGAGTAGCCCCCGCTCGCCGCAACTAGAGAAAGCCCGCGTGCAGCAACGAAGACCCAACGCAGCCAAAAATAAATAAATGAATAAATAACTTAAAAAAAAAAAAGAAATATGCAGGCCAATTTGGAAATTTGGCAGTTGGGAAATGCCAAGTAGAGGTTTTTGGGGGTTTTTTTCCCCTTCAGTTTATGTATTTAGGCAAAGTTCTTTTCAGTGTTCGGGGATAATAATTCTTATTTTGGGAAAGAGCCTGAGTGAATTGTAACCCTGCCTAGAGAGCAATTTTAGGAGGACTCAGAGGAAATCAGATTGGCAGTGAACGTGTAGTGATTAAATGGGAAATAAGGGAGAAGAACAAATAATTAACTGACATATTATCCTGTTTTGGCAGAAACAGCCACTTAGATAAGAGTCTAGACTCTGCTCTCAGATCTAGAATGTCTTGATGGGAAGTAAGGGGTTTATAAGTAATGAGATCAAGTTGCATTTTGAGTTTACTCGTCCCTGTTCTACCTATTTACCCAGAAAAATTAAATGTAGTTTTGGTGACTCTTATCTCTTACACTTTTGTTTTTTTATTCAAATCCTCAATTGAGGAAAGGAATTGGCCGTGTGGGTAGGAGATGAGACTGACATGACTGCTGCACTAATTCTCAGCTAGAATTGTGCTCGCGAACCACAGTCACCTGGGAGGACTTGTAAAAAATTTACAAGCCTAGGCTCTCCCCTGAAGACTTTGACTGAATAAATCTAGGAAGGCCTGGACGTGTGCGTTTGGAAATATTTCCTCGAGATTCTGATACAGCCCTTGGTTAAGTACGTGGAATGGACGAGTGTGATTTATAAATTCACAGATCTCAAAAATAAGAAATCTCTAGAAGAGTTGGAGTTTGATAGAT
This sequence comes from Balaenoptera ricei, assembly GCF_028023285.1. NCBI lineage: Eukaryota > Metazoa > Chordata > Mammalia > Artiodactyla > Balaenopteridae > Balaenoptera > Balaenoptera ricei. The sequence goes on from NC_082640.1 coordinate 19,477,928, forward strand.
GCTACTTCCATCAACTCCCTCCTTTCCAACAATATTAGCCTGACTTTTATCTTTTTCTGCCTCTGTGATTGAGAAGGTAAACGGGATATTATTGGCAATATCTATTGGCTTGAAGAATAACTCCTTTTTCCTTCCAACCACTAATCATTCACTGGCACTCAGAGAGTCTTTAGAAATTTGCTTATGGTGAGTCATTTAATAAGTAGAGTGTGACCCTTTGCGGATTTTGCACCTTTTGTTATCATCCAAGTCATTAGGTCAACAGATGTTTATCACAAACATTATCAGGGTTTTCCTGACTGCAGTAATAGTAAAGCATGAGCCTTCTTTTGGTGAAAGCTGCATGACAGACTCTTGCAGTGTGTCTGTTAGGTTCACCGGGCCCTGTCATAAGCAAGATGATAGTCTTAAACATCAAAACCCATGAAGTTAGTAACAGTACAGATAGGAATTGTTTTAATAATTTAGTTTCAGCAGTCTTATGAACTAATTATCCATTTGGTTAACATTAGGGAGAATTATAGAAATAGATTGTAGTTTTAACAGGCATCGGAAACATTCTTGAAGTGGGTATTATGAGTCTTAATAGCAATTTTTATTACATGTTGGGACCCACTTTTTTTTGTAAAACACATAATACTAAAGAAAGGAAAGGTTTTACATGCAAATATTTGCTTTATACCCACCCGTTTGGAAACACTCACAGCAAACATAAAAACACAAGTGGGCTATAGACTAAACGTGGCCCCTGGATGTGTTTAGTTTTCCTCCACAAATTGAGTCAGCATTTAAAATTTAGGAGACTCATGCAGAAATCTGCATTTCAGGCTTCTCTTAAGGAATCCAGTCTGGTCCTCCTTGAGCCCACGCTACTGTTTGGTCTGCCGTGCAAAGGGTGCCCCTTCTGTATGGGGCACGTTCTCTGGTTTGCTGGCCTCACCTGGGTTCTTCACTTACTTGGGTCACCTACTTTGCCTCCATAAGCATTTGTGTTTCCAATTCCTGTATTACAGTTTATTTTGATAGATATTTCTAGATTTTAAAAGTCATTAATTTATAATCTATTTCATATTTTGAAAGAATCTCTTAAGAATGGGATTGAATTTTTCAAGTTAGAATTTATAAGTTGGTTTTTAAAAAAAACTCTTTTTCTTTACATGTTCATGTGAAGAATCATGTTCCCATTGGAATGTCTGTAAACCTTATGAGGTTAATTGGTTATCGTTGGATAGGTTATGCATGTTGCAGACAATATTATATCTTTCTCCTCAGCATTGTTCCTAAAATATGCAGTTGATTTAATAGTTAAATGATTATCTCTGGAGGAGTGTTTAAAGTGTATAGACTAGTATAGAGCAATAAAATAACTACAGTATACCTGATAAATTCTGTGATAGAAGCAAAGATCCTTGGAACCAGTAAATGTTGGAAGTGAGTTTTAGAGAATGACTTTGCAGTTAATCATGTGAAGAAGTGAGGAGGAGCATTTTAAAGGGAAGGAAGCAGCACAGGGCGGGTGAGAAGGAAGGGGCTCCTTTTTATTTACTTTCTATATTAGATGTTTAAGTTCAGAGAATCTATTATAAGTTTTAAAATTCAGTTTAGAAATATGTAACTTTGTACATTCTATATAAAGTGTTTTTGCTGTTTTACAGGAGGACCTCACACCACTTTTACTTGCTGTAAGTGAAAACAATCAGCAAATGGTGGAATTTTTAGTAAAGAAAGAAGCAAATATACATGTAGTTGATAAGATGAAAAGGTACAGTAGTTTGTTCTTTTTCTTTTTAAAAACCTGAGTGCTGTTCTAGAGTGGTAACAGAGAGATTAAATTAGTAAGAAGAGGATTAATGTATAATCAACACATCGTCAGGTCGAAAAGCAATTATTCTGCTGTGTATCATGAAAAGTAATATATAGCAGGATTCATATTCCTTTATAATATTGACTGATGTCATTTGCAACCTGATTTTTTTCTTTTTTTGGTCATACGATCTTATAATAGCTAAGGGATTTCATATTAGTTTTATTAGCTTGATAAAGTATGGATTCTACTTTTTAGTTTACCTTAGGACACAGTATTGAATTTCTTAATTCTTTTATAATAATTTTTTAACCTCTACTTTGTATATATTTTTCCTTAAAAGATGCATATCTTTGGGATGACTCTTTGCTTTAAATTACTTTCTTTGAAGAATACTGATGTTACTAGGTTATCACTAAGTGATTGTTAATCACTATTACCAGATACTTTGGGCTTATCAGTTTTTATCCTTTTTCATTTCTAGTACATTTTGATGTTCTTATTTTTAATTGGTGAAGGTAGAAGGAAGAAAGGTAGCTTTAATTGGATAAACATTTCCTTCAATGAAGACAAGTCATAGGTGGGTGATAAAGAGGAAAGTGATGGGCTTTAGATTCAGACTGGGTTTAATTCCTAGCTTTCCTACTTATTAGGTGTATGACCTTGGGAACGTTACTTATGATCAGCAAATATGTTTCCTGATATGAAAAGGAGGATAGTAGTATATCCTTCAAGGGTGGTTGTGTGGAAGAAAGATTACATATATAGTATTTCATTTAGTGCCTAGCACATGCTTATCAGCATCATTAACTGCAACCATGACTATTTTTATTTCATTATTAATAATATTATTGTTTTAAGCCTGCAAATAGCTTTTCCTTAACCTGACCTCTAGCTGATTTTGAAGTAAAATATAACAGACTAAGGAAGAAATGGGGAATTCTTCCTTTATATACTCACCTGCTTCAGATAAGTGACCTCAGCATAGTTTCTTGTCCATCAAAGACTCTAAATTAGCAATTTCTACTACATGCCATCCAAGTGGGACAGGAGGCTTCTTTTTTGTCCCTTCATTTTAGCCTTGGAGGTAATTTACAAAGATGAACACTTGAACATGTAAATGGTCAGTTCTACATGGATGGGCAAGATATTAACTTGGTAAAGTATATCAAATTAGCTGTTAAAGTAAGTTAGCTAAACTTCCTAAGGGTGAAGTTATCTCTCTGTTATTTTAGAACAGCCCTCATACTTGCTGTAAACTATGAATCAACAAATATAGTCAGGCTTCTTCTTCAGCAAGGTATTGATGTCTTTTCTCAAGATATCTATGGATGGACTGCAGAAGAATATGCTCTTATTAGTGGTTTTAATATGTAAGTGTTTACATTAAAATGCCAGTTATCACTAAACTGTGGTTAAAAATAATTTAACTGTTACTTGTTATGTGACAGGTGAGAGTTCTAGTTTGGTGCGGGCAGTTTGGGAATGGTGGTGAGATGTTCCCCATCATCAGCTGGAAACCAGCCGAAAGGCCAGACTAGTTAGATGTAGCAGTGGGCACAGGATTCTTTATCTCAGGACTTTAAGAGTTTATATCCTTAAAGATCCTAACATTATCCATTTCATTCCAAGTGTAACCCCTATGCATGGGGTACAAGTAGTGTCACAGCTCTGATTTTTCTAACTTGTTATTTGGGTCTTGAAATGTTTGGTTCAGCAGACTATCCTATATTTTCTCTTGGGGACTTACTTCTATACTCTCCCTCTTAAATTTTGCAATAACCTAAGGGATTCCCTAAGATCAAAGAGACAGTCCTCTACCACAAGTCTTTTGGCGGGGGAAAAAAAGGGCATTCTCATCATTCTGTTGATTGCATTGATTCTATTGCTGCAGTGTTGCTACTAAAACTGGTCTTAGCAGGGTCTCCTTGGCAGCTGGATCTGGAGTCTGGATGTTGCTCTATAAAGACCTTTAATAATTTTAAAAGAAAAAAGAAGCCAGTCCTGCAGTTGGGTCACGATTGACCTTTGCTCCCAGGATGCCCTGGCTGATCCAGATTCCTCAGTCTTCATGGTGATGCACACTTAGACTTCAAAGTGACAACTTTTTTAGTTCTCATACATATGCCTGTAGCTCAGCCACTGTTCCAAAGCACCAGCACCCAGTTCTGGCACCTGGGCCTCCTAGCTTTAGCCACACACACCCTCCCTGACACACTCAAAAACCTTATGTAGAGCCCACATCTTAGCCCAGATCTTCACGATGAGTTACCATTTGAGGCTCTTACTTATCTTTTCTGCTGGCAGATGTCAATGAGAACCGTTTTAGGCTGTCAGAGAGGTTCAAATGCTCCTTCCCGGAGGGAGCAGACTTTCCTTTCTCCTTTGTTACCAGACCTGAACTTCAAGGCTGCTTTATATCCTGTGGGGCACTTTTTCTTAGGTCGTGGAAGGTCCCATATCATCCTCCTCAGAGTAGTGGGTGCCCACTTGCCTGAGATTCCATAACTGAGGTTGGCCCCTCAAGTGATCTGTTTTCCATGATAATGAAAATCTTCTAAATGATTTACATCTGCCTCAGCCTTCAAAGTATCTTCAGATTCTGCCTCATAAGGAACCCATTCACCAGAAATCCCTGAATCTCAAGTAGGTTAGTTGGCATTAGGAGAGGTAAGCCCCGTCCAGGACTTGTCAGTATCCATTGTAAAAGTAAGGTTATGTCTTCCAAGTGGATTGGAGATAATCATGGAGCTTAAGCAGCATTCTAAGAAAGATCTGCTGGTTCAGAGTTTGAGTAGGTAGAGAAGGCGTAGTAGTGGTCCAAGCCAGGTCTGGACTTGGATTAGTTTTCTACTCTTGGTGCGATTAGCTGCCATAATGGGGAACAGTTATGTTATCTAATTTAATGAGGTCATATATTTATAAATAAATTCAGTTACAAATTATAGAATAGCTGAGAGTCCCTGAATTACAAACCACAAAGAAGGGACAGCTAATCACCATAATTACTGACATTTTTCCTGAAAACTGCAACATTAGAATGTTAAACCTATGAAAAGACACACACATTGGGTTTTTAATATGATTTTTAAAAATTAATTAATTTATATATTATTTATTTTTGGTTGCATTGGGTCTTTGTTGCTGCGCGCGGGCTTCCTCTGGTTGCGGTGAGCGGGGGCTACACTTCGTTGCAGTGCGTGGGCTTCTCATCGTGGTGGCTTCTCTTGTTGTGGAGTTCGGGCTCTAGGTGTGTGGGCTTTAGTAGTTGTGGCGCGTGGGCTCAGTAGTGGCTCGCGGGCTCTAGAGCTCCGGCTCAGTAGTTGTGGTGCACGGGCTTAGTTGCTCCGCGGCATGTGGGATCTTCCTGGACCAGGGCTCGAACCCGTGTCCCCTGCGATGGCAGGTGGATTCTTAACCACTGTGCCACCAGGGAAGTCCCACAATTGAAGTTTTGATAATAGCTCTGACATTGTCTGAAGTGACCTAAGAATTTAATATATTTGGTAATTGTTTTTCATATTAGTATTAAAATAGTAATGTTATTTATCACATTTTTAATACATAGCAATCGCCAACTGATTTCTGAATATAAAGAAGAAAAGAGACCTAAAACTCCTTCTCAAAATAGCAACCCAGGTAAGATGTCTGATAGTGAATTACTCTTGGTGACCCTACCATAGATAAAGTAAGAGTGAGGAAGTTTTAATAATGAAAAAAACCAGTGTGTAAATTGCATGTATATTTTTATTTTTTAAATTAATTTCTTAATAGTATAGTATTCAGAATTGTTTAAGTTAATTGTAGGTAATTTAAAATCAGAGACAGTATTGTCTGAAAAGAAATCCACATATTTAATTATGGCCCCTAAAATCCCGTATTATATCTTTGTGTAAATAAGAAAAAAGATTTTTAAGTTAGTATGTTGTATGTTTCCTCTATAATCACATGAATATTAGTTATTGTATAGTGATTAGCCTCACTAAAAAAGTTACCATCTTTAAGCCTGGGAACTCAACAGTACCTTCCTGGTACTTTAAACAAATGGCAAAAAAGAAGAACTGCAAAGCTGAGCCAGTGTGCAGCGTACCAAGAAGAGATTATTTTTGAAAGATACCTACCGATAGTACAGAAGTCAGAAAAGCAATGCCTGGTTGAGAAGCACTGGTTATTTTCCATATTATTGTACCAGCGAGGTCTCGCTCTTACCAACTTCATTCCTCACAAGTCCAAACAGAGTGAGATAGGCTGACTTCATTAGAACCACGTGTTTTCTTCTGTGTGTTGGATAATTGTCATGACACTATAATTTTGCTAGAACGAGGTGCTCTGTTGCCATTAGTTAAAGGATTATCATAATATTCAAATAGCCCAACTGGAGACTCAGCAAATTCTAATAAAAGCACAAAAATACTTCACATTAAGAAAAACGCTATTGTGTTCCCTAGATGTGGCACCTAGCGCGTTGTGCAATCTGTATGAGGACACCTCTAACATAGTAGACCTCTGTCCATCAAAGAACTTCTGTAGGTTGGTTTTACATGTTAGAAGAGATACAGAGATGAAATAGAGCTTTGGTCTTCAAGGTGCTCATAATAGAGTTGTCCCTGGTTAATTTGTGTATTTTTTTAAATGGAATTTTCAAAGAAAACATTCTTATTTATTTGTTAATTTGTCCACTTAACAAATAACTATCAAGTATCTTTTAGGTACTATGCACTATTCTGATGTCACAGGATGCAAACATTTAAAAAACACAGTCCTTGCCCTCCAGGAGCTTGTTATTATAATGATCATTTTTATTATTTAGTATACTTTATTCTGTGCTTACTATGTCCCAGAGCCCACTAGGAGTTTATAAATTGTCTTTATGTATTTTTTTTAATTGGTGTTTCATATGTGCCAGGTATTTTAAGTCCATGGTGAGGAATTAGAGTTTTTAAAAAGTGAGTGGACTTTAAGGTAATTGTGCAGAGTGAGGAGAAGTTTGCCAGGTAAAGAGGCAGAAGGACAGCATTTGGCAGGAGGAACATCTATCAAGATCACGTTTTGCAGAAAGAGCAGCAGTGCACAGGCTAAGATGTACGAGTGAACTTGGCAGGATTTATGAGCAGTTCAGTTTTGCTGGTGCATAAAGTGTGCTGTGGGGATGGTTGGTAAAGAACACTTGAGGAGGGGCTGGAGAAAAGTAGGGCAGGCCCTGAGCTCCACAGCGGGACAAAGGGAAGGTCTCCTGGGGACAATCTGAGTCACATACTGCAGGGATCCTCCTCAAGGAATTTGAATACCAGCCAATGACGAAAAGATGTCAATGGAATTACAAAGCCCTTAACTGAGGACTGAGGGTCTTGAGATGGAGGGAAGTAGCGTTATTCCACATAGATCAGTTTCTTTTTTTTTTTTTTTTTTTTTAATATTTATTTATTTATTTATTTAGGCTGCGTCAGGTCTTAGTTGTGGCGTGCAGGCCCCTTGTTGCAGCGTGCGGGCTTCTCTCTAGTTGTGGCGCGTGGTAGATCAGTTCCTATATTTGTTCATCTGAGTGTGCTAAATAAAACTCTCATTCAAAATAAAAAATTAAAAAGGAAAAACAGGGGCTTCCCTGGTGGCGCAGTGGTTGAGAGTCTGCCTGCCGATGCAGGGGACACGGGTTCGAGTCCTGGTCTGGGAGGATCCCACATGCCGCGGAGCGACTAGGCCCGTGAGCCACAATTACTGAGCCTGCGCATCTGGAGCCTGTGCTCCGCAACAAGAGAGGCCGCGATAGTGAGAGGCCCGCGCACGGCGATGAAGAGTGGCCCCCACTTGCCGCAACTAGAGAAGGCCCTCGCACAGAAACGAAGATCCAACACAGCCATAAATAAATAAATAAATAAAATTTAAAAAAAAAAAGATGTCAGTATATTTGAAAAAAAAAAAAAAGGAAAAACAAAAAAAAGAAAAGTAGGAGAGAATGGTGGTGATGTTGCAAAAATTTTTTTAAATGAAAATTTCAAGGAGGGAGTATCAATTATATCACGTAAAATTACTGAAAAGAAAGTTGGATTTAACTCTTAAAAGTTCTTTGGTGGTAACCTTTTCATAAGGACAATTTAAGAGTCATAACATCTACTTTTTACATGAATGGTACTTCTGATGTCCAAATATGGAAAAATCATCACATCTACCAAGGTCCTACCTAAATTTTTCATAACAGCGGCAGGTGCCCATGCAGGGTCAGCGAAAACGGTCTGGCCTGGTGAGTACGCTTGCCCACGTTTTCCCAGAGTTGTCAAAACCTGGGAGTGGGACTTCCCTGGTGGTCTAGTGGTTAAGACTCCTTGCTTCCACTGCAGGGGGCATGGGTTTGATCCCTGGGGAACTAAGATCCTGCATGCCGCTCGGTGTGGTCACAAAAACAAAAACAAAACAAAAAACCTGGCAGTCAACTGTGAGGAATTAAACCCTGCTTAGTTGGAGAAAATTAACTGATCTTTTCATTTTCTTTATAGGAACTTTCATACTTTAGAACATATTATCAATCGTCAGAATTCTTTGTTTTTTTTCTGGTTGAAATTGGATTGTTGCTTGTTTCAATTAGTTTCTGACATCACTGTTTCATCTATCCCTTTTATGCCTTTATTCAAATGGATATAGAAATACAGGAATCTCCAAGGCAGATATCAAGAAAAACAGATTTGAGGAAGGTTATTCTGTGAAATAACCTGACTGTAATCACATATAACACAGCAACCCAAATAATACAGATTTCATGTAAACAATGCAACTGTTTGAGAGGTTCCCCAAACCACACCAGGTTCGGCTCTTCCATAGAACTCCCAGGACTCAGCATGTGGTTGTACTCATGCTTGTGATTTATTACAGTGAAAGAATACCAAGCAAAATCAGCAAAGGGAAAAAGGCGCACAGTGCGAAGTCTGCAGGAAACCAGGCGCAAGCTTGCAGGTGTCCTCTCCACGTGGAGTTACTGCATGTGCTTCATTCCCCCAGCATCAGATTATGACAGCACATGTGAAATGTTGTCCAGCAGTACCAGAGTCTCTCCCTCCCTCCTTCCCTCCCTCCCTTTTTTTGTTCATCAGCTTAAGATACGATGACATATGCCTTACAAGCTGAAAAAGCATGATTTCTATAATCATTTGCCACTTAATGAGAAGGATTGAGAAAAATGACATCCCTCACTACTACACAGCACTAACTGTTTGGACCATGCTGCTCTATGTGGTGGGTCCAGATAGACTCTCGAGCAATGGAAGGAGACAGTCTCAAGAGATTATACTTTTAAAATGTATATATATTTAAAACTTTAAAAAAATTCAACTTCTCCATCCTCACCATCCAGTTGACCCCATTTGCCCTCCCCCACCTCCCTTTCAGGAGATTATCCTTTATAAAACTGGAAGTACAAAGTCTTTCATGCTTATCTTGCAATTGGAAATAGGGCCAGAAAGAGTATGTTTTCTGTGTTTTACCATGCTCTAAAGTACAGTGCCCATAGACCAGGCTTCCTTGTGAGAGGGCGTTTTCACCCTGAACTGAAGAGCCGGAGAAGTTGTGTTATGTGATGGCAAAATACATGTATTCTCTACGCACTGCTCTGAGTGATGGAAGTCCAGAAATATCATGCTATTTAAGTTTGCTATTGTCAGTTTATGGTACTGGTTCTACTAATGATATCATTTTCTGTCAGTCTCACAGTTTGGTTAGGATTACGGTCATTGTAAACAGCACTTCACTCTTAGGTATCAAATTTTGATAAGTACCATTCTTTTTTTTTTTTTTTTTTGCATTTGATAAATGTAAAGGAGGGGAAATGGCTCTCATGCATAATTGCCTAGCAGTGGTATAATCAGCATTCACTCTAGTATACTCTCCAGGTGTGGTTCCAAAGGAATACTTTTTTTTTTTTAAATTAATTAATTAATTAATTTTATTTTTGGCTGCGTTGAGTCTTCGTTGCTGCACGTGGGGGAGTTGCGGGAGCGGGGGCTACTCTTTGTTGCGTTGCGTGGGCTTCTCATTGCGGTGGCTTCTGTTGTGGAGCACAGTCTCTAGGCGTGCAGGCTTCAGTAGTTGCAGCACGTGGGCTCAGTAGTTGTGGCTTGCGGGCTCTAGAGCACAGGCTCAGTAGTTGTGGCGCACGAGCTTAGTTGCTTCGCGGCATGTGGGATCTTCCTGGACCAGGGCTCGAACCCGTGTCTCCTGCATTGGCAGGCGGATTCTCAACCACTGCGCCACCAGGGAAGCCTGCAGAGGAATACTTTTTAACAAAGCATCAATCTTACACTTTTAATATCCTGTATTTTTCTATTGTTGATTTAAAATTTATTTTACTTTTTCCTTTAATAGTGGATGAGAGTTCTGAAGAAGAGTCTTTAAGCAGGTAGGATTTTATGGATTTTTAAAACTTGTATGTTTAACTAAGGGAACATGGAGAAAAGAAACTAACGTTTGTTGAGTGTTCTGCTCTGGGTTAGACACTGTATTATGTGCTTAAATTTGTTACATCATAGAGTCATCACAACCACTTTGCAAAGTAGCTGTGCTATTATAGCTTGCTTTAATTAATTAGACAGCTGTGGTTTGGAGGGGTTGGTTAATTGACCCATGATTCCATAGTTAACAAGTTGCTGACCTATGATGTGATGGTCAGCTCCAGATCCACTCTCATGTCCCTCAGCAGAGATTGATAAGTACCCGTGTAGCACTGGGGTCAAGATACAGACCCAAATCAGATCAACTCAGAAAGTCAAATTTAGTTATGTATTAACTCTGATTTAGAGTTTTCCTAAGAAGCCTGGTTAGTCCAAGCCTTTGTCCTGATATTTTTGACAATTGCAGTGGTAACTAGTACCTTGTATTTACCATTAAGGTGTTATGGCAGATCTCAGGTAGCTGAGTCCTCAGAACCATAGGGTTTTATACAAGCAAGACCTCATTAGGCAGGTCTTCTTAGATATAATGATGTCTACTCTCCTTACGTTGAATTAGTTTTCTATAAGAGAAGAATATCTACCTATAGACCACGTTATGTTAATTAAATTCAACATCTACACAGAGCATCTGTCTAGTTGATTTCTCTACTTACTGCCTTCCCAGTCTGGTTTTGGTTTTCCCTTCAGGGTAGTACCCTTGCCTGGTTCTCTGAAGTTTTTTCTTTTTTCCTAGAGTCTTTTTTCTTTTCTTTTCTTTTTTTTAAATAAATAAATCTGTTTATTTATTTATTTATTTATTTTTGGCTGCATTGGGTCTTCGTTGCTGCGCACAGGCTTTCTCTAATTGCGACAAGCAGGGGCTACTCTTCGTTGCGGTGCACGGGTTTCTCATTGCAATGGCTTCTCTGTTGCGGAGTGCTCGGGCTTCAGTAGTTGTGGCACGTGGGCTCAGTAGTTGTGGCTCATGGGCTCTGGAGCGCAGGCTCAGTAGTGTGGCGCACGGGCTTAGTTGCTCTGGGGCATGTGGGATCTTCCCAGACCAGGGCTCGAACCCGTGTCCCCTGCATTGGCAGGCAGATTCTTAACTACTGTGCCACCAGGGAAGTCCCGAGCCCATCCTTGATTCAGGAACCATTGCCTTCACAGGCTGAAATCTTAAAGGTTGGAGGCTGCCATTGAGCAGGCCTCAGGGGTGAGGCACAGGGGTGATTTGGGAGGGGAGCCTATAGGAAGGAAGATACTTAGACAGTACATAGGGAAAGAGAGGCACAGCTGCCAGGACTCTGTTTCTACAGCACTGTCTCTGCTTGGGGATCTGAGTGCCTATGAGGGTTTTTAAGAGCTAGCTTGACCTTCATCGTATGCCTGGTTCTCCCCCTCTAGGTTGGGAGAGATGGAAGCAGAAATAGGTAACTAAAAGCTTTTCTAAAACAGAGGCCACATTTTAATGATGTCAAGAAACATCATTTAATATATAGATAACCAACATTTCACTTGATTTGTTTTGTTTTTGTTTAAAGAAATGAAGTCACTCATTTTTGTTATATATTTTTGCTCTGAAGGCTTTCCAACAAACCTGGTGTTGATGATTCATGGCCTACATCAGACGATGAAGACTTAGATTTTGATACCAAGGTAAAAGTTCTCTCTTGTGAAATTAGTTTTCCTGCTTTGAATTTAGTTTTGTGTAGTATTAACTTTTAAAATTTAGCAGTGGTCTACCTCTCATTGTTTTATGTTTGTAATAGAAAGTTGGTCAGAGCAAACCATTTTATAAAAATATGACTAGTTGAATTTTGTTTTTACTTTGCTAAATACTGAAGGTCGGGGCTGAAGAGAAAATGAGCTGGGAAGTAGATAGTGACAGGAAAAGTGTATTGGGAAGCGCTTTCCCACAAGGGAGGAAATACGAAATTTGGTCAAGGATAAGGATTCTTACTGTGACTTTTCAACCATACGGACGTGACTTATATAATACTCATGCTTAAATGAAATCTTTAGTGGGTACAGTTACTTATTGTAATAATCACAGAATTTTCCTGGGGCCTTTCAGTTCCAAAACTATATAGCATATATCATCTAGTTCTTTTTCCTTGGACAATTTTTATTTTGGTATCATAGAGTTGTTAGGAGAGAGCTTTTTTTTTCTCTGTTTCTGTCTTTGGTTGTGCATTAAGACTAAAATAACAGTCGAAATTATGGAAATTTAGAAATTAAAAATCTGTTTCTCAAAATCCATATTATGAAGGGATTTCGCTGTGTTTTCTGAAGCATTCCATTAAGCGTATATTCAGGGAATTCCCTGGTTGTCCAGTGGTTAGGACTCCACGCTCTCACCGCCAAGGACCGAGGTTCAATCCCTGGTTGGGGAATTAAGATCCCGCAAGCGGTGCAGGATCTTAGTTCCCCAACCAGGGGTTGAACCCATGCCCACTGCAGTGGAAGCATGGAGTTTTAACCACTGGATCACCAGGGAATTCCCAATAATTCTTATTCTTAAAGCTCTTGTTTTCTTCTCTAGAATGTCCCGAAACCAAGCTTAACAAAGCTAATGAGTGCTTCTCAGCAATCCAAGAAAAACAGTAAGTTATTTGAAGACTGTCCTTCTTGTGTTATTCACTGATTTGAAATTACAGATGTTCTCATGTACTCCACCTTGTTTTCACTATAGTAGAAGCAAAATGTGGCATCGTGAGACCAGAGAAGAGAACCTTCTTTGAGGACAATAGTTTTGATAGTGAAAATGAAGATGTGGTCGAAACCTTTCCCAAACCATCAATCAGACTCCAGGGCGTCTCTCATCCTGCTTTCCCATCACCTGAACCTCTCCCAAAACCTCTCAAGTCTTTAGCAGGCCTTGGTCTTACAAAGGTAAGTTGTTCTGTTTTGTTTTTAACTTTTTTTTTTCTGTGCTTTTTCACATACCAACCCCCTGATTCTTGCAGTGATGAAAAGGATCCCTTACAGAAATGGAATTCCTCAAGATCACGATAGAAAACAGTGTAATAACAAGAGCAATATATGTGCAGGATTGAGATTTATGAACGTTAGTGGCAGTAAACCATTCTGAGGTATGCCATTATGAAAGGAAAGAATTAGAAAGCAACTAGAAAGAACAGCTAGATGAATATGAAGATGGGGAGGGGGATGAAGGGGAAGAATTCATTTAAGAAGGACAAGATGAATGTAAAGATTGAATGAGGGTCAAGATGAGAGAGATTATTATACAAACACTACAGAAATAGTGGGGTTAAGTGAGAGTAGGAAGTCTATATTATAAAATATGATAGAAATTATTTCAAATTCAAATTAACAAGAGAAAGTCAGGTCGTGGGAAAAAATGCTCGTACTCTTTTGAATGACATATAGTTGATTTTTATGAAGATCTGAAAGAAAATTTGATCCTTACCTTTTTTTGGTGGTTGTTGTTGTTTTTTAATTGAAGTGTAATTGATTTACAATATTGTGTTAGTTTCAGGTATACAGCAAAATGACTTGATTATACATATAAATGTATATATCTATATTCTTTTTTTTCAATTCTTTTCCATTATAGTTTATTACAAGATATTGAATATAGTTCCATGTGGAAGTTAGTTTTAATTTGAAGTTTTTGCCTTTTTAAAAAATTCTCACTTTTAAGTTAATAAAGTGATGTCTTATATTTAATCTAGCAAAACCTTTGTTCATAGATAATGCAAGATGAGCTCTATTTTAGGCCTTATCAGATTTATTATGAATTAAGAATTTGTGGCCCTTCTGTTTCTTGTGGTTTCTTACTTACTGTTTGGTATATACTTAACTTACTTAACTAATTTATCTTACTGTTTGGTATCATCTTGGTAGGTGTTTTAGATCTTTTTGAGAATAAACAGAGAGGAAATAAATAAGTATTTTATCTAGTCTTTCACTAAGATTATAATTTCTAATTATGTAAGTGAGGTTCTTAATTTCAAGTCATTAAATGAGAAAATTTTAAACTGCAACAGTCTTAAAGAAAAAAATATAGAAATCTTTTTTTCTGGAGAGATTCTGATTTATCTTTTCCTAGTAATATCTGCACATAATGGGCACATATACACACATCAAATGAATGAAATCACAATTTATGATTTTTTTCTAATATAAACTACTTGTTATTATAAAATAATAAGGAAGGAAAAATTACCAGCAGAGTGTACAAAATTATCTCTGGAAGATAATTTTTTACTTTTTAAAGTATCTCCAGCAATAGGTACATTTCATGTTATTCTTGAGAAACTTTATTAACTTCGGTATTTATAGTTAAACTAGCATGTAAATATTTTGTTATACAAGTTAAACTAACATGTAAATTCTTTCATATCTAAAACTCAGGAATCCTGGTTACTTGATTTTTTAGTCCCTTTGTTCTTCCCTCATGTGAATATTGGGTCCTGTTTGTTAATCATAGATGTATCTGAGAACTTTTAAATCTCCAACTTGGATAATCATAGTTTTACTAATTTTTTTTAATACTAAATCATTTCCCCAATCTTTAACTGCCATTCTATAAGGCGTAGATAAGAAGAGTTATTAGCGTGCTGTTCACAGGTGAATAAGAAAACCATGTGAATTTTAAAATAGGGTTTTATATTTCTTTCTTACATCATAGTAGTACTTAAAATTGCCTCATAATTCCATAATCACATAAACATTCTCTTCTACAATTTAAAACTTGTCTTTTAAGATTAATTTTTGAAAAGGAGTCTTCTTGTAGTCTCTTGAATTGGTGTTTTACAATTAAATCTTTTCATTAAACTTAAAAATGCTTATTGCTATAATATCCCAGAAATGAATATTTGCACATATCCATGAAAGAGTATATTTTATATCCTTGAAACAAATGTTGCAATATATAATTGAAAAATTGAATCTCATAGTTTTCTTCCCCAGTCTTGTTTATATTTTCAAAAGTTCAGAATTCTGCATAGGTTTGCATCATTTAATTATACCAGGTTAGTATATTTTACAGATATTTATCTTTGCATCATATGCTTTTCCTGAATAAGTTTATAAGTTACTAATCCAAATGTATTTATCCAAATCTTTCTTCTAAGTCCCCTGGGTGCCTCAAATTTGTTATGCCCCAAACTGAAGACATTGTCCCTGATGCTTTCCTCTTTCCTGACTCTTTGTAAGCTACTCTGTCATCTCTCTTCACCATCCTAGTAGATAACATCACTGAAATACCGAAGCAGGAAAAATCCTGGACCCCATCCCTCCCTGAAATCACCACATCCTGTTGCTCATCAAGTTCAGTATTTTCTACCTGCATACCATTTTTCATTTCTTATTACTTTCTCACTTATAATTTTGAAATGCTCTTTTCTAGTTTTGCTCCCCTGATGTTCATCTTTACGTTGCTGCCAGAGTGACCTTTCTAAAATATATTTGTGAAGATGTAACGCCTCTACTTATGTAGTGGATCCCCATCGCATGAAGGAGAAAGTTCATGTTCTAGGAGGACACTTGCTTTTTTTGGTTTGGTTCTGATCCTCCAGTTTTGTCTCTCCATACCATTCCCAGTAAATGTGTTCTAGTTTTCCACGTGACTTGTTATGTTGTTTCACGCCTCGTCCTTTTGCTCAGGCTGCCCTTTCTAGAATCCCCTTCACATCCCCGCTCTACACTGTGTCTGTCTTTTAAGACACAGACCTGTCTTTGCAGCATTTCCTGAGCTACCCAGATACAGCTGACTCCTCTTTCCTTTGTGCCCTTCCTGTACTCTGTTCACATCAATTGTAGAGCTTTTGAATGATACTTTTCTGTTCTTATTTGTTTTCATGCAGCTCTACTCCTCCTAGAATACAGAGCAGAATCGGTCTTCTATTTATATTTCCAGCTTCTCCCAGGATAGTGCCTATGATCTGATAGATCCAGTAAATGTTTGTTGTCTTACTGATTGATTGAATGACCAAATGAATGAATATGATGTTTTCTGGAATTAGGTGTTTGTTTTATTTTGTTTTGTTTTTATAGGAAGGAGCAACAAATCCAGAAATTGGAGAAAAAGAAAATGATACTGATATTGAAAGTGCTCCGCAAGAGCAAACAGATCATAACAATTTGACTTCTTTTGATGGAGCACACAAAAATAATAGGAGTGGTAAGTTAGTGAATATTTATGAATTTTTTTCTGTGCTTAAAGGCTAGTATAAAAACATCTAAAGTGTGTAGATCCAAATATACTATCCATTTCTTTTTTTTTTTTTCATTAATTAATTAATTTATTTTTGGCTGCATTGGGTCTTTATTGCCCGGGCGGGGGTTACTCTTCGTTGCGGTGCACAGGCTTCTCATTGTGGTGGCTTCTCTTGTTGTGGAGCATGGGCTCTAGGTTCATGGGCTTCAGTAGTTGTGGCACACAGGCTCAGTAGTTGTGGAACACGGGCTTAGTTGCTCCGCGGCATGTGGGATCTTCCTGGACCAGGGCTCGAACCCGTGTTGCCTGCATTGCAAGGCGGATTCTTAACCACTGCACCACCAGGGAAGTCCCAATATCCATTTCTTTTTAAGTATGTTTCTTTTGCTCTGTTTCTTCTGCTCTGTTTCTTCAGAAGTATCCCAACTACTACCAACTTTTTCTTCCTGAAAATGCCTCAACTCTCCGAAATTCTTTTCTGCTACTTTATTTTATTGAAATATTTGTGGATGGAGATAGACTTATATATGTATTTAAAATTCATAGTAGTAAATGTTCTCATTAATGTATCTGTGGCTGCGTTTTACAGATATGATGTCAGCATTAGGATTAGGAGAAGAGGAAGATATAGAATCACCTTGGGATTCTGAGGTACTGTCTTCTATTATTATTATTATTTTTTATTTTAAAATATAAGCACTGAGTGATGTTAAAACATAAAAGGGGGGATGCTTTGACTTTACTTTCTCACCTTTGCATTTGCCCATCAAAATTTTTTCCTTATATTTTTAACCTGTAATTAATTAAATAATTGTGTGCTAAATATAATACCTACCACATAGTGCACTTTTGTTAATTTGCAAGATTCACCTAATGAAACCAGTGTAGTATAGAGCAAAAACCAAGGCTTAGAAGTCATAAGGAATCAGTTTGGGTTCTGAAGTTAAATTTATCTAAAAACTGAAGCATTATTCCAGGTCAACCTATGGCCAAATGTATGTTTCTTTTTTCTTTTCTTTTTTTAAAAAATTTTTGTTGGAGTATAGTTGATTTACAATGTTGTGTTAGTTTCGGGTATACAGCAAAGTGAATCAGTTGTACATATACATATATCCACTCTTTTTTAGATTCCTTCCCCATATAGGCCATTACAGAGTATTCAGTAGAGTTCCCTGTGCTATACAGTAGGTCCTTATTATTGATCTATTTTATATATAATAAGGTGTATCTGTCAGTCCCAGTCTCCCAAGCAAATGTATGTTTCTTTGGTACATATGAATATGTAAAACTCCTAGTGAGGTTCAGAGAAAAACAGGTTGAAATGTAATTTTTTACCACTTAGACCTGAAAAAGATAGTGCCTGAGACTTGAAAGTATTGTTACATTGGGATTGTCAAATAGATCTGCAAGGAACATTTCAAGAGAAGCTAAAGAATGGGGAATAATAAGTATGTGGCGTTATAATAACAACAGTTTGGTTTAGTGATGTTTTAATAAGTACAAACCATTTTGGATAGTTAAACTAGTGTGCGTTGAGTACCTTTATGGCAGCCGTACTTGAAGTAACGTAAATGTAAAGTAATGATGACCTGTTGTAAGGTGACAGCTATGGAAAGAGATAAGAAGGGCCTGATCTGTTAGATATAGGCAGCTGCTGCAGTGATACAGCACTGTGTTTGAAGTCAAAAGACATGGTAGCATCCTGGTCTGTCACTAGCTGTGGGATCTTGGAAAAACTTGTCTACCCTGGTTGAGTGTCAGTGACCTCCTTCGTAAAAATGGTACTGGTACCCACTTCTCAGGTATGTGTAGGGAAGAGATGTGGTAACGGCTGTGAACACACATTGTAAACTGTAAAGGGTGCTATAGAAATGTAAGACAAAAATGATCACAGTGGCAATTAGTGACTCACTAAATGCTGGGGCACTTTTTTAAAACCTGAAGGACAATAAAATGACAGTAGTGTTAAGAATGGGGAAATTAGAATGGGCATGTGGATTTCTAGTTTGGGGGTATGTTAGGTTTCTGTAGACTGTTATCGGAGATCTCCTATAGGTACCGAGTGCTTTGGTACTTGAGGTGCTCTCGACATTTTAAATGTTTTGATCGTAAATAAATTCCTGTTATTGAATACCAGCTATGTGCTGGGCAGTTAGACACTGACTGTACCAATTGAGGGGTTAGGCTGTAGTGTTGGGAACATAAAACCAAACAGGAATCCTTTATAAGTCACTGTTAAGTCCTTCATGTAAAGAAAATGGAGAATGTTACATTAGACAACATTGAGAGAGTTTGTAGTTAGGATGGGGATGGGATTGGGAGTGGAATTTAGGTAGTCAGAAAAGATCTGCATGTGAGAAAAGCTACCAAGGGGAGGATGGGAAGGAGCCAGTCATGTGAGGGTCCAGGGGAGGGACATTCTGGACAGAGAACAGCGGATCCCATCTCTTCGTCACTTCACTCTCGCATCTTGGAATGACCAGGAAACAGGAAGTGGGGTAACTGTCCTTCCAATCATTTTTATTATTGTTGTTGTATGTAGAAAATAAAATGTGCATAATAAAAGCTGGGCACATTTAGATGATTAATAAATAAATGTTCTTATTCTTCCCTTATTAAAGCTTGCTATACTTTTTTGAAGAGTTGCATAACTATATTTAAATTTTTTGCTATTATTTAAACATAAAAGTTTTTCTTACTACTTCGCTATTTTATTCAACTATTTTTCCTATCAATAAAAATTTTATCAAATAACAGATTCTTGTAAGCCCTTGTTTACCTAAATGAAGCAGCTTCTACAGTGTTCTGTTTATGCTCAACATGACATACTTCATGGTTTCGTTTCATGCCAAGTATATTATTTTAATACTAAAAGATTTCTGTCTTTAGAAATATTTTAAATTTATAGCAAGTATACTTATTAAAGAATTTATTTAAATACATATTTTTTAAAAATACTCTCTTCTTTTGACAGGGAATGCAAAGTAGAGTTAGGTGTTTTGAAGTTAATTCTTTGCTGAAATGTGCCTGTAAGTCAGTATTTTGTCTGTGAAAATAATTCCTCTGGCTTTCCATGCTCAGTTTACAGAGTCAGTAGCCAAATGAGGATAAAAGATAGACTTGATCTAGAGAGTGTATATGAAGTTTTCTATTTAAATGTTTGGGTTTTCAATCCATGCTTCTCTTATTTTTAAATCGAATTGCTTGTAAAGTAGGAAATTTTTAAAAAGTAGGGTATTTTCAGGTATTAGAAGGGGATTAGGAAATCTTTATGCAACTCCTTATTAATATCAATTTTAACAGAGTATCTCTGAGAGTCTTCCACAGAAGTATGTTGATCATTTATCTGGAGCTACAGGTCAAAGAGGAAAAAATATATTAAATGGACAAGTAGAAGGTAAGAACTGTATTTTTATGAAAAAGTCATTTGACAGCATGTTGATTTAAAATGGGAATTCTGATATATTCTAATAGGCAAAGAAAATCACCTGTTGGTTAAGAGGAAGAATCATTCCTCACACTGATTTCAAGTTGAACTGAGCCTGTCTCATTCTGGAAAACAAGTGCTGTATCAGAAGAACTAAGCAGCTACATCTTTTTTTCTAGTCAAAAATCCATCAACAGTTTTTAGGCAGTTTTTATTTGACCAAAAAGCAGTGCTTGAATACTTAACTGTGTGCTGTGTTCTATTTAAGTTCTGACTGTCCAGATGTTCTTTTGTAGACAACATGCCATGATATAATCATCTATCTCCATGTCTGTTATCAAGTTACACTGTGAAGTGTGCCACCCTTTTGAGGTGGTCCTCAAAGACACAGTTTGCTTGTTGTTTAACCAAGTGTCCTAAAGCATGTACCTGAAGTTATGTCATTTTTTATTCTAAAAAGCTATGCAGCTTATATTCTGAAAACTGTTAAAAAATATAACACTGTTGATGTAAAAAAAAAAAAGAAAAAAGAAAATCACCTGTCAAATGCATGGTGAGGAAAAAGATGAGAAAAGGAGGGAAGCTGTGTATCTTATCTGGTGTCAGCCACAGATTAAATTGAGAGTCCCGTTTAAGGAGCTAAATTATTAGTTCTGTTTCAAGGTACTCTACAACCTAAGGAAAGTCGGGAAATGAGAGGAAAGAAGGAATAAAGAATGAGAGAGGCAGAGGTTACAGGGAGTAAATGAAGGAAAAGGAAGCGGGGATCTGTGGAGGACGGTGGCAAAGTAAAATAGGTCTTTAGAAAAAGGGAGAGAAGAGTATTTGAAACGTGAGACAAATTTGAAGTGAGCTTCCAGCACTAAAACTTGTCAGAGACGAGCAGCAAAGCTTTCCCACTCTTACTGTGGGAATGTAGAAGCAGACTCATAGATCAGAGTTTCTCAAATGTTAATTAGTCCCTTGGGGATCTTGTGAAAAGTGCACATGCTGAGCAGCAGGTCTGGGATTGTGCATTTCTGACAAGCTCTCAGAGTCGCAAGGGCATAGGCTTGCATTTAGAGAAATCTGGAAGAAGAGCCACTGGATAGTTCAAGACAGAACAGGATCGAGGAAAAGCATTATTTTGTTTTTCTTTCTGAGCGTGTTTACAGCCAGAGGGAAGCAAAGCGTTGAAGTAGAACTTATAGATGTAAGGTACCACTGCTAAGCAAAGAGGAAAAAAGAAGTGGTGGGGATGATCCATAAAAAGAATGTAAAAGGGGAAGAATTAAGACCACAGATCCAGAGACTACCTTTGAAGAGGAAAGAATATAGTGAAAAGAAGGAGGGAGGAAAGAAAGGTGTTAGGGAGGTAATTGTGGAGGTGATGAGGAAACTTGAGAGAACCCTTGTTAGATGACTTCAGTGTATTTACACTGAAACAAGGTTAGGTCATTGCTGCTCCAGAGAATACTAGAAGCAGGAGTGGGTGCTAGAATTGGGGTAAACCCCAGCTCCTCCTTGTAACTATCAGGCGTCAAAGATATATGTTGTGTTGGTATGTGTTATTCAAATGAGATTAATTTGAATATGGAAGCATTGGCTGTTTTTTTTTTTTAAGATAGGTTTTTGTTTGTTTTTTTTTTGGCTGCTCCGCTTGGCATATGGGATCTTAATTTCCCCGACCAGGGATTGAACCCGTGCCCCCTGCAGTAGAAGCATGGGGTCTTAACCACTGGACCGCCAGGGGAGTCCCTAAGATAGCTAATTTTTTTTTTTTTTTTTTAGAGAATTTAATTTTTATTTATTTATTTTTGGATGCGTTGGGTCTTCGTTTCTGTGCTTGGGCTTTCTCCAGTTGCGGCAAGCGGGGGCCACTCTTCATCGCGGTGCACGGGCCTCTCAGTATCGCGGCCTCTCTTGTTGCGGAGCACAGGCTCCAGACGCGCAGGCTCAGCAGTTGTGGCTCACGGGCCCAGTTGCTCCGCAGCATGTGGGATCTTCCCAGACCAGGGCTCGAACCCGTGTCCCCTGCATCGGCAGGCAGATTCTCAACCACTGCGCCACCAAGGAAGCCCGATAGCTAATTTTTTTTTTTTTTTAAAGTTTTTTCCCTTTTTTTTTTCCAATTTTTATTTATTTATTTATTTATTTATGGCTGTGTTGGGTCTTCGTTTCTGCGTGAGGGCTTTCTCTAGTTGTGGCAAGCGGGGGCCACTCTTCATCGCGGTGCGCGGGCCTCTCACTATTGCGGCCTCTCTTGCTGCGGAGCACAGGCTCCAGACGCGCAGGCTCAGTAATTGTGGCTCATGGGCCCAGCTGCTCCGCGGTATGTGGGATCTTCCCAGACCAGGGCTCGAACCCGTGTCCCCTGCATTGGCAGGCAGATTCTCAACCACTGCGCCACCAGGGAAGCCCCCGATAGCTAATTTTTTGATGATAATTATTTCACAAAAATCCTTTTAAACATTAGCATGATATACTAAACCAAACTAATTTTGGAAACAAAAGAAATTAATAGGGTTCATTCCCTAAATGTTAAAATTGTTATTATCAGTAAATACTACACTGATTTTGAAATATGAAAGATTTTTAATATCTAATAATTCTGCGGCAGTAAAACTTATTCCTTTTTGATAATTATGCTTTGATATTGAAAACTTATTTTACATTATTTCTTAGATGTGTCTTATATACCTTCTTGCATGAGTGGATTGAGAAACTTTAAGATGACTAAACTAGAGGATCCAAGAAATGTAGGCATACCAGTAGCCCACATGGGTATGGAAAAAAAGAAGAATATTTTTATGAACTATTATTCTACAAGTGTATATCCAAGCTGATCAGTTCATAACACTTTCTCTGATGAGAAATGAATTATACATTCAACTGAACTGTCATCCCAACTGTGCACTTCCTAAATTACAGGACAAATTGAAGAACATGATAAATACTTGTAGTATAATGGTGTAAATGATGCTGCTGTATTGCATTCAACATATGCTGTTGCATTTTACCATCAGCTTTCATATTTATCTTCTCGGGGTCATGATTTGTTCCTCTGATTAAAGATCACTTTTCTCCTCATCAATCAGCATGTTCACATTGGTACTTGTGCATTTTTCTATTTTATAAAGGCTTTTGGAACATAATCTTACTTTTGAAATCTTAACTGCATGTTTTGTTAAACCTGTACTCCTATTTTTTCTTCAGTATCTATAGTGGATTCATATGTCTGTCTTGTTGCTGTCCTAACTTCCCCCAAGAAACAAAACACCAAAACCTAAAGTATTCACTGCCAAGGCCAAGCATGAGGATTCTGCTCAGTACTAACTGCATGAATATATAGTTGGCTTTCATAGTTACGTGTAGTTGATTCTATGTCCCTTTTGCCTTTTAGATTCTCCTGAAAAATATCCTCACTTGAAGGTAAAAACTTATATTTTCATCTTGAATTATTAACTACAGATTGTATCAAATGTACATTATTTATTAATAAACTTGTTTCAAAACCCATTCAGCCTGCAGTTGGAGTGAAAGATTCTGTTCCTAATAAAACAGTAGGAATGAAGGATTTACAAACATCCAGATCAGGTAAATTTTGCAGTGCAAATTTAACTCTGGAAAGAGGTACACTAAAATATTTGAAATGCTCACAGTCTTCATATTCCTAATTCTTTTTTTTTTTTTTTGCAAATTTAATTGAAGGATTTGACATAAATAAGGCACATGTTATTGTTGGTATCCATGTTTTGAAAAAAAGATATTTACAAGCATAAGAAAAAGATATTTTTAAAATGTAAGCTTTAACTCAGATGTTTCTATGTATGTTTCAATACCCTAAAGTTCTCAGTTTGGAATCTCTGTACTTCTTAGGGATTCTCAGAGGTTAATTATTAGATTCTAAGATATTTCCAGTTTTATAAAATGCTTATTTGAACTCTGACCTTTACCTAGAGTAAAGCTTCACTTGCTAACATGTCAATTGTATTTCAACTTTAATTATTTCATTTTAGTGGTGTTACATGGATGAGCTTAAGCCAACCAGATGTTTTGATTAGCAAACTCTGTGTGTGTGTGTGTGTGTGTGTGTGTGTGTGTGTGTGGTCTTTGATTATTGAAAGTGGGGGAAAGTAATCATACCTTAATGACGATTTGATAGACACAGTCTTTTATTTTTTATTTTTTTTTTTTTAGTGTTTAACCAAATATCTTTTTTTTTTTTTTTTTAATGTCTGAAACATTTATATCAACATATTTCCATACATATTTCCATACAAATACAAATATAAGATTTTTAGAAATTTCATGTAATGTCTGAAACATTTATATTAACATGTTTCCATACAAATAACCCAATGAAAGTTTAGTATTAGTTGTTTTGTTTGTTTTTTTATACTGCAGGTTCTTATTAGGCATCAGTTTTATACACATCAGTGTATACATGTCAATCCCAATCGCCCAATTCAGCACACCACCATCCCCACCCCACCGCAGTTTTCCCCCCTTGGTGTCCATATGTCCATTCTCTACATCTGTGTCTCAACTTCTGCCCTGCAAACTGGCTCATCTGTACCATTTTTCTAGGTTCCGCATACATGCATTAATATACGATATTTGTTTTTCTCTTTCTGACTTACTTCACTCTGTATGACAGTCTCTAGATCCATCCACGTCTCAACAAATGACTCAATTTCGTTCCTTTTTATGGCTGAGTAATATTCCATTGTATATATGTACCACATCTTCTTTATCCATTCGTCTGTTGATGGGCATTTAGGTTGCTTCCATGACCTGGCTATTGTAAATAGTGCTGCAATGAACATTCGGGTGCATGTGTCTTTTTGAATTACGGTTTTCTCTGGGTATATGCCCAGTAGTGGGATTGCTGGGTCATATGGTAATTCTATTTTTAGTTTTTTAAGGAACCTCCATATTGTTCTCCATAGTGGCTGTATCAATTTACATTCCCACCAACAGTGCAAGAGGGTTCCCTTTTCACCACACCCTCTCCAGCATTTGTTGTTTGTAGATTTTCTGATGATGCCCATTCTAACAGGAGTGAGGTGATACCGCATTGCAGTTTTGATTTGCATTTCTCTAATAATTAGTGATGTTGAGCATCTTTTCATGTGCTTCGTGGCCATCTGTATGTCTTCTTTGGAGAAATGTCTATTTAGGTCTTCTGCCCATTTTTGGATTGGGGTGTTTGTTTCTTTGATATTGAGCTGAATGAGCTGTTTATATATTTTGGAGATTAATCCTTTGTCCGTTGATTCATTTGCAAATATTTTCTCCCATTCTGAGGGTTGTCTTTTCGTCTTGTTTATGGTTTCCTTTGCTGTGCAAAAGCTTTGAAGTTTCATTAGGTCCCATTTGTTTATTTTTGTTTTTATTTCCATTACTCTAGGAGGTGGATCAAAAAAGATCTTGCTGTGATTTATGTCAAAGAGTGTTCTTCCTATGTTTTCCTCTAAGAGTTTTATAGTGTCCAGTCTTATATTTAGGTCTCTAATCCATTTTGAGTTTATTTTTGTGTATGGTGTTAGGGAGTATTCTAATTTCATTCTTTTACATGTAGCTGTCCAGTTTTCGCAGCACCACTTATTGAAGAGACTGTCTTTTCTCCATTGTATATCTTTGCCTCCTTTGTCATAGATTAGTTGACCATAGGTGCGTGGGTTAATCTCTGGGCTTTCTATCTTGTTCCATTGATCTATGTTTCTGTTTTTGTGCCAGTACCATATTGTCTTGATTACTGTAGCTTTGTAGTATAGTCTGAAGTCAGGGAGTCTGATTCCTCCAGCTCCATTTTTTTGCCTCAAGACTGCTTTGCCTATTCGGGGTCTTTTGTGTCTCCATACAAATTTTAAGATGATTTGTTCTAGCTCCGTAAAAAATGCCATTGGTAATTTGATAGGGATTGCATTGAATCTGTAGATTGCTTTGGGTAGTATACTCATTTTCACAATGTTGATTCTTCCAATCCAAGAACATGGTATATCTCTCCATCTGTTGGTATCATCTTTAATTTCTTTCATCAGTGTCTTATAGTTTTCTGCATACAGGTCTTTTGTCTCCCTAGGTAGGTTTATTCCTAGGTATTTTATTCTTTTTGTTGCAATGGTAAATGGGAGTGTTTCCATAATTTCTCTTTCAGATTTTTCATCATTAGTGTATAAGAATGCAAGAGATTTCTGTGCATTAATTTTGTATCCTGCAACTTTACCATATTCATTAATTAGCTCTAGCAGTTTTCTGGTGGCAGTTTTAGGATTCTCTATGTATAGTATCATGTCATCCGCAAACAGTGACAGTTTTACTTCTTCTTTTCCAATTTGTGTTCCTTTTATTTCTTTTTCTTCTCTGATTGCCGTGGCTAGGACTTCCAAAACTATGTTGAATAATAGTGGTGAGAGTGGACATCCTTGTCTCGTTCCTGATCTTAGAGGAAATGCTTTCAGTTTTTCACCATTGAGAATGATGTTTGCTGTGGGTTTGTCATATATGGCCTTTATTATGTTGAGGTAGGTTCCCTCTATGCCCACTTTCTGGAGAGTTTTTATCAGAAATGGGTGTTGAATTTTGTCAAAAGCTTTTTCTGCATCTATTGAGATGATCATATGGTTTTTATTCTTCAATTTGTTAATATGGTGTATCACATTGATTGATTTGCGTATATTGAAGAATCCTTGCATCCCTGGGATAAATCCCACTTGATCGTGGTGTATGATCCTTTTAATGTGTTGTTGGATTCTGTTTGCTAGTATTTTGTTGAGGATTTTTGCATCTATATTCATCAGTGATATTGGTCTGTAATTTTCTTTTTTTGTAGTGTCTTTGTCTGGTTTTGGTATCAGGGTGATGGTGGCCTCATAGAATGAGTTTGGGAGTGTTCCTTCCTCTGCAATTTTTTGGAAGAGTTTGAGAAGGATGGGTGTTAGCTCTTCTCTAAATGTTTGATAGAATTCACCTGTGAAGCCATCTGGTCCTGGACTTTTGTTTGTTGGAAGATTTTTAATCACAGTTTCAATTTCATTACTTGTGATTGGTCTGTTCATATTTTCTATTTCTTCCTGGTTCAGTCTTGGAAGGTTATACCTTTCTAAGAATTTGTCCATTTCTTCCAGGTTGTCCATTTTATTGGCATAAAGTTGCTTGTAGTAGTCTCTTAGGATGCTTTGTATTTCTGCAGTGTCTGTTGTAACTTCTCCTTTTTCATTTCTGATTTTATTGATTTGAGTCCTCTCCCTCTTTTTCTTGATGAGTCTGGCTAATGGTTTATCAATTTTGTTTATCTTCTCAAAGAACCAACTTTTAGTTTTATTGATCTTTGCTATTGTTTTCTTTGTTTCTATTTCATTTATTTCTGCTCTGATCTTTATGATTTCTTTCCTTCTGCTAACTTTGGGTTTTGTTTGTTCTTCTTTCTCTAGTTTCTTTAAGTGTAAGGTTAGATTGTTTACTTGAGCTTTTTCTTGTTTCTTTAGGTAGGCTTGTATAGCTATAAACTTCCCTCTTAGAACTGCTTTTGCTGCATCCCATAGGTTTTGGGTCGTCGTGTTTTCATTGTCATTTGTCTCTAGGTATTTTTTGATTTCCTCTTTGATTTCTTCAGTGATCTCTTGGTTATTTAGTAACGTATTGTTTAGCCTCCATGTGTTTGTCCTTTTTACGTTTTTTTCCCTGTAATTCATTTCTAATCTCATAGCGTTGTGGTCAGAAAAGATGCTTGATATGATTTCAATTTTCTTAAATTTACTGAGGCTTGATTTGTGACCCAAGGTGTGATCTATCTTGGAGAATGTTCCGTGCGCACTTGAGAAGAACGTGTAATCTGCTGTTTTTGGATGGAATGTCCGATATATATCAATTAAATCTATCTGGTCTATTGTGTCATTTAAAGCTTCTGTTTCCTTATTTATTTTCATTTTGGATGATCTGTCCATTGGTGTAAGTGAGGTGTTAAAGTCCCCCACTATTATTGTGTTACTGTCGATTTCCTCTTTTATAGCTGTTAGCAGTTGCCTTATGTATTGAGGTGCTCCTATGTTGGGTGCATATATATTTATAATTGTTATATCTTCTTCTTGGATTGATCCCTGGATCATTATGTAGTGTCCTTCCTTGTCTCTTGTAACATTCTTTAATTTAAAGTCTATTTTATCTGATATGAGTATAGCTACTCCAGCTTTCTTTTGATTTCCATTTGCATGGAATATCTTTTTCCATCCCATCACTTTCAGTCTGTATGTGTCCCTAGGTCTAAAGTGGGTCTCTTGTAGACAGCATATATATGGGTCTTGTTTTTGTATCCATTCAGCCAGTCTATGTCTTTTGGTTGGGGCATTTAATCCATTCACGTTTAAGGTAATTATCGATATGTATGTTCCTATGACCATTTTCTTAATTGTTTTGTGTTTGTTTTTGTAGGTCCTTTTCTTCTCTTGTGTTTCCCACTTAGAGAAGTTCCTTTAGCATTTGTTGTAGAGCTGGTTTGGTGGTGCTGAATTCTCTTAGCTTTTGCTTGTCTGTAAAGCTTTTGATTTCTCCATCAAATCTAAATGAGATCCTTGCCGGGTAGAGTAATCTTGGTTGTAGGTTCTTCCCTTTCATCACTTTAAGTATATCATGCCACTCCCTTCTGGCTTGCAGAGTTTCTGCTGAGAAATCAGCTGTTAACCTTATGGGAGTTCCCTTGTATGTTATTTGTCGTTTTTCCCTTGCTGCTTTCAATAATTTTTCTTTGTCTTTAATTTTTGCCACTTTGATTACTATGTGTCTCGGCGTGTTTCTCCTTGGGTTTATCCTGTATGGGACTCTCTGCGCTTCCTGGACTTGGGTGGCTATTTCCTTTCCCATGTTAGGGAAGTTTTCGACTATAATCTCTTCAAATATTTTCTCTGGTCCTTTCTCTCTCTCTTCTCCTTCTGGGACCCCTATAATGCGAATGTTGTTGCGTTTAATGTTATCCCAGAGGTCTCTTAGGCTGTCTTCATTTCTTTTCATTCTTTTTTCTTTAGTCTGTTCCGCAGCAGTGAATTCCATCATTCTGTCTTCCAGGTCACTTATCCGTTCTTCTGCCTCAGTTATTCTGCTATTGATTCCTTCTAGTGTAGTTTTCATTTCAGTTATTGTATTGGTCATCTCTGTTTGTTTGTTCTTTAATTCTTCTAGGTCTTTGTTAATCATTTCTTGCATCTTCTCAATCTTTGCCTCCATTCTTATTCCAAGGTCCTGGATCATCTTCACTATCATTATTCTGAATTCTTTTTCTGGAAGGTTGCCTATCTCCACTTCATTTAGTTGTTTTTCTGGGGTTTTTTCTTGTTCCTTCATCTGGTACATAGCCCTCTGCCTTTTCATCTTCTCTATCTTTCTGTAACTGTGGTTTTTTTCGACACAGTCTTTTAAAACAGTAATTCTGAAAGTTTTTGGCCTTAAGATCCTTTTATTTATTTATTTATTTGTTATTTTTTTATGATCCAGATAGACAATACTTTTACACTTTTAAAAATTATTGAGAATTCCAAGATACTTTTGTTTAAGTAGGTTGTATCTACTGATGTTTACTGTATTGGAAAATAATAAAAATTTAAAATACAACCACACACAATCATACATTCTATTAGCCATTAGAGCTATGATGTTATCACATATCTTGTCTCTGGAAAACTCCACTGTACACTTAAAACAGAATGAGAACGGAAATAACGTTTGCTGTTATTGTGAAAATAGTTTTGGCCTCTTGGACCCCTTGAACAGTTGGGTCTTGGGACTCCAGGGATCCTTAGGTGACACTTGAGAACCACTGTTTTAAACCATTTACAGAGCTCATGGATGTGAAATGATAAAGGGGCCCTTGTGATGAAACAGGCTTTAAAGTTTCACTTTTACATTTCTTGCTTTTTTCTTTGATTGGTCTTTTTTTTTTTTAGGTTTTTTTTTTTTTCTTTATACAGCAGGTTCTTATTAGTCATCAATTTTATACACATCAGTGTATACATGTCAATCCCAATCGCCCAATTCATCACACCACCATCCCCAACCCCCCACGACTTTCCCCCCTTGGTGTCCATACGTTTGTTCTCTACATCTGTCTCAATTTCTGCCCTGCAAACTGGTTCATCTGTACCATTTTTCTAGGTTCCACATATATGAGTTAATGAGTTAATATACGATATTTGTTTTTCTCTTTCTGACTTACTTCACTCTGTATGACAGTCTCTAGATCCATCCACGTCTCAACAAATGACCCAATTTTGTTCCTTTTTATGGCTGAGTAATATTCCATCATATGGAATATTATGTACCACATAATATGTATGTACATGTATGTACCACTTACATGTATGTATCATATGGTATATGTATGTACCACATCTTCTTTATCCATTCATCTGTCGATGGGCATTTAGGTTGCTTCCATGACCTGGCTATTGTAAATAGTGCTGCAATGAACATTGGGGTGCATGTGTCTTTTTGAATTATGGTTTTCTCTGGGTATATGCCCAGTAGTGGAATTGCTGGATCATATGGTAATTCTATTTTTAGTTTTTTAAGGAACATCCATCCTGTTCTCCATAGTGGCTGTATCAATTTACATTCCCACCAACAGTGCAAGAGGGTTCCCTTTTCTCCACATCCTCTCCAGCATTTGTTGTTTATAGATTTTCTGATGAAGCCCATTGTAACTGGTGTGAGGTGATACCTCATTGTAGTTTTGATTTGCATTTCTCTAATAATTAGTGATGTTGAGCAGCTTTTCATGTGCTTCTTGGTCATCTGTATGTCTTCTTTGGAGAAATGTCTATTTAGGTCTTCTGCCTATTCTTGGATTGGGTTGTTTGTTTTTTTAATATTGAGCTGCATGAGCTGTTTATATATTTTGGAGATTAATCCTTTGTCCGTTGATTCATTTACAAATATTTTCTCCCATTCTAAGGGTTGTCTTTTCATCTTGTTTATGGTTTCCTTTGCTGTGCAAAAACTTTTAAGTTTCATTAGGTCCCATTTGTTTATTTTTGTTTTCATTTCCATTACTCTAGGAGGTGGATCAAAAAAGATCTTGCTGTGATTTATGTCAGAGAGAGTTCTTCCTATGTTTTCCTCTAAGAGTTTTGTAGTGTCTGGTCTTACATTTAGGTCTCTAATCCATTTTGAGTTTATTTTTGTGTATGGTATTAGGGAGTGTTCTAATTTCATTCTTTCACATGTAGCTGTCCAGTTTTCCGAGCACCACTTATTGAAGAGACTGTCTTTTCTCCATTGTATATCCTTGCCTCCTTTGTCATAGATTAGTTGACCATAGGTGCGTGGGTTTACCTCTGAGCTTTCTATCTTGTTCCATTGATCTATGTTTCTGTTTTTGTGCCAGTACCATATTGTCTTGATTACTGTAGCTTTGTAGTATAGCCTGAAGTCAGGGAGTCTGATTGCTCCAGCTCCGTATTTTTCCCTCAAGACTGCTTTGACTATTCGGGGTCTTTTGTGTCTCCATACAAATTTTAAGACTTTTTGTTCTAGTTCGTAAAAAATGCAATTGGTAATTTGATAGGGATTGCATTGAATCTGTAGATTACTTTGGGTCGTATAGTTATTTTCACAATATTGATTCTTCCAATCCAAGAACATGGTGTATCTCTCCATCTGTTGGTATCATCTTTAATTTCTTTCATCAGTGTCTTATAGTTTTCTGCATACAGGTCTTTTTTCTCCCTAGGTAGGTTTATTCCTAGGTATTTTATTCTTTTTGTTGCAATGGTAAATGGGTGTGTTTCCTTAATTTCTCTTTCAGATTTTTCATCATTAGTGTATAAGAATGCAAGAGATTTCTGTGCATTAATTTTGTATCCTGCAACTTTACCAAATTCATTGTTGATTAGCTCTAGTAATTTTCTGGTGGCAGTTTTAGGGTTCTCTATGTATAGTATCATGTCATCTGCAAACAGTGACAGTTTTACTTCTTCTTTGCAATTTGTATTCCTTTTATTTCTTTTTCTTCTCTGATTGCCGTGGCTAGGACTTCCAAAACTATGTTGAATAATAGTGGTGAGAGCGGACATCCTTGTCTTGTTCCTGATCTTAGAGGAAATGCTTTCAGTTTTTCACCATTGAGAATGATGTTTGCTGTGATTTTGTCGTATATGGCCTTTATTATTTGAGGTAGGTTCCCTCTATGCCCAGTTTCTGGAGAGTTTTTGTCATAAATCGGTGTTGAATTTTGTCAAAAGCTTTTTCTGCATCTATTGAGATGATCATATGGTTTTTATTCAATTTGTTAATATGGTGTATCACATTGGTTGATTTGCGTATATTGAAGAATCCTTGCATCCCTGGGATAAATCCCACTTGATCATGGTGTATGATCCTTTTAATGTGTTGTTGGATTCTGTTTGCTAGTATTTTGTTGAGGATTTTTGCATCTATATTCGTCAGTGATATTGGTCTGTAATTTTCTTTTTTTGTAGTATCTTTGTCTGGTTTTGGTATCAGGGTGATGGTGGCCTCATAGAATGAGTTTGGATGTGTTCCTTCCTCTACAATTTTTTGGAAGAGTTTGAGAAGGATGGGTGTTAGCTCTTCTCTAAATTTTTGATAGAATTCACCTGTGAAGCCATCTGGTCCTGGACTTTTGTTTGTTGGAAGATTTTTAATCACAGTTTCAATTTCATTACTTGTGATTGGTCTGTTCATATTTTCTGTTTCTTCGTGGTTCAGTCTTGGAAGGTTATACCTTTCTAAGAATTTGTCCATTTCTTCCAGGTTTTCCATTTTATTGGCATAGAGTTGCTTGTAGTAGTCTCTTAGGATGGTTTGTATTTCTGCAGTGTCTGTTGTGACTTCTCCTTTTTCATTTCTAATTTTATTGATTTTGAGTCCTCTCCCTCTTTTTCTTGATGAGTCTGGCTAATGGTTTATCAATTTTGTTTATCTTCTCAAAGAACCAGCTTTTAGTTTTATTGATCTTTGCTATTGTTTTCTTTGT
Organism: Balaenoptera ricei; assembly: GCF_028023285.1. NCBI lineage: Eukaryota > Metazoa > Chordata > Mammalia > Artiodactyla > Balaenopteridae > Balaenoptera > Balaenoptera ricei. The sequence goes on from NC_082640.1 coordinate 19,510,727, forward strand.
TTCTGTTTCATTTATTTCTGCTCTGATCTTTATGATTTCTTTCCTTCTGCTAGCTTTGGGTTTTGTTTGTTCTCCTTTCTCTAGTTCCTTTAGGTGTAAGGTTAGATTATTTATTTGAGATTTTTCTTCTTTCTTGAGGTAGGCTTGTATAGCTATAAACTTCCCTCTTAGGACTGCTTTTGCTGCATCCCATAGGTTTTGGATTGTTGTGTTTTCATTGTCATTTGTCTCTAGGTATTTTTGGATTTCCTCTTTGATTTCTTCAGTGATCTCTTGGTTATTTAGTAACGTAGTGTTTAACCTCCATGTGTTTGTGTTTTTTACGCTTTTCCCCTGTAATTCATTTGTAATCTCATAGCATTGTGGTCAGAAAAGATGCTTGATATGATTTCAATTTTCTTAAATTTACTGAGGCTTGATTTATGACCCAAGATGTGATCTATCCTGGAGAGTGTTCCGTGCGCACTTGAGGAGAAAGTGTAATCTGCTGTTTTTGGATGGAATGTCCTATAAATATCAATTAAATCTATCTGGTCTATTGTGTCATTTAAAGCTTCTGTTTCCTTATTTATTTTCATTTTGGATGATCTGTCCATTGGTGTAAGTGAGGTGTTAAAGTCCCCCACTATTATTGTGTTACTGTCGATTTCCTCTTTTATAGCTGTTAGCAGTTGCCTTATGTATTGAGGTGCTCCTATGTTGGGTGCATATATATTTATAATTGGTTTATCTTCTTCCTGGATTGATCCCTTGATCATTATATAGTGTCCTTCTTTGTCTCTTGTAACGTTCTTTATTTTAAAGTCTATTTTATCTGATATGAGTATTGCTACTCCAGCTTTCTTTTGCTTTCCATTTGCATGGAATATCTTTTTCCATCCCCTAACTTTCAGTCTGTATGTGTCCCTAGGTCTGAAGTGGGTCTCTTGTAGACAGCATATATATGGGTCTTGTTTTTGTATCCATTCAGCAAACCTGTGTCTTTTGGTTGGAGCATTTAATCCATGCACATTTAAGGTAATTATCAATATGTATGTTCCTATGACCATTTTCTTAATTCTTTTGGGTTTGTTTTTGTAGGTGCTTTTCTTTTCTTGTGTTTCCCACTTAGAGAAGTTTCTTTAGCATTTGTTGTAGAGCTGGTTTGGTGGTGCTGAATTCTCTTTGCTTTTGCTTGTCTGTAAAGCTTTTGATTTCGCCATGGAATCTGAATGAGATCCTTGCCGGGTAGAGTCATCTTGGTTGTAGGTTCTTCCCTTTCATCACTTTAAGTGTATCATGCCACTCCCTTCTGGCTTGTAGAGTTTCTGCTGAGAAATCAGCTGTTAACCTTATGGGAGTTTCCTTGTATGTTATTTGTCGTTTTTCCCTTGCTGCTTTCAGTAATTTTTCTTTGTCTTTAATTTTTGCCAGTTTGATTACTCTGTGACTTGGCATGTTTCTCCTTGAATTTATCCTGTATGGGACTCGCTGAGCTTCCTGGACTTGGGTAGCTATTTCCTTTCCCATGTTAGGGAAGTTTTTGACTATAATCTCTTCAAATATTTCCTCGGGTCCTTTCTCTCTCTCTTCTCCTTTTGGGACCCCTATAATGTGAATGTTGTTGCATTTAATGTTTTCTCAGAGGTCTCTTAGGCTGTCTTCATTTCTTTTCATTCTTTTTTCTTTATTCTCTGCTGCAGCAGTGAATCCCACCATTCCGTTTTACAGGTCACTTATCTGTTCTTCTGCCTCAGTTATTCTGGTATTGATTCCTTCTAGTGTAGTTTTCATTTCAGTTATTGTATTGTTCATCTCTGTTTGCTTGTTCTTTAACTCTTCTAGGTCTTTGTTAAACATTTCTTGCATCTTCTCTATCTTTGCCTCCATTGTTTTTCCAAGGTCCTGGATCATCTTCACTATCATTATTCTGAATTCTTTTTCTGGAAGATTGCCTGTCTCCACTTCATTTAGTTGTTTTTCTGGGGTTTTATCTTGTTCCTTCATCTGGTACATAGCCCTCTGCCTTTTCATCTTGTCTGTCTTTCTGTGAATGTGGCTTTTGTTCCACAGGCTGCAAGATTGTAGTTCTTCTTGCTTCTGCTGTCTGCCCTCTGGTGGATGAGGGTATCTAAGAGGCTTGTGCAAGTTTCCTGATGGGAGGGACTGGTGGTCAGTAGAGCTGACTGTTGCTCTGGTGGGCGGAGCTCAGTACAACTTTAATCCGCTTGACTGCTGATGGGTGGGGCTGGGTTCCCCCCCTGTTGGTTGTTTGGCCTGAGGCAACCCAACAGTGGAGGCTACCTGGGCTCTTTGGTAGGGCTAATGGCAGACTCTGGGAGGGCTCACGCCAAGGAGTACTTCCCAGAACTTCTCCTGCCAGTGTCCTTGTCCCCATGGTGAGCCACAGCCACCCCCCGCCTCTGCAGGAGACCGTCCCCCGCCTCTGCAGGAGACCGTCCAACAGTAGCAGGTAGGTCTAGTTCAGTCTCCCCTGGGTTCATTGCTCCTTCCCCTGGGTCCCGATGTGCACAGTACTTTGTGTGTGCCCTCCAAGAGTGGAGTCTCTGTTTCCCCCAGTCCTGTCGAAGTCCTGCAATCAAATCCCACTAGGCTTCAAAGTCTGATTCTCTAGGAACTCCTCCTGCCATTGCCGGACCCCCAAGTTGGGAAGCCTGACATGGGGCTCAGAACCTTCACTCCAGTGGGTGGACTTCTGTGGTATAAGTGTTCTCCAGTCTATGAGTCACCCACCCAGCAGTTATGGGATTTGATTTTGCTGTGAATGGGCCCCTCCTACCATCTCATTGTGGCTTCTCCTTTGTCTTCGGATGTGGGGTATCTTATTTGGTGAGTTCCAGTGTCTTCCTGTCGATGATTGTCCAGCACCTTGCTGTGATTCTGGTGTTCTCACAAGAGGGAGTGAGAGCATGTCCTTCTACTCCACCATCTTGGTTCAGCTCTGATTTGTCTTAAGAAATTTAAATCTGACAATTTTAGTTGTTTTTAAAAAAAGAAAAATATTTTTGTTATGTATTCATTTCCTGTCTCATGGTACTGTATGCTCTTTGGATCTATTGTGGACCTAGACTTATCCTATTTTTACCTGGAAACAATTAGTCACTCAAGGCTATCATTTCTTATGTAAGTTTATGATATTTATCCAAGGCTTCTAAAATGAGTTCTGAAGATATTGGTACATTGAGGAAAGACCATCTCATTGTAATTAAAGTAGTACCATTCATTAAAAGATTTTTTAAAACCCATGTCTCTGGAACACACAATACTGTCATGCATATTTAAACATAAAATAAATGGTTAGACATAATTTTGTTAATGAAAAAATTCATATGTTGAAGAAACTTAATTATTAATAAAGCTCTTATGGTATACAGAATATGTAATAGAGATTGATGGGTGAATCAAAGTAAGTAATACTAGAAAATTAAAAAGTAGAAAAAATGAGAGACAATAGTTAACGTATCTATATGAATGGCAATGACGTGTAAGATACAATAAGCCATGAAGGAGTAGTGTGTTTGGGGGGAGAGGAGGACATGGGACTGCTTCTCTGAAGAAAGAATTTGTTCAGGTTAGTCAAATTTGTATTAGTATTCACATTCTAATAAACGGAAACTTTGTTTTCAGATTTTTCAGATTGGGATTCTGCTAGTTTGACGCTCAATAATGAGACTTGTCAAAGAGCCGGGCATTTGAAAGTTGATGATAAATATCCATTTGTGTCACAATCAATGACCAAAAATCAGTCAGCATCCACAGAATTTGGACAGATGACCTTAATAGATAAAGAAAAGATTAATATTGGAGCGGTGTTTCTGTTAGGGAATTACACGCTCCATGACCTGTGTGAGTCACAACTGCCAGAAAACAGAGAAAGCAAACAAGGTAATAAATAGGCACAGAGCACTCAACCGTAGGCCACCTCGGCATGGCTTCACCATAATCCTGATGTTTCCAAAATCATTTTGTGGCAAAATCTGCTTTGTGTTTACTCCGTTTATTTAACCTGCAGCTAAACGTCTTTTAGCAAGACGTTTGCATTCTTCCTCTGACCAAAGCAACATAATAAATAACAAAGAGAATTAGGAGAGAGAATAAGTTCGTTAGGCTAGTATTTAGCATACACCTGAGAGTGGGTAGCAGGATTATATTTAGAACTTTGCGACTAGTTGGGAAACCTAGGTAGACATCTCAAGATTCCCTTCTCAAAATGTAGTTTCTTAGCTTTATTTTTGTTTATCTCTGAATTCATTAGTATTAGTTATAACTATATTCAGTGTAACTAAAAAAGCACCTCCAAAACCAAATACTAAACTATTTCTTGTATTTTCTATGAGTTTATATATTTTAGAATTGGCTTTCCCAACGGTAATGGGCATCATTGGGGATTGCTACATAGTCCCTCCTTCTTAGCTGTGTCCACATAGTATATCAACTTATTATTTTTAATGAATTAATAGTTCACAAGGGATATTGGTTTTACGGAGTGCTGATCATTTAAAAAGAGTATACGGAAAATCAATTCTAACTCTACTAGGATGCCCAGTCTATTGATTAACCACATCTAATATATGTTCTACATAAATACCAATTAATTTAGTGCCCTGAATCAGTCATATGATCAGGGCTATAGTAATAAATCATACACTGTTTTCTTTTTTTCAGTCCTATAGTTTTATCTTCTTGTCTTTCCTTACCTGTAGAATTAATGTTATATTTACAAAAGGTTCTCAGTTATCTCCTGGAGTAGTGACTACAAGCTATAAACTCAAAGTTTTTTTTATCTATACAAGTGACTTGTTTGCTCTCATTTCTCCATGAGCTTGGTAGGTCCAAGAAGCACGAATTCAAACGAAACACCTACACGAGCCCCCTCAACACAGGAAGATATGAAACAGGAAAACCGGAAACTAAATACAAGCAACTTAAAACAGTTCATGCAGATCATTTCTCTTCTCAGTTGATACCTTTTATAAAGTAATAAGCAGAGTCTAGTTCTTGAGGGACCCAGGATTCGTGCATTTATTTATTTAATAAAGATGTATTCTATGCTGGGTCCTGGTAATTTTATATCCTAAATATTTCTGGAAACAGTCCCTCAGTGTAGGCCTGCATCATCTTTTTTTTGCATTATAATGCCATCAAATTCATCTCCCTCTATTTATTTGTATGGCCTTCAAATTCTTCCCTCCCGCAGCATTTAGAGTGATCTATCTCAAATGCACCAGTGATCGTGAACCACTCTTTAAAGCATATTTTTGTCCAGCCATCTTAGAATGACATGAGGCTTTCATAATCTAACTTCTACCTGACTCTCCCTCTCTAGCCCTTTTTTCTGTCCTTTGCTCTGGAATTCTGAACTGCTGGTGATGCTCTCTTACCTATCCCTGTATTTTAGACAAATATTCACCCTGTTTTATGTATGCTTCTCTCCCTGTCTTGCTACAGCTTTCCATGCTCTCTCCCTTTCCTGCCCTCTATTCCCTTGAATCTGACTGACCTCACTGTGTAAGTCTCAGCTCAGGCATTATCTCTAGAAAAGCCATCCCTGACACCTTTTATCTACATTCTTCTTTAAACTGCAATGTTTAGTACTGAGCAGGAACTCAATAAATAATTATTGAGTAAAAAAAGACTTTATACAAAGATGATTTCAAGAACTTGTCCTCTACAGTCTAGGAGCAAAGAGGATAGACGTGAAGAAATAATTTACAGTTCAGGTGATAAAGATACACTAGAAAAATCTATAAAGTACTAAGGTAGCTACTAGGAAAGAGATACCTATTTGGGGAAAGAGAGCTGTAATCAAGGAGGACTTCACAAAGCAGGCTGAGTCTTAAAAGATGAAAAGAAATTTGTCAGAAGAGTAGAGGAAAACATTTCAGATTAAGGAACTGATAAAAGCATGAAAAGTAACAGTAGTTTTGGAAACCATGAATAACGTTGCAGTTGAAGTTTGGGGTGTTGTTAAATAGGTACTATTATGAAGTAGAGAACAGAGTGTATTGGGACTTTATATGTTCTGTATTTTTAAATTTTGTTTGGTTTTTGATTGTTCTGTTCATTGATGTTTGGTGGATGAATTTGTAAATGAATCTTTGAGATGTTTGTGTGCCTGTAACCTGGTGATATCTGGTATTTCCCAGATGGTTTGTTGAAGTTTTAGGTAATTAGAAGTATTTCTTAAAGAAGTAAATATTCAGCTAAAGATTAAGCTTAATTTAAATTGTCATTTGATAAAATTTTTTAAATCTGTTTTTATAAAGATTATGTCTTTTATCTAAGTGTTCTAAGTAGTTAATTTTAACTAAACATATAGATTTGTCAGCAGAACTAGACTTAGAAATAACTTCGGAGGAAGCACAAGAAAGGCTTGATGGAAGTGAAAATAACCACTCACAGGTATGTAAAAATGTAAATGTAAATTTCTGGCTCAATATTGTTTTCTATGCTTTAACAACATAACAGAGTTCAAATGAAATTACCTTTCAAAATTAACCTCTTAGAATCGATAGATAATAATTTAATATTTTGTTTTTATAGTGCTTTAATTACAAAGCTTAAAATATTGTTAGAATCTATTATAATTTATAGTTAAACTTTGTCCTTGGAATTGAGGCAAAAAAATTTCCTGAATATTGTTTGCTTCTTCCTTACATGATAAAGAAGGTGATAATCAAATACTGAATCGTATGATTAAGCAGTTGAAATTATGAACAATATATCAATGATGGTCCGTGAGTTAGAGTCATGGAAGGAGAAATCATTCCCAGCTGTTCAAAATTTGCAGTTTCAAATTGCCAGTCACTAATGCCAAGATTAAAGATTTATTCTGTCTTGTGATCTCTATATAATCGACCTAAGGATCTGCATTGAGGGAGAGAAGGGGTCATACAATCAACCCAATTGCCTATTGAGGAATCAAACCTTCCAGAATTGGACCTTTGTTGTTAGGGTACAAACAATAACTTTCTAATTTATTTCATTTCAGGGTAGGAAACCAGTAAATATTATTAAACAATGTTTTATCCACTTTCATTAGTGGATATTAGAATATAATAAAACTGAATGAAAGCAGGTATTATATCAATGTATAATACTATCATAGTATATAATTTGCATTAAAATTTAGGAATTTGTTCCTCTTTCTGATTGGTGTTAATTGATTTTGGCTCCTAGTAATTTAAGGTTTGTCTATTCTCCAGTTACTAGTCCTTAAAAAAAAATCCTTACGTGCACATAGGGACTCTTTAAGGTAAGGTGAGGTGAAGTATTTTTAAGTAAGGAAGCCTTTGTAACATTAAAAATCATCTCCTAATTCATTTTTGGTAGATTTAACATATACAAATTATTTAGTTCAAACAAACAGTGACAAAATTGGGTTTGTGAGTTCATGTTTTTCTCCTGTTTTAGGCTAAGGCAAGTTATTTTTCACTTCTTAGTTGTAATCCAGTGATTTGTGAGTAGCTAAACATAGATTAAGAAGTTTAACGGTTAAATTTTATCTTCTAATTTTTCTTTGTCCGTACTTGATTACTTAAGGATAAAGTTATTTTACAAACATGTACCCTGACAGAAAAGACATCTGAAAATCAAATCAAGCCAATTAATCTTCCACTTTTGCATCTGCAAAAAATGCCTCAAGAACCAGAAATGAATAAGGAATGTGATAGAGAGGACATATCTGTATGTTCAGGACTTCCTTGTGTGCAAAAGTATGAGGAAATGTGGATCAAACAAGGCAAATTAGAGTGGAAAAATAACTTAAAACTCATCACAAATGAGTTAAAGCAGAAGTTTGGTGAAATTTGTGAAAAATACAAAACTACTGTTTGTCCTGAGGAAGAGCCACTACATGATAACCCTAAAGAAGGAGCAAACATAAAGGAAATACCTTCTAATTTGACATATAATATACCTGACTGTGAGGCAAAAGATGCATTTGGCGTATCTATCTCTCTAGCATTCCAAGCATTTCCTGAACAAAAAGAACCCAATCTTGAAAATGTTTTTCCATCTTATTTAACCTCTGGGTCCTGGGGACATGCTTGCCAGTCATCTTCACAGCTTTATTTAAATGAAAATAAATTAGACTATGAAAGTGATAAACCAGACACTGAACATGTTTTTAACAAAAATGAGATTTTTTATAATGATACAGAAAATAAAAAAGTAAGAGACCCAGTAGTTACATTTGAAGTGCAAGAAGACCAAGAGTTTGATATGCAAATGTTACAAAATATGAACCAAAATACCACTAATTGGAAATTAGACATCAGATGTATACCTCAATCTAGTGATCCCAAAAGACTTTTTGATTTATGGCTTGCCCGCTCCAATGAAATGAAACACATGATTCAAATAAAAAGTGATATTTCTGCTGTTACAAATACTTATAAGAAAACCAAACCAATACAAGACTGGTTCCAGAAGCCATTGCTTGCAGATAATTGCAGTGCTAATAACTATAAAAGCATGGGACCTGAATTAGAAAATGGGAGTTCTTCTCCACTGAATAGTAACAGAACATCCAAAGTGTATCTAAATGAAGAATTACAGCAAGATATGCAAAGGTTTAAGAATGAGATAGGCATGTTACAAGTAGAGTTCCTGGCTTTGGAAAAAGAGAAAATTCGACTTCAAAAAGAGGTAGAGGTTCATTTGCTGCTACTTTGTTCTTTCTCTTTATCAATGATCTGATCCATTCTGATTTTCCACTTATGAATAAAATGGGGTCAGCTAAATAGGTGATTGTGTAGAAATAGATTACTTCTGCCATCTAAATAATAGGAAACTATTTTCATGGTTTTTGTTCCTTAATCAACCTAAGTCTCTCTCTGTCAGTCTTTCATATGGACTGGGAAACTAATTTAGCTACATACCATGTGACCTTCTGAGCCAGAATAAGCACAAAGGAAATTGCTTAAGAAATATAATAAGCTAGGGTTTTGGGGTTTTTTTTAATCTACTGGGTTTTAAATATAAATTACACTTTTATAGTATGGGAAGGAAGCAGTGACTGAAAGAAGGGACATAAACACATATTCCTGCTAAACTAATCTCTTTATTGTGCTTTAGTGTGTGCGATCTTCTCTGTTTTACTCAATCCCTTGGCACTTAGAATTCCAACATGGCCACTTCAAGATATTTTTAATAACAAATACATGTACTCCCACATATTCTTTAATCACCACTCTCAGATGTTTCTGTTGAGTCAGACCTTTACATTATGTTGTTTAATAAAATATGGTAAGTTTTGACATGTATGATTTTATCATATAGGTAGTATAAACCCTCAGCAAAAAAAATTCAGTATTTATCTCCAAAGGAGAAAACTGAGTTTTGACGTGCGGTGAGTTTTTTCTTTCCTTCCAGTAATAGATTTTTTAATTTGTTTGTTTGCTCTTTTGTGTAAGAGGTGCATTGACTGAGTTTTAAAGATAGACAAAAATCTATATTCTCCTTTAAAAGAAAAAGAGATGAGCCCTACCCCCAACTGAGGCATTAAATTACTTTGCCAAAGTCACACTTTTAACTTATCTGATTAATTTGATGAATTCATTTGGTAATTTATCAGATTCAGGGTTACAGAATTGTATCATCTCTTTTGGTGCCATGAAATGCTAGGAAATGCCACTTTAGGGGCTTTGGACAAATCATTGAACCTTTCTTGGTTTTATTCCCGTTATTGGTAAATAGTGAGGCTAAAGTAGATAATTACTTCTATACCCTTTAGCTATAAGATTTCATGGTTATTGAATGTGAAATTGGGAGGCATTACTCATTTTCCAGAATTCCACACTAACTAACAATTCATCAATTTCACTCTACTCCTGTTTTTTGGTAAACTTTGGTTCATATATTTTAGTGAACACCGTCACTTTTTTGATATCCCCAGGATCCAAATGAAAAAAGAATTGTAAAAGGCAGTGGGGGAAGAATAGCTTCAGTGCAGAAAGAAGAATGTTTCCTTTTTGTTACTGAATGCTTCCTTTTTGTTACCAAGGTGTCACATCCTCTAAATTTGGCTGTTTAATGCAAAATCCAGGTGGTACAGACCAAAGAGGACAAATTTTGTGTCTTTGTCTCTTTATTTCTCTATCTCTGCCATCAGACGGGGAAGAGTGGATGTGAATAGCTGCACAACATTAAGAAAGTCCTTTTTGAAATTTTTAAAATTTTATTTCTTTTCCTCAAACAGAAGCAGAATTTACAAAAATTTCAATGACTTGTAATTAAAAAAATTAAAGTAAGCACAAAAATATTTTTATTGCTTAAAACTGGGGCAAACTCTGAGTCAAGTAATTAATGAAAATGAAAAGGTCTTTATAATGAATAAAGTAATAACAATTATATGTAGTGTCAAACTTTCATTAAAGGTTGAAGAAGAAAAGAAGAAGCACAAAAGTAGTGGAATGGAAGTATCAGAAAACATATATGATGCTGATGATAGTGGATTAATTCAACAGAGAAAGAGCAGAAAAACTAATAACCAGCAGTTTCCTACTATGGAGAATGAAGATTCTGATAGGTAAGCCTATGTCAGTATTTAACAATAGATAATTGTTATTTTCCTATAAAACAAGTGCTCATTTGAGCTAGTGTTCATGATTAACAAATTTTATATTTTACTAGGGTTATAGTTATTTTTAATACTCTTTTCCTTTAACCTTAATACTAGAGTTAATTGGTTAACACACCACCGTATTACAGTATTAGAGTATTCTGGATTTGACTGTATACTTACCTTTACCAGTGTGTTGTATATTTAAATATATTTTATGTTACTGATTAGCATCCTTTGATTTCAGCTTGAAGACTCCTTTCAGCATTTCTTGTGAGGCAGGTCTAGTGGTGATGACCTCCCTCAGCTTTGGTTTGTTTGGGAAAGTCTTTATCTCTCCTTCATTTCTGAAAGACAACTTTTCTGGATAGAGTATTCTTGGTTGGCAGTTTTTTTCTTTTAGCACTTTGAATATGTCATCCTACTCTTTTGAAATCCATTGATAGACTTATGGGGGTTCCCTTATAATTTACAAGCCTCTTTACTTTTGCTGCTTTTAAGACTCTCTCTTTGTCTTTGATTTTTGACAGTTTTGTTATAATGTCTCCTGGCGAGGATTTCTTTAAGTTGAGTTTGTTTGGTGACCTATGAGCTTTAGGAACTTGGATATCCAAATCTCTCCCCAGGTTTAGGAAGTTGTCAACCATTTTTTCTTTAAATAAGCTTTCTACCACCTTCTCCCTATCTTCTCTTTCCGGAACTGCAATGATTTATGAATTATTTCTTTTGATGGTATCTGGTAATTCATGTAGGCTTTCTTCCCACTTTTTCATTCTTTTTTTCTTTATTCTCCTCTGATTGGATAATTTCAAAGCTCCTATCTCTTAACTCACAGATTCTTTCTTCTGTTTGATCCATTCTGCTGTCAGTGCTCTTTATTGCATTTTTCCTTTCATTCATTGTATTCTTCAGCTCCAAATTTTCCATTTGGTTCTTTTTTATTATTTCTATCTCTTTGTTAAACTCCTCATCTTGTTTGTGTATTACTTTCCTGATTTTGTTGGATTGTCTTTCTGTGTTTTCTTGTAGCTCACTGAGTTTCCTTAAAACTACTATTTTGAATTCTCTATCAGGTAGATTGCAGATCTCCATGTCTTTGGGATTTGTTACTGGAAAATTATTGTGATCTTTTGGTAGCGTCATGTTTTCTTGATTTTTTTCATGTTACTTGAAGTTTTGCATTGCTGTCTGTGCATTTGAAGTAGCAGTCACCTCTTCCAGTCTTTAATAACTGCCCTCTCCAATGTATCCCAACTTGCATTTTTTTGTTCCAGTGGTATGCTGGCACTTCTCTGCTGGAAACCTGGATTTCCACAAAGGCTCTCTCGTCTGTGGGTGATTATCTAAGACAGTGTTTTCCAGGGGTTCCCTGGACGTTGCTAAGAGTGGCTAGAGCCAGTTCATGGGCCATGCAGGGTCCACAGCTGGGATGTGGTCTGTATGTCTGTTACCACTTGGGTGGGCAGGACTCTTCCCAGGTCCCTTGGTGTATGGTGCTGGATCCTGCAACTCCCACAAGGCCACTTTTGTCCATGAATAGATGCCAAATTGTTGCTGGTGGTGGAGGAATACTATGAGGTACCTATTTTTCAGCCCTGATGCTGACATGACCCCAACATGTGGGTGTTTAAAAGTAAATTTTCCCCCCAAGATATTTCCTTGAGTTCTTCTTTCATGTTATATGTACCTCATGTTATTTTTAAAAATCATGTAAATTAAACATTATTATATATCAAAACAAAACAAAAAAATATAGTAGAAATCTAATTATTACTCCCATGTCTAAGAGTCATTACTTTTAGGTAGTGAACTTCAGCTTTTCAGTGTAGCACTTGAGGTTCTTCAGAATGTCTTTCCAGACTCATCTCTCTGCTTCGTTCCATGTATTTTGTACTTTTCCTTCCAAGTTCCTAGGAAACACCTAGATGCCATGTGCCTAATCTTTGTGCTCACATTCTAATCACCAAGTAGAATGATTTTCTCCCTTTTCTTTTCCTCAAGACCTCCTCTGTTTATTTCACCTCTTCTGTAAAGCTTTCCTATGTTCACTTATAACTTTCATATGTCAACTCTTACATATCACATTGTATCATAATTGTATATCTGTCTTTGAAGCAAGAATTTGTATTTGCTTACATATGGTTGGTACTTCATAATGGTTTTGTGAACTAATAAATGACTTATGATGGGTAAGAGTTGGAATTTTACAAAAATTGGTTTTTTATTCTTTATCAGTAGAATTATTAGAAAACATTGGCTTTTTTATGGATTTTTTAAAGTAGCGGTCCTGGCGTGCATATGAAGGAAGTAAAGAAAAATGAAAATGAAAAATGGACATCAAAAGAATGTGTGATTACACCAATGTTTGAGAAGAATGATTCACTGATTGGTGGTCTGCTACACATGAATGATGACAGCAGTTTAAGTGGAGTAGATCAGGATGATGGCAGGTAAAATCTACAAATTCTTTATTTTTAGGTCAAGAAATATTAGCACTGAATACTTTTTCTGGAAATAGAACAGCATAATATAGTGTACAGGCCACGACATGGAATTCTCAACTATACCAGACTAACGCTGCTGAAAGTTTAAGATGAGGACGAGTGGCTTTGACCAGAAGTAGTTTCAATAAATACTCCCCATGGAAGCTGGACTGTAGTGAATAAGTGTAAACGGCTCCTTAGGGAATATTTACTGGGAAAGGCAATAGAGAACTGGATGGTAACTGAAGAGGAATGTGGAGTTCAAGGGAGTTTCCTTTCTCTTTTTATGTTAAGATGGGAGTTTTTAGAGTATGTTTGTATGCTGTTGGAAATGAGCCAGTAGAGGATGCGTTTATTCAGTTTAATCTTGTTTGCATGTCCAATATTAGAAAGCTTATTGATTGTATTACATTATCTTTAAAATATTATAGTAAAGTAAATGTACATAATACTTCTATTCACATATAGTTTTATGGTAAGGGCTTGTTCATTGATTTTGAAGTGTAATATTCTTATATAATTGAATATGCAGATGATTACTTAAAAGTTATTCTATCATACATAGATTTTTAAAAATTATATAATCATAAATTTACAAACATTTAGGCCATACTGAATAGGATTTAATCATTCCTTGATAATTCTAGATGACAGTATCATCATGAGTGGCTATGGTTTTGTAAGGTACTCTAAAACAGATTATGTTAACTTCACAGTGGTTTAGATTCCAGGGAAAAGGGTAAGATTTTGTTTATATTCGATAGGAAAAAAAACTAGTAACAATCTATCACAGATTATTACTTTTGGATTATAAAGTTCTAAATTACAAAAGTCATGCTTCCTGTACCAAAAGTGTCATTAACACGTATTGTGCGCTCAGTAAGTATATGTTGAATGCATGAATAAACAGCTGAATGGGTGAATGAATGCCTGTTGATGAATTTCTTTACAAAAAGCAAATCTTTATTGAAAATAGAATTCCAATATTGCCTAGGTCTAAAGTCTTTTTATTTTTAAAAAATGTCTAAGATTCAGAAATTATTATTTATAGTTATAACTAGACATGGAATAATAATACAGATTCGTTTGCTATCATATTACTTAAAAACACCTGAAAATAAATATTACCTTCTCATCATATTGTGAAACACAAGTGTTGAAGCCAGATTTCCTGGGTTTGAATTCTGGGTCTGCTGCTAATCTGCTGTATGGGCTTGGGCAAGTTACTTAGCCTTTCTGTGCTCCATTTCTTCCTGTGTAAAGGACCTAATGTATTACCTCTCTCCCAGAATTGTTGTGAGGATTAAAATGCCTTTAAGACATGTAAGGTGCTTATAATAATGCATAGCAGTTACATAGTAAGTCCTCAAAAAGCTAATATCATGATTATTAAAAAAGGGTTTCTTTCATATAAGGACTTAATACTTTCCAAATAGGTTTTAGTGCCATAAAATTAATTTTTATTGAAAATGACACTAACAAAAAACCCTGATATATTTCTTCCTATCAAATAATGCAGGTAACATTATGTTTTTTCCTTTTCCTTTGATTGTCAGCTTGATCTAATTTAATGCTTTGTTAATATTATTATGGTATATTTTCTTTGTCCTTTAATGTTACTCTTTCTATTTATTGTTTAATCTCTTTTATAGAAAATTAATTACCAATGCAAAGATTTTATGTAAAAAAACAATAGATTTAGGTATTCTTTGTATTCTAAGTATTTAATATTTGCCTGAAAAGAATCATTTGTTTTTTTAGGGCTGCAAAGGAAACATCTAACGAAAAGAACAAGGTATAGTAAAAAATTAATTATAAAAAATATTATCCTGTAGTAAAAAATTACTTTGTAAAAGGTATAGTGGAAAAATAGAAAATCTTCCTTTGTTGTAGAGACATTTACTTTGAAAAAATAATTTAGAAACACTGTTGATAAAGTTATCCCTTTGATAAAAATCTGTTCTTTTAAGAAGTATCTGTGTTTTTGCTTTAATAAAGAGATATTTATCACCTCTGTACACTTAGTATATTTTATAAATATTTTGGGGACATCGTGAAATAGTATTTTTTATTTGTAGGTCAAAGAGCAAATTAATTCTATGGATGACCTTGATGACTTAACTCAGTCATCTGAAACAGCTTTTGAGGATTGCCAGATGCTTTACTCTAATTATAAGAATTCCATGTTGCTAATTGAACAACTTGGCATGGACTGTAAAGGTAGGACCATGGCATAAATATAAAGCCTTTTTGTGTATACTGTTGTAATATTTGGTAGAATTCACCAGTGTAGCCATTTGGGCCTGGAATTTTCTTTGTGGGAAGGTCTTTAACAAGGACTTTAGTTTCTTTTTTAGATATAGGACTATTTAGTTTATTTGTTCTTTCTTGATTGAGCTTTGGTAATTTCCCTCTTTCAAGGAATTTACCCACTTAATCTGAGTTGTCAAATTTATTTACATAATGTTCATAATATTACTCTGTTAGTCTTTTAATATCTATAGAATCTGTAGTAATTTCTCATTACTCATTTCTGTGAAATTAGTAATTTGTGCCTTCTCTCTCTTTTTTTTTTTTTCATTATCAGCCTGGCTAGAGGTTTATCACTTTTATTCATCTTCTGAACATATTTGGTTTCACTGATTTTTAAAAAAATTTATTTATTTATTTATTTATTTTTGGCTGTGTTAGGTCTTCGTTGCTGTGCGCAGGCTTTCTCTAGTTGAGGCGAGTGGGGGCTACTCTTCGTTCAGTGTGTGGGCTTCTCATTGCTGTGGCTTCTCTTATTGTGGAGCACGGGTTCTAGGTGCATGGGCTTCAGTAGTTGTGGCATGCGGACTCAGTAGTTGTGGCTTGCGGGCGCTAGAATGCAGGCTCAGTAGTTTTGGCACACAGGCTTAATTGCTCTGCAACATGTGGGATCTTCCCGGACCAGGGATCAAACCCGTGTCCCTTGCATTGGCAGGTGGATTCTTAACTATTGTGCCACCAGGGGAGTCCCTCATTGATTTTTCCATGTCTTTTTTGTTTCGTTTGTTTTGTTTTTTTCTCATTGATTTTTTTCTTCGATGTTTTTTATTTCCTTTCTTCTGCTTGCTTTGGGTTTACTTTGCTCTTTTTTAAAAAATATTTATTTTATTTTATTTTATTTTTGGCTGCGTTGGGTCTTAGTTGTGGCACACGAGATCTTTCGTTGCAGCGTGTGGGCTTCTCTCTCTAGTTGTGGTGTGTGGGCTTAGTATTTGTGACACTCCAAATGGGGTGTGGGCTCCAGCGTGTGTGGGCTCTGTAGTTGCGGCATGCTGACTCTCTAGTTGTGGCTTGCGTGTTCAGTAGTTGCAGCGGGCGGGCTTAGTTGCCCCACTGCATGTGGGGTTTTAGTTCCCCGACCAGGGATCAAACCTGCATCCCCTGGATTGGAAGGCAGATCCTTAACCACTGAACCATTGGGGAAGTCCCCTAATTTGCTCTTTTTCTGGATTTTTATGTTGGAAGCCAAGGTCATTGATTTGAGACCTTCTTTTCTAATATAGACATGCAATGCTATAAATTTTCATGCAAGTAAGCAGCATTCTACAAATTGTAATATATTATGTTTTCATTTTCATTCAGTTCAAAATACTTTGTAATTCCTCTTTTCATTACCTCTTTAATCCAAGGGTTATTTAGATGTGTGTTATTTAGTTTTCAAATATTGGAGTATTTTCCAGAAATATTTTTGTTCTTGATTTCCAATTTGATTGCTTTGTGGTCAGAGAACATACTTTGTATGGCTTAAATCCTTTTGACTTACTCCTTTATTTTATAAGCCAGAATATAGTCTTTTTTTGGTAAGTATTCCATGGCTACTTGAAAAGAATGGTGGTGTTCAAGTCTACAGTATCCTTGCTGATTTTCTGCCTGCTCTTTCTGTCACTTATTCATTGAGGGGTATTGAAATCTCAGACTGTAATTGTGGATTTGTCTATTTTTCTTTGCATTTCTCTCAAGTTTTGCTTTATATATTTTGAAGTTATTAGGCGCATAAACGTTTAGGGTTGTTATGCTTCTTATTTTATTTTATTTTTTTAAATTGAACCATCTTTTTCCCTTTATTTATTTATTTTTATTTATTATTTTATGGCTGTGTTGGGTCTTCGTTTCTGTGCGAGGGCTTTCTCTAGTTGCGGCAAGTGGGGGCCACTCTTCATCGCGGTGCGCGGGCCTCTCACTATCGCGGCCTCTCTTGTTGCGGAGCGCAGGCTCCAGACGCGCAGGCTCAGTAGTTGTGGCTCACGGGCCCAGTTGCTCCGCGGCATGTGGGATCTTCCCAGACCAGGGCTCGAACCCATGTCCCCTGCATTAGCAGGCAGATTCTCAACCAATGCGCCACCAGGGAAGCCCTGTTATGCTTCTTATTAATTGACACTCTTATCATTATGAAATGACCTTGTTTATTGCTGGTAATGTTTTTTGCTCTGAAGTCTACTTTGTTTGGTATTAATATAGCCACTCTAGCTTAGCTTTGTTTTGTCACATGTTAGTTTGGTATATCTTATTTCTTACCTTATTACAAATTTATGTCTGTATGTTTAAAGTGCATTTCTTATAGGTGGCATACAGTTTGGTCTTGCTTTTTGATCCAGTCTGACAATCTGCTTTTTTTAAAAAAAATTAATTAATTAATTTATTTATTTTTGGCTGCATTGGGTCTTCATTGCTGTGCACGGGCTTTCTCCAGTTGCGGCAAGTGGGGGCTACTCTTCGTTGTGGTGCGCAGGCTTCTCATTGCGGTGGCTTCTCTTGCTGTGGAGCACAGGCTGTAGGCCCATGGGCTTCAGTAATTGTGGCACGTGGGCTCAGTAGTTGTGGCGCACGGGTTTAGTTGCTCCATGACATGTGGGAGGACCAGGGCTCGAACCTGTGTCCCTGCATTGGCAGGTGGATTCTTGACCACTGCGCCACCAGTGAAGTCCCTGACAATCTGCTTTTTAATTGAGGTTTTCAGACCATTTTCACTTAATGTGATTATTGATATAGTAGGTTTGAATCTGTCATTATGCTGTTTGATTTCTGTTTGTCCCATCTGTTCTTTGTTCCCCTTTTCTTTTTCTGCCGTCTTTTAGATTAATCGAGTAATTTTTATGGTGTAGTTTTATTTCTTTTTTGTTTTTTTGGTTTATTAACTGTAACTCTTTTGTTTCGCTATTTTAGTAGTTGCTTTAGGGTTTACAGTGTTTTACTTAGGGTTATCACAGTCCACCTTCAAGTAATATTGTACCACATCATATATAGGGTAAGAATATTACAAAAGAGTTTACTTCCACTTCTTCTCTCCTTGCCAGATCCTCCTGGATCTGTGGGATTGTAGTTTTCATTAAGTTTAGAAAGTTGTTGGCCATTCTTTTCTTCAAATATTTTTTTTCTATCTCTTTCCTCCACCTCTTTAGGGCATTGTATATTTAGCCACTTGAATTCCTGGTCAGGGAATTAATTAAGATCCCTCACGCTGTGCGGCATGGCCAAAAAAAAAAAAATGTATTTGTTCAATGTATGGATGAGTGAAGGTGAAAATGCACAGTGCTTTATACACAAAAATTACTCATATATTTTATTTCTATCTTTGTTTTCTTCCTAATGCAGATTCTGTTAGCTTATTGAAAATTCAGGATGCAGTTCTTTCATATGAAAGATTAATAGAACTTAAAAAAAATCACTGTGAACTACTTACAGGAAAAAATAAAAAAATGGAAAGTAAGGTTAGTGGGCTACAAAAGGAGCTATCAGAAACAAAAGAAATGAAATCACAGTTAGAGCATCAAAAAGTGGAGTGGGAACAAGAGCTCTGCAGCTTGAGGTATTGAACATCTTGGTTTTAAAGAAATATTTGAACTGTTTTTATTTACTGTAATACTACAGATGGGTATTTACTTTAATACTATGGGAAGTTTTATAATTGCTAACTTACCTGCTGGGATTTTACAGGGGAGAAAACTCCATTAGTATTGTAGAGTGTGAAATTCTTGGAAATAATACAGCAAGTTCTTAACAGTGAATACTTCTACTAATAATTTAATGTATATATTTCCAAATCATCATTTTCATGGCCATACAGAAGTCCTCCATACAGAAGCCTCATTTTTTTTTTTTTGTAATCTCTTTTTTTTTTAAATTTTATTTATTATTTTATACAGCAGGTTCTTATTAGTTACCCATTTTATACATATTAGTGTATACATGTCAATCCCAAGCTCCCAGTTCATCCCCCACCCCCGCTTTCCCCCCTTGGTGTCCATACGTTTGTTCTCTACATCTGTGTCTCTATTTCTGCCTTGCAAACCAGTTCACCTGTACCATTTTTCTAGATTCCACATATATGCGTTACTATATGATATTTGTTTTTCTCTTTCTGACTTACTTCACTCTGTATGATAGTTTCTAAGTCCATCCACATCTCTACAAATGAACCAATTTCGTTCCTTTCTATGGCTGAGTAATATTCCATTGTATATACGTGCTACATCTTCTTTATCCATTCGTCTGTCGATGGGCATTTATGTTGCTTCCATGACCTGGCTATTGTAAACAGTGCTGCAATGAACATTGGGGTGCTTGTGTCTTTTTGAATTATGGTCATTATTTTTTTAACAAATTGAATTTCAGTTGTTTTTCATTTTTCTATATTATATTTAATGCTATAAGGAATGTCTCTTCTATAAATTCATTTCTACATTTCTGATTATTTATTTTGAATAAATTCTTTAATATTGTGTTATTTGGTTAAAGTATGAGAACTTTTAAAAAAGGTCTTTGATCCATATGTCTAAATTGTTCTCCAGAAAGTTTATATTACTTTACACTCCCACCCACAGAAGTATGAAATGGCCATTTTTCTCAAGACAAAATTTAAAAAAAATTATGCAGTTTTATTCTTAACATATGCATGGATGAAATAAAAGGTAAAAATGGAAGGTGATTACTGATTAGTTTATTCAATTTCTCTTTCATACAGAGATAAAATTAGTTCAAAGGTTTGTGCTGAAAGCACAAAATACTCTTTATTGTTTAATTAATTAATATGGATCCTGCCTTACGGGATTTAAAATGATTTATTAAATAGATAATAATCAACAAGTTGAAAATGTTGCAAAAGAAGAAACATAAAAAGTGTGGTGCAACAGATATTAGACTCCCTAGCCTAGTCTTGGATTACAGTGTCTGAAGATATATGTTCTGTAAAAGACATCTGCAGATTTTATCTGGCACTGTAAGTCATTTAGGGGTACCTGTAGTATTTTATGAAGTTGAAATTTTATTTCTAGTGATCTTATAAACTTGTTTCTAAACAGTAGCTTCTCTTTTTAATTAGTAACTAAATTATCTGTCCTAAAGGAGGAGTAATTATGACAGTGTGGAAAACAGGGTAATTTTCGACCTAACTTCACTGAATAATTTCAAAATTTCTTTCCTACACTATTCACCAGAGTTACTCTTGACTAAAACTTACTTAAGTGGCAGAATGTTTTTTCAGTGCTACCTTTCAAGTGTATATATCTTTATGAAGAGATTGAAGTGAGGAATTAAAAATATGAGACCTAGAAAGGAAAAAAAAAACTGGAGAACAGAAATTTCATTAGGATACTAAATCAACGGGTGAAGAGACAGATCATAAAATGAACTTTTTATTTTCTAACAAAACACATTTTAAGGTAAGCATATTTAACTGCAGATTCACCCTAAAACAAGAAGAAGAGAAGAGAAGAAATGCTGACATGTTATATGAAAAAATTAGGGAGCAGTTAAGAAGAAAAGAAGAGCAATACAGTAAAGAAGTTGAAATGAAACAACAACTTGAACTCACTCTCAGAGCGCTAGACCTGGAACTGAGGACTGTGAGAAATAATCTGAATCAGGTAAGTTAATCTTTGGTGAAAATTTCAAATTTCTAACACTATTTCATCAGTATTATTTATAATATCTCTTTGATTTAATATATATTATTTAGGTTTAAAACAAATAAAAAGTGTTATCTTATCCTAAATATGAACTATGACATTTATAGCTTAAATTATTAATTTCATGCCATTCTTAGCTTCTAATACATGCTCTGTGTATGTTTTCTGAATGGAGGAATGGAAGGTAAATTGAGCTTAATCATTAACATTATGATTGGCATTTTTGGTCCATTCGAAAGTAATATTCTTAATTCCAAACCATGTGTTAATTTTGGCTTTTTTATGTTAAAATACAGGCTAAATTGCCTTGAGACTGTGATGGAACTAGTTAAATGCTTTGTAAAAAGATTTTCTTTCACAATACTATATCTCCCTGTATTTTTGCTCTGTGATAAGTTTGGCAGTCATTTAAATTAAAATCTGAGTTATTCATGTGGGATAAACATCCTTGTGCTTATTTAAAAAGGCTACTTCCTTTTAACAGTTTTTTTTTTTTTTTTTAATTCTGCTCTTAAGCTTTTGACTTTTTTTTTTTAATGGTATGAGACCAAAAACCTCATGAAATGTGTCTCCAGGTTGTAGAAGAGCGAAATGACACTCAGAGGCAGCTTTCTCGAGAACAGAATGCCAGAATTTTGCAAGATGGAATCCTGACCAATCACCTTGCGAAACAAAAGGAGATAGAAATGACTAATAAGGAAATGAATTCTGAGGTATTTTCTTTAATCATTTTCAAATATTTGTGTGTATGTATCTGTATATGTATATATTTTAAAAACCAATACTATACATCATAGACAGTATAGAGGATATTTAAAACCTATTTAAGTATATTTTGGGGGGGATGATGTTTCTCGTCCGTTGGATATTTAATATTTTTAATTCAAACATAATTGAATTATATTTGATTAAATTTAATTCAAGTTTTGTTTTTTTTTTTTTAGAAAGAAAGGGAGAAAGAAAGCTGGCCTCTAGAGTTTTTTTTTTTTTTGGCTGTGTTGGGTCTTCGTTTCTGTGCGAGGGCTTTCTCCAGTTGTAGCAAGCGGGGGCCACTCTTCATCGCGGTGCGCGGGCCTCTCACCACCGCGGCCTCTCTTGTTGCGGAGCACAGGCTCCAGACGCGCAGGCTCAGCAGTTGTGGCTCACGGGCCTAGTTGCTCCGCGGCATGTGGGATCCTCCCAGACCAGGGCTCGAACCCGTGTCCCCTGCAATGGCAGGCAGATTCTCAACCACTGTGCCACCAGGGAAGTCCCTCAAGTAGTATTTTTAATTCAAATCCATTTGTCTGCAACAGTCAAGCAGTGACATACAGTAGCCTCATCCAAGGAGAGGCTTTTATTTTCCATAGGAACTGATGAACTTTTCATAATCTCAAAACTATTGCTACCATCTAGAAAAGTCTGCACCCTGATGGTGGTTTAGGCAGGGAAGACCATGTGTGCTCCACCATCGACCACACTACCCGACCAAATCCCAGCACTGAATACGTTCGTGCCCTCTGCTTTGGAGTGAACATGTCAATCACTATGCACCTCATCATTTTCAGTGTCTAAATCAGAGTCTGTTCTTGGTTTCACTGTCATGTCTTTAACCAGTACCCCATCAATGACATTTTCACATCACTTACAATTTTTCAGTATCGTAAAAGCTGCAGTATTAGTTGTAAAAACATTTTTGAGCACTTAAAAAAATTATTTCCTTAGAATAAACTTATAAAAGTTTATAAAAACAAACAAAAAAAGAAACCCCCAAAACAAACAAACAAAACAACATTATGGTTTTTGGCAGTGATTTCACTTCCTTGATAGATTAATAGAGAGGTTAGTTTATCCCTTCCACTGATGGTAAGGAGGAAAGGTATAGCCAGTTCAGAGACCGTATTTTGGATGTCATTCTTCTACTTGTGAGAAAATTAACACTTTGCTCCATGTAGTGTCCTATTTCAGTACAAGGAACTTTTGAAAATAGTGATAGATATGCCATAATATTTATTTAGTGATAATTTATTAAGTATTTTATTTTTAGTGAAACAGTTCATTGTATTTCCCCCTACCTTACTATTTTAAGCATTATGAAGAGAGAATGAAAGTTATTGCAGCAGCGAATAATCTCATGATTTTCTAAGATCGCTATAAATTTTACCTTATTTACCACTAGTGTATGCACCATTAGTGAAATATAAGGTTTATTTTGTATTTATATGTTTGTACTAGAGAACTAGCTGTGGTTTGGTGTAAGAGGACTCATAGTAAAGTCAGAAGACCTGGGGAAAAGCCTGCAGCTTGCTTGTATTTTTAACTTCCTCACTTCCAGGACTGTCATAGCTAAATGAGTTAATTGATATTTGTAGAAGTGCTTAGTACAGTTATCAGTAGATGTAATTCTTGTAACTGACTATAAAAATATTAGAAACAGAATATTTATGGAATATTTTCAGGAAAAAAATTTTTTTAGGAAATTTAATCTGTCAAAATATATACAGAGCTAAGGCTTTTACTATGGGGTAGCTGTATAGGTTAGATAGCAGATGTAATTTTTTTTAAGATAGTGGGTGGTATTTTATTTTATTTTTTATTGAAGTATAGTTGATTTACAATATTGTGTTAGTTTCAGGTATACAGCACAGTGATTCAGTTTATATATATATATATATACCTTTATAGATTCTTTTTCCAAATATTGAGTGTAGTTCCCTGTGCTACACAGTAGGTCATTGTTGGTTATCTGTTTTTTATATAGTAGTGTGTATATATTAATCCCAACCTCCTAATGAATCCCTCCCCCTCTTTCCCCTTTAGTAACCATAAATTTGTTTTCTATGTCTGTGAGTCTCTTTCTGTTTGTAAATAAGTTCATTTGTATCATTTTTTTAGATTCCATGTATAAGCAATATCATATGATGTTTGTCTTTTCTGTCTGGCTTACTCCACTTAGTATGATAGTCTCTAGGTCCATCCATGTTGCTGCAAATGGCATTATTTCATTCTTTTTTATGGCTGAGTAGTATTCCATTGTATAAATATGTCACATCAGATGCAATTTTTAAGTGTAGTCAGATTTATTAATCTTTTATTTTAAGCCTTCTGGGTTTGTTATAATTTAGAGAAAGGCCTTTCCAATTCTGAGCTTCTTAAGAATTCTCTTGTGGTTTCTTTTTTGCTTTCATGGATTCATTGTCTTCAATTAAATTTTTGAACTTTTGAAGATTTCTGCTTGTAAGAAGTCTGAGGTTTGTATCCAACCTATTTTTTCCAGTTGGATATCCACTTATTGCAGTCTTTTCATTGTATAAACATATAGGTTAGTCTTTCAGAGGAAATCATGAAATGTCAATTTATTGAGTACTAGCTAAAAATCTCCTTTGTTTCACTTAGGTGTCCCATAGTCCTGAAAAAGGAAAAGATCTGTTACATAAAAACCACATGTTTCAGGATGAAATTGCCATGCTAAGACTGGAAATAGACACAATAAAATGTCAGAACCAGGAAAAGGAAAAGAAATATTTTGAGGATATTGAAATTGTAAAAGAAAAGAATAATGATCTTCAAAAGACAATAAAACTGAATGAGGAAACATTAACAAAGACAATATTCCAATATACTGGACAGCTTAATGTTCTGACAGCTGAGAATACAATGCTAAACTCTAAGCTGGAGAATGAAAAACAAAGCAAAGAAAGACTGGAAACAGAAGTGGAATCCTACCGTTCTAGACTGGCTACTGCCATACATGATCACCATCAAAGTCAGACATCAAAAAGAGACCTGGAACTTGCCTTCCAGAGAGCAAGAGATGAGTGGTTACGCTTGCAGGACAAAATGAATTTTGATGTGTCTAACCTGAACGATAACAACGAGATGCTTTCCCAGCAACTTTCTAAAGCTGAAAGTAAATTCAATAGCCTAGAAACCGAGCTCCATCACACGAGAGATGCTCTCAGAGAAAAGACTTTGGTGTTAGAACGTGTACAGAGAGACTTAAGCCAAGCACAGTGTCAAAAGAAGGAAATTGAACACATGTATCAAAGCGAACAAGGCAAAGTGAATAAATACATTGGAAAGCAGGAATCCTTAGAAGAGAGATTATCTCAACTCCAGAGTGAAAACATGTTGCTCAGACAGCAACTGGATGATGCACAAAACAAAGCCGACAGTAAAGAGAAGACAGTAATTAACATCCAAGACCAGTTTCAGGATATTGTGAAAAAACTTCAAGCTGAAAGTGAAAAACAAGGTCTGATGCTGGAGGAAAGAAACAAGGATTTAATCAACGAATGTAATCATTTAAAAGAGAGAATGTATCAGTATGAAAATGAGAAAACAGAAAGAGAAGTAAGTATCCAAGAAGAGAAATAATTCTCAGACTTCCTGAAAGAAAATTCAAAGTGATTTTGATTATGGCTAAATGTTGAATCTAGTTGAATATAAAAAATATATAGACTATAAATCTATAGGCCGTAAGTCAGCCTAAAAGCATACCTTGTATCCAGCAAATAAAGAATTAGACCTGAGAGGTGCTTTACTTGAGTAGAGACATCGTGTCACCTATGAAATTTTAAGAGATTAAGTTATAAATTGTTAATGGGTATAGACAGGTATTAGTAATTTACTCTTCTACTGCTAAGATAATAATTTTAATCTTTATGTCACCACATTTTAGTATCATGATGAAGCAGATAAATGAAACGCTCAGATCTAAAATGAATTATTTTGAAATTAAGATTCAGTTGTGTGGATTACCTTGACAGTCAATTCCAGATTTCCCAGATGAACTGATGTGTTGATGCCATATCTCATAGTCCTTTTCTTTCAGTAGCTTGTCGTAACTTTTTAGTTGATATAATTTTATTTTTATTCATGTCAATTTAAATTAATTTGGGAAATAGTTCAGCCTCAAATCATGTATTTTTATGACCTCTCAACTCTTTAAAGGCATCTACTTTTCATTAAATTATAATTTGGGATTAAAGTAGTGAGTTTTAGCAAAACTATACTTGATTTAATCTTCCCACTTCTGTTTATAATTTACTTGGAACATTTTTACAAATAATTTGCTCATAATTCTCATTTCAAGGCTCAGTTACTATCATTTGGATATAAATTTGTCCAATACAAAGAGAATTGTAGCTCTCTGTGACTTATTAATTTGGCATTGGACTCCCATTTTCAGACTAGTGAGGGGTGGCAGATTCATGAGTAGCAGGAATAGAGTGGGGAACAGGGTCATAGGGGCTGCCATAGGGAGGCAGCAGAGGCCCTGAAGGTCTCATTTTAATTCTAGGAATTGAAATGGGAATGACCTCATTTTAATTCTGAGATAGGAATCTATTGAGCACTGGATTGAATATGTGAGGATCTCTGAAGTTAATCGAAGCCCGCAGTAGAGAAGAGGGAAGATGTTCCCACCACTCATGCCATCTACACACCCATTTCTTTCTGAGACTTGAGGAGGTCCTCAAGCTCTGCAAATTGATCAGGAAGGACAGGGAGTGGATAGCGGGACTGAATCCATTGTCTAAATAACTTAATAGCGACAAGGCCAGAGGGTAACACCTTCTTTAACCAAATTCAGTGAGCAGGAAGGTGCACATACGAGAAGAAGGAGACGAATTGATGTCTGTGGTGATAGTTTTCAAAGTACATATGTTGGAGTTATCTATTATTAACATAACTTAATAATAAGGTAATTTATAAAATCAGTGATAGAGTATCTTATTAGGCACTTGTGAGACAACTTCAACAAGAACTGGCTGATACCCTAAAAAAGCAATCTATGTCAGAGGCTTCACTGGAGGTCACGTCACGTTATCGTACTAATTTAGAAGATGAGGCACAGGATTTAAGGAAAAAATTACGTCAAGTCACAAGTCAGGTATGTATGAAATTTAACGTGTCAGTACTTAATGTATAGGATAAAGTGTTTTAGGACACTAATTTTCGTGGATGGCTTTCTTTTGTATTTTCATTACAAGTAAATTTATTACAATTTTGTTATCTTTATAATGCACTTGTTTCTTAAACTCTGACTTTCATTCTGCCGTTTGCATTATATATTTTTTCTTACAATATTTACCCTTAGGAAAGTTGAGAATTGTGCATGATTCCTCACAGAAGTTGAGAGACTTTTTTTTCTATTAAACAGTATTTTTTAGTGATATCTCTACTACCATGATGAAGCAAGCCAGATAAAATCAGAGGATAATGTTTAATGGAATGTTCCATAAAATTGTCATTTTTCATCTTCACTTTCATGAATGGATATAGTATCTGTGTATATTTATTTCATGGATTTCAGAATAACTTGTGCAGAAAGGTCATTATACAAACCAGTTGAAGTTAGGCATTGCCTTCATTTTCTTTTCATTTTAGATATATTGTAAAAGCGTAGAGATACTCAAATCGTGTATAGTATGTACACCCAAAATAGAAAATTAAGAAAATTATCTAGATCCTGCCATTGTATTTTTAAGAAAATTATTGAGATATAATTCACATATCGTATAATTCACCCATTTAAAATGTGTAGTTCAGTCTCTCCTTGTATATTCAGAGAGTCGTGCACTTGGCACCACAGTCAATTTTAGAGCATCTCCATCACCCGCAAAGGAAAACCGTGCATCCCTTAGCCATCACCCATGGCCCACATCTCCCTCAGCCCCAGCAACCACCAGTCTAATTTCTGTCTCTGCAGATGTGCCTATTCTGGGTGTTTCATATAAATGGAATCACACAGTATGTGGTCCTTTGTGATTAGCTTTTCTCATTTGACATAACGTTTTCGAGGTTCATCCATGTTATAGCGCATATCAGTACTTCCATTTCTGTTTATTGTTGAACAGCACGTTATGTGACTAAGCCATTTATCCATTCATCAGTTGATGGGCCTTTGGGTTATTTCCACCTTTGGGCTGTTAATAATGCTGCTGTGAACATTCATTTACAAGTTACTGTGTGGACATAATTTTTATTTCCCTGCTGTTGGATTTTATCCTCTGAGTTAATTGGCTGATTTCACCTTTTCTTGGCCTTTACTCATGCTGTCCTTTCTGTCTTTACAGTTTCTTTTCCTCCTGCCTAATCCTCCATTTATTTAGACCTGGCCCCCAGTCCTCTCCATGAAGCTCTTTCTGACTATCCTAGCTCTCATTGACCCTGTCATCTAGTCTGTGAAGAACAGTTTAGCCCTTAGTTTTACACTGTTTTAATTTTTTTCATGAGAGAGAATCTTGTCTTAAGTATAAATTTGTCTAACAGGGAATATTTATTGATATGCATGGTACCTGTCTTGCATAAATCAAAAATATTTTAGCTTAACAGTTGCTGGGATACAATTAAGTACTTTATACCATACCAATAATTTCTTCTTGGAGATATTGATATAACAAATCTTTTATTAAAATGTATTTTAAGCAATTAAATATAAAATTAAAAGCTCTTAATCTAATAGAGGAGAATTGTTCAATTAAATGCTCGTTTTTTTTCTCCCTCACTCTGGAAAAAAAAAAATCTGAATTTGCCTTCCTTCATTATGCAGCCAGAACTGGGGATTTTCACATTTACAGCATTTTACCAACTGTAAAGCTCTGTGGATAGCTTCTCCGATATCCAAACCACATAACCTTAATTTTCTCATCCGAGTACTTTCTAGACATAAACAGTCATTGGGAGTGAATTGATTCAGAACTTTGATTTAGCAATAGGGTGATATTTCCATGCCAGTGACTTAACCCTTCCTCTGATGGTCATGTAAGTTATGTACCACTCAATCCAGGAGGTGCTATTTGCATCTTAATCCATGATCACTGCCCACTGAGTAATACAGAGAGGAAGTTAAGTTATAAATTATTATAAGTGGGAAAAAGTACTGGTTGGTTAATGGAATCAGTGAAAGTTTTTGAAGTACTGGGCACATACATTCTGGTCCTCATGCTTCCCATTTACTGCCAATTTCAATGGTATGGAGAATGATTTCAGTGCACAGGAGACCACTTCTGTTGGCATGCCATCTGCCTAAAATATCCAATTGTTTAGAACATAAAATACAGCGATAGTAATTGTAAACACTTAGCATTTACTATGTACCACATACTTTTCTAAATACATTATGTATACCCCCCAGTTTAATCTTCCCGACATCCCAGTGAGGTCAGTGCTATTATTATCTTCATTTTATGGCTGGAGAAACTGAGACACAGAAAATTTAAGTAATTTGCTCAAGGACATACAGCAAATAACTGGTGGAATTGGGACTCAGACCCACGCATTCTGGCTCCTGTGTAGATACTGCCTCTCACACTAGTCCCTGAAGCATCTGGTTGTCACCAACAGTAGTGTGTAGTGTGAACGTTCATAATCACTGGAAGAGCTGTGGTCATTCACATATGTGGATATTTAAAATTATAGTTGGTATAGAGCATGGAATAAAAAATATAAATGTCTTTCCCCATTTGGCCAATTTATAAATTTGTGTATTTATTTGATAAAATATAATTTAAAGCATGAATGATGTTGTGGTTTAGTACTAGAGGAGAGGTCAGTAACTTGTAAAGGGCCAGATAGTAAATATTTTAGGCTTTGTGGTTCACAAGGTGTCTGTTGTAGCAACTCAACTCTGCTGTTGCAACAGAAAAGTAGCCATAAACGATATGCAGATGAAAGACACAAAAACAGATGATGGCGGATTTGCTAGATTATCAGTAATTTAAAAGAAATTTTTTCTTCTTTTAGTTGCAAGAAGCACAGGATCGACGTACAGAGGCCATGAGATGTGCTGAGAAGATGCAGGATCACATCCAAAAGTACAATTTAAAGCAGCACAGAAAATAACTTAAGTATAAGTATAGAGCAGATAAGCAGTATAGTATGAGAATTATATCAGTAATGACAATAAATACGTCATTGTGAAGCTGGGTAAACATTTCAGCTTTGAGCTATTTTGAAATGCATAATTTTTCTCCATTATTTCTAAATTTTGCACATTATCCACAGAACACAACTAGAAAACGGCACAATTGCCAAATCATCTACTTTTCAAAATTCTAAGAACGTATGTAATTGAACCTGCAGGTGTTTGTTCAGAAAATGTGTGGTATTTTAAAAACCTATGTGTGAGAATAATTATTTTAAAATATGCATTTTAGGCTTGAAATTGAAAATGCCAAGTTAAAAGCTACAGTCAAAAAGCAAGCGGGAAAAATTGAACAGCTTCAGAAAAACCTGTTAAGTACAAGTTCAGTAAGTCAATCTCTTAATTTCTGTCATGCTGAAAAGGAATTTTAATTTTTTTACTAGTAACATATAAGAATATTTTGGACAATATGAAAAGTCTCATTGATAAAAGAGTTTATTTTTATATTGATACTACTTGCTACTAGTAGCATAATTCTTTATAGAGGAAGTTGACTGAAATAATAAAATTGATTTTTGTAGTAAGATTTTAATTAAAAAGATTGTGACAGTCCAAAAGCAATATTTTATATATACCACATTTTGTTTATTCATTCATCTGTCAATGAACATTGGGATTTTTCCACCTTCTGGCTATTGTTGATAATGCTGCTATGAACAGTGGTACACAAATATCTGTTTGAGTCCAGAAATTAGAGTAATGATTTGATCTAGAATTCTGAATTCCCCTTGTAATCTAAATCCTCCAGTGCTATTTTGAGAATGAATTACTTTTAATGTTGTAGTTCGTTTTCTTTATCAAGAAGGAATACTAGGTCACTGTACAAGCATTTTTCTGAAAGGAATGTATTTTTTCCTTTCTTTGATTTTATTTACTTTATTTTTTAAAGATTTTTTTGATGTCGACCATTTTTAAAGTCTTTATTGAATTTGATACAATATTGCTTCTGTTTTATGTTTTGGTTTTCTTGGCCGCGAGGCATGTGGGATCTTAGCTCCCTGACCAGGTATCGAACTCCCTGCATTGGAAGGCAAAGTCTTAACCACTGGACCTCCAGGGAAGTTCCCCTTTTTTCTTTAAAAAAAGAAAAGAGATGCCAGTGAAAAAGTAGAAATGGCTGCTCAATCAGGGCCTTACATAGTAACAGGTGCTCCTAGCATACCAAGTTCAGAAACAATTTTTTTCCCAGACACTTGAGTTAATCAGCCTTTCAAAGGTGTAACAGCCAGTCTCAGAAAAGACTGATGTGTAATCCAGGATTCCAATTTATCAATGTATAGTGAAAGCTATGTAACTATTTACCAAGCAGAAAGGGATTCTCCTGCCGTTTATACTCTCCTTTGTAGGGGAAGCTACCTATGATTTAAAAATCAGAAGATTGTATTGTGAACCCTAAGTTGGAGGGATGAGGTAGATGCACCTACAACTCATTTCTTTCCATCACAATAGTTAGATTCATGCAGTGTCATTATACAGATATACCTGTCAGGGGAACTAGAACATTCTGTTGACTGGTCCTTCTTGTGTTCAAAGAAACATTGAAAATTATTTTTTCTAGACTTGATATAAACTAGTCACATTGTATTAGCATACTTTTCATACACGTGACAATACAATATGTTGACAAAAGGAGTCTTCTGTGAATGAGAGTGCCAGATGTCCCCTTACATTGTCAAACAGAAATCTATTCGGGTATCAGAAATTGAAAATTTTGTAAGAATACCCCACACTGATTAAGCGTATTAAAAAAATAATGAGGGATTTTCTGTAGATTCCTATAGAAATGAGTTAGGATTATGACACAGAATTATTGGCCACTTTAAGGTCTACACAAATAAAAAATTTAATGAGATGGCTTTTCACCAACTCAGTCAATAGCCCTGGCTTCTCTAGAAAGTTCTCATCTCAGGAATCCCCAGGCCAGAGCCAACCTGAGTTAAGATATATGATCAGCACAGTGCTGAGGTGAAGAATCTGGGCTGGAAAGAAGAGAGAGCTCTGGCTGACTCAAGACTCCAAACAATATAGTTGAGTATTCACCTGAAAGTAGTGTCAGAAGACTTCCATAAGGTCAGGTCTCTATGGAATAGGAAATTATTCAAAAGAAAACAAGGGCAGGGACTTCC
Organism: Balaenoptera ricei; assembly: GCF_028023285.1. Classification (NCBI taxonomy): domain Eukaryota; kingdom Metazoa; phylum Chordata; class Mammalia; order Artiodactyla; family Balaenopteridae; genus Balaenoptera; species Balaenoptera ricei. The sequence goes on from NC_082640.1 coordinate 19,542,742, forward strand.
CTGGTGCAGTGGTTAGGAATCCGCCTGCCAATGCATTGGACACGGGTTCGAGCCCTGGTCCGGGAAGATCCCACACGCTGGGGAGCCACTAAGCCCATGCGCCACAACTACTGAGCCTGCACTCTAGAGCCCGCGAGCCACAACTACTGAGCCCGTGTGCTGCAACTACTGCAACCCACGTGCCTAGAGCCTGTGCTCTGCAACAAGAGAAGCCACCGCAGTGAGAAGCCTGCGCACCACAACGAAGAGAAGCCCCTACTCACCGCAACTAGAGAAAGCCCGTGCGCAGCAATGAAGATCCAACGCAGCCAAAAAAAAAAAAAAGAAAACAAAGGCAAATAATTGGTAATCTGACCCTTGTGAAAAACTTTCGCGTTATAAAAGAAAATAAAGACAAAGTATGCTGGTCAACATCCTAAGGGTGAGGGTGCCCCCCAAGATTAGAAAATAACACTACACTCAAAGTAACACCAATAAGAATAAACATAAAGTGTCCAAGAATAGCTCTGTACAAGGATAATCCACACCGAGTAATGGCTCATGAGTGTGGCTGAGGATGTTGTCTATGAGGAATGAGAAGGGGGAGAGAAAAGTACAGGTGACCTCAGCAAAGGGGTCAAGGCTGGAAAGGTAGGTTAGGGAATCCGGTACGAAGCCTTGAGATGTAAGGAACCCTGAGAGAATTTAAAAAGAGGATTAGAAAGGGTCAAGGACTGAACATCAATGGTTACTGTCATTCAGACGGAGGTGGGCTCAGAGGAGCTGAGGCAGAGTGTGGTCACGTTAGCAGTTGCTGCTGAGAAGTAAAGCCAGGTAAGGACTGGAGAAACGGTTCTTGATGACCCGCAGAAATTTTAGTGGAGTTACAAGATTGAAAGTCAATTTAGTGTAAAAGAAGAGAATAAGTGATGAAAGATGAATTGTGGATGAGACCATGCGTTAAAGAATGTAAGAGTCCAGGGCTTCCTTGGTGGCGTAGTGGTTAGGAATCTGCCTGCCAATGCAGGGGACATGGGTTCGAGCCCTGGTCTGGGAAGATCCCACATGCCATGGAGCAACTAAGCCTGTGTGCCACAACTACTGAGCCTGCGCCCTAGAGCCCACGAGCCACAACTACTGCAGCCTGTTTGCCTAGAGCCCGTGCTCCACATCAAAGAGAAGCCACCACAATGAGAAGCCCGTGCACCACAACGAAGAGTAGCCCCTGCTCGCCGCAACTAGAGAAAGCCCATGCGTAGCAACTAATAACTATTTCATCCCATCCAAAGAAAAATTTTTAAGAGTATAACTGTTAAAAACCAGATAGGGCTTCCCTGGTGGCGCAGTGGTTAGGAATCTGCCTGCCAATGCAGGGGGACATGGGTTTTGAGCCCTGGTCCGGGAAGATCACACATGCCACGGAGCAACTAAGCCCGTGAGCCACAACTACTGACCCTGAGTGCCACAACTACTGAAGCCCGCACGCCTAGAGCCCGTGCTCCACAACAAGAGAAGCCACCGCAGTGAGAAGCCCACGCACTGCAACGAAGAGTAGCCCCCGCTCACCACAACTAGAGAAAGCCCGCACGCAGCAACAAAGACCCAACGCAGCCAAATGTAAATAAATAAAATAAATTAATTAATTTAAAAAAAGAATGTAAGAGTCCAGTGGCGGGGGTGGGGGAGAAAAAGGATGAGAGAAAAAGCTACAAGAATCAAGAAGAAGTTACGTTTTTATTTAGTGTATAGAAGACTTAAACTTTATTTAAAGAGAAGAATGGTTAATAGAAATGGAGAAATTGAAACCTATGGAAGAATGCTTACAGAGAATGAAAGGCTTTATCTCATGCTGCGTGGGAATTTTTCAAAAATTATATTAGTAAGATGTGATTTAACAAAACCTGGAATATCTTAAACCATTGATGAAAATGTTTCTAGGGCATCTTTAGAAACTAAAATGTAAATATAGCCACTTTTTAAAAAAATTTCATTAACATGTATAAAAACCTCTGGGTTTTTAATTAATTAATTAATTTATTATATATATATTTTTTGGTTGCTCCAGATCTTGGTTGCAGCAGGCGGGCTCCCCAGTTGCAGCAGGTGGGCTCCTTAGTTGTGGCATGCATGTGGGATCTAGTTCCCTGACCAAGGATTGAACCCAGGCCCCCTGCATTGGGAGCACAGAGTCTTATCCACCATGCCACCAGGGAAGTCCCAAAACGTCTGTTTTTAACAAATAAATTTTGGCAATTTAAATTCCAGAAAAATGTTGAAATGATGAAAATGAAAAATCAATTTAAGCTGTTTCAAGAAAAGTCATTATTTTTGAAATCTGTCCTTACTGGCATCAGGTTTATAAACTGTGTTTCACTATAAACATATATTACTCATGAACTCATGAGAAGTAATATTTTTAAGAAAGAAGAGTAAGTCTCTAGGTTTTAAAAAATAATTTAAATTTTTTTTCAAAGTCTGAGGATGAAAAGCAGCAATTAAAGAAATGTACTGAGTTAAAACAGTCTCTGGAATATAGTTTGGATCAAGAAATGAAGAAAAATAGTGAATTAGAAAAAGAGATTACTGGGTAAGATGTTAATATTTCTGATAATTTCAACTATTAATTAATTGATTTAACTATAATTTTGTTTTATTAAAAACCTTAGATACAAATTCATTTTATATGTGTATATTCATACTTCAGCAAGTCATCCATCCTATTTAAAAGTTTACTTTAGAAACTCACAGCACAATCTGAAACTGTTTTGAGTGCCCCAGTATTACAGTTCCTCTTTAATGATTTCTAAAACAATAACAATAGTGTGCCTTGCCTATAGTAATGTCACTCTGCTCTTCATCATCTACCTTGAATTTTTATGTCTGCAAGATATCTTTGCTCTTTTCTGGTAACCCTGCCTTCTTTTAGTTGTGTTCTTCCCCTTCAGCGTTCAAGTATTTTAATATTTAAAAACCTATTTGTGTCACTGTTTAACAACCTCAAAAACTATCTTGATTTTGCTTATATTTTCTTTCTGCTCTAAAAGTTTAGTTCTAAAATATATATACAAAAACATATGTATGACTTAAAGTATAATAAAATTAGTGATCATGTTTTGACCACTCAGATAAAAAAAAAAAAGAGTGTTTCCCAGTGTCTGTGATGCCTCCACATGGCTTCCTTTCTGGTTATTTGCTGAGCACAGTTAGCCCTCAGCATCCGCAGATTCAACCAACCTCAGATTGAAGGTATTCAGGGGGAAGAAAATTCCAGAAAGTTCCAAAAAGCAAAACTTGGATGGGCCTCAGGTGGCAACTATTTCCATAACATTTATTTACATTGTATTTATAACTATTTACATAGCATTTACCTTGTATTAGGTATTATAAGTGATCTAGAGATGATTTAAAGTATACAGAAGTATGCGCTTAGGAGGACTTGAGCATCTGTGGATTTTGGTATTATACTTATGGTTCTTCCCTGATTCTCATTAGTATTTTTCTCTCATTTAATTTTCTCTACATTGCTTGGCATTTTGTTAACATTGTGCTGGGCAAGATTTCTAGATCTCTTAAAACAGCTTGAAGAGACTGGTACACATTCTCTCCCTGCTGATTTCCTTTCTTATGAAGCTCAGCCTGGTTTTTTTCCCCATCAACTCAGACTCCAAAGATTTTTCTTTCTTGTTTCTTTTTCTATTTTGAGTGAGTGTCGATGTTTTTTGTGTGTTCTTTCTTTGCTTCTTGTAGAGGCTGTGGTCAGTCAGTACCAAAATGTCTTTTTGTGTCTTTTCAAAACATTCATGTATGATATGCTCTTCTTCTTCAGCTTGGTTACTGATCTCTGGTTTATAACTAATATTTAATAATAAGTTAATATTTTATATTAACATCCTAAAAATGGATACTAATAACAGCTTACTTATAAGAACTGTATAATATATGTAATATATTTTATATGTATACACACACTATATTAACTCTTAGCATGTTGTAAAATTTTTCTTCATATTATTTACCTAAGATTATAATTTAGTTATTATGCTTTCAAACAATATTAGATTAGAACAGATGAGAAAGGATTATAATTTATAGAGTTTATTTTATATGATAGAACATATATCTGTTTAAATAATTATTAAATGTCTACTCTTAAAGAACTTGACTTATTCATTCTATGCATTTCTACAGACTTAAGAAGCTCTTAAAAATGCCAAGAAGGAAGTTAAATGAATATGAAAATGGAGAGCTTAGTTTCCATGGAGATTTAAAAACCAATCAAATTGAAATGGATATTCAGATTAATATGCTAAAACATAAGGTAATTTTTAATCAGTTTTGGGACCCAAAAGTCACTTAATTTGGGGAAATATAAATCACTTCATGCTTTGAGCAGTGAAACACAGATTTGTCTGTTAATTTTTTAGATTTGATACTAGTAAAAAAGACAGCTTTTTCCTATATCATTTTTCCATAAAAAGGGCACACTGTTGACTGTCTGTGTCTTGAACCATGGCTAGTGATCTGAAGCTGAGCAGCACACCATTACCCCAAAGCACCCATTATTTTTTGGTGACAGCTTTATTGAAATATAATGAACGTACCATGCAGTTCACTCATTTAAACTGTACAATTCAGTGACTTTTAGTATATTCAAAGAGTTATACAGTTATCACCACAATCAATTCTAGACCATTTTCATCACCCTAAAAAGAAACCCTATACTTTTTAGCCATCACCCTGTACCAGTTTTCCCTTCCTCATATTCCCAGCCCTAGTACCATGACTGTACTCCCTGTTTCTATAGATTTGCCTATTTTGGATATTTCATGTCAGTGGAATCACAGAATATGGGGTCCTTTGTGACTGCCTTCTTTCATTCAGCATAATATTTTTAAAGTACATCTGTTTTGTAGCATGGATCAAGACTTCATTACTTTTTATTGCTGAATAATATTCATTTGTATGGACATACCACATTTTATTTATCCATTCATCAGTTGATGGACCTTTGGGTTGTTTCCACTTTTTGGCTATTAATAATGCTGCTATGAACATTCATGTCCAAGTTTCGGTGTGAACATATTTTTTTCATTTCTTTTTGGAATATACTTATGAATGGAATTGCTGTATCATATGGTAACTCTGTTTAACCTTTTGAGGAACTGCTGTACTGTTTTCCAGAGTGGCTGCACCATTTTACATTTTTATCCAAAGTCTGTAAGCATTCCAATTTCTCTACATGCCCGTCAACACTTGTCATTACCTGTCTTTCTGATTATAGCCATCCTAGTAGGTGTGAAGTGGTATCTCAGTGTGGTTTTGATTTGCATTTTGCTGATGACTAATAATGTTGAGGCACTTTTCATGTGCTTATTGTTTGTGTATCTTCTTTGAAGAACTGTCTATTCAACTTTTTGCCCATTTTTAAGTTGGATTGTCTTTTTATTATTGAATTGTAAGAGTTCTTTTTGTATCCTAAATACAAATCTTCTATCAGATATAGGATTTTCAAGTATTTTCTCTCATTCAGGAGCTTGCCCTTTCCCCTTCTTGATGGTGTCCTTCAAAACACGGAAGTCTTTAATATTGATGAAGTTCAGTTAGTCGATTTTTGTCTTTTGGTGTCATATCTAAGAATTGCCAAATCTAGTCATGAAGATAAACACCTGTGTTTTCTTCTAAGAATTTTGTAGTTTTAGCTCTTGCATACTGAGTTAATTAATACATATGGTATGAGGTAGAGGTCTAATTTTATTCTTTTGTATGTGGATATTCTGTTGTCCCAGTACCATTTGTTAAAAAGACTATTCTTGTCTCATTCAATTATTTGGCACTCTTACTGACAATCAGTTGGCCATAAATGTGGGGCTTTCTTTTTAGATCCTCAATGGTAATGCATTGATCTATATGTCTATCCTATGCCAGTACCAAGTCAGATTTTATGAGAATTCTTTCTTACTCATCTTGCATATTACCAGTTGTTTTATGTAATAATAAAAAGTCAGTGTAGTGGAATGTCTTTAACTCCACTTCTGTGGAGGTTTTTTGCCTTTTGAAGGAGCCTGTGGCCAGCTTATGCCTCACTGACCCCATGACATGATGGGAAGTAGGTTTACAAAGGTAAAGTCCATTCCTTTTTTTCTCCCTCCTTTCAGACCTTTAGTCTCTCACCCAGTGCCTCCCACATCACTTCAGTTTCCATCAAATCTTGGTCACAAGATCTGCTGACTTAGTCTGCTATCTGCTTCATTATGTTTAGCTCATTATAATTCATAGACTCATCCATAGATTTCACCATCTAGGAGAAGATTAAGTCTGGGCTGTCAGCTTTCCTCGTTGGAAGTCTCTCTAAGCCATCATGTTGCAATTCACAATTAAATCATCTTTTGACATGGTTCTTGTGTATAACACTCGTGCTGATCTTGTTCTTGACATAGATCCTGCATTCTCAGAAACCACAGTTCCCTGTATCTACCTTCTTTTATTTAAAAAGAAAGAGATGCATAGCTGTACTTTATAGCTTAACACATAATGAATAGAATAACTATTTCATCCCATCCAAAGAAAAATTTTTAAGAGTATAGCTGTTAAAAACTGGGTAGGGGGCTTCCCTGGTGGCGCAGTGGTTGAGAATCTGCCTGCCAAGGCAGGGAACACGGGTTCGAGCCCTGATCTGGGAAGATCCCACATGCCGCGGAGCAACTAGGCCCGTGAGCCACAATTACTGAGCCTGCGCGTCTGGAGCCTGTGCTCCGCAACAAGAGAGGCCGCGATAGTGAGAGGCCCGCGCACCGCGATGAAGAGTGGCCCCCACTTGCCGCAACTAGAGAAAGCCCTCGTACAGAAACGAAGACCCAACACAGCCATAAATAAATAAATAAATAAATAAATAAAAAACGGGGTAGGGCTTCCCTGGTGGTGCATTGGTTAAGAATCTGCCTGCCAGTGCAGGGGACAATGGTTCGAGCCCTGGTCTGGGAAGATCCCACATGCCGCAGAGCAACTAGGCCCGTGTGCCACAACTACTGAGCCTGCACTTTAGAGCCCGCAAGCCACAACTGTGGAACCTGTGTGCCACAACTACTGAAGCCCATGCACCTAGAACCCGTGTTCCACAACAAGAGAAGCCACCGCAATGAGAAGCCTGTGCACCTCAATGAAGAGTAGCCCCCGCTCACCACAACTAGGGAAAGCCTGTGTGCAGCAACGAAGACCCAACACAGCCAAAAATAAATAAAATAAATTTTTTTTAAAAAAGGTAATATTCAATCAATTTATCCGGGACAAATAATAGATTAGTAATTTGAATTTCTAAATTTCAAAGCCAATTTGTATGATATAGAGAAGCACTGTGGTACAATGTAAAAATGAGATAGTCCTACCTTCCCTTACAAACAAGCTTTAAGTAAGGTAAAGGAAAAATTATATTTAATTATATACTGCCAAAGGACACTGCATTTGTTTTACTACTAAGAAGATTAAAAATGCTTCCATGATGTTTTATTTCCTCTCTGAGGAAAGGACAATGAAGATTGAGTCCTAGATTAATAAATATTCAAAGCTGCCTATCCCTTAGAATTTCAGTTAATTAAGATGAGGTAAAAAAAGTCTGATTTTGGTAATTAAACTGACGATTTCTAGTTGTTTTTCAACTATTATACTTCATATGTCTCCTTGCTTACCAATCTTCCTTATCTTCAAACTTGAGGGGAAATTCTAAAGAGGCATACCTGCCTATTTGTAAGAAATTGTAAGTGAAGGGAACCCCCCGAAAACTTCCTCCTGAATAGTTCTTAGGTCTTTCTTCTAGTTATCTGCTTCTTCTCATCAGCATTGTTTGTCATTTTAAGTTAATCTCAACATTTATTAGATTCCAGTTTATAGGAAACCAATTTCTACTGTGTCTAAGTTATGTTTCTTATTATCTCTTTTTTTTCATCCACTTTTCTATCTGTTTTTTCCTAAAAATCTCCCCAAAGTTTAGTAGCTTAAATAAGCAACGTTTATTTTGTTCACAATGTACACTTAGGAAAAGCATAGCCAGGACAGCTGGCCTCTCTTCCCCTCAGTTGGAACACCTACCCTGAACACCTAGGCTCTCTTTGTGGCCTGAGCTTCCTCACAATATGGGGCTGGGTTCCAAGGTTAAGAGCCAGGCAGAAGCTGTGTTGTCTTGTTTAACCTCGCCTTGCAATTCACACAGCAGCTCTTTCACCATATTCTGTTCATTAGGAATAAGTCACTTATGCTTGGCCCATAGTCTACCTTTTTTTATGGAATAAATTTTTTTTTAATTTATGGATACATTTAAAAACCAGCATAATCTACCCACTGCCACAATTTTTTATATTCCTTCCACATGAAGAATACACTTATCCCTACCCAGTTCCCCCACAAGTGTCAATTGTTACAGTGTCAGGCTCAGGCTTGAGTCCAGGATCTTACCATCTTTCACCGGGTACAGATGGGGATGAGGCTCCTGGGTGTGGTTTCTAGAGTACAGCCCCTTGAGTACCAATCCTCTCAGTACTAAGACTTGAGAACTAAAGGGACAAATTTTCTGCCACCCACATACCCAACATCCTGTTAAACTGCTAAAGACTCTCCCATTCAGAAATGGAAAATGGAAGACATGCTGGTCCATAGCAGTTCTGAAATACAGCCTGATACCTGCTGCCAGCTCTTTGATTAGGACTTAGTCCCGACCATGGAAGTGATTCTCCTTTGCTGTACCCTCTGAGCTCTTTGTTCTGTCCTTTTCATAAGAAATGACCTGTGTTTGCAGCTGAGTAGTGTTTCTCAAGCCAGCAAGGGAAGAAAAGGACACTGAAACCTGGAGGAAGGGGGACTTATAGAACTTCTAAGAAAATCCCAAAGGCCTCTTCTCATTTTGTACTGTCTTGGTCTCTGTTAAACCAAGCTAGCAAGCAGTGTTTTTGCTACCACAGTTCTGTTTAAAGCTTTGAGTGTCCTGTGAATTTTATGGGGCTTCATGCCATTGGAAAAGCTACCCTCCCAAATCTTTTTGAGATAAGCTCTTCCCCTTGGGCTTCTTGTGAAGCTGTTGTAGGACGGGAAACTTTGTAGGATGATGCCTTTAAAATTCTTATGCTTTTTTAAGATCCTTAAAGGAATTTGAGGCACCAACTTAAGTCTTTCCAGGGTCTTAGTAAAGGGTTCTACAGTCTTGGCTTCATCTTTAGACCATGTTTTCCTGGCAGCACCCTAAATCTGATCTTAGCCCAGAAGCTATTTCTCTGTTTTAGCATTATTTGGGCATGTGGAGATGCTGTAAATGGGATACAGATATTTGAATCCAATGAGTCCTGGATCCTTTATATTTAATAGTCTTTTTTTTTAGCTTATCCCTCTCATCAATTTTACTTTCAGCTGCTTTGTAGCTAGAGTCCCCCTTCCTCCAAGTTGCAGTGTCATTTTCTTCCCTTGCCTAGAAGCTGTCACCTTCAGCCTCTTCAAGGGCCGTCAGGCTTCCATTAACAGTCTTGTCAAGCCCTGGGAATTTCGTGAGAAAAGTGTCAAAGAATTTGTAGACATGTTTTAAAACTACCACATCCACTTGCCTTGTCTTACCAAATAATCATTCTGTCTAAAGGGAAGTAGTTCTTCCCAACTCAGTGTCGTTGAAATTCCAGCAAGTTTTTTTGTTTGTTTTGTTTAGTATGTTCTCTTATTCTGTGGAAAGTAGCAAAGCATTACAAGAATTAATGGCACTCTTTTGTTCAGAAAAATGTATGGATCACCTCCCTAAACTATTACACTGGGAGATGTGATTTCTCCGTAACCCTGCGAAGCATTTCTCCTTGGAATGCAATTCAAATTAGCATAAAATATTTGTAATTCAGAAAAAGGCTTATGGTATTAGAAGCCATATTTACAAGACTCATTAATTAGAGCCTGATTTTCAGAGTCTTATTTTGGGAGGCATTTATTAACTCAGCCCTAAATAACTCAATATGATATCCCTAAAACTTTAAAAATCATGGAGGGTTAAGATGGGGGTGGGGAAGGAGTAAGAGGCTTTCTACTAAGAGGTGACTTATAGTCATTTTATGGAGGACAGACATGAAGCAATAGAAGAATAAAAGAGTATAAAATCAAATGCAAATGTTGTGTAACAATGATGACAGTAAAGGATATATATTTGTGGCTCTTGGTGGTTTGAACTTTTTTCTTCATTTTCTTAGTACTTCAAGGTCCTACATGCTACAAAAGAGATACCATTTTATTGTAACTGAATTTATTTCAAAAGTTGATACTGGTTTTGAGTTAGGCTATTCTCAGTCTATGTCCCTAATTACCAAACGATTTTATTTTATTCATGCAGATTGATGACCTTACAGCAGAACTGGAAACTGCATCTTCAAAATGTCTACATCTGGATGTAAAAAATCAAGTTCTTCAACAGGAGTTATTATCTATGAAAGTAATACAAAAGAAATGTGAAAAACTAGAGAAGAATAAAAAGAAGTTGGAACAAGAAGTAGTGAACCTCAAAAGTCATATAGAAATGAATATGATAGAACACAGTCAAGTAGAGCAGTATAAACGGGAGATTGAAGAAAGAGCAAGACAGGATATAATAGAAAAATTAAAAGAAGTCAACCTATTTTTACAGGTTAATTTATTGATCTTTAATGTGCTTTAATTCACTTCACTATAAATTACATTTCGGATGTATACATTTTATGTGTTTCTTCTACTTCCCTTATAGCAGTTTGTTTTGTAAATTTCTGGAAGGAAGGTGGCATTTGTTTCTCCCTTTAAATATTTCAGTTTCCATCGTTATTCTCACTAAATTGATCTTTCAGAACGATTCTCACTAGAGAATCATTTTATTTTTAAGACCAACTGGTATAAAACAAAACTATTAGGATTAAAAAAAATATTGTGATTTAGAAATTGTACTGTACTCTTGGATTATTCTTAGTTGTATTGTTCAATTTAAAAATTTTTAAATTGATCCTATTATTCTTTGAATTATGAGATTACATGAGTACAAATATAAGAATGATTCAACTTTAATTTTATAATTAAGATTTAACTCAGTTTGCATTGATGATAAATATTTTTAAAGGTCAGCTTTTTTTTCACATTTAAAATTGCTCTCTGAATCATTGACGCAAAACTAAAGGGCACAAATATAATTATTCAGGTTATAATTATTTTAAACATGTATCTTTTTATTTTACTTTAGACACAAGCAGCATCTCAAGAAAACTTAGAGCAGTTAAGAGAGAATAATAATGCTTCAATAAGAAGTCAAATGGAACTCAGAATTAAAGATCTGGAATCTGAACTCTCCAAAATGAAAACTTTTCAAGAAGATTCTAATAAAGCAGAGTTGGAAAAATATAAGCAACTCTACCTTGAAGAACTAAAAGTTAGAAAGTCATTGGCAAATAAACTAAACAAGTAAGTCAAAACATAGAATCATAGAAAATAAATTTAAATTTAGCTCATTAATTTGCCTCCAAAGCATAATTTTTATTGAGCCAGGTTCATGAGATTAGTAGGAAGTGAAAGCTAACTAGGTAGTATAACTTTGGAAAATGATGTTAGTAAGTGAAGTCACCTTTAAAATGTTAGTCCAGTTTGCATCTCCCCACCTTTTTGTTGGTTTTACATAACTTTATTTTTTATATTTTCATATATTGGGTTGGCCAAAAAGTTCGTTTGTGTTTTCCCGTAAGATGTTACTGGAAAAACCCAAACGAACTTTTTGGCCAACCCAATAGTTAACCTGATTTAGTCTTTAAGCTAAGTGTTTTTGAAACTTTGTAATTTAGATAAAATTTCTTGTTGGAATTCCCGTAAATAGAAATATTAACAAGTTTAATTATTTTTTGGAAGATTACAGCTTAAACGCAAAGCGTCACATTTTAGCATTTGGTAAATTTACTTTCTTGATTATGATCTTTGGTATCATCGCTAGAGGGCGCCCTGAGACAAACTACTGTATTTGAAGTTTTTCTACTCTACATAAAGGCATGCTTGTGAAACAAGGGGAAAGTAACAGAGGGGCGAAGGGCTGTATAATTCACAAAGTGTCTAAAAATAACACGGTGGCCTGCGTGAGGGGGTGTGTGGAAGACCGCAAGGGCAGATCCCACCTCCAGTGCCTCAGTAGCAGTGTTACCGGTGCCCGTCTGCAGCCTGTTAGGAAGCAGGCCGCACAGCAGGAGGTGAGTGGTGGGCAAGCCAGCAAAGCTTCACCTGCTGCTCCCCATCGCTCCCCATCGCTCGCATTACCGCCTGAACATACACCCCCATCCATGGAAAAGTTGTCTTCCACGAAACTGGTCCCTGGTGCCGAAAAGGTTGGGGACCGCTGCTCTAGATTATTCCTCAGTGCCGAATGCTTAATTTCTCTGAGGTAATGAGTGAAATGTGTATACAGGGGTGGTGAAAGCAAATGCTTGAAAATGTCTTTGAGGGATGGTTTGTTTTTTCATCCCTGAACTGGTTTACTAAAGATGAGTGTCTAAGTGCAGCCATCGCAGAAGGCAGCAAGTGTCACCCGTTAAGCCATCTAAACCGCTGACGCCATTTCTCTCCTCTCCCGACTTTGACTTGCTTGTTAGTTAAGGATCCCTCAGACACATATATACTTCTTTAGAACAATTTTACACCTAGAATTGTTTATAGTAGGTCTGCTCTGACCTATTTTCAGTGTTAAAACGTGGTTTTGTTTTGTTTTGTTTAATTTAATTTAATTTAATTTAATTTAATTTTATTTATTTATTTATCCATCCATGGCCGTGTCGGGTCCTCGCCTCTGTGCGAGGGCCCTCTCCAGTTGCGGCAAGTGGGGACCACTCCTCATCACGGTGCGCGGGCCTCTCACTGTCGCCGCCTCTCCCGTTGCGGAGCACAGGCTCCACACGCGCAGGCTCAGTAGTTGTGGCTCACGGGCCCAGCCGCTCCGCGGCATGTGGGATCCTCCCAGACCGGGGCTCGAACCCGTGTCCCCTGCACTGGCAGGCAGAATCCCAACCACTGCGCCACCAGGGAAGCCCCAAAACGTGGTTTAATGGGACATTCCATTTACTATTATGACAATTTAAAAAATGCAAATCATTTAGGAATCATTTAGGGAAAATGAAATGAATGAAATTGGTGTTTTGCCATCTTCCCAGGACTAATGAGAGGCTGGCAGAGATCAGTACCAAACTACTGGTGGAGAAACAGCAGAACAGATCTTTACTCAGCACTCTTACTACGAGGCCAGTCCTGGAGCCACCTTGTGTTGGAAATCTTAATAATAGTTTAGTGCTCAATAGAAATCTTACTCCAGGAGAAAACTTAGAGATTTCTACCTCAAGTTCACGCCCTTCAAATAAGAGCATGGAGACTTACTTGACTAAGGTTAGTTATATTATCTTTTTTTCCTTGGGTTTCAGATTTCTGATAATAATTTTTGTTTTTTTTTTTTTTAAAGGACTTGATCATTTTTTTTTTTTAATTTATTTATTTATGGTTGTGTTGGGTCTTCGTTTCTGTGCGAGGGCTCTCTCTAGTTGCGGCAAGTGGGGGCCACTCTTCATCGCAGTGCGCGGGCCTCTCACTATCGTGGCCTCTCGTTGCGGAGCACAGGCTCCAGACGCGCAGGCTCAGTAGTTGTGGCTCACGGGCCTAGTTGCTCCGCGGCATGTGGGATCTTCCCAGACCAGGGCTCGAACCCGTGTACCCCGCATTGGCAGGCAGACTCTCAACCACTGCGCCACCAGGGAAGCCCAATTCTTGTTTTTAATTTGGTGAAATTATGAATTGTTTATTTGACTTACGCACACGAAATAAAAGCCATAATTAATTGTGCTAATAAAGAGACAGAAATTTTATGATTTTTTAAAGTCCCTGGATTTCTCATTTTCAAGAGAGATTTATCATTAACTTTATTCAGTAACTGTAATTAAACTGACAAATTTTAAATTTCTTGAAAAGCTGCAGTTAAATTCTATTTTAGAAATTAAATATTATTACCTAATAACCAAAGATATACTTTCAAATTGATTTCAGTTTGGCGATGGTTCATAATCATTTTCAAGCTTTGCTGCACCCTAGTTTTTCTACCCCTAAGCATAAGTGAATGATTGGCATCCAAACACTTAACCATATATGGATTTTTTTATTTAAAGGAATGCTAGATAAATTCTTTTTGTGAATTAAATAGACTTGTAGCACTAAATAGGTTAATTTCTGTTTTTAAGTTAAAATTTTTTGTCATTTTCGTACATGAGAGTGCATCCTTAATTGCTATTTTACTTACAGCATTTTTATTGAATTTGTATAAAATGTCTTGCTGAGCAATTGTAGAACATTTCTAAATACGTAGTTAAATAAAGCAAATATTTAAATTTGTAAAATGAAGTCCACTTATGTCTCTATCTTGCCATCACCTGGATGAATGATGACTAAGATGGCAATGATGGGGAGTCTTTAAACTGCAATTAGTTTTCATTGTGTATCATTGTTATTAAAATATCCATTTCACTCAGTGCACACGGGTTTATGGTTTTGATGGTGTTTTCATGATGTTCTTGATGCAGAGAAAAGTAGCCCTTGTTAAATGAGGTCTCAGCCTGTTTTCTCATTTGGCTTCACATTGTAACAAATCACAGAAGAGCAAAGCTAAGGTTTCTTAGACAGTGCTGTGGCTAAATTGGGTCTAAGTGCTTCAGAGCTGTGAAACTGGACTCCAGGGTCAAAAAGAAAATGCATGTCAAGCCCTCTGTCAGTTGCTAAGCATGATGTAAACTTAGAATGTTCTCATGAGTTGTCACCCAAAAAATCAGACAATGTATCATTTTACAAGATGAAGATGAAAGAGTGTGTGAATGCAAAAACAGTGTGAGAGAATATTTGTGCGGGAAGTTTTTCCTTTAATTTTTTTGGAGGAAAGAGGTGTTTATTTTTTTAGTAATTCTAGATAAATAGAAAAATAGTTTATTTTAAACTCAATGTTGTAGTTACTAGGTATACATAGTTCCCTTGTGGGGTCTTTGCCAAATCGTGCTGGTTTTAATAAGAGAGATTGAAGAGCACTACTTACTCTATCAAGATGCAAAGACATGTCTCCATAATCACTACAGAATGCCGCAGAAGAGTTATTATACAGTTATTGTTCACATAATTCTTAGTAAGACTTACAGAAAGAAGGTGCCTTCTAGAATTGCTAGGAATATAATTATTTCTACTAGGAAAACATAAGTATTATGAGAGGTGTTAACGTACTGTCTAAAATGATAGAAGGGGGTGGGTTTTTGGATGGGACATTATAAAACGATAGCGTTCTAAAGGTTTTAGCTATGATTCTACAAAGTAAAATGTTAAAAATGGCATTAGGATTGCATTTGTTTATCAGTCTCCTTTATTTGCAAGGTTTTAACATTTTGGACTATTCCTACTGTGAAGTTTTATCTTACTCAGCATTTTCCCCTAACTTTAAGGAAAATAATTATAGCAAAGTACTGCTCTATGTCTGTGGTTTCAGTTGCGCTGGTTGTAGCAGCAATCTTTCTCCATGTACCTAACACTTAGATTTATTACCTCCCTCACCAGTACATGAAGTTCAGTCTTGTCAGTTGATACCATTGTGGGGGTAGGAGATTACTACGTATCTGTCTTGCTAATTTTACCCTCAGTTTTCACATTCTAGTTAATTCTGGGATGTTTTGTCCTATATATCAGAAGTAATTTTACAGTTTTTTTCAATTGTGTTATTTAATTATATTATTATAAAATACGAAAAGTTAACATTAGCCAGAACAGCTACATCACTGTTAGGTTTTCTTGCACATAGAATTTTTTCAAGAACTGAAAACTTAAAAATCTATTCCAGACAATTTTATAACAGACACAATTTCGCTGGTTTGAAGATTTTTTTTATGTTCAAGAGTTTTTAGGTATTTGTGTGCCGAACACGATGCATGGCCACAGTAGTTAATAAATGCCCTTTAAATCTGTCTTAAGTAGGAGGACTACATTTTACACTGACTGATTTTGGACTTTTGGTGCATTACTGACACTTTCAAAATTTTTCTAATCGTTTATTTAAGTAATTTAAAAAATTGCTTCAATGTCCATTCAGTTTAGCAACTCTCTTTCTAAATGTGGTCATACAAATGCACTGAAGCTAAAACAATTAATATTCCTAAGACTTTGACTTTTTATATGATACAACATTTTGTATCTCACCAGAATATTGAGTCACATTTCTTTTAAAAAAATAGGCCTCCTCTTTACATCACCAAGGCACTGCCTATCCACTCTGAGTTTTAACTCTAATCAAATTACCACAGTAGTTAAGCTAGTTTCTCATAAGGCACAGGCAGAGTTCAGTAAACTTGTTTATTGTCTCAGTTTATTATATCAGTGTAATCCTTCTTGTTCCCTCTTCATTTTGTCCACATGGACAAATGAGTAGGTGTTTTATCTTTTGAAAGATAGAGGTAATAGCTCAACTTCTTACAGTTCTTTTTCTTTCATTCATTTTATTTTTTCTCTACTTAGTTTTTCAGCTCTTTGATCTACAAATTCTTCCTCAGTTCTTCTCTCTGCAGCAAAATACATGTATTTAATGTCTACAGACTGCCAAGTGTAATTTCCTTCATACATTAGCCTGTTTACAATTGGATAATGAATTGAAGTGGTTTAAATGACTTGATTTTATTACATTTTCATGACATTTAAAATGAGTGATATCAAATTTTTAAAGTATCAATAATTACTGAAAATAAATTAACTTTGGAAATGAGTGTGCATGTGTATGTGTGTGGTGTGTATATATTCATCAAATTGGTCTTAAAAAGAGAGTGCAACATTATTTTCCAGCCTGCAGTCTCAGATATAATTTAACAGTAATACATTATGGTTGAGTGAATGGAACACATACTTGTTGTGCTTCGTATTGTTATTGGCTTCACTACGTTTCTTTCTAAAATGTTCCTTTCACCTTTCCCCTACTTTATAGTGGGGGTTGTTTTGAACAATGTACGTTAATTATAAAGTCAGGGGAGAAGAAGAAAACGTTCCCTCAGTGTCGTGTGGTCCTCTGCCTTGTTGGAGCTGTGGTGGGTAGGTGGCAGATGACACTTCTCTTCCCCTTCTGAGTTCAGCACGTGGGAGTCAGCAGCTGGAGATCAACTAAGGAGCTTTGTTACTGACACATAAGTAATGAATTGGAGGACGTGCTTTAGGTGTGCAGTCACAGTGGGCCTCAGAATACTTCATCCCAAATTAGGCCTAAGGGGAGGAAGCAAATGCTTGACCCCCGCCCCAGGGCAGGCTGCTTACTGCGGGCATGAGAGCAGACCCCAGTTCCCAGTGCCGAGGGCACACACACCTTCTCAAAGAAGAGATTCGGAAGCAAGCAAGCACTTCTTAGTTCCTTCTCCCAAATTCACCCATTGGGTAAACCTCCCCTCCTCTCATGAGGAGGGTAGGAGTGTAAGTCCTCATGTTGAAACTTTAGGCCAAGGAATTAGCCTGTAATTTCTGACTGGATTTAAATTCTAATTGAGATTACACTCATGTTTTTTGTACATGCAAACTAATGATGAGAGATTGAAGTATGCTAGATGGTAAAGAGAAATCTGTTTTGTGTTTTAAATTTTGCCATAAATAACCCGCAACATGGATAATTCTTTTGTTGACTCATTTCGGTAAACCAAGTTTTATTTGGAGGAAACGAATATCCTTTTAAAGAAGAATCTCCTCAGTTTTGGCCTACGTGATTCAACTAAAGATTTTCTCCTTCAAGTTCCCTGTCCTGTGGTTAAAAAAAAAAAATCTGTGCTTTATAAATTAAATATATTGACTGCTACTAATAGGAGTTATGATAATTTATTCTTGTTCATGCCTTTAAAACATAATTTAGTTAGAAAGCTACTATTTCATGTCTCATGCATCAAACATTATTGAGCTACATGACAAAGTTTTACATATTTATTTTCTCTGAGTAATAGTTAAAAATCTATGTGTTTTTTTTCTTAATCTGAGGAAGTAGCTGGCGTAGAACTCTAGACTCAGTGAGAAGGCCGTTGGCTTTGTGACACCAGGCAAAGTCTCTCTGAGCCTTTGTTACCTCTTTTGTAAAATTAGGGACTTTGACTAAATCAATGACTCTCATACCTTAAAAAATTTTTTTTCAAGGAAAAGAACCTTTCTTTTATAAAAAAAAAAAATTTTTGCATGAAACTGTATTATATAAAACAGAGACAAATATAGAGCTGTTTTAGCTAAAGAAGTGGCCGGAGACCCTGAAGCTGTGACTTCTCTGTCCTTCAATCCTGCAGTGTCCTCAGTGGGACCTTCCATTTCTATGGGACATAGTTTGGAAACTATCAGTTATGAGAGAATCCTTCTAACTAAAAATCTTTAGGATTAAAACTTGCTGATATATTGTTTTCCTGTGTATAATTTTCTCACCTTTCTGTGTTTTTGTTAAATGGAAAAGTTTAAAGAAAAATGCAGGTGTGTTCTCCTTATTAATGTTCGACTTCCAACTACTGCCTCCAGCTGAGTACTATCCTCACCTAGAAATCAACATAAGGGTCTCGGAAGTACATATTTAGGAAAAGAGCTTTTGGGGGAAAAGAGAGTAATGTTACACGGGTCATTCCCTAATTCAACGCGTGTAAAAACGTGACCTACATTTTGCAGTGTTTATTAATGGTAATAAAAAATCATTTCAGTAAAGCCGCCTTCCTTCATCTGTTATGAGTTATTAATTTCACAAGACCTGTCTAATAATGTTGTCACATTATTCATTTTACAGGGCCTCTCTATAGTGCTGTTGTCAGAAAAGTGTTATGGAAAACAGTCTCTGAAAATATTGGGAAACCTGCTAGCCAAAAAATTTGTCTTCGCACCTAAAATTTACAAAGGCGTTGGCTATCATGTTATCATTATCATCACAGTGTTTATTATTTTCAGTATACTATTTTAGACCCTGTTTAGTGAGAGGGTGCCTTTTATAAGAAAGATTTTTAAAAGAACACTCTAGGTGGAGACACTTGTAATACAGTTTGAAATGTTCCCACACATTTCATAATTAAGTAGATAACTATAATTAGTCAAATGTTTCAAAAAGTTGGCCCTAATTTCTAGAATGGAAACAAAGTTACAGTTAAAGAATTATATACTGTTTTCCTTGTTTCTAACTCTAGAAAGTCATGAATCAGACACTGAGTTTGAAAACTGGCTCTAGCCTCTACTTTTCCTTTCTTCTTGCAGATTTTTTGAAATAAATGTTTTAGTCCTAACATAGACAGGAAAATACCTTACTTAATTTTTTGCCGGTAGAATTTTGACATGACATTACAACAGAACCATTTTCTTCATTTTATGTATTTAAGATTCTATGTTGAAAAATTATTACCATAGAACATACCTTAAAATTTTAGTTTTATAGAAGTGTAAGAATGGAAAACTCATTTTAAGGAAAAATCCATTAGAGTAAAAAAACTGATTAAACTTTTATAAAGAGCAATTTTTCTAAGAATTGCAAAGTAATGCATTCATTGTAATATATGACTTGAATCGTTTAAACTTGTTTGTACCAATAAGATCAAATATCACCCTCTGAAATATGTATATTCAATAGACTGATATTTATTGTACTTTTTATCAGATTAATCTAAATAACAGTACATATATATGTTCTCTATTATCTAAAATCAAAATAAGTAGGAATTTATTTTATTTTATTTATGTGATTATTTTTCTATTTAAGCAATCCTCAAATTAGGTCTAGTCTCTAGAAGTATTATTTAAAGGCCACATTTCATAAGCTATATACATCATTCCTACAAAAATGTCTCTTGTCTAACTTAAACATAAATAATATTTTACTTATTTCAGATGCAGCAGGAGATGGAAAAAAATATAACTAGAGAACTAGAAAAAGGTATGTTGCCGAAATTTATGAATTAAATTTAGACATTGATTTCTGAAATAAACTGTAAATATTAAATAGTAAATGGCATCTCTTTCCATTGTTTGGATTACAGATACTATTGATAGGTTAAATATCTTTTCTTATACATATCTAATGAAAAATGTGAAAGCATGAACATTCATAATGAAAAATATCCTGATTCCTCATTTATTCATCATGTTCCATAGCTTTAAAAAAAAAAATCTCAAAAAATCTATGCATTTCTTTTTATTTCTGGCTATATCCTTCCTCTACTTCTGCCATCCCTGTGGAACTGTCAGCCTGCACACTGACATTATTAGAAAACATGGGGTTCATCAACTTCTCAAGTTTCTGGTAGTGATTAAGGCCAAAAAACCCAGACTCAAGCAGTCACGTTCGTGTAGCTGTCACTTAGTGGCTGACATTAAAATTTCCTGTCATTGACTTTGTCATTGGTTTATCTTTTGCTCTCAGGAAAAATTCCAAATTCCTTATCATGGAATAAAAACACCCAAATCAGTTTGGGTCCTGCCATAGTATTCAGCCTTATCTCTTTACTCCCTTCCTCTGCCCCTTTGCTCTGCATCCAGTCAAATAGACTGCTTACAATCCCACAGGTGCTCTTCCTCACCTTTAGTCTTTGTATTTGCTTCTTCCCTCCGTCTCCCGTACTTTTTCCTTGTCCTTCAGGTATCCACTTACATACCACCTCCACCAGAAAGCTGACAGTATTGACACAAAGCTGGGTGTCACTTCTGAGGGTTCCTTGTACCCTCTTTTATACCTGTCATAGTATTTATGACTCTGTATGGAAATTGCCTGTTTGTCTGTTTTTCCAGTTTATAGTATATGATTTTTCAGGGTGGACTGTGTCACCTTCATCTTGTAATTTCAGTGCTTGTCGCAGCACCTTAGCAGATGGTTGTTGAGTAAATGAATGAAGAATGAGAAAACCAGAAGCTCTGATACTCAGCCACAAGAGCAATTAATTCATCGTGCAACCACGGGCAAATTATATAATAGTAATCTTGTATTTTGTGTTATGTCGTGTATAGGTAATTTTCATTCTTCTGAACACTTAGAAAGGTCTCAGCTTTTTTTTTACTAACTTATATTTAGTTAACTCAAGTATTTTAGGTAAAGAATATAATCCTTTCTTTTTCTTTTCAGCTGCTGCTGAATGTGAATCTGGATCCTATAGAGCTTCTCCTCTAGGAGCTACTGATGAGTCAAATCTAAATCAAGATCTAGTTTTGAAAACGTCACAAGAATATGTACAGATTTTGAAGAAAAATTATATGATCTAAAAGATAAAGAGTAAAAATTTCCCTACTGGGTTGTTTGCATAACATTTTAGTTGTTTCCCATTAAACATGATGTGAAAATCTTTATTAAAGGAAAATATTTTTGTATTATATGTGTATGATGAAAATTTATATAGTATTTTAAACCATGTTTCTCTGCATCTAACTTACTTTTAAGCAGATTTTGTGAATCAAAACACTGTTGAGTTTTACATACTCAAACTGAGCCCTGATACCAGCACCCAGACAACCAAACTTGTCATTAATATATAGTGGTGTTGATTGATAGCTTTTTTGTATTTCCAATTTTATCACTATATATAGACCTAAAGATTTAGACAGACATCATTTGGATATACTGCTGCTATGGCTATTGTCAATGTTTTGTTTTTTTTAAAAAAATATTATTTATTTATTTATTTTTGACTGTGTTGGGTCTTTGTTGCTGCATGTGGACTTTCTCTAGTTGCAGCGAGCGGGGGCTATGGGCTTCTCATCGCGGTGGCTTCTCTTGTGGAGCCTGGGCTCTAGGCACGCGGGCTTCAGTAGTTGTGGCACGCGGGCTCTAGAGCACAGGCTCAGTAGTTGTGGCGCACAGGCTTAGTTGCTCCATGGCATGTGGGATCTTCCCGAACCAGGGCGAACTCGTGTTCCCTGCATTGGCAGGAGGATTCTTAACCACTGTGCCACCAGGGAAGTCCTTATTGTCAATGTTTTGATGTCTTACGATTGTTATAGTGCCATGAAACTTAGTATATATAACTTTAAACACTCATTCATAGATCTTTCCTCCTGGAGAAATAAAATTTGCCTAAGACTTTTCACCTTTTCTATTTATTTACTTACTTACTTTTTGGAAACAGTCTTAAAATTAGAGAGAAGTTCCAAGCACCAGACTCAAACAGACATTTTCATAAAACTACCATATCTCCCATATATTCTCCTAATGTAACATTTATCTTTCCTAAATGTCATTTGTTCTCCCATAAGTGCCCTTCCCTCCCCCCACCAAGAAGTCATGTTTTTCAGAAGATGCCTTTCTCCTACTCCCTGTCACTTATTAAGTAGTATATAACCCCCCAGTTGTAGCCACCCCTTCAAATCACGTTTCTTTGTGAAACCCTGCATGTAGTCATACACAATTAAATGTTTTTTTCTCATGGTAATCTGCTTTTGTCAGTTTAATTTGCAGATTCCCAATTAATGAACCTAAGAAGGTAGAGGAAGTGTTTTCCTTCCCAACAATTCCAAGAGCTAAAATGTTAGTAACTCTTACTTACATCCTTTATTCCCTTTTCTTCTGTCCTTTCAGTGTACTGAGTTGGCAGAACTCTGTAAGAGATTGCTTATCATTCTTCCCCCTTACCTCCACCCAGGCATCTACGTGCTGCTGAAGAAAATTATTCTACTACTTTTATTTAGTTAATTTGCATCTTCTTTCTTCACAATGTCGATTTCACATCTCCTCTCTGTAAACTTTTCACCCTGTTTTTTCCCTCTCATGTGTACCAGGCAATCTCATTTCCCACGACAAACTTCTTGAAAGATTTGCCTGTATCCCCACCCACTCTAGGCTGTCTTCTCCTTCCCCCATTCTCTCAAAACTACTCCGAAGTCACCGATGACTTCCACATCGCTAAATCAAAGTGACACCTTTCCAGTCTTTCTCTATCTGAATTTCTCATTCCTCTTGGCATTCAATATAACTGACCTCTTTGAGACACTCTCTTCTTTTGGCTGGGCTTTTAATACTCTTTAATTTTATCCTGAATGCACCCACAACGTATTCTGATCGGAGACAGAGTTCTTATTAATATCTCACAGTAAATACACAGGCCTTACCCCCTCGCCCAGGCCTGCACCTGGGGCAACATGGTGAGAACAGGTCAGTTGTTCTACGCCAGCAGGTGAAGGGCGGGAGGAAACTGGTTTTCCCTGCTGCTTGTGAAGGGGCGGGAGTTAGCCGTCCTCCTCTCCTGGGAAGCATCTCCTCCTCACTCTGGCCTTTGGTATGTAAGTAAAACTGTTACCCACCCCAACAAGGGTCCCTCTGCCCAGTGTCGCTCCCACCAGTAGAATGAGTTGGGTTCAGAAGCAAAGGAAAGCTTTACTCTTTGATCAAAGAATGGAGAGGCACAAGCTCCGCTCAAGAGGCCGTGGGCGGGGCTGCTTCATAGGGATCCCATCAGCAGGGGAGGGGGTGGAGTTCTCGCGTGGCAGGAGTTCTCGCGGGGCAGGGGCAGGCGCAGGCGCAGCTGCTCCCCATCGCAGTGCCCACATGGCCCGCCACCTACGTCTTGAATGGGGGTGTCGTGTGCAGCGTTCCTGCATACGGTCGGTCCTCCCACCCCCAGCTGGAGCATTGGCACAGCCATTTCACACCCGGAACTCTGGTCTGAAGTGCCGGGTGCGAGGCCTCTGCACGAAGCACCCTGTGAGCCAGTGAAAGCAGACTAAGCACAAAGGCAAAAAAGGTTAGACTTTATTTTACTACCCAGATTCTATTTTTATTTCCTGGGAACAGCTAATGGGCTTTGCCAGTGATGAAATCTCTCCAGGAGCCAGACCCGGAGTCTCCAAGTTTCTGGGCCTCATTCCTCCTTGAAATGTGAATTCCTAGGGAGATGGTGCACCTTCGGGGAACTACTCAGAGCTGTAACTATTTGGTCCTCCTAGGGGGATGAAACTTTATGAATCCTTTCAGATAAGAGCAATTAACTAGACAAATGGCTGTAGATGTGACTCTCACGCTGCACAAAGAGTCTCAGAGGGCCAGGGCTTTTTACAAGATCGCTGAGAAATCCCAGGAAATTTTGCTTCCCCACAATTCCACCCCTCATTCCGGAAGGAGTTTTAGCCCCAACATCGGCCACTGTAACCAGTCCAACCAAACTTGAAATTGGTGGGCACCAAATCCTTTGGGCTTGTCTTAGCCAACACTTAATCAGAGCTACGATCAGCAGGACCCTGACTTAGCAAAAGCAGTTGGTCTCAGCTGAACTCCTCCAAATCTCAGATTCAGGCATCTAGCCGAGTCCTCCAAACCATTAGAGACTACCTTGGAAAGGCAGGTGGCTTCCTCCTTGTGTTTCCATATTAACCTTTGCTACCTGGCCCAAGGCACTGTAGGGAAGCAAAATTTGTCACCCCAAAACGTGTCTCTTTGGCATGAGAATTATTTTAGGCTGAATAATTTTAAGAAGTGGAAGACTCAGGAAGTCTTTCTTTTTACCACCCCCTTAACTGTTGAAGAGTTTAGATAAAGGGCCTGGTCCAAGAAGACCGCCATCACCAGAGACACCTAGAAAGAATATGGGCTAGGTGCGGTAAAGAGAACACCAGATATTTACAGGGAGTTCCAAACATTGGCTTTTCCATCTCCATGTGAATTGCCTTCCTCCACTTTGTAGTCCCAAACCACTACCCATAACATCCTCTTTTGTCTTTAGCTGAAGATGGTATTTAAGGGGAGGGTTTTAGCCATTTTGGTGAGTTACTCAGTTTTCCTGGGTCTCTCCCATGTGTACAGGAAGTATACATGTTATTAAGCTTTTTTTTGTTTTTCTCCTGTTAATCTATCTCACATCAATTTTATCCTTAGACCAGCCAGACGAACCTAGAAGGATAGAGGAAGGTTTTTTTTTCTCCCCGACAGCACGTACCTTAGTACAGGTAGCGATGCTAATTTACAAGTGGCACAGACTTTGCCTCGCCTGCAAGGAAGGAATCTGTGGCAAACTCTGTTATCCATACAACACTAGCCAGTGAGTTGAAGCTCACCTGAATGCCTTCAAGCTGAGGTGGGGTCATTGTGTTAGTCATACTGCTCGCTGCAGGACCGGCCAATAAATTGAGAGACGAGTTGTTGGAGCAAGGAATAGCGACCTTATTTGGAAAGCTGGCAGGCTGAGAAGACGGTGGACTCATGTCCCAAAGAACCATCTAGCCTGAGTTAGAACTCAGGCTTCTTTTATACTGAAAGGGGAGGGAGGAAAGTCAAACACTTCCTGGTTCCCATCAGCCTCCTGGGGGGAGGTGTTACTTTTTTCCTCCCTGCAGTCATTCACAGGTGGGCCTGGTCAGCATGCTTCCTGGGAGCTAGACAAAGGTACTTGAGCTTAATGCTCATTACCTGGGGGGCAGGGTTCCCAGAGATGGGCCATTGTGTATAATTTAAGCTTACAGGCAACATCCCTTCAGTGATTAACTTGTAATAGAATACGAAGGTTCTTTGCTTTGTATTGTACAATTGTTCACTTCAGCAGAAGTCAGGGACAAATTTCATACTGCCTTTTGTGAAAGAAAAATAAAGATGGAGTCAGTAATGGTCCCTAAAGAGGGCTCTCTAAAATGGAGCTGGGAGGCCATTAAGGGGTGTGACATATGCAAATCTCAGCCCGGATGGAATCTGACCTTTTGACCATTTATTGTCCTAATGAAGTCATCCAGAACATCTGCCAGAAACTCAAGATACCTCTTGGACCCTACCCTAAAATAACTTGTGATCCCTTAAGGACAAGTATTTCCTGACTCATATCAGAGTCAGTCATAATTCTCATCAGGCAATTTTTGTCAACCTGTGGCTTTTTTTTTTTTTAATTTTATTTATTTATTTATTTTTTGGGGGCTGTGTTGGGTCTTTGTTTCTGCGCGAGAGCTTTCTCTAGTTGCGGCAAGCGGGGGCCACTCTTCATCGCGGTGCGCGGGCCTCTCACTATCGCGGCCTCTCTTGTTGCAGAGCACAGGCTCCGGACGCGCAGGCTCAGTAGTTGTGGCTCACGGGCCCAGTTGCTCCACGGCATGTGGGATCTTCCCAGACCAGGGCTCGAACCCGTGTCCCCTGCATTGGCAGGCAGACTCTCAACCACTGTGCCACCAGGGAAGCCCCCAACCTGTGGCTTTTTGTCTTTATAAGCCCCTGACTCTCTCTCAGAACAGTTTTACATGAATCTGTGTCTCCTGAATTGAAATTCTTTTTTGTTCCTTCCAGTTTTATTGAGATATAATTGACATGCAGCACTGTATAATTTTAAGGTGTACAGCATAATGATTTGACTTATGAGATGATTACCACAATATATTTTACTATAATTATAAGCATAACTATATCCCTGTTGCCAGGATATAGTGAAATATAACTATAGCCCTGCTGCTGGGGTATAGTAAAATTATTAGTCAGTGTTCTCCAGAGGGGAAATAAAAACAGTATGGGATTACCTATCTATCTATCTATCTATCATCATCTATCTATCTCTATCAGCAGGTCTGAAGTCTGCAGGGTGGGCCTGCAGGCTGGAAATTCAGGGAAGAGTTGATGTTGCAGTCTTTTTTTTTTTTTTTTAATAAATTTATTTTATTATTTATTTTTGGCTTCATTGGGTCTTCGTAGCTGTGCGTGGCTTTCTGTAGTTGCGGCGAATGGGGGCCACTCCCCGTTGCAGTGCATGGGCTTCTCTTGTTGCGGTGGCTTCTCTCGTTGCAGAGCACGGGCTCCAGACATGTGGGCTTCAGTAGATGTGGCTCGCAGGCTCCAGAGCACAGGCCCAGCAGCTGTGGCACACGGGCTCAGCCGCTCCATGGCATGTGGGATCCTCCCGGACCAGGGCTCGAACCCGCGTCCCCTGCACTGGCAGGCGGACTCTCAACCACTGTGCCACCAGGGAAGTCCCGATGTTGCAGTCTTGAGTCTGAATCCCCAGGACAATAGTCAGGAAACTCAGGCAGGGTTTCTATGCTTCAGTCTTGAAAAGAGTTCATTTCACTTTGGGGAACCTCAGTCTTTGCTCTTAAGACCTTCAACTGATTGGATGAGGCTCATGGACATTATGGAGGGTAATCAGCTTTATTCAAAGTTACTGATTTAAATACTAATCACATTTAAATACACCTTCACAGAGGGGATTTCCCTGGTGGCGCAGTGGTTAAAACTCTGCACTCCCAATGCAGGGGGCCCGGGTTCGATCCCTGGTCAGGGAACTAGATCCCACATGCTCACTGTAACTAAGAGTTTGCATGCCACAACTAAGGAGCCTGCATTCCTCAACTAAGGAGCCCACCTGCTGCAACTAAGACCCTGTGCAACCAAATAAATAAATAAATAAATAAAATCATTTCCTCAAAGAATACTTAATGGTATGGTAAAATGCTCCAAATGTGATGTTTATAAAAGCAGGATACAAAACGGTATTTAAATATATATATATATATATATATATATATATATATATATATATATATATATATATATATATATATATATTTAAATACCTTCATGGAAACATCTAACTTTGACCAAACAGCTGGGATCATAATCTAGCCAAGTTGACAAATTAACCATCACACTGGGCAGATATTTTAACTATCAATTTTAAGAAGAATATTGAAATATTCTAATATTTTTCCAGTTCTAGGCTAGGTTTTATGGAGAACCTATAACGCAACCTGTATATTCCTTCCTGCTCCCTTGCAAGAGTCTTTTATTTTTTTAATTTACAGTACAGGTTTCTGGTAACGGACTGTACTGCTGAACTGAATGAATAAGCATTTTCAGAACTCTAATGAAAAACTGATGAACTCATAAAAGTGCTAACAAAAGATCAAGATGAAAAAAAAAAAATTAATTACATGGGACTGAGTGAACTGATGAGGATGAGTATAATTTTTGTGACTTTCTGTCTGAATTTAAAAAAAAAAAAAAAAATTCCACAAGGACTCAGAGGCAAAGAATATACAAATCAATTTTCACTGCAAAGTAAAGGAGCTGTTACAGTGGAGGATTACTGGACTGAATGTCAATACTATGACATAGTATGAGTGTGTTTCATGTTTGGTAATTGCAATCATTGTTGCTTTTGTTGTGGTCATCCATGTACAATGCTTGGTGTCAGTCGATTTATCTCTTGTAAAAATAAAATACAGTGTGTGTGTGTGTGAAAAAAAAAAAAAAAAAAAAAAACAAAAAAAAACAAAACGAGGCTTTGAAAGTGAAACAAACTAAGTTTTGATGGAAGAAATTTTCACATATTGAGGTATGGGGAAGTCATTCTGGCTTACATATTATTTAGCTTAAACTTTATGCTAATTAGAACAGTCTGTTTTGTAGCCTATCACACATATCTTGTATATGTGCTTTAACCATTAAAGAAAAGTGTGCATTGTCCAAAAAAAAAAAAAAAAAAAAAAAAAAAAAAAAAAAATTTTTTACTGGAGTATAATTGCTTTACAATGTTGTGTTAGTTTCTGCTGTACAGTGAAGTGAATCAGCTATATGTATACCTATATCCTCTCCGTCTTGGACCTCCCTCGCCCCAACCCCCATCCCACCCACCTAGGTCATCAAAGAGCACCGAGCTGAGCTTCCTGTGCTTTATAGCATGTTCCCACTAGCTATCTATTTTACAGATGGTAGTGTATATATGTAAGTCCTGATCTCCCAGTTCATCCCACCCTCCCCTTCCTTCCCTGTGTGCACATGTCCATTCTCTACATCTGTGTCTCTATTCCTACCCTGCAAATAGGTTCATCTCTACCATTTTTCTAGATTCCACATATATGCATTAATATATGATATTTGTTTTTCTCTTCCTGGCTTACTTTACTCTGTATAACAGACTCTAGGTCCATCCACATCTCTACTAATGACCCAATTTCATTCCTTTTCATGGCTAAGTAATATTCCATTGTATATATGTACCACATCTTCTTTAGCCATTCTTCTGTCATTGGACATTTAGGTTGTTTCCATGTCCTGGCTATTGTAAATAGCGCTGCAATGAACACGGGGTACATGTGTCCTTTTGAATTATGGTTTTCTCAGGGTATATGCCCAATAGTGGGATTGCTGGGTCATATGGTAGTTCTATTTTAAGTTTTTTAAGGAACCTCCATACGGTCCTCCATAGCGGCTGTATCAATTACATTCCCACCAACAGTGCAAGAGGGTTCCCTTTTCTCCACACCCTCTCCAGCATTTATTGTTTGTAGATTTTTTGATGATGGCCATTCTGACCGGCGTGAGGTGATACCTCATTGTAGTTTTGATTTGTATTTCTCTAATAATTAGTGATGTTGAGCATAGGAGTTTGTTACTGATTTTGTTACCAAACCAAACTTGGGTCCACTTGCCCAATGCACAGCAAAGATAATCTACTGACACCAGGTTGTGATGAAGGAAAGTGTGGCATTTATTCCAAGGTGCCCAACGTGGCGCCAAGCAAGGAGAACAGACGGCTCAGGCTCAGCAGACCCGAACTCTCCGATGGCTTTCAGGGAAGGGTTTTAAAAGGCAACATTAAGGGTAAGGATGTAATGTGCCAGATGAGCTTGTGTACATCCTTCTGGATTGGTTGGCGGTGAGGTAACAGGGTGGTATTTGGGGAATCAACATCATCAACCATCAAGTTCCAACCGGTCTGAGGTCTATGGGCTTGGGGTCAGCATGCAGTTAACTTCTTCCACCTGGTGGGGTTTTCAGTATCTGCAAAACAGCTCAAGGATATATATGGCTTAGAATATTATCTATAGCCCTTGAGGAGGAACTAAAGGTCCTTGACTTTGTTTTATGGCTGAACTATTATTATTTTGTCTTGCTTCACTATTTTCCTTTTTTCTCACTTCCCTGATTACATTTGCTCTTTGGAACTGGGGGAAAGCCTAGAAGGCTAAAGGTTTTCTACAAACAAGGGGCAGGGGCCATGGGGAGGTCCCCACAGGGTCCTGCTCCATTGCAATTAGTTTTTCTTTTTAACAATGTTTCCCCCTTATTTTTAATGGATTCAAGAGGAGGGGAGAGAGTTCCTAGTTAGTTTTTCAATCATAACCCACCTAAACTGGAAGGTCTAGAAAAATCTCTCTCCTTAAAATAAAATCATCTGTGTGTCATATTCCCTCACCTCAGATAGTAAATGTGTGTTATATCATTCGAAAAGCCACAAAACCAAAACCAGCCAATCCCAGAGCTCTAGTCTATGTGCTGGATGCTAGATATGCAACAACAAATAACATGTGGTTTCTTCTCTCTAATTGTTTGTTACCGGTTGTCATTTTGCTCCTTATGCTAATGACTCACTGGAGTAAATAAAACAAAATCACTTTATGAAACTGCAAAGAAAATGGGAAGGAAGTCGTAGGAAAGACCACTTAGCTTCTGAGATATTTATTAGGAGTTGGAGAGATTTGTTCTAAAGGGACATAAAGCCTTGTTCCAGCAGGAAACAAAAAAATTTTTTTATTGGAGTATAGTTGACTTACAATGTTGTGTTAGTTTCAGATGTATAGCAAAGTGAATCAGTTATATATATATCATACCTATATAGATCCATTATTTTTCAGATTCTTTTCCCATATAGGTTATTACAGAGTATTGAGTAGAGTTCCCTGTGCTATACAGTAGGTCCTTATTAGTTAGTTATCTATTTTATATGTAGTATTGTGTATATGTTAATCCCAGTCTCCTAATTTATCCCTCCCCGCCATGCTTCCCCCTTTGGTAACCATAAGTTTGATTTCAAGATCTGTGAGTTGGTTTCTGTTTTGTAAATAAGCTCATTTGTATCATTTTTAAATTAGACTCCACATATGAGTGATATCATATGATATTTGTTTTTCTCTGTCTGACTTACTTCACTTAGTATGATAATCTCTAGGTCCATCCATGTTGCTGCAAATGGCATTATTTCATTCTTTTTTTATGGCTGAGTAAAATACCATTGTGTATATGTACCACATCTTCTTTAGTCATTTCTCTGTCGATGGGCATTTAGCTTGTCTCTGTGTCTTGGCTATTGTAAATAGTGCTGCAGTGAACGTTGGGGTGTTTGTATATTTTTGAATTATGGTTTTCTCAGGGTATATGCCCAGGAGTGGGATTGCTGGATCATATGGTAGTTCTATATTTAGTTATTTAAGGAACCTCCATACTGTTCTCCATAATGGTTGTACCAATTTACATTCCCACCAACAGTGTAGGAGGTTCCCTTTTCTTCACACTCTCTCCAGCATTTATTGTTTGTAGATTTTTGATGATGGCCATTCTGACCGGTGTGAGGTGGTACCTCATTGTAGTTTTGATTTGCATTTCTCTAATAATTAGTGATGTTGAGCAGCTTTTCATGTGCCTACTGGCCATCTGTATGTCTTCTTTGGAGAAATGTCTGTTAAGGTCTTCTGCCCATTTTTTTGATTGGGTTTTTTGTTGAGTTGTATGAGCTGTTTTTATATTTTGGAGATTAAGCCCTTGTCTGTCACATCATTTGCAAATATTTTCTCCCATTCTGTGGGTTGTCTTTTCGTTTTGTTTATGGTTTCCTTTGCTGTGCAAAAGCTTGTAAGTTTGATTAGGTCCCATTTGTTTATTTATTTATTTATTTATTTATTTATTTATTTATTTTTTTTTTTTAGTTGTTTTGTTTGTTTTTTTATACTGCAGGTTCTTATTAGGCATCAGTTTTATACACATCAGTGTATACATGTCAATCCCAATCGCCCAATTCAGCACACCACCATCCCCACCCCACCGCAGTTTTCCCCCCTTGGTGTCCATATGTCCATTCTCTACATCTGTGTCTCAACTTCTGCCCTGCAAACTGGCTCATCTGTACCATTTTTCTAGGTTCCGCATACATGCATTAATATACGATATTTGTTTTTCTCTTTCTGACTTACTTCACTCTGTATGACAGTCTCTAGATCCATCCACGTCTCAACAAATGACTCAATTTCGTTCCTTTTTATGGCTGAGTAATATTCCATTGTATATATGTACCACAACTTCTTTATCCATTCGTCTGTTGATGGGCATTTAGGTTGCTTCCATGACCTGGCTATTGTAAATAGTGCTGCAATGAACATTCGGGTGCATGTGTCTTTTTGAATTACGGTTT
The DNA here is from genome assembly GCF_028023285.1 of Balaenoptera ricei. NCBI lineage: Eukaryota > Metazoa > Chordata > Mammalia > Artiodactyla > Balaenopteridae > Balaenoptera > Balaenoptera ricei. The sequence goes on from NC_082640.1 coordinate 19,574,844, forward strand.
TCTCTGGGTATATGCCCAGTAGTGGGATTGCTGGGTCATATGGTAATTCTATTTTTAGTTTTTTAAGGAACCTCCATATTGTTCTCCATAGTGGCTGTATCAATTTACATTCCCACCAACAGTGCAAGAGGGTTCCCTTTTCTCCACACCCTCTCCAGCATTTGTTGTTTGTAGATTTTCTGATGATGCCCATTCTAACAGGAGTGAGGTGATACCTCATTGTAGTTTTGATTTGCATTTCTCTAATAATTAGTGATGTTGAGCATCTTTTCATGTGCTTCGTGGCCATCTGTATGTCTTCTTTGGAGAAATGTCTATTTAGGTCTTCTGCCCATTTTTGGATTGGGGTGTTTGTTTCTTTGATATTGAGCTGAATGAGCTGTTTATATATTTTGGAGATTAATCCTTTGTCCGTTGATTCATTTGCAAATATTTTCTCCCATTCTGAGGGTTGTCTTTTCGTCTTGTTTATGGTTTCCTTTGCTGTGCAAAAGCTTTGAAGTTTCATTAGGTCCCACTTGTTTATTTTTGTTTTTATTTCCATTACTCTAGGAGGTGGATCAAAAAAGATCTTGCTGTGATTTATGTCAAAGAGTGTTCTTCCTATGTTTTCCTCTAAGAGTTTTATAGTGTCCAGTCTTATATTTAGGTCTCTAATCCATTTTGAGTTTATTTTTGTGTATGGTGTTAGGGAGTATTCTAATTTCATTCTTTTACATGTAGCTGTCCAGTTTTCCCAGCACCACTTATTGAAGAGACTGTCTTTTCTCCATTGTATATCTTTGCCTCCTTTGTCATAGATTAGTTGACCATAGGTGCGTGGGTTAATCTCTGGGCTTTCTATCTTGTTCCATTGATCTATGTTTCTGTTTTTGTGCCAGTACCATATTGTCTTGATTACTGTAGCTTTGTAGTATAGTCTGAAGTCAGGGAGTCTGATTCCTCCAGCTCCATTTTTTTGCCTCAAGACTGCTTTGCCTATTCGGGGTCTTTTGTGTCTCCATACAAATTTTAAGATGATTTGTTCTAGCTCAGTAAAAAATGCCATTGGTAATTTGATAGGGATTGCATTGAATCTGTAGATTGCTTTGGGTAGTATACTCATTTTCACAATGTTGATTCTTCCAATCCAAGAACATGGTATATCTCTCCATCTGTTGGTATCATCTTTAATTTCTTTCATCAGTGTCTTATAGTTTTCTGCATACAGGTCTTTTGTCTCCCTAGGTAGGTTTATTCCTAGGTATTTTATTCTTTTTGTTGCAATGGTAAATGGGAGTGTTTCCATAATTTCTCTTTCAGATTTTTCATCATTAGTGTATAGTAATGCAAGAGATTTCTGTGCATTAATTTTGTATCCTGCAACTTTACCATATTCATTAATTAGCTCTAGCAGTTTTCTGGTGGCAGTTTTAGGATTCTCTATGTATAGTATCATGTCATCCGCAAACAGTGACAGTTTTACTTCTTCTTTTCCAATTTGTATTCCTTTTATTTCTTTTTCTTCTCTGATTGCCGTGGCTAGGACTTCCAAAACTATGTTGAATAATAGTGGTGAGAGTGGACATCCTTGTCTCGTTCCTGATCTTAGAGGAAATGCTTTCAGTTTTTCACCATTGAGAATGATGTTTGCTGTGGGTTTGTCATATATGGCCTTTATTATGTTGAGGTAGCTTCCCTCTATGCCCACTTTCTGGAGAGTTTTTATCAGAAATGGGTGTTGAATTTTGTCAAAAGCTTTTTCTGCATCTATTGAGATGATCATATGGTTTTTATTCTTCAATTTGTTAATATGGTGTATCACATTGATTGATTTGCGTATATTGAAGAATCCTTGCATCCCTGGGATAAATCCCACTTGATCGTGGTGTATGATCCTTTTAATGTGTTGTTGGATTCTGTTTGCTAGTATTTTGTTGAGGATTTTTGCATCTATATTCATCAGTGATATTGGTCTGTAATTTTCTTTTTTTGTAGTGTCTTTGTCTGGTTTTGGTATCAGGGTGATGGTGGCCTCATAGAATGAGTTTGGGAGTGTTCCTTCCTCTGCAATTTTTTGGAAGAGTTTGAGAAGGATGGGTGTTAGCTCTTCTCTAAATGTTTGATAGAATTCACCTGTGAAGCCGTCTGGTCCTGGACTTTTGTTTGTTGGAAGATTTTTAATCACAGTTTCAATTTCATTACTTGTGATTGGTCTGTTCATATTTTCTATTTCTTCCTGGTTCAGTCTTGGAAGGTTATACCTTTCTAAGAATTTGTCCATTTCTTCCAGGTTGTCCATTTTATTGGCATAAAGTTGCTTGTAGTAGTCTCTTAGGATGCTTTGTATTTCTGCAGTGTCTGTTGTAACTTCTCCTTTTTCATTTCTGATTTTATTGATTTGAGTCCTCTCCCTCTTTTTCTTGATGAGTCTGGCTAATGGCTTATCAATTTTGTTTATCTTCTCAAAGAACCAACTTTTAGTTTTATTGATCTTTGCTATTGTTTTCTTTGTTTCTATTTCATTTATTTCTGCTCTGATCTTTATGATTTCTTTCCTTCTGCTAACTTTGGGTTTTGTTTGTTCTTCTTTCTCTAGTTTCTTTAAGTGTAAGGTTAGATTGTTTACTTGAGCTTTTTCTTGTTTCTTTAGGTAGGCTTGTATAGCTATAAACTTCCCTCTTAGAACTGCTTTTGCTGCATCCCATAGGTTTTGGGTCGTCGTGTTTTCATTGTCATTTGTCTCTAGGTATTTTTTGATTTCCTCTTTGATTTCTTCAGTGATCTCTTGGTTATTTAGTAACGTATTGTTTAGCCTCCATGTGTTTGTCCTTTTTACGTTTTTTTCCCTGTAATTCATTTCTAATCTCATAGCGTTGTGGTCAGAAAAGATGCTTGATATGATTTCAATTTTCTTAAATTTACTGAGGCTTGATTTGTGACCCAAGATGTGATCTATCTTGGAGAATGTTCCGTGCGCACTTGAGAAGAACGTGTAATCTGCTGTTTTTGGATGGAATGTCCGATATATATCAATTAAATCTATCTGGTCTATTGTGTCATTTAAAGCTTCTGTTTCCTTATTTATTTTCATTTTGGATGATCTGTCCATTGGTGTAAGTGAGGTGTTAAAGTCCCCCACTATTATTGTGTTACTGTCGATTTCCTCTTTTATAGCTGTTAGCAGTTGCCTTATGTATTGAGGTGCTCCTATGTTGGGTGCATATATATTTATAATTGTTATATCTTCTTCTTGGATTGATCCCTGGATCATTATGTAGTGTCCTTCCTTGTCTCTTGTAACATTCTTTATTTTAAAGTCTATTTTATCTGATATGAGTATAGCTACTCCAGCTTTCTTTTGATTTCCATTTGCATGGAATATCTTTTTCCATCCCCTCACTTTCAGTCTGTATGTGTCCCTAGGTCTAAAGTGGGTCTCTTGTAGACAGCATATATATGGGTCTTGTTTTTGTATCCATTCAGCCAGTCTATGTCTTTTGGTTGGGGCATTTAATCCATTCACGTTTAAGGTAATAATCGATATGTATGTTCCTATGACCATTTTCTTAATTGTTTTGGGTTTGTTTTTGTAGGTCCTTTTCTTCTCTTGTGTTTCCCACTTAGAGAAGTTCCTTTAGCATTTGTTGTAGAGCTGGTTTGGTGGTGCTGAATTCTCTTAGCTTTTGCTTGTCTGTAAAGCTTTTGATTTCTCCATCAAATCTAAATGAGATCCTTGCCGGGTAGAGTAATCTTGGTTGTAGGTTCTTCCCTTTCATCACTTTAAGTATATCATGCCACTCCCTTCTGGCTTGCAGAGTTTCTGCTGAGAAATCAGCTGTTAACCTTATGGGAGTTCCCTTGTATGTTATTTGTCGTTTTTCCCTTGCTGCTTTCAATAATTTTTCTTTGTCTTTAATTTTTGCCACTTTGATTACTATGTGTCTCGGCGTGTTTCTCCTTGGGTTTATCCTGTATGGGACTCTCTGCGCTTCCTGGACTTGGGTGGCTATTTCCTTTCCCATGTTAGGGAAGTTTTCGACTATAATCTCTTCAAATATTTTCTCTGGTCCTTTCTCTCTCTCTTCTCCTTCTGGGACCCCTATAATGCGAATGTTGTTGCGTTTAATGTTGTCCCAGAGGTCTCTTAGGCTGTCTTCATTTCTTTTCATTCTTTTTTCTTTAGTCTGTTCCGCAGCAGTGAATTCCATCATTCTGTCTTCCAGGTCACTTATCCGTTCTTCTGCCTCAGTTATTCTGCTATTGATTCCTTCTAGTGTAGTTTTCATTTCAGTTATTGTATTGGTCATCTCTGTTTGTTTGTTCTTTAATTCTTCTAGGTCTTTGTTAATCATTTCTTGCATCTTCTCAATCTTTGCCTCCATTCTTATTCCAAGGTCCTGGATCATCTTCACTATCATTATTCTGAATTCTTTTTCTGGAAGGTTGCCTATCTCCACTTCATTTAGTTGTTTTTCTGGGGTTTTATCTTGTTCCTTCATCTGGGACATAGCCCTCTGCCTTTTCATCTTCTCTATCTTTCTGTAACTGTGGTTTTTGGTCCACAGGCTGCAGGATTATAGTTTTTCTTGCTTCTGTTGTCTGCCCTCTGGTGGTTGAGGCTATCTAAGAGGCTTGATGGGAGGCTCTCTGTTTATTTATTTTTATTTATTTATTTTTTAAAAAATTTTTGTGTATTTAATTTTTGTCTGTGTTGGGTCTTCGTTTATGTGCGAGGGCTTTCTCCAGTTGCAGCAAGCAGGGGCCACTCTTCATCGCGGTGCACGGGCCTCTCACTGTCGCGGCCTCTCTTGTTGCGGAGCACAGGCTCCAGACGCGCAGGCTCAGTAGTTGTGGCTCACGGGCCTAGTTGCTCCGTGGCATGTGGGATCTTCCCAAACCAGGGCTTGAACCCGTGTCCCCTGCATTGGCAGGCAGACTCTCAACCACTGCGCCACCAGGGAAGCCCCCTATTTTTGTTTTTATTTTCATTACTCTAGGAGGTGGATCAAAAAAGATCTTGCTGCGATTTATGTCAGAGAGTGTTCTGCCTGTGTTTTCCTCTAAGAGTTTTATAGTATTCATCCTTACATTTAGGTCTTGGATTTTGAGTTTATTTTTGTGTATGGTGTTAGGGAGTGTTCTAATATCATTCTTTTACATGTAGCTGTCCAGTTTTCCCAGCACCATTTACTGAAGAGACTGTCCTTTCTCCATTGTATATTCTTGCCTCCTTTGTTGTAGATTAATTGAACATAGGTGCGTGGGTTTATCTCTGGACTTTCTATCCTGTTCCATTGATCTCTGTCTCTGTTTTTGTGCCAGAACCAGTGTTTTGATTACTGTAGCTTCGTATCATAGTCTGATGTCAGGGAGCCTGATTCCTCCAGCTCCGTTTTGGAAGATAGCTTTGGCTATTCAGGGTCTTTTGTGTTTCCATATAAATTGTAAAAGTTTTTGTTTTAGTTCTGTGAAAAATGCCATTGGTAATTTGATAGGTATTGCATTGAATCTGTAGATTGCTTTGAGTAGTATAGTCATTTTGACAGCGGGAAGCAATTTGCTCAGGATGGTTCTAGGTATGCGGTAGGCACCTGATATTCATTAAATCAGATCTGATTTTTCCAGACTATGACTCTTTGCGTCCAGCAGATGGCGCCAAATGACTGGCCATGGTTCCAATACATGGGCTCTTCTTTGGAAAACATGAAATATAATTATAAAAGCCCAGCACCTTAAACAGAGCATTCATATTGTCTGTCTGCGACGCTTTCTTTTGCTCTATTTTAGTGTGATGTGAATCAAAATGAGAAGCAGAGAGTAAAATGGTTGCCTTTCCTGGCATGTGGTAATATTGTGGAATGATGAAAATATAAGTCAAACACAGAGACAGCCCAGTAAAACAGCACCTAAACATAGAGCTGGTGTGGGGAACTCGTGTGTGTGTGGGTGTGTGTGTGTGTACGTGTGTGTGTGTGTACTTGTGCTTCTGAGAAAGATAAACAATAAAGAATGGAAGTGAGGAAACATACTTCAATAAAAGGTAAAGAGAAAATATTGTAGAAAAACCTATAAAGAGAGTAAAAAAGTTGGAGATGAAAGAGAGAGAAAGAGAAGGGAGAGGTCAAGGGAGCATGAGATTAGGCTACATGGATAAAAGTAGTGACATGGGAACTCCAGGAGACAGGATCCTATTCCTCTATTTCTGGCAGTTCTAATAATAATTGAATTTCTAATGAATATCATACAAGTAGAGGACAAGAAAAAAATACAGTAAGTCATCTGGAACCAATTCAATGGAATTCTTCATTTCAAGGGACTCTGACTTCGTCTCACAAAGACTGGGAATGTTCCATACCCCTCACAGCACCTGTTACAGAAGGTGAAGTCGAAGCTGCAGGTACTGAAAGAGGAAACTCGCTGCTGTGGAAAAGGAGAAAAGAAAAACGCAGCGTTGAGTTCGAATAGTAGACCTATTGAGTTCACTTCTTTGTTAAGCTTTTAAAATCTCCCCCATTAAAAGAGAAAGTCTGCCTCAGATAAGGGGGGGCTGTGAAGAGGGAGGTCGTTCCTGCTGCATCGAGGGATCTGTCAGTTCAGAAGCTGCTTCCAGAACAGGGCCACCCACACCCTAATTCGGAAAACACTTCCCTGTGTCCTACGTCACCTGTTGGGAGACATTTCAAAAAGGAATAAAAAGAAAAGCAGTCATGAGATATTCCAGTGAGCAACCACAAGCGACCACTGAAGCCAGGACCAAGACTCTACTACCATGGTTTGCCCAGGAGACTGCGGCTCCTCTTAGGAATCCTGCAAGTTATAAAACTCCTGAGTGAAATGATGCTACAGGCAGAAGTGTCTTTAAAGCATCAGAGTATAAAATATTATGGGCTTTGCGATTTACCTCAATTCCAATGGCCTTACCAAAAACTAAACTTGCCTAAAAACTAAAAGTCCCTTTCTTCCAGGAGAGTTGATTTGTTACAAAAAGAGTATGACACCCAGGTTCTTACAGGTTTGAGTTTCATTATAAAATCTATGGAGGGGAGAGGTGTTTAATCCAGATTATTCCAATTAATCCTTCAAAAGATGCCTTCTTTTTTTTCTTTTGGCCGTGCCACATCTATGCAGGATCTTAGTCCCCTGACTAGGGATCGAGCCCGTGCCCCCTGCAGTGGAAGGGCAGAGTCCTAACCACTGGACCGCCAGGGAATTCCCGGAAAATGCTTTCTAAACACGCTCTGATAAGCCAGTGGCTCTCAAATTTGTGTGTTAATGAATCACCTGGGGTGCTTGTTAAGATGCAAATTCCCAGGCCTAGCTCCAGACTCTGATCAAAGAGGTTGGGTTTGGAGCCTAGCAATTTGCATTTTAAACAATCATTTCAAGTGATTCAGATGCAGAAGATCCAAAGACCTCTCTTAGAGAAATATTGCCCTAAGCAAAGGCAGGATTGGTCATTCAGGGAGGCCTTCAAACTCACTTCCCATCTATCCATCCATCCTTTCAGTCATTCCCTCCCTTTCTCCTGAACTCATTAATTCAAGAAACATTTCTGGTGCCTTTGCATTGTACTAGGAGATGTTGGATGTAGTAAATACAAAGAGACTCAGTTCCTGCCTGGAAGGTATTTTATACCTAATGACTGATAAGCTGATATATATATATATATATGATATATACACATATACATATAAATATATATTATATTATGTTAAATATATAATCTATTTATATTATATATAATATATATATGAATGACAATGGTAAGTGTTGAATTTACAGCTGTGATACCAAAGAGAGTGTTGCAGGAATTTAGAAGAAAGTTGCGTGGACATGAGATAGTGTGGCTGGGAAAGGAAGACAGCTCCACGGAGGGTGTGGGATGTGGCCTGGGCCCTGAATGATGAGGAGTAGGCAGGATATTTGAGAGGAAGGAACAGTATTAGCTTCCTATCACGCTTGTTAAGCAAGGTCGTTATTAATACCCATAAGCCTGCACTAAAGATAGCAGAGTGGCAAGGCATGGCCAGGGATTAAAAGGATAATCTTATTAACTGCCTTCAGAGGAGCCATAAAGGATGAGAAGCCAAAAGTTCCTGACTCAGCAACATCATCTCCTTGTTTTTTTCAGTATTCTGGTGCCAATTGGACCATTTTTTTACTTTAATAAGTTGATAAATAGTAGGAACGCTTGACATGACATGTTTACTGTATATATCCTGTCTTTCTCTTAGGTCCATATCTATTTCATCCAGCTGCTTTAAAAAAGTTAAAATTATGGTCATAAGACATAAGAAGGGCATAGACAATTAGCATCATCAGAGGAGGATCAGAACTGTTAGAAACCAAGGGAGGAAGATGAGTTTAACTAAAAATTACTTATGTAATAAGGAGAGCTGTATTCCTGAAGATTTATGCTTAGACATATTATTATATTTAGCTATATTTTGCCTATCTCATTACGTGAAAGACACTTTAATATAGCTACTTTGTTTTTCTTCTCCAGCTCTTCTTCCCAACAACCACAAAACATCAAAAACAAAATATTTAAGCCAATTTTGTCCAGGAGTTTTCACTGACCGTGTAGAGAAGGGGTATTACTATATACTACCACCACCACACTTGGTGGGAAAGGGGGACGACTCTGGAGCCAGACAGTTGGGTTTTTAATCTTAGATCCGTCACTTACTATCTGTGTGGCTTTGCTGTGCCTCAGTTTCCTAATCTGTAAAGTAGACACAAATAGGGTCTTGTGATGCTTAAATGAATCCATACATACACAGCGCTTAGAACAGCCCACATAGTAAAAGCTCAGTGTTAGCTATTGTCATGAGCTCTGGTGTTGAGGGAGGTACACAGGAGCAAGTTTCTTGGGATATATAGATAGATTGGAGAGATGTTAATATGTACTTGAAAATCAACTCTAATATGGGGCTAAAAATTATTCAGCACCGCCCTGAAACTTTTTTTTTTAAACATCTTTATTGGAGTATAATTGCTTTACAATGGTGTGTTAGTTTCTGCTTTATAACAAAGTGAATCAGCTCTACATATACATATATCCCCATATCTCCTCCCTCTTGCGTCTCCCTCCCTCCCACCCTCCCTATCCCACCCCTCTAGGTGGTCACAAAGCACCGAGCTGATCTCCCTGTGCTATGTGGCTGCTTCCCACTAGCTATCTATTTTACATGTGGTAGTATATGTAAGTCCATGCCACTCTCTCACTTAGTCCCAACTTACCCTTCCCCCTCCCCGTGTCCTCAAGTTCATTCTCTACGTCTGCATCTTTATTCCTGTCCTGCCCCTAGGTTCTTCAGAACCTTTTTTTTTTTTTTTTGATTCCATATATATGTGTTAGCATATGGTATTTGTTTTTCTCTTTCTGACTTACTTCACTCTGTATGACAGTCTCTAGGTCCATCCACCTCACTACAAATAACTCAACTTTGTTTCTTTTTATCCGCCCTGAAACATTATTTATATTCTTCCTTGTAAGAGGAAACGTTTAAGACTATTTATAAGAACGCACAATAAAAAGCCGTATGACACAGGTCTTAAATATGAGAAGAACAAGGGTAGGGACATGAAAGAGAACTGGAGAAGAACTAGTACAAAATGCGTTCATGGCCTTTGTCTCTGAGCTTTCTAGTAACCATTGCATAAAGGGAAACCTGATCGGTTACTCATGAGATAAACAGGCCAATTGTTCAGGAGAAACACATTTACTTTTACAGATTTAGATGAGTTTGTTTTAACTTTGGTCTCTTTTTTATTTTTGTTTATTTCTTTTTTTGTTTTCATGTGTTTTTTTTCTTATTTTTTTTTCTTTTTTACTATTTGCAATTAAGACCAGAGAGGATACTCCCAGAAGTCGTCTTTAGGATGAAGCTGTGTAATATAATAAAAAACATCTTTAACATCTTTTCATCAAGTGAACCAGAGTTTCACAGGGTGCTCCCATGACATTCCTCAAATCACCACCCCCTCCAGGCACACGTCAGTAGCAGTTCTATGAGGAGATGACATTTGTGTGCAGTGCTCAGCTCTGTGTAGATTCTGCTCTATGGAGAGGAAGATTTTAGAATGTCTGCAACACCCATGACTTACACCCATTCCGAGTTGTTTGGCTTCTTAAAGCACAATTGTACCTGTCCTCTCATTTCATCCTCAGAAACCTCTGTGAGACAGGCATTATTAAGCCCATTTCACAGATAAGAGACCGAATCTGAGGGTAGTTGGACAGCTAGAAAACTGTGGGGGAGGATTTGACCTGCTGACTCCCAAGCCCTCCCCCGTCTCTGGCTGTGCCTTCATCACCAGACTTCTCAGCACCCTGCTCCCTCTTCCTCACCTCTCATTTATTTTTTTAATCCATTAACATCTGATTTTTATGTCTGCAACTCCATTTAAATTGCTCTGGCAAAAGTTGCGAATGATACTTTTATTGTCAAATCCATTTACCCTTTTCTCAGCTTTTTTTTTTTTTTTTTTTTTTAGTTTTGAAGTAATCGATTATTCACTCTTTGGCATTCTGTTCTCCTTTGGCTTTGGGGGCACTAAATACTCCTGGTCCTCCTCCCCCTCTCCCCTGTTCCTTCTGTCATTAGCCTTTAGGACCTACTCCTCTCCACCCACCTCCCATAGGTTGGAGTTCCCCACGGTTCCATCTTTTGTCCTCTCCTCATTTTACTCTATGCATTTCCCCCAAGAAAGCCAATCCTCTCCCATGAATTCAGCTGCCATCTTGAAAACACTAATTCCCAAACTTACACGGTAGTTGCATCTTGTAGGGGGTTGAGTTCTAAGATCAGGGTCAGAGGTAAGAATAGCATTTGTCCACATGAGACTTGTTCATTGTTTTCTCAGTTGAATTAGAGATGAAACAGCTGGCTCAAATTTGGAGCTATTATGCAGGAAAATGTTTCTTTAAAGACTGGAATTATACTCAGAATGGTGAGATTTTCATATTGTGAAGACCTACAAGGGAAATGAACCCATTTGGAGGAAGAGCAGATTCACACCTCCCATTTCTCCATCAGGTTAGAGCCTATGGCTCCAGGTTAGAGCCTGGAGCCATAGGGTAAAATTGCATAAAGAAAACAATTTAAATAATTCTTCCCCACTCTCCATTATTTATTTATTTAAGACTGAGCCCGCACAGGTGAATTTGCATATGTAAAAATGACTCCCTGTGTCTCTACAAACTTCCACTGCTTGCCTGTTAGACATTTTCATTTAGTTGTCCCACAAGATTTCAATCTCAACTTGCCCAATATTTAATCTATTGTCTTCACTTCCCACTCAGTTTTAATTAGTTATAACAAGATGTGCACTCTATATTATTGCTGTGACAAAGATACTCCCAATTCTTAGTAGCTTAACCAGTAAAAATGTATTTCTCATCTGTGTAACAGTCCAAGGCAAAAGTTCCGGGTCAGGAGACGGAGGGTGAAATGGGCACAGGAGATCCACTCCACACGGTCATTCAGGGATCCAGACTCAAGGAGTTGCAGCCACCTTCAATATGTGGCTTCCAAGGTTGCCTTGGTGTGAGAAGGAGGGAGCAGAAAAGAGGATGGCAAAGGCCCATCTGAGTTTTAGTGTCACATTACTGCTGTCCCACTCCATTGGGCCACCTAAATGCGTGGGAGGGGAGCATAGCACCCAAGTTTGGTGGAGAGTCTGTCACACTCTCCCTTCCTCTCCATTTCTAATTTTTTCTTCCACCAGTATTTGCTGTGTCTCAGTTTCCTCTTCTGTAAAACGGGCCAAAAGTTGTACTCCTCACAGGGGTTGTTGTAATAAGTGAGATAATCTATGTAAGACAATTAGAATGTGCCTGACTCATAGTTGATGCTCCAAAGTCGGTTAACTACTATTGTTATTAGTCAGTTGTAGGAATTCATCAGCCACCCGGTTGCACCAGGCTACAAACTCTCTTCCCCATAACCAACTTTGCCAAGTCAGTGAGTCCTACTTAGTTACTTAAGAAATACACGCATATTATGTTTCCTTAAATGCAAGGAATAATGCTTCTTACATGGAAATTAAAACATATGGATTTGGGGACTTCCCTGGCAGTCCAGTGGTTAAGATTCGGTGCTTTCACTGCTGAGGGTGCGGGTTCAATCCCTGGTTGGGTTGGAATAAAAAAAAAAAAACCAAAGCCACTCTCCTTGGGGGATCCAATGTATTCATATGGCTTCAACCGCCATCTTTAATATGGGTCATATACGACCTCTATGACTGGGTTAGAACTCCCTGCTGGAAGAGATCTACAAACATCTTCTTATTTCCTCATTTTAAAACTGAGGAAACTACAGCCCGGGTAATGGCAAAGCTGGCACTAAAAGCGAGGTCTCTGAACTCCAGTCAAGCACTTCACTGGACTCAGCTCCCTTCTTCCACGAGCACGTTCACATACTCTTTTTTTTTTTTTTTTAATTTATTTATTTATTATTTATTTTATTTATTCATGGCTGTGTTGGGTCTTCGTTTCTGTGCGAGGGCTTTCTCTAGTTGTGGCAAGTGGGGGCCACTCTTCATCACGGTGCGCGGGCCTCTCTTGTTGCGGAGCACAGGCTCCAGATGCGCAGGCTCAGTAATTGTGGCTCACGGGCCCAGCTGCTCTGCGGCATGTGGGATCTTCCCAGACCAGGGCTCGAACCCGTGTCCCCTGCATTGGCAGGCAGATTCTCAACCACTGTGCCACCAGGGAAGCCCCACGTACTCTTCTTGACTCTCAGTCCTGTGTTGACCTCTTAGTTTAATTTCACAGAAAAGTAAGCTAAGCCAAGAAACCAAACATTCGTCCTCACAATTTTTAGTTGGCGCCTATTAAATGAAAATGACTGCTGCACGAATTTCCTCTAATCTTCTATGTTACCAAACCAGTTACGATTCCAGAGGGTGTACTAATTTCTGACTCTTCTGCCTGGTTACTGGGATCCCTTCCTGCTTTTTCTTCGGAGCAGCAGATGGCGCTGTGCACAAGCCTGGAAACGTTTTTTTCCATACACAGGGAAAGTGTGAGCTGTGAACTAACAGGCACGAGTGATACTCTGTGTGTAATTTGTATGGTCCGGGACATTGTGGCAGGGACTGCTGGTTCATCATTGAACTTGCTTCCTCTTCTTCCTGGTTACTCAGCAGGACCACATGTCCTGGTTTCCATCATAGTTCACTTTGGCCATGTGACTGAAATGTAGACAACGGAAAGAGAGAGGAAATGATCTGTGCCATTTCCAGGGCTCGCCTATAAAAATCTCCTGTGCTTTTTCCCCTCCACTCGCTGGATGTATGCCCAGGATGACCTTGGAAATCATGGGTTGAAGGTGGCAGAGTTGCCTCCATCCTGGGTCCCTGAGTGACTGCATGGAGCCAGGTACCCCACTGACTTGGGCCCACATTGGGCTGTTACATGAGTAAGAACTAAAGCCTCATGTGTTAAGCCTCTGAGATTGTGGAGTTTATTGCTGCAGTGGTTAGTCTGCCCTCACTGAACAAAATTAATTGGTGAAACCATGTGATGTTCTTGCGGAAGATGTTTAAAGAAGTATCCAAATTTCTGCACAGTTGCATATCTTTTTCCCACATCAGACACCAAACAGGAGGTGACTGTTCCCTGTCAAAGGAGGTTTCAAAGGCTTCCTCACCCCAATTGTTTCAGCAAACAAAGGACTTGATCTGCAGCCTGGAAGGCAGGCAGATAGCAGGGAGATTGCAAATCTCCAGATAGCCAGCAAGTTGCCGAGCATATTAGAGTGAAGAAAATCCTTCAGTAAGAATAAAGGTACTGTAATAAGGACTGTCCATGGTGGGGAGATTGTCTTTAAAGCTGGCCACAAACAATTTCTCCCCTCCCTGTATACATAAGTTTCTCCTACATCAAGAGGGGTGTTCTCTCTCTTCTCCCTTGACTCTGGGCTGGCCTTGTGACTTGCTTTGGCCAACCAAATGCAGTGAAAGTTCTGGGCATAGGCAGCTTCCACTCTCTTGGAACCCAGCTGCCATAGTGTGAGGGAGCCCAACTAGACTGTGAGATGAAGAGAAGCACAGGTGGGGAGAACTCAGAGGCTCCAGCCAATGGCCAGGACCAACCACCTGCCATCTGAGTGAAGTCTTCTTGGCTGTTCTGGCCCAACTGAGCTCCCAGCTGAAAGCAGCCACATAAGTGACCACAATCTACACCATATGGGGCAGAAGAATTGTTGATGTAAGGTCAACCAACCCACAGAATCATAAGAATTAATACATCGTGCTCTTAGTCATTACATTTTGGGGTGGTTTATCCTGGGGCAATAGATAACCGAAGTGCAGGAAAAGTCATAAAAGCTCCTGAGCAGATGCTTCAGGACACGGCAGAGGACAAGACATGGTGAGGCAGAGAAGAAAATCCTTCAACAATAAATTACTGAATCCCCGATGATTGAGTCTGCTGGGCCAGGAGGACCCAAAGACCACTGAGATGCAATCCTTGCCCTCATGGAGCTCATGGCAAAGCAGAATGACAGAAATGCAAACAAACAGGTAGTTATTGGACTGGCTATTGAGTGGGGGACAAAAAAATGGGAGCAATCCATTTTCAAGAGCTTAAGTTGAGTTTATAAGATGAATAGGGCTTGATGAGTAGCTGAAGGGGATTGCAGCGGAGGAGCAGAAGCATTCCAGGCATGGGGAGATCACACACACAGTCAGGAAGGGGTGGATCGTGATGGTAAAAAGAGGGAGCACAGGCAGCCCGCAGAAGCCGGGCTGAGAGCAGGCAAGCCAGGTGAGGCCCACCCTTGCAGAGTGCCCTTGTTCTTAGCACAGCTGCCTGGCTGGGCTCGGTGCCGCCCTCTGCCGGACGACACCGGGAGTTGTGTCACCGCCATGCCTGCCCACGCAGCTCACCAGGGCCAAACGAAGCAGCTCTTATTTTGGTCTGAGCGGTGTACAAATGAAGTGTCAGGTTCAGGTTTGTAAGTGACAAGAGAATAAAAAAATCAACATCCCTCACTTGTACAAGTGGTAACCCTTCTGTTTCTATCACCTATGGTTTTTCACAAAGAGCATCAATTTGGGCTCTCTGTGCTTTTATTACATAAACCAATAGTCGCCAAATGTTTTTATCTCACTAATTTTAACGCTCCTACCTACAAGAACAAGTACGTAACACTACTTTCAGACCTGTGGTATTAGAGAAAGAGAAATGAGTTCTCTTTCTAAGGGTGGAGGGGAAAGACTTTACCCCTGGCCCTACCACCTGTTTTGGGGGCCAGGAGTATCTGAAATTGGATGTGAAAGAAGATCCATTGGATCTTTTTATTTAAAAAAACATTGAATTTAAACAAAAAATTATGGTAAGAACACTTAACATGAGATCTACCCTGTTGCCAAATTTTTAAAGTGCATAACACAGTATTGTTAACTACAGGCACAATGTTTTACAGCAGATCTTTGTGTTTTTAAGAAATTTTACCTAAGCCATACAAATACATCATCAATAAAGATGAATAACGTATCCATACAAATATGTATATGGACGTTGCCAGAACAAGTCAGGTAAGCAGTCAACAAGGTTTGGAGAATATACTGCCCTTGTCGTCTGTGCCTTCCAGCCTCCTCCTGAAGCCCCTAAGAGGGGCCCTCCCATCCTTCCCCTGAGGGGAGCAGCTGCACACCTTCTGCAAGAGGAACCCAGGAAATGGGCTCCCTTCTGTCCCCTCCCCGGCAGCATGTTCCTTGGCTCTGGTCCATTTCTTCTTTGTCTTGTCCAGGCAGAACTGTTTAGGCCTGAAGTCTGCTCCTCCCCAGTCGAGAACTTTCATCATTACCCTTCCTCTCTCCTCACCACCCCCTGGGTCTGGGGCCTGATACCCACCTGTCGCAGGCCCGCTACCTCCCGCCCTCCTGCCCACCCTCCGTGGCAGCTGGACTCCTCCTTTCTCCCAGCCTCGCCTTGATAATATCTGAAGTCCGTCCTCAGTAGACTAGTGTTCCGCCTAGTGACAGTGCTTCCCTGATTTTGCAGAAATGGTAATAATATCAATACAATAATAACAGTAGTGACAGCAGCCATGTGTATGCTTACGAGGTGCCCTGAGCTTCACTTTACAGGATAACCTCCAATGCCCACAACAGTTTTGTAAGGTGATGCTATCATTCCCACTTAGGGATGAGACAGTTGAGGCTGAGGGTTTAAACTTAAATATTTGAGCTGGAATTTGCACACAAATGGCCCGCCTGTCACCAAAGCCTGCATCTTTCTGTCGCACCCCATGGTTTTTCTTTATCACTGTGGGGATTAGTTTATATTAATGCCGAATCACTGCTGGAATGGCCTTGCTGTGTGGGAACTATCCCTCTTCATCCGCAAGCAAACAATCTAATTTTCAGGCTGTGATCAAAGTAGACAGATAAATGCATGGATAGAAAGATAGAGAAAATAAATTCATTGGAAATACTTGAGGTTCATTTGGGGACAGAGTTAGAATAATAATTCAAAGGAATTCCACCGTCTAGAGCTTTGTCTTATTCACATATCACTATTACCACTTTTCTCAAAACCCAGGGCCCAGAAACGACCCATGGGTTCTGCCCTCCTACAGATGTGGTTTATTTAAGCATTTAAACGCCAACATCCCACCTCCTGGCAGTTGGATTTCTCGCGCTCTGACAGGTTCAGCAACTAACCAGGGAGACCACGTGGATGCAGCAGCCCAGGGGCTGCACAGACCTGCAGGCTGCGCTTCCCTTTGTCGTGGAGAAATCATTCTCCCGTCGCTCAGCCTCCTTCACAGGCTGAAAATAGACCCTCACCCCCACCACAGGCGCATCCGTGGCCGTGATAAAGAAATGTCTCTCTTCACCCCGCGTGCTCCCAGGTCAACACCTGGCCAATTTCACCGCCTTTCGGGTCGGCCATTGCCCGTCCTGCGGAACCAAAAATGACACGCTGTGGGTTTGGATCTGAAAGTGCCCTTGAGCAGACGTTTATTCTCTGCTTCTTCCCAGCCTTAGCTACTACCTGGAAGAGCCAATGGAGAGAGAAAACAAAACAAAAGCTCATTTCTTGTTCTTGGGAACTGGGCAGAGGCATGTTGGACATCCGCTACAGCTGTTCTCCACACCAGGGAGACATTGAATCAGAAGACAATGCGTCAGCCCCTCAACAACAAGGTGGGAGTCCCTTCCGTGCCGAGGCAGTGATAGCAGCCCCCGACTGCATGCACGTTAACTCCCCCCTGCTGTCCCACCCCAATCTGTGGGGACGGGTTGGTGATTGAGGGCTTCAAACTCTTTTTTTTCCCTCCAGTGAGCATCCAGCTGATGGCCTCGCTGCGTGTTGTTTATTCCTCAGTACTTCGGGTACTTCGTGGGCAGTTTTCTCTGAACTTTAACCCCTAGAACCTGTGACCTGACGGGCTGAGAGCTCTTATTTCCATCATGTTTCAGCTGTGCCCTCTCCCTTCGACTGTAGGCAAACCATTTAATTTTTGCTCCCTTTGTCTTCCTATAAAAGGGAGTTTGGGGGGGATAATTTCCCAAGAAATCTCAAGTGGTGTTAAGATCAAAAGGTAGTTTTGATTCCTTATCTCGTTTCTTCCAGCTATTTTGAGTTTTGTTCTCCTTGGTTTGCAGAGGCTTATAAAAGTGCATTCATTGTTTTCCAGATTCACAGGTGAGAGCAGAGGTTTCCAAAGAGCAAAGCCAATCTGTGCTGAGGCGGAACCAGTAATCCATATAGTTGGTCTTTGGCTCTAACCAGCTCTCTTGTTCTGAGTAGGTGTGCAGAGTGAAGGTACAGGCAGACAGGCTTCATGGTTCCTGTGTTCCAGGAACAGAGGTGCTCCACAGGCTGACTCTCCAACCTTCTTTTCCAGCAGGTATGACTGATTTGTTTGAATTTTGAGCTGCAGTCAAGAGTGGAGAGTCTAATTGGATCTCAGTGCTAACCAGAATGTTCAGGACCTGTGCATAGAATATTGACTAATTTCTAACTTGAAGTCCTGTAGTCTTCCTGGTGAATAAAGGGAAAGGGTAGCAGGGGCTTGTTCTTGTGTATCTTCAGTGGTGGTGTCTTAGATCAAATGCCTAAGATGTCCCAGAACGTGACCCAAGTCAGGTAACCCTACCCTCTTTCCCATGCAGTAAACAACTTCAGGGGCTTCTCTACCCAACGGTGATACTTGAACTGTGTATTCTCAACATCATCATGATAGTATAGCCTACACTTTGTGTTTTGCAATGAGAAGATGGACAATTCAAACTAGTTGATTAACATCCACGTGGCTCTGGAAGTAATGAAAAACAGTCATGTAATGAGGCACAATCTCTGTCTCTCATACATACACACCACTCATATATGTTTGGATTTTAATTTTACTCTGCATCTAATTAGAATCCTCTCTTGGCTTGGCCCATGCTGTCAATGACTGTGGAGCCCAGAAAGACAGCTGAGGAAGCACCAAGCTGACCGTCCACTGGTGGTTATTTGAGAGTTGATCATAATACTTAAAGTTCATGGCTTCAGCGGGTGCTGCCCAACATCAGTAGCACAGAAGGCTTCCTGTTGTGCCAGAACCTCCATCTAAAAATGGATAACATCAATAGGAAAGCTGGGGCAGAAGGTAACATTTCCTTAGCAGGTAACAGGTAACAGTCCATGAAAACAAACTGATCTCAGGTCCCCCTGGAGAGTTTAAAGAGGTCTGTATTTGTCCTGAACAGGTCAGGCCACATAGGCAGCACACAGGAGACTCAGCTTGGAGCTCTGTGGACCAGAGCAGATGACTTAAAGTCTCTCTCTATATAACTATGTGTTCTTTGGGGGAAAAGATTGGGGTGGAGGATCAAGTTGGTTTGGGAAATTCTGCACTAAACAAAGTTAAACAGCTTTCTTTAGCCTTTAATATTCAGGTTTTATCTCAAATCTCTAAGAGGGGGAAATAAGAGGGAGCTTTTCCCAAATGTTTTTGACCTGGGAAAAACAGGTCAAAAACAGGTGTCTCGGGCTTCCCTGGTGGCGCAGTGGTTGAGAATCTGCCTGCTAATGCAGGGGACACGGATTCGAGCCCTGGTCTGGGAAGATCCCACATGCCGCGGAGCAACTGGGCCCGTGAGCCACAACTACTGAGCCTGCGCGTCTGGAGCCTGTGCTCCGCAACGAGAGGCCGCGATAGTGAGAGGCCCGCGCACCGCGATGAAGAGTGGCCCCCGCTTGCCACAACTAGAGAAAGCCCTCGCACAGAAACGAAGACCCAACACAGCCAAAAATAAATAAATTAATTAAAACAAACAAACAAACAAACAAAAAAACAGGTGTCTCTTCACTGGGAATCCCTAACATTTCAAAGGGCACTAATGTCCCACCAAACCCAGTTTGGAGAAGGCTATTTGGAGAAGTCAGGGAAGCTCCAGCTGTCCAAGGTCACCAGCTCCACTGAGACTCAGCTCCCAGGTCAGTGGGGTCATTCCAAGGGGGGTGGCCTTTACATTTGGGCACCCACATCCATAGGGGTGTGTGAAGGCTTGCTAAGGGTACATGGATTAAAAAAAAATTCTAGATCCACAACCTGCATGTGCACGCTTTCCTAAAATCACTCTGCCGAGAGCTGAATGTCAGTAAGCCATTCCAGTGGGGCGGAGGGTCTCCCCTCCTACAAAGGCCACTTCATAAAGGTGAGACATGCTTCTCTCTCCTCTTCTTACTATCATGCATGCCCCAGGGCCCACAAATCTCTGGGGTGTCAGGCAAAATGCTGTTTTTTGAGAAAGCGAATGAGTCTATTGACTTAGTAGTCTTTTTGCAACTCAGATGATTTTTGATTCTTTGCTTTCATGAAAATTGAGAGAAGACCTAATTGAGCTGTCAGAGATTAGATTAAAAATAATTTTGATGATGGATTACCCTATTAGAAGGAGTTCAATAATTGACATTTCTATGATAAAATTCCTTTCATTCTCATATATTTATTTTCATGAAAAAGTTTTCACAGTGCTTACAATAACTGTAACAACAATAATTGTAAAATGGGAATAATGTTGATGAGGAACCCCTTCTATTTTAGTAAGAAGTCTGATGAAAAGTAGTTTTTCCAATAAAATTGTACTTTTTGTGTTTAGTAATTATAAGAATTCTATTTTGATAAATCACATATTAATAGTATCTATAAATCACATTAATTTGATAAATCACATATAAATAATTCTGGACTGAATTAATAGTAAAATTCAGTCCAGAATTACTTCTTTGATATCTAGAACTATTTGGCTACAGGATTTAAAAATTAATTTCAAATTAATTAAAATGTGCAAGATTAATTTCAAGTTATATACATATTTTTGCTGCAGATAATTATTATGGGTTATCAATAAAAGAATTTTAGGCATAAAATAGATCACATTAGCATAAAATTATGTGAAGAAAGTGGAGTGGAAATACAACTTTAAGGAGTAAATGAAATAATGTTTGCCTATTAAAGACGAGCTTGTTGGTGTATATTAAAATGAATTATGGTGGATATCACATGGCTGTGGTATTAGATTGTACTGGAAACATTGAAAAAAGTCATATTAAGATTTTATTTTTAAATGTTTAGTATTTCCAATTCACCAGAAATTATATCCTTTGCAGCTCTTTAAACTGATGAAGAAATGTTTTAGATGTTAAATAGGTGTGAAAAGACATATAGTTGTTTTTTAGTCAAATGACAGTATTAATATGCATTTTGAAATATGCACAAGTGAATAATTTGAAAGACATATAGTTTAAAAAATTATTTTAAGGGGTAAACAAGCAGGAAGTTGAAGGTCTCTGCATCCAGCAGCACATAAGGGGAATGAAAAAATAAGGGTCCAGAAATGGCCACATTAGGTCTGAATCAGGCTCACTTCACACTTCCTCCCTCTGCCGTCCCTCTAGTGTAGCGTCCAGGTCTATCCAGCGCTTGGTGCCCTCAAGTCCCAACTTAATGTCCCACGTTACCACTGATCTCCTCCTCCCAGAGGTTGCACTCATTTGTTTCATACTAAATAACCAACCACATTGACTTGGCCCTGGGACCACCTCATGGAACCATCCTGGGATTCATGGTCCCCTGCCCCATGCTCCTTGCCTTGTTCTTCCCCCAAATCCCAGAAACCTTCAGAAGGTAGAAAGCCCAGGGTTGGTCCTGGTCCCCAAGCCCTAGTCCATGCATCACCATCTCAACAATTAGCATTAATTTGTAGGTTTGCAGTTTTCAAAGTGCCTCCCTCTTTATCTTCTTTTACTCTTTACCACAACCTGCTGTGATAGATGAAGATAGAAAGAAGATGGATGTATAGATAGATAGAAGATGGATGTATAGATAGATAGATAGAAGATAGATAGATGATAGATAGATAGATAGATAGGAGAAACTGGGGCTCAGAGGATTTAAGTGATTTTCCTGTGATGACACAGCAGGAAATGGTGGAGTTGATATTTGGACCCAGGTCACCTGTCTTCAGATTCTTTGCTTTATGCACAACATCTCACTGCTCCAAGTCCAAGGTCAAAGAAAACCAATTGGAATCTTTTGAGTCTGGGGTGGCCCACTTAGCACCCTTAATGGTCACACCTCCGGAGATGGTGGTAGGTGTTAGCATGTGGTCCTTGTCTGATGGCCACTGTCTGGGGCCATCCCACTTCATCAAGATTCTCTGCCAGACATTTGGAAAGGACTTACTGCGAGGGGAAATCAACACATATGCGTACTTATTGTGGAATAAGATTACTTAACTCAGAACAGGATATTATGGTGTGGAGCCAAGACGAGCTGAGTATAAACAAACATTCACATAAAAATGTGCAAGATTTGCCGTGAGTGGTGTTTTAGTTTGTATAGCTGTACCAGAAATAAGACTTGATTAGTAAAATACCAGTCATCTAGCTTTAGTTTTGTTTTGTTTTTAAATTTATATTTATTTATTTATTTTTGGCTGCATTGAGTCTTTGCTGCTGGGCGTGGGCTTTCTCTAGTTGTAGCAAGCAGGGGCTACTCTTTGTTGCGGTGTGTGGGCTTCTCATTGTGGTAGCTTCTCGTTGCGGGGCATGGGCTCTAGGCGCACGCAGGCTTCAGTAGTTGCAGCATGTGGGCTCAGTAGTTGTGGCTCGTGGGCTCTAGAGCGCAGGCTCAGTAGTTGTGGTGCACAGGTTTAGTTGCTCCATGGCATGTGGGATCTTACCGGACCAGGGATCAAACCTGTGTCCCCTGCATTGGCAGAAGGATTCTTAACCACTGCACCACCAGGGAAGTCCCTAGTTTTTATTTTTAATTAAAGACACCAACTTTTAGAAACCAAGAGAAATACTAAATCTGTTTCAACTTACCTCAAAGCACCCAAATTAATAGTTATTTCTGGCTAAGTTGACTTTACCTATGCTTTTGTGTTATTTTTTGGAAAACTCTTGAGGATACCTTTTGTGTGTGTGTGCATTCAGACATACAGTTTGGAAAAATAATTGCTCTGTCTTTGGAGCTTGATTTTTTTTATTCTTCAGTGTGAGGTATTTCATTTGAGGCTGAGCCCTTGAGAACATTATAAAGTTAATTGGGATCTCTAAGAGTGACTGATTCTCTAGAACTTAAAGGAGCCAGTCTGCAGGTAAGATACACAGTAAATAATTTTAGTCCACTTAGCACACGCAGGACATAATTTACTAAAGGACTACAGCATCATAAACAGCACAAGGTCACCCTCCAAGACCACCTGGAAGTTCAAGTGTACAGATGGCCAGGAGTTTAGCAACCTGGAACTTATTCTGCCTGTCCTTGTTGGTTGGCTCCAGCTGTTTACTTCTGAGTACAGCTCAACTTGCTGGTTAGTCAGGCGCCACTGGCAGCTGGGACCCACTGGCTTCTCAAAGAGTTGACCGTGGGCTGATGATATTCTTAACACAAGTTGACAGGGTTGCCAATATTAGATTCTTGTGTGGAATTTAGAAGCAAATCTGGGTGAAACATTGGGGCCCTTCCCAAGCAGAAGCTGAGTAACCTGAAAAACTTGCAGATGATAGCCCCTGGTGCCAGTTGTCTGCTCCCTTGCGGTTCCTCTCATCAGGCCTGGGCTGGACCAGCTGAGTGTAGACCTTCATCTCTCTGTGACTGGACTGTCAGTGACCGATATGCATAGACTGTCCAACTGGGAAGGGTGTAAGAGATCACTTACCAGGGTAAATGACCACCCAGAGGGCTCCTGGCATTTGGGGCAGGAAAATCTCTTTCTGTGAAAACTTTGCTGTGCAGGAGAAACAGCATCCAGGCTTCTGGCATCTACATATCACTAATGCGTCTGCCACCATTATTACGATAACTAAAAATCACCTCTCCCAGATTTTCAGGTACTGGGGAGGCGGGGAGAGGAGGAGAGGGTCATATTATTTTCAGCTGCCAATGCTGCGTACAGGGAGGACATGGGGCTCCAGGGAGGAGGACCATGATGCAAATTACAGTGAAGTCAGAAGTTTACTCTGATAGCTCTTGACTTTAAACATCCTTCTGCTACTACCCATCTGTAAAGTAGGAATTAATTTACAGATTAATTTACTATTCATGGTCAGTGTTTGTGAAGTGCTTTAAAGTCCTGTGCGAAAGATACTACATAACTGCCCCAGATGATTTATTATCTATTTATAGTGTAGGGCAGTAGCAACAGGAGTATAAATTACAGAATAAAAATTTAAATTGGAATCCATTCTGGAAGTACTTAAAAAAGAGATCAGGGATGGATAGAGCACAACTGTGTCCAGACTGACAGCTCTGGGAGGGCAGGTCTGGAATATTCTCTACATGTCCCAGTCCTGAGCACCAAGCCTGGCAGTAAGCTGACAGTCAGCCATCATGTGTTCATTCAAACTAAAGCACATGCATGTTTGCATTTGAGCTGCTCTCTTAGTTAGTCAAAAGGTGCACCTTGGAGTTTCATTGCTAATTACTCCAGGGCTTCCTGACCAGGCTCCTCTGGATTATGGTGAGGTAACCGGACCCTCAAAGCAACCCAGATTGAGTGGGAACTCAGAAGGAATCACCTTGAAGCAGGTATGCAAGATGTGGTCAAAAATGAGCCACCAGTGCTGCTGGGCAGGCGTAGAGAAGAAGCCCCCTGGGCAGCCCATAAACCCCTCCCTCCCAGGAGCTCCAGCATCCTGAGCAAGGTGCTGGCTGCCAAGTGCTCCGAGCTGCCGGGAACGTCATCCGTATTTTCTTGTTTCTAATCTGCAGATCCAGTCTCCGTGTCTGTAAATACAAAGGAAGGAGCAGGGCTGGGTAGACAAGCAAATACATGCGAGCACCGCAGGCTGCTTCTTGCTACTTGCCTTCCAGCAAGAGACGTGGAGCCTCTACTGCTGAGCCTCGGCAAGTCCTACGACTTTGGCTGTGATACGAGCTTCCTCTTCTGGAACACAAACACTGTTGGTCGTTCCTTTTCCTGAACAACCAACTTTTGTTCTTTCCTGGCAGAGCGCCTACACAGCCCTGGGCTACTCTTTCTTTAACTGGATTGTGGGAACACTTCTCTCCTTTCCAGCTCCCCTAGGAAACCCGTTAGGGATCTCCACTGGAGAAAAGCAGTTTCTTGGGCTCCAAGTGGTTAGTTACATTCCTCCACCTGGATCCAGGGGAAGAGTAGGGTAGCGTGGACACAGGTTATACGCCCACCGGTTTCACCAAATGAGGCAGTACAGAGTGTCCACAATATCAAAGGATGCTCCTCTGGAAATCATAGCTAGCCAGGGGGGTTACAGCTTAAGAAATGGCTTTGCAACCACATTCAGGGTGTGGCAAGCTCTTCAGGACTCTGGACCCAGTGTTTTTCAGCTACCCAGTAGCATGGGAAGAAAAAAGGGAAGAGAGAGAGGAATGCTCTAGTGTGAAAGAAACTTAAAAGAGACCTAAGTCACATAATAACCTTAAACAGTGTTTCAAATAAACCTATGGTAAGAAAGATTGTTTTAGATATTTGAGGAACTTTTACGAAGTTGGGTATCATAATTTTGTTGGGTGTGTTAATGGCATTATGGTTATGTGATAGAATATTTTCTTCTTTTTAGATGCCTAATGAAGTATTCAGTGGCAAAATGACTCGAAAACTCGGATTTGCTTTAATATACCCTAGCTTAAGAAAAACGACTATTGATGAAACAAGTATGACAAAATGTTGATGGTTATTGAAGCTGGATAACTGGTACCTGGGGGTTTGTTATACTCTATTTTGGGGTATATTTGGAATTTTTTATCAAAACAATTTAACAGGGAAAAATTAAATGGTTTATATAAACATATGAGAATTAGTTATGGGATAAAGTTACTTAACATATTTAAGGCTTCTTTTACCTTTTGTCTAGTTTAGAGAGAGCCTGGTTTCTAGAACTTCTCTGACTTAAGCTCTTTGAAGAAGAGGTTTCTATTTGCAAATTGCGTATGGTTTACCTGGAGTTTAAAATCTCTGTATTTTATGGATTGTTTTACATTTTGGAAATACTGCTAAATTCAGTGATGTCAACTGAATTTAAAAGAGATCAAGCAGGATTCAATATTTTCCACCTTCTCTTTTTTTTCAGTTTTTAAAATAATTATTTTATTTTATTTTTTAATTAATTTTAAATTGATATAGTTGATGTACAATATTATATGTTTCAAGTCTACAACATAGTGATTCACAACCTTTAGAGGTTATACTCCATTATAAAATATTGGCTATAGTCCCTGTGTTGTACAATATATCCTTGTAGCTTATTTATTCTATATATATTAGTTTGTACCTCTTAATCCCTTACCCTTATCTTGCCCTTCCCTCCTGCCCTCTCCCCACTGGTAACCACTAGTTCTCTATATTTGTGAGTCTGTTTCTTTTTTGTTGTATTTACTAGTTTCTTTCATTTTTTAGATTCCATATATAAGTGATATCATACAGTATTTGTCTTTCTCTCTCTGACTTATTTCACTTAGCATAATTCCCTTCAAGGCCATCCATGTTGTTGCAAATGGCAAAATTTCATTCTTTTTAATGGCTGAGTAGTATTCCAGTGTGTGTGTGTGTGTGTGTGTGTGTGTGTGTGTGTGTGTGTGTGTGTGTGTTTGTGTGTGTCTATGTATACCACATCTTGTTTATCCATTCGTCTGTTGATGGACACTTAGGTTGCTTCCGTATCTTGGCAGTTGTAAATAATGCTGCTATGAACGTTGGGGTGCCTGTATCTTTTCAAATTAGTATTTTTGTGTTTTTGGATATATACCCAGGAGTGGGAATTGCTGGGTCATATGATAGTACTTTTTTTTATTACTACATACTGGTGGACGGCTACTTCCTAGTGGTATCAGACACTTAAGCCCCTTTTTGCTTTCCTTCCTAGGGGAAAATTTTGTTTGGTGGTGTGTTTCTATTCAAGTTCATTTTCTGAAGTATCTTCCCAAGTGGTTCCAATTCCAGGGCCCCCTTAAGTCATGGAACCATAAATTATATGTGAATGGTTACCACAAGACTTTGATATTTTTTCTTTTTTAAATAATATACATTTGATTGATAAAATCGACATATAACATTGTGTTAGTTTTAGGTATACAGCATAATTCTTTGATACATGTATTAATTGCAAAATGATCACCACAATAAGTTTAGTTAACCCCTAACACTACACATAGTTACAAATATTTTTTTCTTGGGATGAAAACTTTTAAGATTTACTCTCTCAACAACTGTCAAATATACAATACAGTATTGTTGACTACAGTCACCATGCTGTACATTACATCCCCAGGACTTATTTATTTATAACTGGAAGGTTATACCTTTTGACCACCTTCACCCATTTTGCCCACTCCTCTACCCATGGCCATTGGCAACCACCAAACTATTTCTGTATCTATGAGTTCAGTTTTTGTTTTTTAGATTCCAGATACAAGTGAGATCATACAGTATTTGTCTTTCTGTGACTTGTTGAGAAACAATAAAACAGTAAAACAGCCAGTTATTTTACTAGCAAAATGGTTTACTCAGGAAGAGCAAAGAATTGCAATTTGGGACATGCAATCTGTAGTGAACCACAGGCAAGTTCAGAGAACAAAGAAGAGGAACCTTCTTTTATAGAGGAGAAGGGGGAGTTGGAAGGGGCTGTTATAAACAAGGAGGCCATTGGAGGAAACTGGAAGTTTTGAGTGTAGTGGCTTTTTACTGGCTGAATTGTGACAGTCTATTATTGGCTGGCCTGTTACCAGGCAAGGAGAAATTCTTCCTTCTGCTGTGTAGTAAAGTAGTAACCTTCCTCCTGTTGGAGATGAAAATGTACCTCTCTTCCTGTTGGATCTGCAATTGACATTGAGTGGTAGGGTGTGAGAGCTCCCCCTTCTGGCCCCCAACTCCATTTTATTTTATTTTACTTTTTATTTTTTCGGCTGCCTTGGGTCTTTGTTGCTGCATGTAGGCTTTCTCTAGTTGCGGTGAGCGAGGGCTACTCTTCATTGCAGTGTGGGCTTCTCATTGCAGTGGCTTTTCTTGTTGCAGAGCACGGGCCCTAGGCGCATGGGCTTCAGTAGCTCTGGTGCACAAGCTCAGTAGTTGCGGCATGTGGGCCCTAGAGCCCAGGCTCAGTATTTATGGCGCACAGGATTAGTTGCTCCGTGGCATGTGGGATCCTCCTGGACCAGGGATTAAACCCGTATCCCTTGCATTGGCAGGTGGATTTTTAACCACTGCACCACCAGGGAAGTCCCCCCACCCCTGACTCCATTTTAAATGAGGTTTCTGTTTATCAGTTTTCACAGACTTATTTCACTTAGCATAATGCCCTCAAGGTCCATCCATGTTGTCCCAATGGCAGGCCTTCCTTTTTATGGCCGTATAATATTCCATTATATATTTATCATATTTTTCTTTGTCCATTCATGCATCAGTGGACCCTTAGGTTGTTTTTATGTTTTTGCTATTGTCAATAATGCTACAATGAATGTGAGGGTGCAGATGTGTTTTACAGATAGTGATTTTGTTTCTTTTGAATAAATACTCAGAAGGGGATTGCTGGATCATATGGTAGTTCTATGTTTAATTTTTTAGGGACCCTTCATGCTGTGTTCCATAGTGGCTGCACCAATTTATATTCTTGCCAACAATGTACAAGTGTTCGCTTTTCTCTGCATCCTCATGGACACTTGTTATATCTTGTCTTTTTGTTAATAGCCATTTTAACAGTTATGAGGTGATACTTCATTGTGCTTTTGATTTGCATTTCCCTGATAATTAGTGATGTTGAGCACCTTTCCATGTACCTTTTGGCCATTTGTATGTCTTTTTTGGAAAAATGTCTATTCTGATCCTCTGCCCATTTTTAATAGGATTGTTTTTCTTTCTATTGAGTTTTATGAATTATTTATATGTTGTAGGAATCACATTGAGTCTATAGATTGCTTTGGGTAGTTGGACATTGTAGTAATATTAATTCTTCTAATCTAAGAGCACAGAATAGCTTTCCATTTGTTTGTGTCTCCTTTAGTGTCTTTCGTCAATGTCTTATAGTTTTCAGCATACAGGTCTTTCACCTCCTTGGCTAAATTTTCTTCCTAGGTATTTAATTCTTTTTGATGCAGTTATAAATGGGATTATTTTCTTAATTTCTCTTTCTGATATTTGTTCAAGTAATTCAAGGGATTGTTGTATATTGATTTTGTATCCTGCAACTGTACTGATTTTTTAATTAGTTCTAACAGTTTTTTTGAGGGATTTTTAGTGTTTCCTATATACAATATCATGTCATCTTCAAATAAAGACAGTTCTACTTCTTCCTTTCCAATCTGGATAAGTTTTATTTTTTTTTTCTTGCCTTTTATCTGGCTAGGAATTCCAGTACTATGTTGAACAAAAATGGTGATAATGGGCGTCCTCGTCTTGTTCCCGATCTTACAGGAAAAGCTTTCCATTTTTCACCATTGAGTATGATGTTAGTTGTGGGCTTGTCATATATGGCCTTTATTATGTTGAGGTACATTCCCTCTATACTCACTTTGTTGAGAGTTTTTAATCATGAATGAACCTTAAATTTGGTCAAATACATTTTCTGCATCTATTGAGATGTTCATATGATTTTTATCCTTCATTTTGTTAATGTGGTGTATTATATTTATTGATTTGCAGATGTTGAACCATCCTTGCGTTCCTGGAATAAATGCCACTTTATCATGGCGTATGATCCTCTTAATGTATTGTTGAATTCAGTTTGCTAATGTTTTGTTGAAGAATTTTGCATCTATGTTTATCAGGAATATTGGCTTATAATTTTCTTTTCTTGTAGTGTTCTTGTCTGGTTCTGGTATCAAGGTAATGATGGTTCATGAAATGAGTTTGGAAGAATTCCCTTATCTTCTGTTTTTTGGAAGAGTTTGAGAAGGGCTGGTATTAATTCTTCTTTAAATATTTGGTAGAATTCACTCATGAAGCCAAGTGGTCCTGGACTTTTCCTTGTTGGAGATTTTTCATGACCAATCAATCTCTTAACTAGGAATTGATCTGTTCAGATTTTCTATTTCTTTAAGACTCATTCTTGGTAGGTTGTATATTTATAGGAATTTGTCCATATCTGCTAGGTTATCAGATTTTTCGGCATATAATTGTTCATAGTAGTCTCTCATGCTCCTTTGTTTTTGTATCTCATCACTTGTAATGTCCCTCCTTCATTTATAATTTTATTTCACTCCTCTCTTTTTCTTGATTAGTCTAGCTAAAGATTTGTTTATTTTGCTTACATTTTCAAAAAACAGCTTTTTATTTTATTTATTTATTTTTAGTTTCTATTTCATTTGTTTCCATTCTGATCTTTATTGCCTTCCTTATAATAACTTTGGGCTTGGTATGTTCTTATTTTTCTAGTTCCTTATTAGGTTGTTTATTTGATATCATTCTTTTTTCTTGATGCATTTATAGTTATAAACTTCCCTCTGAGAACTTCTTTTGCTACATCCCATAAGTTTTGGTATGTTGTGTTTCCATTTTTATTTGTCTCAAGATGTTTCTGATTTCTCTTTGGATTTCTTATTTGACCCATTGGTTGTTCAGTTGCATGTTGTTTAACCTCCACATATTTGTGAGTTTTCCAGTTTTCTTCTTGTAATTGATGTGTAGTTTCACACCACTGTGGTCAGAAAAGATGCTTGATATGATTTCAATCTCAAGTTTATTAAGACTTTCTCGTGGCTTAACATGTGCTCTATCCTGGAGAATGTTCTATGAGCAGTTGAGAAGAATGTGTATTCTGATGCTGTTTGATTGAATGTTCTGTAAATGTCTCTTAAGTCTATCTGGTCTAAGGTGTCATTTAAGTCCAATGTTTCCTTATAGATTTTCTGTCTGGGTGATGTATCCATTGATGAAAACGGGGTATTGAAGTCCTCTACTATTATTGTAGTGCTGTCTATTTCTCCCTTTAGGTCTGTTAATATTTGTTTTATAAATTTAAGAGCTCCCTGATATTTTTTTAAAATGCCTTTGGATTCCTTAACATGAATCAAACAATCAGAATATACTTGGTTCACTGGAATGTATATAAACATGATATATTTCCTGCCCTTAACAATATCACGGGTCTAACCAAAAAGACAATGTGGAACCACAGGAAAATTGAAATTTTTGAAAGGCTCACGTAGAGTAGGATATCTGTTTTGGCAAAGTGTTTTTGAAGGATATTGCCATTCATTCCAGAACCAAGTTGAGACTTGTCTTCTCTGGCCTTCTTTACTAGGTGGTGTTCATTCCTTTTTTTTTTTTTTTTTTGGTTGCTAATACCTATTGTTTAGCTGCTGAGCTACAAAACCCATCATAGCGGTCATGCCAAAAGGTGAGTTTCTTTTGCCTGGCTTTCAGGAATTTAGCAGAAAAGTAATGTAAGACATGCTGGAGCAAAACAGGAGCAAAAAGCACTGAAGCTTGCAGAGGCCACTTCCACTTAGTAAAGGCCCCATATGTAAGATTGCAACCCAGAAATAGAGCAGTGGTGCTCTCTCTACTTGGGCATCCTGAAATAATCCCAGAACTGGGTGTTATAGTGATTTCCTTCCATCTCTTCTGTTTTTAACTCAAATGGACAAGATGAAACTGTTTCCTGAGGCAGTATCAAAACAGCTTTCCTCATGTCACAGAAATTTCCAGAAGTTTGAGACTTAGAAGTGGAATCTGCAGTAGGGGCAGTGGTATCAGAGCCCACCACAGGAGTACAGAGGGGAGGCTGGCATCCCATCAGCCTCCACTTTCATCCTTGATCACGTACCACACACCTTGTTTAGTTGTAGAACAAGTGACTCTAAATCGGAGGGAAATTCCACACACTATTAGATTATGCAGTGATTCATTCAGTATCTGTTGAGAGCTGACAATATGGCCACCACTTTGCAGAGTGCAGTGATATGGTAGGGATTGAGACACCAGGTTTCCTATCCTCATGTCATTTGGTCCAGCAGTGTCTGGAGAAATACCTCATTTGTAAAGAGGCAGAAACTTGGTTTTGGTGAATTTGACTATCAGAAAGGGAGACAGTGCCCTTTGGCTTTTACTGCCCTTCTATTTTCTATATCTGTGTTCTTGTATCAATTTGTCCTCCTAGGACTCCAACTTAGACCAGTTATTTAGTGCATGGGGCCAAGAACCCAGCAGTAGTCTACAAATTGACTCCAATACCCATTTTTTTGGTGGGTGAAGTAGTATAATCCACTGAATCCCTAGAGTTTTGATTCTGCTGTGGCATCTGTGAGTGCTCTATGAACTGCAAATTAGAAAAAAATAGAAAAAAAAAATTGAAATCCCAGTGAGGTTGTTCAAGTGTCTGGGTGGTCTGGGTTACATGTGTTCCAAATTCTGTTCTGAGCTATTTCACTGACTTATCGACATGGAGACACTGCGTCTTATGTCAACCTGGCCATTGTAAACCAAGGGTCCTTGTCAAACATGCGGTAAACATTCTACGGCAGAATCATGATAACTCCCTAAGAGGAATCATGATATCTCCTTAGTTTCCATCACTAATTGAGAAGAAAGAATATGAGGTTTAAACGCTGGCTCTAGCATTTACTAGCTGTATGACCATGAGAACTTGGGCAAGTTAATATAACCTCTCTGAACTATTGCTTTAGTTCATTATCAGTAAAATGGGGCTAATAATATTTACCTTGTTGTGTTGTAGTGGTTAAATGATAAAGTCCCTGGTAGAGTGTCAGCATGTACTGTGGGCAGGTGGCAGCCGCTCCATGAATGGTAGCTGTGAATGAGCTGACAATTAGTGTTTTAGCGCAGTGAGGCGTCAGAGAGAAAGGGGACAAAGGGATGACTTCATATTATTATGGGATGTGAAGGAATTCCTGATAAGGCATGATGAATGGGACACATTTCTGAAGGAAGCCATTGACTCTCTTTCTCACTAGATTCTTTAAAATAAGACACTATCCATCTGTTCTAAAGAGTTTCACTATAGGATGGATTACTTCCTGAGGTGCACTTTGGGTCCTGGGAAATGTCTGTTAGCAGAGGAATTGCTATTGAAATTCACCCATGAACCCAGACCCTGACCCTTTCTCATAAGCTCATCCCTAATAATGGTCCTACTTTCCAGGTTGGTGATAGACCAGCTCACTGGCCTTTGGCAGTTTTGTTTTCAAGTTTGATGGAAGCAGAGCTAGTACTGAAGCAGCAATTATAGTTCCTTTAAAAACAACCCAGATTGTCATGGAAACTGAAGGCAAAATGACAAAACTCCAAGGTTGGGGGGTATCCTTTGTTAAGTGCTTATGAAGGTATGTGAAAGGAACAGAAAGTTCAGACCTGGCAAAATGACAGATCTATCTAAGAGGAGGAAATGAAAGAATAGGTAACAACACCCTTGGGGAGGCCCCAAACAGCACTGTTGAAATGGTTGGCTCTGTGGAAGCATTTGATTAGAGAGTTTCAGTTACATTACCTCTCAGATTCATGCTGGGGTAAAAAAAAAAAAAATCTTGTGTTACATTGACTACTGTATGATTAAACTGAGAATCTCTGGGGAGATAATTAAAATGGTCAGCATACATGCTTCCTGGCTAGATTTTAAATCCCTTAAAAAAAATTACCTGTCATTTCATCAAGGATTAAATAAGAATGTAGAGTGTTTCCTAAGTTTCAGTGAATTCAAACATTTTAGATATTTTTCTATCTCTAGATAAAGAAGACATATCGCAGGTATTCAATGCTAAGCGTAGACTCCATAGCGTTATGAAACATAAAGTACTTTTATTCGTTAAAATCTCCTTCAAAGCTTAAACATGTATCAGAGAACAAAATTAAACCTCTGTTTGAAAAGTATACCTTTGTTCAAAATGTTCCTTATAAAGCCTCTGGGCCTTTTAGAACTAATATCTGTAGAATTCTCCTACTGAAGCAGTTTGTAAGAGCTGTAGGTTTTTAAGGCTTGACAAGGAAAGTACTATTGTAAATAATTTCAAGCCACACCTCATTATCAGTGCCTAGTTAGAAAACTGGTGGGAAAGTGACCATTTAATTCTTCTTTATGAGTAAAGTAAAAAAAGATATGTCAGGATGAGGGGTGATGTTTTGGTGCTATTATGATACTTCCAGGGACAAGCGATGGCCCAAGTTCTGTTCTGTGACTCACTCCTTTTCTGCAAAGGGTTCTTGACCTGAGAGTGAGACTCAAGGCACAAAAACTAAATGCAAAACAAAATACAGGACTCTTTATATCCGAGGATAACTAATACTAGAAAAAGGCCACTCAAACGGAATTCACTTAAAGCGAGGACCAAAATTTCATAGTAGACAATGTAAAACAGGTTTGACAGGTATGATTTTTGACAAATAAAATGCAAATTTAGAAAAATTAGTTTATTTTGTTTCATAATCAACAAAATGATCTTATAATGACAATTGTACACTAAATCATTTGCTCAACCAAAAGTAAATGGAGTGTTGCTTTGAAGGATGTGATAGACTGTTACTTTAGTGGCCCTCAATGAACCAAGCTTCTTTTTATTTGTATCCCTGTGAGTCCCCTCACACATTGATTCTGGGCTTGGCCGTGTGACTAACTTTGACCAATGGAACATAAGCAAGAGTGATGCAAGTGAAAGACTGGTTAGTCCTTGCACAGTGGACCTTGTCTTCTTAGAGTGCTTCTTTTTGGAACCCATCCACCATGCTGTGAGAAAGCATAAGCAACCATGTAGAGAAGCCTCCCTGGGGGAGAATCAAGGCCTCTAGCCAAGTCCAGCTGGGCTCCCAGCCTGTAGCAAGTACCAATTTCCAGCCATGTGTGTGAGTCCATTTTAGATCTTCTAGACATCCAGCTCCAAGCCAACAACATGTGAAGCCTAATAACCTCCTGGTCAACCCACAGAGTTGTAAGAAGTCATAATAAATTGTGAGTAGCCATTTAATTTAGGGTGGTGTGTTATGTAGCAATAGATAGCTAAAACAGAAACTATTACCTCAAAGTGGGGTCCTGCCACCACATGTGGCATTGATTTTGAGTCTGTTGGAAGAATGGAGAAATTTGGAGAAATGACGAAGAGACTGTTAGTGGAGACTGAAGAGAAGTGAGGAACATCCTACTAGAAGCTGAAGGAAAGAGAACCCGAGTTATGTATTGGTAGAACAATTAGCAAAACTATTTGCCTGTGGAAATATACGAAATAAATAGAAAGGGTACCTTATGAACTTGGGATCTGGCTAAGGGGATTTCTGGACAGTATGTTGAAAGTGAAATCTGACTCTTTTTAGATGCCTATGGTAAAGTCCAGGAAGAGCCAGTTGAGGCAAAGAAGGAACTGTTTAGATTTCAAGCAGAATTTAGAAGAACTAAAAAGGCACTAGAACTTGTGGGTTTGATAATAAAATTGCTTCCATACTTAGTCTCTCCAAGAAAAAAATTTCTCAAAGTAAAAAATGGGCTTGGTTTGAGGATGAAATACAGGGTGCTATTAGTAAAATATGACCTCCGGGTCAATGTCTTTGTTAAGGCGTCAGAAAGATTTAAGGACTATCTCAATGAGCCTCTCAGCTAGACAAGAAGAGTTCTAAGAATCTTAAAAGTACCATGTGAAGCAGAAGAGCTACCAGATCATCCAATAGCACTGTGAGAAATGTTACATTGTTATTGTTTTAAATCTTTAAATGTATGGGTGGTTTGTTAGGCAACAATAGATAAGCCAAACAGGGAGCTAATGATTTTTAGATGCACTTGTATAATGGTAGGATAAAACATCTTTGACTTCACATTTGACTTTTGATGTAATCAGAAAAAGGGCTATTTTTGCAAAAATATTCAAAATTTTTATTTAATTTTTCCACGTGCTTTGTATCTTTTATGTCATCATCTTTGTTTATTTTCTCTTCTTCAATTGTTAACTGGTCAAATTATCCCCATTTATTATTATTATTTTTAAAAATAAATTTATTTATTTTTACTTTTGGCTGAGTTGGGTCTTCATTGCTGCGCACGGGCTTTCTCTAGTTGCAGTGAGCAGGGGCTACTCTTCGTTGTGGTGCGTGGGCTTCTCATTGCGGTGGCTTCTCTTGTTGCGGAGCACGGGCTCTAGGCGCACAGGCTTCAGTAGTTGCGACATGCAGGCTCAGTAGTTGTGGCTCACAGGCTCTAGAGCGCAGGCTCAGTAGTTGTGGTGCACAGGCTTAGTTGCTCTGCAGCATGTGGGACCTTTCCGGACCAGAGATTGAACCCGTGTTCCCTGCATTGGCAAGCGGATTCTCAACCACTGTGCCACCAGGGAAGCCCCTCTCATTTATTATTGGCTTGACATATATTTCAAGCACTTCTGCAATATTGCTTTCATCAACTTCATGAAATCCTGCATCTTTTGTAATATTTACAAGTTCTCTTCACTTCTATATTCGAATTTATTATCTGCTATAATGTTGGTAGGATGGATACTAATGTCTTGAAAGAAAGGGTCTTTGGTTGGACATTAATTTTATAAGTAGTCAGTTTATTAATGAATAGGTTTGCTTTAAGATGACTTTGCTTCTCTTAAATAACCCAGACAATGGATTCTCATATAATGAGAGGCCCCCTGTACCACTCTATTTATAGCTGAACAGGCCCTAGTACCAGACAATGCTTGACTCTCTGGTAAAACCGAGTTGAAGCATGTGATTTCGGCTCACAGTCTAAGAGGATCGTCTACGTTTTACCCTGAATCTAAATCTTGGCACAAGCCACTCAGATATAACTTCGGGGAGGGAGAAAACTAGAGAGAAGTCTAGATCCCCTGGCCCATTTTAGCATGCCATTAGAGGTGGAAGAGGTGGAGAAAAGAAATGAATGCTCTGAGAAGACAGCTTCTGCATAGTCTACAGGAGGGGGCTGATGGGAGAGGTCTGCCCACCTGTGTTGTCCTTAAAGGCACCATGAACCTGCTCACTGGCAGATGTGACCTGATGAATGTCCTGGGCTCTCACCAGTAAAGTTAGTAAATCCTCATCTCTTGTGAGAGGATGGAGGAAGGAGGGGTTAGGGAAATAGAAAAGCAGGAAAAGAGGGCTGGAGAATCCCATCCCTCTACAGTGTCCATCTTACTGGAGAGAATCAATCTACCTATTAGGTGATGGGAGGTTGGAAAGTCACAAAGAAGAGAAGGGAGGCAGGTGTTATACTCTGAGAGCAGATCACTCTCTATTTCTCTCCTAATTTTCCCCCGTGGAAAGAAGATAAGAGAGCTGAGTAAAGGAAGCCACACTTCTGGGCAGAATTGCTTTAGCCACAGACTGATAGAAGCTGGTCACAGGAATGAGCTCTCATGCAAGTTGAAGTTCAGAACTTATTGCTGAAAAAAGCTGTAAGATTTTTTTAAAGCCAATTTCCCCCAAAGTGTGTTACTAGAAATAGGAGGGAGTTGACTCCAAGGAAGGATTGAAGTGGAGTGAGAAGCTCTTGAGTGAAGATCTGGAGATTCGTGCAAGATTAAGCTGAGATTGAGAAGAAGAGAAAGATAGAAGGGAACCTATTGTACTTGGAATTGGTTTCTTTAAAAAAACTATTTCAGAAGAGTTATCTGCTTCTATTGCTAAGTGTTAAGCTTAGTTACTCCCACAAAGAACTCATTTTTGTAAATAATGAGTAGAACATTTATAGCTATAATCCACCCCCATAGCCCACATTTTTTAGTTCGAACACAAAAATTAAATACATGATAAGGGAACATTTAAATTGAATAAATAGTTTTAGTGTTGGATTATCTTTCAGCTGAAGCTGTACATTTATAGATACAGAACATATATATTCATTCATTCATTTAACTCAGTAGTGCCTGTTCACTGCTAATCACTACATGTAGTGCTCCCATTATTAACGCAGGTTTGGAAAACTTATTTTTAAAGGCTATAATGTATAAAGTGGGGTCACTGGCAGTAAGTCAATATATTTTTTTAAAATTTTATTTATTTATTTATTTATTTATGGCTGTGTTGGGTCTTCGTTTCCGTGCGAGGGCTTTCTCTAGTTGTGGCAAGCGGGGGCCACTCTTCATCGCAGTGCGCGGGCCTCTCACTATCGCGGCCTCTCTTGTTGCGGAGCACAGGCCCCAGACGCGCAGGCTCAGTAGTTGTGGCTCACGGGCCCAGTTGCTCCGCGGCATGTGGGATCTTCCCAGACCAGGGCTCGAACCCGTGTCCCCTGCATTACCAGGCAGATTCTAAACCACTGCACCACCAGGGAAGCCCCCATAATATTTTTAAATGGAACAAAATCAGTAATGGAAAATTTGGAAAAAGCAGATATTCTTCTGCAAAGTACTTTACCTTAGAGGTAGAAGTTGCTGAAATACTGATCATATTATGCCTTTGCAATAAGAGCACAGATAGAAAGGTTAATAAATGCAGAATGCAAGTGAAAAAATCACTTAGGGAAAAAAAAGACTCTAATTGTGATGCCTTTGGGGTTTTGCTATAAATGAACCCGTTGGACTTCTTCCTGATGCCAAGAAAAGGGCTGCAGTCTAGTTTTATGTATGCTTCAGAGCCATATTTATTAACCCTTTTAATGCAGTGCTTTCACAGTAAACATAAGAATACCTGAAATCCAAACTTTCTATTCATTTCTCAATGGTCATCGCAATGTCCCACCAAGCCAAAAATCCTATGAGATCCTTCCTCTGGAATAAAAGCCTGTTTCTCCAGCAAGCTTTTAAACAGGATTTGAACTCTTCTATGCAGCTGGCAAAAACATTGAACCAGCAAATTGAAAACACCCAGTGGTTTATATGTTTGGGTCTAAATAAAATTTCCCATGCATGCTATTCTATCAGCTTTATACATTCCCGGAGCAGGAACTGATAAGCTGAGCTAACAGGCAAGTGCTGAGAGGTGAAAATTGGTCCAGGATGCACAGTTTGTGAATTTACAGTCTGTTGAGTGGGCCCAGCTGTGTGTCTTCTCTTCAGCAGGAGGGCTCTTTCCTTTTAAGAACTTTGTTCCACTCCACCCACCATGGTTTCTACCACCTCCCCACGAGACTTCACTTCCTATGGGAAAGAACCACTTGTTGATAACATCGCAGGGAAAGTCAGAGCGGCTTTAGGATAATCACACAGATACCCTCTCTCCACTCCTCCTCCTCAACTGTGGCTTATTGTTTTCATTTCCTTCCAAGGACACTGATGTGAAAGGAAATGATGTGAAGGAAATGATGTGACACTAATGTCAATGAAACCCACCTTGCTCTCAGTCTGAGGGTTGGTTACGCTCTGAAATAGAAAAGGGAACTTGACTTCTCAGAGGCTCATCTGAGACCTAGAGTGCTGAATTTTAACCTCGTCAGTTACTTGGACATTTAAATGAAGTTGTTTCAGAGGATGTTGAACGAGGTTTTCAAGCCATTCTTTCCCAGGTAAAGGCTCTGTCTTCAAAGGCAAGCCTTTCTCTCCCCAACTTATCAATGGCACCAATTTGACTTTTGGTGGATGTACCCCCCAAGAGGGAGGGGGTCTCTGTTTTATTCACTGCTGTATCTCCAGGGCCTAGAATAGTGCCTGACACATGGTAGTTGAAAGGTAAATGTTGAAAGTTATTTGTTGAAACGTACATGTTGATTGATGATATTAGAGTGTCAAGGTGCTCAATCCATGCCTAACATTTCCATTTAGCATCTAAAAACTTACACAAAAGGATGTTGGGAATTTGGTTTGATGTACTTAAAATTACAACAGGAATTCTTACAGCCTCAGCTCAGTTACTTGAAAAATCAACTAGTCTCTCTGTTTCTGTTTTGCCAGCTGTGAAAAGGGGTCTGGCCAAGTCTTCATTGTGCCAGTAGAGTGAGGAAGTAAGCATGGTTCTTAAAACCTAACAGAGAGCCATGCATTCCTACGGGGTGCTTGTCAACCCCAAACTAAGCTCATTCTTTTTCTGAATGCGGACGCATAAAATGGCATAGATTAAGATGTCTGTCAAGAGTTAAGCCTCCTTATTTTTATCTTCTCTTGATAGAATTGTCATGGATTCAGCACTGAAAGGATCTTTTAGGCTAAATATTAGTCCCCAAATTGGATCAATTGGAACTATCAATATTATAGACAATACCTACATGTCCTAAACCTGCCTCCTGGAAATGTACTCTGCATGAATGTGGGGAAGAATAATGTATGTCGCATCTCAGCATCCCATAACATTCCTTTTATAGAACAAGATTCCCACAGAGTTTTAACACACAAAGTTGTCTCTTAAGAAGAAGGCCCTATTTGGGAGCCAGGGGACACCAGGCAGGGATTCCTGACCCCAGGCCCCATTCCCAGCACCCCCAGCTCCCTGTAGTTATGTGATCCCAGGCAAGGCTTTTAACCCCTTGGGACTCCAGCTTCTTTATCTATGAAATAACATTGGCTTCCTGCCTTCCAAGGGAACCAGAAGGAAGAATGAGTTAATATTTACATAGCACATTGAGAGCCTCCAAGAAAGACACCGTACAACTGGGAAATATGATATAATGGGAAGAACGTCCTTTATTTTTAACTTGTTGGTCTCTGGTCAGCCTTTCTGGGCCTATTCCATATGTACAACATTAAAATAACAGGCAAAAGTGAAAGAACGTTCTGAACCTAATTCAGGTAGGATAACTCTGAATTGTAGCTGCTGGAGTTTTTGTTTGTTCATTTGTTAACTTTAGGGAGTCCAGAGACTCAGCTAGTGGTTATTTCCCCAGTTTCTGAAGGTGTAATTGGAATAGACATAGTTGACAAGGGGCAGAATCCCCACATTTGGTCTCTGACCCATGGGTGATGGCCACTATGGTAGGAAGGGCTAAGTAGATGCCCCTAAGGTTTCCATTCATATCAAGAGAGTAAATCAGAAACAGTACTGCATCCCTGGGAGGAGTGCAAAAATTAATGTTGCCATCAAAGACTTGAAAGAAGTCTGGGTGATGATATGTAGTGTAGGCCCTGACAGTTTTTTGTTTGTTTGTTTGTTTGTTTTTTGTAGTGCAAGTGCCTGATTTAAGCTTTGATTGCCAAGGCATCCTCTTCAAAGTCAGCTATCTTGAATAAACACAGTGCCAGCCGCAAGACTAGATAAAAAACCAGGCTGTCCCTACTCCAGCCCACCAGCTCCTTTGTTAGAGATCTTGGCTGATTTCGATAACTGACCATCTGGGCTCCTGGTTTTCCTCTTCTTGCGCTTGAGGTTCCTGCTCTTACATTTTATTTATTTATTTTGAATATTTGAATTTTATTTTATTTATTTTTTTATACAGCAGGCTCTTATTAGTCCTGCTCTTACATTTTAAACTCACCAATAAATAGTGAGCCTGCAAAATCCTAGGCAGCCCACCCTCAACCCCAATAAAAGCAGAACTCCAGGGACTTCCCTGGTGGTCCAGTGGGTAAGACTCTGCGCTTCCAATGCAGGGGGCCCAGGTTACAGCCCTGGTCAGGGAACTATATCCCACATGCTGCCACTAAAGATTCACATGCCAAAACTTAAAAAAAAAAAAAAAAAAAAATCCCACATGCTGCAACGAAGATCGAAGATCCCGTGTGCCACAACCAAGACCTGGTGCAGCTAGCTAAATAAATAGATAAATAGATAGATAGATAACAGAACTCCAGGCCTGTGCTCTCTCTCTCTACCTGTGACTTTGCTGTATGACCCTATGTGTACCATGTAATTTCTAGGACTTGAAAGTAATAAAATTTTCTTTTTTTTCAAAGTTTCCTATTAGTTATTGCTGAGAGCATCTTAACAATTATAATAAGAACCACAAGGGCCAGTCCAGCCACAATATTAGTTATCTATAGGCTGAAAGCTGCACAAAACACGACACTTAACACATCTCCATTGAACTCACCAGTTTGACCTGTGCAAAAGTCACACTGATCTTGAAGAATGAGTGATGCCTACTATAAACTTAATGAAGTGGTGACTAAAACTCCACCTGCTGCCCCAGATGTAGTATCTTTCCTGGAGCAAATTGGCATGTTCTTGAGCACTTGCTTTGCAGCTACTGACCTGGTGTATGCCCTTTTCTCTATACCAAGCTGTAAAGACCACCAGAAACAGTTTGCTTTTACTTGTCAGGGCTAACAGTGCACTTTCACAGGCTTGCCTCTGGGCTATACCACTTCTACTTTCTGTCATATTATTCTGGACAGATCTTGATTATCTTGACATTCTACAAAACATCATACTCCAGGCTCACTTATGACATTATGATGATTAGATTTGATGTTCATAAAGTAGCAGATACTTTAGAGGCCTTAGTAATGTGTCTGTAAATTAGAAGGTGGGAGATAGGTCCCACAAAACATAATACATATTCATTGAAAAAAATCCCCTTATAAGAGGACTCAAACTCAAGCTCAGTGTAGTTCAAACCCTTGTTGTTCAGGGGTCGACTGTATGTATCACATTTGAATGTGCTACTTGGACCCACCTATAGAATCAACTATAAGCCTGGTTTACAGATTGTTCTGTCTTGTATGCTAGTATCACTCAGTGCCTGCCACTCAGGGTTGATGCTGAAGGACGCTGGTGAGGGAAAACATTCCCATGGGTAGAACTCTGAGCAACATATTTAGTTGTACACAATGTCTAGACTGAGAGATGGCCAGTAGTAAGATGGATACCAGCCCTTGGGCAGTTGATAGTGGTTTGATTGGATACGTGTTAGGCATCACCAGAAAAACAGATGAATATATATATCATATGTATCACCAATACGAGATATGTATATATATTAGAATATATATGTTAGGATATATCTACATTTATATATATTTAGGATACAGGCATATATCGTTTCATTATGCTTCACTTTGCTGTGCTTTACAGATATTATGTCTTTTTGCAAATTGAAGGTTTGTGGCAACCCTGTGTTGAGCAAGTCTATTTGTGTGATTTTTCCAACAGTATTTGTTCCCTTTGTGTTTCTGAACTTACCTTACTAAGGCTGACCCTGCTAACACCAATGCCGAGGGCTTACTATGTCAGCACCAGAGATCGATACTGATGCCCTGGTGGCAGGTTGACTACACTGGACCTCTTCCATCTTGGAGGGAGCAGAGACTTGTCCTCACTGGAGCAGATACATTCTAGGTGTGGATGCGCCTTCCCTGCCCCACAGTGCTTCTGCCAGGAGCACTACCTATGGACCTAAGAACACCTTATTCACCGTCATGGTACTTTCCGTAGCATTGCTTCTGATCAGTGACTTCCATAGCATCTCTTCGCTCACAGCAAAGCAAATGCAGCATTGGGCTCTTGGCCATGGAATTAACTGGTCTAACCATGTGCTACATCACCTAGAAGCAACTGGGCAAATTTTGAAAGCTTACTGATGCAATGTAATGGCTTATGAAGACTCAGTTCCTGTGTCAGATGGGAGTCAACATCCTGAAAGGATGGGGTGCTATCTTAAAGGATATTGTAAATGCTGTGAAGGATATTGTACACGTTTGAAACAGAGAACATATATGGTGCTATCTTGCCCATAGCCAGAACATACGGGTCTTGGAATCCAGGGGTGGAAGTGGCTTGTTTGCCGCTGAACCCATAGATTCAGTCATAGAGTTTTTGCTTCCCATCCTGACTACCTTGAGCTCTGCTTGTTTGGAGTTCTTAGTCCCCAAAGAGGAGCTGCGCACCAGGGGACGCTCACACCCAGGGCTCCAGGTGAAGAACCCCAATCAGCGAGGCCCTCTGCCAGACTTCACAGAGAAGAAAAGCATGACTCATGTGTCTGTGAAGAATCCAGGAGAAGGACAATCTCTCAAAGGCCCTCGTGTCTGGAAAATACATTCTGAGCAGTATTGGAAGAGTTTTGATTCTGTCAAGTTTATACAACAAGAGAGACATCAGCCGTGCATACTGATTTTTATTTATTTGTTCATCTAAATGGAAAGAAAAGTCAGGGTTTTAAGGTCTGTAGAAATGGACAAACGTTTTCCAGGCCTCTGAAGCACTTGAAGATACAATTAAAAAGAAAAACTTCCTTATTTTCTTGTCTGCATAAGTTATAGCACTAACTTAAAATAAACTTAATAACTTATAGAGCAGGGCTGCTGGTTAAAACAAAATTAATGTTAGTCCGGTTACACCCTCATTTAACCACCACTGGTGATTCTGCGAAGGTTATTATTGTTCATATACTCTACTTACTTCTTGATAAAGGGCCCACTCATGCCTTTAAAACATTGCTTGTTTTGTCCATATTTTAATGCTGTAGTTAAGTGCATGGACTCTGGAATTTGATGCTGGGGTTTGAATCCTGGCTCAGTCACTTTGTAGCTCTGTGATCTTAGTAAGTCAATTAACCTCTCTGTTCTTAAGTCCCTTATCTCTAAAATGAGGATGATAGCAGTACCTGCTTTTTCTTAAATTAATTTTTAAAAATTGGAGTATAGTTGACTTACAATGTTGTGTTAGTTTCTGCTGTACAGCAAAGTGAGTCAGTTATACATACACATATATCCACTCTTTTTTAGATTCTATTCCCATATAGGTCATTACAGAGTAGTGAATAGAGTTCCCTGTGCTATTCAGTAGGTTCTTATTAGTTATGTATTCTATATAAGCAGTACCTACTTCAAAGTGTTGTTTGAAGCATTACAATATGCAAAGTCCTTACAATGGTGCTTGGCCCATAGTAAGCGATGAATAAATGTTAGCAGTTGTTAATATTATAATTTGGCAATGCTTGCTCTATGTCGGCTTGCCAGGAATATAAACCCTTTTATATCCTCTCTCTCTTTTTCTCTAGCAAACCTGCAGAACACCTGCTAAATAACTTATGGATTGAATTGT
The DNA here is from genome assembly GCF_028023285.1 of Balaenoptera ricei. NCBI lineage: Eukaryota > Metazoa > Chordata > Mammalia > Artiodactyla > Balaenopteridae > Balaenoptera > Balaenoptera ricei. The sequence continues at coordinate 19,619,106 of NC_082640.1, forward strand.
GTCCCCTGTTCCCGCCCCCTCCTCCCTGCCCTAAATTCATATCTTAAAGCCTTAACCACCAATGAGACTGTATTTGGAGATAGGACCTTTAGGGAAGTAATTAAGGTTAAATGAGTTCACAAGGGTGGTGATCTAATCTGATAGGACTGGTGTCCTTACAAGAGGAGGACAAGACACCAGAGATTTCTCTCTCTCTACAGGTACACAGAAGGAAGGCCGTGTGAGGACGTAGAAGGGGGGCAGCCGTATACTAGCCTGGAAGAGCAACCACACCAGAAACCAATCCTGCTGACACCTTGATCTTGGACTTCCAGCCTCCAGAACTGTAAGAAATAAATGTCTGTCGTTTAAGCCCCTCAGGCTATGGTATTTTGCTATGGCAGCCTGATCAGACTAAGACAGTGACTATGATATGTTCTAACTCACATTTTCAGTGAGAGACAAATGAGCAGTCCTGAAGTACGACATCTGATGCCATCCTCCAATACCATTTCCCCATCGTGGGAAAGTCTGGTACCTACCATGGGGGGTCAGGGTCGCCGTGAGGAGTCATATACCATCGGGACTACTGTCCACTTGCTTCCCTCAATATAACTACTTTTTCTACAAAATTAATTGAGGCCTCAGGCTGACTACTAGCTATGCAGGGGTTAGTTATTATCTGTGAGGAGCTCTTACTCTTATTTTTTTCTTCTTTTAGGCCCATCACAGATGATTTTGTAGGAATAAGAATTTGGTCCATTGAGTCACTGATGAGATTTGGATCAGTGTGACCTCATGTCGGCTGGAGCCTTCCGTTCTCTCAGGAGCTGGGCAGCAGTGGCTGGAGTCCTGGTCATCGCACTTCTTGGGATGCCCAAGCCCTCCCTATGATGTCTCCTGGTTCCCTGAGGCTGCCCTTTCCACAGACTCTTCCTCCCCATTCCTTGTCCCACACTGGCTGGATCTGTGCCCCAGAGTTGCCTTTCAAAAACTTCAGTCACAAGAAGCACTCACGAATTTAATTGTCCTAACCGAAGATTCAGGGATCACAGTAAGAAGATTTGGGGATCATGGGAGGTGAGGCCCAGCCTTGGGATTTTCTCTCCTGCTTCTCTACACTCTTTTCTCTTTACCTTTCCTTCCAGAATTCCCTAAGAACTCTTCCCTTCAGTACAGAGAAGAATTCAGCTGGATTCTAAGATTTACACTTGCAGATACCCTGGTTAATATGCTTGCAGAAAAAAGAGCCTTCCATTTTAAGTGTTTTGCTTATAAATTTATTATCAATATATATTATATAATATGTATGACATATGCATGATATGTATATTATATGCATGATATTATGTATATGTATTGCCTATATAAAATATTACATATTTATCAATAATATCCTCTCTTTTCTCCTTACTACATTAGGAACAGTTAAGGCAATTTGGAGATAAAAGGAACTGCTGAGTTTAGGAATAAAGATTTAACTGTGGAGTTTGGCTCTCCTCACAGTCACTCATTGACTTGTGAAAAGCTGTTTGGAATTTACTTCTGAATTTATCTCAGGTGAAGGATATTCAGAATCTGAATGTAGGAATTATGTAAAACATGACATCATGTAACTGTAGGAAAATCAGAGCAGTCTGGCTTTGGCTTTTCAAATCTTTCAGGCTTTCCTAAGAGCATTATTAAAAAATAAGGGGGGGTGGGGAGAGAGAGAGAGAATGAATGAATCCAGAAAAGTTTGTTATATCACATTGAATTTCCCAGTAGACCTCTGCGATGGTAAAGTTAGATTTCTATGTAGTTGACTCTAAATGAACTACAGAAAATGCAAAAACGTATACAGCGTAATCATGGCAATTGACAGCGATCATTCTAAGGATGCCACATCTGGAACAGGCTTTGCGCCTGGAAAGCTTCGACCAGTCGGTCCGCGGGGCGCTGCAAGAGGGCTGGGCCGCCGCTCCCAGCACTGGCTTTTCCGCGGAGCCCGGCGCTCCCCAAACACCGCGCCTGGCCCGGGGCTACGGGTCCAGCGCCCCGCGTCTCCCGAGCTTCGCGCGCCCTTGGCCCGCGTCCCGCCTCCGCCCCTCCCGCCGCCGCCCACGCCCCAGCCGCGGGGGGCAGGAGGAGGCGGCGGTCGGCCCTCCCCGCGCCCTTTTTAAAGCGTCACGGGCTAGGGCCAACCGGCTGATCCTGGCGGCGCAGGGAGCGGCGCGCCGAGCGCCCAGGGCTGCGCTTACCCGGCCGGCGGGGCGGCGCCGTGGGCCGGGCGCTCCGGGCTCCCCGACGCCACCGGCGCCCCAGCTCCGCCCCGGGCCTCCTCGCCATGCGCCCCGGCTAGTGCGCCTCGGGCGCAGCGCCCACCCGGCAGGTCCCGCCGCTCGCCCCGCCGCCGGCATGCTGCGCCCGCTGCTGCTCGCCGCGCTCTGCCTGGCCGGCCGGCTGGGGACCTCCCGCAGCTGCCAGCTGCCCTCGGAGTGGAGACCCCTGAGCGAGGGCTGCCGCGCCGAGCTGGCCGAGATCATCGTGTACGCCAAGGTGCTGGCGCTGCACCAAGAGGTGCACGGCCTGTACAACTACCTGCCCTGGCAGTATGAGGCCGGCGAGGCGGGGCTCTTCTACTCGGCCGAGATCGAGATGCTGTGCGACCAGGCGTGGGGCAGCATGCTCGAGGTGCCCGCGGGCTCCAGGCTCAACCTCACCGGCCTGGGCTACTTCTCCTGTCACTCCCACACCGTGGTCCAGGATTACTCCTATTTCTTCTTCCTCAGGTGAGCCCGCCACCTCCCGCCCACACCACCCCCTCGGCCATTTGCGTGTGACCAACCGAGGTCACCTTTATTCGGAGCCGGATCAGGACCTCCCACGGGATCCTGGCCGTGCGTGCGATGTTAGATGATGCCTTGGGCTCCTTCCCTTACTCGACTCTTTCCTGCTCCTCCCGACGTGTCTACAACATCCTGGGTACCTCTGGCTAAGACTTGGCAAAAGAGGGGTGATTCCTGCGCTTAAAGGGCAGAAGAGTGTTTCAGGCAAAAGCTCTAGGTGGTTTACAGCAACAAATAGCCAGCCTATTCCAGAGAGCAAAGGTTTATGCGGGGGGCTCCGGGGGGTGGGCGGGGAGACCCTGGTCACAGTGCTTTGAGGAATATAAAGGTAAATCACGCAGGAGCCCTCTCTGAGTTCCATGAAAGTTGGTTTGTGGTCCAGATGAAATGCTTGTGGATAAGAATTCAGGTGATGGCTTCGACTCAAGTTTGAAATAAAGAACAGGTGGAACCCTAATTTAGGTGGAACTGTAATATAGGTGGGACCCTATGTTTTAAACTGGATTCGGTGGGAGTAGTTTGGGCTGGGCGGTGGTCAAAACAAAACCCCTTTGAAATCAGACTGTTGCTGGAATTCTGGCTCTGCTCTCCCTATGATTTTGAGCAAGTTACTGACCTTGTCGAGAACCTCAATAGCCTCACCTTCATAATGTGAGAAACAAGGCTGGTTGAGACTAAAACAGAGTAACTCATGCAAAACACCTGGTTCAGGTTAGATGGGGAACGAACAGTTACTCTATTCTGCGCAACTGCTTAAATGCCAAGATGGGAATGGTGTGGAATGCAACCCAGCTGTTGTCCTCTTGTTTTACTCGTGTTATCTCGTATCAGCTGCCAGCAGACCTCAATGCCAGGCTCTTCGAAATAGCAAAGGTTTATGGAGGAGGGACCTGGGGGGCGGTAAGGGCGTGGGGCGGGGGGGCGAGGTGTCACAGGGCTTTGAAGAATACAGAGGTGAATTAGGTAGGACGCCCTGTCTGATTGGAGACTCCTGGAATCTCGTGCAGTTCCATGAAAGTTGGTCTTGTGGTCACGATGAAATGCGTGTGGATAAGAATTCAGGCGATGGGTTCAACTGAAGTTTGAAGTAAAAAACAGCAGGTGGAACCCTAAATGCATTGGTTGTCTCCAGTTGAAGGAGAAGACTGATACAGAACCTCAAAATGGAATCTAACGTATCTATCAAGATAGCGAGTGAATCCACGGCTGTGATGGGCAATAGATCCAGTCTTCCCAGCCCCTGGAGTAGCAGTAAGGATATACGGAATGACCATGACCTTGGCCTGCAGACTCACTTTTAGCTCTCGAGATTTCATGTCACTGAGAAAGAAAACAGTAAGTTCCACAGAGGGCCGTCGGTAAGCTCATGTCAACACATGTTTTCCATATTGAAGCCAGAATATCTAAGTTTAGAATACATGGCGTGCTTTGTGTTGGCTTGGGTGGTTTAGCTAGATTAAGCTGAATTTTTTTTAATTGCTTGAGAAGTACAGTTTCTAAATGAAGTCAGCAAGGAGTGAGACGGTATCTCCTTGATACAGAGAAACTTCACATAGATTTTTTTCATGCCTTTATTTAGGGAAAACACTGGGAACCCAGCTATAAAACTATTCAACAATAAAACTTTATTTTCCCAAGAAAAAAGAGCTGGAGTACTTGAGAAGACATTATTTTCTTTTCCGATTTTATAATGAAATACGGTTTTGTCTGCTGGCTCTGCGGTGGTCAGCCAACTCTTTCATCTTTTGCTCTGACATGTTTATAAAACGTTAGGGCAGAAATACAGAGTCAAATGGTAGTCTGACAGATTTCTATTTCTCAGGGCTGTGTTGCCCTGATGTGTGTTAACAACCGCATACAAATCATTCCTCTTCTGTTATTCTGGGACCCACTGAGAAGAGAACAGATTCTGGTCAGTGTCACAGGAGAAAGTGGCAGTGGAGACTCCCTGGTGACCCCTAAATGCCCCCTTTGGGCTGGAGGGTAACTCCCATCTCTCCTTTTCCTTTTCTTGACTTTATCTTGCCAACAGGTACTTTACGTGAGGCTCTGTAAAAATGTTAACTAACTTTCATACTGTCCTCACTCTGTGCCAGATGCTTTACTTACTTTTTAAAATGCAGTCCTTACACCACCATTAAATAATAAGGTGCTGTTGTCACCCTCTTTTTATAGATTGTAAATTGAAGCTTAGAGAATTTAAGAAATTCACTTTGTGTCAGACAGGAGATAAGTAGCAATGGTAGGACTTGAATCCCGGCTTATTACAACTGGCTTTCCTTTCACCAAGAAACACTGAGAAGGAAGACCACTTGGGAGACACAAATAGACAAACAGACACATGCGCACACTCCCCCATTCCCCAACTCACATTTTTTGAAAACCTTAAGAATAGACTCATGTGATGTGAGGCAGAGAAACAAAGTCACTCCTCTAATGAGAGCCATGTAAGACATTGTCGTATAATTGGCAGCTGCATCTGAATCAGTGAAGTTAGAATGCACACGCACACCATGCACAAAAATAAACTCAAAATGGCTTAGACACTTTGCGCCTTTATGAGACTTTCTCTCATAAACGTAAGACATGACACCATAAAACTCCTAGAAGAGAGCATAGGCAAAACATTCTCTGACATAAACCGTGCCAATGTTTTCTTAGGTCAGTTTTCCAAGGCAATAGAAATAAAAACAAATATAAACAAACAGGACCTAATCAAAATCAAGCTTTTGCACAGCAAAGGAAACCATTAAAAAAAAGAAAACACAACCTACAGAATGGGAGAAAATATTTGCAAATGATGTGACAGACAAGGGCTTAATCTCCAAAATATAAAAATAGCTCATACAACTCAACAAAAAACAACCCAATCAAAAAAATGAGCAGAAGACCTTAACAGACATTTCTCCAAAGAAGACATGCAGATGGCCAGTAGGCACATGAAAAGATGCTGAGCGTCACTAATTATTAGAGAAAAGCAAATCAAAACTACAATGAGGAACCACCTCATGCTAGTCAGAATGGCCATCATTAAAATGTCTACAAATAACAAATGCTGGAGAAGGTGTGGAGAAAAGGGAACCCTCCTACACTGTTGGTGGGAATGTAAGTTGGTACAGCCACTATGAAAAACAGTATGAAGGTTCCTCAGAAAACTAAAAATAGAACTACCATATGATCCAGCAATCCCACTCCTGGGCATATACATGGACAAGACTATAATTCAAAAAGATACATGCACCCCTATGTTCATAGCAGCACTATTCACAATAGCCAAGACATAGAAACAACCTAAATGTCCATCGACAGATGAATGAGTAAAGAAGATGTGGTATATATACAATGGAATACTACTCAGCCATAAAAAAACGAAATAATGCTATTTGCAGCAACATGAGTGTAACTAGAGATTATCATACTAATTGAAGTAAGTCAGAAAGAGAAAGACAAATACCATATGATATCACTTACATGTGGAATCTAAAATATGGCACAAGTGAATCTGTCCACAAACCAGAAACAGACTCACAGATATAGAGAACAGACTTCTTGTTGCCCAGGAGGATGGGGGGAAGGGAGAGGGATGGACTGAGTGTTTGGGGTTAGTAGATGCAAACTATTACACTTAGAATGGATAAACAATATGGTCCTACTGTATAGCACAGGGAACTATATCCAATCTCCTGGGATAAACCATAATGGAAAAGAATATTTTAAAAAGTACATATACGTGTATAACTGAGTCACTTTGCTATATAGCAGAAATTAGCACAACATTGTAAATCAACAATACTTTAATTTAAAAAAAGGCATTGTCATAAAATTGGCAACACTGTCACAGTCTTCTATTGACTCTTGATTCAGGATGGTACACCCCATAGGTATCCAGTCTACAGCTCTGCTTTTTTCCTTTTTTCCATTAGGATGGATGAAAATTATAACCTCTTGCCTCATGGAGTCAATTTCCAAGATGCCATCTTTCCAGACACTCAAGAGAACAGAAGGATGTTTTCCAGCCTTTTCCAGTTTTCAAACTGTTCCCAAGGGCAGCAACTGGCAACTTTCTCCAGTGACTGGGAAGTCCAAGAAGACACTAGGGTAAGAATTGGCTGTACCCTGATCTACAGCAAAATGATAGAATAGCTACATCTTGTGTGCATTTTGTGACCAAGGGAGTCAAGAGTCCTCTTCCAAAAACCCAGACCAAAGAGTATTTTCCTCCCTTCCCTGCCAGCAGTTAACAAACACTGCTCATAAACTTTGGATTTCTGAGGCTTTACTGTTTGGTGTGGGGTTCCTCACAAAGTGAGGGAACAACATGGGATGACGGTTGGCACACTGTGCCTCAGTTTCCTCTTCTGTAAAATGGAAACAATAGTAGCAGCTACCCCATAGGGCTGATGGGACATGATTTAACTAGGCAGGAAATGGAAATGTGTAAAGCCCTTAGCGTAGTACTTAGCACAGTAAGTGCTCAATACATGTGAGCTATTATGACTACTACCACTATTATTATCATTATTATTGATAGCATAGGGCTCTAAGGAATTTTCTAAGAGGAAAGAAAAAGCCCTTAAGGAAATGGAATTAAATAATTATCGTAGCTAACACTTTCATGATTCTTATCTATAGTTGCTAAGACGTAGAGGTACAGTGTGACCAAGGTAATTGTGGAATGTAAGGGTCGGGTAGTTTTGGTCATGAAAATGTAAAAGGGATCTTTCAATCTGAGGCAGTTGCCAGAGTTTTGGGGACATTTTGAGGATTGTCACTTTCCCAGAGCAGTGGCATTGCCACAATAGACCTGGGGTGATTGTGGGACCAGGTCAGGGGAAGTGGTGGCCCATGGCTCCCAGTCTCCCATCAGATGTTTTTAGGACCATGTGACAGACCACTGGAGGGAGTTCTGATGTGGGGATGTGTGTGTCCCCTGAAACAAGGACTTTTTTTATGGGTCAATTTGCACATGTTAGGTGGCTTCCTTCTTTTCTCCTATCTGGGGTGGCATTGGGGGATGTGACTTTCTCTTGTCTGGTGGATTGGCCCAGGGGAGCGGCCTTGTTTGCCCAAACCTCCTTACCTTTTGCCCAGGGCTCCCTGGCACCTGGAGGCTTTCTTCATGTTCTTTGCACAGAAACTGTTCTCATTGATGGGCAGGTGCGTCCAACTAAGGAAAAATGTTGATTCTTACTTCCTTAACATGACCAAGGATTCCTTCCTTAGGCCTACTCTACTGACAGAGATCTAGACTCCTCTGACCCTTCCTCCATGGTTTGCCAGAATTTTCTGAGTGCTTGTCTTATATTTTGCTCCCAACATGGTTCCAAGCACCTGTTTGTTAGTTTGTTTTTCTGCTCTTCATCTGTGCTGGCACCCACCCCGCATTGAACTGGACCTACCAAGTATCAGCCTGAGTATCCCCAGCCTGGGTCAGTCCTTAGCATGTTCTGAATGAAATCCTTTTAGTCTTGGTCCTTTGGGTCTCCATCCTGTGGGAGTTTTGCTTAAACTACTAAATCCTTGGTAACAATAGATTTATATCAAGAGATCAGATGTTGTTTCACAAATACCTTATAGTTTAGCCCCCAAACTCTTTAGCTATATAACTGATTAGCCCTGTGGTCACATAATGAAGCTCTTAACATTTCCCTGGAATTAGATTTTTCCATCATTAGAAAAAAGTAGAACAATAGGACCATGGAGAATTGTTTCAGTGTGAAGGCAGTCCTATTTCTGGTGGTCAGATGTTGATCTTGGGAAGAATTCCTTTTCCCTTTCATCACCCTGGTCTCTTAGACAACAAAGGGTGGGCGTGTGCATTTGCTCTAAGAGTCAGAAGCTTCTGGGGAGGAAAATTAATTGTTCCAGATTGCTGAGCTGCTGTGTAGCTGAAGGCATTGATGGACCTTGTACTTTTCAACACCTTGGCTCTTTCCATTTTTGTCCCTGGTCCATTTTGAAATGTACCACATTAGAGCTAAATTAAATTAGCTAGTTCCTTTGAGAATTTAGGTTTAAACTAAAACTAAGTTGGCTTTCTGGTAAATGTTAGCATTTACATTTTACAACACTCCTTGAGAAATTTTTATGGCCTCTGGAGTGATTAAAGTAGCTGTGAATTGAAGATCTCAGAGTTAGATGAAGAGTTATTGACAATTACTTGCTCCTTTCTTCCAAAAAAGGCTAAAAATTCTCTGCCTTTTCTGTCTGAAGGTGAGCATGCTATTTTCCCTCCTACACAGGATAAACACATCATATTACAGCAGAAGCTATGTTTTTCCTAAGGTGGTGGGTTCTCCGTCTTAGGAGGGATCAGAGGAGCTGTGCAGGTCACCTTTTTACTGCAGTTAGACTCTTGCTAATCGGAACACACGAATCCTTCATTTGTTCTGAGACCTTTATGAATGGCCTTGGATGTGGCACGTTAACATGGCTTTCTTGAATTACGTGCCGTATCTTAGATGATGATAAATCCTGGAGGAACACTGAGTTCTTGTTCTTTCCACTGAAGCCCCCAGTCAGCTTGAACTAGGCTTGATCTAGGCTCTGGTTGTGAAGGGCACATCTCATTCTTTTCTCTCATAGTTCTCACTCTCTCGGAGCATCACATGAATCTGGGACTCTAGGGTCCATCGGAGGTTAAGAAATGGAACCAGAGGAAAATCTTATGTAGGGAAACTTTTTGTGATGCACACCCAGGGTGACCCGCAACTCGTCCTCAGCAGCCAAATCCTCCCATTCTCTAGTTCCATCCTCAAACGTCCCACCCACGCCTCAGACAGTAGAAACACAATCTTGCTTTCAAAAGTTGCCAGGAAATCAGCAGCGTTCCTATGTGTTTAGTGTCTCTCTGGTGCAGTATCATGGTGTTAATTGCACCGGGGGATGTCTTTGGCAAGTTAGAGCATCCATCCCGTTTTCTGGCAGGGTTCTCTCCATGCCAGCCAAGAAGATTTTCCTTCTTTTCTTCCCTGCTGGGTGAGTGTAACAATCAAAACAGAAGTTGTCTGTTTTCCCCTCTCAGCAAGTCCTGTCCCCTAGGACCGATACCCAGACTGATCCACACTTAACATCAGTCTGTTCTAGAACGTCATGGGATCGAAGTAAAATCTGTGAAAGACCTGCTGCCATCTTTCTTTTTTCCCATTTTGGAGTCAGGAAGGATGGTGGGGGAGTTGTCATCCTCCAAGCTGCATCAGAAGGAACGTCGACTTTTCATCAGGAGATTGAGATTGGCTCAGCCATTTCCAGAGGCGTGACCTCACGCAGGACCCTTAATTTCTCACAACCTCAGCTTTCTCATCTATAAAATGGGGCTAAAAACATATAAACTGTCTCAGGTTGTTATAAGGACCTAATTAGAGCACATGTTTGAAAGCACTTTGTCAAGTATAAAGAGTGATGACTGTAAATTGGTAATTAGAAAGTAGGGCTTTAAAATTTAAAGGATATGTAGCTTTTAAAAAGCTTCCTGCTTCTTCCCAGGTCAGTGGCAGAGTGGTGGCAGCAGTGGTGACAGAGATATGTGTTGGGGATGGGAACAGTGATGGGGAAGCTGTCATGTGTGCCGTAATTCATTCAATAGAGTTTATTGGGTTCCAGCCAGGGAGCACTTAAAAAAATTCGTTTACTGAATTATAAACCATGTTCATGTGGATTCCCAAATCTAAAAGTACAAAATGGTAGTCAGTAGAGTTTTTTCCTCCCACCTCTGACACCCATCCACCCAGTTCCCACCTACCCTCCAAACAAGTAACCACTGTTAACAGTTTCTTGTAAACGTTCGATGAGTATTCTCATCCAACAAACAATTCAAACATGATTTATTGTCGTCTTTGACACCAGTGGCACTGCACTATGCACACTTTACTGTGCCCTGCTTTATTCATAAGTAGATCTTAAAAATCTTTCCATATCAATGCACGTAAGTTGCTTTAAATTGCTGCATAGTATTCCATTGTATGAATGCCTCACTGTATATATTTAATCAAGTCCCCTGTCGATAGGTAGTTACGCTGTTTCCAATTCATTGATATTACATAGAGCGCGGACATGTATAACATTATACATACCTCATTTTGTGGGATTGTTGAGTCCAATCTTTTTTTTTTTAAGATCTATTATTTACTTATTTATTTATTTATTTATAAAATTTATTTATTTATTTATGGTATTTATTTTATTCTATATTTTTTTGGCTGCATCAGGTCTTAGTTGCGGCATGTGGGATCTTCGTTGAGGCATGCGGGATCTTTTGTTGTGGCGCGCGGGCTCTTCGTTGTGGTCCGCAGGCTCCAAGGCGTGCGGGCTCTGTAGTTGTGGCGCGAAGGTTCCAGGGTGCGTGGGCTCTCTAGTTTGCAGCACATGGGCTCTAGTTGAGGTGCACGAGCTCAGTAGTTATGGCACTCGGGCTTAGTTGCCCTGTGGCATGTGGGATCTTAGTTCCCTGACCAGGGATCGAACCCACGTCCCCTCCATTGTAAGGCAGACTCTTTACCACTGGACCACCAGGGAAGTCCCAAGTCCAATCTTTAGCAAATATTTATTGAGTGCCTACCGTGAGGCAGCTGCTGTGTTAGATACTAGAGTTTCAGTGTTGAGTAAAATACAAAGTCCCTGATCTCATGAAATTTATAGTCTTAGTGTTGGTGGTGGCCACAATCAAAAGACCACGTTAATGACTTTATAATTTAAAATGGAAATAGATGCTCCAAGGAAAAGAAAGGAAATAATCAGGGTGTCTGATCTAGACTTAGGGGTAAAGAAAGCCTTTTCTGCTGAATTGATACTGGGACTAAAATCTGATGGATGAGGAGGTATGTTAGTTAATGTTGAGGTAACTGGGAAATGAGAGCAATCCAGAGAGGGAGAAGAATCTGTGCAAAGGCCCTGTGGTAGCAGGGTCCATGGTGCCTTTGAGGAAACCAAAGAAAGCTCCTGTGGCTGGAGGAAAGGGAGTGAGTGAGAAGAATGAGGCCAGAGCGGTAGGTGGGGTCACACCATGCAGGGATTGATAGATCCTTGTGAGGATTGGGCTTCATTCTACAGTAATGGGAAACCCTTGATGTTTTGAAAGCAAGGGGTGATGGGAGCAAATTCACACACACACACACACACACACACACACACACACACACAAACCACCCAAAGTGGCAGGAGTAGGGAACTGGATTGGAGGGGATCCAGATGATATGGTAAGAACAGGTAGTGGTTGTTAGAAAGCTACCAGATAGATGTTGGACCAGGGTGGAGGCAATGGGGGTGGAGCGATGTAGGCAAACTTGAGAGAGATTTAGGAAATAAAATCAGTAGATGTTCCTGACGGTTTGGATTTGGGTGGTACAAGAGGTGGGAGGGTCAAAGATAACTCCTGTGTTCCTGGCTGACTGCATGCCAGGACTAACACTTGATAAATGGGGATAGGACAGGTTTGGTAGGGAATTCATGAGTCTAGGGTTGGACATGTTGAGTTGAGGTGCCCTTGAGCCATCCATGTGAGATCTTGAATGGGTGGTTGGGTCTGTAACTTTGGAGCTTTGAGAAGAGCTCTGAGTAGAAGATATACCTTTGTGTCTGATTGATAACTAGACGTCAGCTGAAACTGGACACGGATGAAACTTCCAAGGGAGAGGGCTTAGAGTAAGAGTAGAAGCCCTAGGGTAGGACCGAGTGGTGTAGAACGCTAACACTGGTGGAGAAGGAGCAGTCAGACCGGTACGAGGAAAACTAGGAGAGTCAACGGCCCAGAATGTCTCTGGAAGGATAAGTGATCGACAGAACCAAAAGCTGTTGAGAAGTCAAGTAAGATGAAGTCAAGTAACCACTCGACTTTGGTGGCAGAGATGAGGACAGTTCCACAGAGTGAGGGAGGAGAATCTAGGTTGTGGGGTGTGAGGAGAGAGTGGGACAAGAGGATATGGAGATTGGGAGTGGGCAACTCCTTCAGGACGTTTGGCTGTGAAGGGTTGAATACAGATGAGGCTGCAGGTGAAGGGGGCAGAACAGCTGGGCGGGGATGGGGGGCGGCTGTTGTATTTAAGGATGGCAGCCATCCAAAATAAATAAATAAAGATGGCAGCCATCCTGTTCAAAGCCTCTTGGTCCCTGTTTTCCTAGTCATCAGATGCTGTCTTCCCAAGTAGACTAAACTACTCGAGGGCAGGGATATCTATTTTATTCACTATTGTATATTTGGTATGTTTTTATGGTGTCTTACACATTTGTTGAATGTATTATCTCTCATTCAGAGAGCTCTGAGACCTTAGTAAGCAGAGGCCTCCTCTTTCTCCCTCTCTATTTCTATTTTCTAAATTAATATTTAAAATCCACATGTAGCAGAAGTCACTCTTTTTCATGTACCATTATGTTTTGACAGATACACATGGTTGTATAATCACAACTACAACCACAATATAGAAAAGTTCCATCATTGCCAAAACCCTCCCCTGAGCTGCTGCCATATAGTCAGACCCTTCCCCAACCTCAACTCCTGGGAACCTCTGGTTGCTTCTCCAACTAGTTTTGCATTTTCCGGAATATCATGTGAATAGAATCATGTATGTTGCTTTTTTTTTTTTTCTAGTTTGGCTTCTTTTATTTAGCACTTGAGATTTGTCTGTGTTTTATGTATCTGTAGTTCACTCCTTTTTTATTGCTTAGGAATATTCTGCTATAGGGCTGTACCACAGTTTTATTTATCCATTCAGCAGTTAGAGATACTTAGGTTGTTTCCAGTTTTAGGCTACTGGAGCTGCTCTAAATAGAGATGTATGGTTTTTGTGTGAAAATAAATTTTCCTTTCTCTTGGGTAAATACCTTGGATGGGTTTGCTGGATCATAAGGTAAGTGTATGTTTAAATTTATCAGAAAATGTGAAACTGTTTTCCAGGGTGAGTGTACCATTTTGCATTTGCATTAGCCCTGTATGAGATTTCCAGTTGTTCTGCATTCTCATCAGCACTAGGTATTGTCAGTTTAAAAAAAAAGGATATTCTAATAGGTGTGTGGTGCTATCTCATTTTGGGTTTAAAAAAAAATTCTACATATAAGTGAGACCAAACAGTATTTGCCTGTTTCTGACTTATCTCACTAAACGTGATGCTCTCAAGGTCCATCTGTATTGTCACAAATGGCAGGATTTCCTTCTTTCTCATGGCTGAATAATATTCCATTGTATGTGTATATACCACATTTATCTTCATGCACTTGTTGGTGGACACAGGTTGTTTCCATGTCTTGGCTATTGTGATTAATGATTTAGTGAACATGGTACTGATTTCTGAAAGGTACTGATTTCATTTTCTTTGTGTATATACTCAGAAGAGAGTTTGCTGGATGGTAGTTCTATTTTTCATTTTTTGAGGACCCTCCATTTGGACTGTTGCCCATAATGACTGTATCAATTTCCATTCCCACCAACAGTGTACAGGTGTTCCCTTTTCTCCATATCCTTGCTCACACGTGTTATCTTTCGTTTTTTGGATACTAGCCATCGTGACAGGCATGAGGTGATATCCCATTATGGCTTTGGTTTGCGTTTCCCTGATGATTAGCTGGCCATATGTATGTCTGTTCAATTCCTTCATCCATTTTTAAATCAGGTTGTTTGTTTTACTATTTACTTGTATGAGTTCCTTGTATATTTTGGACCAGATAGATGGTTTGCAAATTATTTTCTCCCAATACATAGGTTGCCCTTTCATTTTATTGATTCCTTTGTTGTACAGAAGCTTTTTATTTTGATGCAGTCCAATTTATCAATTTTTGCTTTTGTTGCCTGTGCTTTTGGGGTCCTATCTAGAAAATTATGGCCCACACCAATGTCAAGAAGTATTTTTTTTCTAGTCTTAGGTCTTACCTTTAAGTCTTTATTTTGAGTTAATTTTTGTATATGGTGTGAGATAAGGGTCCAATTTCATTCATCTGCATGTGAATCCAGTTTTCCCAACACAATGTGTTTTTTTTTAATAAACTTATTTATTTATTTATTTATTTTGGGCTACACTGGGTCTTCGTTGCGGCACGTGAGCCCTCTCTAGTTGAGGTGAGCGGGGGCTACTCTTCGTTGTGGTGTGCGGGCTTTTCATTATTCTTGTTGCAGAGCACAGGCTCTAGGCACGTGGGCTTCAGTAGTTGTGGCTCGCAGGCCCTAGAGCGCAGGCTCAGTAGTTACGGTGCACGGGCTTAGTTGCTCCGCAGCACATGGGATCTTCCTGAACCAGGGCTTGAACCCGTGTCTCCTGCATTGGCAGGCAGATTCTTAACCACTGCGCCACCAGGGAAGCCCCACAATGTATTAAAGAAACTATTCTTCCCCCTTGTGTGTCCTTGGCATGTTTACTGAAGACTAGTTGACTGTACATGTGTGGATTTATTTCTGGGCTCTCAATTCTATTCCACTGGTCTGTTTTCATGCCTGTATCATACTGTTTTAATTACTATAGCTTTGTAATGTGATTTGAAATCAGCAACCATGATGCCTCCAGCTTTGTTCTTTTTTCAATATGGCTTTAGCTATTCAAGATCTTTTGCAGTTCTGCACAAAGTTTAGAATTGTTTTTTCCATTTCTGTGAAAAATACCATTGAAATTTCGATAATGATGGCTTTGAATCTCTACATCACTTTGGGTAATATGGGCATTTTAGCAATATTAATTCTTCTAATCCATGAATATGGGATATCTCTCTATTGATTTTTTGTCTTTCTCTCAGCAATCTTATAAAGTTTTCAGTGCATAGATCTTTCACTTCCTTGGTTAAATTTATTCCTAGGTATTTTGTTCTTTTTGGTGCTATCATATATAGGATTGTTTTCCTCGTTTCCTTTTCAGATAGATTGTTGTTGGTGTAAAGAAATACAACTGCTTTTTTTGGGCATATGTTGATTTTGTATCCTGCAACTTTACTGGATTCATATATTCTAATTTTTGTGTGTGTGGAGTCTTCAGGGTTTTCTACATGTAGAATCATGACATCTGCAAACAGATAATTTTACTTCCTTTGTTCCAATTTAGATGCCTTTTATGTCTTTTTTGCTAGTACTTCCAGCATTATGTTTAATAGAATTGGCAAGAGTAGGAAAAGCTTTCCGTTTTCCCCATTGATTATGATGTTAGCCATGGGCTTTTCATAAACGGCCTTTATTGCGTTGAGGAAATTTCTTTTATACTTATTTTATTGAGAGTTTTTGTCATGAATGGGTGTTGAACTTTGTCAAGTGCTTTTTCTGCATACTGAAATGATCATGTGTTTCAAACTGTTCATTTTGTTAATGTGCTGTATTACCTTGATTTGCATATGTTAAACCAACCTTCCATCCCAGGGATAAATATCATTTGGTCGTGGTGTATAATCTTTTTGATACATTGTTGAATTCAGTGTGCTAGTATTTTATTGAAGATTTTTGCATCTACGTGCATCAGAGATATTGGTCAGTAGTTTTCTATTCTTGCAGTGTCATATCAGGTGAGGCTGCTGTCATAAAATGAGTTTGGAAGTATTCCCTCTCCTATTTTTTGGATGAGATTAAGAAGGATTTGTGTTAATTCTTCTTTGAATGTTGGTAGAATTCAGCTTTGAATCCATTTGGTCCTAGACTTTGATCTGGGGAGTCTTTTGATTACTATTTGAATCTCCTTATTTGTTACTGGTGTGTTTAGTTTTTCTGTTTCTTCTTGTTTCAGTATTGACAGGTTGTATGTTTCTCAGAATTTATCTATTTCTTCTAGGTTTTCCGATTTGTTCACATAATTTTTCATAAATAGTCCCTAATGATCATTCTTACTTCTGAGGTATCTATTGTAATGTTGCTTTCATTTCTGTATTTATTTCGGTCTCCTCTCTTTCCTTCTTAGTTTAGGTAAGGGTTTATTGATTTTGTTTATTTCTTTCAAAAAATCAACTTTTAGTTCTTTTCTGTTATTTTCTAGTCTCTATTTGATTTATTTCTTCTCTGATCTTTATTATTTCCTTCCTCTGATAACTTTGGGTTTAGTTCTTCTGTAGTTCCTTGAGGTGTAAAGTTAGGTTCTTTATTAGAGATCTTCTTTTATAATATAGGCATTTATCACTATAAACTTTTCTCTTAGTACTGCTTTTACTGCATCCCATAAGTTTTGGTATGTTGTGTTTTCATTTTCATTTGTTTCAAGATTTTAAAAAATTCCCTTTTGATCCATTGGTTATTCAAGTGTGTGTTGTTTAATTTCGGTGTATTTGTGAATTTCCCTCTTTTGCTTCTATTATTGATTATTCCATTGTGTTCAGAAAAGATTCTTGGTATACTTTTAATCTTTTTAAATTTGTTAAGACTTGTTTGTTACTTAACATGTGGTATAACATGTGATATATCCTGGAGAATATCTGTGTGCGCTTGAAAAGAATGTGTACTCTCCTGCTGTTGGGTGAAAAGTTTTCTATATGTCTGTTAGGTCCATTTGGTCTATACTGTTGTTCAAGTCCACTCTTAATTGATTCTGCATCTAAGTGTTACCTCCATTATGAAAGTGGGATACTGAAGTCTCCTACAACTATCGTATTCTATCACTTTCTCCTTTGGATTTGTCAATATTTTATATACTTAGGTGTTCCACATTAAGTGCATATATATTTACAATTATTATATCTTCCTATTGAACTGATCACTTTATGATTATGTACTGACCTTTATCTCTAGAGACAGTTTTTAAAACCTACTTTGTCTGATATTAGGATAGTCACTCCTACTTTTTTTTGGTTATCTTTCACATGGAATACCCTTTTCCATTCCTTCACCTTCAGTCTCTGTGCCTTTGAATCTAAAGTGAGTTTCTTCTAGATACAATACAATTGTATCTTTTTTAAAAATAAATTTATTTTATTTATTTATTTTTGGCTGTGTTGGGTCTTCGTTGCTGCACGCAGGCTTTCTCTAGTTGTGGCGAGCGGGGCTTCTTCGTTGAGGTGCGCGGGCTTCTCATTGCGGTGGCTTCTCTTGTTGCGGAGCATGGGATCTAGGCACATGGGCTTCAGTAGTTGTGGTGTAAGGGCTCTGTAGTTGTGGTTTGCGGGCGCTAGAGCACAGGCTCAGTAGTTGTGGCACACGGGCTTAGTTCTCTGCGGCATGTGGGATCTTCCGGGAACAGGGCTTGAACCCGTGTCCCCTGCATTGGCAGGCAGATTCTCAACCACTGCGCCACCAGGGAAGTCCCAATACAATTGTATCTTAATTTTTGTATGTATTCGGCTATCCCATATCTTCTTATTGGGGAGTTTAGTCCATTTACATTTAAAGTGATTATTGATAAGGATTTACTATTGGCATTTTGTTAACTGTTTTTTGTTTGTCTTATAGTTCCTTTTCCCATGTTTTCCTCTCTTGCTATCTTCAATATTTTGTGCTATGTTTTATTTTGTATGGATAGGTTTTGATTCCTTTGTCTTTTTTTAAACATCTTTATTGGAGTATAATTGCTTTACAATGGTGTGTTAGTTTCTGCTGTATAACAAAGTGAATCAGCTATACATATACATACAACCCCATATCTCCTCCCCCTTGTGTCTCACTCCTACCCTCCCTATCCCACCCCTCTAGGTGGACACAAAGCACGGAGCTGATCTCCCTGTGCTATGCGGCTGCTTCCCACTAGCTATCTGTTTTGTTTTTTTTTTTTTTTTAATTTTTATTTATTATTTATTTATTATTTATTTTTTGCTGTGTTGGGTCTTTGTTTCTGTGCGAGGGCTTTCTCCAGTTGCGGCAAGCGGGGGCCACTCTTCATCGCGATGCGCAGGCCTCTCACCATCGCGGCCTCTCTTGTTGCGGAGCACAGGCTCCAGACGCGCAGGTTCAGCAGCCGTGGCCCACGGGCCCAGCCGCTCCGCGGCATGTGGGATCTTCCCAGACCAGGGCTCGAACCCGTGTCCCCTGCATTGGCAGGCAGACTCTCAACCACTGCGCCACCAGGGAAGCCCTGTTTGTTTTTTAACATCTTTATTGGAGTATAATTGCTTTACAATGGTGTGTTAGTTTCTGCTTTATAACAAAGTGAATCAGTTATACATATACATATGTTGCCATATCTCTTCCCTCTTGCATCTCCCTCCCTCCCACCCTCCCTATCCCACCCCTCTAGGTGGTCACAAACCACCGAGCTGATCTCCCTGTGCTATGCGGCTGCTTCCCACTAGCTATCTATTTTACGTTTGGTAGTGTATATATGTCCATGCCACTCTCTCACTTCATCCCAGCTTACCCTTCCCCCTCCCTGTATCCTCAAGTCCATTCTCTATGTCTGTGTCTTTATTCCTGTCCTGCCCCTAGGCTGTTCAGAACCTTTTTTTTTTTTTTTTTAGATTCCATATATATGTGTTAGCATACGGTATTTGTTTTTCTTTTTCTGACTTGCTTCACTGTGTATGACAGTCTCTAGGTCCATCCACCTCACTACAAATAACTCAACTTCATTTCTTTTTATGGCTGAGTAACATTACATTGTATATATGTGCCACATCTTCTTTATCCATTCATCTGTCGATGGACACTTAAGTTGCTTCCATGTCTTGGGTACTGTAAATAGAGCTGCAGTGAACATTGTAGTACATGACTCTTTTTGAATTATGGTTTTCTCAGCATATATGCCCAGTAGTGGGATTGCCGGGTTGTATGGTAGTTCTATTTTTAGTTTTTTGAGGAACCTCCATACTGTTCTCCATAGTGGCTGTGTCAATCTACATTCCCACCAGCAGTGCAAGAAGGTTCCCTTTTCTCCACACTCTCTCCAGCATTTATTGTTTGTAGATTTTTTGATGATGGCCATTCTGACCAGTGTGAGGTGATACCTCATTGTAGTTTTGATTTGCATTTCTCTAATGATTAGTGATGTTGAGCATTCTTTCATGTGTTTGTTGGCAATCTGTATATCTTCTTTGGAGAAATGTCTGTTTAGGTCTTCTGCCCATATTTGGATTGGGTTGTTTGTTTTTTTGATATTGAGCTGCATGAGCTGCTTGTATATTTTGGAGAGTAATCCTTTGTCAGTTGCTTCGTTTGCAAATATTTTCTCCCATTCTGAGGGTTGTCTTTTTGTCTTGCTTATGGTTTCCTTTGCTGTGCAAAAGCTTTTAAGTTTCATTAGGTCCCATTTGTTTATTTTTCTTTTTATTTCCATTTCTCTAAGAGGTGAGTCAAAAAGGATCTTGCTGTGATTTATGTCATAGAGTGTTCTGCCTACGTTTTCCTCTAAGAGTTTTAGAGTGTCTGGCCTTACATTCAGGTCTTTAATCCATTTTGAGTTTATTTTTGTGTATGGTGTTAGGGAGTGTTCTAATTTCATTCTTTTACATGTACCTGTCCAGTTTTCCCAGCACCACTTATTGAAGAGGCTGTCTTTTCTCCATTGTATATTCTTGCCTACTTTATCAAAGATAAGGTGACCATATGTGTGTGGGTTTATCTCTGGGCTTTCTATCCTGTACCATTGATCTATATTTCTGTTTTTGTGCTGTCTTGATTACTGTAGCTTTGTAGTATAGTCTGAAGTCAGGGAGCCTGATTCCTCCAGCTCTGTTTTTCTTTCTCAAGATTGCTTTGGCTATTCGGGGTCTTTTGTGTTTCCATACAAATTGTGCAGTCTTTTTGTTCTAGTTCTGTGAAAAATGCCAGTGGTAGTTTGATAGAGATTGCATTGAATCTGTAGATTGCTTTGGGTAGTATAGTCATTTTCACAATATTGATTCTTCCAATCCAAGAACATGGTATATCTCTCCATCTGTTTGTATCATCTTTAATTTCTCTCATCAGTGTCTTATAGTTTTCTGCATACAAGTCTTTTGTCTCCTTAGGTAGGTTTATTCCTAGGTATTTTATTCCTTTTGTTGCAGTGGTAAATAGGAGTCTTTCCGTAATTTCTCTTTCAGATTTTTCATCATTAGTGTATAGGAATGGAAGGGATTTCTGTGCATTAAGTTTTGTATCCTGCTACTTTACCAGATTCATTGATTAGCTTTAGTAGTTTTCTGGTGACATCTTTAGGATTCTCTATGTATAGTATCATGTCATCTGCAAACAGTGACAGTTTTACTTCTTCTTTTCTGATTTGGAGTCCTTTTATTTCTTTTTCTTCTCTGATTGCTGTGGCTAAAACTTCCAAAACTATGTTGAATAATAGTGGTGAGAGTGGACAACCTTGTCTTTTTCCTGATCTTAGTGGAAATGTCTTTCTTTTTTCTTTTGTATAACTTCTATACATATTTTCTTTGTGGTTACTAAGGGCTTAAATAATATATCATATATCGTATAGTTATAACATTCTGTTTTAAGCTGACAACTACTTTACTTCACTTGCATACAAGAAATCTTGTCTTTTCCCTCTCCTCCCCACCACATTATATATTCTTGATGTCACTGTTTACTTTACCTTTATATATTTGTTAACGTTTAGTTTTAGTTGTTTCTAATACTTTTGTCTTTTATAGTATATAGTAATATAATATTGTTTTTGTCTCTATATTTACCTTTATCAACTAGTTTCACACTTTCTCACGCTCTCATATTTCTAATTAGTGTCTTTCATTTCAACTTAAACTGCCTTTAGCATGTCTTATAAAGGAGGTGGTAAAGTTTCTTAGCCTTTGTCTGAGGAAGTCTTTATCTCTCCTTTGTTTTTTTGTTTTTTTATTGGAGTATAATTGCTTTACAATGTTGTGTTAGTTTCTGCTGTACAAGGAAGTGAATCAGCTATAAGTATACCTATATCCCCTCCCTCTTGGACCTCTCTCCCACCCCCCCATCCCACCCAGTTAGCTTGTCACAGGGTGCCGAGCTGAGCTTCCTGTGCTTTGTAGCTTGTTCCCACTAGCTATCTGTTTTATGCATGGTAGTATATATATGTCAATCCTAATCTCTCAATTTGTCCCACCCTCCCCTTCTCCCACTGTGTCCACATGTCCGTTCTGTACGTCTGTGTTTCTGTTCTTGCCCTGCAAATAGGTTCATCTCTACCACTTTTCTAGATTCCACATATATGTGTTAATATACGATACTTGTTTTTCTCTTTCTGGCTTACTTCACTCTGTATGACAGTCTCTGAGTCCATCCACATCTCTACAAATGACCCAATTTCATTCCTTTTTATGGCTGAGTAATATTCCATTGTATATATGTACCACATCTTCTTTATCCATTCATCTGTCGTTGGACATTTAGGTTGTTTCTATATTCTGGCTATTGTAAATAGTGTTGCAATGAACATAGGGGTACATGTGTCCTTTTGAATTACGGTTTTCTCAGGATATATGCCCAGTAGTGGGATTGCTGGGTCGTATGGTAGTTCTTTTTTTAGTTTTTTAGGGAACCTCCATACTGTTCTCCACAGTGGCTATATCAATTACATTCTGTTTGTCCCCCCCCTTTTTTTTCCCCTTTGTTTTTGAAGGACAATTTTGCAAGAATAGTGTTCTTGGTTAGCAATTCTTTTTCTTTCAATATTTTAAATAGATATATAATTCCACTCCTTTTGCCTGGCAAGATTTATGATGAAAAATCCTCTGATAGTCTTATTGCAGTGGGTATGGGGTTCCCTTCTATGTAACTAGTTGCTTTTCTCTTGCTGCTTTCAAAACTCGCTTTGTCTTTAACTTTTGAACCACCCTTATATTCTCAGAATAAATCCCATTTTTTATATATTGATGGATTTAATCTGCTAATATTTTGTTGAGGATTTTTTACATGTATGTTCATGTGGAATATTGGCCTGTAGTTTTCTTATAATATAAAAGGGGGCATCAGGATAATATTGGCCTCACAAAATGAGTTGGGAAGTATTCTTTCTTCTTCTGTTTTTTGGATGAGATTGTGTAGAATTGGTATTTTTTTCCGTTAAATATTTGTGTATTAGCCTTCTATGGAAAACAATATACCACATAATGGGTGGCTTAAACAACAGAAATTTATTCTCTCTCAGTTCTGGAGGCCAGCATTCCAAGATCAGTGTGCTGGCAGGGTTGGGTTCCTCTGAGGTGTCTGTGGCTTGCACATGGCCTCCCTCTTGCTGCCTATTCACAGGGTCCCCGCTCTGTGTGTGAACATCCTTAGTGGCTCTCCATTTGTCCTAATCTCCCCTTCTTATAAGGACACCAGTCAGGTTGGATTAGGGCCCACCCTAACAGGCTCATTTTAACTTAATGACTGCTTTAAACGCCCTATCTCCAAATACAGTCATATTCTTAGGCACTGGGGTTAGGGCTTCAACATATGAATTTTGGAGGGACACAATTCAGTCCATAACAGTTTTGTAGAGTTTATCAGTAAATAATCTGTGCCTGGAGTCTTCTTTTGTTGGAAGGTTTTAAACTACTCATTCAATTTCTTTAATAGATAGGACTATTTAGGGTGTTTATTTTTCTTGTGCCACCGTGGCAATGCAGATCTGAGACTGGGGTTGGCTGTAGTGCAAGGCTGGGTGAGCAAAGAAAAGAAAAAGAGAAGAAAACCAGGGACTTCCCCCTTACTGTGTAGTACACTGGGGCTCCTTTACTTGATCTTCTAGATAGAAATAGGAGATTTCTTCTAGAGTTTTTGCTGCATAGTTCAATGATTCTGCCCCCTTTGATTCAGGTCCCATAGCCTCTAGTTGTTTAGTTAGTTTCAGTCTTCAGGTAGTTGCTTTGTGTATTATGTGCAGAGATTTTAACATCAGTAAGAATCATAGGCTACATTCAGTTTCCTTCATCTTGACTGCCACTGGAAGTTGATGTTCCTATTTGACTGGGCCCATCAAGAACATCTGGTCAATCTTGCATAGGACATACTGCAGGGAGGGAAAGAACAGTATTTATTTCTTGATGATCCAAAGCAAATAGGAATGGGAAAGAGGATCTGTAGTTTTTAAAGTGAAATTCGAGCCCAAATGGGTCAAGAAAATCATAATTCAGTTCATCCATATCTTCCATAAAGCCCTAGAAGTATTTGATTTAAAATGTCCCTGGAACTTTGCTTAGGCAGTCTAGTTTACCACATTATTTGTTCAAGAACAAAGATATTCCTTAGAGATGGAGTATAACGTCAGTTTAACAAGTATTTGTGACTTGTTAAGTGTAAGTTAAGTACTTTTTCTGTATTTAGTCTTCTTTGATACCTCATCAAAACTCAAAAAGTGATAGTTTCTTAAAAGTTAGTTACAGTGCAGAATCAGAAACCTTATCAATGAACTTTTTGTATTCCTACATGAAAATCCAATAGTCTTTCTTGCACTTTGAATGGATTTTTTTAATCCATGCATGATTTTTGTAACATGATGAATTGACCATGTGAAAAATACTCGTTCAGAGTTATACAGATGTTGAAAACTTTGAGACTTTTAATTATACAATATTAAAAAACCCTTTTCATCAGTATCACCATTGATCTCATCAGGAAAGTCTTGAAGCAATGGAAAAATGTCAAGCATGCAGTGGCAAATTTTCTGAAATTCTAATTTTTGCTTGAAAGCTCAAATTTTATCAGTGGCAACAAATACTGCTAGTTTTCCTTGAAGTGAGAGGCTTACTTTATTCATTTTCAAGAAAATGTCTATCAAATACTCAAAATTATAGTTTGTCTGTCATTCATCCTTTCAAGTAAAAATAGTCTTTCACAAAGAAAGCCACTAGTTCAACTCCGAACTCAATCGCCCAAGTGCTTTTCCTTGAGACAACCACTGTACTTTGATAAGCAGCAGAAGTGCTTTGTGTGCTTCTGATTTCTTCAGAATATTAAAAACGTGTGTACTCAAGGGTCAGGATTTAATTAATGGTTTTTACTGCTTCATCAAGGACGTTCTTTTTTTTTTTTTTAAGATTTTCTGATGTGGACCATTTTTAAAGTCTTTATTGAATTTGTTACAATATTGCTTCTGTTTTATGTTTTGGTTTTTTGGCCCTGAGGCATGTGGGATCTTGGCTCTGCAACCAGGGATCAAATCTTCCCCTGCATTGAAAGGTGAAGTCTTAACCACTGGACCTCCAGGGAAGTCCCATCATCAAGGACATTCTTAAACTGCCTTTTTCTTTTCTGCCCACACAAGGCACTGAAAAATATAATGCCTATTAGTGTCATTTGGTCTGCTGCCTTGATTTGCACTAGGTGCCGGCAGTTTTACTCACCTTTGCTTTTGCACCAACAGTGCAAATGTCAGCACAGTGAACAAGACATCTTAGTATTGTTCTGAGAATAGTTTTGATCTCATGGGCTCCCCTGAAAGGATCTCTGGATCCCCCAGGAATCTGCAGACTTGGAGAACTACTGCTCTAGACCGGCGAGGTGAATGGCAAACTAGGAGGTGTTACCTGAGCTGAGTGTGGATGGGGGACATTTCACATTCTGAGCTGGGAAAGGGGGATATGTGACCTCACAAAGGGGCCCAGAATTTCAGAAGGCCTGGAGTCAACATGGAGCTTGGAATGGTTTCAGCATTTCAGCTTGGAATGGGCTTCTAGCAGTGAGAGTAGTGGGAGTTGCATAGACCAGATTGTGGAGGGTGATGGATACCTATGAGAAGAATTCAGGGCCTGGGATTCAGCAGATGTGGATTCTAATATGGTCTGTGCCCACTAACTAATGTTAATCTTGGGCAAATCCATTTACTTTGATGGATCTTTATGCTGAACACGTAATTAATATATGCTCAGTAGGTATCTTGTTCATTGAAATTAAATAATTTCATCTCTGGAAAATGAAGGGGTTATATTTTATTTCTCTGAGAGTTCTGTAAACACTGAACATGATTCTGTTCTTATCACAGTTGAGTCAGTTGAAACTCAGACAAACTGAGGAATGTGGGTGGACAGTGAAGGAGCCGGAAGTGAGATCAGGGTCTCCCAGCTTCAAGTTCATGCTATTTATGTTCTCCATTCTGCCTGCTCCCTGGTCTCCTGCCTCCCAAAGCTGAGAAATTTTCTTCTCATAGACTGTTACTTCCCTGACCCACTTCCTACTTGCTATCCTTCCTTTATGCAGCTGGTCTGGTTTTGTCCTTTGATTATGCTGTTAGTGCACACTTTTTTGTGTGTGTGTGACACTTATCACAAATACAGTGGTTTATGAAAATACTGGTTTTCTATTCATGTCCCCAACCGGGATATAAACTCCTTTTTACTGGTTGTTGTATTCCCAGGATCTAGCATGGTTCCCTCACATGGTAGGCATGGGTACCAAAATACAGAAGGGGGTTGTAAAGTATCACATGAGTGGCGTAGGCAGTAAAAGATTTAGGAAGTCAGAGAAAGGGGGGATCAGTGGGGCCTTGAGTACCCCAGGAAGATTTCAGAGAAGAGAGGGGGCTTGATCTGGACCTTGTAAGATGATCTGTAATACAGTTGACCCTTGAACGACACAGGTTTGAACTGCACGGGTCCATTTATATGCAGATATTCTTCAGTAGTAAATACAGTACTACACGGTCCATGGTTGGTTGAGTCTGAGGATGCAGAGGGCCAACTATGTTATACGTGGATTAACCCCCGTGTTGTTCAAGGGTCAGCGGTTTACTGTTTTCAAAGTACTTTTTGTGATATCAAGGGTCATGCTATTTACTTATCCTCTAGTTGAATGTTAGTAACTTTTAGATTGCCGTTAATAGGTCATTCATTGGCCAGATAGAACCAGAACTCTGAAGGAGGTAGGGTGGTGGTCTTTTTCATTCATTCATTTATTCAGACCTTCACCGTACACATATTTATTGAGTACCTGCTATATGTCAGGCACTGGGAATACAAAAGAAAAAAAAAGAAAAGAGTTCCCTGCCCTCCTAGAGCTTACACTGTAGTGGGATGAGGGAGAGATAATCAATGCATCAATCAATACATCAGTCAATAAGAAACATGTCAGTTAATGATGTTTGGCAAAGAATTAAAAGAGGGTGGTAAATGACAAAGAGGAATTAGTAACTACTTTAGGCTGAGGGGGTGACACCTACACTGAAGTCTGAATGACAGGGCAAGCTGTACAAAGGTCAGGTGGCAAAGCATTCCAGACAGAAGCAGCAGCCAGTGCCGCTGTGCAAGACAGACCCTGCTAGGCATGCTTGAGGGATGGAAAGGTGTGAAGGGAGCATTGTTGGTGGGGACGAATGGAATGAGATGAGTTTAGAGAGGTGAGCAGGAGCCGGACCATTTAGAGCTTTCTAAGCAAGGTCAAGAAGTTTAGATCTTTATGCTTCGGGGAGCTGTTGAGTGGAGTGATGTGCTCTGAGTGATGGAGGCAGGGTCTAGGGGACAGCAGTGGTGCTGGAGAGGAATGGCTGGATTCAGGATATGTTTGGAAGTGGGCCTTCTCCTCTGTTCCTCCAATTGTTCCCTGATCACAGTCTGCTCTTCTAGCCCCACTTTTTAAGGCTTTTCCTTTTTCCTCTTCATATAGGGCCTCAGCCACCCCAAGGTGTTGGCCAAGTACCATATTTTGGGTTGCAAAAGTTACACTTCATTTTGGGAATATTTGCATCTTAAGTTACTAATAATTTGCCCCTTTTTTCATTTTTAACAGTTTTTAATGAAAGTTGTATTCAAGATTACTTTATTCCTGCATCTTCTCAATTGTTTCTTCCTTATATTTGCCCTTTTCCTTTCCTACTTGGTGAGATTTGGCTTTACGTTCGAGGATCTTTTTGCGGTCTTTGTCCAGGTTTAGTCTGGTGATAACCACCTTGCTGGAATGAATGTCCACATGGACAGTTGTGCCATTAGCCTTCTCCCGCTGCACTCGTTAACGTAGATGACAGATTTCTTCCTGTAAACCTGGACTACTTTGCCAATTTGCTGCCCTCTGTAGTGCCCTTGTCCAACCTGAACTTCATCGTCCATCCGGATGGGCATGGATCGGACATTGTACTTCTGTCTCAGCTCTTTAGAAACAGGGGAAGACATAATCTTCCTGCGAATGTGGGAAGGCGTATGGAAATGCCTTTTCCGGTTCTCGCTTGGGTCAGAAGTCACAAAGGGATTGCACTTCATTTTGGCCACTGGTGCTTCAGCGATGGCCGCAAAAGGGAAGAGAGCAATAATTTGCTCTTTTTTTTTTTTTTAAATTAATTTATTTATTTTTGGCTGTGTTGGGTCTTCGTTTCTGTGCGAGGGCTTTCTCTAGTTGTGGCAAGCGGGGGCCACTCTTCATCGCGGTGCGCGGGCCTCTCACTATCGTGGCCTCTCTTGTTGCGGAGCACAGGCTCCAGACGCGCAGGCTCAGTAGTTGTGGCTCACGGGCCCAGCCGCTCCGCGGCATGTGGGATCCTCCCAGACCAGGGCTCGAACCCGTGTCCCCTGCATTAGCAGGCAGATTCTCAACCACTGCGCCACCAGGGAAGCCCCGTGCTCTTTTAAAAACAAAGTTTAAAGTGGCAATTTACATCTCGGTAAGGTTTTAGGATGAGTCTTGGTTTCTAACCCTGACTCAGAACCAATTGTGATTTTATATATCACTTAGCCACTCTGAACTAAGTTTCCTTATCCGTAAAATGGATCAGATTATACCTGCTATGCATCATTCATAGCCCTGTAATAAAAAGCAACTGAGATGATGATTTTAAAAGTACACAGTTGCGATTACGTGTGAAACGCTGTCTTGGCTTTCATGCCCCTGTGTGTACCCATTCTCCATCACCTAGCTCGCAAGAGTGAGAATAAAAGATCTTGAGGCAGGCAGGCCTTTATTCCATCAACAGAGATTTTTGATACTCCCTACATTCTCAGCATTGTATGGTGTATTAAGGAGGATGTGGTAGAGGAAGATGACCTGGTGTCTGAACTCAAGCATCTAGTTAGAGAGATACAATTAACCCACGTGGAAAGATGGATACTGCTGCAGGGCCTTATGACCCAGTGGGAAGGATTTGGATAAGTGGAGAGAAGATGAAGTCAGACAGGGAAGAGCATGAATGGAAGCCCAGAGAGGAGGATGAGGGTAGGTTAGGATAGCAGAGCTGCATGCGGGGGATTAGAGGACAGGTGAAGACACACAAGTTAGCGGGTCTACACCGGAAGTTCTTGACTTGTTATCAGGTATATGCAGTTCACCCTAGAAGGAGGATTCCTCTGACATGTTGTAGAGGTGATGGTTTGTGGCTGTACTGTGCAGCCTGTCATTTCTTCTTGACTCCTGCCTTCAATTCTGAGCTTTATTGAAACACAGTCATTACTTTTAAGCATTGACTAATACCCCATGTAGTTACTTTAAAAAACCCCACAGACTTCTTATTTTGGAATAAATATAGATTCACTGGCTGTTGCAAAGAAATGGAGAGAAGTCTTTGGTACCCCTCACCCATTCTTCCCAATTGAACATGTTGTATAACTAGTGCAATAGCAAAACCGGGTAATGACATTGGTAAAATGCACAGAGCTTAGTCGCATGCTACCAGTTATACATAATGCACTTCTTTGTGTGTGTGTAGCTTCCTGTTGCTATCAACACAGTCAAGATACAGAACCGTCCCATCACCTCGGGCTCCCTCGTGGTACTCCTTATGGCTACAACTTCTCTATTGTCCATTCCCAAACCCTGGCGGCCACTCATCTGTTCTCTATCTCCAGAATTTTGTTATTTCAAGTGTTATATCAGTAGAACCATACAGTTTAAGGAACTTTCTGAGATTATCTTCTTTCTCTCAGCATAACTTCCCTGAGGTTCATCCAAGTTGTTTTTCTTTTTATTGCTGAGTAATACTCCATGGTATGGTGGACCATCATTTGGATAACTATTCACTCACTGAAGGACATTGGTTGGTTTTGAGTTATCAGCTATAATGAAAAAACCTGCTCTGAACATTCATGCATAGGTTTTTGAGTGGACAGAGGTTGTCATTTCTCGGACTTCCCTGGTGGCACAGTGGTTAAGAATCCGCCTGCCAGTGCAGGGGGCACGGGTTCGAGCCCTGGTCCGGGAAGATACCACATGCCGCAGAGCAACTAAGCCCATGTGCCACAACTACTGAAGCCTGCGTGCCTAGATCCCGTGCTCCACAGCAAGAGAAGCCACCGCAGTGAAAAGCCCGTGCACCACAACAAAGAGTAGACCCTGCTTGCCACAACTAGAGAAAGCCCGTGCGCAGCAGCGAAGACTCAGTGCAGCCAAAAATAAATATAAAAAAAAAAAAAAGGTGACTTCCCTGGTGACACAGTGGTTAAGAATCCGCCTGCCAATGCAGGGGACACGGGTTCGAGCCCTCGTCCAGGAAGATCCCACATGCCGCGGAGCAACTAGGCCCATGCCCCACAACTACTGAGCTTGTGCTCTAGAGCCTGCGAGTCACAACTGCTGAGCCCGCATGCCACAACTACTGAAGCCCACGCGCCTAGAGCCCGTGCTCTGCAACAAAAGAAGCCACTGCAATGAGAAGCCCAAGCACCGCAAGGAAGAGTAACCCCTGCTTGCCTCAACTAGAGAAAGCCCGTGGGCAGCAACGAAGACCCAGTGCAGCCAAAAATAAATAAATAAATAAATTAAAAAAAAAAAAAAAAAGGTTGGGTATGCCACTTAAAAAAAAAAAAAAGTTTTCATTTCTCTACAGTAAATGGCCAAGAGTGTCATATGCTGGGTCATCTGATGAGTCCATTTGTCATTTTAAAGGAAACTTGCAAACTGTTTTCCAAAGTGGCTGAATCATTTACATTCCCACCAACAATGTATGAGTGATCCAGTTTTTTGCATCATTGCTGTTTGCTATTATCACTATTTTTTATTTTATCCATTCTGATAGGTGTGTTCTCATTGTGTTTAAATTTTTTTTTAGACATAATTCACATACCATAAAACTCACCCTTTTAAAGTATATAATTCAGTGGTTTTTAGTATATTCTCAGGTAGGTGCAACTATCATCATTATCTGTATTTCCAAAGCATTTTCATCCCTCCAAAAAGAGTGACTGGTACCCATTACCAGTCACTCCCAATTCAGCCCTCTTCCCAGCCCCCAGCAACCACTATCCTCTGTCTCTATGGATTTGCCCATAGAAATAAAATCTTATAATATATGGCCCTTTGTGACTGGCTTCTTTCACTAAGCATAATGTTTCGCGGGTTCATCCATGTTGTAGTATGAATCAGCACTTCATTCCTTTGTATGGCTGAATAATATTCTGTCGTATGATTACCACATTTTGTTTATCCATCAGTTGATGAACATTTGGGTTGTTTCCACTTTTGCCTGTTATGAATAATATTTCTAACAACATTTTTGAACAAGTTTTTGTACGTATGTATGTGTGTTTTCTTTTGGGTATTTTCCTAAGAGTTGAATTACTGGGTCATATGGTAATTCTATGTTTAGCCTTTTGAGGAACTGCCAAACTGATTTCCAAAGCAGCTGCGCCATTTTACCTTCTCACCAGCAGTGTATGAGGGTTCCAGTCTCTCTACATCTTTGTCAACACTTGTTATTATCTGTCTTATTGATTCTAGCCATCCTGCTGGAAGTGAAGTGGTCTTTCATTGTGGTTTTGATTTTTCATTTCCCTCACGAGTTATGATTTGAGCATCTTCTCATGTGTTTATTGGCCATTTGCGTAGCTTCTTTGGAGAAATGTCTATTCAAGCTTTTGCCCAGTTTTCAATTGGGTTGTCTTTTTATTGTTGAGTTGTAACAGTTCCTTACATATTTTAGATACTAGACCCTTACTAGATACATGATTTGCAAATATTTTCTCCCATTCTGTGGTCTGTCTTGTCACTGTGGTTTAAATTTCTATTTCCCTAATGACTGCCAATGTTGGTCATCTTTTCATCTGCAGGTTTACCATGTGTATGGCCTCTTTGGTGAAATGTCTATTCATATCTTTTGCCCATGTTTGTCCTTTCTTCTTACTATAGCTATGGCTGTAGACATTTTCTTTTATAGTATATATGTCTTCAAACTCTTCTTTGCAGCAGCACTAAGATGGATGAGACACAGCTGTTAAGCTGCTCATAGCTATAGATTTTTAAAATTGTGATTAAAAAACACATAACATGGAATCTACCCTCAACCATTAGCTGTACAGTGCAAATATTAACTATACACATGTTGTAAGCAAATTTCTAAGACTTTTTCATTTTGCACAAACTGAAACTATAGACCCATTGAATAGTAACTCCCCATTCCCCACATATCCCTGCCCCTGGCAACTACCATTCTGCTTTTTGCTTCTGTGAGATTGACTACTTTAGATACCTTAAATGAGTGGAATCATGCATTATTTGTCGTTCTGTGACTGCCTTTTTTCACTTAGCATAGTGTCCTCAAGGTTCATCCGTGTTGTAATATGTGACCATAGCTGTAGATTTTTTAAAAATTTTATTGAAGTATAGCTGATTTACAGTGTTGTGTTAATTTCTCCTGTACAGTAAAGTGATTCAGTTATGCATATATATACATTCTTTTTCATATTCTTTTCTATTATGGTTGATCCCAGGATATTGAATATAGTTCCCTGTGCTGTACAGTAGGACCTTGTTGTTTATCCATTCTATGCATGATAGTTGGCATCTGCTAACCCCAAACTCCCAATCCATCTCTCCACCCCACCCCTTGGCAACCACAAGTCTGTTCTCTATGTCTGTGAGTCTGTTTCTGTTTCATAGATAAATTCATTTGTGTCATGTTTTATTTTTTATTTTATTTTTAAATTATTATTATTTTTTGGCCATGCTGCGTGGCCTGTGGGACCTTAGTTCCCCGGCCAGGGATTGAACCTTGGTCCTCGGCGGTGAGCGTGTGGAGTTCTAACCACTGGATTGCCAGGGAATCCCCCATTTGTGTCATATTTTAGATTCCACATAAAAGTGATATCATATGGTATTTGTCTTTCTCTTTCTGACTTACTTAACTTAGTATGATAATCTCTTGGTCCATCCATGTTGTTGTAAATGGCATTATTTCATTCTTTTTTTTATGGCTGAGTAATATTCCGTTGTATATATACACCACATCTTCTTTATCCATTCATCTGTTGATGGACATTTAGGTTGTTTCCACATCTTGACTGTTGTGAATAGAGCTGCCAAGCTGTAGATTTGGATCCATGCTAGGTCAATGCTCATTTTTAACTCATTAATAACCATGTGATCTCACCATGACTCAGTTTCTCCATCAGCAAAATGGATAACAGTAGGTCATAGTGGTATGGAACTTGGTAACTAAACTCAGAGCTTTGTGAATAATCCATACTCTTGTCCTGTGGACCGCCTCACAGATGGCAGTTATGCATCTTCGCCAAAAAGTTAGAAGTCAGCAGGAGAAGGTTCTCATCCTGGTTTGTTGAAGAGGCTTCACTGAGTGGCCTCATTTCTTCATTAATTTTTAATTTCTTTTCTTGCATAATGTTCACCCTTTAATCCCCAAATCATTCCAGAGTACCTCAGCACATATATCCTGAAATTGAAAGGGGAGGATCCAACAAGGGATCTGGTTCTTGTTAAGGGTCTTCTATGCCCCCCAAAGAAGAGGATCTTTAAGCCAACCTCCACCTGGCCCCATGAGGCACCCAGTTCTCTGGGAGTTGCTATGGAAATGTGCTCTGGTACTAGGAGGAAAGGAAATAAAGTATTCCGAGAGTCTTGCAGGCCAGGAAATGGACGTTCTGACATCTATTCCCAAAGTCTACTGCAGTTGCTTTCTTCATTAAATTCTTTCTCAGTGTTTCATTGTTCCCATGTGGACACGGAGGCTGAATGTGTTGACTGCCCTTGTCCTTTACAAAGCAGCGTGAGAGATTTGGAAGAGAGATCTCTGGCCATCAAGCTGTGGTCTTAAATAAGACAGGATGATCATTTATCCCCTTCTTGTCTTGGAAGCAAAAAATCTGCCACCATCTGAGCTCTCCCTGTGGACATATTAGCTCATGCAAACTTCTCTTGGGGAGGGAAAACGTATCTTTGCCTTTATCCTTTTTTCTTCCCCACACCCCCTTCTCCCAGTAGGCCCTTTGCTTCTGCATCGTCCTGTCCCAGGAGTTGACCTGCAGCTTCAACTCTCACCTTCCTCAGCTTGTACTGTGGTTTTGCACACAGCTGGGGGCATTTCTGGGGACGGATCTCAGTGGTTAGAGCAAACATTGCCTGGATGTCTTGGGCCAGAGGAGATTCCTCCAGTCTCCTCCATACTGCTCTGGTTCTCACTCGCCAGACCCTCAGGGAATGCTGTCAAGCTTCAGTTCCCATGGCTGGTTTTCATCTTTCTTTTAGTTAAATCAGCTGTGACACCTGGCAGAGCCGTGCTTCCCCTGAGGGCCTAGGCAAACCCAGATGCTGCCAGCCTGTTCTGGGGATCGGTGTCCCCGGAGTGCACTCAAGGCCAGTCCATTTACTCTGCACAGACACAAGGAGAAGAATGTCAGTGCTAGAAGGGAGCTGAAGAGTCATCTAGTCAACCCCTTAATGCAACATCGTGGAAGAATTTTATAGGAAAACAAAGACGCACCCCACAGCTACAGCTCTTATCATGTGGCCGAGTGATGCTGTTTTGATTTTAAATACGGTAACTGTAATTTCAATGCTAAAACTATTAAAATATTAGTAGAAGCTAGCATAGGGTTCCAAAAGCGTGTAGCCTCTGTCGCAGCTTTGTAGTAAAGCAAAATGGTCATAAATACAGGTCAAAGGAATATAATAAACCAATGCATGTGTGCATAAATACATACATACGTACATAAAAAGTAAAGGAAGGACATTTTTGCACAGTGTCAGGTGGCAACCCTGTAGGTGCTTTCTAAATCATTTCTATTTGTTTGCTTTGAGAAAAGGGTCCTTTTTTTCATTTCCTTATTTTGTGGCTAGAGAGAAGGGTCAGTTTCTCAGTTTTCTGGGAAATGGTCGTAGTTGCATCTGGAGACCAGGGTTAGTCTCTATGTGCTCTTTGTCTTTTTGTTTTCATCTCTGGGTTCTCCCTGCAGACCCCGTTTGGCCGCCTGCCTGGTGCCCATGGCTCCCACCTTATGTCTTTCTCAGAGTCCCATTCTCCAGACCCCAGAGATTTCTTCTGCCCCACCTGTCCTTTGCCTGCCTGTGTTGTGTAACCCCAAGGCTCTGCTAGACAGTTGAAGCTGATCTCATAGACTAATTCAGGGTAAAGTGGTAAGGGAGATTAGTGGCATTATTTATTGCCTTCCATAAACATTTATATTTTAAAGCTTTAGATCCTTTAATTCTTAAAAAAAAAAATGAGTCAAGGGGAGTGGGGAGGGACATGATAGTGGAAGGGGATTAAGAGGTATAAACTACTAGGTATAAAATAAGATACAAGGATATTTAAAAAACTAAAAACAGAACTACCATATGACCCAGCAATCCCACTACTGGGCATATACGCTGAGAAAACCATAATTCAAAAAGAGACATGTACCACTGTGTTCATTGCAGCACTATTTACAATAGCCAGGACATGGAAGCAACCTAAATGTCCATGGAGAGTTGAATGGATAAAGAAGATGTGGTACATATGGGATATTACTCAGCCATAAAAAGAAACGAAATTGAGTTATTTGTGGTGAGGTGGATGGACTTAGAGTATGTCATACAGAGTGAAATAAGTCAGAAAGGGAAAAACAAATACTGTAGGCTAACGCATATATATGGAATCTAAAAAAAATGATACTGATGAACCTAGTGGCAGGACAGGAATAAAGACACAGACATAGAGAATGGAACTGAGGACACGGGGTTGGGGGGAAGGGGAAGCTGGGACAAAGTGAGAGTAGCATTGACATATATACACTACGAAATGTAAAATACATAGCTAGTGGGAAGCAGTAGCATAGCACAGGGAGATCAGCTTGGTGCTTTGCGACGACCTAGAGGGGTGGGATAGGGACGGTGGGAGGGAGACGCAAGAAGAAGGGGATATGGGGATATATGTGTGCATATGGCTGATTCACTTTGTTGTACAACAGAAACTAACAGAGTATTGTGAAGCAATTATACTCCAATAAAGATGTATAAAATAAAAAGATACAAGGATGTAATGTTCAGCACAGGGAATATAGCCAATATTTTATAATAACTTTAAATGGAGTCTACTCTATAAAAATATTGAATCACTATGTTGTAAACCTGCAACTAATATAATGTTATAAATCAACTATACTTCAGTTGAAAAAAAAATGAGTGGAATAGGGCACTCAAGCAAGAGTGGGAAAATAGCTTTTCTTTTCTAGACGATACATTGGGTCACTCAAACCACACAGTTGATACCATCCAGACACCAACCACGAACAAGCCCAGGCCTGAGTTCATTCCTCTGTCCAGTTGTTCCTAAGGAAGATTAAACCTGCTTTATTCCAGACGTGTCTTTTTTTTAATTATTATTAATTAATTTATTTAATTTATTTTTTGGCTGCGTTGGGTCTTCGTTGCTGCCTGCGGGCTTTCTCTAGTTGCAGGGAGCAGGGGCTACTCTTTGTTGTGGAGCACAGGCTCTAGGCGTGCGGGCTTCAGTTGTTGTGGCACGAGGGCTCCGTATTTGTGGCTCGTGGGCTCTAGAGCGCAAGCTCAGTAGTTGTGGCGCACGGGCTTAGTTGCTCCGCGGCATGTGGGATCTTCCCGGACCAGGGCTCGAACCCATGTCCCCTGCATTGGCAGGCAGATTCTTAACCACTGCGCCACCAGGGAAGTCCCCAGACGTGTCTTTTGTAAGTTTTTATCTGTCTGTAATAAGGTCATAAGCTACTAATGAAAAGGAATCCTCTCTTTTAAATCCAATTCTTTTCACGAACAATAGGAACTTAATATGTATCTGTTAATGATGAAATATTAATAAGCCTGAAGGAGTCAGCAGTAAGTCTTTCCTAGGGTTAGAAAACCGCTTGCAAGGCCTTATTGGAAAGGCCCTATGAGGGTTTAGATTTTGTTATGAGAAACACTAATTAATTGAAACCCTCAAGTGGAGGGCATTTCTTCTCCCTTTAGTCAATTCATGTTGCAAACATGTTGCTCTCATGGCTGGAACTGAATGCTTTCTGGAGAGACCTATCCAAGGAAATTAGCTTGAGATGCTGTCATTGTCAGCATTGCAGTCAGCTTACTAACTCTGCAGGGGTGGCAGGTTTGCTCTTTTCCCTTGAAAAGCTTCACCAACGCTGGTATCTACAGGCATTTAGGGACACCAAGGAAATATGTCAAAGGCACTGCTTACTCTCCTCTGGACACTAAAAAGTGGTGGATACCATTTTGACTGTTGGCCTGGGGAGACCTGGGGGCTGAATCCTGGTACTGCTCCTAACTCATTCTGTGACTGTGGGTAAGACGTTCAACCTCTCCGAGTCTCTGCTGCTTTATCTGTAAAACTGGGATAATGATCTCTTTGCACAGGGCTGTTTTAAGATTTAAATGAGCTGTGTATGCAAACTCTGGCACAGACTAAGAAGTGGCTAGCTGCTGAATGGAGCTCTGTAATTTGGCAAATCCCCAAATGGTTTGCATTTTGGCCCACTGAACTTCTATCTCAGGATGGTGTGTGAAGGCAGAGCTTGCAGACTGAGAGATCTGGGCTTCCAAGTGGACGTCTCTTTAAATCTGGGACCCTAGAGGGTGGCCATGGAGGCTCAAATGCCTGGCATACTGCATAATATCTCATTTTGGTTGCTGCCACGGAGCAGGCTCTGAGCAGAGAGAGGGCTCAGGGTGGGTAGGCTGGCTGGCTGCCCAGGGCTCTTGTTGCCATAGACTGAATGTTTATGTGCCCTTCCCCCCATTCATATGTTGAAACCCTAACCCCCAATGCGGTGGGATTGGGAGGTGATTAGGTCATGAGGGTGGAGCCTTATGAATGGGATTAGTGCCCTTATAGAAGAGACCTCAGTGAGCTCCCTGTCCCTCCATGTGAGGGCATAGCGAGAAGATGCCTGCTTGTGGACCAGGAGGCTGCACTCACCTGACACCGAATCTGCCAATGTCTTGATGGACTTCTTAGCCTCTAGAACTGTGAGAAGTAAATTTCTGTTATGTGCAAGTCACCCAGTCTATAGTACTTTGTTTTAGCAGCTGGACTGGACTAAATACCCATCTATATTATGATCCGGTGGTGGTCTTATCGAATTTTTTTTTAATACTTTATTTTTTAGAGTAGTCTCAGGTTCACAGCAAAATTGAGGGGACGATAGAAAGATTTCCCATACACCCGCTGCCTCACCACATACATGGCCTTCCCCATTATCAACATCCTTCTCCAGATGGTACATTTGTTGCAATTGATGAACCTACATTGACACATCATAATCACCCAGAGTCCATGGTTTACCTTCGGGTTCACTCTTAGTGTTGTACATACTATATGTTTGTACAGATGCATACTGACACGTATGCACCATTAGAGTGTCATATAGGGTAGTTTCACTGCCCTGAGATTCCCTCGTGCTCTGCCAATTCATCCCTCCCTCCCCCTAGTCTTACTGGATTTTCAGCGAGAATTACATTATTTTGCATATGGGACAGGGCATGTGTAGAGGCACATGCATCTGTTTTTATCTACTTGCATCATAAGACCATAAGTTAGAAGCAGGTTAGGATCAGATGTAGAAAAATAAATTCTATAACATACATTTCTTTGTGGTTGTGGATTCTTGTCTTGACAATTCAACCTTATGTGGTGGAATTCACTTAGAATTCTTGGCTACTCCTGCTCCCCATCCCTGCCACTCCTCATCCTACGCTTCTCCATTATACCTGCTCCTCTGAGGGTAGGGACCATGTCTTCGTCATCCTTGTAGCTTAACACACAGAAATTGCTCAGCAAATGGGAGAATGAATGCTCAAGCACCAGCTCCAGAAACACCACTTCCTTTCATTTACGCTGGTCCGTGCGCTGCTGCTGACCACCCGTCCCTCACTTACGCTGCTGCTTCGGCTCATCTTTCTACTCATCCATCTGAGGGAAACTGGGCAGAGACCTTGCTCTCCAGAGACATGCTTCTCACCAAGCCCGGGCTTGTGGCTGGTTGAGGTGGCCTTGCTCCAATGTCTGGATCCCATCTGGGGAGACCTGGGGGCTTAGATGCAAATAACAGCCATCTTACCCCCGCAGGGATTCTCACGTCCTGTCTTTAAGTCAGTAGGATGCAACGTGGAAGGGTGTGTCTTGGGGCCCAGGGTCCCATGACTGTGCAGTGTCCTGAATTTCTAGCCTG
The DNA here is from genome assembly GCF_028023285.1 of Balaenoptera ricei. NCBI lineage: Eukaryota > Metazoa > Chordata > Mammalia > Artiodactyla > Balaenopteridae > Balaenoptera > Balaenoptera ricei. Next base: position 19,658,012 of record NC_082640.1, read on the forward strand.
ACTCAATTCATTGAAACCTGGGGAAATGAAGGTTAGCACCTGCAAACTGGGGTTGGGATAACTCTACCACCCTTGGTAACAAAGTTAAAGGATGATAAGAGTGAAATGCTTTGAGGCTGTCTGTAAGAGTTGCTGGTTAAATGCACAGTGTGTCCATTTCTTGTCACCTGCCAGGGGCACCCCTTGTGTGACTGAGGGTGCTGGCAACAGAAGGAATGTCAGCAGGACTTGTCCCCCAATACTCAGCAGGTGGGCAGCTGCTTGTTGAGAGCCCTTGGCTGCAGGCCTGGCCTTGTGCACAAAGAGAGACTTGAGTGCTGTAGACCATGGGAGAGGTTGTTGAGTATTGATTTGCCCATCTTTCTTCTAGTTGGAGAAACAACTAAGGGTGAATTGGCTCAGTGGATTTTTTTACTTGCAGCCCTTCTCGTGAAAGGCTGCTGAAACTCAGGTTCTTCTCTTACAAGGCTGACCTGTGTGCAGTAGGTGGGGTTGGAATTGAGTAGAACATGGGAAGGTTCCTGTCTGTTCAGAACTTGGGCTGGGGGCTAGGCCCAAAAGGAGCCTTGGTTTGTTCCCACTGGAGGGCGTGGGAGGCTGGGAGAGACAGAGAGAGGGGGAGGGAGAGAGAGAGAGAGAGAGAGAGAGAGAGAGAGAGAGAGAGAGAGAGTGTGTGTGTGTGTGTGTGTGTGTGTGTGTGTGTGTGTGTGTGTGTGTCAGGTGGAGGACGTTTACAAGGGAGAGATGCCTCTGCTCCCTGCTGGGTCAGGGGCTTGGGAAGAGGGTGTGGATGGCAGGGTCGAAGTCCATGGTGTTAAAACAATTTAAACCTAATAATGAAGGCCAGAGAAGCCCACATGATGACCTGAGGTCAGTCAGTCAGGCATGGACTTGACTCCTGGCCTCACCGGACATTTGACCTTTGGGAATCCCTTCATCGTGGAGGTGGTGGCAGGAGGGTGGTCTCAGATTCTTCACTTGTCAAGGCACAATATACAGGGTAGGCATTACTTACCTTGAAGAGGTTAGGATTTCAGGAGATAATGTGTATAAAAGCCTAGCTACTACACGTCTCTGACACACAGTAGGTGTTCAAAAAATGGTAACTGTTAAACTGGGAGAACACATTATTGGGCCTCTCCTGAGGGAATCCAGATCTGGCCATCCACCTTCATCCCTGGATGCGATTGAAATAAGACCCATTGAAGAATTCAAGACGTTGAAAGGACGAAGCTTCACAGAACCCCGCCCCCCCGCAGTTAGGCAGTGACCCAGGGGGGATGGAAGCCCCCCGTGGAGCCGGCAGCAAGGACCCAGCTGCTCACAAAGGCGGGTGCCTCTGCTGGTGGGTCAGCGTCAAGGGCTCTGAGAGCTGCATCTGTTTCTCTTCCCTGCACTCTCACAAAAGCTCTCGACAACAGGACGCCACACTCCTGTTTCGCCACATGGAATGGCATTTCCCAGCCATGCTGCCCTTTTCTGCTTGGCTACTCGGAGTGATAGTTAACTCGTGTCTTAAAGGCCTTGGGGACATTTTTCAAACACCTGGCATGAAAGTGAACAGTATCAGCTGTGGGATCAGTTTCCTCATGAAAAAAAAATAGAATAATAATAGACTTTACTTCATAGGGTTGTTAGGAGTTAAATGTATTAACTCATGTTAATATACTTAATACACTTAGAGTAAAGCCCCGATAAATGTTGTTTCTGTTGTTCTTACTGTGATTATTCTGTATTCCATCTTCTCCTCCTACACCTCCATCCTCTCTTTCCGTCTCCTGCCTTTGATTTGGGTTCCAAGAAGTTTCCAGGAAGGGCAGGGGATTGTCGGGACTGTCTTGAGAAGCTGGGTTCATCCTGCCCGCCTCCTCCCACCCACTTCCATTCAGATGGGTTGAGTCAGCCCAGTTTTCTTCCCTTGCGCCTGGCAGAAATCAGGTCTTGCTCTGCATAAGGTTGGTTCCTACCATTGCAGGAGCTGGCGAGAGAGTGTCCTCATCTGACCTTGAAGAATGGGCCTCTGGACAGAGAGGAAGTGAGCAGACCATGGGGCTTCTCTGGGCTGCAGGGAGAACTCTCATAAAACACCCTCCTGATTCCTTTTTTGGGATTAAGGATGCAGATCATATCACCGGGAAAAACTGGGCCTCTTCTTGATCCACTCACCCACCTCTCCTCTCTCCTAGAAAGATGGGGGTGTCCTGTTGGCCTGGGGGTCCAGCCCACCTTGGGTCTCCTGACTGAGCTCGGCTCCCAGCTCCACTGTGACTCATCGTCAGAGCTCACTCAGCCTTCAGCCCCATGCCCTCTGCTTCCCAGTACCTCGTGTTCTGGCTGGGCCGTAATTCCCTTTCCATCCCACCCCTCCCTCCCCTTCTGCAGGGTATTCTGAGGCCGGGTTTAGGTGGATAAGATAGCCACATGCATGATTTCCAAATTCTATATAATTGCTATCACTTCAATATATCAATCTACCATCAGTCATTTCCATCCCCTCTGCTGATAAAGATAACAGCTATAAAAACACACTTTGAGAGGAAAACAGGAGGAGAGACATGTGGCCAGTCCCTGCCAGCAGGATCATCATTTTGATGGCAGTGGAGACTGCTGGCCTGCACCAAACTGCCCTGTTCCTGTGCTCTGTTGATGACGTATGGAACACACTGGCTGGCTTGCCCGGGTTCCGAAAGCAGCCTGTCTCATAAATGGAAAGTCCAGACAGGAAGTTTGAAAACCTGGCCGTGGTTTCTGCGTGGGATGAGGCTTTTCTCACTGTACCCAGCAGGTATTTTTTATCCAACGTGTTTCATTATGGAGGCCTAGGTATCTCAGATTTGGGATGCTCTGTCCCTCGCCCCTTAAATCTCCTGCCATTAAAGGGGCTACTGTCTATGTCTTTGACCTTTCCAAAGATCATCTTGGATCTTTCTGTAGTGCTGCCTAGTTTGGGGATGCTTTTATTTCTCATTTCATTTTCACAACCACAGATGTCATTACAGATGAGAATGTGGGGGTAAGTGACCAACTCAAAGGCACAGAGGTTGTTAGCAGGTAGGAAAATAATTCAGATCCCCAAATGTCTGGTGTAGTGACTTTTTTTTAAAACTACATCGTGCTCCTGGGAGAAAAGCTGGGGTTATATGCAAGAGGCCTTGGGGGTGTGGGACTGGGGTTGGGTTTACCTGGAAGCCCTAAGTGCAGTGGAAATTGGGTAACGTGCATGAGCGAGAGGGGAACTTACCCCTTCTCACTGACTCGGAGACAGCAATGGCCTTCTGGTGGCGCTGGGAACCCAGCAAATAGTCTCGGCCTCTGACCTCTTGGAGGAGACTTCCATATTGGAAGAGCATGTTTGTCGCCCCCAACCTTTCCCAGAGGTGGACAGTGCTGGTCCAGACAGGCGAGAACCGGCGGCATCCCTCAAGGACTCAGGGGTGAGGCCAGGTTGCCTCCCTGCCTTCTTCCATCGCTCAGGCCTCCCGCCTTGGTTGGATTCTCTCCAGGGCCTCCTCCTTCTTCCCTTTATGCTGGAGACTTACCCCGTAGGGTGGGCAGCTGTAGTGGCCCTGTATCAGGACTCATAGCTGGCGGAGGGACTTGCACTGTGCTAGGATGTTGTTTCTTTCTTTTTTATTTTATTTTATTTTATTTTATTTTTTATATAGCAGGTTCTTATCAGTTATCCATTTTATACATATTAGTGTATATATGTCAATCCCAATCTCCCAGTTCATCACACCACCACCACTCCCCCTCCCCTGCTGCTTTCCCCCTTGGTGTCCATACGTTTGTTCTCTACATCTGTGTCTCAATTTCTGCCCTGCAAACCACTTCATCTGTACCATTTTTCTAGGTTCCACATATATGCGTTAATATGAGATATTTGTCTTTCTCTTTCTGACCTACTTCACTCTGTATGACAGTCGCTAGATGCATCCATGTCTCTATAAATGACCAAATTTCGTTCCTTAATATGGCTGAGTAATATTCCATTGTATATATGTACCACATCTTCTTTATTCATTCGTCTGTTGATGGGCATTTAGGTTGCTTCCACGACCTGGCTATTGTAAATAGTGCTGCAAAGAATATTGGGGTGCATGTGTCTTTTTGAATTACGGTTTTCTCAGGGTATATGCCCAGTAGTGGGATTGCTGGGTCATATGGTAATTCTATTTTTAGTTTTCTAAGGAACCTCCATACTGTTCTCCATAGTGGCTGTATCAGTTTACATTCCCACCAACAGTGCAAGAGGGTTCCCTTTTCTCCACACCCTCTCCAGCATTTGTTGTTTGTAGATTGTCTGATGATGCCCATTCTAACTGGTATGAGATGATACCTCATTGTAGTTTTGATTTGCATTTCTCTAATAATTAGTGATGTTGAGCAGCTTTTCATGTGCTTCTTGGCCATCTGTATGTCTTCTTTGGAGAAATGTCTATTTAGATCTTCTGCCCATTTTTGGATTGGGTTGTTTGTTTTTTTAATATTGAGCTGCATGAGCTGTTTATATATTTTGGAGATTAATCCTTTGTCCGTTGATTTGTTTGCAAATATTTTTTCCCATTCTGAGGGTTGTCTTTTCATCTTGTTTGCAGTTTCCTTTGCTTTGCAAAAGCTTTTAAGTTTCATTAGGTCCCATTTGTTTATTTTTGTTTTTATTTCCATTACTCTAGGAGGTGGATCAAAAAAGATCTTGCTGTGATTTATGTCAAAGAGTGTTCTTCCTACGTTTTCCTCTAAGAGATTTATAGTGTTCAGTCTTACATTTAGGTCTCTAATTCATTTTGAGTTTATTTTTGTGTATGGTGTTAGGGAGTGTTCTAATTTCATTCTTTTACATGTAACTGTCCAGTTTTCCCAGCACCACTTATTGAAGAGACTGTCTTTTCTCCATTATATATCCTTGCCTCCTTTGTCATAGATTAGTTGACCATAGGTGCGGGGGTTTATCTCTGGGCTTTCTATCCTGTTCCATTGATCTATATTTCTGTTTTTGGGTCAGTACCATATTGTCTTGATTACTGTAGCTTTGTAGTATAGCCTGAAGTCAGGGAGTCTGATTGCTCCAGCTCCGTTTTTTTCCCTCAAGACTGCTTTGGCTATTCGGGGTCTTTTATATCTCCATACAAATTTTAAGATTTTTTGTTCTAGTTCTGTAAAAAATGCCATTGGTAATTTGATAGGGATTGCATTGAATCTGTAGATTGCTTTGGGTAGTATAGTCATTTTCACAATATTGATTCTTCCAATCCAAGAACATGGTATATCTCTCCATCTATTTGTATCACCTTTAATTTCTTTCATCAGTGTCTTATAGTTTTCTGCATACAGATCTTTTGTCTCCCTAGGTAGGTTTTTTCCTAGGTATTTTATTCTTTTTGTTGCAATGGTAAATGGGAGGGTTTCCTTAATTTCTCTTTCAGATTTTTCATCATTAGTGTATAGAAATGCAAGAGATTTCTGTGCATTAATTTTGTATCCTGCAACTTTACCATATTCATTGATTAGCTCTAGTAGTTTTCTGGTGACATCTTTAGGATTCTCTATGTATAGTATCATGTCATCTGCAAACAGTGACAACTTTACTTCTTCTTTTCCAATTTGTATTCCTTTTATTTCTTTTTCTTCTCTGCTGTGGCTAGGACTTCCAAAGCTATGTTGAATACTAGTGGTGAGAGTGGACATCCTTGTCTCTTTCCTGATCTTAGAGGAAATGCTTTCAGCTTTTCACCATTGAGAATGATGTTTGCTGTGGGTTTGTCATATATGGCCTTTATTATGTTGAGGTAGGTTCCCTCTATGCCCACTTTCTGGAGAGTTTTTATCATAAATGATGTTGAATTTTCTCAAAATCTTTTTCTGCATCTATTGAGATGATCATATGGTTTTTATTCTTCAATTTGTTAATATAGTATATCACATTGATTTGCATATATTGAAGAATCCTTGCATTCCTGGGATAAATCCCACTTGATCATGGTGTATGATCCTTTTAATGTGTTGTTGGATTCTGTTTGCTAGTATTTTGTTGAGGATTTTTGCATCTGTATTCATCAGTGATATTGGTCTGTAATTTTCTTTTTTTGTAGTATCTTTGTCTGGTTTTGGTATCAGGGTGATGGTGGCCTCATAGAATGAGTTTGGGAGTGTTCCTTCCTTTGCCATTTTTTGGAAGAGTTTGAGAAGGATGGGTGTTAGCTCTTCTCTAAATGTTTGATAGAATTCACCTGTGAAGCCATCTGGTCCTGGACTTTTGTTTGTTGGAAGATTTTTTTTATCACAGCTTCAATTTAATTACTTGTGATTGGTCTGTTCATATTTTCTATTTCTTCCTGGTTCAGTTTTGGAAGGTTATACCTTTCTAAGAATTTGTCCATTTCTTCCAGTTTGTCCATTTTATTGGCATAGAGTTGTTTACAGTAGTCTCTTAGGATGGTTTGTATTTCTGCAGTGTCTGTTGTAACTTCTTTTTCATTTCGAATTTTATTGACTTGAGTCCTCTCCCTCTTTTTCTTGATGAGTCTGGCTAATGGTTTATCAATTTTGTTTATCTTCTTAAAGAACCAGCTCTTAGTTTTATTGATTTTTGCTATTGTTTTCTTTGTTTCTGTTTCATTTATTTCTGCTCTGATCTTTATGGTTTCTTTCCTTCTGCTAACTTTGGGTTTTGTTTGTTCTTCTTTCTCTAGTTCCTTTAGGTGTAAGGTTAGATTGTTTATTTGAGATTTTTCTTGTTTCTTGAGGTAGGCTTGTATTGCTATAAACTTCCCTCTTAGAACTGCTTTTGCTGCATCCCATAGGTTTTGGATCGTCGTGTTTTCGTTGTAATTTTTGTCTAGGTATTTTTTGATTTTCTCTTTGATTTCTTCAGCGATCTCTTGGTTATTTAGTAATGTATTGTTTAGGCTCCATGTGTTTGTGTTTTTTACATTTTTTCCCTGTTATTCATTTCTAATCTCATAGCGTTGTGGTCAGAAAAAATGCTTGATATGATTTCAATTTTCTTAAATTCACTGAGGCTTGATTTTTGATCCAAGATGTGATCTATCCTGGAGAATGTTCCATGCGTACTTGAGAAGAAAGTGTAATCTGCTGTTTTTGGATGGAATGTTCTATAAATATCAATTAAACCTCTCTGGTCTCTTGTGTTTCCTTATTAATTTTCTGCCTGGACGATCTGTTCATTGGTGTAAGTGAGGTGTTAAAGTCCCCTACTATTATTGTGTTACTGTCAATTTCCTCTTTTATAGCTGTTAGCAGTTGCCTTATGTATTGAGGTGCTCCTGTGTTGGATGCATATATATTTATAATTGTTATATCTTCTTCTTGGATTGATTCCTTGATCATTATGTAGTGTCCTTCCTTGTCTCTTGTAACATTCTTTATTTTAAAGTCTATTTTATCTGATATGAGTATTGCTACTCCAGCTTTCTTTTGATTTCCATTTGCATGGAATCTCTTTTTCCATCCCCTAACTTTCAGTCTGTATGTGTCCCTAGGTCTGAAATGGGTCTCTTGTAGACAGCATATATTTGGGTCTTGTTTTCATATCCATTCAGTGAGCCTGTGTCTTTTGTTTTGTTCCACAGCCTGCAGGATTGTAGTTCTTCTTGCTTCTGCTGTCTGCCCTCTGGTGGATGAGGCTATCTGAGAGGCTTGTGCAGGTTTCCTGATGGGAGGGACTGGTGGTGGGTAGAGCTGGCTGTTGCTCTGGTGGGCAGAGCTCAATAAAACTTAAATCCGCTTGTCTGCTGATTGATGGGGCTGGGTTCCCTCCCTGTTGGTTGTTTGGCCTGAGGCGACCCAACACTGGAGCCTACCTGGGCTCTTTGGTGGGGCTAATAGGACTCTGGGAGGGCTCACGCCAAGGAGTACTTCCCAAACTTCTGCTGCCAGTGTCCTTGTCCCCATGGTGAGCCACAGCCACCGCCCGCCTCTGTAGGAGACCCTCCAACACTAGCAGGTAGGTCTGGTTCAGTCTACTATGGGGTCACTGCTCCTTCCGCTGGGTCCTGATACGCACACTACCTTGTGTGTGCCCTCCAAGAGTGGAGTCTCTGTTTCCCCCAGTCCTGTCGAAGTCCTGCAATCAAATCCTGCTAGCCTTCCGAGTCTGATTCTCTGGGAATTCCTCCTCCAGTTGCCAGACCCCCAGGTTGGGAAGCCTGACGTGGGGCTCAGAACCTTCACTCCAGTGGGTGGACTTCTGTGGTATAAGTGTTCTCCAGTTTGTGAGTCACCCACCCAGCAGTTATGGGATTTGATTTTATTGTGATTGCGCCCCTCCTACTGTCTCATTGTGGCTTCCCCTTTGTCTTTGGATGTGGGGTATCTTTTTTGGTGAGATCCAGTGTCTTCCTGTCGATGATTGTTCAGCAGTTTGTTGTGATTCTGGTGCTCTCGCAAGATGGAGTGCGAATGTTTTGTTTCTTGCAGCCCTAAGGGCTGGTCTCATCTGGTCTCCTTCCCTTGAAGACTCCGTAAATGGTAGCTTCTGTCATTATTCTTCTGAACTTCTTTATTCCTCATGACAATTCCAAAAACCAGGTGGTGGTGTCCCCACCTCACAGTGAAGGGACCAGGCTTAGAGGAGAAGGCTGTCTAGTCACAGTTGGTGAGTTGGTGGGATTCAAACCCAGGCCTGTCCACACCCAAAGTTGGGATTTTTTCTACTACACCACGCTACTTCCCTCTGCTGTGCTGTTTACCCCAAACCAAGCTGTCTTCTGGAATTCCTCATTTTTATTTTGTAAAAAATTTAAAATTTTTAATTTTATTGAAGTATAGTTAATTTACAATGTTGTGTTAGTTTCAGGTGTAGAGCAAAGTGATTCAGTTATACATATACATATATTCATTCATTTTTAGATTCTTTTCCCATATAGGTTATTACAGAATATTGAGTAGAGTTGCGTATGCTGTATAGTAGGTCCTTGTTGGCTACCTGTCTTATGTATAGTAGCATGTGTTTGTTCATCCCAAGCTCCTGATTTATCTCTCCCCTCCACGTTTCCCCTTTGGTAACCATAAGTTTGTTTTCGATATCTGTAAATCTGTTTCTGTTTTGTAAATAAGTTCATTTGTTTAATTTTTTAAAAAATTAGATTCCATATGAGTGATATCATATGATATTTGTCTTTCTCTGTCTGACCTTACTTCACCTAGTATGATAATCTCTAGGTCCATCCACGTTGCTGCAAGTGGCATTATTTCATTCTCTTTAATGACTGAGTAATATTCCATTGTATATATGTACCACAACTTCTTTATCCATTCCTCCATTGATGGACTCTTAGGTTGCTTCCATGTCTTGGCTATTGTGAATAGTGCTGCAGTGAACACTGGGGTGCATGTATCCTTTCGGATTATGGTTTTCTCCAGATATACGCCCAGGAGTGGGATTGCTGGATCATATGGTAGCTCTATTTTTGGTTTTTTAAGGAACCTCCACACTGGAATTCCTCATTTTTAGAGGCATCTGGAATGTGATCTAGAGTCTCCAGGTGGCTATGGGACACGCTTGTCCCCCAGCCCTGGTGGATGGGGACTTGGCAGGAACTAGGAACATATCAGGACTCCAGCTTAGAAAAGGATGTGGCTTAGGGTAGGCGGTCTGGTCCAGCAGGAAACCCAGGATGCCAGACTGGAAACATGGCAGAAACCAACTGTATGGCCTGGACCTGTGGCTGAGATAAGGGGATGCTTGCCTCTGGCCGGCTTTAGAAATTGGGGGTGAGGTGCCAATGAGGTCCAAGGATGCTGTGCATTCTTGGAGGTGAAGCCTGCTTGACTGCGAGTATCATGACAAAAATACAACAACAAAAGCAAAACCACAAGCAGAGTTGGGGGGAGAGGTTGCATTGGAGGCCTTGCTTGGGTAGGGGGTGGTCTGGGTTGTGGATGGCACGAGGTCATGGTTTGACAGTGAGGGTTACTATCCTGCAGGCAGTGGGATGAGAGGCAGAGAGAAGTTGAGGTGCCTGGCCTGGGAGGTGATTGTTGCAGCCACGAGGCAGAATGAGGCCACCTCGGAGGAGACAGGAGAGAACTGAGGCTGAGAACCAAGCCTTGGGCCTTGGCTGCAGTTGAGGGAGGACAGAGGGACAAGACTCAGCCCGGCGGACAGACAACCAGCCATGGGGAATGTGGGTGGGAGAGCAGGAGACTGCAGTTGGCGGGACCCTCTCACAGAGACAACCAGGAGGGCAGCGGTGCCAAGAGCTGAAGTTCAGGGGGCGGAAAGATGCTGGATTTGGCAAGAAAGAGGTCCTTTAGGACTGCAGCGTGCACACTCATCCACATCGCCGCCTACCACGGTCGCCGTTGGGAAGCTGTGCTCTGAGTGGGAGACCTGAGGTCCTCAGAGAGTCACTTGTGTTCGCTGTGCAGGGCCAGTTAAGGCAAGAAGACGCCCTCGGTCATGGGAGGAAGGGTAGCAGCCACTTGTGTTTTCCGCTCAGGCCTTGGTTCGGCTGACCACCGAGGCTCCTCTCCTGCCGGCTTCAGTGAGGCAGAGTTTTGCTGCACCGCGTAAATGTAGTCTACAAGTCCCCCGGGACAGGGAGGGAGGGAGGCTTCCGAGGGTAGTTGACGGCTCGGGGTCTGATTCCACATCATGACAGTCAAGGACTTTTCTTCCCTTCAGAATACTACAACTTTGCAGATGCATGTGTTAGAGTGATTACCTGCCTTGACACTGCACCTATAAGTAGACAGGCTGCCGCTTTAGGGTGTAGACCCTGAGAAGTAGACGGTTTGATGACACGCCTGCCTTTGCAAAATTCTTTCTATTTGCTTAGTTTATTAGTTTGTGGAGTGGCTTTTAAAGAACTTTTAAAAAGAGTCTCTAATTTGGGGAGGGACACGCTGTTTGTCAGAATGAAAAATAGGTCACTGAAATAACAGAAGAATTCATCTAATTATCTTCTGTGCCTGGTCGAAGCCTCTGAAAGGAGGAATAATTTAAAGTTGGGCTTCCTGTAAATTAAGCTCTCTATTAAACAGAACCAAAATCAATAAACGGTGTTGTACTGAAGCAGCCTTTAAAAGGCAGGACTGCCATGTCGGGGGAGGTGGAGAGAGGCCTGGCCTACGTCCTGCCCCATCACGGCTCAGTCATGCAGCTCATGGATACTTAGAGCCTTGGAGGGAGCTGGGAGGGAAAGGTATTCCGCAAAGAACAGAAGCCTGGAGCTAGCGATCTGGGACATTGCGCAGAGCTGTGGACTTTGGACAGATCACTTAAAATTTCCGAGTCCCAGTTTCCACACTGGAGCCCACTTGGGATGATAAACGCTGTCTTCCTCCCAGGTTTGTTGAAAAGGCCCAAAGAGAGAGGATATGGGAGAGTGCTTCTAATGCCATGAGGCACTATACACAGTCAAGGGTGGTGAAGCCTCTCTGCTTTTGGAAAATGTTGGGGTCGGAGTGTGCTCCATAAAGAGCCGCCAGCCTCGTCACCCATGTTCTAGATTGAGTTGAAGATTGCTTTTCCTTTAACGGATCAAGATGGTGTAGGAAAATGTGATCCTACCTGCAGGTGAGAGGGCTGTTTCCCCAGGTGAGGATTCGATGGACTCGCCCACCCAGTCAGGCACAGATGGCTCTGGAAAACCACAGCCTGTGTCTGTGGGCTGTGATGCTCTAATGTTTTCAGCTTTGATAAGAAGACTGGACAGGGAGCTCCCTGTGGTCAACTAGTTCCCGAAAGGGTAAGGGGAGAGGGTGGGACCAAGACAGGCAGGCGCAGTTTCCGTTCTCAAATAAACCAATCAGAATTCACTCCCCGCCCCCCGGGGGGGCGTGAGTGAGGAGCCCTGGGTAGACCAGGAACGCACCTCCACTGAAGGACCCTCTACAGAGAGACTAGACAGCAGGGAAGGAGACTCCTCCCGACAGATATTGCCATTTAGAAGTAACTCGGCGCAGAACTAATGCTGTGGGCTTTGAATTCGTTAGCGCTTTTTTACCTCACTCCCAGATGCTTCTTGTTCACAGACCATGACAGATTTATTGAGACATCGCCTTGGGAGCCTCTGGGGAAAGGCTTACAAAGGACCTGGAAGTCTGGTGCCTGGGTGGAGGGTTCGCTTTCTGTGCTGGAGACTCTTATTGATGGGCAGTCACTAAGAATGAACTCTTAATTTGCTTCATGGAACTCAATGGTTTATCATCCAGAGTGAATTCCATGCCGAGTCCCGCTTGCGTGGAGTCTGCCTTTTCCATGTGTCATTCTACAGCATCTGTAGTAATGAAGCTTTCTCCTTGGGGAGAGCCAGCGTTGGGCTCTCTTTTGCATGATGCCTCCTTCTAGCCGAAATCCCCACACAGCTAGCATCCAGGAGTCAGTGACTCAGGATCACGGGCGAAAAGAAGCATTAACAGTGAACAACAGATCGCTGCCTGGTTTATATTCTTAGACTATGGTGGCTGATCGCTTGATTTTACAAAGATAAACAGTTTAGAGTCAAAACCATAGGAGTTTAATAAAAAGAGAATATATTTGCCTTCTCGTGTGCCTATGACACTTTCAGTGACTTGCACCTATAATCTCTTTCTCTCTCACACAACATCAAAATCTAATAATCTTTGGAGAAAGCAGTCAGAGATATATATTGAGCTCTACTTAATGAACTTGCTAACCATAATTTCAAGATTAGTTGTGATGTGCTTGTGTGTGCGAGAGAGAGAGACTGTGTGTGTGTGTCATTATGAAAGTATATGTACATATAATTTATAAAACATTGGTATTTGGAAGTCTTTCTTTTAGCCCTTTTTCTTAGGTTTTGTGTATAAACCGTAGTCCCTTAGTGCCTGCGTGTTCTTAGGACATTTACTAGCAGTGTGATTTTAGGTAAGTCACTTGCCCTCTTACTCTTTATTTCTTTCTTCATCTCTTAATTTACAATTAAGGATGCCTTTGGCTACAAGTAAGAGAGAACTCTGGACTCACCTAATTTAAAACAATGAGGAAGGGACTTCCCTGGTGGCACAGTGCTTAAGAATCCGCCTGCCAATGCAGGGGACATGGGTTTGATCCCTGGTCCGGGAAGATCCCACATGCCGCGGAACAACTAAGCCCATGTGCCACAACTACTGAGCCTGAGCTCTAGAGCCCGCGAGCCACAACTACTGAGCCCGCGTGCCACAGCTACTGAAGCCCACGTGCCTAGAGCCCATGCTCCTCAACAAGAGAAGCCACTGCAATGAGAAGCCCACGCACCACAACGAAGAGTAGCCCCTGCTCGCCACAACTAGAGAAAGCCCGCATGCAGCAACGAAGACCCAATGCAGCCAAAAATAAATAAATTTTAAAATAATAATAATAAAAAAATTAATACTAGATTAAATAGTTTATAAAAGAATAAAACAATGAGGAAATGTCTTATCACAGGAGGCAAGAAATCAAAAGCTATGGCAGCTGTAGAAACAGTACAATCAGGGCTCTCGGACCCCTCTGGGTGACTCTCTCGGCTTGGCATTCTCTCTGTGGTGACTTTGTCCTCAGGCTAGCTTCCCTCATGGTTGCAAGAAGGCTGCAGCAGTTCAAGGCATCAACTCCAGGCCCAACAAGATCCAAAAGAGGGAGACATTCTCTCTTCCTGTGTAGCTTTTATTAAGAACAAAAAAATTATTCTCATGAACTTCCCCCTCCCCACAACCCGGCAGACTTTCTCTCATGTGTCTTTGGCCAGAAGTGTGTCACATACCTGTACCCAGTGGGCCACTTAACTTAGACCAGTAAGGACCCACCCCCTAGGACAGCCCCTCCTGAAGTAATGGCCATGTGAAAAAGGTGGAACTTTAACAAAGTTGGGATTTAACGGGAAGGGAGGAAGGATTCGGGCAGCCAACACCATGAAGCCTGTAGGATTATTGTGAGGAATGTTGACGTAACGTGGTTTAATGAGTGAACACATACAAAACTCTTCGAACAGTGCTTCGGACGTGGGCACCACTATGTGTGTGTTTCCTTATTGTGCTGAATATATGTATTTGATGAGTCTGAGTGCCATACCAATAAAAAGTAGCATTATGAATGGTATTGTTTTGTTAGAGGTAAAAGAAGAGAGAAAGCCAAAGGTAAACAAGAAAGGAAATCTAGTTGGCGCTCAGAGCCAAAGAGGAGACAGAGTGAGCACTTGGCCTATATTTGGTCATCGTCTTTATCTTGGGAGGAGTTAGAGCAGCTTTCTAAATAAAGGAAAAATACTATTGTCCAATGTGTTAATGAATTCCAGTCTCAGAAGTCTCCTCTTTCCCACAGCTATTTTCTTTCACTAGTTGAAAGTGGTATTTAACTGCAGAAGTATTCTTAACACAGCCAGAGGTCTCTTAACCAAATAAAAAGCTTAGATTCCCTTACTCTTGATGGGAGAATGGAGTTGGAAAATAGTGTTGTGTATCTGTGTGTAAATTTATGAAAAGCATACAACATACACTTGTAAGAAACATATAAAAGCTATGGCAATTCTAGCCAAGAAAAAGGAAAAGAAAAAACTTGGCTTCTTGAAGCTTTTAACTAGAACTAAAAATAATCTTCCTAGTCCATGTTTGATACATTACTCAAGAAAAAATTTATTCTGTGTATCCCAAATGATTTTGGAGTTCATTTTCACGCTATGTGACTTAAGAAGCTAAGCTCCCTGTTGTATCTGATGGAGTTTTATGTCATTTGGGACTTAGGCTTTTGTACTGGCCACTTGATATGGCATTTTAAATGTAACAGGTGACAACTGCAAAACTACAGGTCTTTAGAAGAAGAAAGGAAGAACCAGTTCTAAATGGGAAAGCTCATTCACGTTAATGCATCGTTTCATCCTTACAGCTGGCAGAGATTTGGGGGGTTTGCTGATTGTTTGGTATTTTTCTTAGATCCAAAGCAAATCTCTTTAAAGGGTAGGTGTCCATCTGACAGCAGAACTTGTCATATCAAATCCTTCCGCTTCAGGGAAGCCAAAGAAGGCAAGGAGAAATTTTGGAGCTCTTACCCTGGTGTGAAAACAGCAGTTTCTGTTTTCTTTCTTTTTGGCCTTTTATCAAATTTGACTTTGAATCTCAGAAAGCTGCGTTCCATTATTTATCATCAACCTCCTAAAGTCTGATGTTTGCCAATCTATCTGGTCTGACACTTAGCATCCACAAATCCAAATAGTCATTTCTTTCTCAGAAGCTGTTTCCTCACGCTCATCCCCTCAAAGAGGGGTCAGAGGGTCTTCCTCTACACGGCTGGAGTATTTCCTTTGAAGTTGAGACCGCAAGTAACTATTTGGAAGCCTCCTAAGGAGGTCTTTAGTGCAAACCTGGATCACCAAGGTTGAAATGGAAACTGTACTGATTTCAGCTGATTTCTTGGGAGTGGCAGATCCTTTGTGCATTCCCAGCACTCTGAGCCTAGGTGCTTCCATTAACTTCCTAATGCAAAGCCCTCCTTTGTCCTGAGTTGCTCCAGGCTTTAGAGCAAACACGGAGTGGGGAGCTAGGCTACAGGTATACGGTAGTCCCAGAGCCTTGAGGAAGAAGCAACAGAAAAAACACCCCAATTATGTATGCCAACACCTTTCCCAACCCTCACAAGGACCATTTCTATGAATAGATTTGCTACATAGACTGTAGCTCAGATAATTTAAGACTGATGGAAGCGTCTTCCCTCTCTGCACGTTTCATGCTCTTTGGCTTTATGGTTCTTCTTTGCTTTGAACGAAATACTGGTCTTCAGCAAGGAGTCGATCCACCTGCCATTTCCTGACTCATTTTTGGGAACGGTGGATAAAGTGGGTGACAGTCACTCGGCAGGCTCTGGCGACACTAGGTTTTCACAACAGCCCTGCGATGTGTATACTCTTAGGACCCTCCTGTCATAGACGTGGACACTGAGACAGGGTGGGCTGAAGCCACTTGTTGAAACCACCGCGCTGGTGAAGGCAGAGTCTGGGCCAGGGCCTGGGTGTAGGGGATCCCGAGCCCGTGCTTACCGCAGAGCTGTTTCAGGATGGTGGCACTCTCTGCCAGCACCTTAGGGGGCATCCATATTGCCAAGGGGGTGGTGGTGGTATTTGTGGGCGCTTCCCTGCTGTTAGGCACTTCTGTTCCCCCTCCTGCCTACTTTTCCTCCACTGAGATG
This sequence comes from Balaenoptera ricei, assembly GCF_028023285.1. Classification (NCBI taxonomy): domain Eukaryota; kingdom Metazoa; phylum Chordata; class Mammalia; order Artiodactyla; family Balaenopteridae; genus Balaenoptera; species Balaenoptera ricei. The sequence continues at coordinate 19,674,138 of NC_082640.1, forward strand.
TCACATTCTAATAAGACCAAGTCTGAAGACCACCAAAATCTCCCTTGTGTTTCTGCACAGAGCTTTATACCCCATAGAAAACTTTCCATTTTCCATCCTGCTTCGTGTGGACAGTAGGGCTGCTTCTGGGTGTCAGAGCAGAAATCCCAAGCTTGGGATGTGGCGGGCGGGGTTGGGGCAGCACAGTTACTCTGGAAAGGTGTGGCCTTCTCCAAGCCCTTGGGCCTAGGGAGGGTTGTGCAGGCCCCTTCAGGGGCCTCGGCGTCATCTCCCACAATTCTCGCCTCTCCCCACTGCCGAGCTCCCCCCGCCCACCCTGTGTTTCCATTCTGCATAGTTTGCCATTGTGGTGGAAAAGATCTTGAGCTTGGTACAAAAGCACCAGACGTACACTGAGTATTGTGGGCTTTGGCCTGTTTATTCCACAGAGATCAGGGCTGGAATGTCACATTATAAATCTCCCATGCCTGGCAGCTGCCTTCTCTGGGCCAATAAGCAGATAAGCCTTGAACCTAGGGTTAGGGAATTTCCATCCTCTGCTGCACCAGGACCCAGACACATCTTTCTCGCTCCCAGTGATCTTTCTTGCCCCAGTCTTTCTTTATTCTGGCTCTTTTCCCCCAGCTCTTTCCAAACACACGCAAATGAAACACTAAAAAACAATACAGTAATCCCAAAGGTCTGTGGAACTGGAGGATAAAAACACAACAGAGATTCAGAAATCTTATGTCTGTTATTTTCATTGCTTTTCCCTCTCAAGGACAGTACAGTTATGCTGAGAAAACCCTTAAGAAAGGAGGGAACATTTTAATTTTCCTTAAGACTCACCTGTGTAAGTGTTTTGGGTACTACATGGTGCAGTGGTAAACACCAGGCTGGGAAGAGGCCCTAGCCCTGACCTTGACCCTGACCAGCCTTGAGATCTAGGCCACACCACCAACCCTGTCTGAGGCTCAGGTGTTTTGACTGTAATCCGAGGGGTTTGGACTAGATGATTTATAAGGTGTCTTTCAGCTCTGACATCCTATTTTTTGAGTGGAGGAGATAACTAAGTCCATAAAGATGGTTTCCTATGGGCTGGTCCTTGGCTCACCCTGACCCCTGTATATGCAAATGAGAGAACACTTGGGTAACTAGTATTTGAGTGTCTTATTACAAGCCAGGCACTGTGCTAAGGAATAATAAGGCATAGTCCTACTCTTTGTAGCTTGTATACTACTACTACTACTACTACTAATGTGGGTGAGATGGCAGTGGTAGCCCTCCCCAGGTTACAGTGAATTAGGGCAGCTGTAGGGTAGTTATCAGAGTCTAAGATTTAAGAGTCTTATGCTCTACCGACTAAGCTAGCCGGGCAGGTCAGAGTCTAAGGTTTAATTTTCATTCCTGTCATTTTTGGATATCTGCTGCTTCGGCCTGCCTCTCGCTTTTGGCAGTGGCATCCTGACTTTCCTGTGGCCACCCTTTCTCATTGAACTGATTGCATCCCTGTGATCTAGGCCTGGCCCAGTAGATCTCATATCCCCTGGCCATGGTCAGTGTTTAAGAAATGGGCAGACACCTAAGCCAGGCCAATGAGACCTTTGCTGGAACTATAAGGACAAAGGCTCCCCGTTCCCTTTGGGGTTACCATTCGGAAGAATGTACACCTGTTGCTGTTGGCGTCTTCACCACGACATGGGACGAAGCGCCTGAGGATGAGGCTGATGCCGGGGAAAGCAGAGCAGAGGAGACAGGAAAGCCTTCTGATGGCATTGTCAGCATACCTGAGTCCAGCTCTGCCAGAACCTAAAGTGAGTCTTGGACTTGTCCGTTTCATAGACCAAAGACTCCTTTTTCCCTACTGGAGTTTTGGGTTGCATTTGTGTTACCTGCAATTGTCATGATCACCGTTGCTCTTTGGGCACTGCTGTGTTTCTGCTGCACCCTCTGGGCAGATCTTCACCCTGTGGATTGAATCAGTTAGGATGTGTTTGACTTCAGGGTTGTACCCAAAGCAGCCTAAACGCTAGGGTGTTTATCAGTCTCCTATAACAAGAAGCCCAGGGCCGTGCAGGTCCAGGGTTGGTATCTAGTGTCATCGGAGGCTCAGGCTGTCAGGGTCTTGGCACCTGCGGCTCTCAGCCTGGCCTTTGAATTTGTCCCCTTGTGGTGCAAAGTTGTAGCCTTAGGAATCACCTCCTCACACAGCTGCTTTATCCCAAATGGAAATTTCTCTCCAAATTCCTTCATAGTCTTGGATGGTTGGGGGGTTTTTTTTGGTTTGTTTTTGTTTCGTTTGGTTTGGTTTCATTTTGTTTTTGATCAGAAAGAAAAAGTTCTAGCAGCCCTTTAGCAGGCTTTCCTTATGCTTCTGGTAAAGAAAGACAAAGCCTGACACTAGGTAAAGGCGGTAAAGACAGATTTCACGCAGTACTATGGCAGTAGGAGAAAGAGACTTGAGTATGTGGAGAGCTGGGCTTAACTCTGATCCGGGTAGAGGTGGCTGTGAGTTTTAAGAGGAGAATGAGCAGAGGCTCAAGCGCAGACAGAGAGGTAGAAAAATCACAAAAAGCACGCTGGTTAGTCAGTGTGATGAGGCCATGTGGGTTTACTAACTGCTGCTAATTGAAGTTAGTCTCCTCTCCTCCCATAGAGCCTGGGAGACCGGGGACGGTGGGTGTGTGTGTGTGTGTGGGGCGTGCTATCTTTCCTGATGATTACATTTGAAAGGAATGGCTCTCAGGTCCTAGAGAAAAACACTCCTTGGTTATAGGAGATACATATACATCTCAAAGGGACAGAAGAAGGATTTACAATTGTGAGGCGTTTTGTTTTGTTTTGTTTTTTAAATAAATGCTTTAAGAAAAGGGAGTCAGTGGCCTATCAGGCTGTTGGCTGGAACAAATGGTAAATTGATTTGGCAGCTTTGAGGTTTCTCTGGTGGGAACTCACAGGGCACTGGTTCAACCCAGGGACGTGACCACAGGCTGCTAGAAGCCGCGTTATAGTTTGTTTTGAGTCCCTTAGTGGGGTGCGGTGGGTAAGATCGTTTGTGCCGAAAGTCAGTCCTTTCAGCACAAGGCTGAGGCCTAGTGGAGAAGAAGACTCAGAGGACCTTGACGAAAGCTTCGTCAACAAGAGGTCTTTGTCATTTCCTTGGCCAGAATTGTGTTCTTGGCCCATGAGGATCAATCCACCGGAAGCTCCAGGCTTATACTGTGGCAAAAGAAGTGTAATTTCCCCTATTAGTGTAGAGTCTAACCTTAGACTCATCAAGATACATCTCCTGGAGGTGGGAAAGCCCTTTTCTCTGAGCCTGGAACAAGGAGGAAGGTGAATAAAATCAGGGTTCCATGGGCAGGAAGAAGAGGGTGAGGAGTGGCTTTCGGGTGTGCCACTGGGTCTGGGTGCTGACTCCCCAGCTGTGTTGGGTGGAAGGCCCATTAATGTCCATCTTAACCATATTCCTGCTCCATAGACAGGCTTGATGGAGGAAAATTGGCCTGAAGAGTATAATACTGAGTTTTAGGAATAGCTCAGTATATCTTGAGAGGCATAGAATGATGGATGAGGAAGTTTTCTTTCTGATTGTGGTGGTCTGGCAGAACAGCAACATGTAGTGGTCACAAGTCACAGAAGCAAGGATGAAGTTATTGAATCTGCATCTTGGTTACAAACCAGGTGATCCACAGGGGCTCCCTTGAAACTTTTCTCCCTCTCTTCACTCCCAACATCCTGCCCTGTAACAACCGTGGACAGACTTAGAAATAACTGGGCTTTGCCTCAGAACGGTGGTGTTTTCAGACAGGAATCAAGTGATGGATGGAGTAGGATTGGGGGCGGGGCGTGTGGCATCCCAATCAGAGGGCAGGTAGTAAGATTTTCTTAAGTGAAATTCTACAGGTTGCCTAACAGAGGTGTCCTTGAAAAGTGAATTAAGTTATATTTTATTTGAATTAGGAGAGCTCAGTATTTAACGGAATCTGACAGTGACTCTTTAGGGAAATGGAAGTAAACAATTTTGGGAACACGTAACTCCATTTGGTATACCAGCTGAGGGGTCTAAATACCAGATGTGTCTGAACAAAAATACACTTATTCTAAATGTTTTAAAAATAAATGATAAGTCATCGAAAACAATTGAAGCACAGGTTGCTGCTGTGGGCAGTGTGTGGTGACTGTGTGAAGTGCTGGGCTGTGAGTGACAGCTGGTGACGTCTAGGTGGGCTGGTCCACACGCTAAAAACGCGAAGGCAGATGGCGATGGACGTCTGCAGGACTCTCCTGGGAGTCTCCCAGGTGACACATACATTGTGATTGTCTGGGTCCCTTATTTACTTTCATGGATGATATTCATTTTTTTGGAGTGTTGGATTCTAATGGGGCAAATATATATTAAGTACCCCATTCAATAATCTGTGTCATAGAAGGAAGCATAAGCTCATTCAAAATCAAAAACATTTGAGTTGGATGAAGTCTTTTATGAGCATCATGTTTGTTTGGACTTGAAATATCCAAATTCTGGAAATACTGATAATTTGGCATAGGTCAGGTCATGGGCATTCTGGGTAAACTACAACAGTATTTGTTTTCTTTTTCTTTTTTTAATTTAATTTTTATTTTATATTAGAATATAGTTGATTTACGATGTTGTGTTAGTTTCAGGTGTACAGCAAAGTGATTCAGTTATACATATACATAGCAGTATTTGTTTCCTGAGTGAAGATTTTCAGACGTTATTACCTAGCATGATTTCGCCACACTAGGCCAGAGGTCGGCAAACTTCGGCCCTCAGGCCACATCTGGTCAGCTGATCACCTCCGGCCCACTGCCTATTTTTGTATGGCTCCTGAGCTAAGTATGGTTTTTACATTTTTAAATGTAAAAAAAAAAAAAAAACAAGAATATTTTGGGACATGAGAATTGTATGAATTTCAGTGTGTATAAGTAAGGTTTTAGTGGCTCACAGCCTTGGTTGGTGTTAGGGATTGTGTGTGGTTGCTTCTGGGCTACAATGGCCTGGATGAGTAATGTCCCAGGCCGTGTGGCTCACAAAGCCAAAAATATCTGTTCACTGGCCTTTTATCAAAAAAGATTGCCGTCCCCTGCCCTGGACCCTTTCCTGACTTCCCTTATTTTCTTCTTCCCGCGTGAGAGGTCCTTTCTCTCGGGGTCAGCATTCCCTGGGCTGAGTGCCCACGAGCCCCCCAGGCTCTTCCTAAGTCACAATTCCACAGGGTTAAACCTGAGCGAGCCACCCTCTCAGCTCGTCCCTCAGCGAGTGAGCAGCGAGACTCGGGAGAGAATGTTCCCTGCCCACGTTCAAACAGGTGGTGCCAGAGTCACAGACCAATGACTTCTCCGTGGTCTACCTGTGAAAACACCATTAGCCGTTGACTTCCTATTTTTCATTTGCTTCAGGCCGTATCAGTATTTTATTTGCATGTACATATTTTAATCTTTTTAATTTTCTCGTAATTTATGGGGATAGGATGAGATGGGCTGAAGGTGGGCAAGAGGGGTCCAGGAGGACTGACTCGTTTACTCATTCATTCATGTATTCATTTATACCTCCAATAAACACTTACTGAATAAGAGCCGCTGTAGACCTCAGGGAGCTCAAAATCCAGTCGGGGAGTTAAAACACGTAACCAGGTAAATTGCAACAGGATATTAGCCAAACAACAATTGTACTGGATTTGTCTGCAGTACAGAGGTAGCGTGGATGAGAGCTTTGTGTACTCTGCAGAGGCTGGGGTTAAGGGCACGTGATCAGGGCAGGCTTTGAGGAGATCATACCTGACCTGGGACTTAAAGGAGGATGGGACGATTTGGCTGGGCTCTCAAAGAAGACTAGCATTTCAGGCAAAGGACACTGAACATGCAACGGCACCAAATCATAAAACAGTCCCATGCAACGGAGAATTTCAATTAGTTCCTTATTGCTAAAGAAGAAGTTTCAAGATGGGCTGAGAGGGAAGAAGAATCTGTAGCTAGAAAGCTAGGAGGGAGCTCGGGTATGAAGTGATGCCCCAGGCCAGGTTAGTGTTCAGTCCAAATGATGCCATCGGAGCATTTCAAGCTGGAGTTAAATAATCTTGGTTCTAACTCAGTTCTCTAAGTCTAGCTGAGTATCTTTATTGCACCTCAGTGAAACATGATTTCTTTGTAGGGTTAGGTAAATGTCCATGTCACTAAATCATGATTTTTGAGCTTTGGGGATTGTCCTAATTCATTCCATTTTGGCCGTGTCCTCTGAGTGGCCACTAGAAGTCATTTTCTGTTTTGTACCTGCATCCATTGAATTATTCATTCAACTAATATTTATTGAGGGCCAACTTTGTGCCAGGGACTGTTTCCAGGACTGAGGACAGAGCAGTGAGCTGCTCTAGCTGGCGCCCACTAGCTATTTGCAGCCGTTCATTGTTTGGCTACATAGGAGGTTTGGGGAGGACCACACAAGCCTGCCTTTTGGTCTTACCTGATTTGGCCACAGCCATTTTGGCCGTGTCCTCTGAGTGGCCACTAGAAGTCATTTTCTGTTTTGTACCTGCGTCCGTTATCTGATTAAAGGGTATAATTGTGGCCATCTTCGAACACACTGGAAGAACGATATTGGGGGTTGTGCAGATGGGGTCGAATTCCACGGAAGGCGAGTGCACGAGACATAAAGGAGGAGTTCCCACAAGAACGTGAACTATTCATCATTTATTCAGGCAGTGGCTCCCACACATTTTTGGCTGGAGCTCCCACAAAGAAGAACATTTTAGAACCAAAACAGAAGTTTCACAAAGTTATGAAAGTGTTGCCCTGATACTTTCTATTCTGTCCTGATTTATTTACAAATGTAGGTAGAGACCTGCTAAATTGATTTCACAACCCACCGTGACTGGAATCACTGTGTCAAGGTGAACATTCCTTGCTGGCTGACACAGGGTTTTCAGTTGTCTTTATTTCTCCCAGTTCTCACTAAGTACTTGTTGATGGATTGTTTCAGCTCCTCCTTGGCCTTTTTTTTTTTTTTTTTTTAATTTTTTTTCTCCTTGGCCTTTGATATCCAAGCAACTGTGCACAAACTGAGCCGTAGATCACTCGGTCTTTGTGTTACCGAGGAAGCCCAGCCATACATGCCCCCTGCATGTCTTGCCCCTCCTGAGGTGACCCAGGCTGCCTGGTCATAATTACTCCAGTTGGGCATTAGATGGAGTCAGACCCTTCCTTATAGAGGATCTCGCTGTCAGCTGTGAAAAAACGATCATGACTGACACCTTCCCTGGGCAGGGCTACAGGTCTGAACTTGTGCAGTCGGCTCTGCTTGGGGTGTGTGGGTTCTTCTAAGGGTTTCAGATGTGGGCAACAAGGTGGGAAATTGAGAAATGTTTATCTTCTCTATTCTAATGGCGTACAGGAGATTTAGCCAGAAAATCCAGGATAAGGGGAGAAAATGACAATCAAATGCATGTTTCTCTGGGGTTCACCAACCCCAGCGTGTTAAAGCATTTCATGTTGTTTATTTTATTTTATTATTACTTTTAAATTATTTATTTATTTATTTATTTATTTATTTATGGCTGCGTTGAGTCTTCATTGCTGCGCTCGGGCTTTCTCTAGTTGCGGCGAGCGGGGGCTACTCTTCGTTGCGGCATGCGGGCTTCTCATTGCGGTGGCTTCTCTTGTTGCAGAGCACGGGATCTAGGTGCGTGGGGATTCAGTAGTTGTGGTTCGCGGGCTGTAGAGCACAGGCTCAGTAGTTGTGGCGCGCGGGCTTAGTTGCTCCGCGGCATGTGGGATCTTCCCGGACCAGGGCTCGAACCTGTGTCTCCTGCATTGGCAGACAGATTCTTATCCACTGTGCCACCAGGGCAGCCCCCCATGTTGTTTATTTTAATAGAGAACAATTCACCTCATTCTGTTTGCTCCGAAGCTGATCTCGGGCGCCATAGCTAGCATCTGTAAGGGTGAGGGATGAATTCCTTCCTTTAGAGTCTTGCTTAGCATTCCAGCAGGCAGTGTCCCCTCTTTTCTTCAAGTGAAACAATCCTGTGGACAGAGCAGCCTAGTGATGACTCAGGCTGATTCTCTTTCTTTTAAATATGCACTGCTTTCTGGCTTCTGGGGAGTGCTTTGGAGAGAGTTTCCTGTTAGCTTGAACTCTCAGGCCTGAGGTCTTATTGAGCATATTTAGTTTATTTATTCATTCAATACATATGTTTTGAGCCCTGACCTGTCAGGGGGAGCCCTTGGGTTAGTCAGTGTGCAGGTAAGAGCTGGAGGAAGAAAGGACCAGCTTCCAGGAGGGGATGGGGCTGGAATCGTGTCGTAAGGAGAATGGTGGATGCGGGAAGGGGGCTGCCCCGGAGAGGAGACAGCCAGGGGAGCGCAGGACGTGATGGTGCATGAGGGGTGAGGGGTAGCAGTAGCCAGGAGAGAGCACAGGTGTGTGCCCCTAAAGCGTGCTCAGAAACAGGTACAGAGTGATGCCCAGCCATTCCACTGGATGTCCCGCCATTCCGATGGGCCTACACAGTCACCACGTCTATACAACCTCAGCCTAACGTCAGCACCTGATTGCTTGACAGGCTGCACTTATAGTGATCTACAGCCAGAGAAGTCCATGGTTCCCCTGGTCAGAAAACCCAGATATATTGGTATTAAAGGAAGAGTCTTTGTCCAAGAATCTGATGTGACCTCCTCAGAGAGTCCTGCCAGGTTATTACTTCCACGGAGTTACAAGCACGAGTCTGTTTTATACCTTCTTTCCCAGTGAGCATGGCAACTAGCCCAGTCCTGCCGTGTTATATAAATCAGTATGTATTCCTAGGGTTAGTTTCAGGTCAAGGATCAGAAACCCCAAGAGGCTTAGGTAGAGGTTTGTTTCTCACTCATGTGAAAGTCAGGTAGGCAGGCCAGACTGGAATGGAGCACCCTGGGGTCTGGTCCTTCCATCTGGTTACTCCCCTGTGCATGGCCTCTGTGACTAACTTCAACTCATGGCCCAAAATGTCCATTCCAGCTCCAGCCATCACATCTGCATTCCAGCCAGCGGGAAGGAAAAAAGGGTAAGGGAAGGACATGCTTTTACCTTTATGAAGCACTTCCTAGAAGTTGTACATTATATTACTCTACCTACCACTTCTACTCATATCCTGTGGTCAGAACTTGTTCACATGGCTGCAGTTGGCTCAAGGCAGGCTGGGAAACTTGGGTTCCCACCTGGGCAACCCAGTGCCCGGTTACACAGTTCTCGTAGGATTCTGTTACTGAGGAAAAGAGAGAACCCATATCGAGGGACCGTTGGCAGTGGTGTTTGGCTCTTCTGCTATTTAAATAACCAAAAGAGTCTTCCAGGGGCCCTAAAAATCAAATGTGATGTCGCAGTCTGCTCACAGCCCCACAGCTTCCCAGGTATCCTCATAATGTCACAAGATATATATGAACGGGCCTAAGGACAAGGACTTGAGTTCTGACCAGACCTGTTGGTCTTCAGTTGGTCACCAGATATTTATTTAGTGCTCCCAGTGATTTAAGGCATTGGACCTAGGGTCTAAGAAGGGCAAACCCTGTCCAACAATGACCTTCAAATTAGGGTTGAAGAGAGAGATCCGCTATTCTAGTAAAAGTCCTGCAAGTAGAGAGAGAGAGAAGGAAGGGATGTAGGCTGAAGGTGGCCCTTTCCTCCATCCTGTATGTATATTACCTTCCTTCCTTCAGCCACATCCAATTCTCATCCCTTTGAATAGGGAACCACCCTGACCCAAAGGTGATTTCTGCAGACATCTAAGCTCGTTCATAACATGGATCTTATTAGTGTAACTCTCAAAGGGTTATACGATTTTGAAGTCCTTGAAGACCATTTCATTGCAGCCTTCTGTGCACCAGTAATATATTTGAAATGTAGCAGTTATCCCCACATCATGTTTCCCAACTGTAAAATCTCATTCCCAGGAGAAACAGTGTACTGGGACTTGGCTTAAGGGGAAGAAATTCTTTCAATTACTCTTTTTCCAGATGCCTTATTTTTTCTTTTTGTGTCATTGCTTCTTTAACTGAAATAGTCTGATGTATTTTAAGCTATTTTCTTTTCTCTGTAAAACATCTGCCAGCAGGGTTCTCTGCTTTGTCGGAAAAAAACAGCCTGTTTTCAGATATTTAGGTCTGATAATGTTAACACAGAAGTAAAATTGGAGACAGGGAAGGCCCTGGAATGGGCATTTGATCCATCTGAGCCAGGTCTATCCTATCTTTAAAGGCCTGCAGTCTCACTTTGACGAACTGTGCTGGTACCTAACAGTCTTTGTTTTCAGGAAGTTCTTTGGGTTTGCCAATTAGTTAAGATTTTTATTAAGTCATTGGCTGTAAAAAGTTACTGATTTTGGTCACTCTTAATGGGATTGCTCAGGCTTTGATTTCATAGTTCTTTTAGGTAATTCTCATGATTTGGTTGGTATCTCCAGTATGTCTCTGTATGACCCCGTGTGAGAAAGCTGACCTTCCCAGAGTGTCTAATTTATTCTTAGAGGCCAGCTGATATCTGGACAGGATTGAGCCATTTCTACCATTTATTACATAGTAGTAATCTTCATTATAAAATATAAAGCTTCCTTCTCAGGCAGCTTAAAAGCTACAGTTGGATGGGTTGGATGGAAGTTGAGCACTGGAGTAGGAATTTAGCTTACTCCAAAGAAGGGCAGCTTTTCTCCTGGAACGGGGAGATTAGAAGATGCAGATATGTTTAAGGAATGGGGAAGAAAGTTGAGGAGCCTTTATTCTGCCCCACTTCATTTCTTCCTTTCTGTCTCATACACACGTGAGCGTGCACGCACACACACACGCACGCATGGAATTCTTTATTTCTCTATAAAGCAGGAAGCAAAGTCATCTGCCAGGAGTGAAGAAAGAGGTGGTAGGAGAAGAAGGCTTTGAGGGAGCACTGAAGGCTGGCATCACTGTTGTGAGCAATAGCAAAGACAGTTGACTTGAGACACATAAAGGAAGAACTGGGCAGAGTTGAAGTTGGAGATGCTAAATTTGTAGTGGAAGCAGTCAACATCTGGGGGGTAGAAGGGGAGAAGTTAGATCTTTGGTTAGATCTGGGGCTGCTGTATTGTTGGGGTGTTTATTAAAAGGACAAGAAGGCAGCGGGGCTGAGGGTATGGACGAGAACATAGTTGAAGTTATGGATCGTTGATTCATTCATCCATTAAGCAAATATTTATGAAGCAACCATGGGAGAGAGGGTGGCTGGATAGGGAAGGAGGTGAAGACAGGAGTAAATGGATACTTTGGGAGAAAATGGAGAGGTCAGGAGATGAGAAACCTCAGGAAGTCAAGGACCAACAAAGGAAGTGATGGCATGAGCAATCTGGAAGGATGATAGTGGGAGCCGGTGTATAAATAGCTCTGTATGTGTGCCAGGTATCATTCTAGATTCTTGGTGCAAAGTAACTCATTTAACTCTCACAGCAACCGTATGAGAAAGGACTCTTATTTTTCACATTTTACAAGCATGGAGAGATTAAGTAACTTGTCCAAAGTCTCCCCACTAGTACAGAACTGGAATTTGAACCCAGATAGTCTAGCATCAAAGCCTAAGCTTTCCACATTGTACTTATACTGCCTCTAGGAAGTTGTGGTGCATAATGGGTGCAGAATGTTAAGGGTTGGGTGGTTCCAGGTGATGACTCACTACTGGAGACATCCGTAGGAGAAAGTGGCTAAAGCCCGGTGTGGATGAAGGTCACTGGAGGCAAGATCAAGGGTACATTATCCATGTGATTCCTGGTAGGAGAGAAGTCTGGGCTACCAGCATTCATGAGTGTAGGCTGGTGGTTAGAAGACCAGTGGATGACAAATGAAGAGGTGGAGATTGTGATACAATGAGATGGCCTGAGTCCGAAAGCTCCAGGGTTATTATATGTGAGTGGAGGAGGAATAGTTTGGAAATGCCATTGTTGGGGGAGGAAAAAGCGAATCCCTCCTCCCAGCCCTGCAGCCTGAGGGACTGGGAAGCTGTGTTCTTGGGTAAGAGTGAGGCTTCAAGCAGGCAGGCAGATGGAAGGAGGATTCTCCCCGTGAGGTGAAGATGTTTGAGGATTTATTTTCTATACTGTAGAGTTCCAGCGATCTGGGAGGGAGGAGGGGGTGGGCAGCCTGGATCAAAGCATAACAACACAGAGAAAGTTGGAGTGAGAGCAGGGCCGAGGATGGGAGATGGGAGGGGCCAACATTTTGGGTGATGCCAGACCTGGGTGGACTGTTTGCCTTCAAGGGTCCAAGTGAGCCCTGGTGTGAAGTTGCATGGGCCTCCAGCAGGCCAAGGCCCCAGGTTGTGATCACTATCCAAAGGGCCCAGGTTGGCCTTCCATCAGAGCCAGGCCAATGAACATGCTTTCCACAGACCATCAGCTTTCCTTTAGCCGTGGCAACAATTTGTGAATGGGCTTATTCTGAGTCATATTCTGTCCCTATACAAGAGGGAGTCTTCTTTTTTTTTAATTTTATTGAAGTATAGTTGAGTTACAATGTTGTATTAATTTCTTCCATACAGCAAAGTGACTCAGTTATATAGATAGATAGATAGATAGATAGATAGATATTCTTTTTCATATTCTTTTCCATTATGGTTTGTTGCAGGTTATTGAATATAGTTCCCTCTGCTATACAGTAGGACTTTATTGTTTATCCATCCTATATATAGTAGTTTGCCTCTGCTAATCCCAAACTCTCATTCCTTTCCTCCCTACCCCTCCTCTCACTTGGCAACCACAAGTCTGTTCACTATATCACCAAGAGGGATTCTTAAACTTTTCTGTGCCATAGAGCTCTATGACAGTCTGGTGAAGCTTACGGACCCCTTTTCAGAATAATATTTTTAAATGCAGAAAATAGGATGCCCAGGGTTACAAAGGCAACCAGTTTAATGTACGTAAGTTATCAGAATATGAAAAAACAAATTTGTGATATAGAAATACACATGCTCTATTGTTGACACATTACAGAATAAGAACTAGCTGCAAGTCTCATAACATTTATAATTTCAAAGTAATGATAAGCATCAGTAATTTATTGAGATATAAGGTGAGATGAAGGTGTCTGATTTCTACCAGTGACAGAATGTCCGGTGTTGCTAATACTGCTGGGGCTTGTTGACTGAATTCAGAATAGAGCAAAATGCTATGTTTCAGTTAGAAATTAGTGAAAATAAATATGTAATATTTTCCCACCCAAATCCACAGAGCCTCTGAATTCTACTCACATACCTTTGGCGGGCGGGAACCCCTGAGTAAGAACCCCCATAGAAGAAACATACACATAGGACGCAATTCTTGAAATGCAGACAGTTTAGGACTTCTGGCTTTTCCCATTCCACCATGTCTGCCTTAAAAAGTTGATAATTGTTGTACTCATGGGTGGACCTCATTCATAAAGGTTTGTGAACACAGTACACTTGTCAGAGCTTTAAATGGATTTGTACCCCTCGCTGTGTAGAGTCAGGTCTGGACCAGAGCCTGGGACAGACACATGTCATTGGAGTTCCCACTGAAGCCCCATCCTTACAAGCCCCTCCTTTGCTCTGTGCTCCAGGCCTCCTTGCAGAACGGGCGTTCTCAACCTTAGCACTGTTGACATTTCAGGATGGTTACTTCTCTGCTGGGGGGGCCTGTCCTGGGTGTTGTGAGATGTTTGGCAGCATCCCTGCCCTCCGTCCACTGATGGCTGTAGTATTATCTCCTAAGTCACGACAAGCAAAATGTCTGCAAACACTGTCAAATGTCCCCTGGCAGGTAAAATCCCCCCCACCCCATCTGAGAACAATTACTCTAGAATGTGGTTTCAGCTGTTAACCCAATAGTAGCAGCCACTGTCTGCTGTGGCCGTTGTCAGTTGCACAGGAGGACAGTCCTACCTCACATATCAAAACGGCATCCCGTCCCCTCAATGTCAGATTGACTTCTTACCAATAATACAGAGAAACGTTCACACATTGAGGGGAACTCTCATCCCAGTCATGGGAAGAGAACATTTTCCATTGTTCACAATATTTGCCACTAGAAACTGGGTAATACTTCCCCTCAAAATAATGTCTAAGTATACTCACCACTCTGCTAAATGTCTACAGATTGCTTTTGTGACACATATGCTTTCTGAGGGCACATTGCAAATCGGTGACCCATTATCACTGATTAGAAAAGAAAGTGAAAAATGTTAAACCATTCACAGAGAAACTTCACAATCTCTTCTCCTGGAAAGCTTTTTCAAAAGGATTAGAGACCTATTTGATGAAAGTGATTTGGCTGAGGTTCTGCCTGGAGCATGAGCTTGATGACATCTGGAATTCTGTTCCAACTGTGCAATTATGAAAGGAAAAAATGAACGAAGAAAATCACTGGGGCTTCACTGGGGGTGCAGTGGTTAAGAATCCGCCTGCCAATGCAGGGGACACGGGTTCGAGCCCTGGTCCGGGAAGATCCCATATCCCGCCGAGCAACTAAGCCCGTGTGCCACAACTCCTGAGCCTGCGCCCTAGGGCCTGCGTGACGCAACTACTGAAGCCTACGTGCTCTAGTGCCCACATGCCACAACTACTGAGCCTGCGTGCTGCAACTACTGAAGCCTGCACACCTAGAGCCTGTGCTCTGCAACAAGAGAAGCCACCGCAGTGAGAAGCCCACGCACCGCAACGAGGAGTAGCCCCTGCTCACCGCAACTAGAGCAAGCCCCGCAGGCAGCAACGAAGACCCAACGCAGCCAAAAATAAATAAGTTAATTTAAAAAAAATCATCATCATAACTTGCTCCCAAGTTAGCATCTCCCATTATAACATATAGATGCGTAAACAGTACTTTTATTTTAAAACAATACATAGCTGTTAATCGTCAAGTCGTTCCCATTTTATGTTTGTGGACTACCTTATAATACCCTTCACCTTTCATCTACTTACTACACAAAGAAATTTCAGTGGCTAAAGCAAGCCCAGAAAATTCTTTCTCACTCTAGGTTTTCTATTATTGTGCCCTGCAGGATAGGACTGTACCCCCTCCCACTTTGACTTCTTAGCTCGCTTTTGTATAGCGTTTTATAGTTTACAAAGACCTTCCGTATACGTCTTCATGCATGATGTAATCCCCAATTCTATCCGACCGGCATCAGGACTTTCATTTTAAACATAATGAAACATAGCACAGGGAGATCAGCTCGGTGCTTTGTGACCACCTACAGGGGTGGGATAGGGAGGGTGGGAGGGAGACGCAAGAGGGAGAAGATATGGGGATATATGTATATGTAGAGCTGATTCACTTTGTTATAAAGCAGAAACTAACACACCATTGTAAAGCAATTATACTCCAATAGATGTTAAAAAAAAATAATGAAACAGCCTCAAGAGTTAAAGTTTACCAGCTCAGGATCAAATGGTGTTGGATTGTCTCAATGGGGTCAGTCTTGAGGCATGTTGGACCAGTGGAGAAGGGTAAACGCCAATTTTGGGGCACCTTGATGGGTGAGGGCATCATTGTGCTGTTCGGTGGCATGTGGTTGACAGTGGTGGCAAAGATCCGTGGCAGAGAGGGCTGCATTCCCCATGGCTCCAACCGGCATGTGGGTGTGTGCGTGTCACCCCTCAGTGCAAGGACTGGGCTTCCCAGCGAAAATGATGGAGCCCTTGAAGAGGGAGTATTGTCTCACCTCATGCTCACAAGCTCTGTTCCTGTGACAGTCCTGCATCAGAGTCCCTGGCAGCCTTTGCACCTTGATTTTAGTGACCTTAAGAAGAGGTGGAGGCAGGTTGAGTATTTTTTCTAACGTGACAGGGCGCAAAAATAAAACTCAGAGTTGGGCAGGGGTCCTGTTTAGGCAAGATTCTCCTGTTGCACTTCTGAGTCATCTTTTAGTCTGATGGCCCCAGATGACCTGGATCTTCACTGTATCAGTCAGAGAAACAGAACCAAGAGGATAAATGTAGGAAAACAGAAAGACTTCTTATGAGGGATTGGCTCATACCATCTGCCGTCTGCAAGCTGGAGGTCCAGGAAAGACAGCGGTATGGTTCCATTCCCAACCCAAAGGCCAGAGAACCAGGGGTCCAGTGGTGTAAGTCTTGCCCTGAGTCTGAAGGCCTAAGAACCAGGAGTGCTGATATCTGGGGGCAGGAGAAGACAGATGTTCCAGCTCAAGCAGAGTGAGAATTCACCCTTCCTCCACCTTACTGTTCTATTCAGGCCCTCAAGGGCTTGGATGATGCCCACCCACACTGGGGAGGAGGATCTTCTTTACTCAGTCTACAAACTAAATGCTAATCTCTTCCAGAAACACCCGCAAAGTCACACCCGGAAATGTTTTACCAGATCTCTGGGCATCCCTTAGCCTGGTCAAGTTGACACATAAAATTAATCATCACACTCATCACCACTTGAGGTCAACCAGATGTCTGCAAAGCTGGTCTTGCCAACAGTCCTGTGTTAGAGACCTTTATGTCTCCTCACTTTGGATGTTGGGGGACTAGACATGTCTTCAGTGGAACAAGAGCCTTTTGTCACATCAGAACTTGCTACACAAAAAGGACTGACTTCCCAGTTGCTGCTCCAGGGATGGAATGGTGGTCAGAGGACAGAATTCCTACTCTACTCTGAAAATCTTTAAATACTTGTTTATTTACAAGATGGAAGTTGTTTGGGGGCAGTGACTATATCTTATTTATCTTTCTAATGCTCACAGCATTAAAGAAATATTCCCTGAGTTTACTTCCTACATTTTTTGTTTTTAGGGGTAAAATATATATAATCATAATGTTTTCATGATGAGTTGACCCTTGATGAAGTGTCCTCTGTTATCTCGAGTAATAGACTCCATGTGCTGAAGTCTACTTCGCCTGATATCAGTGTAGCCACACCAGCTTTCTTGTGCTGCATGTTTCCGTGATATATCTGTGTCTGTGTATTTAAAGTCCATTTCTTATAAATAGCATGTAGTGGGTCTTGCTTTTCTATCCAGTTAGATCATCTCTGTCCTTTTAATTAGTGTCTAGTCCATCCATATTTAATGGTTGAGTTTAAGTGTACCATCTTGCTATTTATCATTTTCTATGTCTTACCTGTTATTTGATCTTTGTTTCCACCTTAATAGAAAAACAGAATGCACAGCAAAGAAAGTAGGCCCTCTCTGTATGACCATTCACATCACAGTCTTGAAAAGAGTGCTGCTGGATCACAATTCCAATGCATCGCGAATGAGGCATCCTGGAGCCCGGGCATCATGTCTGTCCTGCCGTCCTTTCGTTGGACCTCATAGCTAAGGCTACTGTTGCCTGCCATCCTTTTCCATTTAGCCACAGTTCTTCGTGTATATGAGAAATACATTAATGGCTTTAAGTACATGGCTTTGGTACCCCATCCAGTGGATCTTAGGGTTATGTCCGTTTCTTAGGCTCAGAATTTGATGATCACTACCTGTTACACACAGCCCGGTGTATGGAGTAGAGACCAGCCTATTACCACTAATTTCCGGCTGTCTTCACACTCCACCTGTGTTCCCCAGTCCATAGCAAGGATTGATATTGATTGTTGTTTTGGTTTCTACTACTGACTGTCCACCTGTTTCCACCCTACCCGGTGTCATAGACCCCACCCAGGACTGCACTCTGCACCCCACACTGTCCAGCACTCCAGATGTATCACTGGGTGCCCAGCTGTCCTTCTCTACTCCTGCCCAACCTCTCTCTTGGGCACAGCACCTCAAATACCCCACTGCATCTGCAGATTCTCCTTCTACAGCCCGGTAAGGCCTCCTCAGGCCTATCCCACCTTAGTGAGCTGGCTGTATGGGAGTTCCAACTCTACCCCTCCCTGCTCCTTCTTGCCTCATACATAAGGTTTGGGCTTTAACAGCCCTGATCAGACCATCCCTGAAGCACAGTGCTCAGCTCTGGACACCACATTAGGTAGAATGAATGGATGGATGGATGGATGGATGGATCGATTGGAGGCTTTCTTGAGATGTAGAGTTTAGACCATGAGGGAGTCTTGAAAAATGTAATGTGAGAAATGGTCCAGGGAGCTGGCGATATTTACCCTGGGATGGAGAGAACTTAAAGAAGGCATGATTCTGTGTAGTACAAACCTTTGGCATGCTACCTTGGAGAAGAGGAAACGGCTTTATTCTGCGTGACTCCAGAAGCAAGAATTGAAACCATTTATGTTATATTTTGCTATAAGGTACGTAAGTATGTTTACCTTTGGGATAGGTAGTTGTGCTAGAAAAAAAAAGTGAGCTGGATGCCAGGTGTGGTCAGAGTGCCTTTCCCCAGTGGCCACTTGTCAGAAGCGTTTGCCTTCACTGGGTAAGAGGTTGCCTGCAGGACCTCGAAACATGTGATTCCGCGGGTCTGAATTTTGAAATTATTCTTGATTAATAGTGGGCCACCAGGGATTTTAAGGAGGGGAAAGGTGATCTGGGTGACTTTCTGACTAGGATCAGTAACCTACTGAATATGAGCCAGGGAGGCAAAGAGGACACCCTAGTTTGGTGACCTCAATAGCACTCCCATTGGCGGGATTTCTCAGCACCTCGAGGCATCCCTTCAGGCCTTGCTGCTTATCCCCCTCTCTGGAATCCCCTTCCCACCTACCTGCTTCCTGATGGAGACCCACTGGTCTGACCGAGGTCTGTTGCTCCCCAGTTGGGCTCTCCTGGGACCCTGTGTTTCATTCGGACCATCTCTGCCTCCCAAATCTGCCTTCCACCCGGAAAGTTATGGGTGGTGCCCTCTCCTTCAGCACACAGAAGCTTCTAGAACTTCAGGCTTACTGCATCCCCTCCACCTGCGCTCAGTGATCCCCGGGGGCTGCTCGCCACGTCACATCCGGCTCCCACCTTGGGGGACTGCCAGTCTCCCTTGAAAATCTCTAGCTCCTCTTTGTCTGTTCTCTCCCACTGTTCTCCCTGGTGCCTCACACTCCGGAGACCCACACTGACAGTGTATTCTGGGGAGTCTCACATTCACACATGTGTACATACAGAACGTGATGGAGAAGCAGGAGCTATAGCCTGGATCCCCACAATGACACTCAGAGAAAGTCAGGGCACTTAGAGATCCACAGAGAGGCACAGTGGGTTAAGAGCAGGAAAACGGGTCTTACCCCAGGTCCCTGTGGAGATCGCACCTGGCCGTTCCACTTAGCCTGTTCTCAGAACCATCAGGGTTTAGATATTCTTAGGCTGAGTGAAACGTGACAGGTGGGCTGCCATGGCAACACAGTTATAAGTTCCCTTTTGGCAATGAATTTTAAGTTCAGAAGGCATGCTAGGATTTCTACTTCAACCCACAAGTGTAGGATTTCCTGAAACGGGTCAGAAGGACCTAACGAGCTCGTTCGTGCTCGAAAGTCTGCAGCCTAATGCAATGATTTTTGTGTCTTAAGCCACACCGTATAGGAAGGTGGTTTCAAGACAGAATCGGAAATAGGGAATGTTAAGCTCTTTGCTTCACAGCTTTCCGGGAGACTGGGAAGGGCTCTAAAAACTCAGAGCTTCACCTGGAAATTTGCATAGCCTAAGCTAATCATGCCAGATGCTTCAAGCAGAAATTGAGGGGATGATAATTCTGTAGCATCTGAAACCAGTCTCCTTCAAGGTACAGAACTGAGCTCATAGATGAATCTCAGACCAGACCTAGTGTGTCATCAATCTGTCAAAGGGAGGGAATTCCACTTTCCCTTGGTTTCACTGCAAAGTGCAGCTGTTCCATGGGGGTGTGTGCACTGCTGAGTTCAGGCTCCTTATAAACATTTGCAAAGATCCACATGGCAGCGGAGGTTGTGTCCACAGGCTGTATGCTTAGAGAAGTGTTATCAACTTGTAAAGCTTAATAGACTAATGTTTACTGAGTACCCGGAAAGTTCCAGGCATGGAGCCGGGGGTGCTGAGTGATGGAGACCAGGAGGCAGACACAGGTGTTGCCTCCAAAGGTTCATCATCAAGCACAGAGGTGAAGACAAGTATCTACATGACCATGATGTATCCCTGGGGTGAACCTATCTATGTACCTTATGATAAGATATCACATAATGGGTTTTAGTTCTTGCCTCCACAAGATAAATGCCAAAAGGGGGGTTCCAAGCACCATGGGAGGGCCAAAGGGCGTGGATTACATGCAGTCGAGGGACCCAGGAAAGGCTTTGTGAAGGTGGCATCAGAGGCTGGCCTTGGAAAGGGTGCCTTTTAAGTGGGTGGGGGTAGCGAGACATGCCAGGTGGAGAACGCATCGGTAATAAAGACTCTACAAGTGATGGTTGGGGTATGTTTGGGAAACAGCAAGACTAGTTCAGGGTGCCTGTAATTTAGTGCTTGTGAAAAGACTAATGATGTCAAATCGGGAAGCCAAGTAAGGACCACCTCCTGGTGGGCTCTGGTTGCCTTTGCAGGTTTCTGAGCAGAGAAGTGATGTAATGCAAGTGCCCTGGCATGTATTTCCCAAGCAGGGGATTGCAGGGGAACAATCAGATTACTTTCTCTTCTAGGAGATTAAGGTTACAGACAGGCCCAGGAGATGTCTGTAGAAGCCCATTCCAATCTGGTTTTGTCTACTTGGTTTCTTTCCTGTGTTTAAGGCTTTCACAGCCTCCAGATGGTCTCTTTCCCCCCAGTGACTTTTAGAAATAAGTAATTCATTCTTCAAATCTATCAAGGGATTGTCTTTCTTATCTCTCTCACAGAGGGGGAAGGGAAGGAAAGGATGTCCTATGTTTGTATATCGAACATTTGGCAAGCATCAGAGCAAGGGTATGTTTTCCAAGCCCAGAAGGCTCTGGGCTCCCTTTCCAGGCTGTAAATTGGCATTTGGGGAATTGTCTCTTTCTGTACATTCCCTCCTATGAGATGTGACATCTAAGTGGGCATTTTTTCTGCCAGACTCAGCCAAGGGAAGAGGTTAGAAACAGAAGCTCCTTCGGATTCAGACAGCAGGGAGCCTACCACGTGCTGGGGTAACATCAACTTTCCGGGTTCCCACCAAAGGCAGAGAGTGCGGAGTGGGTGGACAGGGGTGTTGTGGGAAGAGGGGAGTGAGAATTGAGAAGGAGAGTGATGGAGAGAGCGAGGGAGCTGGAGTAAGAATCAGTAGGAGGGAGACAGTATCATCTTATAGAAGGAGCATGTCAGTTAGCAGCTAACAGAGCTTTCCAGATCCTGGGCCCTTGAGAAGACTCTTGTTTAGTCCTCACATCCATTGTAGCAGTTAGATACAGGGGCTCCATTTTGTAGAGGGGTGTTTTGTCTCCTTGAGGTTCGGCCACCTGCCCAGGATCATCTAGCTGCCCAAGGAGGTGCCAGGTTGTAACCCGGGTTCCAAAGCGTCTCCTGACACGGAGAAGCCTGGAGGGAGGAGCGGGTGGCTGCAGGGCTGTCCAAGGGGGAGGCCCGGGAGTCGGCTCAGGGGGCAGATCCTGAGGCTTCTGGGCAGGGAGGTCCAGCCCGGCTCTGGAAGGAGGCCCCGGAGGCCATCAGAGCGGGGCTTCTTGGGAGCCTGTGCCGTGTGGGCTGGTCGCGGTGCGGGCTTTATTCCCCAGAATGGTACCGCTGCAGAAAGCAAAGGACCATGTGGAGAAGTGGAGGCCAGTTTGTAAGGGCAGAAGCAGAGCAGATGGCAGGGGAAGGTAGGGGGAGTGGAAACGCTTAGGGAGCTCAGAGGTGAGGCCTGGAGATGGATGGCAGGGGGGACTGCACAGCCGTGGGAATGCACTTGATGCCACGGAGCCGTGCATGTAAACATGGATGCATTAATGGTGTTCTGTGTATGTTACCACAATAAAAAAAAATTATTTGAAAAAAAGAGGGACTTCCCTGGTGGCGCAGTGGTTAAGAATCCGCCTGCCAATTCAGGGGACACGGGTTCTAGCCCTGGTCCGGGAAGATCCCACATGCCGCGGAGCAACTAAGCCAGCACACCACAACTACTGAGCCCACGTGCCACAACTGCTGAAGCCCGCATGCCTGGAGCCCGTGCTCCGCAACAAGAGATGCCACCGCAATGAGAAGGCTGCACACCGCAACGAATAGTAGCCCCCGCTCGCCGCAACTAGAGAAAGCCTGCGCACAGCAACGAAGACCCAACACAGCCAAAAATATAATATAGATAGATAGATAGATAGATAGGTAAATAAAAAAATAAAAAGAGAAAAGAGAATAAGGCCTGGCTTTTCCCCTGGTCAGTCAAGTCTATCAGTGGGCGGGGCTTCCTGGCTTGCAGCTCAGGGAGGGGTGAGTGGGGAGCTGGCTGCCCACTCTGGGCCTCTGGGCCGACCTCACAGCAGACGCACACGCCCAGCCTTGGGGACAGGATTCCAGCACTGACGCGGCTCTGGCCACAGGATGTAGAAAGTTTATGAGTCAGAAGGTCACCTTCTCAGGGACTAGAGTGGAATTTGATGTTCATTAACTGTGAGTTTTTTTTTTTTTTTTTAAACATCTTTATTGAAGTATAATTGCCTTACAATGGTGTGTTAGCTTCTGCTTTATAACAAAGTGAATCAGTTATACATATACAATATGTTCCCATTTCTCTTCCCTCTTGCATCTCCCTCCCGTCCACCCTCCCCATCCCACCCCTCTAGGTGGTCACAAAGCACCGAGCTGATCTCCCTGTGCTATGCGGCTGCTTCCCACTAGTTATCTATTTTACATTTGGTAGTGTATATATGTCCATGACACTCTCTTACCCTGTCACATCTCACCCCACCCCCTCCCCATATCCTCAAGTCCATTCTCTAGTAGCTCTGTGTCTTTATTCCCGTCTTGCCACTAGGTTCTTCATGGCCTTTTTTTTTTTTTTTTTTCCTTAGATTCCGTATATATGTGTTAGCATACTGTATTTGTTTTTCTCTTTCTGACTTACTTCACTCTGTATGACAGACTCTAACTCCATCCACCTCATTACAAATACCTCCATTTCATTTCTTTTTATGGCTGAGTAATATTCCATTGTATATATGTGCCACATCTTCTTTATCCATTCATCTGTCAATGGACACTTAGGTTGCTTCCATGTCCTGGCTATTGCAAATAGAGCTGCAATGAACATTTTGGTACATGACTCTTTTTGACCTATGGTTTTCTCAAGGTATATGCCCAGTAGTGGGATTGCTGGGTCGTATGGTAGTTCTATTTGTAGTTTTTTAAGGAACCTCCATACTGTTCTCCATAGTGGCTGTATCAATTTACATTCCCACCAACAGTGCAAGAGTGTTCCCTTTCCTCCACACCCTCTCCAGCATTTATTGTTTCTAGATTTTTTGATGATGGCCATTCTGACCGGTGTGAGATGATATCTCATTGTAGTTTTGATTTGCATTTCTCTAATGATTAATGATGTTGAGCATTCTTTCATGTGTCTGTAGGCCATCTGTATATCTTCTTTGGAGAAATGTCTATTTAGGTCTTCTGCCCATTTTGGGGTTGGGTTGTTCATTTTTTTATTATTGAGCTGCATGAGCTGCTTGTAAATCTTGGAGATTAATCCTTTGTCAGTTGCTTCATTTGCAAATATTTTCTCCCATTCTGATGGTTGTCTTTTGGTCTTGTTTATGGTTTCCTTTGCTGTGCAAAAGCTTTTAAGTTTCATTAGGTCCCATTTGTTTATTTGTGTTCTTATTTCCATTTCTCTAGGAGGTAGGTCAAAAAGGATCTTGCTGTGATTTATGTCATAGAGTGTTCTGCCTATGTTTTCCTCTAAGAGTTTGATGGTGGCTGGCCTTACACTTAGGTCTTTAATCCATTTTGAGTTTATTTTTGTGCATGGTGTCAGGGAGTGTTCTAATTTCATACTTTTACATGTACCTGTCCAATTTTCCCAGCACCACTTATTGAAGAGGCTGTCTTTTCTCCACTGTATATGCTTGCCTCCTTTATCAAAGATAAGGTGACCATATGTGTGTGGGTTTATCTCTGGGCTTTCTATCCTGTTCCATTGATCTATATTTCTGTTTTTGTGCCAGTACCAAACTGTCTTGATTACTGAAGCTTTGTAATATAGTCTGAAGTCAGGGAGCCTGATTCCCCCAGCTCCATTTTTTGTTCTCAAGATTGCTTTGGCTATTCGGGGTCTTTTGTGTTTCCATACAAATTGTGAAATTTTTTGTTCTAGTTCTGTGAAAAATGCCAGTGGTAGTTTGATAGGGATTGCATTGAATCCGTAGATTGCTTTGGGTAGTAGAGTCATTTTCACAGTGTTGATTCTTCCAATCCAAGAACATGGTATATCTCTCCATCTATTTGTATCATCTTTAATTTCTTTCATCAGTGTCTTATAATTTTCTGCATACAGATCTTTTGTCTCCTTAGGTAGGTTTATTCCTAGATATTTTATTCTTTTTGTTGCAATGGTAAACGGGAGTGTTTTCTTAATTTCACTTTCAGATTTTTCGTCATTAGTGTATAGAAATGCAAGAGATTTCTGTGCATTAATTTTGTATCCTGCTACTTTACCAAATTCATTGATTAGCTCTAGGAGTTTTCTGGTAGCATCCTTAGGATTCTCTATGTATAGTATCATGTCATCTGCAAATAGTGACAGCTTTACTTCTTCTTTTCCGATTTGGATTCCTTTTATTTCTTTGTCTTCTCTGATTGCTGTGGCTAACACTTCCAAAACTATGTTGAATAATAGTGGTGAGAGTGGGCAACCTTGTCTTGTTCCTGATCTTAGAGGAAATGGTTTCAGTTTTTCACCATTGAGAATGATGTTGGCTGTGGATTTGTCATATATGGCCTTTATTATGTTGAGGAAAGTTCCCTCTATGCCTACTTTCTGCAGGGCTTTTATCATAAATGGGTGTTGAATTTTGTCGAAAGCTTTCTCTGCATCTATTGAGATGATCATATGGTTTTTCTCCTTCAATTTGTTAATATGGTGTATCACATTGATTGATTTGCGTATATTGAAGAATCCTTGCATTCCTGGGATAAACCCCACTTGATCATGGTGTATGATCCTTTTAATGTGCTGTTGGATTCTGTTTGCTAGTATTTTGTTGAGGATTTTTGCATCTATGTTCATCAGTGATATTGGCCTGTAGTTTTCTTTCTTTGTGACATCTTTGTCTGGTTTTGGTATCAGGGTGATGGTGGCCTCGTAGAATGAGTTTGGGAGTGTTCCTCCCTCTGCAATATTTTGGAAGAGTTTGAGAAGGATAGGTGTTAGCTCTTCTCTAAATGTTTGATAGAATTCACCTGTGAAGCCATCTGGTCCTGGGCTTTTGTGTGTTGGAAGGTTTTTAATCACAGTTTCAATTTCAGTGCTTGTGATTGGTCTGTTCATATTTTCTATTTCTTCCTGGTTCAGTCTCGGCAGTTTGTGCATTTCTAAGAATCTGTCCATTTCTTCCAGGTTGTCCATTTTATTGGCATAGAGTTGCTTGTAGTAATCTCTCATGATCTTTTGTATTTCTGCAGTGTCAGTGGTTACTTCTCCTTTTTCATTTCTAATTCTATTGATTTGAGTCTTCTCCCTTTTTCTCTTGATGAGTCTGGCTAATGGTTTATGAATTTTGTTTATCTTCTCAAAGAACCAGCTTTTAGTTTCATTGATTTTTGCTATTGTTTCCTTCATTTCTTTTTCATTTATTTCTGACCTGATCTTTATAATTTCTTTCCTTCTGCTAGCTTTGGGGTTTTTTTATTCTTCTTTCTCTAATTGCTTCAGGTGCAAGGTTAGGTTGTTTATTCGAGATGTTTCCTGTTTCTTGAGGTAGGCTTGTATTGCTATAAACTTCCCTCTTAGCACTGCTTTTGCTGCCTCCCATAGGTTTTGGGTTGTCGTGTCTCCATTGTCATTTGTTTCTAGGTATTTTTTGATTTCCCCTTTGATTTCTTCAGTGATCACTTCGTTATTAAGTAGTGTATTGTGTAGCCTCCATGTGTTTGTATTTTTTACAGATCTTTTCCTGTAATTGATATCTAGTCTCATAGTGTTGTGGTCGGAAAAGATACTTGATACGATTTCAATTTTCTTAAATTTACCAAGGCTTGATTTGTGACCCAAGATATGATCTATCCTGGAGAATGTTCCATGAGCACTTGAGAAAAATGTGTATTCTGTTGTTTTTGGGTGGAATGTCCTATAAATATCAATTAAGTCCATCTTGTTTAATGTATCATTTAAAGCTTGTGTTTCCTTATTTATTGTCATTTTGGATGATCTGTCCATTGGTGAAAGTGGGGTGTTAAAGTCCCCTACTATGATTGTGTTGCTGTCGATTTCCCCTTTTATGGCTGTTAGTATTTGCCTTATGTATTGAGGTGCTCTTATGTTGGGTGCATAAATATTTACAATTGTTATACCTTCCTCTTGGATCGATCCCTTGATCATTATATAGTGTCCTTCTTTGTCTCTTGTAATAGTCTTTATTTTAAAGTCTATTTTGTCTGATATGAGAATTGCTACTCCAGCTTTCTTTTGATTTCCATTTGCATGGAATATCTTTTTCCATCCCCTCACTTTCAGTCTGTATGTGTCTCTAGGTCTGAAGTGGGTCTCTTGTAGACAGCATATATATGGGTCTTGTTTTTGTATCCATTCAGCCAGCCTGTGTCTTTTGGTGGGAGCATTTAATCCATTTACATTCAAGGTAATTATCGATATGTATGTTCCTATTCCCATTTTCTTAAATGTTTTGGGTTTGTTATTGTAGGTGTTTTCCTTCTCTTGTGTTTCTTGCCTAGAGAAGTTCCTTTAGCATTTGTTGTAAAGCTGGTTTGGTGGTGCTGAACTCTCTCAGCTTTTGCTTGTCTGTAAAGGTTTTAATTTCTCCATCACATCTGAATGAGATCCTTGCTGGGTAGAGTAATCTTGGTTGTAGGTTTTTCTCCTTCATCACTTTAAGTATATCCTGCCACTCCCTTCTGGCTTGCAGAGTTTCTGCTGAAAGATCAGATGTTAACCTTATGGGGATTCCCTTGTGTGTTATTTGTTGTTTTTCCCTTGCTGCCTTTAATATGTTTTCCTTATATTTAATTTTTGACAGTTTGATTAATATGTGTCTTGGCATGTTTCTCCTTGGGTTTATCCTGTATGGGACTCTCTGTGCTTCCAGGACTTGATTAACTATTTCCTTTCCCATATTAGGGAAGTTTTCAACTATAATCTCTTCAAATATTTTCTCAGTCCCTTTCTTTTTCTCTTCTTCTTCTGGGAC
Organism: Balaenoptera ricei; assembly: GCF_028023285.1. NCBI lineage: Eukaryota > Metazoa > Chordata > Mammalia > Artiodactyla > Balaenopteridae > Balaenoptera > Balaenoptera ricei. The sequence goes on from NC_082640.1 coordinate 19,701,302, forward strand.
CCCTATAATTCGAATGTTGGTGCGTTTAATGTTGTCCCAGAGGTCTCTGAGACTGTCCTCAGTTCTTTTCATTCTTTTTTCTTTATCCTGCTCTGCAGTAGTTATTTCTACCATTTTATCTTCCAGGTCACTTATCCTTTCTTCTGCCTCAGTTATTCTGCTATTGATCCCATCTAGAGTATTTTTAATTTCATTTATTGTGTTTTTCATCATTGCTTGGTTCCTCTTTAGTTCTTCTACGTCCTTGTTAAATGTTTCTTGCATTTTGTCTATTCTATTTCCAAGATTTTGGATCATCCTTACTATCATTATTCTGAATTGTTTTTCAGGTAGACTACCTATTTCCTCTTCATTTGTTAAGTCTGGTGTGTTTTGACCCTGCTCCTTCATCTGCTGTGTGTTTTTCTGTCGTCTCATTTTGCTTATCTTACTGTGTTTGGGGTCTCCTTTTCACAGGTTGCAGGTTCGTAGTTCCCGTTGTTTTTGGTATCTGTCCCCAGTGGCTAAGTTTGGTTCAGTGGGTTGTGTAGGCTTCCTGGTGGAGGGAACTAGTGCCTGAGTTCTGGTGGATGAGGCTGGATCTTGTCTTTCTGGTGGGCACGTCCACGTCTGGTGGTGTATTTTGGGGTGTCTATGACCTTATTATGATTTTAGGCAGCCTCTCTGCTAATGGATGGGGCTGTGTTCCTGTCTTGCTAGTTGTTTGGCATAGGTGTTCAGCACTGTAGCTTGCTGGTCATTGAGTGATGCTGGGTCTTGATGTTGAGATGGAGATCTCTGAGAGATTTTTGCCATTTGGTATTACGTGGAGCTGGGAGGTCTCTTGTGGACCAGTGTCCTGAAGTTGGCTCTCCCACCTCAGAGGTACGGCCCTGATGCCTGGCTGGAGCACCAAGAGCCTTTCGTCCACTTTTGGGAGGTCTGACGTTTTCTGCCAGCGTTCAGTGGGTGTTCTGTAGGAGCAGTTCCAAGTGTAGATGTATTTCTACTGTATCTGTGGGAAGGAAGGTGATCTCCTCATCTTACTCTTCCGCCATCTTCTCTCCTCCCCAACTGTGAGTTTTTAAAAGCTGAGCTGATGTCCTTCTTCACTAAAGTTGCCTCCTTAATTCATTTTAGATTGAGTATCCAGACTGCTCGCAAGTGGGGTTACGGATGTGGATGAGGAGGCGGGCAGCTGGAACGCTTGTTTTCAGTTTTCTTTTTTGTTAACTGAAACCACTGTGTCACAGGCAAATATTGTCATGTTTCATTTGCCCCTGGTTTTTTGGGGGGCGGGGGGGGCAGGCGGAGGAGTGGGGAGTAGTTGGAAGGTGGTGGTTCTGGGAGGGGAATGGCCTTGTGCGCACTGCCGAGGGCCAGGGAGGAAAGCCAGGCCCCTGGAAACCTCCACTTGAGCTATTGGTTTGCAGATGAAATCTCCTTATTTGAAGACCTCTGTCAGAGAGCTTAAGAGCAAAGGGCACTCAGCCTTTGAAGAGAGATGGTCTGATTCCAAGTTCAAGTCCCATCATGTACCATGGGGCTGTAGGCAAGTTGCTTCCGCTGTCTGAGCTTCGTGTTTCTAATCTCTAAAATGCGACAAATAGTGCAACCTACCTTGTGGGTCAAATGTCAGAATTTAATATGAGAGTGTGTCCAAAACAGGTAGTACGGTGCCTGGCACATGGATGCCTTGATAAATGGTAGTTATTATTCTTTCTCCAACGCCAGAATCTAGGGATGATAAAGTCCCAAGTGTGGGGATCTTGGTGCATCAGGTAAATAACAGCCCCCTTCCACAGCCGTGACCTGGTTCCGATGGGTCGTGTGTGATGGCCTCAGCCGGTTACATGCTTAGCACCTGCTCCTTTATGACTGTGGTTGGGAAGTGTCACCCGTGACTCGGCTGCTAGTCTAATCCTCATCAAGCTCCCCCCACCCTTGCCCGAGAGTGGCTTTTCTTACCTAAAATGGCAACTGCAGAGTCTTTTGTGATTCCTGCGGGGTGAGGATCCCTGGGGGCCGATGCCCTGGGTGCTCCGTGGGGCTAAGTCGTGCCGAGCACCTACGGAAGGAACCTCATGGCACCAAGGCATGTGCAAGAGAAATGCACCTAAGAGCTGATCATCCCTTCCAAGAGTATGACTTTAAAAACACGTACTCGTTTCTAATTTCACAAGTGAAACACGCACGCATATGGTATTTGTATAAAAATGTATGCGCTACAGATAAAAGCACAGCTTCCTTTACAACTCTGAGTCCCAGGCCCCTCCCCGGAGGCAACCTTGTTAACAGTCAAGATCCTTCCAGACCTCAGACCAGGGTTTTACATGCACACATGTGGACCCTAAAAAATAGTTTGGTGGGCTTTTTTTGTTTTCATAAGTGGTATAATACTATATGAATGGGTCTACAACTGGGGGGAGGTTCCCACTTGATAATACATGTCGGAGATTTTTTCCCTTTTCATCCCTTTAATTTCGCATAGTATTTCATTGGGTGGACAGGCTGTAGTTTATTTAGCCCTTCCCTTACTGACGGGCATGAAAGTTGTTGCTACTTTTTCAATTTTAATAATTCTGCTGTGACCGTCCTTCTTTATCCCCATTAGGAACATCTGTGTGTATTTTTCTAGATGGGTAATGAGAAGAGGGGAACATACAACTTTTATAGGTTAAATCCAGAACAAAACATAAACTTTCATAGCTTTATTCCCTGAGTAAGAATAAGACAGATGAATCAAGGGTGTATTTAAGAAAAAATAATGGGCAGGGAGACAGATCAGAAAAGCATATACTTTGAAGCAGTTTTTAAAGGTAGGTAATAAATACAAGTCTGTAGTTTTTGATACACTCAAAATATGTATAGAGCTGTATGGGTTCATACTGTATTTTAAGATCCTTATAGAATCCATCTGATTTTAAAAGTTTAGCCAAGGACTTTTTGAAAAAGAAGAGGAATATCCTATCACATGATATACTATAAAAGCCCCATGAGACTGGTGTACCTACCCACAGCTAAACAGGTCGAAGTAGGTCCAATCAGACCTTAGTATAAGTTAGAATCCTGAGGAAGGAGGTAATATAATCTGTGGGAAAGGGAGGAGTATTTATTTATTTTGGATTTTATTTTATTTTTTATACAGTAGGTTCTTATCAGTTATCTATTTTATACATATTAGTGTATATATGTCAATCCCAGTCTCCCAATTCATCACACCCCCCACCTCCCAGCTTAAGGGAGGAGTATTTAATAAAATGTGGGAGAATAATTGATTTGCTTTTTGGAAAAAAATGTATTTATATACTCCCATCATACCATATACCCAAATAGATTCTAGGTAAATCAAAGAAAGAAATATGAAAAATTAAACCTTAAATCAGTATAATACTCTTAGAAAACAATTTGGCAACATAGAGCACAATTCTTAGAAATGTCCATTACTTCCAGTCTAATAACCTAAGAATTTCACTTTCAAGTGTCAGCCCTAAAGAAATAATCCTGATAAAGAAAAATGTGGCATGTTATTTTCTTGAACATTATTTAAAATAGTACAATGTTTAGAAACAGCCTGTGTGCCCAAAGGAATATATCTAAATAAATTAAAGAGTAATCTTATAATGAAATAGATTCAACCATCAGTATAACGAAATTCTCAGATTGTAAGGTCTTTATGAAATGAAAGCTTGAGAAAGCCAAATTCAAAATTGAAAATACAGTGTAGTTTATAACCAGGTTAAAAAAAAAATGATGCTAGTAAAAGAAGTCGTTTTTGAGTGGTGACTTTGTTTTTTCTGTTTTGAAGTAGTTTCCAGTTTTTTAAATAATTAGCATGTAATAGCTTTATAATTCGTTATTTCAGTCAAAACTCTTTTGAGCACTTACTGTATGCCAGGCACTGTATTAGGGTAATAACTGCACTAGGGTCATAGCAGTAAAAATGAGAGACAGAGTCCCTGTTTTATAGTGTAATGGAAGAAAGAGATAATTAATCATTATTTAGTCAACTGATCATGCTTTTAGGGGCACGAGCAGGTTGCTGAGGTAGTCATTAGGGGAGGTTACTTACAAGGTGGTAAGGAAAGACATCTGAGGCGGTGACACAGGAACCAGAAGGATGACAATGAGCCTGATGTGCAGAGTCATAGAACAGCATTTCAGGAAGATGGAACAGCAAATTGTTAAAGAGGTGGCTAGGAATAACTCTGGTTGTTTGTATAATGGGACAATAATTAAGGCATATTTAAATTTTCTTCTCCGAGCTAATATTCCTTTTTCATTTGTCATAGAATCTGGCCATAACCATGCAGTGGGTAGGATTCTGTAACCTAATGCCTTTCACATGTAAAATTTGCCCTGACCATGTTATTGAAGCTTTCAAGTTTGCAGGGACTTGTGCCAGATACCAAGGCAGGAAGGACGGCCCTTGAAAGTTGGCAGAAACACATCACTGTGCTTGAGTATCTGTTTGTCATCTGTTTGTGGGTTTAAGGATTTTCCAATAATATTTTTACCTATTAAAATATTAGCTGAGAACTGATTCTGGGACATGAGGTTATGGACCGAGCCTGTATGTAATTATAATGGTCAACATTTAGTGGATGGACAGCTTCCCAAATACCGCCATGCACAGTCTCACCATTATCTGTATCTCCACTTTCTGAAAGAAGAAAAAATAGCTGCGTAGCCTGAGCTAAGTTTGAAGCTAGCTCTCACTGAATCCCACCCCCAGCTCTTTCTCCTCTAAGGAGAGGTGGCTCCGAGGCTACCTGTCTTGATTCAGTAGCAGGAAGTCCTGTATCTGGGTTTGATAAACTCTCCCAAGCAAACAGACTTTGGACTGAGTCAGACCCTGGATGTGGCCGTGGACCAGTCATCAGTCTCTGGGAAGTAAATAAGAGCATGCTCACAGCTTATAAATCTTTGTTGCATTTCCCAGTTGGGCTGGGCTGGTGGCGGGAACCCTTTGGGTTTTTCAGCCAGTACTGATGATGCCAGGAAAATACACCACACATCAGGAGGAAAAGTAGAGCCTGGTCCTTAGCTGCCCTTTTCAGAAGGGCTGGAGACAATACTGAATGTTTGAAACCTGTGAGTGTGAAAGGCCCCAGGGAAATGAGCCTCGGACCCAGATGGGTCAGGCCAGTGATGCCTTTGGAGAGAGAGCAGGGGCAGAGCGGGCTGGCTTGCCTCTGGGGCAGTTTCTGCTCTAGGCTTCCCCTCCCTGGTGGGCCCCCCGTGGTCCATGGTTCAGCCTTCCTACTCTCAGCAGCCTTACCCGGACGCCCTGAGATCAGAGGGGCTGCCTTTAGGTCACCTTGGACCGAGTTCAGAGGTCCACAGGGCGAGGGGGAAGCTTCACCTTGGCCTGCTGTTCCCTTGGGCAACAGCAGTGACCCGAGGCCTGGAGCTTAAGGAGCCAGTCGGTGGCTCCGTGAGCCCCACTCAGCAGTGGTCCACACACCCAGGGCTGGGGCAGGAATGAACTTGGCCCCCATCGCCAGTAGTCGCACATCTGTCAACCGCTGGGTTTGGAGGTGCCCACACCATCAGGCCCTTTCATTCTTCCTCTCCCATAGCCCGAGATGCCATGAAAGCTAAGCATGCACATCAGAAGGCCAGTGGTCAGATCTTTAAATAAAATCCTGAGATCCCAGTGACCGTGAATAGCACCCATGCCTCCCAAGGGAATTCCTGCATTGGCAAGTCTACTGTGGGTCTGTTTTCCTCCCACTGTTTTCATGGGAGAGAATCCCAGCCCCGGCCAGAACTGGACAACTAGGGACTAAAATGCCCAAGGAGGCTTTGACCAAACATTCAAAGGCATCGGAAGATGTCTTTGAGGCTATAACTGAGGTTCAGGGAGGACCATAACTCGCCAAAGCCACCAACTCATCAATGGCAGGATTGGGACTAGATGGAGGTGCCCATCCTTCTACTGTGATGCCAATTGTCTGGAATGAATTTCTGGGAACCTAAAAAAAATCACACCCTCCTTTCCACTTTACCGGGGAGTCTTTTCTCCCTTGCACCATGGAAAGTGCTCGGAACTGAATAAGAGCTGCTAGCAGCCTTCTCACGCAAGGATCTGTGGTTTCAGTTTTACCTCCCTTGGTAGGTCTAGAAAAGCCCTGGGGGTTGGAATCAGTCTTCCATGACCTAGTGCTTCCCAGTCCTCCTTCCATCATGGACAGTGGAGAATGATGTTTGCAAAACTCCCTGGGGAGATACAGATTTCCCCCGCGAGAAGCTTAGAACCTAGATCGAAGTGTCACAGAATGGAACAAGTTCAGTTCCCATCAGCAAGGTCCACATGCATACAATTGAGTGATTAATATTCTTTCTCTCTTTATAGAGATATATGTCTATATCTCTATATAGATATATATATAGAGAGAGTGTGTGTAGTGGGATGCAATGAGGACATTTATTCATTTATGTATGAGTGGTAATTAAAATATCATTAATTATCTTCAAAATTTATTTTAAAAGTTACTCAACTCCTAGACCCATGATGCCTTTTCCAACCATAACAGTAAAGGATGTTTGTAATGGACATTGATAAAAAAGCCCTGAGGACAATGCAGCAGGCTCCTCATAGCTGAGCGGACTAGCTGCCTCCAGGCCTGAGAAGACGGACATCCCCCCAACACGTGAAATCAGTTCTTGTTGCCTGTTGGAGGGCCCTGCCATAGTCAAATGAGAATGGGTGTAAAACATTTATGGAGGTTGATTTAATGCAGGACCAACGTGTATGGTTGATAGGTTAATGTGTATCATATCAAAGAGGGAGACATAATATGCAGAATTTTTGAACTTTATTTGACCAAAAAAACCCCTTTTGTCCCCATGCGAGCATCATGAGATGAGCATTATGTAGACCTCACCTTGGCAGTGCTTTCTAGTGCATTTATCTGAAGATTTACCTTTATCTCTCTGTAACTGAACTTAATCGGTAAACTTCCCTTTCTGTGATGGCACAGAATGGACCCAAGGCGGCGCAGTCTCTCCTGATTTTAATCATGGTCGATTCAAGAGTTAAGCCCTGGCCTTTGAAGACCCTGTCCTCTTCTTCCGCCATCTGTGGAGTCTTTCTGAAACGTGATCTGTGTCCTAAATTTACCTGGGCTTCCTGTAACCCAGCATCTCCCCGTGAAAATTCAGTCTTTTCTCACCTCCATTATGTCCTGCAGCTCTTATGGATTTGGTATAGGATACACAAAATAACCTAGTCAGCTGGGCCTGGGAGAGAATCAGAAAAGAAAATGCATTAACTTCAGGGATCATTAAAGCCAGTTCCTGATCTTACCAGAACAGGGAGTCAGAACAGACTTGGGATAGGACTTCACAAGGATCACAATGAACCCAGCACCTACTTTCCAAAGGTGGCTCCTGCTTCTCCGTTTGTTGCTCGTTTTTAAGTCACTGAACTTGTTTTTATTTCAACCTGCATCCCTTCCTTCATTAAGTGCTTTATTCCATGACAGGTACTGGATACAAAGATGAAAATATGGAACCCTTGCATTTGAGGGGCTTTGACTGTCCAGAAGAGAGTCAGACTCACAGTGTGATAAACTTGACAATAGAATTGGGGAAAGATTACATGGCTCTTTCTGGAGGAATCAGGGAAGGCTTCACAGAGGAGGTGACCCTTGAACCCAGGCCTGGAGAATAAGTAGAATTTCGTCAGTTGGATAAGGATGTGGGGGGTAGTTGGTGGAGATTTCCTAAGCGGAAGGAACTACACGTGCAAAGGCATAGATATTTGAGGGAGCCCACTGTGGTTATGAAGGAGTAGTTCAATCAGGAAAGCTCAAGTTCAGGTGAGGAACAGTCATAAAGATTCATTTACTGTATGTTTACTGTATGTCAGGTGCTATGTCAGATGCTTTTACATCTGTTATCTGATTTTAATCCTCCAAGCAAGTCGATGGTGGAGGCATTATTACCCCCGTTGTGTAAATGAGGAGAGTGAACTAAGGCAGCTTCATTGATGCAGGCGAGGGGGCCCTGCCATAGGATGAAGGAGCAGCCAGGAGGCAATCCCAGTTTTGCCTGGTTCTGAAGCCCAGGCTCCTACCCAGGATGCCAGACAGCCTTGGCTTGTCTGGGGAGAGTGGGGGGAAGGGAGCAGGAAGGGAGGGTTGGGGGAGCCCTTGAGCCCAGTACTGCCCAGTGGGGAGGGTGCTCCTGCCCCAGCTCTGTCCCCTGACCCCCTGCCTGCCTGCTCCCACCTCCACTTGCCCATTCTCCGCGCCCCTCGCCTGCAGCCACAGCCTGTCTGGGGCATCTGCTTTCCCTTCTGCTGGGTTCCTGGCACAGGGAGACAACGCTTTTGACTTTGGGTGGAGCAGAGGAAGGACCAGATGCCAAGTCAAATACAGTCATAGGAACCTCAGGTTGTTTCTCCAGAGAGTCCGCAGAAGAACCACCCTGTTGTCGCCTGTGGCTTGGGAGTTCTCTCGGTAGTGCTGGGCGTCATCCAAACTGTTACTGTCGAATCGTTTAGGAAACCATTCTGCTTTGACTTGACTCTGCTGCTCGCCTCCTCATCCCTCTGTCTCTAAGAGGTTTAAAACAATGGTGGAACGAAGAGACAGGGTGAGAGAGAACTGGCAAGAACTTGGGTTGAGGCCTGTGGGCTCACCATCAACCCTCCAGGAGTTCCTGCATCACACGGAGAATGAAGGAGTCTTGGCCTCTGGCCGTGACTGGGTCAGAAGGCACCATGCAGTGTAAGCTTCTCAGAACTGACAAATTGTGTGACCAGCGACCCACTTCAGAGTGCCTCTCACCCTGAGAGTGGCTGCTTCTGGGCAGTGCACATGGGTAGGTTCCAGAAAGCGTATCTTTCCAGTGTCGCTGGGGAAGCACTTTAGAAACAGTGGGATAACCATTTTGGAAAGAGCTCTTTTGTGAACTTCCATCTGGAGGTTTGAAACTGGCAGCAGTCTGTTGAGAGTCAAAGGCTCCTTGACAAGAATCACTGAGAACTTGAGCTGCGACCTGGCAGCCCAAAGCAGTGATTGCACATCGGTGTTCAAAAATGGTGTGAAAAGGGTGAAGAGTGGGCAGTGAGGCTCTTGGCAAACTCTGGGACCCGATGCTTTTTCCATCCTTTGCCCTCCTCCATTCTTTATTGGCTGTTTTCTCTCCAAACTCATCCAGTTGTCAGCTGTTGCCTTTGCATCTCCGTTTGCCTTGAGCTTCTCTCAAGATGAGGGTTCCAGAATTTTCTCCTACAAGGGGCCAGGTACTAAACATTTTAGACTTTTTGGACCACACAGTCTATGTCGCAACTACTCTGCCATTGTAGTGGGAAAGGAGCCACAGACCATATGTAAACAAAGGAACGTGGCAGTGTTCCAATAAAACTTTATTAGCAAAAACAGGTGGTGGGCCAGATCGGGTCCACAAGCCATAGTTTGCTGGCCTCTATTCTAGATTTTAATTCTCTCCTTTTTTTTTCCTTTCTCTTTTTTGAATCTCAAGAACAGGAGCGAAGTGTTAAAAAGGCAAGCTGTTGGTCAGTGTTCCACTTTGGGCCTTGCCTCATTTTTAACATTTCAGAAAGTACATTTTGCCTTGTCTGTATAGGGTTATTTAAATTGAAAGCAGCTGTGAAGGCAAGAATCCTCTCAGGGAGCTTTTGATATGTCTGCTGCCATGAAATAGTAATTTTTAATGCACTGTCTTTTTGTTAAGTAGATACAGAGCTTAGTGGTATATCGTGGAATAATTCAGGGAGAACCTTCTGCACCGTACGGTGCCAGGCATGGTATAATAAATGCTTCTTGCTGGAATGAATGAACATATGGAAGTGGAAACCATTTAGAAATGATTTCTTTAATCATTTAGAGGTGATTCTGTATTGTATATGGATTCTATATGGTAACATGGCTTCAATTCCTTATCCCTTCAAGATCTTGATTGCGAAACTTTCCCACAGCACCTGAGATTCCTGGGGACAGCAGAGAACACATGGGAAGGTTTTAGGTAGAGCACAGGTGAGAAACTCTCATGGGTTTGTCCTGTCGTTGGAGGCTGGTGACCACCCGAAAGGCCACCCTAAGATCATTCAGCCCCACAGATGCAAAAACGCACATCTTGGCATCCTTCCCTGTCGGCCTGTGGTTATAAGGATGGAGGAGGATTAACAACTAGTGATGAGTTTTGCAGTTCATGGCAGCTGGGCAGAACCACCTGACTCCCCCTCCCCCAGCTTCCATTGAAATGCTCAATGGAAATGTACAAGTGTCCAGAAAATAATCATGATAAAATAGCAAAGGGAAAAAGTTATATCAGAAAGTCTAATAATGGCATGAGTCCAACTTTGTTTAAATATTTATGTATACCAATAGAAACAATCCTAGGAAGAGATGTATTAAAATGTCAACAGTGGCTATCTCAGTGCAACAGAATTACAGATGATCTTAATTGTCTTTTTTTTGGTCTCAATTTGAAAAAGTTTTTCTACAATAAAATGTTGCTTTTATAGTTTAAAAAGACGTTACTTTAAAAAGAAGGCAAAGAATGGGTATCCCAGCCTACCTTTTGTCTGAGAATAAAAGGGCAGGCTCCCCTATGACAGCCTTCCTGTCCACCCTGAAGCAGTGGAGCTTTCTAGAGAAAAGCGACTCAGCCACAGGTAGATGCTGGGGGCTTAGACATCTGACAGGCAAGGGCTTTCTCCTCTGTAGCCAATCAGAGCTGGTGTGATGTGGTCCTGAGGATGGGGCTGCCCATTAGGAATCATTTGCTTGGGGGTTGCCCCAAGTGATCATTTGCTTCTCTTTGGTTTTTCTTCAAAGAACACGTGGCAATACGTGTTTCCTCTTGGTCTGGCCTTTCCCCCTCCTCTTCTCAGCCTCTTATAAAGCACACAAAATTAAATGAGCAAGTGTGTTGACCTTTTATATGTATATTTTAAAAGCAGTTTCTAAAGAGATTGCTTTCATTTGGAAAGCATTCCAGAGAAAGGATAGTTTCTTAAAGAAACATATATTTGAAAGCACAGGTCTTGCGTAGAAATTCATGCTTTCTCAAGAGGTGAAGGCCAGGATTCAGGAGGCCTGCTTGAGACACTTGTGACAATGGCTTCTTCATTTTATGGGGTTAGCCTCTTATTCCTAGGGCCTAAGCCCTCCCTATTTGCAGGCAGAGCCCACTTTCCACAGAGATAAAGACCTTCTGCTTGGTAAGGGGTCCTGGGTCACAGCTTTGCTATTGGTGACATTGGACAAGAGTCCTTCTATGTCTTTCTGCTCCAGCTCAAACCCTACCCATGTCAAAGAGAGGCTAAGGGATTGAGAGTTACTTATTCACCAAGAAACTCCAGTCATCCCATTCATCCCATTTTAATAACTACCCCCCACCCCCACCCCACACACACAGACACACTTTCCAGCTGTCCCTTTGCTCCATCTTGGTTTCTTCAGGCCATTGTCAAGGTGGTCTTCCTCTTGCTCTAGCTCCCTAGAGTAGGGAACAGCTGGCCCCTGGGTCTGAGGGATGCCTGCGAAGAGTGTTGATGTCTTAGATGTGCACTAACGTTCCACCAAGAGCACAGAGCTTGTTGCATCCCACCATGTTTGCTCTCATTTATTATTTTAAAATGCAGCGTGTGAAGAACGTCATAAAATGTAACTCAGCCTTCTCTTTGATGTTATGTTCCAACCCACTATTGGATTCTGTCCTTTCAAAATGAACAGCCGGCCATATTAAAACCCAGTCCTCCTTTTTAACTTTTCATTTTATATTGGAGTCTAGTTGATTAACAATGTTGGGTTAGTTTCAGGTGTACAGCAAAGTGATTCAGTTATACATATACATGTATCTTAGGTTGTTACGTAATATCGAGCAGAGCTCCCCGTGCAATACCTTGTTGGTTATCCATTTTATTTTTATTTATTTATTTTTTGGTTGGCAAGTATTACTTTTATTTTCACTTTAATATTTTAACATTTTCTTTTAATTGCAATTAGACAAAAGTGAAATTTTCTTCATATTGTTTTAACAGCCGGATGTATTTTACTTTTAAAATCTATGAACTAGTTAGTGGACAGTATTTTAATTATCTGGTATATTAAATTTCAAAGTTTAACATTTAGCAAAATTTTGCTCCACAAAGTCACTTTTTAGAATGACAGGAAATATATACAACTTAGAATCCATATTCAGACAAATGCCCCTTTCCCTTCTTCAAAATAAAAGCTTTAAAAAGTGCAGTATAAAAGTTTTAGATATGAAGGCACTGCATAACTCTGCATTATATGGCTAATGTCTTGCTTAGCAGCAAGAGTAATGAGAATATTCTACATTTAATTTACGGGAGCATAAGAAACTTTTTGAGGAAGGACCTAGCTCTCATCAAAGAAAAAGAACTTTTTGGCCCATTTAGTTAATGCATTCCTTTCCAAGACTGCTTTTAAAAAACTTACCTGGAAAAGCTATCTAACATATGTCCACCACAAATATGCCTAATCTTATTGTGCATGAGTGTCAGGGGATATGGAGAAGAGTACTACATGTGAAAATACATATAGTTCCAAAATAGTAACTTATCTATTATGATAAAGCTAAATATATCTTTCCAAATCCACTGTTTTTATATAAATGCTGCCAACAACAGATGACCTAGCAAAACAGTTTTAAAGAGTTAAGTTCATAGTATTATAAATCTAACGAACGGAACGGAGTCATTATACTCTCCTGTTCTTAAACTTAGGGAGTTTGTATCTGCTCTTGACCTGCTGAATTCACTGGGTAATAATGATGTATGATTCAAGGAGTGTTCTGATGTCCTGAACTGTTATAAAAACAAAAATCATAGCCAGAGGACCTTATAAACAATTAACCACATTTGTTGTCTTAGAAACCAAACTGAGTGCTGTCTAACATTATATGAACTGAACAGTAGCCATAAGAGGCTTCAAGGTGGCCTGGAAAATCAGATCCTAGAGTTCTTGGTAGCATACAGTTGACTTCAAATCCGTTCTTTAAGGGCATGCCATAAAAAGAATGAAAACTTGCCCCTTAAATCAAACCAAGTTATGTGTTATCACAGGAAGACACATTTTAGTTGAAATTAACTTTGTTCTTTCAAAGATTAGTAAAATAGTGGTCCAAAGATTATTGTCCAAGAGGCTGAGACATCTTTTACAACCTGGTCTAATGATTCATTTCTCTTTATAAATGCTTTAATTACATATAGAGGAAAAGAAAATAATATGTATGTTTTAATCAGATTAGTTTCAGAACAAATAACACATTAGAGAAAAAAATTACTTAAAAATAGTTGTATTTATATTCCACAATTTGCTCAAATACTGGTTTTCTTATAAACTTTCTACAGGATGTTTTTTAAACAAATTCTTCACATTGTATCTTGACTATGTACTTATGGAATTTCAGGGAAATAGTTCTGTGTGTTTTTATAGCTTAATTTGTACTATAGGGATGGCAGGTGGTCACATGCGGTCCATGTGGGATTCTAACATGACATTTAGTGAGTTTTCTGATGTGGACCATCCCTTTGATGCTGAAGGTAATGCATCTGTTGAAAGAAGTGATTGTAGATTTGGATTACTGCTCTCTGCGTCTTCCAGTTTTTCTGTGTTATCTTCCCAATTAACGTGGAATCTAGTGACTCTGGGATTGGATGCCAAAATGTTCCTTTGAAGCTTAGAAAAGTCTGGTTCTACTGGCAGATTTTCCCTTAATTCTGTCTCAGTATATTCATTATTTACATAATAACCAACTCTAATAAATTCTTGACCTCGATAGGTGCATGTAATTAGCACAACTGTTACACCTACTGCATCTGCATCTGGAATGAGTCCCGGATTAGGTGCATCAGCCTGAAATACAAACATATGCCTTCCTGCAGGAACAGGGCCCACTAAAACAGAGTCTAAAACTTGATCGTATTCTTCACTTTCTGCAGAGCCCACATAGATGATTTTCCATTCCAGGTCTTCAGACAGGTCCTCGATGCACTCAAAGGTGATCTCGAACTGGAATGGGTTGTAGAAAGGAGAAGGGTTATCCAGCACCACTACATTGTTCACCTGAACCTTTGCCATATTTTGAAAAAAACACAAACAATGGGAACGGGGGCTTGTTGCGGCACAATAAAGTCAAGCGCGCGGCCCCTCGGGAGAGCGCAGACCCCCGCCCCGGCGCCGGCCCGACGTCGTGCAGCGGTGACTTGAGAAACTTTTTTTTCCTCTTTTTATTTACACGGGAACACTCCACAGTGTTTTGCAGCTTTCCTATTCCCGGTTATCCATTTTAAATACAGCAGTGTGTACATGTCGATCCCCCCCAAAACCCAGTCCTCTTCTTTTAATAGACTTTGCTTGGATTCTTTTATCTTGTTCTTGGTTCAAGGATCTGTCATAACTTAGAGAACGATCATGACTTAGTGAGAGTGGCTATAAAGTGCTGAGCCTAGTATGTGGCCATATTAAACTGTCAGAAAGTTATATAGATGATATCTGGTCATATACTATATAAATAATGAGTTCTCTAGGGTCTCCTGTGGCACCTTCTCGTCGAGGGGCTCATTTTGGCCAGAAGAGGGCAGTGTGGCACATGTTCCCTCCCCCCAACCCCCTTAACAGTGGCAAAAGCTCTTTGTTAAATGACAGGTATTTTTGGAACACTTAACTTGATTCAGATGTTTTAGTGTATGCCTAAAATGGCCAGGGCAACAAGGCTACAAAGACCACGGTGAAATAGGCCTTCGGTAGTTTGCGATGTGACGAGGGCAGTGCACATACCCCCGGGGCTGTGTGGTGCTTGGTGTGTGCTGTATGACTAGCTCTGCGTGCTATGGAGATGGGGGAGTAGGAAATGTTATGTGTAATTGGAGAGACACCTATGGAAAGTGTCATGGGGGTGGACCTGCAGAATGGTTCTAGGACTGCCAGACAGAGCTGGCGTCGACCAGCCCTCCAGGAAGAAGGAAGGGCACACAGAGGCCCAGAGACGGGAAAGAACAAGACATACTGGAGGACAAGTAGAGCCAGGTTGCTTTGGGCATAAAGTGTGTGAACAGAAGGATGATAAGTAAGGCTGGAGATGCAGGCTGGGTCCAGTCACAAAGGTCTTAAGGGTTTTAAGAGATTGAACTCTATACCGTAATAATGACCAACATTTAGTGGACATTTACAATGTACCAGGGGGTCTTAGTCTGTTTGGGCTGCCGTAACAAAATTCCACTTACTGGGGGACTTATATAAACAACAGAAATTTTTTTCTCAAGGTTCTAGAGGCTGGAAGTCCAAGGTCAGGGAGCCGGCATGGACAGGTGAGGGCCCTCTGCCAGGTCACAGACTTCTTCTTGTATCTTCACATGGCAGAGGGGGCAAGGGAGCTCTCAGGCCTCCTTTATAAGGACATGAATCCCATTCATGAGAGCTCTGCCCTCAAGGCCTAATCCCCCACCAAAGTTTCTATCATAAATGGATGTTGAATTTTGTCAAATGCTTTTTCTGCATTTATTGATAGGATTTTTATCCTTCATTTTATTAATGTGGTGTAGCACATTAACTGATTTGCAGATGTTGAACCATCTTTGCACCCTGGGAATAAATGCCACTTGATTATGGTATATGGTTCTATTAATATATTGTTGGAAAGAGTTTGCTAATGTTTTGTTGAGGATCTTTGCATCTGTATTCATCAGGGGTACTGGCTTGTGATTTCTGTGGTGTCCTTGTCTGGTTTTGGTATTAAGGTAATACTGGCCTTGTAAAATGAGTTTGGAAGTGTTCTCTCTTCTATTTTTTGGAAGAGTTTGAGAAGGATTGGTATTAATTTTTCTTTAAACGTTTGGTAGAATTCACCACTGAAGCCATCTGGTCCTGGACTTCTGTTTCTTGGGAAGTTTTTGATTACTGATTCAATCTCTTTACTTACTGATTCAATCTCTTTACTAGTACTTGGTCTGTTCAGATTTTCTATTTATTTTCTGATTTAGTGTGGGTAGGTTGTATGTTTCTAGGAATTTATCCATTTCTTCAAATTGTCCAGTTTGGTGGTATATAATTGTTCATAGTCTCTTATGATCTGCTGTAATAGGTGTAATACCTCCTTTCATTTCTGATTTTATTTATTATGTCTCTTTTTTTCTTCTTGCTGAATCTAGCCAAGGATTACTGTTTTTTCAGAAAACCAGCTTTTAGTCCTTCTACTAAATTTGGGCTTTATTTTTTCTTTTTCTAGGTCCTTGAGGTGTAAAGTTAGGTTGTTTGAGATCTTTCTTGTTTCATCATGTAGGCATTTATCACTATGAACTTCCCTCTTACAACTGATGTTATTGCATCCCACAAGTTATGTTTTATTTCTTGATTTTCTCTTTTGACCCTTTTGTTGTTCAGGAGCATGTTTAATCTCCACGTATTTTTGAATCTTCCAGTTTTATTCTATAATTGATTTCTACTTTTATACCATTGTGGTCAGAAAAGCTGCTTGATAAGATTTCAGCGTTCTAATTTATTAAGACTTGTTTTGGAACCGAACATATTATCTATCCTGGAGAATGTTTCCTGTGCGTATGAGAAGAATCCGTGTTCTGTTGCTTTTAGATTGAATGTTCTGTAAATGTTAAGTCTATCTGGTCTAACATATAGTTTAAGTCTAAGGTTTCCTTATTTTTCGGTCTGTATGCTCTATTTATTATTGATGGGGGATACTGAAGTCCCCTACTATTATTGTATTGCTGTCTATTTCTCCTTTTAGGTCTGGTAATATTTGCTTTATATATTTAGATGCTCCTATGTTGAGTGCATAAATATTTACAAATGTTATATCCTCTTGATGAATTGATCCCTTTATCATTAATAATGACCTTTGTTTCTTATTATAGTTTGTCTTAAAGTATAAGTACATCTACCCCAGCTTGCTTTTGGTTTCCATTTGCATGGAATATCGTTTTCCATCCCTTTACTTTCAGTCTCTGTGTGTCCTTAAAGCTGAAGTGAGTCTCTTTTAGGCAGCATATAGATGGATCATATTGTATATCCATTCAGCCACTCTGTCTTTATTTATTTACTTATTTATTTATTTTTGGCTGTGTTGGGTCTTCGTTGCTGCACGTGGGCTTTTTCTAGCTGCAGCGAGCGGGGGCTACTCTTCGTTGTGGTGCATGGGCTTCTCATTGCAGTGGCTTCTCTTGTGGAGCATGGGCTCTAGGTGTGCGGGCTTCAGTAGTTGTGGCACGCAAGCTTCAGTAGTTGCGGCACATGGTCTTAGTTGCTCCGCGGCATGTGGGATCTTCCTGGACCAGGGCTCGAACCCGTGTCCCCTGCATTGGCAGGCAGATTCTTAACCACTGTGCCACCAGGGAAGTCCCGCCACTCTGTCTTTTGATTGGAGATAGTCCATTTACATTTAATGTAATTACTTATAGGTATGTACTTATTACCATTTTGTTAATTTCTTTCTGGTTGTTTTGTAATTCCTCTGTTCCTTTCTCTTCTCTTGCTCTGTGTTGTTTGTTTGATGATTTTCTGTAGTGGTAGAGTCCTTTCTCTTTATATTTTGTTTATCTACTATAGGTTTTTGCTTTGTAGTTACCATGAGGTTTATGTAAAACAACTTGTAACAGTCCATTTTAAGTTAATAACTTATTTTCCAATGCTTTTGATGTCACAAATACATCTTTTTATCTTGTGTATCCAGTAACAAATTATATAGTTATTTTTCTACTTTTATCTTTTAACCTTCATACTGGCTTTACAAGTGATTAACCCACTGCCTTTATGACATTATTCTGAATTTTACTATATATTTACCTTTACCAGTGAGATTCATACTTTTTAATGTTTTCTTATTACTAATTAGCACCTTCTCTATTCAGCTTGAATAACTCCCTTTAACATTTCTTGTAAGGCTGGTCTAGTGATGAAATTCTTTTGCTTTTGCTTGTCTAGAAAATTCTTTCTCTCTCCTTCAGTTCTGAAGGACCGTTTTCCAGGGTAGAGTATTCTTAGTTGGCAGTTTTTTTTTTTTTTTCCTTTCAGCTCTTTATATATCATGCCACTCCCTCTGACCTGCAAAGTTTCTGCTGAAAAATCTGCTGATAGTCTTGTAGGTTCCCCTTGTACATAACAAGTTATTTTTCTCTTGTTGCTTTTAGGAGTCTCTCCTTGTCTTTAACTGTTGATACTTGAATTACAATGTATCTTGGTGGAGGTCTCTTTGGGTTCATCTTATTTAATACTCTCTGGGTTTCCTGGATCTGGATCTAGGTTAGGGAAGTTTTCAGCCATTATTTCTTCAATTAAGTTTTCTGCCCCTTTCTCTCTTCCTCTTTAGGGACCCCTTTTGCTTGATGTTGTCTTGTAAGTCCCTTAGGCTATCTTCACTCTTCTTCATTCTCTTTTCTTTTTGCTGTTCTGATTGGATGAGTTCCACTGCTCTGTCTTTGAGTTCAGTGATCCTTTTTTTCTGCTTCATCCAGTCTGCTGTTGAACACCTCTATTGTATTTTTCAGTTCAGTTATTGTATTCTTCAGCTCTGTCACTTCTATTTTGGTACTTTCTTATATTTTTGATCTCCGTTGAAATTCTCATTTTATGCATGCGTTTTTCTCCTGAGCTCAGTGAGCATCTTTATCACCATTCTTTTGAGCTCTTTATCAGGTAAATTACTCATCTCCATTTCATTAAGGTCTTTTTCTGAGGTTTTATCTTATTCTTTCCTTTGGAAATATTCCTCTGTTTCTTCATTTTTCCTTGACAATCTATGGCTTATATGCGTTAGATGAAACAACTACCTCTCCTAGTCTTGAAGGAGTGGCTTTGTGTAGGAGATGAACCTTATCGCTCAACTCTGCCCTAGCTCTTGGATAGCTCTCAAACCTTTGTGATTTGATTGTCCAAGAAGCCTACTTTATTCTTAGTGGCTCGCAGTAGTTGAGGGTGTGCCAAGACCTGTCAGGGGAGGATTTCAGTCAGCACCTAGATTCAGACTGATTGGAAGCCAAGCCCTCATGTAGAAGCTTTTACAGTTTGCAAATATCTCTTTTAGGAGAAGACTGGGAGATGGGCATTTCTGTCTGCTCCCTCTGCCTTGAACCCTGTGGTAATAGCCAGTTAAGAACTATTTCTTTGTTTGCTACCATCCTGAGGAACCCATGAACACACTGGCCACCAGAGCCACGCCATCAAGGGATGTGTTCTCTGGGTGGCAGACACAAGAGCTAGGGTGTCAGATGTGTACATATAAGCCCCTTTCTCGGAGACACCACAACCTAGGGTGGAGCAGAGGGGAAGCATGACAGTGCCTCCCGAAGGCCATAGTCTTTGTCGAGTATTTCAGTTGGCCTTCAGTTGTGTGTTCAATGAGAAGCCTGCCGCTCAGGCCAAAGCTTTCAGATAAGCGAATCGGGTGGTTTTCAGTCGGCTGCCTCTGCACTGGGCCCTGGTGCTGGATAGCCAGGCGAGTCTGTGTGAGCCCTTTAAGAACTGTTCTCAGTTCACTCATAGCCTGTGGGTCTCAGGGAGGCAAGCCCTGGTGGCTTTCAAACATGGAAGTTTCAGGGGCTCGTCTCTCAGGTGCAGGTCTTAAAAGTTGGGGTGCCAGATGTGGGGTTCAACCCCTTTGCTCCTCAGGGATAAGCTCAGTTGTCAGTTCCCTCTTGATTGCAGGTTGCTGCACCGGGTTTAAGATGAGATTGTCTCAGCCTCTCCTACCTGCTTCAATGTGCGTTTTTTTCTCGGTTGCCTGGTATGTAGGGGTCACTCGTAGTTTTGGGGTTTCTTTCAGGCGAAGATGTTCTGGATGTAGCTGTAGATTCGGTATGTCCATGGTGGGAGGTGAGCTCAGAATCCTCTTATGTCACCATCTTGAACTGGAACCATATTTCTTGTCTTTTTGATGACAGGTGTGAGTGATACCTCATTGTGGGTTTTGTTTGTTTGTTTGGTTTTTTCAGGCAAGGCTTTATTGGGGCCCCTGCTGCAGCAGGGGGGAGCAAGAACAAACAACAGGTTCCCTTGCTTGCCCACCCCCTGAGAGGGGGCGAGCTTGTTCCTTATATGGGGTGAGGGTAGGGGTGTGTCCAGGGGTTGGGCCGAAGGGGTAGCTTAGGTGTTTTGCCCACCCCTTAGGTGGTGTTGTGTGCAGGGGGCATGCGCAAGTACCCTGCTTTTGCTCCAGACCCCCTGCTTTTGCTCCAGGCTCCTCAAAATGGCAGTTGGGGTTTTTGGTCTCTTTGTATCTTTTGTCCAGAATTTTCCCCAACTGAGCATGCACGCAGTAATTTTTAGTCCCATACAGTTTCTTTTAATTTTTTGCTTGAGGAGAGGTGTGTCCAGGTGCAAGCATCGCAGCACTGCAGTACAGGGTCCCAGGTCCCAGCCTGTCTCATTCCCCCCTGAGAGACTCTACACATTTATTAAGGGGTAAGAGGCTGAAGGTCTCTTCTTCTGAAACTTCCTCCTGCTGGACAGGGGCCACAGACCCTAGCCTACCCTAGAGGAGAAGTCCCTCGCTGACTGTTCCAAGGACCTGTAGGGACCTGGGCCACTTTCCGCTGGAATGGGCTGAATTTCTTGAGCCATCATGAGCCTTACTTCAAACTGTTGGAGCCTAAAAGACACAAACTTAACCAAAAGGTTAAACAAACAAAGGCTAAAAAGGAGAACAACAATCGCCATTAAAGGGCCTAGAAAGGGAAGGAACCAGGCTAACTTCGGGCTTCCTTGACTGTTGACCAGACAAGGAAGGCGATATCACCCCTGCCAAAATTATGAAGCCACGCTCCCTGAGCTTCTATTTCCTGAATATTAACTTTTACCTGTCCTGTGGCATCGATCCAAGTGCAGCGGGAAGTATTAGGTATCGCACAAACTCTGCCTTGCTCTGCCAGAAGGTACTCAAGGGCCAGACGATTGTCAAGAACCACATCAGCCAAGGAAACAAGAGAGGTCCCAAGTCCCATTAAGGCTTCAAATAGGAGCCAACTCACTACATCATTTTACTTACGTGTTGATGGTACCTGTCTTTGGAATAGGTATCTCAGAGCTTCCGCTGGCTCACAGGTGCATTGTTCTTCTGTTGTGACCCGTGGGGTTTCTGGAAGTAAAAGCTTTAGTCTGGACAGATGTACCCAACAGATACCCCTTGCGGTTTGACAGCAGTGGTGGTGGTTAAAATTACTTTATAGTTGTCCTTCCATTTTGGCAATAGTTGGTCTTTGGGGGAGCCCTCTTTCCAGGTGTTGCGAAGAACTTGGGTCCCCAGGGTTTATTTGCGAAGGAACTGCTCCTTCCTCTGTATTTTCAGTGGGAGCTGGCAGTGCCTTGTAAGTATAGTCCTGGATTGCTTTCTGAACTTGTCCTAGAATAATATATCTCAGGGTCTGGTTCACTTCCTCATCCAGTAGAATGTCAGTAGTAAGAAAAGGCCTCCCGTAGGCCATTTCAAGTGGACTAAGTTTCAGACCACTCCTGGGGGCTACACGGACCCTGAGGAGTACAGTAAGAGGCAGGTTGGTCCAGGGTGCATGAGTCTCTGCGCGGAGCTTTGCTAAGGTTTTCTTTAAAGGATGGTTCATTTTCTCTACCTTCCCTGAAGATGGGGGTGCCAAGAGGTGTGTAGCTTGTAGTCTAGCCCTAGGGCTGTCATGAGCCCCTGTGTGATTTTTGGCTATAAAAGAGGGCCCGTTATCGCTCTGAAGGGACTTTGGAAGTCCAAACTGAGGAATTATTTCTTTCAAAAGGGACTTACAGACTTCCATGGCATTTTCAGATTGGGTGGGGAAGGCTTTAACCCATCCTGTGAAAGTATCAACAAACACCAGAAGGTATTTATATCCTGATCGTGGGGGCATTTGGGTGAAATCTAACTGCCAGTCTTCCCCCGGGTATGTCCCTCGGCGTTGAACTGGCCTGAGTAACGAAGGGGGCATTGGATGGGCCTGTGGGTTATTACAGGTGAGGCAGGCGTTACTTGTTTTATTGTTCTTTTAAGCCCCTTTCCTGAAAAAGCCTTTTGCATCAAGTCCCATAGTACATCCCTCCCGTAGTGGGTGGCGTCATGTAAGCTCTTGGTGAGTTTCCATTGTTGGGCTTCAGGGATTAGAACCTTATCCTCCTTTTTATACCAGCCTGTGCTTCCCTTCTCATAGCTCCATTTCTCAGCATTTTCTTATTCCTGTGGGGAAAACTGGGGAAGGCTAGGGAGTTCAGGGGGGGGCCAATCACTAGAGCCTTAACTTGTTCAGGTTCCTGCAATTCAGCTGCCTGTTTTGCAATCTGATCAGCTTTGCTGTTCCCTTGGCTCACAAAAGATCACAAAAGATCCATCCCTCTGATGGCCCCTGTAGTGGATTACTGCTACCTGGGTAGGAAGCTACACTGCTTCTAACAGACCAGAATCAAATCTTTATGTTTTATGGGGGAACTTCTAGTGGTTAATATGCCTCTTTCTTTCCATATGGTAACATGAGCATGTAGCACGTGAAACCCATATTTAGAGTCAGTGAAAATATTTAATTTCTTATCCTTCCCTAATTGCAAAGCTCTCATTAATGCTCGTAAGTCTTGCACAAACTGACACTCCCTGTCAGGCTTCTGTACGGGGAGGATCGGGGTGCTGCAAGGGGATTGGCAGGGCCTAATGAGTCCGTGTTTCAGGAATCTGCTGAGCAGCAGTTGGATTCCTCTCAGGGCCTCAGGCTTTAAAGGATATTGTCTCTTCCAGGGGTATTTTTCCCCAGGCTTAACCTTATTTTTATTGGGGGAACACGTTTTGCCCTTCCTGGCACCGAGGTATCCCAAAACTGCAGGATCTACCTGTTCTGTAATTTCTTGGGGGATGTCTTGGGGCATATTTTGATGCCCAACAGGTGGGTCATCTGGGACTACTAATAGATGCATTCTCCGTTCAGATTACCTTCTTGGACTTCACCCTGACCTAAGAATATACTAGCTCCTAACTTATTTAGCAAATCTCTCCCGAGGAAAGGGACAGGGCATTCTGTCATGTACAAAAAGGAGTGAGTAATAATAATGGACCCGATTCCACAGGCAAGAGGGGATGTAAATCGCCTTTCCTTTGGCTGTCCATCGACTCCCGTCACAGCACAGTCATGGCTGGAGAGGGGGCCAGCTGGCCAAGTCAGAGCAGAGCAGGCGGCGCCAGCGTCTACAAGAAATTCAGTTCTCCTACCTGCCACATCGAGGGTGACCCGAGCAGGTGCTCGGGCCCCGTCAGCTGGTGCACGGGAATCTCTCATCCGAGAGGTTTGCAAGGAACTGGGGCCGGTTGGGGCTGCCCCTTGGGCGCCCAGGACATTCCGCCTTCCAGTGCCCCCCTTTCCAACAAAAGGCACACTGGTTTGGGTCCAAGGAGCTTCTTGGTGGTCTGTCCAGTCTTCTCAGCCCTCCAGGGTCCCCTCGAGGTGGTGGGTGAATCAGAGCAGCCAAAAGCTGCGTTTTCTTTCTTAGCCTCTTATCCTTATCGGCCTCTTCTGGGTTGACAGTGGGGCTTGGGGCCCAGCCGCAAGCTTCTGTAACTGTCTCCAGATATCAGGAGTAGCCTTGGTGATAAAATGCATGGCCAAGAGTGTCCTCCCTTCTGCGGACTCAGGGTCTGTATTGGTGTACTTCCTGAATGCCTCTGTCACCCGGCTCAGGAAGCCTGCTGGGCTTTCACCTTCTTCCTGTGTAACCTCTCAGACCTTATCGTAATTTACTGGCTTCACCATACACCTTTTCATTCTTTCTGATAGACAAGTAATATAATGTCTCATCCTAGCCTGGCCTACACGATCTTTCATAGTCCCAGTGTGGGTCATGTTCTGGGATTGCGTCCCACCCACCTGATAAATTTGGCCGTGTGGATTGGTGGCCAGTTGGCCATCTGCGTGTTCCCTGGCCTTTCTCAGTATGCGCTCCTTTTCATCTGGGGTGCAGCAGTGGGCCAGAATAAACATGATGTCCTGCCAGGTGAGAGAGAATGTCAACCCCAGCCTGATAAATTCATCCCTAAATTTGTCAGCGTTCTCTGAGAACCTGCCAAACCTCTCCTTACGGGCTCCTAAGTCTCCCATTGAGAAGGGGCTGTGCGCTCTAATCATCCCTCCATTGCCATTGCTACTTCCCGAAGGGGGGAAAGGTGGGGGCTGACTTTGAACCTGATCCTGGGAAAACTTTCTCTCGTAAGAGAACAGAGAAACCAAGGCCAGTCTTGCATCAACCTACTCTTAAAATCCATTTACCTAATTAAATTTAATCCAACCTTAGAAAATCCTGACCACATACAAAGTTCCTAATGTTCCTCTTCCGCAAACCTGCAACTTTCTGTAGCCATACTTTGTCCCTTATTCTTTCCCCATTCAGAAACAGCCAGCTCTAGGACAAAGTCATCCTTTTTCCTTTCAACAAAATATATTTCCATTCCTCATACCTTCTTTTCTTATGCATCCTACTTTCCTTAAGCAACCATGAACTGTCTTTCACATTAGCATTCCATAAATTGGTAGCGAACATCTCAAGGTGGCACCAAACAGCTTAATTTCTCTCTCACAAGAAGACAAAAGTAGGTAAATTTAGACCTGTTTAGCAATTAATGTTCCAATAGTTTATCTTATTTGAAATGGCCTGAATATACAATTAATTTCTATCTTAATTACTTCTTTAGCTTCAAATTTACCAAAAATTGGAGAGACTGTTTTAGATGGACGTTTTTATTCCTATGTAGTTTAGCAAAGAGTTCTTATCCCAGTTACATTTACTTAAAAATTTAATCATATCAGGTTATTATCCCTGTTGACAGATTTTTATAACAGGAACAATATGCACTTACAGACTTCCAGTAACCCTAGATACAATGAAAGTATTGTACTTAATGTTGATGACTCTAAAGATGGGTCTGTATTAATTAATTAAACCCACAGCTTAAGCTAGACAAGTTAATTTCTATAGAAGCAGAGATCTCATAGTTTTCCCGCTTGAATTTAAAATGGCCTTTTTTTTCC
This sequence comes from Balaenoptera ricei, assembly GCF_028023285.1. Lineage (NCBI taxonomy): Eukaryota > Metazoa > Chordata > Mammalia > Artiodactyla > Balaenopteridae > Balaenoptera > Balaenoptera ricei. The sequence continues at coordinate 19,726,278 of NC_082640.1, forward strand.
CCCTCAGTCTGGGGGACTACAGATGAATCAGGTAGTTCCTGAGAGCCCAGGCAGAAGAGTTACATTGCAAAGGCAGAGGAGAGAGATGCAAGCCCCTTGAGCTCAGGCAGAATAGTGACATTGCAAGTGCAGAGGAGAGAGAGATGCAAGCTCCTGTCTTTTCTTTTTGTTCTTTAAAATCCCACTAAGTAACCCAGGGCTGGAGTCTCAGGCAACGTGGGCTGTGTTTGTATGTACTCACAGTGTCGGCAGAGACTTGCAGGAACAGCTGGACAGACAAAAACTACATCACAAAGATACCAATCGCAAAACTTAAAGACACAACAAGAAGTTTTCAGGATTAAGGGGATGGGAGGGTAGGGGTAAGGACCAAGGGAGAGGTAAAGGGAGGAGGGACAGAAAAGACTGAAAAAGAAACGGAGAGATTGCCTTTTCAGCCCGCCCCCTGTGGCTGTCTGTTCAGGTACCAATCTGCACGCTTCCAGAAAGGGCCAGTGAAGGAGGGAGCACCCTGTCCACTGCCCACCGGGTGATCAAGCCCGGAAACCAGCCCGTTGTACGTCGTCTGTGGGTCCCCGACCCACAGGTGGGACTCTCACCCACGCGTGCACCAGTATATAGAAATCTGCTGCTTCAGCTCCTTCCCAACGGGACTTTTCTTGGCGGCAGGAAAATAAAGGTGAGACTATTGGGACGATCGGACTTATAGCCCACTACACGATATGAGGTGTGAACCTCTATCACGCTCATAAATCTCCAGTCAGGGAGAGCCCGCTGGACCAAGGTCTGCGAGGTGTGAAGGGAGCCGCTCCCACCTCTGCTTGTCACCCGTCAAGGTGAGCCATTGCCGGCCAGAGAGAGCTGTAGCTTGCCCAACATCCACGCTCTTGTAAGGACAGGACAGAAGGAGGAGAGGACAGAGAGAGAACTACAGAGATTTCAGGAGAGGGAAAGGGAAAATGGTGAGGGACAAAGGGGAGGGGAGAAGCGTTGCCTGAATGAGTGTACTGAGGCCCCTCGGGGGCCAGAAAGGCAGACTTACCAAACGAGGTGATGCTGAAACAAGAGGTTCAGGTAGCCGCTTGTCACCCACAGGGAAGCTGCGTTTGGTGGTCCCGGAGGTGCCCAGATCCTCTCCCCAGAAGGGACAAGCCCCGCGTTGGGCACCACAAAACATGTTACCAACTAGGGTTCTTGGCCTCCTAAAATCAATAGAAATTGATCAGAGGCCGAATTCAGTCAAGGCTTTACTGGGACCCCTGCTGCAGCGGAGCGAGGGTGGGGGGTGGGGGCGTGTAGTGAGAACAAACAACAGGTTCCTTTGCTTGCCTGCTGCTCATTGTGGTTTTGAGTTGTATTTTCCTGATGATGTGTGATGTCTAGCACCTTCTCATATACTGGTTGGCCATTTGTATATCTTTGGAGAAATATCTGTTGAGGTTCTTTGCCTGAGAGGGGCTGGAGGAAGCTCACGACCACTGAACGGTCCACACCCAGGACTGATGTTTCTTTTTTTTTATGCTTTAAAATGAACAATCATTTAATGTATTAACATTTTCACTTATAAACATACAATTTGCATATACAGGGAAAAATAGGTTCTGTGGACACAATAGAATACTAGAGAGAGACAGGCAAGCAATCAGAAAGATAGGCATGCATAGATGCAATGGGTGGGCAAGACTCCTCCTGGGTCCCTTGGTGGATCCCAGTTCTTTTAAAGTCACTTTTGTTCATGGATCGATGCCATTTTTGTTGGGGGTGGGAAGAGGGATGTCTCATATGGCCATGATGCCAATGTCATTCCTCAACCTTCTTATAACAGTGTTAGTTGTTTTATGTGTGTGTGTATATATATATATAAATACATATTATAATTATAATTATACTATATATAATATATAAATATATATTTGCACATATGGGAGTGTTTCTATCAGATGAAGTCCCAGAATGACTAGATCAAAGGGTATATGCAATTTTCATTTTGACACAGATTGCTCTTTATAGAAGTTTACACTCTACCCACAGTATATGAGAATGCCTATATGAGAATGCCTATTTCCCCAAATGCTGACTCTGATTTTACCAAAGGGTAAAATCAAAATTTCATTTTGTTAAAAAAAAGCAATCCACTGTGGATCTACTTTGCATTTATCTTATTAAGAGTAGGGCTAAGTTTTTCATATGTTTAAGAGAGATTTGTATATTACCTTTCCTGTAGACTATTCATATTCTCTGTGCATCTTTCTGTTTCGGGTTTTGTTCTTTTACTTCTTGGGTCACTTGAGCTCTGTCCTTTTTGCTAGAGTGACATATTTAGAATATCTTTTTTTTCTGTAAGAAACCAAGGTGGCTTAGGTTAGAAACAAAAACTCAATTTTTCAAAAGAGACACTCACTTCCAGCCCATCCCACGATGACTAGAAAGGTTTCCAGAATGAGGGTATTTGCGTCTCAGTGCAGGCAAAGCCCTTTCGTGGAAATACGCTGAAGGCCCTCTTTGGATCCCGTTTCACTTCCAAGTGGGTGATCCTCAAGCTTTGGCTTTACTGTAAAATGTTCTAGAGCCAGATTAGAATTGAACAGGCAAAACTGCTGAATGAGAGCAAAAAGTGAAGAGTGACCTGCTCCAACAGGGACTCAATAGGATGCAAATCGATAGGCACGTAAGAAGACAAAACCATGGAGTATCTTTTTAAAACAAAATTATCTAGGGTACGCAAACACAGAAAGCAAAAGAGGGGGCCTCTGCATTTGGGGTCCACAGGGTGAAAGCACGAAGGGGGCATGAGGGCTGTCCTTATCCCGGGCTGGGGCCATGGGTGACATGGGAGTCGGTGTTGCCGGGCTGGCAGCACCAGGAAGCTTACCTGGGGAGGTTTTCTGAAATTCACCTGCGTCTCCTGGTGTTTCCTCCCCAGCTCATGTGTTCCTCGGTGCAGAAGGCCCTGTTTGAGGAGGAGGACCACGTCAAGAAGCTGCAGCAGAAGGTGGCCACCCTGGAGAAGCGGAACAAGCAGCTGCGGGAGCGGGTGAAGAAGGTCAAGAGGTCCCTGCGGCAGGCACGGAAGAACGGCCGCCACCTGGAGCTGCTGAACCAGAAGCTGAGCGAGAAGCTGGCGGCCGCGGCAGGCGCGCTCCCGCACATCAACGCGCTGGGCCGCGAGCCCGCGGGCGCCGCCTACCTGCGGGGGTAGCAGGGATGGAGCCCTGGCCTCACCTGGTACCCGCTGAGGCCTCTCGCAGGGAGTGGAAAAGGACACTGGGTTTATACGCGCACATAGCTCAAGAACTCTTGTAGATGATGATATTTTTACTGTGCATTTGGTAGCGTCTAGTTGGTTTACAGGGCAAGTCTCCTATCTCCTTGGCTGCCGGCCTCCTGCCCTTGTCCCACACCCAGTGCTCTGATGCCGGCAGTGCCATGTGCTTGCCTGGGGCCTGTCCCTGGCTTCCAGGAGCAGCTTGGAAAAAGTGCACTTATTAGGGAAAGAACATTTTAGAATCTCTACAGGTACAAGAACTCAAGGGGTTCAGCCTCCATTTCTGAAGAAAGGCAGCGTGGTCCCAGCTCTAAGCAGCAGGACAACCGTGAGTTTGAAGGAATCTTCTGGTGTCATTAAGACTTAGGGAGCTCATCACAAGTCAGGGAGTGGAGCTGGAGGTGGCAGGTAATGAAGAAGAATTATACCTGATTTCCAACCTCAGCTATCCAGAGTTACAGAGGTTTCCCATGGGCCCCTTTAATCTAAAGGGGAATTGCCTTTATGGGCCTGTCCTGTTTCATCAAAGCACATTTCTAAGTTGGAAGAGCTCAAACAGTATCTCAGCCCCTGCTAAATTCTAACTTACTGTTTGCTCAGTGATTACTTCCAACTTCTCTGAATTTGAGGCGAGCTGACCCAATATGTTGTGAACTTCTGTTGTGCAAAAACACCTCCTTACCTACTGGGGTCAGGGGACCTTGCCTCGTTGCTATCCAGGCTCTGCTCCCAAAAGGGCTTGTTGAGGGCATTCCGATCTTGGCTTCTTTATGCAAATGCTTTCCGCCCACCTGGACTGTCCAGGCAGACCCTGGGAGCAGTGTTTGCACATCAGCCCGCTTCTCACTGCATTAGATCCTCTGTATGATCGCTTCACCTTCTTTGGGAAGAAACCTCTAGAAAGAGTATTGCAAGTAAAAGATATTCACAATACCTAACACTTGAGCCCTTCCCTTAGCCACATGTGATCGCGTCCCAGCTGTGTGACTGAGAAGTGCCCATCCCTTGGTTATCTTCTGATGATGGTTCTCCAAACCAACCAGTGTCCCTTCCCTGCTATTTTAGGTAGAAGCTGCCCCTTTACCACCCCAGATACAGGAGGGCCCGACAATGCCATCCTCTCCATTGGAAATGGCATTTAGGGTCAGACTTCCATCCACTGCCTTTAGAAAAACCATGTCCTTCTTGCTCTGGTAGCGCGTCTGGGGCCTGAGCCTTGTGAGACTTGGGTCTTGATGGTAGGCGATGGCCTCAGAGGAGAAGTCAACGCCCTGGACTGCACAGCATGGGGACTTTTGCCCAAGGGCTCTTTACTGCTAAGCTTCTGCCAGCACTTCATCAGCTGTAATCTTCATGGTCTGGTACAATAGAAGGCACATCTTGTGGTTTATTCTTCCCAGGGACGTTTCATTACAGCAGTTTTGCTGCCACCCAAGGGAATGACAAGCCTAACAGTGATTTACAGCCAGCGTTTGGAGAACTGTGGAAGCTGGATCTCTTTGGATGCATTATGTTCTGCCTTTTCAATAAACATGAGCAATAGTTCAGCCACAGCAGTAAAGCAATGCGTGTTTCTTTCGGAGCAGGAGGCCTGCAGGATTTCCAGCTTTGGCCTGAAAAGGCCATTTAGATCCTCTGGGGGAAGCATCTGTGGGTCACACCTGAGGCATTTAGGAGATTGAGCTCAAGCCTCCTCTGCTTTCCCCGTTGGGATGAGGCCAACCCTCTCTCTCCCCGGGTTCCCATCTCTCAACACACCTGCAGACGAGCAGTGTTATCCTGGCCTCACCTCACGAGGGACACGCAGCTTCATTAATCAACGTCTTCAAAAGTACATTAGGATCTGTGCCAACAGGAACTCCCAGATCCCCATTATCTGCTACGTTGTCATCTTATGGCAGCCCTCGCCACCCGCTCGTACTAGTAGGAATTGTTCATGCAAGAAAAACCCAAGAATTGCTCAGAACTTGACACACATTGGCCGACCTGTCGTAGCACTATCTCTGAGCTGTGGGCCATGGTTTAGTTCCATTCGGCGGTTCAAGGAGGCTAAGTGACTTTACCAAAGTCATATAATAAGCAAGAGGCTGATAGAATCTAGCATCTTTAAACCAGGGTCCCCAGGAGTTACAAACTGGTGGCATGTGGGCCACACCGCATGTGGGGATAAGGTTTCTGTGTTTGAATGCCAGCCTTCCCTGGACTACGGTTCAGGCCGCTGTCTCTGCTACTATCGCACCCACCCACGTTTGGGTTGTTTTTGTTTTGTTTTGTTTTGTTTTTTTAACACACATCACGCATTTGTGGTACCTGCCGGGCAGCAGAAGTTAACAGGGATTCCCGCTTCTGTGGTGCAAATCCTCATCTTCCTTTGGGGAGAGAGAAGGCAAAATCCAATCACAACGACTATGGATCAGCTGTTGGCTCAGCAATGCCCACATTCTATGATGGTTTAAAAAAAAAAGAAAACTAAGTACCCAGAATGCTTTAGGCTCTCGCACACACATCTCATTTAATATTCCTAATAATTTCATAAACAGTGATTCTGATTGCCATTTTCCAAGAGAAATCTGGGGCTTCAAGAGATTAACTTGCCCAGTGTACGCAACTAGGACAGGTGGCCAGTCAAGCCTCCAACCCTATCTTCTTTTCTCTTTGCACCTGCTCACCTGTAGAATGGGGATAATCACTCCTACTGTAAAGGCTGTGAGGAGGACTGAAATTACTCATACAGATGCTTAGCGTGATACCTGACACCCCACACGTACTCAATAATATTACTCACAATAATCATCTATATTATATTGATAAGTACTCACCAGAAAGGCCCAATGCATGTCAGAAATAAGAGTGTTTGGTGGGATTCCATGTAATTTTCTTGTCCAATTGCCATACAATATTCCAGCTCCTTTCCATTTTCCTTATTTCTGAACTACCTCCTTTTCTTTCACATTCAGTAGTTGGTTGTTCCTTCAAATTTACCAAGAAAATATAGTCCATCAGAAATGTGTTGGCTCACCTTCCTAGGGTCGACTTAAAAAATGCACAACCTAAAAGTTGAGAATTACGTTTTACTCGGTGGACACACTGAGGACTTCAGCCCGGGACGGGCCTCTCAGGTCGCTCTGAGGGGCTGCTCTGAAGAGGTGAATGGGAGCCAGAATACATAGGAGCTTTTGCAGAAACAGAGCAAAACACAACCAGATAGGACACTGAAAGATGGCGGTTAATTAAAGAAAAAAAACAGACATCTCAAGTTCACGAACTGAGGGCTTTTCTACGTATGGGAAGATGCGAGAGTCTGGGCTTATTGAAGTCATTCCTTTGATATGCATCTTAACTAGCTAGGGTCAGTATCCTGTTTTTCTCCATCCTGAATCCCCTCAGGGTGCACAGTCAGGGCCGCTGCAGTGGCCGATGGCTTGATGGCCGCAACATCCTTTGTTTACTGATATGGCAGGGGACATTCTTCATCCATACTAGCTTGTCACTCACACTGTCTAGTTTGCCCCCCTTCTCTCCTCCCTTCCAACTCAAAGGAAGGTTCATCCCTCTGAGCCACATCCAGGGTCAAACCCCTGCCCTGTTATCCTGAGTTCATATCGCTCCTCTCAAAACCTGGCTCCACCAATGTTCCCTCTTTTTATCATAAATCTTTTCTTCGTTGGGGAATCCTGCCCTTATCCTCCAGCCATGCTCAGATTTATCCATCCTAGGAGAAAACAAAACAAAACAGTTTAGAAGGTATTGAGGCTGTCTTTAAAGATGGTGACACAGAAGGCTCCTGGACCCCGCTCCACCAACAGACACACCTAGTGAACAGCTACACACAGAGCAACTCCCTCTGAAAGAAACTCAAACTGGCTAAGGACCTCTTATACAATGAGGGACCAAGAAAACGCCTATGTCTTTCCTATGTATGAGTAGGAAAGGCTGAGACATGCTGTTGCCATAAACCCCAGCCCCGGCACAGACTGTACAGTTGGAAGGAAATCCCCGAATGCCAGCTTCTCCTTGAGGGGTGAAGGGTTTGGACCCCACATCTACAACCCGCAGGTTTTAAGACTCCTACCCGAGCGGTGGGCCTCCAAACACCTAGCTCTGAAAGCCAATGGGGTTTGCGTCCATGAGATCCACAGACTATAGCAAAACAAGAAGCAGTTGTTAACGGGCACAAGCACTCACTTCAGCCATCACCTCGGGGTCAGTGCAGAGGGAGCAGGCAAAAAACGCTCACATCCCAGTCTTTCCCTGAATGGGGTCTACTTGGATACTTTAAAAGCTGCTGCCTGAGGGTCAGGCTTCTAACTGAGCCCATATCTAGGGGCTGACTGCCATCCTCTCCAAAGACTAGGGAAGCCAGTGGACACCACCCCTGTCCTCTCTCTCTGACCTGCTCCAAGTTGCCAGAATCTCCCTGAAGGAAACTTGTACACAGGTCTGCACCCCAGCCTTTGTGGCTGCTGGTAGCTGATGGGTCCCCAGATCACCTGGCTCTGACAGTCACCAGTGCGTCCATTCACAAGTCCCGTAGGACTATAGAAAACAGAGGCAGTTTTAAACTGGCCATCCCCCCAGGGATGAGCATAGAAGGAGCAAACAGAAATGCCCAGTCTCCCAGTCTTTCCCTGAAAGGGGTCTCTGCATACTTCAAAAGCTTCTGCCTGAGGGTCAGCCTTCTAATGTACCATGCACCTAGGGCCTGATTGTGATCCTCTCTGAAGACCAGGGAAGCCCACAGACACCTCTTCCTCCCTTTTTTTCTAGCCTGCTCCAGGTTGTTAGTTATCTCCCTGGAAGGAACTTGTACACATAGCTGTGCCCCAGCTTTTGTGGCTGCCACCTCAGGCACAGGCACCCAAATTGCTTGGTCCTGATAGCAAACAGGACTTACATTCATGTAGCAAACAAAGAAGTTCTTAAAAGGCTCAAGAGCACACCCTGGCCACAAAGCTATACAACTGGGCCCAGTGCAGAGGGAGCAGGCAAAAACACCCAGCTCCCATTTCTCTCTGGAAGATGCCTATCTACATACTTTCCCAGCTGCTGCCTGAGGGCCCAGCTACCAACCAGCCTTCAGGTAGGTGCTGTGATCATTTCCTCTGGAACCCTGCCAAGTTGGCATACCTTCAACTACTGGGAGGTACTAGGAACAAAAAAGGTGGCTTGGACAATCACAAAGTTTACAGGAGCATGAGCCAGCCTGATAGATAAGGTTCATCTCCTACACAAGACCACTCTAGCAAGACTGGGAGAGGAGACTGCTTTATCTAATGTGCAAAAACAAACACAGAGTCAAGGAAAATGAAGAAACAGAGGAATATATTCCAAACTAGAGACCAAGATAAAACTCCAGACACAGATCTTAATAAAACAGAGGTTAGTAAGTTATCTAACAGACTTCAGTTAACAGACATAAAGATGCTCACTGTGGTCAGGAGCATCTTTGCTCCATCATCATTTGCATGAACAAAGTGAGAATTTCAACAAAGAGATAGAAAATATTAAAAAGTACCAATCAGATCACAAGGCTAAAGAGTATAATGAGTGAACTGAAAAATTCAATAGAGGGTTTCAACAGCAGACTAGATCAATCATAAAGATCCATAAACTTGAGATAAGGTAGTAGAATTCATCTAATCATAGGAGCAAAAGACAAAAGATTGAAGAGAACTTAAGGGATTTATGGGACACTATCAAACAGACCAATATACACATTTATAGGGGTGCCAGAAGAAGAGAAGGAGAAAGGGCAGAAAGCTAATTCAAAGAAATAATGGCTGAAACTTCCCTAACCTGGAGAAAGAAACAGGCATCCAGATCCAGGAAGCCCAGATTTTCAAAAAGGATGAATACAAAGAGACTCACACTGAGACACGTTATAATTAAACTGTCAAAAGTTAAAGACAAGGAGAAAATCTGAAAAGCAGCAAGAGAAAAACAACTTGTTATATACAAGAGAACACACACAAAATTATCAGATTATTTTAGCAGAAACTTTGCAGGCCAGAAGGGACTGGGATATGTATTTAAACTCCTGAAAGAAAAAAATCTACCAACCAAGAATAACCTACCCAGCAAAGTTGTCCTTCAGAATTGAAGGAGAACATATTGTATATTCAAAACCCTAAAGACTCCACCAGAAAAAGCTCTTAGAACTAATAAACAAATTCAGTAAAGTTGCAGGATGCAAAATCTATATACAAAAATCAGAATTGAAGGAGAGAGAGTTTTCCAGACAGGCAAAAACTGAAGGAGTTCAGCACCAATAGACTAACCCTACAAGAAATGTTAAAAAGACTTCTTTAAGCTGGAATAAAAGGGCACTAATTAGTAACAGGAAACATATATAAAAGTATAAATCTTGCTGATAAAGGTAAATATGTAGTTGAATTCAGAATAATCTAATGCTGCAATGGTGGTGGGTTAATCATTTATATAACTAGTATAAAGGTTAAAAGGCAAAATAGTAAAAATAACTATAACTACAATAATTTGTTAATGGATACTAAAGATAAAAAGATGCAAATGTGACATCAAAAACATAAAATGTGGTGGGAGGGGAGAGTAAAAATGTAGAGTTTTAGAATCATTCAAAGTTGTTATCAGCTTAAAATAAACTGTTATAACTCGTAGATGTTTTATGTAAGCCTCATGGTAATCACAAAGCAAAACCCTACAGAAAACACACAAAAGATAAAGAAAAAGAAATCTAAGCATACCACTCAGAAAAACCATCAAATCACAAGGGAACAGAACAAGAAAAGAAAGGAACAGAGGAATTACAAAACATCCAGAAAACAATTTTTAAAATGTCAATAAGTCCGTATCTATTAATAATTACATTAAATGTAAGTGAACTAAATTCTCCAACAAAAAGATATACAGTGGCTGAATGGATTAAAAACCAAAAAACAAACAAACAGAGCTTTTCCAAGGATGCAGCCTTTGAGAGAGTAAGGCAGGGTTGAGACCATCGGCACTGAATATGCGACTGAAACCGGCCTCTATATAAACTTTTAAGATTCTGTCAGGTAGGTGCAGAGAACTACTCACCTTAACAGCTGCAGGAGACAAGTCTCTTATGTTCACAGGCCAGGAAATTGCAAGAATCAAGAGCAAATGTATTTCCACCCGTGTGGCTGACAGGGTCTTGGTGCTCTGGCCTGGTGTCAAGCCTGAGCCACTGAGGTGGGAGAGGCAAGTTTAGGACATTGGACCACCAGAGACCTCCCAGCCCCATGTAATACAAATTGGCGAGAGCTCCCCCAGAGATCTCCGTCTCAATGCTAAGACCCAGCTCCACCCAACGGCCAGCAAGCTCCAGTGCTGGACATCCCATGCCAAACAACTAGCAAGACAGGAACACAACCCCACCCATTAGCAGAGAGACTTCCTAAAATCATATTAAGTTCACAGACACCTCAAAACACACCACCGGACGTGGCCCTGCCCACCAGAGAGACAAGATCCAGCCCCACCGACCAGAACACAGGCACCAGTCCCCTCAACCATGAAGCCTACACAAGCCACTGAACCAACCTCACCCACTGGGGACAGATACCAAAAACAACAAGAACTACAAACCTGCAGCCTGCAAAAAGGAGACCCCAAACACAGTAAGTTAAACAAAATGAGAAGACAGAGAAATATTCAGCAGATGAAGGAGCAAGGTAAAAACCCACTAGACCAAACAAACGAAGAGGAAAAGGCAGTCTACCTGAAAAAGAATTCAGAGTAATGATGGTAAAGATGATCCAAAATCTTGGAAACAGAATGGAGAAAATACAAGAAACATTTAACAAGGACCTAGAAGAACTAAAGAGCAAACGAACAATGATGAACAACACACAAATGAAATTAAAAATTCTCTAGAAGGAACCAACAGCAGAATAACTGAGGCAGAAGAACAGAGAAGCGAGCTGGAAGATAAAATAATTGAGAAGAGTCTCAGAGACTTCTGGGAACACATTAAACGCACCAACATTCGAATTTTAGGGGTCCCAGAAGAAGAGAAAAAGAAAGCGTCTGAGAAAATATTTGAGGAAATTATAGTTGAAAACTTCCCTAACATGGGCAAGGAAGTAGTCAAGTCCAGGAAGCACAGAAAGTCCCATACAGGATAAATCCAAGGAGAAACATGCCAAGACACACAGTAATCAAACTATCAAAAATTAAATACAAAGAAAAAATATTAAAAGCAGCAAGGGAAAAGCAACAAATAACATACAAGGGAACCCCCATAACGTTAACAGCTGATCTTTCAGCAGAAACTCTGCAAGCCAGAAGCGAGTGGCATGATATATTTAAAGTGATGAAAGGGAAAAACCTACAACCAAGATTACTCTACCCAGCAAGGATCTCATTCAGATTTGACGGAGAAATTAAAATGTTTACAGACAAGCAAAAGTTAAGAGAATACAGCACCACCAAACTAGCTTTACAACAAATGCTAAAGGAACTTCTATAGGCAGGAAACACATGAGAAGGAAAACACCTACAAAAACAAACCCAAAACAATTAAAAAAATGGTAATAGGAACATACATATCGATAATTACCTTAAATGTAAATGTATTAAATGATCCAACCAAAAGACACATATTGGCTGAATGGATACAAAAACAAGACCCGTACAAATGCTGTCTACAAGAGGCCCAGTTCAGATCTAGGGACACATACAGACCAAAAGTGAGGGGATGGAAAAAGATATTCCATGCAAATGGAAATCAGAAGTTGGAGTAGCAATTCTCATATCAGACAAAATAGACCTTAAAATAAAGACTATTACAAGAGACAAAGAAGGACATTACATAATGATCAAGGGATCAATCCAAGAAGATATAACAGTTGTAAATATTTATGCACCCAACATCGGGGCACCTCAATACATAAGGCAAATGCTAACAGCCATAAAAGGGGAAATCGACAGTAACACAATAACAGTAGGGGACTTTAACACCCCACTTTCACCAATTGACAGATTATCCAAACAGAAAATAAATAAGGAAACACAAGCTTTAAATGACACATTAGACCAGATGGACTTAATTGATATTTATAGGACATTCCATCCAAAAACAACAGAATATACTTTCTTCTCAAGTGCTCATGGAACATTACCCAGGATAGATCATATTTTGGGTCACATATCAAGCCACGGTAAATTTAAGAAAATTGAAATCGTATCAAGTATCTTTTCCAACCACAACGCTATATGACTAGATATCAATTACAGAAAAAAAAAACTGTAAAAAAATAACCACATGGAGGCTAAACAACATGCTACTAAATAACCAAGACATCACTGAAGAAATCAAAGAGGAAATCAAAAAATACCTAGAAACAAATGACAATGAAAACACGATGACCCAAAACCTATGGGATGCAGCAAAAGCAGTTCTAAGAGGGAAGTTATAGCAATACAATCCTATCTCAAGAAACAAGAAATATCTCAATTAAACAACCTAACCTTACACCTAAAGCAATTAGAGAAAGAAGAACAAAAAACCCTCAAAGTTAGCAGAAGGAACGAAATCATAAAGATCAGATCAGAAATAAATGAAAAAGAAATGAAGGAAACAACTGCAAAGATCAATAAAACTAAAAGCTGGTTCTTTGAGAAGAAAAAGAAAATTGATAAACCATTAGTCAGACTCATCAAGAAAAAAAGGGATAAGACTCAAATCAACAGAATTAGAAATGAAAAAGGAGAAGTAACAACTGACACTGCAGAAATACAAAGGACCATGAGAGACTACTACAAGCAACTATATGCCAATAAAATGGACAACCTGGAAGAAATGGACAAATTCTTAGAAAAGTACAACCTTCCAAGACTGAACCACGAAGAAATAGAAAATATGAACAGACCAATCACAAGCACTGAAATGGACTGTGATTAAAAATCTTCCAACAAACAAAAGCCTGGAACCAGATGGCTTCACAGGCCAATTTCATCAAACATTTAGAGAAGACCTAACACCTATCCTTCTTAAAATCTTCCTAAATATAGCAGAGGGAGGAACACTCTCAAACTCATTCTATGAGACCACCATCACCCTAATACCAAAACCAGATGAAGATGTCACAAAAAAAGAAAACTACAGGCCAAGATCACTGATGAACATAGATGCAAAAATCCTCAACAAAATACTAGCAAACAGAATCCAACAGCACATTAAAAGGATCATACACCATGATCAAGTGGGATTTATCCCAGGAATGCAAGGATTCTTCAATATATGCAAATCAATCTATGTGATACACCATATTAACAAACTGAAGAATAAAAACCATATGATCATCTCAATAGATGCAGAAAACACTTTCGACAAAATTCAACACCCATTTATGATTAAAAACTCTCCAGAAAATAGGCATAGAGGGAACCGACCTCAACATAATAAAGGCCATATATGACAAACCCACAGCCAACATTGTTCTCAATGGTGAAAAATGGAAACCATTTCCTCTAAGATCAGGAACAAGACAAGGATGTCCACTCTCACCACTATTATTCAACACAGTTTTGGAAGTTTTAGCCACAGCAATCAGAGAAGAAAAAGAAATAAAAGGAATCCAAATCAGAAAAGAAGAAGTAAAACTGTCACTGTTTGCAGATGACATGATACTATACATAGAGAATCCTAAAGACGCTACCAGCAAACTACTAGAGCTAATCAATGAATCTGGTAAAGTAGCAGGATACAAAATTAATGCACAGAAATCTCTTGCATTCCTATACACTAATGATGAAAAATCTGAAAAAGAAATTAAGGAAACACTCCCATTTACCATTGCAAGAAAAAGAATAAAATACCTAGGGATAAACCTACCTAAGGTGACAAAAGACCTGTATGCAGAAAACTATAGGACACTGATGAAAGAAATTAAAGATGATACAAACAGATGGAGAGATATACCATGTTCTTGGAATGGAAGAATTAACTTTGTGAAAATGACTATACCACCCAAAGCAATCTACAAATTCCATGCAATCCCTATCAAACTGCTAGTGGCATTTTTCACAGAACTAGAACAAAAAATTTCACAATTTGTATGGAAACACAAAAGACCCTGAATAACCAAAGCAATCTTGAGAAAGAAAAATCGAGCTGGAGGAATCAGGCTCCCTGAGTTCAGACTATACTACAAAGCTACAGTAATCAAGACAATATGGTACTGGCACAAGAACAGAAATATAGATCAATGGAACAGGATAGAAAGCCCAGAGATAAACCCATGAACATATGGTCACCTTATCTTTGATAAAGGAGGCAAGAATATACAATGGAGAAAAGACAGCCTCTTCAATAAGTGGTACTGGGAAAACTGGACAGCTACATGTGAAAGAATGAAATTAGAACACTCCCTAACACCATACACAAAAATAAACTCAAAATGGATTAAAGACCTAAATGTAAGGCCAGATATTATAAAATTCTTAGAGGAAAACATAGGCAGAACACTCCATGACATAAATCACAGCAAGATCCTTTTTGACCCACCTCTTAGAGAAACGGGACCTAATGAAACTTAAAAGCTTTTGCACAGCAAAGGAAACCAAAAACAAGATGAAAAGACAACCCTTAGAATGGCAGAAAATATTTGCAAATGAAGCAACTGACAAAGGATTAATCTCCAAAACATACAAGTAGCTCATGCAGCTCAATATCAAAAAAGCAAACAACCCAATCCAAAATTGGGCAGAAGACCTAAATAGACATTTCTCCAAAGAATATATACAGATTGCCAACAAACACATGAAAGGATGCTCAACATTGCTAATCATTAGAGAAATGCAAATCAAAACTACAGTGAGGTATCACCTCACACCAGTCAGAATGGCCATCATCAAAAAATCTACAAACAATATATGCTGGAGAGGGTGTGGAGAAAAGGGAACCCTCTTGCTCTGTTGCTTGGGATGTAAGTTGATACAGCCACTATGGAGAACAGTATGGAGGTTCCTTAAAAAACAAAAAATAGAACTACCTTATGACCCAGCAATCCCACTACTGGGCATACCCTGAGATATCCATAATTCAAAGAGAGTCAAGTACCACAATATTCATTGCAGCACTATTTACAATAGCCAGGACATGGAAGCAACCTAAGTGTCCATTGACAGATGAATGGATAAAGAAGATGTAGCACATATATACAATGGAATATTACTCAGCCATAAAAAGAAATGAAATTGAGTTATTTGTAGTGAGGTGGATGGGCCTAGAGTCTGTCATACAGGGTGAAATAAGTCAGAAAGAGAAAAACAAATACCATATGCTAACACATAAATATGGAATCTAAAAGAAAAAAGAAAAAAGTTCTGAAGAACCTAGGGGCAGGACAGGAATAAAGACGCAGACGTAGAGAATGGACTTGAGGACATGGGGAGGGGGAAGGGTAAGCTGGGATGAAGTGAGAGAGTAGCATTGAGATATATACTCTACCAAATGTAAAATAGATAGCTAGTGGGAAGCAGCTGCATCACACAGGGAGATCAGCTCCATGCTGTGTAACCCCCTAGAGGGGTGGGATAGGGAGGGTGGGAGGGAGATGCAGGAGGGAGGGGATATGGGGATATATGTATACATATAGTTGATTCACTTGTTCTACAGCAGAAACTGACACACCATTGTAAAGCAATTATACTCCAATAAAGATGTTAAAAAAAACCCAACAAGACCCATCTATATGCTGCTTATAAGAGACTCACTTTGGCTTTAAGAACACACACAAAGTAAAAGTGAAGGAATGGAAAAAAGATCTTTCATATAAACAGAAACCCAAAAAAAGCTGGGGTAGCTATATTTATATTAGATAAAATAGACCTTAAGACAAAGGTTGCAATAAGAGACAAAGATGGTTATTGTGTAACAATAAAGGGGCCAATCCAACAATAGGATATAACATTTGTAAATATTTATGCACCCAGCATAGAGGAACCTAAATGTATAAAACAAATATTAACAGCCCTAAAGGAAAAAATAGACTGTTATACAATAATAGTAGGGACTATTTTTCTATTGACTCTACTTTCATCAATGCGTCGATCACCTAGAGAGAAAATCAATAAGAAAACACTGGACTTGGGACTTCCCTGGTGGTCCAGTGGTTGGGACTTCGCCTTCCAATGTAGGGGGTGCGGGTTCGATCCCTGGTTGGGGAGCTGGGATCCCACATGACTCACAGCCAAAGAGCCAAAACATGGGACAGAAGTGGTGTCGTGACAAATTCAATAAAGACTTTGGAGAATGGTCCACATCCAAAAAAAGGAAAAAAATCTTTAAAAAAGAAAACACTGGACTTAACTGACATGTTAGACCAGATAAACTTGGCAGACATTTAAGAACATCCCATCCAATACCAGCAGACTACACATTCTTCTCAAGTGCACACGGAACATTATTCAGGATAGGCCATACGTTAGGTCACAAAACAAGTCTTAATAAATTTGAGAGGACTGAAATTATATCAGGCATCTTTTCCAACCATAATGGTATGAAACTAGAAATCAATTACAAGAAAAAAACTGGAAAAGTCACAGATATGTGGAGGTTAAAAAATACGCTACTGAACAATCAATGGGTCAAAGAAGAAATTTTAAGAGAAATAAAAAAATATCACAAGACAAATGAAAATGGAAACACAACATACTAAAACTTAAGGGGTGCAGCAAAAGCAGTTATGGGAGAGATGTTCAAGTGATAAATGCTTACATTAAGAAACAAGAAATATCTCAAATAAACAACTCTCTACTTCAAGGAATTAGAAGAAGAACAAACTAAGCCCAAAGTTAATAGAAGGAAGGAAATAACAAATATCAGAGCAGAAATAAATGAAATAGAGACTAAAATGACAAAAGAAAAGATCAATGAAACTAAGAGCTGTTTTTTCAAGAGATAAAAAAAATTAAACATATCTTTAACTATACCCACTGAGAGAAAAAGAGAGAGGACTCAAATAAATAAAATCAGAAATGAAAGATGAAATTTTACAAGAGAAATTTACAACAGATATCACAGAAATACAAAGGATCATAAGAGACTATTATGTACAATTATATGCCAACAAATTGGACAATTTTTAATAAATGCATATATTCCTAGAAACATAAAACCTACCAAGACTGAATCATGAAGAAATAGAAAATGTGACAAAGCAATTACAAGCAAGGAGATTGCATCAGTAATCAAAAAGCTCCCAACAAGTGAAAGTCCAGTACCAGATGGCTTTGCTTGTGTATTCTTCCAAACATTTAAGAAGAACTAATACAAATTCTTCTCAAACTCTTCCAAAAAAAAAAAAAAATAGAAAAGCAGAGAATACTTGTAAACACATTTTACTAGGCCAGAATTACCCTGATACCAAAACCAGACAAGGACACTACAAGAAAAGAAAATTATAGGCCAATATCCCAGATGAAAATACATGCAATAATCCTCAAAAATTAACAATATTCAATATTCAACCAAATACAACAATACATTAATGGGATCATATAGCATGATCAAGTGGGGTTTATTTCAGGGATACAAGCATGGTTCAACATCCACAAATCAATGTGATACACACCACACTAACAAAATCAAAGATAAATATGACCATCACAATAATGCATAAAAGAGTACTGGACAAAATTCAACATCCATTCATGATAGAAACTCTCAATGAAGTGGATACACAGTGACTGAAACTCAACATAATAAAAGCCATGTGTGACAAGCCCACAGCCAAGATCACACTCAGTGGTAAAAAGCTGAAAGCTTATCTTCCAAGATCAAGAACAAGACGAGGACACCCACTCTGATCACTTTTATTCAACTGAGTACTGGAAATCCTAACTTGGCAATTACACAAGAAAAAGAAATAAAAGGCATCCAAATCAGCAATGAAGAAGTAAAACTGTCTCTATTTGCAGATGACATGCTATTATATATAGAAAACCCTAAAGACCACACCAAAAATGTTAGAATAGACAGTACAGTTGTAGGATACAAAAATCAGTTGTACATATACACACACACACACACACACACGCGCGCGCGCACACACACTACCACAAGCAAATTAAATAAATCATTCACTCAACATTCAAAGTATAGAAGATAGAAATTTAAAACAACTTTTGGTGCTACAGAGAAAGTACCATAAGGGAATGAAAAGCAAAGTTTACCCTTTTACCTGTTGCACCAGGATTTAACTAGTAAATATTTAACAAAGAGAACTTAAGTTAAATACCCAGAAACCAACAAGCTACTTATGAACAGTTTATTAGAACAAACTCATCTATGTAGCAAAATGGTGAGATTTATAAGTAGAGGTGACAAGCCTAATGAGCCTGGTGAGAGCTGGTTGTCCAAGAAAAGAATCTTAGTTCAACTTTAAAAAATTACCCCAAATTATAAATTTTAATGTATTTTTACAAAGGTACAGCTTTTTAGAAATGGGCACAACCTTATCTAGAGAGTAAAAATAAACAACACATAGTTGGCTTAAAATCAGCCACCAATTAAAAAGTGTTCAAACTCAACAATAACTTTATCTTAATATCAACAATAAGCAAATCAACCCCTAGTTTTACACTGGAATAATCTATTAACCAATAGAAGCAATAATGTTAACACGAATAACAAGAACCATTTCTCCTCGCATAAGGTTACATCAGTTACTGATAGCTAACAGCAAATAAACACAATTCAACATTGAATTATTTATTAAGTACACTGTTAACCCAACACAGGCATGCACTCAAGGAAAGATTTTAAAAAGTAAAAGGAACTCAGCAAACACAAACCTCGCCTGTTTACCAAGAACATCACCTCTAGCATAACTAGTATTAGAGGCAATGCCTGCTCAGTGACAACTATTAAACTACCGCAGTATCCTGACCATGCAAAGGTAGCATAATCATTTGTTCTCTAAATAAGGACTTGTATGAATGGCCACACAAGGGTTTCACTATCTCTTACTTTCAATCAGTGAACTGACCTTCCCACGAAGAGGCAGGAATAACAAAATACGATGAGAAGACCCTATGGAGTTTTAATTAATTAACCCCAAAAAACTAACGAAACCCCCAACAGATAACAAAATTTTCACATGGGTTGACAATTTTTTTTTTTAATAAATAGGTTCTTTTCTATTTTTTTTTATACAGCAGGTTCTTATTAGTCATCAATTTTATACACATCAGTGTATACATATCAATCCCAATTGCCCAATTCATCACACCACCACCCACACCACCCCACAGCTTTCCCCCTTGGTGTCCATACGTTTGTTCTCTACATCTGTCTCAATTTCTGCCCTGCAAACCGGTTCATCTATACCATTTTTCTAGGTTCCACATATATGCGTTAATATACGATATTTGTTTTTCTCTTTCTGACTTACTTCACTCTGTATGACAGTCTCTAGATCCATCCACGTCTCAACAAATGACCCAATTTCGTTCCTTTTTATGGCTGAGTAATATTCCATTGTATATATGTACATCTTCTTTATCCATTCGTCTGTCGATGGGCATTTAGGTTGCTTCCATGACCTGGCTATTGTAAATACTGCTACAATGAACATTGGGGTGCATGTGTCTTTTTGAATTGTGGTTTTCTCTGAGTATATGCCCAGTAGTGGGATTGCTGGATCATATGGTAATTCTATTTTTAATTTTTTAAGGAACCTCCATACTGTTCTCCATAGTGGCTGTATCAGTTTACATTCCCACCAACAGTGCAAGACAGTTCCCTTTTCTCCACACCCTCTCCAGCATTTGTTGTTTGTAGATTTTCTGATGATGCCCATTGTAACTGGTGTGAGGTGATACCTCATTGTAGTTTTGATTTGCATTTCTCTAATAATTAGTGATGTTGAGCAGCTTTTCATGTGCTTCTTGGCCATCTGTATGTCTTCTTTGGAGAAATGTCTATTTAGGTCTTCTGCCCACTTTTGGATTGGGTTGTTTGTTTTTTTAATATTGAGCTGCATGAGCTGTTTATATATTTTGGAGATTAACCCTTTGTCCGTTGATTCGTTTGCAAATATTTTCTCCCATTCTGAGGGTTGTCTTTTTGTCTTGTTTATGGTTTCCTTTGCTGTACAAAAGCTTTTAAGTTTCATTAGGTCCCATTTGTTTATTTTTGTTTTTATTTCCATTACTCTAGGAGGTGGATCAAAAAAGATCTTGCTGTGATTTATGTCAAAGAGTGTTCTTCCTTTGTGTTCCTCTAAGAGTTTTATAGTGTCTGGTCTTACATTTAGGTCTCTAATCCATTTTGAGTTTATTTTCGTGTATTTGTCAGTGTTCTAATTTCATTCTTTCACATGTAGCTGTCCAGTTTTCCCAGCACCACTTATTGAAGAGACTGTCTTTTCTCCATTGTATATCCTTGCCTCCTTTGTCATAGATTAGTTGACCATAGGTGCGTGGGTTTACCTCTGGGCTTTCTATCTTGTTTCATTGATCTATGTTTGTTTTTGTGCCAGTACCATATTGTCTTGATTACTGTAGCTCTGCAGTATAGCCTGAAGACAGGGAGTCTGATTCCTCCAGCTCCGTTTTTTTCCCTCAAGACTGCTTTGGCTATTCGGGGTCTTTTGTGTCTCCATACAAATTTTAAGATGATTTGTTCTAGTTCCATAAAAAATGCAATTGGTAATTTGATAGGGATTGCACTGAATCTGTAGATTGCTTTGGGTCATATAGTCATTTTCACAATATTGATTCTTCCAATCCAAGAACATGGTATATCTCTCCACCTGTTGGTATCATCTTTAATTTCTTTCATCAGTGTCTTATAGTTTTCTGCATACAGGTCTATTGTCTCCCTAGGTAGGTTTATTCCTAGGTATTTTATTGTTTGTTACAATGGTAAATGGGAGTGTTTCCATAATTTCTATTTCATATTTTACATCATTAGTGTACAGGAATGCAAGAGATTTTTGTGCATTAATTTTGTATCCTACAACATTACCAAATTCATTGATTAGCTCTAGTAGTTTCCTGGTGGCATTTTTAGGATTCTCTATGTTTAGTATCATGTCATCTACGAACAGTGACAGTTTTACTTCTTCTTTTCCAATTTGTATTCCTTTTATTTCTTTTTCTTCTCTGATTGCCGTGGCTAGGACTTCCAAAACTGTGTTGAATAATAGTGGTGAGAGTGGACATCCTTGTCTCGTTCCTGATCTTAGAGCAAATGCTTTCAGTTTTTCACCATTGAGAATGATGTTTGCTGTGGGTTTGTCGTATATAGCCTTTATTATGTTGAGGTAGGTTCCCTCTATGCCCAATTTCTGGAGAGTTTTTATCATAAATGGGTGTTGAATTTTGTCAAAAGCTTTTTCTGCATCTATTCAGATGATCATATGGTTTTTATTCTTCAATTTGTTAATATGGTGTATCACATAGATTGATTTGCGTATATTGAAGAATCCTTGCATCCCTGGGATAAATCCCACTTGATCATGGTGTATGATCCTTTTAATGTGTTGTTGGATTCTCTTTGCTAGTATTTTGTTGAGGATTTTTGCATCTGTATTCATCAGTGATATTGGTCTGTAATTTTCTTTTTTTGTAGTATCTTTGTCTGGATTTTGTATCAGGGTGATGGTGGCCTCATAGAATGAATTTGGGAGTGGTCCTTCCTCCGCAGTATTTTGGAGGAGTTTGAGAAGGATGGGTATTAGCTCTTCTCTAAATGTTTGATAGAATTCACTTGTGAAGTCATCTGGTCCTGGACCTTTGATTGTTGGAAGATTTTTAATCCCAGTTTCAATTTCATTACTTGTGATTGGTCTGTTCATATTTTCTGTTTCTTCGTGGTTCAGTCTTGGAAGGTTATACCTTTCTAAGAATTTGTCCATTTCTTCCAGGTTGTCCATTTTACTGGCATAGAGTTGCTGGTAGTAGTCTCTTAGGATGCTTTGTATTTCTGCGGTGTCTGTTGTAACTTCTCCTTTTTCAGTTCTAATTTTATTGATTTGAGTCCTCTCCCTCTTTTTCTTGATGAGTCTGGCTAATGGTTTATCAATTTTGTTTATCTTCTCAAAGAATCAGCTTTTAGTTTTATTGATCTTTGCTATTGTTTCCTTTGTTTCTATTTCATTTATTTCTGCTCTGATCTTTATGATTTCTTTCCTTCTGCTAACTTTGGGTTTTGTTTGTTCTTCTTTCTCTAGTTCCTTTAGGTGTAAGGTTAGATTATTTATTTGAGATTTTTCTTGTTTCTTGAGGTAGGCTTGTATAGCTATAAACTTCCCTCTTAGAATTGCTTTGGCTGCATCCCATAGGTTTTGAATTGTCGTGTTATCGTTGTCATTCGTCTCTAGGTATTTTTTAACTTCCTCTTTGATATCTTCAGTGATCTCTTGGTTATTTAGTAACGTATTGTTTAGCCTCCATGTGTTTGTGTGTTTTACGTTTTTTCCCCTGTAATTCATTTCTAATCTCATAGCATTGTGGTCAGAAAAGATGCTTGATATGATTTCAATTTTCTTAAATTTACTGAGGCTTGATTTGTGACCCAAGATGTGATCTATCCTGGAGAATGTTCCATGAGCACCTGAGAAGAAAGTGTAATCTGCTGTTTTTGGATGGAATGTCCTATAAATATCAATTAAATCTATCTGGTCTGTTGTGTCATTTAAAGCTTCTGTTTCCTTATTTATTTTCATTTTGGATGATCTGTCCATTGGTGTAAATGAGGTGTTAAAGTCCCCCACTATTATTGTGTTACGGTCAATTTCCTCTTTTACAGCTGTTAGCAGTTGCCTTATGTATTGAGGTGCTCCTGTGTTGGATGCATATATATTTATAATTGTTATATCTTCTTCTTGGATTGATCCCTTGATCATTATGTAGTGTCCTTCCTTGTCTCTTGTAACATTCTTTATTTTAAAGTCTATTTTATCTGATATGAGTATTGCTACTCCAGCTTTCTTTTGATTTCCATTTACATGGAATATCTTTTTCCATCCCCTCGCTTTCAGTCTGTATGTGTCCCTAGGTCTGAAGTTGGTGTCTTGTAGACAGCATATATATGGGTCTTGTTTTTGTATCCATTCAGCAAGCCTGTGTCTGTTGGTTGGAGCATTTAATCCATTCACGTTTAAGGTAATTATCGATATGTATGTTCCTATGACCATTTTCTTATTTGTTTTGCATTTGTTTTTGTAGGTGCTTTTCTTCTCTTGTGTTTCCCACTTAGAGAAGTTCCTTTAGCATTTGTTGTAGAGCTGGTTTGGTGGTGCTGTATTCTCTTAGCTTTTGCCTGTCTGTAAAGCTTTTGATTTCTCCATCAAATCTGAATGAGATCCTTGTTGGGTACAGTAATCTTGGTTGTAGGTTCTTCCCTTTCATCACTTTAAGTATATCATGCCACTCCCTTCTGGCTTGAGAGCTTCTGCTGAGAAATCAGCTGTTAACCTTATGGGAGTTCCCTTGTATTTTATTTGTCATTTTTCCCTTGCTGCTTTCAATACTTTTTCTTTTTCTTTAATTTTTGCCAATTTGATTACTATGTGTCTTGGCGTGTTTCTCCTTAGGTTTATCCTGTATGGGACTCGCTGCGCTTCCTGGACTTGGGTGGCTGTTTCCTTTCCCATGTTGGGGACGTTTTCGACTATAATCTCTGCAAATATTTTCTCTGGTCCTTTCTCTCTCTCTTCTCCTTCTGGTACCCCTATAATGCGAACATTGGTGCATTTAATGTTGTCCCAGAGGTCTCTTAGGCTGTCTTCATTTCTTTTCATTCTTTTTTCTTTATTCTGTTCTGCAGCAGTGAATTCCACCATTTTGTCTTCCAGGTCACTTATCCATTCTTCTGCCTCAGTTATTCTGCTATTGATTCCTTCTAGTGTAGCTTTCATTTCAGTTATTGTATTGTTCCTCTCTGTTTGTTTGTTCTTTAATTCTTCTACGTCTTTGTTAAACATTTTTTACATCTTCTCGATCTTTGCCTCCATTGTTTTTTCGAGGTCCTGGATCATCTTCACTATCATTATTCTGAATTCTTTTTCTGGAAGGTTGCCTATCTCCACTTCATTTAGTTGTTTTTCTGGGGTTTTATCTTGTTCCTTCATCTGGTACATAGCCCTCTGCCTTTTCATCTTGTCTATCTTTCTGTGAATGTGGTTTTTGTTCCACAGGCTGCAGGATTGTAGTTCTTCTTGTTTCTCCTGTCTGCCCTCTGGTGGATGAGGCTACCTAACTGGGTTGACAATTTTGGTTGGGGTGACCTTGGAGAACAAAAAAGTCTCCGAGTGATTAAAGTCTAGACTTACTAGTCAAAATATATGATCACTTATTGTTCCAAAAATTGATCAACAGACCAAGTTACCCTAGGGATAACAGTGCAAACCTATTCTAGAGTTCATATCAATGATGTATTTGTTGTAAAAGGTTTACCGTCTCGATGTTGGATGAAGACCCCAATGGTGTAACCACTATTAAAGGTTCATTTGTTCAATGATTAAAGTCCTACGTGATCTGAGCTCAGACTGGAGTAATACAGGTTGGTTTCTATCTATTATATATTTCTCCCAGGATGAAAGGATAAGAGAAATGAGGCTTACTTTATAAAAGCATCTTAAAACCAATTAATGATATAATCTTGACTTAATAAATATATACAAATCTTACCCAAGAACAGGGTTTGTTAGTGTGGTAGAGCCTGGTAATTGCATAAAACTTAAACCTTTATAACCAGAGGTTCAAATCCTCTCCCTAACAAAATGTTTATAATTAACACCTTAATATTCATTATTCTTATTCTTCTAGCTGTGGCATTCCTCACATTAATTGAATGAAAAGTTCTAGGCTACATGCAACTTTGAAAAGGACCAAATATCACTGGACCATATGACCTATTACAACCTAATGCCATGCAGATAAATTATTCATTAAAGAACCATTACAACCAGCTACGTCTTCCATTTCCGTATTTATCACAGCAGCCATTCTAGCCCTAATTTTAGACCTAACCATACGAATCCCTCTACCTTACCCCCTCATTAATATAAACTTAAAGAGTATTATTTATACTAGCTGCGTCAAGCCTAGCTGTCCATACTATCCTATGATCCAGATGAGCTTCCAATTCAAAATATGCACTAATCAGAGCTCTATGAGCGGTAGCACAATTTCATATGAACTAACACTAGCGATTACTCTTCTATCAGTCCTTTTATTGATAATAAATGGATCCTTTACTCCCTCAACCCTCATTTATGAAGAATCTTCCCATCAGGACCCCAAGCCATAATATGATTTATCTCTACTCTAGCAGAAACTAATCGAGCCCCCTTCGACCTAATAGAAGGAGAATCTGAACTCGGGCTTCAAAGTAGAATATGCAGGCCCATTTGCTATATTTTTCTTAGGAGAATATGCCAACATCATCATAATATTTTCACAACAATCCTTCTTCTAGGAGCATTCCACAACACCCCCACACCAGAAGTATATACAACCAACTTTATCATCAAAACACTATTATAACAATTTCTTTCCTATGAATCCAAGCATCCTAGCCTTGATTCCAATACAATCAACTTATACTGTACATCTGCTTTGAAAAAATTTCCTATGGCTAACACTAGCCCTATGCATATGACACGTCTCACCACATATCATAACATCAAGCATAACCCCACAACATAAGAAATATGTCTGATAAAACAGTTACTTTGATAGAATAAATAATAGAGGTTTCAACTCTCCTATTTCTAGAATCATGGGAATTGAACCTACCCTTAAGAATTCAAAATTCTTCATGCTACTGCATTACACTACATTCTATAATAAGGTCAGCTAAATAAGCTACCTGGCCCATACCCCGAAAATGTTGGTTTATAGCCTTCCCAGTACTAATAAATCCTATCACCTTTATCATTATCTTAACAACCATCATCTCAGGAACCATAATTGTAATAACCAGTTCCCACTGATTACTTATCTGAATTGGATATGAAATATACTTGCCATTATTCCATCATAATAAAAAAGTTTAATCCATAAGCCATAGAAGCATCCACTAAATACTTTCTGACACAAGCCACCACATCAATATTACTTATAATAGCTATTATCATTAATCTATTATACTCCAGCCAATGAACTATTACAGAAATCTTTAGCCCAACAGCATCAATAATCAAAATAGTAGCCCTAATCATAAAATTAGGACTATCTCCATTCCACTTCTGAGTACCTGAAGTCACACAAGGCATCTCATTAATAGCAGGCTTAATTTTATTAACTTGACAAAAACTTACACCCTTATCAGTATTATATCAAATTTCACCTAAATTTAATACTATCTACATCCGTACTATAATATTAACCTAAATTTAATACTATCTACATCCATACTATCATTTATAATTGGGGGATAAGGCAGCCTAAACCAAACCCAATTACAGAAAATCATAGCTTACACATCAATTGCCCAAGGATGAATAACAGTCATTATATGGTATAATCCAAGTATAACAATCCTAAACCTACTAATTTATATCATAATAACACTTACCATGTTTATATTATTCATTTATAGCTCAGCCACCACACTATCACTATCACATACATGAAATAAAATACCCATTATTATGACCCTTATTCTCATCACGCTGCTGTGTGTGTATGTGTGTGTGTGTGTACATATACATATATATATCAAACAGAGGTCTGCCTCGAGTCTCTACTTATGGGTTAGTAATGGTCCTTCAACTGATTCCAAGACCTGAGACAGTTCACAGAGCCCCTTGATTAAAGGAGAGGGAGGGTGGTCAGAAACCCTGAAGAAAACTCTGTGGTAACATTACAGGATGCTATATATCTTCCTAGTTGTCTACAGGTGCTCACCAGTGTAAATGTGCACCAGAGAAAGGAAAATCCTAAAACCTTTATAGGACTGGATAGTGGCACTGAGCTGTCCCTGAGCTAACAGTCAAAGGGGATGCTTATGGTGGGGGGAGGTCCCATAGCAAATGGTGTTCTGGCCCAAATCCATGTCATAGTAAGTCTCATGGGTCTGTGAACCCATTCTGCAATTATTCTCCCCAGCTCCCGAGTATGTAGTTGGAATAGACATTCTTGGTGTCTGACAGATGCCCACACTGGATCCCTGAACCATGCAGTTAAGGCTAGTATGGCAAGGAAGGTCAAGAGGAAACCTTGAAGTTTCTCCTCTTAAGTAATGCGAAAGGATATAAATAGTAAACAAAATAGAATCCATGAGAACAATATCTTACCAAATAGGGAATATCAAAAAAATTAATTATAAATAAATTATAAAAAGGAACCAAAGGGAAATGCTGGAATTGAAAAGCACAATAACTGAAATGAAAAATTCACTAGAGGGGCTCAACAGCAGATTTAGACAGAATAAATAATAAGTGAACTTAAAATGGTTCAATTGAGATTATGCAGTCTGAGAAACAGAAATAAAAAGGAGTGAAGAAAAATGAACAGAGCCTAAGAGGCCTGCAAGGCACCACCAAGCCTACACATAATGAGAATTCCAGAAGGAGAGGATTAAAAGGGCAGAAATTAAATCAGTGGTTGCCAGAGGCTGGGGTGAATGGGCAATGAGTTTCTTTTGGGGTTGTAAAAATGTTTTGGAGTTAGATTGTGGTGTTGTTGGCACATTATGAATATACTAAAGAAACATTTAATTATACACCTTACAATGGTTAAAATAGTGAATTTTTCATTATATAAACTTTACTTCAATAAAAAGAAATCATCATCTCAGTTCCTCCTGTCTGCTCACACTCATTATATGCCCTCATCCTAAGCCACACTGGATCCAATTCACTCAGTGCCCAATGTCTTTGCTTATACTATTCCCATGCCTTCTGCCTTGGTCTCTCTTTGTCGCCTCTATCTCAAAAAATTTTATTCAAGTTTCGAAATCTGCTCAAAGTCTGTCATGATTCTTATTCCCATAGCAACTATTGCAATTCTTCAAAATTTTATAGTGTGGAAGTGGGTAGCTATTGAGAAGCCTTGGGTTAACCAGTCTAATCTCAACTGGGAAGTTTTGGGAAGCATCATTTTTAAAACGTTGGTAAAAAACACATGTAACATTTACCATCTCAGCCATTTTTAAGCGTACATTTCAGTAGTGTTAGTTATATGCACACTGCATAATAGCTAAGCAGCACTAAACCCTGATTTGTGAAGCCTTCCTCAACGCCCCATTTGGAATCAATCACTCCTCCCTCTGTGATCCTATAGCATTTGGGACAAATGCTAGTCCTAGGGTTTCACCACATTTCTTTCTGGTTAGCTCTTGTTTCTGTCCCCCTCACTAATTTGTGAGCTCCCTGAGGGCAGGGCTTATGGCAACTTCATCTCTGAGTGACACTAACTGAATGCTTGTCAAGGGAAAAATGAAGAGTTGAAGAAGACAGAATCCTGTACCCAGAATGGTAAGGACTGGAGACATGAAGGGAGAGAAGCAAAGGATGACTGTCTTCATCACCCAGGCTTCCTCCTCTTCCTCTACATCCTGGCCTAACATCTTGCTCAGCCTTGGCCAACAACAGGGACCATGGGAATCACTCCATGTGTTCCAGGAGTTCCTGTCAGCTGCTGGCCTCAAGGAAACTTTTTACCTCCAGAACAGTTTCTTCCATGTTAATGTCCCACAGCAGCTGAACTGCCATTATCCAAAGCTACCTGTTCTGTGTATGAAGATTCAGTCTCTTTCTAGCATCCAACTATCCTGGACTCTAGGACCAAAGAAAACCTCCTTGAGTATGTTTCTCACCATCTTCACCTGCTCGCCACCTTATACAACTAACACACAAGAAAATAACCATGTAGCAAAATCATTTTGGGGTTATCCAGACACTATTTCTCCAGAAAGGGGATTAAAAGCCCCTTGCTTCTCTCCTGCCCCTTCAACCCTGCTGCCCCTGCCTTGATGTCTACAGAACTTGTTGTCTTTGGAAGTAGAGGTTTAACATAGGAGTAAAGTCCTGTGAGTTTTTCTACTGCTTTCTTCAGCTTTTGCTAAAGGCTCAGAGAGGAGGCTGAACAAAGAAACCGAAATGAAACTTTTTGATTATCTGTGTTTTTCCAATTAATCTTGCTCCCCACTAAGGGATCATGAGTTGGCTGCCTCACTCTGTCCCTAAGTGATGAATCTCCATTTGCCAGATGGCCGGCATGAACCGCATGGCCTGGCATTTCATTTCTTCCTGTCCAGTAACAAGAGAAAATTCAAACCAGACACTGAAATGCCCTTTTTCTTTTATTAAAAACATTGCTTAATTGTGTAGCTGGGCACTCTGAGAGTGAACGTCAATATTTCTAAACCTCTGAAAGTTGGAAACAGGGATAAAACTACCATTCTAGAAGTGCCAGACAATTATATAATCTGAGTCTGAACTAGTGATTCTCAACCCTGGCAGCCCATTAGGAACAACTGGGGAGCTATAAATAAAAGGATGCCTGCCAGTCTGCCCCCTTCTTACCTGAATGGGGCAGCAACATAGGCATTAAAAACAAAGCAAAACATCAAATCAAGCCAAAGCAAAACACCTTCCCTATGATGATAATATGCAGGAAGAATTGAGAAGTCACTGCTCTGAGGGTAACATAGGTTGCTTACCTTCCGAATAAACACTTTATCTTGGGGAGCCCCCGGGGTAAGAAGATATACTTTGAGGTACTTGGAGCACCTCTGAATATTGGTAAATTGATCCAAATGCAAATAATTTAGACTATGTTAGCTATCTACTGCTGTGTAACAAAGTACCACATACTTAGTAATAACTGTGAGATAATACATGTTTCATTGCCTCAAAGCAAGACATGTTTATTATCTCGCAGCTTCCATGGGTCAGGTGTCTGGGCATGGCTTAGCTGGATTCTCTGCTTCAGGGACTGTCACAAGGATGCAAGTGAGCAGCTGGCTGGGGCTGGGTCTTATCTGAAGGTTCAACCTTATTTCCAAGCTCACATGGGTTACTGGTAACATTGGTTCCTTGCTGGCTGTTGACCTGAGGCCCTTAGCTCCTAACTGGCAGTTGACTGTTGGCTGCCCTCAATTCCTTGCCACATGGGCTGCTCCAGAATGACTGTTTACTTCATCAAAGCATACAGGCTAAGAGGGCAATAGAGAAAGTCCCCAAGTAAGATGTAAGTTACAGTCTTGCATAACCTAATCAAGAAAGTGATATCTGCAACTATACTCCAATTAAAAAAAAAATCAATTAAAAAAATAATAAAATGAAATGAGAGGGCCTAAACCAAGATGGCGGAGTAGAACGACATGCTCTCACTCCCTCTTGTGAGAACACCAGAATCACAAGTAGCTGCTGGACAATCATCGACAGGAAGACACTGGAACTCACCAAAAAAGATACCCCACATCCGAAGACAAAGGAGAAGCCACAATGAGATGGTAGGAGGGGCACAATCACAGCAAAATCTAATCCCATAACTGCTGGGTGGGTGACTCACAGACTGGAGAACACTTATACCACATAAGTCCACCCACTGGAGTGAAGGTTCTGAGCCCCACGTCAGGCTTCCCAACCTGGGGGTCCGGCAACAGGAGGAGGAATTCCTAGAGAATCAGACTTTGAAGCCTAGTGGGATTTGATCGCAGGCCTTCGACAGGACTGGGAGAAACAGAGACTCCACTCTTGGAGGGCACACACAAAGTAGTGTGCACAGTGGGACCCAGGGGAAGGAGCAGTGACCCCAGGGGAGACTGAACCAGACCTACCTGCTAGTGTTGGAGGGTCTCCTGCAGAGGCAAGGGGTGGCTGTGGCTCACCATGGGGACAAGGACACTGGCAGCAGAAGTTCGGGGAAGTACCCCTTGGCGGGAGCCCTCCCAGAGTCTGCCATTAGCCCCACCAAAGACCCCAGGTAGGCTCCAGTGTTGGGTTGCCTCAGGCAAAACAACCAACAGGGAGGGAACCCAGCCCCACCCATCAGCAGTCAAGCAGATTAAAGTTTTACTGAGCTCTGCCCATCAGAGCAACAGTCAGCTCTACCCACCACCAGTCCCTCCCATCAGGAAACCTGCACAAGCCTCTTAGATAGCCTCATCCACCAGAGGGCAGACAGCAGAAGCAAGAAGAACTACAATCCTGCAGCCTGTGGAACAAAAACCACATTCACAGAAAGATAGACAAGATGAAAAGGCAGAGGGCTATGTACCAGATGAAGGAACAAGATAAAACCCCAGAAAAACAACTAAATGAAGTGGAGATAGGCAACCTTCCAGAAAAAGAATTCAGAATAATGATAGTGAAGATGATCCAGGACCTTGGAAAAACAATGGAGGCAAAGATCGAGAAGATGCAAAAAATGTTTAACAAAGACCTAGAAGAATTAAAGAACAAACAAACAGAGAGGAACAATACAATAACTGAAATGAAAGCTACACTAGAAGGAATCAATAGCAGAATAACTGAGGCAGAAGAATGGATAAGTGACCTGGAAGACAAAATGGTGGAATTCACTGCTGCAGAACAGTATAAAGAAAAAAGAATGAAAAGAAATGAAGACAGCCTAAGAGACCTCTGGGACAACATTAAATGCAACAACATTCGCATTATAGGGGTCCCAGAAGGAGAAGAGAGAGAAAGGACCAGAGAAAATATTTGCAGAGATTACAGTCAAAAACGTCCCCAACATGGGAAAGGAAATAGCCACCAAAGTCCAGGAAATGCAGTGAGTCCCATACAGGATAAACCCACGGAGAAACACACTGAGACACATAGTAATCAAATTGGTAAAAATTAAGGACAAAGAAAAATTATTGAAAGCAGCAAGGGACAAACGACAAATAACATACAAGGGAACTCCCATAAGGTTAACATCTGATTTCTCAGCAGAAACTCTCAAGCCAGAAGGGAGTGGCATGATATACTTAAAGTGATGAAAGGGAAGAACCTACAATCAAGATTACTCTACCCGGCAAGGATCTCATTCAGATTCGATGGAGAAATCAAAAGCTTTACAGACAAGTAAAAGCTAAGAGAATTCAGCACCACCAAACCAGCTCTACAACAAATGGTAAAGGAACTTCTCTAAGTGGGAAACACAAGAGAAGAAAAGCACCTACAAAAACAAATGCAAAACAATTAAGAAAATGGTCATAGGAACATACATATCGATAATTACCTTAAACGTGAAAGGATTAAATGCTCCAACCAACAGACACAGGCTTGCTGAATGGATACAAAAACAAGACCCATATATATGCTGTCTACAAGAGACCCACTTCAGACCTAGGGACACATACAGACTGAAAGCGAGGGGATGGAAAAAGATATTCCATGTAAATGGAAATCAAAAGAAAGCTGGAGTAGCAATACTCATATCAGATAAAATAGACTTTAAAATAAAGAATGTTACAAGAGACAAGGAAGGACACTACATAATGATCAAGGGATCAATCCAAGAAGAAGATATAACAATTATAAATATATATGCATCCAACATAGGAGCACCTCAATATATAAGGCAACTGCTAACAGCTGTAAAAGAGGAAATTGACCGTAACACAATAATAGTGGGGGACTTTAACACCTCATTTACACCAATGGACAGATCATCCAAAATGAAAATAAATAAGGAAACAGAAGCTTTAAATGACACAACAGACCAGATAGATTTAATTGATATTTATAGGACATTCCATCCAAAAACAGCAGATTACACTTTCTTCTCAGGTGCTCATGGAACATTCTCCAGGATAGATCACATCTTGGGTCACAAATCAAGCCTCAGTAAATTTAAGAAAATTGAAATCATATCAAGCATCTTTTCTGACCACAACGCTATGAGATTAGAAATGAATTACAGGGGAAAAAACGTAAAACACACAAACACATGGAGGCTAAACAATACGTTACTAAATAACCAAGAGATCACTGAAGATATCAAAGAGGAAGTTAAAAAATACCTAGAGACAAATGACAATGAAAGCACAACAATCCAAAACCTATGGGATGCAGCCAAAGCAGTTCTAAGAGGGAAGTTTATAGCTATACAAGCCTACCTCAAGAAACAAGAAAAATCTCAAATAAATAACCTAACCTTACACCTAAAGGAACTAGAGAAAGAAGAACAAACAAAACCCAAAGTTAGTAGAAGGAAAGAAATCATAAAGATCAGAGCAGAAATAAATGAAATAGAAACAAAGAAAACAATAGCAAAGATCAATAAAACTAAAAGCTGGTTCTTTGAGAAGATAAACAAAATTGATAAACCATTAGCCGGACTCATCAAGAAAAAGAGGGAGAGGACTCAAATCAATAAAATTAGAACTGAAAAAGGAGAAGTTACAACAGACACCGCAGAAATACAAAGCATCCTAAGAGACTACTACCAGCAACTCTATGCCAGTAAAATGGACAACCTGGAAGAAATGGACAAATTCTTAGAAAGGTATAACCTTCCAAGACTGAACCATGAAGAAACAGAAAATATGAACAGACCAATCACAAGTAATGAAATTGAAGCTGCGATTAAAAATCTTCCAACAAACAAAAGTCCAGGACCAGATGGCTTCACAGGTGAATTCTATCAAACATTTAGAGAAGAGCTAACACCCATCCTTCTCAAACTCTTCCAAAAAATTGCGGAGGAAGGACCACTCCCAAATTCATTCTATGAGGCCACCATCGCCCTGATACCAAAACCAGACAAAGATACTACAAAAAAAGAAAATTACAGACCAATATCACTGATGAATATAGATGCAAAAATCCTCAACAAAATACTAGCAAACAGAATCCAACAACACATTAAAAGGATCATACACCATGATCAACTGGGATTTATCCCAGGGATGCAAGGATTCTTCAATATACGCAAATCAATCAATGTGATACACCATATTAACAAATTGAAGAATAAAAACCATATGATCATCTGAATAGATGCAGAAAAAGCTTTTGACAAAATTCAACACCCATTTATGATAAAAACTCTCCAGAAAGTGGGCATAGAGGGAACCTACCTCAACATAATAAAGGCCATGTATGACAAACCCACAGCAAACATCATTCTCAGTGGTGAAAAACTGAAACCATTTCCTCTAAGATCAGGAACAAGACAAGGATGTCCACTCTCACCGCTATTATTCAACATAGTTTTGCAAGTCCTAGCCTCGGCAATCAGAGAAGAAAAAAAAATAAAAGGAATACAAATTGGAAAAGAAGAAGTAAAACTGTCATTGTTTGCAGATGACATGATACTATACGTAGGGAATCCTAAAGATGCCACCAGAAAACTACTAGAGCTAATCAACAATGAATTTGGTAAAGTTTCAGGATACAAAATTAATGCACAGAAATCTCTTGCATTCCTATACACTAATGATGAAAAATCTGAAAGAGTAATTAAGGAAACACTCCCATTTACCACTGCAACAAAAAGAATAAAATACCTAGGAATAAACCTACCTAGGGAGACAAAAGACCTGTATGCAGAAAACTTTAAGACACTGATGAAAGAAATTAAAGATGATACCAACAGATGGAGGGATACACTATGTTCTTGGATTGGAAGAATCAATATTGTGAAAATGACTATATGACCCAAAGCAATCTACAGATTCTATGCAATCCCTATCAAATTACCAATTGCATTTTTTATGGAACTAGAACAAATCATCTTAAAATTTGTATGGAGACACAAAAGACCCCAAATAGCCAAAGCAGTCTTGAGGGAAAAAAACGGAGCTGGAGGAATCAGACTCCCTGACTTCAGACTATACTACAAAACTACAGTAATCAAGACAATATGGTACTGGCACAAAAACAGAAACATAGATCAATGGAACAAGATAGAAAACCCAGAGATAAACCCACGCACCTATGGTCAACTAATCTATGACAAAGGAGGCAAAGATATACAATGGAGAAAAGACAGTCTCTTCAATAAGTGGTGCTGGGAAAACTAGACAGCTACATGTAAAAGAATGAAATTAGAACACTCCCTAACACCATACACAAAAATAAACTCAAAATGGATTAGAGACCTAAATGTAAGACTGGACACTATAAAACTCTTAGAAGAAAACATAGGAAGAACACTCTTTGACATAAATCACAGCAAGATCTTTTTTGATCCACCTCCTAGACTAATGGAAATAAAAACAAAAATAAACAAATGGGACCTAATGAAACTTAAAAGCTTTTGCACAGCAAAGGAAACCATAAACAAGACTAAAAGACAACCCTCAGGATGGGAGAAAATATTTGCAAATGAATCAATGGACAAAGGATTAATCTCCAAGATATATAAACAGCTCATGCAGCTCAATATTAAAGAAACAAACAACCCAATCCAAAAATGGGCAGAAGACCTAAATAGACATTTCTCCAAAGAAGACATACAGATGGCCAAGAAGCACATGAAAAGCTGCTCAACATCACTAATTATTAGAGAAATGCAAATCAAAACTACAATGAGGTATCACCTCACACCAGTTACAATGGGCATCATCAGAAAATCTACAAACAACAAATGCTGGAGAGGGTGTGGAGAAAAGGGAACCCTCTTGCACTGTTGGTGGGAATGTAAATTGATAAAGCCACTATGGAGAACAGTTAGAGGTTCCTTTAAAAACTATAAATAGAATTACCATATGATCTAGCATTCCCACTACTGGGCAGATACCCAGAGAAAACCATAACTCAAAAAGACACATGCACCCCAATGTTCATTGTAGCAGTATTTACAATAGCCAGGTCATGGAAGCAACCTAAATGCCCATCGACAGACGAATGGATAAAGAAGTTGTACATATATACAATGGAATATTACTCAGCCTTAAAAGGAATGAAACTGAGTCATTTGTTGAGACGTGGATGGATCTAGAGACTGTCATACAGAGTGAAGTCAGAAAGAGAAAAACAAATATCGTATATTTATGCATGTATGTGGAACCTAGAAAAATGGTACAGCTGAACCGGTTTGCAGGGCAGAAGTTGAGACACAGATGTAGAGAACAAACGTATGGATACCAAGGGGGGAAAACCGTGGTGGGGTGGGGATGGTGGTGTGCTGAATTGGGCAATTGGGATTGACATGTATACACTGATGTGTATAAAATTGATGACTAAGAAGAACCTGCAGTATAAAAAAACAAAGAAACAAAAAAACAACTAATAGTAAACTTTCTTAGGGTTATTTGTATGGAAATATGTTAACATAAATGTTTCAGACATTACATGAAATTTCTAAAAATCTTATATGTTCTGGTATAATGTTATAAGTCATAATTCTAGTTATTACTTTAAAATGTATATCTCAGAAATAACTAAATTTCCTTGTCAATTGCAAAAAAAAAAAAAAAAGAAGTTTGTTGTATTTGATGCTATTGTAAAGGTTTTTTTTTTTAAATTTCTTTTTTGGATAGCTTGTTGTTATTATATAGAAACACAATTGGTTTTTGTATGCTGATTTTGTATCCTGCAACTGTACTGAATTCATTTATTAGTTCCAACTGTTTTTTCGTGGAGTGTTTGGGTTTACTATATTTAAGATCATGTCATCTGTAAACAGAGACAATTTTACTTTATCTTTTCCTATTTGGATACCTTTTATTTCTTTTCTTTCCTATGGCTATGACTTCCAATACAACGTTAGAAGGTGTGAGAGTGGGCCTACTCCTCTTTTTTCTGATCTTAGAAGAAAAGCTTTCAGTTCTTACTGTTGAGTATAATGTTAGCTGTGGGCTGGTCATACGTGGCCTTTATTATGTCCTACTGACACATTTTTATCACTGTTTCCACCATTTCCATGGCTGGGTATTTTTATGAAGGACAACTGGTAACCTTGGAAGTAACTGAAAGTCACAGAAGCACTGGAAACACATTTATTGTCCCTTGATGTTATCCAACATTCAACAAAGAATCTATAAGGTTCAATTAAAAGCACATTGAAATCCAGGGTAAAAGGGAACTTAAGATTCTGGAGGTCAACTCCATATTCAAAACCCTTCTTTAGCTCTCTCTTACTTGGGGCTATAACAGCAGAATACTATAGACTATGGGGCTTAAACAACAAACTTTTTTTTTTTTCACAGTTCTAAGAAGCTCAGAAGTCCAAGATTGAGGCCCTGGCAGATCTTGTGTCTGATGAGGACCCTTTTCCTGGATTGCAGATGGCTGTCTTCTCATATCCTCAAATGACAGAGAGCAAAGAGAGAGGAAGCAAGCTCTCTGTGTAACTTATTACAAGGGTACTAGTTCCCTCCTGAGGGCTCCACCCTCATGAACCAATAACCTCCCCAAGACCCCATCTTCAAATACCATCACATTGGGGATCAGAGTTTCAACATATGAATTTGGCGGGGACACAAACATTCAGTCTATAGCATTCTCCACTGCTGTCCAGGATCCACAGGCAAACTTCCAATGATGGAGAGAATGCTTCCCAAGCAGAAGGCCATCACTGTGAGAGGCAAACTCACAATGCTGAGGTTAATTCTTGTTTCTCATAAATGCTTTCTCTACGATGTTGTGGAGATGATTCAGCTTCTCTGTACCAGTGTCCCCATCAGTAAATTTAAAAATCAATCAATCTATCTATTATCCTTATAGCTATTATTTGCTCTCCAGCATAGCCCCTGGAAAATACATCAAGACGATTGTTTTTTTACACTTGCTCAAGTACATGAATCTCTTCCAAAGAGCAGTTCTACCTACACCCCACCTTGTTGTTTGCAGGCAGCACTTAAAACAGGCTTTCTTCATTAAGTGTGACTTCCCTTTGGATCCCCCAAGGCAGTTTTTTACTTAGAGTTTATATCAATAACTCAGACCCAAGTGTTTAGTTTGGAAGATGGAGGTTATTGTAAATCGCTGGGTTACCGAATCCAAGGCCAAGTGGAAAGTTTTTCTAAGCATCAGATGGAGGGAGGGGACCCTAGCCCTTCCATTGACAGCCCTTCCATTGACAGGTAACCCCTGTCAATGTCCCAGAGGCATAAGCCTTTACATCCACCCAGTCTGCCTGTTTGCCAAGAACTGTACATCATGGGGACTTTGGAGAAGAAAACAACACATCAGTTTGAGAGACATGATTTTTTTAAAATCTCCATAAATTTTTTCTTGTTTTGGTCATGAGCATCAGTGATGATGAGTAGAATATTTGTCCTGCCACCACGACAGAATGTTCATCCATCCATCATCCACCCCAGCAAGCAGTTTGAGGCTGGGCTTTCAGCAACCCTACCTTATCTGCACACCATGACAGATGGCCCACCAGTGGCACAGAGTGGGGTCACTGATGGGGGATAGGAGGCCTCAGGTGTGGGGGGAGCCACAACTGGCTTTCAGCTAAGAAAGAATGGGAGGATTCTCCCACAGTCTAACTCGCATCACCTAGAACCTATTTCTACCTTTAAAATTGTTAGTTATGCTTATACATGTTTTCAACTCATGCTATTCGTCATTTTTTAATTTTACTTTTTCACTGCGGCCTTCAAGGATTGGATTATTGTTCCTTTCTTTGGAAGGTGGTGGTGGGAAAAAAAGGGAAAATTATAACCCACAAAGTACGACAAACAAAAATTAACCACAGGGCATTTCACAAACAACTATTCTTACATCTCTGAAGAAAAGGCGCTACTCTCAACTCATTTTTACCATTTTGGTGTCAGACACCAAGTGCCAACAAGCCAACAGGTTGTACACTTCAAGTGCTTCCCATTTTCTGGCTCTCAAATAATCAAGTATCAGCAACGTTTTGGCTGGGAAGGTCACCAGGTCCTCTTTCCTGGAAACTCAGCCTGTGAAGATTTAAGCCCTCCCTTTCCTGATTTTCCCTTCCAAAATACCGCGATTATATATGCAGGTGTTTCCAGCTCTTTCTCACTAACTGTTTAGTGAGAAAGAGAGAGTTTTTCATCAGACTAAAAAGAGACATAAACAATATCTCAAAAGAAGAACAAATTTTAACATCTCCCTGAATAGATCATGATTTCTCTCACCCTATGAACTCTGACCTCCTCTAGAATAATGGAAAATTTGACAGTTTTCCCTTTGCCTCCATGCCTCCCTATTGGCTAATTCACATGCATAAGTTTATACTCTTAAGAATACCCTTTAGGAACCCTCCTACACTGTTGGTGGGCCACATGGAAAACAGTATGGAGGTTCCTTAAAAAGCTAAAAATAGAGTGGCCATATGATACAGCAATCCCATTCTTGGGTATGTGTCTGGAGAAAACTCTAATTTGAAAATATACATGCACCCCAATGTTCATAGCAGTACTATTTACAATAGCCAAGAAATGGAAGCAACCTAAATGTTCATCAACAGATGAATGGATAAAGATGTGGTATATATATATATACAATGGAATATTACTTATCCATAAAAAAGAATGAAATAATGGCAATTGAAGCAACATGGATGGACCTAGAGCTTATCATACTAAGGGAAGTAAATCAGAGAAATACAACTATCATATGATCTCGATTATATGTGGAATCTAAAATATGATACAAATGAACTTATTTACAAAACAAACAGACTCACAGACATAGAGAACAAACTTATGGTTACCAGGGGGGAAAGGGGGTGGGGGAGGGATAAATTCAGACTTTGGGATTAGCAGATACAAACTCCTATATATAAAACAGATAAACAATAAGGTCCTACTGTATAGCACAGGAAATATATCCAATATAATAAATCATAATGGAAAAGAATATGAAAAAGAATCTATACATATGTAACTGAATCGGTTTGCCATACACCAGAAACTAACACAATATTGTAAATCAACTATACTTTAATTAAAAAGAAAAAGAATACCCTTTAGTTTAGATTAACAGAAGTCTATACCATTTCAGCTTCCCTTTATAATTTTTCTGCCACTTCTCTTCACTGTGTATTTTCTTTACTGGACCCACTGTCCCTTCTTCCCATCTCTCAATAGATTTGGAGGACAGACGTTGCTGGGAAACACAGAGCTCTGTGATATTTTCAGCCTCCTCCTTAGCAGGAGAGCTAGCACTTAGCTTCTCATTCCAGTCCCTCTCATAGAAGCTGGATACATGCTGCATTCCCAGAACTCTCCAGTGTGTTGGCATGGAACATAAAAATAACGTTTTCCCCTGCAGGGGACAGATCCTGATTAGAAATCTTGGAATATTTTCTCAATTTCGTTTTCCACGGAAGGGACTAGATCTGAAACTCTGCAGCTGGCAAACAGCCAAATGGGTTTTCAGCGTGTAGGCCCTGACATCTCACGAGAACAATTCAAAATGCTTACAAAAATCTTTCGTTTCAGGAGCTTAGTTTAGGGAGTTGGAGCGGATCCACCCATTTCTGGGCCATGCTCCTGCTAATAAGAGTGCACATGTCATCGTGCTCAGTGATTGATGCAAATGGTGCCCAGCACCTAAAGGTGTTGGAATTCCGCCATATTGTTTTCCTTAGACCTGATTCATCTTGCATAACCGAAAGCTTATACCCACTGAATAGCAATTCCCCATATCCCTTTCACCCTGCCCCTGGCAAATACCATTCTACTCTCTCCTTCTATGAGTCTGACTATTTTGTTAAGAGGGTAAATCTCATGTTAAATGTTTCTATCATAATAAACAAAATAAAACCCATTCCTTGTCTTGGGCAGAGGGCTTGGTGATCTGGAGTAAGGCTACACCAGCCCATGCTTAGAGCATCAATTAATCCACTCATGGTATCTCAGGCAAGGGCAGCTTGTTCACTTCTTCAACAAGTATTTATTGAGCACCTATTATGTACCAGGCACAGTGCTAGTTCTGGCTGACAATGATGACCATGCAGGAAGGTTCCCTTCCATAACAGAGTCTAATTCTCTCTCCAATGGAAGGGAGAAATAAACTAATAATTTATTTTAGTTAATAATAAACTAATAATTATAAACGAATGATATGAATAAAATTAACAGTGTGCTGGATGAGAAAATACTGCAGTAGGGGTGGAAACCAAGTGAGGAGACCTATTTTAGATAGGGAGGCTAAAGAAGGTCTTCCTGA
Organism: Balaenoptera ricei; assembly: GCF_028023285.1. Taxonomy (NCBI): domain Eukaryota; kingdom Metazoa; phylum Chordata; class Mammalia; order Artiodactyla; family Balaenopteridae; genus Balaenoptera; species Balaenoptera ricei. Next base: position 19,767,564 of record NC_082640.1, read on the forward strand.
GAAGGTGACCTTTATCACGAGACCTGGAAAACAAGGAGTTAGAAGGAGTCTGAAAATATATATGATCCCTCAGGAAAGGGAATTATTCATTGGAATGTGGTGGTTGGCTATCAGTGTCTATTGAGAACCATCTCTATGCTTGCCTCCTCTTCCTGGCCCCTATACTTTGCTCCCTGTGGGCATCTAGAGACACTGAACTAGACTTAGAGGGAGGCAGGAGAGATGGCAACCACTGCAATTTCAAGGAGACATAATAAAAACAAACTTTATGTTGCTATGGACATTTCCTTCTATCTTTAGCCTCAACTTGCCCCTGAGCTCCAGACTCTCAGATCCAGCTGCATAATACTATATCCATATGGCTGTCCAATGTACATGTCCAATGTATCAGGTCTAAAACAGAACTCTTAATTTTCTGTCTGAGATTCTCTAACCTTGTAAATGACACCAACTCAGTAGCACAAGCCAAAAACACAGAGTCATTCTTGATTCTTTTCTTTTTCTCATCCCCTTCATGTAATACATTAGCAAGACCCTATCACCAGTATATATCCAGAACCACCCACTTCTCTCCTTCTCCAAGGCCACCATCACGGTACAAGGCCACCACCATGGTCCAAGTCCTCAGTGCCTGCACTGCTGCAACAGCCTCCTACAAGCTTCCTTGCTTCTATCATTGTTTCCTCTACAACTACTTTTCCATAGCATAGAGTGATTGTTGTAATGTTAAATCAGGTCTTCTTAATCCCCTTAGTAAACCTTCCAAGGGCTTCTCATGGCCTTCATAATCCCGGAAAAGCCACTGATCCATGCCCTTCTCAGACCTACCTTAGACCATTCTCCTTGTTCCTGACACTCAGCTTTTCTCAGTCCTCTCCAGTCATACTGAGCTTTTTATTCTTCACTGCTCAAGCTCATTCCAGCTTCAGGGCCTTTGCACATATTATTCCTTCTGCCTGGAGCCCTCGTCCTTCAGAACTTGGCATGGTCTTTCTCCTCCTGCTTTTCCCACTTCTCCTTTAAAACTTGGTTAAATCACCCCCTCAGGAGGCTTTTCCTTGGGTACACGCTCTAATATAGTCCCTAGCTGATTGCGTTACCTTGTTTAATCTAATTCATACCATATATTTCCACCTGCAGTTATCTTATTTTTTTTTACTTGTCAATGGTCTTCCCCCACCCCCATTAGAATATCAGCTCCAAGAGTACAGGAACCCTGTCTATTTTGTATACTGCTATACCACCCAGAAGGCTGGGTCCATCCTTCCTGCCTAGAACAGTGCCTGACACACAGTAGGGGTTCATTATACATTTGTTGGATGAATGCATAAATGAATAAAATATACTGTAAAATATTTTTATGACAGTCTTAAAATATATATTAAGAAGACATTCTTATCCCCATTTTACAGATGAGGAACTGGAGGCTGAGAGACCCAGAGAGATTAAGTAATTTGATTAAAATCACACAGTGAATCTGTAATGAGGCTGGGATTCAGACCCAAGTGGTCTGACTCTAGTAATCTTTTTTTTCTCTTTAATAGCAAGTACCTTTTATTTTTCTTAAAAATTTCTCAATCATTTTTATCAAGTTATAAATTACATATAATAAAATGTACCCATTTTAAGTATATAGTCCAGTAAGTTTTGACAAATATAAACCATCTTGGAACCACCACTACCATATAAAACAAGATATAGAATATTTCTATCACCCCCAAAAGTTTCCCTGTGGCCCTTTGCAGTCAGTCTCCACTGTCCTGGCATCGGGAACCCACTGATCTTCTTTCCATTGGTATGTGTGCTTTCTGTTTTCTTTTCTGGTGCCTGAACTACTTTTCACCACTAAGGTATATGGCCTCTCTAAGCTTTAGGCTTCTCGTTTGTATTATGTAGATGATGATAATGCAGTATCTTCCTCAGAGGTATACGTCAGAATAGTTGATGTATATGAAGTGCTTATAATGGTGTTAGCTATTGTATTAGTCTGCTTAGGACGACACAGCAAAATACCACAGAGACTGGGTGGCTTAAACAACTGAAACTTACTTTCTCATAGTTATGGACACTAGAAGGTGCCAAAAGATTTACTTCTGGTGAGGGCTCTCTTGTTGACTTGTAGATGGCTGCCTCCTCACTGTGTCCTCACATGGCCTTACCTCTGTGCATGCTTGGAGTGAGAGAGAGCTCTCTGGTGTCTCCTCCTCCTCTAAAAAGGACATCAATCCCATCAGATTAAGGAACCCATCCTTGACCTCATTTGGCCCTAATTACCTCCCAAAGGTCCCATCTTCAAATACCATCAGAGCTTCAACCAACGAATTTGCGAAATGAGGGTGGGGGGACATAATTCGGTCCGTGGCAGCTATTATTATCAGAGTCATACAACTAGTAAATTTCAGAGCTGAGACTTTTTCCCAGGGCCCTGGGGGCTTGCTTATTCCATTACTGTAGTCTTTCTACCTTTTAACCAAACTATCAGAATGATATTAATAGTGACAACGGGAGATATGTGATCTTTACTTGCAGAAGTGGTGACTTTCTTAGTAGCCCTGCATGGTTGTAGTCTCACCTTAATCCTAGAGGAAGGCAGACTAGAGTAACAGAAAGGGCAAGGCTTTGGGGACAGAGAGTCCTGGAACAGAATTTATGAGATGGGAATAATAATAGCTGCCCATAACATTGCCTCAAGAGTCCATGAGTTCATGCACATAAAGAACCCCACATGCCTGACTTTTAGTAGGTGCTCAGCCAATGATTTTAACCTTTTCAACAGTACATTAAAATGATCCTACAACCATGATCAAGTGGGATTTATTCCAGGGATGCAAGGATGGTTCAATATCCACAAATCAGTCAATGTGATACACCACATTAACAAACTGAAGAATAAAAATCATATGATCATCTCAATAGATGCAGAAAAGCTTTTGACAAAATTCAACATCCATTTATGTTAAAAACTCTTAACAAAGTGAGTGCAGAGGGAACACACCTCAACATAATAAAAGCTATATATGACAAACCTACAACCAACAACATTCTCAATGGTGAAAAGCTGAAAGCATTTCCTCTGAGATCAGGAACAAGGATGCCCACTCTTGCACCTTTTATTCAACATAGTAGTGGAAGTGCTTACCACAGCAATCAGACAAGAAATAAAAGGAATCCGAATTGGAAAGAAAGAAGTAAAATTGTTACAGTTTGCAGATAACATGATACCATATATAGAAAATTCTAAAGATGCCCCTAAAAAACTATTAGAACTACTAAATGAATTCAGTAAAGTTGCAGGATACAAAATTAATATACAGAAATCTGTTGTGTTTCTTTACATCAACAATGAACTATCAGAAAGAGAAATTAAGAAAACAATCCCAATTACAATTACATCAAGAAGAATAAAATACCTAGGAATAAATTTAACCAAGGAAGCGAAAGACATGTACACTGAAATATGTAAGACACTGATAAAAGAAAATAAAGACACAAATAAGTGGAAAGATATTCTGTGCTCCTGGATTGGAAGAATATTGTTAAAATATCCGACTATCCAAAGCAATCTACAGATTCAATGCAATCTCTACAATGGCATTTTTCACAGAAATAGAACAAACAATTCTAACATTTGTATGGAACCATAAAGACCATGAATAGCCAAAGCAATCTTGAGAAGGAACAAAGCTGGAGGCATCATGCTTCCTGATCTCAAACTATATTACAAATCTCTAGTAATCAAAACAGTATGGTACTGGCATAAAAACAGACACATAGATCGATGGAACAGACTAGAGAATCCAGAAATAAACATGTGCATATTTGGTCAGTTAATTTATGCCAAAGGAGCCGAGTATATACAGCAAGGAAAGGATGGTCTCTTCAAAATATGGTGTTGGGAAAACTGGACAGTCAACATGTAAAAGAATGAAACTAGATCACTATCTTATACCATACACAAAAATCAATTCAAAATGGATTAAAGATTTGAATGTCAGACCTGAAACCATAAAACTCCTAGAAGAAATCATGGGATAAGCTCCTTGGCATTGATCTCGGCAATAATTTTCTGGATTTGGCACCAAAAGCAAAGGCAAGAAAAGCAAAAATAAAAATGTGGGATTACATCAAACTAAAAAGCTTCTTCATAGCAAAGAAAACCATCAACAAAATGAAAGGCAACCTATTGAATGGGAGAAAATATTTGCAAATGATATATCTGATAAGGGGTTAATACCCAAAAAATACAAAGAATGCACACAACTCAATAGGAAAAAAAAAAAACTCAAAAATATCCAATTCAAAATGGGCAGAGGAACTGAATAGACATTTTTTCAAAGAAGACATACAAATGGCCAATAGGTACATGAAAAAGTGCTCAACATTACTAATCATCAGGGAAATGCAAATCAAAACCACAAGAAGATATTACATCATACCTGTTAGAATGGCTGTTATCAAAAAGACAAGAAATAACAAGTATTGGAGAGGTTGTGGAGAAAAGGGAACCCTTGTACACTGCTAGTGGGAATGTAAATTGGTGTAGCTACTATAGAAGTTCTTCCAAAAATTAAAAATAGAACTACCATATGATCCAGCAGTTCCACTTATGGGTATTTATACAAAGGAAACAAAAAACCTCTCTGCACTCCCATGTTCACTGCAGCATTATTTACAATAGCCAAGACAATCAAAGTATCAAAGTATGGAAATAAACCATCTATCAACAGATGAATGGTTAAAGTAGATGTGATGTATGTATGTATGTATGTATGTGTATGTATGTGTGTGTGTGTGTGTATTATATAAAATTCAGCCATAAAAAAGAAGGAAATCCTGCCATTTGGGACAACATGGATGGACCTTGAAGAATTTATGCTAAGTGAAATAAGTCGGACAGAGAAAGACAAATACTGTATCATCTCACTTATAGTAGAATGTAAAAAGAAACTGAACTTAGAGATACAGAGAACAGATTGGTAAATGCCAGAGGCAGGGGGTGGGAGGTAGGCAAATGGGTAAAGATGGTTAAAAAGTACAAAATTCTAGTTATGAGCTAAATAAGTCCTGGGGATGTAATGTACAGCATGGAGAAACAGTTAACAATGCAGTATTGTACATTTGAAAATTGCTAAGAGAGTAAATCTTAAAAGTTCTTATCACAAGAAAAAAATTGTAACCATGTGTGGTAGTGAATGTTAACGAAACTTACTGTGGAAATCATTGCACAATCTATACCTATATCAAATCATTATGCTGTACACCTAAAACTAATACAGTCGACCCTAGTACAGCACAGATTTGAACAGTGCAGGTCTACTTTTAAGCAGATTTTTTCCATTAAATATATACTACATGATCTGTGGCTGCAAAACACATGAACGCATGGGTGCAGAACGAACCCACAAATGAGAAGCGCCGACTGTGAAGTTTCATGCAGATTTTCAACTGAGGGGAGGTTGGTGCCCTCCATTAGGCATGTGGTGCCTAATCTCCACGTTGTTCAAGGTCAGCAGTACAATGTTTATGTCAATTATCTCTCAGTAAAAGAGAAAAGGTGTAGAGGTTCTTTTGTACCATTGAAATAGAGCCTAGGTTTCGATATTGAATGAAAAAATGCAAGGTCTCATGAGTAGCCAACCTCAGGGCATTCAGAGGACAAAATGGTGCACTTTCAAAGCACAAAACAAAAACTTCTCCAGGTATCAGAGAGCTCTTCGGAGACATTTTGTCCTTTTCAGTATAGAACCAAATTAAACGTTTAAAACTTCAATTTAGGTTGGAAAAGGGGGATGGGATGAATTGGGAGATTGGGATTGACATCTATACAGTACTATATGTAAAATAGATAACTAATGAGAACCTACTGTACAGCACAGGGAATTCTACTCAATGCTCTGTGGTGACCTCAATGGGAAAGATATCTAAAAAAGAGGGATATATGTATATGTACAACTGATTCACTTTGCTGTACAGCAGAAACTAACACACCATTGTAAAGCAACTATACTCCAATAAAAATTAATTTAAAAAAAAAAAAAAGAAAAGAAAATCTGGGCCCTAGTCCTGCTGGCTTCTAATATTAACTAGATTTTTATTACTGGAAAGCAAGGTAGTCATCATTTTTTAAAAACTATAAGTTAATAAGTGATCACCAATAAAGATGTTAAAAAAAAAAGTCATCATAAAAAAAAAGTGATCATTTATAAGACCTATAAAAATTCCCAAAGTGTTAAAATATAAAACCACTTACTTAACCTAACAACCCTGAGATAAACATTGTGAACATTATTCTAAATTGATTTCCATTCTTACAATTATTCAAAAAATGTTGAAAAAATAAAATAAAATTTCAAATTAGGACAGTTAGCCTCATTTGATACTGCCAAGTAGTTCTTCCCTTAAAAGGTTATTGTGAGATGGAGAAAATGAAGGCTAGGCTATGGGGAGCATGGTTATAAATCACATGTTATTAAAAAGAAGATGTTCAGCACCATTGAAGAGTTGCACTCTGAGTGTCAGACAACGGTCCTATGAATACAGAAGTGTGCCTAATGGTTTGTGACCCACATGGAGAGGTCTTGCCAATGTGAGGACTTGGGCTGTTATTTAATCTGTACCAGACTCTGGGTTAAGTGCTTTTCTAGTCTCACTGAATCCACACAACCATCCTGGAGCAAGTATTTTACAAATATAAAATGGAACCTTATTTTACGGATGAGAAAAATAAAGGTCAGAAAGGCTAACTTCCTTCCACTCACAAAGCTAGCAAATGATGTAGTTAGGCTTGTGAACTTTGAGATATCTGATTTCCAGCGATTGTCTTAGCCATCAAGTGAACTGCAGAGTAGGAATACTAATAAGAGCTTCTATTTCAGGAGCCCTCACATGTGCTAAGGCATTGCAACACACACTCTAGGCAAGCGGAGATTCCCACATGTTGGAAGATCGTAGAGATGAAACATTTCCCTTTGGGAAATGGGCAGGAACAGGAATATGCCATTGAGGGGATCCCCTGGGAAGGCTTCACTTCTTAACTAGTCTCCTCTTGGACTCAGAAGAAAGTCATATTTAGCACATAATTATAAGGTTCCCCCCGCCAACCCCCAGGATGAAATTCCATTTAATTACCCAAACCCTTTAGTAAAAGGTACCAGGGAGCAGGTAGAAACATAGAGAAATCCATACAGAACTCACAAAGGAACTGAAAAGAAATAAATAACATTGAGTATTTCATATGTGAGAAACAGATACTTGCCTTGTGAGTAGAAACAAATTAAATATATATAGCAGTAAAGATAGCTGACCAGATATCTGGTGACCAGATAGCTGGTTAAACATTACATCAGGGTGTGTCTGTAAAAGTGTTTCTGGAAGAGATGGGCATTTGAGTCAGTGGACTAAGTAAAGCAAATGGCCTTTCCCAATGTGGGCGGGCCTCATCTAACAGAACAAAAAGGCAGAGGAAGGCTGCATTCCCTCTCTGCTTGACTGAATGATCTGGGACATTGATGTTCTCCTGCCCTCAGCATTCCTGGTTTTCAGGGCTGCAGACCTGCACTGGAATCTTCACTATTACTCTCTTGCCATTGAACTACACCACTGGCTTTTCTGGGCCTTCAGCTTCCAGATGGCAGATCATGGGACTTTTCTGCCTCTGTAATCACTTGAGCCAATACCTTATAATAAATTCCTTCTTAAATAGATCTATCTAGAGCTATATAGAAAACTATATACAACAGCCAAGACATGGAAGCAACCTAAATGTCCATCAACGGAGGAATGGGTAAAGAAGATGTGATGCATATATACAATGGAATATTACTCAGCCATAAAAAGAATCAAATAATGCCATTTGTAGCAACAGGGATGGACCTAGAGATTATCATACTAAGTGAAGTGAGTCAGAAACAGAAAGACAAATATCATGTGATATCACTCATATGTAGAATCTAATTTAAAAAACGATACAAATGAACTTATTCACAAAACAGAAACAGACTTACAGATATCAAAAATAAACTAATGGTTATCAAAGGGGAAACATGGGGAGGGGGATAAATCAGGAGCTTGGGATCAACATAACACACGCTACTATATATAAGATAGAGAACCAACAAGGACCTATTGTATAGCACAGGCAACTCTACTCAATATTCTGTGATAACCTATATGAGAAAAGAATTTGAAAAAGAATGAATATATGTATATGTATAACTGAATCACTTTGATGTACACCTGAAACTAACACAACATTGTAAATCAACTACACTCCAGTAAAATTTTAAAAAATTAAAAAAAATTTTAAATGCTTTAGAAAAACTATTTATCTATATACTGTGCTCTCTCTCTCTCTCTCTCTCTCTCTCCCCCGCCATCCATCCATCCATCCATCCATCCATCCATCCTACTGGTTCCGTTTCTCTCGGGAACCCTGAGTAATACATTCACAAAACCCACAAGGCCCACTTCTTAGTCATTCTCATCTCCTAGTGGAACCTGTATTGCTAAGTTAAGAAAAAGAGGAATTCGCATATTTGTAAGTCTCCTTCTACCAAATATAGTTTAAATAAAATCCAAAAGAAAAAAAAATCAGGGAAAAAAATGCAGAGAATCCTGAAGTCCTAAGTCTGTGGCTTAATTCTGAGTCAACCCTGATTTCTCTAAAACTCTGGCCACAAATTGCTCTCTCTTGGAATCACTTCTCTAGAAATGAAACAAGGTTTCACCCCAGATGCAAATTTCTGCATCAGGCTCACCAGAGCTTCACCAGCCTCAAGTTCCATTGGATCATCTTTGTGTGTCCCTCTAATTGCAAGATTTAGACTGAGAATCATGGCGCTCTTCCACCACCAGCTTATCTGATGCTTTGTTCTGCTGGGTAAACAGATTTCCAGCTGGGCCTGCCAGCAGCACAGACCGCTGGCCAAGTTCAGCAGACATTAAGGGCTTCAGGTTCTTTTCCATGTTCTCAGCTTCAACATGGCCATGAAATATCTCTAGTCCCCAAAGCCCACCAGGCACTCAGCCATTCCTGCCATGTGTCTGGCTTGCTGATAAGCCCTGCATCCACCTTGAACCTGGCTGCCCTGTTTGGGACCAGTGCATTGCTTGCACCAGCTCTCTGGATGGCCTAACAGCTCATTTCAGCTCTGCTTCCCTCATTTTGCTCAAGTAGAAAAAGACTTGATTCCCCAGTTCAGTTACTGGAACTAGGGCAATTTTGGGGGAAAGGATCAGGGTCAAGAAATGTTGATGGAGATTTCCTCTGCCCCAGAATTTCACTTAAAGGCTAAATATGGGAGAAAAAACAAAAAGCTGTGCTATGTACCCTTCATACTAAATAGAGCCATCCATAGTTAGGTACCAACAATTGGGACCAGTCACTCTTCAGTTCAGTTAACTAGGACATGTCCTTCCCTGGAAGATGAGCCCAGTGGAAAGTAGAACTTTTGGTCTTCCTTTCCGGCTGGCACCCCATTCTTTGCTACTTGGCCTCTGTGAAGGGAGGGCACCCCTCTTCACCCCTATAGATAGTCCACCCCCGTGAGCACGCCTTTTCCCACCAAGTTAACCACAACTTCCATTTCTTCCTCTTCATTTCTCTTTTCATGGTGATAAGATATAGGTGAAGGGGGTGGAGGGGTATTTTGAATCAAAGCTTCAAGCACTGGAGGCTTTCTTTAACTCTGGACCTCAGCTAAACTTCTGAGAGATGAGGAAAGCCCCACTCCGCATCCTGTTACACACGGGGACCTCAGGCCAGTGATGTGCTCAGTTATGGAGTAGAGAGGATGCCTCCTCGCCTCCTCTCTCTGCTACCTAACAGTCTCCCACTATACCATCACCTGTGTCTCTGCTACCTAACAGTCTCCCACTATACCATCACCTGTGTCTCTGCTACCTAACAGTCTCCCACTATACCATCACCTGTGTCTCTGCTACCTAACAGTCTCCCACTATACCATCACCCGTGTCTGGACGCCCAGGGCCTGCCTGCTTCCATGCGTGTACTAGTGCACTGTTTTTTGACTCACATCCCTCTTTAAATGTCCTGTGTCCCTGGTATTTGCATTTTAACAAAGATCTGCTCCTAAGTTTAACAGAAAGAGTAGCTCTGAAGGTAAAAATTTTAGATGTAGTAACAGTTAAGGGCATGTATTTGTAGACAAGTTGGACTTTCAGTGTCTTCCCAATGGGGGACCATGTAGGCAGTAACTACAGGTTGGGACAAACCCATTTGTCATTTACAAAGACCATCAGTCAACTAAGAGTGAGAAGAAAGCATCCCCCTTGCCCCCTCCTTGTACCCTGTGGCTCCTGACTCCTGTGATATCTCATTGCAGAAAGTTGCTTATTGAGCAAGCCTCTCTCCTCCCACTGGAGGGCTTTCTCAGTGTTGATTGGTGTATAACTCACAAGGCACCAGGAACATATAAAGTAAGTAAGTACTAAGATTAGATCCCTGAAGTAGAAACATATTTGAACTGGATGGGAAGTTTCTCTGGCCTTCTGTGAAATCACTGTAGCTGCTTATTATGGGATTTGGGGTGACAAGCTGAGGATGAACACAGAAGCCGTGCAATGAGGACGGGGATCAAGTAGAGTGACCATTTATTTATCGTCCAAACTGGGACACTTCTGAGAGTGAAAAGGGACATTCTGACATAATTATGCTGGGACAACAGTTATCAGCTGAGACTGTCCCAGGTGAACCAAGGCACAGGTCATCCTGCTTCCTACATGTTGCAACCATAATGCAGTAAGAACCTGCATGGCACAGGGGTCATAATCCTCACCACACCACTTTAGCCACTCCAGGGCCCATTTTAGCCACTGGAAGGGGGCTGGCAACTGGGACGAGCATGTAAAGTTCAAAATCACCCACTAGGATGTTGTAGCAATGTCAACTTGCTGAAAACTTTCTAGATGCTTATACTCACTTTCTGTATTTTTCTCTCATCACAGACCACACTTTGAGTAGCACTGAAGGCTACTCATATCGTAGATTTGAGGGTCCTTATTAGGCAAAGGAGAGCCCAAAGCTCTTTTTAGTAGGGATTGTAACTGGGAGAAGAGGCACGAGAGGTGAGCTGAGCCTGGGGCTCTTGGGAGTGAAGTGACTGTAATGGGACAGATACGTTGTTTTCAGAATGATAGAAGGATGAATAAGAACGAAGATACAGAAGCCAAAAACTGAGACAATTTTTAGTGGTCACACCAGTCCAGTGGGACATGGAGTTGGCATGGAAGGAACAAATGGAAATATCCAAAATGTAAAGGAGAGAAAAGCTATGGACTGGGAGCACAGGTGTCCAGGGGAGGCAGGGTCTGCGGACGTTCCCCTCTTCTCGACATGCCCATCCCTCCCCTAAGATGATCCCTCTCCTCACACACGACTGTTCACTCCAGGAAATGATTCCCTTCAAGATTTGTGTCTTCCCCGCTACAATTTTTTTACAATATGGTTTTATTCTATTTAGGAGCAGATCTGTAATTTGAATAGCTCTAAGTCATCTAGAGACATTTTTCAATGGAAATAAAATTACATTTGCCCCCCTCTTGTGAAATTCCCAGAACTGGAAAATTCTGCGAAAGATGGGTGAATCGACACCCATTTTTCTAAGGATTCCCAGAGGAAGATCCTTGAGTCACTCATCTTCTGCTTCACTCTGGGTGCCCAGGGCAGCTCAGCCATGTTCCTGCAGACGGGTCCAGCTCCCTGAGGTTCACATCACCGCTCCCTGCCAACCCAGAGCTGCTCCTCTGTCACACAAGGGGGGTGTGGGGCAGGATTGGGTTCCCTGCCTCTTTTCCCTTCTCTCTCCTCTGTGTGTCTCTCCCCCAAATCCCACCCTGTCTGTTGGGGTCTTTCAGCACAATAGCGCCCAGCATGGTGCTACGAGAAGGAATTCACCTTGGTAGGTGAGAGGTCTGGGTCTTGAGGGTGCTCATGACTGAGGAGGCTCATGATGGAGGGACAGTCATGGTCCTTCTAAGATGGAACAAGGCATGGGTGGCCTAGACTTGGACACAGCAACAGAGGCAGATGGGGTCTGGGATCAGGTCAGGTGCACAGAAGGGACTAAGGGAAGGAGAATGAGCAAGAGACCAGGAAGAAATGGTTTCCGGGAGCCCATCTAAGAGGGCACTGTGCGTATAGAAGGTCACCTGAAGGGAGCGGTGATGGGGAGCCTTGCACTGTTCTCTGAACCCCCTGTGTGCCCAGCATCAGCCCGTCCTCTTTCTGGTGGGGTTTCAGCTGCCAGATTACAGCAACTAGCTCCGATTCTAGTGGACTTTAATACAGCAATTTTCTGCCCTTCTACCTGTTTATTCCACAAGGAGAGGGACTCCTGAGACAACAAAGCACACAAAGGGCGGGACCCACTCCAGGGTGTTCCCACGCCCCTCGGTAAACCAGCCCCCAATTCTCCACCTGTCCTCTCATCCCTTCCTGTTGTCAGCAATATTGGGGCATTAGATCTGGCCCCGGGGACAAGAAAGTCTGCTCAGAAGAGGGAGCAGAGGGGAAGCTGTGACAGATGTGACACCTGAAACAGGAATCAGATTCACTGGTGTGCTTTTTATTCCCGGGTGGCTGGATTGTTTCAGAGGATTCTGGTTTCTAGCTCACACCCTAAATGGTCTTTTAGGATGCACAAACACTTCTAGAAGGCTCCTAGGGTGGGGTGACATAGTTCGAAGCAGCCAGAGTTGAGACATAGTCACTGATGGGCCACAGTGACCCTTGTCACCCCACCTATGAGCCTGTGAAGTTGGGTTTGCAAAACGTGGGGTGCGTGCTCTCCACAATCTACACCAGTGTTCTCAGCCTTGGCGGCACCTTGAAGCTCTCTGGATGACCGTAATGTTGAGAACCCATGTTCTATACCTTCTCTTGTAGGTGGTCTGGCCCCATTCTCTAGTCTCTCTTCCTTTCGCCCAAGCAGCTTCATTTCCCTAGGCCAAAACCCAAATATCAGAAAAATTAAAACAAGAGTTCTGATGGCTCGTTATGCAACCAAAGGATGAAGGTCACAGAACATGATGGGTATAACCTGCCTCAAGAGGTCCTTAGGTTTTTCATGGTTCCTACTTTATAGAGCCTTCCGGGCTCTGATAGAACTCACCTGAGCTACTTCTGAGGACCTGATATCCCCAAAGGGCTAGCAGAATCTGAGAAGGAAGTAAGAGCAGGTACAGGAAAGGAAGAAGAAAACTCACAAGGGGAAAGTGAGACCAGGGGTAGAGGCAGGATGAAGGCACTTTCCTGGTGATCTCTGAATGCTGTCACCAGGCAGCCTGGTGGAGGGCCTGTGGAAAGACTGTTACTTGACAGACCTTCCCCCCTTCTTCCTTACATTACTAGAACCCCTCAAGTTTTAGCTCCCCAACTAAAGACTACAATTCCCAGCGTCCCTTGCAAGTAGGTGTGACCCTATGTCTAAGTTCTGTCCAATGGGATGAGTGCAAGTGATGTATGCAATTCTGGTTGGGCACTTACATGGGAGCTGTATGCCCATCACTCCTTTTCCCCACTTCTTATTGGCTGAGGGTGGTGGTGTTGAGCTCTTCCTGGCCATGCAGGTATTCAGAGCATTAGTGGGATGGTGAAGCAACAGAGTCAGCTTGGTGCTCTGATAAGAGAGACCCCAGAGAGCTCTCTTGCCCCTTCTGCCATGTGAAGACACAGTGAGAAGATAGCTGTCTATGAAGTGGGCCCTCACCAGACACTGAATCTGCCAGTGCCTTGATCTTGGACTTCCCAGCCGCCAGAACTGTGAGAAATAAATGTCTGTTGTTTAAGCTACCCAGTCTGTAATAGTTTATTATGGCAGTTCAAGTGGACTAGGACATATGTCTTTTTATTATATGATAATATTTTGCTTCCTTCTCTCTCTGTACCATTAGCCTTTAATGGGACCTAGCAGATGTAGAAGGGTATTCAAGACTTGCCATCTTCCAGTGTACTGTATTGGGTTACAGGAAGTTTCCAGCATCCAAGAGAAGGGAATACACTGGCTAGAAAGAGTGGGCCCGGGACATTTGCAAGTATTTGAGGCTGGAGAGGAGAGTACAGGACCCCATACACAACCCATGCAGAATTTCCCCTCTTCTTCCTGCCTCTTTAAGCCTCAGAGAAATGGAAAGAATCTCTACACTCCATCTTTAAATTAGAGCTCAGGATGAAGAGAAAAAAAGTGATTCCAGAGAGGGTTAAAGGATGTTAAGCAAAATTCATGAGCAGATCACAGTAAACAGAAAATCTGTACTAAGGTGCCCATATTAACCATAAACAATATTTTGTTAATGGCATAGCAACTATCCTAATAAACTTCAAGGAAGAGATAAAAAATTCAAATGGGCCAAATAACATAAGGAAAGGTGCTCAAGCTCACTAGTAATCAGGAAAATGCAACTTAAAACCATAATGATATGTAAATGTACAATCACTATTTTGGCAAAAATTTTAAAGTCTGGCAATTCCAAGGGATGGCAATGATATTGAGTAATAGCAATTCTCAAACAAAGCTGCTAGGGTTCTATGTAAATTGATACAAACATTTCAGGAAATTATTTGACATTAGTAACTATAATTGAACATTTGCATATACTATGACCTAACAATTTTCCTCCTGAGGGATGGATATTTTATCCTTCAGAAATGTGAGTGCATATCTACCAGTACACACATAAGAGAATACTCATCAACAAAAACTTGAAACCAACCAAATGCCCATTTACTGTAGAATGGATAAATGCATTACAGTACATTCAGTGGCATCCTGGAAGATGTTTACAACAGTGGGGGAAAGCCCTGGTTTGCAGCATTTGCCAATGTCTGTGATGTAAATACTCCCACTGTGGCCAATTTCAGGCTCCCAACATGGTATCAACCAACTTGCAAAATTCCTGAACATTCAACAGTCAGCTCTTGTGAGCCTGTACAAGTTGGTTCCAGCACATTATTGAGTAGATTCATACTTTGGAATACGAGACAGCAGTAAAAATGAATGAACTCTAGCTCCATGCACCAACATGGATAAATCTCACAAATATAACATTGAGCAAAATAAACAAATCTCAAAAGAATGCATAGAGTATGATTCCATTTATATAAAGTTCAAAACAGGCCAAATTAAATCAGAATTTTTAGGGATGTATGCTTAGGTGGTAAAAGTATAAAGAATAGCATGGGAGAGATCACCATAAAGGGGAGGATAAGGTTAACTCTCATGGGGAAGAAGAGATTATAAATGGGAAAGGACATGTGGTGGACTTCGGGGGTGCTGGCAATGTTTTATTTCCTGACCTTGGTGGAGTTACATGGCTATTCTCTAAAAGAATTTGTTAAATTATACGTATATGTTGTGTGCATCTTTATGTGTACAGGTTAACATCACTGCTGTGCTAGAGTCTGCTGGTCCTGCCTCCTCATACCAACTTGTGCAATTGTGCTATTTCTTCCCAACTTCACATTCAGTGATGCGTGTTGGTAGCTAGAAATCAGCCATTTCTGATTCCTGGGACTATTTACACCACTGTAATTGGCAAACAACAAGTCAGGGTTGGTTTTTTTTTGTTTTTTTTTTTTTTAAGAACTGATTTAACAGTTCACCACTGGTCAAATATAATAATACATTTTAAAAAGTATCTCAAGATTGGTTTATTTAGGCAGATCTTTATTTTTCCAAGTCTGAATACCCTCAACAATCTCAAGGCAAAACTGCATTAAAAAATAAAAACTAAACTAAACATGACAAGATCTCTGCAATGAAAAAAGGCTTCAGAGTTAGAGAATGAACTAAGAGAATTATAAAGTGTTTGGGACTGTTAATTACTTGATGTGTAACAAGAATCATCACACTGGTAGTAAAATTAAGGATGCTCTCTAAGGACCCGCCATTTTTCCTTACAGAAAACGTTCTTGATGAATACTTTGCAATATGGTGAAAGATACAGTGGATCAGGAACTTTTTCAGTCTACCATTCAGCTTCACTGTCTGAGTAAATATATACTAAAAGTGGCCCCAAATGTTATACTATACCAATTCTTTGACACTATTCTGGGCAGCTCTCCTTAGTAATTACCAGTCATAACTTGTATAGCAGTGAGAAAACACTGTTATTTTCTACATATTTATGTGAGTCTATGTTCTTAAAATTTTTATAAGCCTAATATAGGGTTATATGATATCACTTATTGTTTATTTCAGCTTTCCTGATAGCTAATGAGTTAAAATCTTATTTTACAGTAAAATAAGCCCAGATCTATTATGACGTAGAATAAGAAAAATTTCAGTTGTTTTCAAGGTAAGTCATAGGTCTTCAGAGTAATCTGGGGCTTGTGAATGGCTTCTTTGGACAATGACTTCAAATCCCTTGGGAGGGTAGGACACAGAAACCCTATACTTGTATTTCAGTGGAAAGGTTTCCACTGTTACGGAAGGAATCCAATGGGAAAAAGTTTTTTAAAGTATTATCATCATTTCAGTTCAAGTATGAATCTGAAAATAATGGATTTGGTTGGACACTAATGTCCTCATGTATAAACCTGCAATGTGGAAACTTAGCTTGACTGGAAAATACGGTTCTTATTTGATGGGGGAGGGTGTCAGGAGCAGGGGTGGGAGAAGCCCCTGACTTCTTGAATGATTCTGATTCATTTGTTATCATTTAAGACCTAAGCATTGCGACCAGATAACCATTGAATTTAGTTATGTTCCCCCTGATTCTGGAGAGGAGTGGTTTACCTTGAGCTGAGTGGGACGGGGATGGAGGAGACTTGGGTGTGGGAAGCTCTTCTGTGGTTGCTGTAGCTGCGACACTGGAATAAGTTCAGCATCGACAGGTGGAACCTACTACACAGGTGAGTCAGAGTCCTGGGTTTTAGGTCTCTCATCCACGAGCTCTTACTCAACACTTTCCTTTCCTATTCTGCCAGCCTGGCAATCCCACACTGAGCCCAGCTCATGGCGACTGTTCAATTTTATGCTTCCCAGGTCCCACTTCTTTTTGACATTATTAGGCAGGATTTGATTCTTATTCATTGCAACATGAAGTAAGACAAACAGAGCATTCATTCATCCCCATATTTAATATCCATGTTGCCAATGGTAGTTCTATCCCCAGACTTCATGGGGAAACATGTCACAACCTGTTTTTCAGGAGCCAGAGGAAAAAGAACTTTGAGTTCCACCCTCAAGCTCTGTCAAAACTAAATCTAAGTCATCATAAGAAGGGGAACCTTTCCCAATTAAGGAACCACTTTTTCTAGAAATTTCCTTTTTGTGCTTACAAGAAAGTACTTCTAAATATAAGACTAGAATTGGTTAGTGACATGCAATTCCACTTGGCTGACATTTCTACTAAATTATTTCCAACACAATGGTGGTATACCATAGTGTGAAGATGTGTTGAAATCGAACCAGAGGCATTATGGCTCCAGACTTGTGTGTGTATGTGTGTGTGTGTGTATTTTATTTATTTATTTTTATTTATTTTTTGGGGGCTATGTTGGGTCTTTGTTGCTGTGTGCGGGCTTTCTCTAGTTGTGGTGAGCAGGGGCTACTCTTCATTGCGGTGTGTGGGCTTCTCATTGCGGTGGCTTCTCCTGTTGCGGAGCATGGGCTCTAGTAGTTGTGGCACATGAGCTCAGTAGTTGTGGCTCGCGGGCTCTAGAGCGCAGGCTCAGTAGTTGTGGTGCACGGGTTTAGTTGCTCCGCGGCATGTGGGATCTTCCCTGACCAGGGCTCGAACCCGTGTCCCCTGCATTAGCAGGCGGATTCTTAACCACTGCGCCACCAGGGAAGCCCCAGACTTAGGTGTGATATTCTAAGCCATAGAAGAGAATTCTTTCAGAACTACTTTCAGTTGAAGGTGGCTTGTGGGAAGAAAAGAGCAGTTTATCAGAATTACTGGTGGACTCTCCCAAAACCAAAATGTACATTCCAATTCAACCCAATATCCCCACCTTCTCAATCAGAATTTCCTAAAGCATGAGATAGGCAATTTTGTTTGAAAATTGATCCTGATATGCACTCCCTGATGGAGAGGTGTGTTAAATGCGAATGCTGGTGTATGAGAACTGGGGACAAGAGGATAATGGGGCCTTCTTCCCCATCTTTCTAGTAACTTAATACATACAACAAAGCGCCATGCTGGACCCAATGAAAGAAGAGAAGAAAGAATCTCTGCCTTCGAGAAGCTTATGCTCTAGCAGGACAGCCGAGAACTCAAACGTGAGTCCCATGAACAAAAAGGTCACAACACAAAGCAGAAGCGGGCAGCTCCTAAAGCTCTCCTGTTTCCTCTGAAGCATAATTAACCAGCACCCAAAGGGTCAGAGAACTTACCGGTGTCAGCTTGGTAAGGTTACTAAGGCACAGTGCAGTCAGAATGTTGTGGATGAGCCATTCAGACATCAGAAGTGGGTGTCTTCAACCATAGCAGATTGAAAGGTTTCCCACTTTCACAGCCATAGGGTGCACAAAGCTGGAGGAAGGAAGCCCCCAGCAAAGGCAGCACTGGCCCTCTGGCCCCCACCCTAAATGAAACACTAAAGACCTTGCTACCATCTGATCCAGCAATCCCACTCCTGAGCATGTTTCCAGAGAAAACCATACTTTGAAAATATATATGCACCCCACTGTTCATTGCAGCACTATTTACAATAGCCAAGACATGGAAGCAACGTAAATGTTCACTGACAGATAAATGGATAAAGAATATGTGAGATATACATATATCTATATAGCTATATATATGTATATGTATATATACACACACACAATGGAATATTACTCAGCCATAAAAAAAGAATGAAATAATGCCATTTGCAGCAACATGGATGGACCTAGAGATTATCATACTAAGTGAAGTAAGTTAGAGAAAGGCAAATATCATATAACATGACTTATTTGTGGAATCTAATAAATGATACAAATGAACTTGTTTACAAAGCAGAAACGCTCACAGACTTAGAAAACAAACTTATGGTTACCAAAGGGGAAAGGTGGGCAGAAGGGATAAATTAGGAGTTGGGATTAACATATACACACTACTATATATAAAACAGGTAATCAACAAGGATCTACTGTATGGCACAGGGAATTCTATTCAGTACTCTGTAATAACCTATATGGGAAAAGAATCTGAAAAAGAATAGATAAATGTATATGTATAACTGAATCACTTTGCTGTACACCTGAAACTAACACAACATTGTAAATCAACTATACTCCAATATAAAATAAAAACTAAAAAAAAAAAAAAAAAAAAAAGACCTTGGTCTCTTCTTGATGCAGGAGACCTTGCTGGATGGCAGAGAGCTAGCAAGGTGTGCATGCTCTCCTGCTAGAACAACTGAGCAACTGTGAAGTTCATTTAGAGACCCTCAGAGAGTCGTCCACTCTTTCTGACCTCCCAGCCATCCCAACTAATTCAGATCCTCTTTTCCTTAGGCAGCGGATGCTCACATTTGGGACGAGCAAGAAGTGAAGATGAGGTACATATATACAATGGAATATTACTCAGCCATAAAAAGGAACGAAATAATGCCATTTGCAGCGACATAGATGGACCTAGAGATCGTCATACAGAGTGAAGTAAGTCAGAAAGAGAGAGACAAATATCGTATAATATCGCTTATATGTGGAATCTAGAAAAATGGTACAGATAAACTTATTTGCAAAGCAGAAACAGAATCACAGACTCTAGAAAACAAACTTATGGTTACCAAGGGGGGAAGGTGGGATGGGATGAATTGGGAGATTGGGATTGACATATATACACTACTATATATAAAATAGATAACTAATGAGAACCTACTGTATAGCACAGGGAACTCTACTCATTGCTCTGTGATGACCTAAATGGGAAGGGAACCTAAAAAAGAGTGGCTATATGTATATGTATAACTGATTCACTTTGCTGTACAGCAGAAACTAATACAACACTGTAAAGCAACTATACTCCAATAAAAATTAAAAAAAAAAAAAGAAGTGCGTTTCCTCTTTGCATGGAGTAGATGTATGCTTGCTCAAAATCCTTTCCCTTGGAAAACCACCCATACCCCGGTCTTTGTAATGCTGATCAGTCCCTGTGATTTGGGGCGGGAATGACCATCCCTCTAGCCCCAGGGGTGGCCATGGGATAAACACAAGAGCAAACCCACTACTCAACTTTCTTGGCCACAGTGGTTCAGGGGTAGATGTGTGGCTCAAGCCAGAAACATCAGCCTTGCCTGTTTCTACAGCGCTCAGGAGAGACTTTCTCTTCCACTGGGATCACAAGCTGTTAGGACTATGCGAGGCCAGAGCCCCCAGGGGCCTTATTACCCTCTATTTAGGAAGACCTGGATGGAGAAAAGAAAAGCTAAGAAATACAAAGAGAGCTCCCTGGACACATCTAAGTACAGCCCCAATATATGCACTTTTCAGTAACCTAACCCATTAATTTATTTTTTTTCTTGAATTAGTTTGAGTTGGGTTTTTGTCATCTGCAATAAAAAGAATTCCACTTACCTATTACAGTCTCCCAATTTATAAAATAAAAATACAGGATGCCCACTTGAATTTGAATAATTTCTTAGTATAAGTATATCCCAAATATTGCATAGGGTATACTTACACTAAGAAAATTCAGTGTTTTCTGAAATTCAGATTTCACTGGGCATACTGTATCTTATCTGATATATAACGTGTGTCAAAAGGGTTTTTAAATCCTTTACTCAAAAGGGAGGAGATTGGTCACCTGGTGGATTTACCCTTAAAGAACATGGAGAGAAGATAAGGAAGGTTTCCACACAAGCATCCAAATTTAATCTTTCTTCTCCAAGTCACCCCTGCTTTGTACTAAGCAGACGAGGGCAGTTCCAGTGTCAAGACTATTTAATCCTCATCAGATCCAGAAATGCTTCAGCTGGGCCAGTAAAGTCCCCTTTCCCCAATACTTGAATCATCTGAGGGAGCTTTAAACATTCCCAATGCAGAGGTCACATCCCAGACCAATTACATCAGAATCAGCAAGACTCGCACAGGCGATTTCAATGTACCACCACGTCTGAGAACCACTGAGCCAGGTCCTTAAGAAATTCAGCCAAATTGTAGGAGTTCAAACAAGAAGTGAGGAAGTTCATCCTGAAATGTCCCCACCCTTCCAGCCCCCAGCGACCAGGAATGAACAAATCACCGCAGGTGGGAATCAGCCAACGTGGTAGCCTGAAGGCTCGGACACCGTGGGGCCTTCATTCCAGGCTTGCCCATGCCGGGCCATGTGGCCAGCAGGTGTTTGGGCCACAGGAAAGCAGATAGGGCGACCCAGCCTTGCTCGCAATCGGCTCCAGAATAAACAAAGTATCTGACATAGAGTTTCATGCCTTGCTCGCTCAGTGCCTGTTCCCGGAGGGGGAGGGAGCGGAGGGGCAGGCAGGGTGGCGGGTGGAGGCGCCCTAGATGAGTATCTGTGATAACCGACAACAGCCTCCCTTTCCTGCCCTCCCCGTGTGCAGACAAGCCACCCCTCACATCCAGATCTGCCAGAGGGCGTCCCCTCGGCTCCAGGTCCTAATCCACGACTTTCTATTCCTGTACCTCATTCTCAGAGGAGCAGACCTACCTCAGAGCCTCAAAATCATCAACAAGGCACCCGGGGAGGGGGCCCCTCGCCCACCTCCCAATCTGCGCAGCCATTCTCCAGCTGCCAACACAACCTCTGCCCATCAGACCCCTCCACCTTTGAGGGAGGAAACCCTGTCTATTAAGACTTTTGTACAGTGGTTTTAGGTTTACAGCAAAAATGAGGGGAACGTACAGAGATTTCCTGTATGTTCCCTGCCCCCAGACATCCCCCGCCAGAGTGGAACATTTGTTACAACTTATGGACCCGAAGTCCACAGTCTACATTAGGGTTCACTCTTGGTGTTGTACGTTCTATGGGTACAATACATAATGACATGTATCCATCGTTATAGTATCATACAGAGTATTTTCACTGCCCTAAAAATCCTCTGTGCTCCACCCGTTCATCCTTCCCTCCCGGCTAACCCCTGGCAACCACCGCCTAAGCATGTCTATCGTTGATTAGGTCCTCAGAGCTCCTGGCGTTCTCCTAGGCATCCTGAATGCATCAGATACACACAATTGGCCAACTGAAAGGAAACATCTGGAATTGTCTGATTAAATTGACTCGGAACATTGTGCCTTCCAGCTGTTACGAATACCGCTAGAGGGCCAGGCTCGGTGAAAACTGAATCCTGGGTAAACATCCATCCCAGTGGTGGGATGACTCTAAGACGACACGGAGGTGACACCAGGCGAGGTCTAGGGCAGGCTAGTGACTTGTGTCCCCAGTGGCTCCAGGTGTGTTCTGGCCACTTCCCAGAAGCCATTGCTGCGCTGACATGCTAGGCTGGGATGCTCAGTTCTGAACCAATACCTTTCCAAGTTTAAAAATCCCTCTGCCTGGGCGCAGAGGGAAGAGAAACAAAGGCGATAAGGCAGTAGAGGAAGGTTTTGAACTCTATTCCACTTGGGCTTCAAGGTAAATATGGCAAAGCTCTACCTTCTGATGGCTCCCACGAGCCCGTCTGACAGTAGTGCCTGATGAGGGCTGTAAGACGAGGCTCCTCCTGCCTGTCCTCTGTAAGCAGCGAAGCAGAGCTAGTGTCCGGGCAGTTTCTAAGAGGGGCCTGAGTCTACCAGGCTAATAAACGGCCAGAGGGAGAGCAGCGTGGCCAAAGGGAAAATGAACCGGCACAGCTGAGACAGTCAGCGCCCAAACACGCGGGCTCCAGGTGGAAGGACCCAAGGTGAGCGGCGTGGCGGGACCACGTGTATCTACCCAGACGTGTAACTGGCGGAGAGGCTGACCTGCTGGTTCCATTTACTAAAGCAGAAATTTGGCGATTCATGAACTCGTCCAATATTTATTTAGTGCTGACCGGTGTCCAAAATAGTCCTGACCTTTGCCCTCAATCATTCAGATCCGCCCTCCACGATCGCCATTTGTAACACAATAGCCAGGGGTCGGTGAGGGGAAGCAGGAGGCTCCTGCCGCGCGTCCTAAATGGGGAAATCAGCCTCGTAGCCTCCTAGAACGATTCACTGGCAAGTCAGCTCGAAGTGCGAATCTGTGAGCAGATGCCTTTAAGAGCATCACAAGCTAGTTCACAGTTACTTTAGGAAACTTTTGAAAAAAAACCGTCTCATTTCCTCTTGGAAAAACAGGGTCGCACACATTTACCTGGGGGGTTGGGGCACTTGCTTTTGCTTCAGCAAAGTCTAACGGCTTTTCTTGCTGCTGAGGAGGGGAGACCCAGCCAGAAAGCGGATGAATCTTTTATCTCCTCTCTCTGAAAGACAACAGCAGTTTCTAACCACTTCACAGCAGTGTGCGGGCCAGGGTATTGCCTTAAAATCACAGAGGGTAGCTTCCTTCAGAAAAGGAGAGGCCGGGGAAGAGCCACAGTGGTCCCGACAGGAAGACATGGCTGTCCCCGGGGCTCCTGGTCTTACCTTCGAGGTGTGGGTGCTGGAACCAGTCCTGCCCAGCACGTGAGAGCTGGCTTATTCCCGCTGGAGCTGCATCCCTGGTGCCTCAGGTCACAGGGGGACTTTCTACGAAGAGCTACCCTGGAAGGGTTTTGTGCAGACAGCTGGAGCAGAGATGTAGCCCCACTTCCTCTGTCTTTAGCGCCATCTTTGGCTGCTCAGCTGCTGCCTCTTCCCCTAAAGAGCATCTTGTCGCCTGCTGGGGAGCCCTCCCGCCAGCAGGGGGCGCTGCGGTGCCCACCTGCAGGGCTCTTCCTTGCTTGACTGCTGCATCCGCTCCTTGGAGGGGGATGAGAATTGGATTTAAAGAAGTTTAACCCAAAGGTGCCCTCTGATTTGGCTGGAAGTAATATACTGAGGTGTGGTTAGTTGGTTGGGCAGTCAACCTCCTGATAATTAGTTACTACCTTAGTTAGTTACTACCTGTAGCTTCTGAGCTTTACATATAGCTCACCAATGCCGGCCTCTATTGGATTCCACACCTGTTGGCTGCTGCCAGCTAACTGAGAAAGGCTCAGGAAAGACTGGACTCCCCTGTTGAAAACACATAGATGGTAGGGTCTCACTACTCAGGGTGTAGTCTTGGACCAGCAGCACCTGTGCCTCTTGGGAACTTGTTAGACATTTAGAATCTCAGGGCCCATCCCAGGCCTGTTGAATTGTAATCTGCGCTTTAAGGATATGCCCAGGTGTTTCATATGACTAGTTAACTTTGAGAACCCCTGCAGGAGGGGATGTCCTAGCATCTCAATTAGACCACAGATGGTTCTCTTTCAGTGCAAGCATTTTAGCTGTATCCCTCCCCACTGTACCTTTTTTTTTTTTTTGCTCCACAAGGTCACAAGTGTCACTCAGCACACTGATTGGAACTAGGATAGGACTTATAATTTCACAATGCCAGCTTTACCACAAGGCCCTTTCGTTAGTATAAGGTTTGTCACAATGTAATAGGCGTGGATTTTTAAGACAATCACTAAGAGGTCTGGATGTTTATTCCCAAGTGCTTTCCCTCCCTCTAGGGGAGTGTTTTCATGGGGGCTTGGCTGTGGTCGAGGACTGCAGTTGCAAGGTTGCCTAATTCCTTGCCTGTCGACTGATGAGATATGTCTCCTGCATGTATTTACTATTGCTCAATAGACGTAGATGCCACTTGAAATAAAATACAAATCCAGTTTTTACAGCTTTGTTGAGGTATAATTGGTTTACAAAGAACCGCACATATTTAGTGTGTACAATTTGATGAGTTTGGACATATGCAAACAACCGTGATGCCATCACTACAATCAAGGCAACAGAAAGATCCAGTACCTCCCAGGGTTTCCTTGTGACCTTTTGGTTTTGTTCGTTTTGGTTTTGGTTTGGTAAGAACACTTACTATGAGATCTACTCTCTTACCAAATTGTGACATGCACAAGATTGTATTGTAAACTATAGGCATGATGTGTATGGCAGATCTCTAGATAGAATATATTCATCCAGCATAACTGAAACTTTATACACACTGAATAACAACTCTCCATTTCCCTGACTTCCAAGCCCCTGGAAACCACTGCTGTATTCTCTTCTTCTATGATTTTGACTATTTTAGATACCCCATACAAGTAGAATCAAACAGTATTTTTCCTTCTGAGACTGGCTTATTTCACTTAACATAATGTCCTTCTGTTTCATCCATGTTGTCACAAATGGCATGATTTCCTTCTTTTCTAAGGCTGAATAATATTCCATTGAATGTAATACCACTTTTTTTTTTTTTAATTCATTTTTAAAAGCTATTTGCACTATCTTTTCGTAGTCAATTCTACTTGCTAGTGTGCTGAGGTTCATGAAACTGGGCCACATTGTTTAAGAGTTTGGGGACCATTGCTCTAGTGGTCTGAAGCCCCAAGCTCCCTGGAGTGTCTTAATCAAAAGAAAGACATTAGTACCTATTTCCATTCAGCTGTGAGTTTTCAAAAAATTTAAGTTTTTTTTTTAAGAGTTAAATATAAACATTGACCTATTCTACAAAAAAATAGGGTCTTTGGGGGAACTGTTTGTACCTGGATTATGGTTATATATTTGTGTAACATGATTTAGTGGGGTACAGGGTCTTTGGCAGGAAGGGTAACAAATCTGACGCCATATTGGATCTGTTTCTTTCACTTTAATCTTTGTATTCTATTGCTTTTGCTACAAGGTAATCACTAAAGGGATGTTGCCTTTAGCTTAAAGTATACACAATGGCCCATCTCCAGGAACCCTGCCTCCCATGCCTGAGCTTAAGCTAAAATACCTTTGTTTAGCTCCCTGGAAACATCCTGACCTGGCCCACCTGCTGGTGGCTGCAGGAAAGAAGAAATTAACACCTCCCCTCCAGTGCATGGTGGGAACCAGGAAATATCTGCAACAACTTAAGGCCTTTTTTACTTTACCTCCCCACTTTGCTCTATAAAAGAAACTAGCATCCAAACCCAGGCGAGATGGTTCTTTGGGACACTAGTCCACCATCTTGGTCTGCTGGCTTTTGAAATAAAGTCGCTGTTCCTTGCCCCAACAACTTGTCTCTCAGTTTATTGGCCTGTCATGTGGCGAGCAGCACAAGCTTGGACTCAGTAACATCGTAACACCACCTTCAGTCTTGTACGTTTCCGATTTAGATTTGGTCAAGTCCTCAATTACAAGCCCTCCAACAATAGATGTCTTCCATTTAGATCTACATATTTTTGCATTGCAACTTTTTCAGTTACAACAGATCTTAGAGACCAAGAATTCAAACAAACTAGACTTGGAATCGGACTTTCAAATTGCTGTATTACAACAACAAACAACCTACTAAACTACATTAATGTGACAAAGATAAATAATGTGTTCGGCAGACAAGAGTTTGTCTTGATCTTCTTCTTTTAATTTTCTTCCCTTGTGTATATTTTATATGTTCATCTGTAGGTATAACACTTCATGCCTATAATTTCCAAATATATATTCATATATTAGGAATGCTTGCATGCTCAAAAACATTTATCAAAAGGGTACAGAATCAAAACTGTTTGGAGATCAGTGAACTAGATTAATGATCTCTTGCTGTCTTTTGTCAACAGATGGATCAGAAAAGTCCTTTTATTGCCATTCTTTAAAGCCAGAATTATGCTACCACATTCTCTAGGCCTGAGTCATCCTTGTTAACATTCATATCTGAGCTTGTTCATTTAACACCAGCCTTGGAAAGAACTGACAGGAAGTGTGGGTTTCATAACCATTATAACAATTCTGCCTCATGCTCTTCCTTGCCTCTGGGCTGGGCTCCAAAGCTAGAAGAGCCCGAAATTCACAGATTCAACTGAGACTCTTTCCCATGTTTCTCAGGAAGCAAACAGGGTAAGCTGGACATGGCAACACCCTTTTCTAGGCACAGAGCAAAACCCAAAGAGAGGCGTTGGCCCCCAGCACAATTGTAACATGGGGATTCAGTGATGTCTGGGTGTCAGAGGGCTCTAGAGCTGGAAGCTACCTTGGGTACCCATCATGGTGTAAGTGAAGACAGAAGGCAAAGGTCAGAATGATTCACCCAAGATTACACAGGTCGTTAGAGGCACATCCAGGACCATGACCAAGTCTTTGGATTCCACCTGGGCTCTCGGACTCTGTAATATCCCCTCAGGGTTGATGTGGGATGAGGGGACGCCAGGAGGAACATGGAGGATTGTTTCCCTCTGATGAGACACGGCCAAATAATGTCTGGTGTTCGGTGATCTCAGTCAGTGTTTTAACAGCCATCTCCCGGGCACGTGGCTCAGCACACCTGTGAGGGGTCCATCGTGAGAGGACCGTGGGGGGCTCCCACTGGGAAAGGTCCCTCTGCACAGCCCTGCCCCCGGAGAGGAGAAAGCTTACCTGCTGCTTCTTCAACGCTGGATGATGGACTCACAGCTCCAGCTCTTCTGACCATGCCTCCAGCTCCAGCACACGCCGAGCGGCTGAGGAGAAATGAGGGGGGGGATGGAACCTTGAGGAGGGCAGAGGTCTGCGGTGTGTCACCCACGGCTGTATCCTCAGTGCTAGGACGTGCCTGGCACATAGGAGGCGCTCGAGAAACTTTTGTTGAGTGAAAAAGGCCTCACGCGAGAGGGTGGGACAGGACAAGTGAGAGGACTGAGTTTTCCGCCCTGACCATGCTGGGTCTGTGGGTGGCCACAGAGGTGAGAGCTGGGAGTCCAGCCTGGAGAGTAGGTCAGGAAGGACCCAAGAGACATGCCAGTCGGCCTCCTTCTCTAACACTTTGACCTGGTCGTGAGCTGTGTTATATTGCCTGCCAGCCCAGGAGACCCCTCAGGCCCAACTGTGCCCCTTACACAACTCACGTCCTCCCTCTCAAGTCTCAGTTTTCTCGTGTACGAGGCAGAGATCAGGACCATTCCCACTCACCTCACAGGCTGTTGTGAGGACTGAATGGTAATTCACCATCCAGTGCTTCAGTCACTGTGAACCCCTCTGCACATGCGCGCTGGCGTTAGAGAGAAGGGGCCACCGGTGGGCTTTGCCCCAGAGCACGTTTCTGCTCATCTTCAGGTGAAGGGGAGGCACTTGAACTGGTCCAGAGGAAGAGCCCTTTCCAGCCAGCCTCTGTGCCCAGGTTTAACCTCAGTCATGAGGACCAGCCGCCGTGGGCACGGCTCCATTTCCCACCTCCACACGGAGCATCAGGACTCCTGAGCTCTTTAAGAAGGACCACGTTGACGCCGACTGGTAGATGGGGTGCACCTGTGGGTTTGAGGCCTTTGGCCGAAGCTTACTTTTTTTCTCTGAAGAGTTACAAACGTCTTCTCAGGACACAGGAAATGCTGTGTCTTGAAGCTTGCAGCTTTCCCAGGGCAGTTCGCAAAAGCTTTGGTATTTTGTACTACATTCTTACAGCAAACAAAAGATTTTAAAGACATTACTTGGACGCATGTCGTTTTGAGAACATCTTGGTTCTTTCCAGCGTCCGGGGGCTCTGTCCGCACACTGCCTCTCCCTCAGCATGTGGACTTGGGTCATGAACCACAGTCCAGCCTCACCCTCTCTCTCCGGTCAGCACGGGTGGCTGAGTGGTCCCCAGTGTGCTGACAGAGGGACGATGCCGTGGGGTGCGCCCTGCGGTCCCCACGTCCTGGTAGTCACGGCCATGGGTAGTCCTCACTTCTAGTGAACAGAATACGGCAGAAGCAGCGGGGCACCATTTCCAAGATTAGGTTATGAACAGATTGTGGTTTCCATGCTGGGTACTTTCGTGTTCTCTCACTGCCTGTCTCTCCCTGTAGCATCACTCACATGGTCAGCAGTCCTAGAAGAGGCCCACATGTATGGCCAGGAATAAAGCCTTCGGTCCACGAGGGCACCTTTTCACCGGCGATCCTGGTGCAGTTGGCCTAGACATCAGTATTTCTGAAATGCTCCCAAGGGGATTCGAGCGTGCAGGCAGGCGTGAGAACCAGTGGCAGAAGCTGCTTCGAGCCCCGTCCAGGGATCCGCGGCAGCGGCACCACCTGGGAGCTTGTTAGAAACGCAGCAGCTCTGGCCTCACCGCGGACCTGCTGACTCAGAATCTGCATTTTAGCAAGATCCCCGGGAGAAGGAGTGGGAAGCCCTGGGATGCAGCTACTGGGGCAGTGGCAGCCTGGGGACTGTTTGCCGGGGGCACAGCTGAGGGAGCAGGGCTCCCCTTTAGGGCAGCCTGACTCACCTGAGCCAGAGGTGATGCGAAGTCCTCCCCACTCGCGGTGCCCTCGAGACATTCCTTCACCGTAGGGATTACCATCCAGATACAAGACAATTTGTTTAAAAGACTCAACCCGGAGTAAGCTTTCTCTCCTCCCCCCGGGGGGGGGGGGGCCCTGTGACAAGCACCTTGTGCTAGGTGGGTACAAAAGTCAGCTGTTTTCCATGTTCTTGCTGGGGAACAGCTGGCCCTCATTAGAGGGGTCGGTCAGGATGCTCTTCCGCATGATTACAGCCAGGTTGGCTGGCGGCTTAGCATCCCATGTGTTTTTCTCCATGAGCTGATATAAAACAGCCCGACTCAGCAAGGCCCACAGAAATGAATCCTGATGCCCTCAAGACAAATATCATGTTGAAGCGAAAACAGTGTTATAGGGAGGGGGAAGAAGTGGCCTGAGATGTAGGAAAGAGAAAAAGGGTTCATAAGTTGACCAAGAACTGCGTTTCTCTGGCCCACTAAGTCTTTCTGGACAGAGTCTGTGCTTGCTGGTGGAAACATATTAGGAAGATGAGCTCATGATAAACACAGTTCCTCCCAGGAGAGGCTGGAAGAGAACCAGAGATCTGAGACACTGTCTTGAAAACAAATCAGCAGTTTTGAAGGTGATCTGGAGGAGAAGAGCAGATGACAAGGAAGCCTGCATGTCAGGGATGAAACTGTGCGTATGAACAGAACTTTCCAGAGATATTAATCAGAGCAAGAGAAGAGACTAACTTAAAACAAAACACAAAACAAAAACCCGGCAGGTATTATGACTACTGTCTGCATCTCTGATTCTAGATCAAATCCAGCTTCTGTGACATTTCTCCTGAGACATGGAACAACAGAACAGCAGAAAAGACATGGGCTGATAACACAGTAATGTCTGGGTTCTCTCTGCCATTCCTCATTTATTGAACTATGTTTAAGGCTAGGCCGAGCTGCTAAGAGAAATTTCTCTTGGAGATGTAGAATGGAGTTTAGGAATAGTGACGTCCCAAAATGTTAACTGATTCGATTGTGTCATTCAACTCAGTAATTATCAGTGGCCCCCAGTTACTTACTAAGTAAATGAAGTCCAGATTGTGTAGTTTGGAATTCATAAAATTCCAAACTACATAAAATTACGAGAGGCAATACAGTGGGATGACCTTCGGTGTTGGTCCAGCTGAGTCTGAAACTCTGCTGCCAGTGGGTAAATCATTGAATCTTTCTGAACCCATTTAGGCAATAAGGGCACCTTCCTTGTTGAGCTAATGGTTAAATGAAACATTGACTGGAATTCACTTAGCACAGTACCTAGAACACAGCAAACGGCTAATCCATGACATGATTAGTAGTAGTAGTAATCACTGCTGATAATAATAAGGCTATGGTTCTTTTCTGGGTGGACAGTTCTGTATCTACGCAGGAAGGCTTTTGTTTAATTCTTGGCTCCCTGAATGTGTTACAGCCAATGATAGATAATCCCAAGAGAATGTGTCAGACCAAAATTTATCTGAAAAATATAAGAAATGTGGGGTGAATTTCAATGCCTGTTGAACATTGTTTGAGCCCCAGTGAGGTTCGGTGAATGTCTGCAGGATAGAGGTGCTGGCCTGGTCACTGTGACTGGAGCTCAGTCAAAAGTTTAAGTTTGACCTTAACATTTCAACTCTAAGGCCCTGATAAATCCCAGCTTTCGATTAGGAGCAGTTTTACACTTCTGTGCATTTGCTTTGGCTACATTTTCGGTCACAGTGGGGGAGACCTCTCTTTAATGAATCCTCACAAATAGTTTTCAGAAGTGGTTAGCTTACTAAAGTTCTTTTGTTCCGTAAAGTCTGCATTAACAGTGTCTCCTATGCACCCACTGAATGATCCCTTTGTTATGATATCCTTCCTAACTAGGGTCTGGGTTGAGAGAAGCCATGTCAGCTAAGAAAGGACTAGTCATCAGGTATCATGTATTTCTTTGGGCCTCACTTATTTCCACTAAGGCCCATGCTGTTTTCACTTGATATTGGCTGTGTGGGATAGCGTTAATTCTACATTTCTACAACCCACGTCCAATTCATTTTTCCCCTCTACACAACAACTTACTATTTGGATTGGAGGAATTGTCTGGTGATCAGATCTAATCCCCACAATATATTTGATGAGCTATGAGCTGTAAGCACCCCCCAACCAAAAAAAAAAAAAAAAAAAAGACACTATTCACTCTTCTGATTGAAACGGACAGGACCCTATGGTCCTTGTCCCCCATGTCCTCTGCCTGCATTTTGTTTGTGGAAAAACTTTTGCCAAAAAATAAGTTTAATCACAGAAGTGAGAAAATGCAGAAACAAAGGAAAACAATCAAAGGAGACCAACTAATAATAGTTTAGTCATTAAGCAAAGTCAAGGACCTTTGGTTCCTCCTCAAGGGCTGTATTCTGAGCCATATCCTGTGAGCTGTCTTGTAGATACTGAAAGCCCCACCAGGTGGAAGAAGTTAACTACATGATTACCAGACTGTAGCCATGACGTAAGCTGCCACAGTTCTGAGAACTGGACGCAAGAAATGGGAACAAACTGACCTTGGAACTGAAGACTAAGTGTACTTAAAACAATCAAGATGACACTGGTCAGACCACCGATGACCAATTTCAAGATGACGGTCAGAGCTGACTGTGCTGTTTCTACACGTAGCCCCCTCCCTCTGCCTGTAAAAGCTCTTGCCCCCCGACTGTCCGGGGCGGGGAGGTGGGGGAGTCGGCCTTTGGACAGGTGTCCCCTCCCCCCGCAACCCGGGTGCCAGCATCCAAAACCAAGCAAACTGTTCTTTGCACCAACCTTGCCTCTTTATCGGCTTTTCAGCGATGAGCAGCTGGACCCCACTTTTGGTAACGTGATCAGCAAAGAATCTTCCTTTGGACATTGAGAATTCCAAGGCGGTGCTGAGAATGGACGTGTGTGGGCGAGTGCTACTCAGAGACGTTTTCCTGGAAGTCAGTGTTGGCTTTTCCTCCAAACAACTCAAGAATACCTAGTTAACATGATCTGGGTTTCTGGGCCTGCCTCTAGCCACCTTCTGCAGTGGCAAGGAAAAGGGGGGGGAGCCTGAGCGCCCACCACAAATCTCAATGCCACGATGTGCATGCCCTGCCCCCATCCCTGGCATCCCTGCCCATCGGGCTGGTGACAAAGTATTTAGGGGACTTTATGAGTTTCCAGGGGCTCAATTCAAACTCCTTCCTTCAAATCCAAACTTCAGAGAGAGGAGGAAAGAGAGAGCTGTTGAAACACCCCAGTCCTGCTTCTTATGGAGGAAACAAACCACGTACATCTGAAGGTGATTAATTCTTTATTGGAGGAAAACAAGAAGTCATCAATCTCGTTGTCATTATGATAGAAATCTTGATATGTGTACATGATTGTCAAGGCAGAGAATCATTTGCTACACAGGCCCGTTAACAATTTTGCAGTGCCGCAAACCTATGTGGGGTAAATTTCTTGCAGAGTTTATTACATGCGTGGAATAAATGCACAGTTTCCCTTCTTTTGGACAAGCATGGTTTTATGGAAAAATCGAACCAATTGCAAGCCTGGTAATAACAGACACAGGGACATTCCTGGGTTCGACGTCATAAGCTTTTGGAAAACGTGCTCACTGTTGGGAGAGCTGCAAGAAGGACTATGACATTATGTGTGGTGACCAGAGCCGATTTAGAAATTGTTCCAAATTTTATGCTGGACAGAATGTACCTTTCATGTCTTCCAACCTGATCGTGGGGCTGAGAGAAACGTCCTCTGAAACATGCCGCCTGTCTTGCAAAACAAAGATGCTGCTGCAAGGTTGCAGCATTTTTGTCGCTGTCAAAATGGTTTTGTTTTTGTAAAATGTCCAAACCGCTGCCAGTCCTGCCCCAGCGCTCCTCCTCCCTCAAGTGCAAGGCTACCATGAGGGCCCAGGAACCTCAGTCTGTCCAGATTAAGGTTTTCCTTTGAGAAGTAATTTATCTAGTGTTTGGGGCTTTTGAGTCCCTGGTCATATCTTATCCCTATGACTGAAGCCTCAAACACTCCTTTCATTTTCTTTTTTCCTGTCCATAAGAAAATAAAATCACCTTGAAGTCAAATAAGTTGGTAAATCATCAGAAGACATAATCATCGTATGAGAAGTTTTCTGGAGACCAAAAGATTAAAAATGGATGTGGCGAATGCAGAAGCGGCATTGGTACAAAGGGGGAAATGCAATAGTTAGTCCCTTTGGTGTAGAGAGATTCAGACACCGAGAAGCCATTCCACACTTTGTCCACGAAACCAGACCTGGCAGCCACATGCTGTGGGGTTGGCTGCCAAATGCACAGCCTTTGGATTTGCAGAAGCAGAGGCCCCCGGAGCCACAAGCCCAGCTGCTCCTGCTGCAGGTGGCAGGGAAGGCGGGAAGGGCTGATGTTCCTTGCTGTCTGATTCGGCGCAGAGCAGGAGGCGGGCCAGGCCGTGGCCAGCATGCAGGGCCCACTTCACGGTGGGGCTGGGCTCCTGTGCCCACGCCCAGGCTGCAGATCACGATGCACTGGGACCACAACGGAGGCTGGGGCTGAACGGGGCTTGGGCCTCTATCTTCCTCTTTCTCCTCCCTGCCTGCTGTCCAGTGTAGACGTTTCCAAGCTGTCTCATCTGCAGACTAGTTTTCTTGGCATCTCTGTGAATTAAGTTCCCCTTTTAGAAATCTGCCCAATTCACCTTTCCTATCGCAACATTTTCAGTTCTGAAAACCAAAGGATTGGAACACTCTTTGGCCAATGTCAGGTACACCTGAAGCCCCAACCTACGACCAGCCCCCTGCCCCCCGCAAAGAGTGGTGGGTTACATACAGGTATATACATTTTTCTTTAAACAAACTGAACAGTGTTTGGTCTGGAATGTGTTTAAGGAAAAAAAGGCCAACTCTGCAGAGTGTGAGTGGACAGAACGGGAAGCAGTATTGTTTCAGAAGAACATGCAAAGGTTTCGTGCATCGGTTGAATCGGAGGACTTTCATTCCTTTTGCCAGAAGTGACTGTGCAACCCTGGGAAAGAGTACATCTTATTTCTGTTTATGGAAATGGGAGGAGCTGCCCTTTGCTGCACCCTGCTGTTCCTTCTCACATCCAGAGGAAACCCAGCAGTGAGCTTGTGGAAATCATATGAAGTCAAGAAGTCATGAGTGTTGCAGGCAAAGCACAGAGGCCATACCCTCCTTCTCCTGCCCTCAGCCCTGGAGCGATGGTTCCAGGGTGGCTTCTCCAGGGTGAAGAATCAACACCAGCCCAGGCTCTGGGTGGGCCAGGGGGCCACGGTGGCCAAAGCCTTACAATACGGAGTTATCTCCACTGGGATACGGTCTTTTCTTTCTGTTTAAAATTGCTCACAAAATGTCAAACCCCAGGGCGTTCATCAGATTAAGCTGTCACTCCTCCAGAGAGAGGGTCAATCCCCCTTTTCAGGAGGGGTCCCTCCCTTGGGTTCCCTCCCTCTGTCCCTGGTGTTTTTGGCCTTCGTTCTAAAGGGGGGAGGTCCCCCTCTCCCAGTCACAATTCACCCAGGATCTGCTGGACACCAAGGGGGACAAATGAACAGGATGAGGTTAGTGATGGGCAGGTAAACTGAGTCTGGGGGTCAAATGCCAAATGCCTTTCTTCACCAGCTCATGCTCCCTAAGTGCCAGAGCCTTGCCTGGTTAACCCCAAGCCTGACTGCCCAGTTCCCTGGATGCTATGCTAAGAGCTGGCTGGAGAGCTGGGACCTTCTCAAAGGTCTGTTGGGGCCACATGCGGGCGCACGCTCTCTGTTTCAGACAAATGCTAGTCTCCCTGATGGCCTCACGGATGAGATGAAGATCAGAGAAGCGAAGGGGGACAGACAGGCAGCTGAGGGCAAGACCATTTGAGGACACTCTTTCAAATGACAAAAAGAGTCCACTTGCTCTGAGGAGGTGAAGAGACCAAACTGGGCGGCGGGGTGGTTGGAAGGCAGACTGTGATGAGGTCCATGGTCCACCATTAGCCTCAGCTGCACACACTGGCCTCCAGGGGGTGTGTAAGCTGGGGGCCCGTATGAAATGCTCAGCTTCGTCGGTGGAGTTTGACATCAGTGAGGGTCCTAGGACTTTGCCACTCCACTTGGCAGGCGTTACCAAAAGGCACATTCTGAGCTCTCTTCCCATGTTGTCATAAAGTGTAAATAATACTAAATACGGTTGAAAGAGAACCTCCATTCTTTTACCACTAAGGCTCTCGCAACAGAGCAGAAGTTCTACGTGGGAGTTATCAGTATTTTCTCCTCCTCCTAAAACAATGGGAATACACGCATCCAGACAGTAGAGACTCACTTGATGTCAAGTTCAACAGAGTCTACTTTTGGGCTGAAACAGTCACCATCTCCTGACGTGTTACAGGCCAACCGTGGCCAAGAGCAGACCCCCAACTGCAAAGAGGGGGTCCGGCCCATCTCTCAGCTCTTCTGCACTTTCCAGGTAAGACATACTTTCAAACTAATTGCACAGAACATGCACCCCACACATCAGCTCCAGAAAATAATTTATCATCAATAAATTTGGCTTCAGATGTTGCTTTCCAAGTGCAAATGACTGCATATAGCACACAGTACAAGGAGCTGATAACTATTCAGGCAGACGTTCTAAGTATCAAAGTCAGGCAAATTATCACCCCTCCCCCATAACATCTAGTTCCTTGTTTTCTTTTTTTTTGTTTTTCGTTTTTGTTTTTTTTGGCCACGCCACGAGGCACGTGGGATCTTAGTTCCCCGACCAGGGATCGAACCCATGCCCCCTGCACTGGAAGCACAGAGTCTTTACCACTGGACTGCCAGGGAATTCCCTAATTCCTTGTTTTCTTATACTGTCGAAACTGGAATCTTCCATTACGCTTGTTGGTAAGCAACATTCAAATAAACCCCTGGGAGAGATGCCTCAGTTTTCTGCTATTGTTTATAATATTCTTGCTACTGTCCTCCAACTCACGCACCACTTGCTTCTTAACCGGGTCTACTGTCGTTTTTATTTCCAGGCTTTTTACAAATTTTGAAGAGTAATAGCTTGATTTTCACTCTGGATGCTGAGGTGGCAGACGCCAAGCGGGAACCCTGTCAAGGGGCCAAGTGCCTACGACACAGTGGACACGGGGTAGACCAGATGTCTGTCTTTCTGGCTGCTCTCCTGCACTGCCCTCCTAAAGGAAGCAGAATGGAGTGCTGAGCCTCATAACACTGTGTGTGTGATGCAGGGCATCACTGAACATTC
Source organism: Balaenoptera ricei (assembly GCF_028023285.1). Taxonomy (NCBI): domain Eukaryota; kingdom Metazoa; phylum Chordata; class Mammalia; order Artiodactyla; family Balaenopteridae; genus Balaenoptera; species Balaenoptera ricei. The sequence goes on from NC_082640.1 coordinate 19,804,099, forward strand.
GGCCTGGACCTAGGCCAAGGTGCAGAAGTGACAAAGATGGCATGGCCTACAGGATCCACTGTGTCTGTTCAACTGTGGGAGCAGGGCATGAGGACAACAGCCGGGAAAGTCACTGGACCATCAGGCAGATGAACAGGGACCCACTGCGGGCTCGAGGCTGACTGTGCGATGCAGACTCAAGGTATCACATGGGCACAAGGGCCGAGGGGGGGGGCTTCTGCAAAGTGGGCATTTGGAGCCACCTGCTCGCCTCTTCAAGACAGCATCCTTGACGCCTCCTGGAGAAGCGCTTTTCCCTGGGTTTCATGCTGTGATCGCTCTATCCCGCACACCGATCCACCACGTGGGTGAACAATGTGGCCCAGTGGTCCCCGGACGTTGCTGGTTTGAAAGTCCTACATCCCAGGAAATCCTTCAGTCCTGGGCAAACTGGGACCTTTGGTGACCCCACCATCACAGGTCTTTGGTTTGGGGATTCCCTTGGTCAGAAGGATGGCTTTCAGCGCTGGCTGGGCCTGGCTGGGGTGGTCTCTGGCCATCACTGCAGTGGCCACTGTCCTGCTTGCTGGGAAGGTCACCTCTCCTTAACCACCCGAGATAAATGGAGTCTTTTCCAAGGCCCTTTCCCTCTCCTCCCTTCTGGATCAGCCTCTAAGAACAGCGTAAACATTTGCAGAAACAACTGGTGTAAGCTGGAGGCCATTTTCAGTTGTAAGATTAGAAATGCATTTTTAAAAAACAGAGAGATTAATTTTAAAACTGCATAGCTGAGAGCAGGGCTTCCACGCCGTCACTCCCCTCGTGAGAAACGAGAGCTGTGTGGGAAATTCACTCCAAACAAAATGGCATCGTGCTCCTTTGGCCACCGAGGCTCTTAAATCTTTGCTGGGGGAGCGGGGGCCATCTCCTTCACAGCAAGTCTAGCCTTTCGTCTTGGGAGAGCAGGCTTCTTCATTTCTGACCGCTGACGGCAAGAGGCCCCAGGGTCTCCAGCTGGAGAGGGCTTTGCTGGAGGAGCTGCCAGGCAAGGTTTTCTGCAGGTTCCCTCCCACGGTGCCCGCACCCCCGGGGAGAAGACAGGCTGCAGAAGGGCTGAGTTGTCTTCTCAGAAAACTGCCCCTCCGAGGAAGAAGGGGAGAGAAGGAGAAGGAACTGAAGTAAAGTGCACTCTTCACCTCGGAGACAGATTCTTGATCGATCCTCTTATTAGAATTTTAAAAAGTACTTTTAAATTCCCTTCGGAAGAAAAAAAAATCTCTTAAAGGTTAACATAAAATTCTACTACTTACAAGCAAAAGGTACAGGGCACGGAAGTAAGAAGTATAGCTCAAAAGGACATATTTCTTAAAAGGAAAAAAAAAAACCCTAATGCACAATATTTACCGATACTTAAATAATCCAGTTGAAACCTTTTTTTGTTATGAATGAAAAAATACAACATAGACGGTTACCTCTACTGAGAAGATCGGAAACGACAGGGCTTAGGGAGAGGAACTAAGAAAGTCCGTTCTGTTAGAGCTTTGCGAGATTCGTATGTACAGCACCAGATCCTATTAAATCAGCTCCCTTGAGTCAGTACAGTTTGTGAGAAATGAACACTTCAGAATTGCAGTATAAAATATGGCCGTAAAAAACTTCTGTCTTCCAGTCCTGTGCAGGGAGGTGCACCGTGCAGGGTGGGATCGCTCTGGAGTGGCTGGTGGCGCTGGGGGCCCCCGGGGGCCCCCTCCCCTGGCCTCACCCCCTGGGCCCCACCTGTAGGGCCGGTCACTTGCTTCCAGAGTGCACTGTCGTCACAGTGGTGGGCCTCGGTCTCCGATCCGCTCCCACTCCTGAGACCCCTGATGAAGAGGACATGAAACTACAGAGCGTGGAGGGTGCCAGACCTGCAGGGGGACAGCGGACACAAGAAGTGCAAAGCGTCAGAAGGATCTACTCACTCCCTCTTCCCGCTGCAAGGGTTTGTGGCGGGGGACAAACTTTTATGCACTTGACTCCAAATTTTTCCCTACCCACAGGAAAACATTTGCAATGTATCCAAATTCTTCTTAGACCCAGGTCTTCCCTCCTTGTTTCATTATAATAATGACAACTGCTTTGTACTTGGATACAACATGGTTTAGCCACCATAGTATGATAGGTTCCATTTACTGAACACTTAACTACATACTAGGCATTGGGCTAGGTATTGAATATATACCGTCCTTATAAGAACTGTTTATTTCTTACAAGGGCGCTGAGAAGCAGGGATTTTAAGAGTGAATAAAGAATGTGATACCCCCTTCTGACCCCAGCTTGGTGTGTGGTCTGGACTCTTGGCCAAGAAGTGTTTGTGACATAGGGCACATTGAAACGGGGCTGCTGATTGAGTCCTGTGTGAACCCGGCAGCCCCCTGGCCTAGAAAAACTCCTCACGGGCTGCACCTCCGATGCTCCCCAGGCAAATGTGCTGGCCTCAGAATGTTCTCACGTGGGGATGATCTTCCCGGCTGCCGCAGTACACCCCTCACCCCCGTCACCGTGAACTCTGTGGGCTCGAACATGGGGATAGCCATAAAGTAAAGCACTAAGACGGCTTTGCTGTCAGAGCCACTGTCTGAATCTTCAAGTAAACGATAGATTGTGGGGTTTCCTCTGACCAGAGGGTGGAAAGGATTTGCCCTGAGACGTAAATGTGGGTCTAAAGCAGCGTGCAGTTCTGTCAGGGGACGCTCATGGTGATTTCCCGGGAAAACTTAAGGGCTGGACATTCCGGAATGAGGTGGGAGGGCTATTTAAAGAGGAAGGGAACCTTTTTTGAGGCAAACAGGTAGGAGCCGTGATGCTGAGAGTGAGACCAAACTGAAGGGTCTCAATGGTTACGGAAATGGAGGCCTACAGGGACGATCAAGGCAACTGCTCTGCAGTGCAGAGGAGCCCGTGGGACGGCCTAGCATGAGATTAAGAGAAATACACAGAGCGGGGAGCGGGAGAGAAAAATAAGGAGGGTGTGAGTGTGTCCCCCGTGACGTACTATCCCACGCACAGATGAAGGACAACGAAACATTAGTACTATTGCTTTGATCCCAAAGCCAACGCACTTCGTATAAATTAGCTCAAATGATTATCAGAAAAAAAAAAAATGAAAATACATTTTAAAAGTCAATGAGATCAGACTGTCATATGAGTCTCTGCCATCCCTTCCTCAGTCCCTAAGGGTGATGCCCAATGAGAAGCAAATCAGAACATAAGGAGATGGATCAGAAAGTGTCGGGCTTTTGTCCACACACACGTGGCTGTGTGGGACTTGAGCGTCAGATTTCTTATAAATGGAAACAACAGTAGCTACGGTTGTAGAAATATGAAATAACTAAATTTGAAAAAATATTTAAAAAATAGTGAATAGGATTGTTGGGAGTATTAAATAAGATCAAGTATTAACAGACCCCGACAGACAGTAGCTACTCAGTAGACGAGAGTTCCCCCCCTCTCCCCACTAGATTTGTCTCAAACGCCAGTTGGAAAGTTCTGTTTTTGCTACATACGCACAATCTTTTTGGCTGGCCAGACTGAGGCTGCTCGAAACACTTGCATTTGAACTGTCCAGGCTGCTGCCAAGATGCAGTTTTCTCATATGTCTCACAACAGCCGTGGCATTAAACGCTTGCTGAAATTTAAGAAAGGGGAAAAGCAGACAAAATATTCCAGTTAATTAGAAAAGACCGAGACTGTCTCCTATCATTTATCCTGTTACCCTAAGCAGTTCAAACTTCTGAAAACGGTCTCATGATCCACCAGAAAGGAAACTGATGTTGCCTCTTCTTCCAAAAGTACATTCATCATTTGACCCTCTCCCCCCCAAGAAAATATATTTTGGAGGTGAAAAGAGTATTTTTCTTCTGACATTAATACCGTAGAATATAGAGTAAACGTAAGCCAATTCTCTCCATAATTTAAGAGAATGACTTCTAGAACAAAAGGTGTATTATAATAATAGAGTACCTTAAAATATATTTTAAGAGTTTTAATTTTCTGATTATTGGTGTTTTGTCCTAAATAATAGCATTTCCTGTGAAGAAAGTAGGTCAGTGGAACTACTGTCTGTGTAGTCTCTAGTTGTTGGCTCTCGTGCAAAAACAGCCAGCTCTTAATTACCCATGCTATGAGAACATAGGGTAATGGTTTAAATCCATCACATTTTTACCAGAATGTATTGATGAGTTCAACTGAGATTTCCTGGGGTTTTTTCCCCCCTTTTTATGTCACTTTAATAATAGTCAACCCTTCAAAGTTCCAGCAAAGTGAAGGCAGACAACAGGGATTATGTTCTTAAGAAATAGCAAATGAGGAAAAGCTGGCAATATTGCTATTTTTGGATCACAGAGGGGAGATATTAATTAAATCATACACTTTATCCCTCTCACACCACGATGCTCCTGTCAAGTCTTAATCCTTATCGGTTAAAATTAGCACACATTTGGGTGAGGTTCTGGGGATTCTCATCAAACTTGGGGGACAGTAACACTTAGAAATAAAAAATGCTTGAACTGTAGGGCCAGTTTCGTTTGAGTGGTTAAGTTCAGTGGGAATGTAGGCAACACAGGACTTACTCTCCACTTGCTTTTGGCGAAGTTCTTCCGGATCTGGGCGCTGACCGACTCGTGGATGTTTTTGCTGAGGGCTGTGTCACCAGCGATCCTGAAACGGAGGCAAAGACGCTTCTTCAAGAGGGTTTCTTGGTGGTGGTGGGGGGAAGCGTCTGACACTGGGTCCCAAGCTGCTTTCCTGGGGAAGCCATGTCCTGTCTCCTCCCACAGGTTTGCTGAGAGAATGGCGTCTCACTGCCCCTCCAGGCTGCTTATTTCACCCCCGAGCTCTTGTCTGAATGTCCATGACCCACCACCACTGCACTTCAAGCCCGGTCCCACCTCCGTACCCTGCAGCCCCTCCAGGATGGGTCAGCACCTTCATGGTGGGCCACTCTGCCCGGCTCCCCCTTCTTCCCCTTTTCACCCCCATTCCTGCAACATCAGAGCCCACAAGGACAACACAACCTGAATTCAGCTCCCCTCCTTCTCCCCCTCCCCAGGCTTCCCACCCGCCGTGTCTCACCTCTGAGGTCTCAAGCGTGTCCCCCACCTGGTCTGAGCACCAGACCCCTACCCAGGGTCTCCCTCCCGGCTTCCTCCCCACAGCCCCTCTCTGGCATCCCCAGGATCTCTGGTCCATGGACCTGCTCACACCCGGGGCCCACTGCTCCCTTCTGGCTCCATCCCGGCTGACCTAAGCTCCGCCACGTTCTACTCCCCCTCCCTCCCCCCGGGGCCCCTCACCTTCTCTGTGCTCAGTGTCAGGGTTCCCAGCCTCAGCTCAGCCCTGCTTGGCACACCTACTCCTGCATTTCCTAGAAAAGTTCTCAGAACCGCAAGGACCATGTCGCCGCTACCTTCCACTGGGTCCTTTACAACACTGGGCAATTTTTTCTCTAGTTCTGGCTTGACCTTAGCCTTCTATTAGCAGGGAGGAAGGGAGGTTTAGTTTTGACCTCCTGTCCTCAGAGTCCCCCCTCATCCTATTTCTTCCTCCCTCTGCTTTATCACACCTCTTCTCTCTCCCCCCCGCCCCTCCCCCCATCCGTTCTTACACCTCCCTCTTCTCTCTGGGCTTACAGTCGCCAGTCTCGTTGATGAGCTAGGGGTCCCTCCAGCCCATTCTTCTCCCTCACATCCCTTCTCAACCTCAACACCACCCTCGCTCTACATTTGACCGCTTGGCCTCCCCCAATCTCACAGGAACTTGCATTTTGCTCAGTCTTTTCTGGGCTTGAAAATCCATCCATCTTCCCTTTCCTTTAGCACCAAACTATTCAATTCTGAACTGATGCCTGACACCTCAGAAGTAATTTCTTGGATCTCGGAAATGTTAAGGGGCAGACAGATGCCGGGGACACTGACCATACTTTCTGGCTGGCAGAGCCCGTCAGGTCCCAGACTCCGAGGGCCCTGGACACAGACCAGCCTGGGCACAGACTGCCGTGTTCAACCGATTTAGGACATGAGAGGAATAAGCTTAGGGCTTATTCAGATAGGAAACCAGCCCTGGATAAAAAATATGTTCCCACCACCAGCCTTTCCTCTTAGGAACCAAAAACATGGCTGGTGGACTCTGGAAGGTAAGTCTGTGCCAGGCTGGGCCTAAGTTTAGAATACCGTACAGTCTGCTATTCCCAGCTCAGAGCAAGACCCCCCTAAATAGACTCCTCTAGTTTTCCCAGCAGGGCTGAAAATACACAGCTCAGAGGACACTCAGAAACGAACCAAGGCCGGTCAGGTTTCCATTACCAACAACTGTCAATTGCCTGCTTTTCCCAGACGCACATCAGTGAAGAGAAATATGTGAATGAGCAGATGCACCCGAAACCCAAGGGACGAGGAGGCTGGGGAGGTGTCGTTATTAAGCCTCTTCTCCTGGAGGCCTCACGCGAGCGTTTCCTCCTGCGTGTAACAGCTGCATCCTCAGAAAAGAAGGCCAGTTCCACCTCGTGGTGGTCGGCTCCTTCTTGGAAACCAGGGGGCAGAAGTGGTAGGAAGGACGGAATTCTCGGGCTGAGCACCGACGAGGGGCAGAGCCCGCTCCAAACCAAACAGGCCGGGTGGCGGGGTGTCAGGGAGACTCCCTTCCCCGTGGGTGAGCAAGGCTGAGAGGGGAGGAAAACGCAAATTTTCAGTTATTCTAGGAATGTCCCGTGCTCACTTCCCACAGTGCCAGGGCGCGCTGCCGCTGGGTGAGAACCCAGTGGGGCAGGCGGTGGCCCAGAGGACCCTGTTAAACACTCTTCTTGGAGGTAAAGCCACCTCGGCTCATGACAGCTCACGACCTTCCTCAAACAGGCACTGCGTGGGGATATACGTATATATACGTAGAGCTGATTCACTTTGTTCTACAGCAGCAACTAACACAACAATGTAAAGCAATTATACTCCAATAAAGATGTTAAGAAAAAAAGACAGAAAGAGAGAAAAAAACTTAAAAAAAAAAAAAAAGGCACCGCCATCACGCTGCTGCTCGCGACAGCCAGGAAGTTCATAGGGACCACGTGGGACGTTCAGCACGCCAGGCTTCAGCGTCACTCACCCGCAAAACCGGAGGCGTGGCATCTTAGCACTGGGAGGGACCTTGGATGTCACCTTGACTGTCCTAGGAACTGAACAACGCCCCTGAGACAGAAGACTTCCCTTACGAGTCCGCACACACACACGTAAAGCTACAGGCACCCCCATTTCATCTGGGTCTCCGACTCTCTCTCGCTTCCCAGTTTTTGCCTCTAAACTAACACAGGACATGGCGTTTATATCAATCACGCTCCATCAGGCCTGTCTGGCTCTTTTTCTCCACACGCAGATCATTAAACTCTTCTCCTCGCCTTTCGGTGTTTTTGTGTTTTGCACACGGTCTGTTCTACCTGCACGGCTCTGACTGTACGCTTTTCTAGTCACTTGCTTAAAACAGGCTTGGTGATGCCTGGAGTGCACCCCAAACCCCTGGGATCCATCCCAGTTCCTGTGGTCACCGCAGCTTGGCTGGCTGGAATCTGGGGAGGGGAGGGGTCTCCAAGAACGCTGAGGAGGGTGCACAGTTGAAGCCCCCCTGGCTGGCCCAGCCTGGGATCCCCGCCCCACCCTGGACGGCCCGGGGACAGCCTTCTCACAGTGCGAGGCTGGCATCTCCGTGAAGTGCTGCTTGATTCTGAGCCCACCTTGCCCCTCTGCCAGGCCCCTCACAGTGAAACTGACCTTTCTCTTCTTTGTTTTTTTTCAAAAACGTCTGGTGAAGGAGAGATGAGGTTGTAACTGGCCTTCCTGCCTTCCACAGAGTGAGGCTGGACCAGTGAACAAGTTCTAGGAAGCAAATCACTTCCCTTCTTTTGAGGTCATTTTCCTCCTCTCTAAGATAACCTCAAAAGCCTCCTACATGAAAGATAAATAAGTACTGGGGTTGTAATGTACAACCGGGTGACAACGGTTAACACTGCTTTATGGCATATTTGAAAGTTGTTGAGAGTAAATCCTGAAAGTTCTCGCCACAAGGAAAAAAATTTTTTGTAACTAATATATTAGGCGATGGATATTAAGTAAACGTATTGTGGTAGTCATTTTGCAACATATATGGATGCCGAGTTATTATGCTCTAACACCTTAAACTTATACAGTGTTGCATGCCAACTATCTCTCTGTAAAACTGGGGAAAAAGTCTCATACTGTTCATAAAATAAGAAAAACTTTCATATCTTCACTGTCACATACTTTGACCTATCATCCAAAGTGACTTATTAAAAAAATATCAGGCTGGGCTTCCCTGGTGGCACAGTGGTTGAGAATCTGCCTGCCAATGCAGGGGGACATGGGTTCAAGCCCTGGTCTGGGAAGATCCCACATGCCGCGGAGCAACTAGGCCCGTGAGCCACAATTACTGAGCCTGTGCGTCTGGAGCCTGTGCTCCGCAACAAGAGAGGACGCGACAGTGAGAGGCCCGCGTACCGCCACGAAGAGTGGCCCCCGCTCGCCACAACTAGAGAAAGCCCTTGCACAGAAACGAAGACCTAACACAGCCAAAAATAAATAAATAAATTAATTAATTAAAAAAAAATATATCAGGCTGACACACAATCAAAACTGCCTCCTTTTCAGAAAATTCCTTCCTTCCCCTTTCCTTCTCCTGTCAGTCTGGGGTAAAGAGCATCTTTTGGAATCTGACAGCTCTGCCTGGAAACACTTCTGGCTTTGCTGTTAGCTAGTTGTGTCCTGTTGGCTAAGTTTCTTTATCTTTCTACATATATTTCCTTACCTCAGAAATGGAGACAAAAATCTACCTTACAGGATTATCATAAAGGAAAAAATGCGGTGATATTTTAATATGATTAGCACAGGGCCTGGGACATCATATATGATAAATGACGGCTGTTATTATACATTAAAATACCGTGAAACTCGTCAGGAAGGGACCTTGGGCAGGTCTCCTTTGGAAGGTTAATCAGCATATGAGCATCGGGAGAAAATGCTGCACGAGACGGTAGAATAAACAGGGAACAGTGTTCTAGAGGACTGGCTCGGGGGGATTTCTCCTGAGGTCAAGGGTCTGCGCATTGTATCGGCTATTTTACCACTCCTGGCCTTTGTTTCAAAAAGGAGGCTCACGGTGCTTTAATAAGAAGAGCTTAATGACGCAATTGCTACGTGCCAGATGCACTAAACCCTTTCTGTGTGTGCATGATCTCAGTCACTGCTTACTTCAATCCTGTGAACTAGGTATTGTTATTCTCACTTTAAAGATGAGAAAATTCAGGCTCAGAGAAGTATAAACCCAGAGTCACTGGGTTCAACCCTGGTAAGTGGCACAAAAACAAGGTGGCCTCAGGGCACAGCAGGAAATGTAGTCCAGGATGTCGTAAACTATCAATTCATCCCTCTGGAGGTGAGGAAACACTAACTTGAAAAACATCTTAAAAGGAAAAGAACATGTGACCTCAATTCATTTACGGACTGAGTAATAAGTTCAAGGAATAAAACTCCACTCTTAATGCCTCCTTTGGGAATTACCTTCACTAAAAATGATCCTAAAATACTTCACATGAAGCGAAAAAGCTACAGCTATCTTTTGTGCATCTGTCATTAGTGCCTTCAGAAGACTGTGTCCTCGAGTGTTGGTTTGGGGAAAGGATGAAAGCCACCGGCCAGATGGGATGCAAGCTTCACCCGTGGCTTTCACAACGAAGCCCCAGCTGACCGGCCTCTCTAGCGGGTGATTCTTCTTACCACGGGTGCCGAGCTGCCTGCTCGCAGGTGTATCTTTTATTTGGATCTTTCTCCATCAGGTTCCGAATGAAGTCTTTTGCTGTTCAAAAGGAAGGCACAAGAGGGGGAGTCAGTATGTGGCTTGAGATATGACAATATGATACCAGGGTGCCTCTGTGGGCATCAAGGGTACCATGGAAACACGAGACCAGCCTTCCATGGACACTCGGGACCTGGGACATCAAGGCAGGTGGTACCGACCTCTGGGGAAAAGGGAAGCCAAGGTTTGGGTTTCTGAGTGGTGACCCAGTGAACGAGGAGGCAGCCCAGCCAGGCCTGGGACCCTGCCTTCCCTGCTCGAAGTCCCTTCCTGCCGGCAGCTAGTGGCGCCTGTGTTTCAGGGAAAAGGTGAAATATCTTTGCCGCCAGGTGCCTCTCACTCAGCTCACTGCTGCCTTCGGGAGCTGCTCTGTTGACGTCCTCGCGTTAAGAGCTCAGCGATTCAGCAAAGTCGCCCGAGCACCGCTGTGGATGCACAGTCCTCCAGAAGCCCCCTCCGCAGCCCCCGCGGATGATTACAAACAGCGAGCAGGAAATTACGGTGCAGGAGATGTGCCCTGGTGGGGAAGCAAAACCGCCTGGAGGCCCAGGACCAGGTATGACCCAGAGCAGGACGCTGAGAACATGAGAGGTTGGGACCCAGAACCAGAAGATGACACGTGCCAGGTGGGAAATCTGTCACCTTGTGGCGTCTGGCAGCTCACTGCCCACAGGGCTGGACTTCTGGGGGACGGCTGGGGCCCTTCCTGACTCAGAAGTAAACTACTCCCCATGTGGCTCTTTCCTGCAAGCCTTGGAGAACTATAGTCCGGTCCCAGGTTTTGGAAGATTGAGGAAGAAAGCAGGGCATTTCCAGTTAGGAGGAAATAACACACATAATAAAATGTGATATTTGAATAGCTCATTCATTATTTCATGTGATCCTTACACCACCCACCAGGGCGGGAGTGGTATTATTACCATCCTCATCTTGTCAGGGAGGAAACTGAGGCTGGAGACATTCCATTCGCTTACGTGGGCCTTGGGTTTGATTTTTATCCCTGAGGAGGAAATGGTGAACTTCCCTGGGAATGTTTTGTGTGGCACGGTAGCTGAGACTCGGGCTCTGGAGTGAGGGCGTGGGTTCAAACCCCAGCTCTGCCACTTACTAGCTGTTATTTCACCTTCCGGGGCCTCAGTTTCCTCATCTGTCAAATGGGGCTAATAGTAATCCCCACCTGATAGGCTGTCCTGAGGACTGGGTGAACTAGCACACGTGCGGAGTTTAGAGTGCACAGCACACGGTAAGTAAGCTCAATAAACTCGAGCTAACACTGTCTCACTCCAGAGCACCCAGATCAGGGTATGGCCAGGAGTGGTGGAGGAGTGAGTCCCCACCCCTCAGCCTGGCTCGGGGCACGTGTCCCACACGTGTCCCAAGCCTCTCCTCGCTTCTCAAGTCAAGTCTAAGTGTCTAGCATCCTCAGGAGCCTCAGGACCGTTCTGAGCCCCTGGGGACTGTTGGAGACTCAGGTGGGCTGGGTGTCGGGGTCCCAGGAGCCGCCCACAGGAGCCGAGAGACCTACCGGAGTCGGAGATGTCGTCCCAGTAGGGGGAGTCGAACTCATATTCCGCCTTGAGAATCTGCTCGAAGAGCTTGGAGTCATTTTCATCATAGAAAGGAGGGTAGCCGCAGAGCCTGGAAGACAAGAGGATCTCTTGTGAGGATCGGAACCGGCTGAGGACCCAACACCACGTGGTGGCTTGACATCCTGCCTGGGAGGAAGAGCTGTCTTACTCCTGGAGTGGAGGAAGCCTGCACCATGTGCGCTGCAGACACAGTCTCAGCAAAGGACCCACACGGTCTCTGGGCACACGTGGCACAGAAGTAAAATTGTGACGTCACAGGTAGCTGAAAGGATTAACCCTGGTGGCGACTGAGGGCAAACACATCTTAACGCTTTGCTCGTTATTCACCAGAGTCCTGCATGCCCTGAATACCTACCAGGCCGCCCTCTGTGTATAAACGTTATCAATCTTACTGCCTGGGATACGGGCCCTAATAGATGATGGGTTAGTGAAACAAACAACATATATGTTTGGTATACGTTTCAAGACCTTTCCAGGTTCATTTGATTTAATAAATCATCAGAGGAAGAAAGGGAAATTTCATACACTTGAGTCACCAAATTGCCACAAGTGGCCCCAAACTGCAGTGTATCACCCTACCATGCCCAATTCAGGTATTTGGAAGGTTACAGTTTCGCCCATTAATATGCAATAAGCAGAAGTTGACATAAATTTTAATAACATGACCCTTTTTCCACTGAACTGTTTCAAAGTTGATTTTTAAAAGATCATATGGGAATTCCCTGGTGGTCCAGAGGTTAGGATTCGGCGGTTTCATTGCCGAGGGCCTGGGTTTGATCCATGGTTGGGGAACTAAGATCCTGCAAGCCACATGGCACGGCCAAAAAACGTTTAAGAAAGAAAAAAAAAAGAGGATACTAGGATGTTGGTGCAAGACTCTTCTAGTTCTAGAGGTACTGACAGTCATAATAGAAGTAGGAATTTTTGTTAAATACCCCAAATACAATTCGTGCCATGAAACTGTGGGTTCTCACTCCCAGGTCTGCTACGGGCTCTGAGGTGACCTTTACCATTAAAGGCCAATGATGCATTTTCTGGACCAAAATGTCCTCATCTAAACACGAAGAGGCCAGACTAGAAAATTCCTAATATTCTTTCTGGCTTTAAGATGCTGTGGGTCTATGCTTCCTCCCCCCATTTGTTTGGCTGGTCCACGCTTGAGGCCCACGGCGGGCAGGCAGGGGCAGCCTCTGGTTGGGACTGGACATCGGGAAGGGGTGAGATTGAGGCTGTGGCCATAAGTGACAGACAGAGCAGAGGGCAAGGCTGGATTCTGGAAGGCCAAGCGCAAAGCTGGATGGCGCAGAACTTGGTTCTGGGCCCGAGACAACCTACAGGGCGGCAGCAGCCACGGTGAGAAAGTCCCGCCCGCAGACGAGCCCTGAATCTTCCCACGCAGCCCAACTTTGTTCAAAGCACAGCTGCAGCCTAGAGACCAGTTTAATGAGAACAAATGAATGGGAATCAACAGACTCCAGGCCTTCGAGGGATTTAGGCTGCCAGCAAGTAAGAAATTTAATGAAGGTTCGAAATACAGCTTTTAGTACAAATTTTCAGCCGCTCCTGCCGCTCTACACAGCACCACTGGTCGTGCTGCACAGGGGAACGGCCGATGACACTTTTAAAGGCTGTGAGACATTCTGTGGGCTGATAAGATTCAGAATCATCTATCCCTACAAGGTTGATTTAGGGGCTAAGTGCCTGGAAAATTTCATTTTTAAAGATTTGCTGCCTTTGGCGAAGTAAGAGTCAGTGCTTCTGAAACCACGAAGCACATATTTCACTACCCAGGAAAGCCTGGAGCTGAGAGATGGATATGGAAATGTTTCCCATAATGAGGATTTGGGCTAAATGAAATGTGCATATTAGGAAAAGCAGACAGGACGAAATGTTAGTTCATCTCGGAAAATAATGAAATTTTAGATATGTGAGGTTTTTGTTTATTAACAACGGACTTTGTTTTACTTTACAGTTTGGCTTTCTTTTCAAGGAAAAAAAATCTTCAAGAAAATTCCAAGAAAGATTTAATCTTCTTGTGCCAATTTTCTTAAAGTAATCCTGATTTCTTCTGGTTTTAGCTCCTCTTTTTTTGGGGGAGGGGGAGTATAGAATACTGTGTTTATGTGTCTGTACTGAGGATGGAAGGAAAGGAAACGGATGGAGTTTGGGGACTAAGTTAAAATTAAGAAAGAAAATTTTTAAATAAGGGCTGAAACAGAACAGAAGGGCAAGGAGGTGTTGTAAAATCTTCCTCAGATCTAGAAGATTCACAGAGTTCCCTGGTCAGGCTATTTCGTGAGCAGGTTTGTGTGGTGGGTTCAATTAGGAGAAACGACTTTGAGTTGTTTCTATCTCCATATACAGAATGCTGACTTCCGTGGTCCTGGATCCACCCATTTGCAGATTTCATCTCTGTGTTCATATTTTACATTATCAAACCATTTAAATAATCTACAGATGATCTCACTGTGGGTTCTCAAAGACGATAAAGCCACTCCCAATTGTTCTAGGCCTAAAAGCCCATGGTTCAGAATAACATCTAAACCTGACAACCCAACAACAGATGGTCACGCCCAATACGGGCAACTCGCCTCCATGGGCTCATCCATCACGTCCATCCCAGTCTCAGGACGGCCATCTAGGGAGAATGCTCCCACCTCTTGTCTTCCCTTTGCTACTTAGTCTGCCATCTCATCTACCTTGGCACACTTACACAAACATACTACTAACTCTAGTGTAGCTTCGACTGAGCACTTATTTTGGGTCAAAAACTCCACCAAGGTGCTCTGCTGTATTATCTCACTTAAACCTCACTCTCCCAGGCACTTCCCTGGCGGTCCAGTGGTTGGGACTCTGCATTTCCATTGCAGGGGGCACGGGTTCAATCCCTGGTCGGGGAACTAGATCCCGCATGCCGCGTGGTGCGGCCAAAAAAAAGGATTAAAAAAATATTTAAAAATACAAAAAAATGAAAACAAAAAACCCCTCACTCCCCCCGGAGGTGTGCTTCCCCAGCACCTTCCCTGTGTCCTTCAGAGCCCCCCTCTGCTCTGCTCTGTCCCTGGGAGGCCGACCTGTACGGAGGGTTGACTGAGGGTTGAACTCTCTGGCATCTGGTAGGGGGTTGGCCAGTGGGGGCCCCAGGGGAGATGAGGAAGGAAGGAGGAAGTCAGGGCAGGCTGAGTGTTGCCCTGAGCCTTCCCATCCAGCGCTCAGGCTGGTTACACCCCTGAGCTGAGGGCCAGTGCTGCTCTCAAGGGAGGGGACTCTGCCAGACTCCCTTGGGTGTGGTAACTGCTTTCTCCCTCCCCCAGTCACCGAGGGTCTAAGGGTGCTTACGGCTCAGCTGCTATAAATCTCAAGGTCCCGGTGCTATTCCTTGTGGTCCCCTCACACCAGAGCCGTGTATACAGTCCCTCATAACAATTCTCATTTTGAAGGTAGAGAAACGGGGCTTCCCTGGTGGCGCAGTGGTTAAGAATCCGCCTGCCAAGGCAGGGGACATGGGTTCGAGCCCTGGTCCAGGAAGATCCCACATGCCGCGGACCAACTAAGCCCGTGCGCCACAACTACTGAGCCTGTGCTCTAGAGCCCGCAAGCCACAACTACTGAGCCTGAGTGCCACAACTACTGAAGCCCACACACCTAGAGCCCGTGCTCCACAACAAGAGAAGCCACCGCGATGAGAAGCCCGCGCACTGCAACTAAGAGTAGCACCCGCTCGCCGCAACTAGAGAAACCCTTGCGCGGCAACGAAGACCCAACGCAGCCAAAAATAAATAAATAAAATAAATAAATTTATATTAAAAAAATAAAAAAATAAAGGCAGAGAAACTAACTTGCAGCAAAGTCAGGACACCAGCCCTACCTGTCTGATTCCGGGTCTGTGTTCTTAACTGTTCTGCCTGTTCACTAAAGGGAAGGAGGCTTGAGAACTGAACCTTATGTTTCAGTCTTGACTTTGAATTCTCTCTGCAGGCCATTTCATTTGCCCACCGGCCCCTTCATCTGCAAACAGAACCTGGCGACTGGACGCTACTTCCCCAACCTCATTTCCCACACTCTGGGTCTAGTAGCTAAGATGCTTGGGGTTGGTTCGCTGCCCACTGGGCACATTTTCTTTCTGGACCAAGGTAAAGGTATGCACTCTACCTGGGCTGCCCTCCCCTGGCCCCTTCCATCGACTCTGGCACACCCCTGGAGACCAGCTGCCGTGTTACTAGTAAGACCCAGTCCCCTGCTGCCAGGTGGGGTCGGAGCCCTGCTCTGTGTCCCCACGGCAGCGGACAGAGCTCCGTGGTGACACTTCCTACACTGCACGCTGCCCTGACCTGTCCACAAGCTCCTTAAGGCAGGACCATGTCTTATGTCTTACTTTTGTCTTTGGATTTTCAGTGCCCAGCCCAGGGTCTACCCATGGCAGATCCTGGGTAAATGTTTGGATGAACAAAGATGTTCTTGAAAAAGGCTTCATCGTTGGCTGTTGAGCCCCCCTGGATGGGCTCTGAAACAGAGACAAGGATGACGGATGAAGGATAGACCACCGCTGCCCAGCCCGGGTAGCTGTCGAAGTTCCCACCTACCCCGACTCCTCCCTCCTGTACCTCACCCCTCTCAGGAGGTGGTAAAAAAGCAATGCTCTATGTCACTGACAGATGTTCCAGAAGATCCCAGCGTGCAGGGCCAGGTGCTTGGGGCAACCTGGCCTGTGTTTGTAGAGAGTATGCAATGGGTTATCTAAAATGCCACTTTTGTCTTGCAGACAAGGTTCATAAAGGAGAAGGTTTTCCGTGAAGAGCACTTTTAACATAAATGAATGTGAAAATTGGCCATGGCCAACCATGGCTGATTCACCAGGGCATAGTTATTCTTGGAAAATGAAATGCTGTGATAGCATAAGAGCTCCTGCTGAGAGGTCCTGAGACTTGACTGTGGTAATTATGCTACATTAAGGGACGTTCTTCCTCCTCGTTTGCCCTCGGCCATGTATATGCGCCCCTACAAAAATGGACACCTGCTGAAAAGATTTGCAAATAATGATCAGTTGTTACCTCTTTTCCCCTTTTATGTAACTTTATTGTCATAATTCACCTCAACCTTCTATGTTCTTGCATATTTCTTGGACCTTTGAATTACAGATTTAAGGTTCTGCCTTTCCTTACGGCTTTTGGTACCAGAGACAGACACAGAGAAGATGGGAAGGAGCTGGTATCAGAAGTGCTGGTAAGCAATGAGATGTCACCTGTTAGGACGGCTATTATCAGAAAAATAGAAGTTAACAAGTGTTGGGATGTGGAGAAAATGGAACTCTTGTGCACCGTTGGTGGGAATGCAAAATGGTGCAGCCAGTATGGAAAATGTAACGGAGGTTTCTCAAAAAATTAAAAATGGAACTACCATGTGATCCAGGAATCCCTCTTCTGAATATATTCCCAAAGGAAATGAAATCAGTGCCTTGAAGAGATATGCATGCTCCCATGTTCACTGCAGCATTATTCACTATGGCCAAGACATGAAAACAATCTGTGTGTCCACTGATGGATAAATGGACAAAGGTGTAGACAGGGAAGCCATACAGGCAGGTGACTGGCTTTGCAGCTGCAAGGAAGGTGGCTTTGAGGCAGAAGACAAGTTAGCAGCTGTGCTCCGGCAAAGGAAGGATGGGACAGCGCAGGTGGTGGTAGTTGGATCGGGGGAACAGATTCCAAAAGAGTTCAGAGGGAAAACCGGGAAGATTAGGTGATCAGCGACGTGGAGAGGGAAGGCCAGGATGCCTCCCAGGTCCCCAGCATGGACACGGGGGCTGCCGTCAACCGTGGTGACGAACACAGCGGGAAGGGTGGGTCTGAGGGTGGCCCCGACATGTCACTGTGGCACCTGGCAATTAAAACTTCTCTTTTCAGTGGACATGGTCCCCCCTTGGGGAAGCAGCTCTGGGCAGTTGTGTCCTGACAGTTAGAAGATCAACACCTAATGTTCCACCCCAGCCTGCCTTCTGGAAAGACAGATGGCAGGAGCATGCCTGGGACCATTGTGGCCTGTCGGTGGGAGAGAAGGACAGAGAAAAGTGAACCTGGGTCTCTACTCAACCAAGTCCCACTATGGCCACATCCAGTAGCCTTTGTTCAGCCCTTTGCTCCCCAACAGAGCTGCAAGAGGATGCAGAGGATAGAAAATCTGCTATCCAGACCCTGTGGAACTCGGCAGGGCTGGGCAGAAGTTCAGGCCTGCCTCACTGACCCAGAGTAACGGTAAAATCAAGTAACATGTATAAGCAAGTTTTCTGACCACCTGAAATATGCTTAAGTGCCCAAACATATTGCAAATATTTTACATAAAAAGCATCTGAGCGCAACAGTCCACACTGACGACTGAATCATCATCAGGAAACAGCAACCCAGATCTCGCCCCTTAGTCTAGCTGGAAGAAGGGCTCTGAAGGTGAAGAGAGAAGTGATTTTTCAAGGGAAGGTGTGTTGCTGTTCTCTGAGGACTGACTTTGCTTTCGGAGGAGTTTCGTGATGTGGTTTCCTCAGCCTGGGATTTAGAGAAATAAAGACACAGATTCAAATCCTGGCTCCAACAAGTCCTGGTGGAGTGACTTTGGGGAAATTATATATTGTCTCCCGGTCTCAGGTTCCTTTGTGAAAGGAGGATAACGAGGCCCACCTTACAGAGAGATAGTATAACATATATAACATACACTATATACTAATCTATATTACATAGAACACACACACATGGATTGATGGATGGATACAGATAAAAGATACAACATTTGAAAGCGCCTGTCACACAACAATCACTAAATGCCAGCTGTCCACCCTTATCACCACTTCTTCTCTTTTCCATCCCACCAACTCCATCACACTCTTCAGGTTCCTTCAGCTGAAATACTGTGAACTGGGGCCCTGCTCACCATCAGGAAGACCAATGGGAGGGGGAGAGAACAGACGAGTCCTGAGGGACTCAGTGTACACACTAAATGTGAAAACAAAGCAACATATTTTAAAATTTTGTAACTAGTCTCAGAATCACCCACGAATGACCACACATCCCGACCTACACTTCTAAACTGCTCTGGAAGGGAAGGAGAGAGATGCTCCCTCTGGTCATGATTCTGTGCCCTGCGTGATGGATATGAGGACAGGATGTCCTGGAGACCTGCTTTTCAACCTTAATCTTTGTGGGCCGGTATTTCCAAGCATTTTGCCAAGGAGCCCTCAATTCTAGGAATAGCTCAAGCTTCCCCGAGAACACTTATACTCAAAGGTATATTTGTGGAGAAAGAATATTTTTATGCAATTGAGCAAAACAACAAACCTGCACGTATACTGCAAACCAGAGGAGCCACACAGGGCCCACCTAGGCCCAATGGGTCTCTGAAAAACACTCACAAAATCAATCCAATCTGGGCATCCCTCCTCTGGATGCTAGAGTCTGTTGGATAGGTAACGACCACTGGACAGACACCGGTTCACCCTTTGTCTTGGCTGTCAGCAGTTATTCAACAAGTGTTTATTGGATGAATGTCTGGGACCCCATACTAAGGAATCTGGGTTGTATTTGTCTTACTCTGGTTAATAGGACAGACTTTTAAAAATAATAAAATAAAGCAAAGCATTTTAAGCTGACAAATCTCTGGCAATTAGTTGCAAGGCTCACGTAGCAAAACAGATTTCAGCGTATTATTCGGATTTATAGACCAGAATGACCAATGAGACCCGAATGTTTACAAAAATGTAATGCAATTACTTCAGCAACTAGAGATTTGATTACGTGCATGTCAGAGCTTTCTCCTTGCAAACTTGGAAGAGACAAGGGAAGGTTCACGTATTAGAACCACATGCAGGCTGACTTCAGCAAGGCATCGTTGGTGAAATGCCATGGATAAATGTCCCACGTCACCCCTGAGATTTGGTTAATACATTGAAAGCTGAAAAGGAGGAAGCAGATCAGGGAAAGACCTAGAGGAGGAAGGAAAGGGACACCGGAAGGTAGATGGGAAACGCATCCCTTAGAAAGTTTATACACACCGGAGCTGAAGATTGGGAGCCAGGCAGGAGGGGAAGAAGAACAAACACTTCCCCAAGCGTGAGAAGTCAGCAGCGTACTCCATTTGGAGTAAAATAGTTTAAGAAAATTCTGTACACAGTAAAGGGTTAGGCTGGACAAGACAGCACCCAAAGCTGCTGTGTTGTGATCCAGGGTTCTACTTCCAAGTGTATAACTTTTTGATTCTTGCATCAGCCAAACGGACAGCACCTCCAGGAAGTCTGGGGGATGAGCACAGAGGCCCCAGGCCTCCTCCTGCAGGTGATGTACATCTGAAGGAGGTTTGGACAAACCCACTTCGAACTCAGCTCCCGCTGACAGTGGATCGGAGGGCTTGGTGGGGAGGAGAGGGTGAGTGAGGGGAGCATCCAACAGCCGGGATGTTGTGTTAGGAGAAACACAGCGGAACTTTCAGCAGCTACGATTAGTTCTCAAGAGTGACGGATCTGCACCAAGGGGTGCAGACATCCAGTCTGGAGGTGATTAACATGCGCACTAACTGATGGTTCTGAACCCCGGCGGATTTCCAGCTCGACTTTTGCATCTAGACTTTGCTTTTTTTGTTGTGGGGCTCTTGCTCCCTCCCTCCCTCCTCCATCCCCCCAGCTTCCTTCTCTCTCACGTTCTGCTTGGTAAGCGGTTATGAATCTGTGCAGACTAACAGCCGCACTTGGGAGATGCCTTGGTACCTCCATCCTGTTGGCCTTGGCTTTATTTAATTTTATTTTTTTTGGTTATCTACCTGATTTATTAGCACTAGTTTGACGAAATCCATGGGAAAGTTAATATGCCTAAGGAAAGTAGACTCAACCCTCTTATATATAATACTAATGCTTCTCTCATTATTACATTTTTTTACAGTGGCACAAATCCCTCCAAAACTCCTCCCCCACCCCAGACCTTCCCTCATAAAAAAGTCATAAAAATATGTAAAGCCATAAAGTATTAGGGGAAAAATATTTTTTATAAATCCTCCTAGGGTGGGAAAGGCTCTTAAAAATATGAACTAAATTAAAAATTGATACATTAACTATATAAATATTTTAAACACCATAAAGTAAAAAAATGACAGTTGGAAAAAACTCACTTGTAAGACATATACAGCCAATTTCCCTAATCCACTCCCCCTAAATTTTTAAAATCACTAATAAAATTAAACATTTAGAAGAAAAACAATCTACAATAAAACGTGTCAAAATCTACCAAAATGGTCTTAGGGATTAAAAATGGAAGGAACCCATAAACACAAAGAGAACAAGAGAAGAGACAAAGCAGGCAAGAAGTATTAAATAAGTTTTAGAAGCTGGAAAGTGCCTACATGAAGGAAAGTAAAGAAGCAAAACTATTTGCCCTGCGCAACCTTAGAGAGGCTAGGGTGCGTGGCAAGACCAAAAAAAAAAAGTTTTGTTGTCAGCCTACATAAGAACTCAAACCCTGAAATCTCCCCCCAACTCTACACAGCCAGAGTCATGCATAACTTAAAAATTTTTGCTAGTGTGCACATACACATTCACAACAATGAGTTTTCAATTTGGAGAGTTAATTCTAAATAATATATTTTCAAGTCTTTATAATCAATAGCGTTAGGTAACAAGGAAACACCATTGTATGGCTTCACGTGGTCATCAAATATCCTGTGACAAATCTACTTTCATCCCTTCCACACTACCCCGGTGGTCCAGGGAAAACATGTGAGCTGGACAAAAAGCATTTCTGTTACACCTACAACTGTCACTTTCTGGATCAATCACATCACAAGCTCCTTTGTTCTTAGAAAATAAGAGAACTGGATTAGAAAATCTTCTCCTGGACTAATATTTTACCCTAAAAGGATATTTCAAAGCTAAAGCTAAATTTATGAAAATTTTAAATTTGTCTTCAAAGATCAGTCACAGCATCATTGCCATGGCCACATGCTGAGTCCTCCTTGTGGAGAAAAAACAAAAACCTCCCAAATTATGAACTCCACCTTCAAACATTCCAACAAATATTTTTTAAAAATAAGTCAAATACAGAATTCAGACCATGCAACAATGTCTTTTATTATGTATGGGTTTTTAAAATTATTTCTGCAATCTCTCCATACACAGGCCAAAAGAGTATTGTTTTGCATATTGGAACTTGCAGACCTGATCACTGCATAGAGAAGGGAAAATTATCCCTACAACACGCTTACCCAGGAGGCCAATTCATCTGCCGACCTCCAAGAACATGCAGATGAACATGATAGACAGACTGTCCCCCATCTGAACCTTCATTCACCACCATTCGATAACGCTTCTTCAGGCCCAGATCAGCAGCACATTTCTTGCCAAAAATCGTTAAATGTCAAAGAAGACTTTCATCGCCATCTTCTGCTGCAGAAATCTGGGATATATGTTTCTTGGGTATCACCAGAAAATGTGTTGGTGCTTGAGGGGAAATGTCATGGAAAGCAAGACACTGGTCATCCTCATAAATGATTTTGGCTGGGATTTCCTTGAGAATGAAGATCGTGTTGCCACCAGGCTGGGCGGCCTAAGCCTTAGCGATCTCATCTGCCATCTCGGACTCCCTCCCGCGCAGCCGGCCGGGGAGAAGCTGGCCTTGGCTTTTGATTGAACTTTTCACTTGTCCCCTGGCCTCCAATGGTTCTCTCCCAAGGCATTTCTGAGAATGATCAGAAACTGTTTTCATTCTCAGAGGTGCATCCCTGGAAGTGCATTGTGAGAGCACAGCAAGGTGATCGGAAGCCGGAAAGCGGTCGTGTTGCCCGACTCCGGTGCACCTGTACTTGGCACTGAATCACGGGCTCCCGGACCCTCCATCTGAACCTCCACGAGTGTTTCCAGACTTGCTGGTGTGAACTGGTACCTCTCCCCTTCCCATCTCCATCTCTTCTCCTCCTGGGCACAAACCCTGCTCAGACTAAGTGGTCTGAATTCATGGCTCTTGTTACTACAGCTCCTGGCAAGCTGGCCATTTCCCTCTCTGTGCCCCTTTTGGTTTTTTAACTATCTCTGTACTGCCTCCCTTCTGTCTCTGTGCTGCGGTGCTACATTCCAGACGGTAAATCTTTTAAAACATAATAAAAGCCTCTTTTGATTCTTTCATTTGCTCGGTGTGGTGTTAGACGAATTCAACATCCTGATATTCAGAGATTATATTTTTCCCATTACTAAGTGTTGGTGATATTTATTTATTTATTTATTTTTGGCTGCGTTGGGTCTTCGTTGCTGCGTGCAGGCTTTCTCTAGTTGTGGTGAGCGGGGGCTACTCTTCGTTGTGGTGCGTGGGCTTCTCATTGCGGTGGCTTCTCTTGGTGTGGAGCACAGGCTCTAGGCGCTCGGGCTTCAGTAGTTGTGGCACACGGGCTCAGTAGTTGTGGCTCACGGGCTCTAGGGCACAGGCGCAGTAGCTGTGGTGCACGGGCTTTGTAGTTCTGCGGCATGTGGGATCTTCCCAGACAAGGGCTTGAATCCATGTCCCCTGCACTGGCAGGCGAATTCCTAACCACTGTGCCACCAGGGAAGCCCCAAGTGTTGGTAATATATAAGTTCAAAGCCGGATCAAACCTTCCAAGTTATATATATATATTTTTTATTAATTAATTAATTAATTTATTTATGGCCGTGTTGGGTCTTCATTTCTGTGCGAGGGCTTTCTCTAGTTGTGGCAAGCGGGGGCCACTCTTCATCGCGGTGCACGGGCCTCTTCACTATCGCGGCCTCTCTTGTTGCGGAGCACAGGCTCCAGACGCGCAGGCTCAGTAACTGTGGCTCACGGGCCCAGTTGCTCCGCGGCACATGGGATCTTCCCAGACCAGGGCTCGAACCCGTGTCCCCTGCATCGGCAGGCAGATTCTCAACCACTGCGCCACCAGGGAAGCCCTCCAAGTTATATTTTAAAAATTATGTCTCAAATTGAACGGGACATCTTTTATCAAACACAGTAAGCACATCATCTCCTTAGATAATTGGGTCTTGGAGGATAAACCATTGACCTCCCCTGCCTGACGGCCTTGCTGATATTTGAAGACAGTCCTTCCAAGCCCAGATCACCGTACACCGCTCTTTCGGAGCCTTCCTCAAGGCCCAGGCAGGGTTCACGTCTCTCCCCTGGGAACTCGCCCTGCTCTTGCCTCCCATCTCAGTGACAGCCAGCAAGACTGGATTGTAAGTTATCTGTTTACTGTCTGTCGCCACAGTAAGCGAATCCGTGGCCAGGCAGTAATGAGTCCATCTCGGCAGCCCCGTCAGATTGCCGGACACATATTAGGATCAATAAATGTTAGTTAAGTGAGTGAATGTCAATCCCCTGCCTTCCATTCTCCAGGCTAAATATCCCTGATGCATTTAGATGCTACTTAAATGACAGTTTCCAGGAGATGATGCTTTACCTGAAATGTTTTTCCATTTGGCCTGAGGCGGCACCATTCAGTGTGTATTGGGGGCCATTCCCTTCCTGCTTCTCCTGCTGGGTGCCCTCTCTACCAGGGCCTTTGCAAAGACAAAGGCATAGATGCGGGTGGATTCCACCCTCCCTGAGGTCACCGGCAGGAAGCTGCTCCCACCACCATGGAAGATGCAGAACTTCTTCACCTCAGTGGCGCTGCTTGTAAAATTTCCTCCATCACCCTGCACCTATCCCTGCACTCACTTTTTGAAACCAGGGAGTATTTTATGTTTGGCTCTTTCCTAAGGGTTAGAGGTGAACCAATTGTCAACAGACAACCAACAGTCTTTCTTCCAAAGCAGCGAAGAGAGGGTCACAGGCCCATCAACAAAGCTGAAATATGGTCAAGCAGCACTTGTAAACAAAAGGCATTTAGGCGGCCACAGGGTCCACTCAGTAGAGACTATGGCGGGGGGCGGGGGGAGGAGTGGGTATCTTTCTGAAAACCCTCAGAAAGCAGCCACACTGAAATGCAGTTGGCGAAGTAAAATCCGTGAACCTGTGAATTATAACCAACCATCAATGCCTGCTAAAACAGAAACGGTGAGGCTGGAATGACAAAGGAAGGGCGCAGGGTAGTGGCTGGTCTTCAAGGCAGGAGGAAGGAGCCGCAGGTGTACGAACCGTCTGCACGCACCACTCTGACCGGCCGACGCGCACACCTGTGCGCCTTGTCAGAAATCACCTTTGGGAGAGAAAGGTGACCTGGAGCCCATGACAGGCTTTATGAAAACACCCAAGGCCGTCCAACTCCATCCAACTCCACTGCTCTGATCCTTCATTCACTAAAGAAACTCCCCATTTGAATTTGCTTTCTCCTGGAGCTTTTCTCCTGGAACTTGCTGGTTTGATGATGTGCATATCCCATTAACTCACAGGGCACGCATCTCATTATGATTTAATAAATGGACACTCTAATTGTGCCTTTTTTTTTTTTTTAATCTCTTTGGAGTCTGGCTAGTGTGAATCAGTTCACTGGGATCATCTGAGCAAGATGAAGCAACAGATCTGATTTTGTTTCTAAACGTCTAAAGCCAAAGTTCAGACTGTGAACCCATGGCGGCCTGAATGCGGCTACGTGTCCCACTCTGCGTAGCATATGAATATAAGATGATTGCTGCCTGCTGACAATGCCAGTTCATTATTCCTATTAGTGTTAACCATCCTCATACTGAGAGTACTAGTAACAACCATCACAATGCCCCAGGCTTGGATGTTCACTGAGGTTCAGTAATTACACCGCATTCTCTCCTACCGAAGCTTGGGTTTATGCCGCCTCCCTGGGACATATGTATCCATAAAGAGGCAGCTGTCAGTGGTTGAAAGAATGGTGACTACCTTGGTGAGGAGCATCCACTGTCTCAGAAAATGGACGAAGCACGCGGGTTAAGCATTCTTAGTTCCATCCTTACAAAGCTAATTATGCTGTGTACACTGGCCAATTTATTTCTGTGACCTAGTTTAAAAAACTGAACCATGTAGGAGGCCAGTCAAAAAGTAAGGGTGTGACCAAAAGTATTTGCCTGGGATTTCCTCTAGGCAGAGAGGTCACAGGTCACAGCATGGGTAAGTACCCTCACCACCCACGGAAAGTCCACCCTAACCATCCAGCCTGCCCTAATGCCCTAATCTCCTTAAGATCTCAGTTTTTATACCAGCAAACATTCACCGTGTTTCTCCACAACATGTTGTATCCCTGGGCAGAATGTAGGCAAGTGATCATTCAACAATCTCCTTGAAGTTGTCAGTAGAAAGGCAGCCTACATGGGATCACAAGATCGAGTTTGGACAATGAGATGCTGATTCTCATCTTGAGTGGGGAACTTTATTTCCTTGGAACTTGGGCTATCTTGGCTGAGCCAACCTCATCAGCCTGGACACCAGCAGATTCATCATGGTGTCCAGCCCACTCCATCCTCAATCCTTCCCAGCAGCTTAGGCTACTCAGGCAAAGATGTGTTTTGCAGGTCCTGATCCCCAAAGGAAGATTCCTGGGCAGGGTAAGGACCTATCAAAAGGGTTTTAAAAACATGAGTCTCCTTGTTAGGAAAAAACATCCCTCCTGCCAAATGGATAACAGAACTGAGTGTGGAGATCCAAAGAGAACCAATTCATCAAGGACCTGCATTGACAAAATGAAGAATGTTTGCATGGCACACAGAGAGGAGAAAATGCGGTGTCTGTCACAGCCACTGTTGCTGCAATCTGATATCTCAGCATGACAGGTTTATCAAAGGAAAATAATACCACTGCACCCCCCAAATGGCAGAGACTAATCTCTTTCCCATTACAGGTGATGTGAAGAATGAGGGGCTCTGCACGGATCCCCAGGGGATAGCCGGCTTCCCCTGTGTGCTTCCTATTGGTCATGACCCACTCAGCAGCCTTCCTCACCAGTCTTCAGATCAAGGATGGGATGGGAAGACCAGGCACAGTGAATCCGTGGGAAGTAGCCAGAGTCTGAGGCTGAGGTCCACGAGTTCTAGCTTCTGACACTAGTTCAACCTGGAGCCAGCCTTGTGCTGGGAACACCAACCCGGCCAGAACCTTTCACAGAATATTTTCGTCAGTCCTCAAACATGCCTCAGGCACCCCTGTTCCTGTGCCTGCATCCCTCCCCTGGTTGGGATGCTATCTTCTAGCTTCTCTGCTTATGTTAGACTTCTCCAACCTTCTAGACATCATTGGAATAGTGGTGCCCCCTTCCTGAATACCCCCATCCTCCTCAATGGTGGCTTCATCCTAGAAACTCCTAGAGCTGTACACAAGCCTTGCTGTCACTCAGTCTACTTAGGAAACTACTTGTCCCGCCATATACATTGTTAGTACTCTGATGACAGGCATCATGTCTTTGTCATCTTGATTATCTTTAGCACCTACTGCAGTGCCTGGAATAAAGAATGTACTCAAGAAATGCCAGTTGTTGACACTGATAATGGATGATTTTTTTTTTTTCTTTTTGGTTGCACCGTGCAGCATGTGGAACTTCCCCAACCAGGGATCGAACCTGTGCCCCCTGCAGTGGAAGCGTGGAGTCTTAACCACTGGACCACGAAGGAAGTCCAATGATGATGATGAATTTGAGACCAGTGGTTCTCCAGGCATAGACCTATTATGCAGCAATTTATATCTAGGATTTGGCCTTTCACTCATAAGGATCTGAACATCTTGGAAGGTACAAATGAGACGTCCAAAGTCCATTCATTCTCTGCTTGAGACTCTCAGAGCTCTGGAAGGCACCAAGGAAGACAAAAACGCAGGCTGCCCCTTTGAAGTCTGACACAATCATGAAATTAACCTGAGACTAATCCCTGGGGCAAAGCTACTGGTGACCAGGTAACCATCAAGTTTATGCTTATCTAGTTTGTACTTAAAATAGAAACAAAGAAATACAGTATTTCTTTGCTTGATGTTCTACATGACCCCAACCAAATATTGTATTGTATACTGCAATGATAAGGACTTGGATGTCCTACTGCTCAGATCATACCCAGATTTATATGCCAGACTCTCTACTTCAGATTTCTGAACTCCACACATGCTTACACTAGTCAGTGGGTATCCCAAAGGCGTCTCAAGTTCAACATGCCCAAAACGAAATTCTTGATCTCACCTACCCCCTAAACTTGTTCCTACACCACTCTCCTAGCCATCTGCCCCAAACTTGGGTTTATCCTTGAAACATCCCTCCCCTTCACTCTTCACATCCAAAGTATATCTACCACTCCTCCTCCATCCCTGCCCCCCTGGTAGAAGCAACCATTACCACTCATCTGACCTAAGCCTCTGAACCAGTCTTCACACTCCACTTCTGCTCTGTCCAAACCCTTGTTCACGGAGTAGCCAGAATAACACTCGAGTGAACACCAGATCACGTCACACCTCTCTCTGGTCAACCCTTCTTTGGCTTCCCACTACACTTGGGTTAAAACCTAAGCTTTCATCCAGGTCTCTCCTTCCTCTGGCTCTTGCTGATATCCTCCTGTCTTGATACTCTAACCATGTTGGCCTTCTGATATTTTCCTACCTATGGGCCATGGCAGATATGGTTCGTTACCTACTGCAAATCCATTTCCTGCCTTCTTCCTCACTAGCAGAACTGTGATTTCACTCAAGGGTGCACTGCACTGTCATACAAATGTTTGATATCATTGTTATTATAAAGTGGGTGCCATGCCCAACCTGAAACATCCATGTTTTAAGGGGAATTTGCTGTAATACTTTCACTAAGCTTCGGTCAACCAAACCATCTACTATGGACTGACGTCTGTAATCCAAATTCATATGCTGAAACCCTACCCCCCAACATGATGGTGTTTGGAGATGCTCCTCTGAGAGGTAATTAGGTTTAGATGAGGTCATGGGGGTGGGGCCCTCATGATGGGATTAGTGCCCTTATAAGAAGAGATACCAGAGAGCTTTCTCTCTCTCTCTCTCTACCATGTGAGGACACAGCTAGAAGGTGGCCAATTGCAAGCCAGGAAGAGGGTTCTCACCAAGAACCAAACCAGCTGGCACCCTGACCTTGGACTTCTAGCCTCCAGAACTGTGAGAAATAAATGTCAGTTGGTTAAGCCACCCAGTCTGTGGTATTTTGTTAGAGCAGCAAGAGCTGACTAAGGCACCATTGCTTGGGTTTAAACTGCTTATCCCAATAATGCAGTACACACCTCCTCATAGGTGTACTGATATATCATACCCCGATGCCAAGACTTCAGGGAGATAATTATATACACAATTATAGAATACAAAGGGAATCTATAGACATCAGTGCAGATCAGAGCAGTGGTTCAAGATTCAGGACAGACATAATGGAACAAATAAGCAGAAGGCCAGATGAGGGCTATTTTGTTTTGCTTAGCCCCATGGAAGATTTCTCTAGATAACAACCGCTTTGGTGCTTTGCTAGAAGGGGACTGGCTTATCATTCATTTCTCTAAGTCTTTCACAGTCAAGTTGAGTGAGGATAAGAATTTTAGTCGAGGGTTTAGGGAGCCAGGTAAATAACACAGGGCCCACGGCCAGTATCTGCTCACCCAGGACCCTCCAATACGGTATGCAAAATTGTGTGAGTGTGAATTTATTAGGGAAGAGGGTCTACAGCTTTCATTAGATTCTCAAAAGGGTCTGTAACCCACCTCCCCCACAAAAAGGATGAAACTACTGCAGAAGATGGCCAACGTGACTTGGAACTGAAGGCATTCTCTAGGTGCAGTGTGTTAGTTTTGCAGCTCAGATGAACCTGGCTTTTACCTAATTCCATAAGTGGGAGCCCTACAGGCCAAATATATTATAATGGATAAATTCTCCCGTGATAATGACAAGAATCTACAGGAGCTGTCAGCTAAATCCTCGCTCAACTGTAAATGCTGCCCAGTTGAATGTATGCTGTAGAAAGACCATTTGCCTCCCAAATAATGAGACAAAGCCAATACAGGGGGGACATTTCCAGCATTCCCTGAGGATGCCACTGTCAGACCTTTCTCCCATCACAATCCTTCATAGCCTTTCGTTGTGTGCAGTGGGCTCTGTCGGCAAGAAAACATTCCCCTGCTTGGGGATGCTAACGAGGAGAAATTCATTTCCTATCAATTTCAGAAACTCATTGGCCTAAACCTATCCTGAAAGTATGTTCCATAGTAAGTGTTGGAAAATATCACTACAAAAAGAAATTGTAGCTTAAAAAGTAACTTTACAGTGGACTTAAGCAAATCAAAACATAAAAACCAAAATTGATCATCCTAAAATAACTGCAACAAGCCTATGACCATGGCATTTCCTGGGTCATGGAGATAAGGCACCTGAGAAGAAATGAGGAATTCAAAGGCTAAATTTTGGGTTTTTATCACATTTTTCTTATTGTGATTTCTGTTGGACATACCCTAATATTTTCATAGTGGTTTGTATCCCCAGCAAAGCCAAGGTGGCGCACGAAAAGATACTCAACACATCACCAGCCGTAAGAGAAATGCAAATCGAACCCACAACAAGTTATCACTTCACACCTCTTAGGACGGCTATTACGAAAAAATGGAAAAAAAGTGTTCGCAAGGATGTAGAGAAACTAGACCCTTGTGCATCACTGTTGGAAATGTAAAATGGTGGTGTTGCTTTGTAAAACATTATGGCAGCTCCTCAAGTAGTTAAACATAGAATTACCATATGATCCAGCAATTCCACTTCTGAGTATACACCCCAAAGCACTGAAAGCAGGACTCGAACAGATATTTGCACACCTGTGCTCATAACAGCCTTATTCACAATAGCCAAAAGGTGGAAACAACCCAAGTGTCCATTGATGGATGAATGGATAAACAAAATGTAGTATATACACACAATGGAATATAATTCAGCCTCAAGAAAGAATGAAATTCTGACACACACTAACTACAACATAGATGAACCCTGAGGACATTATGCTAAGTGGAAAAAAAAAACGGACAAAAAAGGACAAATATCTTATGATTCCACTTCCATGAGATACCTAGAGAAGGCAAATTCATAGAGATAGAAAGCAGAATGGTGGTTGCCAGGGGCTGGGGGGAAACGAATGGGAGTTAGTATTTAGTGGGTTTCAGTTTGGGAAGATGAAAAAGTTCTGGAGATGGATGGTGGTGATGGTTGTGCCATACTATGAATGTGATTGATGTCACTGAATTGTACTCTTAAAAACGGTTAAGGAACTTCCCTGGTGGTGCAGTGGTAAGAATCCGCCTGCCAATGCAGGGGGCACGGGTTCGATCCCTGGTTCAGGAAGATCCCACATGCCGCGGAGCAACTAAGCCCATGCACCACAACTACCGGGCCTGCGCTCTAGAGCCCGCGAGCCACAACTACTGAAGCCTACACGCCTAGAGCCCGTGCTCTGCAACAAGAGAAGCCACCGCAATGAGAAGCCCGCGCAGCGCAACGAAGAGTAGCCCCTGCTCGCTGCAACTAGAGAAAGCCTGCACGCAGCAATGAAGACCCAACGCGGCCAAAAAAAAAAAAAAAGGTTAAAATGGTGTACAAAATTAAATGTATATTTTGTCACAATTTTTTTTTTTAAAAAAGGAAAAAAGAAGCCGAGGTGGCAAGCCATACTTACAAGATATAGGCAATCACCCCAATGGACCAGCAGTCGACAGCTTTGCTGTAGGGTTTCTGGGCGAGGACCTCGGGAGCTGTGAAACAACAAAGGAGAGACACAAGCCTGACAATTTAAATGACTAAGACATAAGGCGGGTTTTAGGTGTTTTTTGCTTTTTGCTCTTTTTGTCTGCTACTTGGGCTGAACTTTCCGTGATTCTAGAAACTGAGTAGGCAGACACAATCTGATATATTTGTTGGCTTTTGTAACTAGACAAAAGGGGAGCATTTGTGTGTGTGTACAACTGGAGGTTATCAATCAATCAACACATACTTGATAGGAGGTATTTTATGTCAGTGCTGGGCTAAGCACTACAGCTCAGACCAGACTGAGAGAGAGGAGAGAATACTCAGTCTGGGGCCTGGGGTGTGATTCACCTCAAATCAGTTCAAGGAAGCATTTCCGGTCCCTGTGTAGGGCCTTTCTAGGTGCTGTGGGGACAGGCAGGTGAAGTCCCTTCCCCCTGCCTTCATGGGGCTTACAGTCAAGATCAGACCTAAAACCTTGTCTCCCATGTCCTGCCTCAGGCCTGCTCCTAGTTCCTTCTCTAAGGTCTTGGGCGGGTTATCTGTGAAACAGGAAAAATGCTATTGAATCTCACTTCCTTGGTTCTAACCCACTCTTCATCAAGCATCACCGGTCCAGGGCCTTGGCTTATTCTGTACTATTCCCATACTTCCTGTTCCTGGCTGTGGCTACTGCCCGGTGTTGGATACCCACCCAGTGTCTGGCACTCAGCAGGGTCTGCCATACATATTTGTGCAAAGAGTAAATAAACACAGGAAAGGAAGTAAACCTTCTTCACAAGTAAAACCTCCTTTTTATGCAAATACATCTGATTGAAGTATCTAGGATAAACTGTGCAGAAAGTTTAAGAAGGTAGAGAAAGTAAAAATAGCTCTAGCTTACAAGGCACTTGTCAGGCTAAGCTGTGTGTTCTATGCATTGGGGATGCATTAACTCACCACAACCTTTCTTGGTGGGGAAGAGCTTAGTTATTATTGTGCTTCTTCCCAAGTTACAGGTGAGGGTGCACGGGGACTCAGAGATCAAGGCACTTATCCACAGGATCCAGCTGCCAAGAGGCCTCTACACCAACTTAGTCTAACCCGAATTAAGTGCCTGTGTGATCTCGGTCTCGTCCTCGTCATTCATAAACATTCTCTACTGTAATCCTTTCAACAACTCTGACAATTAACCATTATCTGCACCTGATCCTATAGGAAAATGAGCCTCAGAGATGTTCCTTTTCTGACGCCACACAGGAGATATAGACGAGTTGGGATCTGAACACAACTCAATCTCACCCTTGTCCCAGCTCTTTCCACTGGAATCTACTGACTGAGTAGATTGGTGAAGAAAGGTGAGTCTTTCTTCAGTCTCTAAGCAAAGTCCTTTTGCAGAAAAATGAACAGGGAAACCCTCTCATCCTGTTGCAGATGAGCACCTTCCTGAGCAAGAAGAGGGAAGGACACAAACTCTTGCTGGATGTTTCTGGTTATGATGGTAAGAAATACAATCCACAGATAATCCCCAAATCTAATTTTAGGTTTCAGCCTCAATTCCTCCAAACTTCTGGTCAGACTTTTTTTAAAATTTAATAAGAGCAAAATAAATACGTTTGTACAGCTTTGCTGTGTTTACCCTCAACGCAGTAGCAGAAGCAGAGAGTGCTACAAAGCTGGGGAACTCACAAACTGGAGAAGTGGCCCTTAGATAATCGGGAGATGGCTGAATCCATCCTTCCTCTTCCCCAGAACTGCTAAGAGCCTCTTTCTCAGATGCTTCTATTATGGCAACTGACAAAAGGGAGCCATTTCCCACAGCCAGCGTCTTGTTGAGTTAGGAGGTAGGTGCTCTCAGAGCTGATGCTTTGGTCTGAGCGTCCAAGCGAGCACAGGTGGTGGGAGGGGACTGGTCTGCAAGGAGCATATTTCTGAGCCTCCAGGGCCATCCTCATAGCCTGATGGAAAGTTCAAGAGAGGCAGAAAAGGCTCACAGAGCTACATCTGACCCAGCCCCTCCTCCCGGCACAGCTGACAGCAGGTATCAGGAGCGCCGCATCAAGCAGGTGGACAGAGGCCCTGGCTTCCGTGTCACGGGGTCTGCAGGGCTCTTTAGGGAGCTGGCGAGACAGCCTGGCCCAAACGCTCCACGAAACCAGATGTCAACTGACGAGGGGATAAGACCCGACCCCTAGAAAGCAGGGTTGACTCCTAGGAAGAGCTAACACTCCGTGTTCTCCCGACCACCTCTTTGGATGGGGCAGGAAGGATTCTTAAAAAACAAATCCTCCTCCTTGTCCTCATCTGTTAGAAAACAACAAGTACTGGTCACCATCCACTGTTCAGCAAACAAAGGAATGAAGAACACGGTTCCCCTCCTGAAATCCACACACCTGGCGGTACCTGCACATCAGGCTCTTTGCCTGCAGTCTGGCAAATGCTCCAGTGTTCTGGAGAATCGGGCAGTGCACTGCAGAGACTTGAAAAGCAAGTGGCTGATTTTTATGCAAGTCGGAGCTTGGATGTTACTTGGGATGTTTAGATTCTTGAAACCACAGATGACACAAATTTTTTTAAACATGAGATTTTTGTTTAACTAGTAAACTTTATAACATCAAGTATATGCTTCTGTATAAAAAGACTTCTGATTTAGATCAACAGTATGGATGTTAGGGAAAAGTTCTAAATGATTAACAAATACCAGGGTATCTACACTGGTGGTGGAACTCTATGTACTTGTGCCAAACATGTCTTGTTCTCTTTGGTGTTGTGTCCTATCTGGGTCACAGAAACTGCAATGAAATATAAACATTTTTTAACCAATTGGCGGCAGGTGAACCATTTGTCCTCTGGTGAGGTCCTTAATTGCACTTGAACCCAATCCAGAGGGTGAAGCCAGAAGTGTAACGTCATGATAAAAAAGACAAAGCAAACTGATTTGGAAATAAAATTCTCACCAACTTAAAATATTTTAAAAATTGTCTGATGGCACACACGTGAATGGCTTAAATTCTATTTTCCTTTGTGATATGATTCCTGGAAACAAATGTTCTTTGGGACATTGTTTGAACAAGCCCACCTAGCTTTAAATAGCTAACTTGTCATCTCATAGTAATTCTTGAAAAAAATAAATTCTCAGACAATATTCAAAACCCTCCTGACAATTTGATATGGTGAACAAACCATGAAGCCCTGAGGTCAGGTGGGATATCTTCTCTCCCACTGTCCGTCCGCGTCCTGCAGTTGGCGCTATCGTTTTGCCAACCTGTTGTACTTAATCTGGTTTTTGGTCCACCTTCCATTCCCTTGATCCCTTTCTGCTGGAGTGCTGGGAGAATCCCCTTCTCCCTGATCTTTTCAGAGACCTGTTTTCACTTTGAGAACCAGCCAAACTCCCTCGTGTTATCAATCTTATACCATTGGCAAGAATTCAGCTGTAATTCTAAAAAGTCACAGCATCCAACTTACAAACTCTGGGACAACAAATGAGCTCCCAGGCTGAGGAACCCCAGGAGCACGGTCCATCCAGAGCCTTGGAAAGTGATGAGGGTTCTCTGTGCCACCACCATCCCATCTCTCCCCCAGCACCGGCAGGAGATGCCGATTAAGAACTTCTTCACCACGGAGAAACAATTTTCTCTCCTAATTGTACCCAGCATAATTCATGTGTTGTGGGAGGTTGGCACTGACTCTGGCCAACCCCACACCTTCTAACAGAGGGAGGCTTTGAATCGAAATAACTTAATTGGAGCTATTGACAGAGAAAGCAGTCATTAAGAGGCACCGTGGCTTGTCGGTGATGCCATCAACCCCCAGGCAGAGCAGGAAAGGGCTCAGTTTCCTGGCACAGCCATAGCAGAAGGGAAAGACTCCAGTGGGGTGGGTATACACGTTCCTCCAGTGCATTTCAAGATCTGGGCCCTGGGGACTGTCAGTGGCTATCAGTGGCAGTAGAGAGACCCACCCACCCGGAAGTGCTGAAGGGACAGATCCAAGATAGGTGGCTGGTCCAACCTCCCGACTGCCTCTTAGGCTTGGCTGAAGTCAGCCTTTTAGGCCAGAAGGGAGTGGCATGATATATTTAAAGTGATGAAAGGGAAAAACCTACAACCAAGAATACTCTCCCCAGCAAGGCTCTCATTCAGTTTCGACAGAGAAATCAAAAGCTTTACAGACAAGCAAAGGCTAAGAGAATTCAGCACCACCAAACCAGCTTTACAACAAATGCTAAAGGAATTTCTCTAGGTGGGAAACACAAGAGGAGAAAAAGACCTACAAAAAAAAACCAGAAACAATTAAGAAAATGGCAGTAGAAACATACATATCAACAATTACCTTAAATATAAATGGATTAAATGCTCCAACTAAAAGACACAGATTGGCTGAATGGATACAAAAACAAGACCCATATATATGCTGTCTACAAGAGCCCCACTTCAAACCTAGGGACACATACAGATTGAAAGTGAGGGATGGAAAAAGATACTCCATGCAAATGGAAATCAAAAGAAAGCTGGGGTAGCAATACTCATATCAAACAAAATAGACTTTAAAATAAACACTGTTACAAGAGACAAGGAAGGACACTATATAATGATCAAGGGATCAATCCAAGAAGACATAACAATTGTAAATATGTATGCATTCAACATAGGAGCACCTCAAGGCAAATGCTAAGAGCCATAATAGAGGTGGAGAGAACAGAGGTGGGGTGGAGGCAGTTCCACCTGGGTGACATGTGTTGGGCCACGACAGTTGGGTTCCCAGGTCCATTCATCAAAAACCTGTAACACACTAGCCTCTGGTAGGCTCCTACCATACCTTATCCATCCCTTTAGTGCTGTGTGAATCACACTGTCAAGGTCCAGACTTCATGCTGCTGGAGAACATCTCTAGACTGTATTTTCAGGGCTTAGTACATTCTGGTTATTCACCAAATGGTGATGCAACTGAACCCAACCTACTCAACACACACACCATTATTTCTGTAAGAAAATGTTTTCCAAATGCCAGACAACTGATTTACAATAAACTTAGCTGCCTCAAATATTTTTGGTGAGTACCTACAGGAACAAAAAAATGAGAGGGTCACAAATAAATTTTGGATTGCAAGCAACTGTCATTTGGGAAGTCCCTGTATTAGGTACAAGTAAGATAAATTGCTGAATACATGCCCTATTTCTGACATGAATTTGGGGGATAAAAGAACCAGAATTAGCCCTAATTCTCTGCATGTGGGTGTCTGTCATTCATGTTGCTCTCCGTTTAAAAGTTTTTCTCAAAGGGATTTCAGAATTATTAGTTCTAGGGCTAAATGGCAGAAAAGATAGTCTGTTAAATGATCTCTCAGCACCTCCTTCCTGGTAAGATCTTGGGGACTATCAATTCAGGTTTTTTGAGGCTACTGCCGATAGAAACAGTATCCCATCAGCTTAATTTACACCAGTCAGTAGAAGTGATCTCCATATAAACCACACAGCCCCAGCAGAGCATCCCACGAGCTACTGGAGAGATCTGTGGACAGATGTTCCCTCCTCTGAGCCCCAGGCTTAACCCACGCTCTTTAGTGAAACAGTACATTCAAAATTTAAAATAATTGAATTTACTGCTGTGAGACTCACTACCAACCCACTGTGGAAAATTCCACTTGGTGGGAAACGTCTTCTATAAACCGAGCTGTTTTATATTGATTCAGAGCAAGGTTTCCTGGTAAAGGGAAGGACTCCAGAGATTTCAGAAAGAAAAAAAACAGAAAGAATTTCAGAAACATTTCATGTTGTTGTTAAAACAACTAAGTTGCCCATTTTCCTTACTGCAAGAGAGAGAGGAAAAAAAGGCTTAACCAAGTGGAATTGGAAACGAGGACAGTGGCTTGTGGAGGTGGGGCCCGTAGTCACCAGTCCTCAGGCTCTCATAAAATAGAAAAGGAATTTTCCCATTTCCTGCGTCCAAGGATGTGCTGAGAACCGTCTCTGCAGACAGCGGAGAGAATGAGACCTCATTGTGTTACCACGCTCATGCTCAAGGTGATCTGTTCCCCTCCAAGGATGTTTGAGGACCACTCCTCTTTGTATTTCAAATATGACCCCTTCCAGTGGGAGAAGGGTGGGGACACAAGCAGGAGGGGCAGCCCAGGGTGGCAGGAGCAGCCCTCGATGCTGGAAAAGGAGAGCTTGTGGTCCAGAACCATGGTGGTGGTGTTTTCTCCTTATTCAATCATTTAATGGGTTGCATCCCATTTCAGGCACTGGCTTTATGGGTGACGAAAGCACACCTGGCCCCTGCCCTCATGGCACACCTGTTCTCCGGGGCGTTGAGGGTAGACACAAGCCACAGACGTAGTGCCAGCCTCAGCCGCCTTCCTAAGGATGATTATCAGAGTCAGACAAGATCATGGCAAGATGGGAGAGGCGGTGTTGATTTTTAAGTTTAACTCAGTTGAAGTCCAACCCTGAAAATACTGAACTTACTCTAAATAAAACTCAAAAATATCCAAGGAAAGAAAATATTACCTCCAATAGTCAAATGATGGGGAAGGTGCAAACAGAATGAGAAAGATACAGCCGGGGAAAGAAATCGTTGTGGCTAGTGGTGTTGTTAATAAGTATATGCACGTTGTTCATGTTGTTTTCTAAGAATAAAGTAATAGGCGTAAAGACGAAAGAGTAGGAGAGGTCTGAAGGATGTGAAATGGTTGCCGGGATTTAGGTTCTTGTTACCTAAAATGACTTTAGTTGTCTGGATTTAAGAAGTTTTAAATAGTCGGGCACATTGGCTTTTCAGTGAAAGAAACCTAGGCTCCACCACTTACTACATGTGTGGACTTGGGTAAGTCCCTTAATCTTTCTCGGCCTCCATTTTGTTCATCTGTAAGATGGAAACATTCATAGAGCCCAACTCTGAGGATTGTTATGAGGCTTAAAGGAAATAAGCAGCACATATGTATGGGTATAATTAGTAGTTGTTATGTAAGGAGGAAAAGTTGGAAAGATCACAGGAGCAAAAAGAATGTAGGTTTTATTACTTTCTAGAATTAAGGCTGAACGGATTCTTGATATCATTTGGTACTTTCCTTCGATTCTAATGTAACATAAAATGATTCATAAATGAATGTTTCCACCCTTTTGATGAAAACCCTCAGAAGTCAGGACAGAGCTGGGCCCACACGAGATGGAAGGGCAGGTCAGGAGAACTTGAATCTTAGAGATGGAAGGAGCCAGTTGGTCCCTTTGTTCATCTAGTTCTTGATCCCTGTGGTCACTTCATCACCAACACATTTACATCATCTTCCCCCCTTGGTCCAGGCACCAGCCTAGACACGGCAACAGGAGCAACCTAAATCATCATGGTTGACAGACAGCGCTGTGGGCATCAGGACCATTTGTCCCGATATTAGAGATCCATCCATGTGATGGCTGAGGACCTCTGGCTGTGCGTGGCCCCTTCGTGGCTCTGCATTTATTGAGGGGAGAGAGAGGCTGTGCTCCTTCCACATTTCCTCTCCCTTCCCTGCCCCCCTCCTTCCCCCAGCCCCACCCTCTCCTACCTCCAGGCCAGGTGTCATCAAGATTCCCATCCCCACTGTCCTGAGCTCTCCCCCATCCTTTAAGTAGCTACAAGGGTGCAATGCCCAGTTCTAACCAGTTCTTGTTTTCATTGGCCCCAATTATAATTCTTTTTT
This sequence comes from Balaenoptera ricei, assembly GCF_028023285.1. Taxonomy (NCBI): domain Eukaryota; kingdom Metazoa; phylum Chordata; class Mammalia; order Artiodactyla; family Balaenopteridae; genus Balaenoptera; species Balaenoptera ricei. Next base: position 19,842,861 of record NC_082640.1, read on the forward strand.
AAAGGGGGGGGGTTTAAAAATTATTCTGGAAGACTGGTTATAAAAACGGGTATATCCTAATTTTCTCCCTAATTCTTTTTCTTTTTAAATTAAGTATAGTTGATTTACAGTGTTGTGTTAGTTTCTGGTGCAGAGCAAAATGATTCAGTAATATGAAAAAGAATATATATATATATTCTTTTTCATATTCTTCTCCATAATGGTTTATTATAGGATATTGAATATAGTTTCCTGGGCTATACAGTAGGACCTTGTTGTATATCTATTTTATATATAATAAGTTTGTATCTGCTAATCCCAAACTCCTAATTTATCCCTCCCCACCCCTTTTCCCCTTTGGTAACCATAAGTTTGTTTTCTATGTCTGAGTCTGTTTCTGTTTTATAAATAAGTTCATTTGTGTCATATTTTAGATTCCACATATAAGTGACATAATATGGTATTTATCTTTGTCTGGCTTACTTCACTTAGTATGATAATCTCTAGGTTCATCCACGTTGCTGCAAATGGCATTATTTCATTCTTTTTCATGGCTGAGGAATATTCCATTGTGCGTGCGTGCGTGCGTGTGTGTGTGTGTGTGTGTGTGTGTGTGTGTATGTCACATCTTCTTTATCCATTCATCTGTCGATGGACATTTAGGGTTGCTTCCATGTCTTGGCTACTGTAAATAGTGCAGCTATGAACACTGGGGTGCATTCCCTAATTCTCCGGAGTGTGTAAAACTGCTGCCATCTGTGCCACCTGCTGAAACAGAGCTGACAAGACACTCAGATCAGCAGCACCTCTACCTGTCTTTGAACGAGCGTCTGTCTTTGAAAATGAACTTGAAACTTCTAACCTACTATGTAGCCTATGATGTCAGCAGACAGACACGCAGGCAGATGGGCAACCTGCCAGCCTACAGCTTGGTCTAAGGTTCATCTGTTGACTGTGCTGGCTGGCCTCGCCTTCCTGAGGCGGCCACGGAGAAAGGCATTTGACTTGAACTTGATGTATGCCATGGTGGGGAGGAAAAGGCTCTGAGACACGAAAGCCAGTCATGGTCAGAGGTAGTGGAGTCTTCTTTTAATATCATGGCTTTTCCCAAGTCGCTCATGAAAGGAGGTCAGGAGGCCTAGGGGTCAGGGGGCCTGGATTCAAGTTCCACTCTGCAGGGCAGGCCGGCAATGTGATAGCATCTTTACAGGAAGGAGCCTAAGAGAGGAGTAGGTGGTCTAATGGGAGAGCACCGAACTTCCATGCGGGCTTTAAAATCAGACTGTGCACCTGTAGACTGGTGCTAGCATCTGTCACCTCTGACCCAGCACTGAATCAGAGGACAGAATAAGAGGCTGGGCACTGCACCAGTGTACCTCGAATTCATCATCTTTCTGTGCCTTAGTTTCCTGTCTTGAAGGGCACCTGCCAGTCTGTCCCAGTGTTAGGCCTTCATGGAAAAGAATCTGTGCTCACCTGTAGAGCTGCAGGTGTCCCCTCATTCTAAGGCATACAGTTGTCCCTCCGCATCTTGTGGGGATGGGGGTCCAGGACCCCCTGTGGACACCAAAATCGGTGGATGCTGGAGTCTCATACATAAAAAAATGGCATAGTATTTGCATATTACCTACGACATCCTCCTGCGCACTTTACCTCTAGATGACCCGTACCACCCAACACAATGTTAATGCTGGGTAAGTCGTTGCCGGTGAGCAGCAAATTCAAGTTTTGTTTCTTGGAGCTTTCTGGCAATTTTTCAAAAATATTTTTGAACTGCAGTTGGTTGAATCCAAGGATGTGGAACCCGTGGATCCAGACGGCCAACTGTACCGTTAGGGATTTGTGTCTAAGGACGCTTGATCCAAGTTTTCCTGTCCCTGAGGGATTTCCACAGGTAGTGAGAAGGGACATATCTCCTCTGCTGGAGGATAAGTGGATAGTCTTAAACCAAACTGTAATATAGTTCCAAAGAGTTAGTGACACTGCGTGTCATCATGGTGGTGAAAAGGATGCCACTGAAACAGTGGGAGACGCACACACTACTACGTATAATAGATAACCAACCAGGACCTACTGCATAGCACAGGGAACTCTACTCAATATCTTGTAATAATCTATAAGGGAACAGAGTCGGAAAAAGAATAGATATATACATATATGTCTATATAGATATAGATATGTATAACTGAATCACTTTGCTGTACGCCTGAAAGTAACACAACATTGTAAAAAAAAACACAGTGGGAGAGAAAGAGGACCTTTCTACCCAGCAGTGGACTGTTCAGAGATGGTAAATAAAATTCTAAAGATCAAGGAAAGTAAGATGCAGCTCAGAGGAGCATCCAGTCTCAGTAAGAGCTGCATTACAACGAGGAGGTGGTACTGAACGGGTTTACTCAGATCTGCTTCCTGCCAGCGGAATTTTCAGCAGGAGGGGTATTGGAAAAAAAAAATGCGATGAGGGGCTTCACTGTGAGCATCTTAATAAGCAGGTGTTGCTCCACCTAGGTTTAGAGGATTGCAATCTGGATTGTTGGCAAATAAAAACCACAGCTGAGATACAGAATCATTCCTCGCCGGTGGTTTGTCTTCAGCCCGAAGTTGCGGGAGAGGAGCACAAGCTTCTTGCGACAGCTCTGTTCTCTTTCCGGGGGTTGTAGGTTCCTCAGCTCTTTCTCACCCTCTCCTAGAGCTGTAATTTACTAAAAATGCATCGCAGATGAGCCGCTCACTTGGATTTTCCTAGTAGCTTCTTGAATTTTACCACAGGCATGAAGAGTCCCCATTAAAGCACCATCCTGGTTTCTCATTACCAGTCTGATCGGGGCTGGGTTACTATTCAAATGCTGCCGAAGCCAAAATGTGGCTGATGGGTGGTGGGGAGAGACTAAGGAACGGGAAGGGAGTGGAAAATGGGAGGGCAGCTGGTATCTGGTGTTTTCAAAAGTGGGAGAGACCTGGAACTCAGCGCTACAGAGGAAGAAAAATGTTCTGAGTAAGGCATTTTAGAGCAATGTGGCAACGGATAACCCCGTAATGTGTTCTTTGCAGGTTGTCCCAGGATTCCACCGCCGCCCTAATGGGTTTGTGAACCGCAACCGGATGGCTACTTTGCACTGGAGCCCTCCTCACTTCGGAAATCTGAAGAGCTACACTTCAACATGAAGAAGACTGTTACAGTCATTCCAGTGTTTTGGTTTATAATCATTAAAAGAAAAAAAAAAGAGTAAGTTACAAAATGCTGCAGTGCTTCTTTCCTCCCCACCACCACAAAATGGTTTAGAAACCATGAAACTCCATCCCAGGATTCAAGTACAAGAACTCCATCAGGAGTTCCAGAAGGATGGAGAGTGCTTTACAAATAGTTTTAAGAGGGATTTAGTGGGGTGGGGGCTTTTCCAGGGCAGGGCTGGGTTTACTTGGCACACGTTCTGATCATGAGCTTCTGCCCTCGCCCATATTCACTATGTCAAGGCTAATACCAGGCCCTACAAGTCTCCTCACATGGGGAGGCCCTGTTCTCTCTGACAAATGGGGCCTGGCTGCAAGCGCCCAGTGTGATGAAACGGTCGCTGCTGGTTGTCACTGAGTAGCTGCCGAGAGAGAAGGAACGAGAAAGTTCTGATGTGGGTCCTCCGCCTACTCATCTGTGCCCTGTGTGACAATTTATCAGTTACATAAAATCCTGTTTCAACGCTAACAGTCTGAGAGGGTGAGAACAATGATGTAATGCTCAGAGCCGTGTACTAAAATACGGTATTTAAGTGAACAACAAATAAAAACCGAGCTCTTTGGGAGAAAATGACCACACAGAAGAGTGAAGATTAAAGCAGCAGGAACAGAGGATCTATGAGGAAAGATAAAAGGAACTGCGTGACTTAGCCTGCTCAGGAGGACAGAGACGGATGATGTCAACTTAATTGAAGTTTTTCTTGTCTGTTCTGAGTGAAGATGGGAAAAAATGACAGTCAATATCCTTGACACACGAATATTTATACACCTAAAGGATACTAAGTCACACATCTGTAGAAATACAGAATAGCAGAACCAGAAAAAAATCATGGAGGTCAATGCGTAAGCAGCTTTGGGCAGGAAAAAACTCTCTGCGGGAAAGTGCTCTTTGCAGAAGGCGGCCCTTTGTCTTGTCACTAACCTGAAACCAGGCGCCCCATGCTCTACTCATCTCCGGCCCGAGCACACCTTTCATAGCTTTTGATCACACAATACTTTGCCTCACTTATTGGTTCTTTCATAGACCAAAGAAGTAGGAATGAAAAGTAAGTAACTGACAGATGATCAGATCTCTTCCCTAGCTCCCCTTCAGTAATCGTGCAAACTGTGTGAACAAGGTGGAGTCTAAAGAAAGATCACGAGGAGTCGACCAGCCTGCACCCTGCCTGCACACAGTGGGGATAGCGACATCTCTGACCCCCTACCTCAAAGATTCACTGAGATTACTTCCCTGTTTCCCTTTAAAAGCTTTCATGGTGGAGCAGAATCTTGGGAGGTAGTTCTTGGGGGACGCTGAGTCTACCATCTCCCCATATGGCCGGCATTCTGATTAAAGGCAACTTTCCTTTCTGTCAACATTTGTGAGGACTGATTTTGTAAGTGGTAAGCAGCAGGACCCGACTTGAGGACTAATCAGTTCAGCACGCTTATTTTACATACGAGAAACTGAGAACCCAAGAGTTTAAGGGAAGGGCTCAGGCCTTCCTTGCATCTAAGCAATGGCAGAGATAGAATCTCACAGTCAAGACCCACTGTTGTGACTGCCACCAATTACAGGCTGGGTGGCTCTGAGAACAGTCCCTCATCCCAACACGGAAGCCTGGTTCCTGGAACCCCTGGTTTCCAAGGTCTCATCTAACCGCAAGCCCCTTATCAAGCTTTAAAAATGCAATGATCCCATGAATTAAAAGTGTTCCTTTAATGGTGAAAAAATATGCTGAGAATGTTGAACCAACTGTTCTCCATTTCCACTTAGAAGAGAACACAACGAAACTTGTTTAAACTACTTTAGACAAGTTAAGCCAGGGCTAGACCAAAGACTTTGGCAATGTCTATGCGGGCAACTAAGCTGCGAGAAGAAACTGGAATGACTCCTTCTTCACAGTTTAAGTAATATAACAATGAGCCACCTTCTAAAGAACCAAGATGTAGCTCTGCTTATAAACACAATGATGGATCAGACAGAAATGCACCTTCCTATTTTTGAGGAACATCCAATAATGAAAGAGTGGTTTCCACTATGCACTCCAAATGGAATACTGCAAAGTGATGGACCATCACTCAAAAAGGCTCGATGAAAAAAGAAAGTCTCATGTAGCTCAAAGGCAAACATCACAAAGCAGTTAGGAGTCTTGCCACCCAGCACCACCCCAGCCTTCTTGCCTTTTTTAAAAGTGAAGTTTGCAATCCCTGAATAAGAAAGACTATTCTTTGGAAGAATAAGTAAGAGCACAGGCTTGCCCTCCTCTACTGAGGCACTTTGTCACTTAATCTAGAGACAAAGGTTCAAAGTTCTTTTAAAAGAGTTTAATTTTCCCATAGAATCTGAGAAATCACATCAGTGCACAAATAGCAACATTGAGAAATAAAACAACAGGCTTTCTTCTACAGAATAGAAGTACATTTGTCATCTTGTAGTGTCTTATCAATTACATGACTGAAATGGGTGCTTTCTGTGACTTATTGTTCCTATTTAGTGATTCAAGAGAGCCTGTTTGGATATTTTAATTAATGCAGTGGAGCAAGTTGCAAAAATAATTTTACAAACTTTCTCAGCTCTGACTTTCATCTCTTATTGGCGATGCCAAGGGGAATGTTTTATCTGACTCAATTAAATGGATTCTAAATCCAGGTCAATACCACATTAATGGTCACCATGTTACCCTGAGGAGCTGATTGCCACCAGACAGCCTTATCATTTCTCCTAAATTCTCTCCAAGAACTTATTTATGCATGCCCTCCCTCCCCAAGTGAGTCTGCACATTTCCCCCAGGCCCTACATACCAGAAGCCATTCATGATCTTGGACCTTTGTTCTCCTGCTTGCCTGCATCCCTAAGCCCTTCATCTTGGCCCGAGTTCCACCCTTCCTTCAAATCTTGTCTCCTCTGTGAGTTTTCCCCTGCTGGTTCTAGCCCTTACTGATCCATCTCTCGCCTGTATTTGTGAGGCTGCTTCTGAAATACGTCAGTTACTTCATACTGCAGACATGATACCTTATATGGATCCGTATCACCCACTGGCCATACTGTATTGGAGGAGCCCCAGGTGTTGACAGAGCCCTAGGCGCCGCCTGCAGTAGGAACGCAATACACCTGGATGGAGAGATGCCCGCCATCTCCTGTCATCAGTGACCTGACGCTCAGCATGGGCCCTGGTTCCTTATACGGGGTTCAGATTTCTTTGCTTTCTCCCAAGGTACCTTGTGCCTTGGGATACTTAGGATAAACAGCCCTTTTCCCATTATTTCTTCATTATTAGAGAACTCATTCAAATTGAAGTAGTAACTTGATGTTGGTGAAACTAACTATTCAGCTGAAGAGTCATTTAGGTAATAACTGACACAACAACAAAACAACTGCACTCACCAATGGAAACCAACACTACCTAGAAGGAATCTGAACTAAAGCTGACGGCCGTCCTCTGCTCCCAGCTTGGGCTCTTGGGACCTGTGGCCCCCAGGATGGGCAGCAGGAGAACAGTACTCCCTCCCTTCTCTCCCGTAGATGCCTAATGGCTCTGCCCTGTTCAGATGAAAAACTGCCCGGCAAAAAGGAGGCCGTGGCTTCTGTGTCCAAGGTCCCAAATAGTGTTCCCATCAGACTGCTGCGGGGGGGAGGCAGGTGGACGGGGCTGTGTCCGGCCCCAGGCTCACAGCACACTGGGGTCCTCTGATGAAGACCTGTTTCATCTTCTCTGCAGCATTACTCTGACTACCAGGCTCCCACAGAAATAATTAATTGTTCAATTAATCTATAATTTAAGGTCCCCCAAACCAGTGGTCCCCACTCAGTCTTTATCTTACCTGACTTAGTAGCCACAACTGACACAAGGCACTTCATCCTCCTTGAAGTACTGTCCAGATGCCACTCCCCTGGTTCTCTTCCGACTTCACTCACTGCCCCTTCTCTGTCCCTCTGAGTCCCCGGGACTCAGCCCTGGGACCTTTCCTCTCCTCCATCTACACCCGCCCCCCACTTGATGATTCCATCCAGGTTCATGGCTTTACAATGCATCAGAGGGGACTTCCCTGGCGGTCCAGTGGTTAGGACTCTGAGCTTCCACTGCAGGGGGCGCGGGTCTGATATCCCTGGTCGGGGAACTAAGATCCCACATGCCGCGTGGTGAGGCCAAAGAAAACAAAAACAAAAACAAACCCCCAAACAACAAAAAAACCAAATAAAGTGCACCAGAGGCCATCAGTTCCCAAATACCGTCCATCCCCACTGCTCATGGATCCATATTTGCGATTTGCCTACTCGCTAAAATTCATTTGCAGCCCCCAAATCAATACTTGGGATGCTTTTGCGGTCGTCTGTAGACCTGCCCAGAGCGGGCAGGGAGTCACCCGAGCGCTCGCGCCCAGCTGAGGGCGAACACCGCAACGCCCTGCCCTCTTGTTTTGTCTCTCACAGTGATGAGATCTATAGTTTTCATGGTCCAGTCAGTGCCACGTGTTCCCACACTTTTGTGCATCCTGTTGATTTCAATTTCACTATTAAAAACGGCCCCCAGGCGTCAGTGCCGAGGTGCTGTCCAGCGCTCCCAAGCACGAGACGGCTGCGCCTTACGGAGAGAACGCGTGTTCCATGAGCTTCATTTAGGCGCGAGTTACAGTGTCGTCGGCCCGAGCTCAACGGTAATGAATCAGCAACAATATTAAATAAAGTGTCACTGGGCAGAGATACACATATAACAAGGTCAAGTATCGACCAGCTGGTGACAGTGCTGGGACTAGAGACCCGCAGGAAGCCAGCCCTGTATTTCCCCTGGGAGCGGGGCTCAGGGTCTGCCCGTTCAGTGCTCACGGTGACTTTACAGGACAGAACTGCTGTGCAAAACGAGAGTCTCCCCTCAGGGCCAGACTCCTATTCCAGCTGCCTTCCTGACCTCACAAATGTTATCAAATCCAAACCTGAACCCCTGGTGATATTTCTGCAACGTTCTCCCCCCACACCTTAATTAAAGGCAACTGCACCCTTCCAAGGACTCAGGCCAAAACCCTTGGAATTACCCTTGACGTCTCTCTCTTTCAAACCCTACTTCTGGGTTTTCAGAAAATCTTGATGACGTCACCTGCACATCATATTCGGAATCCGACAGCGTCTCATCACTTCCACTCTGCCAACCTGACCCAACCCCGACCATTTCTCACCTGGATGACTCCAGAGCCTTCTAACTGGTCTCCTTCCTTCCACCCTGGCCCTGTCCCCCCTGCCATCTCTCCTTATCCCAGCCTGTCCCTCACAGGGATCTTGGTGAAAGTTCGATCACGTCACCCGTTACCTCAGATCCCTCCAACGGCTTCCAGCCACCCGTGGTCGTGACGGTGACTTCTAAGTCCTGGTCTGCACATGCCCTGCCCACGACTTCTCTGACTTCCTCCTTTCTCACCCTGCTCCTGTCGCTCCTCCCACACTCCTGCCTCAGGGCCTTTGAACCATCCTTGGAATGCTCTTCCTCCCAATAACGGCATGGCTGGCTCCTTCCCTGCAATCATATCTTTACCCCACTGTCATCTTCTTAGTGAGGGCTGCCTTGATCAGTGTAGTTAAAATTACAACCCCCTACACACACATACACAGACACACACAGACACAGACACACAGACACACTTCCTATTGTCTTTCCTGCTTTATTTTTCTGCATAGCACTCATGTCCATCTAAGATACTAATTAATATATTTAGCTGTTTGCTTATAGCCCGTTTCCCTCTCACTCAGATGTAAGTACCACGAGGTTGAGGATTTTTATCTGTTGCTTTTTCTTTCTACTGATGCATCCCCAGTGCCTAGCACAGAAGGTAGGCACTAAATAAATAATTCTTGAATGAGGCATAATGTAGCACTTACCATACATTATTCAATTTACCTGTTAGCCCTCTGTCTCTCACAAGACTGTGAACATTTTGAGGTCAGAGACTCTATCTAATTCGTATTTGTATTCCTAACACCAAACTACTGTGCATGACACATAACAGGAATTCAATAAACACATGCTGAATGAAGAGAAGGGGAGCAGAGAAATAAAAAATTGCTCATGTTTATGAAGCTTAGGTTTTTATTGAATTCAACAAGCATCTGTGCAAAGATGAGCAAGCCAGAGCCCCTGCTCTAGTGGAGAGGGGGAGAGACAGGGATAAATATGGAAGCTGATGCAATGTTGTAAGAGCCATGATGAGAAAAGGAAAAGAACCAGGATGACAAAGGAGAGGATGGATGTTGGGCAAGCAGTCAAAAGAGGGTCATGTAGGGCTTCCCTGGTGGTGCAGTGGTTAAGAATCTGACTGCCAATGCAGGGGACATGGGTTCGAGCCCTGGTCCGGGAAGATCCCACATGCCGCGGAGCAACTAAGCCCATGTGCCACAACTACCGAGCCTGCGCTCTAGAGCTCACGAGCCACAACTACTGAGCCTGCGTGCCACAACTACTGGGCCCGCGTGCCACAACTACTGAAGCCCGCATGTCTAGAGCCCATGCTCTGTGACAAGAGAAGCCACGACAATGAGAAGCCCGTGCCCCACAATAAAGAGTAGCCCCCGCTCGCCGTAACTAGAGAAAGCCCACGCACAGCAACAAAGACCCAACACAGCCAAAAATAAAAACAAATAAATAAATTTAAAAAAAAAGAAAAAGAGGGTCATGTAAGCTGGGCTTTGATGGCCAAATAGGAGCTTGCCATGCAGACTGTTGGGGAGAAACATGCCGAAGCTCAGCTGCTCACTGCCCAAGGCATGTCTACATAGACACAAGCTCCCCAGTGTTGCCCCTTTCTTACTCTAAAAGGTCCCCCAAGAATCTTGGTGCTCAATAAATGTGAACAAACAGAATTGCTATATTCCCATAGTCCTCCTTTTCCCCCTCTTCACTCCAAGAAAACTCTGTATCTGACAACAGAATTACCCGATGGCTCCACTTGCCACAATTTAGGGTAAAAGAGCAAAGGCCACATCCAAACATCAGTCCCAGTTCCCAGACTCATCAGCGACTGACATCTAAACACAACCAGACCACTAGGGTGGCAGCCACTTAGAAACCCAGAGAAACTGCCATTCCACAAGCTCTGTCAAAATGTAAAAAAGCGAAAATCAATTTAGAAAGTGCTAGAGCTTTCCAACATCAGAGCCAAATATGAGAACAGTATGATGCATATGTAAATATGCACATTCTTTGTCAGAGCCGACGTCCTGAAGCAGGAGCTGGGCGGCTACAGCATCCTCGGCTTCCTCGCCCGGCGTGGCCTGGGCAGCAGCCCCTGCGGAACAGAGCAAAGCCATTCCAGCCAGGAGACTGGACCCCATGACCACAAAGGCCTGTCCATTTTCTGATGCCTATGACTCACCACGGTTGGAACCGGCTTTTTTCCTCCCTGTCTTTTAAGAGAAATGAGAATAAGCTTGTCTCATTCATTTTTATTTGCCGCTTGCCTGGTGGCTTGGACTGAACTGGAGGAATTCCACACACACACACATTACACACACACCACACACGCTCACATTTCCACCCACGGCCCCCACCTCAGGGCATACACATGCGTCTACACGTGCACCTCACACCACAGCTGTCGATCCAAGTCCTCCTGATGGAGTCCGGGCTCCTCCTGAAACCGTGACTTTTCTATCCTAGAACGGGGACTGCTCACCCTGCCACGCAGCTCCATCAGAAGTGCTGGCTTCGCAGACACGATCAGAAGCATCTCCCCTTCTGTATCTAGTGCATACACACAAGCCAGGGACAAACTTCCTGGGTACTGTGACAGTCAAGAGCTAACAGGTACTGGCCACATCTTTTCCTCCCACACTTATACCATCTTGATCTCCTCCTAAATCTGGGGCTTCCTTCCCTTCCCCTCATTTTAGTCTCTATTCCCCTCAAGTCTGTTCTTTTCTCCTGAGTTCCTTTAAAAGTGCAACAGCTGTGACATTAACAGTGATGACTTAACGCCCATTATCATGCAAGCACTTGAAGGGCCCTGAAGTGCCTCTGAAGTCTTTCGGAGTTTCCGACAATGCTCTGGGCCCCAGACCCGTTTAGCATGAGGCCTGCTTCCCTCAGCCTGCCTGGGAAGGTCACGCGGTTGTATCCCCAAACAAACCGGAATGACATTGGTCATATAACATCACCTCCTCTCCTTCAGGGCAGGCTCACTGTTCTCATTAAGAAAAGCCGTCATGGTTTGTATGATGAGAATTCAGCCTCGGTCTCCATTTTCTCAAAGTCTCTTCCAGTCTCATTTCTTCCTGCTCTTAGAGCTTCCTAGCTTGCACTCACTCTCTCCCCAGCACAAGCTGATGCCTCTACCTGGAACTCTGTCCCCTGACTTTCCCATGGTCGGGGCTGCTTCTCGTCATGAAGGCTAACGCCTGAGTCTCCTCCTGTCCCCTTAACTGTCCCAACCCCTCTTCACACCTGTCATTCTATCACACACTCCCGTTTTGTCTTCTTCATAGCATGTAAGATCTGAAACGCCCCTGTTCACCTGTTTCTTTTCTGCCTGTCTCTCCCAACTAAGAGGTCAGCTCCACGAGGGCAGGTGTTCCGTCTCATTCACTGTCTTCACCCCAGTGCCTAGAACAGCATCTGGTACATAGCAGGCACTTGCTGGATGAATGAATACAGTCGTAAATGGAAGCCTCAATAACTTCGTACACAGTTCTGATGGCCTTTCTCCGGGCCCCCAGAAGATGGAAGTTGAGTCTCAGTATGTGTTCAGATCTGCCATAGCATTTTCTGCATTCTGAGTATCAGGGACAAAGGATCTCTGGGGTTCTGATTTTAGAAAAAACTTTAATTCTTGGCTTCTCCAGGACAGATCAGGATTGGCTAATTAAAGGAGTGACTTGGTCAGGGTTTGAATCAGATTCCTCCTATCAATATTTTCTTTCTACGTGTTTCTATCTCAACATTTTGTTTTATGTGTGTTTGCACCTTATTGTCATCCCACATGTCACTGTAAATCATTTAAAAACATAGACACACATGACATATTTCTGGTCTTAGAACCTGGGAATTCACCTAAATCAATTCCTGGCCTCCACTCAGGCCCACACCCAAATCAAACGGGATTTCTACCCAACTATTAAAAGGTTTCAGGGGAAATCACTTCCCTTCAAACTCATTCCAGTGTCTCTCAATCTTTTTATTCCTCCCTCAAGGGAAACGAAGGCAGCTGTGATCACGTGCCAGGCTCAAATGCTTAAGACAAGCGATCAGGTTGACAAGTGGGAAAACACACACGCGCAGTCCTTACCGACATAGCCTGGGGTCCCGCAGGCTGTGGACATCACGTCTCCTTTGCCCTCCATCTTGGACAATCCGAAGTCACTGATCATGATTTTGGACTCCTCATCTTGACTGTAGTACAAGAGGTTCTCAGGCTAAAAGGAAATGTAAAAAAAAATTACAACCTGTTTTAAAAGCTGGGTTAATTGTGGGAGCCTCACCAAACCACCAAAACTTAATGACAATGGAAGAACAGACTTGATCTTTAGACACAGTAAATGCCTTAAGAAAAGCAGTGTTTAGTGAAAACAATGCAGGGAGCCTTATATAGTATTGGGCACTTACGGATTTTCAATAAATGTGAGTCCCTTTCCCTTATTAGTATTTTCTCTACTTAAGAACAATGAACCATATATTGAGGCAACTAGAAAGCAGATGCCTTTCAGACTTGTCAATTCATTTCTTGGGTTAGGGGAACGGAGATTCCCAGAAAGAAAACTGCCTTTGCCGGTGCTATTCGGTTTCTTTTTTCTGACCCTTGTCAGCAACCTGTCTCCGACCTAAGGGTCTCTCTCCCCGCCCTAAGGGACGTCCCGTGTCCATAGCTCGGGCACATGCACTGCACTTCCCCTCTTCCTGGGCCAGCTGATACCCGAGCGCTCCGCTCCCTGGGAAACAGGGGGAGGTCATCACGGAATGAATCGGAGGTGGAAGATCTAGAGCTTTCTAGCCATGTGTCCTTAAAAGCTCTGTTTCTGTAGAAGATGGGTCAAGATGGTTCCTCGTTTGCTTCCCTGACTGTAAAATGTCAGAGCTCAGGCAGCAGTAACACACGACATGCAGCAAAGGTCTGATTACAGCTCCCGTTTCCACTCTAAGTCTGTACATCAGTGGCACCTCCGTGGCGTCTACATGGGAGGAGCTTAAGGATGTCAATCCTGGGGTAAACCAGGAGACAGCAAAGTTTCGTTTGTATGACATCTTGTGGAAAATTGGGGAATCTGGTTGTTTCTGGCAAAAAATGGGGGCGGGGCTTATGGAGACGGAGGGAGATGTTGAGCAAGCATCCCCCCACCCTTGCTGTCTCTCACAGTAATTTTCCATCCATGACCCCTCACTCTGCTCAACGGCTGTACATCCCCATGTGTCCTTGCCACATGTGCAGTGGAGCCCAATTCTCTCCCCTAATGCAATGCCCCTCTTGCAGGAGTCCTGAATAAAGCCTTCCTTACCATTTTAACATGTGTCAGAACCATTTTTTTCTTTAACTGAACCCCAAGGAAAAAAATACTACCCCTCATTCAAAATAACATGATACATCATTCACAGTGACTTTAATCCTGTGGATGAAGCATAAAATTAGAAGAAAATCAAATGTATGCTTGAGGATGCTTTCAATTACTTTTAAACTAGAATAAAATGGGCCAATCAATAGTAGAAATAATAACACTGAGAAAGCAGAGGGAAATAAACTAACCAAACAGTGCACGTGGTTCATGGTTTCCCTGAATGTTTACGGATTCGCCTTTGATGACCAGTAAGAATCCAATCATGCGTGCAGAGAGAATTTTTTTTTTTAAAGTTTCTGATGTTATAACTTCCTGTCCCAGTACTTCTACAGCTGTAAAGTCAAGGATCTCATGCTCCTAGACAAGGCTGCATCCAGGCAGGAGATGGCCTAAGAGCCAAAAATCTCTCCTGATACCTTCCTCCTACAGGAGATGCATTTGGATCAATAAACTGCTCTTCTGAAGGGCAATCACCAAGGAGGGTTCAATGCACTGGTCATTCTCAGCTTAGGTCAATACTTTTACTTACCTTAAGACTTAGTAAGCACAGCAGGGCTTTACCTGTGGGGAGGGGTGGACAGGGAAAAAGTGGGAGGGAAGATGGGCTCAGGGATGATGTGGGTGGAGACCCCCACTAGGCAGTAGGAGGGCTGTGAGGGGTGGAGGGAAAGGAGGAGGTAGGGGATCTTACAATGCTTCCTGGGATCCTATGAGGCCCAGGACTCACCCGAAAAATTATTTTTCTGTATTTTACGGCATCTTTGCAAGACAATTCGTGGCCAATACTTGACTTGGGATGTCAATTCCAACCCTTGTTCACATAACAAGCTTTTAAAAGATCTGAATCAACACTTCCTGTAAAGTTCATGTTATACATAGTCATACTCCTGATCCAGTGATTCTCAACTGGGGACTATTTCGCCCCCCAGGGGACATTTGGCAATGCCTAGAGACATTTTTTGGTGGTCAAAACTTCAGGACTGGTACAGGCATCTAGTGGGTAGAGACCAGGGATGCTATTAAACAAGCACAGGACAGCCTCGCACAGCAAAGAACGATCCAGCTCCAAAGGGCAACAGTGCCTAACAGGAGGGGGCAACAGCGGACATTTCACTTGTTTTGAAAAAAAGACAACTGATCATCTTTAGCAGCTTCTGGGGCAAGAAGACACGAGAATACCTTTCTGAAGGGAGAAAGAGGTATAGCCACCTGTGGGGGTAGGATAGCATCTCAAATTGTGCTCTAATCTTAAATTAACCCAATCATGTTCTCTATTGCTCTGGCCTCTATCACAGAGTTTAATTTTCTTAGAGGTTTATGAAAATTTAATTCCTGAACCCCAACTTCCTCCACATAGATCAAACTTCTTTGTGCCTCTGAAAAGAGACCACAAAAAGGTCCTAAAATGGTAACATTCTATCCACAATTACAAGTCTGGTGATCTTAAAGTTCTACAGGCTGGGAGCTGCATGTACTTCTCCAAAAGCGTTACCTGCATGTAAAAAACATGATCTCCCATAAAGCCAATCTGGCTTTCTAAGGGGGAAATAAACATTGCCCATCTAGGAAATGGCTTACCTGCTTAGAAATGATTTCTAGTAAGTACACCACATCACATCTCTACGGTCACTAAACTAACTTGTTCAGGAAGAGCTAGCTGCCTGCTGTGGCCTGGAAGCACAGAACCGGCATTTGGTGAGGGCACAAGAGAGCAGAGAAGGCACAGCTGCCTGGCACAGAGGTGCCAGGTCACCTTACCTAGCCCTTACCTGGCCCTCTGAAGGACCTGCAAGTCCTGAAGATGAACTACTTCTGCTCACAGCCCATTTCACCCATCAGGAGGCCAGCAAAGGCTGTAAGAAGTCCATCAACGTCCTCAACTACCCTCGTCCAGCAGTTCTCCAAGTGTGGTTCCCAGGCCAACATCAGCGTCACCTGAAAACCCCTTTGAAATGCAAGTTCCCGGGCCCCAATGCAGACCTGCAGGATCAGAACCTCTGGGGAAGAGCCAGCAATCTGTGTTTTTACAAGCCATCCAGACAATTCTGATGGAGGCTAACATTTGGAAGCCACTACCCTAGTCAATGGAAAATGATTAACATGGAGAAAAGAAAAAACTTCAGTGAATTCCTATGAAAGGAAAAGCCACACCATTTTATACCTTGACAGCCAGTACCAGATTAACGGGCAGATGTTAACATTCTGTTTTAACACATGTTTACCATTTATTCCTTAAATTGATTTAGATTGCCCGTAGTTGTGTATAGCATGGCTTCAGTACAATATAATCCCTGTGTTTCTGATAGGAGTGGTGAGTATGTGTGCTGGGGTGAGATTTCTATCTTGACTGGTGCCGTGAGTTCTGGGGGCTGGACCTATAACTGCTGTAGAATGAAGCCACTTTATAGCCTCGGGTCAACAGCACAGATTTTTTTCTGTTCCTCAAATTGATATGTTCGATACCTACCCTTGGTACTATGATACCTACCCTTCGGCATCCACAGAGACCCTTGGGCCAAGGTGACCAAGGCCCAGATCCTTCAATGCTATTGGTGAAGGGTGAGTATTTGAAAACCTCATAGGGAAAAGATAAGAATGGAACCGACAGGACATTGGGAGAAGGCTGTAATTGTATGTCATTTAACCCATCTTTCTGGATAACCTTTTATTTCCTTTCTCCCTCACCTCACACCCTCTATCTACTGCTCCCTTTCTTTCATATGGTGGGTTGCACTGAAACAGGGCTGGAATTGGGAAAAGACTGCAGAACTGCACTGGGCAATCTTCATGGCATCCATATCTTGAACAAAATTACCCTTTAGATAAGCTTGAAGCAATGCACAACCTACCTCCCCATGGCCCTTTCGCTGTACAGTGGTTATTAAATGTCCCAAACAATGGCCAGCCCCATTGATCTTCATCATCCTTCAAGCTACTTCTGGGTCCCAAAGACCCTGACGACCAGCAGTACACAAAGCCCACCATTCATTCCACCCATATCTACATCAAGGCAACCTCATCCCTCCTCTGGAGCCAATCTGCTCCGACAGGTGCATTGTGGGTTGGAAAGCAACTGGAGGGTGTTGCTAAGCGACAGCCTCACCTTGAGGTCCCTGTGGACAATGCCCATTCTATGGAGATAGTAGACAGCATCCAAGACCTGGCGGATCAGAGTGCTGGCATCTTTCTCTGTGTAAAATCCCTTCTCCACTATCCGGTCAAACAGCTCTCCACCAGATACACTGTTAAAAAAAAAAAGAGAGAGAACAAATCAGTATAAGTTTAAAAAGATATGTTGAATTGTTCAGTGAAGACTACCAATAAGACCTTTCAATATGGTGAAAGACCCAGACTTTATTTCAAAAATGAATCTATTTTCAGATTTAAATGTTGCCCCCTTATTCCCCAGAAGCTATATCAGGGCAGTGTTTCTATGTCATGATGGTACAGATGGTCCAGGATGAAATAAAGTAAATAAAAATAAACCAGGATCCATGGGCTAGCCAGGCCTGAGAAGTTTCTCTTGGCCTTTGCCTCCATCCTGCTGGGACAGCATTAACTCAGAATAACCTTCCAGAATATCAGCATCATCAGTTATAGGGCGATGACACTGGATAAGATGCCTCCTTTGCATGCGAGTATAGCCTTAAAGGTTTGGGCGGTGGGAGGGGTGCTGCGGGCAAAGCAGGAAGCAGCCAACAGGACGTCTGGGTTCTTGACCCAGTTCTGCTCCTAAGATGCTGAGAGGATGGGCACTCCTGGAATCTTTGCACCTCAGTCTTTTTATCTGTAAAAAGAGGTAGTTAATCTAGTCAACCACTCCCTGAGAGGCATCAGAGCCTCAAAGCCACTTGTGATTTACAAAAAGAGATAGAAGAATGACACTCCATTACATTGTTTTACTTTGGTTTTTGTTGAGAATATTTCATTTCAATTTCTTTGAATTTCAGATTGCATTACCATTTTTTTTGTATTTATCAAAAGAGGACCTAGGTCGCTAAAGGTTAAAAAGCCTTGGTGGACAGAGACCCTTTCAGCTCTGAGATTTGATGTTGCTCTGAGTTGAACAAAGTAACAGAACTGTAAAATCCTGAATAGAAACAATTCAACTGATACCTTTGCCTTCAAATTCTTGGAGTACAGACTTCTCTAAGAAAAACAGTGCTTTGTGCAAATAATTAAGCCACCCCTTGAAATTAGCTTCAAGGGATATGTCAGCACTATTTTAATAAAAGAGAAAAAAATTTTCCAAAAGCAAAATGAAAAAGGTATATGTGAAACATTAGGATCATAAAAGTTTCACAAACAACTTTTACATCTTTAAAAGACAGGCCCCAGCAGTAACACACATACATACACTAACACACAAAGCTATGATTCATTTTCTTCAAGTCAAGGCAATTAATGTTCAATAACTGAGCCACTGAAATGTTCTTTTTAAAGAAAACTAATAAAACACAATTGCAGCTATAAAAGGCCTATGTATTAGAGTCTTTCCCATTACGTATAATCATTCCAAGCCATATTGCGCTTGCATAATGTCTCATTTCCAAAGCAAACTGAGCAATCTAGATAAAAGAAGAAGGACGCTCAGGAGAAATAAAAAGCAATTCAAAGAGTGAAAAGAAATACAAACAGGGGAGCAACTACATCCTGACGACCATGTTGTCTACATTATCTGTCCTTAGGTAAGCCCAGATCCCAAGACATTCCCTCTCAGCAACTCACATCAAGTTCTTGCCACTCTTCATTTTTCTGGAACCTTCTTCCAATGATTTCAATGGAAGAACGTTGCAGAGCTTGAGGATGTATTACAGGAGATGCACAGTTGCCAGGGGTAGGGTGAACCTGCGTGCATTCACTTGGAGGCATTCACTTCACTGAGTCATTTATTCAATCATTCATTCCACGTGTACTGGGCGCCCATTAGGCGCCAGCCACCCTGTGCAGTTGGTGCCAATCAAGGCGGCATTAGCTGCGCTGGAGGAAAACCCTGTCTTGATTGTGTCCCTCCTCATTCCCTACATCAGCCCACCTTCAATAAGGGCACCGCTTACTAGTGTTCCGGTGCTTTCTTACCACTGGGCTGCCTGCTACTCACACCCTCTGCAAGGTGCTGGAAGCCCTCGAGCAACAATGCTCACCCCTGGGACTTCCCTGGTGGTCTAGCAGTTACGACTCCGCACTCCCAATGCAGGAGCAATCCCTGGTACGATCCCTGGTCAGGGAACTAGATCTTGCATGCCGCAACTAAGACCCGGCACAGCCAAATAAATAAATAAATTAATAATAATAATAATAAAAAAAACCTCACCCCTTCCTCCACCTCCCACCCTTAGCACTCTATGACCTGCACTTTGCCAGATCCCTTCCCTCCCTCAAAACTGATCTTTCCTGCTTCCCATTCTCTCAAAGTCCACATCTCTGTAATGTGATATAAGGTATTAATAGCCATTGTATAATATTTTCACTGTGATAGGTCAGCAATGCAATAAGAATTGAAGCATTAGAGTTGAAGTTTAAGATACTCCTGTCACATGTAGTGTCAGGGTCTCAATTTTCTGCACATTTAGTATTTCACTTCTTAAATTCCAAACTGCACCAGGGATTTATTTTTCTGAACATTGCTCAGAAAAAATGTGATTTCCTTAGAAACCAAGGAAAAGGGGGAAAATTTTAAAAACTTGCCGATAAAAAATGTAACAATACTGATAAAAATACCTTAAAGTTTGTAAATCACTTTATACTTTCCAGAAATCTCAAGCACACATTTCAAAAGGTCATTCTTACAGACTGAACGTTTGTGCGCCCCTGTCCCCCAATTCATATGCTGAAGCTCTAACTGTCCCCCTCCCCCCAACTGTGTGATGGTATTTGGAGGTGGGAATTTGCGGAGGTAATTAGGTTTAGTTGAGGTCATGAGGGTGGGGCCCTGATGATGGAATTAGTGTCTCCATGAGAAGAATAAGGGACACCAGAGAGTTTTCTTTCTCTAAGCCATGTGAGGACCTAGTGAGAAGGCGGCCATCTGTAAGCCAGGAACAGAGGCCTAACAGGAACCAAATGTGCCAGCACCTTGATCTTAGACATCCCAGACGCCAGAACTGTGAGAAATTCATCTCTGTCCTTTAAGCTGCCCAGTTGCTGGTATTTTGTTATGACAGCCTGAGCTAAGACACCCAGTCATTTTCAAAATCACTTGTGAACAACCAGAATCCCAGAATCACTGATAAGGAAATAAATTTAGAACTGTGGTGAGGGGCGTGTCTCATTTTCAGGCTGGCAGGACACGTGAAGGTTGGGGTGGTGGGCTGCTGAGCTGACAGGTTGTTTGCTTGAGTCAATATCCTTCTACGGCAAGCTTCCAATGTGTGCGGTTTAAAGGTCCTCTTTAGAAATGGAGTCCCCCAATGAAAACACGCAAAGCATCAGAATGTAGTTGGAAGGATCAGGGGTCAGGTGATTGGAGAAAAGGAGTAGGACCATAATAACAGGTCAATAAATAAAATTACTTAATGGCAGCTATGGGAGAGAGGTTCAGCTTTAAGGGGATGTAGCTGTATAGAAGGAAACTGGCTACCAAAGACTAAGGGAGCAGAAGACAGGAATATGGTTTGAAAATTCTCTACTCCTCTCAATTTGAACTTGGACATTTATTTAGAATAACCTGCCTTTGCAGTGAACTTGGGTTTGCTCAGTCTCTGATCTTCCTTGACTATTACACTGCACTGCTATCTCTGTATGTGAATCTTAACTATGCAAAAACCAAATGGTTGGACGTAATGATCTCAATAAAATTTGTTTACTTGCAAAATTTTAAGTAATGCAAATCTCTTCAAATTAAAAAATAGTCAAGAAACAGAATTTCAAAGTTGCTGGATCAAGTAAACTAAGTTTTGATTCTATACTGTAATATATTCTGTAATATTCTGTAATGCACTATTATATACAACTTCGTCAGTATACCATGCATCCACTGTTAATACTGGGCAAACCATGTTGTTTTTTACATGCACTTGGACTTCTCCATCTGATTTTGGTAGATATTTTCCTCTTATTTTAAGATTTACTGCTAATTATAGTCTAAAATGTTTTATATCTTACATCACCCACACGTTCATTCAAAAATGGTACTTGTGCTAATGCTGAAAAATGGGCTCCAAAAATCTATTACTCTAGAAGTTAGATTTAATAAAATATGAAAAAGGCCAATGGAAACCAGAATATGTCACCCCCAAATATGCCTCTTAGACATAAAATTATTTTGAACTGAAGGCAGTTAAGAAGCAAGTAAATGTAAAAGAAGCTCCCACTTTTCTGTCCGAAGGCAGGAAATAAATTCTCCTTTCACTGGAGACAGACTCTTATCAGCCCAGAGTGAAACTGGCAAGCAAACCATGTTCAACTAACCCTTATCATCTTAGTTACACATCTTCACCATTTACTACCCCTATTACAAACTCCTTTGTCTTGTCCATTCTTCACAAATTTATTGTTTGCCTAAAAGGTATAAAAGCTTCCTGCTCTGGTCACTTCTTGAGGTCTTCATTCCCTTGTGAAGCCTCCTGTGGATATGTAAAAATTCAATAAAATGTGTTTGCTTTTTTTCCTATTCATCTGTCTTTGTGAGTTTCATCTTCAGATCCAGCCAGGGACCATCTGAGGGTTAAAGAAAAAAACATCTTCCTTCCCAAAAAGGCCAAATAGTATAGTGCTGTGCTATTAATATTAGAGACAGGAGTCTGAGAAGTATTAGTGCTGATACTGGAGATGATAAAGAGCAGTGTTACAGCAGATATGCCCTGAAATTCACAAGAATGTCAGATAACTAGGCAGCGCCAGTGTTAAAGACCCGGGTGACGTGGCTACAAGAGCCACATGCCTTAATGTGCCCCAGAGCAAGGCTGGTTATAAATGCATGTTTTCTAAGAACAATTTCCCTTATTTAATCCTAAGGGGAAGGTAGTCCTGAAACATACAGGTTGTGATTGAGAGGCTGCAAACAAAGCATTTTTCAACTGTGAAACCCCAAGGCCCAGATGACAGAATTTTTTTTTCACCCAGCCTGGAGAAAGATAAAGACCATCAGTCTTTGCCTCAGTCGAGTCCCAACTTGGCAGCCCCTGGAACTTCCTTCCTCCCATGCAGGGCACCCGCTGTCTCTCTGTCCCCTGATCCTCACGACTTCATGTGTCTTTGGTGCCCTCACTCTCCGCTCCTGGGGGGACTCTCTCACCCACTCTGGGACGATTAAGGGTTTATTTCATGAAAACTTTGTCCTCAATATTTCCCTCCTTCAACAAATCCCACTTTAATAATCAAAATATCTTTATTCTCAGAATTCAGTTTCACAACATCTTCCCAGCCTCAATCTGTTCAGAAACTTCTAAAACACAAACACATGCCTCTCCGTGGAATGGGGCAGAGAAATGTAACCCCTTGTGTGCCACTGCATTTTGATTCTGGCTCTTTTCCCTTCTCAGTGTCTGGGTGTTGTGGACTGAATTGTGTCCCCCAGCCCCCAATTTTTTAATGTTGAAATCCTAACAGCCGCCCACCACTGCCCCCTCTCCCCCACCCGCCCCGGCCAAAGTACAACTCAGAATGTGACTGTACTTGGAGACGGGGCCTTTAAAGAGGTAATTAAAGTTAAATGAGGTCTAGTGAGAGAAGACACCAGGGATGAACAGAGGCTGGACCCTGTGAGGACACAGTGAGAAGGCAGCTGTCTGCACGCCAAGGAGAGAGGCTCCAGGAGAAGCCAAACCTGCTGACACCCTGATCTTGGACTTCCAGTCTCCAGAATGCTGAGGAAATAATTTCTGTTGTTTCAAGTCACCCAGTGCGTGGTATTTTGTGATGGCAGCCCAAGCAGACTAACACACTGGGCAACTAAAGGATAGTCCATATTTGTGTACTGTATCTTTGAATGTATACTCTCTTTATATTTTTTTCAAGGTTTATTGGGGGAAAACATTTTTTCTACTTTACTTGCACTGTATGCTTTTTTATTCACCTAATCAAATAGTCTTGCATCAAGTGATAACATATGCTGTCCCTGTTTCCAAGGGGTACACAGTCCAGTGTGTATGGGGGGTGGGTGACCAAGATACACAGATAAGAAAGACACAGTACAGATGGTTCTGATGTTGAAGGGAGAGGGGGTGAAGGTGTTTTGGAAGACCACAGAAGGCCAGGGGACAGGGCAGGAAAAAGTGAATCGGAGCTGTCTTAAAGGAGGAGCAGTATTTAGTCAAGTGGAGGAAAGTCCAGTGGGCAGGCAGAGTCCAGTCATTTGAACGATCATGAAAGGAGATTTTGCTGAACTAATTTTCAGGGAAATAGAATCAATGAAAGAAGCATTAAGTGAGCACCTTCTATAAGCCCACCACGTGGCATGCAGTTAGTCTCTATTTGGGGTGCTACAAACTAAGTTCAAGTTGACCATCAAGACCACTAGCAACTAATGACTTGCCAGACTGTGATCCAGGCTGGTTGACCACAGGACGTCGTAGACGGGAGAAATCCGTGGTTAGAGAAGGTTCCTGAAGGAGGTATTTGAACTTCCTTTGTGTCCTCAGTCTAGCACAGCACTCACTGAACGGTAGAAAAGTGCTGGCTGATTCCTGAAGGAAGGCGTTAGGAGGAAGATCATGACAGGCAGGGAGAAGAGGGAGACGCAGGAAAGGACAAGATATGCAAAGAAGCCAGACTTATCTGGAAGATGTGACCTGTGAGGATGAGTCAAATCACAAAGGATTCTGGAAACCACGCGGCAGAGACTGGATGGGCTGCATTGGACTGCTGTTAATTCTAAGCTGCTTGTGATCTAAGGCAACCACTTCTGAGACAGATGCCACCGAGAGTGTGACCATCTGTGCATGTGGGCATGGAGGGGAGGGACATCTTGGCACCAAAGTCCTTTTGCAGGGGGTGTACCCTGTCCTCCAAAGCAGGTCTGTCCCTGCCATCCTGGAGGCCTACTGCTTTTACAGTCTTGGTCCTGCAGGCTTCCTACCACCTTTAGATGTGCTCACAAGAGCACATCTAAAATCCATTCCTCCGACTCCATGTCAGCCAGCTCTGTAGTGTGCACTGATTTTCCATCCATCCAGGCAACAACTTTCACTGCCTTTGGTGGGGCCTCAGTGATTCCTAACAATCATCTCTCCCTGTTTTCCTGTTTTCCAACTATGCCCCTCCAGCTCCCATCCAGCTGGCCCTCAAGGCTGGCCAGGAAAAATGTGGTTACAGCCAAAACAATGGGTAAGAAAGAAGTGAAGGTGTTTTAATTTTGTATATGAAACGTGCTTGCTGACTCTGATAGAGAAATTCTACTTTTGCATTACTCATAAAAAAAGGACAAAAAGATTTGTTGAAAAAAATTATTAGCATGCTCAAGATTAAAACAGCTAATCTCTTCCATCACCTGTCCACATTCCAAAAAAAGATAAGTTAATTACAAAACCATTTTTATGGGCCCAGCATGCTTCCACTGCACCGCCCTGCTACAAATCATTTTTAGATTTTTTTATTCTAAGAGGGAAAAGCGTGTCTTATCCATATTGAATCCCCAGGATTTATGACTTATATTCTAGTGAAGGAAGAAGAGAAAGGAAATAAATGAACAAATAGGTAAATGTGAAACATTCAGAGAGTTCAAAACGCTGTGGGGAGATAGAAACAAGCCTGAGATGAGTATGTGGTGGAGCCACTTTTATGTGGGCTCCGAGATGGCCCCACTGGATGACAGGGAAGAGCCAGCCCAGTGATGATCGGGGAGAGCTTCTGGGCAAAGGGGTGAGCCTGTCCTAAGACCGTTAGGACAGCACAGGTCTTTCTTAGGGTATTTGGGGACCAAAAGCAAAGTCATGGTGACTGGAATCTGGTGGGCAGAGTAGAGTGGTTGAGAAAGACGAAGGCTCAGGTCATACAGGGCCATGTGTTATGGGTTGAATGTTTATGTTTCCCACCCCCCCCCCCCCAATTCATATGTTGACCTAACCCACAAAGTGATGGTATTAGGAGGTGGAGCTTTCGGGAGGTAATCAGGCCATGAGGGTGGAGCCCTCATGAATGGGATTAGTGCCCTCATCAGAGACCCCAGAGAACTAGCTGGCCCTACTTCCACGTGAGGACACAAGAAGTTGGCAGAACCTGGAAGACGGCTCTTACCAGAATGCAACCATGCTGGCACTCTGATCTGGGACTTCCAGGCTCCAGAACTGTGAGAAACAAATTTCTGTTGTCTATAAGCCGCCTGATCTATGGTACTTTGTTATGGCAGCCCAAATGGAAAAAGAGGTCATGTAAACTAAGATTTAAACAGGGGGTTTATTCTACATCAGATGAGGTATCATTGGAGGGTTTTCAGCCTGGAGACAGGGGAACTGGTTTACAGTTTTCAAAAATCACTCTGGCTGCCTGCAGTGCGGACAATAGGTTATAGAGCAAGAGTGGAAGAAGGCAGATCATTGCGGAGCCTCTGTAGTGATCCATGTGACAGAGGCTGGTGGCTCAGCTTGGGGAACACTGGAGTCTAAGAGAAGTATACAGACATGAGGTATGTTTTTGAGACACAGTAGACAAGACTAACTGATGAAGTTGATATAAGGCATGCTGGAAGGAGAGGAATCAAGAACGTCTCCTAGATTTTTGACTTGAGGAACAGCTAGATTATTTGAAAAGGGGGTCCCTGGTGAAAGAACAAATTTGGAGGGGTTAAAAACAACTAGGGCAGTACTGACCACCAGAACTTCCTGTGATGATGGAAATGCTTTTTATCTGCAATCTGATGTGGTGACCACTACTCAGAGAGCTACGGTGCATTTGAAATGTGGCTAGTACAACTGGAAAACTGACTTTTAAATCTTATTTAATTTTAATTAATGTATTAACTAATGTAAATAGCTCCATGGCACTACCATATTGGATTGCATAGATCTTGAGCCTCAGGTAGGATATGGAAGTCTGAGATGCCTGTTGGATGGAGATGTCAAGCAGGTAGCCATAGATACGAGCCTGAAGGTCACGGGGAGGATTAGGGCTAGAGTTCAAAACTAGCAAGTCATCAGCATGCAGATGGTCTTCAAAGCCAAGAGGGTAGACCTGATCCCGTGGGAGAGTGCAGCTGGATAAGGGAAAGGCGTCTGAGTACTGGGGATGCCAACACTCAGATAAGGATGAGCCAGCAAAGGACCAGACAGCAGTAGGAAGCAAAGGAGGCGTGTGGGGCCATGGAAATCAAGGAGAAGGGTCTAGTCAACTCTGACAGATGCTGCTGAGAGTTGAGGGCAGAGAAATGTCCATTGTATTTACGAAGATGAAGATCAGGGCTGGAGGCGAAGAGCTGGGAGTCATCGGCATATGAGATGGCTTCTAGACCTTGGGACTGGAGATCTCCGAGTACAGGATTGGCCTCTCTGAGCCTCATTTTCTCAACTATACAAGGCGGAATTATGCCTGATTTAAGAATTAAGTGAGGGGACTTCCCTGGTGGTCCAGTGGGTTAGACTCTACGCTCCCAATGCAGGGGGCCCAGTTTCGATCCCTGGTCCGGGAACTAGATCCCACATGCATGCCGCAACTAAGATGTCCACATGCCGCAACTAAACATGCCGCAGCAAAGATCCTGCAAGCTGGCGCAGGCAAAATAAATAAATAAATTTAAAAAAAGAAAAAGAATTAAGTGAGACAATGAAGGGAAAATCCCTAGGCAGACTCCTGGTGTGCTGCAGTGTTTTGTAAATATCGGTGCCCTTCTCCCTTTTCTGCAAGGGATGGGGGGGGGGGGCAGGAGCCAACCACTGACTGACAAGGGATCAGTGTGAAGGGAGCTGCTAGAAACAGGGAGTTGCAATGTGAGGAGGGTGACATAGGGCTTCAGGCTGAACAGGCAGGAGAGTCCCCTGCTCTCTTCTCTGCTCCGTGCAGACAGGCTGGGCTTTTTGAAGATATCCACGCACTTGATTAGGATGGAAATTTGTGACAATGTCAGCCTTCTTACGTAATCTCACAACTTTGTATTGTGACTTCTGTATTAATTACATGCATTTTTATAACCTTCTATAATGAGAACTTGCAATGTGAGGGTCAGAACGTTTTTGACCTCTGATGGCACATTTCCTGAGATGTTCTAGGTTAATGAAATACTAATAGATTTGCCAGAGCCCCAAGCAGTGACCTTGTGGTAGAACGTACACAGTATGGGCTTTATATTAACAGACGTTCTTGAATATATCAAATATAATTTTTGGAAAAATTCTGTAATGAAATGTTTGTTACATACTGGCCTTCCCACCATTAGTTCCAATGAGGAAAATTTCACTTGGCAACAATTTTTTTCTTTTGCAATTTTCTAGTATTAAAATAATTTTGCATTCCTTGAGTAGATAACAACTGGAAGAGACTGGAGACGGCTCTGGAATAGGTCTGGAGTATGGCGTGGTTACAGGTAGTCCGTAAAATTGCTAACTCCCATATAGGGAATTGCCAGTTGGCTGTAAGCACAGCTTTGCCTATCTTGGGTGAGTTTGCTCAAAACTAACGGAGAACAACTATGCAATTTTACATATGCTCAGAGATTCAGAACCTGAAGACAACTTGATGGGGTCTCAATTTTATGACAAGCCTAAACAAAAATGCATTTAATTCCTTTGTCCAGCTTTAATTTATTATATGTATTTATATTCATTCTAGTGTTTCTCAGCCAATCTGTACTGAAAATCTTACAGCAGATACATGGGACAGCACATGCATTCAGGTAATATGAGAAAGGTCTAACAGTGCCTTCAAAAAAACACAACCAAAATAAAAATGGTCTACCTATTGTT
Source organism: Balaenoptera ricei (assembly GCF_028023285.1). Classification (NCBI taxonomy): domain Eukaryota; kingdom Metazoa; phylum Chordata; class Mammalia; order Artiodactyla; family Balaenopteridae; genus Balaenoptera; species Balaenoptera ricei. The sequence continues at coordinate 19,870,413 of NC_082640.1, forward strand.
CAGACTTCATTAAGTCTGCGGAGTTCAAGTTCACTTTCTATCAATAGCATCGACAAATGTACAAGATCACAGCTGCCCACTGTAGGGCTCCCTGGCTCTGGGCCACCTTTGAACCTGTTGAATCCTCACATATTTTTATCTTTCTAATTCCCACTCATCATTTAGATCCTAGCTTGAATATCACTACTTCAGAAAAGCCTTTCCTGACCCCCAGACCAGATTAGGTCCTCCCTTCCCCCTGCCCCATTACATTCTCTCTTAGCATCTGTATTTCTGCCCAGCACTCATCAGGTAGAATCGAGTGTTGGCCTACTTGTCTGTGTAATGCTTGTCCTCCTACTCTGCCCCTGCCTATTCCGGACTGTGATGTCCACGAAGGCAAAGGCAATGTCAACCTCTTCACTGACACTGTTTTACCCAGGACCTGGCCAGGTATACCTGGCACAGACAAAAAGCTAACCAAACAGATGTTGAATAAAGAAAGATTTTGCACACACATACACAAAAAACAAAACAGTGAGTGGGATCTGAGTGTAGCTGGGCATGGCATACACAAGCAGTCATGCAAATCCTCAAAGTACATGCCACGGAGGGCACAAGAGAAGTGTTCTGAAGCCTACCTCATCCATCAACCCACCCATCCATCCAGCCACAATTCTCCCAGGCACCTAAACTTGCTACTGGTTTGCATGCTCTACCTACGTCTCTCCAATCATATCTCCCCTTGACCTCTTCTGCTTTGCGTTTTGCTTTTTTGCCTGGAAGAGGCCCCCTCACTGAAGGATGTTCTAGGGCCCCCGACGCACCCAGTCAATGGTTCTCCCACCTGGCTGGTCCTGGCTTTGCCCAGGTACCCTGAGCAGATAAGACTTTGTAAATTCCCCTCAACAGAAGATTACCTAAAAGCATCTAAATAGGAGAACCCTTCAGCATATTTTTATAACCATCCGTCTAAAAATCATGTCAAAAATCCATTTAGAATGATTTGCTAAAGGGTGAGTTATGAGTGATATAGAGCAGGGTGTGGGGACAGAGTGACCCCCAGGGTGTAAGTGCCTGTCTGGTACCGTCATGACCTAATCCGTGCCCCACGGACTGGATGGGGCAGATCAAAACAGACCAGAGCCATCTGCAGAACGAAGGCAGTGAAGCCATCAAAGTTTGCTGTCGTTTGCGAATTTTGATTGATAACTGTTTTAAACATTCCCTTGTAATTGCACAAATATACATTATACGCTGAAATGGCTTCTTCAGTTAATTTGCTCTTTTAGAATGAAGATAATGAAACAGACCAGGTTCCAGACATTTCACTTAAGTATCCACTATTGCTCTGTCTCACTCAGCCCAAATTCTTCCAAGTCTGAGAATATATAACAAAACCTCCACTCATAGACTCACATATTTCCCATGCGGTCTAGTCCTTTATTGGGCAAAAAGAATTCTTGCTGATGGACTTCCATTTTTTTCTAGCACCCATACATTTACCCTCCACATGTAGCAGAGTGAAATAAGATGCATCATGACATCGAATGTGATCACTGCAACATATCTGAACATAACATATGACAACCTACAAAACCTTACTATGGTTGTATTAAGTATGAGCCTTAACATAAAAACAAAGAAAGGTTTTCTCCAAAGTTAATAGGTCTTCTAAAGATGCACACCACTAACCCCGAGGAATGAAGAGCAGCCTTGTGAAAACCATCCTGAATTTGGGTGGTAATTTACTACCTCCGAGGTGCCATGCCCGAAACGTAGGAGCTGCCTTTAAACAAAGATTCACAGTCAAAGTGTGGGAACTGGTAAGACCTAAAGTTCATGCTTTCACACCTGAAATTCTCTCTTTATAAAAACAAATTGTTTGCTAAAATAATAGTATGAAACTTTAGTTACCATCAAATTTAATAGAGAAACAGAAGTCATGGAAAGGATTCGGGCCTCTTCAGGCCACTCTTCGCTCATCATCCATCACCGCTAATGAACACTTGGGGCCTCTCCCTACTCCGTCTGCTGCCAGCAGGAGCTTTGAGACGCGGGCGCAGTAAAGAGCCCCTTCTGGTGGTCTGTGTATATATAGCCGCTGTCCTTGTCACCAGAAAAATCACTCTGGTCAGCCAATGGCCCCAAATCAGAAGCTTGTAGCAACTGCCAGTGGTTTTTCAGGTTCCAAAGAGAAAGGTCCTTCCAGGAACTCTCTTCTTTCCCTCGTCACGTTCTAAGCCTGTCCTCAGGGAGGACTCCGAGCCACACACCCTGCCTGCCCGTCCCTTTCCTGACCCTGAACCCGAGTCCCTGGGTTCACACGAGCCTCCTGCGTCTTCCCCCTCCTGCTCTCTCAGGGTCTGGGCACGGATGGCTCTTCACTGCTGCAGTTCCACAGCAGACCTCTGACAGAATTATTCCTTTCTCAAGATTATTCTGAAAGATACACCCAGCATGCTTGCTTTTGAACTGTTTAAAAAATATATTTAACAAATAAGAAAAGTTTAAATATCATGCATGAGCTGTGAGGAGTGAAGAGAGGAATTAAATTGCATTGTCCTGGGCCAGACCAGAAGCCAGGATAATGTCTTAGCTTCCCTTTGCTGCATCTCTGACTGGGGTTTTGATGGCTGATTTTATCTGTCAGTTTGACTGGAACACAGGGTATCCAGGTATTTGGTCAAATGTTATGCTGGGTGTGTCTGTGAGGGTGTTTGGGGATGAGATTAACATTTGAGTTGATGAACTGAGTAAAGGACATTGCCCTCCGCAATGCGGATGGGCCTCAACCAATCAGTTGAAGGCCTACATAGAACAAAAAGGTTGAGAAAGAGGAAACTCCTCCTGCCTGAATTCCTTCTAGTTGAGCATTGGTATCTTTCCTGCCTTTGGACTTGAACCAAAATGTCGGCTCTTCCCAGGTGTTGAGCCTTTGAACTACAACTGCACCACTGGCCCTCCTGGACCTCCAGCCTGCTGACCCTCCCCTGCAGATCTTGGGACTTGTCAGCCTCTAACAAAGTGTGAGTCAGTTCCTTACAATAAATCTCATGTATGGGCACATCCTATTGGCTCTGTTTCTCTGTAGAACCCTGATGAATATATTAACACAGGGACTTTCAGCTTCCGGGTCTCGGAAGCTTCTGGGAGTTTATAGGACTCCTTGGCTTAACCCCAATGAATGTCATCACCTGCTGTATTCAGGAAGATAAATTCCTGGTCTCCAAATGTAGGGACCGTGGAGGCCCACAGGTCAACCCTCTCCTTTTACCAATGAGGGAAGTGATGTTCTGAGCTATGGCGTGACTCACCTGTGGTCACACGGTTCACAGATGGCACGGCCCCTCGGCACTGCCTCATGGTGCCTCCTGTGAAAAGACCCCTTTCTCAGCAAGTCTAGTCACTAACCTATAAGAGAAACTGGAGAGCAGAAAAGACAGTGTGGGAAAGACTGGGAAATGAAGATCAGAAACACAGAGGTGGCCCGGATAGGAAAACAAGAAAGAGAAAGTGGTTTCAGGAGTTGTCGTCTATTCAGAGATCCCCACGCAAACATTCTCCCGAGTTGGAATGGACAGCATGGAAAACTCACATTTCTAAGTGATTTACCCACTGTTCCAACTTCCCCCTCAATTTCCAGCAAGCTTTTCTAAGATATATGAGCCCCAAGTGGGCGGATCTGAGATACAGTATCTTATGTTTTTACTTTTACAGGTAACACAGGCGTCGAGCCAAATTCTAAGTGTATCTTTGATGACAAAAATGCTGCAAAGCCAATTAGAAGTCTAAAACGCTGTCCAAGTGCCAAATGAGCCCTAGGACACACCTTCAACAAAGTTGCTGTTTTTGATTTGTGGTTTTCTTGAACAAAGTTCTTTCTCAGCCTATCCTTTCCTAAATTTGGCAAAACAAAAACACCAATGAAAATCCACATACAGCAACACTAAAACCCCACAACTGCCTTAGGTAGAGACTCACTTTCTTATTCTCTTCAGTACATTCTGTTTCTAGTGTTTTCACCTGGTGTGCGTGTATGCATGTGCATGCCCGTGTATTCAGAAATGACTACGAGCTTTGGTCAATCCGGGTCTTACAAATCAGCAGGTCCTTGTCAATGAGCGAGACCAGAATGGGCACCCTCTTGGTCCCTCAAGGGTCAAGCCCCTCAGCAGTGATGGCCCCCAAACCTACTCACGGAGCATGTACAATGAGGCTTTGCAGGCACAGAACTGAGAGTCTCAAGCATAGAACTCGACTTTTGTTCTTAATGTTCACATTTCTTTGTCGCCAGCATCTTTTAAAATGTGACCTTCTGTTTCATACATGCTAAGATGGCTACCATTTTAAAAACAAACAAAACAAAAAAATGGAAAACAACAAGTGTTGGTGAGAATGTGAAGAAACTGGCATCCTCAGATATTGCTGGTGGGGCTATAAAGTGGCGCAGCTGCTCTGGGGAAAACAGTTTGGTGACTCCTCAAAAATTAAACACAGAGTTACAATATGACCCAGCAATTTCATTCCTAGGTGAATGGCAAACATTTTTCATATTCATTTATGTTCATATAAAAACTTGCACATAAATGTTCAGAGCAAAATTATTCATGACAGCCAAATTTCCATCAACTGATGATTAGATGAACAATAGTGGTATATCTATATAATTCATACAAGGAAATATTATTCAGCCATTAAAAGGAATGCAGTACTGATACACAGTACAACACTACAAACACAGTGAAGACATTACACTAAGGGAAAGAAACCGGACACAAAAGGCCACATACTGTATGATTTTACTTATACAAATTGTCTGGGATAGGTCATTCTACAGAGATGGAAAGTAGATGAGTGGTTGCAAAGGCTGAGGTGAAGATGAAATGGGATGTGACCACTAATGGGTACAGAGTTTATTATGTGATGAAGATGTTCTGGAATTACACAGTGGTGACAGTTGCACAATCTTGTGAGTATACTAAAACCCACTGAATTGTATTCCTTAAAAGGGTGAATTTATGGTACGTGAATTATATGTCATTAAAAAAAATGCCTTCTTTTCTTTTTCTAGACCCATTATTGTATCAACAGGATGACAAATGTGCACAAGACATTTATACCAACCCTAGAAATAGCCTAGTTTTTTCCCCTGGCCATTTAACAAACAATTTTCCACTTTGTCTTCGTTTATCAGTTGTGTCTTCTCCACATGTGGTCTTTCTCTCCTTTCTGATGACATACAAAGGTGGTCTCTCATTGGAGCTACCTACCTCTTTTAGGACAGCCCTCCTCGTTGACTGCCTGCTGCCTACACACACCTATACCCACTTAAACCAACCCTCTGTCTCGAATACAGGTTCTTCTCTTGAGGAATAAAGTAGAAGAACTATAAAGCACACACCTTTGTCAGATGTGTTATTCTTAGACAATCTCTGGGAATAAACCACATTCTCTGGAAACAGCCTTTAGTTAATTACATCTCCCAAGGTCTCCTATCACATGACCTCAAATAACTTTAATGGTACCTCACTCACTCAAAGGAATATGAATTTTTTTTATTCCTATCAGTAGATCCCTTCAGCTAAAAACTTAATTGCATTAAAGCCTCACTAAAGTGATTTGCTTCAAAATATACCAGAAGTCATTTTTAAAAGGGAATATGCTAATTAGGATAATAAAATGTTCTAAAAGTGGATTAGAGTGATGGTTGTGTAACTTGGATAAATTTATTAAAAATCACTGATTTGTACACTTAAAGTGAGTGAATTTTATGGTATATATACTTCACTAAAGTTGTCAAGAAACAAAAAAGTAAATAAGGCAGGGGGGTAGAAGGGGGGGAAGTGGGTAGAGGTAGAGGGAAAGCAAGGTGGCCCTTAGGCTGACAATTAGAGGAGGCTGGGTGATGGGTAAGTACAGTGGATACTGCTGGTGTTGCCTAGTGCGCCCCTTTCAGGCCACCCTAGTCCACAGTTCTCAGAACTGGCTGTTGAAATTGCCTTGTAACTCCCCTCTTCCCTCTGCCCTGTCCTGCTTCCTTCACTCCTGGCAGATGCTGATCCCGACAGCTCTTCCCAGAAAATCACCTACCTCAAGAGCTCTGCTTCAGAACCTGTTTCCAGGGGACCAGACCTAAGACAGAGGCTTATTATACGTTCTCTCTACATTTTTAAGTGTTTAAAAATTTTCATAACAAGAAGTAAAGAACAAAACAAAAACCACACACCTAGAGGTTCCCCAAAGTGAAGTACTAAAAACTCTAGGAAAATTACACCTGATATTTCACAGATGCTGTAGCCAATACTAAATCTGTCGTTCGATGAACTCTGAGTCAGAAACCTGCTGCCCCATTATCAGTGTCTTCCTTGCTCTTTCATAAAGGACCGTGAGATGCATTCACCCATCTGTCCAGAAGGATCTGTTGAACTCGGAAGGTCTCTTCTTACCCTGTCTGCAATAGCTCCAAGAGTGTCTGTCCTCGTCAAACATGAAGAAGGGAAAACGAGGAAATCTGAGAGTATAAGACCATCAGAAAGGCAAAGAGATACAGGAAGGTCTTGATTTTAGAGTCCAATTTTCCCCTGAATTTAATATAATTGCACTCTGCTAGAAAGCCTGCAGGCAAGAGGATAATAAGATTTCGGTGATTAAATTATTTAAAGTCTCTGATATTGTAGCATTTTGGAGAGCATTCCACATATTTTGTCTGTTATATCAAAAGGATGATCTGGAAAATCCCCTTTCCTTAGGGAATCCAGGAGCCACCAATTATCTGAAATTGCTTTGCTTAAAAAAATCCCAGGTATTAGAAAGTGTTTGTTGTCTTACCATTATTAAATCCCATTGGCCCATTACATGAATGCTGGCACTATACTAAATGTCCTCAAACAAAGAGATGTAAATTACTGATTTTGTTATGTGTAGGAGGTCCAAATAATACCTAGCAACCTAGCACTATGGAGTGTGCTGTCTGATGCAAAAACAGATCTTTCCTAAGAAGGCAGTGCCTTCCAAATTCTTGCAATTTGCTCCAGAACTGCCTCAGTTTACCTATTTGTGCTTTGTCCAGTGTCTCATCTTCTCCAGTTGTAAGCTCACCTATCTTCATCAGCCCATCCTGTCTACCTCTGGTTCCAACTTCTGCTTCCGATCTTGACATGGTACCTACATCATGGTACCGACATCAATAGATGATTCACTTACAAAGTCCTCTCCTACATGTGAATTCCCACCACAGGCTGGCCCTTCTGCAAGCTGTCCCACAACCCCAAACCAAGAGTGGCAGGAAGTGCTGCCCAAAAGGAGAAGAGTTTTTGGGCATGGGCACAGAAATGCATAGGGAGAAATCAGGAAAATTAAACCCCAAATTATGTGATGAAATAGCAAACCGCACTACTCTGCTACCATGCTATTATAAAATATTTTTACAGGTTAGGAAAAATATTTGGCATAAATAATACCACTTTTCAACTCTTAACCACTGTCAATCTTTATTTTTAAAAAATATTTGTGTAATCAAAATGGCAATATGAGTTTTCTACTGTCTTACCCCCAAAGAATCCCCAATCACCCATACTGAGAGTGCCTTTGTGGAAGTCCAGGGGTCCAGAGGAGATGTTCCAGCACATCACTGGAGCAAAATAAGATCTGAGATCGTACCCAGTGAAAAGGCGAGAGGAACAGTTTCAATTTACCCATGTAAATCTCCCCATGTCAGCACAGCTTAGGACTAAGAGAACGTCTCAGCCTGTGATTTCTCCCAGGTGGTAAAGTGAGACCATGTGAGAGCGTCCTTGGCTTCCCCAGCTGTGCAGGACACTGTCAGAGAGACCCACTTCTTTCTCACCCTATCCAGAAAACTGTGGTGTGCTGCATGACTGTAGGACAAGGAGAGGCTGCAGGGCTCTTGGAGGGCAAAAGGACATGGATTCTACCAATTGCTTTGCTGACTCCATCAGGAAACCCACCTATAAGCCACTGGGGATACCATCCCTGCAGATCCATCAATTCAACCATGAGTACTACCAGTGCTCCATGTACCTCACCCACACCCCCCTTACCCTGCGGCTGGCTCCAATGTGTGCACATCCCCAATGGTGGAGAGAGCAAGACTTCGCAGACGGCTGTGAGCACGCACAGAAAGCTGGCCCAACTCTGTGAGATTGGGAGAGAGAATACAAGCTTGAGGTGCAGCACCACCCTAGGGAAAGCAAGCTAACGGGAGGCCGTCAGCACCAAGCAGGACTTCGCGGGATCAAGAGAAGGCACACAAAGTTAAGAGTTCTCCCGCAAGGGGAAACAAGAGGTGTGAGGCAGGAGTAGCCATAGAAAAGGTGTGAGAAAGCCTCAGAATCCCTATCAGGGCTGACGGGAGGTATTTCTCTCCTGAAGCCAGTCAGTAAAGACTGGAAAAGATGACCAATTCTTCAAATGTGAACACAGCAATGCAAGACTTAAAGGAATATTAAAAAATAAAGGAGACATGACACCACCAAAAAAATACAATAATTTTTCAATAATTGACCCCAAAGAAATGGAGAGCTGCAATTTCTCTGGTAAAGAATTCAAAATTGTTGTTTTAAGGGAGCTCAGTGAGCTACAAGAAAACAGACAATTCAACAAAATCAGGAAAACCATACATGAGCAAAATGAGAAGTTTAACAGAGAAATGGAAATTGAAAGAGCCAAATTCTGGAGCTGAATTTGAATGAATGAAATTTTTTAAATGTCATAGAGAGCATCAACAATAGACTGGATCAAGCAGAAGAATCTGTGAACCAGATCACAGGTCACTTGAAATGATCCAGTCAGAGGAGAACAAAGGAAAAAAAGAATGAAAAAGAGTGAATAAAGCCTACATGAACTATGGAATACCTTTAAGAGAAATAATTTTTACATTATTGGAATCCACAAGGAGGAGAAAGGGAGAAAGGGGCAGAAAGCTTATTCAAAGAAATAATGGTGAAGAACTTCCCAAACCTGGGGAGAAATCTGAACATCCAAATTCATTAAACTCATAAGTTCTCCCAAAATTTCAACCCAAAATGATACTTTTGAAGACACGTTACAATAAAACTGTCTAAAATCATAGACAAAGAGAGAATTTTAAAAGCAAGAAGAGGGAACGGAAGAGATCATGGGGCAAGCGAAATGAACGGCCACCAACCACACCAAAGGCCCGTCTTCATCCAAAGAAGGTGATGTCGTGTATGTGGTGGGATTGGAAGGGAGTCCTCTATTACGAGCTCCTTCCAGAAAACCAAATGATTCATTCCAACAAGTACTGCTCCCAATTAGACCAAATGAAAGCAGCACTCAACAAAATGTGTCCAGAATGAGTCAACAGAAAACACATAATCTTCCATCAGGATAACACAAGACCGCATGTTTCTTTGATGACCAGGCAAAAACTGTTAGAGCTTGGCTGGGAAGTTCTGATTCATCCACCGTATTCACCAGACATTGCACCTTCGGATTTCCATTTATTTAGGTCTTTACAAAGTTCTCTTAATGGAAAAAATTTCAATTCCCTAGAAGATTGTAAAAGGCACCTGGACCAGTGCTTCGCTCAAAAAGATAAAAAGCTTTGGGAAGATGGAATTATGAAGTTGCCTGAAAAAAATGGCAGAAGGTAGTGGAACAAAAGGGTGAATGTATTGTTCAATGAAGTTCTTGGTGAAAATGAAAAATGTGGCTTTTATTTTTACTTAAAAACCAGAGGAATATTTTGGCCCACAACACTACAAAGACCCAGTATAGCGTTAAATTCTGAGCAGTCTACCACAGTAATATGGTCTATAATGGAGGATAAGAGAAGGGGAGGGGGAGGAGGAGAGGAGAAAAGGGAGAGCATGGCCCTCCTCATCGGGGAAGAAACTCGTGGGTTACTTGGAGCACTAGAGGCTCCACAGAAGCTCGGGCATTTGGCACCATGATCAAACTCTCGGGATGAAAAGAGGGCACGTCTCGGGACTTGCTGCAGATCTGGCTGTCCTCCGTAACAGCTCCCCCGGCAGCACAGCCTTCCAGCCAGTGCCAAATCTACACAAAGGGACCCACGGCGCGCCCCGGCTCAGCGCTTTAAAATTCCTCAGCGTTCCGACAGTGGAATTTCAATCAGAGGCACCTCGTCCTTCTTTCCTCTGCAACCTGAGCGCGCTGCCAGCCATCCCTCAACCCTATAGCAGTGAAATATTGGGTGGGGAGGGTATGAGAAATGCAGGGTTTTTAAAAAGTAGACTTTCTTTTAGTTTTAGGTTCACAGCAAAACTGAGGGGAAGGGACAGAGATCTCCCATTTATCCCCACCCTCACACACGCACGGCCTCCCTCATTATCAACACATGCCACCATTTGTTACAACTGATGAACCTACACTGACACGTCATCTTCACCCGAAATCCACAGTTTACGTTAGGGTTGACTCATGGTGTTGTACGTTCTACGTGTTTGGACAAACGTATAGTGACATGTATCTACCATTACAGGGTCGTACAGAGTATCTTCACTGCCCAAAAAATCATCTGTGCTTTGCTTATTCATCCCTCCCTCCTCCTTAACCCCAGGCAAACACTGATCCTTTTACCATCTCCATATTTTCACCTTGTCCAGAATGTTATTGTAATCATAGGGTGCGTAGCCTTTTCAGGCTGATTTCTTTACTTTCTTAATATGTATTTAAGTCTCCTCCATGTTTTTTCAGGGCAAGTACAGCCTTTCATTTCATTTCTTTTTTTTAAAGAAAGACACTGACTGACTACGCCGCCCCACAACCTGTTGCTATTAGAACGGGCCAGGCTGCCAGCTGCTCCCTGCTCCAAGGTCAGAGCAGAGTATTCTACATGGGGTCTGGTGACCTGGACCAAACGGTGCAGAGAGAGGGCCACAGATGGATGAGAGTGTCCAGCTTCTTCTACGCAGACACACTTCTGCCAGTGTTGTCGTGTGGATGGTACACTGCAGGACAGTGGTGAAGGTTCCAGGCGCTGGAGGTTGAATCCTTGTTCCTCAACTTCCAGCTCCCTGAATTTAGGTATCATACTTTACCCTCTAGATCTCATATCTGTAAAATGGGCGTGATAACTGCGTTACCGCACAAGATCATTAGGAGGATTAAATAAGATAATGTATGAAAGACGGACACAGAGCAAGCACTCTAGAACTACTAGCCATTATTATTATTATTGTTACTATTATTATCATCATTTTATCATTATTAGAAAGCACTTCTAAGCAAATGTTTGGGATCATATCTCCGTGTCACAGATAGGACTGAGTAAAATTTAACTGCTTTCACAAATGTTTACTGAATGCCTATTTTGTAATAGGTACTCTGTGAGGTGTGGGGAGGCATGGGTCCAAAGGCCCAAATCCATCCTCCTATGGAACTACTTCTTATGCACAACCCATTCCAAACAGCAGGCTTCAAAGTCCTTTGAAAGGATGCAGGCAATACAGAAAGAGAGAGAATATTTAATATAAGAAAAATAAAGCCGAAGAAGAAAATAAAACAAAGATGAGGGAAGGGGAGAGGCAAGCACGGAAAGCCATGAAGTTCTCTGTCCCCGGTGAAAGTGGTCACAGATGTGGCTCTAAGATTTTTCTACAACCAAGTCCAAGAGGTTTGTGTCTAGAGTAACATGAACCAATTGCTCAAGGGAAGCACGAGACACGTTGGACCCGAATGGAGGCCACTGCCGGGGGCGTCCTCACAGAGAATCTTAAAGAGGCTTCAGATCTGATCTGCTCACCTTTGAACCTCTGGCCTTTCAAAAATTTTAATTTAGAAATTGAGCATACATACAACAAACGTATATATGGATATTTATGGTTTTGAAAGTCACAGTAAAATGCAGTTTTCAATTAGTTGGCTAAAAGCAAGTTCAATTCAGGAACCAAGAAAGCATTTGAGCCAAATGGCTCCAAGAAACAAAGGCGACTGAACCTTAATGTAGCAAACAGCTGCTGCTACCTAAGAAGAGAAAGATCAACAGCCACTATGCTCTCAAATGGAGGCACAGGGTCTTACATGAAGATTCGGGGCAAGGGAGTGACATTGTAATGATATTTTAAGTAATTACTACATGCCAGGCACTATGCTTAACATTTTATTATATATACATTATCTTATTTGACCTTCATGACTTCCCAATCTCTGGGGTATGTGCTATCATTGTCTCCCTGCAACAGGTGACGAAACTGAGAATGAGAGGAGTTAGTACTTGCCAGACAGTAAGTGGCAGAGATAAGATCTGAAGTGAGGTGCATTTTGGCTCCAATGCCAACGTCTTACATCCATCCTAAGACCCAGATGATCTTGCCAGATGCTACCACCATGGTCCCTCATTGTTGCTGTCAACTATCAGCTCCAGATCACTTCCCCCTTACTTTTCAATGATTTTATTAGCTCTTCGTTCACTGTCTTCTTCTCCAACACCATGAATGATTGGTCATTTCTCTATGCACAGATTATCCTGCCCGTGCCTGAGTCTCTCGGGTTCTTGAATGGAGGGCCTCTCGGATCCTTCAATGATTTAGTCCTGCACCCTACCTCATGTGCATTCATGCTCCTGGTCATACCCTGGACCTTGTCATTACTAATAACTGCAACCCCTCCATAATCTTAACATCAGGCATCCTCCTCTCTGATCTCCACCCTCAATCTTCCCAACCTACTCCTTCTAGTACCCGGGACCCAGCAATCCTTCAACCCCACTGGACCTCCAATCCACCTTTTCTATCTGTCATCTTTTCACTGTCCCCAGTTACCTCCACGCTCTCCCTTTCTCCTTTAACCAGCTTCAATTCCATAGCCAATCATTGTAATCACCCCCTTCCACACTCCCTTGATCCTCTCCTGTCTCAGTTACTTGGCAAAGCCATGATGACCCTGGTTGATCCAACTCTACCTACTCTGTGCCTGTACCCGTGCAGCTGCACATGGTGGTGGAAGACACACATGTGATGACTGGTCCCACTTTCAATTCCTGACCATGCTGACCCCCGACACTGCCTGGCAACTGTATTCTATTTCCCTACATTCCATTCCAACAGACAATCATTTCACGACTTCTTTCCTCCACTCTCTATTTTCCAAGACTTTTAGTAGATAGGATCTGGTTGGTTTCTTCCTTCCTTGACAAAACTGAAACAATCAGAAGAGAATTTCCAGGGACTTTCACCACCTAAAGCATCTGTACCAAGTTATTCTGCCCTTTCCTAGTCAACTATGTCTCATGCTTCTAAAGCCAATCCTACTGCCTGTGCACTAGATCTCATGCCCTGGTCCAAGGACCATATCTGAACAGTTCTCCCTACTTCCCTCCATAGGATCAACTTGTCCTCTCTCTGCTGGATCATCCTCCCTGGAACACAAGTATTCTCATTAAAACAAACAAAACTCTTACCTTGATGTTGCTTCCCCTGCCAGCTACTGCCCCATTTCTCTCGTCTTCTTGGTAGCAAAGCAAAATACACTCTCTGCACTTAAATTTAAATCCTCTCCCCACAGTTCTCTCTGAACCCTTTACCTCCCATCGGGCTTTCACCCTAGCACTTCACTGAGAATGCTTTCATCAAGATCACCAAGGCAGTGATTCTCCCCTGCTCAACGTAGCCATGAAGTCTCAGTCCTCAACCTACCGGACCCGCCAGCAGTGTTGGACACCAATGGCCATGGCTTCCTTCCTGAAACACTTTCTGGACTCACCTTTCAAGGTACTGCTCTGCCCAACTCAGTCACTTCTTCCCAGTCTCCTTCTCTGACTCTTCTTCTTGCAGCCCCTAAATGTTGGGGAGCCCCAGGCCTTGGTCTTCAGTCTCCTCTCTGTCTACCCTCACTACCTTGGTGATCTCACCCTGGGTCATGGACAAATTCAAATCAAAATGCCAATGACTCCCCAACGTCTGTCTATAGCCCAGACCTCTAGCTTAAACGTATTGACCTGCCTATTCCAACTCTCCACTTGGATACGTCTCAGACGTTTCAGACTCGGCACGTCCAGGAGTGAACTGACTTTCCCTCCCAATCGGCTCTAACCCCAGCCTTCCCCTTCTCGGCTGGTGGCAACTCCATCCTTCCAGCTACTCAGGGCAAAGATCCTGGCACCGCTCCTGACACCTCTTTTTCTCTTCCTGGTATACATCCAACCAGGGAATATCACTGACCCTCCAAATATTTCCGGAATCCGACCACATCTCCCCGTCTCCCTTGCAGACCATCCTGGTCTGAAGCCCATCCTAACTGGGTCACTGCGGTAGCCTCTTAATGACCTCCCTGGCTCCACCAGTGCCCTCTATGGTCTCTTCTCATCATAGCCAAGCGGCCAGAGAATTCTTTTAAAATGAATTCGGATCACAATTCACCTCTGCTAAAAATCTCCCAAAGGTCCCACATCCTCCTCGGAGTCAACCCAAAGTCTAGTCGTCCACATATAGTTACAGAGCCCTATAGGACCTGGCCCCTAGTGCACCTAGACCCCATCTCCATCTCTGCTCCCCTGCCTCACGCACACCAGACACACTGGCTTCCTCGATGTTCCGTGGCCACACCAGGCACACGCCAGCCTCAGATCTGTCCACTAACTTTTCCCTCTGCCCCTAAATATCCACTATGTTTACTCCCTTAACTCCTTTAAGTCTCTGCTCGGATGTCACCTGTGCAATGAGGTGTATACCTGACCACGCTTCTCCTCCTGGGCCCCTGAGTACCCTACACCACTTCATTTTTCTTGAGAATTCACCACCTTCTAACTTACTAAAGAATATACTTATTATATTTTTTGGTACTCTCTGCGTCCTCTGCTCTATAGAGACAGACTGTATTGTCTGTTGTGACCTATAACCATCCTTGGCACTCAGCACATACTTAACATACAAGATTTGTTGAATGAAAAACACACACACAGAAGAACAGCCCTGTCCCTTGTTCCAAAGCTCCATTATTCTGGGAATTCTATTACACCCAACTGCAACGACACGCAGGCACAAAGGATGGCATCCGTCAGGATACTGATAACCTGAGTGAGGAAGGAAG
Source organism: Balaenoptera ricei (assembly GCF_028023285.1). Classification (NCBI taxonomy): domain Eukaryota; kingdom Metazoa; phylum Chordata; class Mammalia; order Artiodactyla; family Balaenopteridae; genus Balaenoptera; species Balaenoptera ricei. The sequence goes on from NC_082640.1 coordinate 19,885,428, forward strand.
GCCGATTTTAATTACTTTTAAGGTTTTCCATGTGTTGGATTACCTTTAAAATTTTCTTCTCCTTGTTTATAGAATCTGTAGTTGTTATAATTGCTCATCATAAGCAGAGATACTGCAAATCATCATCTCCAGTACTGTCATATCTTCTAGGCTTTTTCTGTAGGTAAACAACTGACCAAAGAGCAAGTGAGGTCAGAAACACGCATGTACACACACACGCACACACATCCATGCACGTGCACGTGAAAAGCCAAACCACAGTGGCAACTTCTACAGAGTCACTGACTTTGGCAGCCAAAGCACGCAGCTCTGCAGCATGAAAAAGCCAGGGGGTCCACGGGGAGGGTGAGTGAGTGGAGTTTTAAGGGCAGATAGAGAAACCAGCCTGCTTCATCTCACGCAGCTGTCAACGGCACAAAGATCGCATTTCTTTATAATGATTTTAGAAGCCAAGTCTCTGGCTCAGTCCTATTACCACACCGATAATGCAATACTGGAACGCTTCTTCCCAAAGACTAATTCATAGTCTCCAGTTCCTACATGCAGACCATGTCAGGCAACTTAACCCTGCTCTGATGCCAATTCCCATCACAGGCTGTCTCCACCCTGCAGTGGCTATTACCCTTGGACAAGGGCTCTCCTAATGGACTAAAATTATAACACAATCCCAATGTTTGTACAGGCATAACCAGTCCTGCCCAAGGATCTGTACAAGCGGCCAACTGGGATGACAAAGCAGATAGGGCTGTCCCTGCAAGATGTCAGCACAAGATGGATTGCTAGAAAAACATGCAGTATTTCCTTAGACCCTGAATTTCAGAAACTGCAAATCTACCGTATTTAGTAAGACAGGCAATATCATGACTGTATCAGCCCACTAACACGCGATACAAGTCTGGAATCGCAAGTCAGCGCTATGAAGGCAGCTCTCTGCTTTGCTCCCAGGGAGGCATTTAAGCACATCTTCCAGTTTAAAGGACCCTGATTTACTCAGAAACATGCCACATTTAAAAAATTCTGTGGCTCTTAGATACATCGTATGATATACAGTGATACGCCAGAATCTGACCTTGCACATAATCAAATAAAAAAATAGGCCTCATTGCCTTGATGTTGAGAGTTGTGTTTAAGGCTGGGATGTATTTCGGGGGCCCCCACATGGTATGGAAGAGTGCGACCTCAAAACACCCTCATCCCAGTGTGTGTAACTTCTGCCTCTAAATGTTTTATCAACCCAATGATTACGCTTGTTCTATAAAATACAATGGGCCAGCACACATCGTACACAGCCTCAGTACCAATCTCCAGACACAGATTGCTTAGACATTCACATGCTGTCAGTAAAAAAGCTACTTGAAGCAAGATTTTAAGAAATCTCGAATATCAGAACAGACTTGTGACAGCTTCTTTGTCCTCAATGATTACTTAACCTCAGACGACAAACAGACCCTGGCTTGATGTTTTGCAGTCTTTATCTTCCTAACATTTCTGGGCTTGAAAGGGATTATTTTGAAAAGTCTGCAGAAGGCTTTAAGTTGTAGCCTATGGTATTCAGAATGAGCCTGATTTTTGCTTCCCTTCTTTGGGTTATAAGTTTTTACAAAACAGCAAAGCCCCAGATGCTGGCTTTTTGGGCCCCATGACCCACAGCCCTTCGCAAGCTACAGAGGCCCTGGGTAGAACGGCCAGAAGACTGCAGAGAAGGAGGGTATGGATGTGATCATAGGCAGGGCTGTCAGGAGCATGGATTTAACACAACTGCCCTTCACCTTGGCCTTAGGTGGTCAGGAGTACAGCCCAGAGGAAACTTGGTTCCAGTGAACTTTCACCTGGATGCACAAACAAGCGCAAAAAAGTTTTTTTTTTCAGCCATTCTGGTGGAAACAAAAGTGGGAACTGGAAACTCAAAACCTTCCCCTTTGTTGAAAACCAGTCATCGTAGGTAAAGCTTGGGACCTGGGAGACTGAGAACAAATCCAAGCTGTATCACTCAGGCAAGTCACTTTTCTCTAAGTCTCAGCTTCCCCAGCCATCACAGAATAGGTGTGAGGATTTAGTGAATAATATAAAGTGTTTAGCGCAGATTTTCTCTGTAACAGGAGGGCTATAAATAATTAGTACTCATAATAACATGCTCTGATTGTGGCTTCTGTAGAATTGTTTTTCAGGACATGTCTCTCTGAATTCTGCTGAACTGGATCTAATTAATGTTGACTGTATGTAAGTCTGTTTTCTATGAGCCTTCAGTATTCCCTTTATGACATTAAATGTCATCAGTTCCATTTTATAAGCTAAGTAAAAATCCTGATGAACTATTTATTAGCTAGGAAAAGCATATGGCACGTGCATAGGGTTGAAATACTGAAGACTTCCACACCGAGAATTCCTTTCCAATGTGTTTGCAATGTGTGGGCAGAGTAGAAAAATTACTATTTATTTTTTCTTGAAGATTTTAAGCATTGCCTGTAAATATGTTATGTAAACAATGGGATTTAAAGAAAAACAAATGTTAAGATTTTTGTGGGGGGAAAATCAATTTTAAATATACACAACATTCAATTTCAAAATTTCATCCTGCTATGGTCATTGACTGCGGAACAAAATTGGAAATCCTCCATAGCAAATGTTATTTTGAGCACGTGTCTCTGATACTAAAAGTACCCAGAAGTACATTAAAATGGTTTTGACCTTGAACATGGGTGAATCAGGAATATTCCCTCAAAAGAGAAATGGTCTATACAAATACCATACTCTTCAGAAGAGTCTAATCTGCTAGGAAAGCATGACCCATTTTGAAATCCTTTCTATTCCTTCCCTCTCAGAACAGCTGTAGACATGTCTTATGATATTAATTTTACCTGCTAGACTCCAAGACGAGAGAAGACGAATATTGAGAAGACAAAGTATTAACTGACATTGCCAGCGGGCACTTATGATTTTTTAAGGGAGTAGTTAAAAGTTGTCTTGATTACAAACTACTCTGGATGAATATTCTTTGAAAAAAAGTTTTAAATCATGTTTGGGTTAATATACCTGAGTTGAGGTTACATTTTTACTCTTTTTTGCAGTTGTGCCTTTTTGTTATTGTATTTTATAAATGGAAATTTTTTCTAAATTCAAAAGATACTTCCATTGGAGTAAAAACTTACAGTATGAGTTATTATCCCTTTTTATTGAGAATAACAAAAAATATCCCATTTTTAAGGTAGTTGACTCCATCAACCAAGATACCTCCACAACAGCTGGCAATTTATCTGACACTTCAGTAAATTTATTATTGCCTCGTACATATTTTTACAAATTTTACACTTAAGTATAAGGTAATTGTGAAATTATTTGTTTACCTCTTGATAAGCAATCTGGAAAGACATCAGAACACAGGAAGCATGATTTGTTCACTATATATTCCACTTTTCCATACTTAAGAAATTTTTTAAACAAGGAAAATTGTACATAAATTTCACAGTGTAGCTTATAATTTCTTAAAAGGAAACAAAGTTGACAGAGGTCAAAATTAGCATTTGAATGTCAACACTGAATCACTATCAGTTGACTCTGACAAAGTTATTTAATGTCATATTCTATTTTTTAAAGATAAACCTATCAGATTTATACATTCTATTTAAACTTAATTTCCCCTCTACAACTGATAGCGTATTTTACAATTTTCAACCCTCTCTAGTTTCAAAGATGGTGAGATCAAGTTCCAAGTAAGTATTCTTTAAAGCTATGTGTTATTTAAGAAAATGCCTTGTATTCCAGTGTCAGTATATTTTCGTTTCTGCAGCATTGTTAAGTCTTTACACAACTGCTCAAAGCATTTATATGTTCATATATTTTTGGTAGACTGTTTTGAACAAAAAGACATAGCCAAAGCTAGGATACAGTGCAATACTCAATGTTGGTGTAGCATTACAATTTATGAGGTAATAATCAAATCATGAAATTTAGCTACCCTGAACAAGACCCTCTGGGCTCAGGCATTTTAAGTACTTTTTTTTTTTTAACCAAACAATTTCTTTTTGTTTTTCGTTGCTCAGTAATGCACCATTATTTTTCTTCTCTTTACCTTTTGAATCCCTTCACCCATTTCTCCCACGCCTCATGCCCCCACCCCTGGCAACCACCAACCTATGAGCTAGATCCACATATATCTGGGTTGAGGTTACATTTATTCTCTCGTTAAAATGACTACTTCATGTCCTTCTGTTTAGGAAGAAAACACCCTATTTTTTAAAATTTTGCTTTAAGTATAGTTGATTTACAATGTGTTAATTTCTGCTGTACAGCTAAGTGGTTCAGTTATACATATATATACATTCTTTTTCATATTCTTTTCTATTATGGCTTATCACAGGATATTGAATATAATAGCTCCCTGTGCTATACAGTAGGACCTTGTTGTGAAAACACCCTATTTTTGAGCTGAGATGTACAGGAGCTTTGAGAGCCCATCACACAGGAACATACTTAAGCCTTACATTGGTGAGGATTTCCACAGTCACGACCACAAAGTGCTCCCACATGCATTTCTTACTCAGCCGGCGGCAACCTGGTGAGGAGCCAGGACAGGCATCCGCAAGCTGATCTCACGGACAGAGGACTGTGGATCCGAGGCGCTGCCCCCTCAAACCACATGGCTCAAAAGAAACACGGCAGGGACACTTTTCTACTGCAAACTGCTAGACAAATGTGCTTACTTATTATTCAACAGATTTAAATCTTTAAGAAAGTTGTGATAGAGGGAAACATGCCTTTAATACTTCCACGGTTACATCAAGCAACTCGGGTGGCAGAAGCTGGGACTCAGATGGAGCATTTAAGTCACCTCTTAGACCCGAGGGAAGGTCCTGAGGAGTAAGACTGGGCAGGGCTTTATTCCTTTCAAGGCAGAAGGAACATCTCCTAAAAATCCCAGGTACCAAGCTCTTCAAAGTACTAACAGTTCCCCAAACAGCCTTTAAATGCAAGAACTTCTCAGCGTCTATGACCGTGTACTCAGCTGCCTTCTTTAAAGCGGATTGACAAAGTTCTGTTTTTGTCCAGCAATCACACTCCATTCTTATACCCGAAGATGTGGAGGTGTAGCTGTAATACAGCTCAAGCAGAGGAAAACCCTGAGGAAGCGATGTGACTACTACAGAACCCTCTCAGAGACTCGAAAAACCCCAGAACACAAACACCGAACCATAGAGTCGCTTCTCTATATATACGGATGCCATTTTCCTTATACTTTGAAAGTAAAAGATGACCAAAGATAAAAAGATACAAATCCAGAAATCCATTTTAAAACCTTGCTTGTGTGCATTAAGACTACCTCAAGGACACAAACATGGTAATATATGGTGTATTTTAGTAGAAAAAATTACTTTCAGTTTATAGAGCAGCTGTGTTGCCCATAGAGCTCTTGCTTCCTCAAATATACAGGCTGATAAAGGATGAGCTTAAACTGTACCAAAAGATACAGGTCCCCCTGTGCTATACAGTAAGTCCCCTACACTCGAACCTTCAAGCTGCAAACTTGCAAAGATGCGAACATGTTCGTATGTCCAATCATGTCAGTTGGTTCACGTGTCTGGCATACACTGTCATGTGTGTGCATCCTGTACAAGTGCTTGTGCTTTTGTGTACTTTACTGTACAGTACTGTATGGAGTACAGTAGTATAGTACCTTTATTTCAAGCCCAGGACATCTGGGAGCAAGCATAAAAGCAGCGGTGATGTAGCTGACTACTGTACTTTTCAAGGTACTGTAGGGTAAGATCAAAAATGTTTTATTTTTTGTGTTTGTTTATTCTTTATGTATTATTTGTGTGAAAAGTATTATAAACCAATTACAGTACAGTACTATATAGCCAATTGTGTTAGTTGGGTACCTAGGCTAACTTTGTTGGACTTACGAACAAACTGGACTTACAAAGGTGCTCTTGGAACTTGTTCGTACGTAGGGGACTTACTGTACTGCAATCACAGCATGCTCTTATGTAACTGATACCTCGGTTGGTATTTTTAATCATTTGTTTCCTTATGTAGATAACCTTCCCCTTCTTTCTGAGATACCCCGAAACTGATGCCTTTAATTAGTTCTGGGTCTGTCATTGACCAGCTGTGTGAGGTCAGGGAAGCTACTTAACCTCTCTGAGCTAGAGGTGCCCCACCCTTTCCTTTTAGAGCTAAAATTCTACAATTATCCTGCTTAGACTATTCAAACACCTAATAATTCTCTTTTCTACCAAACTGTAGGCCATCTCTTTCCAAATAATCATAAACTCTAAATGAGTTAAGTGTGACTCAACGAGATGGCTTAATTAAGAAGATATGAGGGCACGCACACGTGTAAACCCACAAGATGATGCCCTGGAAGCTTCAGCTTATTTTATATACACATTTATTCTTGTCTCCATGCCTGTACTTAGGCTTTTTGTCCCACCATAGACTCTGCAACACTCTCCTTTATACCTTTCCCCCATCCACAGTCTATTCAAGTTCCAGCCCACCCAGTCTTTCACCTGTCTCAAGAGCCCCTATTATATGGCCATTAGAGAAATGCTATTAAACTTGCAATATTCTGTTACTATTTTTTTTTAAACATCTTTATTGGAGTATAATTGCTTTACAATGGTGTGTTAGTTTCTACTTTATAACAAAGTGAATCAGTTATACATATACATATGTTCCCACATCTCTTCCCTCTTGCATCTCCCTCCCTCCCACCCTCCCCATCCCACCCCTCCAGGTGGTCACAAAGCACCAAGCTGATCTCCCTGTGCTATGCGGTTGCTTCCCACTAGCTATCTATTTTACGTTTGGTAGTGTATATATGTCCATCACTGTTACTATTAAATAATATTTATTGACTGTTTACTCTGTTTTCTAATTTTTCACTCTTGTATCAAGTGGTCCCTGATAGACTGCATTCATTCCCATGATTACATTTCTTGTTTCTGCCATAATACTGGAAACTCAGTAAGGACAAGTATTTTTAACTTACAGCTTTGTCAATTTTAAATAAAACCCTTAGCGAGCACCTGGTCCAAATCCCTTGGTAGGCGGTGGGGGAGGAACCCACCATCTGTCAAATAGAATGCTTACTGTCTTAGTCCCCTAACGCTGCAACAAGATACTGTAGCCCGGGTGCCTTAAACAACAAACATTTATCACAGTTTTGGAAGTCCAAGATCATGGTGCTACCAGATCTGATGCCTGGTGAGAGCCTGTTTCTTGGTTTTCAGGAAGCAGTCTTCTCACTGTGTCCGCATAAGGTGGAGAACAGAGAGAAAGGAAGCAAGCTCTCACCTGTCTCTTCTTATAGATTAAGAAGCACCAATTCCCCAGTGGAGCTCCACCCTCATGACCTAATTACCTCCCCAAAGATCCTATGACCTAACACCATCACATTAGGAGTCAGGATTCCAACATGAGTCTGGGGGGACACAGACATTCGGCCGATAACAACTATCACGTGCCAGGCACTTGGCTATGCCTCATAACACTTCTATGAAGGGCCATTTTCTCCACCTCCAGATGAGCGTAATGAAGAACACATTTCTATTACTTCCAGGAGATGACTTTACAATCTGTGCTAATTTCAAACCTCTTTGGGATTATATAAAATGCAACCCAGATGTCAGCGGCTCCTGCAACCTTCCATTTCCTGTGTCCCCTGATCAGACTCTGTCATAGCCCATTGCCAGCCTGGACACGGAACTCAGCCCATCTTTGAATTCACCCAAAAGAATCCAGCCACAGAAAAGCATCAGTGAGCAATGAGAACCACCTGAGGTTTTAAAGACCCACAGAGGAGGGAGTTCACCTCTCGACCTGCTCAGACAACAATAAGGAAGCAAGTCCTCACAAGACAGCTCTGTTCTCGCGCCAGAGTTCCCCCTCATCCCATCCGTCACCAGAGGTCTTAGTTTTCCACCAGCTCCTCCCGCTCACAGGCTTCCGGGCTCCAGGCTCCTCTCTCCTGGATTTCTCCCATTTCTCACTCCCTCTGTTGTACAGAGCAATTCACTCTGCTCTGCAACTGCTTCTCCCACCACTTCTTCTTAATGCGCCTCTGAGATCAGTAAAACTGGGGTCTCTCCAGGTACACAACCCGTTGCACTTAGAAACCAGCAACAGGTTTAATTAACTCCTATAAAAACTTCTGTTACAGAATGTTAAGTCTACACTGGTACTTCTGACGTGCAGAGTTGAGTACTGTAGCTATAACAAGTGCTTGCCTGCAGGAAGGAAGTCTTGGGTTCACCCAAACCTACCATCTCCCACCATCATTTCCGATCAGATCTTTACAACACTCATCACTATCTAGATGGACCTTGAACATTTATGTGTTGACTTGATTTCTGGGTTTCCCTCTACTAGGTAAGAAGCTCTATGAGTGCAGGGTCCTGTCTACTTTGTTCACTGCTGTATTCCTTATGCCTAGAAAGGGACTGTCACCTAGTAGATGCTCAGGAGATATTTTTGGATGAATGAATGAACAAATATATGAATGACTAGTGGCTAGAGAAGGCAACATTCAATTCTGAAGCTCTGAGCCGTCAACACCATGGATCCCAGATTTTGACCTGCGACCAACAGTGCAATATTGAGTGATAAATGATCTTCCCTAACGCTCTTCTTCTGATGAATTGCATTCTTCCCTGTATAGAGTTCTAGAAGGTATTTTCATAACCTGGATGTGGAGGGAGACAGAAGCAGAGAGATTGCTCACTCGCAGTGAGGATGAGAAAATGTACTGTCAGAAAATGTATTGTGATTGGTCTCAAATTACTTATTGAGCGACTGAAATGTGCCAGAAGCTGGGGTAGGCAGTGAGGCTACCTGCGTTGCAACGTGGTCTCTGTCCCCTGTGCATATGTGCATGCTTCTCCAGACTTTTCCCGTGACTCTGAAGATCCTGGTGTGCCAGGCAAATTCACCCTCCTCCCAGTCTCTGCTCACCTGCACCTCCCCTGGCGACACCAGCTCCTCCATCATGGACGCTTCCAAAGCATACTGGGGATGGCCCAATGTCTGTTACTCATGTGATGTCATTTAACCAACCTGTAATTATTTGTGTACATACATCTATACCTCACCCAAACATAGTGAGCCCCATGAGTCAAGGCCTATGTTATATGATCTCACAGAGTCTCGCCAAAGATCTCTGTTGAATGAATTAATAAATTCCAGAAGATAGGTGTGCTGCTGTTGGCTTCAGAGAACTACTCACAAGCATGGTTCGAAGTACATCTTTGGGCTGCAATTGATTCTAAGGCTGAAAATACTGAAGGATGACTGGACACACAATAGACTCCTCAGCATAACCTGCCAAGAACCACCACCTTTCCACAGACTTGAAAAGTCTTAGATATAAATCCTTATTGATTCTTCAGGGCCACTCAAGAGAAAAAACATTTTTCTCCACTGCAGCATTTCATTCTCAAAAAAAGGCTTGAAACTCTCCCATTTCCATGTCAAATCCCTGTTAAGACAATCAGGGCTTTGTGCCAGCCAGTGGTTTGGGACAATGGATCTGTGTTTAGTTGAGATTAGAGAATTTGTCAGCAGTCACCTTATCTAAGGCATCACCTTTGGGTCTCATTACCATTAAGTAACGGTTGCATTGAAAGATTAATAAGAATGCCTTGAAACGACTGGTTAGAGGCGGCAGGTCACACACTTGCCATGTTTCTCATCACTCATCCCGTCTCTCCATGTTCAACAACAGGCACCCATTCTTCTGTGTTATTAATGGGACCATGTCTTGAGATTTGTCTCAATCATCTTCTTCTAGGCATAAGTGAAGACAAAACCAGTTGGGGCATTCTCTAGGTGATGGTCCAGTGCCCTTCCTCTTCTCTCATTGAAACCCCAAGAGTTACTTTTTGCTAGGAATTCTGGAGATGGACCAAGTTGGGTTTCTTACACCCTAACTGAAGTCATAAGTCTCAAGTCACATACAATCATGCATGGTTCAGATGGCAAATGGTTTGCTGTAGCATCGCTCTGTTGTTCACCTTCAAAAGCATTTCTCCTTAGAGGTGACAACAACTGAATATTAGAAGCATGTTCTGGAAGGTCTTGCTACTCAAAGAGGAACCGTTGGAAGAGCAGCATCAGCATCACCTGGGAGTTCAATGAAATGCAAATTCATTTCCCACCCAGGTTTACTGAATCAGAATCAGAATGAAGGTGGGGCCGAGGAATCTTTGTTTTAACAAAATCTCCAGGTGATTCTGATGTGCACTAAAATTTGAGATGTGCTTTAAACCACTCCCATGTAGATTTCTCAGCCATACTTCCCAGAGGACTGGAATCAAAAGACTGGAACAGGCAATTATTTTCAGGTTCCTGTAAGTGCTAACAGAGTGTTATACACAGGTTTTGCCCTAGGATAACTGCAAGAGAGACTTGCTAAATAAAACCCGTTCACTGAAGGAGGAGGAGTAAGATTGACAGAGGAGGCAGAGGGTCAGTGCTAGTGGTTAGTTCTTTTTGAGTTCCTAGTGTTTTCTGGCGAGTGGTTTTGAGTAACGTCAATACAAAGTAGTTCTAACCCTAAAAAGAAAAGAGGATTATGGATGAGTCCTCTTGCTCAATTCAGCCTGCTTACTCCTCCCTGCCTCACATCAGGTGATCACAGAAACATCAGGTGAACTTCTTCTCACGGATTTCTTCATTACTATGATAATCCGCACCATGAGACCTTGCGTGGTGCATCTATGAAAACAGTGAAACTCTCAACAGTTCTCAGGGTGAATCTTCAATGAGAAACTCTGGAGGAGATATTACAACTGATGGAACTGATGCCACAGAAGTAAAAAGGACCATAAGAGACCACTATGAACAATTATACATCAACAAATTACAACAAACTAGTGAATAAAACAGAAAAAAGCAGACTCACAGATACAGAGAACAAACTAGTGGTTACCAGTGGGGAGAGGGAAGGGGGCAGGGGCAATACAGGAGTAGGGGACAAAAAAAGGGTTATTATGGGATTATATGAAACCATGTGTCTAAAACTTTTGAAGATTGTAAAGCACTATAGAATTTTAAAAAATCTTTCATTCAATTAAAAAAAAGTTAAAAAAACACAACACCATCACAAGTAAAAAAGAAAACCCGTTGTGTTTCTATACACTAATAATGAACCATCCAAAAAGGAAATTAAGAAAATAGTCCCATTTACAATTGCATCAAAAAGAATAAAATACTTAGGAATAAACTTAACTAAGAAGGTGAAAGACTTGTATGCTAAAAACTACAAACTAGTGATGAAAGAAGTTAAAGAAAACACAATAGAAATACATCCTTCCAATCTTCATAGATTGGAAGACATAATATTGTTAAAATGTCCATACTGCCCAAAGTCATCTACAGATTCAATGCAATTGCCATCAAAATCTCAATGGCACTTTTTTATAGGAAGAGAGAAAGCGAGCCTAAAATTCATACAACCACAACAGACCCTAAATAGCAAAAGCAATCGTGAGAAAGAAGAACATAGCTAGAGGCATCACATTTCCTGATTTCAGAATATATTACAAAGCTACAGTAATTAAAACAGCATGGTACTGGCATAAAGCTAGACATATAGATCAGTGGAAAGAATCAAGAACTCAAAAATAAACCCACATATATATGGCAAGTGATCTTCCACAAGGGTGCCAAGAATACAAATTGGGGAAAGGATAGTTTCTTTAACAAATGGAGTTTGGAAAATTAGATATCCACATGCAAAAGAACGAAATTAGACAACTTATTTTACATCTTACACAAAAATCAACTGAAAATGAATTAAAGACTTACACTTAAGACTTGAAACTGTAAAACTCCTAGAAGAAAACATAGGAGAAAACTCCTTGACAGTAGTCTTGGCAATGATTTCTTGGATATAACACCAAAAGCACAGGCAACAAAAGCAAAAATAGGTAAGTGGGACTACATCAAACTCAAAAGCTTCTGCACAGCAAAGGAAACAAGCAACAGAATGAAAAGGCAACATACGGAATGGGAGAAAATATTTGCAAACCATTTACTGGATAAGGGGTTAATATCCAAAATATATAAGGAATCCCTACAACTCAACAGGAAAAACACCAAATAACCAGATTTTTTAAATGGGCCAACGACTGTAACAGACATTTCTTCAAAGAGGACATACAAATGGCCAACAGGTATATGAAAAGGTGCTCAACATCACTAATCCTCAGGGAAATGCAGATCAAAATCACAATAAGATATCACCTCATACCTGTTAGAATGGCTGTTATCAAAAAGCTAGAACTTATTCAGCTGAAGATCTGCTGTACGACGTTGTGCCTATAGTTAATGATACTCTACCGTGCACTTAAAAATTTAAGAGAGTAAATTACATGTTAAGTGTTCTTACCACAATGAAAAAAACAATCCCATTATCCCTTTCCCTTGTCTCATTTTGATTAAAGGATCTATCCCATTGGGTTTTGGAGTTCTTGGCAGATGTGAAAGTGCCCAATAGTGAGGATTCTGGGAAAGCAAGTAGGCAAGGTCAGCAGAGAATACTGATGTCAGATGAGCAACACAACTTCCACATTCCACTTTGCGTGTGAACTCCCAACATCTCTGGAAGGCTTAGGGCCAGTTATGAGATCCTTAAGGCACCATACATTCAGAAGGGAAAAGGGAAAAGGGAGAAAAAGAAACAAGCTATGAGGCATTTCAACTTTGAATGAAAAAATAAAATCAAAAAGAAAAGTCAATGAAGAAGATAAGTCACGATGCATGTGGTAAAACCATCTTGAGGATCTTGTATAATCATCCCCTGACAGCTCTACACATAAATTTTCAGCTTGAAACTATGAACACCTGCTCATATTGTGACTTTGGGGCATTATTCAAAATTTACTTAGGGCATTATTCAAAATTTACTTAAGTCGTTTTTTCAGGGCAAGTCAATTTATTTATCCAAGTGGAGATTTAAAAACCTGAGGGAGCCATCTGGTGGCTCGTGTGCCGACTAATTAAAATCCATCTCCTGGGCACAAGATTGCTGCCCTGTGGGTATTGTCATTGGAGCAAATGGCACAAGACAAACAAGAGCTGACAAAAAGCATTCTTATGCTGTATAAAAGCCAAATAGTGTAATTTAGACACAAACGAACCAAAATTAAGGGTGGGTATGCTTAAGAGTAATTCTTATATTATTTTCTCTACCTGCTCTGAAAAAGAAACCAAATAATGGCTATGAATAATAAAAAGTTGTGTTTTGAACTCTATTTCAAGATTGTATTTTCACACAGAATAAGGAGACAATTAATTCAATAATTAAAAAACTAGAAATCAAGCCAAAAAGCAAACCAATGGCTTGCTGAAATGATGCACAGGTTTAATTAGCTTTACAGCTTGTTCTGACTTTGTAAGAGAAGCAGTAGCGTAAGATGGGAAGATACAGGTCCTGCTCAGAAAAATTACAAATTCAAGCCCTGAGCATTGTTAATAAAAATAATTTAGTATTTAATACACCCTTTCTTTCACATCTAGAATGTTACGGTTTCAGTGCAGTGTCTACCTCTTCAAATACTGGAAAATTCTTTCTCTGCAATACATTTTCTTTCATGTTGAAAAAAGCATACATCTCATTAGGAAGAGAAAAGATGACTTCCAAATTTCAGATAATTGCCTTGAGTAAGAGGTGGTTCTTCGATAACAACACACTTTATAAACTTTTCTTCTAAAGCTTCCATTACTTCAACTTGCCCAGCACCAAATAAGTTACTGGAAATGATTTTTTTTTTTTTTTGCATGAGGAAAACCCAGTTCCTTACACAGAAGACAAATTACACTGATTTCACTGGCAACTGTGAAGAAGAAGCAGTTAAGAGTTTCTCATTATTGTTCATTGTTAAAGTATAAACTGTAGAAATGTACCAGAAAGTTGGCATAAATGTTGAAAATCAAAATGTAATTTTTCAAATTACTTATAAAACCAATACAAAGACTATTTAAAAATAGATGTCTCCTAACCTATAATTTAAACCAAATACATTAAAAGACTATGAAATATACATTGTCACTGGACTATTTCTAAATTAATAGCATTCTTTTTTTTCATTGCTTAACATCTTTGTTTATTATTGTGGTTGTCTTGGATAAATTGAACACTTTCTGAGGTTCATAACTAGATACGTAAATTATATGTTTGTTAATTTAAAATACTTAATTACATTAAATGTATGTTCCACATTTTATTGAATTGTTTTCTTTGAATCAGTTTTAACTCCAATTGTTATTGCCGTATGTGTTTATTTTCTATGGATATTAAAGCGTATCCTGTTTTTATTTTTAATTCATATTCACCTTTGTGTTGTATTCAACATGAAACAGTTCAGTTTTTAAAACTCAAATGATTCCTTCACATTTAAATCAGAAATTCATTATTTTAAATGTAATGAAACAGCCATTTTTGCTGTAACACTTGCTTTGAAAATATGAACTTGTTCCAACATGACTGATATATCACAAAATTTCCCATTTGCATATATGCGATTTTGCCTGTGAGAAACAGTCAGTTCTAAATCAGGGCAATTTTGCCCCCCAGAGGCCATATGGCAATGTCCAAAGACATTTCTGCCATGACTTGGGTGGGGGTTGCTACTGGCATCTAGCACGTAGAGGTTAAAGATGCTGATGATCATCCTACAACGAGCAAGACAGCTCTCCCACCACAACACGTAATTATCCAGTACCAGATGTCAGTAGTGAAAAGCGTGAGGAACACGGCACTCAGTGAACGAAGAACAGAGCTGGGTAGGGATATGCAAAATGCACACATGCACGCCCTTCAAGCATCCACCAGCTACCCTGGATTTCCCTGGGTGATGAGTCCTTCTCATCATGATCTCATCTCATCATGAGAGGACATCTCATCTCATGTCACGGTTACAGCTTTCCATCTGATTACAGATCATCCTTCTCCTACCACCTCTCAGTAACTCACAAGCTCCAACCCTTCTTACACCCACTTCCACAAGCACATTTCAGGTCGTTTTTAGGGTAACTATTCTTAACCATTTAACGTGCATAAAACTGTGCTGTCTCTATTAGGTTCCCACCTTTTCCGTATAACGTATCACTGATGAACTTCTGGAGTGCTGCGTGCATCACGCCACTTCTCCCATAAGCTCTGTGGTTTTTATTGTGTGATTTTTGCCTCGCATGGGGAGTCTTAGAAATACATACGATAGTATTATAGCAGAATGGAATGCATGTTTTTATTTCTGTGTTAAATATACTTATTCTCCTCTCCTCTCTGATTAAATACCTTAATTGTAAAATGTTTTCAAAACATGCTCCCCTGGTCTAAAGGGATTTTAAAATGACTTCAAAACGATGATTTGTAAGCATATGTAAGGGCGCGAGAGTGGGGTGTTCCCCTCATTCTACCACTACTTAGAATTTGAAAATAGATGCCTAGCACGTTGCCTGATACATAGCAGGCATTCACTATTTATTGAATTTACTAAATTAAGCAAAATGCCTTCCGCTCTCCCTCCCCCACAAGATCCAAGTATAATCTGATAGAGGGTATAAACAACCCTAATATTCCTACATTTAACTTTTAAAAATACATTATACTCTCATATAACATACGGTGACATGGCCTTTTGCATGCGAAAGTTAGATGCTCACACAATTAATTTCAGCTTTGCATTTCGGCCATGACTTCTAGCCAAAGTCAAGTTTGAGTTGAATCACTATGTTTGTCTTCTATAGAATGGTGTTTCGTTGTTGGAATATCTTTGGCACTTTCCTATTTTTTTTTTTTAATTAATTAATTTATTTTTGGCTGTGTTGGGTCTTTGTTTCTGTGCGAGGGCTTTCTCTAGTTGTGGCAAGCGGGGGCCACTCTTCATCGCGGTGCGCAGGCCCCTCACTATCGCGGCCTCTCTTGTTGCGGAGCACAGGGTCCAGACGCGTAGGCTCAGCAGCTGTGGCTCACGGGCCCAGCTGCTCGCCGGCATGTGGGATCTTCCCAGACCAGGGCTCGAACCCGTGTCCCCTGCATTGGCAGGCAGACTCTCAACCACTGCGCCACCAGGGAAGCCCCACTTTCCTATTATTATTCACGAAAATAGATGTTAAATGATAAAATGCAACTGAAGCAACTACTGATAAAAATGAAGATCTCAAAATAGTAACGCAGGTGAGATGAGACGAAGATGGCACCCGTTAAATGGAGCCAAAGTGGCCAATTGGCTGCTTATTGAACTCTAGCTTGTCCACTGTTTGGGTTTAGTTATGAAAGGAAACAACAAAAGTCAAAGAACTATACGGAACGTTGGTAATATAGCATCAGAAACTGTGACTAAAAGATTAGGTGTAATGAGGGATTTTGTATATTTTTATATACCTATTTATATAAATATTAATGTATTTTAAAATCTCCCTGGAATAGGAATATATGCGTGTATGGATCAAGTTTTGCAAATAAGTACCATGTTTTGGGGAATACAGTATGTAAGAAGATAGAGTTTTGGGGGCTTCCCTGGTGGCGCAGTGGTTGAGAGTCTGCCTGCCAATGCAGGGGACACGGGGTCGAGCCCTGGTCTGGGAGGATCCCACATGCCGCGGAGCAACTAGGCCCATGAGCCACAATTACTGAGCCTGCGCGTCTGGAGCCTGTGCTCCGCAACAAGAGAGGCCGCGATAGTGAGAGGCCCGCGCACCGCGATGAAGAGTGGCCCCCGCTTGCCACAACTAGAGAAAGCCCTCGCACAGAAACGAAGACCCAACACAGCCATAAATAAATAATTAAAAGGCATGAAATTATAATTATCCCCAACAGTTAATTCAGTCCCAGATAATTAATTCTTAAAAAAAAAAAAAAAAAAGATAGAGTTTTGTTTGTATTAATACTCTAAAGAAGAAACACACCTATGAGGGTGAGTGTGGAGTCAATCAGCACGGGAAATGTAAAGAAGAGCGTCAGAGAGGCCAACAGGACCAGAGCGAGCTGTGCCTCCCAGCACTGTCAGGGGGACACAGAGTCCTGGCCACTGACCATGACCATGGACTGAGGCAGGTATGTACCTGCAATGAGGTGAAGAGTTCAGTCTATCCGTCACAGCTTGATGGTAGCAACCGTTAAAATAAACCCATTCCCGCCTCTTGCTCTGATTCCAAGCAATCTCCTGATTATAGTTTGCCGTTTCCGGTATTTCTGACTAAAGGGAAAGACTAGGATGCTTAGCAAACGTGAGCTCACTGGATAATTACACATTTCATTATAAATTTATAACATTGGCTTTCTCCCTGTTGATTAGTGGGATTATGTGCCGACCAAAAGACCTACTCACGCTGTGTTGAGAAATCAGGGGAGGTCTACATGTTGGACTGCAAGGCACTGATTCATCCAGGTAAATGCCACTCCTTGAGGGTCACCTATGTGTGCGGCTGACCTTCCCCGGGTCTTCCTCAAGCCTAACGAGCATCTGCAGCGGCACGAAGGTCAAGCACGGGGGTGGTCCAACCAGCCTCTCTTCCATTCTCTCTACTCTGATTCCTACAAACGTTGATCAAAGTCTACATCCCCTCCTTGGTTGTTGTTTTCTTTTAAACCAACAAGATGCGTGTGTATCCGCTGTGCCAACACAGTACATCCAGGCCTTAAAGGTCATTGCTGCGAAAAGCCAGTCAGCAATGAGCACCCCTGGAATTCCTGAGAACAAAGTTAACCTAATGCCACACTTCAACCAACCTCTGGGTAAAAGGCAATTAATTCATGGAAACCCCAAAGCCAAAACAAGACCCACAATAAACCTAAGGTGTCTTCCACAAGTCTCCTACCATTTGATTTCTTAAAGGAGGCACCCACTCAACGGAAGCCCTAAGGAGATCTGAAATAGGTTCAGTGCCTCCAGGAGTTTCAAAAGGATCTTTTTCATACAGAAATGTATTTTGTCATGCGATTATGCTTTGCTCTTTTCATAGAGTGATCTCTGAAGCTCTTCAAAATGTCAGCTTGACAATGTAGCCTTGCTGCTGATAAGCTCCGTGCCCTTCCTCTCTCTGCTTTAGTTTTCTCATCAGTAAAGGGTGTGTGTGCTCGCATGCATGTGCATTGGATCTCTCTCTGTGGCACTTCTTGAGGCTGGCTATGAATGATATTTATGTGCATGCCTACCCTGTCCCCTGTCCCCTGTCTTCCACTTATCTCTAAATACTCTAGAAACAAGGGCTGCATCTTAACGTCCCTGAATCTGTCACAATTACTGCTACACTGTGATGCTTCAACAAACGTCCGTTCCTATTGGCTCTGAGGATCCTCAGGTGAAGAAGAGAGGGATGTTCCTCAGGATGCAACTAAACTCTGGCTCTTGAACTTCTTGGTGACATTCTTAAAAGTATCTTCTTACATCTGCTGTGTCCCCTGTTCATGGCACAATAGCAGATGACCAAAAGATAGGTACTGACAAGATGCATAAATCAGTGAATAAACCCTACTTTGTCCCTAGAAGGTAAAAGTAAATGAAGCTAAAGGAACAGCAGCTGATGCGTGGCCGAGTATATGGGAAACATGACCAGATAGCATGGTACACAGAATATTTCAAATCAGGTCTGTCCAAGAAAGATGTGTCACCTTTAAGGAAAGTGTACATTTCCCCCCAGTTTAATTGAGAAATAATTGGCATACATCACTGTGTAAGATTAAGGCGTACAGCATGATGGTTTGACTTACAGATACTGTGAAATGATTACCACAATAGGTTTAGCTAACATCCATTTTCTCATAGAGATATAAAAAAATAGAAAATAAAGAAGAAATGGAAAAATTCTTGGAAACATACAGCTTATCAAGACTGAATCAGGAAGAAAATAGAGAATCTGAATAGACCAATTACTAGTGAGGAGATTGCATCAATAATCAAAAATCTCCCAATGAAGAAAAACCCAGGACCAGATGTCTTCTCTGGTGAATTGTACCAAACATTTGAAGAAGAAGTAACACCAATTCTTCTCAAATTATTCCCAAAAATGAAAGAGGAGGGAATACTCCCAAGCTCATTTTACATGGCCAGCATTATCCTGATACCAAAACCAGATACTAGGAAAGAAAACTACAGGCCAATATCCCTGATAAATATAGATGCAAAAATTCTCAGTAAAACACTAGCAAACCAAATTCAACAGCACATTAAAAGGATCATTCACCATGATCAAGAGGGATTTATCTCTGGGATGAAAGGATGGTTCAATATCTGCAAAGCAATCGAATTAGGAAAACTAATATTTTACAAGGAAGCCAAAAATATTCAATGGAGAAAAGGCAGTCTCTTCAATAAATGGTGCTTGGATTATTGGATATCCATATGTAAAAGAAAGAAACTGGATCCATATCTTATGCCACTCACAAAAATTAACTTCAAGTGGACTGAGGCCTGGTAGTGGCTTTGCTCTGGGAGCCATCAGTCTGCCCGCCTACCTCTTAGCTTGAATGTCGCTGAGCCACACAGCTTCCGGAAGTTGTCACCAGCATGTTTTTTTAATCAGATGGGGCTGGAAGGCACCCTCCACAGCAGTGGGGCCGTGACTACACACCTTGCCTGGACATGGGCAAACCGGGCTCCGGGGCCAGCAAAACTCCTCATTTGAGGATCCCAATCAGGCAGATCTTTACCATCCAATTTTCCTGGTCTGAGTGTGTCCCTGACTTGGTTCTGCAGGCGAACAAAGCTGCTGGTCAGGACTACTACTTGGGCTCTGCAGGTAGGAACTCCGTTTCCAAGATTCAAGTGCCCGGTGTTGCAAACCCCTCCCTGCTTCTCTGTCACGGTCAGATTCCCAGGGGTTGAGTCTCACAGATTCCCCTGTGATCCCCATTGTGTGAGATCAGAATAGGGGCTCCCATAAAGTGACCCACCATGCTGGGGGAGACTAGATGTCTCCCCGGGTTCTCTTTTCCTACTGGAGGAGCCAGAGGCTCAGGTCAGACCTCTCTGGCATGGGGAGGGGCCGTGTGGTCAGCATGTAGCTGCTCCTCTTACCCTTCCAGCGCAGTCTGTCTTGGTCTCTGTGATGCACGGGGTGCTTCAGCCTCACCCCTGTGTTCTACGATTCTCTCAGTAGTGTCCTGTTCTTGAATAGATGTTAATTGTTCTTGTGAAGGGAGTGAAACGACCTATGTCGCCATCTTGGTGACATCTTATTTATACCTCCCGAGATACTCTTGGGAAGTATAAACAGAAGAATCTGGCAGAACTTTATTCTGGACCAACTCACTTTTCATGGCATATGGAAAAACTAATGTTTGCTAATCTTCATTGTCAAAGTTCTCTTAATTCTAGACTAGCACTGTTGTTTCTGCAGGAACAGATGGGTGGGTGCAGGTGGGCCAGATATTTAGATCTGCTGGAGAGGACAGGCATCAAATGGTGTGACAACTGTGGGTCAAGGCCAGGATGTCTTTCTCTGCCTCCTACGGACAGAGTTTGCAGGGACATTCACTTTGTCTTATCAAGGCAAAGAATGTTTGTGCTGCATTGCTTTTTATTAGAAGATCAGTCAGCAGCAGCATTCAGCAGCAAGTGCTCTGGGGGACAATTTTAGGGTCTCCACACTCTAAAAATGAAAAAAATAAAGTAAATAAAAATATAAACTTTTGGAGTTTTGAGAACTCCCAAAGGTAGGAATGAAGGGAATTTGTCAGAACTCTTGCAAGGATGCATTCTCATGCATATTTATCCACAAGCGATCCTGCTGAGTTCTTTGCTATTTATCTTGTGGGACTACCTCCCTTTTACTTTCCCCGTCTTTCCTGCAAAGCAAGGTTTGGATGCTTCTCGCTGTGTGTGTTTCTCCCTCAGCCCTGCAGGTGGCGCTTCTGCTCCAGGGCGCTCCGGCTGCCCTGCTAGAAATAGATCCAGTTTCCTCAGAAGCAAGTACTCTCCACATCACCTTATGTAACTAAAACGGGTAGTTTTCTATTTTGCTTTTAGCCAGAAACCAACTGTTCCTGGAATCACAGGGCCATTAGATTTTATAAAACTGAAATGAATACAAAGAGGCAGAGAATAAAAAAGAGAACAGGCTTTCATGATCGGGAGTTCTAGCCAACAGGTTTATGTGGGAGATGGATTTTGATTTCAGGATGAATCAGACAAGCAATACATACAAAAGCATGGTCTACCAAACACAAATCCGTCTTCTGGTCTCAACAAATTGATGGAAATTCCAACTATGATGGATCAAACGTCAATCAAACACAACAGGGATTTGTGTAACTTTTTGTGTGCCGGGTGTGCTGATGGCTGCCTTGGTGTACCCTTGGGGGGACACATCCCTGAGAGGGCTCTGTGCTTCTCGGGTTTCTCTGTTGTACTAGGGGTGTGTTGTGTGACTGTCAGTATTTGCTTTAGTGGAATTTAGCAGCGTTCTTCACAAAATCTCCCTTTCCCTGGGTCCTGACTCCCAAAGTATTGTGTTTTCACTGGCTGAGGTTGGACAGTGTTCCAGGCAGCCGTAGGTGGGTTGGTCTGAGCATGGTGGCCACACACGAGTCCAGCCTCCAGTCCACGACTTGCAGGACCTGAGTCCTAAAAAAAGCCTGTGTCCCTGGCCTTCCCAGTCATCATCCAGAATGCTAACAACTTTCATGTAAAAACCAAAAGCTGTCACACTGCATCAGAAGTACTGCTTTGTTGTCTGTCTCCACTAATCTGCAGGCTCTTTATTTTTCATCTGGTATCTTCCACAGCGAGTGTAGGTCCTAGTCCATAATAGGTGTTCAATAAACATGAATGATATACAGTGGAGAAAAGACAGCCACTTCAATAAGTGGTGCTGGGAAAACTGGACAGGTACATGTAAAAGCATGAAATTAGAACACTCCCTAACACCATACACAAAAATAAACTCAAAATGGATTAAAGACCTAAATGTAAGGCCAGACACTATCAAACTCTTAGAGGAAAACATAGGCAGAACACTCTCTGATGTAAATCACAGCAAGATCCTTTTTGACCCACCTCCTAGAGAAATGGAAATAAAAACAAAAATAAACAAATGGGACCTAATGAAACTTAAAAGCTTTTGTGCAGCAAAGGAAACCATAAGCAAGACCAAAAGACAACCCTCAGAATGGGAGAAAATATTTGCAAATGAAGCAACTGACAAAGGATTAATCTCCAAAATTTACAAGCAGCTCATGCAGCTCAATATAAAAAAAACAAAAAACCCAATCCAAAAATGGGCAGAAGACCTAAATAGACATTTCTCCAAAGAAGATATACAGATTGTCAACAAAAACATGAAAGAATGCTCAACATCATTAATCATTAGAGAAATGCAAATCAAAACTACAATGAGATATCATCTCACACCGGTCAGAATGGCCATCATCAAAAAATCTACAAACAATAAATGCTGGAGAGGGTGTGGAGAAAAGGGAACACTCTTGAACTGTTGGTGGGAATGTAAATTGATACAGCCACTATGGAGAACAGTATGGAGGTTCCTTAAAAAGCTAAAGATAGAACTACCATACGACCCAGCAATCCCACTACTGAGCATATACCCTGAGAAAACCATAATTCAAAAAGAGTCATGTACCAAAATGTTCACTGCAGCTCTATTTACAAAAGCCAGGGCATGGAAGCAACCTAAGTGTCCATCAACAGATGAATGGATAAAGAAGATGTGTCACATATATACAATGGAATATTACTCAGCCATAAAAAGAAACGAAATTGAGTTATTTGTAGTGAGGTGGATGGACCTAGAGTCTGTCCTACAGAGTGAAGTAAGTCAGAAAGAAAAAAAGAAATACTGTATGCTAACACATATATATAGAATCTAAGAAAAAAAAAAAAAAAAGGTCATGAAGGACCTAGGGGCAAGACGGGAATAAAGACACAGACCTACTAGAGAATGGACTTGAGGATATGGGGAGGGGGAAGGGTAAGCTGTGACAAAGTGAGAGAGTGGCATGGACATATATACACTACCAAACATAAGACAGATAGCTGGTGGGAAGCAGCCGTATAGCACAGGGAGATCAGCTCGGTGCTTTGTGACCAACTAAGGGGTGGGATAGGGAGGGTGGGAGGGAGGGAGATGCAAGAGGGAAGAGATATGGGGACATATGTATATGTATAACTGATTCACTTTGCTATAAAGCAGAAACTAACACACCATTGTAAAGCAATTATACTCCAATGAAGATGTTAAATAAATAAATAAATAAATAAAATAAAATAAAGTACAGTCTTAAAAAAAAAAACATGAATGAAGTGAATGGCGGGGTACAGCCCAACTACAGAAAACTGTCAATAGATTGTCCAAAATATTCTGGTGGCGGAGGCATAACACTCTTATTTATAAACCAATGTCATCCCATCTGCACCCACCTACTGTACCTGTTTGCAGAGATGTAACTTGGGTTCTAAGTGGGGAAACATGACAATAGATAATATATCTTTGAAAAATTATGTGACAGATACTGTGTTAAGCACTTATATAGTATCTCATTTAATGCTCACAACAATCTGTGAGATAAATATTCTTATTACATATTAAAGAGAAGAAACTGAGGCACAGAGAAGGTAAGTGATTTGCTCAAGGTCACACAGTAAGCTGCAGAGTCAGGGTACAAACACATGCAGTCTGACTCGAGAGCTGGTTCTCTGAATCATCACACTGTCCGCCTCCCTTTGCTTTGTGGTGTCTCCGATTCTCTTAATGGAAAGCCTAAAGCAGCACCCACACTAACATCAGTGACCTCTTGCTTGAAGGTGGGTGATGGGGGGAGGTAGGCCTTATTCAACCTTCTCAGTAGCTGATCATCGTGTTGTTCCTACACACACATCATCACCCACAAAGGGGAGCTTCCAGCCCCTTAGTTCAGAATTTCTGTTGTTCTTGGAATTTTCAAGTGCTTCTTGCAGATCCCATTCTCTAACTTGGAGGAATGAAATTACCTAATGAAATTATGATGTCTAGCTCTACTGGGACAAACAAAGCCCTAAATTGTGCAACAGCTCCAAGGCAGTAGACATTCATTTCCTGTGCACACAAGTTCACGATCACTGCTGTCCTCCTAGGAGTGACTCAAGGACCCCAGATCCTTCCTTCTGGTCGTTCCACCTTCTCCAAGAGGAAGGGTGTGCACCTCCTTCCATCTAGCGACAGGAGAAGCAGCACAAAGAGTTTTGCACGGGAGGTCCTGATGGGCCAGGCCTGGAAGAGCACATATCACTTCTGCTTACATTCCATTGGGCAGAACGTGGTCATGGGGCTGAATCCAACTGCAGGATGAACTAGGAATTCAATCGAGCCCTGCGCCCAGGAGGGAAAGGAAATGGGTTTGATCAACAGCTAGGCAGCTTCTGCCACACAGGCTAATCTTAGAATTAACGGAAGATGAAAACAATAAAAGAATTTCAAACCCCTTCATTATTTCAGTATATCATGTATACTTTTCTTCTTTCTTTCTTTTAAAATAGAGAACCATGACGCTGGAACTTTCAGGCTCTTCATGTTGTGTAACTAGATCACCATCCCTCTCCAAACGGGATACATGCAATCCATGAGGGGCTTATACAAAATAAAACAAAGCAAGAACTTGGACCTTCTCAATTTCTAAGGTGTTTTCATCCCCACAAGGAGATCACTGCTGATCTCCTTCCACTGCTTATAGGTTATGGCCGTGCTGGCAGGAGGCTGCTGCACCCAGCAATTACTGACTTCTGCTTCTGCATTATCATTATAAGGGGCATAACCAGTATTTCATACCATCCTCTGATGAGAACGTAACCACAAGTGACAGATGGCACAGAGGCAAAAGTGCTGGTGGTGGCAGAAATCACAAAAAGATGAACGTATTCTGTGGAAGCAGGGATGCAGGACTGGCGCCCACCCACTGGGCTCCTTGCTAGGCCCTCTCTCGACCCCAGGCTCCTGGTATATCTTACGACTCTGGGGGACAAATTTGAAAACTACTGTTTAGAAAGCCACGTCAGCTGCTGTAAAGAGCTATGGAGAGACCAATAAAAAAAATCTATGCTAGTAACCCAGGAGTCAGTATTTCCACATCTACCTCTACAGCTGTGTTTTCCCAGTTAATAGCAACTATGTGACATTGAGGAGCCCCCCCTTTTTTCTTTATAAATTTATTTACTTTGTTTATTTATTTTTGGCTGCATTGGGTCTTGGTTGCTGCGTGTGGGCTTTCTCTAGTTGCGGTGAGCGGGGGCTACTCTTCGTTGTGGTGCGTGGGCTTCTCATTGCGGTGGCTTCTCTTGTTGTGGAGCATGGGCTCTAGGTGCGTGGGCTCAGTAGTTGTGGCTCGCGGGCTCAGTAGTTGTGGCTTGCAGGCTCAGTAGTTGTGGCTCACAGGCTGTAGAGCGCAGGCTCAGTAGTTGTGGCGCACAGGCTTAGTTGCTCCATGGCATGTGGGATCTTCCCGGACCAGGGCTCGAACCCGTGTCCCCTGCATTGGCAGGAGGATTCTTAACCACTGCGCCACCAGGGAAGTCCAAGGAACCCCCTTTTTTAAAGATAAACACTAGTTGAATGAAAAATGATTGATGGCTCTGTCTGGTCCTGTAAGCAGATCACCTTTCTATGCAACACTGGAGTCTTCTCAGGGCTTAGGCTCAGAGAAGCTCACAAGCCTTTGGACCAACCACCAGACACCGACTCCTATGTCACTTTCCACTGCCAAAAATGGGTATCTTGCTGCCTCTGCCAGAAACCCTGAGATTAGGATTATACCTTTGCTCCTGCCCCCATCCCTTTCTAACTGACCAAATCAACTAATTAATTACGTAGGATTCCAATTGAGCCCATGTCTAAAATTGGATATACAGTGACTGGTAATACTAGGCAGCAAAGAAACTGGACTAAGGCATTTCAATTATTTGTAAGCCTTTGTGATGAGTTAGTACCTTAAGGGATTTATCTTTTAGAGGATGCACATATTCTAATTCCTGAAGACAGAATGTCATTGCACCAATCCGTTTCTATTTTTCCCCCCTTTCAGATTATAAGGACAATGATGCAATCACGCTCTCGTTTTTTAATCCTCAGCACCTCTCATGGTGGTTGGCAGAGGTATTTAACAAACAGTTGGGGAAACAAGACGAGAATAAGGAATGAATGAACCAAAGTAGGAAGGGGGGGAGGGGGAGAGAGAAGGCTGTTTTGTGATGCAATCTGAAATACTCTTTAAAGCCTTGTTGGATTTTCACAAGAAGATACAAAATCAGATGAGCAGATAGCCCTCTGCCCTTGACCCATGGAAAAAATGAAAGTGAGCCCAAGCCCTACAGACAGTAGGTTCCCTAGGCCTGATTTAATGGCTTAAGTCCTTGATTAAGAACCAAGAGATGGGGATTGGAATTCGTCTTCTTTGGTAAATAGCTCAAAAGTTCTAGGCCCTGAATAGTGTACATCTCTTCTGGGCCTCATCTTCAACATTTTAAAATGAGAATGGTACTTCCTGGTCTTTCTCCTGGAGAGGAGGTGGAAAGTCAGGGCAGGGGCAGGCTGTCAACAGGATAAAAGAAGGGGAAACTAATTGGGAAAATGAAAGGACTCTACAAATGCAAAGTACTGCTGATGTAAATTCAAAATTTAAAAGACATTGCCTATGACATTTTCATTTGCAATTTTCAAAATGCATTACCTTGGGTGTTCCAAGTTTTACTAAACCAAATAATAATAGGTGTCTGCGTTTGCACTTGGAATGATACCTCAAAAAGACAACCAAAACCACTGATGTCCCTGAAATAGGGGCTGATAGTTTCACGGATGGGGAAGCAAAGGCAACAAGTTACTAAGACCGTTTGGCTAGCCTCACAAATGATCAAGTGAACAGAGCCAGAAAATAATGACAATCCCAGCCACTGTGGGAGCAGTACCCATCAGATAGCATTCTTTTTTCCCACTGGGTAATGAGGAGAAATCATCTGCGAACCCAAAATGATTAATTAATGAGCAGACTCAGAGACGACCACAGTGTCAGCCAACTCTTATCTTATGCCTGAGTCAGTCAGAGGAGCTTCCCGTAATTCTTCTCGACAGACTCTCAGTGCTTTTGTTTTATTTTTTGGAGGTGCCCTGAGTGGTCTCTGTGTAAGTATGACAAGCTTAAAAACAAATTCCAAAAAATGTAAATATGACACAACATTGTAAATCAACTAAATTTCAATTAAAAAAAAAGTTTTTAAATGTAAATATGGTCAACTGTTCTTATAACAAGAAATTCTGGGCATCTAGTTCACTTTCTTACATTCCTTTTCTACTGGCTTCCTATAAAAAATAACCTTTCCTTCAAAATGTCCCAACTGCTGGCTATGCCTAAAGCCTACCAGCTACTAAAAAAATTAAAAATTAAATTCAACTAAACAAAGTGGCAAAACTCAACAGAAATATTTTCAAGCTGATTGAATCACAAATTCGTCTAATGTCCTCGCCCAAGGTATTGAGTAAATAGATATTTTCATGGACGCTGCTACGGGGAGGAAACGGGATCGCTCAATTCTAGAGCCACTGAAGAAGACGCTTGCTGTTTCTGAGTTAGCAGACTCTGAGCTTTGGGCTCCAAGCCTCCGTTCTAGATATTTTTATCCCCGTAAGATTTAAGAATGCAGTCAATTCTTTCTATGCCTCATATTTTCACTTTCCCTCCACTGACTCTCAATTGCATTGCAAAGTCTTCGTTTTAGTTTGTCTGGTCGTTTCCACAATGGCCCAGGGGTGGGGAGAGCTGGTCCCTTCCGAGCCCACATCTCCCTTTACTAAGAAAAAACAAACCAGAAAAAACCCCTCCAACAATGGCCTTAGCACTCTCCCCACACTTTCTCAGCCAAGAATTTTCTCAGCCACAATGTAGTCCATCTTTACAAACCCTCCATGTCTTTTTTTACAAAAAACTTTCCATTTATATCACTGTGGAGGCTTTCCCTGGGCCTCGACCATCAGGTCCTCACCCGCCCCCAGACAGGGTGACTCACCCGGGAGAAAGGTCTGAGGTGGGAGGCGAGGCTGGGTGGCTACCCGTCCCAAAGAGCCCTCCCCCCACTACAACTCAAGTCCCAGAGAGTCAGGGTCCCTCTCTTGGCCGTGCCGCCAACTGGGATGCTGCTAAGAGGTGGTACCTCCTCCTTACCTCCTCGCCCACAGGTTCACATCTAAGGTCAGGCACGCTTCCAGAAGCCATCTCAGCAGGGTCTCGTGAACCCTCTGGGCTTCAGGCCTCTCAGGCTCCTTCTGGTTTTCAAATCTCTTTTAAGGACATGCAGACCTGGATTTGGATCGCCGTTCAGTTCAAACCTGCGGGGTACCCGTGAGTTAAGCATCACCCCGCAGCACCCTCGAGTTGGACACCTCTGTCAGTGAATTACATCTCAGGCCCCAAAGCACATGCCTCTGCCGCTTCCACTCCTACCTGACCTTACCTGTCGTTTTATTCTGCCTTGTACACAGGAGACCGTCAGTATTTGCTCGCTTGAGTGCCCAGATGTTCGATTCTACACTGCGAGGCGCTTACGCTTCTGTTACGTCTTTTCCTTCTCACAACAGTTGAGCAAGGCTGGGCAGGCGCTCACCAATTTTACAGAGTGGCAACCTCTGCCCAGAAGCCCTGTAACCTGCTCAAAGGGCCTCAGCTAGTAAAAAGTAGATTTTTTGGACTGTAATATTTTGAACTAATTTCAGGACACAAGCTGTCACTCACCATCTGCCTGTGGGTGTTCAATTTGCTTCACGACTTAAGGGGGGCTGCTGTGGTGAGGAATTCCATCTAAGAATTTCACAGAATCCGCGAGCCGTGAGCCAAGGACTTCGCCCCAGGGAGTTCACCAGCCTTCCCCACAATCAGCATCTCAACTGGACATCAAGACCCAACTCACTTCAATTTTACAACACAGGGTTTTTTGAAGGAATGTGTATCTGTGTGTAGTTGTATATAGAATGTAGTTGTCTCACATATGTCCAAAAAATCAAATATTTGTGTGTGGGGATTTAACACTGCATGAGAAACTCCCACAGGAATGGAGAGGGATGGGGGGAAATTAACTTTGGAGTATGGAGTGTGGATTCCAGCTCAGCTTCTTATTGGGTGACCTGAGGACCTCCGGACCCTAACATTATAATCGGGGTCATTTAAAGTAAGCTCCAGTGCGTCATACAAGATGTCCATGTTCAATACCCAATAATATCCCAGATTAGTCAAATCAGAGGTAGACTC
This sequence comes from Balaenoptera ricei, assembly GCF_028023285.1. Taxonomy (NCBI): domain Eukaryota; kingdom Metazoa; phylum Chordata; class Mammalia; order Artiodactyla; family Balaenopteridae; genus Balaenoptera; species Balaenoptera ricei. The sequence goes on from NC_082640.1 coordinate 19,914,652, forward strand.
ACAATATTACAAAAATAAGATGGAATGAACAGCCCATCTGCCTGCAAGTCTGTTTTGATTATACTGTCTTGGGAATTAATTGCTGTAAAATGATGGAGGAAATCGGTGCCATTGAAGAAAATAGAGACACGCATATTGTTTTAAATGAGAGGCAAAGGAAAAGATCACCAACTCTTTTGCTGAGGTGATCTAAAGACTTTAGAGAAACACGGAACAAAAGTGTATGACAGAGTTTAACACAAAACTGACTGCATTTATGCTACCTTGATCACAGTTTTATTATTCTAAGTTGACATCCAACAGGGATCAGGAATCAGGCAGAAGAGAAGGGAAGTAAACATAGAGAGTATCTCTCATCCTTCCTATGCTTTTTCTGACGGCTAGATTGAGTTAAATTGCTTCGTCCTACGCCTCACTTCCCTACCACCAGCACCTCCCAAAGTCAGTATCAACAACAGCAACAGAGCGTGTAAACGCATCCACACAGCCCTGGGACTTGAAGAACCTCCAGGCTCACACTGGGGGAGCACTGCCAGCTTGCATCACAGGTGGCAGCATGCAGACTGCACAGATGTGGAACTTTGGGTGGGTTATTAAAACCACAGTTAAAGGGACTTCACTATTTGTGCTACACTGGAATTGCCTCTCTTGTACAGACCTAATCTGAATTTTAGAGAGAACAGGCTAAACTAACTACAATGTGTGCCCAACCATTGCAGTGACCATGTCACCTTGTAATTCTTAGTCAAAGACTAACATAGGATCATATATGGGGTGAGAGATGCGGGAAGAGGAAAACGGTTTACAGAGCATCTCCTATGCCTCAGACTACCTGCTAAGCAGACATAAATCCTTAGGAACCCTCATAAGAAATGGCTTGAAGAGAGTCTTTTCGTGGCTGATTTTACAGCTAAGGAAGCAGGCCCAGAGGGGCTCCGGATCTGGACTTGGAAGGCAGGTCTGCAAGAACCCCTGTGCTTTCTGAAATGCCTTGCTTCCTTAGAACACTTACCTGTGCCCATCAGACTCGAGAACAGGGAATCCATGAGAGGTCAGACACAGGAAACCATAATTTTGAATAAACGGTATTGACCTTTGTCCTCTGTGTTCTGGAATTCCTGAATCTGGCCAAGCCACCTCTTCCCCATCCTGCGTCTGCTGTGTAAGATGCCAGCAAACACTTCCTGTCTTCCTCTGAAGGCTTTGCCATTTTCTCTGCTACCCATGACCCATCTCTCGTCCCCTTTTTAATAAACACTTTATTTATTTTTTTAGAAACTATTTTATTTATTTATTTAGCTATGCCAGGTCTTAGCTGCGGCACACGGGATCTTTATTGCGGCATGCGGGATCTAGTTACCTGACAAGGGATCGAACCTGGGCCGCCTGCACTGGGAGTGCGGAATCTTAACCGCTGGACCACCAGGGAGGTCCCAATAAACACCTTAAATTCTTGTTGGGCAGAGGATACAAGATGCCTAATTGTGCAGAGCAAGGGGAAACATCCACAAAATAAAAAGACAACCTACGGAATGGGAGAAAATATTTGCAAATTATGCAACCGACAAGGGCTTAATTTCCAAAATATACAAACAGTTCATATAACTCAACACCAAAAAAACAAACAACCCAATCAAAAAAATGGGCAGAAGAGCTAAATAGACATTTCTCCAAAGAAGACATACAGATGGCCAACAGGCACATGAAAAGACACTCAACATCACTAATTATTAGAGAAATGCAAATCAAAACCACAACGACGTATCACCTCACACCAGTCAGAATAGCCACCATCAAAAAGTCTACATATAATAAATGCTGGAGAGAGTGTGGGTAAAAGGGAACCCTCCTACACTGTTCGTAGGAATGTAAATTGGTACAGCCACTATGGAAAACAGTATGAAGGTTCCTTAAAAAACTAAAAGTAGAGTTACTATATGATCCTGCAATCCCACTCCTGGGCATATATTCCAAAAAGATGAAAAGCCCAATTTGAAAAAGTACATGCCCTTCAATGTTCATAGCAGCACTATTTAGAATAGCCAAGACATGGAAACAACCCAAGTGCTCATCAACATATGATTGGTTTAAGAAGATGTGATATATATATCTTTTAAAATCAATCATATATATGTATACACACACACACACACACACACACACACACACACACACACTATTACTCAGCCATAAAAAAGAATAAAATAGTGCCATTTAGGCTTCCCTGGTGGCGCAGTGGTTGAGAATCTGCCTGCCAATGCAGGGGACACGGGCTCGAGCCCTGGTCTGGGAAGATCCCACATGCTGCGGAGCAACTAGGCCCGTGAGCCACAACCACTGAGCCTGTGCGTCTGGAGCCTGTGCTCCGCAACAAGAGAGGCCGTGACAGTGAGAGGCCCGCGCACCCCGATTAAGAGTGGCCCCCGCTTGCTGCAACTAGAGAAAGCCCTCGCACAGAAACGAAGACCCAACACAGCCAAAAATAAATAAATAAATAAATAAATAAATAAATAAATAGTGCCATTTGCAGCAACATGGATGGGCCTAGAGACTAACATACTAAGTGAAGTAAGTCAGGCAGAGAAAGACAAATATTACGTGATATCACTTACCTGTGGAATCTAAAAAATGATATGAATGAATCTATACACAAAACAGAAATAGACTCACAGACACAGTAAACAAACTTATGGTTACCAAAGAGGGAAGGGGAGGGATAAATTAGGAGTATGGAATGAACAGATACGAACTACTATACGTAAAATAGATAAGCAACAAGGATTTACTGTATAGCACAGGGAACTATATTCAATATCTTGTAATAACCTATAATGTAAAATAATGTGAAAATAATATATATAAAAAACTGAATCACACCTGAAACTAACACAATATTGTAAATCAACTATATTTCAATTTTTTAAAAAAGATGCCACATTGGATTTGTAAGGGAGAACTCATAATCAGAATTATACAGATCCAACTCTACCCTAACCAAAACAGCCAAACTAACAAAAACCACCCAAAAACCTCTCTTAATAGAATTAAAACAAAACACGTTATTATAATCCTGCTTTCTTATACACTAAAGCTACAGTGAAACCTTACTTAACCGGATCTCCCCTAACTGGTACTCTGAATAACTACAATTTTTTTTTTTCTGAATTCAATTTTTAAGAGAACGAAGCAATTGATACTCAAAACACATCAAGTGCTGACTAAAGAAAACAAATACCAGGCTGTGTTCTGGAGTCTGGCTGTCCCCGACCCAGCCCTCTAAAACTTCTATCTTTCTGCAGCTGGAAAAGTCTTATTTGCCTGTCAAATTTTAATTCCAAGATTTTGTGATGGGTAATGTCTTCCCAAACTACATGGTCAGTCCTTCCTCTGTTAACATCCCAGAAAATTTTATGCACACCTCTCTCTATTCTAGCACTTACCATCCTGAATGGCTGTTGTGTATCTACACATCTGTTTCTGCCTCTGGACCAAGGGGCAAGGCCATCATCTTCCGGTTCCCAAAACACAGTGCATAGTAGGTGCTCAAAAATTGCTTGCATTCAAAAATAAATAAGAAAATGCACGAAAAATAGCTCTTTCCCATCTTCTATATCCATATCTACATTGCTGCACTGTGGTTCTTTATTTCAGAACGACGATGCTGTAATTTCCTAAATTGATAAAGATGAAATGATTTTCGTACAACTTAGTGCTAAATAAGGATGCTGAAGTATTACAATGCATCTCATAAAAATGTTCGACTACTGATGAAATCAGGAGTTTCTAGTTAACACTACTTTTGGTTAATCTGACTGTTCAATTAATAAAAGCATTCTCGCCCTGGAGGCACTCCAGCTAAGAGCGAAATTGCTATTCTTAGAGCAGCACAGACCATACACCATGTTTGGATGAGACTAAAAGAAAGTATGTCTCAACCCTTGGCAAGAGCAATGAACAACTGAATTCTGGCCTAAGCCCTTGTTACAACGAAGACCTTCATTCCTGGTTTCATTTACCTTGAACAGAGGTAGTTGTCAAATGGAAATGGCCAGCCATAGTCACAGCCAAAGACCAGACTGGTCTTCCTAAACCAGCCTATGTTATAAACACACGCATGTTCATGTAAATGAAACAAAAGTTGCACAAAACAATATTTTCTGGGCTTCCCTGGTGGCGCAGTGGTTGAGAATCTGCCTGCCAATTCAGGGGACACAAGTTCGAGCCCCGGTCTGGGAAGATCCCACATGCCGCGGAGCAACTAGGCCCGTGAGCCACAACTACTGAGCCTGCACGTCTGGAGCCTGTGCTCCGCAACAAGAGAGGCCGCGATAGTGAGAGGCCCGTGCACCGCGATGAAGAGTGGCCCCCGCTTGCTGCAACTAGAGAAAGCCCTCACACAGAAACGAAGACCCAACACAACCAAAAATAAAAATAAATAAATAAAATTAAAAAAAAAAACAAAAAAAGCTAAAAAAAACCAAAAACAACAATATTTTCTTATTCTTACCTACATATGGTAACTATCATTTTCTATTCTGTTGTTTTCTTTTTGTAAAGCCAGTTACAATCTACCAAACTGAATTCAAGATCAGATGGTGGGTCAAGACCTGAGTATGAAGAAATCTAATCTATAGTCAAAAACCACCAATTAAGCAGCGCACAAGTCAGCAGCCCTAGTTTATCCCTGATCCCTACTGATCACAAATGATGGTCTAGAGGAGACAGCACACTCAGTGCCTCTAAATTTTGATTGTGTCTAACGGTTTTCACCAAGTCTTATTTCACACTTCTAGAACCAATATTACTACCAATACCACCACTGCAAGGGAATAATTTACTAGAACTAGAAGAAAAATAAGTGATATTTAACTCATGTTATAAATATACACTGAAAGTAGACCTTCCACGGGAGATGTGTTAAAATGAACGCCATCAAATATTTAAAGGAATTATACAAACAATGCTTATCATCTAACAAACTTCACATCCTACCCCGCCCCCTACCCACAAAGTTTTACAGAATCCATTGTATTCCCAGCTGTCATTTTGTCAATTGTCAATCATCCAGAACATGTACTTCACTTGAGTTTCCACTCTTGATGACTCATTTCTGGGGAAATATCTCTTCTTGAGTTATCACCTTAGGTAAAGAAGATAAGAGACTCTCGAAAATGTGACATCTTTTGGGAAGTCTGGCTATGTGGACAAAGGTCTCAACTCAAAACTCCAAGGGCAGGTTACAGGGTCTGAGGACCCACATTTTTCATTTGTCCCTAGCCATTTTCACTCAGTGTTTCATACAAAACTAAGATAATACTATAATTGGTATAATTAACTCATGTTTCTATTCCAGCAGTGGTTGGGGACTGCTAACTGTCATCAGCTACATTGATAGCATTTACTGATAACAGCAAGGGGCTTTATATAAATAATGCTCTATTTTTAAAACTTGCCCTAATGCAGCTGCTTCTTAAAATTATATTTAAAAGGTTAAAAAGGAGGATGAATATAGCACAGCTCTGGGCACACCTGGGCAGTCAGAGTTCCTTAATATCACTAATTGGAGGGGCAGTTGAATCCCTCATCCCACACACATCTACACACACACACACACACTCTTCAAAACAGCCAGGAAATAAGTCAGAGAACAATACTGGTCTGTTTTTGGCTCACCAAGAAGAATGAATCAAGTATCAAACCTTGGATGATTCATCTATGGAATTTATACCTTTGAATAAATATGAGAGTTTACTTTTTGACAGCATTTCACTTTTTTTTTAATCATCTTTATTGGGGTATAATTGCTTTACAATGGTGTGTTAGTTTCTGCTGTATAACAAAGTGAATCAGCTACACATATACTATTGAACTCAGTTATCTTACGAAGTATCTGGGCAACGGAGGGAAGACAGCTGTTTGACAAAGCAGTTAAATATGTGTCATTTCCAGGTGGGTGCTATGGAGGCACCTTTCCTCACAGTGACTCGAGTCACCAGGAGACAAGGGCACTGCAGGACTTGACTTCCACAGCGCGTGGGCCCGGTGGCTTCCACACAGTCTGTCCTGAGCCCTGCCAGTGGGACCCTCGGAGCTTTCTGCCACTTCTGCATATAAAACAGCAACTCCAGCAATGGCAGAATCTTTGCCTACTTGGGAGTCTGAGTGACAGCTGAAGGAGAAACCCTGGGCCCCAGCCAGGCTCCCAACTGGATATCACATGAATGAGAAAGAAGTTTCTATCGTAAGCCCTTAAGTCCTGGGATGTATCTGCTCCAGCAGGAAAGAACTCTAGATTTCCTTTCTAGGAGCAGGTGAGTATTACACCATGTGTTTGGAGAAAAATAAAACAGCCTAAATTTATACCAGGCTCCTCCAGTGAATACTAGCAAATGACCTGGAGTTCATGGGAAGGTGGATATTTAAGAAACATTTTGAGATGTTTATCACAGAGATGTCACTTTAAGAAACCACATCACCTTGAACAAATTGACCTGGCACAGAAGAGGCAATCTAGCCCTCTGTTCTCCACCTCAGCCCCAGCCCAGCTGATTGGAAGAATTCTGAAGTCTGTTTAGGTGTGTACTTAAAACCACGGAAGTGATGACAATTAATTGCAATTAATTAACCAATTAAAATCTTTGTAATCTTTGCAGGTGTTTCGTTTTGTTTTTGCAGATCGCTTTAGATTGTAATTCCAGGGAATAAGCCACTGGAAGTGAAGGTTCATTGGAAACTAAAGAATAAGCTATAGGCAATTTAAAAAAATGAAAATGTCACCTTTTAAACAGCAGTATATTTCAGTCATACCCAAGGGGGGGGCGGCAGGAATGATACTGAATTCAATACAATTTACAGTAAAAAACAAAACAAAACAAAACAGCTACCTTAGGGGCAATGTAAAATACAGCCCAAAGCAGCTGTTGGAAAAATACGAGGATTCGCCCAGAATTTAGAGGAAATGATGGAATCAGATTTGGGTTAAATAGTCCTAAAATCTCTCAAAAAGATTCTACCTTTTTGTATGTCCAAGAACAAGAAAATGATTCTCTTTTAACCTCCTGGCTCACTCCTTTGTTGCTAAATGTAAAGCAACAGAGATTTAAGAAAAGGAATTTGGGTTCAAGTTCAGCAGTGTTCTAAATAGTTTGAGAATGCAACGATGTTTCTTGAAATCAAGGACAAATGAAACACCCTTGACACAGGTGCACATCCTGCATCTCCACTGAGTTACTGAGCCTCTGGCTTTGGTCTGGATTTTGGCCACTATTTGGGGAAAAATACCTCATTTTTGTGCTATACATATTTAGTAAAGAAAATTAAAATACAAGTACGGTCAGTCCTCATCATTTGTGGATTTCTTATTTGTGAATTCGCCTACTTGCTAAAATGGCTTTGGGACCCCAAAATCAACACTTGTGGCACTTCTGTGGCCATTTGAGGACATGAACAGAAGGGAGAAAATTTAAGTCCCAACTTGCACATTCCCAGCTAAGGTTGAACAGAGCAAAGCTCTGCCTTTTTGTTTCAGCTCTGACTGTAAACCAGTATCCTTTTGTTGCAGTCGCTTTACTGCCACGGTTTTCACATCTCTGTGCTTTTTCTTGCTGATTTTGCTGTTGAAAAAGGCCCCCAAGCATAGTGCTGAAATGCTGTCCAGTGTTTCTGAGCTCAAGAAGGCTGGGATGTGCCTTATGAAGGAAAGACCCATGTTAGATAAGCTTGTCCAAGCATGAGTTGTAGGGCTGTTGGTTGTGAGCTCAATGTTAATGAAGCAACACTACATACTAAATGAAGTCTCTTTAAACAGAAGCACACAGAAACCAAGGTTACATATTGATGGGTTCATGAAAATGTGACCAGAGGCTCGCAGGCACCTAAGCCTCTTTTCCCCCAGGAGCAAGAGCTCAGGAATTACTAAATCAGTGTTCACAGTGACTTCATACATCTAAGAATTCCAGTGGATAAATTTCAGGAGTATCTATTGTTTCTGCAATTGAGGCACACTTGAAAACTGTATCAAGTCTGACAATAGAGTACTATTTACAAAGTTACTACCATGAGAAAAGAGCAGCCATTCCAAGGCCATCCAAACTTTCCTATCAAACCAGTAACTCTTGCCAAATAATCCAAATGGGTTTTGTGAGATTTAGTGGGTTTGGAAATGACGAGAGCCGTTTCCTGCAGGTTGTCTGCAAAGCTACCCACCTTTCACACCACGTGGCTGCCTCGCCCCAAACCCTGGCCAAAACCCAGACCAGAGCCAGAGGTTCAGTAACATCAGTGGAAATGCAGAAAGTGTGCCTGTGTGGAGGGTCTGGTCTTTCCCTTGTTCTTGATTTTTTTTTTAAATTAATTAATTAATTAATTAATCTATTTTTGGCTGTGTTGGGTCTCCGTTTCTGTGCATGGGCCTCCTCCAGCTGCGGCGAGTGGGGGCCCCTCCTCATCGCGGTGCGCGGGCCTCTCACTGTCGTGGCCTCTCCCGTTGCGGAGCACAGGCTCCAGACACGCAGGCTCAGCAGTTGTGGCTCACGGGCCTAGTCGCTCCGCGGCATGTGGGATCTTCCCAGACCAGGGCTCGAACCTGTGTCCCCTGCATTGGCAGGCAGATTCTCAACCACTGCGCCACCAGGGAAGCCCCTGTCCTTGATTTTTAAAAGTATCATTGCATTCTCAAAAAATTTAGCAACACTGCTGAAATTGAGCCCAGATTCCTATTCTTAATGTTTGCTGCTTTACCTGTAGCAAGAGATTAGCAAGCAGGAGGTTAAAAAGTAGAGAATCGTTTCCTGGTCCCTAGAGAATCCCAAATTCTAGTTCCAGTTCTAGGACATATGAAAGGTAAAAGAGAGATTTTAGGGCTATTTAACCCAAATCTGATTCCATAATTTCTTCTAAATTCTGTGTGAATAGGTGTATTATCCTTACCCCTTACTTTGGGTTGTACTTTACATTTACCCTAGGGTAGCCTGTTCTTACTGCAAATTATGTTGAGTTCAGCATCATTTTTTTTCCTTTCTAAGTTCAGTGAAAAGTAATATTAGTGTGACCACAAACAAACTGCTTAGCTGGGAACTCTGATCCATTCTGAAAAAATCCAGGCAGATAAATATCCTAGAATATTAACTAACACTGCCAAGATGGAACCATTTCTAACCCCGAACTGTGTGTATTTATATAAAATTGACAGAGCTTCATGAGTTGCTTTCTTGGAAAGCCCCATTTTCCCATGAAAGCAAGAATGCGAAATTTATTACTAGATCTACTTGTTCTACTGAGTAGAAGATTCTAATGTTTCCAAATATAATGAAGAACATCAAGAATTACAAGTAGTATTGACTCAGAAAATGACAGCTTGTAGAGAATGACATTTTCATCTATTAAGACAATTACTGCTGAACATGAATATGAATATATAACTTAAGTAGCTGGATATTTCTTCAGGCGTTCAGACTCCTGAGATAATTTTAAAGCAGTGATTTTCAAGCTTTTCCACCCCCAGGACAATGATTGAAAAATATCTGGGAAATATTCAAGCTCCATGTCTCTTTTATAAGTCAAAAGTATGGCAGGATTTCCAAAGAGATGAAATATTCCTTTATTTTTTTTAATTGACTACACTGTTACACAGATTATATTGCACACCGTTAAATTTTAGAGCCAGGCAGGACTGCAGTACCTCAGTTGGGGGTAATCAAAACATGGCCATAACTAACAAGAAGGGCGTCCATCAAGTGGTCTGTAAGCCCTTCTGCATGAACTACAAGGCATTCCATGGTAACTGAAGCATGGACCCTACTATCTGATGTGAAACATCACCTTTTACTTACAATAATTAAAAATGCCATTGTCATTGTCATAATGCCGTGGCCACAGGACCGTGGAGGAGAGGGGAGGGAGCTGGGAATGGGCAGAGATGAAGCTAAAGGAAGGAAGGCCCTGAGGATGGACGGAGGTTGAGGTAGTCAGAACAGTGGCTCTCCAAAGTTGTCCACATCTCATCCCCGCAGCCCATGAGTCTGACCGGTTACATGGCGAAAGGGACTTTGCAGATGTAGTTAAATGAAGGATCTGGAGATGGGAAGATGAGCCTGGAATATGCAGGTGGGCCCAGTGTAATCACAAGGGTCCTTAAAAGAGCCAGAGGGAATTCCCTGGTGGTCCAGTGGTTAGGACTCCACGCTTTCACTGCTGAGGGTCTGGGTTCAACCCCTAATCAGGGAACTAAGATCCTACAAGCTACGTGGCACGGTAAAAAAAAGAACACTTATTAAAAATAATAATAATAAAATTTCTCTTTAAAAAAAAAAAGAGCCAAGGAAGGAGCTATAAATGGTAGAGAGAGGAAGATGTTATACTGATGGCTTTGAAGGTGGAGGAAGAGGCTGGGAACCAAGGAGGGCAGGTGGCCCCTAGGAGCTGGAAAAGGCAGGGAAACAGATTCTCCCCTAGAGCCTCCAGGAGGAATGCAGCCCAGCTGACGCCTTGATTTTAGCCCGTGACCCCCCATTTTGGACTTCTCACCTCCAGAACTGTTACATTTGTATTGTTTTAAGCCACTTATGGTAATTTGTTACAGCAGCAACAAGAAACTAATACAGAAGCCAACATCTAAATGTCAGTGTCTAAGGGACTGAGATAGTGAGGTGGGGCAGGATGCAGGCTGTTGTTATACTCAAGGGGTCCAGGCTGGGTAAGTCAGGGACCCCACCCAGTTGGAAATAGAATCTTAGTGACTGGGGAAGGGTTTTGTCTGAGTCTCTGGGAACAGAGGTTTGGCAAAGGCTAGGCAAGTTCAGGCCAGGACCCTCGGACCAACAGGGATGCCACCATACCGATGGAAACCACAGCGGCTGCTCTGCCCCAGTACCTGGGCATTCAAGAGGGCGACTGAAGTGAGTTCCTGCCCTGCCTTCTGCTGGAACTTTTGAGAAAAAAGGAGAGTTCCTTCCACAGGGTGAAGAGGCGAGTCTAGGGCTGTCAGCTGGAAAAACTGCCCAAAAAATAAAGAAGCCAAGAGGACACAGAACTAAACGATGGAAACAGATTTGGACTGAAATCCAGTTGTGTCAAGAAGCAAGTTTTACCCCCATTGACTTTTCGTGTTAAAGCAATACTTTGTGCTTAATCCACTGTGAACTGGGTTGTTAACTGAATGAGTCCTGAGTAGCACACAATCATTACAAAACTTCTCTCTTTTTCAAATAGAAGACATTAGCTCTCTGGCATTTTAATGAGGGCAAATAAATTTGGGGGGAAGGGGGGATGGAGAGGAGAATAAAGTCTGGAATATATGAGCCACGTCTTTAGGTCAGCCATCCCAATACTTAAAAAAACTCTCTGAAATATTTTTAAAAATTAAATAACACATGGGAATTACATAACTATAGGCAAATATATAAAGATGAAAACACATCACCTATTATTATAGGAGTTTCAGAAGAGAATGGGCAAGGTAGGGCAAGCAGGTTTAGCATTGGCTAGTTTGAATAATTTCAGTGATAATTTTAGTTTGAACAACTTCTAGGGTGTAGGGGCCGTCTTAAATTGTCTAGCCCTGGGGGATGAGGGGTGAGAGGAGTATTGTTCCTGAGAGTAAGAGCCCCACAGAGGAGGTAGTGAGGGTGTGGGCTCTGGGTTGGCCGGTCTACATACAGAAGGTGTCATCACAGGTAAGTTGTGTACTATCTCTAGGAACTGGCTAATGCTGAGAAGGGCAGTCCCTTCAGGGTTAGCAAGGCCCCAAGATATCAAAACTTCAGAAACACATGGTTAATACACTGTCATATTACCCTATAATACTTTACAAATGAGCTATTTTCTTGTTAATGTATTTATGTTCTGTTTATTTTCTGTTAGCCCCACTAGAATGTAAGCTCCATAGGGCAGGATGATTATCTGCCAGGAGCACTGCTAATTCCCAGCACCTACACCAGCAGACGATGTTCAGTCCATATGTAACAAGAGAATGAATGAATTTCTCTTCCTGGAATTGCTATTTCTGTCCCTTGCCCATTTTCCTATTTAAATGGCTTGTACTTTTCCTGTTTCTTTGCACTCTAATGAATACAAAAATTAAAGTTTGGTCAGTTACGTGTTTTGCAAATATTTTTTCCTGTTTCCCTTTTTAAAAAAACTGTTTTTAGCCATAAGGAAGTTTTATTTTTATTTTCATGTAGTCTCAAAGTTATTAATATTATTCTTTATGGCTTCTGAGTTTTAGGTCAAGTGTAGAAAGATTGAAAAAGTAGTATGATATTAGTATTTTATTATCTCATTATTTATAATTATATCTTTGGGACCACTAGAATTGATTTTATATGTATATAAAGAAATAAGGCAGAGATCTATTTTTTCCTAAATTACTAGCACTATTTATTAAATAATCTACCTTCCCCACTGGTCTGAAATATTTTCTTTAACATATACCAAATTGTGTGTGTGTGTGTGTGTGTGTGTGTGTGTATGCTTATACACAAATATGTTTGTAACTGGGTGGGGGGAATGTCTATTTTCTGAACTCTCTCCTCTGAGCCTTACTAGTCTTGCATCAGTATCACATATTACATAAATCACTATGTGCTAATAGCCTCTATTCTAACCAGCAAGAAACAGGCCACACTCTACTACCAGATCACTGAAGGGGCTGGTTTTGCAGCTGAAATGAACTGCTGTATCAAAATACAGAAATAGCTGTGAAGGGGAAATAAAATTACCAACCCGTGAAATCAAACAGGTGCTTTGTTAATACGGCCCCTATGACAGAGGAAGAGAGTTCAACCATTTGGTTTAAATCACTTTACTTTAAAAAAAAAAAAAAAACAACAAGCAAAATAGGAGCTGCCAGGTCTGTCTCATCTCTCTCTGGAGTCAAAGGTGACACTACCAAACTATGTCAGTCTAGGGGCCAAAGTGAGCTAGACAGGAAAGCCGGGGAGGTGGGGGGGGGGGGGTCCCACAGCTACAGGGGAGTGGGCGTCACTTTCTTTCAATGTTTCTGACAATCTAAAAATTGACACTTACAGGATGTAAATGGTGGTTTGGTTATGGAAGGCGTCCCTCTCCTCCTCTTCAGTTTATTCACAGAAGTTAACATTGTAGATTAAAATATAAAGAAACTGAGCCCCATGCCAAATATTTAACCTCTCTGTCCAGAGTCTTTCCATCCCCACCCACAAATGCCCATTCACACTGTTGCTTATCACCTTCCCATCTGTTCAACTTCTCTGCTTCTATCACCTAGTTCATGCATCAGCCCAATTTCTGGAAGGTCGTTACCCACCCTGGCCCTTTGTCAGTTTCAAGAATCACTGTGAAGACAGGTTTCAAGAATCTGGGGGCAAGAAAAAGGAAGTTTCCTGACACCCTCTGTGTTGTTTCAGGAATGAGGTCTTCAGCCATACACGTGTGTGGGGACCTCTTGTCGGTGGGCGCTGCGACTTGAGTGGCCTTCAGCAACCAGCACTGAAATATTAAAGGAGTCAGGGCACAAACAGGGCAGGGAACAGTGGCTGGCACGGTAAGCGCTCAGCACACGGGAGCTCAGCAATATTTCTGCCGGTTCTCTGTGACTCTCGGCAAGTCTGTGGTCACGTGACATATGGTCATGGCAACGTTTGAGTGAAGCTGACAGGTCCAAATGGACATCAGAGAGAACCGACCAGTCCTCGGTGCATAGATTATGGGTCAGTGCTACTGACAAGACCAAGTCATAAACCAATATAAATATCTCTCAGCATCCATGATCCCTGAACATTGGAGAGCTCTCTGCGTGCTAATGTCTTGTTTACTTTTAATCTTTCGATGAAATTGTGAACCCTGGAATCAGAATGAACCATAAAAATGACAAAATCTAGGGCTTTCCCTAGTGGTCCAGTGGTTAAGACTCCATGCTCCCAATGCAGGGGGCCCAGGTTAGATCCCTGGTCAGGGAACTAGATCCCATATGCCACAAATAAGAGCACGTATGCCACAACTAAAAGATCCTGCGTGCTGCAACTAAGACCCAGTGCAGCCAAATAAATAAATAAATACTTTAAAAATTAAAAAAAATAAACAAAGACAAGATCAAACTACATATTTATTGTAAAAAAAAAAAAAAGACAAAATCTAAACCTCATTTTGTTTTTCATTTAATGAGAAACTGAATATAAAGGTTTTCATAAATAGTAGGCTCAGCTCAAACCAACTCCTAATATCTACACTTTTGTGAGAAAACCAGTTTATCTATGCTTTTAACTGAGTTTCCTGTTCAACAGTACTTTAAATTTTAGATGAGGGGTGAGAAAGAAATGAAACCTCTTTATGAAGCAGGCTGTCAAACTGCCACGAGGAGAAATAGGTTGCTATTAAACAGTATACTTTGTTTAGTTAATGAGTCTATTTAACCAACTAATAGAGATTAAGCTCCATTTGAAAGGGGAGGGAGCAGGGTGGGGAAGAAAATTGAGTGAGTTATGAAAGCTGGTTGCTATGGAAACCTCCTCCGTGAAAAAATAGAGTCACCCCATAGGGTGGTCATAATCTCTCTTCTTTTCAGTTTAATCCAAGTTGTAGGAAGCAGGAAGGCAATGGTGGGACATTAATCTCCCTCTTCTAAAGGCTTATATAAGACGGCTGAGAAGGGAACTCAGTACTTCCTTTCTCAGGAGCATAAACAGCCTTCTAAAAAGTCTGAAAGAATATAACTCATTGCACAGACATCTGAGGATAAGTTAAAGCTGTAAGCGGTTTGGAAATTAAAGGAATTCTAGGCCCTTGAAGGATCTACACCACCTCACTGACGTACAGATCTCAGGGATTCTGGATGAGTTTTCTACCCAAACGTGGCAGGGAAAAACTGCCAATATTGTAACTGTAATATTAGGGCATGGAATTCTTCTGAGTTGTTTGTAAGTCTTTAAATCTTTCTCTCCATGATCATCTTTGAGAAGCTAAACAGAGGTTAGTAATTAGAAATTGGTTTGCATTTATTCTTGTTTCAATCAATTACTGCTTCTTTAAGGATGAAAGCAGACTTGTGTGGCCAGATGCCCTTACACTATGATTGAGTCATTCATACCAAATGGAGCTTTGCCAACTGAGCCACAGGCCACTCGTCCACCCGGTGGTCAGGAGGGATGTCAGGCCTGGAAAGAACTAAACAGCCCCTGAAAGGCTACTCTGGAAAACAAGAGGACACATGTCACAACGGTATCATCTAAACTTACAAAACAAAATTAGCACATGAACATACTTTCTGAGCAGAGCCTGGATCGAAATAATATTTCATTCATCTTAATCCCCGGCTGGTTTTCACCATGTCCATTTCTGGGGAGCAGGGATGATTTGTTTTCAACCAATCTGAACAGACCAGAGACCTGCATAGATATAGGTCATTAATCAAATGCATTTACAGCCATGCTCAAAGTCACAAAAGTCTCAAAATCACAAGAAGTGAAACAGACCGTTCTTGGGCTTACAAGCTGAGATGCCCCTGAGGTGCTGTCAGGGAAGAACATGAGGGTAAGTGGCAGAGAAGCACAGCCTGTTACAGCCACACAGCTCTTCAGGGGGAAAGCCGCGCTTCCCAGCTGCTGCAGCCCGCAGCGCCTGTGAACTTCAGGGTTCCCCTCTTTTTTAGTTATCTCCAGAATTGAGAGAACTGGCCTTTATTTCAGTCAACTGCTCGCTCTCTTGCTTGCACTGTGGCAAATGTTGCCTCCTGTTCTAGCCTGATGCCTAAGCCCTTTGGTTTGGACACTCCTATGCTGTACACACACAGAGGCCTTCAGTTTAGTTTAGTGACGTGATCATGAGAAAATGTAATTCTGCTGGGATCGAGGCGCCAGTCCTGGTCATCCATCAACCATTTCACCTTACAACAAAATTAGAAGCTCATAAATTCACAAAGGTTCCATAATCATATATTAAAGTCACGATTAAACAGCATCTGTACTGCAAACGTTAAAACCCAGTAGGGAGAGAACAGATGTAAACATTTCTGGCATACAGTTCTGGGGGCACAAGACAGGCAGCATTGTGCTGAAAGGCTCTTTGGCAAAACAGACTGGGCGATATTTTTTTCCTGAGCGTAGACTCAAAAAAAAATCAAAGGTTATGGGTGATCCTGAATCAACATGAATTGTTCAGTGAGATAATTAAAGACCCAAATCATTAAGGACTCGGGAGGAAGGACGATATTAAAAATGAATCTGTTCTGAAAATGCGCCACATCAGACCTTTTCTCATTTAGAGTCTGATATTACACATCAATGTAACTACCTCTCTCTATCACATCTTCATGGAGGAAGATTTAATCTCTGATTATGCCAGCAAAATGGAATTCTGTGTCATATTGACAGCTGACTCTCAATGCTTTGAAAATTATTGATGGAAGCAAAATAATTACTATTCAAGGTTGGCAGTGAAAGGTGCAGTCTGCTGAAGGACCCAAAGGCTCTTAAAGATCTGGTAAATGGAGGACTTCCCTGGTGGCGCAGTGGTTAAGAATCTGTCGGCCAATGCAGGGGACATGGGTTCTATCCCTGGTCTGGGAGGATCCCACGTTCCACGGGGCAACTAAGCCCGTGTGCCACAACTACTGAGCCTGCACTCTAGAGCCCGCAAACCACAACTACTGAAGCCCGCGCCTAGAGCCCGTGCTCCGCAACAAGAGAAGCCACCGAAATGAGAGGCCAGTGCACTGCAATGAAGAGTAGCCCCCGCTCGCCGCAACTAGAGAAAGCCCACATGCAGCAACAAAGACTCAACGCAGCCAAAAAAAAAAAAAAAAAAAAATTTGGTAAGCTATTTACAATGCAGGTTAAAAACCCTGGGTATAACTACAAATGGGGCCCCTTAACTTTTTTAAAAATATGGTTTAAAAAAAGAAAATCAAATAGTATAAAAGGGTATATGTTAAAACATGCTTCCTTCCTATTCTACATACCCATGCTTTCCTCCAAGAGTCAACTCCTAGCAGTTTTCTGAATATTCCTCCAGGCAGTTCCTGTACATATAAGCATATATGTGTCTGTAAACCTATATATCTTTGTTTAAAAACATAAATAAGACTACATGCTACATAATGTTATGCATGATGCTTATTCATTAACATCATATCTTCAAAACTCTTAAAGGAAAACATAGGAAAAACACTCTTTGACATAAACCACAGCAAGATCTTTTCTGACCCACCTCCTAGAGTAATGAAAATAAAAACAAAAATAAACAAATGGGACCTAGTTAAACTTAAAAGCTTTTGCACAGCGAAGAAAACCATAAACAAGAAGAAAAAACCCTTAGAATGGGAGAAAATATTTGCAAATGAAGCAACGGACAAAGGATTAATCTCCAAAATATATAAACAGCTCATGGAGCTCAGTATCAAAAAAACAAACAACCCAATCCAAAAATGGGCAGAAGACCTAAACAGACATTTCTCCAAAGAAGACATACAGATGGCAAAGAGGAACATGAAAAGTTACTCAACATCTGTAATTATTAGAGAAATGCAAATCAAAACTACAATGAGGTATCACCTCACACGGGTCAGAATGACCATCATCAAAAAATCTACAAACAATAAATGCTGGAGAGGGTGTGGAGAAAAGGGAACCCTCTTGCACTGTTGGTGGGAATGTAAATTGATACAGCCACTATGGAGAACAGTATGGAGGTTCCTTAAAAAACTAAAAATAGAACTACCATATGACCCAGCAATCCCACTACTGGGCATATACCCTGAGAAAACCATAATTCAAAAAGAGTCATGTACCACAATGTTCATTGCAGCTCTATTTACAATCACCAGGACATGGAAGCAACCTAAGTGTCCATCAACAGATGAATGGATAAAGAAGATGTGTCACATATATACAATGGAATATGACTCAGCCATAAAAAGAAACGAAATTGAGTCATTTGTAGTGAGATGGACGGACCTAGAGTCTGTCATACAGAGTGAAGTAAGTCAGAAAGAGAAAAACAAATACCGTATGCTAACACATATATATGGAATCTAAAAAACAAAAAAAAAATGGTCATGAAGAACCTAGAGGCAAGATGGGAATAAAGACACAGACCTACTAGAGAATGGACTTGAGGATACGGGGAGGGGGAAGGGTAAGTTGGGACAAAGTGAGAGAGTGGCATGGACATATATACACTACCAAATGTAAAACAGATAGCTAGTGGGAAGCAGCCACATAGCACAAGGAGATCAGCTCAGTGCTCTGTGACCACCTAGAGGGGTGGGATAGGGAGGGTGGGAGGGAGGGAGATGCAAGAGAGAAGAGATATGGGAACATATGTATATGTATAACTGATTCACTTTGTTATAAAGCAGAAACTAACACACCATTGTAAAGCAATTATACTCCAATAAAGATGTTAAAAAAAAAACAAACTTAAAATAGAACTACCATATGACCCAACAATCCCACTCCTGGGCATATACCCTGAGAAAACCATAATTCAAAATGACACATGTACCCCAATGTTCACTGCAGCACTATTTACAATAGCCAGGACATGGAAACAACCTAAATGTCCAATGACAGATGAATGGATAAAGATGATGTGGTACATATACACAGTGGAATATTACTGAGCCATAAAAAGCAACAAAATTGGATCATTTGTAGAGATATGGATGGACCTAGAGTCTGTCATACAGAGTGAAGTAAGTCAGAAAGAAAAAAACAAATACCATATATTAATACATACATGTGGAATCTAGAAAAAGGGTGCAGATGAACTTATTTCCAGGGCAAGAATAGAGATGCAGACGTAGAGAATGGACATGTAGACACGGTTGGCGTGGGGGGAAGGGGAGGGACGAATAGGGCGATTAGGATTGACATATATACACTACCATGTGTAAAATAGATAGTTTGGGAACATGCTATAAAGCACAGGAAACTCAGCTCAGTGCTCTGTGATGACCTAGATGTGTGGGATGGGGGTAGGTGGGAGGGAGGTCCAAGAGGGAGGGGATATATGTATACATATAGCTGATTCACTTCATTGTACAGCAGAAACTAACACAACATTGTAAAGCAATTATACTCCAATAAAAAAAATAAAAATAAATAAATTAAATAAATGAAAAAAAAAATCATATCTTCAAAAGCACCCCATATCAGCACATAGAAGTAACCTCATCCGGGGCATAATATTTCCACATATATATGGCATACATGATGGAACTTTCAAAGTGTGAACACTGTTGATTTCTAGATGCTGACCTGAGCATCTAGAACTTTAGAAACAAGATACTCCTGTGCAACTACGTTGTTTTACTTGCAGATGCCACTGCAGGGGTCTGGCTGTTACTCACTGTTACTCATTGTTACTCTAATCCAGAAAACTGTTTCCTTCTCTGCACAGTAGATGCATCAGCTCTCTGGGTCATGTGCAGAGTGGGTGGGTAGCTGTAGCTGGGAGATGGTGGAACAAAATAAGATACACTTGAAGGGCAGAAGCAGGCTAGCCTTCAAAATCTCCTGCAAAACTTCCCTAGAGTCCAAAATTCCCATTACTGTCCACTCAGCTGTTCTCAAGACGCAAGTCCATCCACCTCCGGGCACTCGCCAGCCCTTAATCTTCCATGACTTTGTTTGCAAGACCCAGAAACGCCATCTCCTCTCTCTCTCTATCAAGCCTGGGATGACTGAGAACAGGAGACAGTGAGTCACCACGGAGAGGGGCTGGGGATGACTTTTCTGAATATAAATATGCATAATTCAGTGGCTGGAGAACTATTCCTGGAAACAGATGATAAGCCACTCAGGCTCTTCATAAGGGGCCCAGGTCGATTTACTCAGTTAAGCAAACTGTGCTTCTTGGGAAGGTAGATATTTGAGCAAAGTTAATAGTGTAGTTATTATTGATTTATGGTGGTGCTTCCTAATATAAGGGGACAGTCCCTTAGCATTGAGTCCTTGTAAAAGATGCTAAAACTCAGGCTTGTCTGGTGTTTCTAAATAGTTCTAATACATATCTACACTAAAGGTCACAGTTCTGGTGCAGTGGAGTTAGCAATGACTATCGTTAGATATTGTTAGATAACGTTTGGAAGACAAGGCTTAACTCTTTAGGAGCCTTTGAAAAACACGATTCACTTGCAGTCCTTGTTGGAATCTCAGAAGGCAGCTACTCCATCCCCACTTCTATCTGGGATATTATATATTAACCACCCTAGATGAATGTTTATTTTACAAAGTAAAAGGTAACCTATTTCAGGTTGTCTATTTGTAGCCCAGCTACAAAATATGGTTTATGACATAAATCTCTATAAATCCTTTAGGACCTCTATCTATATTATAAATAAATACTCATATAAAATTTGCCATTTTACAGTCTTAATTGAGTAGAATTCTTAACTGAATAGATTACATTGTTATAGAAATTATAAGACTATGGGGTTACATTTCTTCAATTATCCCTTATTTCTGTTAACTATTTTAAAGACTGTTGAAAACTCCGTGGATATTGTCAAAATTTGGGTTTGGTTTTTGGTGTGTGTATTATAATAAATTTGTGGTATTACATGTGAAAACAAACAAACAATCCCTATTTCCAGGGTTCAGAGCTCTTAATGCCAGAACCAAAAAACCCAAATAAATGAAAAGGATCATGATTGAAAAAATTTTTGCCAAATTCCCAATATCTTCTGAATATATTCTCTTAGTTTTTTCTTTTCATTATAAGTATTATAAGTGAGAATGATTTTTAAAATAAGCAGTCATTTAAACATTATTTTAGAACAATTCAATTATTTGCATGCTTTTTAGTATTTAGATACATGAATTAATAATCTCCTACTATACTCAGGAATGGCTGAAAGATTTAGCTACCTCCTTCAAGGACCTTTACCTAGGGTTTATAACCTAAAATAGCTGGAGTCCTTTCTTTCAAATAACTTGGCATCCATTGGCAGGAAATGTTCTGGTTGGGACTTCCTCTGCACTGACCCCATGTCTGACCCAACACAGTTTATTCCCCTGCCCCGCCCCCATCCCATCTGAGCCTACAAAGATGCAGTTCGGACAGATGTCACTGATCCATCGAAAGCCCCTGGCGACTCAAGGAACTCCACTCTTCCAGGGAGAATGATGGTTTCTTAAACCATCAAGATGTTAGAAAACACTTCCTGCTGCAGCCCGGTCCCTGCACGGGAGCCTCTCTGACTTCCCATAAGCCTTACAAACCGGCCTACAGGCTCTGTGGTTTGTGCCCCAGTGACATCTGTGTACACCACCATCTCGCAGACAAGAAATTCCCCTTCTTTAATGATGCATCTTCTTTATGCTTCATTGGTTTGTTTTAAAGGCACCAGATGTCAAATCTGTATGCAGTGCAACCTCATCCCTTTTAGAGGGCACTCCTGCATCCATTATGAGTGAAAACACCATGTGTAGCTGCCCTGAAATGTTTTCAGTCTCATGTGCTTGTCACTAGGGGTCTGAATAAATGGTTATTGGAGGGGAGATGAAAAGAAAGGTATGATGTTGAATGAAAATGCTTACGGACAGGTTACCTTATTAGAATGTTCTACAAAAAAAAAAAAAATCCTAGATTCCTAAATTCATTTGCTTAATAATCATTATTACAGACCTATTAGGTTCCAGGCACTGGGATAAACCTTGAGGATGCACAAATAATACGACAATGTTTTCAAGGCACTTCCAGTTAGAAGAGACAGATGTGTGGGCAAGTAAGAGCAGAAAGAGCACAATGAAATCATGGGGAAAAAGACAGGAAGGACTGGTTTAATTCCCAGAGAGAAGCAGGCCAGAAAGAGTATCACAGCTAGAACTACTGTATAATTTAGTGTCTAACCTGCCTATTTAGAGAATGAAAAGAAGCTACCGAAGTTAATAAAACCATACAATGCCTGAAATTTTAATTTATGGACTGACAATTGGTTTATCACATTGGTAGGCCTATGAAAATAATTTTGG
Organism: Balaenoptera ricei; assembly: GCF_028023285.1. Classification (NCBI taxonomy): domain Eukaryota; kingdom Metazoa; phylum Chordata; class Mammalia; order Artiodactyla; family Balaenopteridae; genus Balaenoptera; species Balaenoptera ricei. The sequence goes on from NC_082640.1 coordinate 19,936,599, forward strand.
TTAATAACTATTTTCAAAAATAAACTTATTTCCAAAAAATTAGAATAACCTACATCCATGTATGGAAACATTTTTTAAAACTTTTTTGTTGATTGTCTGAATATCAGAAAATACTGTAAGCAGAATAATTACTCTTGGAACATAGTTACATACTTTAATCAATTGTTAATTCATATCCCTCTCCAAATCCATATCTGAAGAATTCATTTTCTCCAATGTGGATTTGTTATTTTTAATTTTTTCATAAAATCGCTTACAATCTTCTATACAGATTGCCAACAAACACATGAAAGGATGCTCAACATCACTAATCACTAGAGAAGAGCAAATCAGCACTACAATGAGGTATCACTTCACACGGGTCAAAATGGCCATCATCAAAAAATCTACAGACAAGAAATGCTGGAGAGGGTGTGGAGAAAAGGGAACCCTCTTGCACTGTTGGTGGGAATGTAAATTGATACAGCCACTATGGAGAACAGTATGGAGGTTCCTTAAAAAGCTAAAGATAGAACTACCATACGATGCAGCAATCCCACTACTGGGCATATACCCTGAGAAAACCATAATTCAAAAAGAGTCATGTACCACAATGTTCATTGCAGCTCTATTTACAATAGCCAGGACATGGAAGCAACCTAAGTGTCCATCGACAGATGAATGGATGAAGAAGATGTGGCACATATACACAATGGAATATTACTCAGCCATAAAAAGAAACAAAATTGAGTTATTTGTAGTGAGGTGGATGGACCTAGAGACTGTCATACAGAGAGTGAAGTCAGACAGAGAAAAACAAATACCGTATGCTAACACATATATATGGAACCTAAAAAAAAGAAAATGGTCATGAAGAACCTAGGGGCAGGACAGGAATAAAGACACAGACATAGAGAATGGACTTGAGGACATGGGTGGGGTAAGGGTAAGCTGGGACGAAGTGAGAGAGTGGCACTGACATATATACACTACCAAATGTAAAACAGATAGCTAGTGGGAAGCAGCTGCATAGCACAGGGAGATCAGTTTAGTGCTTTGTGACCACCTAGAGGCGTGGGATAGGGAGGGTGGGAGGGAGACGCAAATGGGAGGAGATATGGGGATATATGTACATATGTAGCTGATTCACTTTGTTATACAGCAGAAACTAACACACCGTTGTAAAGCAATTATACTCCAAAAAATATATATATTGCTTACAGTCTTCAAAGTTGCAATTTACAACCACTAAGTTTGAAACTGTGAACACCTCCAAGTGGATCTTCTCTATCAACCATAATATTTTTAACTTGGAAACCACTCTATAAGTTGCTTTAATACCTAGTACATTCAGAGCAAATCCTACTAAACAAATTGTAAATTTTAAATCAAATATATAAATACTCCAGCCCAAGTATTTTTTTATAGTTACTGTCATTTTGCTACCTTTCTTGGACAAATACTACCTTTCTTTGATAAATACTACCTTTCTTTTAACAGACAAACCCTATCAAGTAAACTGTCTCTATTGATGATTTTTACAATGTTTTTCTGCATGTGAATGCTGCAAAATAGTCAGCCTTCCCAATCTCAATCCATTGCAGTACAGATATAAAATTATCCAATTATAAATAGTAGCTACACCAAGACACTGCCCACAGATTGAGTTATTCCAAAGAACAATCACAGAATTTCAAAACTCTTATACATTATTTGAGCTCTCATCATGAATTTGTTCAGTTTCTTTCTTTCATAGGGATGTGTTTCAAGTTTTGTTTTTAATAACTGCAATTTGCTAAAAACATCAAAAGCTGCTGTTGTTTTGCACTTAAATTGTTGAACACTTTGATGAAGGATTTCCAACTGTTTTTCAGCCAATACAGCCAAACTCTGGGGGATTTGTTTACAAAGAAGTTCGATACTATTTTAGTATCCTTATGTTGATTTACAAAGTACCATCCTTAAAGGCTCATACAGTTCTAATATCCAATCGTTGGAGCAGGTAGCTTAGAAGAACGATAAACGTATAGAGTTAAGGGGAAAACAAGAGAATGGAAGAAGAATCTTGCCAGAATCACATGAAAGGAGAGCTGAGCAGTGCAGGGACTGGGCTGAGATTGGAGACCATTTAATTTTCAGCAGCTCCAAGCCACTCACATGTGTCCTATCCCCCAGCGGTACCCAGCAGCCCTGACGTAGGGGCAGAGGATGCAGGCAGTTACAGTGATGTCGAGTTTTGCATCTGCAAGATGGATAGAGCAGGCAAAGAAGGAAGGATGTTGGCAAGGGAGTGACCGCGGAGGTACTGGAAGGGTTTAGACTGGATAAGGAAGCCCAAGGAGGGAGGCGCTGGGGGGCTCTCAATAATGCCAAGGAAGAGACAAGAAATAAAAAAAATTGAGTGATTATTGTCAGCAAGGCTGAAAACAGACATAGAGTGGTGAAGATTAAGATTACAGAGCTGAAGCAACTTCGGGGAACACCATTCTGGAAAGTGCCCATGGGGTTGTGTGATAGGAGAGGAGCTGGCTGAAAAACACTACAGGTTATCATGTGGGTTGTCCACAGGGACACTGAAGGTACCACACTGATCATCCTGAGCACAGACATTGGGGGAGGGGGTAGAAATCGATGCATCAGACACCAAAGTCTTCAATGTATAAAAGAAGGTGGGGTCAAACAGTACAAAATTCCAGTTATAAGATAAATAAGTACTAGGGATGTAATGTACAACACGAGAAATACAATTAATGCTGCTGTGTGTTACACATGAAAGCTGTTAGAGTAAATCCTAAGAGTTCTCATCACAAGAAAAGAATTTCTATTTTTTTAATTTTGTACCTATATGAAATGATGGATGTTTACTAAATGTATTGCGATATCACTTCATGATATACATGAATCAAATCATTGTACTGTACACCTTCAACTTACACAGCGCTGTATGTCAATTCTATCTCAATAAAACTGGAAGAAAAAAAAAAGATGATGGGCAGCTGGCAGAAACAAGGAAGGCTGGAGGAGAACAGAGCTTCAGAGTCTGAGCCACAAAGGAGCAAGGATTTTTATTTCAAGATGTAAAGTTTTCTCTTTCTGACTTACTTCACTCTGTATGACAGTCTCTACGTCATCCACATCTCTACAAACGACCCAATTTCGTTCCTTTTTATGGCTGAGTAATATTCCACTGTATATATGTACCACATCTTCTTTACCCATTCCTTTGTTGATGGACATTTAGGTTGCTTCCACGTCCTGGCTATTGTAAGTAGTGCTGCAATGAATGTTGGGGTGCATGTATCTTTTTGAAGTAAGTCAGAAAGAGAAAAACAAATATCACATATTAACTCATATATGTGGAATCTAGAAAAATGGTGCAGATGATCTTATTTGCAAAGCAGAAATAGAGACACAGATTAGAGAACAAATGTATGGATACCAAGGGGGAAAGCGGGTGGTGGGAGGAATTGGGAGACTGGGATTGACACATATACACTATTGATACTATGTATAAAATAGACAACTAATGAGAACATACTGTATAGCACAGGGAACTCTATTCAATGCTCTGTGGTTACCCAAATGGGAAGGAAATCCAAAAAAGAGGGGATATATGTATATGTATAGCTGACTCATTTTGCTGTACAGTAGAAACTAACACAACATTGTAAAGCAACTATACTCCAATAAAAAGTAATTTTAAAAAATGTAAAGTTAATCATCCAGATCTAGCAGAATTCTAAACGCCTGCTTCCAAATAGCAACCAGAGAACATCTCCATAATCCCAGCCGTTCCCATTCGCCCTGCCCTGTAAAACATCAAATTTCCTACATTCATCAGGGCTGCCAAACCAGCTTCATCACCAACATGCCTTATTTATAAAGCCCCATGGATTCAAAGAGATAAGACACGGTTTTAAAAATATCTGGGAAATGGAGTGGCTAGGCTAGCAAACGCAGAAAACCCAACTCCAGTACTGGATTTCTAACGTCTGCACTTGTTTCACAGAGTTTTACACAGAGAAAATGGGAAGAGCAAATGAAACAGACTACAGAACTTTAGACCTGAGACCTTAGGCTTGTCTAAAACAAGTAAACAAACAACAACAATAAGAACCCTCCACTTTATAGACAGACCAGGGAGGCCAGGCGCTGAGCTGTCACAGGACTCGTCAGGGGCAGGAGGGAGCCTGGCACCCGTGCCTGCCAGCTCCGGTCCCGTGCTCTTTCCATTCACAGCATCCCTAAATGAATTCCTTAAATAAGCCCTGTGAGATCACCCCCAAATCTCCTACCAGATGCCTGACAAAACCTCCCAATGGGACCATGAGGGAGTTTACACCGAATAGCCTCAACTTTCACCATGAAGTAATCTGAAAATCATTTGGATTTCCACAATTCCAAGGAAGGGGCAGTTGATTCCCTCAAGGACAGAAGTTGGGGTTGGATTAGATTATTTCCAAGGTTAGCTTGGGCTACATCCCATGACTCAATAGTCTCTGTCCTGCAGGAACTCAGATTTACATTGGCAATTCAGGAGATGATCACTGAAAAGTAAATGCACCACAACATGAGTAAACTGTGGAGTGTTCTAGAACTCTCCCCTTAGACTCCTTCCCTGCTATCCCCTTCCTCCTCCTGATCCCAGTCCCCACTCAATGTGGCCTCCCACTCCTCTCAGGGCCCTTCTGTTGAGTCGCTCACCTGCCCACTGGCTCTCCTCCGGCCTCTCAGGCCCCCTGATCTTCCTCTACCACAGGGCGCAGCTGCTCACCCCCATCCTGCACCTGCTGTTGTGCTGCCAGGATGCTTTTTCTGACAGCTACACACAGGGCTGGCCACAGCATTTGCTGGGCCCGGTGCAAAATAAAACTGTACATTCCTTGTTCAAAAAACAGGAAAACTTTTTTTTCCCTTTCTTCTACTGTCTCGCACTCAACCTGTCATGGTGGTTTTTTTTAATCTGTTATTTAATGTCACACTCCTTCGGTCACAGGGATACTCACCTGTGGGGTGAGTGCAGACCCTACAGCACCTGCGGTTCTGCCTACACTGGCGTGTGGGGTGCAAACATCTGACCAGACCCCTCCGCTTATGCCCAGACCCCCACTGGGTGGGAACAGGGGAGAAGGTGTCCGGTGGGAAGGTGACAGGAGTTGGAACTTGATGTGAGCCAATGCTCCAAGTCCCTGGGACTTCATTTACAAAACACAAATTCAGAGTCAATTATTAAGAATTTTAAGATGGCAAGTGCAAAGCACTGAACCCCAAGCATGGGACCCTCCTGGGCATGGGGCTCTGTGTGCCCGCACTGGGCACACACCCATGAAGTCAGGCCTAGCCACGTGGCTCATTACATCACTTTCTTTGGGTCTTTGCTCAAATGTCACCTTCTCAGAAAGGTCTCCCCTGACTGTATATAAAATAGGAAACCACTCACCCACCTTCCAGCATTCCACATCCCCCTGACTTTACTTTTCTCAATAAACTTTACCACTGTCTGGTATATACTAACTTGTTTATGAAGTGAATTGTTTACCTGTTGTCCCTCTCTTCTGCTGTAATGTAAGCTCTATAGGGGAAGGGAATTCATTGTATTCATTGCTGTATCCCCATGGGTTAATAAAGCCAGACACACGTCAGGGGCTCCAGAAGTACTCGTTGAGTAAATGAATGAATGGTTATCATAATGCATAATGACCAGTATACATTTAAAATGTTACAGAATTTCAGGAAAGAGTGAATCTCTGTGGGCTGGTCCCCTGGGACCACAGAGGGTGCACATCTTACATTTAAAGTGGAGCAGTTTTATACAATGATTTCTTTCTGCAAGGTTTGTGCAGAATGCTCTGGGGTCACAGGTCACTTCTAGTGGAGGTGACACCCTTGGGCGGAGGGTGATTAGGACTTAGCCAGATGGATGTGCTGGGCATGGGGTGGGTTGGGAGGCTGTACTCCAAGCTGAAGGGCTGGTACAAAAAGAGGCATTAAGGAGCCTGGGCAGGATAATGAGGGGTTTAGTCTGATGGTCTAAAAGAAAGGAGAGGGTCTAGATGCCTGAGAAGAGGAGAAAGGGCATTTTGGAAACTGGGAAGACATGAGAGAAATCCTAGGAAATTGGTTTGCTTGGAGTAGAGAGCCTATTTCTTTTAATAAGTCATCAGATAGAATTGTAATTCAGGGGCATTTTAAACCAGAATGTCTAATCTGATATATTCAGAAATTTATTACAGCACATGCACACTTTTTACAAGCTCCAAATGTTTATATACTAGGGAATTAGAAGCAATGAAGTTCACAGTGATATCTCTATTTTTTATTTTATAAGTTCCAATTGCTGACTCTACAGCATTACATGTATCCTTAAATCAAATAAATATGTGTATAACATGTAAGTTAATAAGTGGATAGTTTCTGAAATTGATGTTTTATATTCTACACATGCTCTACTATTTATGTACTTTTATGGATTCTCAAATTTGAGTATTAGTGACCAGATGTTACCTACCAATATTTTTACAATTGTTCTACAGTGTATGGGATTTTTAAATTGTGCATACTTTAAAGAACTCATTAGATTTCATGAAAGATGTTCAATTTCATTCAAATTGGATAAAATGGGTAAGATGTTGTTTAGAAAAGTATTACAAAAACCTTTACATCAAACGTGATTGCATTAAAAACATGGTTATAAAAAGTCAAAACTGTGGGAGGACCTTCAAGATGGCAGAGGAGTTAAGACGTGGAGATCACCTTCCTCCCCACAAATACATCAGAAATACATCTACATGTGGAACAACTCCTACAGAACACCTACTGAATGCTGGCAGAAGACCTCAGACTTCACAAAAGGCAAGAAACTCCCACGTACCTGCGTAGGGCAAAAGAAAAAAGAAAAAACAGAGACAAAAGAATAGGGATGGGACCTGCACCTCTGGGAGGGAGCTGTGAAGGAGGAAAGGTTTCCACACACTAGGAAGCCCCTTCACTGGTGGAGACAGGGGCTGGGCTGGGGCGGGAAGCTTCAGAGCCATGGAGAGAGCGCAGCAACAGGGGTGCAGAGGGCAAAGCAGAGAGGTTCCTGCACAGAGGATCGGTGCCAACCAGCACTCACCGCCTGAGAGGCTTGTCTGCTCACCTGCCGGGGTGGGCGGGGGCTGGGAGCTGAGGCTTGGGCTTCGAAGGTCAGATCCCAGGGAGAGGACTGGGGTTGGCTGTGTGAACAAAGCCTGAAGGGGGCTAGTGTGCCACAGCTAGCCGGGAGGGAGTCCAGGAAAAAGTCTGGACCTGCCTAAGAGGCAAGAGACCATTGTTTCGGGGTGCTCAAGGAGAGAGGATTAAGGGCACCACTTAAGTGAGCTCCAGAGACGGGCGCGAGCCGCAGCTATCAGTGCGGACCCCAAAGACGGGCATGAGACGCTAAGGCTGCTGCTGCAGCCACCAAGAAGCCTGTGTGCGAGCACAGGTCACTCTCCACACCGCCCCTCCCGGGAGCCTGTGCAGCCCGCCACTGCCAGGGTCCCGTGATCCAGGGACAACTTCGCCGGGAGAACGCACGGCGCGCCTCAGGCTGGTGCAACGTCACGCTGGTCTCTGGTGCCACAGGCTCGCCTCGCATCCGTACCCCTCCCTCCCCGCGGCCTGAGTGAGCCAGAGCCCCCGAAGCAGCTGCTCCTTTAACCCCGTCCTGTCTGAGCGGGAACAGACGCCCTCAGGAGACCTGCACGCAGAGGCGGGGCCAGATCCAAAGCTGAACCCCAGGAGCTGTGTGAACAAAGAAGACAAAGGGAAATCTCCCCCAGCGGCCTCAGGAGCAGCGGATTAAATCTCCACAATCAACTTGATGTACCCTGCATCTGTGGAATACCTGAATAGACAACGGATCATCCCAAAATTGAGGTGGTGGATATTGGGAGCAACTGTACACTTGGGGTTTGCTGTATGCGACTGACTAGTTTCTGATTTTTATGTTTATCTTAGTACAGTTTTTAGCACTTGCTATCATTGGTGGATCTGTTTATTGGTTTGGTTGCTCTATTCTTTTATTTTTTTTATTACTTCAAAAATTTTTTTATTTCAATAATTTAAAAAATTTTTTTATTTTAATAACTTTATTTTATTTTATTATTATTATTATTTTCTTTCTTTTTTTTCTCCCTTTTCTTCTGAGCCATGTGGCTTACAGGGTCTTGGTGCTCTGGTCAGGTGTCAGGCCTGAGCCTCTGAGGTGGGAGAGCCGAGTTCAGGACACTGGGCCACCAGAGACCTCCCGGCCCCACATAATATCAGTCGGTGAGAGATCTCCCAGAGGTCTCCGTCTCAAAGCCAAGACTCAGCTCCATTCAATGACCAGCAAGCTAAAGTGCTGGACAACCCATGCCAAACAACTAGCAAGACAGGAACACAACCCCACCCATTAGCAGAGAGGCTGCCTAAAATCATAATACAGACACCCCAGAAAACACCGCCGGACGTGGTCCTGCCCACCAGAAAGACAAGATCCAGCCTCATCCACCAGAACACAGGCACAAGTCCCCTCCACCAGGAAGCCTACACAAGCCACCGAACCAACCTTACCCACTGGGGGCAGACACCAAAAACAACGGGAACTACGAACCTGCAGCCTGCGAAAGGGAGCCCTCAAACACAGTAAGTTAAGCAAAATGAGAAGACAGAGAAATACGCAGCAGATGAAGGAGTAAGGTAAAAACCCACCAGACCAAACAAATGAAGAGGAAATAGGCAGTCTTCCTGAAAAAGAATTCAGGGTAATGATAGTAAAGATGATCCAATATCTTCGAAATAGAATGGAGAAAATACAAGAAACGTTTGACAAGGACCTAGAAGAACTAAAGAGCTAACAAACAATGATGAACAACACAATAAATGAAATTAAAAATTCTCTAGAAGGAATCAACAGCAGAATGACTGAGGCAGGAGACCGGATAAGTGACCTGGAAGATAAAATAGTGGAAATAACTATTGCAGAGCAGAATAAAGAAAAAAGAATGAAAAGAACTGAGCACAGTCTCAGAGACCTCTGGGACAACATTAAACGCACCAACATTCGAATTATAGGGGTCCCAGAAGAAGAAGAGAAGAAGAAAGGGCCTGAGAAAATATTTGAAGAGATTATAGTTGAAAACTTCCCTAATATGGGAAAGGAAATAGTCAATCAAGTTCAGGAAGCACAGAGAGTCCCATACAGGATAACTCCAAGGAGAAACATGCCAAGACACATATTAATCAAAATATCAAAACTTAAATACAAAGAAAAAATATTAAAAGCAGCAAGGGAAAAGCAACAAATAACATACAAGAGAATCCCCATAAGGTTAACAGCTGATCTTTCAGCAGAAACTCTGCAAGCCAGAAGGGAGTGGCAGGACATATTTAAAGTGATGAAAGGGGAAAACCTACAACCAAGAGTACTCTAGCAAGGATCCAGCAAGGATCTCATTCAGATTCGATGGAGAAATTAAAACCTTTACAAGAAAGCAAAAGTTAAGAGAATTCAGCACCACCAAACCAGCTTTACAACAAATGCTAAAGGAACTTCTCTAGGCGGGAAGCACAAGAGAAGGAAAAGACCTACAATAACAAACCCAAAACAATTAAGAAAATGGTAATAGGAACATACATATCGATAATTACCTTCAATGTAAATGGATTAAATACTCCAACCAAAAGACATAGACTGGCTGAATGGATACAAAAACAAGACCCATATATATGCTATCTACAAGAGACCCACTTCAGACCTAGGGACACATACAGACTGAAAGTGAGGGGATGGAAAGAGATATTCCATGCAAATGGAAATCAAAAGAAAGCTGGAGTAGCAATTCTCATATCAGACAAAACAGACTTTAAAATAAAGATTATTACAAGAGACAAAGAAGGACACTACATGATGATCAAGGGATCAATTCAACAAGAAGATATAACAATTGTAAATATTTATGCACCCAATATAGGAGCAACTCAATACCTAAGGCAAATGCTAACAGCCATAAGAGGGAAAATCGACAGTAACACAATCATAGTAGGGGACGTTAACACCTCACTTTCACCAATGGAAAGAAATCTAAAATGAAAATAAATAAGGAAACACAAGCTTTGAATGACACATTAAACAAGACGGACTTAACTGATATTTATAGGACATTCCATCCAAACACAACAGAATACACTTTCTTCTCAAGTGCTCATGGAACATTATCCAGGATAGATCATGTCTTGGGTCACAGATCAAACCCTGGTAAATTTAAGAAAATTGAAAGCGTATCAAGTATCTTTTCCGACCACAACACTATGAGTCTAGATATTAATTATAGGAAAAAAATCTGTAAAAAGTACAAACACATGGAGGTTAAACAACACACTACTAAATAACCAAGAGACCACTGCAGAAATCAAAGAGGAAATCAAAAAATACCTAGAAACAAATGACAATGAAAACATGACGACCCAAAACCTATGGGATGCAACAAAAGCAGTTCTAAGAGGGAACTTTATAGCAATACAATCCTACCTCAAGAAACAAGAAAAATCTCAAATAAACAACTTAATCTTACACCTAAAGCAATTAGAGAAAGAAGAAGAACAACAACAAAAAAAACCCCTCAAAGTTGTCAAAAGGAAAGAAGTCATAAAGATCAGATCAGAAATAAATGAAAAAGAAATGAAGGAAACAATAGTAAAGATCAATAAAACTAAAAGCTGGTTCTTCGAGAAGATAAACAAAATTGATAAACCATTAGCCAGACTCATCAAGAAAAAAAGGGAGAAGACTGAAATCAACAGAATTAGAAACGAAAAAGGAGAAGTAACAACTGACACTGCAGAAATACAAAGGATCAAGAGAGATTACTACAAGCAACTATATGCCAATAAAATGGAAAATGTGGAAGAAATGGACAAATTCTTAGAAAAGCACAACCTTCCAAGACTGAACCAGGAAGAAACAGAAAATATAAACAGACCAATCACAGCACTGAAATTGAAACTGTAATTAAAAATCTTCCAACAAACAAAAGCCCAGGACCAGATGGATTTACAGACGAATTCTATCAAACATTTAGAGAAGACCTAACACCTATCCTTCTCAAACTCTTCCAAAACATAGCAGAGGGAGGAACACTCCCAAACTCATTCTACAAGGCCACCATCACTCTGATACCAAAACCAGACAAAGACATCACACAAAAAAGAAAACTACAGGCCAGTATCACTGATGAACACAGATGCAAAAATCCTCAACAAAATACTAGCAAACAGAATCCAACAGCACATTAAAAGGATCATACACCATGATTAAGTGGGGTTTATCCCAGGAATGCAAGGATTCTTCCATAAATGCAAATCAATCAATGTGATACACCATATTAACAAATTGAAGGATAAAAACCATATGATCATCTCAACAGATGAAATAAAAAGCTTTCAACAAAATTCAACACCCATTTATGATAAAAACCCTCCAGAAAGTAGGCATACAGGGAACTTACCTCAACCTAATAAGGGCCATATATGACAAACCCACAGCCAACATTGTTCTCAATGGTGAAAAATGGAAACCATTTCCTCTAAGATCAGGAACAAGACAAGGATGTCCACTCTCACCACTATTATTCAACACAGTTTTGGAAGTTTTAGCCACAGCAATCAGAGAAGAAAAAGAAATAAAAGGAATCCAAATCAGAAAAGAAGAAGTAAAACTGTCACTGTTTGCAGATGACATGATACTATACATAGAGAATCCTAAAGACGCTACCAGCAAACTACTAGAGCTAATCAATGAATATGGTAAAGTAGCAGGATACAAAACTAATGCACAGAAATCTCTTGCATTCCTATACATTAATGATGAAAAATCTGAAAAAGAAATTAAGGAAACACTCCCATTTACCATTGCAAGAAAAAGAATAAAATACCTAGGGATAAACCTACCTAAGGTGACAAAAGACCTGTATGCAGAAAACTATAAGACACTGATGAAAGAAATTAAAGATGATATAAACAGATGGAGAGATATACCATGCTCTTGGACTGGAAGAATCAACATTGTGAAAATGACTCTACTACCCAAAGCAATCTACAAATTCAATGCAATCCCTATCAAACTACCAATGGCATTTTTCACAGAATTAGAACAAAAAATTTCACAATATGTATGGAAACACAGAAGACCCCGAATAGCCAAAGCAATCTTGAGAAAGAAAAATGGAGCTGGAGGAATCAGGCTCCCTGACTTCAGACTATACTACAAAGCTACAGTAATCAAGACAGTATGGTACTGGCACAAAAACAGAAATATAGATCAATGGAACAGGATAGAAAGCCCAGAGGTAAACCCACGCACATATGGTCACCTTATCTTTGATAAAGGAGGCAAGAATATACAATGGAGAAAAGACAGCCTCTTCAATAAGTGGTGCTGGGAAAACTGGACACCTATATGTAAAAGAATGAAATTAGAACATTCCCTAACACCATACACAAAAATAAACTCAAAATGGATTAAAGACCTAAATGTAAGGCCAGACACTATAAAACTCTCAGAGGAAAACATAGGCAGAACACTCTATGACTTAAATCACAGCAAGATCCTTTTTGTCCCACCTCCTAGAGAAATGGAAATAAACACAAAAGTAAAGGAATGGGACCTAATGAAACTTAAAAGCTTTTGCACAGTGAAGGAAACCATAAACAAGACGAAAAGACAACCCTCAGAATGGGAGAAAATATTTGCAAACAAATCAATGGACAAATGATTAATCTCTAAAAATATACAAACAGCTCATGCAGCTCAATATCAAAAAAACAAACAACCCAATCCAAAAATGGGAAGAAGACCTAAATAGACATTTCTCCAAAGAAGATATACAGATTGCCAACAAACACATGAAAGGATGCTTAACATCGCTAATCATTAGAAAAATGCAAATCAAAACTACAATGAGGTATCACCTCACACTGGTTAATGGCCATCATCAAAAAATCAACAAACAATAAATGCTGGAGAGGGTGTGGAGAAAAGGGAACCCTCTTGCACTGTTGGTGGAAATGTAAATTGATACAGCCACTATGGAGAACAGTATGGAGGTTCCTTAAAAAACTAAAAATAGAACTACCATACGACCCAGCAATCCCACTACTGGGTATAAACCTCAGAAAACCATAATTCAAAAAGAGTCATGTACCACAATGTTCATTGCAGCTCTATTTACAACAGCCAGGACATGGAAGCAACCTAAGTGTCCATCGACAGATGAATGGATAAAGAAGATGTGGCACATATATACAATGGAATATTACTCAGACATATAAAGAAACAAAACTGAGGTATTTGTAGTGAGGTGGATGGACCTAGAGTCTGTCATACAGAGTGAAGTAAGTCAGAAAGAGAAAAACAGATACCGTATGCTAACTATGAAATCTAAAAAAAAAAAAGGTTCTCATGAACCTAGGGGCAGGACAGGTATAAAGATGCAGACGTAGAGAATGGACTTGAGGACATGGGTGGGAGAAGGGTCAGCTGGGATGAAGTAAGAGAGTGGCATGGACATATATACACTGCCAAATGTAAAACAGATAGCTAGTGGGAAGCAGCTGCATAGCACAGGGAGATCAGCTCCGTACTTTGTGACCACCTAGAGGGGTGGGATAGGGAGGGTGCGAAGGAGACGCAAGAGGGAGGGGATATGGGGGTATATGTATACGTTTAGCTGATTCACTTTGTTATACAGCAGAAACTAACACAACATTGTAAAGCAATTATACTCCAATTAAGATGTTAAAAAAAAAAGTCAAAACTGTTATAAGAAGGACATTATACATTGATAAAAGGATCCATTCACCAAGAAGATACACACATCAAACATGTATTACACATCAGAGCTTCAAAATATGTGAAGCAAACATTGAAAGGATTGAAGGAAGAAACCTCTCTGTAAAAATAGGAGGAGACTTCAATATGCTACTGTCCATAATAGATGGAACAGCCAAACAGAACATCAATAAGGAAATAGAGGCCTTGAACATCACTACAAGCCCATCGGATCTATAGATATACACAGAACATAGCATCCAACAACAGCAGAATGCACATTTTTGTCAAGTTCATATGGAACATTCTCCAGGATATGTCAGGCTGCAAAACACAAAAACAATTAAATAAATTTTAAAAGATTGAAATCATACAAAGTATCTTTTCCTATCACAATGGAAGGAAAGTAGAAATCAACAGTGGAAGAAAAACTGGAAAATTCACAAATATGTAGAAATTAAACAACACACTCAAACAGCCAATGGGTCAAAGAAGAAATCCAAGGGAAAGGAGGAAATATCTTTTGACAAATGAAAATAAAAACACAACATACTAAAACTTATGGGATTCAGGAAAAGCAGTGCTTAGAGGAAAATTTACAGTTTTAAGTGCTTACATTAAAAAAGGAAGATCTAAAAAATGTGATTGTATGTTGGCAATTTCAAACAGTTGAACCTAGTAAAATTGGTTCATGATTATCTTGGACCTTGGCTTTTCTCTTTTCTTTTCCTCCTTAACTCTCTAAACTCTTTAACTCTCAGTAGGTTTTCCAGTGGCAGCAAAAACAATAAAAGCATATTAAGTAATTAGCCTGGAGGATGACAAAGAAGCAGCAGCTGCAGTATTGGGTTTGCCTCTGCCCAGGTCTCCAGCCATATCTCCCACCAAGATGTCACACAGTCCCCCATCCTAGCCAGACTGAAACCCCACAGGACAAAACCGCATGCAGGCTGAACCCCCAAAGACAGACCCCAACGGACTGAGCACCTTACGGACGGCACCCCTCAAAGACTGAACACTCCACATACTGGACCTTCCACGGATTAAACTCCTCCCAGACTGGACCGCTCACAACAGACTGGATCCCCCATAAACTGAAACCCTCAAAGAACAGATCCCCATAGACTGGACCCCCTACATTCTAAACCCCTCACAGACTGGACCCCTCGTAGACTGAACCCCTCACAGACTAAACCTCTCACAAACTGAAGATCCCACAGACTGAGCCCCTCACATCCCACCCAGGCTCCTTAAAGCCTCTCTGTGTGACAGCCCTTCAGCCTGGAGCATGGCCCCCCCCACCTGCACCACGCCCAGCACATCCATCTGGCTAAGTCCTAATCACCCTCCGCCTAAGGCCGTTTCCTCCACGGAGGACTTCCTGGTGATCCAGAGCTCCCTGCGCAAACCTTGAGGGGTGCAGTGCTGGTGGGTTATGATTGCTCCTCCACAAAGAGAGCCAGGGAATCCCCCGACTGCACCTCATGTGTGTCCCCCCAGCCCGTGCCCACCCACCCAATACTGAAGAGAAGCCACAGGCCCTCTGGGCTCTCAATTAGTGCCTGTTGTGAACAGAGAGAAGATTCTGGTAAATTACATGTAAATATATGAAGGTGTCTTAGTCAGAAACACTTTTGTCTTCATTATTATGCTTGGCTACTTACAGAAGACTTTCTGTTGGGAGTCATAATTTGTGTTCTAATTAAAACTGTTTCTGGGAACACACAGTATGAATTATGAATACAATATCCACATGAAATAACACTGGCAACCCACAAATAGGGAACTGTTCAAACAGCTTCATGCACCAGCTAGTGGAGTAGATAAATCATATTTTCTCTTGGAAGCTGCATATATTTTTGTGTCTTGGACTGCTCAGGAATCAAATTAACATTCTTTAAAGAATGTGTGTTTAATCATTAGTTTTCAGGCTCAGCGGGCAACTAGTTGTACATATCTTAATGCTGTCCTGGAATAAAAGGAATATCAGAAATATTAGAAATATCTGCATCTTGCATGGACCCCCAGGGGGTCTGGACACGGAAGACCCTGGAGACTGCTACAAGGACTTGGTCTTCGTACTTCCCTGGTGGTCCAGTGGTTAAGACTCCCCGCTTCCACTGCTTGTGGCCTGGGTTCAATCCCTGGTTGGGGAACTAAGATCCTACATGTTACACGGTGCGGCCGAAAAGAAAAAAAAAAAAAGGACTTGGTCTTGTACTCTGAGATGGGAAGCCAGTAGGAGTCTTCAACAGAGGCATGACAAGGTCTGGCTAACATGCTGAGAAAGAACAGTGCAGTGGGGAAAGGCTGGGGGAAGAAAGGTAAGTTTTATCCATGATGGTGGAGATGATGAGAAAGTGGCTGGATTCTCGAGATAGTCTCGAGGTGGTGACCACAGGGTTTGCCAATGGATGGGACTGTAGGGCCTAAGAGAAAAAAGGTGAGTCAAGGAAGACTTTGGGTTTTGGCCTGAGCAACTGGAAGAAAGGAGTTTACCATTTGCTGGGATGAGACAGACAGCAGGAGAAAGCAGATTTTGTGAAACGTTCAGGAGTTTATTTCAGATCTGATGAATATGATACAATTCAATAAGAAATATAAGCTCATTCTTGAAAAAGTAATTCTGATGTGCCCTTTGAAATGCATCAGTCTGAAGTGTATTTTACTTCATAAGCTGTTATAGATGTAGAAGGGGAGGAGTTGAGGGCCTGTCCTTTATCAACTCCAGATATGTGGGCTAATACCCCACAAGCAAAGTCAGACGAGAAATAAACTTTAAACAAACTGACTTTTCTTCTGTAATTTACCTCAATGTCATTTTGATCTCACACTATCTAAAGAAGAATGTTCCAAAAAGAACTATTCATTATGTTGTACACCTAAAATGAATATAATGTTATAAGTCAATTATCTCTCAATAATAAAAAAAAAAAAAAGAACTAAAAAAAGAGAAGAATGTTCCAAAAAATAGCACTCTGGGAAAAAAAGATATTTGTCTCAAACCCCGAATAAAATTTAAATACAGACCTCTATAAGCAATCAAGTCTCCTTTGCTGCAGTAGCAAAGGAACAAACATGCTACAGTACTCAGAGTCGAAATAGCAATTAGCTAAGTAATAAAATTACTACTGAGCATCCCCTATTATATCTGAGCGTCAGCGCCCAAGATGATGTTTCTTAGGAAACCAGAAACCTCCCAGGCACAAATACTGTGAACTACAGTCCCTCTCAAATGCTGTGTTCTAGATCATCCGCAAGTATTTAGAAATCAAGGACTTTCTAAACTCTCAAAAAAAACAAACAAACCCACTTTCCACTGACCCAGGCACAAAAAATACAGGGGTCTCAGGAACAAAAACTATTGAGTCTTACTGACAAAAACTAAAACACAACAACAAAAGTAACAATAAAGCCCACAAAATCCTCAAACCAGACCAAAGATTTTCCCAGGATTATATTCTGATCCATTAAGGGTTTCCTTCCTTCCTTCCTTCCTTCCTCCCTCCCTCCTTTTCTTTCTTTTTTGCCATTGCTTTTTAAAAAAATCTCACTGATTAAGATAACGAATGGAGGAGAGGAAGGAATAAGAGGGAGGTCAATTCGAATTTTCAAAACATCTGACATAAAACATTTTAAAGGAATATAATCACGACATTCAAATACACTTAATATTTAGGACTAAACTATCAGTGTTTTACAAAATAGAATTCCTTTGGGGACCAAGCAGAATCAACGTAAATTGCAGATGACATGGTTGTTTAGATAGAAAATGCTAAGAAATCCACAAAACAACTACTACAAACAATAAGTGAATTTAGCAAGATTGTAAGTTAATGTACAAAAATCAACTGTATTTTTATAACAGAAGCAAGTCACTGGAAAAATGAAGTAAAAACCCATTTACAACAAGATCAAAAAAATATATTTCAGAATAAATTCAACAAAGATATGGAAGACTTACACACTGAAAACAATAAAATAGTAAGAGACATGTTCTAAAGTTCATCCCATTCTGGACACTTTCATGCTCTCCTGCCAACCTATCTTTATATACACTACTGCTCATAAGTATACAATCAAGTTGATTAGAAAGGTAGAATTCAAATGTACTTGAACTTTATCTCATAAAATTAAAGACCATCTGCAGAGACAAACGGATAAAATAATTCCATAGAGAAAGTAGTCTGCATTGGGGACCTATTATTTATGACAGACTATCTCCCACACAGTTTTTTCATTCAGTACTCACTATAGCCCTCTATGTAAATATTATTATTATTATGTAAAATTTTTTTCAGTAAGGAAACCGATAAGAAAGGCCCAGCTTCCAAGAAAGGCCCAGTTATTTGCCAAAGTTCACCCAGCCAGTAAGAGGCAGAGCTGAGACATACATATTTGGGGTGCTTTCCTCTTATTTAGTGATGGTTTCATAAACAGAGAACTTAAAGCAAGTGAATACATATAGCTTTGGATTCAAGTATTAATATTTTGTTTTTTGCATCGCCAATAAAAAGCACACATTTAAATGTACTACAGACATTTTGTGGGGCTTTTTCTTGTCACCAAAATGTCCTGTTTTTCCTATTGGGCAGTCAATATTTGGTGGGAAAGTGATTCACCTGCTTCTTTAAGAGTTGATTCTGTATAAAAGAAAGTCACATGAGTTTCTAGGAAGGATATCAGATCTTGGGGGGAACTAGAAATGTGGTGAATAGTAAAACAAACAGAATAGCAAGGAACTAGGAAAGATCGCACTTAAGATACTGAAAATTAACATGGAGTCAGCAGTCACTGCCTGTCTAATGGCAGACAACAACACACAAACCTGTAAAACTGCTGGTCATCACCTAGGACTGTCATTTGTCAGAGAAAAATTGCCCACATGCTTCCAAATTGGACACTTTTATAAGTGTTTATACAAAAGTGTCATAATCTACTAAAAATACTTTAAAAATAATGAAAGATTAAATAAATGCATTGATGAAAACTAATTTGCATCCTAACATGATTCCAAGTTAATGTGTTGTTTAAACATTCATAAGAAAAAGGAAAATCGATGAAAAAGAGATTGTTAGCCTGACCCTCAAATCTTCTAAATACCTTTGGAAATTCAAAGTCTGAAAATCATTAATAAATAATGAAATTTAAGTATATATTCTGACCTTCAGCAAAAATCCTCTTTGGTCATTAAGCTCAATAACACAGTGTTCCAGAATTTACTCAAGTCGTGGTGAAAATGTAGCACTCTGATACAGTTTCCGTCACTTAATTATAACAAGTTTAGTCCTGGAATACTCCTACGAATTTCATCACTTAGAATAAAGCATTTGTGTACGTGGGCAGGCTAATTTCACCTCACATTAGAAAAAAAACAAACAAAAAAACACCTGTTCAAGTATAGCCTCTACCTAGATATTCAGCTTTCTTATTTCTTCCACCTTCTGGCAAGCTCCAGAGTTACTGGAATGCAGAAAGATTCTAAAGGGGGACTATGATAATGGCGTAGTCCGACTCCAATTATACGTCTCGTATGTTTGGCATGAATCACATGTGCATTTATCTGCCAGCAGAAGAGGAGAAGGGAAGGGACAGAACACACAGCTACCATCTGCTGCCATCCCCCAGCCTCCCTAGAAATGAAGACAAGGGTGGGAGTTTCTCCCGGAGACAGGAGCAGAGTGTACTTCACAGTGGGCCCACTGAAGTGCTTTCAGGAAGCAACATTTGGACCTCGCACATTAAAAAAGCAAAAGAGACATCCTAAATAGAGCGACCCTGCAATAGTAGCATTGGATTCCATTGTGAGGACTCCAGATTTTCGGTCTGATCCAGCAGCTGCAGATGAGACCAACTGAGGTCTGAAGACCACTGTTCTCAGACGGACGGACGCATTCTTGCCCACTGCCCTACAGTTCTCACCACTCCCTGCTGTCTTGCCCGGCCCACTCCATTAATTTATTTTACCACCTGGCCCTTTAGGCATTTGAGTTTGCAACCCCTGGTCTGCATTCATCAATTAAACCAGGTACTTACAGCTGCATGACCAAGTACAAGTGATTTGGGCTTTCATAGATGTCTTCCAGGGCCACAATGTTTTCATGCTTAATCCTGAAAGAAAAAAAAAAAAACACACACACACACACAGAATAGTAAGTACGAGACATGCAAACTTTTTTTTTAAAAAAACAGATGTCGTTATAGCAAAAAGTTCTAAGACAGGATCTAAACTCCTTAAGGTGACATTTTTAAGACACCTCTCCATCTTGTCCCCAAACTTTTTCCCAGACCCATCTCCCATGCTCTCTGCTCTTCTTCTTTCTGGAGGCTCTATATCTTACAACGTAGCAATACTGGATTAACTATCACTGCTTCATGTATAGCCCACTCTCCTGGCATTTATTCATATGAATCCCAGGAATGGGCCAAAATCCTATTATCTTGCAGGGCCTCACTCAAATGGCTGAGCCCCCAAGGAGAATTTAATTGCTCCCTCTTCTGTAGTCTCACAACGGCCAGAACAGACTGGCCCGAAGAGTCCACTGTATGCAAATCCATCCCCACAACAGGCTAGATCTTCCAGGGAACAGTTTCGTCGTCATGTTCCTGACTCCAGTGTAAGCAATGGAAAACCAGACTGACCTCCTCATTGGGGTTCTAGTCACCATCGCCAGCAAAGGTCAGTTCAGTACCCCAAGCGAGCTAGACTGGTGCTACGCCAAGAGTGGTTCCCAAACAGGCAACACCAGCATCTCCTGGGAGACTGTGAGAAATGCAAATTCTCAGGCTGGGCCCCATCATACAGAATCAGAATCCCTGAGGCCGGGGCCCAGGAATCTGCCTTAACAAGATCCTCAGATGATCAGCCAGCACAAAGTGGAGCTGGAGAAATTCTGTATCAAACCAGGGCTTCTCAAACCTCAGGGCGCACGTGAATCACGTGGGGTTCTGGCTCCAGTGCACACTCTGATTCAGTGGGTCCAGGACAGGGCCCGAGAGTCTGCATTGCTAACAAGCTCCCAGGAGATGCTAATGCTCCTGGTCTGTGGACCACGCTGGGAGCAGCAAAGTCCCAACGACAGAACAAAGGGAGAAGGAAACAGTCCAATTCTAGCCCCTCGAAATACCGATTAGGAACAGCCTCTGCTTGGAATGTAAGGTTTGGTATTTGTTTAAAGCATTTGAGAGAAGAATCATTTCATTATGAGCTGATTAGCTCTTACTACAGCTTCTTCTCTGAAATGACTGCTGAGCCATTTAAAAGCAAGCATTGAACGGGCAGATTCCTGTGAACCCTTGAAAGCAGGGACTCCATCTTACTCATTCTGTTTCCCCTTAGGACCTAGCATAGAGCTGCTTGATAAATGTTTGCTGAATGAATAAATGATATTTAAGGCTTTTGCTCCTAAATGGCAAGTCATTATTTATTTAGGGAAAATGGATGCAATTTTCCTAAGTGTGAGCTGTCTCCCCCTCAAAAGAAGTTTATAAGGAATATTATCTTCCCTTTGAGCAGATGAAAGAAGAGAACAAAAGAATTAACTAAGAGAGGTAATGTTTTGCTTTGATTGCTGCGGCTCTTGTTAGCCAATGCAGTTGATGTGTAGGAAGTGAGAAGACAGAGTATCCCAAATTCACATTTCACCCGCTTCTGACGTGGAGAACCTAATTATTTGTTAGCAATGGTTTCTGTGGTGCCTGAGCAAAATAACACCAGCAACATATCATGTGAACCGACTAAACTATTCCACCAAGGAAACCATGAGAGATTAATTTGGAACTGCTGAGACCCTAGGTGTCTGTGGAAGTATCATTATTGGACACACCTGAAAGAATATGACAAAAACAGTATACAGTGTATGGATTTTCCCTCTTTTCAATTTAAAAAAGTTGCCATTGGAATCAATCACATGGGCACGAATATTTCCTTTCAGTGAAGTTAGTTTAGGGGTTAATTAACAGCTTAGATTCATGGGAACAAGAAAAGAATGGGGTTTATATACAGAGTTGCCAGACAAAATACAGGGCACCCAGTTACCGTTTGATTCTAGATAAACAATGAACACTTTTTAAATGTAAGTGTGTCCCAAACATTGCATTGTTGTTTATCTGAAATTCAAATGTAACTGGGTGCTAGATCCAGCCACCCAAGTACATGAATCACAGTCAATGAGCCTCCAAACTGGGCTTAGGGGTTTGTACCTGGAGTCCCAGCTCCCCTCAGAGGTTCAGCCAAGAAGACAATTTGAGCCCTGGACTACAGCCATTAATATTCAACTATATACAAAGAATCAACTATGTACAAAGCACTTGCCCAGCCAAAGTAGGAGACTCTAATAAATTAAGAATATAAATCCCTTCTTTGGATGCAGGGGCTAGAGAAATTAGAGTCTATTTAACCGTTATGTCTTACATAAGTTCTTACAGTGGCTGAAATGATACTGCTACTGACTCTCCTTCTTAGCGGATGAATCAATCAAGCAAGCAATCATTTCCTGACTTTCTGCTCTGTGTTTGATACAAGAAAAGTATAAAATAAGGTTTTTCCCTCCAAAATCTTATCACCTTGATGGGGAGACCCATGAAGCAATTAGGGAAGAATTAAATGCTATGCTCTGCAGAATTGTTAAATTCAGAGAAAGCAAGGCCCTGGGTCAGAATTATGGTGAAGGCCTCAAAAAATGATGGAGGTTGAGCTGGGTTGGGTAATGTGTGAATAAGCATATTAGAAATTTCAAAGACATCTTAAAATGGCCTCTTAAATGTCTCTTAAGAAAAGTGGTTTAATTCACTTGTAAATGTTAGAATGTGATCGAAGAAAACATCCTGGTCCCCCAGAGCTGTTCTCAGGTACTTGATTCCACCCTCAGATTCCTTAAGATATACAAAAACTGAACTTAAATTTTTTACATTATTTTAGTACCTAGGTTATCTTCACAAAATGCCGTGTGAACATCCATCCACACATCTCTGGGCGCCCACCATGTACCAGGCACGTGACTAGGAATCACAGCAGCGACATCTCAGCCCTCACGGAGCTCAATCTTTCTTCTGTTTACCAGAAAGCATCCTCGTTGTAATTAGTATTGACTCCTGGGAGCCACACAGAACAAGCTTACATATCATATAAGCTCTTCTCATTTATCTTGCAAATATTTGAGGGATATAATTTCCCTACTTAGTTTACTCTTCCTATCATCGCCCAATTCCCCTTCAACATGGTTTATATTCCTACCATCACGTTATTGTCACTCTTGTTTGTCCAGACTAGAGCATTCAGAACCGAAAGTAATGATCCCAGTGTAAGATATAGCACCAAGAACAGCATATTAAATAATAGAGTAGAACTATTAACCATCATGAGCTGGATATTATACTTTTTGCAAATACAGTCTAACATTAGGTTCACTTTTTTAGGCAGCTGCACAACTGTTGGCATATAAAGAAGATAAGCTCCATGGGGGTAGGGATTTTTGACTATTTTGATCACTATTGTCTCACCAATGCTAAGAAAAGGGCATGGCAGGTAGTACTTTCAATACATGTTAGAGTGAATGAATGAATGGATGGATGAATGGAAGAATATAAAGTTTAGGGTCAATTAAATGACCAGATCATTTTTACCTGAACTTCTACCAAACAAGATCTCCTTTCTTACTCAGGCTTGACCTTTTGAGCTTAACGTCTTCGCCTTAGCTTCATTCAGCTCAATCTTTTGGGTTCCATGCAATGCTTCAAATGATCAGAAATATTCTGAATTTTGATTCTCTCTATTATAGTTACTACGCCTCTCCACTTTGGGCCATCTGCGTATTTTGTTAGTACACATTCATACTGTATGTCTTCATCCAAATTCCTAGTTAAAGTCTTAAGTGAGAGAGTTACATGCCAGAACTCCATGGTATTCCACCAGAGACCCCATCAAGAAAACCAAGACATTAATCAGCTGGCTTCAATGGCTGCTGAGTTACAAACCCAGCAGTTTTAGCCCATATTTTACTGTACTAACCATAAGTAGACAATTAGATTCTTGGCTGAAATGGCATTCCTCACTTTTACACAGCACATAATACTATTTGAAAGGGAAATGGAATGTTTGGGAAGTTTTGTTCTTAGTAAACCCATGGTGACTCCTAGCAACCACTACAGTCTTTACTAAATGATTATAAACCGTATGCTTAATTTACTGTTCCAGAACTTGGCTGTGCATTGGAGTCAAACTTCCCTGTCTATACATCTCATAGTCTACCTTTTTCATATTTGGAAAATTTGCCGACATCTCTTATATTGTTTTCTCAAATATTTCAACTGTGACTTTTTTGCGATAAGTGCAATTTCCTTAGTCCCCTGGGATATAACACATCTAAATCTGGTGAACTAATTTTATAACTTTCTTTAGGCCCCACTTACATAGCTGTTTTATACATACCATTTACTGTCAACTCTGTGTCAAAACTATACTAAGTATTTTTAAGGATTTCATTTAATACAGCAATGCTACAAAGTAGCTATCATTCTCCCTATTTTTAAAAGAGGAAAACTAAGACCCCCAAGAGGCTACGAAAGTATTCCAAGGTCATACAACTAGTAACTGGAATTGCCAAGATTCTAACTCCCAAGACCCTGTTCAAGCACTTATGTTATAACTTCATATTAACTAAGTTACAATGAGAATATCAAACAGTTCACATAAATTCAGTTATTTGCATAGAATTACAACACCTAAAGTATTAAATTTCATAACTAACAATATAATATCCACTTCTGAGGGGAGTGGGGCAGAGATTTGTTCTACTATCCTGAAATCTACTGGAAGCTCTCAAGATACTTGGTTATAAACATCCTGACAGATGAAATCCCAGAGGGTCAAAGGGAACCAGAGGAAGAGATATTCAGAAGCAGAAGGAACAGTTAGGAGTCCAGAAATGATAATTAGGAAGAGCCTTGCATCAACCTACATCTGCTGGTATCATCAGAAGGGGGAAGAAAGTGGACAGAGAAAAGAGGTGGGGCATCTCAGCTACAAGCAAATGAAAACCAAGGTTCTGTTAACCTTGCATAGCTAAATACCTGTAGGTCAGCACTCGGTCTCTCCAAAACACGGCCAAGAGGACCTTCAAACATGAGGAATGTCCACACCCAAACAGCAATCCTTTCTAAAATATGCATAATTCAAAAGAATAATGTCACTGAAAGCAACTCTGTGATGAAAAGAACCTCTCAATTTTAATCACTTATCTACCAGGCCCAAAGTAAGCACTGTCTGATATATCTATGTACAGAGGGTAAATGGTTTAGGTGGTAATCTTCTCTAAAGTCTCCATAATCTACAATAATGGACAGAAGAGGTGGAGAGAGGGAAGTGGGCCCAGGCAGAGAGAGGGAGAGAAAAGTTGAATGGGAAAACAGCATATGGGCACTGAGGCAGACTTCTGCCTGCATGGTAAGTGACAGCCAAGCAAGAAAACCCCAGAAAGAGCCAGGAAAACATTTTAAAGTTAATTCATGCAAAAAATCGTGCCAAATGCACAAGTAGGCCCCATTCCAAACCCCCAGGCTGGAGAGAACATCAGGACCCAAAGGACAGGCATCCTATTGACTACACATGCTCCTATGAAATGATAGTGACATCATTTCTCCCTCTGGTCTAATTCTCCATGGTCCAAGGAACCACACATTTTGAACTCCATATAAACTGAGGAAAGTTAGAAAAACACAAAAGAGAAGAGAAGAGAAAGGAATATCCAACATTTTTTGCTTTTTTTCATCCTATCATGGTTCACTGATCAGGATTGGGGGGGCAAAACCATGGCAGCAATTATGAGCACTAAGAGAATTATCAGAAGGAAAGGCAACAAAACACCTTTCCTCTGGGTGGTCCTTGGAAAAGGTCACTTACCTACTGAAGAGGCCACAAGAAGGTAAGAGATGGAAGGAAATATAATCAGAAGGGGCAGACAGGAGATACGGTGATTACTAGTGAAAGCGGAACAAAGATGGTGGAGGAACCGATCTCGGCGCAGGCGCACAAGGCGGGAGTTACGTCAATGAGCCGCGACCAGCTTCCTGTCCTCCTCCCACAAGCACTTCCGTGTTAACAGTCCAGTCCCGGAAAGTTCTCCCTCGGGGGAAAAGCAGGTCCCTCTCAGGCAAAGACCTAAAGGACCAGGTCTTTCACCACCCACCACTCTTATCTTTTTCTAAACAGCCCAGAAAGTTTAAATTTCATTCACAAAAAAGACGCTATGGTTCTCTAGCATAGTAAATGGCCTCAAAAATATTTGAAGAATATTCTGACGTCTTGGCAGTCTTGATTTTTGTAAGTACCTATGATTTCCTTCTTTTTTTTTTTTTTAATAAACAAAATCATTTCCTCCTTTCTTGGGTCAGATTTTTCTCTCCCTCTTGTTATAAGCAGTACAGGAGGGCTTCCCTGGTGGCGCAGTGGTTGAGAATCTGCCTGCCAATGCAGGGGACACGGGTTCGAGCCCTGGTCTGGGAAGATCCCACGTGCCACGGAGCAACTAGGCCCGTGTGCCACAATTACTGAGCCTGCGCGTCTGGAGCCTGTGCTCTGCAACAAGAGAGGCCGTGATAGTGAGAGGCCCGCGCACCGCGATGAAGAGTGGCCCCTGCTTGCCACAACTAGAGAAAGCCCTCGCACAGAAACGAAGACCCAACACAGCCATAAATTAATTAATTAATTAATTAAAAAAAAAAAAAGAGCAAAAGCAGTACAGGAAACAATGCTGAGAAAATCAGGATATTGTCAGTCACAAGGGAAAGTGATAAAGTTGAAATATTTGCCACGTGGTATTAAAAAAAATAATACCTTTCCTTTTTATAACTTAACAGGCGCATTCACAGATGTTATCGCATTTCATTCTCCCAACAATGCTATAAAGCAGGCATTACTATTCCTATTTTATAGATGATCACTCCTAGTTTATAACCACTTAATCATTCTCCTATCTTCCCTCCGGTCTGGCTCTCTTTCTAACCATTCTCCATGCTGTTTCCTGAGCCATCATTCCACAATATAGAATTGATCAAATGTCTTAGAATGAAATTCATCAATGGCGCTCCACAGTCCAGAATAAAGTCCAAACGACTTGACATGACCTACAAGGTCCCATATTGCTTGGTCCTCACGCGTCCATTCCATCTCATCCTCTATCGCTGCCCCACACCAGAACTTTACTGGACCCAGGCAGTTCTCAAACACTAGTGCACACCTTCCTCTCTGGCCACATAGGTGTGCTCATTCCTCTCTTATCTTCTTATTAAATGACTCATCCTCTGAGACCCATCACTTCCACTGTGAACCCCTTGCTATCCCCTACCTCTTGCAGGACTGATTTCCCTCTCCTCTGGGCCACCCCAGTTGTTTCATAACCTTGTCTTTGTACATACTGCATTGTACCCATCTGTTTGTATGCATATGTGTGCACATAGTTAAATGGTTTTATTTCCAGAGAATAAAAGTCTAGAAGGATACATGTTAAACCGGTAAATGAGTACCTCAAAAAGTGTGCTATAGGATGGGAGGAAATTTTCACCTTCCAGTTTTTCTTAACTGAGGTTCTTCATCTGAACAGAACAGAGAAAAATGATATGAGTGACTATTTTCTCAATTCTCCCAAGAATGGCACCCATACTAGTTGCATAGGAGAGAAAGTGAATTCACTATACACAATAGATGCTTTAGGGAATTAGGGCCTGATTCTCTCACTGAACCCAAGTAGAGAAAGGTTGATGGACTGTTGTATTGCCAGACTTTTACAAAGAGGTAATTTTTAAAAGGCTCTTGATCAAAATCATCAACACCTGATTCACCAAAATGTATCCATAATGCTGGACACAAAGAAACACATATTGATTAGTTTAAGTGCTCAAGCAATCAAGAGATAGGTTGGGTCTCAGCTCTGACACATCTAACTGCAAGATTTTGGACAAGACTTTAAATACTTTCTGACTTGATTTCCTCATATGTTAACTGAACATTAAATTATGTGGTTTCATTATCTATCTATACACACACATATATATACATGTATAGAAGAAAAAATATTATATACACATACATGTATCATGTTACATATATAGAGAGATCTTGTCTATTAAAAATATAGGGGGGCTTCCCTGGTGGCGCAGTGGTTAAGAATCCACCTGCCAATGCAGGGGACACGGGTTCGAGCCCTGGTTTGGGAAGATCCCACATGCCGTGGAACAACTAAGCCCGTGCGCCACAACTACTGAGCCTGGGCTCTACAGCCCACGAGCCACAACTATTGAAGCCCATGCGCCTAGAGCCCGTGCTCCGCAACAAGAGAAGCCACTGCAAGGAGAAGCCTGTGCACCGCAACTAGAGAAAGCCCGCACACAGCAACGAAGACCCAACGCAGCCAAAATTAATAAATTAAAAAAAAAAAAGAATGTAGGGGACTTCCCTGGTGGCGCAGTGGTTGGGAGTCCACCTGCCAATGCAGGGGACACGGGTTCGAGCCCTGGTCCGGGAGGATCCCACATGCCGCACAGCAGCTAGGCCCATGCGCCACACTGCTGAGCCTGTGCTCTAGAGCCCTTGAGCCGCAACTGCTGGGCCCGCGTGCCGCAACTGCTGGGGCCTGCGCACCTGGAGCTTGTGCTCCGCAACGAGAGAGGCCACCGCCGTGAAAGGCCCGCGCACCCCAACAAGGAGTGGCCCCTGCTCGCCACAACTGGAGAAAGCCCATGTGCAGCAATGAAGACCCAATGCAGCCAATAAATAAATAAATTTAAAAAAAAAAGAACATAGGCCACTCCAGGAAAGACAAGAATTCAAAATCCAAAGCTTCGAATCATCTTCTTTTGATGCCAGCAGATGAGGCTGTAATCAACAGGACACTAAGGAGCAAAAGACTGGTATCTAAATCAACTACATCTTAAGAATGCAAGCCAATTTATTTGTTTTTTTAAGGATTAAGTACCACATGTGATATTTTCTCATTTTGAAATGAGTTTTGCTTTGAATCCTTCAAAACAAACAAACAACAATTAAAACCTTATGCACTGCTGACCATATGTTCAAAAAAGCATCTCAGGCATCCTTAGTACAATTCAGGCTACACAGGGTGGAGGCCTGGCCAGCATTTGTACATAAGGAGGCAGGGCTGGAGCCTGTAATGGTACCACGGGAGGGGCGCTAACTAGGCTGGCTCTGTCTCTAGGGGAAAATGATGGATGTTCTCTCGGTCACATCATTTTCCAGAGTCTTAGTTTCCTCATCTAGAAATTAACTAGGCAAACAGGATACTCCCTCAGGTCCTTTCCAACTCTAACAATCAATGAATTCAAAATTAAGGAGGCAAAGTATATTGAGGTATAAAAGATCCCACAATGCTTGAGTCTAAGCCAATATTCAGTGTTCTCCAGGATACTGCTTGCTACACAGAAACCTGGATAACGAGTCATGCTTCAACAGGCTCTTTTGCGTGGGTAAGTTTGTCAGTTAGACATGGAATAGAATTTCTTGAGATAAGAATCCATTCACATGGAAAAGACCTTCTTTTCCCTCTCCCAAAGTCAGCTTCTACAAGGCCCTGAACCAACAGAGAAAGGACGAAGTGATTTGTTCATGTCTGGAATAACTCCAGAAGTTCCAACCAAGGGCTGGTTGCCTTTAGTCCAAAGGAGAAATAAGTTAGGTCCAAATCAGTGCGAAAAACCCAGTGCCTGGCACATACTAACACTCAGCGCGTATTGTAGAAGAATGGATAAATGAATGAACAATTAATTCCAGCCTTCCTAAAGTCTTACAGACCAAAGGCACTCAAAAGCTGGGCACCTGAATCAAAAAAGGTTCGAAGATTTGACTCTGTGTAATTCTTTCCTACTCCTATTACCACCCATGATAAATTATAGGTGGGTCTCAAAATCGGCTGTATGTTAGAATTACCTGAGGAGTTTTAAAATATATGACACCTGGATCTAGTCCCTGGACATTATGATTAAATTGGCTTGGGAAGTAGCCTAGGCTTCCGGATTTTTGGGGGGGGGGGGGAAATCCAAGTGATGCAAATGCAAAGTTAGAGAACCACTGGTAAGTTACTGAGTTAATGAAAACCTTAGATGGTGAGGAAGGATTTACCTTTAAATACTTGGCTGAATACATTTATTTCATAATTGATCTGATTTAAAGGTAAGATTCAGGGTGTCCTGAGGATAAAGGTTCAAGGCAACTTGGCCAACATATTAGTCCTCTGGGAAAAAGAATATGAAAAATTAACAATTTTCAACTGGTTAACCATAACATTTCTAGCATTTCTTAGTAAGGCTTTGAAACACTAACACATTTAAGGGAATGTTGTGATTTCCTTCTCTGGATTTTTGGGTAACTTTCCGTCAATGGGTAATATACATTTCTCTGGATATTTTAACATGAAAATAGACGCCTTGGACTCCTGGAGAACATAAGGCACTCACCTGCCTGGAAACAGAGATAAAGTCTTGTCACTTTCATTTACTAGCTCCACTGATACGAAAACACAGTCTCCAAAGGCACCTTAGAAGGAGAATCTCAGAAAGTTTGTTCCAGGTTCACTGCAGCTAATTCCAAGGCGACTTCAGAAGCCACGCCCATGTGAGATCCTGTGATAACCTATAACCAGGTGCCGATGGCCTGGGCTGCATCCTGCAGCTTCATCACAAACACCCTGTGCCCCAGACTGAAGACACTGGGCTTGCATTCAAGAAGCATCTTAGAGGCTTCTAGCTCTGAACACTTGCATTCATGTGAGTATAAAGGAAAGGGGACCAAGACAATGCATTGGAATCTTGGGAAAAGGCATCATATCCTTTTTTTTTCCTACCGTGAGAGCCCTGTGTTTTCTCTGTACTGATACCCACAGCGAGGTCCTGTATTTCACAACTTGAATCCAGGACTCTGCGAAGTCCGTAGGTGCCCAGAATGGCTCAGGGGCATGGCCCTGGCACAGCACAGCCTGCATGTGGACACAGAGCCCCGGGAGCACAGGTAAGAAACGAAGAGGCACAAGTCTGCTGCCTGTTCTCCTTGCAGATAATGAAGCATCAGGGCCAGGGGAGCACGATCCTGGGCAGCTCCCTAAATCTGCTGGAATATTGTGCTGTTTATTGATAAAGCGAGAAGCAAATTATAAAAGAAAAAGTTGGGATGAAAGAGAGTAAGAAGGAGAAAAAGATGGAGAGAAGTCTGCTCTGAACAACTGTCTCCCGTCAGCTCCATTTCAGACTTAGGAGGTTGGAACTTGTGCTGTAAAACGCTCCTCGCTGTTCCAGGAAAGTGCCCACGTTCAGAGACAACAAACACCAAATCGAGCGTTCTTTACTGCACAGCAGTAATTCATGCCGTCACACAGCTCGCTCAGGTCAGCCCCAGGCTTCAGAAGATCAAGTGCATTCAATGGAAAAAAACAGTGTTCAGGCACTTACGTGGTGGGAATTCATGAGGGTGTTTGTGGCTGGTTGTGTGCTTTATATATATATATATAATTTTTAAAAACACAGAGATAATCGCTATGAGTGTCTAATAACGGCAACTCTGTATTCTTCCTTGAGAAAGCAAGAGCAAGTTTCTTCATACCTGAGATTAGAGGCACGATTAGAAAGACTAGCATGTTGGGCTTCCCTGGCGGTCCCGTGGCTAAGACTCTGCGCTTCCACTGCAGGGGGTGCGGGTTCCATCCCTGGCCAGGGAAGTTCCACATGCCGTGCAGTGCGGCCAAAAAAAAAACAAAAAAGAAAAAAGAAAGAACAGCATGTTTTGCTTTGTCGATGATTTGTTAAAAGGATGTGTCTGATATATGCATCGCCTCTCCAAATCGCAGTTTTATGGTAGATGGGTGTGAAATGCCGAGGCAGTTTGGAGTTTATAGTTTTATGATGTCCTGGTAACAAAAGATGACGATAACCCAGGGGATGAGCGCCAGGGCTGTGAGCAAATTCTCAGGAATGACACTATTCACAGATGGTGGCTCATAAACTAATTGCTATTCACCCAGCTTTCTATTCAGAGTTTAAAGGAGAATCAGGAAAGCAATTGTGCTGTGAGGGAGAAGGGGATGGGAGAAGTCCAGCCACACGGATTGTCCCTGACAACTACACAAGGGTAGCCGGGGAGGGGAGGGTGGCCGTCCCTGGGCTCCTCGGCTCAAGCAGAGCAGCTGACGTGCTCAGGCGGTGGCCACGGTCAGCAAGCCAAAGAGGGGGGAGGGTGGGCCAGGCTGAGGTCATACACAGCCCGCCGGGTGCATTTTAGGTGACTGCCTTTTTCTGAGCAAAGCCATGGAGACTTTTTTCCTCCAAACATCCAAGCATCTTAGTCCAACGGCCAGACTTCCTTGAGGTCACTTTGGACCCATGCTTTCCAATCTGGTTTCTCCCAAATCCTCCAGGTTCTCAATAAATATTTTAGAAACCATCATGAAATACAACTTTCACAGATCCAACTCTAATAGATACCAAATGTGAACACAGTGGAAACTACCACCATGTTCCCTTGTGTTCTCCTTGAGAGCCTTTGTAATAAATAAAAGTTATAAAACTGGACTTCTGTCACGCTGATGAAATACTATTATTTCTTACCTGTTTGTGTACTGGGGCTCTATATGTATAAGAATTTATTTTTTTATTTGTTTCTATATGTATAAGAATTTATTCTTCTTCATTTTTTAAAAGAACTTATTTTTTTTAAAAAGAAGAAAAGAAAACAAGAAAGATAGGGAAAAAGGAAACCAGTGCATTAAATAATACAAAAGTGAATAAAAAAGTTTCTTCCCTACTCTACCTAGAGAAGACTAGTATTATGAATATATTTTCAGATACAAAGGGAAGACCCGTCCTCAGAAAGTCATTCCCCAAGACGCTAATGTTCTTCTTCCTGAATCGTTGGCCTCTTTAGAGTTATTTTTTTTAACTTAACGTTAAAATCAGGAAGAAGCCAACCATGCAACAACAGAGACAGGAAGGGGGTGAGGAGCTACGTATACACATACACACACGTGTATATACATACACACATACATACATTTTGGGGCCACTCTCCTTAAGCCCAGTCTGAAGTCACACAGCGCTGGATCTAACAGCACTGGAGTTGCTATTCCACCAGAGGCTGGGGGGCAGTCAGCACTGTGGAACACACTCTCGCAGGCACAGAGCCTGGCAGAATGATTTATCTCAGGGAAAGGATGTCAAGAACATTTGAGGGGTAAAGGAACAGAAAAAATAAGGGCCTGGGTGGAGGAAGGTGCAAAGTGTGGTGCCTCTTGAAAAGCATGCACAAAACTGGGTCAGGACGATTTCCCACCCTGTGAGGCAGAACCAGAAGGCAGAGGAAACCCCGGTGTGGACGTGAGCTGGTTAATTCAGGAGCCTTAGGGGGAAGCAAACTCCAGTGTGGGAATGCGGACCGTCAGTTCTGGGATCTTTGCAATAAGGCTGCGGAGTCAGATGAACCATCTGGTCGCGCTCCCTCTTTCATCTTTTTTTTTTTTCTTCCCTCTTTTTTCTTGTGGGGGGTGAGGGACGGGGCTGGTGGTACACGAAGCATCTGAAGCTCTAATGTGACTTGATGACAAATAAACACACAGAGGCCCGGCTTAACAAGACAGTCCATCAGCTGTCATGATGAACCCTGCACAAGAATGCCACCAACTGCACTGCAGGTGGGGCAGCAGGGGAAGGGAAGGGAAAAGCACGACCTCTTACTGTCACCGCCACTCTTCCTCAAAGTTCGCTGCATACAAGAGCCCTTGGAAGAGCATCAGGGCACATTATTTCCAGAAAGCTTGCATAAAACTCACAGACCTAGACTTCATCAAACATCCAGAGAGTACCTACGGGTGCCAGACCTGAGGCCAAGCAGTGGGGTTAGAAAGATAAATAAAAGAGTCCCTGAAACCCAGTGGCTCCCTGGCCAGCTCAGGAAGACAGGTGTGTATGTAAACATCAAGATACAGCACAGCCAACCTCCTGCCAGGGAGCCGGACGCGGATCACAGAAGCACAGCCTGCTCCCGTGTCTTATTCTGCCCAGGCACTCAGCAGGGCTGCACCCGGGGAGCTGACATGCACTCTGGGTTTTGGCAAGTTTGCCAGGCATAGAAAAACAAGGAAAAGAGCACTCCAGAGAGAGGGAACAGCATTTGCAAAGACACAGGAGAGTGATGTGGACATAAGGATACTCAGATGGATGGGGAAGAAATCGATGAGAGTTGATTGGGGAAAATTATGAGAAGCTTGCTTGCCAGGTTCAACAGAGTGGGTTTTATGCCAAAGGAACTAGGAA
The DNA here is from genome assembly GCF_028023285.1 of Balaenoptera ricei. Classification (NCBI taxonomy): domain Eukaryota; kingdom Metazoa; phylum Chordata; class Mammalia; order Artiodactyla; family Balaenopteridae; genus Balaenoptera; species Balaenoptera ricei. The sequence goes on from NC_082640.1 coordinate 19,970,713, forward strand.
GCGGGATACACGTGTCAAACTCCAGCTCTGAAAAAAGTACGTGCAGTGTTTTGTTTGGCAGGGATATTTAAATATAGCCAGTATTTCATAATAACTATAAATGGAGTATAACCCCCTAAAAATTATGAATCACTATGTTGTACACCTGAAACTTATAATATTGTAAATACCTCATTTTTAAAAAAGAGCAATACCAAAAATAAATACATTAATTGCTTAACTAAGCCATGTGACGTAGTTCCTTATAAACCATGCTTGAAATCCTAACCCTCTCTCTCTCCTACTGATGTTGTCACTTTAAACATGAAGTTTCACTTTGTTCCACTTTTAATCTTCCAAGTGGGAAGTTCATACGCACTTTTCTCTATCGTCATAAACAAGTAGAAAAGTCAACTTGACCATAGTGTAAATGTCTAGATTTCCTTGGGGACCGAGGCCAATGCAAGAGCTCTTAGTAAGTAGTGATGGAAAGGTTGGAATCCTGCAAAATGTCAAGTTCATGACTCTTTTCGCTAATAGTTTTTTTTTTCCCTCTGAAAGAGAAGAGAATTGTGAAAAAGAAAACAATATCTGTCATGATCTGGGGTTTTGTTCTTCAGAGTCTTCCTACATCTCTAGAATCGGGATACCACTGATGGAATATTTCTTATTATTTTCAAAAACCACACTGTAGATATTGGAAAGACCTTTCCCTCTTCATCAGCCACCAACACTTGCCAGCTACTTGATGGGATTTCTGGGCTCCATGAGCCCAGAACACAGTTTCCATGGGCTCCAACACACAGCCTCTGGTCATATGTCAGGCCAGCCTCTCTTTCCTTTTAGAGACATATCCATCTGCTCTTTTTTTCTTCTTAACTGTTGTTCAAACTTAGTACCTAATAATAACACAGAATGAAAGTCAAGGCAGCAGACCTCACAGCTGCCTCTCTGGATTAGTGTGAACTCAAACTTGGCAAAGCACAGACCTTAAGAGATACTGAATAGATATAGGGTCTCAAAGTGAACACTAGCCCCTCAACTCCAGATATACAGGACAAGACTCTGCTGTGAGATTAGATCAAATAAACAGACCAACACTGAAGTCTGTCTCTGGAAGCGGTATGATCACCAAGACTCCCATGTAATATAAGCACGCACATTTGCAGCTCTTACCCAATTCCCCATTACTAGGCTCGTGGAACCTGGGAATGACGTATATATTTGAAAGTTTCTGGCAACTCTGATGATTAGCCAAATTTGGGAGCCAATGTCTCAGCCAGCCCTCCATTTACAGATGGGAAAATTAAGTGACTACTTCACAAATGGTCAGCCGGTTATGATGACAGTATGTCCCAGGGTACAATTGCTTTATATTCTATGGAGAAACAACTTTTGTATAAATGAAGTTACAAATCAAAACAACACACTCTGAAATAACACTTGTTCTACCTCCTTCCAGATTTGAATTTTGCATTCTGGGGCTCCTTTCATGGTGGTGGCTGGGGAGGATTCCTGTGGTCGAAGTCTAGGGCACACACCCTGGGCAGGACATCTCCTAGGTCATGTGTCCTTGACCCTGCAGTCTCCCTCCCTCTCCATATATGTATATATTCATTTATATAAATATGTCCATACATTTTCACAGAGATGGATTTTCTACTAAGCATCGCCAAACAACATTTTTAAGGAAACTGCTGTATGTTTCTAAAGTAAAAGAAATCAGCATGACAAAGGATAAAGAATTGCTAAAGTTTTAAAGTAATAATTTCCTACAATTCAGTTGGACTTTGATTTTTTTTCCTTGTTCACTTCCATGTTTTTTGTAATAACTATCATTTACTTAGAGCTTTCTATGTGCAGGACCCTGGGCTGATCACATTTCATTTCAAAAACTGAAAATGCTAGGGGAGGGACCTATTATCCTTATTTTACAAGAAAGGAAACTGAGATTTAAGGGGATTGGGCAATTGGCCCAAAATTAGTTAAGTGGAATGTCCTGAATTCAAACCCATGGCTGTCTTATTGCTAAGCTCACTACTTTGGGAAGGAAAGTCTGGGTGTAGTCCCCACATTTCTTTAAGATAAGTAAATTTTTCCAGAGAAAGAGAAGTCTTAATACTTCTGTAACATTATAACAATATTAGTTACATAACAAGATTTTTTTTTTTTCAAATTTCTATTACCTGTAATGGTGGTCAGAGACAGTTCTTTAGAGCTCCACAAGTCAGGGAGAAACTCCAAATATTCAAATGAAACAATATTAAAAAATTCTCACTGATATTGCAGGAAATTACTCTCCTAATATCCTTGAAAAAAATCTTTTAAAATCAATTACAAGAATGCTTTACACTTCACAGATCATCTCCCATACTGAGACTTGAGTTTTTACCCAGCTTCTGGATAAAAATAATTAACAGAATAAACCAGAGAGTAAGTAATTCTTCTCACAGAAATTTATTTTCTGTTTCATGGAAGATACTACACAGAAGCTATTTACAATGTTTCAATTACTTACTAAAAAGCTAGACATGTATAAAAAAATTACAGAAATTCTCCAAAAAGTATGAAAATGATTTAAAGTCAGAAAGCCTCATGATGCAGATGGACAAATAAACATTTCCTTACGAACGTTTACAACATAGGCAGCATTTTTAGATAAACTGCTCGTAAGTTATTTTTTGGAAACTCCGATGGTGTGATGGGTACCAGGTTGCCTCCCCTTAGCCACGTAACCCTCTTCCTTCGTGAAGTTCTTGAGTTTTCACTTGGTCTACATCACTCCAACACAGCTTGTGCTTTGGGGAAAGTTAACTCTACCCCTGGCAGTAAGATTGGGGCATTTGGCTCAGGCCTTGAACAAGGAAGCAACTGATCTCGAAGTTGCTGGCAGCCATCATGGGACCACAAGAAGGAACTAACAATAGGATGACACTGTGGAGAACAGAGCAAAGGAACTGATAGAAACCAAGGTCTTGATCTCAGTATCGTTTCACTGAATGAAACCAAATGAAAGCCAGCCCTATCTGAACCAGACACATCAACCAATTTCCCTCCTTGACTGTTTAAGCCAATTTCTAATACAAGCTTTGTTTTCTGTTGCTTACGATCAAATGCATCCTAATGGATAGAGAGGGTCCAAAAAGTGAAGAAGTTCATATATTTCTAACTTATGCCATAAGTGTGAACAAAAATAGAAGTCTGTTTCATATCTAGGTTTAGCAATAAATTTGAAAATGATAGCGTCGCCTTAATAACGAATATATCATTATTATTAGTCCTGACTAAAAATAGCAGGGGATAAATGGTTGCTCCTGTCAGTGTGTGGGAAAATGTTCACTGCTCTTCATATACTTCACAAAAATGTGCATCCACTTAAAAATGTGAAAAGAATAAGGAAGACAGAGAAGGATACAAACTTTGGAATGATTCTCAGAGATGTGAGACATATGGTAAAGGTCAGAGGCTAAGAAAACGAGAGTTTCACAAAAGAAAAGGAATGGATTTAAGCCATTTGTGAAGATTTTCTAACCGTCACACAATCCCACTTGGATTTCTGCGTATTTGAAATCCAATCCTAACATAGGAAATTTCTACAGGAGCCATTTGACACCCATTTCCACTTTCTTCAGAGATAAGGAAGAGATCCACTGAACGCAGCCTTAGAGGGCTATTAACATGAAATTAGTATTAACTTGTAATGGCTTATGAAAAAATAACGAGGAAAGTCATTTCTCTGTGGAGATACACAAGATATGAATCAGAGCTTTCAGTGCCTGTAAGGAAAAATGTGTAATTTAGCACAAAAGGCCTGGAGCCCCTTCAGAATCAGAGGGAAGACTCCACGATGGGGGGGGGTCACTAAAATTCCAGGGGAAGCGCCAAAGCTCAGATGGCTGAGAGCAGCCAGGAACCCTGAGGAAAAGGTGAGGGAAGCCGCGCACTGAGGAAGAAACAATCGAGGGAGGAAACGAAGGCAACATGAGAAGAAGGTCATGGAGGTTTCCAGCGATGGGGCCAATGCTGTGGGTAAGGAAATATTCAATCTGGTGGCCTATTAAGATGGTGAGTTACCTGATTTGTCACAAACATGGAAGGAATTGAGTTCGGGTGTCAAAGGTTTGGTCATTTGGCACAGTCCTCTGGTTTGAGTTGTGTTTATTTTTTGACTCACGCTAATGGAGAAAAGAGACATATATTGTTGTTGGGAAATTCAAAGAGGTAACTCTGCCCTGTTTTACTCAGGCAGCCCTAGTGGAAGAAGTAACAGAGTGAGAGGCTCTTAGGGGGGGTACTTTTACACCCCAAAGAAGGCTAGGTCACACAGACTGCATTAAATATAAATATATATATATATATATAGTTTGGTGAGGAGAATAAACATGTTATGTCTAGTTTTTATAGTCATTTTGGGAAAAAGAAAAGAAAAAGAAGTTATGTAACTCAGTCTCTTCCAAGACTACTTTTGACTCTTTATTTTTATATTTTACCTCAAATATACTAGGAAAAACTGTTAAGTTTTCTTCACAGAATATTCCCCTACACTCACTGGAAATGACTACACAGTATTCTTCTACATTGTCAAGATCCAATCATAACTCGAAACCCTAAAATAAACTAAAGAGAGTGGGTGGTAAAATTAAATGAAAAGCATAAAAAACATGGGAAAAAAAACAAAAAGAAACCAGTGTTAGGGTAAATTTAATTTATTGTGTTATTTATTATTGGCAGAATTATTTTTGAATCTAGCTTCTGGCCATGTGTAAATTTAATTAGTATGCCTTCCATGTCCTCTTCCAAGCTATTTATTTTTCCAGTATTGTAAAGAATATGTTCTGAGCCAGCCCTGGGGAAAATCCCCAGAAATTTCCTTTCAGGTCTATATTTTCAATTGCCTTTGGGTGTGCCTCCTGGACCAATCATCTGTCCATTTAACTGTGGTCTGATTTAGTTCTCACTTTCCCATCTCATCTACAAGGATATTCATTAATTTATTCAACAAACGTTTATTGAAGCCTTATTATGTGCCAGTCCCTACACGCACTGGACTAAATGACTCTTGGCTTCAAGGAAATCACAGTCTAGTCCATCGATGGGTCAGTGAATATTTACAACACACTCTGGATAACAGGCACAGCATCTCCAAGCACATGAGAGTTCATCTGTGTCAAAATTTTGCTGAAAATCCTATGCTGACTCAAAGTGATTCCTGCTTCCTTTTCTTATGGTGTTCAAAGCCCATCTCTTCCATGGTATGTTTTAGAGTCTGTCCAGGATCAACTTATTCCTCATAGTCTTAGATTTACATGTTTTGATGATTTAAATATTGACTTTTTTTTTTTAAGTCAAAATAGTTTATCAAAATTGTATTTTAAGCCAGAGAATATCCATGATGATGGATAAATTATTCTTTAAAATCAGTTTGAAAGAATTTAGTTAGAATATGCAATGTAGAGATTCCTGATCTTTTTCATGTCACCACAGGGTAAAAAAAAGATCATATTTGTAGAGCCCTGCAGTAAAGACAGATATAGGCCACGAATGTACTTTTTACCAATTACAGAGAGATGCAAATAGCCTGATTCCATCTCATGAAAGAAAAAATTTTTATCTGTTTATATCTATTTCTCATACCCTCATGGTTTCCACAGAGAAAACAAAGTACTACTTGCTTTGTGAAATTTACTAGCTGATCTGTCCAACAGGCTTACAAATAAGATCCCCCAATGTGGCTCAGTGCCACTCATACAACCTACACTTACTGAGAATCTAATACGTGGAAAGCTCTGAAATAGCTTCTTGAGGTCCCACCTGTGAGACAGACAGAAGAACCCCTATTTCTACAGTGAAGGAACCTGGGAATGGAGAGACACCTTAACCTGCCAAATATCCTGGAGCTAGGTCTTCCTGATTCTAAAATCCTTTTCCTTTCCACCATCCCTACTGGCAAAACATGTAACTTTGGCAAAGCCTTGCTTAATTGCATGGGGTGAAGGCAAGCTGACAGCAAACAAAACCCCCAACTGGGAGAAATATTCTCATGTGCAGAATAAATGGAAAGAGTTTTCTAGGAGTAGAAATTGCTGGGTCTAGGAACACAGATTCCTCCCAGTGAGAGGAAGGAACCGTTCTGCAGAATAATAATAAGGACATCTGTCAGTTTCTATCATCCAAAAGGGAAGTTTCACAAAATGTTATATTATAGGGTTTTTTCCCTCTTGTTAAAGTCTCAGAGTTTGAGGAACTAGTACTATAAAAAAATCATCGATTATTCTAGTAGATCTACCAAGAGAGTTTCCCTGTAAAATTTCAGTTGCATAGAAGTCTCCAACTGAACAGTGGGAACGTGGATAGACTCTCTAAATAAGGAATATATATCCTTAACAATTTAACAATCAGTGGATTGTTAAATAGTAATCCTTTTCCAGAGAGCACTGCAATGAAAAATGCCTAGGGGCTTAGATGATCTGGTAATGAATGCAAGAGCGTGCAAATCAATGTAACTACACAAATAATAAACAGATGGACAGTGGAAAACAAAATGTTAATTATAAAGTAAATAAACATTAGATCTCCTTCAGAGCAAGTTTTCACATGAATGTGTCCTAGAGAAAATGGAGATGAAAATTCTCCTGAGGTTTCCCCGCAGTGGGCGGATGAGCTAGATAGTTAACCCTTAGAGGGCTTTCTGGTTCTGATCACTCCTCTTGAAAAGCATTTTTTCCATATTTGTAAGGCAAAAAAAGGGAGAGACGATTTTCTGATGCTGAAAGTCCTGTATATGGCTGTCAACTGAATTAATTAATTCCTACAATTCAGCAGATAGGTACTGAACATTTTGTATGTCCCAGGAAGGAGCTATGTGGTAGAGCTAAAGAGGGAGCCAGAGGGATGAGGTCCCGGTGCTTGTGAAGAAAACGGTCCAGAGAGGGTGAAGAAGGACAGCAGACAAGTAAGATCGTTTATGACTGTAACGAACACTGGAAGGGAGGTGGTGGGACAAGAGGAACAGTGATGGAGATGACAGTGGCCAGAGAACGTGTCCCTGAGGATGTGTTTTCTACCACAGCAGAGGGAAGGTAGACAGCTCACCTTCCTCCATCCCGCTCTTCTTCCACATTTACAGACTTGATGGTACAAAAAGAGGGATGGGCAGGGATGGCTACACAGCCAGTGTGGGACGGAGTTCATCCTTTCCTTCATCAGACGTTTACCGAGCTCTGAGGATATTACCACGTGTGAGCTCCTCGGGTTTTCCAAGGAGACTCCAGCAAGCAGGCTGTTCTGATGCTGTGTGTTATGTGTTAACGTGGGGGTTATGGGATCACGCAGGAGGGGAGCCTGGCCAGTTGTAGGGGCTCAGAGAAGACTTCCTGACGGAAATGAACGTGGCAGATGAAGGATGAGGAGAATTCATCCAGGAAAAGTGGTGTGTGGGTGGGGGATAAAGGGGACAGAGTCTTCCAGGTAGAGAGAAGGGCCTTTGCAAACAGCCCGATGTGCCCGAGATCACAGTGCGTGGCGAGCAGCAAGGGTTTGCAAAGGTCAGATTATAAAGGGCTGGGGGTGAGGATGGGGAAGGCTTGGTGGCCGCAGTGGGATAAAGCCAAGAACAAAGGTTGGATCTTGGAGAGCAACCAGGCTAGGAGTTGGGACTTTATCCAGATGGTAATGCAAAGCCATTCAAAGCAGATCTGAGGAAGGTCATGGATGAGAGCTTTGGATCTGAGAATGAGAAAAAGTGAAACATTAGCTAGGAGCCTAGTCTTCATCAATCCCCACCCCCCCTTTGCGATGAACTTCCAGTCAATCAATGAGGGAGGTACGTGTGTGTGTTTGTGTAGAGGGGGAGGGGAAGGAGAGGGAAAAGATGAGATGTAGCGGGGGGAGGGGGGATGGAGAGATGGAGAGATAGAGAGAGAGAGATAGAGGAGGAAGAGAGACGGTTCCTGCAAACACAGCAGCACCCTTTTTCCCGGCCGTGAGGTCCTTCTCACCACGAGTATGTCTGGAACCCCACCTACTGCCCCCCACCATTCTGCTGCCTCTGGTCCCTGGAGGCACAGGCTGGGAGGAGCCGTGGGAGTGGGGAGGTGGGGAGGAGATATTATGAGGCTATGGGCTGGGGTGCTAGGTGGCCTTCCTCTACTCTCTTAGAAGCCAGCTTGTGCATCTATGATGTTTCCCCTCTTATTTGCATGTCAAACTAGAGAAGGAGCGCATTTCTTTCCGTCTTGTGCCATATGGTTCGTGTTCCCATCTGAGTGATACGCCTGAATATAGCACCACAGCCTCACAAAGGGGAAAGGAGCCGAGCATGCTTTACCGCTACCAAGGATGCTTCACCGCTAGCTCCTAACCATGTTCTCCAACAGACTGCTTCTTCCAAGGATAAAAAAAGATCGCCAACACTTGCACAATTTTTGCAGTTGACACGGCTCCCCAACAACGAGGGCACCTGTATATCTGCAGGTCCAGTAGCACCAACATCGGGACCTTTCCTGGACCTTCTACGGTATTAACATTGCCTCTACCTCCCTCTACACCCGGGCCAGCCAGTGATGAGATTAAGAAGGAAACTTAAGTCATATGTCCATGTGTTTTCATAAAAGAAAGACACAAATGCCATCATCAATGGGCAGGAAGGTAACGTAACAATGAGATTCACTTCCTCCTATTAGAGTTAAAAAACAACGCTTGACTTTTTAGAGGGGAGAATATTCTAAACAGAGGTATATGCAGTCATCACGTTTTAGGGATCTAAGTTTCCAAATCCTCTTCAAAGAGAGTATGGTGTTGATTTCTAGCTGCTTTTGCACATGCCTATTGTGTTGGCGCTCACGTGTGCTGATTAGGAAGATTCGAGAACAAAGGAAGCATGCCCAGTATTCTGGGAAAATGTGACCAGCGCTCTGACCTGTGCTGAAACAGCGACTGACGGAGGGGCAAGATGCCAGAACCAAATTTCATACTGAAAATCACTGTGAAATAGTAGGAAAAACCTTGGCTTTGGAGAAAGTTGGGTTCAAATTCCCACTCCAACATCTATTGACTGTATAACCTTAAACAAGGTACTTGACCTGTTTTCTTATCAGTAAAAACAGAGTACAGGCACACCTAGTTTAATTGCACTTCACTTTATTGAGCTTTGCTTTACTGCACTTCACAGGTACTGCGGGGGTTATTTTTGTGGTTTTTTTTTTTTTTTTACAAATTGAAGGTTTCTGGTAACTCTGAGTCAAGCAAATCTGTCAGTGCCGTTTTTCCAACGGCATTTGCTCTCTTCACGTCTCTGTGTCACATTTTGGTAATTCTCACAATATTTCAAGCTTTTTCATTATTAGTATATTTGTGACGGTGATCTGTGATCAGTGATCTTTGATGTCACTACTGCCAAAAGATTATGACTTGCTGAAGGCTAAGATGACGGTTAGCTTTTTTTAGCAATGAAGTATTTTAAAATTAAGGTATATACATTTCTTTTATACTTAATGCTACTGCACATTTAATAGTCTACAGTATAGTGTGGACATCACTTTTATGTGCACTGGGAAACCAAAAAATACGTGTGACTCGCTTTATTATGATATTCGCTTTATTGCAGGGGTCTAGAACCAAACCTGCCACATCTCCAAGGTATGTCTGTATATACTATGCCCCTTATAGGATTATGGTGAGAATTAAATCAAATACAAAGGTGATTACATATCAAGTATATGTTATACATTTTACATATACAAAATACCTAGTAATAGTGCCTTGGCTAAATAAAATACACCTATCAGCAAGAGAAGCTGTAAAAACTGCAGTCTTTTCTCAAAATGAAAAGAGGTCTGTAAGATGGATGGTGCTGCTGGCTGCACAGAAATGTGATGTACTTACTGCCACTGAATTATACACTTAAAATGGCAAAGAGGGTAAATTTCATGTGCATTTTACCACAACTTAAAAAAACTCCAAGGACAATTTGGAAAGTGTTTGAATGTCCAGATGGAGAAACTCACAGTGATCAAGAGGGAGATTTCTTCCATTTTAAATTGGTTGGTTTTCTTTCCAGCCCAGGGGATTTTTAAGCAGTGAATTGTTAGTAATAAAAATGTTCAGTGGGGCATCATTTAAATATAAAATGAAACACTGGGTTTTATCAGGAGTCACATGTTTTAGAAAAGAAGAAAGAGAAAGAATTAACCCTTATAAGATAAAAGCCTTAGTTCTGCAGATCACTGCTCCCGATTTTAACTTAGGTTTAACATTTATAAATAAAATCAGTTTTGCTGCATTAAAATATGGAGGCCTCATTTCCAGTAAATATGGACATTTGCAGGACCATGAACCAATAGATCTGAAATGCAGAGGGGCCTCCTGCATCCCTGGGAAGGTCCCCTGGGTTCCTCCTCTCTATCAAGGGTGCATTTATCCCTTCACCCACCCCCAGACTGGAGTTCCTTGAGGGAAGGACCTTGTCTTGTGCTCCTGCTTGATGCCATGGGCTCAGAGGGCACTCAGTAAACTTGTGAGTGAACACGACTTTATATTTCATCTGCTCCAAATGGTGAAGTCTGAACAGTTTTACACTAAATCAGATGTTTCACTGATTACAGGTCTTAAAGCAAACAAACAACTGAGAGAGGCCGTTGGGTCTCCTGAGAGAAGTGAAAAGCACACACTTGAGCTGGGCTGGAAGTCACAGGAGATGGTGGTTCTTGGTGTTCTGTCCAGCACAACTAGATGGACCAGGTCTGGATGGTCACGGAGCTGGCACAGCCTGGCGCTCGGTACGCAGTGCCCAAGCCCTCACCCTCTCATCGTCCTCTCCCATATCCTTCATGATGTGTATCAACTTCTGAAATTATCAGGTTCACTGTCTACGTCCCGTACCCTTCCCCCTCCAGTGTAAACTCCATCAGAATGGAGACTGCATCTGTCTTGGTTACTATTGTATCGTATCTCCTAGAACAGCATGTGACATATGCCGAATGAATGAATGAATGAACGAACAGCTGCACAAAACAGATCCTAATCTCCTGCTTGTGCTGTCACCCAAGCCCTGCTGAACATGGCCAGAATCCTGGCCACCGTCATGACCCCTGGCTCATGTCATCACGAGGTCCCCAACCAGGGAACCTTGAGATGTTGCCTCTTGGTGGCAGGGAAGGTGACAGGGAATGAGCTGGTAGGAAGAACAACCAAACTAGACTCTAGCTGCAAGGACAGGAAACGCCGGCAAAGAGTCAAGAATCACAGTGACGCTCAGGGGGGAAGCTGCAGCAAGTGGCTCTGCAGGGCTGGCCAGGGCGTCCCTGAACAGAATCCACAGAAGAAAAGGGAGGTGCCGTGCCAGCAGGACAGGGGACACGAGTTCCTGGTCGCCATGCCACTGAGCTAGAGGAGGAGGTGAGAAGTCTCCCACCCAGAGCTCTGTCCCTGTAGAACCAGTGCCTGAAGGACAACTGACAGGACAAGAAGAGGGTCACTGAGGGGCTGTCTTACAGCTGAAAACAGCTGCCGGAGGGGAACCTGGGGGCGTCTGTCTGTTTGGAGGTGTCTCCTGAAAAAGCAGATGGGTTTTTAGGTTACGTTTTATCTTTTCTCTCCCCAGTCAAGCAGTGCACATTCGACGCCGTGTGGCCAGAGAAGATGACAGTACAGTCGAGAAGGGGGATGCTGACGTACAAGGACCCATCAAGGAATTACTTCAGCAACAGGGCAAACAACTGTTTCCAACCACGATGGGGTTGAAAATCATCCTTCAGGAAACAAGAAGCTCCTACTCGGACCCCAGGACAACCCAAGCCCCTCAGCAGCTGGCCTCAGGCTCTCCCAGTTCCCACAGGGCCACTGAGGGGCCCAGAAGGAATCCTCCATCCAAGGTCAGGGTGAGCCAAGCCTGAGAAATATTCTTTCTGTGCACACTTCAAACTACCCAGATCAGGGCCTCAGAGAGTCAAGTGAACGTAAAAGGTCAGGGTGTCCAGGACAAAAGCCTGTGCCCAGCCTTTTCGGAAGAATAGCTTTGATTTTTCACACAGTCTTAGGGACCAAGTTTCTACAATCACCCTGAGCGGTCTGCATAAGTATCTAACAATGCTTACTGTTAGCAAGCTCATGATGCCACAACACTCTCTGTCACTACACTTGAAGTTGACCTTCTCCAGTTTAACCTTCTGCTGAGATGGAAGGAACTTGCCAGAAACCTCAGTTATTTGAGCATTACTGTTGCCTCGCCTCTCACTGTTGCTTCTCAGGGGGGGAAAAAAAATGAAAACCTCTCAACTGCATTAACCTTCTCCCGTAAGATGACTAAGGCAGGCTTTGAGCTATTTGCTTGTTCCTCTCAGGCACGGCTCCAATCTCCCCCTATTCTCCCAAAGTGTGGCGGCCAAGACAGAACACACCCCTGCAGGGATGGGACCCACTGCAGGAAAGGAGTGACTTCTTAGCTCATGCTCAGCTCCCAACACGCACGTTATTACCTTTTTATCTACCAGAGGAGGCACGACTCACTCGCTGTGGGTCAGCCCCTTGGGGCCTCGCTAGAGGAGACCCACCAATTGGGAGACACCCCACCTTTTAGGCCAAGCACGAGACCACAAACAGAAAGAACTCCCAACGGGCCATCAGAAGGGCTGGGTTGGACTTCCCTGGTGGTGCAGTGGTTAAGAATCTGCCTGCCAATGCAGGGGACACGGGTTCGAGCCCTGGTCTGGGAAGATCCCACATGCCGCGGAGCAACTGGGCCCGTGAGCCACGACTACTGAGCCTGTGCGTCTGGAGCCTATGCTCCGCAACAAGAGAGGCTGCGATAGTGAGAGGCCCGCGCACCGCGATGAAGAGTGGCCCCCGCTTGCCACAACTAGAGAAAGCCCTCGCACAGAAACGAAGACCCAACACAGCCAAAAAAAAAAAAAGATCAGATGATCAGTACAGAGGGACACAGCCCCACCTCTATCCACCCTCATTCTATGACCATAATAACCCTGAACTCATAACCGTCTCAATAGACGGTCCCCTTCCTTCTGTACCTGGAGCCTCTCGCTTGAGAGGATGCTACCAGCAAACAGTGGTTCAAGCCCAGAGAAATGGAGCATCTAACAAAATCGAGACCTCTAAAATTAAACAAACAAACGAACAAAAAACGCCATTCGGCTCTTCTAAGAGTTACCATTTGGCACTTTTCTGCAAGATACTGTGGAGGTTGAAACAAAACCAGAGGTAGAGAATGTGTCCCATCTCTAATGACTATAATCAGATCTTCCCACACAAGGAGCTCCTCCCTTCCCAGCCACAAAGGCCTCTAACTTTGCTCCAAGTGATATGCTGACAATCTCGACATGGGATGCACACAAGAGTTCTGGCAGGAACGACAAGTCTTTAGCTCTGTTTTTGTACTGCTTTTAATTTCTATTTATTTATTGTCATCTTGGGCTTTCAACACCTTGGAACAAGATGTTTCCACGGCAGCAGGTGGAGGGCAAAGTTGATTGCATAAAGTTGTAATTTTCAAGATCATGATAAAATAAATCCCCTGGCAAATTAAACAAAATGGTAATATTTGTCATATGCTTTTTTAAAACTAACAAGAACTCAGCATCTAATAAAAACATCCCCTTTCTTTTAAGTGCAGACCATTAATGCTCTGTTGTTTTATCTTTGCTCCGTAGCTTCATAACACTTTTTAGAACAGACTAAATAATAAGGTGTTGAGACCAGGAAAGTTTGCTGCACCTCTGAGTATGATGCAAAGCCTTTTACTTTTTCCAAGGTTAACCACATTTCAGAGCAACGTCCCAACGCCAGTGGTGCTCAAATGAAGGAATGCATCAGAATCAAGGAGAGAGCTTCTACAAACACAAATCCCAGGACCCTGCCCCAGGCTTAATGAGTCAGAATCTCTGCAAGGGAATCACAGGTTTTCCTCGGTTACACCCATAGTTAAGACAATGAAATTACTTTCTAACTGTGAATTTTCTCCTTTAATAAGCTCTGTGAAGAAAAATGCAAAGTATGAAAACATTCTAGTATTCCTAGCATAGGTTTTATATATTAAGCTCTCTTTTCAGAACAGAAAAGCTCCATCAATGCACTCCAAAGGGGAAGAAAGGGCCCAGACTCTCAGAAAGAAGGTGGGAGACTGTTACCTTTCCACAAGCATCTAGGTTGAGTCCACATTAGCTAAACTGGGTTCATTTCATTTCTTCCAACAAAAGCTGCTCAGGACTTGTGCCTCAGTCTGGTTCTCTAACAACGAGTGGTGAGAACATTCCTCAGTATATCCCGAATAATCCATAGCACATGCCCTAAGTCAAACAACATGTCTTGAATCAAACACGCAAGAGGAACAAACACTGAGCTGCTAGACCCCATACTCTGAATTGGTGTTAAAGGGATGGAAGGGCTAAAAGAGCAGCGATTAAGGCTGACTTCCTGGATATGAGTCAGAATAAAGTAAATTGGGGAGTGATTCTGAAGGGCTCTGAAGGTCAGGGTCAAGGATCTGAACATCTCTTAATTAACAAGCATGTAGCTGCCAAAGACATTTGATCGTACAGAGCTTGGATTCTGAATTTCAGAGCCAGATTTCCAAGATTTGAATCCCAGCTCTACCGATTCCAGCTGTGGGACCTCGAGCAAGTGGCTCACCCTCTCTGGGCCTGAGCTTTCTCACCTATAAAATGGGGATAAAAATAGTACCTCTCCCACTGGGTTGTTCTGAGGACCAAATGACTTTGTGTATAGGAAACAGTATGTGTTTGTTAAATTAAGTAGTTCTGGAAGATGCATTTAAAGGAGAAAAACTGGATGGAAAGAAAAACAGTGGGGAGGACACAGCAGAATCTGAGTCTACTGAACTGTATTTGGTTTTTTAAATGGCTTGAAGCATCAGCGGGCATAACCCTAATACACTATATTAAGGAGAAGCTTCAGAGGGACCATGATGATCTCTTGTGATGTGACACCGAGGGAAAGGCTGTGATGACACCATTGGTCAAGGGAATGAAGGAGGGAATTGGGGGTGAAGGAGAAGAGTTTGGGCTGTGGATCCAGAGGCTGGGTTTGAATCCCAGCTGAGAGTTGTCGGGCAAATGACTTAACCTCTCTGGGTCTTACTTTTCTCAACCGTAAACATGGGAGCACTTTCAGGATGCCTCATGGAGCTGCTGTGAGGATTAAATAAGCAAATATAAAGTTATGTGCTATAATAAGAATTGTATAATAATAATATAATAGATATTGTCCATATAATAATCATGTCAAGCGCTTAGCAGGGATTCTGGCACAGAGTGAAAAGTCAGGAACACTGAGGTCATTGCTATGATGATGATGAAAGTTAAATGTCTCCCAGGGTTTTAAAAAAGTCACAAAGGGTGAGAGGAAGCCAGCAACGTGTTTTTTAAAATTTATCTTTCACTCTCTCATTAAGTACTGTGGCAGGTGCTGGCGAGCCAGTGGTAAGTAAGCAAAGGAGAGCCGATCTTTGCCTTCACAAGAGACATGTGATGCTCCAGGAGTCACCTCCAGGAAAGGTAGGATTGAACCTGGAAGGTTCTGGAAGGAAACTTGCAGGGAGAATGTGTGACCGGGCTCTGAGCTAGCACATGGGTTTAGTCTTACAGACATTATAGACGCAGACAAGATGTCATTATCACTGCTCTACAGGTGGCCCATCTGATGCTTGAGAAGCTGGGCTGCCCTTGGCCACAATGCTGGAAAGCTCCACGTTGGACTCCGAACCTGAAACCAAGCAAAACCCTGCAGGGTTTTCCCAGGGACCGACGTTGCCCCCCCACCATTGCCCTCACCGTGTCATGTGCCCTGCCTCTTGCTTGTAGAAAAGCTTTAGCCTCCTAGGCCTTCCCAGAGTTCCAAAGAGCAAATTTAACCAGAGAAGTGAGAAAATACAGAAACAAAGGAAAATAGTCAAGCAAGACAAAATAATATTAGTTTAGCCATAAAACAAAGTCCAGGACCTTTAGCTCCTCCTCAAGGGCTACAGATAATATCCTGAGCCGTATCCTTGACTTGTTTTGCAGATACTGAAACCCTCACCAGGTGGAAGAAGTTAACTGTGTGCTGACCACCAACACATAGACCCCAGACTGGTTGGAGCCAGAAAGTTGATAACTGAGATTCCAGAAACATCACCCTGTTACCTCACCATCGACCAATCAGAGACCTGTGCATGAGCTGATCAGTCACCCTGCAACCCACAGGGTTAAGGAACCTTTAACCTTCCCTTTAAAACCCCTTCCCTGAAAGCAATCAGACAGTTCAGGTCTTCTGAGCCTGAGCTGCCCTTTCTCCTTGCTTGGCCCCATCCTGGGCGCCTTGGCAATAAACGCTGTACTCTCCTTCACCACAACCCAGTAGATTGGCTTTGCTTCCCATTGGGCCAGTGGATCCAAGTTTGGTTTGGTACAATCCCAGTCCCTCCGCCCCAGCAGGCTGAGGCCACCTGCCCCACTCCAACTATCTCCTCATGCCTCCAACTCTGGGGTACCGTATTCTCCCCAGGATCAGTCCCCGTGAACCCTCCATGCTGGAGGCCTGGAACCAGGCGGCAACCGCTGCTCACAAAGGCAGGCCTTCCACCGTCCAGAGACGTGAACATGTTAGAAGTAGCTAAGTTAAAATGAGTACAGTAAAACCCGGCAATCAGAGGGGTCACAATGCTTAATAAGACCAGTTTGGGTCCTGTTCATTATGCTCCAGAGAAGAAATGCACTGAGCCTCTAATGGCCTCAGGAACAGAACACTTTGTTCCTGAAAGAAAAACACATCTCAGATCAGTCAGGTAAACAACACCTTAAGTCCTTCTCTCCACAGGGAACGAGCAGTGTCCCTGTCGGAGCTCCCATGGGGCACCAGAGGTGTCCACAGCCCTTCACTGAGGACAGGATGACCTCTGCTTCACGAGGAGTTCGGGGATTGCGCACACAAGTTCCAGTCAAAGCTGTTGGTGTCGCATGGGAAATTAGGAAATGTTCCTATGCCGACCTGAGGACCTTTGGCCACAGTCCTATTCTCCCCTTACTTAAAAAAAAAAATCCAGCATTTTTTTTTTAATTAACCATTAACCATTTTATTTTATTTATTTATCTTTGGCCGTGGCACGCAGCTTGTGGGATCTCAGTTCTCCGACCATGGACTGAACCCAGGCCATGGCAGTGAAAGCCCGGAATCCTAACCATTAGGCCACCAGGGAACTCCCAAAATCCAGCATTATTATCAAAACTTACTACTGAAAAAGTAAAGAATAATCATCTAACTGCAAATACTCTGCTTAAAATAATGCTCAGACCTCCTGGGATCCTAATTTCCTCACCTGGAAAGTGAAAGGGACTCCAGAGCTTGTGGGACTGTAAATTGCAACCAAGTTTTGGAAAATTAATCTGACAACGTCTATTAAAATGGAAAACGTACGCACCTTTGATCCTGCAATCCCACTTGGGGGAATCTTTCTATCAAAATAAAAGAACCCCGTATGACAGGCTACATGGAGGAGGATGTTTATCCAGGTATTATGTGTGGAGGCAAAAGCAAAATACACAGAAACAACCCAAAAGTCCACCAACAGGGAAATGGTTCAGCAAGTCATGATAAAGAGGGCATCTGAGAGGGTGTGGTCAAAAAAAAAAGGACTGTCTCAATTTTTAATATACCACCATCATATATTGTAAGTATTTACTGAATTAATATATGAGTGAATAAATGAATGAATGGGGGAAAAGTCATGATATATTCATATTATAGTATACGAGGCAGACATTATAAAAAAAGAATGAGTTTCATTAGGCACAACAGAAAGAAAAAGAGATTAGGAGGAAAAATGACTTAGGACAGGTCAAACTGTAACTGGCCTGACAGATCAGAAGACCCAAAATGTAAGCCTGAGGGTGGGATGGGGGTGGGTGAGTGAAAAGCAAACAAAAGCAGGGCTGGTTTGCATCTGAGCCCCAGAAGGCTCAGGAATTCAGGACGCCGGATACCTCAGGTTGGATGGATCAGACCCGCAATTCTCTCTCCTGCCCTTAGAGCAAACCCAGGGGGAAAGCCTGAGATTCGCTCTGCAGACAGACAGAATCAGGCAGCCTCAGACGTGGCTGAGGAGTCAAACAAGCACTTCAGAGAAGACAGGTGACTGAACAAAGGCCCTGCCTAGCTCAGCTCCAGAACACTGACAGCCAAGCTCTATCCCCACCCAGCAAAAGACACACAGAGGTTTACAGCAGCTTTATTCATAATTGCCGAAACCAGGAGGCAACTAAGATGTCCCTCAATAGATACATGGATAAGCAA
This sequence comes from Balaenoptera ricei, assembly GCF_028023285.1. NCBI lineage: Eukaryota > Metazoa > Chordata > Mammalia > Artiodactyla > Balaenopteridae > Balaenoptera > Balaenoptera ricei. Next base: position 19,988,989 of record NC_082640.1, read on the forward strand.
ACTGTGGGACATCCAGGCAATGTAATGTTATTCAGCATGAACAAGAAATGAGCTATCGAGTCACAGAAAGTCATGGGGGAACTCTAACTGCATATTGCTAAGTGGAAGAAGCCAATCTGTAAAGGCTTGATTTCCAAGCCTTCCAATCACGGACTGCGTGATTCCAACTCTATGACATCCTGGGAAAGGCAAAACTAGGGAGACAGTGAAAAGATCAGTGGTTGCTGGGGTGTGGGTGGAGGGAGGAAGGGGGTAGGGAGAGCTGAATAGGTGGAGATCAGGGCATTTTTAAGGCGGTGAAACTATTGTATACGATACTGTAATGTTGGATACATGTCATTACACATTTGTTATCAATAAAATCCATAGAATGTACAACACAAAGAGTAAACCCAATATAAACTATGGATTTTAGCTAATAATAATGTGTCACTATTGGTTTATCAAGTGTAACAAATGTATCACACTGAGGCAAGATGTTAATAATAGGGGAAACCGAGGGTGAGGGTATATAGGAATTCTCTGTACCCTGCACTCAATTTTTCTGAAAACCTAAAACTGCTTAAATAAATAAACAGCTAAATAACTAAATGAATAAAGTGGGTTAATTTTTTAAAAACCTGCAATGAATCATGCCTACACAAGCACTAAAATGGCTAAAATTTTAAAAATACTGACAGCACCAAACATTGACAAGCAGCTAGAATTCTCTTACATTACTGGAGGTAATAAAAATGGTACAATCACTTCGGGAAACAGTTAAACACACTACCTATGAAATTACCTAGCAATGCCCCCCCTCAGTATTTATACAAGAGAAATGAAAATACACATCTACACAAAGACCTGAATACAAATGTTTATAACAGCTTTAACATAACAGCTGCAAACTGGAAAGAACTCAGTTGTTCATCAATAGGTGAATGGATAAACACTTTGTATATGTTTATACAATGCAATACTTTGCAGGCGTGAAGAAGGACTAATGTAGCAGCATAAATGGAGCTCAGTAACATCGTGCTGAGTGAAAGATAGCAAACAAAGATACCATACATATTGGATGATTTCATTATGTGAAGTTCTAGTACAGGCAAAAATAATTATAGTGAAAAAAATTCAGATCAGTGATTGCCTGGGACAGAGTGGAAGGGATTAACTGGGAAAGGACATTGGAAGTTTTTTGAGCTATGGAAACATTCTGCACCTTTATTGGGCTGGTGATTATCTGGATGTGTACACTACTCAAAAACTCATAGAACCATACATTTTAAATGGATGCATTTACTGTATATAAATTGAACTCCAATAAAGGACATTAAAATTTAAAAGAGAAACAAGGTACTTATTAAATCTAGGGAAAACCAAAAAGGTACAAGACAGAAAATGTAATCCTAATATACTTTATGATTGTGCTGTGAATGTTATTCACAGAGTAGCAATAAGCAATAATGTAAGCACTGATCTCTGATTTAATCATTTAAGATGTGTGTGTGTGTGAGAGAGAGAGAGAGAGAGAGAGAGAGTGCATATGTATGTTTGTGGGATTAGATGAAACAGCTGAATCCTTTAGTTGGTACAATGTCAATAAATGATGTTCTAAAACAAATGAATCAAGAAATAGTAATAGAGATATTTTGTTTAGAAACTTGGAAGTAAATACCAGAAGAAACAGTTCAAGGAGTTTAAAATGTATCCTCTTCAGAAGAGAAAATCAGAGTAGTGGGGGAAAGGGACAAATGAAAACTATTATTCATTTAAACCTAGTCTTACTATTTGATCTTTAAAATGACATATAAGTATCCTGCTTTGATAAGAGTAAAGTTAAATTTAAAAATAAAGGGCTTCCCTGGTGGTGCAGTGGTTAAGAATCTGCCTGCCAATGCAGGGGACATGGGTTCAAGCCCTTGCCTGGTAAGATCCCACATGCCACGGAGCAACTAAGCCCACGCACCACAACTACTGGGTCTGCGCTCTAGAGCCCACAAGCCACAACTAGTGAGCCCATGTGCCACAACTACTGAAGCCTGCACGCCTAGAGCCTGTGCTCCGCAACAAGAGAAGCCACCGCAATAAGAAGCCTGCACACCGCACCGAAGAGTAGCCCCCATTCACCGCAACTAGAGAAAGCCCGCACACAGCAACGAAGACCCAACGCAGCCAAAAATAAATAAATAAATTTATTTAAAAATAAATAAATAAAAATAAAGACCCACAAAAATGTTCATGATGTACTACTAAGTACAGGAAGCTAGTTTCGGTGTAATGTGAATATGTTGTAGCTTTCATTTAAAACAACATAAAAACAAAAACTAAGCATATACGTATATGAATTTATGAGTGGAAAGAAAAGTGAAGACTGGTAAACAACAAAATTTTAACATTAGCTACACCAGAGGGAGAAATGAAAGATTATCAAGGTGATGCCATTGATATTAACTTTTTCCATATTGTACATTTCTATGTCACTTGATGTGTAATAATGAATGTATATTAATTTTTCTATTAAAAAAAATCAACAAAAACAGCAAACACTGGATACAAGGGATTAAACAGGGTAACATCTACGGATCCTACAGGTCTAATATTGTAAGAGTGCATGACTCCTGCCCAACTTCTACTAGAAGTCCAGACGTCCCTGATTACTGTAATGTGACATGTATCCCAGATGAGGCCACATGCACTCTTGGCAAATCTTTTAAAACCTCAAGTGAAGACATCTATGGATTCCAATCCAATTTGACTGACCGTATACAAGCATGTAAAAAGCAATCGCCTCCCAGATTTCCACGAGCTGAGAACCAGAGGGCTGATACAGAGCAGACACCAGCACACAGTGAGCTGTGAATGAAGGGAAGGAAGGTTCTGGAAGCCAGGAAAACTAGGCACAGGTCATGTGTCCACGTAGGCACGGTCCTGGATACCCTACCTGGTATGCCAGTTAATTTTCACAACCATAAAGAGTGTGACGAAGAAATTAAGGCTCAAAGGAGTTTGAGATAAGCAGGAGGCCCCCGTCTCTGGCACTCTCTCCTCCAAGAGAATTCACTGCCAGCAGCCTTGGCCTCCCCTGGATCAAGAGAGTCGGTTTTCTAAGCAAGATAAACTCCCCTGCACAAAAGGAAGGGAGGAAGGCAGGCACATCTTGGCTACTCCCATCTTGGGTTCATCATCTCTGAAGCAAGGAACATGGCAGCCTGACGGGCGCCCTGATGGTACCTGTCCCCTGCCACAGCCCTCACTGCTGTGGGCCAGGCTCTTTCCTGATCTTTCCAACACATCCCACTCCTGTGTCCTCACCTCTCGTCAGGCTAATGCAGGAAGAAAAAGCTCCTTCCTCCTTAGCTTTCCAAAACCTAAGTTTTCTGGCCAACTCAGGTTTAACTGACTTTACAAATGCCTCCCTGACCACTCTGGCCACACGGCTCTCCCTTCTTCTCTCCTTTTGGGGGTTAAGTACAAGGGCCCAGGAACCAAATCCAGCTCTCCACGTCCACTTGCAGGAAGACGGAGCAGACGTACTTTTCCCTACCCCTCCTGCTCAGTACAACCAAAACCCCTGGACATCTGATAGAAAACGAACATCTGAAGATGCTGCAGGGGAGGGGGGATGCAGGCTGGAGAGGGGCCTTGGGATCCAAGGAACATGACGGTGATGCGCTCCCCGAGTTTTCTTTAGGCCTCATCTATCCCAGATATAGAGCTGGAAAAGGTGGCAACTGGAAACGCCAACAGGTGCAAACTAAAAAGGCCCGAGGAAAGCCCGCTTTCTCTCTTGCCAAAGGACCGGGAAAGGGTCCTTGGCAAGACAAGACATGCAGACAACAGCTACGCAACTCCAGCAAAAAAGCACAGGAAAAATGGTGGCCCACCATCGCCCACCCCAGCAGAAACCGAGTGAGGAGCCTGAACGTCCATCCTTGCAAGACTGTCCCAAGATGCCCCAATACCTGCACCAGGTGGTGTCACAAAAGGCCAGGTGGGGAGTTGAAACTTTTGTCCCTGCTGGCCAGTAACAAGGCTTGTCCCCGCCAGCCTCCACCTCGGGCAGCTCAGTGGAGACCACGCAGGAGGCTACACTTCTCCCCCCACCTGGCAGTAAGGGCAGCCGCCTCCCAGGTGTCAATGGAGGCCCAGTCCAGCCTGGACTTCTCCCTACAACTGCCAATAGTCAGGCAGCACCCACCCCCTTCTCCTGCCACAGCAGTGTCAGCAAAGCCATCTGAAACAGAAGGTTTAAATAAGATCCAAAGTCTCATAATATGAAAATGTCCAGTAATCTAAACAACAACCACAACAAAACAAACTTCTAGAACTCTAGGGGAGTTCAGCCAGGTCACAGGATAAAAGAAATACTTGCAAAAATCAATTGTACATAGTCCTCTATACTACCAGTGAAGCCACGGGCACCGATAATTAAACTACAATACCATTCACAGCCACACACAAAATGAAATAGTTAAGTATAAATCTAACAAAACATGCGCAGGGCTCGTATCATGAAAACTACACAATGCTGATTAAAAAACTCAAAAAAGATCTAAATACATGGAGAGACATACCATGTTCATGGGTTGAAAAGTCCACACGGTAAAGATGTCAATTCTCCCCAAATTGATATGCTGGTTAACACAGTGCCAGAATCACAGCAAGATTTTTTGTAGACGGAAACAAGATTATTTTAAAATGTATATGAAAGGGAGCAAAGGGACTAGGATACAGCTAAAAACAATTTTGCGAAAGAAGAAGAAAGTGGGAGGAATAACACTTGATTTGAAGGCTTACTGTCCAGCTGCAGAATCAGAACGGTGTGACACAGGCAGCGCTGTAGGCATGCAGGTCCACGGAGGACAGAGAATGCAGGGATAAACCCTCACAACTGATTGTTTTAAACAAAGGTCCAGAAGCAATTCAGTGGAGAAAGACAGTCATCTAAACACATGGTACTGGAGGAACGGAAGCGAAAAGCAAAAAAAAAAAATCGAAGCAAAAGGCGACAACTACAAAATGAACCTTGAGCTGAGTCTCAACCTTCTACAAAAATTAACTCAAAATGGATCATGGAGTTAAATGTGAAAGTTAAAATAGAAAACTTTTAGGAAAAAAAAAAAAACAACAACAGGAGAAGAAACTTCAGGACCTAAAGCTAGGCAAAGAGTTCTTAGACGTTACACCAAGAGCATAATCCATAAAAAAAAAAATAAATAAATAAATAAATATATATATAAAATTTAGACTTCAACAAAATTAAAAGGTTTTGCTCTGTGAAAGACCCTGTTAAGATAATGAAAAGCCAAGCTACAGAGTGGGAAAAAACATCTGCAAACCACATATCCAACAAAGGGCTACTATTGGGACTATATAAAGAACTTTCAAAACTCAACCAATCCATGGGGGTTCGGGATTAGCAGATGCAAACCAGTATATATAGAATGGATAAGCAACAAGGTCCTATTGTACAGGACAGGGAACTATATTCAATATCCTGTGATAAACCATTATGGAAAAGAATATGAAATGAATATATGAAAAGAATATATATATATAACTGAATCACTTTGCTGTGTAGCAGAAATTAAGACAGCATTGTAAACCAACTATACTTCAATAAAATATTTAATAAGATTTCAAAAATTACTTCTTTCCTCAAAGTTAATGAACAGATCTCCCAGAAGCAAGAAACACAAATTGCCATATGCTGTGGGGTTCCTCATTTTCTGGCCATCACAGCCCCAAATCTGCCTATCATGCTAGCAGCTCATTCTCCTACTCCACTGAAAGACTGATGCTAATTAATATATTCTGGGGGAAAAAAAAAGATGAATGGTAATATTTAACATAAATGATGCCAATGTCAACAGTGGGATTTCTGGACAGGTGGGTGATGAGTGTTTTTCCTCCTTTTGCTTGTATACTTTTCCTAATTTGCTTTCTATGAGCACAGATTGCTTTGGTCATTACAAAAAAAAATAAAACATTTCAAAACAAAACAATAGCACCCGTTAGTCCAAGGACTTAAAAATTATGTTTCCTTTGGTGCAAAAGTAACTTTACTGCAAAATACAAATGTATTTTCAACTAATAACTTTATTCCAAATCCTACTGGCTCCATGTTGCCATTGAGGGAAAATATCTTCCAGTCACCATGCTAATGAGCGGCTCGTGGTGAAACGCTTAGGTGACTATTACACACCTTGAACTCCTGTGACCAAACAGAGACAATTTTGAGAAAGCAATCCCAAAACTAAATGTCCTGCTCCCACCTCCCCTGCCCCACCCACCAAACACGCATTCTATGTGTTACTTAGTTAGAGGATTAAATGAGCTCATATGTGTAAAGAGTTTAGACATTTCCAGTGTCTGCAGAACTGGAAGCATCATTAAATGATTACTGGCATTACTGCCCAGGATAATTGAAGTGTTGTTATTCACTCAATTTTAAAACATTATGTAAGAAATATAATCTTTCAGTTTGCTCATAATCTCTACTTTCCTAATATGAAAACTAATTTCACTTCTTCGTATCTCCTTACCAACTTTTAACTCTATCTTGAACACACGCACACACACCTTTCCTCAGAGAATCCCCTTTCCAAAGAGGGGCAAATAACTTGAACCATTTCCTTCTGGAAACCATACTTGACAGAATCAATTACTCAAATATATTTTCGTACTTAGATTGAGATGGAATACAAAAAGTGAAGAACCTCAAGCAAGTGTCAAAAACAGTGAGTTGAGTTCCTTCTGCTTAAAACCATCGATGGCTCTGGTCACCTGAGGGCATCCTGCCCCATCCTCTTCTGCCTCTGCCCTCCCACCCTCCAGGGTCCCGCTCTCTTCGCTCTCAGGCGTCCTACAAGCCAGTCCTTCTCAGAACACCCTCTCAGTCCCCTCTCAGCTGCTTCTACGAACACTTAAAACCCACCTCAACCACTGTCTCCCCCTGTACTTTTTTTTTTTTTTTAATTATTTATTTTTGGCTGTGTTGGGTCTTCGTTTCTGTGCGAGGGCTTTCTCTAGCTGCGGCAAGCGGGGGCCACTCTTCATCGCGGTGTGCGGGCCTCTCACTATCTCGGCCTCTCTTGTTGTGGAGCACAGGCTCCAGACGCGCAGGCTCAGTAGTTGTGGCTCACGGGCCTAGTTGCTCCGCGGCATGTGGGATCCTCCCAGACCAGGGCTCGAACCCGTGTCCCCTGCATTGGCAGGCAGATTCTCAACCACTGCGCCACCAGGGAAGCCCCTCCCCCTGTACTCTTGCCTGAGAACCCCCGGGTCTGGGCCCCGCTGCCCTGATGATTCGTCGGGAAGGCGTTGACCTCATTGCGCTGTGTTTTAATGATTTGGGCACATGCCTTTCTTTTGGCTGATTCTCCCTGGTCAGTAGTTTCCAACACAATAATGCTATGGCTGGCACTCGAAGACATGAGACACATGTGTCTTCCTGTATTAATAGATCAGTAGCCCCAGAGCACGTCCATGTTGGTTTCTGCATGGGGAACGGGCCATGAGGGTGTGAGAAGCACATTAAGGGGGAGGTGGGATGCAAGGTACCACTGCTTTATCACGGTCTCTATGTAGGCTAGGTTAAAGCTTACAAAGAGACTAGGATCTAACCTGTAGGGAAAAGCGGGTGTCCAGCTACCTTTATTCCTGCCAACCATCAAGGACGGAGGCACCAATGCCACACACCATCCTAGTCAGGCCTCGAGACAGAAAGAGGGACACTCATCCTATGTAGTAACCACATCCCATAGAGACACCATCTCCAAAGATGAACTACTGTCATAGATTTGCCTTATGGGACTCATGTGGCCAAGACTAGACTAATTAGAATTTTTTTTTAAATGCAATGACACTAACAACAAAGAACCTCTATAAAAGTTTTCTTCTGTCAACAGAATCACGGAAATTTTAGGTCTATAGTTGTTTTGGAAGTCAAACAGCTCCAGCCTTCCACTGCACAGGTGAGGAACTAGCGTTCAAAGTAGATGGAGCTGCCCAAGGTGCTCCCTCCATGTCCTGAACAGAAGAACCACCTTCCTCTCTCCACCAAGGTCGTCTTCTTCTTCTACTAGGACGATGGGAGGAAAGCCAGCTGTCTCTTGCCCCTGATCCAGTGAACTTCCTGATACAGCCAGGGCACCATTAAACTCGCAGATTAAAACTCAACTTCAAACAGCAGACGTATGAACACGCCAGGGGAGGCCAATCCTTCCCTCTGCCCGGAAGTTACTTCTGTTCCTCAATGAGGCTTCTCCATAACCCTTGAAGGTGCTTTGTCATCTCTTTTCCAGCTCCGAGTTTTGAAGTGGAAGCTCACTGAGAACAGCTCACAGGGGCATCCGTGTGAGGTCCAAGGAGGAGGGAACATGGAAGGCGAAAGGCCACCATCTTCTCACAAAGCATCGAAGAGCCAAGGAGAGTCTTAAGATGAATAACATCATTTTAACCACTGTATCCGAGTTCCCTTTTTATGAGCCTCTTAATGGTCCAGCCTCAGACTCGAAGTGCCCAGTAAAGTGGGGAAACAAGGCATTATCAGGATAACCTGGGGCAAAAAGAATCTCAAATGACATTGTCTTGAAGCGTCCAGGGAATTGGGGGTGCAGGGAGGATGGGGTCATTAGTTGGGCAGGTAGCAGAGATGTGTTCTCAGGGGCTGGGCTGAGCCTCCTAACCAGGAAGCAGACATGTGTGGCCAGAGTAATCACAGATTAGTTTCCAGAAACCAAAGAAACAGGTGAGGGCAGGGCAGCTGCAGGAGGGGGAATGGTAGAGCTTCAAAGTGGGAAGGAAGCTCTTCCAGGTCCCAGGAAGCCTCTGTTGCATTCCTTCCAGGGATGGGAAGAAGCCTGTGGCTAGCAGTTTAGATGGTATCTCTCAGGTTCTCTGCACTTGGATGGGGTCCAAGGGTCCAGGGCCTCATTCTCAGCTCTGGAATGCACCACTCAGCAGCCAGCAAATGGTAGTGGTTAGGACACTGGGAACCGATGCCTACATTCAACTTCTGGTTCTGATACTTTTTGAGTGACCCTGGATAAATTACTAAATATCTCTGTGCCTCAGTTCCCTCATCAGTAAAATGGAGACCTCGTAGGTTTGTTGTTTGCATTTACATACAAAGTACTTGTGAGAGTGCCCTGTATATATTAAGTACCACGTAAATGCTTGCTCTTATTATCATTTCCCTCAGGGGTTCTCAGGTCTTGACTCCTATTAAACAAACTCACAGGAAACTGATGTATAAGCCAGAAAGTCAACGCATAATTTTGAACTGAGACTTATAACCAAGGAGGTGGGAAAAGTCAGGTCAATTGGATAGTATATTTTCATTCAAGTAAGAAAAGTCTACTTAAGAAACCAGATTAAGATTAAAAGGTTGCTTTCTGAGCCCAAAGTCAAATCATCCACCTGAATGGTCAAGCAGAAAAGAAAGACTGAGTCATCTTTCCAGACCTGAGATGTCCTTGCCAAGAGGACTGACTCTATGCTCAAACTCCTGCTCTCTGATATTCCATTACATGTTAAGGATTGGGAAAGTTGGGGGTTCAGCTTATTCACAATAAGATAGCGGGTCTTTCTGAGAGGCAGATGACAGAAAAGGGGACTCCTCAGCACGGGGAAGAGAAAGCACCCAAGAACCAGGGGGGTGCCCACGGAGAAGGGGAGAGCACCAAGATTCGCCAAGAGCAGCTGCACTGAGGACAGCACACATAGAGCCACGCTGCTTACAGCAATGCTACAGAAAGTTTGTGACCTTGAAACCGGAAGCCATCTGCCCATCTCCGCTTTGTCACCTGGCCACCCTGCCATGACCCCTGAGGTCAGGCTGGTGAGCTTCTCTTCCCATTCGGGATTCAGGGACCTCAAGTTGGTGGCTTTACATCAGCCGTGTTGGGAGTATCTACCCCACAGAAGTGGGTAAAGGCTACAAGAGAGCCGGTTGTTAAACACTGACCAGCACACCACTGGGCTGCTTCACCACCACTTGCTGAAATGGCCCTTACGGAAGCGAAACGACTTCACTGTCACTAGATCCAAACGATACCATCTAATCTTTATTTTTCTTGAACTCTCCAGCGTGTTGACAGTCAATCAATCACTTCCTCCCTCCCAAACCTCCTCTCCTCCTAGATTCTGAGACTCTCTGCTGACTTTTGTTTCTAAGCACATTTTCTCAGGCTCTACAAGATTCCCTTCCCCCACCAGGCCCTGTCATGTTGGCGTTCCCACAGTTCTCTCCCTGGTCATCGCACTGTGTCCTTTAAGACACAGCTGGGCCATTGCTTCCTCCAGGAAGACCTCCCTGACCAGCCTGGTCTGGGTGATGCCTGTTTCTAGAACATTCCTGTCCTTTCCGCCATCACAGGTGAATGTCCGTCTACTTGTGTAACCCCTCCTGCTGGAGGGTAAGAACCTGGAGGACAAGGACTTGGAACCACAGCAAGAACAACAAAACCAATAATGACAAACGGCTGTTCCTGGCGCTCACGCTCTACGTGGCACCAGCCCAAGGGCTCTGCATAGATTATTCCATTGCCTCTTTACGCCAACCCTATGATTTCTCCCAGGAGACGCCTGACGCGCGCAGAGTTGGAATAACTTGCCCAAGATTACACAGACCGATGCGAACCTTGACAGGCAGGCATGGAAGCCAGTGTCCTTAACCATCGCCCCACGGTGGCTCTTCCAGTTGGTGCAGCCCAAGAATTTGATTCAACGTATGTATGAGGAACAAGGAGAGGAACGGAGAGGCAGGGGATCTGGTAAAAGTAAATGTCCTGTTAATTTCAATACAAGTTCATGTTTACAACATTGTTGAATAAATGAAATGGCTCCTAACTCCAATTTACTTGGTTCTTTACAACTGCCATTTTTCAGGCCAATGGGGCTGGATTTTTATACAGTAAAACACAACCTATGGTTCCTTCTTATCACCGGCTTAGTGAAAGTATTAGTGCAGCATGGAAGAAGGAAAAATGTTACTTACAACATGATCTTAAATCTTTTGACACAAACAGCAAAACACTGTACACTATGAAAATGGGCTATGAATTCCATTGGTCCATTGTCTCCATGTATTTTCTCTAGTGAGTCTGTTTTGTTTTGTTATTGAATCTCAGGTTACCTCCCCAAAAATAAAATAAACAGTTCCCTGTGGGTCTGAACTCCTGTTAGTTTTAAAAGCAAAAGCATCTTTGTGTTTGGGTAGGAAAGAGCCGTGATACACCAGAGCAATCTGCAAAACTGAGCCTTGCTTCGGATCCTGGGGGTGACTACAGGCTGCCAGGCACTTGCCAGAAGGTTTGTGCTTTGTGTCTGCGGCTGAGGCAGCGCGTGCTCAGGGATGCTGAGAGAGCACGAACAGCGCAGGGAGATGTGCCTGGGAAATTCACACATCACTAAATGACCCAGGAGGTTTTCCCAATTCCTCTCATTACAAAGCCCACAATGCCTCTCAAGAGCAATCTTCCCTCTATGGTAATGCTGTGGGATAGTTTATTAGAATGTGTGCCATCAGCCCTGGAGTCTCCTCACCAATGGAGGGAACGGGACATGCGGGTGATGGGTTTTTACTTGGCTTTAAAGCCCAAGAGGAAAGGGGGGGAAGGGAAAGAGGGAAGAGAGACAGAGAAGGAAGGAAGGGAGGGGAGGGAGGGAAGTGGAAAAGGAGGAAGAAAGAAAGAAGGAAAGAGAGAGAGAGAGAAAGAGGAAGGAAGAAAAGAAAAGGAAAGAAAAGGAGAAAAAAGAAAAAGGGAACGGAGAGAAAATAAAAGGAAAGCAAATAAAAGTCAAGTCACTGGGAACGTCTACTCTGTCCAGGCTGAAGACCTTCCCATGCCAGCCTTGTGTTGGGGCCCAGGAATGGGGTCCCTGAGATGATCCCCAAAGTGTAAGTCACCAGGGCCCTGACTTCAATCCCTTCCTTTAAGAAGAGAACGACTACACGCATCTCTTCTCTCTGAGCACCGCTGCACGCTCACTGAGAGCCGGCGTTTGTCGATTTTTCCGTCTAACTGGGAAGACCCAGCTCACAGGGTTGCTCGACTCCCTGTGTCATACAGGTGGAGCATACTGAGTCACACGTCATGTGTGCGACGCGAACGAGGATATGCTCTCGTATGGGCAGCAACTCTAAGAAGTTCACTCCTCGGGCACCATCACCACCCGAACGAGAGTGAGTAGGTGCCAAGCGCTCTCTAAGCACTCCCGGGTTTAAGGGAACCAATACATAACATCTCTTCCTTCTCCCGCGAAGTTTAGAAACAAGAGAAAATGAGTCAGAGGAGACACACACCGAGGATGGAGATGAAAACGTGAGCTCTGTTCCTGAGAAGCCAACTGGACCTTGAAGGTGGCTAATACCGGCCCCTGAATTCTGCAGCCCAGCCCTCCGAGCACTGGCCCCAAAGCCCAGCGACAGGCTCTGCTGAGGCAGGATCAGAATGCACGTCCCCTGAGGATGCATGAGGCCCAGATGGGGCCCCGCCCAGCGCTCAGGCCCCGCCCCTCCCTCCGGGCTCTCCATCACCCCACCACCACCACCACTTCTCCTCCCAGGGGAAGGGCGTGGAGAGAGGCAGGGCAGAGCCTCAGGTGAGCAAGCCCCGGGGAGTCTGAGGCCCGGGGATGTGGATTCTATTTCAAAGGCGTTTTCCCATGTCATCCTCAGAAACGCTCTACCAGGTAGGACTTTCAGATCTCCCTCTACTACTGACAGCGAGGCTTACAAAGGTGGGGACAAGGGTCCAAGGTCACCCAGGCAAGAAGGGAAGCAGGATCAGCACCAACCCTGCCAGACGTCAGAGCCTGTGCTGCCAGCCCTACCCCAGCAGTGAAACTGAGGCCCCAGTGATCAGATAGTTTGGCCAAACACCGCATATCCATAGTAGAAGGAAGAGAAAAGACTAAATGCAATGCTATTTTCTGATCAATCATGTAGATCTTTTCATTTAATAGTTTCGTTTCTCTAACCTTCTATCATCCAAGGAGAAAAATGAGCCTTGACTGATCATTAAAGATTTCATTTGCAAAATGATTCTGCTGTCATTAGAAACCAGTCCACATAGCTGTGCGTGACACCTCTATGTATATTCTCTCTCTCGGAGGTCAGGAGTTAGAGACTTGTCTGGGCCACAAAATTGTGAAAGGGCTCCCACACATCTAAACACACCTCAGAGTTTTCGGATTCCTCATTTTAAACTCCCCCCGACCTCCCTAAAGATGATCAGTTCACGAGATTTCACACTACTGTCCCCGCTGGCATAGGATGTCAGCAGAAGAGTTAGTGATTTTCTAGGACTATTGGAGAAGTTTTTGAAGGTAGAAACATGGAAGGAGGGGGAAGAAAGATGAAGAATACACAGAAGATGGACCTAGAGATGTCATACTGAGTGAACTAAGTCAGACAGAGAAAGACAAATACCATATGATATCGCTTACACGTGGAATCTAAAAAAATGGTAGAAATGAACCCATTTACAAAACAGAAATAGAGTCACAGATGTAGAAAACAAACTTATGGTTACCGGGGGGGAAGGTGAGGAGGGATAAATTGGGAGACTGGGATTGACACATACACACTACTATATATAAAATAGATAACTAATAAGCTACTGTATAGCACAGGGAATTCTACTCAGTACTCTGTAATGACCTATATGGGAAAAGAATCTAAAAAATAGTGGATATATGTATATGTATAACTGAATCACTTTGCTGTACATCTGAAACACAACATTGTAAATCAACTATACTCCAATGAAAATTAATTTTAAAAAAATACACAAAATGGAACTAATACAAAAAGGTAATTATTTATTGAGCATATACCACAGGTCAAGTACTGTTGCTGCTGTTTTATGGGTATTAATTCACCTAATCTCACACTAACCTTCAGGATAAGTGCTACTATTAGTCCATTTGTACAGATGGAGAAACTGAGGCACAGAGAAGTGAAGTAGTCTGATCGCTCGGTCTGTGAGTAGGTGAACCTGAATGTGCACCAGGCAGACCTCAGGGCCTCCCCTCGACTACCAGGTCACACCATCCGACCACCAAGCACGGACACCCACCGGCCTTCAGAGGGGAAGACAGCCTCTTCCCTTAACCCTTCTTCCCATTCGTCTTCAAGGAAAGGAGGGCAAGTGAGATGGAAATTCATTGCCCTTAGTTGAGGAGTGAAGAGCAAGGCTCTACATTACTGCTGAGTTTCAGATATTTCTTCTCCCCTTTGTCAGTGGTCAGCTGGATTACCAAGCCCTGGCCTGGCCATCACGTACATGAAAAGGTGCCCAACATCACTAATCACCAGAGAAATGCAAATCAAAATCACAGTGAGATACCATCTCACACCTGTTAGGATGGCTATTATCAAAAAGACAAGAGATGACAAGTTCTGGAGAGGATGTGGAGAAAAGGGAACCCTCATACACTGTCGGTAGGAATGTAAATTGGATAGCCACTGTGAAAATCAGTGTGAAGTTTTCTTAAAAAACTGAAACTAGAACCATCATATGATCCAGCAACCCCACGCCTGGGCACGTACCCAAAAGAAGTGAAATCTGGATCTCAAAGAGCTATCTGCACCCCCATGTCGATTGCAGCATTATTCACAACAGCCAAGACATGGAAACAATCTAATGTCCATCAACGGAAGAATGGATAAAGAAAATGTGGTAGATGTGTACAATGGAATATCATTCACCCACTAAAAAAATAAGGAAATCCTGCCATTTGCAACAAGATGGATGAAACCTGAGACCATTATGCTAAGTGAAATAAGTCAGACAGAGAAAGACAAATGCTATATGATCTCACTTATCTGTGGAATCTAAGAAAAGCTGAACTCATAGAAGCAGAGACTACAGTGGTGGTTGCCAGGGGCTGGGGGCAGGTGGGGGACATGGGGAGATGTTGGTCAAAGGGTAAAAACTCTCAGTTATAAGATGAAAACATTTGGGGACCCAATGCACGGCACTGGAGTATAAGTTAAAGGCTCTATGTAATAATACTCTATTATACTTGAAAGTTGCTAAGGGAATAGATCTTAAATGTCCCCACTACAACAGCATAAAAACTGGTAACTACGTGAGGTGATTGAGGTGTTAACTAACCTTACTGTGGTAATCACTGCACAATACATACGTGTATCGAATCACCACTCTGTACACCATCAACTTACACAATGCTATAGGCCAATTATATCTCAATAAAGCTGAAAAAAACAAAGAACCGGCCCATCCTAAGAGTAAACAGGCATTCGGTCTCTGGGGCGGTAGGCAGGAGTCCGAGTTACGGGGACAGAACTGGGCTTGAATATTTGCAAAAGGAGCCTCAAGTTCCTCATCTTCAAAATGAGTGAGATATTATCTAACTCCCAGCATCCTTCCGGTGATGAAAAGAGCTTAGTGTTATACAACGCGCTTAGTGTTCCGTACTTGACATGCTGCAGGGAATCGGTAAATGGGAGCCGTTATCATACAGACCGCAGGGGTGACACAGAATGTGTGTATCCTCTGGGCTGGCTCGGGTCTAGGAGTAGATCAGGGGCTGGATGGGGAGGACGTTTCCCACACTCAAAAATCATCAGGAAGCCACGAGTTAAAACCCCTGCCTTCCAGGAGAAGCCTCGCCCTGGGAGGACCGTCCACTATTTTCACAAGTATCTGGCGGATCTTGGAGCCGAAGCCCTTAGCGACTGCTGTGCTGTCTTAAGAACCTCAGGGCGAGCTCAGCCAAGCATGTTAAGGGAAATGGGCAGAGTAGGACAGTCTCGAGAAGAGCTGGTTTATTTGTGAATTATCCCACATCCTAGTCTCTCTGAGACCCAGATCATCTGCCTCTGGATCTGTTCTATTCATGAGGGGTCCACGGGGTAGAGAGAAAGCAATGTGTGGGTCAGAGGACCCGGGATCCGAGGTCTAGTGGTCCCTTCCCTGCATGACCTTGGTTTAAGTCTCAACCTCTCTGCTCAGCTGTGAAATGATAAAGCACCTGCTTTCACTCAGAGTAAAGAGCTATTCTGGTTACCTTCCACTCCAAGTTGCATGGCTGAGAAACAAACAGAGAGAGCGTTTCCGTTTGCCCTTTTCTCCACACTTCCATCTGCCCCTAGCAGTCAGCGCTCCGGCTACCCCTGCGATGCCCACGTCTGCCCTGTGGCTCCCAGCCCCCTGCCTCTGCTCAGAGCCCTGCAGGCTGGCCGAGCACAGCTGCTGGCACCAGCCCCTCCCGTCCTGGGCCCCGGGGAAAGGCCAGGCTGTCTTCTTTTGGTTTCCCAATAACTGCTGTTTCCAAGAGCTCCCTGCCAAAGGGAGAGGGAGGGAGGCGGCCACAGAGAGCCACGGCCAAGGGCAGCCCAGGGCGGAGGCAGAACTGCGGGCCACAGGCCACGTGCTCTGCACCTCTGCCGCAGGGCCTCCCCACCCTCACCACCACCCTTCATCAGCTCCCTCCTGAGAACTCCCTCGTCTGAATCGTTCCTCTGAAGGCAGTGGACAGGAATTACATTTGAGAAGTTCTGCTTGGGACACAGCATCGGGGATGGAGAAGAGCTGCTGGGCGTCAGAGGGGGGGCCCATGAGTGGCCTAGAATCACCAGGTGCTGGAAAAGGAAGGGTGGCCGGAGGCAAAATGATGTTGACAGGTGGGCAGGGTGAGCAGACACCAAGGCAAACACTACCTTCTGCCCAGGGCCAGTTCTGACCAAGGCACGTGTGCCTGTCTGCCTCTCTCTTACACACAGACACACAGAGACACGCACACACGCACACTCACACACAGCTTCTTCCCACTCTCTCACCCTGCATTAGAAGCCACGTGGTTCACAGGGAGGGGCCCTGACCTAGGAGCCCAGAGCCCTGGGTTCTGGCCCCAGGTCTACCACGTCCTAGTCTCACAGCCTTCATCTGTCCAGGGCTCAGGGGTTTTTTTCTCTGTAAAATAAAAACATTGCACCAGATCAGTATTCTCCAAAGTGGAGCTCCATGTACACTAGTGTCCAGGCAAAAAGATTCTGAGATTGACTATGTTTGCAAGCCCCTCGCACTCCAGTACCGGGGCACCCCCTCCTGTTCCTGGAGAGTCACACCCTTCACTTCCCTGTACCCCTGACACGTGATAGATGAATATACATTTGAACAGTTAATTAGAATCTGAATCCCTAGAAATGCTCACCAGTTATAGGCGGCAAATTATTACTATTCTCAGGAATGAGTCACCTGGAGATCATTAAGACTGACCCTCAAGACAAACATATGGACACCAAGAGTGGAAAGGGAGGGTGGGATGAATTGGAAGATTGGGATTGACATATATACACTAATATGTATAAAATAGTTAATGAGAATGTGCTGTGTATCACAGGAAACTCCACTTCACTGTACAGTAGAAACTAACACAACATTGTAAAACAACTATACCCCAGTAAAAAATAAATAAATAAAATAATTTTGTCCATTTCAAAAAAAAAAAAAAAAAAAAAAAAAAAGACTGACCCTCAAATTCCTGATACCCTCTGAACAGCATCAAACAAGAGCTTCTAGAAAGTTCTCCTGAGAAGCTAACCACAAGGATGATGTCACAGGTGAGGCAGAAATTCAGTTTCCCGTGTGCCAAGCACTCGGCTAACTAGTCAAATAGTCACTGTATGGTACGTATTTTATCTGATTACTGTCTACCGTCCTCAGAGATGCTGGCACTTGTACTATTCCCTGCACCCAATTTCCACCAGCCTCGGGGTTTTTACCCAAGTTGTCTGCACAACACCCATCTCACAGCATCTGTGTTGCTACATTCGTTCACCCCGAGAAAGGATTCGGTACCAGACACTGGCTTGATTGGGTGCGAAGAATTCAAAGACACGTGAAAAAGGATCCAGGCCTCAGAAGGTGCACCTTCCACCTGACGAGACAGGTAGGTAACTAGTACTCATGATGGAACGCGATGGCTGGCAGGCACCTGAGGCATGCAAGGTGAACTGACGTGACTTAACGAGGTCAGTGATTCTGAGGGTGAGAAGAAAAGCCCTTCTAATGCTTGAAAGTAGTGTTTATACCCTGTATCTTTGAGGACTGCATTGAGACTCCCAAGTAAGAAGTCACCTCGCTGGGAATGTACATTGATGCAACCACTATGGAGAATAGTGTGGAGGTTCCTTAAAAAACTAAAAATAAGAGTTACCATATGATCCAGCAATCCCACTCCTGGACATATAACCGGAAAAGATGAAAACTCAAATTTGAAAAGATACATGCACCCCAATGTTCACAGCAGCACTACTTACAAGTGCCAAGACATGGAAGCAACCTAAGTGTCCATCGACAGAGGAATGGATAAAGAGGATGTGGTGTATATACAATGCAATATTACTCAGCCACAAAATAGAATGAAATGCTGCCATTTGCAGCAACATGGATGGACCTAGAGAATATTATACTAAGTGAAGTCAGATAGAGAAAGACAAATACCATATGATATCACTTATATGTGGAATCTAAAAAAAATGATACAAATGAACTTATTTCCAAAACAGAAACAGACTCACAAACATAGAAAACAGTATTACGGTTACCAAAGGGGAAAGCAGGGGGAGGGATAAATTAGGAGTTTGGGATTAACAGATACATACTACTATATATAAAATAGATAATCAACAAGGACCTACTGTATACAGCACAGGGAACTAGATTCAGTATCTTGTAATAACCTATAATGTAAAAGAATCTGAAAAAGAATATGTATACGTATAACTGAATCACTTTGCTGTACCCCTGAAATGAACACAACAATGTAAATCAACTATACATCAATAAATTTTTTTTTTTTTTAAAAAGAAGTGACCTCACTCCACACACCTGCCAGGTCAGGGACGCCATGAGATTTAGAGATTTAGAGTGTCACGTGTCATTGCCATGTGTTTTAAGATAAGGACCAACCAGAACAGAATGGGACAAAACTTGTCATAAAAGAAAAACTTGCTCCCACTGTTTACAGGACACAGAATGCTTGTGGGCAGATGTTCAGGCCACAAAAGACTGATAAAGGACTTAGAGATCTCTGAGCAAACAGCCTGTCTGGTCAAGTAAATGAGAGGGAAAATTCTTTCATTATCAGACGTTTCAGTTGCTGAAAGAGAGAGATGACCACACTTCACCAGATCAACATTTGCTAAACAAAGGAGCCTGGAATTTCCTAGGAAACAAAACACATGTTCACTGACCGCTCCATATTTTGTTTAAAAAACAAAAAACAAAAATGTGAGTGGATTGCAGAGTAGAGACTCTTCTGAGATTTTGCCTGGAGTTGAACAAAGCATTTGGGTTAAAACGCAGGGTCCACTGTTTTGGTTGTTTGTTTCTGAAGTTGCCCTCGAGTGGAGGAAGTCTCAAAGGGAGTATTTAATCAGAACTGCGGACACCTACCCAGCCTCCCACTTAAGCAGCAGGGAACTGGAGTCAAATCTACTTTAGTGAATAGTTCTCCTCTTTTTTTTTCCAGTTTGGGTATTTTTACAAATTTCTATTGTTCTGTTTGTTTGCAAAATAAGGTCACTTGTTCAGAACAGGCTTTTTGCCTAATGTATGCACCCAAGCATCCTCTCGTTGGTAGTAAGAGATTTATACAATTTTGGAATTCGTCTCATCTCCAGAGACTAACCCTGGGGAAGCCCCAAGCCCTCCCACTGGAGCCCATCGGGAACCCGTGTTGATACCTATGGCTGGGGGCATCATGTGTCAGTGCCAAGAGCTCACAAGTGCTCGTAAAACACCAGCATCTCTCGGCTGCAGAGATGAGGCCAAAGTGTCAGGACTGCTCCCAGATCGGATCATGTTCCTGTCTCGACCAAGTAACAGGCTTGTCATGAAAGGGACTCAGTGGGAGGGAACAGAGAAGCGTTGCAAAGCGAAAAGGTTCAGACTTTTCTTCTCACGCTCGGTCAGGACGATCGCTCCTTTGAGGCACTGCACCACCTACTCCCGTGATGCCAGCTGCGAACGGTGAAGTCATGGAATCTCCCAGGATCCAGTAAGCCAGACGTGCTCTCTTCTCTACACTCCACCCCACCCCCTCCAGGCTCCAGGAGTCCCCAGTGGTCAAATAAGGACCTAGAGGCCTCAGCACCTTGCCTCCCTGAACTGACTGAATCTCCCCCCATCAACTCTCAAAATGCGGCAGGGACAGGGAGGCCCTCCTATGTCCAGCACTCTAACCCAAAACTTGACCCATAATTTCACAACGCAAGAAAACAGAACGACTGGTCCAAGTAACACCAAAAAGATACTAAGTCACTATTACTGCTCAATTAATAATGATGATAAACACTTATTACCCATGTGAACCCCGACAACCCCCAGAAACATCTCTGGCCTTCCCTAATTTATGGGGAGATTGTCTCCCCTGTCTCAATTCTATGACTATCCACGCATTTTTTTTTCAATTTATTTTATTTATTTATTTTTGGCTGCGTTGGGTCTTCGTTGCTGTGCACGGGCTTTCTCTAGTTGCGGCGAGTGGGGGTTACTCTTCGTTGCGGTGCGTGGGCTTCTCATTGCGGTGGCTTCTCTTGCTGCAGAGCACGGGCTCTAGGCGCGCGGGCTTCAGTAGTTGCGGCACGCAGGCTCAGTAGTTGTGGTGCACGGGCTTAGCTGCTCTGCGGCATGTGGGATCTTCCCAGACCAGGGCTTGAACCCGTGTCCCTGCATTGGCAGGCGGATTCTTAACCACTGTGCCACCAGGGAAGCCCTATCCACCCATTCTTTTGAATTACTAAACAGTGTACACATTTTTGCTAATTCCAAAGTAATTGTTTTCTCAATCCTCTCCCTACGCTACTCCCCCCCTCAAATGCAGAGACTACAACACATCACACGTATTGAAATATTTTGGACTGTATAGACCTAATGAAAATAGATTTGCAATATCCAGGCATCGCACATAGAGCAGATAGCATGTCATTCACAAGACACTCATTAAAAGATTAACCAGCCTCGGTTTACTTTGCTCCCACCCAGGGGCCGTCCCTGGTCTACAGAGGTCCAATCGACAACCTACATGCAAAGAAAGTTTCAGGAACCCATAGGTTAACGATCCTTCGGTCCTGTCTTCGGCCCTACAGCCCAGATCATATTACAAAGATCGTTTGCATTCAGCATTGCTCTATGACAACAAGCATTTCGTAGACTATGGCAGAAGAGCACCCAGGGATTTAACTTCTCAGTGGGTTGTTCTAAAATCTGCAGGAACTAGACTATTCCTAAACACATTCCACTTTCTTCTGAAAACGAGTTTGCTTCCTGAGATATGAAGAGGGTGCCGGGCACAGAGTCGGTACTCAATAAACCTTAGTTCAAACTACTTTGGATCTCAGGACGCTTCTGTTTCCTTTGGTCCCCTCTTTGGATAAAGCACACATTGATGCATCTTGGGAGGTCTTTATGGGCAAAATATCTGCATCATTCAAATGTGATCCTGCTGGAGAGCAGCTGTAGGAAATGAAACAAACAGGCTGAAGTGGGAGCCACACGGATTCACATGGTCCGAGCAGATGAGCTGCCACGATGGCCGACCATGGGTGCACATGAATAATGGAAAAGCAATCAAATATCCTTCAGTATTTTCATTTTCACAGCAGGGACCCAGGTTCAGCTATTGCTTTCATGTGGCGATACTGAGAATCAAAGCATGAATGAGGTCTTTCTGAAGCTAATAAGCAATTATCTTTCACCAAAGAAATGTGATTAGAGTGTCTGCATAGGAAGACGTTCTGTAACTTACAAATGCATGCGTTTCACAGCATCGTCTATCTTAACGGGAGCTCTTCTTCGGCTCCTGGACTGCGCGGTGTTTCTCTTCTGCAGCATCTAGTACAGTAACATCCGCAGGTAGTGCTGGCAAATAGTTGTTGCTGTTGTTTGATAATGATGCCAACACCGGCATTACATCCAAGTAACTGTCCCAGGTGTTCCGATCACAGAACACACCTCCCAGAGATCTGGTTGGAGTACAAATAAAGCTACCCAGCTCGCATCCACAAATATCAAGCTTTCTTTGTCTTTGGAGAGAGAAGGAACAGCTGAAAGTAGACGGTGAATACAAACACTCCTCTGGGCAGCCCAGGAGAACAGGCAAATTGGTACCAAAGAACTGGACAAGGATATGAATGAAGCAATCATCTAAAGCCGGAACGGCTACAATTTCCAGGAAGGATCTGGCTCTCTCCACACACCACTGATTAGGGAACACCTGGGCCATAGATGTGCCTCCCTGTCGGAAGAAAGGTACCCGTCTCTGCTTATGGTTTAGCTCATAACCACCTCCTTCCGGGGCAATAACTTCACAGCCTCCCCGTCACTTACTGAAGTGCCTCCCAGAAAGGGAAATCCTGTTCCCTCCAGATGGTAAATGCATCTGTGGGAGGAGATTTTTAACCCTGGAAGGCCAACGACCTTGAGTTAGAAGAGCTGTGAACTCCAGGACACCCCCTCAGAAATGCCCTGGCCTCCCATTCCTGAAAGTTCAACTTGAAGTTTCCACAGCTGGAACATCACCGCTGGATTCAGTTCTCAAGGGGGAGCCACAGATGTCCCACCGACCATCAGGGCATCACAGAGTCAGCTCAACGCCTTGCGTTCAAGAAACCAAAGAGCAGTCACCACAGAACCCAAGTGTGATCTGCAAAATGGTTGTTTTGTTGTTTTTTTCCAAACAGACCCTGTTCCCCCAACTGCTTGAACCCTAGTGAGGAGAAGTGCTAAGCTTCCCCGCAAAGCTGTGAACTCCTATGGGGTAGGGGCTGTGTATTTATAATTCAGTATCCCTGCTGATGGGTGCATGGTAGGGGCTCAATACATGTTGAATGAATTCAACCCCAAACCCCACAGGTAACTCAATAGCCTCATCTTAACTTAGCATTTATCTTCTTTTTTTTAAGCATTTATCTTCAACATCCTAGGTTCACTAGAGTACTCATAGGAAAGAAAAAACTCTGTTTTCAGTCCCTTTACCAATGAGAGTTAATAAAGACAGATAAAACAGCCCCCCCCCAAAAAATGCAGAAAACGAAAACGAAAATGCCAGATCTGAAAAAAATGTGGGTGGGACAGGTGGCCTGGAAGGCACAGAGGATGGGATACTAGCGGTGGATCTGAAACACATCTTAAAACAAGGTCTCCAGAGAACCACCCTCCGCATTTAAATTCTGGATCTCACAGGACTTCAGCATCACCATCTTTGAGGGTAAGGGTCCAAAGATCCTCATTTTTAAACATGCTCACCTACTGCTTCCTAAGTTTGAACAACACTGATCTACATGTTACAGCGGGAAGCTACACCAAGGAACAGGTAGGTACCTAGGAGTAGCTCAAGTCAGGAGCTTTGGGGATAAATTCAACCCCTCCCTACACTCACCTCACTCCCTCTTCCCCTTTCCCTGGGTCTTACTGAGTCATCTCCCCTTTTAGGACGGCTGGATCCCTCATCTCCACCCCTTCACAGGGTGTCTTATGCCCACCCAAGGGTGGAGCCCTCCAGACTATGTTTCCCAGACTCCCCCATGGCTGGTTCTCCTCCAGCAGCTGCAGGGGTGACAGAAGTGAGACAGAGGCTGCTACACACTGTCCTGAAGGTATCAGATTTAGCCACGGCCGGCTACACAATTTGCAGAGTCCACTGCAAAATAAAAATGCAGTGTACACACTGCTATATTTAAACTAAAGGGACTTCCCTGGTGGTCCAGTGGTTAAGACTCCACACTCTCAATGCAGGGGGCCCAGGTTCGATCCTGGTCAGGGAACTAGATCCCACATGTCATAACTAAGACCTGGCGTGGCCAAATAAATAAATAAATATTTTTAAAAATAAAATACATAACCAAGAAGGAACTACCGTACAGCACAGGAAACTCTGCTCAACATTCTGTAATAACCTAAATGGGAAAAGAATTTGAAAAAGAATAGATACATGTATACGTATAACTGAATCACTTTGCCGTACACCTGAAACTAACACAACATTGTTAATCAACTATACCTCAATATAAAATAAAAAATTTTTTAGAATTTTAAAAATAAAAAACCAAAAACGCGGGGCTCCTTGCTCAGAAAAGCAGCAGGGGAGGTTTTCCCCTTGCTTCCACAGTCTCTTTCTCAATCTGCCACAGCAATTTTTATTTGCTATTTAATGTCACGCTTCCACGGGCACAAAGATGCAAGGTCAGCATACCGTTCTACCCCCTCGGCAGCAGTTGCGACCCTCTGAGTATCCACGCCCAGGCCAGCACCAGGGTGAGTGTGGCAGTGGTCGCTGGAAGCGGGGAGGGGCAGGTGGCTAAGAACCCACCCTGAAGAGGTGGTCAGGCAGTGGGGACAGAAACTCATATGACCAGTCCCTCCCATCAAACCTCTTAGATAGCCTCAACCACCAGAGGGCAGAGAGCAGAAGAAAAACGACAATCCTGCAGCCTGTGGAACAAAAACCACATTCACAGAAAGATAGACAAGACGAAAAGGCAGAGGGCTATGTACCGGATGAAGGAACAAGATAAAACCCCAGAAAAACAACTAAATGAAGTGGAGATAGGCAATCTTCCAGAAAAAGAATTCAGAATAATAATAGTGAAGATGATCCAGGACCTTGGAAAAACAATGGAGGCAAAGATCGAGAAGATGCAAGAAATGTTTACCAAAGACCTAGAAGAATTAAAGAACAAACAAACAGAGAGGAACAATACAATAACTGAAATGAAAAATACACTAGAAGGAATCAATAGCAGAATAACTGAGGCAGAAGAATGGATAAGTGACCTGGAAGACAAAAGGGTAGAATTCACTACTGCGGAACAGAATAAAGAAAAAAGAATGAAAAGAAATGAAAATAGCCTGAGAGACCTCTGGGACAACATTAAACGCAACAACATTTGCATTATAGGGGTCCCAGAAGGAGAAGAGAGAGAGAAAGGACCAGAGAAAATATTTGAAGAGATTATAGTCAAAAACTTCCCTAACATGGGAAAGGAAATAGCCACCCAAGTCCAGGAAGCGCAGTGAGTCCCATACAGGATAAACCCAAGGAGAAACATGCTGAGACACATAGTAATCAAACTGACAGAAATTAAAGACAAAGAAAAATTATTGAAAGCAGCAAGGGAAAAACGAAAAATAACATACAAGGGAACTCCCATAAGGTTAACAGCTGATTTCTCAGCAGAAACTCTACAGGCCAGAAGGGAGTGGCATGATATACTTAAAGTGATGAAAGGGAAGAACCTACAACCAAGATTACTCTACTCAGCAAGGATCTCATTCAGATTCGATGGAGAAATCAAAAGCTTTACAGACAAGCAAAAGCTAAGAGAATTCAGCACCACCAAACCAGCTCTACAACAAGCACTAAAGGAACTTCTCTAAGTGGGAAACACAAGAGAAGAAAAGCACCTACAAAAACAAACCCAAAACAATTAAGAAAATGGTCATAGGAACATACATATCGATAATTACCTTAAACGTGAATGGATTAAATGCTCCAACCAAAAGACACAGGCTTGCTGAATGGATACAAAAACAAGACCCATATATATGCTGTCTACAAGAGACCCACTTCAGACCTAGGGACACATACAGACTGAAAGTGAGGGGATGGAAAAAGATATTCCATGCAAATGGATATCGAAAGAAAGCTGGAGTAGCTATACTCATATCAGATAAAATAGACTTTAAAATAAAGAATGTTACAAGAGACAAGGAAGGACACTACATAATGATCAAGGGATCAATCCAAGAAGAAAATATAACAATTATAAATATATATGTACTCAACATAGGAGCACCTCAATACATAAGGCAACTGCTAACAACTGTAAAAGAGGAAATCGACAGTAACACAATAATAGTGGGGGACTTTAACACCTCACTTACACGAATGGACAGATCATACAAAATGAACATAAAAAAGGAAACAGAAGCTTTAAATGACACAATAGATCGGATAGATTAAATTGATATTTATAGGACATTCCATCCGAAAACAGCAGATTACACTTTCTTCTCAAGGGTGCACAGAACATTCGCCAAGATACATCACATCTTGGGTCACAAATCAAGCCTCAGTGAATTTAAGAAAATTGAAATCATATCAAGCATCTTTTCTGACCACAATGCTATGAGGTTAGAAATGAATTACAGAGAAAAAAACCGTAAAAAACACAAACACATGGAGGCTAAACAACACGTTACTAAATAACCAAGAGATCACTGAAGAAATCAAAGAGGAAATCAAAAAATACCTAGAGACAAATGAAAATGAAAACACGACAATCCAAAACCTATGGGATGAAGCAAAAGCAGTTCT
This sequence comes from Balaenoptera ricei, assembly GCF_028023285.1. Lineage (NCBI taxonomy): Eukaryota > Metazoa > Chordata > Mammalia > Artiodactyla > Balaenopteridae > Balaenoptera > Balaenoptera ricei. The sequence continues at coordinate 20,015,332 of NC_082640.1, forward strand.
AAGAGGGAAGTTTATAGCTATACAAGCCTACCTCAAGAAACAAGAAAAATCTCAAGTAAACAATCTAACCTTACACCTTAAGGAACTAGAGAAAGAAGAACAACCGAAACCCAAAGTTAGCAGAAGGAAAGAAATCATAAAGATCAGAGCAGAAATAAATGAAATAGAAACAAAGAAAACAATAGCAAAGATCAATAAAACTAAAAGCTGGTTCTTTGAGAAGATAAACAAAATTGATAAACCATTAGCCAGACTCATCAAGAAAAAGAAGGAGAGGACTCAAATCAATAAAATTAGAAATGAAAAAGGAGAAGTTACAACAGACGTCACAGAAATACAAAGCATCCTAAGAGGCTACAAGCAACTCTATGCCAGTAAAATGGACAACCTGGAAGAAATGGACAAATTCTTAGAAAGGTATAACCTTCCAAGACTGAACCACGAAGAAACAGAAAATATGAACAGACCAATCACAAGTAATGAAATTGAAACTGTGATTAAAAATCTTCCAACAAACAAAAGTCCAGGACCAGATGGCTTCACAGGTGAATTCTATCAAACATTTAGAGAAGAGCTAACACCCATCCTTGTCAAACTCTTCCAAAAAATTGCAGAGGAAGGAACACTCCCAAACTCATTCTACGAGGCCACCATCACCCTGATACCAAAACCAGACAAACATACTACAAAAAAAAGAAAATTACAGACCAATATCACTGATGAATACAGATGCAAAAATCCTCAACAAAATACTAGCAAACAGAATCCAACAACACATTAAAAGGATCATACACCACGACCAAGTGGGATTTATCCCAGGGATGCAAGGATTCTTCAATATAGGCGAATCAATCAATGTGATACACCATATTAACAAATTGAAGAAGAAAAACCATATGATCATCTCAATAGATGCACAAAAAGCTTTTGACAAAATTCAACACCCATTTATGATAAAAACTCTCCAGAAAGTGGGCATAGATGGAACCTACCTCAACATAATAAAGGCCATATATGACAAACCCACAGCAAACATCATTCTCAATGGTGAAAAACTGAAAGCATTTCCTCTAAGATCAGGAACGAGACAAGGATGTCCACTCTCACCACTATTATTCAACATAGTTTTGGAAGTCCTAGCCATGGCAATCAGAGAAGAAAAATAAATAAAAGGAATACAAATTGGAAAAGAAGAAGTAAAACTGTCACTGTTTGCAGATGACATGATACTATGCATAGAGAATCCTAAAAATGCCACCAGAAAACTACTAGAGCTAATCAATGAATTTGGTAAAGTTTCAGGATACAAAATTAATGCACAGAAATCTCTTGCATTCCTATACACTAATGATGAAAAATCTGAAAGAGAAATTATGGAAACACTCCCATTTACCACTGCAACAAAAAGAATGAAATACCTCGGAATAAACCCACCTAGGGAAACAAAAGACCGGTATGCAGACACATAAGATCCTATGAAAGAAATTAAAAGATGATACCAACAGATGGAGAGATATACCATGTTCTAGGATTGGAAAGAATCAATATTGTGAAAATGACTATACTACCCAAAGCAATCTACAGATTCAATGCAATCCCTATCAATTTACCAATGGCATTTTTTATGGAACTAGAACAAATCATCTTAAAATTTGTATGGAGACACAAAAGACCCCGAATAGCCAAAGCAGTCTTGAGGGAAAAAAACAGAGCTGGAGGAATCAGACTCCCTGACTTCAGACTATACTACAAAGCTACAGTAATCAAGACAATATGGTACTGGCACAAAAACAGAAATTTAGATCAATGGAACAGGATAGAAAGCCCAGAGATAAACCCACGCACCTATGGTCAACTAATCTATGACAAAGGAGGCAAAGATATACAATGGAGAAAAGACAGTCTCTTCAATAAGTGGTGCTGGGAAAACTGGGCAGCTACATGTAAAAGAATGAAATTAGAACACTCCCTAACACCATACACAGAAATAAACTCAAAATGGATTCGAAACTTAAATGTAAGACCAGACAATATAAAACTCTCAGAGGAAAACATAGGAAGAACACTCTTTGACATAAATCACAAGATCTTTTTTGATCCACCTCCTAGAGCAATGGAAATAAAAACAAAAATAAACAAATGGGACCTAATGAAACTTCAATGCTTTTGCACAGCAAAGGAAACCATAAACAAGACCAAAAGACAACCCTCAGAATGGGAGAAAATATTTGCAAACGAATCAACGGACAAAGGATTAATCTCCAAAATATATAAACAGCTCATGCAGCTCAATATTAAAGAAACAAACAACCCAATCCAAAAATGGGCAGAAGACCTAAATAGACATTTCTCCAAAGAAGACATACAGATGGCCAAGAAGCACATGAAAAGCTGCCTAACATCACTAATTATTAGAGAAATGCCAATCAAAACTAAAATGAGGTATCACCTCACACCAGTTCGAATGGGCATCATCAGAAATCTACAAACAACAAATGCTGGAGAGGGTGTGGAGAAAAGGGAACCCTCTTGCACTGTTGGTGGGAATGTAAACTGATACAGCCACTATGGAGAACAGTATGGAGGTTCCTTAAAAAACTAAAAATAGAATTACCATATGATCCAGCAATCCCACTACTGGGCATATACCCAGAGAAAACCATAATTCAAAAAGACACATGCACCCCAATGTTCATTGCAGCACTATTTACAATAGCCAGGTCATGGAAGCAACCTAAATGCCCATCGACAGACGAATGGATAAAGAAGTTGTGGTACATATATACAATGGAATATTATTCAGCCATAAAAAGGAACGAAATTGAGTCATTTGTTGAGACGTGGATGGATCTAGAGACTGTCATACAGAGTGAAGTAAGTCAGAAAGAGAAGAACAAATATCATACATTAACGCATGTATGTGGACCCTAGAAAAATGGTACAGATGAACCGGTTTGCAGGGCAGAAGTTGAGACACAGATGTAGAGAACAAACGTATGGACACCAAGGGGGGAAAAGCATGGTGGGGTGGGGCTGGTGGTGTGATGAATTGGGCGATTGGGATTGACATGTATACACTGATGTGTATAAAACTGATGACTAGTAAGAACCTGCAGTATAAAAAAAAAACAAAAAAAAACTCATATGAGCCAAGGTACCACATTCCTAGAACATGTTCATTGTACTGAACTTGCAAAACACAAATGCAAAAATAAAATGATCAAGAATTTTCAGATGGCTTGGATTTATCACCCACCAAGACGGCAGAGGTCCCAGGGAGCAGACCCTGGCTCAGAGTTTAGAGGCAGGAGGAAGGGCTTGATTGCACCGCCAGCAGCATCTCAGTGGTCCCCCAGGTTCTGATCATTCTGCAAGTTCTGATTCTCATCTACCTCCTGACCACGGCAAAAGGGAAATCTTCTTGGAATCGTTTTGAGAATCATTCCTGGCAGCCCTTCCAATAACTGTGTCAGCACCCAAATCCCTCTGTTACGGGCTGTTTGTCTCCCTCCAAATTCATCTGTTGAAGCCTTAACTCCCAATGTGATGGTGTTTAGAGGTGGAGCCTTTGGGGGTGATTAGGTTGGGATGAGGACATGAGATTGGGGCCCTCATGATGGGATTAGTACCCTTATAAGAAGAGGAAGAGAGACAAGAGCTCTCTCTCCACCATGCGAGGACACAGTGAGAAGACAGCCTTCTGCAAGACAGGAAGAAGAGCCCTCACCAGCCTCGGAATCTGCTGGCACCTTGATCTTGGGAGTTTCAGCCTCCAAAACCATGAGAAATAAATATCTGTTGTTCAAGCCACGAAGTCTATAGTATTTTGTTATGGCAGCCCCTGCTGACAAAGACGCCCTGGACTACTGACCTTGTGCTTAAAACAGGAGTTTCTGCTTTCTGCAACTGAACCCTGACAGTAAACTCTGTTCTCCTACCCAGCCCTGGTCCTGGGCCCCTAGGCAAGGCTACACCGTGGCTTCTGTGCCTCAGTGAACCACGTCCTGGGACCTCTTCAACACCAGCAGGATGAAGCAGGCAAGAACCACAGGTTCAACCTTCTGGAAATAGGTTTTTACCAGGAAAGCGAGTGTCTAAAAAAAAAAAAATTATGCATTTCCCCATAGAAACCCTGCTAGTAACCTAAACTAGCCTTGAACTTCCCAATCATGAGAAACATTTCTACATCTGAGACACGGAGAAATGCCCGAGTTCACTGACTCCCTGAAAATCCACTGCAGGAAATGAGAAAGGCAGAAAATGCAGAGTCTACCAGCACTGGCTCCGCTGGTGGGTGATTCCACATTCCTCCTGACTTATGGCTCTGTGGACTCTGAGAAGTGTTGACAGCCCCGACTACAAGCCATTTACGAGGCAAGAAAAATACCACCAGGATCAGCATGTCCCAAAATGTCACTTTGAAAGGAGATACCTATAAAAACAAGGCTCACACCTATAGACTTAACTGTGGTTAAGCAAAACAAACTCATTTGGTATAAAAGAAATTACTACATCTTGAAATGCTTGGGGAAGGGTTGCTAGGTGGTGGCTGGGTTTTTTTTCCTTGCCCCAAATCACGTTAATGACAATTTGACACGGCCAAGCATTCCTCCCTGTAATACGAATGTCATCAGGCTCTAAAATGAGCTCACCACTTCTAATGACACACACATAACTTCACTCCCATGTTTTAATGAGAAAAGAAGGGATCGCAAATTCCCATCTGGCACAACAACTGCCCGGCCAAAGATAGTTACCAATTGAGTGGCCCAAGCTTGGGAAGACAGCTAAGTCCAGAAGGATCTAGATTTGGGAGAGGAGGAGGGGATAAAGGCCAAAGACCACTGAGGATTTTATTTTAAAGAAATATTCAGAGCTGGAAGATAAAGAAAAATTTTGGCAAACAAACTGAGGACAGTGGGAGAAGGCAGAAGGCAGACCTCAATGCCTATTGCATTTCCACCTTATTCATTCAGTAAACATTTACTTAAGTGCCTGCTATATGCCCGGCCCTAGGCCTGTCCTATAGATACAGAAATAGACACCAATTAATCCCTGTATTTAACAAGCTTCAGTTCAGAGGAAGAGAGATAAGAGACAATCACAAGATCACACTGTGCGGAAAAACTACAGAGTAATCTAAAACAGGGGTTGGTAAACTACAGCCACAGGCTCACCACTTGTTTTTGTAAATAAAGTTTTACTGAAACACGGCCCACCCACTCATTTACATACTGCATTTGGCTGCCTTGGCATGACCACAGCAGACTTGAGTAGTCACCTGCATGGCTGCAAAGTGTAAAACATTTACTACTGGATCCTTTAAGAAAATATTTACTGAGCCCTGGCCTAAGAGAATAAAATGCAAACATTCATTTAGACTGAAGTTTAGGAAGGCTTCCTGGAGGAAGTGACATCTAAGAGGCACCTGAAAGATGAGAACGAAAGAGGCAGGCAGAAGGAAGAGAAAGGGGTCTTAAGCAGAGGGGGCTGTGTGGGTGAAGGCAAAGGTGGAAGAGAGTTTGGCGGGTTCAAGGACTATAAGGGGTGACACAAGCAGGACAGAGAGATAGTAGCAGCCCCACGGATTCTATCTGATCGAAGCAGGAGTAACAGCAGCATCCAGCAGACACTGAGTGAGTATGATGGGCCAGGCTGTATTTTAAGCACTTTACACACAGTAACTTTTTACTCCCTGAAGGAGCTTACGGATCCAATACAATTAGAAATGAGGGGCTTGCAATTGTATTTGCATAACACTTCCCTTAATGTTGGGAAAATGCCAATTGCTCACATCAGAGAATCGGGAGGTAGGTGTGGGCTGACAGACACTCCAAGTGCCGCCGTGGCAGTGTCACTGTGCAGAGGGAAGTGACATACACGATAATTTCATCCTTTGAATTGAAGTGAATTATTAACATTCTAAAGAAGGATATCCCTGGCTGGTAAATTACCAGCCTTATTGGTGATTTCAGACCTTTAAATCTTTACTGAGAAATCCTGGAGAATAAGAAAAATCCTGAGTTTCAAAATGAGAGAAGAGGATGGATTCCAGAAAAAGGATAGATGATGCCTGACATCCTCCTCCTAGTGAAATTCTAGACAGATTATGAAATGGAAATTTTATAAACATTCAGAAAACACTGAGGTGAGGACGCCGAGCTATGCTAAACTCCCGCCCCATCTGGGTAGGGTTACGGGGCTGACAGGTCAGAAAAACACCACAGACAGAGTGTACGTTGATTTCAGCCAAGCAAATGACCAAGACTTTCCCATATATTCTTTTGATAAAGGAGAGACAAATAGGCTTTTAAAAACCCCATGATGCAGATGTATAGCTGGCTGCACAATGAGAACCAGAGAGAACACTGAAGTAGGCAGGACCGGTCTTCTTTGTCGGTCTTCCTCCATGAGGGTAAAGCCCACGCAAATGACAACAGGTAAACACTATTTAATCAGGGCCAGCTAGAGCAACGGAGTCACCCACCATCACTGGCATTTGGTAGAGACTCAAAGCAGGCAGAGAGGTGGGAAAGTCTGTAGTGAAAAAAGGGAAGGTTTCAGGGATGCCCTGACTGGGGGCTGTCGGCATGGAGAAGCTATAGACAAACTAACTAGAAGCGGGGCATCCTCTGTGGCTGGTTTGGAGAACATATGGGGCTTTCTCAGGCTGGTCCTAAGACAAAAATTAGGGGAGTGTCAGTGACTGGTTAAGTCCTGGTCATTGAGGGCCAGCTGCCCCAGGGGTTACTGTTTGGCTCCCTGGGCTGGGTGTTTCAGATCAGAGGGCAAAGTTTTCATATTCTATGTGGTCTGGCCACTTTCTGTTTACATCATGTCTCCCACCCACCTCTGCTCTGCGTCCAACATGAGGAGAACAGGCAAACCGTTCAGGTCAGTTTCCTTGAAAGTGGCATGAAGAAATTTTAGCTAGACAGGGAAAACAAAGCAATTGATTAGCCCCAAATTCAGAGGAGATCAAATTAAAAATCAATTAAATATCTACCCTGAGGAAACTCGGGGGCATACAGAATGATGAAACTTAAGTGTACTATAATAGGTGGCTAAAATAATTGTCAGCAATGTCAGTTTATATGTGGCTTATCAATGCCTGAGTAAGATGAATGGCTGATTCATCCAGGGCTCTGCAACTTTGAGCAAGCAAGTCACTTGATCTCTATCAGCCATAATTGCTCATCATCTGTAAAACAAATAGATTGAAATAAATTCTCTCAGGTCCTTCATGGCTGTAAAATTTTATGGTTCTATGATTCCGGTCACTTGGAGAGTTCTTTTATTCTACATGCGGCAGCGTTATGTCTGCCCAGCTAGATATATTAATTCATCAGGAGCTGAATTGGAAAAACAAAACAAATCACATCCATGTTTTGTAAAAGTGCATTCCCATTCAGCAATAATTACGGAACAGTAACTATGAATAAAGCACTCTCCTAGGAGCCATGGGGGAAACAGAGAAGAAACAGAGACCCAGCACTAAGGGACCCCAATTGAGAAGTGAAAATATGCACAGAATTAACTCTAAATAAAGTACTCAGTGCCCTAAAATGATACCAAAAGTGCTCTAGAAAATGACAAATACTCTGTACACTCTGAAAGGCTTCCCTAAAGGTTGCAAAAAAAAAATGATTAGCTAGTGGTTGTTATCTTTTCATGCACACTGTAATTTGCATATTGTAACTTGCAAATAATTTTTGTTTGCTTTAAGTTTCATTTGCTCTCATTCCTTTTCCCCTCGACTTTGGGGTTTGGCACATCAGAGTTATACTAGCTGGTCTCTACTGCAAAGGGCATTTAAAAGGAGGGTTTATGCCAGAATAATGGCAACTCTACATGTGACAAGATGTTCTGGCCAGAGAAAACCCGGTCTCAGAAATTACTAAATAACTGCAATGAAGGGGCAATGAAATGTTCCCATGAGGCCGGTTTTCTTCAAAGTCCCTTTCCTAGGAAGTGGTAAATATTGAAAATTACCATTTCCTGTTCCCCTCCACCCCTGCCTGAAAGTACTCGAAGGGGGGGGTGGGGATACAGGTTTTTTAAAGATGCAGTTTCATAACATTAGAATGCCTTACATTTTCACTGGCAAGAGAGGGGCTAGGGAAGATTGTTCACTTGCCCTTTCTGGCTGGGAAGCCTGATATTTAACGTTTGCAGCTCTGTTGCTGCCATTCAAAGACACTTCAATTTTCTCCAAATTAAGAGAAACATGCAAATCACAAAATAAAAAGTGCTCTCTGCCCAGGAAGTACAGCCACTGCCTGCAGGCACGCTTTTCAAACTGCCTCTGTAGTCTGCCACAGTAAACAGGTCAGCCGCTCTGACACACCAAACAATTCTTGGTTACATTTTACAGTCTGTTCCCTATGGAAAAAACAAACAAACAAACAAACAAACAAAAACCCTGATACAAAAAGAGGCACTTCAGATGGACACAACTCTCTCAAATTCAGTGCAGAGCATTCATTACTTTCTTGAATAGCAGTTGAGAATTGCAAATTGGTTATCTGTTTTGTTTTGTTTTGTTCTTTTGGATGTCCAGTGCAATGGAAAGGCTTTCTTGTGCTATAACTTCCTCTCCAGGGTGAGAGACAGCCCTGAGCAGGTGCACTGCAGCGGGGAGAGAGATCTGAGGGCAGGAAACAGGAAGTTCTTGGAGACCAGTGGCTCCTGGTTTGTCAATTACCAAAAAGCAAGCACCCAAATACTGACTCAATATTTACTAAATCTGATGAGGGATCTGGAGGTCCCGTCTGATGTTGACTGTATCTACTGCACATCCCCAAACGATTAGTAGGCACTTTTTGAGAGCAGGGTTTCTCTCTGTTTTCCTGCAAATTCTCCTGGGAGTGCCTCCTATTTAAATTCTGTGACTAAAAGCCCTTGAGGGTGCTGCTAAGTATGCAGTCAGCGTGTCTAATCATTATTCTTAACGAGTTCCGCCTCTTCAGGTGGCCAACCCAGCTATGGGATGCTCCCCACCCAGTCACTGTGGCACACATCTGGCAGAGCCCTGTGCCTTGCAAGCTGTCGCCCACATACGAGATACAAAGGGACAAAGAGCAGCTGCGGTCCCCAGATGCCCTGCCAACTGCAATAAGTACACTGAACCACCCAAGTTCTTTCCCACCCCCTTGGGAATAGTCACTTCAGATTTGCTATAAACTAACTCATTTCAACACGACATAGATGTGAACTCCCGTACTTAATATTCATGTTCTCCTGCAAAGCTGCATGTAAATATATCCTTTAAAAACAACAACAACAAAGTCACTGTTTAAAAGAGCTTGAAGGCAAAATCGTCAATAACTCATCCTTTCTACAGCACAGACATTCCTCCATTTATCTCTTGGGTTTACTGGTGAAAGAGCCACACATCTAGAAAAATATCTAGGGAGAAGCTAAGGCAAACCCAAATATTCATTCTTGAGCATCGAATAAGAAAAGGAGGGTAAACATACTTCTCTAAAATGATATGTAAAGGTGAATCATTTTATTATAGAAACCATGTCACCTGCACTTTCCTATGGAGTCCTCTCTGCTCTGTCCTTCCTGCTGTATTTGTTATTCTGGTCTAAGGATTCTCAACCCTGGCTCCACATTAAGGGAGATTTGGTTTTGTTTTGTTTTTACCATTTTTCAAAATTGAAGTATAGTTAATTTACAAGGTTGTGTTAGTTTCAGGTGTACAGCAAAGTGATTCGCTTAGACATACATATACAATCTATTCTCTTTCAGATGGGAGATTTGTTTTTAAATACTCATATCCAGACCCCAGTATGGACCCCAAGGATTCTGATTTAACTGATGTGGAATAGGCTCCAGTGGTTTTAATACACAGCCAGAGTCCAGGACCACAGGCTGTAATCAAAGGCGGTAAGTCACTGCAGCCCATCACCTAAGCCTGAATACATGTAGATGAGAAAGTCAGTATGCTGCTAGTTTCAAATCTCCCGGAATTCTGTATACAGGATATTATTAGAGGGACTTCCAAACTGTTGTTTGTGTCAGCTTATTTTGGAAATCAGAGCGTATTTTAGGAAAGCGGCTGTGGGCTAGCTACTCCCCAGTTGTTGCTTATTAGTTTTAGGTTATGTACCGTGAAACCTCTCCCAACATTGCAGAGAAGTCTGTTTCCCTTTAAAAGAAAAGGAAACCATAATATCAGAGCATGGTACTCAGAGATCATTTCCAACTAGACAATTAACAGAGGAGGCAAGTGAAGTCAAGAGCGAATAAAATGAAAACCACTAACAGAAAGATGCCCCAAGTCAGAGGGAACCAAGAAAACAAGACCACAGTCCAATTTTCTGGTAGGAGATGGGGTGAAGACCAGTCTCTGCTGCTGGGGACTCCTGTGCCCCTGTGACTCCTGTTCCTTATCAGTAGGAGAAGCCCCTGAGAACAACTCTTCTCAAAAGCTGCTCTCAGTACCAGAGTCAGGCACGTTCTCAACTGTCAGTGATGGAATCAGAAAAATAGGTATAGGAAAGGGAGTGTTTGGGGAGTTTTGTTTTGTTTTTGATTTATTTATCTTATTTATTTTATTTTTGGCTGCATTGGGTCTTCGTTGCTGAGCACAGGCTGTCTCTCTAGTTGCGGTGAGCGGGGGCTACTCTTCGTTGTGGTGCCCGGGCTTCTCATTGCAGTGGCTTCTCTTGTTGCGGAGCACGGGCTCTAGGCACACGGGCTTCAGTAGTTGTGGCTCATGGGTTCTAGAGTGCAGGCTCAGTAGTTGTGGCGCACGGGCTTCAGTAGTTGTGGCACGTGGGCTTCAGTAGTTGTGGCTCGCGGGTTCTAGAGTGCAGGCTCAGTAGTTGTGGCACACGGGCTTAGTTGCTCTGTGGCATGTGGGATCTTCCAGGACCAGGGCTCGAACCCATGTCCCCTGCATTGGCAGGTGGATTCTCAACCACTGCGCCACCAGGGAAGCCCGAGTTTTGGGTTTTTTTATTTAAAAGACTATTCTTTCTTCAGAGATGGTACCTTTCCTGTGTGTTTAGGCTATTAACTTTATTTCTTTTGCAAAATGATTTTTACAAAGGATTTAGTTGGTTCGGATGTGTGTATACAGAGTAGCTGCTCAATTAACGTTTCAGGAACAACTGAATTGAAATCTCGTGTACACACAAGTAACTCCCTACTGTGTGAGGCTCTGAGTACATTTTTTTTAAGCAGCAAAAGGGCAGATAATGCCCTTTGGCAATCAGCATTAGATTAGTACTTCAAAGAAGAGAGGTATCTTTGTTTCATCCACAACAGATTTCAATGGTTATATCAGATCAATGATTCGACCTTAGGCAGTCGTGAAGGTGAGGGAGGGGAAAAAACACTTTTCCTACCAGATATGCAAATCTCTGTTGTATCAACGCTGTTGCTCCCCTTTTATGTTCTGGTACAGACACAACTATCGAAGACCGTGAGGAAATGGGCAGAGGTAAAAGCCAAATCTTGCCTGAAAAGTGTGGTTGTTTCTTGGTGCCCATCCCCTGGGGCATGGGATGGCACGCTCCAGAGACAGGGAGTGGGATGGTGGGAGTGATCAGGGAACGCAGAAGGGAAATCTGGATCTTTCTCTTTTGGCCTAGATGCCAACACCCAGCGTTTTCCTTCTACCTGGCGAGTGAGAGATGGTGGAAGCAACCTGAGAACTAGGAAGGCAGATCCCCAAACGGACCCACACGGACTGGACAGAACCCCTGGGCTCTGGAGAGCAAAATACTGTGTGTCCCTTGAAGGACAGAAGTGTCTTGATTTATGGAAGTCTCCATGTTTGATTTTGCCTTCGTAATGCCCTAGCATTGGTAGTCTCAGAAGTGCCAGAGGTAAGCAAAGGAAGAGACACCAAAGAAAGCTTGTTTGCCTATGTCTGAGCCTGGGTGTAAAGGGACGGAAACAGGTGGTCACACTCCTCAGAATGAAACACAGAGAAGGTGACTCTTGGGGGTGCGGGGAGGCTAGGGGGTCAGGCTCCTTCTCTTTACGGGGTCTTCCCTTGGAACTAACTCTGGAGAGCAGGTGTTGTCTTTAACCAAGGAAGTCAGATTTCCTAACCATGTGAAATGCATCTTTACTGAATTCTTTCATTAGTAGATTTCATTTGCTCTCTTACATAAACACCCTGACTTTTCAAATATATACTTGGTCTTCCTTGAATTCTCTTGGGCTCTTTCCTTTTCCACTTGGAGTCTCAGAAGATGGCGCCCATCAGGGGCTTTCCCAGCTTCCCCTGGCCCCGTCCTCCCATTTCCTTCCCCTGGTACCTCGGACCTGGACGAGGGCTTTCTCAAATGGAGACCAGCCTCTAGCCTTGAGGAGGCCTCTGGCTCTCAGAAGAGCGCTAAGGGCGTTAGAAGCCAGGGGAGGGTGAGCGCTGTATGAAAAGAGGGCAGAAAGGGGGCCACCTGGAGCCTGGGGCCTTGCTGCAGCCCCTGCAAAGCAGAGCCCCGGACAACTCCGGGAGAACCACACTTCAGAAAGACGCGTCAAGGCCAGTATATTCAGGCCACATGAATGTCAGCTGTTAACGTGTGTATTTAACTCTGTTGGATGCAAAACTATCCGGGCATTTCACAAAGGATGAAAAACAGTTACAAACGGAAGCAAATCTTCCTCGCTAAAGTCAGCCACAGGAGGCCCTGCATCTCTCTGGGGGCTCAGTCCCTCCTTACGAGGCACCCTGTAAGCTAACGGTGAGTTGAGGATTTAAAGTACAAACAGGACAAGTTCTGGACGCCTCTTCAGTGGTAAGAGAAACATTCCTCTTCTGAGCGATAAAACCATGCATTTCTATTTTTTCTTTTACGGTTTGGTAACTCGATTATTTATTTATTTATTCTTTATTGGAGTATAATTGTTTTACAATGGTGTGTTAGTTTCTGCTGTATAACAAAGTGAATCAGCTATACGTATACATATATCCCCATAACCCCTCCTTCTTGCATCTCCCTCCCACCCTCCGTATCCCACCCCTCTAGGTGGTCACAAAGCACCAAGCTGATCTCCCTGTGCTATGCGGCTGCTTCCCACTAGCTATCTGTTTTACATTTGGTAGTATATATATGTCCATGCCACTCTCTCACTTCGTCCCAGCTTACCCTCCCCCCACCCCGTGTCCTCAAGTCCATTCTCTACGTCTGCGTCTTTATTCCTGTCCTACCCCTAGGTTCATCAGAACCACTTTTTTTTTAGATTCCATATATATGTGTTAGCATACAAAACCATGCACTTTTAATCCCCTGACTTCCATTTCAGTGTGAACACACCTTTGAGAGACCCACATGACAAACAAGTTAAGGTGGGGTGTTGGGTTCACAAGGATGCCCTCTCTTCTGGGCACAGCTAGGAAAGCACCAAGATGGGGCCCCGAGGGTCACGTTCATGCCGTGTGAGCCTGACCATATCTGTTTGATCCAAAGATAACTCTTGACCCAAGACAGGTCTACGCTATCCCTGGAATCGGATAGTTGGAAAAGAGAAGGGAGAGAGAGAGAGGAAGAGAGGGATAGAGGGAGGGAGACTGACAGAAAGACACAGACAGACAAACAGACATGGATAAGGGGGGTGGGATGAGACTTGAGGTTGAATTACACCAATGGTTACACCCTAGAAAAAAGATCATGAATTCTTAAGATGACGTTTCAGGAACAGACCTGATTGCCTCTCCAGGAGAATCTTGGTTATTCATTTTTCCCTTGGATTAGCTCAGATAAACCAGTATTCTCATGATAAACATCTTTTGCTTAAGCCAACTGGCGTTGGTTTTCTTTAGCTCATGCAGAACTTTATAGGGATATGCTAGGCTGCTATTACTGAAAAACAGAGGAGAAACAATTCAAAGATATTTGAGTATTTCTCAAAATGTTGTGCGAGACTTCATATAGGTTTGGTGGAAGAAACCCACTGAGTTCTTCATCCCTGTGGGCCGTCCATGAGCACTGGAGGCTATGAAGACTGTTCTGAAATGTCAGATCCATGAGACCACTCGTCAGAGCAGGGACCCTAGCAAAACCCCTCTGGTTTCAAAAAGCTAGAAGAAGCTGATGGTGGTTTACCCACCGCAGCTGGTCCTCAGTGAAAACTTGCACAGTCATACTTCAGAGCATTCCACTCAGTGCGGGAGAAACGCCCTCGTGAGCAGGATAGATGCTGCCGTCCCAAAGCCTCCCGCAGGCCCAGATGGCAGGTCACCGGAGACCCGCCTTAGCAGCCCAGGCTGATGTCAGGGCCCCCAAAGGCTCTGCACTTGGTCACCATGTTTGAGAAGCAACGGCAGGGTCAGAACGGAGCCCCTGGACTGAGCCGGCTGAGTCAGTGCTTTTCAAAGTGTGGTCTCTGGACCAGCAGGACCAGCATCGTGGGGTAACAAACGTAAATCTGGGGCCCAGGATCTGGGCTGGGCCCCGCAGTCTGTGTTTTCCCAAGCCCCCCACCCCAGGTGATTCTGATGCCTCTCAAATTTGGGGAACCACCAGCTAAAATCTCCAATGAGTTCCCAGAAAGACTGGCCGAGTTGTGAAGAATTTCTCAGCAAGGGTTTATCCTCACTTTACATCTACGTAGGGAAAGCGGCATATTTGGTCTGAATATCATCTCCCAGCCTAATGACCAAATCTGGCTACCCAAGAGGCCCCAAAATCTACTAGTAGTATTTTCAAGTTATCTGTAGTTTTGCTTGTTGGTTAGTCCTTTTCAATCCTGGAACTGTACTACGTGTCTGTATTAGGAGGCCATGTGATACACACACACAAAAAGCTTAGATTCTAGAGAAAACTAGATTTTAATCTCAGCTTTGGCCGCTACTGAAACTTTCTGAGTCTCAGTTTCCTCATCAAATGGAGATTCAATACCTGCCTTATGGTGTTGTTATAAAGTCTGGAGATAAATATGCATAAATATGCACAGCAGCAGGAATATGTGTGCTCAACAATGGACATGCTCATCACCATCACCACCACCATCACCATCATCATCATCCTCACCATCCTCCTCCTCATCATCACCACCATCATCACCACCATCATCATCATCACCATCCTCCTCCTCATCACCATCATCATCCTCACCATCATCACCCTCATCATCACCACCATCATCATCATCACCATCTTCCTCCTCATTATCACCACCACCATCATCAACATCACCATCCTCCTCCTCACCATCCTCATCATCACTATCCTCCTCATCACAACCATCATCGTCATCCTCATCCTCACCATCCTCCTCCTCCTCCTCTTCCTCATCACCACCGCTACCATCATTATCATCTCCAAGTCCTTTCGCAGGTATGGCTTACTTCTTGAACAACAGCCTCTATGGCTTTGGTGAAGAAAGTTCAATTTTTTTCTGCCGGTAGAATTGACATGTTATTCATCCTTAATACTCCCTTAAAACTTATTGCCACTTTTCCAAATAAGAGCAATATACCTAGTAGAAGCCTCTTCCCCCATTAGCTTTTTATTTACTTACATAAATCTTAGGGGGTTCAGCATCATTTTAAGAATCTACACTCACAAGGTATTAACCAGAACCTGAGCTATCTGAGCCCAGCTTTCCACTCTCCACACACGCAAAGACAAAAAGGAAAATAGGTGCTCCCAGGAGTGCAGACATTGTTTCCACTGAAATCACGTGGTCACTGTGCCTGAGTGCTGACAGCTACTTTGCCATCATAATGTTCTGATTACTCTAAATCTAGTTAGTACAATCACACTCATGCAGTCCTTGGAAAAAATAAAAACTCAAAGTGGAAATGCTACCTGAATGAGCATTTCCAAAGCATGGAGTATATTAGAAATATGGAGATAACTCAAAATGATTCACAACCACTGACAATGTCAGATAAAAACCTAAGGGTCTTATTGGGAAACAGCATCATCTTTGCTGTTTATCTTAAAACATACCTGGAAATGGGATAAGCCATTTTCACAATGGCAAATATCAAACTGTGTGTTTACCAGAACAATTTCTCTTACATTACGTGCTAAAGAAAAACCAACTCATATAATTGGAGCCATCAAATTAAAGAGATTGAGACATCAGCTCATCTATTCCCCCTCTAGGCAGAGCTATAACTGCCCTAGTGTAAACAGTATCTTCTAAAGTCTCCAGATAAGATACTGTAGTCCCACATTCCAATATTACATAATCTTCCCCAGCAAAAAATTGTTTTAATCCAACTTAAATTTCATCTGTGAAAAAAAATTTCATCTATGACTTCTGAAGGAGTTCAGAACATGCTACCCCAAAATGTGTCATGTGGGCATATTGAATATTTTGAGTTAAAAACAACAAATACAAGAAAAACACTCTGACCCTCCTTCTTTTAGAACAGGAGATGAAATTCCCATTTGAAAGACATCTCCTCCCTGTAGCAGAAGGAAAGTAACATTCTTATCATTAAGGACTACAAGTTGAAACTGAGAGAATTCTAAACAAACAGACCTTGTTGAAATAATTACTACCTTCCTTTAGTTTCCCCACATAGTCTGATCCCTTTCCAACAACTGTCTTTTTTTGTTCAACCTCATATAAAAGCAAATCAATCCTATTCACCATTGCTTTGGGTCTTCATTCCTTAGGAAGGTTCCCATGTCATGTAAAACTTGCATTAAATCAATCTGTATTCTTTTCTCCTACTGACCTGTCTTAGGTCAGTTTAATTCTCAGGTCCAGCCCCAAAGAACCCTAAGAGGGTAAAGTAAAAGTCTGCCTCCAGTATACCCCTGTGTCCTCAAGTCCTATATCCTGATCTGTGCCCAGCCAACGGCAAGCGGGGAACTGCAGTAGTTTAATTTCTCTGGGACTCATTATCTTCACTGTAAAATAAAAGATATGGAATATTAGGGCTACATGTTATGATTCTAAATCTTCACGAACTTAAAAAAAAAAAGCACAGTGCCCTCACAGAATGCTAGCCACTCTGATACAATAATAAATATATGTGAACGGATGCCAGTTGTCAAATTTGTCCAGGTAAAATAATACCAGTTGCTCCTGGCTCTCCTCCCAGAACCGAATTTCCAATCTCTGACCATTCCAGTGGCTCCTGGTGGAACCTTCCCAAGCACTCTCATATCCTTCCTAGGCTGGTACCCAGATAAGGAGACACAGTATCCCATGACTCTTGTTTTCCTCTCCAGTGGGGCTTAAATGATACAGTCATTTTGTTATGATTTACATTCTACTTTTCAAGTACAAAGTGAAATTTCAGCTGGCTAACAAGCCCTGTTTGAACAGTAAGGCTTCTGCATACAAAGTGCATTTCCCACCGTCATCTGAATCAAGAGTTCTCGCAGGGCTTAATATGCAACTAATTCAACACTTGCAGAGTCACTAGCTTTGCACCCCAAATACTGTGACCTGGGAGGCAAGCGCTGGCTCAGCAGGCTCCAGTCTTTCATTGATGCTATATATGTATATGTACCTCTACATATATAACATATATATTTTAGTCTGACGACATTGATACAGCCTAGATTTCCAACTCAGAAACATCTGTTAATTAAATTACTTACAGATCACGTTGAAGAACAAACTGCAGCCTTGAGAAATATCTAGAGACAGGAGAGGTCTGGCTCACGCAGCCAGGTTTGGAGGACTAAACCTTCAGGATCCCCTTACTGGGGAATTCTGCCTCTGCCCGAAGACCCTCTGTGGTTTCACAGGGCAATCTCAGCCTCCATAGAAAAGACGGGATCACTGATGCTCTGCTTATGGAAAAAATGCCCAAGGGAAACACAGGATAAAAAGCTTAGAGCGGACATCTTTTTAAATGACTCCACCGTGTGAAGACACAGTAAAAAGATGCCGCCGTGAACCAGAAAGCAGTGCCTTGATCTTGGACTTCCCAGCGTCCAGAACTGTGAGAAATAAATTTTCTGTCGTTTATAAGCCACACCCACCTGTGTTATTTTTGTTACAGCAGCTGAACAGACTAAGACAGAAGGCAACTGTCATGTCATAATTAAGCTGAGAGTTTTAAGAAGACAGCATTGGTCAACAGGGTCTAGTGTTTCAGAAAAATTAAAGGGAATCTATACTTTGAAAAGGCTATGGTGTTTGGCAACTCAACATTAACTGGGGCTCTTTGAGGAAACAGCGTCAGTATCACGGTTGGGCGGAAGCCGTGTTGTAAAGAGCTAGTGAGTGAGTTGATGAGGGAGGAAGTACAGCAGTCAATGTAGAAACACAATTTAAAGAAGTCTAGTAGGGGAAGAAGACAAGAGGAAGGAAAGAAAAGAAAACAGAAGAAGGAAGGAGAAAACGAGGGGCATTCTGAAACCACCGGAAGCTACAGGGTGAACCCACTGTTCTAAAAGTCAAAACTTCAGAGGAGAAATGATCCCACTAATGCTGTCAATAATATCAAGTGTTGGCTTCCTTTGGTCCATCTTAAAAACCCAGACTATAATTATGACCTACCTCAGGGGCCAGAATTTTTGTCCTAATGAGTTTATGCATCTCGACAGTACTAATCATCATACACCATCATGATACCCAGTCTCTTCATCTATGTATATCAGCCCCTCATCAGGGTAACAACAGTCCAAGGACGCCCTCTCTCTCTCCAACCCTGCCTTAGCCGTAGGCATCACTCACTGAAACAAGCACCATTTTCTTTTTGTTTAGGGCTCCTCCCCTCTGGCGGGGACTTTCACAACCATACCCCAGGTGGTCCTCAGTCTCTCTTCTGACATTGCTCTAATCCACCTTCATCCCCTGCACCATCACAGGAGTCAGCCTTCATCTTCCCAACATTCCCTCCCTGTCCTCCTCTATGCAGAAGTCTTCAGCAGTTACTCTGCCGCCTAGCAGATGAAGTACAAACCCTTTATCCTCCTAGGTAAGCACCTCTGTGCTCTGAGCCATCCTCCCCGCTCCTTCTCACCTGCATCTTCTCAAACGCTCCCAGCCACACTTCCAAACTCAGCCCCAACGTCATCTCTTTCTGTCCACACCTGTTCCAGTTGTTCCATCCACTGAGATGTTTTCCCTCCCCCTTGCTTCCCCACCCACGAAAAGCCTCCCCATCCTTCAAGGTCACTCCAACACCACCTTCTTCTGACTCGCCCAATGGCTATAATTGGTCCCCCTTCCAAACCCCTCTGCCAAGCATCTGTGCCTCTCCTACAGTACGCTCAGGCCACTCTTATGCACACTTGTTGGGTGCTCTGGGAAACCTCCTTGTCTCAACTCTCAGTTCCTTGAGGCGTGGACTGGATTTTGTTCATTTTTGAAAGTGTGTACATAGCGATCAACAAGGTTCAAGAAATAAAATCTATTAATTCAGTGCAAAACTGTGCCAGTTTCTTTACGGAAGGTAGTTTAGTCATTGAAACTTTAGAGCCATTGATAGTATCTTTCCATATTTTAAATTTTGGAAAAGCTATAAACAGGAAAGGAAAATCGCAACCAGAATTATTTAAAACAATAGGGGTGGGCTTCCCTGGTGGCGCAGTGGTTGGGAGTCTGCCTGCCAATGCGGAGGACACGGGTTCGTGTCCCGGTCTGGGAAGATCCCACATGCCGCGGAGTGGCTGGGCCCGTGAGCCACAATTGCTGAGCCTGCGCGTCTGGAGCCTGTGCTCCGCAACAAGAGAGGCCGCGATAGTGAGAGGCCCGCGCACCGTGATGAAGAGTGGTCCCCACTTGCCACAACTAGAGAAAGCCCTTGCACAGAAATGAAGACCCAACACAACCAAAATAAATAAAATAAATTAATTAATAAAATCAAAAGAAAAAAAGATGAATTTAAAAAAAAAAAAAAAACAATAGGGGTATGTCTTTGGTATGCCATTCAAACGTTTCCCTCTGCAGTCTCCATTTTAAAAGAGAGGATCGTGTGTTCCATCTGAAAAGAACTGACTGCAAAACTGGAAATTCTGTGCCAATTCTGCTAGGGATTTAATGTACTCTATCAAACCTTTTTTTTTAAGTTCTTAGTTTTTTAGTGATTTCCATCTTTGAAATGATCGCAAATTTGCCACTCTCAAAACATTTTTGCTAGGATACACGTGCTTATGTTTTCAAAATATCTGAAGATTCTCTTCACTGAAGGAAATAAAGCATTTTGATTTTTTTTTAAGAGGGAAGGGAATACACATTGTCTTCTTCAATCTTCCCTCCTGTGACATTGGTATAATTCAATTCAATAAAACAGAGTAGTACAGAAGCAGGGACTTTGCCAGGCACTAGAAATACATGAGGGTCTCAGCTCTCATCCCTATCCTCAAGGTGCTTTAAATGTAGTGGGAAAGAAAGACCAGGAAATGGGCAATTACTCCATATTGTGATAAGTGGTACAACGGAGGAAAATACTCCATGTTACTGGAGCACACAGAAGGGGCAGCTATATCATCTTCTTTTCCAAAGGAAAGTTTCCTAGATCAGTGTTTCTCAAAGGTAAATGTGCAAATGAATCACCTGAGGGTTCCGTTACACTGCACACTCTGATTCAGTGGGTCCAGGGCAGGGCCCTGAGAGTCTGCACTTCCAACAAGCTCCCTGGAGATGCTGCTGGTCTGTGGACCACACTCGGAGTAGCAAGGGTGCAGACTAGACCCCAGCGGAGGCGAGACCAGGCAGAGGAAATGACGCGAACACAGCCAGAGGGGAGACCACAATACGAACATCTCAAAGAGGTAACTGAATGGGGAAAAAGCAAATTTAAGACTAGGAAAATACCAACAATCTTGGAAGTGTGATATGGCCTTCTTAAATAGATTTAAGAACTCTCCAACTCAGCGTTAATTATAGGAGGACAAATCTAAATTATTTAAAAGCCTGAGTTGTAAAATATTTTTAAATGGAGTTATTTCAAGTTCCTACAGAACCTTGAACTCACAGCTACACAGGCTCACTGCCCCATCTACTTAGGTGAAAAGGTAATTACTGACATTTAGCACACTGGGGTCAAGAACTTAAGAATATTCATTTTCCTAGGAAGCTTTTATAATACCTTCATAAGAGTTTTTTATTGTCATATGCTCACCACACAATTTTTGAGAGTCATAGAAAGGATGCATTTCAAATGGATCTATATCCTGAGTAAGCCAAGTTCAGAATAGCATGATTTTATATAATAAATGTAATAGATGATTGTCATTTAAAAAAAAGATGCAATGAAAAAATTCTGAATGATATATTGATATGACGGGTTATTTTGTTAAAAATTATGGTTTCTGCTAGTAAGTGAATGCAGCTTGTTACTGCAAAAAAAAGATTAAATGTACACACTAATTGAACCCTTGAGGACAGAGAATACAGAAGTCTGAAATCTCTACCCTGAAAAGTGTCACTGCCATCTGTTCATCCAACTCAGCACCAATACTGTGAAAATATTCAGGCATATTTCTTGTGTAAGTAGTTTTTGCAGAACAAAATTACCATTCAGAAGTTTGTACTATACTGCTTGACACTATGGTCTTTATAAAGAAAAAAACCCTCTCATTCTAAATTATTTTTTAAAGAGGAATATCTTTTTGGAAAAATTACATTGACTGAAGAGTAATAATACTAGACTGAATAATAATAATAATAACTTAATGACTGTACCCTCACCACCTACATGAGCTAAAGCATCCAAGTCTGCATAATGAAATTCTGTGTCACTTAATTAAATGATGATGCTTTGCAAAGTGAAACTACTTGCCATATTCCTCCAGGTAATTATACCAATAAACAACTTTTTATTTCAGCTTTATTGAGATGTAAGTGACCAGAAGCAACTTCTGCGTGGATACTGTCCATGAGTTAAATTTAGCTTACTGACCTCTTCCCACAATCTTCTATAAGGTTTTAAGAAAAAAAAAAAAAGCACTCCAAACCAAAAAAAAAAAGGGAAACACAAAGGGAAGGAAGGAAGGGAGGGAAGAAGGGAGGATGGCAGGAGGGAGGGAGGGACTCACTCTGGGCAGAAGAACAAGTTAATCAAAGTTTCAACCATTCTACTGACATCTTTAAAGAATACCTGAGTAAAAGCAGGTGTGGGAGTTTCTAGGGCTCACTGACAATGTGCTGTGTTCTGAATCCAACAGAAAAGGGGACCTTTACGGAGTTAAACAGAAAGATGCGCTCACAAACGGATTTGCCTCCCAAGCTTTAACGTTCTACAAGATATTGCTAACATTCAACCCAAGGCTGGGCACTACCTGAATTTGTACTCTGCCATCCCTTTGGGCCACCTCCCAGGGGCTGTATCAAGCGGCTCTGCCCCGAGGGGGGGGCCCTGCCAGGATTAAACAAGCAAACACCAGCAACATGCACAAGGCATCTGCAGCGAGGGAATCGGGGCTGGATGTGTTCACACCAACCACCTCAACTCGACCCAGGGAAGCACTGGTTTTAAAGAAGTAGCGACATTATCCCTTACTCTCCAGCAAGGAGACTCACTAATGCTCACTAATCTAATGCTGAGTGGAAACTTCTTTCTGCAAGTTTACTTTTTATACCTAGAAAAAGTTACCTACTGATGTGTAAAACCTTGCCATTGAGGAAAATTCTGTGGCTTCCTGAACTGGTGGGCTTATCCCGCCAACGGTACCTTTCCTCTGTGGTCAGCTCTTCAGGGGCTTCCCCTTCCCTGTGGCACTTACCCTGGGCCACCCGCAGGATGACCCATGTCCCTCAAACCCACTCTGATGTCCAGTGACGGTATGCGAGAAGCCACCCCTCCCTTTGCTTCTAGAACATTCCAGAAAGGTACAGAGAGGGCAAAAGGTCAAACAGAGCAAAGCGGGAACAGGAGCGGGGCCTGGGTGCTCAGCACGCCTCCCTGGCCTGTGGTCAGACGGGGAGGGTGAAAAAGGCTTCCCAGATTACATGCCCCCTGCCACAGCCGCACTTTGCATAGTTCCCAAATTATTCCACCATCTGGAGCTGGCTTCTTCCTACTGCGCTTCTGAGTAGTGGTACCGTCATTCTATTGCCAAGAAGCTGGCACAAAGGACCAAGGTCCTCAAACACACCTGAAATGGGAAGGAAGTATTCCTAGTGGTTCATCTTTAACATGGGCACTGAGCTCCTTTCTAGCAAATTCCAGAGAACCAGAGACAGCTGGAGGCAGAACACGAGAGCAATCACGGCAGTCTGCGGCATCAGCGCATCACCACCGAGGAGGGGAGGCAGAAAGAACAGCACATCTAACAGAAATCAGCAGGCGATTCTGGAACCAGATCCAATGTCCCACACTGGAATCTGGCCAAGCTACCGGGGCACACTGGGGCAGGGTTCAGGGTCTTTAGTCCTTGCCAAACATACCACGGGGCTCTTAAAGATGAGGAAGAGTCACTTGCTTGCACTCTACCAAGAGATGCTCTACAAGAGAGCCAGCGTGGTTATGTGGAAAGAGCTCTGAATGAGGAGGCCAGAAACCATCGCTCTGGCAGCACATCCGCGTAAGTCAGCTCTGTGACCGTGGGCCGCTCACTTAACTTCTCTGGACCTGTTTCTCCATCTGGAGGTCAAGAGAACTGGACCAAGATCTCTAAGGTCCTTTCCAGTTCTAATGCCCGGTGACTCTCATGTTAGGGAAGCAGACAGGAAGAGAGCAGCAGCTTTCATAGTTCTTTTCAGCAAGAGAAACAGTCAAGCTAATGCGTTCCTAACAACTCTGCAACCACGCCGGGCATTATCACTGTGGTACCTTCTCCGCTGGATGAGGGCGGCCACCTCCCTGCGGCTGCTCCCACGGGGAGGCCATACTTGTGTGATGTGATTTCCAGGAAGGCACCTCCTCCCCGTTCCCGCTGTCTAGCAAGATGTCCCCCGTACACATAGTAATAAATAAACAGCAAACATTTGGAGAGCTCACATAACATGCCAGGCACTGTTCTAAGTGCTTTGTATGCATTGGCTCTTTAATCCCTACAAGAAATATGTGAGGTAAGTACCAATAATATCCCCATTTTCCTGACATTTTTCCGGCCGCACGGCGCGGCTTGTGGGATCTTAGTTCTCCAACCAGGGATCGAACCCAGGCCCCCCCACCCCTCCCCAGCAGTGAAAGCGCCGAGTCCTAACCAATGGACAGCCAGGAAATTCCCCCCGTTTTCCTGATGATGGAGGCAAAGAGTTGAAATCATTTGCCCAAGGTCACACAGCTTCTAAGTGGTGTAGTCAGATGAAAACTTAGGCAGGCAGGTTCTCAGGTCTTCACTAATATTTTACGCTGCCCCTCTGATGGCAGGATAAGATAGACAGATTATTTTCCTTCACTGTTAATGAGCACCCCCAGGCAGTGGGCTGTTGTCTACATCAAGAGTATGTGGCCTTGGGGGCTTCCCTGGTGGCTCAGTGGTTGAGAATCTGCCTGCCAGTGCAGGGGACATGGGTTCGAGCCCTGGTCTGGGAAGATCCCACATGCCGTGGAGCAAATGGGCCCGTGAGCCACAATTACTGAGCCTGCACGTTTGGAGCCTGTGCTCCGCAACAAGAGAGGCCACGATAGAGGCCCGTGCACCGCGATGAAGAGTGGCCCCCACTTGCCGCAACTAGAGAAAGCCCTCGCACAGAAACGAAGACCCAACACAGCCATAAAATAAAAATAAATAAATAAAAATAAATTAAAAAAAAAAAAAAAAAAAAAGAGTATGTGGCCCTGTCTTAAACAACATGGAAACACCAGACAGATCAAATCATGATGGAAAAGACAAACAGACCCGGGTCTGACTTCCTGTTCTATCTACTTACGTGGTCTCCAGAAATTACTTATTTAAGTCCCAGGTCCTCAACTGTAAAATGTGAATAATAATAGCCACTTCAGAGGTTTACTGTGAGGATTACATAAAACAAGCCTCCTAGAAGTCCCAGCTAGTTTCTAAATTATGACAAAGTGAGAATATGTATATTTAAAATCTCAAAGGGTAGATATAAATGGCTCTAATTTTCAGGTTCTGGTTTTAGAGTTATCTGTCTATTAATTTAATTAATTGACATCTATTATCTATTGAAATCTATTACCATCTATTTCTTACTATTTGTTGGGAGTCATGAGACTTTTTTTTTTTTTTTTTTTTCGGCCCCGTGGCTTGTTGGATCTTAGTTCTCCGACCAGGGATCGAACCTGGGCCCTCGGCAGTGAAAGCGTAGAGTCCTAACCACTGGACCGCCAGGGAATTTCCAGGAGTCATAAGACTTCTGATTCCTATCGGCTGTTTCTAGATTGAACGAAGTTCCCATAGCAGTTTCCTAACAGAAGGGCAGGCTGTGGACCCTAAAAGATGGGGAACAGCTCCATAAGTGAGACTCTCTCTGCTGTCTCCCCAGCTCCATCACTCACCAAAATTATACCCTCTGCACCTCAGTTTCTCCTTCCACAAAATGGATACAATTTCTGCTCTTACCTCTCCCGCCAACATATTCTGAGCTCTTACAATAGCATGATGAGAGTGGTAATGCCTAACATTTACATAATCCCTAACACTGGAACATTTCAACGTAATTTAAAAAGGCTTTTCATATGCCTTATGATCTTATTTATTAGGCACCCAGACAGCAGATTTTTGACAGCCTGAGGGTATATTGACTAAATTAAGCAAAAAGAATTTTTTGCTCTTCAGTGGAAAGATATAAAAAAACTGAAATGTATTTTAAAATGTGTATATACATATGTGTATGTACATATGTGTCTACATATATGTGCATGTGTTCACATTTATGCACATATACACAAATATAAATGTATGCATTTAGCACATCAGTTCTGTAGCCTTCAACAAGAACGAAAACACCACATCCATCACACCACTGTATTTGTTTACAAATATCCTTGCCTGTGTTTGGATTCCCCAATGATACCTACCCTCATATCTGAATCATATAGTCAACCCTATTTTTTAAATATTTATAAAAGAAAAATGTAAATGGCTAAAAAAATGCATATTAAATCCCATTTACCAAATTCCATATATATCACTATTTTAGAAATGATTTCTTTCACTGTATATTTCCTAAAAACTTCAGACCAATCACCTAAGACTCTGACCTCAATTTTTAAGCTGACTTTGAGGACAAAAGTCAGTGATACGGCTTTAAAATGGTAAGTTTTTAAACCACCCAAGGATAACCCTGGACTTCAAATATGTAAAATAAAATCTATTCACCAAATTTTATAGAGTTTAAACTAGATAATGAGTCATAAATAAAACTTCACTGAAATCATTTATCTACCAATATAAACAATGCCAAAACCATGTAGAAAATAGAACTGACACAACCTAAAGTTTAACAGAAAAGAAACAGTGAACCTTTGAGGTATATTTATTTCTTTTTCTGTATTTGCCATCCTGGTCTATCCCAGGACTCCTTGTACTTAATCTTTCATGCTGTGAAAGACCCTCCAATATAAGCTATTCTGATTTTTTTGAAATATCAGACAAGAAATATATGTATATATACATACACACACACACATATATATACATATATATTCACATACACATAGAGAGATATATACAGATACAGATATCAACTCACACACATCTGTTGGAATCACTTAAATAAAATTTATATAAATCATTAGCTAACTAAGTTTACTGAAGAAGGGAGAAAACATTTGCCAAGATATATTGTTAGAGGAATTTAAACCACCAACTAATCCACACAAGGGCTGAACTCCCCAAACACAGAACCAGATTAGCCGACAGGGAGCTAGCAAACGGAAATAAGCGTGCAAATAACTAACACTGTTTCTAAAAGTGTGATAAAACACAATGTTTCTTCAACTACTCTAAATATCTACAGAGTAATATATATAGCATTAAAGGTGGTAGGAACAGCCAGACTGGATGAAGTCGGCTTTGTTGCTATAGGAGAATCATCTTCTCCTCTGCCTCGTCTTCCAGGATGCTCCCTGCCCCCACCATTGGCTGATGGACCCGTGTGCACTGGGTCACGAAAGCCCACGAGAAGTCAGCAGAGATTTCTTCCTTGCCCTAATCGCTACTGAGTCAGCACCCGAGCCCAGCGTTTCTAACTCCATATTATCACCTGAATCCCCTCCACCCACTCCTCCCCTCCATGCTCCCCATCATGCCTTTAGTTCAGGGCTGGACTCAGGAAATCCACAGGAAGCGGACCTCACAGTCAGAGTCAGGAGGGATAGAGGTAAGCGCGGTGCCGTGGGGTCTCAGAGGGAAGGGCCCACCCCAGCAGGGACAATGGAGGGGGGAAATCCCGAAGGAGGGGGCGTCGCAAACTGAGGCTTAGCCTGCTGTAGCAGGAAGGAGAGGGAAGGAGAGGCAGAGGCCTGAAGCATCTGTGCAGGAATCATCTGTTCCTTTTGGAGGAATGAAATTGAACTTGGGGGGTGGGGAGGTGAACGCTACACAGCAAGATGGCGAAGTGGAGGGGAGGGGCTGTTTACAAAGGAGCTTGGATTCCATCAAGCAGGTGACTTCCCAGAATTAAGGTGGGGAGGGTCAACATCAGACATGCATTTAAAATCTCGGTTGCATAGTGTTACTGGAACAAGGCATGAAGAAAGGGAGTCTGTCTGATTATGAGAGCCACACTTCACATGATACTTCGGAAGCAGAAACCGCAGGCAGGGAGCAGCGCCAGAGGTTCATGGTCACTGGAAAGATAAGCCAACATGCCTGGTCAAACTAGTTTGAATATCCCTGTTTTGTACTAAGGGATACCACCAATTCTCTTTTCCTCCCATTCATAGCATTCTGTAAGCAATGCCCAAGAAATTGATAAAAACTCATAAAAATGCATTGATTCTGGATCTCAAATCAAATTTTAAAAATGTTCCTGGATATATGTATAACTGATGCACTTTGTTATAAAGCAGAAACTAACACACCATTGTAAAGCAATTATACTCCAATAAAGATGTTAAAAAAAAAAAAAGTTCCTGGATTATCTGCTATGGACAAAGCACCATGGGAAAGCCACTTGGAAGCATCAAATGTATCCTCTTTTGACTGTAAAGTCACGTTGGCATGAGGCCAGTTTTATTTCTTATACACATGCCCACTGTTAGGATGAAGTAAACAATGACCAGCAAATAGTGGTCTGAACAAAGCGGAGTTTACAGTCAGATCCACGGGGCTCAAAGAAATGGAGAGGCTGAGGTATAGAGCAAAAGAGGAGAAAGTCCACCAAATTCAGCAAGATTCCAAGGTCAAATCTCCGGTAGGGCCAGAGGGATGAGCGTCAGCTCGTGCGTGTGTCTGATGCTTTCACTGAGCCTGGCGTGAACAGGTCCAGGATGGGCTGTGTCAATTTTCCAACAGGACTAGGGTCCTTTGGCAGATACACCCACCCGTGCATGCTCCAAGCTTGACAAGACTGTGACTTTAATCACACACACAGCACAATAACCGCCACCAAATAACTTAACCACATCCCTCGACCTGTTTTGCTCGAGCTGCACATTTTTTCCAAAATTAAGGGAACTTTCAGCAAGGGTTTTCCAGGGTAGCGAAGGGTTCTAGGATCATAACGGATAGACCTGCCTCCCTATTTGTTATCACATGGCCTCCAGCCATTCCTTTTCTCACTTCCCGCCTGTGTCCTTAATCCTGACATTACCTTTCCAGAGGAGAGGTCTCTCCATGTTGGAACACCATCTTCTAGGCAGATCAGATCCTTAAAAAGCTGTATTGGTGCCTGAGAAACTCAAGTATCAGCTTTACCAGCTTGGCCATTTTCAGTCATTGGAAAAGTGGTTTTGTTCGCCCTGAATCGATGAATTTCTATTGCAGCGTCTGTTCCTCTAACACACACAATAAACTGGCACTTGGCAGTGATTTAAAGAAGCAAACGGGCCAGGCTGCCATCAGAACAAAGCTGCAGGAGCAGAAGCAAGCCAGATTTAAATGCGTTAATTTACAGAAAAGCCTTTCTCTGAAGGCTAATACTTAATTCAAAACCAGCTGTCCTCTCCTTTGGGGGCTCAAGCTGCCTGTCTTCCCTCTAGTTAATCTGTACGAGAGAAACATGTCTGGTCCAAGATAACCAGGGAATCAAGCTACTGTAAGAGGTGCCCAGGCCTCCGGAGCCCGGCTCTCGCCTGGTTGAGGTGCTGACTCACGCTCCCCCCAGAAGACCCAGCCCCACCACCCTGCCCGAGATCCATCCTGACCTTGGCCTTAGCGGATCCTGGGCTTTGGCGTCTGCTGCCTTCAGCAGCCCTGACCCCCTTCGGATAGTGGCCTTGTCACTGAGTCCTGCTGACTTGACCAACCCCTACGCCAGCCTCTCCAGGCCGGGAATGGCCATCACTGCCCCTACTTCCCCTGCCACCCTCAAAGAGCCAGGTTCTCGCTCTTGAACCCGGCCAGTGGCTGGTGCCCACTCCCCACTGATGGGAGGACGGGGTCAAGTCAATTCCCCTCTCTTAGTATAAAACCCAGCTCTTCAAAAGGGACCACATTTGAGTTTGCTCCTCTAAATGAACCCTCTCACCTAAAGGAAACGTCATCTGGTGTGTGTGTGCGTGTGTGTGTGCACGTGCACGTGTGTACACATCTTTCCCTACTCCTGGACACGTGAAGAGCAGCTTTACCCCCCTGGGAGGTGAGACCATGAGGCCAGGGCCCTAGAGCAGCTGTTCTCAACACTGACTTGAACGCATGTAAGAATGCCGGGATGGAGAGGGGGTGCTTTTCAAACTTTCCCAATGGCCACCATAACCTCCAATTCTAACTCAATTGGTCTAGGATGGAGCCTGGGCGTCGGGCTGGTCGGAAAAGCTTCCCAGGTGATCTTAATGTGCCACCAGGGCTGAAAACCACTGATTTAGAGAGAAAAAGGCAGAGACCGTCAGCTGAGACTCCTCAGTGTATTCAAGATGGAGAACATGCAATTTAAAAGCAATCGCTACCCAGGCTCCTCCCCCAGGGAAGATCATCTCTGTAGCCGACAAAGTAACCATTAGAGCAGCATGTGGAATCCTGGTGCCATGTTTCATAAGCACAGTAACTCTGTAACCAGTCTGAGCCTTGGTTACCCCAACTATCCGGAAAAGGGCTACTCTAACTACATCTGTCTTGTTTCTCCCATCTCCTGTTTTCCAGCTTTATGCATCCCCTTCATCCCCCCATTTCAATACAGACCGTTTATATATTTGCCTTTCTACTTCTCCAAAAATACTTTATGTGTTGCCTTGAAATTAGATTTGGGTAGTGCCTGCCCTCTAAGTAAATAATACTACAGAAACGATAAACCGTATAAATCCAGGGCAGGGTATATAACACTGATGATGTGATATTCCATGATGCAGAGAACACTCCCTTCATGGGACCTGAGCTAACCATTCCACCAGGGGAAGCTGGTGCTGAGCCACACAGACCCCGCCCCCAGCCAGTCAGACAGCATCTCTCTCTGCTACACAGCAACTGTCTACCATGAAGCCAGCCTCTTTTTATTCCCTCTGAGCTTGGTTTAATATCCACTTTCAAGTAGGAGATTCATTTTGGAACTATTTTCAGAGCAAGAATAAAGACATCCTTAAGGATATATTAGCTACATTACTTAAATCCAATGAAATACATAAATCTCTCACCCTGCAATAAACTCAACACGTAGGAGGGCAAGCAGTCTCCCAGATGGACCTCCCTGGATGAAAAATAGCCTGGAAATATACAAACGACCAGGGTATATGACAGAATTTGGAATAATGCAGGCCTCTCTGGGACCCTATCTACAATGATTTAGTTACAGAAAGTACCAAAGGATTTTTTAATATGTGTTTTCAGAAAACTTTAACATCCAGCAAGCCCAGATCACAGCTGAGCTCCAGACCTCCGTCGTCAACTGGTCATCTCCACCCGGCCATTCCCAAGACCAGCATGTCTGAATCAGAACTCATCACCTGCCCTCCGGCTCCTGGATTTCTGATCTCAGCTAATGGGGTCGTTATCCACCCAGGTATCCAATCAGAAACCTGATAGTTATCCTAGAATCCACTCTCCCCTCTATCCTCTCCCCATTCTTCCTGAATCCCTAGGTCCTGGAGATTCCATTTTGCCTCTTGCATCCCAACACACAGCTCCTGTTTCAATGCATTGCTTCCCTGAAGCCTCCAATGGCTGCCTAACTGCTCCCCCTAGAGTGAGTCTTGCCCGCCCCCCAATCTATCCTTCCAAGTTCAGCAACAATATCTTTATGAAACAATCCTGATCACATTGCTCCTTCCGTTAAAACACTTCAAGGCTCCCCACTGTCTAGAGGATAAAGTGGGCTATACAGCCCCCCACGATCCAGCCTTCCCAACCTCGGGTCTCCCACACCTCGCCTTGAACCCTCCACCTGGTCCAGTGAGCTATGTGGAGTTCCCAGCACACCAGCCTGCCTCCCCATCTCCTTTCCTCTGTTTGCACTGCTCCTCCTGGTTGGAATATCCCCCTGCCTTTCTGTCCTCAGCAAAATATATTCATTATCTGGACCCACCTCCTCCAAGAAGCCTACCCTCACACCCCACCCCAAAGGGAAAACTGGGCAGCCCTACTCTTGAGCCCCTGGTCAGACCTCTCACACAGTATCTATGACATTATTGCACTTATTTAGCTCCTGGAGGGCAAGGATTGTATTTTGTCTTTTCAACCTCGGTTCCAACTGATGCATAGGAATTTACTAAACATCAGTGAAATGAATGAATGCTTCACTGGTGGCTTCTAACAGCAGTTTCAAAACTATCTTCTTTACAACTCATATACTTTGCTTTCGGCTGCTTACGACGTGGAACGGCTTCTTACTCCACTTATAAATCGTTTGCAAGGGACCGAAACAATAAATCAGTACAGGAGATACAGCACCTTTTATACCCCGATAAATCATTTCTTTGTTTTCCATTCCTGAAAAAAGGGTCACACTTCAAGGCACCCCAACAGCAGAGAGTGAGAACTATCAAAATAAGTGATTCCCAGTACCTGGTCCTCCCTTGTTTTTATTTTTTCTTAATATTTATTTTTATTTTTTATTGAAGTATAGTTGATATATTTATTTTTTAATTTGTTTTAATTGGCCACACCGCACAGCATGCGGGATCTTAGTTCCCCCACCAGGGATTGAACCCATGTCTCGTGCATTGGGAGCGTGGAATCTTAACCACTGGACCTCCAGGGAAGTCCCCTCCCTTGCTTTTAAATGCCCTCTTGCTGGACGTGTGTATTATCTGAATGAGGCACAGGGTGGAGACACTACTTAAAGCAGAGGGACCAAGGTGTGAATGAAGACTGGCTTATAAAGTCTACACTGCTGCCCTTGCCCATGTAGATGCAAGATAACACTGAGAATAAAACTGACTTCCCCGGCTTTGTGGCTTCTAAGCCCATAAGGGGGACACATGAAAATAAAGGCACCATCCTTGACTCAGCATCCAGCAGCCCCTGTGCCCCAAGGCAGGCCCTCTGGGAAGCTCCGAGCCCACCCAGAATTCCATCTCAAATGCCAAATATCTGCAGTGTGGCTACAACTTAATACACAACCAATATCCTCTTCTCTGAGTGCTGATTTCATACTGGAAAATGAACAATTTAAATAAATGTTTCATTAACATACTGTTTTCCTGCTTGATGCTAATGTACTTAGAGTAATTTGTTTTCCCAAATTCTCTGCCACAGAATCATTTCATGCAGTCCTCACAGGACAACCTGAAACTCTTCAGGTCCCTAAGAGACAACCTAGAAACCAAACAAATAACAGAAAACCCCTGTACTAAGAAGCCATCGAGACCCATTTGTTCTAGAACACACATCACATATGCTGCAGAACAGGAAGATCCGGACCACCTCAGTGGCGCTGGGTTTGTACTGACGGCAACAAAGCATTGTTCAGAGGGCACTGTTGGTCCCCAAGACACGGAAGTGGGAGAGGTGGCTTACTCAGGAAGAATGCAGACAGTGTGACATCTTGTTTTGAGACCCTGTAAGGCTTGTTCCCATTTCTCTTTGCTTATCTGATTCTTACTTTGTGCTGATTCCAAACCCCCAAAATGTCAAGGATATTTCTAACATCTTTTACTAATAGGAGAGCTTAAAAACTTCACAGCACAATGCTCAGATACACTCCAGTCACGCAAAAGCAGGTCCCTTATAAAGGTTTGTTCCCCCAAACCTTGTGAGACACGGGGGAACGGCTTGATCATGAGGACATGGGGAACAGCCTGGACACCACGCTAATGGGAGGCCATCTTTTGGGTGGATCCAGCCACATCAGAATGGTTCTCTGTGCACCACTGGGCTGGAGGCATGATTTTGATTTGATTCTGCGATACTGCGATTTATAAGAAATATACATTTGGTCACTGAGATGACCAAAATATATTTCTCATATATATATTTGGTCTTGTCCACGGTTCCTGAATCACGGCTCCCAAAACGCTTGGAGTTTCCTAAGTGTTGAGAGAGACAGAAGTTTCTTTGTTATGTGAATGAGGTGACTTTTAGACGCACCTAAGGATGGGGGCTGGTTGCCAGGAGAACCAACCACGTGACTAGAGGGTTGGGTTCCATCCCCCTGATTTCTGGGGAGGGGAGAGGGGCTGGAGGTTGAACCAATCACCAATGGCCAATGATTTTTATCAATCACGACTATATAATGAAGCCTCCATAAAAACCCCAAAGGACAAGTTTTTGTCCCTTTTAGGAGAGCTTCCACATTGGAGAACCAGAACGCTTCTGCATGCCACCGTGCTGCCCCACGCTCCAAGAGGACAGAAGATCCTTTGTTCAGGACCCTGCCCTGTGTATCTCTTCCATCTAGCTGTTGGTTCGCATCCTTTAATATCCTTTCAGAGTAATTCGGTAATCTAGTGAGTAAAGGGGTTTTCCTGAGTTCTGTGAGCCGTTCTAGCAAATTGATCGAACCCCAGGAGAGAGTCCTGGGAACCTATGACTTATAACCAGTTGGTCAGAAGTACAGGTAACAACTCAAGCTTGAGACTGGAGCCTGAAGTGGGGGGCGGTCTCATGGGACTGAGCCCTTCACCTGTGGGATCTGATTCTGTCTCCAGGTAGACAGTGTCAGGACTGAGTTGAACTCTCGGACACCCTGCTGGCAACAAAGAATTGTCTGCTGGTGTGGGAAAACCCTGAGCCACACACCTTGGAATTGGGTCCAGGAACCCTATCCAGGTTCTATTACATGGGGAGCAGAATCAAACTCAGTGAAGAGGTGAAGCAGGTAACCAGTGAGCTCTGGCACTTGCTGGGTGCCGGGTGCCAGGTGTGTGGCAGAGAGCAGGAGACCCACCAAAGACTGGAAATCACACTGCGGGGGGGGATTACCTCCCTGGCTGTGCCACATCTGAGCTGCAAGGCGATGGACAAGTGACTTCCATGTCTGAGCTTCACCTCCTTCTTATAAAATAAAGCCACAACAACAAGAAAACAATAATAGTAACTGGGGGCAGTGGCAGCTACCCTTTCACTGAGCACTTACTATGCAGCAGGTGCTGAACAAACACTTGCTAAGCACCATCTCCCTTAATCCTGAGGACACCTGGGAGGATACTGTTAACTCCAGTTTATGGAGGAGGCTCAGAGCTCAGGAACCAGCCCAAGGTCACCCAGCTGCAGGGAGAGGTGGGGTCTCGGTTCGAAACCGAGTCCATCTGACTGCCATGTTCTTTGGAGAGAATAACAACCTCAAATGACTGGCACAGACATCAGGAAATGCTACATAATCCGGAAAGTGCTCTGGACGCCCTACATGAAAGGCAGCCAGGGTCAACAAGCCCACCCCTCACTGCGGGCCAGCATCCTGGTCACGCTCTCGCAGCCTCCTCCCTCCCGTGGGTCAGAGGCCCAACCATCCCGGAGCACCATCCACTGGGCGGTGGGGGAAGGAGGCCGTCCCTCCCAGCACTTACTTTCTCAGGACCGCAATCTCATTCTCTATGCTGCTTTCTTTGCCCTTCAGTGCCTTCTTGGGGATACACTTCACCGCAAAGAGTTTTCCAGTTGCCTTCTCTTCAGCTAGGACCACTTCGGAAAATGCCCCGCTGTGAACAAAGAGGGAGAAAAAGAAGCGGCTTTAGATTCAGGAGATCTGGGCACTCCCGACAGCTCCTCCGATACCACTACCAAAATCTGAGTAATAACAAGAGGAACAATTCCCGGCATTCCTGTGACTTTTTAACCAGCCACACTCCCAACCAAACTTCTTTGTGCAGAGGGGAGACAAAGGCAAGTGGGACCTCTTGCAAAGGGACACAGGAATGCCCACGTGGGTGTGGGCACCTCCCAGTGCCACCTGCCATCCCGCACAACAACCAAGCAGCAGTCACTTGGGAGCAACAGAAAAGCTCCAGAAAGGTTCCTGCAGGAAAGATCAGGTCCATCTGAAGCTGTCAGCACCCACACCCCCAAGCAGACGAGAGGATAACACTGAAATGTCTAGATTCCTCCCAGGCCCTTTCCTTCCCAAGAAAATTTCAGAGCACTTGGCAAAGCCGTAATTAATTCTCACAGATAGGTAAGGGTGTAATTAACGTGTGGGACGGCGTGGTATTGACACAGGTTAATTAATTTGTAGGGCCGTGCAGGGCTGCAGTGAGCAGGCTGTTTCTTTTTTCAACCAAACAAATAAAAACAAACATGATGCCCTGAGTGAGGAGAACTTCTTGCCTGAAAATAGAAATCTAACTCTGTGAGGCCACATCACCAAACTGAAAATGTAACCAGAACATTCAGGGCCAGAGATTACATTTCTCCAGAGGGGTGGTCTGCGAGCCCCAGACGCTGCATTGTCCCCCCACCTGACACCTTGTCTATTTCCAGTAGACAACGCCTGGGTGCTGCTCTCATACTGGGGCACAACTTCCCTAACAACTCAAACAAAAACAGACACCTCCATTGCCCGCTGCAGACCTCTGTAACCTGGGCTTTGTGCACGCGGGCCACGGAAAACCACTGAGTCATTCTCTATCCCTACACTTTCAGGAGCAACTCATTTCCTCTGATACACACCAAACATGGCTTCTAAACAGTTATGAATAGAGACAAACTCTCCTACATCAAAAGAAACCACTAGAAGGACCAATGTCCCAATGTCATCCCAATATTGGTCCCTCGGGGCCTTTGTTCTTCAGCCAACATCAAAGAGATGCCTAAGCAATGGAGGAATGGATACAGAAGATGTGGTACATATATACAATGGAATATTACTCAGCCATAAAAAAAGAACAAAATATTGTCAATTGCAGAAATATGGGTAGACCTAGAGACTACCATACTGAGTGAAGTAAGTCAGACAGAGAAAGACAAATATCATATGATATCGCTTATATGTGGAATCTTAAAAAAATGATACAAATGAATGTATTTACAAAACAGAGAGTCACAGATGTAGAAAACAAACTTATGGTTACCAAGGGGGAAAAGGGGAGGTGGGATAAATTGGGAGCTTCGGATCGACATACACACACTACTATATATAAAATAGATAATAAGAACTACGGTATGGCACAGGGAACTCTACTCAATACTCTGTAATGACCTATATGGGAACAGAATCTAAAAAAGAGTGGGGAGATTGGTTCAAGATGGCAGAGTAGAAGGTCGTGCTCTCACTCCCTCTTGCAAGAACACCAGAATCACAACTAACTGCTGAACAATCATCGACAGGAAGACACTGGAACTCACCAAAAAAGATACCCCACATCCAAAGACAAAGGAGAAGCCACTATGAGATGGTAGGAGGGGCGCAATCACAATAAAATCAAATCCCATAACTGCTGGGTAGGTGACTCACAAACTGGAGAACACTTGTACCACAGAAGTCCACCCACTGGAGTGAAGGTTCTGAGCCCCATGTCAGGCTTCCCAAAATGGGGGTCCAGCATCAGGAGGAGGAATTCCTAGAGAATCAGACTCTGAAAGTTAGCAGGATTTGATTGCAGGACTTTGACAGGACTGGGGGAAACAGAGACTCCACTCCTGGAGGGCACACACAAAGTAGTGTGTGTGCATCAGGACCCAGGAGAAGGAGCAGTGACGGCATAGGAGACTGAACCAGATCTACCTGATAGGGTTGGAAGGTCTCCTGAAGAGGTGGGGGGGGGGGGTTGGCTGTGGCTCACCATGAGGACAAGGACACTGACAGCAGAAGTTCTGGGAAGTACTCCTTGGCATGAGCCCTCCCAGAGTTTGCTATTAGCCCCACCAAAGAGCCCGGGGAGGCTCTAGTGTTGGGTCGCCTGAGGCCAAACAACCAACAGGGAGGGAACCCAGCCCCACCCATCAGCAGTCAAGCAGATTAAAGTTTTACTGAGCTCTGCCCACCAGAGCAACACCCAGCTCTACCCACCACCAGTCCCTCCCATCAGGAAACTTGCAAAAACCTCTCAGATAGCCTCTTATCCACCAGAAGCAAGAAGAAGTACAACCCTGCAGCCTGTGGAACAAAAACCACATTCACAGAAAGATACACAAGAGGAAAAGGCAGAGGGCTATGTACGAGATGAAGGAACAAGATAAACCCCAGAAAAACAACTAAATGAAGGAAAGACAGGAAACCTTCCAGAAAAAGAATTCAGAATAA
The DNA here is from genome assembly GCF_028023285.1 of Balaenoptera ricei. Lineage (NCBI taxonomy): Eukaryota > Metazoa > Chordata > Mammalia > Artiodactyla > Balaenopteridae > Balaenoptera > Balaenoptera ricei. The sequence goes on from NC_082640.1 coordinate 20,052,847, forward strand.
TGATAGTGAAGATGATCCAGGACCTCGGAAAAACAATGGAGGCAAAGATCGAGAAGACGCAAGAAATGTTTAACAAATATCTAGAAGAATTAAAGAACAAACAGAGACGAACAACACAATAACTGAAATGAAAAATACACTAGAAGGAATCAATAGCAGAATAACTGAGGCAGAAGAACGGATAAGTGACCTGGAAGACAGAATGGTGGAATTCACTGCTGCGGAACAGAATAAAGAATGAAAAGAAATGAAGACAGTCTAAGAGACCTCTGGGACAACATTAAACGCAACAACATCTGCATTATAGGGGTTCCAGAAGGAGAAGAGAGAGAGAAAGGACCAGAGAAAATATTTGAAGAGATTATAGTCGAAAACTTCCCTAACATGGGAAAGGAAATAGCCACCCAAGTCCAGGAAGTGCAGAGAGTCCCATACAGGATAAACCCAAGGAGAAACACGCCGAGACACATAGTAATCAAAGTGGCAAAAATTAAAGACAAAGAAAAATTATTGAAAGCAGCAAGGGAAAAACGACAAATAACATACAAGGGAACTCCCATAAGGTTAATAGCTGATTTCTCAGCAGAAACTCTACAAGCCAGAAGGGAGTGGCATGATACACTTAAAGTGATGAAAGGGAAGAACCTACAACCAAGATTACTCTACCCAGCAAGGATCTCATTCAGATTCGATGGAGAAATCAAAAGGTTTACAGACAAGCAAAAGCTAAGAGAATTCAGCACCACCAAACCAGCTCTACAACAAATGCTAAAGGAACTTCTCTAAGTGGGAAACACAAGAGAAGAAAAGGACCTACAAAAACAAACCCAAAACAATTAAGAAAATGGTCATAGGAACATACATATTGATAATTACCTTAAATGTGAATGGATTAAATGCTCCAACCAAAAGACACAGGCTTGCTGAATAGATACAAAAACAAGACCCATATATACGCTGTCTACAAGACACCAACTTCAGACCTAGGGACACATTCAGACTGAAAATGAGGGGACGGAAAAAGATAGTCCATGAAAATGGAAATCTAAAGAAAGCTGGAGTAGCAATACTCATATCAGATAAAATAGACTTTAAAACAAAGAACGTTACAAGAGACAAAGAAGGACATTATATAATGATCAAGGGATCAATCCAAGAAGCAGATAAACCAATTATAAATATATATGCACCCAACATAGGAGCACCTCAATACATAAGGCAACTGCTAAAAGCTATAAAAGAGGAAATCGACAGTAACACACTATTAGTGGGGGACTTTAACACCTCACTTACACCAATGGACAAATCATCCAAAATGAAAATAAATAAGGAAACAGAAGCTTTAAATGACACAATAGACCAGATAGATTTAATTGATATTTATAGGACATTCCATCCAAAAACAGCAGATTACACTTTCTTCTCAAGGGCGCACGGAACATTCTCCAAGGTACATCACATCTTGGGTCACAAATCAAGCCTCAGTAAATTTAAGAAAATTGAAATCATACCAAGCATCTTTTCTGATACCAATGCTATGAGATTAGAAATGAATTACAGAGAAAAAAACGTAAAAAACACAAACACATGGAGGCTAAACAATACGTTACTAAATAACCAAGAGATCACTGAAGATATCAAAGAGGAAATCAAAAAATACCTAGAGACAAATGATAATGAAAACATGACGATCCAAAACCTATGGGATGCAGCAAAAGCAGTTCTAAGAGGGTAGTTTATAGCTAAACAAGCCTACCTCAAGAAACAAGAAAAATCTCAAATAAACAATCTAACCTTACACCTGAAGGAACTAGAAAAAGAAGAACAAACGAAACCCAAAGTTAGCAGAAGGAAAGAAATCATAAAGATCAGAGCAGAAATAAATGAAATAGAAACAAAGAAAACAATAGCAAAGATCAATAAAGCTAAAAGATGGTTCTTTGAGAAGATAAACAAAATTGATAAACCATTAGCCAGACTCATCAAGAAAAAGAGGGAGAGGACTCAAATCAATAAAATTAGAACTGAAAAAGGAGAAGTTACAACAGACACCGCAGAAATACAAAGCATCCAAACAGACTATTACAAGTAACTCTATGCCAATAAAATGGACAACCTGGAAGAAATGGACAAATTCTTAGAAAGGTATAACCTTCCAAGACTGAACCAGGAAGAAATAGAAAATATGAACAGACCAATCACAAGTAATGAAATTGAAACTGTGATTAAAAATCTTCCAACAAACAAAAGTCCAGGACCAGATGGCTTCACAGGTGAATTCTATCAAACATTTAGAGAAGAGCTAACACCCATCCTTCTCAAACTCTTCCAAAAAATTGTGGAAGAAGGATCACTCCCAAACTCATTCTATGAGGCCACCATCACCCTGATACCAAAACCAGACAAAGATACTACAAAAAAAGAAAATTACAGACCAATATCACTGATGAATATAGATGCAAAAATCCTCAACAAAATACTAGCAAACCAAATCCAACAATGCATTAAAAGGATCATACACCATGGTCAACTGGGATTTATCCCAGGGATGCAAGGATTCTTCAATATAGGCAAGTCAATCAATGTGATACACCTTTTTAACAAATTGGAGAATAAAAACCATATGATCATCTCAATAGATGCAGAAAAAGCTTTTGACAAAATTCAACACCAATTTATGATAAAAACTCTCCAGAAAGTGGGCATAGAAGGAACCTACCTCTACATAATAAAGGCCACATACGACAAACCCACAGCAAACATCATTCTCAATGGTGAAAAACTGAAAGCATTTCCTCTAAGATCAGGAATAAGACAAGGATGTCCACTCTCACCGCTATTATTCAACATAGTTTTGGAAGTCCTAGCCATGGCAATCAGAGAAGAAAAAGAAATAAAAGGAATACAAATTGGAAAAGAAGAAGTAAAACTGTCACTGTTTGCAGATGACATGATACTATACATAGAGAATCCTAAAGATGCCACCAGAAAACTACTAGAGCTAATCAATGAATCTGGTAAAGTTTCAGGATACAAAATTAATGCACAGAAATTTCTTGCATTCCTATACACTAATGATGAAAAATCTGAAAGAGAAATTATGGAAACACTCCCATTTACCATTGCAAGAAAAAGAATAAAATACCTAGGAATAAACCTACCTAAGGAGATAAAAGACCTGTAGGCAGAAAACTATAAGACACTGATGGAAGAAATTAAAGATGATACCAACAGATGGAGAGATATAACATGTTCTTGGATTGGAAGAATCAATATTGTGAAAATGACTATACTACCCAAAGCAATCTACAGATTCAATGCAATCCCTATCAAATTACCAATGGCATTTTTTATAGAACTAGAACAAAAAATCTTAAAATTTCTATGGAGACACAAAAGACCTCGAATAGCCAAAGCAGTCTTGAGGGAAAAAAATAGAGCTGGAGGAATCAGACTCCCTGACCTCGGACTATACTACAAAGCTACAGTAATCAAGACAATATGGTACTGGCACAAAAACAGAAATCTAGATCAATGGAACAGGATAGAAAGCCCAGAAATAAACCCACACACCTATGGTTAGCTAATCTATGACAAAGGAGGCAAGGATATACAATGGAGAAAAGACAGTCTCTTCAATAAGCGGTGCTGGGAAAACTGGACAGCTACTTGTAAAAGAATGAAATTAGAACACTCCCTAACACCATACACAAAAATAAACTCAAAATGGAATCAAGACCTAAATGTAAGACCGGACACTATAAAACTCTTAGAGGAAAACATAGGAAGAACATTCTTTGACATAAATCACAGCAAGATGTTTTTTGATCCACCTCCTAGAGTAATGGAAAGAAAAACAAAAAGAAACAAATGAGACCTAATGAAACTTTTTAAAAGCTTTTGCACAGCAAAGGAAACTATAAACAAGATGAAAAAACAACCCTCAGAATGGGAGATAATATTTGCAAACGAATCAACGGACAAAGGATTAATCTCCAAAATATATAAACAGCTAATGCAGCTCAATATTAGAAAAACAAACAACCCAATCCAAAAATAGACAGAAGACCTAAAGAGACATTTTTCCAAAGAAGACATACAGATGGCCAAGAAGCACATGAAAAGCTGCTCAACATCACTAATTATTAGAGAAATGCAAATCAAAGCTACAATGAGGTATCACCTCACACCAGTTCGAATGGGCATCATCAGAAAATCTACAAACAACAAATGCTGGAGAGGGTGTGGAGAAAAGGGAACCCTCTTGCACTGTTGGTGGGAATGTAAATTGATACAGCCACTATGGTGAACAGTATGGAGGTTCCTTAAAAAACTAAAAATAGAATTACCATATGACCCAGCAATCCCACTACTGGGCATATACCCTGAGAAAACCATAATTCAAAAAGACACATGCACCCCAATGTTCACTGCAGCACTATTTACAATAGCCAGGTCATGGAAGCAACCTAAATGCCCATCGACAGATGCGTGGATAAAGAAGATGTGGTACATATATACAATGGAATATTACTCAGCCATAAAAAGCAACGAAACTGGGTCATTTGTAGAGACGTGGATGAATCTAGAGACTGTCATACGGAGTGAAGCAAGTCAGAAAGAGAAAAACAAATATCGTATATTAACGCATATATGTGGAACCTAGAAAAATGGTACAGATGAACTGGTTTGCAGGGCAGAAATTGAGACACAGATGTAGAGAACAAACGTATGGACACCAAGGGGGGAAAGCGGCAGGGGTTGGGGGGGGTGGTGTGATGAATTGGGAGATTGGGATTGACATGTATACAGTGATGTGTATAAAATGGATGAATAATAAGAACCTGCTGTATAAAAAAATAAATAAAATTCAAAAAAATAAAAGAGTGTATATATGTATAACTGATTCACTTTGCTGTACAGAAGAAACACAACATTGTAAATCAACTAGACTCCAATAAAAATTAATTTAAAAAAAAAAGAGAGATGCCTATGCAAGAACGGACTTTCCTCTCCCCCTCTTGTGCCATCTGACAGGGATAGGCATCTGTCCTGGACCAAAGGAAGACGAATACATATATTTTAAATCCTTTCCAGTGAGAGGAATTCACTCCACTTAGTGCAATTAACTGTGAGTCTTCGGGGCAAGTGTTCCTCCTGAACCTTAACTCTGGAGAGAGGAGTCTATCTTCAAGGTCTGTATCTAATTATAGAAACCGGAGGGGCAGAAGGTAGGCATTCAATGAAAGAACCAAGTGGAACATGTCAGAACAAAGATCCTCTGCTCACAGCATTGGCCAAGTTGGAGTCTCCCACCACATGCCTCACATTTGACTCAGCCAGAACAGCAATTATGAAACAGAAATACATAAAACCCAGGACAGATTTATCACAGAGTGATATATGGCGTCGGACATTCCCAGTGGCATTTGGTCACTGCCAATGGCTTTCGCCCAAAAAAGCCAATTCATAACAACTTGAGGGAATCCCCAGCCCAGGAGCTTCCCCTCTCCCTCACGTCTATCTCGGGGATGGACTGAGGCGGATTCTTCTCCCAGGGAGGGTTCTTAGATGGAAGGAACGTGGACGGCTATGGACCTGCTCCCTTTTGCTGTCCTCCAGGAAGTGGAACAAGATCCATGTTAGAGACAAGAAAAATCAGTGAGGAAAGACCAGGATTCTAGCACCATGGGTGATTTTTTTTTTTTTTTACTGAAGTATAGTTAATTTACAAGGTTGTGTTAGTTTCAGGTGTACAGCAAAGTGATTCAATTATACGTACATATATCTTCAAATTCTTTTCCATTATAGGTTATTACAAGGTATTGAGTATCGTTCCCTGTGCTATACAGTAGGTCCTCATTGTTTATCTATTTTATGTGTAGTAGTGTATATCTGTTAATCCCAAACTCCTAATTTATCCCTCTTCCCTCCTCCCCCTTGGCAACCGCAAGTCTGTTCTCTATGTCTATGAGTCTGTTTCTGTTTCACAGATAAGTTCATTTGTATCGTATTTTAGATTCCACATATAAGTGATATCATATGGTATTTGGTTTTCTCTGGGTGGCTTACTTCACTTAGTATGATAATCTCTAGGTCCATCTGTGTTGCTGCAAATGGCAGTGTTTCATTCTTTTTTCTGGCTGAGTAATATTCCATTGTATATATGTACCACATCTTCTTTATCCATTCATCTGTCCATGGACACTTAGGTTGCTTCCATGTCCTGGCTATTGTAAATAGTGCTGCAGTGAACATTAGGGTAGCACCGAAGGTGATTTTATGCCATGGATTCCACGCGTTCATTTCCAGTTTCCCCATTTGCCTCTTGGGTCCCTGATGCTGATGACACCCCAGCAGTTTCTCTCCTGAGTCTGTCAGATTTACTGCGTCCATTTTCCAAAAGGTGGAGAAGCCCCTTAGCAGCCAGAACTTGAGCTGAGAACTGCAGGCAGACCTCTCCCCCTTGGCAGTTCCCTTGCCCCCTCTGTGTCCCCCTGAGCTCCTTCGTCTTCAGAGTCTGTAAAAATAGTAACAGACTTTGGCCAATGCAGAGGAGGTATTCTGCTGAGCTGTCAGGGGCACACATGAGAGAAGTGCTTCCTTGCTCTGCAGATCAATCCCTCCCAGAAACAGAGTGAGAACTGCGGTTTCTCGTGAATCAACCCCTTGGCCCATGACAATGGGGAGGGGGCTCGAGGTCTCCATCAGAGCCAGTGCTGGTGGGCGGCTGCAGGCAGCTGAGGCCAAGGTGACACGTGGTGTTCCTGGATCGAAGGCTTCTCTGCCTTTGTCCCTGATGTTGGGAGGGAGGGATGAACTGTCTGTGACCCCACAGCGAGGGCAGGACAAGGGGACACAGACACGCAAAGGGCCTCGTGAGCTAAGCAGCTGGGACTTGACAATGAACAAGGCCCCTTGTGACTCCACGGTTACTAAGTAGAGTCACAAAGCCAAGGATATATTCTCGTCCTACCAGAAAGAAACTCAGCCTGCAATTCCACTTCTGTGTATACACCCCAAAAAATCAAAAGCTGGGACTCAAACAGTATTTGGACACCCATGTTCATAGCAGCATTATTCACAATAGCCAAAAGGTAGAAACAGCCCAAATATCCATTGATGGATAAAAGGATAAACAAATTGTGGTATAAACATACGATGAAATATTATTCAGCCATAAAAAGGAATGGAATTCTGACACAGGCTACGACATGGATGAACCTTGAAGACGTTATGCTCAGGGAAATAGGCCAGAATCAAGAGGACAAATCCTGTACGATTCCTCTTATACAAAGTACCTAAAATAGTCAAATTCATTGAGACAGAGAGTAGTATGGTGGGTGTCAGGGGCTGGGAGAGGAGGGAATGGGGAGTTATGGGGACAGAGTTTCCATTTGGGAAGATGAAAAAGTTCTTCGGAAGATGAATAATGGCCATGGTTACACGACAGTGTGAATGTACTTACTGCCCCTGAATTGTATGCTTAAAAATGGTTACACTGGAAACATCTGATAAGCTTCTTCACTCATTACCTCCCTAAAGGAGAAAAAAGTTATATGAATAACTGGAGGTGTCGGATGCTGTGTACCACTTGACATTTACAAAGTGCTTTGGCCCCTATCAACGAATCCAATTCTTACAGCAACCCAAGAAGTTACCGTCCCCTCTGTTTTACAGATGAAGATACTGAGGCTCAGGCAGTAAGGGTCAGAAAAGAAAACGTACGTTTCCTAACCCTTCGCAGGTCCTTTTCAAGACACTCTGCGGGGCTGCTAGCAGGCCGTCTTCCCCACAAGCGTGGCAGGTGACCGCAAGGGAGGGTCAGACGCTGCCTTTGGGTGAGCTGCCCTCCCGCTCTGCCCCGAGAGTGCAAATCCACCTCGCTTCCTCTTTGAGCCAAACAATGTGTGCATTTACCCCCGGCTTTAAGCTTTCCAAAGACAGAGGTCTCTAGTCTTCTTAGGGGGATATAAGATTAGCATAAATTGTTATTGTTCCTGCAATAAACAGAAATCACTGGAAGACACTTTCCCTGTTCTAAGAAAGCTAAATAAAAACATCAGAAGCAGAAACTCAAGAATGAAGAGCTAGGGCACTTTCAATGTAATTACACAACAAAGTGATGTGTGTGTCTGCGTGTGTGAGGTGGGAATGGGGAAGCAGGGAGGGAGAGAGAGGGGGCTGGTCGTAGGAGGGAAGACAGCAAGAAAAATTATCTGGGAGCCAGAAAGCCTCCAGACAACCCAAGGAAATAAATCCCTAAGAACGCAAGCAAGGACAGAGAGTTACCAAGTTATAAACATACAAGGAGGTCAAAGCACGTCACACTCCCTGAGCTGTAAAATACAAGCTCTGGGCATTTAAACCTGAGTGGCAGAGGCTTCCAGCCAGACTGAGCCGCACCTGCATCTTGAAACGCAGTCTGTGCCGTGGCCGCTCCCGCCTGGCGTCCCCCCATCCCCCCTCCCTCCACAAGCTGACTTCTCCCCGTGTCATCCCTTGACTGGAACCAGGAGGGCTGGGCCCCTGGGAAGGGGAGGGGGGGGTCTCCCAAATGCTACATGCAGTGCCTTCTTCTTGCTGCTCATCCTGCTGGCCTCTTGTGTGACCTCTGATGGTCTCGGCCTCCTTCCTAAAACTCCCTTCTTCTTGGTTCTACGACAGCTCTCTCCTTCCCCCTTTACATCCAGCATCTCTCCATCGCCGCCTCCTCCTCTTCTTCCAATCAAACATCAGTGAGCTCCAAGGTTGCATCCTCAGCCCTGCCTTCATCCTATTCTACACCCACCCCCGGGAAATCTGGTGTTTGCTGTTTCCACACCACCTCTCTCCTCGTGGCCCCCTAACCTTGGTCTAAATCATCTCATCTCCTGTGCAGATCTCACCTTTCCAGCTGCCTACTTGGGTTCTCCAGCTGAAACCCCCGGGCAGCCTCTCAAGAGCACCATAACCAAAGCAGAAAACAGTATCTTCATCCCCGAACTTCTCTCTTCTATACAGTCTCATTTCTATAGATTCAGGAACCCAGCCTAGAACTCTATGTCATCCCTCTCTCATTTCCATCACCAAGTATACCCAGCTTTCCGCTAAAGTGATTCTCAGATGCCTGTCTGTTGGTCCATCCCTACACCACTGCTCTGGTTCGCATTCCTTTATTCACTCAGAACTCTGCTCCCAGCACTCTCTCCTGGCCCCTCTGCCCCCAGCAAGCCTACCTCCCACCGCTATCTCCTACCTGCTCCTGGAATTCCTTTTCCAAAGCAAAGATCTGACTATGTGGCTACCCTACTTAAAACATTGAGGTTTTATGTCTATACAGGATAAAGTTTAAACTCCTTTGCAAGTTTCCACGGCATTCAAAGCTCTCCCCAACCTGACCCCAACCTGAAGGCTCATCTACCACCAAGCCATCCTCCCCAACACAAACTCACCCCACCACGCCCACACACGTCACCTCCACCCAACCACAAAGGTCAGCTGGCATTTCCCAAATACACCCATGCCCTCTCACACCACTGGCCTGGGTTCAATTCCCCCCCACCTCCCCCTTTCCTTGAATGCCGTTCCTTTTTCTTTCTGCTTGGCAAAATTCCATTATAAATGGAAGTATATTCCATTATAAATTTTAAAGAGCCTAGCTGATATATCATATTTCCTAACCTTTGAAGGCTTTCTCAATTGTCTTCCACCAGACAGAATGAGGGTCACACACTTGGCTTACACCTTCATTGCCCTACTTACACATGCCATGGTGGTCCTTCGTGTGCTTGCCTGATGAGAGCAGAAGTCCTAAGTCATTCTCTTCTGTGTCTCTATTCCTAACAATATTGGCACCAACTGACGCCCAAGGCAGTTCCGATGATCACCATTATCTGGGGCTCTCCTTGGATTCCTCCCTGTGCTATAGATGCACAAAGTAAATGATGTAAGCCAATGACCTTCCACGCAGTGTAGAGGAAAAAATACTGTCCCTTTCCTCCTTTATAATGTATTCCTCTAAATTTCTATGCAAGCCTATGCAGAAAGATCCTCAAAGGTTTCTCTTGAAGCGTAAAAATTCTTAGTCTTTCCAGATATATTTTAAACTGTACACTATGTACCTTAATGCTTAAGTCATATTTTACAGTTGGATAATCCTGAGGTCACTATTTGTGAATTTATGGTATGATACTTCTCCCCCTTATCCTGGTTATAGAAGTAAAATTTGGTAGGAAAAATGAGAAAGCAGATTTTTAGATAAAGGACTTTAGGTAATGCATAATCATGGGAGAAGTAAAAATTCCAGTGACTCGAAAATTGTATTTTTTCACGTTGTGACAAGATATTTCTTTGATTTTCAAAGAAAACTATTCTATTTTTTAAAAACACACCAAGTTTCCATCTAAATGAAACCTCTTTGATGAATTCCTTAAAAGGTCAAAGAAAAATTCTTGAAATGCTAAATATTTTCATCTCCTGAAGATAATAAGCTGTACAAATTACAGAAGCTGAATCATTCCCCCTTTTCTTCCACATTTCAGAGCAAATCACATCATCATCTGGAGGCACCTTACTTTGATTGTAAGCCAGGCAACCAGGAGAAAATAAACAATCTTTTGAGAGCTGAATTTCCAAGACTCGAGGAAAATGTCACATTTTCTATATTCACTAAAGGATTCTAAACAACTACTTTTGCTTCTCACTTCATAAATGATGGCTCTGAAAAAGGCTGCTTCGCTTTTTGCTTTATCTAGTCAGTCGTAAGAATGGAACCCTGGCGCAGTAATGAACTATCCACGCTGCAGACCATCCGTGCTATGAAGCCCAGCTGAGGACTGGCACCCAATCCTCTATGAATGAAATGATCCTTACTCTCAACTTACCAGTGGAAGGGCAAGCAAAGAAGTGGGTAGGGCTCTGGGAATTCCTTATATTTCTGAGCTCCCTGGAAAAGCAGCACAAAATCCATGTGTGCTGAGGATGCCTTGGCTTAAAACAGACATTTAAGGGGTTTGTGAACCACAACTAGAAATTTACCTTCCAGCTGTTAAAGAAAATTCCTAGAGCACCTTCCCTCCAGATCTGCTGCTATATATTGTGGCCAGAACTCAGAGCTAAGCCACACCCAGAGATAACGCTAGATAACACAACTACTCACTACCATACAAAGTAAAAACAAGAATCTATAGGGAGGAGGGATAAATTAGGAGTAAAGGATAACAGATATATACCACTATATATGAAGTAGATAAACAAGGATTTACTGTATAGCACAGGAAACTGTAGTCAGTATCTGGTAATAATCTATAATGGAAAATCTCTAATGAAGTAATATGTATATATGTACAACTAAATCACTTTGCTGTACACCTGAAACTAACACAATATTGTAAATCAACTATACTTCAATTAAAAAAAAAAAAAAGATCTCTGGATTCTGCTTTCCCTATTTCTATGATCTACAACCTGAAGTTGCTAAGAACAAATATCAGTTAGTATCTAAGAAGAGTGGCTGATGTGCTGGTTCCCCTAACTGCACATAATTTTAAAATAAACTCTTCTGTCAAACGAGAGCAATTTAATCACAAAATCTACAAACATTGAGTCTCTGACCACCTGCTGTGACTTGCAAATTTTTGGTGCTCCCCAAATGTCCGTCCGATTGAACTGGCAAAACCTCCAAAAGACGCCTCTGATTTTCAGGCAGAATCAGGAATTCCAGAGCTGTCTTTCTGACTCACGACAGTACACTAAAGCGGTCGCTTGATAAAATTATATCCATCCCAAATTAGACCAAGACGTAATCAGATGGTGCTGAAATGATCTGCTCTATTAGCTTAGAGTCAGCTATTATTGTTTCATTGCCTTTCCATGCTTTTGAATCATTCTACATACAGATCAGATTGACTGTGTTATTATCTTTGTTAATTGCATCGCCTCTAGCCCATTGCCACTACTGCGACGTGCAACTGGACAGACAGACGTTATGCCAGGCTTTGGGCCATAAATTAAAATGTTCTTTTCCACTAAGCCTACTATTTTCCCCAGTGTCAGGCCAGGACAATATTAAGGGCTGATGGGGAAAAAAATGAAAAAAACCTGAACAGCAGAAAATGAAGTTGGTAATATTTGGCTTCAAACAATAAAGAAACTGACAGGTGCCTTTGAGACCTATTGTTCCAGAGCAGAATCAATTCTTAAAATAGGAAAACCTGTCTGCTTACCCCAAGAGTAGTCGTACTGACCCCAGAGAATCCAAATGGATAATAACAGTAGTGGAGTCAGATGGTCTCAATGTCTAAACTCTCCAGGCAGAAATTCAGCAATTTTAGAAGTGGCATTAACTCTTTCTGGTAGAATCTTCACTTAAATATCTTCATTAATTCATATACCACTCATGACATTTTGTACTAATTCAGCCCACTGACCTAAAGAAAGCCATGCCCCATGTGAATAAAGCTCTGACTAGCAAGCAAAGCAAAAAGTCTCACTTCAAGAACAAATATGTTTGCATGAAAATTGGCATCCCATTTAGATATAATAACGTCTATTATGTCAAGTGTGTCTTCTCAAACTCTCCACTTGACAATTACATAGTAAGTCATGTTAGTTCATGTAGATGCTTGAGCTAGAAATAATGCAAACTTTCTTTAAAAAAATGATGTATAACCCAAGCTCTTATTAATTGCGACCCGTGTCTCACCAACCAGTTCAAATCAGAGACATCTTCTTTAGTAAATCATGCATAGGAATAGGAGGATTCCTACTAAAAGTAGCTATTCTTTTTCACCCAGAAATCCCCTCTTCAACTGGCAAATTCCGCACTGATTAGCCACCAGATTCTATAACAGCTTCAAGAACCATGACGAAATGTTCTTAAGCATTCACCCGATTAGCCTGATTATTGCCCAGATCAATTCTCATTCCAAGTATTACATCCCTGCATCTAAAACCACTGGAGCAAGTGATGACGATGCTTGTCCCAGGGAAAGCTGCAAAACACCAGCACTGTCTTGCGGGTGACATGTTGGGTTTCTTACGGTTTTTCTGTGGCGGTACATCTTTCCCGCTAATTGCGTCACTGATCCAAATGAGGAAGAGAAATAAATTCCAAATGAATGCCTCCTGTCATATTTTAAAGAACACGCTTCATTCAATAGCACAACTTTTCCCCTTCACTTCTTTGCTGCGGTCCCATATTTTCTCTCTGCTCTTCTCCAGTCACTTGTGAAAGGTTGATTTGGAACCCTAGTGAGTCGGGCACTCTTTCTCAGCACATCACCCACAGGGAGTATTCATGGAAGCCTGGTTTTTGAAGGTGGTGGCATTACTTCTGGAATTACAGAGTGTCCTTGTAGCCTCAGCTAAAAGGCTAGCAACACTAAAAGGCACATAAGGTGCCCTTGTGGGGCATGTATGCATCTGTTGCAAGAATCCACTTTACTTGGATGATAGGCGTGATGACTTGGATGAAATTGGAACTCCCAGTATATTTTCCAGAATCCTTTGTCAACCATGCAGACCTCCTAAGACCTGCAGCCTTCACAGATCTCCTGTTTGACCAAGATTCTCCCTACAGGGGTGGCTCTCCAGAATGGCCCTGCCCTTTCTCACTCCCACCCATCATGGCAGGGAAACCAGAACTAGCGGACTTGTGTCCCCTGATCCTGTGACTGCTACGAAGATCCAGCATCCTCCTGATGCCAAATACACAGGCTTTGGAGAGGCTGGGGGACACCATCATCAAGTGGTGGGCAAAACCATAATCCCAAAGCCGGGATGGACATTTATGGTTAATCCCAGCTGGCCATCCCTCACATGGCCATTTCTACTCACTGGGACCCCCTGGTGGGCTCGTATTTTTAAACCCTCTTTTAAACTTCTTTTAATTCTTGTTCAGGGCAGACGTAGCACTTGAAGGGAAATGCCTTTGAGCTCCATGCCAACCAAACTCACACATCAAGGTACTCATTCTTCCAAGCTCCCCCATTAAAAAATAGAGTCCTATTGGTATAATAATTACTACATTAAAGGGATATTTGGCTGTATCTACAGAAAGAAAATAGGAGGCTTATTATAATCTGGTATAAAAAAAATCAGTAAAAGTTTGAAGTAGCGAAACACTGGAAATATCCTAAATATCGTCACACCTCAGAGATATTGCGGGTTTGGTTTGAGACCACCAAAATAAAGCGAATATAGCAATAAAGCAAGTCATACGAATTCTTTGGTTTCCCAGCGCACATAAAAGTTATGTTTCTGCTGTACTGTAGTCTATTAAGTGTGCAATAGCATTATGTCTAAACAAACAATGCACATACCTTAATTTTAAAATATTCATTGCTAAAAAATGCTAACCATCATCTGAGCCTTCAGTGAGCTGTCATCTTTTGGCAACAGTGACATCAAAGATCACTGATCACCATCACAAACACATTGATAGTGAAAAACGTTTGAAATATTGTGAGAATTGCCAAAATGTTACACAGAGACACAAAGTAAGAAAATGCTGTTAGAAAAATGGCGCCAACATACTTGCTCAACCCAGGGTTGCAACAAACCTTCCACTTAGTAGAAAATGCAGTGAAGCACAATAAAGTGAAGGGAAACAGAATGAATTCTGCTTGTGTCCACCAACAGGGAACTGATTAAGTAAATTACAACCTAAAAATAGAATGGAGTACTATGCAGTCATTTAAAATAATTAAGTAGATTTATGTGTGCTAATATGGAAGTATCCCTAAGATACATTGTTAAGTGAAAAAATAAAGGTGCAAAGTGTCTACTGTGTTCCTGTTTGCATAACACATATGCGTGCGTGCACGCACGCGCAATCTCTGAGAAAACAGACAAGAAGCAAGTAAAATTATTGCCTCCAGGGAGAGGCCCAAGAATGAGGCTGGTTGGGAGACTTCTTCATTTTTACCCATTTTACTATATACCCAGTGCATGTACATGCACTGTTTTTCCATTAAAAGTTATTTAATGAGGTAGAGAAAATTTTGGAAAAGGACAGAGAGAATAATCAATAATCATCTATGCAAAATGACTACCCAGCTAATTAAAGGCTTGTACTAGCTATATACCCTATTGACAAAACGTCAGCTACAATCCCATTACAGAGCCAAGTTCACGCCTGGGCTGGATGGATAACCGTCCATCCAAATAGAGTTGGTGTGAACTGGTGACTCAGCCTCTCAACCTGGCTCACCATTAGCCTGGACACCTTCACCAATGCAGAAATTCAATAGCTTTTTGAAGAAAACCTCTTCTTCATAGAGGTCATTCATACATAACACTAGGGAACTCATTCTGGGGGAAGGGGGAATTGAAGTATGAGTGGGTTTCAACAGACACAAACGTCAGGGAAATGGAGGGAGGTCAAGAAAGGCAAGCAGACAAAAGCAGAACAATGCGGCAGATGATACACATGAGGGGAGTGTGGGAGGTGGGTAATTTATGGGGCAGAGCGCAATGGGAAAAACATACTATATGTGTGTGAGTGCGTGTATAAAGCTACGAAACACATAATTTCTATTCACAACACTTCAGCATCCTTCGATGGACAGAATAGTATCCCCTAAAGATGTCCACGTCCTAATTCCTGGAACCTGTGAATATTAGCTTCATAGCAAAAGGGACTTTGCATCTGTGATGAGGTTAAGGGACTTAAAACAGGGAGAGTACCGTGGATTACCCAGGTGACCCAGTGTAATCACAAGGGTCTTTATAAGAGGGAGGCAGGAGGGTCAGAATCAGAGAAGGACATGGGACTCCAGAAGCAGCGGTCAGTGATGCTAAAAGGGTCATGAGGCAGCCTCTAGAAGCTTGCAAAGGGAAAGAACAGGTTTTCCCTGAGACGCTCCAGAAGGAACACAGCTGTGCAACATCTTGATTTTAGCCCTGTAAGACCCACTTCAGAGCTTTTGACCAGAACTCTAAGATAATAAATTTGTTTTGCTTTAAGCCACTAAGTTTCTGGTACTCTGTTACAGCAGCAATGGGAAACTAATACAAATCTATGTTATTAGTATTTATCCCCAGTTTACAGATGAGGAAACTGAACTCATCAAGGTTCAACAACTTGCCCAACTCTCAAAGCCAGGGACTGAAGGAGCCAGGATTCAAACCCAGATGTGAGGGGTGAATGGAATGCAGCCACTGGACAGGTAACTTACAATCACACCGTGGACATCATAAAAGGCGATGGAAGACTGTCACTTCATGCAGTGGGCAGTCAGAAGGCATGAACAAATAGGGGAAATGAACATAGCTGATTAATATTCTCAATCCAATCCAATGTGTCACAGGTAATTCTTGTGTCTTTCTACATCATTTTGAACAGAAACATATACATGTCCTCCCGGTCACAGCAATATGATAAAACTTTGCCCTGCAGGAAATCCATTTATGGCAAACATTTCTCTATTTATAGCTGTGAATGATATAAAAACAATTTCTACATTTTCACCAAGAACATTTCCTTCTCTTTCTTTTAGCTTTAGTGATTGTTCTTAATTGGCTGCATCTCCCTACCTTAAGCAGATGAAATGGTCTACACATCTTCCCATCACTGAGCTGCACATGTTGGACAGATAAATACTCAAGGCTGGAGACAGAACCTGGTCAAGATGCAAGTTATTCTGTGCTTCATTGTAGGTACAAGGTTTCAGCCTAGAGAACAATTCCCTTCCCCAGAAAGATGGGTTATTGTGAAAAGAATGAAGCTTCCCTAACCTAGATAATCACCACCACCATCATCATCTACATTGCTTATTAAAGCCTTATTAAAAGCTACTTTAAAAACTATTTGACAACAGTTTTCTAATCCTACCAATAACCCTGCATGACAACATCATGCCCACTTGACAACTGACAAAATAGAAGTCCCAAGAGGTTCAAATTTTGCTAATCAGTTAATCAATAGACATGCAAACTCTGGTTTGATGCCACTGTCATGCTTTTTCATTTTCAAAACTATGCCACCTCCTTGGGTGGAGTTAATTTCATAATTCAGAAAGAGTAAGAAGAGTGGGTGGGTTGCAGAGGTCCTTCTTGCTGTATTTCCCCCCATGAAATAGTCCAAATTCTCACCAATACTGTGTCGATGACCATCTGGGTTCTGAGGGGTAAATTCATTGAAACTTTCTTAACCTGCAAACCTGCGAATAGAACCCCAGGAACTTTGGTTTCCATGTAAGTTTCTGACAATGTTTGTCCATTTCAATCCCAAGGGCTGAGGCAGAACTGTTCTCTTCCTTCCCACTTCCAGGAACCCACACTCCCCATGAAAGGAGGGTGGGTGAATTTTTAATTTGGACTTTCTGTTCGTGTTCCTAAGCTACTCCTCCGTGTTTTCAAATTAGGTCCCCTCCTTATTGCCTTTATATCTTAAAATTCTACGTACTAATTTTCATTCCTTTCAAAAGTATAAAAACTCGGTAGACTCAAGATTGACCTTTGCATGGTCCCACCTACTGATCCTTCTTTTTCTAAACTTCCCACACACCCGTTCTCCATCTCCTGATGAATGGAACCGACTTAATCTTCAAACGCCAATGGACAGTTCTCCATTTCCTGAAGCATAATCACACTAACGTTGTCCCATCTCAAAGAGAAGTTCACATGTCCGTCTGCAGGCACTAGTGTCTTGCTGGAAAGCTTTATTTGCTGTTCAACCACACACACACACGAACTACTAATCGATTTGTTGTGAGGCTCTGATGACGACATTATCGCTGGCCGAAAATGACTACACCTGCCCGGTGGTTACCCACAAAACAAGAGAGCATCCTGTGAGACATCCCTGCACGGAAAATGAAGGATGGAAGCATGGGGATATGGTTCACTGGGCTTTTCTCAACTACTGGGCCGTGGAGGTTATGACCCATCACAGAGACTGTGGAAAGGAATGTAGGGTCTACTGTGCCCCTGCCAGCCCTCCCCGAGTCTCAATGATAGGAACTCTGATGCCCAGAGAGGCCACTGGTCCTTTCTGCTTGGCTTCTCCCAATAGGGCCGAGCAGCACATGTGTCTCTCACAAGGCAAGGTGGATGCATCCTTTAGAAACTCTACAATCCCTTCCCCTGACACTGCACTATTCAGGTCGGGCTGCTCTGAGATTTACGAAAGGTAAAACAGGTTCAACCCCTCAAACAGTGAGACTCCCCAGAGCTGGGGAGGGGTTCCAAAAGGCTTGTCTGCCCCAAAATATCTCCCCACATTTGCCCATTAAGGTGCCTGAGCCACTTCTTTGGTAAAGGGACATACCTCCTGCCATCCCCTCTGAAGCAGAGGTACATGGCCTGGGCGCGTGCCACGTTTGCACCTACTCAGCAGGAAGTCCTTAATGACACTGGGGACAATCTGCAGTTTAAACATTAGTCAGCTCTGGCCTGTGACAATGAACTTCACTCTCAGAGAAACCGGAGCTACAAGCTGTCACCGACCACTGTACGTGGCACTGCTTCCTAGAGGTGGTGAGGGACAGGGGCAAGTGTCCCCAGGCCCTGCTGCTGCCTGGGGAGCAGGTCCTACATCTGTGAGCCCCCAGAGGGGACAGAGCCCAGGCTGACAGGTCAGCAGGCACGCAGTGAATATCTGCCTCCCTCCAGGGAGGGAGGCGGATGGAGCCAGCTTTCTGCTCCAGGAAGCTCCCAGGCCAGTGAGAAGAGAGGCAGACCATAAACAAATACATATGTCAGGTGTTGGTAAGCGCTAGAAACAAAGATAAAGTGTGGGTCAAAAAGAATCGCATGGACATTTCTAGATGGGGTGGCCAGGGCAGGCCTCTTTGCTGAGAACTGAATGGAACAAGGAGGAGGGCCCTAAGCATATCTAGAAGACTCTTCCAGAAGGAGGAAACCATTAATGAAGGCCCTGGGCTGGCGAGGGCCCTGGCGTGGTAAAGGGCAGGCGGCCAGGGTGCCCGGAGCTGTGTGGGAAGGAGGAAACGGTGGGGAGGGCCAGGAAATCCAGACAGAGCATGAGGGGCCATGGGCCACGGCCTGCGTTTGGCAGGTTGAGGGTTTTTCTCCGAGAGATATGCAAACCCACCAGTTAGAAGACACATTTTTCTTCTGAGTGAGAACTTAAAAGAAAAAAAAAAAAGCACAAAGAATTGTGCCAAGCCCAGTATTGGCTTCAAAAATGCCATTATTTGAGCTACGTTAACTAGGCATTCTCACGCTCCCTAAAAAGTAGAATTCATACCCATTTAGTCCAAGTTCCTCATGAAACTGTGAGCAGGCCCTTTGTACTTGCCTGAGTTATTTCAGGAAGCTGCTTAGATGTGCCCTCTTTTGGCCTCAGTTTTGCCGTCCACACAATGGGGATGACACTCTACCTTGTGCACCAAATAAGAGTCGTAAAGGCGATGCACGCCAGACCTACCCTCATACCCCACTGTGAGCAGAGGCGCAAACCCCAGCACTCACAGCTCCACGTCCCACACTCTGTCTGCATGCCCGTCTCCTGCCCAACGCTGGCTGCACGGAGAATAAAAATGCCACTCTGCATCTCATGGCTAATCTGCCAGACACCTAGCAACCGGTCTGCACCCCCCCAGGCCCTTCCTGGAACTGGCATTTCATCCTCATAATGGCTCGAGTCATGTCACAGATCAACAAAAGAAGGTTATGGAAATGTATGGAAACCACACACACACACACACAATGTAACGCTAAAATGATTTAACTTTCTTTTTCCATTTGCCACAGACGTGAATGCTTCTGAAAAGTCGGCTTAAAAATAGAAACTGGATCCACAAATTGTTTTCACCATTAAATCAGATCAATCTCATGAGCAGCAGCAAAATGAATTCCCTTCCTCTCTCCCGGCTGCCTTCCTTTCTTCTCCAGGAACAAATCACTATGTCTCAACCTTCATAAATGACAGGATGGCAGAACGAAAGAGATCGACTGTCAGTCTCCAGGAGGCTTGAGGGCCAGCGTTTTCCCAAGGGTAAGTATCAGGGACAATTTGGCCTTGTTTCTTTTTTTTTTCCTCTAAATTTTATTATTATTATTACTATTAATTTTTTTGTTTTGGCTGTGTTGGGTCTGAGTTGCTGCACGTGGGCTTTCTCTAGTTGCAGCAAGCGGGGACTACTCCTCATTGCGGTGCGCAGGCTTCTCATTGCAGTGGCTTCTCTTGTTGCAGAGCACGGGCTCTAGGCACACGGGCTTCAGTAGTTGTGGCACGTGGGCTCAGTAGTTGTGGCGCATGGGCTTAGTTGCTCTGTGGCATGTGGGATCTTCCCAGACCAGGGCTCGAACCCGTGTCCCCTGCATTGGCAGGCAAATTCTTAACCACTGTGCCACCAGGGAAGTCCCCTGATGGCCTTGTTTCTTTACTTGATTTTTTAAACACAAATACCCATCCAGACCTTCCTCCTAAGTGTGCGCAGCTATCGGTTGGCTGTGCCTTTCTCCTTCTCCCTGAGCTTCACCACATTTGAACAGGAAAGATCGAAGTGTCAACTTGAAAAAGGAAAAGATGAGAACACATGTCATGGCATTGTTCTTCAAAAGAGTATCTGATACAGCATCCAAGCAAACGCTATTTAGTAAATGAGTTCCCAGGCCTTAGCCAAGCTGTACTGACATATCAAGAAAATCTGAGTTCTTTAAAGATGTTGCTTAAATTTCCCAGTTAAAAAATATAATAACAATGTTGGATATGTTCTAGGACAAAAGAATTGGAAGGTATGCATAAGGTAACATTTTTACAGCAGGGCACAAAACCCCAAAAAGCAATACTGGAGAAGAGAAAATATTCAAGTCTTACGAATTAAAAATGGGGGAATAGGGCTTCCCTGGTGGCGCAGTGGTTAAGAATCCGCCTGCCAATGCAGGGGACACGGGTTCGAGCCCTGGTCCAGGAAGATCCCACATGCTGCGGAGCAACTAAGCCCGTGCGCCACAACTACTGAGCCTGTGCTCTAGAGCCTTCAAGTCACAACTACTGAGCCCGCGAGCCTAGAGCCCGTGCTCCGCAACAAGAGAAGCCACTGCAATGAGAAACCTGCACACCACAACGAAGAGTAGCCCCCGCTCACCACAATTAGAGAAAGCCCGCACGCAGCAATGAAAACCCAATGCAGCCAAAAAAATAAATAAAAAATAAATGATTTTTTTTTTAAAAGGGGGAATAGTAGAAGATACTGTAAGCAAAGTTAAAAAAAAAAAAAATGACAGGGTGGGGTGGAAACACAAATTTTCAGTAAAGCTGGAATGGTATATCCATACCATGGAATTCTATATGGCTATTGAAAAGAATGAGAGTTATACGTATCTATCTAGAGGGATATAATACCCCAATTTATCTAAAGGGATATCATTGCAACCCATAAGAAAGAGTTAATATCCCTCTGATACCAAGGGCTTCCTACTAAGACAACTCCAGGGGGCGCTGCTCGCAGAAACCATGCCCAGCGGAGATGCTCTAGTCCTGCAAATTGATGTGAACCAGGATACAAATATGAAGTTCACAGAATGGCCAATGAACATATTAACTGATGCTCAATGTTCCTAGTGGTCCAGAAAAGGCTAAATAAAACCTCAACAGAACAGCTTACTTCTTATCAGGTTGAAAAAACGTCAGTTTATGTGGGAAAGCAGCTGTCTATAAATTGCTACAACATTTTTGGAAACGAACTAGCTATCCCTGTTCAATTTCATTTTAGGAAATCCGTCCTATAGAAATAAAAGCATTCTATAAGGATACAGGTATAAAGATGCTGATTGTAGCACTATAAGAAATGGAAAATAATGAAAACAACATGAATTTCCAGTAATGCTGGAATGGCACATCCATACCATGGAATGTTACACAGGCATGAAAAAGAATGAGTTAGAGTTATAGGTATTTATCTAGAGTGATGTAATATTAAATTTATCTATAGAGATACAGATGCCTCAAATAAGAAATACAGATGTTCAGTGAATACTTGAGCAATTAAATTAAATGATGAGATCTACTTGAATTAATATGGATAAATCTCAAAAACATAATAATGGGTGAGAAAAAGCAGGTTACTAAAAGATACAGTATTGATGCCATTTATGTCACTCCATAAAACACACACACATACACACCAACAATACGAAGTCTTACACTGTAGGACGTACAGTATATACACATGGAGTAAAAGTATAAAGACACACAATAAGAATGCACATATCAGCTTCCAGTACAAGTCGTCTGTGGGGTGGGCAAAAGAATGAGACACATATCCATAACTGTAGCCTGCATCCATAATATTTTTTTAGACATCTAAAGCAAATACGGCAAAATGATAATTAACATTTGCTCGATCTGGGTGGTGGGTACATAGTAATCTGTTCATTTATTTTTCTGTGCTTTTTGGTAAATTTGAAATATTTCACGATATTTTAAACATTTAACCAAAGGCGGAATAGACAATGGTGCCTTAAGGAACTGCAGAGTTGGGGGCAGATAAGGAAGGAAGCCCTGGGCCCCGGTTTCTTGGGACAGACCCCGATGCACCTACCATCCTAGCATAGCAATGACAGGCTTCCACTCTCAGTAGCACTGGACCACATGATGTAACCTCTCATTTCTCCCTCAGTACAATGGAGATGGTGACACCCCATACCTCACAGGGCTGTTGGGAGGATTAAATGAAAAGATGGGACTTATACCCTCACTCCCTGGTGTGATCCATACATATTAATTATTCTGATGAGGCGATAGGCCCTAAAACAAAACCATGCACAAAACATTACCAGAACTCAGAGGAAAAAGAGAACAAACGTGGTCTGGCCAAAATGAAGCGCCATACTTTTACAAAGCAGGGGCATTTGAGTAACCTTTTAGGAGTGGGAGTTTTCTACAGTAAACTCGGACCTAGAGAAGGGAGGGCCTTCTCTAGGTTCAGAGGATGAAACTGACAGCTTTAGAACATGACTAAAGAGGCCTGGATGCCCTCAGAATGGCCTCTGGATGTTGGCCAGAAAGTTTTAACTTTAACTCCTGGCCTCGTGATCTTTGATTCCACAGAGGACTTCTCGTTCATTCTCATGAGGAGGACACATCACTTAGCAGGGCATCGCTACTCACTAATGATGGTGGAAGAAGAGGTTAAAGTCCCTGCTTTCACAGGTTTAGGGAACATAAATCAAGATCCAGGAAGCACTGAGCAAATAAAAACAAGTCACTGTGGAATTAAGAGCTAAATTTGGTGGGATGGACAAGAAGTTGGAGAATGGAGAAAATATCAAGTGCTGGTGTCATCAGACAGACCCGGAAGGGACAAGGCCTGACCCTGGTGACCCCGTGGGAAGAGTCCCCATGGGAAAGAGGAACAGGACCTTGTGTTGGGCTGTGGCTGCGACTGTTATAGTTTCATGAATCTCTGTGTGTCTTAATGTCCTGACATCACGGGGGCAGCAACAAGCCCGGTGGCTAACTGTTCACCAAGCCTGTTGCCCTTCTGTCCCAGACACACAGCTGGACTCTAGTTCCCAGCCTCACAGGGACACATGACCAAGTGACAGAGCTCTGGCCAATGGAGCGTAAGTAGATGCCTTGGGCCCCTTCCAGGCTGACCCAGAAACATCCCACACGGGACTGTCCATCCGTGTTTGCCACCTGCCCACTCAAGGCAAAGGCCAGCAGGTCCTAGAGGAGGGTAGTGCCACAGAGGCAAGGAGCCCGGGTCTAAAATTTGGAGGCTGGTTTGTTCCAACAGCTAACATGACTCTAATACACCAAGCTGCAAAGTTACAATCCCCAACCTCCCTTTCAGCTAGAGGTTGTCAACGAGATTTAAACCAAAGTGATCATGTGAGGTTTACAGAAGACTCTTTAAAGGGCGCTGGCTTGCTGTGATGCATATTTTTTTGTCTATTGCCCCTCCTTTGCTTCTAGAATAAGGACGTGACAGCTGGTTCTCCAGCAGTCAGCTTGTGAACGTGAGTTCTTCCTAGTGGTGACAGAATAGAGAGATAGAAAGAATCTAGGTTTCTGTGCCTTCATAGAGCCAGCATGCTAGTCTTGGATTCCCTGTTTTTTAAAATTCTTTTACGTGAAATAATAAACCCATAATCTGTTCACACCGTGTTCATAGGAACTCTGTCACTATCTGCCAAATCTACTTCTTTACTAATAAAATGGCCATAAGAACTACCCAATTAGAGTGGAGGTCTGCGTCATAATGCAGAGTAGTGAGAGTAAAGGAGGATCATGGCGATAATACAGAGGCATTAAAATAAAGGCATTGAAGATAGAAGAAGCAAGGAAAACTTTAAAAAGCAGAGCACAAAGGACACTGTGACTTTACAGCAAACACAACTGGAAGGTTATGGCCTGAAAAATCGGGCTTTAAAAGGATAAACTTACAGCTGGTCAGTCTATGAAGGAGTACTGTATCCCATTACGGGATATGGACCAGGAGATGAGACACGGGGTGACGTGTGGGGCACAGCCTTCTATTCAAATAATCTCACAGCCAGACAAACAATGCAAGGAGGAAACGGTTCAGGGCAAAGAAACGCCAACCACTGCCCATAAACAGTGATGTATGCAGCAAGGTCAGACTTGAAAATAAAACGAAAAGAATTAAACGTGACTCTTTTGGCCAAGTGATCAATAAATACCTGTTGAATGAATGAATGGAGACAACATAAACTTTTGAAAAGCCTACACAACAAAGAAGAAAAAGCACAATGTGGACTTCCCTGGTGGTGCAGTGGTTAAGAATCCGCTTGCCAATGCAGGGGACACAGGTTCAAGCCCTGGTCCGGGAAGATCTCACATGCTGCGGAGCAACTAAGCCCGTGCGCCACAACTACTGAGCCTGCGCTCTAGAGCCCACGAGCCACAACTACTGAAGCCCATGCACCTAGAGCCTGTGCTCCGCAACAAGAGAAGCCACCACAGTGAGAAGCCCACGCACCGCAATGAAGAGTAGCCCCCGCTCGCCGCAACTAGAGAAAGCCCGCGCACAGCAACGAAGACCCAATGCAGTCAAAAATTTTAAAATTAATTTAAAAAAAAGAAAAAGCACAAGGTTAAGGATTAAATTAAGAAAAAGAAGCCCAATTATGAGTGGAGAAAATTAAGATTTTTTTTTTTTCTCTTCTAGGAACGATTTAATTGCTCAACAGTGTACCCAGGGAGAGAACTAAGTGGAAATGATCAGCAGACCTGGCCAAAGCTCTCCACTGGGTAGCATCTGGAACGTCCTCTATTGGGAAGAGCTGGATTAGGGACCTGTTATAAATGACCTACGAAAGAGTCCCCTGATTCCTAGATTATAAATCGTTGTAATTAGAGACAGAAAATCTCCTTTGCCTTTATTATCAATTCCCTGGCCTCAGTTACTAGACCCAAACTCATCATTTAGCAGTTATTTACGACATTTACCACCCTGTGAGGAAAGCTAGCAAAAGTCATTTTTCGGTTTGTGACCGACCCAGACAGAACATTATGAGAACACTATCGCTAGGAAACAAAGAAAGGAAAAGCAACGTCACGTGAGAGCAATTGTTAAGTCTTGCTTCAGTTATAATCACTCTGCATTCGGTAGTTTATCATTTCAACATGGAAGATGCATCTTGAACTAGTGCCCTACCATGCTGTTTTGTGCAAAATGGGTTGGGTTTGGTTCAGTTCTGATGACTCCCCGTCATCTCTCCTGCTCTGTGGAAGTTCACAATGACAGACACTGGAGCCATTGTGTTTATCATTAGGAACTTGGTTCCAAATAATTGGACTTTGCCTGCAGACAATCCGTTTAAGCAAATGTGATGCATACATATGAGAAAGGGGCAGGGCACAAGGAAACTTCTGAGGTTGGTAATTTCCACGCATCCCCAGCAACCATTATCTCATTTCAGCACAAGGCACAGGAGGATGAATGCACTCGGGGCGGGTTGCTGGAGACAGGCTTGCTTTTTTTGCCTGACTGGGTCCCTAAGGTACACTACCTCCTCCTCAAGAAAAACAAGTATCAGAAACTCATCATCAAATTGTGATGGTCTCGCCACTAATGTCCAAAGCAAGACTACTGACATGAATGTAAACTTCATGCAACTTCCACTTCCTGTTCTGTTTGCCAAGGGGAAGCCTGACATTTAGGGTCCTTTAAGCCTGTGCTCTAATTATTTGATCCTGGATAATCTCAGACTTCTAACCATCTCAGTCTCCAGACTAACAACGGAAGTGAAGGGAGGAAGCTTGGAATTACAATGCAGAAAGATGGATGGGGTCCACAAAAGTAATGTACAAAAACGGCCCTTGGCAGAAAACACATGAGAACCACTGCCACCCGTAGACCCCCAAAGCCACGAGGACACCCCTCCTGTAAACTCTTCCAAGTCCTGTATAAATCGCAACAGGACTTGCATGCCTCTCCATTTGTCAAACTATTAGCATGCAAATTAGCAAGTTGCATTCTCCCACCAGAATGTCTACCATGATGAATGGGGACCCCAATCAATTTCAATCGCAAACTGTTAGATGAGCCACACAGATCATTAAGTTCAATCCCCTCACCTCCTAGAAAAGGAAACTGAGTTCAAGAAAGGTTGAGCAACTGGCCCAAGGCCCAGGCACTTACAACACTGGGGTGATAATTCAGTCTAGTGCTTTCCTCAAACAAGATATTCATATTCACCTGGGAGGTTAGACTGCCCAGTGCTCCCCATTAACAGCTTGAAGGGAGGAAGCTGCTTCACCCTGTTCCTTGTTCTGATGACAAGAGCCTCCCAGTTCATCACAGAGAAGTGTTTAGGAGCACACGGCCTCTGGAGTCAGCCAGACCTTGACCCGAATCCCTACACCAGCACCAATCAGCTCTGCAAGTTTGGGGCAGTAACTTAACCACTCGGAGCCTCAGTTTCCCCATACACAGAACAGGGATATGAGTCCCTTCCTTAGAATGGCAATAAGCATTACATGCTTATGTATATTACAGGCACATTACCCAGCTCCATACATCATGACCAGTTGGATAAATATCTTTTTCATGAGTATAGAAGAGAAAAAAAATCACATTTAAGTCGTTTCCATTTCTAAAGCCTTACCTCCAGGAAGGATCTACCCTCATCTCAGTGTAATATAGGGGGAAGGAATCTTATCTACTCCCATCCATACTTAATAATATTCATCCTGAAAGGCTCATGAGTACCTAGCCCAAGAGAAAAAAATTTTAAATATATATTAGCTTAAGGGCTTTCTTTCTTCATGACTTTTCATAGCCCTTGTATTTTAAAACTATATTGGCTTAAAGAATGGCCTCTCTTAATCCCCAGTGATGAGAAAAATTTGTAAGTGGCCTCTGTCCACTGCATAAAGGAACACCCAGCTCCATGTGGTTCACCTCTAATGGCCTTAGGAAACAGACCCACAGACCTATTAATACACACTCATGAACACTGGCCATCTACAGCATTTTGTATCTGCCCAGGACAGTCCCAGTATAATGACTACTCGGTCTCCCTTTCACTCAGAAAAGTATCTCAATCAGGACAACGTATTACATGATAATTACACATACGAGTAGTACGTGTCAAATACTTATAGGTAGGAAGTACTCAGTAAAGACACGTGGATGAATACTGTGGGGCACCTTTGCTGGGCAAGTTTCCTATCATCTCTGAGCATTCATTTTTTTCATTTTTAAAAAATGGGGACTATAATACCTATTCTGCAAGGTTATTTTAAAATTTTTTTTAAATTTATTTATTTATTTATTTTTGGCTGTGTTGGGTCTTCGTTTCTGTGCGAGGGCTTTCTCTAGTTGTGGCGAGCGGGGGCCACTCTTCATCGCGGTGCGCGGGTCTCACTATCGCAGCCTCTCTTATTGCGGAGCACAGGCTCCAGACGCGCAGGCTCAGTAGTTGTGGCTCACGGGCCTAGTTGCTCCGCGGCATGTGGGATCTTCCCAGACCAGGGCTCAAACCCGTGTCCCCTGCATTGGCAGGCAGATTCTCAACCACTGCGCCACCAGGGAAGCCCTGCAAGGTTATTTTAAACATCAGCGATGTGTTCTGCAGAGTTCCTGGGACATTAGTGTCCTATAAATGCAGTTATGATGATGATAATGAAGATAAGGATTTAATCAGTTTAGCTCTCTAGAACTGTTTCCTTATGCAAACAACTAACATCATATATCATTTTACCTTTGACAAGATGCTTTCTCATACATCATGATGTGTGATTAATAAAATCAGGACGTAAATTTAGACCATGTGAGTCTCTTCCAAATTTAACCTCCTATGATTCTATTTCTCCAAGATTTACTGGCTAGGAATATACGGTACCTACCAGAGAGGACAGCAACAATCATTGAAAATACCACTTCTCTATTCTAGAGAATTCTATTGCCACCCCTCTGGCAAGTCACCTGACTTTTCTCAGATTTCCTACATGCAGAATGAATGTACTTGTTACCTTAGAATGAGAAATGTGATGTGCTCACAAAGGCATTTCATTCTGAAGGTGATCTGTACATTTATCGCTATAGCAATGTTCTAGCTAGCATGTGCTAGTATGTGATAGGTAAGTGTTGGATTTTATCATCATTGTCATTATTATTATATAATTGTAGTTATGTGTAAGGAATTTTGAACCAAACAGACTAGGTAGCTCCTCCACTGACTGCTATGTCACCTTGAACAAGTTACTTAATATCCACAAAGAGGTATCATCATCTGTAAAATGGGAATAATATTACCTACTTAGTAATACTACCTACCTAATAGGGCCACTGCAAGGATTAAATAGGTTAATATATGTATGATAATTAGAACAAAGTTTGGCACTTAAAAGCATTCAATAATGGTTGTTTTACTGTCACTGTTAATAGCATCATTGTTATCCCCAATGTATACTATCAAGTAAAAACAAAAAACAAATGCCAAGCAAACAGTATGCTGTTCGTTTTTTAAAAAGGGTATGTAAGACTTGTGGGACTGGCCAAGATGAAGAAAGCTCACAAAAGCCTATCTCTCCCACTGATGATAAGTAAAATCTCTGCACGGAACATAAAAACCAACTTCTTGAGGCCTCTGAAGAGCAAACAATATCAGATAGATTGAGAAGGAAGTTAAAAATTGAAGAAACACACATTGGCAAGTTTCCTGGATTAAATTTTCCTCCATTATCTCTTGGCTTTGATTCAAAGGTGGGTCCAATCAAAGAAACACACAGTGGGAGAAGAAAACAAAAACTTCAAGAAAAATCTCTTTCTGGCCAGATGACTAGGAAAAGGAGCCTCTAAAAACCAAAGAGTGTGATGGGATATCCCAGGTATTTCTTCTTTTTTTTCCTCCCTGCCCTGATCTAAGGCCGGACCTTGTCACGGCACTGCACTGCTGCTGCACATCGTGAGACCCTACGAGCCAAAGAAATAACCCATTTCTTTGACCAAAGGAACTGAAAAAGGGGGGCCCTGTGGTCTGGAGAGTGCAAGGGATGCTGGTTACTTTTGTTCTCTCTCTTTTCTCTCACTGTTTTGCCCTGAGGGCAGCCCCAGTTACACAGAGCTGCAAAATAGCTTACGTGGGGTGCACAATAGCTTAGGGGAAAACTCTAAGACACATCCACCTTTCTGACCAGAGAACTGGGAAGAAGGACTGCTGAGAGTGACAGTGTGAGGAAAATCCCAGAGAGGGAAGGGTTGGGGAAGGAGATCTTGTAAATCTATATATGAATCAACACAAGTTCCAGGCTACCTATGAGACACACAACTGTGAAACACACCCAAAGAAGCAATGGCTTTGAGAAGTAAATTCTGATATAAAGAACCACATTAATCCAAAACTAACTCACAAATAGCACAAATGTGGGGCAGATCCAAACAACATAGCAAAGGCTTTGAAAACTGAACTGACATGGTTGCTACCACCCCCAAAAGGTGAGACAGACTTGTCATCTGAGCCCTACCTGGTTGACTTCCTTCTTTAAAAACAAAAAATCATTCTCCAGCAGCTTTGATTAGGACCCAGTGTCTCACAACATAATGTTCAAAATATCCAGGATATAACCTAAAATTGTTAAGGAAGGAAGGAAGGGAGGGAGGGAGGGAAGGAGGGAAAGAGGGAGGGAGGGAAACACAATCAATAGATCAATAGATACTAACCCAAAGATGATTCAGATGTTGGATTTATAGACAAAATTGTTAAAGCAGTTATTTTAACTATATTCCATAAGTAAGTTTGAATACTGTTGAAATTAATGGAAAGACAGAAGTTCTCAGAGCAAAATAAAAATTATTGAAAAGAACCAAATGGAAATTTTAGACTTGAAAAATATAATAATTTATATTTTTTTAAAACATTCACTAGAAGCACGAAATAACAGAATGTAGACGACAGAGGAAAGTGTCAATAAACTGGAAGATAGAGCAACCACAATACTGAATCTTAAGGGTAGAGAAAAACAGGTTGAAAAAAATTAACAGAGCCTTAAGGACTTATGGAACAATATCAAAAGATCTAATATTCATGTCACTACAGTCCAAAAATGAGAGAAGAAAGAGATTGGTGCAGGAAAAATGTTTGAAGAAAGAATGCTGAAAGCTTACTGAATATGGTAAAAGACATAAATTTACAGATTCAAGAAGCTCATCAAACCCCAAACAAAATAAATTCACAGAAAAGAACACAGAGACAATATTCAAATTGCTAAAAAACCAAAGATAAAAAAAAAATCTTGAAAACAGCCAAAGAAAATCAACACACCATAAAGGAAACAGTGTTTAGAATGAATACAGATTTCTCATCAGAAATGATGGAAACTGGAAGGCAGTGGAAGAAATCTTCAAAGATTTTAAAATTCTACATCCAGTGGAAATCTGTATACAATAAAATACCATTCAGGAATAAAGGTAAACTAAAGACATTTTCAGTGAAATTTTAAAAAGAGAGAGAGAGAGAATTCATCACCAGAAGATGTGGTCTAAAATAAATGTCAAATAAATGCCTTATCAGGCTGAAGGAAAATGATACTAAAAGAACACTTAGAACTTCAAGAATATGGAAATATGTCAGAATATTAACTGTGGTAGTGATACAGGAGGAATATTGACTTTTTCTTTTCTATATTATCTGTGTTTTCCAAGTTCTTATTTTTTATAATAAATATGTTACTTTTATAATTAGAAAAAAAAGAACTTCAAGATAAAGGGAAGGCTAAAGTAATGGTAAATAGCTGGGTAAATAGATTATTTGTCTCTGCTTAAGTTCTGTATAATTAGGATGGCTATCAAAAGCAAAAATTGAATGGAGTTTTTAATGTATGTAGATATAATACATATAACTGTAATATGAAGAGGAAACAGTAAAGGAATCTACTTGGTTGTAGGACTTTTGAATTTTATTCAAGTGATAAAACACTAAAAGTAGACCATGAAAAGCAGACATGTATACTGTAATCGCCATGAAAAGCAGATATGTATACTGTAAAACACACACACACACACACACACACACACACACAGTCCAATAGAAAAGTTTTACTGGAATATTCAAAATATCAAATAATCTCAAAGAAGGTAGGAAATAATAAAGAGAGAAACAAAAACAAGAAGAGACAAACAGAAAGCAAGTAATGAAATGGTAGACCTAAATCTGACTATATCAATAATTACATTAAATATAAATGGTCCAAACACAGCAATTAAAAGACAGAGATGGTCAGACTGTATAAAAATGACCCAAGTATATGTTATCTATAAGAAACATCTATAAATATAAGAATATAAATAGAATCAAATTAAAGGGATGGAAAAAGAAAGACTATGAAAACACTAACCAAAAGAAAGCTGTATATTAATATCAGACAAAATAAACTTCAGAAAAAGGACATCCAGGAAAAAAGAGGATTGTTATATAATGATAAAAGAATAAACTTACCAAGAAGAAATAATAATATTAAATGTGTATGTCTCCATAAATACAGCTTCAAAATATGTTAAGCAAAAACTGAAATAACTGAAAGGGGAAATATGACAAATTCAACATTTATGGAGACATCAACATCCCTCCCTAAGTAATCTAGAGAACAAGTAGGCAGAAGATCACAAGGATATGGAAGTCCTGATTAATACTTTCAAACATTTTGGCCTGATTGACATATATAGAACCCTATACCCACCAACAACAGAAAACACAGTCTTTTAAAGTGTACATGGAATACTGACCAAGATATACTACATTCTGGATCATAAAACAAGCCTTAAAGTTTTTAAAGAATTGAAATCACACGAAGTATGTTATCTGACCATAGTAAAATTAAATCAGAAATCAGTATCAGATTATCTAGAAAACTTCCACATATTTGGAAAGTAAACAACACACTTCTAAATAATCCATGAGTCAAAGAGAAGAAAAGTAGAAAATAAATTGATTGAGACAAAAATACACCTATTGAAATTCTGTGGACTACAGCTTAGAGAGAAATGTATAGTATTACATATTTGTGTTAGAAATAAGAAAAATCCCAAGTCAGTAATCTAAGATTTCACCTCAAGAAACTAGAAAAATAAGAAAACATGTGTTTACACAGAAACCTATATGCAAATGCTTATAACAGCTATATTCATAATCACCCAAACTGGAAACAACCCCAAAGCCCTTCAACTAGTGAATGACTCAAACAAACTGCTGGACATCATGCAATAAAATAATACTTAGAAATATGGAGCAAACTATTGATACATGCAACGACATGGATGAAATTCAAATGTATAAGGCTAAGAGAAAGAAACCAGACTCAAAAAGCTATATACTGTGTAATTCCATTTATATTACATTCCAGCAAAGAAAAACTATAGAGAAAGAGAATTATAGGAAAAGGTTGCCAAGGATCAGGGCTGGGGGAAGTTTCTGATGACAGAGAGGTAGCACAAGGGAATTTGGTGGTCATGGAAATGTTCTGTATCTTGATGGTGATGCTGGTTACATGATTTCAGGCACATGTCAAAACTTACAGAACTATACACTGCAAGAGTGATTTTTACTGTCCATAAATTTAAAAGCATTTTTTTTAAAAAGGGGTTATAAACATACACCAATAAATGCATGGCACTAGCTATGAACCAGGCACTTCTTATTGAGTGGGAAAAGTGAACTATACAGTTTCTTCTCTCAAGTTGCAAGCCAACTTTGACAAAAGCCTATGGCAGTCTAGCGTTCTTTGTTGAATCCATGCCAGGAAGCCAACTGAACTCAACTGTTACTAAAACATAATTACAGGGACTTCCCTGGCGGGAGACTCCGAGCTTCCACTGCAGAGGGCGCGGGTTCAACCCCTGGTTGGGGAACTAAGATCCCACAAGCTGAGTGGCACAGCGGAAAAAACAAAACAAAACAAAACAAAAAAACATAATTACAGCCATCCCCCCTCATCCAAGGTTTTGCTCTCCATGGTTTCAGTTACCCATGGTCAACCACAGTCCAAAAGTATTAAATGGAAAATTCCAGAAATAAACAATTCATAAGTTTTAAATTGCAAGCCATTCTGAGTAGCATGATGAAATAACGTCTTCCCACTCTGTCTTGCCCGGGATGTGAATTAACCCATGGTCCAGCATATCTCATCCGTTAATCACTTAACAGCCACCTTGGTTATCAGATCAACTGCCTTGGTATCACTGTGCTTGTATTCAGGTCATCCTTATTTTACTTAATAATGGCTCCAAAAGAGCTAGAGTAGTGATGCTGGCAATTAAGATATGCTGAAGAGAAGGCCATAAAGTGCTTCCTTTAAGTTAAAAGGTGAAAGTTCTCGACTTAATAAGGAAAGGAAAAAAAAATCATATGCTGAGGTTGCTTCGGTCTATGCTAAGGAAGACTTTTCCGGGACTTCCCTGATGGCACAGTGGTTAAGAATCCACCTGCCAATGCA
The DNA here is from genome assembly GCF_028023285.1 of Balaenoptera ricei. NCBI lineage: Eukaryota > Metazoa > Chordata > Mammalia > Artiodactyla > Balaenopteridae > Balaenoptera > Balaenoptera ricei. The sequence continues at coordinate 20,086,706 of NC_082640.1, forward strand.
GGGGACACAGGTTCGAGCCCTGGTCTGGGAAGATCCCACATACCACGGAGCAACTAAGCCCGTGCGCCACAACTACTGAAGCCCACGCGCCTAGAACCCGTGCTCCACAACAAGAGAAGCCACCACAATGAGAAGCCCGCGCGCCACAACGAAGAGTAGCACTCACTCACCACAACTAAAGAAAGCCCGCAAGCAGCAACAAAGACCCAACACAGTCAAAAATTAATTAATTAATTAAAAAAAAAAAAAAAGACTCTTCCATCCGTGAAATTGTGAAGAAAAAAGAAATAGACGCTAGTTTTGCTGTCGCACCTCAAACTGCAAAAGTTATGGCCAGTGTGTGGTGAGTGCTTAGTTATGATGGAAAAGGCATTGCATTTGTACAATAAGATATTTTGAGAGAAAGTGAGTAGAGTTATAATTGTTCTGTTTTATTATTAATTATTGTTCATCTCTCACTGTACCTAATTTATAAATTAAACTTTATCACAGGTATGTATATATAGGAAAAACCAAAGTATAAATAGGTTTCATTACTATCCCAGTTTTCAAGCATCAAAGGGGGGTCTTGGAACAAATTCCCCAAGATATAAAGGGGGACAACTGTATTAATAATATAGACTTTGAAGCAAGGCAGACCTATGAGTTGAAATCTTGCCCCACCTGCCTCCTATGTGACTTGATACAAATAACTTCAGTTTTCTTATCTGTAAAAGGGATATAAAAGTCCTACCTCACTGTGTCACTGTGTAGATTAAATCAGATAGCGTGATCCCGCAGGGCAGCGTCTAGCATATGGCAGACCAGAACTGAACAGACGTTATTATTTTTATCATAATGAATTTTTATTTATTGATGCAAACACTCCAGGTGTGGTCCAAGACAGACCTAAACTGCTATGAAATCTGCATAATAATGGATAGAGCGCTAAATACGAGCAACAGATGTGGGTGCTGGGTGACCCTTCCGCTAATCAACCATCCTGTGCAACATCTCCTTCTTGCCTCATGAGAGCAGGCTGATGAGATAACTGTTATGAGTATTAGCATTCATGAAACTTTAATGTTTCCACACCGCACACTTTAATGTTTCTCCAGCTGCAAAGCACTTTCGGAGCTCTTATGTCATTACCCCATCACAACAACCCAGGGAAAGTCTGATCTCTCCAAGACAGCACAGCAACAAGGGCCTGGGCGCAGAAAGCGTCATTCATGATGCTCTCAGGATCAAGCACGGCCCACCACTGCCACCGAGTAGACCGCGAGATGAACAAATGTTTGATCTGAGCACAAGAGACCAATGTGGACACACAACACATCCATCACTTGGGCTTTCACTACTTTGAGTTTTCACGTGAAATAGAGGATAAAGCGTCATTGGTTCAACAAACATTCATTATGCACTTTTTAGGAAGAAGTCAAGGAGCCTGACCTCAAGAGGCTCACATACTCCTAACAGGCCTTCCTCTGTGGGGCTGTGGCTCCTTCTGTGACTTGATGAACCAACCAGCGGTTCAGGCTCAGAATTCCCAGCACTTACGGTAACGCAGCACCCTCCTGTAAGAGGCTCATAGGATTTATTTACATCCAATTCCAAGAACTCAAAAGCTTCACATAACAACTCTGCAGACAGCATTTAGGAAGGAAGGCCAGGAAAAAGACCTTGGACAGGCAGAAAAATGAGATGCCCGTCAATAAAGCCAGCAAAACGCCCATCCAAGCAGCTGCAGCCAGAAACACGTGATTGGGAACATTGCCCACATGAGCCGCCATCAGAACTTCCTCTTCTGGAGCTGGGCTGGGCAGGAAAGCCGAACTTTTGCCACTCACCATGGGGTGAAAACACAACCCCAGCAGTATTCTCTGGGGTCTGTGCTCTTGATTCTGTTCAGGAAAAGAAAATACAGTCCGTATGGGAGGGCTCTGCATCCTCAGGTTCAAACAACCATGGATGGAACGTATTGGGGAAAAGAATTCCAGAAAGTTCCAAAAAGCAAAACTCGCATTTGCCACACACCGACAACTGTTTACACAGCATTGACAATGTTTTATGAGTACCCTAGAGGTGATTTAAAGTGTACAGGAGGATTGCGTAGGTTATACGCAAATACTACACTGTTTTATATAAAGGACTTGAGCATCTGTGAATTTGGTGGCCGTGGGGTCCTGGAACCAATTCCCAGTGGATACCCAGGGACCACGGTAACTGAAGCAAAGTTAAAGCCTGATCACGTTGGTCCTTCTATTACGGGAATTGTCAATATCAGCCCCACGGCGGTTTGCTTGGTTTTCCCCTGCTCTCTTTGAACAGACTGAAATCACCTGGACCAGGAAACATTTTTCCCTCGGACATAAGCAAACGCTCCTATGAGCTTTAGTGAGCTTTTATGAGCACAACCTTTCTCCTGGGTTTAACAAAACGCACAGATACAGTCACGCCCACTTTCAGGCTCAAAGACATCGAGAAAGCAGCAACTAACTGGAAACAAGGAATAAAATACAAGGGTGGCAGCGAGGCAGTCTAAATCCTGGAGGCCAAAAGGAAGGCTTATCTATTAAAATGAGGCGTACTATATTTAATTACAGCTCCAGGAATGAGTCTTGAATCTCTCGATGGGCAGGTGCAAAAAAAAAAAAAGTGGGCTTTTCGTGAAGCCGGTGGTGGAAACTTCAAGGTGATCTGAAACCAGGGGAGCTTAAGGCAGTGCCTTTTGGGGCCTGGATGGAGCCCACCTGGATCCCTCTGTTGGAAAGGGTTTTATAAATATCTTGGTGACTTGATACATTTTGATACTTCTTTGTACCCTCCAGCCACACGCTAAGGGTTTAGACAGAGTTATAATCCATTGGGTATCTTATTACACCAAAATATGCCAGGGGATAATGACAGCTTCCTCTAGCGTGTGTTTCATTCTCTTTACCACTGTGCTTTCTCGGACATGTATGATTTGATTACAACCTTTCCAACAGCCCAGTGAGGAACACGGGGCAGGGATCATTATCTCGATTTCACAGATGAAGACACAGAAAAACAAAACCCACACTTTGGAGTGAATTCATGCAGCCTGCTAATAGACGGGGCTTCCCACCTGCATAGTTCACACTTGCTCTTCCTGCTTGGAGATGCTGCTGGCTTGGTGAGAAATTAAAGACGGTCTATTCCTAGGTTCTATGTAGTGGAAACAAATCTCCATGCCCATCCTGGAATGAGGATCCTTCTGTGTGGCCCCAGGGTTCTCTGTACTGTTGCCCAGTGGAATCACCCAAAAAGTTGATTTTTGTAAATACCAGTGTCTGGGCACCACCCAGAAATTCTGATCCAACTGGATTGGAACAGGGCCTGGGTATGTGCATTTTTTTAAAGTTCCCCCAGGAGATTCTCATTTGCAGCCACAGATGAAAACCACTAGCCAGTAGCCCCTACCAGGTCATAAATATCTGAGTGGACTAGAGAATTGAAGTGACAATCCATAAAGGCCGAGGAAGGGAGATGTTCAATTCCAAAACCTAGATTCCCTGCCACCTAAAGTGCACTGAAATGGGGAGACAGGGCAGATACCGATGACGAAAAAGTCGAGCCTCTTTGCAACAAAGTGGGCCATCAACTGCACATTTAAGCCATGCACACAGTATAACTGCTGAGGGAATGAAAAGTGAAGGTCAAACCATCCTGCTTCAGAATCCAGGTCTTTTGCAAAGACCTAACGGCCTAATCCTTTCCCTCCCTCGGTCTCTGCTTCTTATCAGAGAGCAGGGACCGCCTTTAAGGAATGAGAAATCTAGTGTGTACACACTGCTGCTGAATTAATAAGGCTTCTCAAAGCTTGTGGGCACCGCCTTTCTGCATTCATCTGCATTCATTTCTACTGTCTTCCTGCAGATTGGATGCACAGGAATTCAGAAAATGCCAAGCTTGTACATCCGTGTCCCCTCTGCATCCTGCAGAAGGGCCCTCTGATTCACTCAGCGATGGCCAGAATGAAATCACGTGTGTCGGTGACTCTGGAGAAGGACTGAGTTACCGGGTGGTCCCAAGGCTTCCCTGGCAGCTGGCCTAGAAACTAGGACCACACTGCTCTCAGCAAATGATCCAATTCTGCTTCACCCGTATGCAGCTACCTTAGCGAAAATACAGTCAATTCTCAGCTGTGCGTCTTGAGGAAAGACCGCTTTTGTGGTGGATAACAGGACATGATTAAAGGAGATCTTAAGACAGCTTTGGAGAAGGTTTCAAAAAGCTTCCCAAACCATCCTAAAATGAACAGTATGGCTCTGAGTTTAGGCCAGCAGGACACACGGATGCTGAAGCCTAGGGCTGGGGTTTATATTCAGGTTTTTCTATACCCACAACACGATTTTTGTTTGAAAGTCTAAGGGCATTTCCTCCCCACAATAATGAAAGCAGACAACAACGGAGAATGTTCTTTTCAGTGATTCCCCGTCCCCACATGGAAACATGCATCCAGTCAGGGGGCCTGGAGGGAATAAGCAGTGTAACCCAGGCCTTTGTGTAATTCACCTTGTGCCCTGTGGCTACTTCCGAACCATGGTCACTGACAAAGTCCCCGGTGAACAGAGGACAAACCCCAGTGTATTAAGTGCAGCAGCAGGGATCCGCCAGCACCTGTCTGGGGACAAGGTTCACTTAGAAGTCACATTCTCAAACCTCAAAGTTCCGGACGAAAAGAACGCCATCACCCCACCCATGTCAAGACACGCAAATTCACATCTAAGAGGAAGGTGACAATCCACGTTCACTCGTGTCATGATAAAACCACACTGGTCCAGTCCAACACTTGTCTCTAATCACTTTTCCTCCAAGAGCGGGACTCCAGGTCAGGAAATAGCTGTGTGTGTGCCGGGCTCAGGGCAGCTATCAGTGTGCTCACCAAAGGTAGGTGGTGCCCTTGGCCCAGGGCCCTTCCCATTAGCAGCTGCTGAACGGAAAGACTTGCAATGAACCCAATGAAGGCTCTCGCCAACCCCTGCATTTTGGCACAGGCTGCTTCCTCTTCTGAGATGCCTTCCTGCATCTCAGAAAATATAATAAGATGTGAATGGTCACAGCCTCTGTGCCCACACCCCCTCTCAAAGGTGACCTCGTACTCCACCAGAATTGCCAACCCAGTCTTGGGTGGGGAGACTATTTTCCAGAAGTGTTAATGTTGCTTATGAATTCGTTTTCCTTTAATAAACTTACAGAGTCTAAAGGCCAAGTATATTTCTGATTTTATTACTTTGGCTTAAATGCACAAACTAAGTGAAGTGGGTTCCTCCCAGCTTTCTCCAGGTTATATCAACTAAATATGGATCAACAAAAGGAGTTCAGTTGGGGGGGAGTGGGAGGGGAGATAGATGTGTTTGGTTTTTTTTAATTGCAGGAAAATATACGTAACATAAAATTTACCATCTTAACCGTTTTTAAGTGTACAGTTCAGAGGTATTAAGTACATTCACCTCGTTGTGAAATAATCACCACCATCCATCTCCAGAACTTGTTTCATCTTCCCAAACTGAAACTTTGACCCCATTAAACAGTAAGAGTCCATTCCCCACCCCCCAGCCCCTGGCAGACACCATCGTACTTGTGTCTCTACAAATTTGATGACTCCAGGGACTTCATATAAGTGGAATCAAGCAGTGTTTTTCCTTTTGTGACCAGCTTCTTTCATGTAGCATAATGTCCCTAGGTTCATCCATGTTGTAGCCTGTGTCAGGATTCCCTTCCTTTTTAAGGCTGAATAATATTCCATTGTATACATCCTGTCTATCCATTCGTCTGTCTACAGACTTTTGGGTTGTTTCCACCTTTTGGCTGTTGCAAATAATGACGTCTTTAGTTCTGGAAGGATTCATCTGAGGTACCAAAGAGATAAACAGAGGGAAAGGGCACAGAGTTGAAAGTGAGGATTTCTCGCTGAGGGCAGGCAGCCAACTGGAGATTGGGATTTGAGAATCGTCATCCCAGAGCTGTTTCGCAGGGTGTCTTGGGATGCCTGTTAAAAGGTCTCAACCCCACCAAGGCCCAGGGAATCAGACAAGCTGGAACAGGACCCAGGGCTCTGCATTTTGCAAGCTCCCCAGGAGATCAGACAGATAAGGTGAACACGGGAGATGCATAAAGAGAAAAGAGGGGCAGCTCATTCTAGAAAACAGTCTTGAGAAGCATCTACGTTCACATGAAGGAAGGACCAAAATATATCCCAACTGGAAACGGGAAAGATAAATGCGTGATGCGGAGAGGCAGCAAGGGAATCAGTAAATAAAAGAACCTGAAACAGCAATAAGGGCTCAGCTGAGGGGGAAAGAGCCTGAGTCGAGGGGGACCTGGTTGGTGGATTTCTAGAAACTGAAATTTCAGGGTGCCACTAGCCCATACACGGCGCCTTTGTGCCAATTTGCAAAAGCTGCCTTTCCTCCGGGTGCCCCCTTGGCCAGCAACCTACAGAAATCGGAGCAGCTGCAGGGCTTAAATCAATGACTCCCCTTGTCGTTCCTGGAAAAGGAACAATGAGATTTCCTGGTGTCAGTGGCAAATCACTGTCTCAGTGGAAACCAGGAGGTGAGACTCCCTCTTCAACACAATATGATTCATCTCGGTAAGCTTAAGCCTCCCCAACCTGATGAACAGAAATTAAAAAGAGAAGGGATGCCTCGCCGTGGCTGGGCATCCCTCATTTCTCAGGATGGAATCCTCAAAGCCACCACCCACAGGAGGCAGGTACCAGCTGAGCCGCCGAAGGAAACCTTATTTCCACTGGACCAGGGTTTCCAGGGTTTTCTTAGCCTCTTGGTTTCCTCCATGGTGTCGATCAGCTTGAGGGTTACTGTGCATACTACCCACTGGAACAAAGAATCGTGAGGAGACAGGGCTGCGAGAAAAATCCAGGCTGTAGCCTTACTCCAGACAGTAGAGCATATTCAAACAGTAGCTGTAAGTCTTTCAACGTGTTCAAAAATTCATCCTCGCCTATCTTTAAAAACTGCGTTTCTGAGACTTCCCTGGTGGCGCAGTGGTTAAGAGTCCGCCTGCCAGTGCAGGGGACACGGGTTCGAGCCCTGGTCCAGGAAGATCCCACATGCCGCGGAGCAACTAAGCCCATGCGCCACAACTACTGAGCCTGCGCTCTAGAGCCCGTGAGCCACAACTCCTGAGCCCGCGTGCCACAACTACTGAAGCCTGCACGCCTAGAGCACGTGCTCCGCAACAAGAGAAGCCACCGCAATGAGAAGCCCGCGCACTGCAACGAAGAGTAGCCCCCGCTCACCACAACTAGAGAAAACCCACACGCAGCAATGAAGACCCAGTGCAGCCAAAAATAAATAAATAAGTAAATAAATTTTAAAAACTGTGTTTCTTTTGAAACAGTTTTCAAAGAAATTTTCAAGAACACTTACCACAACCAACATGAGATTTAGCCTCTTATATTTTAAAGGGCACCACACGGTGTTGTTAACTACAGATGCAATGCTCTAGAACTTATTCATCATGATAACTGAAACTTCATAACCACTGAAAAGCAACTCCCCATCTCTCCCTCCCTCCAGCCCCTGGCAACCACCAGTCTCCTCTCTCCTTCCATGTGTTTGACTATTTTCGATACCTCTATACATAAGTGGAATCACACAGTATTTGTCCTTCTGTGACTGGCTTATTTCACTTCTCGTGATGTCCTCTGGGTTCATCCATGTTGTCACAAATGGCAGAATCTCTTTCCTTTTTTTAAAGCTGAATAATATTCCATTGTAGGTGTATACCACATTTTCTTTATCCACTCATCTGTCAATGGACATCAGGATTTTTTAGTCCATATCGTGGCTATCGTGAATAACGCTACAATGAACCTGGGGGTGCAGATAGATCTGGGAGACCCTGATTTCAATTCTTTGCTATCCTCAAAAATTTTAATGAGGTGCTCAGCACTGTAACAAACAACCCAATAAATCGTTTCCTCTAATTAGTGCAGTTCCTTTGAAAAACGTTCCCAGCTCTGCCTTTCTATGGGGAATATTAAAAGACTGTTTTCTTGCTTCCTTTCATTAATTCCACAAACATTTATTGAGCTGTGCTAGGAGCTAAGGATACGATGTGACCGGAAGTAGCAGGGTCCCACCCTCCTGCCTATGCCTGGTGGTACCCAGTGCTGGATGAGCAGAAGAGAGAAGGCCTGGGTCTTTCCACTTACTCCTTTACAGTGTGTAGAGAATCTTAAATGTCCCAAGCACTGACTCATACACTGTTTCTTCTGATCCTCACAGCAACCCCAGGAAGCTGGCTAGACAGGCATAATATACCCATTGCACAGATGAGAAAATAAAGGCTTAGGAAGTTAAGTGACTTGCCAGCTCTCACACATTTAGCATGTAGTAGAGCCTGGAATCCACCTATATCCCCCCTGCTTCTAGTCTATGACTCTTATACAAAAGGATGAATTCTGGGGTGCCCCTTCTTTTAGGGGAAATGGTAAATTCTCGTATACATGTGATGTGATGTGATGTGATGGGGGCAGGAAAGGTCGGGAGGAGGACGAGGAAGAAGGCAGCTGTCTGAAATCACCTGTTCCATCAGAGCAGCCCTCCTCGTTCTATCTTGTTAGTATGTGGTACATGCCCGAGCTTGCAGGGCTGGCCTGGATAAAGAACAAACAGCAATAAAGCCTCAAAGCACAGAAGAGCCCCAATCTTGCCATGAGAAGCATAATTAAATTCTCGTGAAACAGACTCTGATGCTGCCCCATTTGCTTTCACTATTATTTATCTTTGGTTGCGCAACTGAGCTGAATAAGCAAAAAAAGGACAGACCCCCTTTGTAAAGGGCACAACTTCAAGCCAAGGAAGTCGCCAGATGGACCACTCAGGCCATGGTAAGTCCCCTCCAGAAAGTAAAGACCAATCTTCCTGATATTATAACATGTGGAAGCTTTGGATCCACCTTCGAGAAGCTTCTACATCACAGTTTTATCGCCTTTAAAATTATACAGCAGGCCTTAGACGATCTCTGCCTTCCTATTCCACGCTGGGTTTTTGCAGAAGAATGTTCATTTCTCTGGGACCTTGAGAGAAAAGAAGTCCAGAAGCTCTTAACAACAACTTCAGTTCTTGAAGACTCTTGGGAGTCCGCCGTCCTCGTGTCCAGAGGGAGGCCACACAGGTCCCGCCATCAAGGTTCACCTTAGTCCCCTGCAATCCTGCACCTGCTCCACTAACACTTCTCACGCTCTCACTGCCTTTGCACCAATCAGGGTGATGGGGGTAATAATGATCATAAAACACCTCAAAAATAAACAGCAAGCCAGAAAAAAACAAAAACACAAAACACCTAAGGAACAAGGTGATGTTGGCCCATGACTGTTCTCTCTGTTGGAAGCGGGAAGAGGTGAGACGCCACTGCTCCGTTGCCATCAAACACTGAAATTGCCCAACCGGTGAGGCTTCAGCCCTGCCTCCGACACATGTGGGTCACATCTCAGGAGACAGTCAGAGGGGACACGGATGCAGAGCAGGGACGACCTGGGAGAGCAGCCACCTCCTGGGAGGGGAGAGAAGGGGACAAAGCGCCCGTCGGGGTCTCCAATAGGACACGTACCCAGCGGCTCGCAAACCCAGCCTTGCCAGGTCTGGTCAACAGGCTCCCAATCTGATCACCATGCTCCAGCGAAGGCAGGAAAGCAGGACACCTATGGGGTACTTTGTCCGTATCAAAGCCGGCCAGGTGCCCTCAGAAGGAAGTTCAAGTCTCCTGAGAAACGCTAACTGTCCTAAGGCCAGTGTTTTGCCTGCTTAGGAGCTTGGACTTTTAAACCTGGCACCTTTAATACCACCACAAAGCAGGATGCCCAGAGAAACGTTCTAACATGATCTTCCATCCTCCAGACCACCCTGCAGGAGCCGCAGACCTAGCTCGGAAGGACTGGCCCAAAAACAGAGGAAAGAAGACTGTTTTGTTAGGAAACACAAAACAAAAATATCAGGCTAAGTCATCACTGTCAGTTAATCCTCCATCAAATGCATTCATTCGTAAGGGTGGAGCCAGCCCAGCTCAGTGGGGCCTGACGTGAATGTTCTGTCTCGTGATAAGATCTCTGTTTCCAAGTGCCCCCCCCCCCCCCGCTCCCCATCAGCCTGCTTCTGCCAACGTCCCTTCTCTCCTTCTCTCCCCTCCGCCCAGCCGCTCTCTCCTCACTTGTTAAAAGTAGCCCAGGCTGCCAGATGGCTGTGACACACGCCACCCCAAGGGACCTGCCACCGGGCTGCAACCTGGCTCCCAGGAGTTGTTTTTGGTTCACGCATCTCATTGAATGTATTTAAATACATTACGTGAGGGCACCTGGCGGCACAAGCAGGGGGAGAAGCGAGGGCTCCTCCCACAAGCCCAGCCACACACACACACGGAAACATATACACACGCACACACAGAAACATATACACATGTACACATATGCAAACATATACACACATTTGCAAACATATTAACACACATACACATGTACACACATGCACATATATACGTACATGCACACACATGTGCATACATGTACACATGCACAAAACATACCCATACATACACACGTGCACACATATACACATGCACATTCACACATATGCACAAACACATATACATGCGTGCACACATACACAATGCACACCTGCACATACACACATATACAGATACACACATACACACACCAATACACTTCCCTTCCCCTTCCTCCTCCAGGGGCCAAAATTCTACTACGGTTCACGTTCACAGCCAGTCCAGTGTGCCCTGATCTCTCCCCTGTGACTTCCGCTCAGGGGGCTCCCACCCCCCAACCCCCCACGCTGGTCCTCAGCATTATCACATGCTGCCCCTTGGGACACACCAGGGTTCCTCAGTGTCAGCACGACTGACACTGGGTTGGATCATTCTTTGTCCTGGGGGCCGTCCTGTGTGTTGTTTAGCGGTACCCCTGTTCTCTACCCACTAGATGCCAATAGCAGCACACACAACCCCCGAATGTCCCCTGCGGGCAAAATCACCCCCAGGTGAGAATCACTCCTACATACTATCTCTTTAATCAAGCCATTAGCTCCTAGAGAACAGGGTCCATATTATTTCTTTTTATTTCCTCCCCAGCACCTAGCACAAGGCTGTGCACACAACAATACCATGAAGTACCTGCTGGAATGACTACATGACGAGGCACACAGCAGGGTAACGGCACAAAATAGCATTTTGCACAGGGCAACCTATGTCCCCAGGTAAACCTAGGCTTGAGCATACATAAAATCCCCCATGTTCCTTACTACGTTATAAACAAGAATCAGATTTTCTGAATCGCTCTACCCCTTAGCGAATTTTAGCCGGCAGATAGTGTTTTGAATATACTAGGGCACAATAAAAAACTGAAGAATGAGTAAGGGCAGACCCCAGGCCACTGTTCATAGAAAAAAAACTATGAACTAAAACAAAAAGGGCATTGCTACTACCCACTGGGCTGGGTCTACCAGGTTTCCATTTTCCCTTCATTGCTGAGTAAGCAGAATGGCTTTGAGCTGGGAAACTGTGTAGGGTAGAGAGAAGGGTATGTGCTGGGGGTGTCAGGTGGGCATAGATGTGAATGCTGGATATGTCAACTATTAGCTCAGATGTCTTTGGTGAGGGGCCTCTAGGACCCTCAGTTTCGTCGTCTGTAAAGGGAGAAATAGAATGCCAACCACAGAAGGTTACTGGGAGGCTTCATGGAGGGCATCTATGTAAAAATGTTTACATAGCAGGTATTTAGTAACAGTACAGTTTCCTCCTCTTTGTACTACCCAGAGAATTCAACGATATTTTTCATCAACAAAACATGAGGTACAGAGCATAGCGTGGAACTTCACTGAGAAGTCCTCACCAAGAATCCACACCATGGTGTCTTCTGAAAGAGAGACTGACTCCATGACAAAATGGTAGAATGTCCCAAGCCATTAGAGAGGACAGACAATCCTTTAATGTGTCGAAAGTCACAAGGTGAAGGGTGGTGCCAGGCCTCAAAGCCTGGTCTTTTCTGCTATACAGGCTCACCTCAGAGATATTTAGGGTTCAGCTCCAGACCCCGAAATAAAGCGAATACTGCAATAAAGCGAGTCACTAAAATATTTGGTTTCCCAGTGCATATAAAACTTATGTTTACCCTATACTGCCATCTATTAAGTGTGCAAGAGCATTATGTCTAAAAAAACAATGTACATATACCTTAATTTTAAAATACTTCATTGCTAAAAAATGTTAACCATCAGCTGAGCCTTCAAGGAGTCATAATATTTTTGCAATAGTGATATCAAAGATCACTCACTGATCACAGCTCAGCATCACAAATACACTAATCATGAAAAAGTTTGAAATACTGCAAGAATTACCAAAATGTGACACACAGCCATGAAGTGGAAAGATGGCTCTGACAGACTTGCTCCATGCAGGGTTGCCACAATCCTTCAGTTTGTAAAAAAACACAATGAAGTGCAATAAAGCAAAGTGCGATAAAACCAGGTCTGCCTGTATATCAAATATATTCTCAGTCACTAGAAAGGCAGGTCACAGCAACGGCAGTGACAGCAGGGGCTCCTCCAGTCCCAGACGAGAAAGGTTCCCAGGCTGAGTGCCCAGCCCCACCAGAGCAGATGCACACTGATGGGTGATGCTGGGCCTCATCGGCCTCCTTCCTCAGTGAGGTCTAAAAGCAGGTGAGCACACCTGGACAGGTGCACACAGCGAATGATTCTGCTCTGGGACAGAAAGGAAAAAGTTACGTAGCTTTCTTCCCCCTGCCCCCCACCCCACCCTCCATCCTCCACGTAGCCAAAACCACATCCCCTCTGGGCACCCCGGCTTTGCCATGGTCTTACTAAGTGACCCACGGAGGGTCCTTTTTCCTGTAATTCCTTTTCCTCAAACAGACCATGGGCAGTGTCGGTCTGTCCCGGCGCCCTGGGAAGGGTTCTGGAACTGTAATGGCGCTGCCAACACCCATCAGTGCCCCGTGGAAGAGCTTCCTCAAAGCCTCACCCCTAAAGGGCAGAGAACTTGCCCGTAATTCTATGTTCTGCTCTCCGCGGTCTGCTCTAAGGGGAAAGCCCCACCTCTTTCAAGCCCATCTATTGAAAAGAGTAGAAAAATAGCCCTTGTGTTGTTCCAGCCAAATCCTAGCATAAAACCCCATGTGTGTAACTCCCTAGACGGAGTCTCCTGGGGAGGGACTCAGAATTGGGGGGGAAGATCCATCCTGATGCCTCAGGGCCAGTGACAGGAAAGTGTTTTATTTCTGCTCTCGCCTCTGACACGTCTTTCTCTCTTTTTTCTTTTTCAGAAGCCACTGGAAGGGAAGAAAATCATGAAATATGCATGTGGATATGGATTGTGGGCAGCAAGGATAAAGCAGTCCGGTTCTTATCAGAATGAGAAGAGGTGTAGGTTCCTGGCCGTGAAACAAGACCCAGAATCATCCATCCGCATCTTAGCCAAGGTTGTCAGTCGCCCCAAATGACCCTGTCCGTTCAGCTCTAAGTACTGAGATTGATTTTAAAAAGACAATCTATGAAAGAACTGCTAGGGAAGTTTTTACTTACTTGATCCTCTTTCCATCCCAGGTGCGTCTAGCCCATTAATCAATCAATAATATAAATGATAATAAAGCACCAAGTTTGGTATGGATGCAAAAAAAAAAAAAAAAAAAGGAATTAGTAGAAGCCGAGAACATAGATTTCAAGTATGGCCCAAGGCAAGTTTTTCTGCAATCAATGCCTTAATTTATCCACTGCTAAAATTGGGCGTGAATATCTGCTACCTAAACGCTATCGTGAAAATGGAGAGAAATCCTTAACTTGGGTGCCATTTCATGGAAGGAAAAGGTTCTACATCCAAAGCAGGGCAGTACCATTATTGCTTCTCTGTGCTACTTCTTTTTTTTTAAGCATTTTAAAAAAATTTATTTATTTATGGCTGCATTGGGTCTTCGTTGCAGTGCTCGGGCTTCTCTTTGCGGTGGCTTCTCTTGTTGCAGAGCATGGGCTCTAGGCATGCAGGCTTCAGTTGTTGTGGCACGCGGGCTCAGGAGTTGTGGCTCGCGGGCTCTAGAGCGTAGGCTCAGTAGTTGTGGTGTGTGGACTTAGTTGCTCCCCGGCATGTGGGATCTTCCCAGACCAGGGATTGAACCCGTGTCCCCTGCATTGGCAGGCAGATTCCCAACCACTGCGCCACCAGGGAAGTCCCTCTCTTTCTTTTATAGGGAGAAAGCCCCTGATTTCAAGCCCATATGTCTCAGAATGAAGACTCCGTTTCCCATCCCCCCTTGCATTAGGCGTCGCTAACCGCCTAAGCTCTGGCCCAGTTCACATGCACCTTGGCCCCTTTTTCTCTGTCTCTTCATCCATTTTGCTGCCTGGGATACGGATGCCCCATTTTGGAGCATGAGCTCAAGGCCACACACGGCAGAGCAACAAGCTAGAAGGAGCCTGGGTCCCTGACACCATGAACCCACGCCAGCCCCAGACTACCCACCAGAACTTGTACAAGAGAGAAACAGCCTCTATCCTGTTTCACTCATAATTATCTGTAGTTTTCTATGACTTGCATCCAACCTTAATCTTAACTGATATATTAAAGTTCAACAATCTGAAATTTTAAACCTGGACATGAACTTCAAAAAGACATTAACAACCAAGTTAATTTACTAAGACACTTGTCTACATCCTTTAGTGAACAAAGGAACATTTAAGCAAACACAGACGTTTAAAAGAACATTTAAGGAGAAAGCAGCTTTTTCTACAGTAAGTGAATATATATCTCCAATTTTTTAAATCTTTCACATCATTAAATCCTTGACAGACAACAATAAATTGGCCTGTACATTCTTTCTGTGTTCTGCTAGTGTAACATATTGGCGTCTTGCCTTCCTTTCAAAATTGACTAAATATTTATTCCTTAACTTTCCAAAGGACATAAAACCTTAAGTGAGTAATACACCCAAATGAACCATTCTGGCATCCTGCATTTCTTGGAGAGCTAAATATTTTGCTCCCTTAACTGGAAAAAAAATCTTTGATTTTAAAAATTAAGACTTTTCTTTTTTTAAAACTGGAAAGAACTGACCCGTTAAAGCCTTGGATACATGGAAAAGGCATATCATTGTTTGAACTAACTGTAAATATTCTTGATAACATTCAGTTCATTCTAAACAGTCACAAAATTGACGTCATCATTGTATCCTGCATTATCATAAAATCATGTGTACACATGACAGTTAGAAGAAAAAACTATTTGTCTATATCTGGGAATGTTTTAGGCAGTAAAAAAGTTGAAGGCACTTTCCTTTCTCAAAAACAGCATGGGCTTTCACTCTCACTGTGGCAGCAAATTTTGTTGTGAGAAATTCACAAGAGTGAAAAAAAATGTGCTTCCTTTGAAAGGAACCAGAATCTAAATTTTCAGCCCATTAGTTCACAGTTTATTCTTTTTTTTTTTGGCTGTGCTGTGTGGCTTGCAGGATCTTAGTTCCCTGGGCCCCCCACCCCCGGCAGTGAGAGCACCAAGTCCTAACCACTGGGCTACCAGGGAAATTCCCAATGTTTTTTTAAATTGCAGGATTTTGACAGTGGTGTCTTTAATCCTAAATGAGATTTTCTCCTGAAACAAATTCCATCTCCAAGACTCCCTTATCCCACTGACTTCTACTGTATGTTTAGAATCAGTTTTTTTTACTAGCTCTCAAACTCAAAACAATGAGATAGTCAGCTCTTAATCAACCAAAACAATAAAGGTGAAAAGTGACAAGAAAATCGGAGGCCACAGCGAATACAAAAGCAAATGCAAAACTATCAGGCTTGGTGACACACCTGGCTGGCATGATAAGGGTGGGGGAGGGGAGACAAGGAAGCAGGTCTGCCTTCCTCTGTATAACTTTCTCATATAATAGGCGTGTGTGTATAAAACTAATGTTAAAAATTAGCGTGCGTTTCCCAAGCACACACCAACTGAGAAGGAAAAACGGTTCAAAAATAAGCTGCATGCCAAAAATATTCAGAGTGAAGCTAGCCTGGGATTGAAGCTTTCCCAGAGATAATCCACCCTTGATAATCTGGTTCTATAACTGAATTTAAGCTTCTTCTAGTATTTGCCTTCATCAGATGTACTATTCATGGCTGAGGGTTATTTTGTCGGTACTGACATGACACCTGCCAGTCCTGGAACACCCCACTTTGCTGAGAAATTCATAGCTCCCCTTGAAGACCCCTGGCAGGAGCAGTACCTCCCCTTCCACAAGCACTGTGCTGAAAAGATCTTCATTATGTTAAGCCATGTCTCAAGTCCAAAGATAAACCTCCTGTAATAGTCCTTCAATGACTCTCACACAGTATTTTCCCTCCCTGTCCTCAAATTGCAATTCCTGCATTTTAAAACAACATGTCCCATTTGTCCTTCTAACGCTCAGGTGAGGGGCGGGGCTTCCACCAGAAAACAAGTGTATCCTCACTGGCACCTAATCTTCAATCCACTTGATCCCACCCCACATAAAATGAATAACTTAAAACAGATATACAAACAGGCTGATGTCACAGGCACTATTCTAGGCTAAAAGACATCATCTTTTCTCCATGAGATATTATAATACTTATGAATTCCTCATCTATTTATGCTGGTGGTGGTGTCTTTAATTTCCTTTTGCATGCATTCTCTAAGAGTGTGATTTCTCCACTACCAAAGAAACGTAATTGACACCATTTATAAAAATAAATTTCCAATGGCAGGCTCATTCTCACTGCCCATAGGACAACTGGGATTGGGTCTGAGCAGGCAGATGCTTAAAAACAAAGATGTGACGCTCCCAGACTTCAGACTATACTACAAAACTAGAGTAATCAAAACAGTATGGTACTGGCACAAAAAACAGACACATAAGTCAATGCACCAGAATAGAGAGCCTAGAAATAAACTCAGGCACTTATGGTCAATTAATCTACGACAAAGGAGGCGAGAATATACAGTGGAGAAAAGACAATCTCTTCAATAAATGGTCCTGGGAAAAGTGGACAGCTACATTTAAAAGAATGAAATTCGAACACTCTCTAACACCATACACAAAAATAAACTCAAAATGGATTAAAGACCTAAATTTAAGACCAGATACTATAAAACTCCTAGAGGAAAACATAGGCAGAACACTCTTTGCAATAAATCACAGCAATATGTATATATTTTTTTGGATCCATCTCCTAAAGCAAAGGAAACAAAAGCAGAAGTAAACAAACGGGTCCTAATTAAACTTAAACACTTTTGCACAGCAAAGGAAACCATCCACAAAACAAAAATACAACCTACTGAATGGGAGAAGATATTTGCAAATGATATGACCAATAAGGGGTTAATATCCAACATATATAAATAGCCACAAACTAGCTAGGTAGCCAGAAATGAGGGCACCATAGTCTTTTCACCAGTGAATAAGGGAATGGGGTGATCCAGAGTACCCTGGCTCACTTGTCTCTTATCTGTGGTCCACATATAAATTTCAGGCAGTCGGTGAACTCCTGAAATTGTCTGCAAAACTGCAGGTGTGTGTGTGCATATGTGCCTTTTTCTTGTGAGAACACGCACAGCTGGCATCAGATATTTTAGGCAACGTGAAAAGGTGAAGAACTTGCACGGGAGGATCTTGAAAGGTTCCTTCTGACCCTAAGACCTCGTAAGGCGGGCTAGGCTGTGTGTGCTGGCCACATCTCCAGCAGGGCCACTCTGCACCCCAAAGGCACCTGCCCACCTCCAGACATCAGCCTGGGCTCCTCAACCTTCACAGAAATCACTGCCGCTGGCCCCACTGCCACTTGCTTCTAGGAGACACCAGAAAGACCTGTTTTCAAGACAGCCCAAGTGGCAGACTGGAGACAGCAAAACGGTTGTTTATAGAGATTCTGTCTATGTGGGTCAGTGAACATGTCACAATGCCGTGTTAAGTTACTGACAAGAATATATAAGCAAGTGTTCAAGGGTCTCATCCATTGATAAACCGCATTGCACCTGCCAGACTGGCCACCAGGGAACCACATAGGCAGCACTATGGATGCTGGGAGTATGCACTCAGCCAAAAACAGGCAGGAGTGGGGCCATAAAATCCGCCCCGGAAGAGGAACAATCTGGGGTCAACTGCAGGGACAAGAGTAGCCGGGTCCTGGTGTCCAGCTCAGAGAGCTCCAAGCCCTGTCTCTACCAGGCCACTCGTATGTGCCAGCGGGCAGGCTGGGAGACCACACGACTGTGGGGGACAGGCAGCCAGCTCCCCTTATGGGAAAGGTCTCCCTACTGGCCACAGGGCCCTTGCACAAATGGATATGATTGCAAATGACGGCTGCTGGATGTGCACTTTTGTTCCTCCGGTTTCCTAGTGAAGGGAAGCCATCATGATGGTGTTCTAGGCTCTCTGCTTCCAACCTCCCACCTTGGAGAACGGCCCCAGAGCAGGGGGACACAAGCCCGGGGCCTGCAGGCATGAAATCCACAGTCGTTGCCGTCCAGAATGATCCTTCTCAAAGAGGTCACATATTTTTTTAAAAATTAAGCCTCCAGCTAGAAATGTATTAAACAGAAGATGGTGGCGAATCACTGCTACGGGGCTTTGAATGATTTTTTAATGAGTGGGTGTCTCTCTGTGCCATCATCTCAGCGAATCTGCTCACACTATGTTACAGGTGAGGGAAGGAGCCAACTCACCAGGTTCTCACGGCTGGTAGGTGGCAGAGAGGGGATACAGAGCCAGCACTCATTCTGAAATCAGAATTCTTCTACTACTCAGCCTCTGATGGTGGAGTCTGGGGATCTTTCATTCCAGTGAGATTTTCTTTTAGAAAAAGGAATTGTCCTTCCAGATGCAGAAAAAATATATATATATATACATCTCCTTAACTTTGCATCACCTCTGAAAGTAAATTTAGAGTGAACTTACCCCATGAGGCCGTATGACTTTAAAACAAAAACACAAGTTAATAAAATAAATCAATGTGTTCCCGAAAAAAGCAACATCACCCGATTTAACCTCTGCCCTTAGTTTGGTGACTACTTTGTCCAGCCTGATGAGCTCAATTACCTGCCATCAGTTACAGAGCAGAACAGCATGGCCCAGACATGCCCAGATATTTTCTATCCAAGCTTGAGAGTCTGTCTTTAGACACCCAACACATAGTTCTTTCAGGCTGTTACAACAGGACACTATAGACTGGGTGGCTTCTAAACAACAGACATTTATTTCTCCAAGTTCTTGAGGCTGGAAGTCCAAGGCACTGGCAGATTCAGTGTCTGGTGAGAGCCCACTTCCCATCTTCTTGCTGTGTTCTCACATGGTGGAAGGGGCAAGGAGCTCTCTGGGATATCTTTATAAGGACACTAATCCCATCAAGGGGGCTCCACCCTCATGACCTAATCACCTCCCAAAGGCCCCAACTCCTGACACCATCACATTGGGGGTTAGGTTTCAATATATGAATTTTGGGGGGACACAAACATTCAGTCCATAGCGCACACACACGCACAGCCTCCAGTGACCCATAGTTACAATCGAATGTGCGTGGGGCAGGATGATTCTGCAAAAGGCATGGAAATGGGCCATGGAAATGTGACTGTGTCCAACTCAATAAGCATTATCAGATCCCCAGGGTCTGCACAGCATTATTTCGTTTTCATTACAAAGTGAATGAAGCAGGAGAACCTGGCCTTACTCCCTTACACAAAGAAAGTAACAACGAAGGGGCAGTGGGAATGGCATCCTGACATTTTTCTTCAACACCCATCCCATTTCCTCCTTCTGCCTTAACACCTCTTTCCCCCTCCATCACTTCCCTGACTCCCGATTAAGCTGGGGTGGGCCCCCAAACGCCCGTTCCACACCACAGGAACCTAACAGCCACGGGTGGCAAAAGCATCTAGCAAGTCATGGTGTCAGAGCGCCCTGCCAGCAGCTGGCTCTGATGGCAGTTCCATGGGCTGTATTGCTGTTTCATAACACTTATCGCACTCTAATTAATTTCAAAACAATGTCTCGATGTCATCCTCTGCCTCCACCTACTAGGCAGAGGGGGGACAACCCTTGAGTGGTTTCCCAGGCCCAATTAAGGCTTCACAGCAGAGGCGAGACTGCGGCACAGGAGAGCACTGCTCCCAGGCAGGGGCCCGTGGAGATCGCACCCAGAAAACCTTGGAGACCCCCCAGGGAGGCGCCGGCCAGCTCCCTCCTATGCCCTGGCTGGGTGTCACCCACATCTTTCATGCGTGGGTCTGCAAGCGTGGCTGCCCCGTTCACAGCTGTCCCACGCTACCTAGAGCAGGGGACACAGTGTTTACCAGCGCGCTCCGCTTGTGCTGAAGGTAGGAATGCACCCGAGGTGTCGCCTGGCAGCGCACGGCTCTCTGCAGAGCTGGCCTCTGCTTGCAAAGAGCTGCCTGCGACGTAGATGGTCAACCTGAGGCCAGTGAATGTGAGGGCTCGAGATAAAAGCTCGGGCAAGAGGTGGTGGAGATGAAAGGGAAGGGATAAATAGCATGAGCAAGTACACACGCTGCAGGAACTATCACAAAAGGGAAGTGTGGGAAATCACTCCATTAACTCACATCATGTGGACGACCTCTATTAAAAAATCTACTTGGGGGACTTCCCTGGTGGCGCAGTGGTTAAGAATTCGCCTGCCAATGCAGGGGACAGGGGTTCAAGCTCTGGTCCGGGAAGATCCCACATGCCGTGGAGCAACTAAGCCCGTGCGCCACAACTACTGAGCCTGAGTTCTAGAGCCCGCGAGCCACAACTACTGAGCCTGCGCTCTAGAGCCCGCGAGCCACAACTACTGAAGCCCATGCGCCTAGAGCCCGTGCTCCGCAACAAGAGAAGCCACTGCAATGAGAAGCCTGCACACCACAACAAAGAGTAGCCCCCGCTCACCGCAACTAGAGAAATCCCGCGCACAGCAATGAAGACCCAACACAGCCAAAAATAAATAAATAAATACATAAATATATTTTTAAAAAAATATACTCCGACACCTGCACCGTACATGGGACCAGGACCCGGCTTATCAGACTGCTGTGGTCTGATAAGTCGAGTCCACACTTCATTTGGGGCTTCGTAGGAGACTCTAAAGATAAGTCATTTTCTCATAGAATACTCATCCAGGGCATATGGAAGAATCACCATCACATAAAGGATTGGGGTACCCACTCTGTGATTTGGGGGAGTTTGGGAGGCCTCTATCCTCAGAAAAAAAATCTGCACCCTTTAAAGAGTTATTAACATCATTAACTTGACCTCGCACTTGCAAGTCTCTGAAGCATCCTACTAAGCTGTTATCCATCATTTTCATCTCAGGGTGAATGATGTGGTGGGAATGAGTGTGGGTGACATCTGGGAAGGGAGGGGAGCTTGGGAAAGGTTTCCTGAGACCCTAGGAGGGGGTGTTTCCCAGGCTTGTGCTGATCAATAGAGACCCTGAAATGCCCAGGTTATTAACACAAGAATGGAGGGGCCAGGGGCCCATAAGCTTTGCTTTTTACTGAATAAGCATCTATGAATAGATATTTTTACACTTCTATTTCAGATACTACTGACGTTTGCTGACTCCTGCCAAGGGTCTGTGCTGGACAGAGCATTCTGCTGTCAAGAAAAAGAGAAAAATCTCCATCCCACTGACTCTTGAGAGCTCTTTTGAGCCTGACACCACTTTCTGACAAGAGGAATCCCTGGTAGGACCCATCCTATCAGAAAGGATTCCAGTTCCCTGGCGCCTTCCCTCTGGGATACGTGTCATTGCAGCAGTGAGCTGAGGCTTGCTGCAAGCCCTTGAATGATGAGAAAAGGACTCACATGTTGACTCGGGGTCAATCCAATAAAATCAAACCCAAATAAACAGAAAGGGTACAAATCAACCAAAGCTCTCTCTGCCACAGGGCAACTCCCAGGTCCATGCCAGTTGTTCGAGAACAGTCTGTGAAATAAGCCATCATATTATTAACCTTGTGAATTGATCAATAAGGTCACTCAAGGTTAAGCAGGAGAGGCTGGCAGCAGAGGGGCGGGGAGCTCATTGGAGGTAATCCATGTGTAAATCAAAATCTTCAATATAAAAGAGGGAGCTTGTTCATTAAAGGGACCTTGTGGAGAAACCTATTTTTCAAGTGAAAAATTAGCTCCTAACTTCTCCTTTTGCACCAGTTTAAATTTTTATGCACTGTACTTTCTAAAAGTAAAGCCCCTGTGACTGTAAGTCTCTGACCCACGAGCTGTTACATGAAGACTAGACCATGAGACCCCAACCTCTACTGCTCTGCTCACTCACTGCCTTCCTAGGAAATCCTGAAACAGAGCTGGGGGCATCTGGGGTGGGCCACAAAGTATGACTGTACTTGGCAGATGGCTGTATTAGTCAGCATTCTACAGAGAAACAGAAGCAACAGAACCAGAGAAACAGAATCAATAAATAGACTTAATATAAGGAATTGGCACACACAATTACAGAGGCAGACAAGTTGCAAGATCTGCAGTGTGAGTAGGCAAGTGGAGACCCAGAAGAGCCGATGGTGTAGTTCCTGTCTGAACGCCAGCGGACCCAAGACCCACGAAGAGCTGCTATTTCAATTCAAATTCAAAGGCAGGAAAAAGCCAATGTCCTAGTTCAAAGGCCATCAGAATTATATATCACAGATTATATGATCTAACAACTGAATATTGTAGATACACTTGTCTTACCTCTCAATAAAAGGGTACTTTTCTATTTTTTTTAAAAAAAAGGAATTCCCTCTGATTTAGAGGAGGGTCAGCCTTTTTGTTCTATCCAGGCCTTCAACTGATTGGATGAGGCCCACCCACACTAGGGAGGGCAATCTGCTTTATTCAGTCTACCGATTTAAATATTAATCTCATCCGAAAACACTCTCACAGACATACTCAACGGTAACATTGGACCAAATGTCTGGGCACCCCAGATCCCAGTCAAGTTGACACATAAAATTAACTATCACAATAGGAATGGCTGTTTTCTACAAGGGCAAATCCAGGGGCAGGTGTCAGGGGTCCATGCAAAGCTGAGGATCCCAGAGTGAACTTGGCCAACACAGAGAAACCAGACTTCAGGGTTGGAACACAGCCATGGGACTCCCAGGGTGTGGAAAGTGTCTTAGCATCAGGCCCTCTGTCCAGAGGCCCACAAGGACACCAGGAGGACCCACCTGGGGTTGAACTTTGTTCTATCGTGAATAGTGCCATTACAAGAGACAGTGACATACCCATATTGCTGTCAGGTGTTAAACCCAGTTAATATGCAGGGAAAAAAATGACATCTTGGAATTCTGAACAATGTTCTTGTCAAAGATCCAACCTTCCCTGGTCTGTGACCCTGTTGGGACTCATGAGTCTCTGAGACAATGTTAACACCCTCTGTTCGCAGATAAAGAAACTGAACTAGAGGGAGTTTGGGGTGCTGTGGCCGAAGCTGCACAATCGGCCATCACAACCTGAGCCCCTGCCTTCCCTCCCAGGACCCTGCGGTGCTCCCAGCCCCGCCAACCACTGCCTTGACCTCCCCCAGCTTACACGGCTCCGTGTGACCGGGCCTCCCCGTCCTCCACCGAGTCAGCGGCAGGTGGTGGCCACCACATGTGGGTGGTTGAGCCCCTCCACCGAACCTGGGGGGTTCGCTGCCACTGGCCTTTCTGGACGTGATCCACGGGCTTCACCACAGTCACGCTGCCTGTTTCTATGCAGAAACAGGAGCACGGGGGCTCCAGAACCAGCACAGGGTCCTCAAGAGGCCCTCCATCCTCCAGGAGCCGCCACCAGGCCAGGCAGACTCAGGCCCCATCAGTGTTTCAGCTCCGGGGGGACAGGCGAGGCGGCCATGACCCTCAGCCTCAGCGCCCAGCCCTCCCCTCGCCTCCGTCTCCCTCACTCACTGCAATAATCTGCTTTAGCCATATCTGCTAAAAATACACCTCGCTTCTCTGTGACACTTACTAATACAGTCTATTTCAGGCCTGTTTGCATTCTTATGTACAAATGCCCGTATGGGTAGCAGTGAGTATGTGCAGAATGTCAGAGCATTTCCTTCAGGAAAGTTCCTCTCGGCTCTGCTCAGCACATACATCTGAAAAGCAAACCTTTCTGCACTGGATGGGAATTGGATATAAAACCGTCCCACGCTGGATGGGCATTGGGGATATAAAAGAAAAAGGCTGGGGTCAGAGGAGAAAGGAAGAGGCCAAGAAGGAAACGGCTGTACACGCCGTGAAGTCCACAATTCCTTCCGCTCGCACCTACTCCTCCCTCACAGGCACATGCCCGGACCCCAGAGTCACGGTCACCCCAAAAGCAGCTGCAGAATGGCCTCTCCACTGAAGCCACAGGACACATGCTAGAAACCAGGAGAACATCTTAAAAAAAAGGCACAGACCAGGCTGAACTCCACAAGCCATCCCCAGGAAGCTGTCTGCCATGGCTGAGGCCCGGGGAAGTTATCATTTCCACTGCACAGTGATCCCCTCGTATGAGCTCATCCTCCCCTGAGCGACGACCCTGCTGGCTTCCTTCGACCGTCTTGGAAGGCTCCCTGACTTTCCTGGCGTTTCCTAGAACTTTGGCTCTCTCCTCTAATACGTGGGGGATAATGACAGCTCTCCATCTCTCATCTTTGCCTTCCTGGGGGGAAGGAGGGAGAAGTCTTGCATGACCAGTTTTCAAAGGTCTTACTGCGTGCTGCCTTCTTCTTGTTTTGTCCCAGATCTTACTTTCTCCTAACATATTGAATTCATCTTCCTTTATTCGGAGGTGAAACACCAAGGCAAACAGTGGGTGTCACTGGCTGCAGAGAAGGTGTGCAAGGAAGGGAGAGAAGAAGGACCCCAGGGCTGGGGCCGGAACAGGAAGGAGGATGCCTGGGGGAAGCCGGAGCTCAGAACCCAGCTGGTGTCATGTTGATGTCTTTCCGTTGGCAAAGCTCCTGGGTGACAGACACGTAGATAAGCACAGAGTGAAGCATTTAGAATGCCAACTCTACTCTGCCCTTTTTCAGCTCCCAGGACCTTGGCTGGGTGCACCAGCCTGAACTTGGAGCCACTGCTCCCCAGTTAAGAAATCAGATCCTTAAAAAAACATTAAAACATTTTAAAACAAAAGCGTGAGACTGAATGATGGCCTCTCAACCAACATAGACTGGAGTCTCCCAAAGTCTGGAATTCGGGGCTTGGCCAGCCCCACACACACAGGAAATGGCCGGACAGAGATGCTTAATGGGAGGAAGGAGGAAGCTAATCCAGCCAGAAATTATCAGAATGAAGGATTACAAAAAAAGCTAAAGGTACTTCTCTGACTGTATTGTCTCTTGAACACTTAGCTAGCACTGTGATCCGGGCAGGAAAATGATTATTAACAACCTTGACATAGGAGATTCTAATGCCTGAAAATTTCATGAACTCCAGCAATAGCAGAATCTTATTTATCTAGGCTTGATTCCACCCTCAGTAATGGAAAACATTGGGATAAACAAAGAACCCTCCAGCACCAATACGGCACCCCATCGGTGAGTTCAGATGACCAAAATTAGTCTTATCTCCTTGCAGTCTATCTTCAGGTGCTGCCGCTGAATCCAATTACATCGTGTAACAAAAGACAGTCACAATCACAAGCTGTTTATCATGCATGCCCCGTGGGCTTGTCTTGGAAGCCAGCACAGATGCAAATGTGTGTGTAATATACACACGAATATGGAAAAAAGCCACTAACGCTGAAGTTTCCCAGACCTCATCCCTTTTTATTTTCTCTGCTAGTCCTCTGAATAGCTCATCGTGAAAACTGTTGCTGCCAAGACAGAAGAATTCACTGCTTGAGAAGGAAAAAAAAATTCCATTATTCCAACTTTCTTTCCTTGAGCCTGAGGAGAAGAGTGATCAAAACTGGTGAGATTTCTTCAGCGAGAAGAAGTTTATTTCTCCAGTTAGTTACCAGGTGGTACGAAGGAAGTGGGAATGCAGGTGAGATGACCTCAAGGCCCTCACAAGTGGTCCCCACACATCCACTCAGCTCTGAGCATGAACTGCAAGAAATGCCTTTCCCCCTCCCAGTGCCCCGTCTGCTCTATCACATCTCCGCTGCGTGCGTTCTGTGGACCACGGGGGCAGGGGTGGAGACAAGCGGGGAGAGGGAGAAGGAGCAGGCGGTCCCAGTTCACTTCCCTCTCTTCAGAGGGATTCTAAAAGGCTGAAAGAGGTAATTATTGCTTCTGGAGCTCTTCAGCAGCTGTAAGATGCTCTATAAATACCAATAACCACCCCCTAGAGGGAAAACACGTTTCATTACAGCGGAGGTAAATGCTGCAGCAGCCTGCAGAAAAGATGGGCTGCATCTCGGAGGGATCTTCTGGCATTCTGAGTGCACCCAGAGTAATCACCAGGTAGAGTGGGTGACCCACACAGCATCCTGCTTTGACTGGAGAATGGTGCACCCCAGATAGCTGGCATCTCATATGTCTATCCATTTTGATGTGTCCATCCGATGCACACTCATTAAGGCCCCCGCTATCTGCCTGAGGGGCAACTAGAGCATGGTGGTTAAGTGCCTGGGCTCTGGAGCTGGGCTGCTCGGCAGGAAGGCCGGCTCTGCCCACACACCAGTCGTCTGACCTCAGGCAAGTCACAGAATCTCTGAGCAGTGAGGACATGGAGGTCCTCACTCATCACACGGGGATGATAACAGAAGCCACTTCACAAGGTTATTGTGAGGATTCATCCGGTTCACCTGTGTCCAGGGGTCAGACCTCTGTCTGATACACAGGGAGAGCGAGAGAAGGGACCACTACGGAACTTACCTACCAAATGTAAGGGTCCGTAGTATTTCATTTATGCCTTGACTATTTTAAATTCGATTATTTTAGCATCAAAATCAAGATGAAAAAGGAAGGAGTTAGCAATTAGAAGTGGACCCAGCACTTAGCCATGTGTGGAAAACACAGAAGTAGAAGATGAGGTCCCTGACTGGGAGCCTCCAGAGCCCCGACAATGAAGGGTATTCAGGTGTTTTAGCTGCCAGGCGGTAGCATATAAAGGGAGTGGGGAAAGGAGCATTATCCAGACACTGTTTAGAACTGCCAGCTCATAGCAATCATAAAGCAGACAGGCTTTTGGTCTGGAGAGAGAACTAGAGGTATCTGAGTTCAAATACTGGTATTTAAAATATATAATGGAATACTGGCAAACAGAATCCAACAGCACATTAAAAGGATCATACACTATGATCAAGTGGGCTTTATCCCAGGAATGCAAGGATTCTTCAATATACACAAATCAATCAACGTGATACACCATATTAACAAATTGAAGAAGAAAAACCATATGATCATCTCAATAGATGCAGAGAAAGCTTTCGACAAAATTCAACACCCATTTATGATAAAAACCCTCCAGAAAGTAGGCACAGAGGGAACTTTCCTCAAAATAATAAAGGCCATATATGACAAATCCACAGCCAACATCATCCTCAATGGTGAAAAACTGAAACCATTTCCACTAAGATCAGGAACAAGACAAGGTTGCCCACTCTCACCACTATTATTCAACATAGTTTTGGAAGTTTTAGCCACAGCAATCAGAGAAGAAAAAGAAATAAAAGGAATCCAAACCGGAAAAGAAGAAGTAAAGCTGTCACTGTTTGCAGATGACATGATGCTATACATAGAGAATCCTAAAGATGCTACCAGAAAACTACTAGAGCTAATCAATGAATTTGGTAAAGTAGCAGGATACAAAATTAATGCACAGAAATCTCTTGCATTCCTATACACTAATGATGAAAAATCTGAAAGTGAAATTAAGAAAACACTCCCATTTACCATTGCAACAAAAAGAATAAAATATCTAGGAATAAACCTACCTAAGGAGACAAAAGACCTGTATGCAGAAAATTGTAAGACACTGATGAAAGAAATTAAAGATGACACAAACAGATGGAGAGATATACCATGTTCTTGGATTGGAAGAATCAACATTGTGAAAATGACTCTACTACCCAAAGCAATCTACAGATTCAATGCAATCCCTATCAAACTACCAATGGCATTTTTCACAGAACTAGAACAAAAAATTTCACAATTTGTGTGGAAACACAAAAGACCCCGAATAGCCAAAGCAATCTTGAGAAAGAAAAACGGAGCTGGAGGAATCAGGCTCCCTGACTTCAGACTATACTACAAAGCTACGGTAATCAAGACAGTATGGTACTGGCACAAAAACAGAAATATAGATCAATGGAACAGGATAGAAAGCCCAGAGATAAACCCACGCACATATGGTCACCTTATCTTTTATTTTTTTAAATACCATAAGCCTCTTTTCTTTTTTTTAAAGATTTATTGATTGATTGATTGATTGCTATGTTGGGTCTTCGTTTCTGTGCTAGGGCTTTCTCTAGTTGCAGCAAGCGGGGGCCACTCTTCATCGCAGTGCGCGGGCCTCTCACTATCGTGGCCTCTCTTGTTGCGGAGCACAGGCTCCAGACGCGCAGGCTCAGTAGTTGTGGCTCACGGCCCTAGTTGCTCCGCGGCATGTGGGACCTTCCCAGACCAGGGCTCGAACCCATGTCCCCTGCATTGGCAGGCAGACTCTCAAGCACTGTGCCACCAGGGAAGTCCCGGTCACCTTATCTTTGATAAAGGAGGCAAGAATATACAGTGGAGAAAAGACAGCCTCTTCAATAAGTGGTGCTGGAAAAACTGGACAGCTACATGTAAAAGAATGAAATTAGAACACCATACACAAAAATAAACTCATAATGGATTAAAGACTTACATGTAAGGCCAGACACTATAAAACTATTAGAGGAAAACATACACAGAACACTGTTTGACACAGCAAGATCCTTTTTGACCCACCTCCTAGAGAAATGGAAATAAAAATAAAAATAAACAAATGGGACCTAATGAAACTTAAAAGCTTTTGCGCAGCAAAGGAAACCATAAGCAAGACCAAAAGACAACCCTCAGAATGGGAGAAAATATTTGCAAATGAAGCAACTGACAAAGGATTAATCTCCAAAACATACAAGCAACTCATGCAGCTCAATATCAAAGAAACAAACAACCCAATCCAAAAATGGGCTGAAGACCTAAATAGACATTTCTCCAAACAAGATATACAGATTGCCAAGAAACACATGAAAGAATGCTCAACATCATTAATCATTAGAGAAATGCAAATCAAAACTACAATGAGATATCATCTCACACCGTTCAGAATGGCCATCATCAAAAAATCTACAAACAATAAATGCTGGAGAGGGTGTGGAGAAAAGGGAACCCTCTTGCACTGTTGGTGGGAATGTAAACTGATAAAGCCACTATGGAGAACAGTATGGAGCTTCCTTCAAAACCTAAAAATAGAACTACCATACGACCCAGCAATCCCACTACTGGGCATATACCCTGAGAAAACCATAATTCAAAAAGAGTCATGTACCAAAATGTTCATTGCAGCTCTATTTACAATAGCCAGGACATGGAAGCAACCTAAGTGTCCATCGACAGATGAATGGATAAAGAAGATGTGGCACATATATACAATGGAATACTACTCAGCCATGAAAAGGAACGAAACTGAGTTATTTGTAGTGAGGTGGATGGACCTAGAGACTGTCATACAGAGTGAAGTAAGTCAGAAAGAGAAAAACAAATACCCTATGCTAACACATATATATGGAATCTAAAAAAAAAGAAAAAAAATGGTCAGAAGAACCTAGGGGCGAGACGGGAATAAAGATGCAGACCTACTAGAGAATGGACTTGAGGATACGGGGAGGGGGAAGGGTAAGCTGGGACGAAGTGAGAGAGTGGCATGGACATATATACACTACCAAGTGTAAAATAGATACCTAATGGGAAACAGCCGCATAGCACAGGGAGATCAGCTCGGTCCTTTGTGACCACCTGGAGGGGTGGGATAGGGAGGGTGGGAGGGAGGGAGGGAGATGCAAGAGGGAAGAGATATGGGGACATATGTATATGTATAGCTGATTTGCTTTGTTGTAGGGCAGAAGCTAGCACACCATTGTGGAGCGATTATACTCCAATAAAGATGTTAAAAAAAAATAAAATAAAGATCGTTTCAAAAAAACAAAGAAATCTCCCCTGTAGATCTTAAACAATTCCTGGTAGATGTGTGGGGCGGGACAGGCAGATTTTGTATAAAAGATTATACCATCTTCTATAAAAGAGTATACCTTGTATAAAAAGTATAAAAGAGAACCTGTAAAAATGACATATTAAGAACTGAGGTGTCTCCCTTTGTGTTTTGATTTTTTGTATTGACATGCTTTGATTCCTTTCTGTTTTTCTTTTGTGTAAATTCTAGAGGTATTTTTGTTTTGTGGTTACCTTGGGACTTACATAAGATATCTTATAACCGTCTAACTTAAGTTGTTAACAACTTAAGTTCAATCACATACAAAAACTCTACATTTTAACTTCTCTCCCACTTTAAGTTACTGTTGTCACAATTTACATTCGTTCCTAATATGTATCTTTAAATGTATTTTAGTTATAGCTATTTTAAATAATTTTGTCTTTTAACTTTTATATTTGAATTAAAATAGATTTACCTACACCAAAAAAAAAAAAAACAATAAAATAAAATAAAACGTATAATGGAAGTCCTTAGAACATGTTCTGAATTGCTGAAGGGTATTTTTAGTAAGGAACGGTGAGAAGAATCATGTCCAAACTGACAGTGTCTGGAATCCAAGAGCTAAGGAGAGAACATGCTGGAAGAATTTCATCTTGGATTAAACACCACCATTACCTGAAACAACTCTGGCAGAGGTCACAAGGGCCTCCTAACAGCCAAATGCAGTGGACATTGGTCAACCACTGTCCCCTCTGGAATCTAACAGTTGATGGCTTCCATCCCCCTCAATCTCCTCCCTTTGACCTCCAACACACCACCTGTCCTAGTTCTCCTATCCTCACCCTTACCTCCCTCCTCCTCCTCCTCTGGGGCTCCTTCTTCCACCCACACGGCGGCCATACCTCCCACTTCTCTTCCAGCCCACCCACTGAAATCCCATTCTTCCTGCTCTGGAGTTTGTGTCGTGCACATGAAGATAATGGAATGACAAATCCCTAGGTCAGGCACCATCTCTTCATCTTGGTCTATCGTCTACTCTGTCCCCTAACATGGATACAGAGGTGAACAAAGAAGAGGCTGGTCTGTCTTTGGTCTCCTCTTCTTGTGCCTTTTTTTTCTCTCTGGTAATCTCATCCCCCTGGGCATTTGGATGACCTACCTCATGGCTACCTCCAGCCCCAGATTAATCCTGAGCCCTGGAACTTCATACCCCACCACTACTTCCCTCCACCTGGATGCTCCACCAGCATCTTGAGATCAGGATATCTGTAAGTGAACCCATTACCCTTCTCATAACATCCATCATGACTCACTCTAAATTCAAGTTCAGAGTTGGGTACACAAATTCAGGTGGAAAAACTTATGACACTGAATATCAATTTACTCTCCTAGTTTCATCTGTCACCTTCGAAACGAACCAAGATGATATTAAACCTCACAACAGATGTGACCAAAATAAAAAATCCTGACACGATAAGAGAAACATCTGTAAAGAAGTATAGGGCTTCCCTGGTGGCGCAGTGGTTGAGAATCTGCCTGCCAACACAGGGGACACGGGTTCGAGCCCTGGTCTGGGAAGATCCCACATGCCGCGGAGCAACTGGGCCCGTGAGCCACAACTACTGAGCCTGCGCATCTGGAGCCTGTGCTCCCCAACGAGAGAGGCCGTGACACTGAGAGGCCCGTGCACCGCGATGAAGAGTGGCCCCCGCTCACCGCAACTAGAGAAAGCCCTCGCACAGAAACAAAGACCCAACACAGCCAAATAAATAAATAAATAAATAAATAAAATTTATTAAAAAAAAAAAAAAAGAAATATAACCATCCTCTTTGAATAGGACTCTAAATTCACACTAATTATACTGTATCTTTATTTCATTTTCTAGTTCCATTAGACAGTTGTGAAGTAATTATCCCCACCTTGCAGAGCATTCACAGATCCATGGAGTTTCTTCTCCTAGTTTGGAGAAGTCCAAAGTAGATGTACTATCTGTCATCTCTCAATACCCTTCCCATTTGCCAGTCCTCCTAGTTAATAGGACCATGCGGTCACCCAAGTTAGAAATACAGGACTCCCTCTAGACTCTCCTCTCTTCCTCGTGCCCCACCATGAAGTGCAGACTCGTGAATGCCCCTATTTCTACTTCCTAGACTGTGCTCAAATAAGCACTGCTCTCCTTGCTCCTCCCCCCACCCCCCATTTCTGCCAGCACTTCCACAGCTCAAGGAGCAGTCACCTCCTGCTTGGAACTTGTCAGTAAGTGCTTCCTGTCTCGTGTCCACTATGCTCCCTATTTCATAAAAGTGAGGAGGAGGATCCATTCTAAAACATGCTCCCCCCTGAAATCTGCAGCTAATATTAAGTATGATTCAACATGGTATAGGAAAGGAAGGAAACGAAGGAGGCAATTTTCATGCCCATAAACACAACTATACCATAGTTCCCAAACCCAGAGCTAGGAGGGGTTCAAACTTTATGGAAGACCCAAAGGAACTGAAAGCAGAGAACTGAACAGATATTTGATATATACTCATAGCAACATGATTCACATTAGCCAAAAGATGCAAGCAACCCAAGTACCCATGGCTGGATGAACGGATAAACAAAATGTGGTCTGTCCACCTAGAGATTATCATACAGAGTGAAGTCAGTCAGACAGAAAGACAAATACCATATGATACCACTTATGTGCAGAATCTAAACTATGACACAAATGAACTTATCTACGAAACAGAAACAGACCCACAGACATAGAAAACAGACTTGTGGTTGCGAGAGGGGAGGGGTGTGGGGGAAGGGATGGACTGGGAGTTTGAGGTTAGCAGATGCAAACTATTATATAGAGAATGGATAAACAACAAGGTCCTGATGTATAGCACAGGGAACTATATTCAATATCCTGTGATAAACCATTATGGAAAAGAATATGAAAAATATGTATATATCTATGTATAACTGAATCACTTTGCTGTACAGCAGAAATTAACACAATATGGTAAATCAACTACACTTCAATAAAATAATTTTTAAAATGTGGTCTATCCATATGGTGAAATATTATTCAGCCTTGAAAAGGAATGAAATTCTGTCACATGCTACAACGTGGGTGAACCCTGAGGACATTACAAGTGAAATACACCAGACACAACAAGACAAATATTATATGATTCCACCTATGTGAGATACCTACAGTAGTCACATTCACAGAGACAGAAAGCAGAATAGTGGTTGCCAGGGGCTGGAGGGTTGGAGGGAAATGGGAAGTTGTTGAATGGGGTGTACAGTTTGTTTCAGAACATAAAAAGAGCTCTGGAGATGGATGGTGGTGATGGTTGTACAACAATGTGAACGTACTTAATGCCAATGAACTGTATACTTAAAAGTTGTTAAAATGGTAAAGTTTATGTTATATATATATTAAAAGTTTATATACATATAAAACTTTATACATATATAAAGTTTATTTTATAAATATATATAACTACAAAAAAAGATAAAAAAAAAAAAACAACCATCACGGACGAGGTACCAGTTAGGGTCACTGTCAAAGAGCAGCTGCTTCCCCTGTCTTCCAGCAATTCCCCAAAGAAATCACTGTACCTAAAGGTACTGTTAGCAAAACTGCCAGCTTCCCATCCAACCCAGAAATGGAAGGAAGGTCCAAAGAGACTTAAGAAAAGCATCTAATAAAAAAAAAAAATTCCTTTTATTATATAGCAAAATACTTAAAACCCTATCAGCATATTTCTCATTTCAGTCAAACATTAAGTTCCATTAGCATATAGGGTATGTTTTGTTATAAACGAATGTTGGTTTAAAAAACAGGTTCCAGAATTGCCTTTTCAGTATATATAATTCTGAGAAAGTGATTATAAAAAGACTGTTCCACCAGATTCCCCCACAAAAATTGCAGGGACTTCTAAGCAGCCTTCCATGGAGAATCAAGTCTCCATCTGTCTCCAAAGAGAAAGAATTATCTACACAAACCTCAGGTCCTTTCCCCCATGACTTGACACCTTTCCACGGCCCCTCGGGGCCAGCACGGTAACGTCCAGCTCTGCAGTATGAGAGGCAGCAAGCTGAGCTGTTAGAGGATTACTTCTGGGCTATCTGGTCACCCAGAGTTGACTCCTGACTTGAATCCCAGTTCCACCCTCTGCTGTCTGAAAGACTTCCTGTAAATCTCAGCCTCTCTAGCCTCAGTTTATTTATCTGTAAACTGGAGACGATAATAGTTCCTTCCTCTTAGAGTTGCCATGAGGATTAAATGAATTAATAAGCTATAAAATGCTCAGTGTTGTACACATAATAAGGATCATGTAAGCGTTAGCTATTGTTATCATTTTGATATACAAGAATCTTCATGATGTGGCCACAGCCTCTTTTTTCCAAGTGCAATTTCTGCCCTTGATTACCGCACGGATCACCCTGCTACCTGATCTTCACCAACACAACACATCGTTTACGCCTCCAGCTTCACATGTGCTGTTCCTTCTGCCTGCACGCCCTTCTCCCTCTGCCCCTCGCTGACCTGGCAAACGCCTGAAGGGGTGTCAGTTCACCGTGGGTGGCTTTCCTGGCTCCTGGACAGACTTATGCCCACTTTCCTTTGGGTTTCTGATGGCCCTTGCCCACCATCAAAGCAATCCCCACCTTGGACACGTGTCTGCTCACCTGGCTCCCCAGGTGAGGGGCAGAGGCAGAGGCTGTGAAACTGATCCCTACACACGCGGCCTCAGGCAGAGGGCCTGGCACACAGAAGACATCCCATCAAATATGAATGAGTGAAGGAATGAATGCTGAGCATAAAAAGAACGAGACTAATACTGGGAATGAAAGAAGAGGAAAGAATGGGACAGGCTGGACCCAGGACACATTTCACGTGGTCACCTGATAGGCAAAGCCAGCCCCACACTGAAAACTGGGTTCACCATCTTGAATGAGATGCTTTTCCAGCTAGAAGTCAACATTGGGACGAGTGAGCTCAGGCCCCAAAGTCAACACGAAAGAGAATCAAAAGAAAGTTGCCCCATTTGTACCCAGGCACAGGGAGGCAGACCAGGGCTGGTGCCCACTCTCCAAAAGGAGCAAGCCGGCTCCCACCGCCTGCAGGGAGCGTGCACACAGGCAGGGAAGCAGGCTCAGTGAGCAGCCGCTCGACCTCCGGCTTCTGACCTACACGGGCCATCGGGGAAGGAGAACTAAACATAAACGGGCAGCAAACAGACACAGGGTGAAAGAAGAAAGGGAGCAAGAGAGGAAAATGAGAGGGCACTAATGCTACTCTGACTGCAAGAGGGAGGGTCAACCCCAGCCCCTCCACACACACACACACACACACACACGCACACACCACACACATACATACACACACAGTGCATACACACACCACACACACACATACACCACACACACAGTGCATACACACACCACACACACACACACATACACACAGTGCATACACACACCACACACAAACATACACACACACATACACACACATACACACACCACACACACACTCATACATACATCACACACACCACACACATACACACACCACACACACACTCATACATACATCACACACACCACACACACACACACACACGTGCATACACACACCACACACATACACACCACACACACTCGTACATACATCACACACACCACACAAATACACATACATACACACACCACACACATACGCACACACGCACACACTCATACATTCATCACACATACATGTATATACACACACGTGCATACACACACCACACACACACACACACCCCACACCACACACACACACCACACACACTCGTACATACATCACACACACCACACACATACACACACGTGCATACACACATTCATACATACATCACACACACCACACACATACACATACATACACACACATACACACGTGCATACACATACTCGTACATACATCACACACCACACACATACACATACATACACACACGTGCATACACACACCACAGACTGCACACACCACACACATACACATACACACACGTGCACACACACACTCGTACATACATCACACACCACACACACCACACACTCGCACATACATCACACACACCACACACATACACATACATACACACACATACACACATCCCCCACATACATATACATACACACACATACACACATATGGGGGCCCTGTTTATTACAGAGGTGGCAGTACACTGGGCCATGACGCTCACTACAAACCAAGACTGGGTTTCTTGGGATTCAAAAGGCATATATAGTATTCTAGGGAAGATCTATATGAGGAATATGCCCAGATATGTCATTTAATGAGAAATGGAAGAAACAACATACAATATGAAAGTAATTGTGTTAACTACTTATGCACAGAAAAAGCCTGGAAAATACCTTAAAAATTTAACAGTGGTTATTTTTGAGTGGCAGGATTAGAGCTGATTTTTACATTCTTCTTCAAGTCTTTATATATTATACAAAGTACGGGGAGCACTTTCCTTAATTTACAAAAGTAAGCTTAGACATACTATATAGAAAGCCAAGGTTTTCAAAGCATCAGAGAAAATCATTATGAAATCTGGGAGGCAAACGTAGCCATGGAGGCTAGTTGTGTTTCTGTAATAATGGGCATTTTGACACAATCTGAAAAACCTAATTATCTGGTTGCTCACTAATATGTGAACATTTGGAACCACTGAGACATATCTTTGAATACAAAGAAAAATCTAAAGCAATCAAGCAGGAATTCACCATCCTTTTTCTGATTTTCATCCATTTACTTAAATATCAGAATATGCCCGTAAGAAAATGTTCAATACTTAAGAAGAACCTAGTAAACCAAAAAAGTGAGGACAGAGAAAAAAACCTGCCAGGAATAACAAAGTTCAGCAAGAACTGATTATGTATCAAGGCTTAAAAGAATAATTTAACACGTGCATTTTCCAAATCCCTTGAAAGGGTCATTTCAACGAAATTGTTCCCCAAGTAAAATATAACATTAGTTTCTCCAGAAGCTGCAAATTTGGAAACCAGATTCTTAAAAACGTACTACGTAATATTATACTATATTTTCAAAAGCATATTATTATATTAGCTTTTCCTGGGAAAAAAAAGTTCTCAGGGTTCCCACATAGTAAGTTGTTGTTTACGCAGTTATTTAAGAATTAGTAATTCCTGTGAAAGGCGTGTCTTTTATTTTCCAAATCTATAGCAGAGGATGGCAAATCAAATAAGGGAATATTATACAAATGTCACCTCCCTTGGTTGTGTCTAAGCAAAGGCAGGGAATTACTGCAGGCTGTCCGCACACCCCAGAGGGAAAGCCTGCCTCAGAGGCAAGAGTTAATTCCATGAGTTAGTTACTTGGACAGTCCGAAATGCAGACATTTACAGGTCTACATATGCAAAGGATGGGGGGTGGGCGGGGAACCCCGATCTTCTAACCTAGAACACTGAACTTAATTCAGGAGTATAAAAATGCTGAGTGTTTTTCTCTCTCCCTAAATAGAAACAAGGCCACCTTCCCACTTCAGAGAAGCCCCCTTAAGCTCAGGGGGACCATGACATCCAGGGTCCCAGGAACAGAACCAGCTCTTTGCCCTACACTACACCACTACCCTCCTCTTCTCTCCCCGTTTCCTCTGTGTCAGGGGAGCTACAGGTCTCCCTCTGTGGAGATGCTGACTTCATTTCCATTAGCCTTAATGATCCACCTTTCGGGCACAGGATGCTGTGTGGGCTGCTGAGGGCAGATGAGACTTGGGAAGAGACCGCTAAATAATGCATAAAAAGAGGCGCTACCAGCCCTCCAATACCTAATTATTTGCTTGCCTGAATCCAATAAGAAAAACAACCCCATGAAAGGAAAGGATGACAAAGACAGAGGCTCACTCTTCTCAAACCTTCAGGAAACTCTGGTTCCGAAGGGGGAGGGTGTGGTCTGGGATTTGGGTGCAGACCAGACTTGGAGCTGCCGTATGTCTAAACCGTCACACGTGATCCTGCCACGTGGACTCGCGGCTGGAGGGAAAGGGGGGTCCGGGTGGGAGGGGTGCCCACCAGGGGGGACAACTCATCCCTGCAAAATGCAGGACGATGCTCCCTCCTTGCCTTTGGGCTGCCAGACAGACTTCGTCTGTTCTCAAGTCCTACACACGCCCTGGGAAAACCTCTCCTCCTCGACTGGGGACTCCCCCAGCCCAGTCATCCTACACTCAGCTCTCCTCCACATCTGGGAACCAGCCTCATCCCAACAGCTGTCTACAAAGTCTGGCTCCATCTTTGCCACGGTAGCCCACAGCCTGGCTTTTATTCTCCCCAATCATATGTCGCCACTTTAAAATCACTTGAAAAAAACATATTTGAATACAATCAGCAGACCATCCGAACGACACAGGCGTACTGTCACCATGTCAGCATCCTGGTTGTGATGCTGGGCCACAGTGTTGTACGATGTTGCCATTGGGGGAAACTGGATAAAGGATACACGAGCTCTCTCTCTATATTATTCCTATAATATATTACATATATATTATTCCTGTATTCATGTAAATCGACAATTACCTCAATTAAAATGTCCATTAAAGAAAACCCAAAGAACATATTTTATAAGCTTCATGTGAATAGAGACCAATCAAGAGGTCATCCTACGTGATGATCACGATGGTCATACAAACTGAGCCTGGCTGCTGTCCAGGCTTCTGTCATTCAGCAAATACATATGTCATCTCTCAGTGTGCTGGTTACCACGCCAGGTATTATGACATCTGCCTCAGCTGATGTTCTCAGAAAATGAATAGTGATGAGAGAAAAATCACTGAGGAAGGCCTTGGGTGACTGATAATTTCAATTTTTTAACGGGGGTGAAAATATTTAGACACCCATGAAATAACCACACTATTTACGACCGGACATTGCTCCAGTAACAATTCATCAGCTCCCACAGTTCCAGCTGTCCAGAAAACATGAGGGTGGATTCCCCACCACCAACTCTGACTACTTACTACACGCTTAACCATGGCAGCGTCCTTCATCCTTCTGCTTTTCACCTATTTAGGAGCAAGTTTCTCAAGGGGCTGCGAGAGAGAACCTGGTACTTGGTTTGCTTCAAAATGAGTTCTCAAAGTCCTGTGTACCCAAAAATAAACTCAAAATGGATTAAAGACCTAAATGTAAGGCCAGACACTATCAAACTCTTAGAGGAAAACGCAGGCAGAACACTCTATGACATAAATCACAGCAAGATCCTTTTTGACCCACCTCCTAGAGTAATGGAAATAAAAACAAAAATAAACAAATGGGACCTAATGAAACTTAAAAGCTTTTGCACAGCAAAGAAACCATAAACAAGACGAAAAGACAACCCTCAGAATGGGAGCAATTATTTGCAAACGAAGCAACTGACAAAGGATTAATCTCCAAAATATACAAGCAGCTCATGCAGCTCAATATCAAAAAAACAAACAACCCAATCCAAAAATGGGCTGAAGACCTAAATAGACATTTCTCCAAAGAAGATATACAGATGGCCAACAAACACATGAAAGGATGCTCAACATTACTAATCATTAGAGAAATGCAAATCAAAACCACAATGAGGTATCACCTCACACCAGTCAGAATGGCCATCATCAAAAATCTACAGACAATAAATGCTAGAGAGGGTGTAGAGAAAAGGGAACCTTCTTGCACTGTTGGGGGGAATATAAATTGATACAGCCACTATGGAGAACAGTATGGAGGTTCCTTCAAAAACTAAAAATAGAACTACCATATGACCCAGCAATCCCACTACTGGGCATATACCCTGAGAAAACCATAATTCAAAAAGAGTCTTGTACCACAATGTTCATTGCAGTTCTATTTACAATTGCCAGGACATGGAAGCAACCTAAGTGTCCATCGACAGATGAATGGATAAAGAAGATGCACATATATACAATGGACTACTACTCAGCCATAAAAAGAAACAAAATTGAGTTATTTGTAGTGAGGTGGGTGGACCTAGAGTCTGTCATACAGAGTGAAGTAAGTCAGAAAGAGAAAAACAAACACTGTATGCTAATGCATATATATGGAATCTAAAAAAAAAAAAAAAGGTTCTGATGAACCTAGTGGCAGAACAGGAATAAAGACGAAGATGTACAGAACAGACTTGAGGACACGGCGGGAGGGGAAAGGTAAGCTGGGACGAAGTGAGAGAGTAGCACTGACATATATACACTACCAAATGTAAAATAGATAGCTAGTGGGAAGCAGCTGCATAGCACAGGGAGATCAGCTCCGTGCTCTGTGACCACCTAGAGGGATGGGATAGGGAGGGTGGGAGGGAGACGCAAGAGGGAGGACATATGGGGATATATGTATATGTATAGCTGATTCATTTTGTTATACAGCAGAAACTAACACAACATTGTGAAGCAATGATACTCCAATAAAGATGTAAAAAAAACCCAAACAACAACTATTAGGTATAAAATAAGCTACAATGATATATTGTACAACATGGAGACTATAGTCAGTATTTTATAGTAACTATAAACGGAGTATAACCTTTTAAAATTGTGAATCACTATACTGTATACCTGTAATTCATATGATATTACACATCAACTGTACTTCAATTTAAAAATAAAAATAATTTCACCTTTAAAAAAAAAAAACCCTGTGTACCTTTTAACCAGAAAGTTCCGGAGATCTTCAACAAACAGGCCATGACAGGCCATGACAACCCTCGTTTAACATGCTGCTTTGTTTGGCAACTCTTATTTGTCCAGACTACATGTAGCTCTCAACTAGTTTAAACAGCCCTTCGGCGCTACCATGGTGACCTTCCCATAACTCACAAGGACCAAAGGCACAGTCCCAGGAACAGACTCTTCCCAAGGGACGGAGGTTTCAAGGACCGACAATCTTCCTTGGCATATTTATTGCTGCTTGTAACGTATCAAAGTATTTTTAATCCATGATCTCATTTGCTTCTTATGATACATATCAATACTTTTACTTGATGAAACAAACTAACTCTCTCAAATATTTATCAATTCTTGGTTACTCAGGAATTGATGATTCAACATAATTTTAGCCTTTTTCTGGCCTTCTCCTAGCTTTTGGGACATTTTACCCCATTTCTACCAGGGAGCAGGCAATAGTTGAGGAGAGAGAGAATGGGTCTTGAGTCTGGGAGGTGAAGTTACAGCTCAGCTCCATAATTCACAGGTGACCTTGCATTTAGTTTCCCTGAACCTTGGTCTCTTCATCTGTAACATGGGGGTAACATCCACACTGCAGAGCTGAAGGGAGATTCAATGTGACAACCTGAATAGTCTAGATACTGGTTGCTCAAAATGTTACCCCTTGTGTCAAAAGTTGTTTTTTGAAGTAAGATTCATTCAGCAGAAATAAGAAACTAACAACCAACGTGAAATTATAGGGTTTTCAGAGAATTTTAATTATCTGCATGAATTGCTGGGTAATTGAGAATCGTCCATAATAAGTGGCTGCCTCAGAAATGCCCAGATGAGCAAGAAGATTTCTTTTTTCTTTTCGTTTATCTGAGTTGGTAAAGAAATGCCGCCCTGTTATCTTATCCTTCAATCAGAGATCCCCCATTAAAGTTCTGCATATAACTAAAATCCACAGAATTCTAAGTACTTTACGGGCGTGTCCTCGTCGGATTTCCACATTATGACTGTATACACAAATGCAGGGTTTAGGAATGATTATTATTCCCTGCCGATGCCCAGAATGACTGGGAAACAAGTGTGTGCTTAGCCTCTGGCTGAAGAGAATTGCATTATGAACTATCTCTAAGTGGACAAATTTCAAAGAATATGAAATATGATGGACTTCCCTGGTGGTGCAGTGGTTAAGAATCCGCCTGCCAATGCAGGGGACACGGGTTCGATCCCTGGTCTGGGAAGATCTCACATGCCACGGAGCAACTAAGCCCATGCGCCACAACTGCTAAGCCTGCGCTCTAGAGCCCGCGAGCCACAACTACTGAGCCCACGTGCCGCAACTACTGAAGCCCGCACGCCTAGAGCCCGTGCTCCGCAACAAAAGAAGCCACCACAATGAGAAACCTGCACACCGCAACTAGAGAAAGCCCACGCGCAGCAACGGAGACCCAACACAGCCAAAAATAAATAAAATAAAAAAAAAAAAAAGAAATATGACAAAATGCACTTGGAGTGAATATACTGACCACTCCTTTCTGCCTTGTCTGACATTAGCCATTAACGCTAAACTTCTCAAATTATAGTATGGGTGCCAGGGGCGTGGGTGAAGCCGCATGATTACAATGACACATCTTCCTGATGCACCAGTGTCCTCAAGGAGAGTCCGTGAACCATCCAGAGATGCCTGAGTTCTTGTGTTTACTACTCTCTACACTGGAGAGTCCTCAGGGGAAAGGTTGAAGAGCACTTCTGAGGGTGAAGGAAAATGCCAATTTATGGAACACCCATCTGCCAAGGCCTGTGCCAGATGTCTGCACACCGTCATCTTGGTTAATTTCTTACTTAGTCATTCAACAATCATGGGAAGAAGAGGGAAGAACAGCCACAGACTTTTATTACTGTTTTGAGATACATTTTAACCAGGTTTTCAGAACCCAGCTCAGCATTTATATCACATCTTTGAGTCTCAGGCCCTAGGTGAGAAAAAAGCACCAGGAACTTGGTAGTGAAAACACACCAGTGGCAACCGCAGACGTGAGAAAACTGGTTGACATAGATACAGATGTGCTGGAGGGGTATGAATTCTTGCTGTTTACTTAAAAAGGTCAACTTTTGAATATAAACAAATGATCAAATTTACTGACAAACACTCATGAGCACCAATACATGATACATTTATAAATATATATACATACTTTTTTAACTCTTGGAGTTTAATTTCATTCCCTAACCCAGTTAGTCAGGAAATAAGTTTGCTCCCAACACGAATTCCAGCCACTGTTTGCTCGACGGAATGTTGCCAGAGATGCACCTTCTCTAGCATAATGCTCCTTTCTTCTTCCCAGTCCACTCAGAATGGTCCTGTCCACGCTGCTGTTAAGTGCTGCCCTCTGAATTATTCTCATCAACATGAGAAGACCCCCTTACCTTAACTGGTTAAAAATAAAAGCTCCCTGAATCCAATCAGCCCACTGAGCCTGTTTCGTCAGTCCTTGGATCCCTCTCCTTTCTAATAACACATAGGACAAAGAAATCTCAGTGAGTGAGCGCCAATGAAATATACAAACGTCAACTCTATTTTTGTTGTCCTTGTTACTATTGTCATCTTACACCCATCGCGCCGGGCTGCCTTGAGACGCTCACAAATATGGTCAAATGCTTATCAGCAGTTTAAAAAAAACTCTTAACAGGCCAGAAATACAAACTGAACATTCAGGAAAACATGCCCATAAAAGAATCATGTATTTTTCATGAAATTAACAGAACTGGGGTTTTGGCAAAACCCTAAAACCACTGTGAATACACACACGTCTTCTTTCGTTGACGCACAAAGGAGCTAAGGCCCTTGCTGTGTGCAGAAGATGCAAGAAGTGTTGGATGGGAGTATTCAGGGTAAGTGGATAGCAGAGCATAGCGTCTACTGTGCACTTAGGAGACAGAGATGCTCCCAGGAGAACAGTCTTCAGTTTCTGTGACAAGCAACAAACTTCTGGCTCCAAAGATGTTTTAGCAAAACAACACAGTCTCCACCCAGGGCCGCTCATCTGCTATTAGGACCATGTATCGACTACAATCATAGGGGAAGAATGCCTAAAACTAATTGTGAAAGATTCCCACCGCTTTGGGTTATGTTTACGTTAAAGACGTCTCTCGCTAAACTGCTGCCCCAAAGAGCAAAAGGCATTAGAGAATCAGCCCACCTTTGCTGAATTTCCCCATTGCCCTATCTCACCTTTGCATCCTTGTCTTTCTTATTTTCTCTTTGAAAACTGAATTCAGTAGTCACAGATGTAGAAAACAAACCTATGGGTAACCAAGGGGGAAAGGGAGGGGGAGGGATAAATTGGGAGATGGGGATTGACATATCCACACTACTATATATAGAATAGATACCTAATAAGAACCTACTATATAGTACAGGGAACTCTACTCAATACTCTGTAATGACCTATATGGGAAAAGATCTAAAAAAGAGTGGATGTATGTATTATATGTGTAACTGATTCACTTTGCTGTACACCTGAAACTAACACAACATTGTAAATCAACTATACTCCAATAAAAATTAAAACAAACAAACAAACAAAACCTTGTTAAATGGGTGAAACCTCTTCTCCAGGCCAAGGGGTTGAAAACCAGAGGAGAAGCCAAATCATACAGATAACATTATCCCCACTACAGCCCCACTGCTGTGAAAACAAACCAGAACGGTCAAATCAACTTTTTATTTATTCCACTAACTTCGGGTCTCCTGCCAACACAGCAGTAGACTGGGGTACAGTGACTGCTCTAATGTGTTTATGTCTCTGTTTGAAACTTAAGTGATACTGATCTTACGATAAAATGAAATCCTGACTGCGATAGC
Organism: Balaenoptera ricei; assembly: GCF_028023285.1. Taxonomy (NCBI): domain Eukaryota; kingdom Metazoa; phylum Chordata; class Mammalia; order Artiodactyla; family Balaenopteridae; genus Balaenoptera; species Balaenoptera ricei. The sequence continues at coordinate 20,131,416 of NC_082640.1, forward strand.
AAAAGATTAGAAGTGAGAATTGACCCCACTGTATTACCCCATCTGTAAGAATATTGTTCACAAAGGCACCACAAAGACATAGCGATGTAGATCAGCAATGACCCTCCCTTCTGACCTCCGCACGGACCCCTTTTACCTCCTTCCCTGGACCCCAGCAGTAGCAGGCTTCTCTCCCTCGCTCATCACCTGCTTGTTGTCTGCCTGCTCCTTCAACAACGCCAGCCTTATGAAAGCCTGGACCGTAAGGCGCCTGCTGACAGCGCCTAAAATAGCGCCTGGCACGTCGGACTGGCAGATTGGCTCAACAAGCACTGAATGCACTGACTTAGCTTCTGAGAAATGAAACGGCGCCCATGGCCTCATCTTTTCATGATGCATTCAACCAGCTTCATGCCACCTACTCTTGGTCTGGTTCAGTGTCAAAGGGCAATGCCCGGACAGATTCACTTCCGCTGGTTGGTTGTTTTCTGCATCATTCAAAAAGTCAACACGATATAAAAAGATACGCGCAGGAGCTCTTCCTGTATCTATTCCCAATCGCTCCGTTCCCCTCTGCCTGCTCCAGGTACACATCTGTATTAGTTTCCTGTTTATCCATCCAGCATTTCTCTATGCAAATATTAGCAAATTCACCTACATATGTTCATAACCCAATCTTTCTTACATAAAGATACCACACTGTCTACACTACTTTCCACCTGTTTCTTGTACTTGACAATGTACCCGGACAGCATCCCACATCAGAATGTAGACCTTCCTCACTCCCCTTTAACAACTGCACAGCATTCTACTGTACACATACACCATCCCTCAACTGCTCCCTGATGACTGATGGACACTGGGTGGCTTCTGATGTTTTGGTGTTACACGCAAAGTTTCAGTGATAACCGTGTACACATGTCATTTCATGACATGAGCAGGTGTATGTACACGGAAGATTCCCAGGCCAGGACTGCACATCTTTAATACTGATTCACACTGCCAGATTCCCCTCCTGTAGGTTGTTAAAAAATATTGTTAGGTGGCTATAAGGAGGTGGTGATGCCTTAAATGTATGTGTGCAGCGTTGGTCACTAGAATTTTTCCCATTCTTGTCAAGGGGAATGCTAACCTAATTCTTCACTTTGATTAAACCCAGGCTCTTTTAAAATTTAAATCAATGCAGCATCCCCTGATGGTGGTCAGTTCAGTTTTCCTATTCTACTTCTATCCATCAATTCTCTAGGCTAACAGATTTTCCTTCTAGCAACTTATTAGAGGAAAACAGGCTTTCTAAAAAAGCCTAGTTAATACGGGGGGAATTAAATTTTTATAAGAGTATTCAGGGGTTCTCAATCAGCAGCAAATTTTTTTTTTCATCACAATATCCAAAATGACACGGAAAGAAAAACATAAATGAATATTTAAAATCTTTATTCATTCCAATTCAGGGGACTCCCCCCAAAACTAGTTTATATTCTCAGAGTTTTTAGTAATTCATGACTCTTCTTCACAGTGAGAACCTAAAATTAGAAAATGATGCCTATTTGCAGAATTAATGAAAAGGTCCTTTTCCCACTCCTTTTAGAGACAGCATGAGGAAACAACATACTTTCACATGAGAATCTCGGCTTTCAGGAAACTGACCCTCTAGCTTAGGATATTTATCATAGTCAATGAGCACAACAGCAATAATCTGCTTTTGTACTAGCACGGTTTGCTAAATACAAGTATACTAGACTAAATTCGTTCCTTTGTTTGGTATACAGTTGACCCTTGAATAACGTGGCAGCTGGGGTACCAGCCCTCCTGGAAGTCGAAAATCCAAGTATAATTTAGAGTGGCTCTTCCATATCCACAGCTCTGCATCCCAAGGATCAACTATCCACAGATCAAACAACTGAAGATGACGTAGTACTGCAGTATTTACTATTGAAAAAAAAATCTGTGTATAAGTGGACCCACGTGGTACAAACCCATGTTGTTCAAGGGTCAACTGTACTTCTGTACCATGCCTTCAATATACTTTAAAACCATTTGGCACAGACAATACACTATCCTTTCCTGTGCTAGTGATTGTGAACTTCAATTCCAGGGACAGTTTGTTAACCTTAATCAACAACTCATACTCCATCCACCAAAGACATGCACAAGAGTATTTTTAGCTGCTGTATTCATACTAGCCCCAAACTGGAAACAAACAAATGTCCATCAAGTGTAGAACGTGTACCTAAATTTCATACAACCGAACACTACACAGCAATGGGGAAAAATGAACAATTTATATACGCAACAACATGAATGAATCCCACAAAAGTATGATTCCATTCATGTGGAATTTAAATCAGGCAAAACTAATTTATGGTGACAGAGGTCAGAATGATGATTACCTTTGGGCAGGGGGACGTTGTTCCAACTGGGAAAAGGGGACCAGGGGCCTTCTAGGGTGATGCAAATGTTCTACATCTTGATCTAGGTGGTTGTTACATGGGTTAAAATTTTTGAGATTTGTGAACTTTATGTAAATTATACCTGAGCTGGTCAGCTAGCATCCTAACCAAGAAGTCCTTACTCAACAAGTGGCAACTAGAAGCACTTCTGCTGTCCACGTTTGAGTAATACTAGATCCTCAGCAATTTTTTTTTCTTGACGAAATTCGTGGCTTATTAGCATGATAAGTGTTAAGAATGGGGTAAAAAAAATTTTAGGGGCTTCCCTGGTGGCGCAGTGGTTGAGAATCTGCCTGCCAATGCAGGGGACATGGGCTCGAGCCCTGGTCTGGGAAGATCCCACATGCCGCGGAGCAACTAGGCCCGTGAGCCACAACTACTGAGCCTGCGCCTGGAGCCTGTGCCCCGCAACAAGAGAGGCCGCGATAGTGAGAGGCCCGCGCACCGCGATGAAGAGTGGCCCCCGCTTGCCGCAACTAGAGAAAGCCCTCGCACAGAAACGAAGACCCAACACAGCCAAAAATAAATAAATAAATAAAAATTTTAAAAAAAAATTTTTAGATACTCCCTATCCTGCTTCATACTCTGCTCTCAGAACATGCTGGAAAAAAGGTATGGTTTCTATACTTTTTGTTAGGGATCAGCAAACATTGCTGATCCAATCCCCTCCCCTCCCCGCTCTACCAGCCACTGGGTCCTCCTTCCTATCACACCAACCTCTTCTCCGCACCTGGGTGGCTCATCTCAACCCTCTCCCTTGATGAGGGGACAACTGGCCACTTGGGAAAGGAGGAGGCTCCCAAAACAAGTACTGCCTCAAGTCCCCACATCTTTGCCTCGTTCCCAGAACCCAGGGATGGAAGGTCCGTCAGCCAGAGGAGCTGACTACAGGGACCCCAGGCACGGGCACCCCTTCAGAGAAGCCTGGAATTCCTCTAGGTGATAAATCTTCCAGAAGGCCTTAGCTCTTCATCCCACTTCCTCTCTGCCCCACCCACCAAACACAAACACACACCCACAAAACCATCCTAAAGTCTCTGCCCTCCACATGCAAACAAGTAGTTTCAACAAAAATTCATTCATTCAACAAAAATTCAGAGTTTGGGCAAAATGTTGAAGATAAATGTCTTCAATACGTAAAGATTTACGTATTCCAGGGACTTCCCTGGCCCTCCAGTGGTTAAGACTCCACTGCCGGGGGCACGGGTTCGATCCCTGGTTGGGGAACTAAGATCCCACACGCTGTGCGGCCAAAATAAATAAATAAATAAATGCTCTTTTAAAAAAAAAAAGAAAGAAAAAAGACTTATCTATTCTAGGAGTGCCTGTCATAGAAATGACAATATTTACTGAACGATACTCTTATCAGAACTTACCTCTCTCACCCCCTCTAAATCAATTAGTCACTGAGGCTAAGACAGAGGGAAGAACCCAGGAGGCACCCATGATGCTGGGGAACACCCAGCCCCAAGGGGAAGGTCAGGGTAAAGGGGGAGGAGTCACCCCACAGCCCTGATGGCCCTTTCCCAGCAGTGGCCCCTCCCTGCATCCCAGGCTGGCCCAGAGGAGCAGGAGGGGTGAACATCCAGCCCCCTCTCCCTCCCTACTCCTGGGAACCTGCTGGAAGCCCACCTACTGCTTCTCTCCCCTAAACCAGCGTGGCCTGAGTCAGAGGTTCAGAATGAGGAAGCCCTTTATTGCCACATACTACAGCCCTCCATTAGCTTTTCTCAGGAATAAAGCTAATATTTTGGTCTCCATCCGTCTGAACCCTCAGCCCGACTTCTCAACTGGTTCAGAGCTCAGGTGGGAAAGGCTGTGTTGTTAATGGGCCCGCACGCTTCACACGCGGCCCCCGGGGGCCTGGGGCAGGTGTGGTGAGAAGGCAAAGAAGCCAGGAAGAGGCTTCACCGGGGCCCCTGCATGATGCGGAGAACACGCCCACCACAGGGGCCTCTGGGCGGGAGCACCTGATATCCACCCACAGGCGGTCGCTGCATGACTTTTTCATTCTGTGTTCTGGAACAATAGGTATTTCCTAGACCCGTAACCTGAGAGACCCAGCATTTAGTCTCCTTGAATAAAACACTAGACTCTCAAATAACAAAATGAAATCAGGGGAGAGGGATAAATTAGGAGTTTGGGATTAACAGATACACACTACTATATATAAAATACATAAACAACAAGGACCCACTGTATAGCACAAGGAATTATATTCAATATCTTGTGATAACCTATAATGGAAAAGAATCTGAAAAAGTATATATATATATATATATATATATATATGTGTGTGTGTGTGTGTGTGTAATATATCACTTTGCTGTACACCTAAAACTAACACAACATTTTAAATCAACTATACTGCAATTAAAAAAAAAAAAAGAAGAAATCAAAAAGACTCTCAAAGTCCTCAGCTAGCTCTAAATGGCATTATGAACATTTATGGAACATATAAAATGCAAGGTTAAACCCAAACCTGCTGGGTTTAAAATGAATTGACTGCCTCTTTCTCTCTGGCAAGTGTACAATTTTTCTAACCAGTGTCAACGCTCAGTCTGCCCAACCTACAGGTTGACCTACAGGTCAAGGCCAGTGTGAGGCAACCCCAACCTGTCTCAACTGATCCCGTAAACCAAATCATTTCCAAATTTCCATCTCATCCTGCTATAGAGCCACAGTTTATGTCTATAAACTTTGAATCCTCCTGCTGCAAGAACGAGAGATAAACGAACAAAATCAGAGCAGCTCCCTAAAGCTATTAAACATAAAGCAATGCGCCTTAGAGATCATTCAGTTAGTCCTTCTTCCTCGTTCCTTGTATGAAGCAACTGTAGTGACATAAATTCAGTATATGACCGGACCACACATGGGGAAACTAAACAGGAACTGGTATTAGAGGATATTAAAAAATTATTAATTGTGTTAGTTGTGATCATGTTATTTTAGTTTTATGGGGAAACTTCCTTCCTTCCTTCCTTCTTCCCTCCCCCCTTTCCTTCCTTCCTTCCTTCTTTCCTCCCTCCCTCCCTTCCTTCTTTCCTTTCTTCGCAGGACGGGATTAATACTTAATCCATACTAAGTATTATTAGGGGTGGAATGTCAAGATACCTATTTTTGAAGTTGAGAGGTAACTGACATATAACATTGTGTAAATTTACGGTGTACAACATGTTGCTTTATGTTGCTTTGATACACTTACATACTGCAGTACGATTAAACTACAGTGTTAGCTAACACCTCCAGTGCCTCACATAATTACCATTTCTTTCTTGTGGCGAGAACATTTACCATCTAGTCTCTTAGCAACTCTCAAGTACACAGTAGAGTATGTTAGCTATAGTCACCATGCTGTGCATTAGATCCCCAGAACTTATTCATCTTCTAACTGCAAGTCTGTACCCTTTGATCAACATCTCCCCAACTTCCCCACCCCCCAGCCCCTGGTAACCACCTTTCTACTCTCTGCTTCTACAAGTTCAGCTTTTTTAGATTTCACATATAAGTGATATCATACAGTATCTGTCTTTGTCTATCTGACTTATCTCTAGGTCCATCCATGTTTTTGCAAATGGCAGGATTTCCTTTTTTCTCATGGCTGAATAATACTCCATTTTATCAATACCATATCTTCTTTATCCATTCATACGGTGATGGACACTTAGCTTGTTTCCACGTCTTGGTTATTGTGATTAATGCTGCAATAAGATATCTTCAATTTACTTTAAAATATTTTAGCATTTTTTACAAATGGAGCAGTTAAATAAGCAAATGAATGAATGAATAGCTGTCTGACCCAAGGGACACACACCTGGTTAGTGGAGGAGCTGGGTAATAGTCAAGCATCCTTTCTCTAATGGTTTACAAGGGACCCTTTACAGTGTTTTATACTCTCAACACCAGAGCAGCTACTCAAGGTGACCGCAGCCTTTCAGAGGCCCATTTGGGCTCCGCCCACTCAGCTTTGGAGGCGCCCTGCACGGTCCAAATTAGTGTGGCAAAGTGGGCTTTGATGAAAAGAGTAAGCTGCTAGATTGGACTTCTCAGATCCAAATGACCAAGGCATGGCCAAACAGTCATTGAACACTGGTCTGAGTAGACATCTGTTCCAAGTTTCTACAACCGTATCAGTGTACCAAGAAACTAGAATCTCTCATCACGTAATAACACGACCTAACAGAATTAGGGTATATTCATACAGTAATAACCAGGAACTGCTTACTATGTACCAGGGACTATTCTAAGGGTTTGACAAGAACGATCTCAGTTAATCACTGCAACATCCAAAGAGGCTGTTGTCTCCATTATACAGAGGAAGGGACCGGAGCACAGAGAGTTTGAGAAAGTTACCAGGACCAAGGAGCCCTAAGGGACAGCATCACCCTTTAGGATGGCCCTGCCGTACGTTCTCCTTGTGCCATAGTCACAGCCGATGTTCTTCTCTGGGAGAAATGGTCCAGGGATACTTCTCATTGCTGTCCTTAAAAACAGTACAAAAGAATGAAAACAAAAGGTAAAAGAGAAAAAACAGAATCCGCCCCACAGGCCCAAACAAAATGTCCGATGTCAGAAAAATCTTTCACTTTGTTTTTGTCATGAAAAATTCAAACCATTCAAGTGCCCGCCTAACTCTCTTCTCCAAACAAATCTGGACTAGGAAGGCAGGCAGCTCTGTGATTTCCCCTCTAGAGAACCATCTGAAGGCTCCCCACTGGACAGCAGAGACCCAGGCTCCCCACTGAGCCTCTCACCCCGATGTGATGGGCAGCTGTCAGTCATTCCCTTCAAGGGCTCTGAATGAATTTCTGTAGAAAAGTCTTCACACACATGCACAGGAAAAGAAGGAGGATGCAGTCAACCTTCCAATACCTTCTCTAATGCTTCCAGTACTGACAATGACTTTGAATGAACCTTTACAGTTAAATTACATCATTAATGTTGTGTCCTCAAAGCTAAAATGAGATACAAGACTAAAAATATCAATTTGAAACAACTGATCCTAGAAAAGGTGAGGTGTCTTAGGACGAACTGGGGATACTGCCTGTTGGAATGGTCCCATTTCAGAACCCTTTCTCTCCATTAATCCAACAGGAATAAGTTAAGGGTGTCTGGTGTAATCTTAGAAGAAGTCACAGAATTCTCAAAGGATGTCAAAGTCAAACCAAAATACAGCACATGTAGCATCTGAAAGCATGGAGGGAAGGACAGACTAAAAACCAGATCAACAAGAACCAAGAGTTTTAACTCCAAAGGGTTCAGTAATTATTGGCATGAACGTTTCTGCAAAGGGCCTTGATCACAAAAAGAAAAAGGATTTTTATCTTGGCTACTTTCCCTATTTGAAAAACCTGAGTTTCCTCAAAAATTAGTAGGCTGAATGAGGAAGGTAATAATTAAGGCAAAGAGGCCATATTTCCTATCTGCCATGGAAATGAACAGTGGTATCTACAAATAACAAGAGCTTCTCACACGGAACAGCTTCCTTTCACTAGCTGGGAACTTCTCGTTCCTTCCCCAAATTTATCATTGTTAAAATTAGTATTTGACGTTCACCAAATGCCAACAGCAGGCCTCTATCTGCTATTATGACTACATCATTTGTTCACCTCTGAGCTGACTTCCAAAGCATTGTTAACTTCGGCCCAGAAAACAATAGTCAGGCAAGAAGATAAGGAAGGCAATTTGAAGTTATACTAACAATAAAAATAAATTAGTGATATAATTTTCAGCCGTTGTCAAGGGCATGCTTTATGGTTTTTACATTAAAAAGACTGGGAACTCTTTTTCTTTTTTTTTTTTCTTTTTATGACTTCAGACAGTGCAGATGTGACGGTTACAATGGCTAAAGGCAAGTCAGGAAAAGACCTTGGGATAGTCTCCTGTCTAAAAATGTGTGTTGACATTACTAAGCAATGAAACTTTGAAAACCCAAAGTCAAGTCTGTCTATTCTGCAGCCCCGTCGTGTCTTCCCTTTTCTCACCCATATTTTGGTGCTAAGTATCTCACAGTTGGGAATGGCAAGGCCAACATGGAAGCCAGCCAAATAACAAGAGACAGAAAGCCTAGGCCTGTCTTTCACCCCAAAGAAGCCATGACAAAAATGGCAGAACCAAAGCTAATTCTAACTAAACTCTAGCCATGCAGTATTTAAACCAGTTCCAAGGTGGTTTCATTTCAGAACTCTCACATTAATTCAACTAGCATATTCTCTTCCTCAAAGTCGAAGAGACCAGGGAAACAGAGATTTCCACGGTCCTTCTCATGCCTGACTATATAAGCACAACCCATGGCTCATGCCTCCAGGAAGGCAATTACAATATTATGTTGTAACCACTAATTTCTATGCTTGTCTGTCCCTTCCCCTCCATGACAGGGCCCTCAAAATGCCAGCGACACCATGTAACCATCTGTTTGTTTGACAGCAGCGCCTGGCTCAGACTGGACATCCGTCATCTCTGTTCCATAAATACTGAATAAATCTTTATAAACACAGAATCTCTGAGAAGACTTTCTGCTCAAAAATATCCTTCCAACTCAAGCCAAAATTTCACTATTAAAGGTTAATTTCTTTGGCTCGGTCTTCCAGAGTTTTTAAAGTAGATCTCTCTGAAGGTTGTCACTGTTTTCTCATCTGCTGTGAGCTAATATATAAAGGGAATAAAAGAAAATGACTCAAAGGGAAAGATTAAAGAGGAAAGAAACAGTGAGGAAGGGGTGATGGAAAGAGTGAAGGAAATGAGAAGAAAAGATAAGGTGGGAAGGAGGCAAAGACACACCCGCCTTCTTCAGTTCTGTCTGGAATCCACCATCACAGCCTCCTTTCCTGGAGGAACTGTGGACATTCCTGGGTGTATTCACTCCTATTGTGCCTCTTCTTACAAATGAAACGGAGGAAGCGGGTTTTCACGGTCCCCAAAATGCTCAACAGCGGCTGCAAGTTTCTTTTTGATTTTTTTCTCCTTTTAGAAAAGAAAGCAAAACAAAAGGAGAGAAGAACACTCCACACACCACCTTTCACGACCTCAAAAAGCAACATCATTAGACTTTGGACGTGAAAACTCTGCCTGCAGGTCAATGTTCAGGGTTTGGGGTGACAACTAAAAACAGTGACCAAGAAAGGAAGGGCTTTGCAGATCCAACTGAAATAAAACATTAGGAGAATGAAGTTCCGCTTCTGTATAACGTTTACAAGAAATCAAAGTTCTAAGAAAAGCAAATTACTAGGAAAGACTACTTTAATAACTCCTTGAGCATATGGTTTAAATTTTATGGAGTTTTCGGTCCATTCTAATTCATTAATAAGACCTGGAGAATTATTACCGCTGTGTTTTTATGCCGTCAAAGAGATCCTCTTTTATAACTTTAAATGCAAATTGCAAATTTACATTTTTTCACCTTTCTGTGCAAGAAAATTCAATTTATACAACTTCCAATCCATTCTATGTTCTAGAGATTTTACTGAATCTGACTATTAGCAAGTGCTTCTCGGGTTATTTGAGGGTTTTAGTTTCCATCTTTGAGTACAGCGTAGAATAAAGAAAAGTAAGCTTAGATGAGAGAGGGGGAAAAAAAGAGTCTGCCATTTGTCACATCAAATTAAACAAACCAAAACAAACAAACAAACAAAATGTATATCTATATATCCTAAAGGACTAAAATACAACAAGAGTGGCAGGAGGGAAAAAGGGGGAACAGCTCTACTCTTTCGTAATTACTACATATTTTAAAAGAGACTTTTATGAGGAGTTAGTTACAAGGGATAAACAAACCCCAGGCCAGGGAAGCCCCATCTCTGCCTTTCATCAGATTTAAAGAGAAGTTCCTGCTATAAAGTAAGACACGTCAGGCCACTAAATTCTTCTCCATTTTGTTTAGACAAACAAAATCTCCTCAGCCTGCCTGGTATCAAAGACACAGCAGGAGAAACGAAGGAACTGCAGGCCCCTCTCAGGACTCGGGGACTGTCAGGTTCAAGTGCAAACCACTCAGAACACAGCTCTGCAGCTTGTTCATGCAACAGATGTTGACACCGACGATGCTAACAGAAGGAGGGAGGATGAACAGTAAGAGGAAAACTCCACAGCTGTCATCACAGCCAAACCCTCACATGCAGGCAAACAATAAGATGCACATTTCAGGCGTATCAATTTCATCTCCGTAGCGCACTGAATGGTGATAAAGCTTCCAGCAGATATAAAGGGATGTGCATTCACAAAATAATTGTAAAAACATGTGGCTCTTGCTGTCTGGCCTTCAGTGAATAAATGCACCCACATACGAGCACTTTCAATCCATGTGAAACCACAGCAAACAACCGTTCTGGTCTCTGAGAGGCGCGCAGCCTTTTTACCCACAGAAAGCACCTGTCATATAACTTCAAAAATGAGTTGCAGAAAAGAAAAATAATTTTAGCCTGTGGGATACAGAACAATAAATAGTCCTCTGACAGCCAGGCACTGGGCTTGGGATAACAGCTCCTGGGAGATGTAGACAAGGGTGCCTGACATCTGTTCTACCCAGACGACGGTCTCCCACCCATGAGGGGTGCATGACTCCGTTTTAACAGCTGGGAGGGGAAGACGGGAAAGATGCCTGCACCAGAAGGCTGAGGTCTTGGGAAAATTCCATGGAAAACCAAAATCTGGTGCAAGTATTATGTCTTTCTAAAAAAAAAATGAAAGTAACATAGTGCTGTTTGAGAATATGGTTTATACTCGGTGTCCAAAGGCAAGTCTCTTTATTTTTTGTTGTCTAACTGAAGTCAAAACTACTAACTGTGTGGTAGACTGGGGCAAGGCAGGAAGGAAAGAGGCAGGGCTTCCTCTACGCTACGGAGAACAAACCCATCACATCTCTACCGCGATGCCTCAAACTTCAGAAGTTATGGCGAGAATTTTAAATCTCAAGGTTAGTGATCCCTAGCCCGACTCCAAAAATGTAGACCCACTACCCCTGGTAAGAGGTCAGCAGTCGTGGACAAATTTCATTACAATATGTTAAGTCCCAGACCAGTGAAATGAATAGAAAGGGGGTCCCAGCAAACAGGAAGGTGACAAGGCAAAGATGTGCCCAGGGAGCCCTACTGATAGAATAGCCTGGGCTTAGAAACAGGGTTTTCTTAGAAGCTGAACATGCCATTTAAGAAAGGAACTGAATTAATGTCCTGGGGGAGTTAAGCCTTTTCATCCTTCCAATTCAGAGAGGACAGTAGCCAAATATATAATTCCATCAGGGCAGAGGACAAACGAGGCCGTTACCTGATGTGAAGCAAAGGACCAGGGTTGGAGAAAAGAGGTCAAGAGCTGCTCAGAATGAGGATTCTTCTCCAAGGCAGGTCTGAGATCAGGGGCCCAAGGTGAAGAGGATGAGGACCAATACCCAAGGTGCAGGGGAATGACTTCAGCTGCCGGAATCACTCTATAAGCCTGGCTTGGAGCGGGGTATGCAGGAAGTGATCACAGCAGGCCTGACTTCTGTCCTTGGAAGGGGCTGCTTCCAAGGTTGGCCCTTGACTGGCACCTGAGAACTTGGATTTGCAAAGGGTTCCCACCATGCAAACTGCAGAGACTGGCTCCTTGTCCGACACTGTTCATGTATCAGTGTGGTTCAGGTCTGAGTAGGACAAAAAGGTGAGGTAAGGGAGAATTTGCTCTCCACCTGACTACTAAGCTGGGACATTGGTGTTCGATGTCCCTGCCCTCAGACTGGGACTGACACCATTGGCTCTCCTGCTTCTCAGGCCTTCGGACTCAGACTAGAATTATACCACCACCTCTCCCGGGCCTCCAGCTGCTGACTGCAAATTATGGGACTTCTCAGCCTCCATAATGACATGAGCCAATTCCTTATGATAAATTACCTATCTATCTAACTGTCTATCCACCTATCTATCTATCTATCTATCTCCTTTTGGTTCTGTTTCTCTGCTGAACCCTGAATAATACAGGAATATTATTTAATAGGTTTGAGGCTATTGCAAGGAATTTTTTAACTTTTCAGTTATGGATGGAGATTTGCTAATTTACGTCCTTAAATTTTTGGAATCATTAAGCAATAACCTGTTAGGTGCTATTATCCCTAAAGCCACCGGTTAATTCAGGGCTAGTAATGAAGGTTCACAAGTAGTGGAAGAACAGCCTGGAATATAAAAGCCAGGACCCCAGCCTATTTCACAGCTTTGACTGGACCCAGCCCTGCTCCAGCCCCTGATAACTACAGCAGTGGATAGCTATGGGGCACCCATCATCTGGACTCAGTGCCAGGCCTTTCACACACATTATCACAAAACCTCAAACCCTGAAGGACTCTCCCATTTTACAGATGGGATTCAGAAAGGCAGAGCAATCTGTCAGAAGTCACAAGTCAAGGTGTGTCTGGTTCCAAACCCCACACACTCTATATCATCACTCTGTGGCCAACTACAATTTGAGAAACACTCCAACAGACTGGGTTTTGTTCAGAAGAAAAAAAATTTTAGGGCTGATTATTCAAGGTAAGACAACTACAGAAAAGCAAGAGAGCTTTTCCCTGTTGGCATATACAAAAATACTCAGTATCACCCTAGGCCTTTGGAAGTACTGAGCGCACCCTGAGAAGAACATACCCAGCCCAGGTAATACTCCAAAGACTTAAGGAAAAGTCGTTGAAATTCAGGGCAGCAGCTGCCCCTACGGTAGGCGACCACATAAGTGTCTCATTCCACTCGAGCTGAGGATAAAATTGTACTACGCCTATGAAGGCTTCCACGATGGGTGAAAGGTTTATGTTGAACATCTGCTTTCCTTCTGGGAGTCTGGAATTTGGGCACAGCCAGGCAGAGGTGCCTACATGATCAGCCCCAGTAAAAACCCGGGCTGCTGGGTTTTAACCTAGCTTCTCCAGTAGACACCATCTCACACACAGGGTCACAACTTATTGCTGGGGAATTAAGCTCATCCTGTGTGGCTCCACAGGGAAAGGACCCTTGGAAGCTCGCGCCTGGTCTCCCTGGACTTCGCCCCACGTGCCTTTTCCTTTTGCTGATTTTGCTCTGTATCCTCTCACTGTAATAAATCACAGCCACGAGTAAGACTATCCGCTGAGTCCTGTGAGTTCTCCTAGCAAATCATCAAACCGTGGTGGTCCTGGGGACCCTAACCCAGGGGGCTTCATCCCTATCTTGTGAGTGACCAACTAAGCCGTGGTACCACAGATGCTCAAGATCCAACCCTTTGCCGTGTAGACCAGGAACGCACATCTCCCGTCCCATTGCACCAAGGAGGGACGATACTTCAAACTCAGAGGCACTCACAGATCCGCCCATGGACAGCAGGAAGTGAGGCATCCTGAAATGCTTGCCTAACGGACAGGTAGTCCTCCCATTGACACGGGGACGCTAAACACAACCATTCACCAGGTGAGGCCTGACCGCTCGTAGCACCCGGATGAAACGGAGCTGAGAGTCGGCCAGGAGCAGGGCCGCAAACGTGTATCTGTTCTGCAGGTTCATCACTCTGAGTGTTAGTCAGGGTTCTGCAGAGAAACAGAACCAGTAGGAGATACAGAGAGATACAGGAGGAGATTTATTATAGGAATTGTCACGCAGTCATGGAAGCTGAGAAGCCCCCCAGTCGGCTGTCTGCCAGCAGAAGAACCAGGAAAGCCAGAGGTGCGATTCAGTCTGAGTTCAAAGGCCCGAGAACCAGGGAAGCCAATGCGTGAAGCCCCAGAGTCTGAAGGCCCAGGAACCAGGAGCTCCAATGTCCCAGAGCAGGAGGAGATGGATGTCCAGCTCAAGAAGAGAGTGAGTCTGCCCTTCCTGCACCTTTTTGTTCTACACAGGCCCTCAGGATTGGATGAGGCTCCCGCACTTTAGGGAAGGCTCTCTGTTATGCAGTGTACTGATTCAAATGCTAATCTCCTCCGGAAACACCCTCACAGACACACCCAGAAATAATGTTTCACCAGCTATCTGGGCATCCCTTAGCCCAGCCAAAGGTATTGGTGAATCTTTTAAGCAAATTATTCCTTGTGGAGATGGGGACCATTTATCACCTCTTGGTGGTGTGTGATTAACCGGTTCCCTTGGGGGTGTCTGAGGATTGGTCCTGCACCCCACTCAGTACCTGGGTCCCACACCCCACTCAGTACCTGGGTCCCAGGTCTCTACATTATCTCCTTTCATCCCAGTGACTGAAGGATCCCAGCCTCGGATTCACTTGCACCCGACTGCAAGCCCAGCTCCCTCCCATTCGGTAAGGAACCAGCTAAGAGCTGATCCCAGTGTCCACTTCTGCCCTCAAAAGCCAGGGATGACAGCACAGTTGTGAAAAACAGCTCGGGGGCTCCAAGCAGCATACTGTAGAGGTGATGCGTGTTTGATTAACTTTCCCACAAAACTCCCTTTACCATTTTGGTTTATTGTTTTCATTTCTTCTTCCTTTCTCTACTACAGTAATAAGACACCGAGACCAAGGTGGAGGGAATACCCATTTCGGCAAATAAGAAAATGAGGCCAAGCTCCTGATTTGTTATGCAAAAGCCCCTAAAAGCATTCAAAAATATGAATCACACTGAGACACAAAATCTCCAAGACTGCCAAGCTCCAGAAGGAAGCAAGAGAGAAATCCAACACTCAAGACACGTGGGTTCCGGCTCCAGCTCTGCCCCTGGGAAGGCCTGTGGTAGTTACAGCCTGAGCAGCTCTTGGACCACCGTTTCTTCATCTGCAAAGCCGGCAACATCTTGCCTCATTCCCAGACTACCGCGCTTGGCCCGCAAGTAGGACCAGGGGAAAGTCGTGTAATTAATTCAAATGACTTGGGTGAAGGCTAATTTGATTTAGTGAAGCTCTAGATATCCTGAAGCAATCTGATCCCTTTCATGTTCATCAGAAGCAAAACCTCAGGGCTGAGGGGCGCTGTCCCCCTGTCACACTGACATCAACCCTCCTGCCAGCAGGGCTAACTGCCCCACGACGCCTGGTTCTCTCACAGAGCCAATGGCTGCCCTGGGAGCCACATTTATCACATTGCTTTGCCGAGCAATCCCTCTCTTTATGGTGAGTACCAAGGTCAACATCAGGTTAATCCCCTCCAAATGCTCACAAATTCGAAAAGAGCCGATCTGAAGTGATAAGGGGTTCTGACGATTATCCTGGCTGCTGACTTGTGTCCGAGAGAAAAGGGCAAGAGAGAGAAGGGACGTGTGTGTGTCTTCATCACTGTGGCTGGCGGTGAAAACGAGGCAAGAAGTCAGAGGCTGCAAAGAGTAAGAGGAGAAAGCAAGCAAGCAAGCAAGGTAGAACGCGGGAGCCAAAACGAAAGTAGGTGACCCACGACCACTTAAGGGACCCCCGCACTGGGGGTGGTCCTAGAGCTGCTGCTCTAGGAGCTGATTGCCCTTGGTCCAGGTGGCCCACGGGCCACCAAACCAGTAAATTAAATCCAGTGAATGCAAACAGTCATGCACACACAGCCCAGGTACCTGCCAGAAGGGAAAGCTCAGGAGACTTGCAGCTGCAGACACAACTGCCTCTGCCCTTGTCTTCCAGGTGCACCTGTGGGGTCACCTTCCTCAGACCTGAACTTGGTGCCGACAGTTTGCCAGCCCCTGCGCTAAGTGCCGGGCACACCAGGATGGATGTGTCGAGTTACAGGTGTCAGGAGAGAGACAGCAGGGCTGGGAACAGCCACTGTGACACTGGGTGGCCAGGAAAGAGTGCTCCGAGGAGGTGACATTGCAACCGCGTGAGGAGCAGCCAGAGAGGCCAAGAGAGGGGTTGGGGGAGGAGGAGACAGAAAAGAGGGAAGAGCGGGTCCAAGGCCCAGAGCTGGGGAAGTGCCCGGGTGCTGGAAGTCAGGGGCTGCAGGGGCTGGTGAGGGAGGCGTAACTGCAAGAATGAGAGGGGGGCTGGGGAAGGGGGTAGAGGCCCCACATCAGAACCCCTGTGCCAAGGTAAGGATGTTGGGTTGTGTTCTGCACGCGGTGGGAAGCGGATGGAAGCTTCGGAACAGGACGTGCCTTGATCAACTGCCGTCTTCCAGGACAGTGGTGATGCGCCCGTGGAGGAGGTGACATCGAAGAAGGACAAAACAAGGGACTTCCCCGGCGGTCCAGTGGCTAAGACTCCGCGCTCCCAATGCAGGAGGCCCGGGTTCAAGCCCTGGTCAGGGAACTAGATCCCAGATGCCGCAACTAAGAGCCTGCATGCCACAACTAAAGATTCCGCATGCTGCAACTAAGACCCAATGCAGCCAAATAAAATATAAATAAATAAATAAATATTTTTTAATGGAATAATTAAAAAAAGAAGCAGAAGAAGGACAAAACGAAAGGGCGGGGGGAGCACTGTGAAGTTACTGCCTCCGCCCAGGAGAGAGAGGACGGTGCCTGGGATTCAGGTGGTGGAAACAGAGATGGGGAGGAACAGACAGCTTTGAGGGATGACACGGGGCAGAACTCTGAAAGTAGAATAAGAAGCTTCAGTGAGAAAGAACGGTGAGGTCCGAGTCTTTAGCGAGTGTTTACTTGCAGCGGCCTAAAATCCCTCAGTCCAGTTCCCGAATCAGGAGCCCAGGTGAGACAGCTCCCAGGAGCCAGCAAGGATGCTCAACAGGCCGGACAGAGCCCAGCACCTTCCTGCCAAGAAAGCGTGAGTTCCGTAAAGCTAGGAGCGTCCTGCTAGCCCTATGACAGCTCCCAGAGAGGAAAATAAGTGAAACCAAATGAAGGAAGGGGAACAGCCTCCAAGGCTGCCGGACAAGGACAACCCAGGCTGGCTCTCCCTCACCTCCCAGCTCTGCCTTCCACCCTCCAGTGTCCTGCCCTCTGCCCCACAGGACAACTCAGCAAGTGGCACTGTAATAGGGAAGAACAAATCTGACTCCATATTAGATCTGTTTCTTTCACTTTAATCTTTGTATTCTATTGCTTTTGCTTAGAGTTAAGAATGCTGTCTATAGCCTAGTCTCAAGGCTTTGACCTTTAAGAGTGTAACACTTTTCCATTCCTATAGAGATAAAAAGTTGCAGAACAGAGAATAACATTTGTTTTGTTGGAGGTTTACAGGAACATCCTGACCTGACCTACCTGGACCGAAGATTCCTGCATCAAGAAGTCTGTGACAATGAACCATGCCCCTCCCTCACCTTGCCTTTAAAAATGCTTTGTTGAAAGCCTTCGGGGAGTTCAGGGTTTTGGGGGGCATGAGCCACCTGTCTCCTTGTGTGGACCTGCAGTAAACCTTTCTCCACTCCAAACTCTATGACGTTTCAGTATTGTTTGGCCTCACTGTGCGTCGGGTGCATGAACTTGCATTCGGTAACAGCATCACCGGCTTCCATGGGTGACAGTCAGAAGAGGAGAGAGCAAAAGAGAGGACAGGGTATCACTTGCCTGCCCCCTCCGTGCTTCGGTCCAGGGTTCCGGAAATGGCGTTCTCCCCACAACCATGGTTCCCTCTGGCATCCATCCTCCAGGGCTCATGGCCTCCTCTCTTTGCCCCTTTGCCAGGGGAGGGGGGAAGGGCACTAGATCTTGGGTGCCCAAATCTGTCGCTGATTCCCTCCCCCACTCACTTTGGTCATGAGCCCTTCCATTAAAGTCTCCTCACTGGAAGCATCTAGAGTGGGTCCCCTTCCTGCTGGGATCCCATCTGAAACATGTGGGATGCCCAGGTGCCTGGAAAACCCCCTAAACCAGAAACACAGCAGCCCATCTAGCACAGGGACGTGCCTTCCCGGTGTCAGGGGTTGACTCCACATCCAGTCCAACTATTCCAAAGTGCAAAGATGTCTCATTAAAGAGGAGTCGCTGCAGTGCTCAAAATAACAGCTTCTCACGCATAGGGTGTTAAAGAGGAAATTGTAAAGTAATAGCAGGATCGGCTAAAGTTAGCTAAAGTTAAAGAGTTGACATATACCTGGCATGGCCTGGGCCCCAGTACAATCACAGCGAGCCTGGATTCTTTAATAGCAGGAGGAGAATTTTCTAGTTATTATTTCCAATTCTTCCACCAACACATTCAAGAATATAATTCTTAATGCCGGATTTTATAGTCTTCTTGTCGTCCTACACAATTTGGGACAACTGATACATGACATTTGCTTATTTGGGAGGAATCCTACCTTAATCTTGCCATGTATTCACTTGTTTAACAAATCCTTATCAATATTTGTTGATACTGGCAGGCACTGGGCCAACCTCAGAGAGAATGCAAGATACAGTCCTTCGGCCTCAAGGAGATGAGAATCTAGTTTTGAGGAATGAGATAAAGAAACACACAATTAAATGCAAGGCAATAAGAGGAGCTCAGAGCTCAGTACGGCAGCTGGGGGAAACTTTAGGAGGGGCGTGTCTTATCTAGCGTGGAGGAGAGAACAGGGAAGGTTTCCGGATGAAATGAAATCTAAGCAGAGGCCAAGAGATGGGCCGTAGCCAGCCCGAGAGAGAAGATGGGGGGTCAGGTTGGACCCACATGCGTAAAGCGGAAGAGGAAACATGACACAGCTCTAGGCATTCAGAGCGGCTGAAGCAAAACATGAGCAGGACAGAGGTGAGGAGGCTGGGGGTGTGGGTGACACCTTGTGAACGGCCTTATCAGGAGGGAAACCGTACAGTTTATCATCCAAACAGGGACACACTAAGCGGGACACATGTGCACTGGGAAGGCCCACCTAAGCTGGGACTGTCCCAGACACGGGGTCACTCCACTTACACGACACATGAGGCAGTTCACACTTCACAAGGACAAGTGCCTGACGGGGTCTGAGCAGAGAAGTAACACGAGCAGATCTGTGCTTTAGGAAGATCACTGTGGGCCCCTCGTGGATAACAAGCTCGAGAAAAGCTGTCGCCGAAGACGGTGAAAGCGGTGAAGGTGTTGCTGGAGAATTTCAGGAAGGAGATGGCGAGGGCTCACTGCATGGGGGCCGGGGGCGGGGCGGTCAGTGGTCACAGAGGAATGCAAGACATTTACAGTGAAATTTATGATGTGGGAGAGGGATCCGAAGTGGGTGTTGGCAGGAGAGAGGCTACGGTAGAGGAAGGAGCCCAACTGTTAACTGGATGTCTGGCTGGGGCAAAGAGAGGAGGGTACTGGGGCCACTGGGAACCGGGGGACTCAGGTGGGGAGGCGCAGGGGGCGAGGGCGGGTTCACTCGAGACGTGCTGGGCTTGATTACTCAGGGAGCCGCTGGATATAGGGGCCAGGGCTCCGGAAGGAGACGTGGGCTGGAAATGGGGACTTGGGACTTGTCAGCACACATGTGATGATCCAAGTGCCCCTGGAATGGGCAGCCGTGACCTTCGGGAGAAAAGTCTCCAAGGAGGCTTGGGCTGGACAGGCTGCAGTGAGCTGGAGGCGTGAGGGGACCAAGAAGCAAAGTGGGCGAGAGACTTGGTCCCGGAGAGTGTACTGCGTCGCGGGCTGGGGGGCATCAAATGAGACAGATCAAGACTTGAAGCAGGAAGCTACCGGGCGTACTTGAATAGAGCAAATGTCATCACCTGGGTGCTGGCACAAGGCCTCCTTAAGTCCAAATACACACCATTCAGGATCTTTTTTATTTTGGTTCCACAAAAACCGAACCCTAAAATAACCACATTAGTCAGGATACAACATCTATGTCTGAACGAACCTCGAGGGAAATGTTTCTTACGCTTAAGTCTGAGATACTCAAGTTATCATTTCAAGCTGGCAATCTGATTGGAGAGAAGATGAAATTTCTGTCACTGATGCTTCCAGACAAACAGAGGTGCTGGGTACCTGGTATTCCTCAGTATCCCACTCAGCAGCCAGAGGTAACAATTTACTTGTCACAGGGTAGGGTTTAAGGGGCCTCTCTTTTTGATACGGTTAACTAGTCACTCTTATAACGTTAGATGAGGTCCATGGAGAGTGTAAGATGAAATCTCTCTCATGTGCCCAGAAGTAAACGGAAGGGGCATAAAAATCCCCCTCCTTCCTCTGTTTTTCTGGACCATAACAACATCCATGCTTTCTAGATATCAACACACACTCCATGGACATAAGCAATCCCCTCAAAAGTAATAAATTATAATTGTGTCTATTTTTATAAACAAAAATCACTATATTACCCCCATATTTCCTAAAGAGATCTCAGAGTGGTAAAACAGTTCCATAAGCCAGATTACTATTTTCCATTTATCTGTAAGGTCTTTTTTTCTTTTGAAACTCCAAGATTCTCTCTTCCATTTTGGCTGGGTGTTCCCATGGCATGCTGGCACTTGAAACACAGCAGTTATTCACATCCAAGGAACTGCGTCCCCTTTAATACCTGTTATTATGTGGTCATGCCCATGGATTTGGGGCACCTTCAGTCAGAGCTAGTGAGTGATCTTTTGATCATTGTGTAATTATCTCATTACCAACACGGGCTGAAAATCAAGAATAACCAGAGAAAGAAAAGATCTCCTTCTTTGTCCCTCCTGTTACACGACTAAAATATCCTTACTAAAGGTTCATCCTCAACAGATTTATCTCCTCCTCAGTATCTGTTAGGGCTTGAAACCAAGGAGGAATTTTCATATGGTCTAACTACCAAATACCAGTGAAAAATCGTTCTGAATGCCTGGCTTCAAGAGAATGAAATAAAGCTGCTGGGGCATGACTGAGAACTATCAAGAAGTACCCAGGCAGCAACTTCCCTGGTGGAGCAGTGGTTAAGAATCCGCCTGCCAATGCAGGGGACACGGGTTCGAGCCCTGGTCCGGGAAGATCCCACATGCCACGGAGCTACTGAGCCCGTGTGCCACAACTACTGAGCCTGTGAGCCACAACTACTGGGCCCACACACCACAACTACTGAAGCCCGCACGCCTAGAGCCCGTGCTCTGCAACAAGAGAAGCCACCGCAATGAGAAGCCCGCGCACCACAATGAAGAGTAGCCCCTGTTGCCACAACTAGAGAAAGCCCGTGCGCAGCAACAAAGACCCAACACAGCCAAAATAAATAAATAAATAATTTTTTTTTTTTTAAAAAGTGCCCAGGCAAAATGGCCTTACGTAAACAATGGACAGTGAACTAAGGCACAAATCAAACAGACTGAAGGCGATGGCTGGGACGTGGGAACTGGCTATACATGGTTATAATGCGGGCTAGGAACACCAGGTCTTAAGCTCCCTGGGATCCTGATGGCAAGCACAGAGGGCGCAGCTCTGCCCACAAAGCCTCTGGCCCTTAGAATCAGTAGTATAAGCGAGATGCTTTATCAATAGGATTGCACTCCTCTCATTAGGCTCACAGAGCAAAGCCCAGGCTGATGCAAGCTGGAGAGAAAGTTCTTCCTACGCTTGGATGTGAAAGTGGGAAGCAGACGAGGCTCAACCACCTGGAGCCCACACCTGCCTGGTCTTGGAATTCCTTACCCAGAAGCGCAGGCTGGGGCTCAGGGCCATGATGCTGGTCAGGGCCTCCTGCCTCCCCCAGAGGTCCAAGGCTGGAGATGATGCAGAAAACCTGCAGGGCCCTGAGGAGGCAGTTCCAACCAGAAAGGGGGACTTCTCCAGGCCTGGGGGAAAGCAGTATGTTAATCTTTTTACATGGAGGGGCAGCAAGCCCATGCAGCAAGACGCTGCAGTGATGTATAAGGGGCCCGTCTGCACCCTGCGACCCCCCTCCTCATCTGATGGCCAGAGCACCGAACTCCTCTGTTGGCCCAGATACCAAAGTGAGCCCAGAGGAAAGATGACAGCCCCCTGGAAATGCAAGAAAATACATCTGATACTTTATTTTATAGGTGGCAGGTTAGAAATTTGACATCGTCTGTAACAGCCCTGATAGAATCCAACTGGTTTTCTCCTGAAATATTCAGTATTCCTAGATTCCATGACAACCCTTTGCAAGAGAGAGACTGTTAGAAATAACCAGAAACTTCAAGCCGTCTGGATGTTGCATTTTTCTGGATAACTCCCCAAAAAAGAATATATTGGACTAAGATTTCCACCCAAAATTCCCAAAGGGTGAGTTAAATGAGGAAGCCTCAATTACCTCAAAATCTTACTAATCCAGAAAATACATTGCCAATAAGGTCTTGTTGGAGTTCTAAAAACAAATATTATAATTTATCGAACAATAAAAAGAATTATATAATGTTCATTTGCTCAGAGTGGCCCATCAGTGTAAAATATTAAAAGGGCTATTATATCATCCCTCTGTTACCTCTATCAAAAGTGTTATTTTGGGGACTTCCCTGGTGGCGCAATGGTTAAGAATCCGCCTGCCAATGCAGGGGACACGGGTTCGAGCCCTGGTCCGGGAAGATCCCATGTGCCCCGGAGCAACTAAGCCCGTGTGCCACAACTACTGAGCCTGCGCTCTAGAGCCCTCAAGCCACAACTACTGAGCCCGCATGCCACAACTACTGAAGCCCGAACGCCTAGAGCCCGAGCTCTATAACAAGAGAAGCCACCACAATGAGGAGCCTGCAACAAAGAGTAACCCACTCACTGCAACTAGAGAAAGCCCGTGCGCAGCAATGAAGACCCAATGCAGCCAAAAAAAAATAAAATAAAAATAAAGTTATCTTTTTAAGTGTTATTTTTTTAAAAGTATTGTGTCCAATTTTTCATTGCTTACTAAAGAAATTTTTAAACTCAATTAATTTAGTTAGTTTACTAAAGTCAGTAAGAAAGTAGAATCCATCCAGAGTCATGCTCCAGATGAAACAGTTATGGTGGCCATGACTTAAGTATGAAAGAAAACCTTATTTTTTAAAAACCCAATATATAAAATAAAACCCTAGGAAGCTGAAGATGGTTTTTCCAATACTAATACTTTCTGCAACTTAGAAATAACAGGAACTCTTTTTGCTTTTGGGTGTCGTGTGTGTGTGTGTGTGTGTGTGTGTGTGTGTGTGTATGTGTGTGTGTTTTCTCTTTGGATCTAAGGATCTAAGGCTGAATCACTCTCTGGCTTCATTTAGAATAACTGAGGCCCAATGAGGACTGGTTACTTGTTCCCAGTGCTTTATGCCCCAGGAAAACCATGGGTCTGACTCATTTCTAATGTGTGCCCTGTGTTTTGTTAATAAAGGCTGTGGAAAAGTCAGGAAACAGGACTTGGCTCTCGCGTGGATTTTCCTGTTTTTTTTCCACAGTAACTTAGAAAATGTCACCACCCAAAACCAGTGGGTGTCAGGGAAACCCCCTTCCATTCTTGGAATCTCTAGTAAGTGCTGCAGGGTAGCAAACCTACCTCCTTGGGATTAGTTCTCTCAATTTTGCCTACTCGTTTAAAAAAAAATTAAAAATATGGGAGGAGGGGGTAAATATTGATGAGATTATACCTGCCAAGTTTTGAGGAAAATATATGGGAAAATCATTAATGCTTATGAAATCTCCTGTCCCTGGGGTTTTAAAAAGCAGGATGGATTTCCATTTATTTGAGACGAGGTTTGAAATGGATGACCTCCCAGGGACCTTTTTAAATTTCAGGTCAAAAATAGAGAAGTGCATTCACTCAGGAAAGAAGCAGGCAGCTGTTCTTAAAGTTTCCTCTGCCCGATGCCCTAACCACAGCACAGCCTCAGCTGAGGTCCTTCTTCCACAGTAAATCTGCAGACATCTCCCAGTAGGGGGAGACCGTCCTTCTCCACCTCCCACCCAGGTCGGGGTTGGAAACTCCTGGGCAAACACAGTAATTGGGACCTTCGCCCAAATGAACGTCAAGGGTTTTCCTGTAATACCTGGATTATCTTTTAAATAAAAGTTTCATTTTGAACTTTCAAAATAGCCCAAAAAAATGTTTTGGATGATGATCACTGGCAAGAATGTGATAAGATGGATACACCCAAACAATACTAGCAGGAATGTAAATTAGTAAAAAATCTTTCTGAGAGCCATTATGGCATCATGTAAGCCCTTACAACAAATATCTATCTTTTAACTTAATTCCCCATCTCAGAATCTATCACGAGACCCATGTTTACTGAAGCATGATTCACAGTTCCCAAGATATGGACACAACCTAAGTGTCAGTCAACAGATGGATGGATAAAGAAGATGTGGTACATATACACAATGGACTATTACTCAGCCATGAGAAAGAAGGAAATCCTGCCATTTGTGACAACATGGATAGACCCTGAGAGCATTATCCTAAGTGAGATAAGTCAGATAGATCCTGTGTAGTATCACTTATAAGTAGAATCTAAAAAAAAGTCAGACTCACAGAAACAGAGGGTAGAAAAGTGGTTGCCAAGGGTTGGGCGATGGGAAGAATAGGGAGAGTCTGGTAAAAGGGTACAAACTTTCAGCTATAAAGTGCGTAAGTTCTGAGGCTCTAATGTAAAACATGGTGACTACAGCTGATAACACCATATTATATAACTGAAATGTGCTGAGAGAGTAAAACTTAAACATTCTCACACATGCACACAAAGATAAATTTGTGAAGTGATGGGTGTCTTAATTAACTAGATGGGATATGTATATTAAATCACCACAACATACACATGTACACTTTTAATATCTCACAACTCTGTCAATTATACCTCGATATAGCTGACAAAAATCAAAACCAGGAGGGAAAGAAAGAAAATAATCAGGATTGTGAAAGAGATTTATGCACCAGGATATTCTCCACATATGTCTTTCTAACAGTAAAGAAAAAAAAAAAAAACAAATGGAAATAAGCCAAATGTCGAACAACAGGAGAGGAGATTGCAATGAGATATTAAAATGCCACTAAAAAGCATATTTGCAAACAGCTATATAATCCATGGTAAATTACTCTAGGGATCATGTGTGTGTTGGAAGAAAAAGCCAGGTATAAAGTTATACAGTAAGGATGCTACCAACTTAGATAAATGTAATTTTGCCCATGAGGACAATAATTATGGTGAGTCAGTGATGAACCAAGTCCTTCTCTAACGATCAAGTAGGTCCATCTGCGCCTCGAATCTGTCAACAGCTGGCCAAGCTTTTATCCTCCATATGGCAACACAATATGATAATCATATGCCTCTTTGGATGACATGTCATCTGCCACAGCTGACCTATGAATGAGAGCTCCCTGCAGGCAAGGACCGGTCCAAACATTTCTTTGGATACCAAGCAATTTATAATGCTCTGACACCCCGGAGATGCTTATTCACTCCTGCTTGACTTGCTATGTGTCAGTTAGCATGGAATGAATGCCCAGATGGCAGGAAGAAACTGTCTTTGAAAGAAAATACGTCCAGTGTCTATTTGATGTCAACATTAGAGCGGGACCGCTACACCAGAGAGTCCGATCTCGCCCCTCGCGGGAGCCAGAGCAAACACCAGGAGGCCTGCAGGTCACTTAGGCTGAAGCCCTGGTTCCCAGCCCACAGCCCCACAAAGCCTTCCTCCCCTGGGCCCCGGGACCACCTTCTGAGCAATCCCCCTGGCTGAACGCCGCAACGTTTTCCCACCTCCTGGTCTGCAAGGGATCTCTCCTCTGTTTTCTTTCTCAGGAGCCTGTTTTCTCTGGCACGGTGGCACACCTCCGCCCCCATCCCGACATTCCTGGCTCTCTCTCTTCAAAGACACAACATTGAAACTCTGTTCAAACATCTCCCACAGTCCATGAAGTAGCTGTGCTATTTGCAATACCACCCTCCACCCCCGTCTCTCTCTCTCTCTCTCTCTCTCACACACACACACACACACACACACACACAAAGAAAAATCAGGTCACATCCATCACCCTGTGTTCAGGCAGTACTAATAGACACTATTTTTTGAAAACTGATTCTATTTCGGCACAATGCTATGTTCTTTCCACGGACTGCCCTATGAGCCAAGTACTGTTACTGTGCCCATTTCACAGATGAGGAAACAGAGGCTTCAGGAGTTTAAATGACTCATCCAAAGTCACACAACCAAACTGGGACTCAGCCCCAAGCAGTCTGACTCAGGAGCCCCAGCAATGTTCTATTAACAAACCAGTCCACAGGCCTCAGCAGCCTACGGCATCTCTGGCATCTCAGACCCTGGAAGATGTTTAGGGAGTCTGCCAACAGACTCAGACACACCCGCGATGAGGCTCACTTCTGGCAGAACAGCTGGGGATGCTGGGAGTGCTGGAGCAGGGTGGGCTGGACCAGTAAGGAAAGAAGAGATGGGAAGGAATAGGACTTTGAAGGCAGCAGAAGCCACAGGCAAAGAGAATTTCACTCGCCCTGGAAAAACTGTGACACGGAGTAAGGCAAGTGGCTTCTAGCTCTCTCCACTGCCAAGTACTGAATACTAGTCAGAACCTCCCCTCTGGTGCCCAGTGACATCCTGGCCTCATGGCCACCCCGCTCTGCAGACAGAGCCTTCTCACCTTCAGTACCACCAACACACAATCCATGGGGTTGCCGCCCCGCCCCCAGACTCAGAGGGTCCTGGATTAGCTTCATCAGGCCCCATCGGGGCAGTTTGGAAATGAAGGCCTCTAGCCAAAGGGGCTGTAAGAGAAGCAGACATAGGACCCTGGGAGTCTGGAGTCACTCCTCCTCCACCCTTCCTCTGTGCACTACACAATTTTTCCTTTTCTGAATTTCATGTGCAACCAGCAATCAAGACAGGAAAAACAAGCAAGTCTTACACACACCCGAGAAAATGCTGATTTGTCTATTCTATTAATAACACCAAATCTCAGCAAATCAAATGGCATTACATGCCCAATTCCATAAAAAGTTCAATCCAAACTAAACGTTTTCTTTTTAAATGACATTTGCAGAGACCTCTCCATTCATATACTTAACACTGATTTTTTAAAAGGGACTATCCTATTACCTAAGGAAAAAACTATGTGGACCCTAAGAAACCAACAGAGATATTTTTTAAATGAATTGAAATACTGTCCTTTATTCTACTACACTACACAAGTCTTAAGAGTAAGAACAGCCACAATCACATATTAATAAATACTTTGGTTCCCACAGTCAACTGCCTATTTTAAAGAAGACAAAATAACCGTGATTTCAATCTGCTTTGAACGGGGAAGTGATTTCTCAGCGCTGAGTTAAGAATAAAGAAGTAAAGTAAAGAATTAAAATGCAGAAGTAAGGAAGACCCTGAAAAAGAGCCATGGACATAGAATGCTCGCAAGAAATAATTTTTAGAAAGAGTATAAATACTTATAGAATAAATGTATCTCACCAATATATACTCCAAGATACTAAAAGAAATGTCTAGGTAAGGAAGTAACTTTATTTTTGAAAGGGAAAATCACATAAGTTTCAAGTTTAATGGACTAGAAAATCTTGGGAAGCTTGCAACACCATTTTTCAAGAAAAGAAAAGTTAGTAAGCTAAGAAACGGTGTCCTAACTATAATAATGGGACTGAAAATGCAAGAGTTGGGGCAGAATCTATAAACGTGGGAAGGTAACACAATCAAACAGGGAAACAAGACAGACTTACAAGGGAAAATCAAAGAGGGTTAACTCGACGCCTTTTTTCAGTAGAAATTCAAAATGAACATTAATGGAAACTTTTGAGCACAGAAGAGAAACTGACTCTCCATCACCTACTTCCTAAATCTGAACTGAATTTGGCCATAAAGCAAGATCAGAAAGACTTCAACTATGATGACGTCTACACAGGAAAGCCAGATGGAGAAATAAGCTAATTAACCACCTGAAAACTCAAGGCAAAAACCCGGACACTGTGAGCAAGAAAGAGGGGTTTTTTGAGACTTCCCTGGTGGCGCAGTGGATGGGACTCTGGTGCTCCCAACGCGGGGGGCCTGGGTTCGATCCCTGGTCGGGGGACTAGATCCCACATGCATGTTTGCACTGGGGAGCCTGTCTGCCGAGGCTAAGACCTGGTGCAACCAAATAAATGAATAAATAAATAAATATTTTTTAAAGTAATGCATTAAAAAAAGAAAGAGGGTTTTTCAAGGAAACTATCCAAATTCAAATTCACAGGGAATAGCTGCTCAAGTTTCTTCTACACTTTGCCTAAAATATTCCAAAACCATAGGGAAAGCTTATCAGAACATTTCCAGAAAGCAGCCTACAAACGGGATTATTAGTGTTAGACTTCTTCAAAAGCGAGGCTTGAGAAAGCTGTAAAAGGTTCCCAAAACACAAGATGTTTGTACAAACCGTAACATCTCCCGCCGAATAGGAAGATAATGAGGCACAACAGATAAAACATCAGATCAAAAACCCTCGCCGGATCCTCACCGTGGCTGACCCCTCTCCCAGCTATTTCTGAAACCACAGAGGAAAAAGATGATTTCCAAGGTAACACACATCACGGCCAATGTATATTACTTGTACCCTGGCCACTGTCTTCTTTGTATGAGCTTGCTGCAAGAGACAGGGGGTTTTGTAAAACAAACAAACAAAAGAGGATGTTTAGTGTAATTATCTCCAGAAAATAAAACAGCAAGGACTTTGCCAAAGTAACAAACACATATTTCTTATTTTACCACCTCCATTCTCCCCACCTCCTGTTCAAAAGGAGAAAATTTTTAAATAAAGGAACTAAACTACACATACACATATTAGATTATCGTTGGCGGAATTCTGAGTTTCAGAAAGCTGCAGAATTTTCCCCCAAATCAAGGAACTTGAGGAGAGTTGCCAACTCTTAATTTTTCCAGTAAGGTCAGTACCTCCAAACTATCGACACAGTTACCATCATTTCATGACAGAAAGGATATTTACCATGAGAAA
This sequence comes from Balaenoptera ricei, assembly GCF_028023285.1. Lineage (NCBI taxonomy): Eukaryota > Metazoa > Chordata > Mammalia > Artiodactyla > Balaenopteridae > Balaenoptera > Balaenoptera ricei. The sequence goes on from NC_082640.1 coordinate 20,160,491, forward strand.
ATAGGAAAGACAAAATTTCAAGGAAAAAAAGGATAATCCTGTCCACTTAACATATCTGGACTTCTGGAAACCCCAGTACGTTATTATGAACCCGGGAAAACTTTGTCTTGAACCAGTGCCCAGAAAAAGCAGTCCAGATGGTACAGAGTAACGCTTCTCAAAGCATGGGCCGCCCACCACCAGCATTAGCATCACCTGGGAACTTGTCGGAAAGGCAAATTTTCAAACCCCAAGCAACTCAGGGGCTAAAGCCTAGAATGGGTGTTTTAACAAGCCGTCCAGGTGATTCCGATGCTGGCTACAGTTTGAAGACCACTGGCAAAAAGCATGTGGACTTCAGAACCGGGAAGGGAGCGCAAGGACCCCAATTCAAGGCTGGCCAGCCAGGTTTCGCGTCATCAAACTCGGTGAAAACAGCCCATTTTTTCCAAATAAACAATGGCACCATTTTAGTCTGAAATATACAGTATGACAATGGAACAGAGCATTTGAAACCAGAACAATCCCACATCTAGGGATTCGAGATCCATAAACACCAGCAAACCAGAAACTTCTCCTTCAAACCGCAGTTCCATGTCCTTCTGTTCTGGGACCCTGCATCGTCACCACCTTCCTCACCATCACCGTACAACACTCACACCATGTAAGATATGAAGGCAAGTTTCAAATTCGTGATTCCATTTTTATTTTGATCAACCCAGCAACCCTGTGGAGTAGGTGTAGTAATAGATACGATCACCCGTTTGGCTTGGTGAGGGCACGTCAGCTACCTCGAGTATTTACTATTTGTTCTTAACAGGGGTTTTACATTTCTTGTTTTTACAGTAGAGATCCTCCATTCTGTCCCGTGCAATTCAGCACAACAAGAGTCCTTCCCATGGTACAATCCCCAAATTCATAATTGCCTAAATGGCTTGCCAATCTGCTGTGGTGATATACGGCACACAGAGAATGCTGCAGAGGTTCTGGATGCTTCCCTAGAAGGCTTCCCCAAGCAGCTTCAGCCCCTCCCCACACAGGTGGGACAGGCATTCCACTCAGAATCTCAGACCTGGTGACCTGCCCCTGTCCCCTGCAGGCCTGCCCTTAGGGTCCCTGGGGACCACTGTGCGCTACCTGGAATTTCCCTGGGTTCCCCTGCACCTCAGCCAGGCCGGCCTCCACCTTAGACAAAGGCATGGAGGGACCTTTCTCCCCAACCCTTGAATAAGCCTCCCCACCTGCCAAGAGATGCGGGCATCGCTGCTAGAACCTCAAGACAGCAAGGCCCCTGGGAGAAGGGAAGGGGCCTGTCTTCTATCTAAGGAGCTGCTCTCAGAGGGAGGGCTGAGCACCTCCTTCGAAAGTCCCAGAACCAACCCTGTGACACAAGCCAGGGTGGGCGAGGGCCGGTGTGAGTCAAGCAGAAAAGGACACCAGGGATGTTCATGACCTCTTTCCAGGGACAGAAAGGGCCCAGGAGGACCCAACACAGATGAGCATGTGATTTGATTCACCTAAAGGAAAGAAAGGGGGAAAAGAGGCTAGAAAATTCAGTGCCAAACACCCCCCCACTTCACCCCGACCCATATCTGCTACATTCAACCCCGGTACCTGCCACCCCTTACACTTGGTTTCATTTTTAATAGACACCATTGCACTTTTCTTTCTTGAATGGCTATCGAGAGGCGGGGCGAGCATGCTGGAGCTGGCTGGGGGAAAAAGCAGACAGTCGCCGGCTTCCCTCCGGTCACCCCATCCAGAGCCACCAAGGCCACAAGCTCTACTTCTGCGAGACGCCACAAAATGAGCATCCCAACATGAACTCATACCCGTGAGCGCAGCCCAAGGCGCTGAGGTCAAGTTGAAATTCTTTTTAAACTAAAGCCAGAAACTTGTGAGCTCAGGTTCTTGGCATGCTCCTCACACGCACCCGCCCAAAAACTAAAACCCGGCCAAGGCTCAGCTGTGCCCACGGGATAGAAAACAAGACGCAGAGGCCTGGCCGAGGTCATCTCATCCGGAGATGGTTACTCAGCACCCAGACCGGCCCAAATAAATACTCCATGAGTCAACGTTTAGTGAGGTGTTGTCAGGGGACCATGAGGTGGGCTCTGAGCTTAGTAAAGGCATGAACGCACTTGATTTTCGAGCATGTCTTGCAATGTGAGATGGGATCTACAAGCATTCTAGAAAGGTCACAGACACACAGCGGCCACTACAACAAAGCACGATGCTCCGGCACCTTTGGTAATTGGTACAAACCCAAGAAGAGCAAAAGCACTAAGTATATCTGCAGAGATGGGTTAAAAATAATCAATAAAAGAGGGCAGGGGAAAGAACATCCTTCAAGATGAAACCGAAGCTCAACAAAGGTGAGACCCCAGGCTGTCCCTAAGGTCTAGAATTGCCTTGCTTCTGGTCACCTATTAAAATACGTGTCATTCCAGCTCAGAGAGAACTAATATCTGTTATCAAACGTGTTATATATTTGCCCCACTGCCTTATCACACTCCACGTGTCCTCCTTTGACTTGTGAAACCAGCAACAAAAAGATTTATCAATTCACTTTCTCTAGGGAGCAGCCTTCCAGAGAAGTTTTTTTTTTTTTTCTATGTGTTTCTTCAGCCTTTCGAGACACATTTATTACAAGGAGTCAGATACAAGTCTATTTTGAGCAGATTGTAAATCAGGACAATATTAAGCTTCAAAGAAACTGGCTTTTCCTTTAAACACTTTTGGGGCAGGGGGCAGGGCAAAACTGCTCCAAGTTCTTGCGATTCCACCCCTGCCCCGGAGTATCTTCCTCAGACACGTTTACCAACTGGATGACCTCACTTATGAGAGACAGAAAAATATACACATATCAAGAAAATGCATGTAGTTTCACACATACCAGGAAATGGCATTGCTGACTTGTCACCACCATCATCTGGTTGGAAATTGTTAGTAAAGTCAATCAAGAAATATTTACTAGAGCTTCCCTGGTGGCGCAGTGGTTGAGAATCTGCCTGCCAATGCAGGGGACGCGGGTTCAGGCCCTGGTCTGGGAAGATCCCACATGCCGCGGAGCAACTAGGCCCGTGAGCCACAACTACTGAGCCTGGGCGTCTGGAGCTTGTGCTCTGCAATAAGAGAGGCCGCGACAGTGAGAGGCCCACGCACCGCGATGAAGAGTGGCCCCCACTCGCCGCAACTAGAGAAAGCCCTCGCACGGAAACAAAGACCCAACACAGCCAAAAATAAATAGATAAATAAATAAATTTAATTTAATTTAAAAAAAAGAAGAAATATTTACTAATAATCCAGCAAATTAATCTGACAAGAATTATGGGGAAGCCCTAAGAAAATAAACAGCATTGGGACTACCCTTGTGGCGCCGTGTTTAAGAATCCACCTGCCAATGCAGGGGACACAGGTTCGAGCCCTGGTCCAGGAAGATCCCACATGCCGCGGAGCAACTAAGCCCGTGCACCACAACTACTGAGCCTGCGCTCTAGAGCCCACACGCCACAACTACTGAGCCTGTGCTCTAGAGCCCATGAGCCATAACTACTGAGCCTACGTGCCACAACTACTGAAGCCCGTGCACCTAGAGCCCGAGCTCCACAACAAGAGAAGCCACCGCCATGAGAAGACGGCACACCGCAACAAAGAGTAGCCCCTGCTCACTTCAACTAGAGAAAGACAGCGCACAGCAGCAAAGACCCAACACAGCCAAAAATAAATAAATAAATTTATTAAAAAAGAAAAGAAACAACATATACCAAGATTTCAAGTGACCTGGATAAATGAAATGTGGTATATCCATACAATGCAACAGTATTCAGCCATAAAAAAGGAGAAGCTCTGACACATGCTACCATACGGATGAAACGTGAGAACCTTATCCTAAATGAAAGAAGCCAGTCACAAAAGGACAAATATTGTATCATCCCACTTATATGAGGAACCTAGAATAGGCAAATTTGTAGAGACAGAAAATAGATTAGAGGTTCCAAGGGCTGCAGGGTGCGGCAATGTTGTTACTGCTTAATGGTTACAGAATTTCCATTTGGGATAATGAAAGAGTTTTCGAAACAGGCAGTAGTGATGGTTGCTTGACATTGTGGATGCAATTAATTCCACTGATGTACAATTAAAATTGGTTTAAATGAAAAAAGAAATGGTTAAAATGGCAAACTTTATGATGTATATTAACCATACATATACTCATATATTATCCACAATTTAAAGAGGATTATTGAGGGACTTCCCTGGTGGTCCAGTGGTAAAGAATCCGCCTTCCAGTGCAGGGGATGCAGGTTCGATCCCTGGTCGGGGAACTAAGATCCCACATGCCGCAGGGAAACTAAGCCCACGCACCACAACTACTGAGCCCGTGCGCCTCAACTAGAGAGCCTGAATGCTGCAAACTACAGAGCCCACGCACCCTGGAGCCCTCACACCACAAATAGAGAAGAGAAAACCCGCACGGCACAACTAGAGAGAAGCCCCCCACAATGAAGAGCCCATGCACCGCAACAAAAGATCTGGCATGCTTCAACAAAGATCCCATGTGCCACAACTAAGACCCGATGCAGCCAAAAATAAAATAAATAAATAAATAATAAATCTTAAAAAAAGATAAGATAAATAAAGAGGATTATTGATATAATATACCAAAAACCATTGAATGGTATAGTTTACACGGGTGAGTTGTATGGTCTCTGAATCTGTATCAATTTATATGGTCTCAATGAAGCTGTTTTTTTTTTAAAGATTTCAAGTAACACAAGAGAGCTTCCTGACCACCCTATCTAAAAGAGTATTCCCTCTTCTTTCCCCTTATTTTCTATCACAGCATTCATCACAAGGTGTAGCTGTTTTATTTCTTTGTACACATTCATAGCCTACGTCCCATTTCCCCTCCTCCCCATGAGTGTAGGGACCAAATACATGGAGACAGGGACCGTGCATTTGACTCCCCAGCACCTAGCTTGATGCCTCACATTTATAGAATAAGTAAACAAAGTAAGTAAGTAAGTAATGGAATGAGCAAGAATGAGACAAAAATCATAAAAGAGAAAAAATACCTGTTTTACTTAAAAAGGATGAGCACAGGAAAGTACCAATGACTGAGAACACCACTGGACCATGCACTATGTGATGTCCAAGTTGAGAAAGGGCAGCTGCTTACATTTCTGAGCTCCTGAGTCACCAACGCTTTGCCACATCACCACCTGCCCCACCCACCCGAACCTGAGTGCCCAGTCTGCACTGGATAGAAACAGTTCTCAGAAGAAAGATCTGAGAATGCACCTCTCCTTGGTTCAAACATCTTCTCAAGCAAAGGAAGTTGACTGCGCCATGTGCATACCTGGATCAGTGGTTGTGGTGTTTCAGATGGGGCATGAGAAAATGAGAGCCAGCAAACTATGTCCCTGGGGAAAGGATCTGTTTTTATTTCCCCCAGAAGATATGCTTGGCACTTAGACCATGAACCACTGTAAAACATTCAAGAACATCACCTATCGGGATGATGTCTGTCAACTTCTAGCACAGCTAGAACTGGTGGCATTGGATCCACCGTCTCCCTGAATGGATATTCATTCAACCGGCCATCCCTTGGCCAAGCTGTCCACAGGTCCCGAAGCAGCCTCCTCCCTGCCTTCAGGAGGTTCACCGTCTAGTGCGGAAGCCTGTAGGACAATGTGCAAGTGCAGAGATGGAGTGGGGGAGGGGTCTCTGGGAACCTTCCAGAAGAAGGGGCTACTGTGAAATCATGAGCTGGAGTCACCCATGGGGTGGAAGGAGGGATCTGGAAAGCAGACAGCCAGACAGAAAAGACCCATGTGGGAAACAGCAAAGCAGAAAGGGTTGGGGGAGGAGGCGGGGATGGGGATGCTTTCCATAAACAGCCCAGTGGGACTAAAATTTGAAGCTGGAGGGAGGGGAAGGGAGGTTTTCTCCCACTGGCAATGGCAAGCTTCTGAGGGATTCCAAGCTGGACCACAATAGGGTCCTGTCTGCATTTTAGGTCCATCTCTCGTGGGGATCTTTCCTTACAGGGAAGGCATCTTTATCCCCATTATACTCATCAGGCTCGGCGTGGTCAAAAAGGCTGGATTGTGCTCTGGGCTGCTGACTGCAGGACCCATGCTCTTTCCACAGGTTAAGGAGAATGTATTGAGTGGTTTAGCCATGAACATAAGGACCAAGGTAGGCTAGTAGATGGTGGTACAGGAAGATGGATGTTAAAGATTTATTTTAGAATTTCGGGACACCTGAGAAGGTTTAGAGGCAAAGTGGAAAGAAACAGAGGAGAAAATAAAATGGAAAATGCTAGAGGTGGGGGGAGGGTTGAAGCAGCAGCAAGCTAGGGCAGTGAGGCCCCCTCAGGAGTCTTCCTTACAAAGAAAGGAGGGATTCTGGGCTTTGGAGAAGTGCAGTTGCCACAAGTCACTTTGGCTGGCCTCAATCTCCTCTGTAAAGAGACAGAGAAAATCAAGAACAGCATGGGAAAGGGGTGGAAGAGCCCGTGAGAAAATCAAACAGACAACTGGAGAGGAGGACTTGCTAGGCAACGGAGGAGGCCCAGGTAGAGTCAGAAAGCATGATTCTGCAGAGAACTCAATTTTTAAAAATCCTGTCAGATATTAATTTATATTTTCTTATTATTTCTTATGTTCTTATTTCTTTTTTACATTTAACTTTCTAGTATCTGGAATTGATTTTGGTGTTTGGGGAGAAGTGGTGGTCCCTAACCAGGGATGGAGGTCAGGGATGCTGAACATCCGGGGATGCCCCGGACAGGGCTCAGCTAGGAAGAGTCATCTTGGCCACAGAACCAGCAGAGCCCCGTTGGAAAACACTATGCGTTATTTTTCCCAACAATCCCAGTGTCATTGATGTATTCGCATACAATTATCCATTTGACAAATGAGCGCTGAGCGGCTCCTGTGTGCCAGCACTGTGTCAACCACAGGCAAAGCATCAGCACTGGGGCACACAAGTCATATACTTTCACCTGCACTTTCCCTGCTGATCTTAAGACATCCATAGAGAAATGCACTTCAAATGCTTTGAAATTCATAAACAACTTTAATGGGCTGGCAAAGTACTGCTAGGCAGGAGTCCTGTCGGTCCTGGTAAGAATTACTTGTCATAAACATTTAATTACATGTGCAAATGCTAAAGCTAAGTGGTTAAACACCGTGACCACACTTGTGTTGATGCTGTCTGTGTGCTCAGCCAATTCCTCTTTCGTAGATACCAGCCTGTCTCTGCTGGTTACCAGTGGGCATTCCAAACGTATGGGGGTCTCCGTGAATGAGGTCCTACTGGGGGTTAGGGCGCACGGTACATACTTGCAGAGCAAGACAATTACAGGTGTTAATTATTCTGTGTACGATCTGACAAACTGACTACTTTTTTAAGATAGCTGCTTAGGATGGTGGGCATGTGAGTCAATACGCAAAACATTCTAAGCAAACAGTTGAGCTGTGCCGCTGGTTTACTGCCTGCCTTCCAACGGAACATAAAGACGGTGTATATTACGATTTAAAAAAATGATGTGTACTACAACTCTATCATGGTGTTTTCTACAAAGAACATCAGCGATTAGTCCCACGGTTTTCTCGGCACTCTATCTGCACTGGATACAGTGTATTACCTTCCAAAGCCCCTATGCTTCTGACCCTAGGCAAGTGACTTACACTAATGAGGTCTGTGAAATGAGCTGGCTGGACGGGAGATGGCTGTGGATGTCCCCAAAGGGAGTGATGGGGACACCAGGGTTATATTCAGTATTTCAAAAGTCCCAGCAGAAACCACATATTACCCACACTATGATGGCACAGGCTAAAACATATTTGCTTTGGCCTAGGATTATGTCAACTCAGTGTGCAGTGGCCATGGTGACAGCACAGGGAGAAGCTGGCAACTAGGTCTGTTCTATATTAACAAAAACACACAGGCAATGAATGAGTGCCTCAAAAATACAGTATCCTTGGTCCTTGTGATGAAAAAGTTGATCTTTAAGATCCCTTCTGCTCCACGATCCTACGGTTCTAATTTTCACAGGAAGTTCTTCATACCAAGAGTAATCCATTCTCAGGGCAGCCCCATCCACTATATAATTAACAATAACAAACAGCTCTCTCTCTTAGCGTCCCTACACTCGTTTATATCTTTTCAATTAATTAAGAGCATATTTATTTATAAGGGGTGTGATATTTCCAAACCGAATTAGATGCAACTGTATATTCTCTGAAATGTTAAGGAACCATCTGGATTTGCTCGATTAGCGGTTTCTTCCCCAATTGCTTCCTCTTCAAAAAGCTCAAGAAACTAGATGCTCATTTTTTTTCTCTTTGATCCTTTTTTTCAAAAGAAAAGGCCCCGGTGCTGTCACCTGAGTGATGTCCTTGGAGCTCCCTGGCCTCCACACTGTCACAGTGGAGTCGCGACCACAGTGTTGCCGCGCTGTGAGGGAGTCCTGTGACGGAGTAGCAGTTGAGACAATGTTGCGGGGAAGAAAGTAAACGTTCAGTGCATTATATAACACAGTTTATCATAATTTAAGCATGATTAATAATAGACTATGATTTTAAAGCACATGGAATTTTTGCAGGTATTCTTAAATGCACTAATAAGAAGGTTTTCTATAGAAATTCTACGGTGCATCCTTGCATAAATGGGGATTAAATCTTTTAGAAAATCAATCCTGATCCCCAGGTTTATGTTTGTGAATTTACAGTCACTCCATAAGATCTGTTTTGGTAATTATTTCAAGATATGAGTTTTTTCAGGACTCACTGTGCCAACAAATGGGCTAAGAAACGCCATCAATTAGCTCGTTTAATCTGCACAAATAAAGCAGCTTCTATTATCATCATTAGGCAGGAAAGATGTTTAGGCACAGAGCAGGGACCTGCCCAAGGGAGGGATGAACTAGGTCCACCTGAAACCAGAACCAGTGTTCTGAGCCACTGTGCAATTCCACAGGGCAGAGGTGAACACAGAATGGCCCGGAGGGGACAGCTTGTCCTAAGTCACTTTCCAAAACCAGCCCACAGCCTCCCTTGCATCTGGTTTCACGTGCCCACGTTGGTGTTCAGACCACACCAGTAGAGATTTTTCTTTCCTCCCAGGTAACTTCACACATTTTACTCCGTGCCCTTTTTCTGCTAACAAACAGATCAACATAAATTCCTTACGTAGATAATGCAGGCAACACCGTGCCAACAACACAAACAAGAAAACACAAAACCTGGCTGCCGGGCTATAATTCCTGGAGCTGAACTGATGCCATAATGATGAATCTACTCACCTGTGTAATGGATCACTCCACTCTGGGGTCTCATGGTCCGTGCAATTCTGCTCACTACCTTTCCCCCACAGACCTCTCCTGTGTGTCCTCAGTAGAGGGCACCATCTTTTACCCAACTGCCCAAGCATGAAACCTCTTAGCCCTTCTCTCCTTGACTGAGGCTCCGAAATCCACAGAATTAGACTTGACTACCTCAGCACATCTTCTGTTCGTTCCCATCTCTCCACGCCCCCTGCCAGTTAGGGCACTTACCTCTCCCCCAGTTCCCCCGCCCATGAGTCCATGGGCAATTTAACTGGTCTCCCTGATGCCCGTCTTCAACTTCCCAACTTTCTCTCCAAAGTGGTCTTTCAAACACACACAAAGGCTGATCACGTTTCCCCTTCAATTCTCCCACCCTCAGGATAAAGTCCGAACTACTCAGTGCGGCACCAGAAGTCCTTGAAACCAAAGCCCTAAGTCCCTTTCCAGCCTCCTCTCTCATCACTCCTCTTATTCTTGCCTGCACCCCCAAAATAGACCCCATGCCCTTTCATCCTCTGGGTCTTAGGACCACAGCAGGGCCATCTGCCTTGAAGCCCTCTCTCCCTTGCTGAGCTGGTAAACTCCTACCTGTCCTTCAAGCCTCAAACCTAGCCCCACCTCCTCTGTGAAGCCTTCCCTGATGCTCCCAGGCAAACTCTGAGGCCCCCTCCCCCCCCGAGCTCAGCTCAGGAACCTCCCCTACCAGCCTCTCCAGGCTATGATACGGATGCTTCTCCCCAGTGGAGAATGGGCTCCTTGACCCCAGGGCTGAGCGCTGGCTGTCTTTGTACCCCCAGTACCCAGCATAGGCCCAGGCACAAAGCAGGAGGTCAGCCATATCTGCTGATTCCATAAATATGAATAAAAACAGCATGCATGGCTTTATAATGTATTGGGGGGGATCAGACTTGGAATCTGATTTGAGCTTATAAAACATTCTATAGGGCTTCCCTGGTGGTGCAGTGGTTAGGAACCTGCCTGCCAGTGCAGAGAACACGGGTTCGAACCCTGGTCCAAGAAGATGCCACATGCCGCGGAGCAACTAAGCCCATGCGCCACAACTATTGAGCTCACATGCCACAACTACTGAAGCCCGCGCACCTAGAGCCCGAGGTCCGCAACAAGAGAAGCCACCGCAATGAGAAGCCCACGCACTGCAACAAAGAGTAGCCTCCACTCACTACAACTAGAGAAAGCCTATGCGCAACAACGAAGACCCAATGCAGCCAAAAATAAACAAATAAGTAAATAAATTTTATTTTAAAAATAAATAAATAAAGTAAAATAAAACATTCTATAAAGAGGAGTCGGTGGGGCGCAGAAAGGATCCCTTGGACCAGAGATTTGTCCCAGAAAGAGGAGAGAATTAGATAAGGACTCCTGAATGCCCACATCACACTCTGGGTAAAGGCTGTGAGTCTCCCTCCACTCAAACGCCAAGCTCTCAAATGGGGATTCCAGAAGGATCAAGTCACATCTTAAAATACACTCGGCTCCTCAGAATATAAATGTCTCAAAACCATGACAATTACTTTTTATGTACTATTTAGTAGGGATTAGTGGTTGTGGGACTCGCAGCTATTAAAAAAAAAAAAAAATAGTGGAAGCCATGTAACATCAGAGGCTAAATGATGGTTCTGAGTGTAAATCAGGAGGTCGGTGCAGCTTCCAAACTCCAGGCTTCTTTTCTCAAGTCTTTTATTCCTCCAGTGACAGAAGCTTTCGTCAAATAATAAAAGAGTAACTCAGATGCTGTTCCCCTCACTCAGCCTCTGACTCTCAGACTTTAAGTTCGAAGCAAGAAGTAGGTTCAGAGTTAAGTTTAAACAGCAAAGCCATTTCCCATCATTAGAACACTTCTCCTTTGGGTGAACTCTAAAGACCGGCTAGTAGATGCCACATATGTCAGGGAACCACTTTAAAAGACTATCTTGTGTGAAGTAGGTCAGACAGAGAAAGATAAACGTCATATGATATCGCGTATATGTGGGATCTAAAAAAAGGGTACAAATGAACTTATTTACAAAACAGAAACAGAGTTACAGATGTAGAAAACAAACTTATGTTTCCCTGACCAGGGCTCGAACCCAGGCCCCCTGCATTGGGAGCACAGAGTCTTAACCGCTAGACCACCAGGGAAGTCCCCTGGGCACCATTTTGAACAGCAAAGTCACTGACAAAAGGCACAAGAATGTGAAAAACACAGCCCTAGAAGGACCACGAAAGGGACCCGTGTTACACTGAGAGCCAGACCCACGGCAGAGCCTCGCCTTGTCCCACCTGCCCCAGGAACACGTACAGCAGGCGACGCAAATTTCTCACTGCTCTGCTCATGGCCTTGAACGGTCACAGAAGCGTCTCAGGTGTTGCTTGGGGATTCAAATACATTTGAGTGAATCAATGAATTCGCAGACACAGAATCTGGGTATGACAAGGACCGGCTGTCGTCTGCGTTACACTTCAAACGTTACTGAGACTAGGCTGGATGTTGGGGGAGGACCCAACAGAACTGAGCCCCTCCCTGCCGGTGTGGTTCCTGACCTCAGGGAGCTACAGCGCCAACCCTCAGCTTACATCCTCCTGAGTGTACTTGGGGGTACCTCCCACTGCCTCACACCAGAGCCTCAAAGAGACACACGTGGACAGTCGGACAGCACCCTCCCCACCCCCGCCAATTCCAATCCTCTACCTGCTGAAAACGAAGACACTAGTGACAACAGCTAACTATGAATGCAGCAGAGTAATAACCTGACGTGTAACTCAGAAAGAGTTACCCCCCAAGATGCAGGGCTGCTATAACATATAACATAACCCCTGATCCCATCTACCTATTTAGTTATATATGACTTCTCTGTGCTGACACCTGTTAAAACACAAAACAGGAAGGAGCTAATATTGAGCCTTCTTATTCCAGCAATAAGCAACATTCATCCCTGGATACAGAAAACAACTGCAAAAGAAACAAAAAACAAAAAACAAAGACCCCCAAGCATTTCAGTAGGAGATATATTTCCAAGTAAACTTTACCTTTTCCTTTTAATATATTTATCAAAATCTGTAATATATTAATATTTCATTCAAATGTATAATAGTAATCAATCATAGTAACTAAATACAGAAACCTTTTTTATAGGCCCTTATAGCCACGGGAAATTTAATTGACATATATAGACATATCTTTTTGCAAGGACAAATATTATACTCAAGGATATCATTCTGTGGGAATAGGATATGTATTCAAAAATGAAAAGAGAATGAGGTAGAAATTCCAGTGGTTAAAGAGGAGTCTTTTTAAGCATTTTTTACGTGGATGATGATAGGTATCGTCTCTATTTAGATCCCACTGGTTCTATTTAAAAGAATGATGTAACTGTTTTATTTCAAGATGTCAATATTTACAATAAGCTGGATATAACATCCTTTGAAACTCTTTTTTTAACCATTTTTTTTATTAAAGTATAGTTAATTTACAATGTTGTGTTAGTTTCAGGTATACAGCAAAGTGATTCAGTTATACATATATATATTCTTTTTCAGATTCTTCTCCATTAGAGGTTATTACAAGATACTGAGTAGAGTTCCCTGTGCTATACAGTAGGTCCTTGTTGTTTATCTATTTTGTATATAGTAGTGTATATCTGTTAATCCCAAACTCCTAATTTAAACTAATGAAACTCTTAAATTATGATGAAAAATCTTCGCTATCAACTCAAAGTGTGTGAGGGGGTAGATGGCTTTACCAAATTATTTTAGGGATTAGGGGGGCAAAAGGCAGAGTACAGTCCCCTCCAAAGGAAGCTCGCCCCTCAGTTCCAGCATAGTCTGGGTCTTAACATTTTGCAAGAGAAGCTGGAAATCTGGATTTTCTATGTACAATTGATCTTTTTTAAAAATACTGGTTTGGAAATTTTTTAAACAGTGCGCAGGCCAAACAAAACATATCTGCAGGCCAACATTTTTCTACCTTGACTCTGAGCAATACTTAGCCTCCTCTGTCAACGTTTCCATATACTTAAACGAGATCCACTCATTCAAAAAACCCTCACTGAACATCTCGGGCTGGCAGGTGCTATCCCAGGCCCTGGGGACCCAGAGATGGCAGAAACAACACCTGCCCTCAAGGAGGACACCCTAGGGGGGTCATCGACCAGGAGACAACCTTTTGCAATACCGTCTATTAAACCCAGTGCTAGGGGAATTCCCTGGCGGTCCAGTGGTTAGGACTCCACGCTTCCACTGCAGGGGGCATGGGTTCGATCTCTGGTCAGGGAACTAAGATCCTGCAAGTCACGAGGGGCGGCCAAAATAGATAGGTAGGTAGGTAGGCAGGTAGGTAGGTAGATAGATAGATAGATAGATAGATAGATAGATAGATAGACAGACAGACAGACAGACAGAGAGACAGACTGACTATTTCATCCTAAAAAAAAAAAAATCCAGTGCTAGAGTTAGACCCTGGGTGCAATGGTCAAGCACCTTGGCTTGGGTGGGTCAGGAGTAGATGGTTTTATTTGCAGAAGCTTGAGACTGAAGAGAAGGCAGGACTAGAGGCATCCCAAGAAACCGACACAGGTATGGCTTCAGTGCTGGGGATCGGATTGGCTACCTTGGAAAGGTTCCTTGGGAGATGGCCAATCAGGCAGACAGGAGCTAAGATCATGACAGGACGTCCAAAAGCTAAGAACATCCAGAGGAGACGAAAAACAGCCCCTCTCCTCATTTCCAGTTCTTCAGTTAAAAACAGGCACAAGATGGAAATAAACCATTGAGACAAGATCCAAAAATAATCTTAACTGGGCGTCCAAGCTCCTAAAAAATTCTTCTTTTAATCACTTCTGGAAGGCAGCTGAAAGGTACGTACACCAAAACTCAGCTTGTGAAGCAATCAGCTTAATCTGTTTCTTTGAAAGATTAATTAAAACTGAGATTACCGACGGCGGCAGATGAGCCTGGTCAGCCGACGGGGCACATCTGAGATGAGACAGAAACTGGTTCACCACCATACAAACACAGCTGAGGGCCAAACACAGAGATGCTGCACAAAACCTGCTTCTTCCTGGGCCCATAATTCAATTCCTGGGGGTGACACGCGTTAAAAATGCGAACCTCAGGGACGGCGCGAGGCAGGCACACAGCCCACCCCGTGGACAGGGCCGGCGGGCAGCCTCTGTGGCCTTGAACTACGGAACCAAGCCAGCAACAGCTGTGGACGGAGAAGGCTGGGCACAGCCCACAGGAACCAGCAACGCAGCAAGGAACACAACTCCGGCTCTGAACTCAAGTTAGTGCTTGTTTAAGCCCACTTCAAGGATCTGCTCAGCTGAGGCCTAGCTCAGAAGGAGAGATAATAAGAGACCAACGCAAGAGAAAACTCTGTCCGCACAGCCCCTGCTCCATGGCGGGGGGTGGGGGGCGGACTGTAAGGAAAGGAATGTTCTCTGATAGAAGGATGCTTTTTTCACGGATAGTAAAGAGGAGATTAAGTGGGAGACCCTTCTGGAAACCCTAGAGGAACCAGAATTTGAACACACTGTCACTGGACGCAAGCCCTGATATTGACAAAACCTCAACCGCGCTCATCAGAAAAAGAACAATTTGGGCAACAGTTCCCGAAGTTTTCATTCCAAGAGGAATGGAGGAAGACGAGGAGGACACGGAGTAAAGTACGGAGGACGGCGGCAAGGAGGAGAGGGTCCCCCTGCCAGGTCGCACAGCCCCCGGGGCTCCAGTGCCGCCACCAGCATTCCCCGCCCGGAAAGCCCACTCTGGACGCCTGTTTAAGCAGCCCTGGTCTGCGGGCTATGGAAGAATTATTCTTCAGGAAGTTTCCCCAAACATAATAGAGCGTTTCTCGGTGCACTAGATGTCAGAGCCCGGAATCCCAGCCCTGCCCTGACGGCTCTTGTAAACCGCTGCCCGCCCCCCATCTCCTCTCCCACCCACACGTTGAAAAGGCTGGACCCAAATTCAGTTAGCACATAACCTATCTGGTCTTTCTCACTCCAATATCCTCTCATTCTAGGTGCTTCCACCGTGCAGATTATGTAACAATGGACACTACCATCATTTTCTTTTAGCATGAGAAAAGAGTCGCAATTCAGGGAAATACACTAAAATTTGAATCTCCATTGTACTATGAACACCAAAGGGAGGGTTAGGCTTCGTGTAATGGTTAAGAATACAGATCCCAGAGCCGCCTTCATTCTCTCATCTGTAAAATGGGAAGAATAATAATAGTCTACTTTATAGGGTAGTCATGAAGAGTAAACGGGTTTTTGTAAAGCACTTAGAACGAAATGTGGCACCAAGCACTAGGTGTTCAAATGCAAATACAGAACTGTTCTAGCCGCCATCAGGAAGCAGCTACAAACTACACCCGAGTCAAATCGTAGGGGCACTGTGCTAGGATGGGGAGCTCCCCTGAGGCAGCGCCAAAACCCAGCCCCTCTTCTCCGAGTTCCCAGGTGAAACAGCTCTCTCACCTGTGTCCCCCGCTGTGCACCTCATCACTAACTCAGGCCCGCCTCGTTGGGACCCCTGTGCCTGCCTCCCAGCCCCCCTACGCCCCAGACACTGAGGTCGGTTCCTCATATTCTAATATTAGAATGTTATATTCTAGTAGCTTCTATCACCACATCCTGGATATTCTAATTGCTTGTATCACCAGCTAAAATTATAAACATTTTAGCCTAGAACTCAAGACACATCATGATCGGATCCCTTACCTACCCCTATGGTTGATTTACACTGTCGTGTTAGTTTCAGGTGTACAGCACAGTGACTCAGTTATACTTATATACATATATATTTTTCAGATTCTTTTCCCTTATAGGTTATTACAAAATATTGAGTATAGTGCCTTGTGCTAAACCGTAGGTCCTCACTGATTATCTATTTTATATACAGTAGTGTATATATGTTAATTCCAACCTCCTAATTGATCCCTCCCCCCACCAAAGAATGAAAAGAAATGAGGACAGTTTAAGAGCCTTTTGGGACAATGTCAAATGCACCAACATTCGCATTACAGGGGTCCGAGAAGAAGACGGAGGGAAGGAGCCTGAGAAAATATTTGAAGAGATAACAGCTGAAAACTTCCCTGACATGGGAAAGAAAACAGTCACCCAAGTCCAGGAAGCGCAGAGAGTCCCACACAGGATGAACCCAAGGAGGAACACGCCAAGATACATAGTAATGGAATTGACAAAAATTAAAGACAGAAAGAAAATATTAAAAGCAACAAGGGAAAAGCAACAAATAACATACAAGGGAATCTCCATAAGACTATCAGCTGATTTCTCAGCAGAAACTCTGCAGGCCAGAAGGGAGTGGCATGATATATTTAAAGTGATGAAAGGGAAGAACCTATGACCAAGAATACTCTACCCTTACCTACCTTTCTAATCTTACTTCCTACTGGTTCCTTCATGCGTCCTTCATGCCCACCTGAGCCCCACCCTTTATGCCAACCCTACCATCTCCCACAGTGGTGCTTCCGGCCTGGCATGTTCGACCTGCCTGTGGTACCCACTTCCAAAGCCGGACATCCCCCCAGTCTTCAAGGACTGGCTCATGCTTTAACACGACCTCCCTCTTCTCCCCCACAGATGGAATTAATGTCTCCATTTCTGAAGTGACACAGCTTTCATGTCCCTACAGGAAAGGCAGAGGAGTGTCCTGTCAGGAGTTTGAATCCCAGCTCTGCCACTTACTAGCTGAACACCGCTGGGTCAGAAAACTAAAATCCCTGAGCCAATCTCACCATGGTGAGGAGGAGAAGTGGGCATAATATATAGAAAAATTCTTGGTTTAAATTCTCCTCACCTTCCCTCTCTCGTGAAATTTATTACTTCTCTAAATTTTATTGCAGTAATTTAGGTTTATAAGTTTTCTTCCTACTAACAATGTTAAGTTCCCTGAGTGCAGTATTTTTGTCTTTCTCAAAGGAACAAGCACAAGGCCTGACGCGTAGTGAGAGCTAAACAAACATGTACTGAATGGATGAATAGGTGGACTATTTTCTACTTGCTCTTTCTAAAATTTTTTATGTCTTTTTTTTAACATCTTTATTGGAGTATAATTGCTTTACAATGGTGTGTTAGTTGCTGCTGTATAACAAAGTGAATCAGCTATACGTGTACATATATCCCCATATCTCCTCCCTCTTGTGTCTCCCTCCCACCCTCCCTATCCCACCCCTCTAGGTGGTCACAAAGCACCAAGCTGATCTCCCTGTGCTATGCGGCTGCTTCCCACTAGCTATCTATTTTACATTTGGTAGTGTATATATGTCCATGCCACTCTCTCACTTCGTCCCAGCTTACCCTTCCCCCACCGCATGTCTTCAAGTCCATTCTCTACGTCTGCCTCTTTATTCCTCTCCTGTCCCTAGGTTCTTCAGAACCTTTTTTTTTTTTAAGATTCCATATATGTGTGTTAGCATACAGTATTTTTCTCTTTCTGACTTACTTCACTCTCTGTATGACAGTCTCTAGGTCCATCCACCTCACTACAAATAACTCAATTTTGTTTCTTTTTATGGCTGAGTAATATTCCATTGTATATATGTGCCACATCTTCTTTCTCCATTCATCTGTCCATGAACATTTAAGTTGCTTCCATGCCTTGGCTATTGTAAATAGAGCTGCAATGAACACTGTGGTACATGACTCTTTTTGAATTATGGTTTTCTCAGGGTATATGCCCAGTAGTGGGATCACTGAGTCGTATGGTAGTTCTATTTTTAGTTTTGTAAGCAACCTCCATACTGTTCTCCATAGTGGCTGTATCAATTTACATTCCCACCAACAGTGCAAGAGGGTTCCCTTTTCTCCACACCCTCTCCAGCATTTATTGTCTGTAGATTTTTTGATGATGGCCATTCTGACTGGTGTGGGGTGATACCTCATTGTAGTTTTGATCTGCATTTCTCTAATGATTAGTGATGTTCAACATCGTTTCATGTGTTTGTTGGCAATCTGTATATCTTCTTTGGAGAAATGTCTATTTAAGTCTTCTGCCCATTTTTGGATTGGGTTGTTTGTTTTTTTCATACTGAGCTGCATGAGCTGCTTGTTTATTTTGGAGATTAATCCTTTGTCAGTTGCTTCATTTACAAATAATTTCTCCCATTCTGAGGGTTGTCTTTTCGTCTTGTTTATGGTTTCCTTTGCTGTGCAAAACCTTTTAAGTTTTATTAGGTCCTATTTGTTTATTTTTGTTTTTATTTGCATTTCTCTAGGAGGTGGGTCAAAAAGGATCTTGCTGTGATTTATGTCATAGAGTGTTCTGCCTAAGAGAAATTAAGGAAACACTCCCATTTACCACTGCAACAAAAAGAATAAAATACCTAGGAATAAACCTACCTAAGGAGACAAAAGATCTGTATGCAGAAAACTATAAGACACTGATGAAAGAAATTAAAGATGATACAAACAGATGGAGAGATATACCATGTTCTTGGATTGGAAGAATCAGCATTGTGAAAATGACTATACTACCCAAAGCAATCTACAGATTCAATGCAATCCCTCTCAAACTACCAATGGCATTTTTCCCAGAACTAGAACAAAAAATTTCACAATTTGTATGGAAACAAAAAAGACGCCGAATAGTCAAAGCAATCTTGAGAAAGAAAAACAGAGCTGGAGGAATCAGGCTCCCTGACTTCGGACTACACTACAAAGCTACAGTAATCAAGACAGTATGGTACCGGCACAAAAACAGAAACATCGATCAATGGAACAGGATAGAAACCCCAGAGATAAACCCACGCACATATAGTCACCTTATCTCTGATAAAGGAGGTAAGAATATACAATGGAGAAAAGACAGTCTCTTCAATAAATGGTGTTGGGAAAACTGGACAGCTACATGTAAAAGAATGAAATTAGAACACTCCCTAACAACGTATACAAAATTTAAGATCTTTCTATTATTTTTAATCATTCCCCCATTTTTATCTATATCGTTGTCAATGACAGCAACCATCCCATAAATTTAGTATAGATATCCAGATGGTTCTGAGGGAGACACTCAATTCTGAGTCTTGAATGACTCAATTCCATTCATTCACATTTGCTTATTTTTTACTGGTTCCTTCATGGACCCTACTACCAGAATGCACTGTGCCTGACACTGTGTGGCCTATAGAAGGACAGAATTCCTGTTCCCAAATACACCCACTGGCAATGTGAGGACATTTTAACAGACCTCACCAATTTAACCAACTGGGGTGTTTTGTTTTTCTTTAAAAAAACATTTGAAAATCATCATCCTGAAAAGGAATATTTTATTCATGCTGGTTTAAGTAGTGACGGGAAAATATTCAGTACTCAGAATGGAATGAAAAAAAAAAAAAAAAAAACAGCATGAATTTCCAAAGGCATCTGGAAAACTGGCAAAAGAATTAAAAATATGAAAGCAACCGGTGATCCCAGCTGGGGTGAAACTGCCTTCCTGTGGAAACCCTGAATAGAAAATAAGCTTCTAAGATGAATTGCTTGATGCATTTTCTTTATATGTGTTACCAACCCTAAGACTGCTTTAGGAATTCCCAAAGACAATCCTCTGGAAAGTTCATTTACATAGTGATTCCAATTGATTCAGGGGAAAGCAAACCTACAACTTGTCCCCAGGGCCCCAAAGGCTTTAAGTTCATGTATTGGATTTTGTATTGAGAATAACAAGAATCTCGGCAGAAATGTGACTTAGAACGAAGTTAAATCTTCCCCCTATACCCACTATGATCAAAAAGACTGAGATTCCAACACACCACACCTGAGAACAGGGCTTCCGCACTCTTAGCAGAAGGGAATGACGGCTCAACACACCCACTCTGGAGGTAGCCAAAACTGACCTTGAACCACCCCCCCGCAACTCGGTGCCAGATTTTGAGCCCATTAGTGACCCCCAACTGAACCCCACCAATTTAATTCATAAGGTCAAGACTACGTAAGACAGCATTCCATAGTCACGTACACAGTACATTCTGAATCTATGGGTTGGAAGGACACCCGGTGGGCAAAGCTGGACCCACATTTCAGACCAGGATCAGCAGCTCAGTAGCTGTGTGACCTTGGGCAGGTCACTCAACCTCTCTGGGCTTCTGTTTCCTCATGTGTCACTTACACATTGGACCAGATGCTCTTGCTCTCAGGTAACCTGAGTGTCAGGGGACCAAGAGACTGGAAATACATGAGTCTTCAGAAGCACTTCCGGAGGCTGTGCTTGCCCTGGCCTTGCCCTCTTATCCCAATGCACTCTTGCATATTGGGCCCTGTTCTATCCCTGACTAGTTGTGTGGTCCTGGGCAACAGGCTTCGTTTTTCTGTGCCGGGTTTTTATTTTCCTCTACAAAACATGGGATTAAGCTGTATCTATGTCAAGTCCCTTCCAGCTCTAGAATTCTACTTATTGGAGAAATCCCTTCCACTGGGGAGTAAAACAGAGGCTCTGAACCACTTCAGCCCCTTTTGTTTTGTTTTTCAGCCCCTTGGTGCAAATCACCAGAAGGAGGACTATAAAAATTCTGCATCAGCTTTGAAAATGGACAGGCCACAGGGGACAAGTGCTTTATAAAATGTCATATATAGTATAAACATTATGTATTTGCTCCTCCAGGAAAGCCAGAACAATCTATTGGTTACACCTGTGACTCAAAATGAAATCTCATCCAGGACCACCAGGCACCTCCCAAAGTTCAAGTCACTGTGCACAGCAGCAGGGTGCATCCCACGACCAGCGTTAAAATCACCTGCAAGAAAAGTGGCCTATTCGCTGGGGCTCTGGGAGATCTACTACCAGTACGGATGCTGAATTCACCCCCTTGCCTTGGCCCAACTCCACACGGAAGGCATCCCAAAAAGAAGCAGAAGACCACAGGTAACAATTCAAAGCCACGGATTGTGTGACCACTTTGCTCTCAGCCTCTTCCCCAAGAAGGAAAGGGCTTGAGACAGAATAACAGTTGACAAGGACACCAGGGTCAAGAAGGACAGTCTCCTTATAAATAAAACTTTCAAACTCACGGCCATTAACACTCACCCGAAATAACTGGACGGGAGCCGACCAGGAAAGGGCATGTTACTAAAACCAGCCCTCCAGCCTCCAAGAGGCTCAGCAGAATGATTCCTGATGTGGGGAGAGGAGGAAGGGAGGTCTGGTTATCGTGCCAATGCACTGGGAGGCACAGTAACTAGGTCACGTTCCCACTCGGGCGTTGACGAAGCCACTCGGCTGCTTGGTGGCACCGGGCAAAGCCGGGTCATGCTGTCGTTCTCAGCATCTCTCGGGGAAGCCTGAAGAAGGCACTTCTGGCCACACCCTCCCCAGGGGAGCAGTATCGGGACATTTCTCCGTATTCTAAAGAGCCTGTCCCCAGAGCAGCAGCCAGAATGTAGCTAGAGGTCTAAGCACACACCCAGGGCTGACACGGCATGAAACACACATGAAACACGCATGTGGCAGCACCCCTTCCATCCCAAGCCTCAGCTCGCTTCGGAACCACACACTGGAGCTGATGCAACAAATAAAGAGCCCCTTCTCTAGCCAGATGATCTTGTCTCCTCAGCCAGATCCTGCAGAAGGAAACCACACGGACGAGAAGCCCCTTCGGTGAAATGCAGCCACGTCTCCCTGGCATGAAAATCATGCAGACTTAATGAAAATCTTGGCAACTGCATCACAAGCCTCACCTTTCTCGGGCCTCATAATGCATTTTCCTCCAACAACAGAGTTTTCGGGAGAACCCAGGGAGCATGGAAACACACTCCATTCATGCCAGAGCCTGGGGCTTTCTCAGGCGTGAGGTTCTTCTTTTCACAGCAGACAAACCTCCGCGTTGGCACAGCTTATCTGAAAAATGGTTGGAACCTCTGGCCCTAGGCGATCCCAGAGCCGCTGACATGCCCCCTCGGAAGCCTTGCAAGTGTGTGTGTTTTCACGGTATATTAATTCAAGAGGCACGTTAGATGAGATGTGTTCTAATTTTTGCATTTAACCTCTGCAGTTAGCGGATTGGCCCCTTTCCTTGGGCCTCTGAAGGGCACACAGCAGAGCACAAGCACAGAGGCTGCCAAAAATGTTTCCTGGGGAAAGAAGGCGCCCCAGAACATCCCAGGGCTTTCTTCTCCTCTGCTTTTACCCAGTTTTACTTGACACCATTTATTTGCAGACAAAGGACCTAGAAGCTGGAGTCTGGGGTAAAAGTGGAAAGTGAGAAAGCTTGTAAGTTTCAAGGCTGACACATGTAAGATTCTACTGTCACCAGGAGGGCTTAGAAGGCTCCTGTCAATGCGGAGGGGAAAACAACCCAGTGCCCAAAATAGTCTCCCAAAGTATCAGTGAAGCAGCCACTGTCTACAGACATCACTGGAGAGTGCACATCTCCTGAGAATCACTGCTCCAGCCACACAGAGCACTGGCCCCAGGTGAGAGGCTAAGTGGCAGGTGCCAGAAAGGAGGGACGCTCTAGGGAGAAACAGAAAAAGAAATATCTGAGGTTTCTCCTCTCCCACAAGAGGCTCCATTGCCTCACTCACTCAATGAAAGCAACTTGTTATGGGAACGGAGGCGGGGTGAGGGGAGGCAGGTGTGAAAGGAGAGATTTTTTTTTTTTGGCCCCCGTGGCACAGCAAGCAGGATCTTAGCTCCCCGACCAGGGATCAAACCCGCGCCCCCTGCAGTGGAAGCGTGGAGTCTTAACTACAGAACCGCCAGGGAAGTTCCAAAAGAGAGACGGTTTTTTGGACCAATTTTTTTTAAATGAATAAAATATTTTAGAACTTACCCTCCAACAGATATAGCTGGAATTTACTAAGCAATTATTATGACATTGTAAGATAAATGCCTGTAACTTTTAGAAAGAGCTTACAATCTATACATATATTTTCTAAGCTCTCAATAAGGTAGCTATTATATATTATGTCTATAATGTGTATATATATCATAATATGGAAGAACATTATTATCCTGAGAATGGTAATAATTGTAAAATGAAACATGTGAGGGTAAGGTTATCTTCTTAGTTCCTTCTTATTTCATTAAAGTATTAAACCAGTCTATTATCTGTTAAGTTGACATAAAATTTCTTTTTCTGATAACTAATATCTGATTAGCATAGAAAATCTAGGAGGGACTTCCCTGGCGGTCCAGTGGTTAAGACTCCGCACTTCCAATGCAAGGGGTACGGGTTCGACCCCTGATCGGGGAACTAAGATCCCATATGCCGTGCAGCACAGCCAAAAAAGAAAAAGAAAAAAAAAGAAAATCTAGGAAATACAGCAAGGCAAGGAGAAGAAAATTAAAGTTATTTGTCATTTCCACACCCAAAGATGAGTACTCTCATTATAACTGACGTAGCTACTTCCAGCTCTCTCCCTCTGCATATAATTACAAATGCTCTTCCACAAAATTGGGGTGTTCCTTGATAGCTTCTTTTTCACATTAAACAGGATATCTTTCACCCACGCCCTTAAATGATATTCTGCATCACGAGTTAAGTCTGCAGTGTGTTGCATTCTATCGATGTGCCACAGTTTATTTTGTAAATTCTGTATTATTAAATGAGTTGTTTCCAACTCATTTACTATAGGAAATCAATTACTACAGGAAACACTAGTGCATAGATGGATAGATGATAGATAGATAGATAGATAGATAAACAGATTTCTTTTCTGTAAAATCTTTATTGAACTATAATTCACAGTTCACCAACTTAAAGTGTACAATCCAATGGTTTTAGAATACTTACAGAATTGCACGATGATCACCACAATCAATTTGAGAACCTTTTCATCATCCCCCCCAAAATCCCATGCCCTGTAGCAATCGTTCTCCATATCCCCTCGAGCCCTCCCACCCCTAGTCCTAGGCAACCACTAATCTGCGTTCTGTCTCTACAGATTGGGCTATTCTGGACATTTCACATAAATGGAATCATATAACATGCAGTGTTTTTGTGACTGTCTTCTTTCACTTAGCCTAACGTTTTCAAGGTTCAACCTTATTGTAGCATATATCAATACTTCATTCCTTTTAAATGGCCAAATATTATATCACTGTATGCATATACTACATTTTGTTTACCCATTCATCAGTTGATGAACATTTAGGTTATTTTCTCTTTTTGGCTACTATGAATAATGCTGCTATGAACATTCATGTACAAGTTTTTCTGCAGACACATATTTTCATTTCTCTTGGATATACATCTAGGAGTGGAATTGTTGGCTCATATGGCAACTCTATCTTAACCTTTTAAGGAACTGCTATCCTGTTTTCCAAAGAAGCTGCACCACTTTGCATTCCCACCAGCAGTGTGTGAGGGTCCCAATTTCTCCACATCTTCGCCAACACTTGTTGTCATTTGTCTTTTCATTATAGTCATACTAGTGGGCGTGAAGCAGTATCTCATTGTGGGTTTGATTTGCATTTCCCTGATAGCTAATGATGTTGAGCATCTTTTCATGTGCTTATTGGCCATTTGTATATCTTCTCTGGAGAGGTGTCTATTCAGATCCCTTGCCCATTTTTAACTGAGTTGTCTTAATTATTGAGTTATATTTTAAAACATATTTTAGACAGAAGTTCCTTACCAGATTTGCAAAAAAAATTTCCCATGCTTTGGGTTGTC
The DNA here is from genome assembly GCF_028023285.1 of Balaenoptera ricei. Lineage (NCBI taxonomy): Eukaryota > Metazoa > Chordata > Mammalia > Artiodactyla > Balaenopteridae > Balaenoptera > Balaenoptera ricei. Next base: position 20,185,441 of record NC_082640.1, read on the forward strand.
TTTTCACTGTCTTGATGGTGTCCTTTGAAGCATAAAAGTTTCTAGTTTTGATGAAATGCAATTTATCTATTTTGTTGTTGTTGCCTGTGCTTTGAGGGTCCTAAGAAAACACTGCTTACTCCAAATCATGAAGATATATGCCTATGTTTCTTTCTAAGTGTTTTACATAGTTTTAGCTCTGATATTTAGGTCATGGATCCATTTTAAGCTAATTTTTTATACAGTATGAGGTAACAATCCAAATTCATTCTTTTGCATGTAAATATCCAGTTGTCCCAACATTATTTGTTGAATAGACTATTCCTTCCCCCATTAAATTGTCTTAGCACCCTTATCAAAAGTCAATAGACTGTAAGTGTGAGGGTTTACTTCTGGACTCTTAATTCTAGTTCATTGATCCAAATATGTCTGTTTTTATGCCAGTACCACACTGTCTTGATTATTGTAGTTTTGTTGTAAATTCTGAAAGCAAAAAATGTGCACACTCCAACTTCATTCTTTTTCAAGATTGTTTTGGCTATTTTAGCTCCTTTGCATTTCCATATGAATTTTAGGATCAACTTGTCAATTTCTGCACAAAGGGCAGCTGGGATTTTGACAGGTATTGTATTGAATCTGTAGACAAATTTGGGGACTTCGGGGACTTCCCTGGTGGTCCAGTGGTAAAGAATCCGACTTCCAATGCAGGGGACGCACGTTCGATCCCTGGTTGAGGAACTAAGATCCCACATGCTGCAGGGCAACTAAGCCCGAGTGCCACAACTACTGAGCCCGAGGGCTCAACAGCCCGTGCGCCACAACTAGAGAGAAGCCTGCGCACTGCAACAAAAGATCCCACGTGCCGCACCAAGACCCAATGCAGCCAAATAAATAATTTTTTTTTTAAATTGGGGGACTTTTGCTACATTAACACTATTAAGTCTTCCAGCCATTAATACAGAATGTCTTTCCATTTATTTATGTCTTCTTTGTTAACTTCTTTTAGTATTTTATAATTTGCAGCGTATGAGTCTTCCACTTCTTTGGTAAATTTATTCCTATTTTATTCTTTTTGATGCTAAATGGAACTGGTTTCTTAATTTCATTTTCAGATGGTTTATTGCCAGAATGTGGATATACAACTGATTTTTGTATACTGATCTTGTATTCTACAACCGTGGTGAACTCATACATTGGTTCTAATTGGTTTTTAGTGGATTCCTTAGGATTTGCCTTCTACAAGATCATGTCATCTGCAAATAAAGACAGTTTTACCTCTTCCTTTACAATCTGGATGCCTTTTATTTCTTTTTCTTGCCTAACTGTCCTGGCTAGAACCTCCAGTACAACGTTAAGTAGAAGTGGCAAGAACAAACATCCTTGCCTTGTTCCTTATCTGAGGGGAAAGCTTTCATTCTCTCACCATTAAGTATGATGTTAGCTCTGAGAGTATAATTCCTAACTGTATTTGTCGTGCAAAGATAAAAAGGCTATTTCAGTATAACACTGGTTCATAAGAGATCCTAAATACAACCATTTCCTAATATGCAACATCTTCAAATTTTTTCCCTAAACCAATTTCAACATTCTTTGTACTTGTACTAGGTAGGAAAAGCACAGTGACATGTTAAAGAAAATCTCAAGTAATTCTCAAGTTCAAGAAGACTTGAAATGGACAGATTTAATGAAATTCAATGCCTGTGTCTGGTGAAATAAACACGTGCTAATATAAAGCCCAAGCAGTGGGCATGAAGTTAAAGTCAATTTGACGTTTCCCTGAGTTGTCAGCTACTCAACTCCCTGCAGAAAAGAAGACTTTATTCTGAGCATGTTCTGAAATTCTGTGTCAATTTCCCTGCTTGAATGTTCCCTGAGTTCTCTGCTGCTCACCAAAATTAGTTCTACCACAAAAGGCTAAAAAAAAACATTTGGAAAGATCTATTCTAACTGTATTTAAATCTGTAAATCCTAGAACAAAGAGGGATTTGACAGTTACTTAATTTGATTATTTAGTCATACCAAATACTTCAGATTAAAAACTACACCCTGAAACCTGGATTATCCAGTTTGACCCCTAAACAAATTGTATGAGAGCAACATCTTCGTTAGCCAGGACACATAGACAGAGGTACAGGGGGAAACATCTGGACTTCAAAAGACCTGGCCTCAAATCCCAGATCTTTCCATTCTTAGCTGTGCATCCTTGGGCAAGATACTTATCCTCTCTGTGCCAACTGTTAAAAAAATTTTAAGGATAAAAACTCCTTCCTTGCATGGAGGCTGTAAAGATTACGTATTACTCATAAAGTGCCTGGAACACAGTAGGTGGTATTATTACTAGTAGTAGTGGAAGTATTTCTTAACTAAACTGTTCAGGAAATGGAGTAGTCTGGTCCATTATAATTTCCGGTTTTCAAACTTGTGTGGCTGAAAACCCTTCTCAACAATATTAGTATTGTTCATCCCTCTGTATTACTGTAGACAGACAGGCACATCTTCCATTTCATTTCTGATACTATGTCAGTGACCAAAAAGTGTCAGGCTCATCCACAAGCAGTTCAGAAACTGGTATAAATGAACGAGATATACACCATAAGGCTGCGATGTGCACGATCATTGCACAGTCTTATAGAGATAGAAGGCGCAGGACACTGGGCTGGCTATACAGTGAGTGACCCGGCACACATCCTAAAACGTGGTTTTCATTAATACATTCCAAATATGAGCTTAGGCAACTGTTGTTTGCCTGTTTTCCTTAAAAGGGGAGCAGAGGAAAAGAGGCAATGAACTGAAAGCTTTCCTCTTACCTTGTATCCCCCAAGAGGCCACGTCTACACTCTGGAAACTAATCAGCGATGGCACTGCCAAACCCCTCCTCCTCCCACGTTAGCATCCTCCCAACCCCGGCTAATTGGCACATCTGAAACTGTCCAATCAGTGAGCGAATGAGGACGTACCAGCACCGTGAAGGGGAAGCCAGGCTGCTTCTGGACACCACACCACGAGCTTCAGGAAACTCCGGCTGAGATTCTAATCCATTTGGAGAGGTTTGCTCTGTCTTCTTTGAAAGCTGGAGAATGAGTCTAGACAGTGTATTTTTCTAGCTGTGAAAACTGTACGCACCGGGCTTCCCTGGTGGCACAGTGGTTAAGAATCCGCCTGCCAATGCAGGGGACACGGGTTCGAGCCCTGGTCTGGGAAGATCCCACAACTAAGCAACTAGCCCATGAGCCACAACTACTGAGCCTGCGCTCTAAATCCCGCGAGCCACAACTGCTGAGCCCGCAACCCACAACTACTGAAGCCCACGCACCTAGAGCCCGTGCTCCGCAACGAGAAGCCACCGCAATGAGAAGCCCGTGCACTGCAACGAAGAGTAGCCCCCGCTCACCGCAACTAGAGAAAGCCCGTGCGCAGCAACGAAGACCCAATGCAGCCAATAAATACATAAATAAATAAAATTTTAAAAAAAAGAAAATTGTAGGCACCTGACAACAGTTCCTGTCTCAAAAAGCTTAGCATGTTAGCAAGCAGGGGGAAAAAACAAGGGGGAGGGGCTCTGTCCACTGGGCGGCAGTTATTAAGAGAAGAACTAAACCCAGGTACCCAGCTTGTACTCATTCCACCATCACAGCCAGGACACCTCCCATGGTCCAGGCGCTGGGCTTAGCTGAGCCACGAAGACAACACAATTAAGCCAGCATAAAATGCCTACCATATGCAAGCAGCAGGCAGGCACGCACACACACACACACACACACACACACGTGTGCATGCTTGGACGCAGGGCCGTCTCGTAATTAGCAAAGTCAGCCAGAGAAAACCATTCATCAACAACTAAAAATCATCAGGCAACGAGAGAAATAAATCCAACAATAATCTGGCAGATAGCGGCTCCTCCTCCACATGGTCTCCTGAAATAAAAGTCGTCCCCTCAAAGCACACAGCCAGGCTGAAGGCCACGTGGTCATAAAGCACAGAAAACTACACCCAGTCCCCAGCGCACTCCTTCCTCACCTGTGTCCCGCAGCTCTTGACAGGAAGAACTGGTGTTGAATGAGCACTTACTCTGTAGCAGGTGCTGGCTAAAGACTTTATATGTCAGTGCACTTAATTCTCACCACAGCCAGAGACAGGGTCCCCAACTACTACACTCCTGGGCCTCCCTGAGATCTGGATAACGAATCAGAAGTAGGACAAGAAGAAGGAACACTGAGGTCCTTCTTATTCATTTCACAGGAGAACGTACATGTATTTCTGTCCCCTAAATTAGTTTAGCATCTGGAATCCCAATGCAACCTTGCAAAGAGCCCCAATGTGCAATGCACAAAAGCTCTGGGAGTTGGCACTGACCCAGCCACCCTGCGCGGTGTGGCCCTGGAGAAGTGGAGAAGGCCCCCAGCTGACCCAGGCCTCTGCTTTCTCAGCCTGATCAAAGAACCAGATGTTCACCAGGCCCTCTCCAGAGTCAACGTGCTGAAGCTTGAAAATCTAAGATGTCCTCGAATCTGCTCACGGCCACATGAGTGAGGACTGCAGGACACAGCCCTGGGCTGGGCCTGGTTGCCAGAGGGACGGGGTGACATGATCCACAATAAAACCTGATGTTGTTCTAGTTCTTCTGATCTGCCATTGAAGAAACGCTACCCCAGACCTCTCCTTGAAGTGTTCAGATTTTCATCACATTTGGCCAAGTCCAGCTGTGCGCACGCCAGGAAGGGGGCGGCGTTAGCTCTGTGACTCCGTAAGTCGCCGATCCCATTGTCAGAGCTCCATGTATGTACAAACCTGACCTTCTTTCACAATGACTTTAAAGGCACAGCGGGTTCTTTTCACTTCCACCTCCTTTTTATTTCTTTAAGTCTAATGGGAAAAGGAAGGCTTTCAACAAAATCTAAATGGATGAAATTCATAAGATGCACCAGCGACTTCACACAGGTAGTACCTAGTATTGTTTCCACCGGAACCTCTAACCATTCATTTTAACCCCAAAGAGATGGATTAATGCCCAACTAGCCAATTATATCACTACTGACTATGTGAGCCTTCAATGAGTTGAGAAATGCTCTTTTAAACTCTGTTGATCCGGGTACAAAAATCAATCCATGTTATAAGGGCAGCAATCACACGAGAGCAGATGTGCCATTATCTTACCTGCTTCTAAAAGGAAGGATTTTTTGGCCTCCTTTCTGTTGTAAAACTGAATCATTATTACATAAAAGAGGCGACAAGTGTGACTGAAACCCTGAAGCATCATGAACCGTTAGCTCATATTTGAAATCATGTATCCACTTAATCAGAAGCTGAAGCAGTATCACGGTCCGTGCTCTGCAGGATTCAAACCCGAGGAAGAAGAGGCTCATCTGAAATCCTGAAATCAGAGCTGCCCCCTTCCTCTTGACCCCATTCCTGTCCCACTCCCTGCTACAGTTATGCAGGCCAAACACACTTATTAACATGTCCAGCTTCTCCCATCATGCCTTGCAACCAAAGCCCTAAGACCCTGCAGATCTTACATCAGAGAAAACCCACAGGAGCAAATGCCTCCCTTTTTCCAGTTCTGAGGAATCATGTAGCAAATATCATGAAAGAGTCCCTTCTAATTGTTCCTTGAGGAGAGAAGTGATGGTGACTTTTTCATTTTGGTTTTTTGCTTTTGTTTTTTAGTTTTTTATTTTATATTGGAGTAGAGTTGATTTACAATGTTGTGTTAGTTTCAGGTGTACAGCGAAGTGATTCAGTTACACATATAGATATATCCATTCTTTTTCAGATTTTTTTCCCCATGTAAGTCATTACATAATATTGAGCAGAGTACCCTGTGCTATACAGAAGGTCCTTGTTGATTATGTATTTTATAGATCATAGTGTGTATATGTGCCTTTTTCATTTTGTATCCATAGGGCCTGTAATATAGTAGGGTGGTGTAGTAGGGTGTGTATACACACACACACACACACACACACACACACACACACACATATACAAGGAGCTGCAGTCTCAATTTGATACTCCGAATAGTATTTCTGGCTACTCTTTGACTTAGCAATTGCCAGGAAACTTATCAATCCCTGCCTTTCATATGCAGGGAACGACATCTCAAAATGACACCCCCTTTTTTCACGTTCTCCTAAAGGATTCATGCCGATCCACCTACTTGATGACCCATTTTTTTGAACAACCTCTAACTAGGAGTTAGAGGTATCATATTTGGCCATGAATCAGAATGGCAAAAACTGGCCCCAAATGAAGCGATGTCGGCTACCATTTACTGAGCATTTGGTATATACCAGACACTATGCAAATAAAAAACAATGTACGTGAGTCATCTCACCAAAACCTCCAAGCAATCCTATACAGTGTGGGCCATTATTATCCCCATTTTATGAATTACAAATAGAGGCTCAGCACTACACACACACATAGCTGGTGAGGAGGTGAGCTGGGCAGAGAATGCTGTCTCCCCATCCACAGACCACGACCTACTTATAAGATCCCTAATAATACCAAGAAAGCCAGCAGGCCACAACATTCTAGGAGCACCTCGAATTTTTGCAAAGTAGTGCCTCAGAGATTTTTTTAATACTAAAAAATGTATGCCCATACCCGGGTAGTGTTCATTACCCAAGATATCACAATACAAGAGTTTCCCAAGAATCCAATGAACTTCAGTATTTGATAAACCTTAACAACTAGCCCTAAGAAAATTTTAATCAATCAGTAAAAGACCTTTGATATTAGGCTGAAAGGAGTGGAGAGGCAAGTTTTATTATTAAAAGGGATCAGACCAGTTATGTAATTTGCAGAACCCGGCACAAAATCAAAATGGTGGGGGGGGAATCCTTGTTCAAAAAATATTAAGAATTTCAAGACAGCGGGAAAAGCTCATTAAACGAAGCCTGGGGCCCTCTGAGCGCAGGGCCCCGCGTGACTATGAAGCTTGCACACCCAGGATGCTGGCCCCAGGAGGGGTGGGCGTCCAGGGCCCCAGAGGTCACTCTGGACTCCAGAGGAATGAGGCCAAAAGGACTATGAACTGGTCTGTGAGCTCAGCTACATGTGTCAGACACTTTCTCCAAAATTAACCACATGCAAAATCAGAATCTCAAATTGGAATGTTAAACAGTTTGGCTCCTAATACCTCTGGATGTGAACTCAGTACAAGATCCAGTGTTAACTGCTTCTTATGCTAAGAAGTTGCCTGTGACAGCAGGAAAAGGTGATCTTGCATAAAAATCATTAGAGAAACAGATTTTAAAACATAACCTGAAAAGAAACAATGAGTAACGTGGCATACTGTGCTGGTACGTCTTTCTTAACAGAGCAGGTGTTCAACATTTTTAATATTCCTATTGGCTCTCTCCTGGTGTTTTCCAAGTAATGAAAATATAAAGAAACCATGTGAGGTCCATCATATATGATGAGGTCTTTATTGCACAACTAATAGTCATTTTCTTTAAATTAACAAGCCCTGAGAAAAAGTAAATCTGCTCTAACACATTTTTGAAAAGCACTTACAATACATTGCAATAAGAAAACAAAGCTAATTATTTAGTGTGAGCAGAACATCAACAATAAAAAAAAAGAAAAAAACCCTTCAGTGAGGAAAAAAAGCACTGAACTGGGAATCAAGAATATCTGTCCCCTTGTCACTCAACTGCCACTAAGAACCAGCTCAATGCCAGCTCATACAGGAGAGCCTGGGCTAGAATCACACTCCTGTACATGTTTTAGCCATTTGAGAAAATAAACCAGACTTGGTCTGAATTTCTGGCTATCTGCCTGTGTTTTCCACGACCTTTTGCTAATGGATATCTATGCTATAAATGATGTGTATTTTTTTAAGTTCCAAAGCAACATTTTGTTTGCCAGAACCCTGAGGTGAGTGCTCTGGCTTGGCTTGGTTTTGTTTCTTTTTGGCAAATAGTCTGATTTAAAATCTCAGGGTTCTCTCGATGTTTTCAATATGATTTTCTTCATTTTGCCAGTACGGAAATAGCCACGTGATAACAAAATCTATCCTCAGCCTGTAACAATGTGATGAGGCCCATTTCTCTCTCGGCAGAGAGGTTTCTTTTTTTTTTTTAAGTTTTTTTTTTTTTTTTGATGTGGACCATTTTTAAAGTCTTTACTGAATTTGTTACAATATTGCTTCTGTTTTATGTTCGGTTTTTTGGCCCAGAGGCATGTGGGGTCTTAGCTCCCTGACCAGGGGTCAAACATGCACACCCCCTGCACTGGAAGGCAAAGTCTTAACCACTGGACCTCCAGGGAAGACTCCAGCACAGAGATTTCTGACGAGCCTGAGCCAGGGCACGAATTCCAAGTGGCAGTGTCCTCACCCACACACTGAACATAATACTACTTCCAGGCTCCAAGCTCCAAAGCAAGGCTCTGATGGGCCCGAGGAGAAGGGTGGCCGTGGTGACATTCTGGAGACTCAGTGACAATGGTCATAACACACAAGGACACAAGTCTCCCTGTCAGAGCCCCCAGGACCATTTCAGGACACACCCTGGAGAAGCCTGCTTCACCTCAGTCAGCACAGCTGTGAGCTGGGCACAGCCTTCCAGAAGCTTCTTCAGACAGATCTAGGTCCAAATCGCTGTCCTGTGACTTATGAATCACGTGCCCTGGGACCAGTAAGCTCTCCTCAACTATCAAACAGTACTTAATTCACAGGGTTATTGACGGATTAAATGACCCTTCAAGTGACCAAGCAGGCAGTGAAAGACCTCAGACCTGGAAGATATTCAAATATTGGTAGCCATTATTAGGCTTTTTCAAGCCACCTCCACACCTTCCCAGGGACACCAGCGACCTCCTCAGAAAATAGGTTGGCAAAAGAAACACTGCACATTTTTGCACTCAGGAGGTTTGGCCCAGGTACTGAGAGCAAGGAAAACTTTTACCTCCAAGTCAATGAATCTGGGACTTTGAGACAAAGAGTTTGTTTAATTTTGAAGGAAAGAACGTCAGGAAAGACTACTGTACGTGCCCAGAAATTTCTCATCCCATCGTCAGTTCTACAGACATCACACTTTCAGAAGAAAAACAGCACAGTTGCTAACTACCCCTTGGATCGCCCCTGGGTTTGGACACACTAGCATGCAGAAAAAGTCATAAAACTATGAAAGGCCTGATTGCAAAGGAAAAGATGAAAAAAGCCAACTACATATTGCTTCCATGAGTACCTCAAGACTGCAACAAGCCGTGTTTGGGGGGAAATCCCAAGATGGAAAATAATAGAAAGTAGAGGTATTTAACAGGATACCACAGGACACAACCAACCGTGGCCACAAAACGAATAGAAGGACGTGATAATCCAAATATCACTTCTATTTAGCTTTGGGCCTTCCTATTGAGGAAGACTCTTTTTTGGAGCCTGACAACCAGTTTTCTTTCTCCGAGCGCAGCCCCATGGCGGCCAAGAGAAAGAGGCTGCCAAAGGGAGGAAGCAAGCAAAGCCCCACAGATTAAAAATTCACCGCAGCTAATCCACCGGGTGGGTAAGCCACACGTGGAAAAGTGGTGACGATCTGAAGATGAAATCCAGAGGGAGAAAATACGGGCAGAATGATCGGAAGAGCTTATCAGTAATGAAAACATTTAGAAAAGCAAGCTTCCTAAGAGATCATGGAGACAATTTTATTACTTGGGATTTTTAACACTGACCCAAACAAACTCTCCACCTATTACTCAGGGTGCAAGGCATTGTGGGAAACACCTGGGAGGGAAACCACGTGGGTGAGAATGTCCCCAGCGAGCAGCTCTGAGCTGCACCAGCTGGAGAAAATTCTCACAAAGGAAAAAACCTGCAACGGCTGACCCTCAATAATATGATTCTAAGACTGGAAAGAACAGAAGCAGAGAAGTCCAAAGTGGGTTGCTGATGTCTGGGGAAACTTGATGGAAGAGAGCAGACTTAAGTGATCTTAGCATCTTAAGACCCTGGAAAATCGATGGGGAGCGATGGCAACAGGAGGACCTACACGAGCAGGACACAGAGGTCGGAACAGGTCTAGCATATTTGGAGGACACAGCAGGGACCACTCTTCTCATTTGCCACTGAATCTCCAGTTGGTACAGCACCAGCCATAAGTGAGAGCTTAACCACCACTGGTTAAATGAATACACGGCTGCCATCTGGAAAATGGGCCACTGGAGAAGCTCTACTAGGAAAACAATTCAGTTACCTGCTCTTACGATTCGTCTCCATCTATTACTTCTGATAAAAATTACTTCCCTTCCCTTGGAAACCCCAAAACACTTTGCCCCATGCTTATGTCACCATGTGCTCTGTTAAGAGTTCAGGGGACAAAATGTGCCAACCTATGAAGTCGGTAGAATGTTAGTACAATGATATAATAGTTAAGGGCACTGGCTTCGGCCCCAGACAGATAACCCAACCTAAGCTCCAATCCCAATTCTTCCATATAGTTCTGTGTGACCTTGGCCAAGTTACTTAACCTCTCTGGGGCTCAGTGTCCTCATCTATAAAATGGTGATGACAATGGAACCTATTATATTGGGCTGCTATGAGGATTTAATGTGAAAATTCATGTAAAATACTGTAGTTGGCATAGTGCCTAGCACCTAGTAAGTGCTCAATAAATGGTTGCTATTCTTATTATCATTATTATTATTAAAACTATATGTTTCCTTTGTCTTACAGAAGCCAGCTTTCTCTTTGGCATAAAGCAGGAGCTCATTAAGTAATGAAGAATGCTAGATCTTTTCCACTTCTGACTTCTTAGGCAACAGCCCAGCTCACCGTCCCTGAGCCCCAATTCTGGCAAGGTGCCCCTCTTTGCAGCTTCCATATTGTGTCCCCGCCATGCAGTGCTATCACACTGAAGTGTAATTACATGTTTGTCTCCCCCAAAAGTTCCCCAGGGACAAGAACCACATTTTGTCTTATCAACACTTCCGTAGTGCCTGGCACAGAGCAGAATCTCGGTCTATAATATCTGATGAATTTTTTTTAAAAGAAAAAACTGTGGAATCAGTCTCACAGTTCTCCAAAGTCTTACCTGAAGCCTGACTGAGGCGACTAAATGAAGGCACACTTCCAGATGGCTTTGGCCAGACAAACCCATTGGAATTTCTAGCACCAGGACTAGTTCAAGTTTCCCTCATTCCTATGGGGCAGACCTGGCTTGTAAAGAGGGGCCCAGTTTACTCAGGGTTCAATGAACCCAGAAGTTTTTGGCAGGGTTAGGGCTTAACCCCCTGGCCATGCTAGAAGAAGAGACCTCAAACTCCAAATTCCTGGAAAGCTTTGGAAGGACACCCAGCTCTTAGGACCTTCAGGATTAACCAAGCTTTTTGGAGGTCCCTGCATCTACCTGGACCATTCCTGCGATCCTAGGATGAGATCACACTTAGGGAATATATTATACATTCAAGAATTCCTACAAGAAAGGAAGGCCACCAGGAACAGTCTTGAGGGGTGGGGAGAGTGGCCACATTGATCCTGAAGACTCAGGATCTGCCTGAGGCTGCCACATCCATGCCCCATTAGAACCCTGCCTGGGAGCCTAACCAGCCAGGCAGAGCCCAGAAGTCCAAGATGAAGACATGGCCAGATCTGGTGCCTGGTAAGAGCACACTTCCTAGTTCATAGGCAACTGCCTTCTCGCTGTGTCCTCATATGGTGGAGGGGGCAAAGGAGCTCTCTGGGGTCTCATTTATAAGGGCACTAATTCCATTTAAGAGGGCTCCACCTTCATGACTTAATCACCTCCCAAAGCCCAAGGAAGGCAATTCTAACACATGCTACCATGTGGATAAACCTTGAGGATATTATGCTAATATCCACCTCCTAATACCATGACATTGGGGGTTAGATTTCAACACATGAATTTGGGGTGACACAAACATTCAGTCCATAGCGAACAGTAGTTATTTCATGCCATGAAGTGACTGAGAATCTAGGTTCCTGTGTCCTACCCCAACCGAGGGGAGTCAGGCACACTTGGACATGAATACTTTTTTACCTCCTTCTTCTCACATGGGTGATTAGCCCATTGGAAGCCTGCTGAGCAGGGTCTCCTGCTGGCACCTGGTTCTGTCCCACTGCTGACTCTGTAGGTGTTTAGAGGTGGTGATGAGAGTAGAGAGGGTAATCATGACAATAATCCCAACGATGGCACCACCACCAGCGCCAAACTAACACAAAATACCGGCACCCTGAAAAAAATCGGACACCCACCGCATTCAACAAAGACCACCACCCCTATTTCCAGAGCCAATACTCAACTGGTGTGCAGTGGTCCAATCAGACCAGTTGGTAAAATACTGGAATATCTCCACAGCAGTGAGTGAATAACCACAGCCCCACCCCACCCCCCCAGAGACCCACCCTCAGCCGCTGACCTCTGGGGTCTCTCCTGAGATCTCCCCGCCCCCTAGAGGGACTGATGACCCAAGACCCATCCAGCCAACTAGTTGATTATCATCATCTTCCTCATACTCTTCCATATTTTTTAAATTCTCTACCAGGATGACATGTCCTTTTTATAATTTTTAAAGAATTTTTCTGAAGGTACCAATCGCTTAAACACTGAGAACAAAAACAACATACACCTGAACAGACCTAGATAAAATATACTATGAAACTTTGGGTTTTGCGTTGATGCTTTCAGCGTCAAGTCTGACCATGGCCCAACTTCTCGGGAACTGTGCCCAAAAGATGATAGCTAGGTTCCAAAGAGTATGCATGACACCAACATTTATGAGAAAGAACTATTTTAAAGCTATAATCTTCGCAACATAATAACACCTTCTATTTGAATAAAGCCTTACTGCACGTACCTTATCTCATTCAGGCTTTACAACAGGTCTGTAATGGAAGCAGGTGTCATTCTCCCCATTTAACAAACAAGGTAATCCAGATGTAGAGAGGCTACGACCAAGGTTCCACACTTCTGAAGCGACAGAGCCAGAACTGAACTCAGATCTCCTGACCTCAACTTCCTCCAAAGGTGTGCTGAGTCAACTCACACGTGCTCACAAGAGCCTCATTCAAGAATTTTGGAGGCTTCCCTGGTGGCAGAGTGGTTAAGAAACCACCTGTCAATGCAGGGGAGATGGGTTCGAGCCCTGGTCAGGGAAGATCCCACATGCCGCGGAGCAACCAAGCCTGTGAGCCACAACTACTGAGCCTGTGCTCTAGAGCCCACGAGCCACAACTACTGAGCCCACGAGCCACAACTACTGAAGCCTAGAGCCCGTGCTCCGCAACAAGAGAGGCCACCACAATGAGAAGCCCGCACACCACCATGAAGAGTAGCCCCCGCTCACCGCAACTAGAGAAAAGCCTGTGCACAGCAATGAAGACCCAACACAGCCAAAAATGAATTAATTAATTTAAAAAAAAAAAAAAAAGAATTCTGCAGTCGGTTGTTAAGCCCGGGGTAGCTTTAAGTGGTTCCAGCGGGAGTAGTTACACCATGGAATCAGTAAGGTTACAAACCAGAGCTGGTTGACAGCACACAACGGGCTCCGATGGTCACCTAACCACACCACATCCACAGAACGAGGAGGTACCTTTTTCATCCATCAGTGTTCTCTGTTCCCACTGTCCCCACTAACCAGCTTGTAAGCAGCACGACGGGGAAGGAAGAGCACTGAATTCAGAGTCGGAAGACACTCCGATCTCCAAGCCCCACTCGGCAACCTTTTCTCCTGACTCATCTCACCTCTCAGAACCTCCATGTTCTTCTCGTAAAATGAGGGCAATGACTGCTCCCCACTCGCAGGGCTGTCCTAAGGCGCAGGAGGAATCGTGGATGTAAAAGTATTTTGCAAACTGCAAAACACCACAGAGCTGTGGAAAACTGTTTGCGAGTACCTCAAAAAATGAGGCACAGAATTACCACATGACCCAGCAATTCCACTTCTGGGTATGAAATGAAAGAACCAAAAGAACTGAAAGCAGGGACTTGAAGAGGGACAGCCATGCTCATAAAGCATCATTCACAAAACCCAAAAGGCAGAAGCAGCCCCAAGTGTTCATCAAGAATGGATAAACAAAATGTAGTCTAGCCATACAACAGAATATTATTCGGCCCTAAAAGGGCAGGCAATTCTGACACACGCTACTATGTGGGTAAACCCTGAGGACATTACGCTAAATAAAATACACTAGACACAAAATGACAAAATTGTCTGATTCCACTATAGGAGATACCTAGAATAGCTGAATTCACAGAGACAGAAAGCAGAATGGAGGCTGCCAGGGGCCGGAGGAAGGGGAAATGGGGAGTGAGTGTTTAATGAAGATAAAGCTTCAGTTTGGGAAGATGAAAAGGTTCTGGCAATGGATGGTGGTGAAGGTTGCACAACAACATGAATGTCCTTAGTGCCACTGAACTATAGGCTTAAAAATGGTTAAGATGGGGGCTTCCTTGGTGGCATAGTGGTTAAGAATCCGCCTGCCAATGCAGGGGACATGGGTTCGAGCCCTGGTCCAGGAAGATTCCACATGTCATGGAGCAACTAAGCCCGCACACCACAACTACTGAGCCTGCGCTCTAGAGCCTGCGAGCCACAACTACTGAGCCCACATGCCACAACTACTGAAGCCCACGTACCTAGAGCCCATGCTCCGCAACAAAAGAAGCCACCGCAGTGAGAAGCCCGCGCACTGCAACAAAGAGTAGCCCCCGCTCGCCGAAACTAGAGAAAGCCCGTGCACAGCAACGAAGACCCAACGCAGCCAAAAATAAATAAATAAATTTATTTTTTTTTAAAAATGGTTAAGATGGTAAATTTTAGGTTATGCATTTTTTTAACCACAACTTAAAAACACACACACTCAAATACGAGGTCTTCTAACTCCCAACTGTCAAAGGAGCCAAAAGGACCCTAAAGACTGAAGAATGGTCAAGATGGTAAATTTTAGGTTATGCATTTTTTTAAACCACAATTAAAAAACACCCACACCCAAATATTAGGTCTTCTATTTCCCAGTTGTCAAAGGAGCCAAGAGGGCCCTAAAAAGTCAACATCGGGTTTTTGTTACCATGACTAGGACCACAAACTCCACTGACACTGGCCATGCCAACGCAGGCAGAGCGAATCCCAGCACCATCGTTCCTGTACACGAGGGCCAGATACAGGCTGTCCCCAACTTTTATACAAGGTCTGCCCCCAAAGTTCATTTTCACCTTTTGGGTGTGGTGGTTGTTCAAGGCATATTTTTTAAGGAAAGTGAAATGTCTCATGGGGGTAAGGAGCCCGCTCACACCTAGAGAAGCCTTGAGTACCAATGCCAGTGAGGCTGAATTACAGTGTGAATGTCCCAGCCAGGTCCTGGGAGCCGGGGCTGTGCTGCGGGAGGAGGGGAGGGGGAAGGTCACAGAGGCAGTACTACAGCAGCCTCCCTTTCGGGACCCAGGCCAGTCTAGGACCCAGTTTTGTTTGTTTGTTTGTTTTTGGCCACGTAGCACATGGGATCTTAGTTCCCCAACCAGGGATCGAACCCATGCCCCCTGCAGTGGAAGCGCGGAGTCCTAACCACTGGACCGCTGGGAAGCCCTAGAACCCAGTTTATTTAATCAGTCGGTCGGCCTGGGATCCTTCTCCCAGTTGCCTCACTTGGCTTTCAACTTCCCAGTTTGGAACTCATTTGCACCTCCCCACTCCCCGCCCCCCACAAAGCTCCAAAACCACAATTACCTACTTTCCTCCTGTCTTCCAGCCAAACTGCTAGTTCTTGTCAGTTTCACGTGGGAGGAGAAAGTACTTTCTTTAAAATCACTTACATCACAGATGGCTGGTCTCTCAACCTATTTCAAGGCATTTGTATCTTCTAATGTTTTAAGGCAAATTGCGAGCAGCCATTTTTATGAAAGTTAAAGAAATGGGAAGAGCCCTGGGGGGCAGGAGGAAGGGGCCCTGGGGTGTCTGCCCCCCCATCCCAATCGTCCCACCAGACCTCTCCGCTTAGCACAGCTTCATTTCCTTGTTTTTTCCCACAACACTGTGGGCCTTGGTGGGAGGGGACGGCATCGTGTGCGGGGCAGGCAGGAACGTCACTTGAAAATTGGGGACTGTTCGAGGTTCTATTGAATATGATACCTTTAGGATTCCACTTACAGCCCCGAATCCAATTTGGCGTAAAAGCAATTTCAGTGACGTGAGCCGTGGTTATAAATGTCAGAGAGGGGGCCTCTCAACCGGTAAAAATGTTGACTCTGTCTAGTTGGGGAGCCTCTTCTTCCCGTGCTCACTGCACTGCAGAGGTACCAATAAACTGTGACCCCAGACCTGGTCAGGACATGGAAAGGGTTAACATGGAGAGGTCAAGATGAGGGATTTCACCCGATTCAGACATGAGCTCTCCAACTGTTTTACCTACATCCTGAAACCTGGGAAATTAAACTTCTCCCATCCTCCATCACACAATCCCTGAAAAGGATATTTTTGAGTAAATTGTTACACACGTTCATGCGGTCTATACCTAGACACGATGCCATGTGTGAAAACTCTAGCATTAAAATAAACTCACTACCTAGAGAATTTAAACTCACAAAAGTCAGTGACGTTTTGGAATACTGTAATCAACAAGTTGCTTCGGTCCTCCAAGCCAAACGTTATTTTCAATAAGAAACCAAAGCAGATAAGGCTGAAGCCATTCCCAGAAAGAAGCACGTTTCAGCTGCAAGAAGGGCCACAGCTGCACCAAGATCTAAGTGCTGCTGGCGACAACAGAAACTGCAGTTAGAAGAGCGTCTTGCACAAGCTGATGTAGAGATAGACTGAAGAAAAAAAAACAGCTCAGGGTGCAGGGAGAGGTGCAGAGAGACAAAGCTGATGACATAACCCAGGGAGGGGATGAGCCTATGTATGCAGCAAACTAGGTCACTCAACACGCGAGCTGGCCTGAAGGATGTTTGGGGCTGAGGCTCTTGGTGAACACCAGCGCCAGGGGAACCAAACAGCCTCCTGTGGGAAGCATGTGCTGGATGGCGCAATGGACCCCCCAAATCTGGGCAAATGGCCTCTGAGGAGCAGGGTGTCAGCCCCGCAGGGGCTAAGGAGAGAGAAGGAGCATTTCCTGCACACGGATTCACGGCCATGCCCATGCACTAAGGGGTTTCCCCGCGCCCTCATCTAACCTTCATTGCAACCCTTAAATCGGGTGCTAATGTTATCCTGCTGTGCAGATGAGGGCACGAGGCCGAGAACGGTGACATAATTTGCCCAAAACCTAATAGCTAGGAATCAGTGGACCCAGGATTTGCACCCATGGCCTGGTGACCTCAGATCCTCCGTTCTTAGCAGCTCAGGACTGCGCCCCGTGGAATATCCAGCGAATATTCTTCCCTGGTTGACTGAGGACTTGTTGATGGTTTCTTAAATCAACTTTGCGGGGGGAGGTTAAGTATGCGCTGTTCTGCATCTCTGCCCCAGGAGCTTCCAGAAATCAATTTCCAACAGACACTGACATGTTCTTCCTCACAGCACTGGCCCTGAATATCCGAGGGTAGCTATCTTCCACCACAACTGCTGAAGGCAACTAAAACTTGATGGCAGTTGCTGTTTACTCAATCCCAGTTATGTGCCAGGCACCTCATAGATGTCACTGAATCCTTACAGGAATCCCACAAGGCAGCAACTTCCACCTGCATCTTAACTCAGAAAGATGAAGGATGGACATCAAGAGGGATGCAGCTATGAAGGGTGGTGCTCGAGCTGCCTTTCTAGTACGGTTCATTGCCTCCTGATGCCTCCCCTGCCTGGCCTCAGCCAATACGCTGTATTTAAGCTTATCCTCAAGATCCGGTGTTAACCAAGAAATGCATTCCTCCATCTCTGAATCCTGCTGAAATACTAGGAAAAACAGCACGAGACCCACAGCTGACCACTGGAGACAGGGAATGAACTTGGTCTGCCATGGAATGAACTTGGCATGCCATGGAATGAACTTGGCCTGTGGCATCCATTTGGTCTGATTCGAACCTGAAGAATCCACATACTGCATAATAAACATTTTTAAAAATCAAGAAGGATCTAACAGAAAACTAGCCCAAGGAAAAGGTGATCTCCTGCACCACAGGGAGTCAAAGGGAGGTACCCAACGTGAACTGAAAAAGAAGGTAATGTTGGCATGTCTCCCAGGGTCCATGTGTCCTCGCGCATTGGATGGACCATCTTGAGTCAGAAGAGAAAACTGCAACAGCTGACGAGGGCTCCAGGCTTCGTGCTGGCCACCCATAAGCGGTTCGTTCTTCAATTAAAGAAATGTGTTCCCAGGGGCTGTGGGCTCCCTGGCGATTCCTGCAAAATCTCATGAGGATTGGAGGCAATGTGAGGTCCTGGGGTCCACCCTTGTGGGTGTAAGCTGTCCAATAATGTGACAGTGCCCTGCTGGACCAATGCTAAGCCCTCCCAGAGGGGAGAGGAGGAGAAGGAGAGAGATTGAAGGGGATTTACGGAGATTTATTTGGGGAAAGGAAAGATTAAAGGGATTTATGGAGACCCAGCCAAAAAAAAAACTCAACAAGTTAACCCCTAAAATCCTCCTCTGAGAGGACAAGAAAGTCCACCTGCCAAGTCTAATTACTGTCCACTCGGTTGCCAAGTTTGAGCCAGAAATTTCTACTTGAGACCTAGTCTTCGTTAGCCCCTCCGGGAACAAGCTCTAAAAAGTGCAATTTCCCAAATCCCACCATACTAATCGGTAGGGCCACGAGGGTTTACCTTTTTTGCAACCAAGAAAAACTTTTGGCTTTTTCTCTCCAAACATAAAACATCCTATCAAAGAAAGAAGTAGCAGGAGTTCGCATGTTTATTATTTTTCACAGAACGTCTGGGCTTTAATTCCCAAATCAAGTGGGAGAGTTGTAGGTTACAGGTGCACCTGTCAAAGTGATCTTCCTGTTGATAATTCTAGAGGCAAAACCCAGCATTTTCACAGAAAGTTAACCAGTTCGTCCAGCTGCTCAAATGTCCAGCCTATCATGACTTCCCCCTGTGACAGAAGAGGAGATATTTCAAAAGCCCATCCCAGACACAAGCTCTTGGAAAGAAAGAGACTAGCCTTAAAATCCAATGGTCCCCTGGGACTTCCCTGGCAGTCCAGTGGTTGAGACTCCATGCTTCCAGAGGGTGTGGAGAATAGGAAACCCTCTTGCACTGTTGGTGGGAATGTAAATTGATACAGACGCTATGGAGAACAGTATGGAGGTTCCTTAAAAAACTAAAAATAGAACTACCATACGAACCAGCAATCCCACTACTGGGCATATACCCTGAGAAAACCATAATTCAAAAAGAGTCATGTACCACAATGTTCACTGCAGCTCTATTTACAATCGCCAGGACATGGAAGCAACCTAAGTGTCCATCGACAGATGAATGGATAAAGAAGATGTGGCACAGATATATACAATGGAATATTACTCAGCCATAAAAAGGAACGAAATTGAGTCATTTGTAGTGAGGTGGATGGACCTAGAGTCTGTCATACAGAGTGAAGTAAGTCAGAAAGAGAAAAACAAATACCGTATGTTAACACATATATTTGGAATCTAAAAAAAAAAAATGGTTCTGAAGAACCTAGGGGCGGGACAGACATAAAGATGCAGACGTAGAGAATGGACTTGAGGACACGGGGAGGGGGAAGGGTAAGCTGGGACGAAGTGAAAGAGTGGCATGGACATATATATACTACCAAATGTAAAACAGATAGCTAGTGGGAAGCAGCTGCATAGCACAGGGAGATCAGCTCGGTGCCTTGTAACCACCTAGACGGGTGAGATAGGGAGGGTGGGAGACGCAAGAGGGAGGGGATATGGGGTGTATGTATACATATAGCTGATTCACTTTGTTATACAGCAGAAACTAACACAACATTGTAAAGCAATTATACTCCAATAAAGATGTTAAAAAAAAAAAAAGACTCCATGCTACCAATGCAAGGGGTGCAGGTTCAATCCCTGGTGGGGGAACTAACATCCCACGTGCCTTGTGGCGTGGCCAAAGATTTTTTAAAATTTTTTTAAAATAAACAAATAAATAAATCCAAGAGTCCCTCACAAGGAGAACCCAGGAGCCCAAAGGATGTTGAGTTTTCCCTCCAAACTCTTTCCAAGAGCTTCCCAGAACATGGACAGCCCTGCTGTGCCCACAGAGCAGGTGCTCAGAAAATCCTTGGAACAAAACTGACCAAAAGCAACAAATGGCATCTTTCTTCCAACCCCAAATCCCTGGCGAATCTCACATCCCACACCCAATCTACCAGCAATTCCTATCGGCTCTCCCTTCCACATGTTTCCAGAATCCAACCACTTCTCATCACCTCCGGAGCGGCGCCCCAGTCCTCCACCACCATGCTCTCTCCCCTGGATGGTTTCCATAGCCTCCGAGCTGGTCTCCCCGCTTCTGCCCTTCAACCCGTCCATTCATTCTCAATACAGCAACCACAGCCATGATGGAAACACCTGAGTCAGGTCAAGGTACGCCTCTGCTCAAAACAGCCCTTGCTGTTCCCTCCGACGGGAACATTCTACCTTCAGCTATTCCACTGGAGCCTCCAGATCTGTATTCAAATAGCAGCTCTTCAGCCAGGCCCTCCCTGGCTACCCTGCTTCAAGCCACCCTCACCTCCCCCTCCAAAAAATCCCCTTTCCCTGCTTCATTTCTCCCCTAACGTGTATACTAGATAACATACGCTACATTTTCCTGATTCATGTTTTATTTTCTGGCTTCCTCACCAGAATGTGAGCTCCAGGAAAGCAGGCATTTGTATCTGCTTGTTCGCTGCTGTACTCCCCCACTACCGCGCACCGGTGCCTAGAATATAGCAGGTGTTCGATAGATATTTTTAAATGTACAAGAGGCTGAATTTATATCATGCCTCAAACAAAGGGCTGAGAAATGCAAACTTCTAACCAGTGCCGCAGCTGGGATACCCTCGGGGGGCACTCTGGGGGCTGCCCACCTCTCTGCTCCTCTTGGTAATATTCTTTTAAATGCTTTTCACAGACTAAAATTTTGAGTAGTCTCAGAATAAATACTCTTAAGTCGGTCAAACACGCAAATCACCTCAGGTAGCTCTGCGATCTCCCTCTCCCTCCACACCCACGCACACACACCCACTTCCCACAAAACAACAGGTGAGTCTGTGCTCTACCCGGGCTTTCAGATAAATCAATCATCTGTGTCCTCAACAGGTGTACTGATTGAGCAATTTCAGAACAAGGCATGTACGGAAGACACTAGTGGGACAAGACAGTGCTGGTCCCACAGAAATTTCTATTTATACTCTTCCTAAAGCAGCACCCAGCAGGCACTCATTTCATGAAAAAGCAAAGGCACTGTGCTACTGACATCAAGTGGGTTAATACTTCCTGTCCTGAGCTGTATCACTTTGCTACTAGCCTGGGCATAAAAATGTCCCTCCAAATAGGGCTAAGCTGCTCTAGCTACATACGAAAGCTCCCGAAAAATTATACTGAGTGCCTTCGTTACCCAGACAAGCCAAAAAATCTTAGGGTTGTAAGGGCACTTGAAAATCATCCCATCTTCCTTGCCCTCCCCCTGATTTTACAGGTGAGGAAGCTAAGACCAGGTCATGTGGAAAAATGACCAAGCAGCCCACAGGCCACACACCCCAGCAGCAGCTGAGTCAGACCTTGAACCCAGGCCCAAGGCCTCCATGGTGCCCGCTCCAGCCCCCCACAAACAGCAATTACTTCAACACAAAACATTCGGTCTGTAAGAAAGGCGTGTATTCATACCCTGCAGAGATGAAGATCTATTTTCCAGGGCGTGCCATTTCCATACTCTGGGGGAAGAAATGAGGTATATTGGGAGAATCATTCTGTGTCAACTATCAGGGCCTCCTCTGTCCAGATGCCTTTCATGGCGTGGCAATTACAGAAGCCACTTCCATGAGTCTGGGGTACTTTCTGGACACCACAATCAAACCTTTCTTCCCATCCGTATCTTTCTCCAAATGGCCTATTTTCATTGTCTTGGTTCAGAAGATGTGGAAAGACACCTACGGTAGAGATGCCTGAACGGCCTCGGCAAACACACCACAGAAATGTTTACGACTCCTAATTGCTGTTACACAACATTTATTTGATCCCACATTAATCTGGCGTGCCAGGCAAGGATCTGAAAACATGGCGTTGATTAATCAACAGTAATTAAGCCTTCCCACCTTGTTCAGAGGTAGGGTTAGGCCCTGGGTTTCCCCTTCAAAGGGAGCCATACTGAAGGTCCTAAGTTGAGAGGTTTCTCCTGAGGCCTAACTCAGGTGCATCAGAAAACCCAGGCCCAAACCACACAGTGGGTTCCTTCCCCTATGCTGTCCTTTGCTTCCTCCAGCTCTCTTCCCACCCTTCTGAGCCAGCCTTCACTCCCATTTGGCTCCCACCCTCCAGCAAGGTCCCGCTGACCACACGGTCTAAACGGCTTGACCCTCTGGCCTTCAACAGTAGAGGTTCTGCTCTGCACGGAAAGGTACTGGATCAGGCAGCCAGATATCAGATTACAAGGTTTTGCCAAGTGAGTGCTCCTTGAGCCTTCACAGTGCTTTATTTTAAAAGCAGTTTAACACTGTGGGCTGACAATCTGGCTCCTGGCAGGGCTTTCCTGCCTTAGGATCCTAAAAGCATATGGTAAAAGTGTGACAAACAAAATGATTGGGCCTGCAGAGTACCTTGGAAATGAATCCCAATTGTAACTGTTGACACCCTTGACTGATGCTAGGTTTCACTGCAAACAAGTGTAGAGCCCAAAGCCAAAATCCACACTAACAGAACCAGAATTGACCTCTATTTAGACTCAGGTCAAGATCTCTGGACTTGGCCCAGGGCAAAACAAGCATCCTGAACTTTGGACCACTTCTAGAAAGTCCAAGAGACAAAAAGGTGTTGATAATCCAAAAGCTTTAACATGTTACATGTTTGGATAAAAGGTTACCCCATAATTATGATTTCTTTACCTTAATATTAAAATTAGCTTTCCAAATACTAAAGTTAGTCAAATTATTATTAACATTTGCTGTTATATAATCCACAGAGGGGCTCAAGCCCACATGCATAATCACAAGTTGTTCTGCCTAGGTTCGAAAATCAGCTCCATTCAATAAGTAGCTCCTGTTTGGCAGGTCACATAATTTCTCTGTTGCCTCAGTTTTTCCATCTGCCAAGTGGGGATAAAAGTAAATACCCACTTCATCAGGTTAACATGAGAGTAAAATGAGTTACTATACCTAAGGCACTTAGAATAACAACTGGTTCTTGGTATTCATTTAATAAAGTCACCTACATTTACTACTACTATTATTATCATGCTATTGAGTGAAAACATTTTGATCGTTTTATTGTTTGTGTTTTACTCTTCTAGAACCCCTGCCAGCACTACGGGACCAAAGCGGGAAGCTTCTTTTCAAAGAATTCTTTCCAAGACAGAAAGCAAAGCTTTGGAACCCTAACAGAGACCCATCCCCAAGTTCATGGGGAATGTGGCCAGAGTCCAAGAGGTTGTTCTGCAAGAGCTGTACGGTCTCTCCGTCACCATGAGGCAAGTCCCCATCCTGCCCAGAGGTGGAACCACCCGCAGTCACACCCAAACAGCACCTGCCACAGCAGGAGCCACTCAATGAAGCCGCAGCTCATGGGGCTGAGCAGCCCAACCACGGCAGAGGGGCAGCTGCGGGGCTCTCCCGGGAGCAGGAGGCAGTCAGGGGAGCTGCATCGGTCTGCTTGGAGGCTGCAGGCAGAGGGACCAGCTCGAGGGGCTCGGGTGGGGATGCACCTGGCAAAGGAACACATTCTCTCACGATGGGACTCCACTCTCTCCCGTCCCCTCATCCGAGACCACATCATCGGTCTCAAGATGACCAGCAAGCACACACTTCTTCTTTCTCGGCAACTTAAGCATCTCAGAGTCACTACCCCAAACCCAAATAAACCTCAACGATAATTTTCTAAAGTTCTGGACAAACCTCACCCCTTAACAGGCCATGCTAAGAGGCAGCCCCAAGCCCCTCTCTATGAAAAGGCTAAGTCCTTTCTGTTTTCTTTCCAACAGATAGAAAGTCTACACCCACAGGTAGACTGCGTTCCTGAAGCGAGCACAACGGCTGGGAGACCCTGTTCTCATCCTCGGCAAGTGTGCGTCCCCAGGACCAGAAGCATGGCGGGCATGCTACCGTCACAACCTGGGCTCTGGGGGACCACTGCAGACATGGGGCTGAGGGAGGGAAAGTGACCAAACAACTCAGTGGACCCTGAGTATGGGACAGAAAACAATCTGGGTTTGAAAATGTGGTCCTGGAAAAGCAAACCAACCACAATAACAAGTAAAGGGGCTTTAAGGGAGACAGGAGAGAAGAGCACATTGATTTCTCTTATGAAACACCTCCTCTATCTCTTCCCAGCCTAATGAACACCTCCATGAACCCCTGCAAAACGTTCGGTTCATACAGCACGTATGTGTATGAATATATATGCTGACAGATACCGAGCACATGAGGGGAGAAAATAACTCCAATTTCAGACTCCTCCAGCAGTGCCCGATTCTCTTTCACTATCAGCCTCCCTACCTATTCTGAGGCACTCCACAACAAAACAAACAAAAACCAACTCCTGGGCAGAAAGAGAACAGCAGCTGAACGGAGCATCACACGCTCGGAGCTTTCCTGCCACGGACTTGTGGTTATTCCTGCTTTCTTGAGACTCTGCCACCAGCCTCGGACTACACACAGCCCTAGAGAGAAACTGCCGGTACAGCGACCCTCGCAGACCACCCCCCCTTGGCGACCCGCACCCCAGCGTGTGCTGCCGAGCCTGGTGAAATGGACAGACGCTCAGGTAAGGCTCTGCCCACACGTGACCCTGAACACTGCGAAATTCCTCCCTTCCTTAATCGCGCGGCCATCCAAAGTCTTGCCTACACCTAGTACGTTAAGATGTCAATTCTATAAGAATACATAATGGAAGAACAGAAATGGGAATGCCTGGAGCCCGATTTTCTCGTGACCACGTCTCTCGCGGACACGGTGCGCCGATGCAAACGGTGAGTAGACGCACGCAGCCAGTAAACAGGAATATCCACCATGCTCAGCCCACAGTCACGCGTGGGGAGAAGTCGAGAGGGCGGCGGTGCCAGGGAAGTGAAAAGTCGCCCGCCTGCGACTGACCCCGAAAGCCCAGAGCCTCCCCCGCCCAGGAGCGGCTCCCACCCGGGCCCGCGGGGCGCAGACCCACGCGGCCGGCACGCAGGGGGCACGCAGAGCCGAGAACCGGACAATGAGGACGCGGCGACCCGCCGGTTCCTACCGCGGTGGCGGCGGCGGTGGCAGCGGGAGCCACCTCTGCAACCGTGGCCGCTGCCACCTCCACCCTCTACTCCTCGGTCCCCACTTACGTTCCGAGGGTCTCCTTAAACTCGAAGATTTTCTTGATGTCTTCAGCTTGCTTTTTCCAGGAGGAGCTGCTCTCGCCGTTCTCCCGGGCCATGGCAGACGAGGGCGGCGTGCGCAGAGGGCAGCGAGGCGGAGCGGCCGGGGGCGCGGGGGGCCGGGGTGGGCGCACGAGGAGGGGGCGCCCGAGCGCGAGGGCGCGGGGGCGCGGGGGGGGCAGCGGCGCGGGCGCAGCGGGGGCGCCGGCGGCTGCGAGCCGGTCCCGTAGGGCTGGGCGGGCGGCGCGGGGATGCTCGGCGCGGGAGCCGGAGGAGACTTTGTGCTGCGGCAGAGCTTCCTCTTCTGCAGTTTCCTCTTTCACTCTCGCCGCCGCCGCGGTCCCTCCCTGGCTCTTATTTCTGCGCGTCTCGGGCACAGACTTCCTGCCGCCGCCGCCACTCGCCCGGCTCCTTTGCCGCCGGCTGCCAGCCTCACTTTCTGCTACTTTCTTGCCTCCCTTCTCCTCCCTCCCAGCCGCCCGCCCTGTTCCCTCCCCCCTCCTCCTCCCGCGGGCTCCCCGCCCTCCCCGCGCGCCCCGGCCGCCTCCCGCCTCCCCGCCTCCCGCGTGCTGCCGCCTTCGGGGATGTCCTGCTCCCCGGGAACGCCGTGCCCCGGGCGCCGGGGCACCGCCGTCGCCGCCCGGCCACGCTTCCCGCCGCCGCGCGCGCCCTGGAGCCCGGGAGAGGGCAGGTGCGGGGGACCCGGGCAGGTGCGGGCGCCCAGGCGCGTGCTGGAGGACCCCGGCCCCACGGGGCTGCTTTATTAATTCTGCAAAGTCAAGTCTCGGGGGCGCGAGGGCTTTCCTCTCCGGCGGCGGGAGAGGGCGCCTCTGCGCTGCGCTAGGACGCGGCAGGGCGGGGGCGAGGGCGAGGGCGGGGGCGCGAGGCCACCCGGATGCTGGGCGCCGAGGGCGGGGGCGTCCTCCCCGGGCGTCCGGGCGCTGCGCGGGTTCGGCCGCGGGGGCTGGTTGTTATGGCGACGGGAGGCGGCGGCCGCGGGGATGCTGGCTGAGGTGGGCGTTGACTCGGGTCGCGCGGCGCCCGCCCGCGGCTGGCGCTCCCCGAGCCTGCCTGGCCCTCCCGACTGGGCGACTGGAGCTAATTCGCATTGCACCAAAATCGGCGCTCGTGTCCAATTATGGCTGGGGGAGGGGGCCTCGCGGCGAGGAGGGAGCCGGGAGCCTCGCGGCCGGGGACGCGCAAGACGTGCCAGGCGTTGCCTCGTTTTCTCTTTGGGAGCTTAACTCCCGGGGTTATCTGGCGGCCGAGCGGCTGGTGGATTCAGGGCCGGGCTCTGTGCGCCTCTCAGGCTGCTTCGGCCCCAGGGCTGGAGCGGCCTTCGCTCCAGCTCGGCCCGTCCTGGTTTCTCCCTCTCTTCGCCGGCCGAAACCCAGAGACTTCAGAGGAAAGTGAACCTCTGCCCCACACTCTCTTCGCCAGGGGGGCCGCCCCTCCTCAGCCCAGCCGCAGTGGGTTTAGTAGGGCACGCTGTGCCAGGGCAGGTACCTGGAAATAGCCTTTCTAACAGACTGGAGAAACGCACCCAGAGTTCCCTCCGGCCTCCCATCTCGGAGGCGCATTCTGACTGCCCATCCCTCTCCCATGTCCACCTGTCAGAGGGCGATCCACGTACAGACGCCCATTCCCAACCTGTAGGGACTACCTCGTGTTTCGAAAAATTGTAGTTTTCTTCGTTTCAAGACTCTCTCGCCCTGAGGGCCCCTTGGCTGAGTTGGGTAAACAGCCCTGTGTCTTGATTGGTGACACCTGTCCCATTTTCCCAGGACTGTTCCAATTTCACGTAAAAGGGGGAAAAAAATATTCTACTCCCTTCAGAGGAAACTTACCCAGCACCTTCTTCCTCGTTCTGACAGGCTGGATGCAGGCCGACTGCTCTCCCAGAGCCGTCTGTACCCACCCCACACTGCACCCTGCCGCCCTCCACCTTTTTTCCCTGTCCCCAAGGAGGTGGAAAGATAATCTGGCCTGCCCATTCCTCCACATCTGCGTGCTGGATTCCGCCTTTCAGGGGCTGTTAGCTTAAGGCTCTCCAGGCTGAGGAGAGAAAATGGGGGATTTGGCTGTTAGAAACTGACTGAATTGACAAACCCAACTTCCAAGATGGATGACTAGGGAACCTCTCTCAAAGTTGGGACACGTCACCAAAAGCAAACAGCACCACTTCAAGAAGAAATACATTTGCACAGCATTGTAAATCAACTATACTTCAATTTAAAAAAAAGAAAAGAAATACATTTGAAGAGCTATACTATCGTTTATTGGGGTCAAAGGTTAGGCAATATGAAGAGTAGGAACCAGGTGTGACTAAGATCCCAGTGGACGGACACTCCCATGCCCGCCATATGCATCTGCTCATCTTTTTTCCCCTTTCCCTTCCTTCCACTCCTTCTTCTTACCCGTTCTTTCCTATTTCTCCCTTGCTCCTTGCCTATGGATCAGCCACCGGAGCTCATGATAACAATTCTCAGTCTCAGCTTTTGTCCCCGGAAATAAAGAAGTGGTGATGCTAAAGAAGTTTTGTACTGTTGGAACTGTAATGGGGAGTTTTCTTTCTCTTCCAAATTTGCCATAATGATGTTCATTCAGAGCATTATCAAGTTATCCTCAGCTGGACTAGGTCCTAGAGAAAAGACTCAAACTAATGGGGAGTTG
Organism: Balaenoptera ricei; assembly: GCF_028023285.1. NCBI lineage: Eukaryota > Metazoa > Chordata > Mammalia > Artiodactyla > Balaenopteridae > Balaenoptera > Balaenoptera ricei. Next base: position 20,213,521 of record NC_082640.1, read on the forward strand.
AAGAGGCCAAGGCCAAAAGAATGGATCCCATGACCCAAAGAAGGAGGTGGAAATGTCAAAGACAAATTCAGTCTGGCTTTAGCATGGTCATTCCTCCCTTACTGGACACCATGTAAAGTAAGAGATCTTGACCTTGGAAACTGCAGTAGAAAACAAAACCATCATTCCCTAAGAATGGTTAAACCGTAGCCTGTTAAGGGCTTAATTCTGTTTGCTTGAGGACTCTTGCTTGGACTGTTCTCCAGTAACAGACCATTTCTTCCAGCTGCCGTGTTTTTCTAGCGGTTGTGGCTGCCACGCTCTTCTTCCCACCCCAACTCCACTGTCGATCAGTTATTACCTATCGGTCAAAAGCTGTCTGTTCCCTAACAATTCCACTCCAGAAAGCTCTGCCAGATATTCCAGATTACTAAAGTTTAGGTCCCAAGTCTTTATATTTCCTTTAAAGCCTTTAATTTTTTTATTAAAGAACCCAAAGAACAAGTTGTTTAATAACCCATCATTAAAGACTTACTAATTTTATGCCCATCAAACTCTTTTCCAGACAACAGTCCTGCCAGTAGGTCAGGTTTGTGTGGCCCAGGTTCAGAGCTGGGCAGGTGGTGTGGGGGAAATATATACTATCTAAAGCAAATGCATAGATTATAATAATTGAAAATTTCTAAATTACCTCTATTCAGCCTTTAGTACCTAAAGTGATAAACCAGGAAGGCAAGCTGGGGTGGTAGAAAGAACTAGAAATCTAGAAATCCAGGAAACTAGGCTCAAGTCCCAAGTCTGTTGCTAAATTTGTGTTAAAGACACTTTACCTACCTGAGCCTATAAAATCCAGGTTGTAGGAGGGAGAGTGGTATGTAAACTCAGTGATTTTAGGATTTGTAAATCAGTGTGTTTTTTTCATATGATGAAAAGCTTATCCAGAATATCATGACTCTTTGAAAACTTAAGAACTCTTTGGTCTAAAAATGCATTATTCAAAAATGTTTTATTAGGTGACTTCATGTAGATACACTCTACATGAAAAACTTATTTAAATCTCAACCAGAAATATTGCAGGGAAAAATGTTTCATTATTAGAAGATGAGCATTGGGACTTCCCTGGTGGTCCAGTGGTTAAGACTCTGCACTTCCACTGCACGGGGTGTGGGTTGGATCCCTGGTTGGGGAACTAAGATCCTGAATGCCGCGCTGCGCAGCCAAAAAATAAAATAAAAAGTTGAGCATCATCCTTTCCATCAAATGGGTTGTGTGACAACACTCTGATGCTAGAGGCCTCTTCTCACAAACCCTGTGAAAGTTTGGTTATCTTAAATTATGTATGTAGCTCCTAGAAATAGTTAAAGAGAGTTACTAGGCCATATTTCCTATCAAGGCACACCTCAGAGATACTGCAGGTTTGGTTCCAGACCATCGCAATAAAGTGAGTCTCACAAGTTTTTTGGTTTCCCATTGCATGTAAAAGTTACGTTTACACTATCCTGTAGCCTATTAAGTGTGCAATAGCATATGTGTAAAAAAAAAAATGTACGGACCTTCATTAAAAAAAAATGTTGTTGGAAAAATGATGCCAATAGACTTGCTCGACACAGGGTTGCCACAAACCTTCAATCTGTTAAAAACTCAGTATCTGCGAAGTACAATAAAATGAGGTCTGCCCGCGTGCTGATTATCAGCGTAGGTTGCACGAATGAATAAAACCCAAGCAGGCTGGCTCCAGAGCCCTGCCCTCAACTGTGGTACCGTAGTCCCTCCGTCAAAGTGTTACTCAAATAAAAGGCATCAAACAAACACTGAGAAGCTGTTACTGAAGGAGAAGGGATGGATGTGGAGCAGGCAAAAGTGATAGATGTCCCCCACAATGTAAAAATCACCTTTTCCATAAAGAAAAAGAGGAGAATGATAGTTGTTCAAAACCAAAATAGGACAATCAAATGACTGCTAAATCCAGAAATGTATCTTTTTTTGTTTTTTAAGTTTCTTTTTTTTTTCAAACCTCAAGGGACTTTTAAATGAACTCAACCCTCCTGGATCTTTACCTGGTGGACATAACCTTTATCTTCCTACCTTAGATCTGAAACAAGGGTGGGACCTTTCCCAACATTCTCCCCGACCTGGATCTTGCTTCTTCTACAACTGACACTGAAACACAATCTTGTCAGTTCATGTTAGAATTAAGAGTCTATTCCTAGCTCAGCAAAGTGCATTTGGCAATATGCACAGGAGCATTTATAAAATTGAGGACACTGAAAATAACAAAAAACAAAAACAAAAACAGGAATTCCCTGGTGGTCCAGTGGTTAGAACTCAGCACTTTCACTGCAGGGGCCCGGGTTCATTCCCTGGTTGGGGAAATAAGATCCCATAAGCCATGTGGCACAGCCAAAAAAATAAATAAAATTGAGGACACTGAAAATAGTAAATATGTTTCCTCTTCTATGGGGAACCAGGCCTAAACAAAAATGGCACCTCCCCTGATTTTCCACCCAGAACAGGATCTACAACAGACACTGAAGTAGAATCTCATCAATTTATATTTAAACTTAATGCTATATTCCAAACAACTGAAGGAGGTACACTGGATGATGCACATAAATGCATTTACAAAATTTGAGGGCATTTAGTCAATAAATATGCTGTTTCATATTAACAAAGCCAGGCCTACACAACCAACCACAATGGCCTCCAAAAATTGCCCATAAAGTTGATTTTCTCCAAACCCCAAATCTTTTTTAAAATCTTTTCCTGTAAAGATGAGTAATTATCAAAAGATGGGAGCCTAATTGTAAGATGATCTTTCTTCCTTTTCAGTAATTTGAACCACAAACATTTAAAAAATGTAACAGTCAAATAATGTTGAAGAAGGAGAGGAATCAGTCTTAAGAAATGTCTTCCAAATAGGCCCAGGAAAATATGCTCATCATCGCTATTGTTAGAGAAATGCAAATCAAAACTATCAATACAATGAGGTACCACCTCACACAGGTCAGAATGGTCATCATTAAAAAGTCTACAAATAACAAATGCTGGAGAGGGTGTGGAGAAAAAAGAACCCTCCTACACTGTTGGTGGGAATATACATTTGTGCAGCCACTATAAAAACAGTATGGAGGTTCTTCAAAAAACTAAAAATAGAGTTGCCATATGATCCAGCAATCCCACTCCTGGGCATATATCCAGACAAAACTGTAATTCGAAAAGATACATGCACCCCAGTGTTCACTGCAGCACTATTTACAATAGCCAAGATAGGGAAAAAAACTAAATGTCCATCGACAGATGAATGGATAAAGAAAACATGGTATAGGACTTCCCTGGTGGTGCAGTGGTTAAGAATTCGCCTGCCAAGGCTTTCGGGCTCTATGAAGAGGCTTGTTTTCCATTCAGTAAATGTACGTGTTTCTCAGAAAAAAAAAAAAGAATCCGCCTGCCAATGCAGGGGACACGGGTTCAAGCCCTGGTCTGGGACGATCCCACATGCCGCGGAGCAACTAAGCCCATGCACCACAACTCTGAGCCTGCGCTCTAGAGTCCCGCGAGCCACAACTGCTGAGCCCGCGTGCCACAACTACTGAAGCTCGTGCGCCTAGAGCCCGTGATCTGCAACAAGAGAAGCCACCACAATGAGAAGCCCACACACCACAACAAAGATTAGCCCCCGCTCACCGCAACTAGAGAAAGCCCACACGCAGCAACAAAGACCCAACGCAACCAAAAATAAATAAATAAATTCATTAAAAAACAGACATGGTGTATGTGTGTGTATATATATATATATATATATACACACACACACACACACACACACACACACACACACAATGGAATACTGCTCAGCCATAACAAAGAATGAAATAATGCCATTTGCAGCAACATGGATGGACTGGAGATTATACTAAGTGAAAGAAGTCAGAAAGAGAAATACAAATACCATATGATATCGCTTATATGTGGAATCTAAAATACAACACAGATGAACATATCTATGAAACAGAAACAGACACACATACAGATAACAGACTTGCGGTTGCCAAGGGGGAGGGGATGGGGGAGGGAAGGATTGGGAGTTTGGGATTAGCAGATGCAAACTATTATATATAGGATGGATAAACAAGGTCCTACTGTATAGCACAGGGAACAATATTCAATATCCTGTGATTAACCACAATGAAAAAGAATATGGAAAACAATATATATGCATGTATAACTGAATCACTTTGCTGTACAGCAGCAATGAACACAATACAGTAAATCAACTATACGTCAATAAAAAATTTTTTTAAAAAGAAATGTCGGGCCTTCTCTGGTGGCGCAGTGGTTGGGAGTCTGCCTGCCGATGCGGGGGACACGGGTTCGAGCCCTGGTCTGGGGGGATCCCACATGCCGCGGAGCGGCTGGGCCCGTGAGCCACAACTGCTGAGCCTGCGCGTCTGGAGCCTGTGCTCCGCAACAAGAGAGGACGCGAGAGTGAGAGGCCCGCGCACCGCGATGAAGAGTGGCCCCCGCTCGCCACAACTAGAGAGAGCCCTCGCACAGAAACGAAGAACTAACACAGCCAAAAATAAATAAATAAATTTATTTAAAAAAAAAAAAAAAAGAAATGTCTTCCAGTGTTTGGTAAATTACCAGTTCTGGTGCATCTGGGGGCACTGGGAAGATGAATTGTAACACCAGTGAACTGACCTGAACTCTGTCCATCAACCATTCTGAGCACCTTAATTTCTCTGTGAGATATTTGTTAAGCTTGTACTTTGAAATAGACACTTTGAAAAAAAAAAAAAAAAAGAAATAGACGCTTTGGATTGAAAAACGAATGAAGCACAGTTCCTGCCCTCAAGACGTTCCAAGTCTAAGAGACAAAGACAGACATGTAAACAGGTAGTAAAAGTAAAATGTGATTGAGGCTATAACGGAGGTTTGCACGGAGAGTGGTGGGGAAGCACAGAACAGAAAGGGCCCAAGTTCCTGGAGGTGTCAGAAGAGACTTCGCAGAAAGGAAGACTTTTGAACTGGGTCTGGAGGATCAGTAAGAATTTGCCAAGGAGGGAAGCGAGGGTGCATGCAGATTTCAAGCAGAAGGAAAAGCATGTGTAAAGGAACAAAAATCAAAGAAAGTATATCCATCAGAATAGCCTGGTGACAATCCCAAAATCTTAGCGGCATAGGCACAAAGGTTTGCTTCTCACGTTCATCAATTGGTCGGGACCTGCTGGCAGAGTAGCCGCCATCTTGAACTTTGCTGGTCCCTGTGGCGGAGGGGAATCAAGCCAGGTTTGCGCAGCAGTTGGTGGATTGCTCTGTCCTGGAAGTGACACACATCACTTCCACTCTGGCCGGAACTGATGACACAGCCTCACCCCACAAGGGGGCCTGGAAATGCAATCTTATCATGCACCCAGAAGGTGGAGAGCTGCAGTGATTTGGCAAACAGCACTAATGACCACCGCAAAGGCACCGCAGAAGGCCGTGTGTTCAGGAAATGGTGCTGGAGGTGGTGGTGGTTAGAATGCAGGGAGCAGAGAGGGGAACACAGAATAGGCTGGAAGAAATTGGAGGATCTGTTTGTGAAAGGCCTTCACTGTCCTTCTTTTGGGCCCCAAAATAAAAAAATTAAGTGCTTCAACAAGTGTGACAATCAGGGTTGAAAACCACCACACCCCGCCTTGCAGCTCAGGAACGGCTCTGTCACCCACAGATAGTATATGGGCTTGTGGCTGCTCTTCTGATCCTGGTGGAACACAGCCTTAAGCACGACGGAACCCTGGACACCTTTGAAGGAATTCGAACCAACAACTGCAGAGGTTGCAGTATTGCTTCCTACCTTCCTACTTTTGATGTTAGTAATGTATTTCAATGTCTAGTCTTTAAGGAATCTTGAGGTCTGGGGTGAGGTCCTACATATGTGCCAAGAGTGGACTGATTAGCTCGGACTCTAAAATGCAGTCTCCTTTTGGGGCATCTCTGCAGTCCTGAGTCTCAGAAACAGTCAGGAGCATCACTGAATTTTAATTCCAGTCCGATAGACTGTTAGCTCTAGTCCAATACAAGCTTAACTCCAGTCCAAAAGAATCTTAGCTCCAGTCCAACAGAGCCCTGGAGGGCTGTTATTGGTGAGTGGGTGGGTACTCCATGCAAAAATGACTTTGCAAACAGCCTGATGCAGGAAACAAGCCAACAAGTAATCAGGTTTGTCAGTCGGTCTGGTGAGAGCTGTTTGCAAGTTCAGGCTTTTCCCTTAGGGCTACAGAGAAACAACGGAGTAGGTGCAAGAGTGGGGTTTTCTTTTTAAAACACAACTGGTGTGAAAGGCATCTAGCTTGTGTTCTGATATTGGTACACTGAATTCAGAGCACAAACCAGAGCAAGGTGTTGTGCGAAAAGAAAGAACCCAGGTCTCCCCTGATGTCTAACCCACTCCCTGACTTCAGGCATTTTCCAGTCCTTTCTTCAGATGAGGGTACCATACGGGTATGGAGAAGATAACATCAGCAAAGCACTTTGGACTTCTCAGAAGAAAGCCAGTAGGTAAACATAAGGTATTAACAGTATGCACTTTTACTTTTTAATAGCTGTCACATCTGGCTCCTTGTTTTTTGCCCAGATTATAAAATGAATGGTTTAAGAATAAAAAAATATCCTACCAAAAACACATCCACCCACAAGACTTCCACTAGATGGCTGCATTTTATATTCGATGTCAATAGTCTTGGAACGTCTTGGATTCTTGTTTCCGGCAGGGGTTTTCTAGCTGCAGGAAACCTCCTCATTAGCCAGATCCTGCCAATACCTTATTCCCTAAGAGCGTCTTGGCACTGTGGGCATTAACTCTTCAAAATCAAAACTTTAAAAAATCTGTAAACAGCAACATATGAGTATTTTTCTATAAACCATAGACATACAAGTGGAGACCAACATTTTTTACAAAAACAAATGACTTGTCACTTAATTTTTTAAAAAGGATATGCTCCTTCGAGGTGACAGAGTGCCCCTGGAGGCCTTCATCGTTCTTCTCTTTCTCCAAAGTGTTTCTAAAAACAGAGGAAACGTGAGGGGGAAATATTCACCCGAAAGTTATGGGGCAAAAAATCATTTAAGTGCTTCTCAGCATTCTTGGTCCAACGGCTTTTTCCAGAGTTCACAGACAGAGGCAACCGTGGCATTTATACCCCAGATGAACATAAATCAGACTGTGGGATTATTGGGGCATTAACTACACCCGTGACAAAATGTCTAAAACTGACATATTGAGGAAAGATGTTTAAATTACCAGCCAGAAGAAGAGCCTTGCTTCTAATTGAATTTACACAGGAACTAAGAAGGGGGCCAAGTAAGGAACTTGGGCCTGAATAGCCCTGGAGCACCCCTCCTTCCCCATCACTCTCCTCCCAGGAGACGCCCAGCCTTCCAAATCTCAGACAGCTCGGCAGTCCCCTCAAGGTTAACAATGCTGTTTCCTGTTGAACCATCCAGAAACAACACTGGAAGTGGGTTTATTTTTACCCCAGGCTTTGTCATCTATCATTACTGAATAAGAGAGAAAACTCGGTTTTGGCCGAGTATCCTGTAGAATATTCAAGATCTCTGTGCAGGATCTGGCCTTCCATCTGCCGCCTTTATCTCATTTGGAGTGTCCTCCTTCCTCTCCCTGCCAAGTTTCCTCATTAGCAAGGATATCTGTATTCCAAACAAGAGGCCGTCTCTCTTGGTCTGGCGCCCAAGAGATTCTGTGATGATGTCACAATACAGCCCTTGTGATATCATAGCTTCTCTCATGGAAACAAATCCTTGGTACCCTGGATGACATGGTATATTTAACCAGAGGGTTGAAGGTAATAAATATAGAGATCTCTTGCAGATTTCTTCAGCACACATACAGCAAAAACTCACTTTATTGAAGGGCCTTCTCTCTGGATTCAGGTGTACTTCATGGCTGGAGAGTATCTTTTCCTTGGTCTCCAAGATGGAAATTCTATTACCTGCTGGTGTGATGCTTCTCAAACCACAGACCCAGCTGTGAGGTGACACCCCCCCACCTTCTCTTGCACGTGACATTCAAACTAGTCGCTCTTGGTTTTCAGAGTCCTCTGTTCATGGAACTGGACATAATCTCCTTCCTCATCTTCCTTTCCAGTCAAGCAAACTTGATTGGATCCTCTCAGAGCAAACCCAGAATGACTTAGAAATCAGTTACTGTGCGCCCAGCACTGTGATGAGCCCAGTCCCAGTCTCTTTGCTCTCTCGTTTCTGTTTAATTTCCAGCTCTTTCCTATTTCCAGTGGATTTTTCCCAAGGTAGGACTACTTCCTACCTCCTCTTCTCAAACCCGACAAATGCTCCTTTCAGTGTTTTTTGACAGATGAGGAAACTGAGGCATCAGAACTTGCCCAAAGGCACATGTCTATGTGGAAAAGAATGGAGCCCACGGTTCAGTTCTATCTGAAAGCAAAACCCAGTAGGTTGTACTTCCTCTGAGCAAATAATTGAAAGGAGGGCTTTGGGTGAAAGTCAAGGGTCAACATCCATGACCTTTATATTTCTCATCACACAACTCTCACGCAAAAATCCTGGCAACAAAATCTGTTTCTCACATCCATACACTTATTTATAAATCAGCACTAAAACCAAATTCAGAAATGAACTACCCGGGAAAAGCTTTTAGGCCTGGTCCTGAGAATGAATGGCGCTGTGGCCAGGGGTCCTGCCCAGGGGGTTCTATTCAGCTGCACAGAGTGGGGAAGTGGTGATAGTTATTTACTGATAACGATACAGATGTTTATGCTCAGCTGTCTGCGTTATGTTGAGAAAGTGGGGTTTCCCCAGCTCCCCGACGTGCACTGACCCCTAACACACCTGTATGGATCTGACTTTTGCCCATGGCATTCCCGGAGGAGGTTTAAGTCACCAGGCAATTAAAACCCGAGATGCTGGGTTTGAAGCAAGGCAGCCTTCACCACGCCCAGTTAGAACTCAGAAGTCCAGCCTCGCCCTGGAATCCCTGGGGTTGCTTCGAGATGTCTCCGGCATGACCAAGCACAAAGCTCCAGTTCCTTCCTCATCACCATACCAGCACATTTCACCCCAAGTCAACAAATGCCATGTAAGAATTCTATCCTAAACCCTCCTACGGATCCCTGGCAGAAGGTCAGTGGGGGTTTTTCCTCTGTTGCTTGGCTGACTCAGATCTCTCCTCTCCCTGTGGCTGCCTTGAGGAGGCCAAGGTTCCAGGTTTTCTGGTTTCAAAATAAATTGGCAGAAATCTGAAGCGATGCCAATACCGCCCTCCTGCCCTCAGGCAGCTGGGTCCCAGTGGGAGGTCTCTTAGCAACCAGGCCCAAATCAAATATTTGGGCATCTGGACACATTCGGATCGGGATGAGCTCATGAACAAAAACTTCTCTCTTTCTCTCAACCCAGCTACCGAGGGTTAGGAAAGGATGCCGAGCCCCTCGGTCGCCTCCCTGCACTGGGTGCAGCTGTGACTCACGAGGACCGTTCAGTTAGGGGCAGCCCCGGGCTGGCAGGCCAGGCGTCCGACTTCTATTTCTGGCTTGATATGTATCCTTGGACAAGACACTTGAACTTTTTTGCTGCTGTGCCTACATAAAGCCCAAAGTTTTCATTTGACCCTCTGCATGCAGCCTTTGCGCCAGAAATCAGAATATTCAGACTCACGGAGGGCATGAGCTCCAGTTCAACTCAGAAGTAAACCAGGAGGAAGGAGGCTTTCAGAGCCCTCTTCCCCCACCTGCATCCTCCCCACAACCTTCCCTGCCAGTGACAAATGGTGAAAGGGAGGGAGAAGGGGACATATGGGTGCTAGCCAAGAGAGTTTCACATCTTTTACTTTCCAGCCCCAAACCCCAGCTTTATGCTACTCTTGTGTACTCTTGTGTACACATCAAATTTGGCTTCGGATGCTAATTCGAATTGATATCCTCATGCACAGGGAAGGCTGTATCTCAACTTTTTATATCTATAAAACAGAGCTTGGGACTTCCCTGGTGGTCCAGGGGTTAGAACTCCATGCTTCCACTGTAGGGGCCGCTGGTTCGATCCCTGCTTGGGGAACTAATATCCCACAAGCCATGCAACACAGAAGAAAGAATGAAAGAAAGAAAGAGAGAAAGAGAGAAAGAAAGAAAGAAAAGAAAGAAAGAAAGAAAGAAAGAAAGAAAGAAAGAAAGAAAGAAAGAAAGGAGGGAGGGAGGGAGGGAGGAAGAAAGAAAGAAAGAAAGAGAAAGAAAGAAAGAAAGAAAAAGAAAGAAAGGAAAGAAAGGAAGGAAGGAAGGAAGAAAGAAAAGAAAGGAAAGAAAGGAAGGAAGAAAGAAAAAAGAGAAAGAAGAAAGAAAGGAAGGAAGAAAGAAAAGAAAGGAAAGAAAGGAAGGAAGGAAGAAAGAAAGAGAGAGAGAGGGAGAGAAGGAGGGAGGGAGGGAGGGAGGAAGGAAAGGAAGGAAGGAAAGGAGGGAAGGAAAAGAAGGAAGGAAGGAAGAGAAAGAAAAACAACAAAAAAAATGGAACTTTTAAATCCTAGTCTCCTGATCTTTTGAGAGATGGGCTGGTCAGGGCTCCCCTTCCTCAGCCATCATGTGCCCATCATAATTATCCATCATGCCACCCCATGGGACATTTAAGTTGCTTACTTCCATGTGCACAGATGTCTAACCTCTTCATTGAGTCCCAAAAGACAGATGCTGTGTCTCATATTCCCTTGTCACCTTTATTTTTTTTTAACATCTTTATTGGGGTATAATTGCTTTACAATGATGTGTTACTTTCTGCTGTATAACAAAGTAAATCAGCTCTATATATACATATATCCCCATATCTCCTCCCTCTTTCGTCTCCCTCCCACCCTCCCTATCCCACCCCTCTAGATGGTCACACAGCACCAAGCTGATCTCCCTGTGCTATACGGCTGCTTCCCGCTAGCTATCTGTTTTACATTTGGCAGTGTATATATGACCATGCCACTCTCTCACTTCGTCCCAGCTTACCCATCCCCCTCCCCATGTCCTCAAGTCCATTCTCTAGTAGGTCTGTGTCTTTATTCCTGTCTTGCCCCTAAGTTCTTCATGTCCTTTTTTTTTTTTTTTTTTTTTAGATTCCATATATATGTGTTAGCATATGGTATTTGTTTTTCTCTTTCTGACTTACTTCACTCTGTAGTGAAGTAAGAGTCTCTGGGTCCATCCACCTCACTACAAATAACTCAGTTTCGTTCCTTCTTATGGCTGAGTAATATTCCATTGTATATATGTGCCACATCTTCTTTATCCATTCATCTGTCGATGGACACTTAGGTTGCTCCCATTTCCTGGCTATTGTAAATAGAGCTGCAATGAACATTGTGGTACATGACTCTTTTTGCATTATGGTTTTCACAGGGTATATGCCCAGTAGTGGGATTGCTGGGTCGTATGGTAGTTCTATTTTTAGTTTTTTAAGGAACCTCCATACTGTTCTCCATAGTGGCTGTATCAATTTACATTCCCACCAACAGTGCAAGAGTGTTCCCTGTTCTCCACACGCTCTCCAGCATTTATTGTTGCAGATATTTTGATGATGGCCATTCTGACCGGTGTGAGACGATACCTCATTGTAGTTTTGATTTGCATTTCTCTAATGATTAGTGATGTTGAGCATCCTTTCATGTGTTTGTTGGCAATCTGTGTATTATTCTTTGGAGAAATGTCTATTTAAGTCTTCTGCCCATTTTTGGATTGGGTTGTTTGTTTTTTTGATGTTGAGCTGCATGAGCTGTTCGTAAATTTTGGAGATTAATCCTTTGTCAGTTGCTTCGTTTGCAAATATTTTCTCCCATTCTGAGGGTTGTCTTTTGGTCTTGTTTATGGTTTCTTTGCTGTGCAAAAGCTTTTAAGTTTCATTAGGTCCCATTTGTTTATTTTTGTTTTTATTTCCATTTCTCTAGGAGGTGGGTCAAAAATGATCTTGCTGTGATTTATGTCATAGAGTGTTCTGCCTATCTTTTCCTCTAAGAGTTTTATAGTGTCTGACCTTACATTTAGGTCTTTAATCCACTTTGAGTTTATTTCTGTGTATGGTGTTAGGGAGTGTTCTAATTTAATTCTTTTACATGTAGCTGTCCAGTTTTTCCATCACCACTTATTGAAGAGGCTGTCTTTTCTCCACTGTATATTGCCTCCTTTATCAAAGATAAGGTGACCATATGTACGTGGGTTTATCTCTGGGCTTTCTATCCTGTTCCATTGATCTTTGTTTCTGTTTTTGTGCCAGTACCATACTGTCTTGATTACTGTAGTTTTGTAGCATAGTCTGAAGTCAGGAAGCCTGATTCCTCCAGCTCCGTTTTTCTTTCTCAAGATTGCTTTGGTTATTCAGGGTCTTTTGTGTTTCCATACAAATTGTGAAATTTTTTGTTCTGGTTCTGTGAAAAATGCCATTGGTAGTTTGATAGGGATTACATTGAATTTGTAGATTGCTTTCAGTAGTATAGTCATCTTCACAATGTTGATTCTTCCAATCCAAGAACATGGTATATCTCTCCATCTGTTGGTATCATCTTTAATTTCTTTCATCAGTGTCTTATAGTTTTCTGCATACAGGTCTTTTGTCTCCTTAGGTAAGTTTATTCCTAGGTTTTTTATTCTTTTTGCTGCAGTGGTAAATGGGAGTGTTTCCTTAAATTCTCTTTCAGATTTTTCATCATTAGTGTATAGGAATGCAAGAGATTTCTGTGCATTAATTTTGTATCCTGCTACTTTACCAAATTCATTGATTAGCTAGTAGTTTTCTGGTAGCATCCTTAGGAATCTCTGTGTATAGTGTCATGTCATCTGCAAACAGTGACAGTTTTACTTCTTCTTTTCCGGTTTGGATTCCTTTTATTTCTTTTTCTTCTCTGATTGCTGTGGCTAAAACTCCCAAGACTATGTTGAATAATAGTGGTGAAAGCAGGCAACCTTGTCTTTTTCCTGATCTTAGTGGAAATGGTTTCAGTTTTTCACCATTGAGAATGATGTTGGCCATGGGTTTGTCGTGTATACCCTTTATTATGTTGAGGTAAGTTCCCTCTATGCCTACTTTCTGGAGGGTTTTTACCATAAATGGTGTTCAATTTTGTCAAAAGCTTTTTCTGCATCTATTGAGATGATCATATGGTTTTTCTCCTTCAATTTGTTAATATGGTGTATCACATTGATTGATTTGCATATATTGAAGGATCCTTGCATTCCTGGGATGAACCCCACTTGATCATGGTGTATGATCCTTTTAATGTGCTCTTGGATTCTGTTTGCTAGTATTTTGTTGAGGATTTTTGCATCTATGTTCATCAGTGATATTGGCCTGTAGCTTTATTTATTTTGACATCTTTGTCTGGTTTTGGTATCAGAGCGATGGTGGCCTCGTAGAATGAGTTTGGGAGTGTCCCTCCCTCTGCTATATTTTGGAAGAGTTTGAGAAGGATAGGTGTTAACGCTTCTCTAAATGTTTGATAGAATTCGCCTGTGAAGCCATCTGGTCCTGGGCTTTAGTTTGTTGGAAGATTTTTAATCACAGTTTCAATTTCAGTGCTTGTAATTGGTCTGTCCACATTTTCTATTTCTTCCTGGTTCAGTCCTGGAAGGTTGTGCTTTTCTAAGAATTTGTCCATTTCTTCCAGGTTGTCCATTTTATTGACATACAGTTGCTTGTAGTAATCTCTCATGATCCTTTGTATTTCTGCAGTGCCAGTTGTTACTTCTCCTTTTTCATTTCTAATTCTTTTGATTTGAGTCTTCTCCCTTTTTTTCTTGATAAGTCTGGCTAATGGTTTATCAATTTTGTTTATCTTCTCAAAGAACCAGCTCTTAGTTTTATTGATCTTTGCTATCGTTTCCTTCATTTCTTTTTCATTTATTTCTGATCTGATCTTTATGATTTCTTTCCTTCTGCTAACTTTGGGGATTTTTTGTTCTTCTTTCTCTAATTGCTTTAGGTGTAACATTAGGTTGTTTATTTAAGATGTTCCTTGTTTCTTGAGGTAGGATTGTATTACTATAAACTTCCCTCTTAGAACTGCTTTTGCTGCATCCCATAGGTTTTGGGTCGTCGTGTTTTCATTGTCATTTGTTTCTAGGTCTTTTTTGATTTCCTCTTTGATTTCTTCAGTGAGCTCTTGGTTATTTAGTAGTTTAGCCTCCATGTATTTGTGGTTTTTTTCAGATTTTTTCCTGAAATTGATATCTAGTCTCATAGTGCTGTGGTCGGAAAAGATACTTGATATGATTTCAATTTTCTTAAATTTACCAGGGCTTGATTTGTGACCCAAGATATGATCTATCCTGGAAAATGTTCCATGAGCACTTGAGAAGAAAGTGTATTCTGTTGTTTTTGGATGGAATGTCCTATAAATATCAATTAAGTTCATCTTGTTTAATGTATCATTTAAAGCTTGTGTTTCCTTATTTATTTCCATTTTGGATGATCTGTCCATTGGTGAAAGTGGGGTGTTAAAGTCCCCTACTATGATTGTGTTACTGTCGATTTCCCCTTTTATGGCTGTTAGTATTTGCCTTATGTATTGAGATGCTCCTATGTTGGGTGCATAAATATTTACAATTGTTATATCTTCTTCTTGGATTGATCCCTTGATCATTATGTAGTGTCCTCATTTGTCTCTTGTAATAGTTTTTGTTTTAAAGTCTATTTTGTCTGATATGAGAATTGCTACTCCAGCTTTCTTTTGATTTCCATTTGCATGGAATATCTTTTCCCATCCCCTCACTTTCAGTCGGTATGTGTCCCTAGGTCTAAAGTGGGTCTCTTGTAGACAGCATATATACGGGTCTTGTTTTTGTATCCATGCAGCCAATCTGTGTCTTTTGGTTGGAGCATTTAATCCATTTACATTCAAGGTAATTATCGATATGTATGTTCCTATTACCATTTTCTTAATTGTTTTGGGTTTATTTTCGTAGGTCTTTTCCTTCTCTTGTGTTTCCTGCCTAGAGAAGTTCCTTTAGCATTTGTTGTAAAGCTGGTTTGGTGGTGCTGAATTCTCTTAGCTTTTGCTTGTCTGTAAAGGTTTTAATTTCTCTGTCAAATCTGAATGAGATCCTTGCTGGGTAGAGTAATCTTGGTTGTAGGTTTTTCTCCTTCATCACTTTAAATATGTCCTGCCACTCCCTTCTGGCTTGCAGAGTTTTTGCTGAAAGATCAGCTGTTTACCTTATGGGGATTTCCTTTTGTGTTATTTGTTGTTTTTCCCTTGCTGCTTTTAATATTTGTTCTTTGTATTTAATTTTTGATTGATTAATATGTGTCTTGGCATGTTTCTCCTTGGATTTATCCTGTATGGGACTCTCTGTGCTTCCTGGACTTGATTAACTCTTTCCTTTCCCATATTAGGGAATTTTTCAACTATAATCTCTTCAAATATTTTCTCAGTCCTTCTTTTTCTCTTCTTCTTCTGGGACCCCTATAATTCGAATGTTGGTGCGTTTAATGTTGTCCCAGAGGTCTCTGAGACTGTCCTCAATTCTTTTCATTCTTTTTTCTTTATTCTGCTCTGCAGTAGTTATTTCCAGTATTTTATCTTCCAGGTCACTTATCCATTCTTCTGCCTCAGTTATTCTGCTATTGATCCCTTCTAGAGAATTTTTAATTTCATTTATTGTGTTGTTCATCATTGTTTGTTTGCTCTTTAGTTCTTCCAGGTCCTTGTTAAATGTTTCTTGTATTTTCTCCATTCTATTTCCAGGATTTTGGATCATCTTACTCTGAATTCTTTTTCAGGCAGACTATTTCCTCTTCATTTGTTTGGTCTGGTGGGTTTTTACCTTGCTCCTTCATCTGCTGTGTATTTCTCTGTCTTCTCATTTTGCTTAACTTAGTGTGTTTGGGGTCTCCTTTTCTCAGGCTGCAGGTTTGTAGTTCCCATTGTTTTTGGTGTCTGCCCCCAGTGGGTAAGTTTGGTTCAGTGGGTTGTGTAGGCTTCCTGGTGGAGGGGACTGGTGCCTGTGTTCTGGTGGATGAGGCTGGATCTTGTCTTTGTGGTGGACAGGACCGCATCCGGTGGTGTGTTTTTGGAGTGTCTGTGAACTTATCATGATTTTAGGCAGCCTCTCTGCTAATGGGTGGGGTTGTGTTCCTCTATTGCTAGTTGTTTGGCATAAGGTGTCCAGCACTGTAGCTTGCTGGTCGTTGAGTGGAGCTGGGTCTTAGCATTGAGATGGAGATCTCTGGGAGAGCTTTCGCCGTTTGATATTACATGGATCCGGGAGGTCTCTGGTGGACCAATGTCCTGAACTTGGCTCTCCCACCTCATAGGCTCAGGCCTAACACCCGGCCAGAGCACCAAGACCCTTTTGGGAAATCTGAGGTCTTCTGCCAGCATTCAGGTGTTCTGTAAGAGTTGTTCCACATGTCAGTGTATTTTTGATGTATTTGTGGGGAGGAAGGTGATGTCCATGTCTTACTCTGCCGCCATCTTGAAGGTACCTCTATTTATTTATTTGTTTGTTTGTTTGTTTATTTTTGGCTGCATTGGGTGTTTGTTGCTGCATGCAGGCTTCCTCTAGTGGCGGCAAGTGGGGGCCACTCTTCATTGCTGTGCACGGGCTTCTCATTGCAGTGGTTTCTCTTGTTGTGGAGCACGGGCTCTAGGCACACAGGCTTCAGTAGTTGTGGCTCGCGGGCTCTAGAGCGCAGGCTCCGTAGTTGCAGCACATGGGCTTAGCTGCTCTGCAGCATGTGGGATCTTCCTGGACCAGGGCCTGAACCCATGTCCTTGTAGACAGCATATATACGGGTCTTGATGGTTCCCTAATGTCCCCAGTAGAAGTAAATGTCCTATGATTTCCCCCCATCCCCTCCATATCCTGCCTCTCCCCCAACTTCTGTTTCTTAGAATCAGGAGAAGCTCCGTTTATACAACAGATCCCTCTGGCTCTGGCCCCATGTTTCTCAAGTTTAGTCACCACAATAGATTAATTGAACACTGAGCTGCAGCCCCCAAAGCCATTCTGTAGCAAAGCAGATCCCACAACAAGCTAATTAGCAATCAAGATGCAACCACTGGGGGGACTTCCCTGGTGGTGTAGTGGTTAAGAATTCCCCTGCCAGTGCAGGAAACACAGGTTCAAGCCTTGGTCCGGGAAGGTCCCACATGCCACAGAGCAACTAAGCCCATGTGCCACAACTACTGAGCCTGCACTCTAGAGCCCGCATGCCACAACAACTGAAGCCTGTGTGCCTAGAGCCCGTGTTCCGCAACAAGAGAAGCCACCGCAATGAGAAGCCTACACACCTCAACAGAGAGTAGCCCCTGCTCGCCACAACTAGAGAAAGCCCGCGTGCAGCAACAAAGACCCAATGCAGCCAAAAATAAATAAATAAATAAATAATAAAAAACATGCAACCACTGGAAGCAGCTTTATCACCCATCTGAGCTGACAGCAGAGGGATGCCCACAGGGCTGTCAACGGCTGTCCTTGTTCCCTTCAGCCTGGTCCTTGTCCTAAAGTCCTGACTGCCATGTTCTGCCTCTAGTTCCAGCCCACAGCCCCATCTGATGATGTGATGTCCCCAACACACCGGGAGGTTGTAAGAGCGCCCATGCACTGCACAGGAAATGGTCCCCAGAAGTAATTCCCTTCATTGGGGTCGGGGGGTGGGGGGCGGCTCTATAGATTCTAAAGAGTGTTCACAGTGAAGAAAGTCTGCAGTTCTGGAACGCTGGGCTGCCCAGTCTCAGGAGGATTGGGGGATACAAAGAAGTGACTTGCTTTCCATTTAAGCAGTTACATAAATCTTTCCTGAAATCATTGGTTGCCACCCTGCAGAGGAGCACAGAACTATTTCTTACCCGCCTATGAGACTAATTAGTGCCCAGGGAAGAATTACAGCCACCCCTCATTGTTTTTGGATGTTCACAAGTTGCCTTTGCTGCCACATCACTGTCCGTGGACCACATGCTTCAGTTGGCTTTGCCAGTTGTAAGGATGAATTTATACCCATTCACCCACCTACACTCTTGGCCATCTCCCTGCCCTGTGACCAGTGGCAGACAATTAGGGAATGTCTGGCTGTGAGCTGCAGCCATGGAAAAGAGCAAAGCTCGCTGGTTTAGACCTGGTCTGACCTGTTCTTAATGGTCAGGGCACCGGGAGGGCAGGTATAACTGCCATAGAGCCATTCCCGGCATCTGGCAATTCTGTAATTCCTACCGACTCCAATAACCAGAAATCATAGTCTGGCAGCCCATGGGCTCAATCAAGCCTTTATATATGATTTGTTTTGGCCAGAGAAAGTTTGATTTTTGTTTTTTAAGTTGCCAACATCTAAAATGTAAGAGATTTCATACAAAAATCTGGATTCCTTGCTGCCCTTGAAAAATCAGAAGCTTTAGCAACACTTTTTTTTTTTTTTTTTGCAGCTGTCCTTTTCTTCTTTTTTTTAAACATCTTTCTTGGAGTATAATTGCTTTACAATGGTGTGTTAGTTTCTGCTGTATAGAAAAGTGAATCAGCTGTACATATACATACATTCCCATTTAGCAACACTATTGATTAGCTGTCATCACTTGGAGCTGAATAGTCCTGCTTATTTAGATAGAGACCTCCAGCCACAGGAGTTCTACTACACATGGAACCAGGTATTGTGGGGCCTGAAGCTTGTGTGATTTGGGGTGACCTCCCTAAGAAAAATAAATCAAAATTTTAACTAGGGGGATAAATTGGGAGATCAGGATTGACATATATACAAGTGTATACTACAGTATATAAAAGACATAACTAAGAACCTACTGTATAGCACA
Source organism: Balaenoptera ricei (assembly GCF_028023285.1). Lineage (NCBI taxonomy): Eukaryota > Metazoa > Chordata > Mammalia > Artiodactyla > Balaenopteridae > Balaenoptera > Balaenoptera ricei. The sequence continues at coordinate 20,232,296 of NC_082640.1, forward strand.
GGGAACTCTACTCAGTACTCTGTAATGACCTATATTGGAATAGAATCTAAAAAAAGAGTGGGGGCTTCCCTGGTGGCGCAGTAGTTAAGAATCCACCTGCCAATGCAGGGGACACGGGTTCGAGCCCTGGTCCGGGAAGATCCCACATGCCGCAGAGCAACTAAGCCCGTGCACCACAACTACTGAGCCTGCACTCTAGAGCCCGTGAGCCACAACTACTGAAGCCCGTGTGCCTGGAGCCCGTGCTCCTCAACAAGAGAAGCCACCACAATGAGAAGCCCGCAGGCACCACAACACACCCTGCTCACCAGAACTAGAGAAAGCCCACGCGCAGCAACGAAGACCCAATGCAACCAAAAATAAATAAATTAATTAATTTTTTAAAAAAGAAAAGAGGGCTTCCCTGGTGGTGCAGTGGTTGAGAATCTGTCTGCCAAGGCAGGGGACACAGGTTCGAGCCCTGGTCCAGGAAGATCCCACATGCCGCGGAGCAACTAAGCCCGTGAGCCACAACTACTGAGCCTGTGCTCTAGAGCCTGCGAGCCACAACTACTGAAGCCCGCGTGCCTAGAGCCCGTGCTCCGCAACAAGAGAAGCCACCGCAATGAGAAGCCCGTGCACCGCAATGAAGAGTAGCCCCCGCTCGCCGCAACTAGAGAAAGCCCGTGTGCAGCAAGGAAGACCCAACGCAGCCAAAAATAAATAAATAAATAAATAAACAAATTTATAAATTAAAAAAAAAAAAAGAAAAGAAAAGAAAAGAAAAGAAGGCAGGGAACCTATCAGGAAGGGATTGAATTCTAGATAAAGGTCTCTGGATTGTGCGACTCATTGATAGAGTACAATAAATAAAAATGCCTGTGGGCAGTGCTTTTCAGTTTACTGAAAATAAACATTGCAATTTATCCCACTTGACTCTCAGGTATACTCTGCATTACACAACACAGGTTTATTAGAAAATCCAGGCGAGAGCAAAACCAAAAAAACTCATTCTATCAACCATCAATAACCGCTGTTAAGATTTTGGCATGTTTGCTTCCTGTTTTATTTCTAAACGTAATTATTTTTCAGAAATGGGATGAATATTTTTCACTAAACACCATTTTATGAGACTTTCCCCATGTCACTGAATATTCTTTGAGGACCAGATGTTTACCAGCTGCATGATATTCCTTTTTTGGTGTACCAAATGTGATTAATGATTGTTTTCTGTTAAACTTTTAAGTTGTCTCCTATTTTTCATTAGTATAAATAATGCCTCAGTGAGCACTCCAGTATATAAATATCAGTCTGCACTTCTCTGATTACTTCATGATATGAAATTACTAGAGCAAAAGGTATAAGTATTTTGAGAACTCTGAATATATACTGACAAATTGTTTTTAAAAAAGATTTTACCAATTTACACATTCATCAGGAGTACGTGAAAGGGCTTGTTTTCCTACAGATACACCCTAGAGTTAAGTACTATTTTTTAATTTGATAAATGAAAAATGGAATTTTTTCAGAATCGCATCTAAATAATTATTTTTGTTAATCATGAATTTGAATTTTTAATGCGTTTTTCATTAATATGTACATCTATTTTCTAATAAACCTGTATTGTGTTCATTTATCTTTTGGATTTTTTATGGTTTGATTTTTACATTTCACTCTTAATCCATCTGAAATTCATTGTGACATGCCTTTACCTCCAATGGTGAGAAGTATGCAAGTTGAGACTTCTCTCAGATAGTCTGTTTTTCTACCATCATTCATTAAATAATTCATTAAATAAATTCAATAAATAAATCCCTTTAGCAATGATTTGTAAAGCTCCTTTGTCATATACTCTTATGTGTCCTGGGACCATATTCTATTCATCTGTGTTTTACTATCTATGCCAATAACACACTACTTTAATTACTGTAATCTTATGATACACATATAGAACATTTTGCTGTTTCAGAGATCTTTCATCTGTGCACTTTTATAAATAATAATTCTATATGGAAACAAAGATAACCCATTTCTCTCACTTCTTTTCTACTAGTTATTATTCATTTAAAAGACAAATAGTTACATAAAAGACAAATGTTGTGAGAAACGGGTATCTGGACTAAACCTAAAAAAGGATCTTGGAATTCTGTGCCTTTTCTTTGAGGAAAAATAAAATAGAATAAAAAGCACAGTCTGGTTATTAAAATGGAACACTTACTAAATTGGAAAAATCAAAACAAAACTGTAGTGAAATCTGAACTTAAGGTTTTGATTTATTTTTTTAAATTGAGAACGGGTCTGTTCACCTCAAGGAAACCTGGATCTGTAAAGAAGCCAAGCCTCGGAGGTGGAAAGTTATGATGCCCTGAGCTTTGCTTTCCTAAACAGAAACCTTTGGGAATGAGAATCCTTAGAGATGGAATTGAATTCACTTACTCTCCTCTTTAGAAGTGACTCGTGAATCGTTGGCTTTATACTGAACTTGGTCTACTGGGGCTCAAATTCTTCTCTAAAGCAGGTCTATAATAATAGGCACCTACCACCTACACAGCACCCTCCGAGCCTTCCTTGAACCACCCCCGCCCAACTCAGCTAGCCTGGGAAATGAGTGCCCTGGTTCACAAGCAAACTCTGGGTGAGCTGTGATCAGTGCGACCCATCGCCGTCACTAGAAAGCAGTCAAGGTGTTCACCCTCTTAGATAGAGGTAAGTCAATCTACCTCACCTTCTGGGCTGTGAGCTCCTGCAGGACAAGGTCTGTGCTTCATTTATTGCTCTACTGTCAATGGATGGCATCTGACAGTCAATCAGTGCATGCTTCTTGAATGAATGAATGAATGAATGAATTGCGACATTCAGAACACGGTCTGTTACCAGTGACTTGGGCTCAGTAGTAGTCAATACTGGTTAAACTCATGATCTTAGCAATTTGGAAATTTTTACATGCCTGAATATCTATGTGACTCCTCTATCCAGCTAGCTAAAAAAGAACGTCAAAAAAAAAAGGTATATGTGGCGAGCAGCATCATGTCCTTGTCTTCTTGGATCTAGAGAGGGAAACTTGCTTTTTTTTTTTTTTTTTCCTGTAGGTGGGTAAATAAGAATGGGATGACAAGGAGAGGCCTGAGCATGGAGACGCAGATGCAGTATTAAAAACAAACACCTCACGGGTCCAGGAAGACAGACCCATGCCACATCTGATTTTCTTCACATTTTCCTGGGCTGTGTTTTCAAGAAAATGGATGTTCCTAAGGAATGTCTGAAAATGAGCGAATCGGCCACATCTAAGCTCCATTCTTACCCTAAAATTATATGAATCTAGGACAGCTCGTCTTTTCCAGAAATGGCCATAAGAAAGAAGAGAGTCCTGAGTGGGGAAACCAACCCCTTTCTATTATAATTAATTGGTTTTCCTTCATGCACAGCGGTTTACTTACTGCTCTGTACACAGAATAAGTATGTACAAGGCAGCACTACACACCAGATATTGAATGTAACTAAAGTATTGTGGGTGCAGAAATGGACATTTTCAGAGACAAGTCAAACTTCATTAAATCCAAAGGAAGACTATTCACAATCTGAGCTCAGAATTTTCTAGAAAAGAATGACAACCCCATCTAAAAAAGGCTGCCTAATAGAGGGAATAATATTCCCTAACAGAGGTCTCTATGGGGGCCACTTTAATAAACTGGGAATAAGACATGTACTTGATATTTATTGTCGTCTAGAAAAAAATGCATCTAAGGCACTGAAAACTCACCCAAAGCAATTTACTTTGAACAGCCCAGGTCCTTGTTTCTCTTAGTCATGTGTATGATCTTTAAAGAAATTGTTTGGCTAAGTAAACACAGGAAAGCTTCAACTCAGCTGCAGCCCGGTCATTGTGAATCCCAAATTAGAAGTGTCTGAACTTAATGAAAATGCATTACAGATTGAAATTCATCATTTTATAATGTACCATAAAACTCAGGCACAGTGCCCACCAACCTTGGTTACCTACTTCTACAGCCACTGTTTGTTGGTACCAGGATGCTAATTTTTAACCTCAATCTGTTTTTTCTCACCTTGATTCTCAGGCTCCCAAGCTGCAGTCTCATCCCTCCACACCCTGAACTGCTATACCCTGGCAAAATGCAAATTAATTTTCCATGTTAGCCTGAAGAAGACGAGTAAATCCCACGAATAATGGATTCCATAGCAAACAGGAATTTTTTTAAGTTGCTTGTTGTTTGGATTAGCCCTACAGGCACCCCGTTTATCCCTGTAAAGGACTGCAAGGCAGCTATAGGCAAGAGAGCCTAGTGGTTAGGAAAATAGGCTTTGGTGCTAGATAGAACTGGGTTTCAACCTCAGCTCTGCCTATGGCTGAACTTCCCTGAGCCATAGTTATCTCACCTGTGAAACTGGGGAAAATGTATATAAAGAGCTGGGCCCACTTCCCAGGACACAGAAGAGACTCATGAAATAAGAGCTATTATAATCATCAACAATAAAGAATTCCTTCTAAATAGGCACTAAACAAAAATAGGTAACTAGTAAGGACCTACTATATAGCACAGAGAACTCTACTCAATACTCTGTAATGACCTACATGGGAACAGAATCTAAAAAAGAGTGGATATACGTATATGTATAACTGATTCACTTTGCTGTACACCTGAAACTAACACAACATGGTAAACAAGTAGACTCCGATAAAAAGTAAAAAAAACAGGAACTAAACAGAAAAGAGACAGAAAAGAGGAGATCGCTAATCCATCTTCCTGCTGCTAACATGTGAAAAGAGCCTAGAAAATGTATTCCTGCAAGTGACAAGTAAGAGTTAAAATATTTGATAACCCAACGATCCATTCTGTAAATGAGACCTCCCCCACGGGAGCCAGCACTTGAAACAGCATGGCTGACTCTGGAGAGTTATGTGTAGGAAGCTACTGGAAACTAGGCCAGTCCATGTGGATTGTCCAAAAGCATAAAGTCATCGCTGGAAGACTGCCAGACCCACTGACTTAGAAGAATGACACCCCGGATGTGTGGAAAATGAGCATCTGAGTTAAAGCTCTGGGTGAGGGCGGGGATGACTACCTTTCAACACAGCTCACCCCAAACAGACAGCCAGGGGCCCCACTCCCCACCCCATTACCAGCAGCCTGGACTTGACAAAGGAATCTCATTCCAAAAGTTCATGGATAGGTTGGCTTTTGGAACTCAAAACACACATTTCTCAAAAAAAGGTGGTACAAATAGTTGTTAGATTTTTTTTTCTGATCAGCTCCATGAAAGACTCCACAGTTAGAGGTGGCACTGGAGGGGTACCCCAAAGCCTGACCCCCGAGGCCAATGGCTTACTTTATTAGCTGCGACAGCTAGACAGACAAATAAAGCATCCCCTGCCTCAGTTTCTCATATGTAAATTAGAAATAATAATACTTCTGTCTTGTTGCATAGTTGCAAGGATGAAGTAAGTGAATGCTTATAAAGCATTTAGATCATACCTGGTACATAACAGGTGTTCAATTAACATTAGCTGTCATTATTTTTACCATGAAGGCTATGAGGTCTCAAAGTAGGATACCCAGGCACAGTGGGGAATTTCAGCCTCCAAAAAGAGTGAGGAATTGCACAAGAGCCCCATGGCAAAGAGAAAGGACTTGGGGGAACCAGCTCAGAAGGCAGCTGTTCACTGAGCACCTAGTATGTTCCAGGCAGGGTGTGACAAGATTTACATGCACCATCTATTACTCCCCCCAACATGGCTTTAAGCAAATTATTAATGCGATCACTATCACCTCGAGTCTGTTCATGAGGAAACTGGGACAAAGGAACTCTTTGAACACCACTGGGCTCATTCCATTTTCCTACCATTACATCTCTTCCATTGCCTCCCTTCCAGTGCCCTGCCCAGAAAATGTGAGTAGCCTTTGTAAGAAGAATGTTTCTCAGTAATTTTCATGTTAAGAGAAAGGCCAACAACCTTCACGCACCTTAAGAGAAAAAGGCTGAAAATATGAGCTTCAATGATCATCCTCCTCTCACTCTCCGAGAAATGTTCATTCCCTAGAGCATATATGTAGCGTCTCTTGGGAAGGGGTCTATTTTGCCCTCTTCTTTACTAGAACATTCTCTGCACACTGCAACTCTGTCTCATTAGTTCCTAGGTCCGTTTGCAGTACCAAAAGCAGTGGGAACTATGTTGAGACCACAGGTGGGGTAAACTGTGAAGTAGGAAGTGGACACTGAAATCTCTTTTGCTTGTGAAAACTGGGTCTACTTCTACTTACAAAGACAATTCAGGAAAGAAGAAGCTTTCATATCACAGGCTTTTCAAGGGAATAATCATCAATTATTGCTATATTAAGAGGCAAGATATAAACCTGGTCAATGCTGAACCACTGCTGGGACAGAGGTAGAAAGGGACACCTATAGGTGTTCACCACGATTTTTTTAGCAACCAGGGCTGGAAAGTTCAGCCAAGAACAGTTGAATGGAGTTGGGGTGGAGAGATGGGCAAGAGCATCTGAGCATGGAGGAAAAATCCCATCAACTGCAGGGAAAGCCGAAGAACTAGGCTCAGCCGACCCCTTGGCGTTTAGTGTCAGCAAGAATCTCACCGATCAAAGAAGAGAGAGAGGGTAATGACAAAGGAGCAGCAAATCCATTGAGACTAAAAAGGGTGAAATCCAAAAAGTTAAGAAAGTAAAAATCCTAGCTTTTTTTGGTGTCACACAGGACATCTGGTTTACCTAAGTTAGCAATTATTTATTGAACACCAACCAAGTGCTGAGCACTTGGAGTGTTAGGAAGAGTTTATTGGCTGTAAACACTGTGATTCACTGAAACATCATCACCCTGGAACAGAGACAGAATCTTCTTCACTGGCTAGAACAACTTATTTCAAAGTCAAGTTCTGCTTAGAAACAGAGAGGTGCCCTTTCCAGTCAAAGTTTCTCCAAAGTCAAAGACTTTGCTGTGGGGATTGCAGTCTCAAAACTACAGATTCTGAGGGGATTCAAATGTTGACAAATGGATATATTTTGCTCCTAATGAATATATTATTACTCTTTTCGAGGTTTAATTTGCCTCTTAATAGTTTCCAGTTTTGTCCATTGCCATGGTTGCAAAGAAAACATCTTTAAATCCTTGAGAATCAAATTAAACTCAGGTCAGGAAACTTTTTCCTACTTAACATCATAAGAACATTTGTCAGGGAAGCACCCTGGCACTCAGTCAGAACACCCCGTCATAAATCGGAGAATTTTCTAGAGGCACATTATCATATGTTGGACAATAAAATCTCTACCTTTTGGAGGCTGTTTATTTTTCTTAAGAAGAATTCTCCGTTCTTAGATGAACTTTACAAAATCTACAACTGATTTTGCAGGCATAAGTGCACCAAAAGTCCTATGTATAATACTAACAAAAGGCTTTTTTTTTCCCAGTAGAAAGAGCATATCAAATATGCACCAAGTTCATTTAGGATCATTTCTATTGGCAAAATACTGTATATTAAATGTAATATAATTAATAAATAAAAATCTTTTGTTAAAGAAAATTTGTATTTAAATATTCAACATCTCAAGATTACTCTATCAAATCACTTCATAGCGTCATCAGCTGGCATTTGGGTGAGGAAGGGGCAATAATAAGGTGTAATTCTTGCCCTCAAGGATCTAAATTCTGTACTTGGAACCCAAGCTATTTTAATGAATACGGTAAAATAATACACAGCTTAATTTTTAAATAATTTTTAGTCTTATTAATAAAACAAACAGGAGGCTTACTTGCTTAAAATTTGTTCTGATCTTTCAAGAAGTTGTCCAAATGGATCCACTGGGCATGCTGTTTAGTTGGATTTTTTTTTTAAATTAATTAATTAATTTATTTATTTTTGGGTATGTTGGGTCTTTGTTTCTGCGCGAGGGCTTTCTCTAGTTGCGGCAAGCGGGGGCCACTCTTCATCGCGGTGCGCGGGCCTCTCACTATCGCGGCCTCTCCTGTTGCGGAGCACAGGCTCCAGACACGCAGGCTCAGTAGCTGTGGCTCACGGGCCCATTTGCTCCGCGGCATGTGGGATCTTCCCAGACCAGGGCTCGAACCCGTGTCACCTGCATTGGCAGGCAGACTCTCAACCACTGCGCCACCAGGGAAGCCCCTAGTTGGATTTTTGAGTAGATAATTCATCCATTTATCTACTCAACATTTATTGAGTCTTTATTATGGACAAGGGACCACACTGAATGCTGAAGATTTCACAGCAAACGAGTCATCCTATGGCTTGTTCCGATGAGGGGTTGTGCCAGCCTTCTTGGTAATGAGGGTGGGGGTAATAACATGAGAGCTAAAAATTGAACGTTAGGAGAATTTCCCTTCTCTTCACCTTAGAGTCAACCATGGGTATGCAAGATGCTCAGGTGCCTGAGATGGGACAGAAATGAGACCATTTCCTTTCATATCAGCTTCCCCAGCCTTCTTTGACAGAACCTCTGAACGCTGAAAGGAGCTGGTCCTGCCACTGCCTTTAAAAGTTCCACGTTTCCTCCTGGTGTCTCCACACAGTGCAATCCCTCTCTGAAGACCAAACGCCCCTTGATGAAGTCTGATGCAGACCAAGTTTAAGGTTTGGAGCCTTCCAAAGAGAGTAATGTCCCTTTGGGAGGGGCAGAAATATCCTGAAGGGGCTGCTCCTGGAGACGGCAGGCTGCCCTGGTTCAGCCCAGTGCTTTGTGCTGCCGGATGCCCGTCCTCTTCACCACCAAGCCCGATAGCGCTGGAACATTCTAGAGCACGTTGTACTTACGAGGACCCTCCTCTAAAAGTAAATTGGCTACTTACTCTCCTTCAAGGGCAGTGAAAGAGAGGTCCTGAAGGGAAGCTGTGGACGTAAATGACTGCCTGTCTTAGGACGCATGTCTGTTACTACTCTCCCACTGGAGCTTTCAGCAGAATCCCTAAGCTGCATATTATCAATTCCATGCAGCTGATGATACTGAGTACCTACTGTGTGCAGGAAGTGTACTAGGGGGCTGACAGATACAGAGCCCTCGATTAGGGGTGGGGAAAATAATCAGGGGAAATTTGTATGGGTTCTGTAATATGAGTATATGCCAAGTTCTGTGGGAGCACAGAGGAGTGAGACCTTTCGAACAGGTCTTAAAAAGTAAGTGAGGGATTTCCTTAGTAGCACAGTGGTTAAGAATCCTCCTGCCAATGCAGGGGACACGGGTTCGATCCCTGGTCCGGGAAGATCCTACACATCGCGGAGCAACTAAGCCCGTGTGCCACAACTACTGAGCCTGCACTCTAGAGCCCATGAGCCACAGCTACTGAGCCCGCGTGCCACAGCTACTGAAGCCTGCGCACCTAGAGCCCTGCTCCGCAACAAGAGAAGCCACTGCAGTGAGAAGCCCGCGCACCGCAATGAAGAGTAGCCCCTGCTCGCCTCAATTAGAGAAAGCCCACGCGCAGCAACGAAGACCCAATGCAGCCAAAAAAAAAAAAAAAGAATAAATAAAAGGTAAGTGAGAATCCCATAGGCGGGGGTTAAGGTGGCAACATTCCAGGCAGAGGGAACATCAAGAGCAAAGAACAAAGATGAGAATGAGCATGACACTGGGGGGAACCTCAAATGTCTACAGCCTTAGTCCATTCAGGCTGTTACAACAGAATAACATGGACTGGGCAGCTTAACAACAGAAATTTACTTCTCACAGTTCTGGAGGCTAGAAGTTCAAGACCAGGGATCCAGCAGATTCTGTGTCTGGTGAGGACCCACTTCCTGGTTCATAGATGGCCATCTTCTCACTCTGTCCCCACGTGGTAGAGGGGCAAGGGAGCTCTCTGGGGTCTCTTATAAGGGCACTAATCCCATCATGAGGGCTCCACCCTCATGACGTAATCACCTCACAAGGACCCAATCTTCTAACCCCATCACATTGGGGGTTAGGTTTCAACATATGAATATTTTGGGGACACAAACATCCCATCTGTAGCTCACTGTGACCATGTATAATGTGCCAGGGGGACATTGTACGAGATGAGAGTAAGAAAGAAGATGATGACTGATTACAAGGCTCTGTGTATGTCATGCTAAGGAAGGATTACAAATGGGGAAACTGAGGTTTGTAGTCATTACATTTATCACCTAAGGTCACTCTCACAAGAACAGGGTTTGGGGAAGAAATCTACCTTTCTCTTTCCTACTAGAGCAGGAATGAGGAAAGAGGAAATACCCAGAGGCAGAAGAGATTGAAGTCTTTGGTGATGAGCTATGTGGTCACCCCTTGCCCCTGCAGGCTTCTCTTTGCCCCCCTAGACTGAGAGCAGAACTGTCTTTGGGAGGTTCTTGTTCACACACAGCCCAGCTCCATCACCAGAATGGCTGGAAATCCAGCTGCTTCTCACCATGGACCCCATGTAGCTAAGCTGGTTCACAGGTTAAAGCCCATCTGTATCACCTACATCACTGACCTTCCACCTTGGGATCTGGGAGGCCCTCTCAGTAGGGAGGTGGCAGCATGCGTTGCATGCCTTTGCAGGCTGGGACCAAAGAGAAGTACTCCCTCTGTGCTAGCCCTCATTCTGGGAAAATGAACTCTTATCAGAATTACAGAAATTGTTCTCCAGTCCTTAGGATCTCAACCACATTTACAACTGAGTTGTAGTTAGTAGCCCACATGGCCTGGTGAGACCCTCGAGAACAGTCGAGCGTGATGGATTAGTGAGGTCAAACAAGAAGTCAGAACTCAAGTAGGGTCTATATGTGGGTCCCTTCCATAAGCAAAATTCTTCTTGGTTTTACCAATACAGCTCTACAGTATCTGTGACCACCAAGCCACCTCCTGCCCCAGATTGTTGAAAACACAGTATTCAAATCTTAACTCCATCTCTGCTTCTGTAACTTTAGACAGATTACTAACTATGTGTTCTTGGGCAAGCACATACCCTTTCTGAACCCAACAGGAGGATGCTAGGACTCATCTTCAGTGGTTTTGTCAGGACCACATGAAATGATTTAGACAGAATAACTTTTAAAATGTCAAACATGCTGTAAAATGTTACTTATTATAATTAATAATAATTAATTATTATTGCCTTTGGCTCAAATCTCATCAGACACCTAGTGTTTTCAGTTTTGTGTGAAGGAAAGGACCCATTTTCATGCTCAGTGGTGGAGTCTAGAAACAGTACAAAAAAGCTTGTTTCTGATTAATTGTCCCAATCTCACATTGGATGGCATCGTCACAGGTTTTTTTGGCAGAACTTCTGAATCCAAAGCGCAATTCAGCATAAACAAAGACCTGGCTCTGACCCAGTGTGCAAATTAATGAATTAATTTTCCCCCATCCATTAACCTTGGGCCTGAAGCAGTGACTTAGTGTTGGAGGAATCAAGAATTCTCAAGCTACTTTAGATGTTTTGAGGACCAGCAGAAAAAAAGCTGGTAGCCCTTGGTCTCCTGAAAATGGAGCGGCCAAAATGACCATGACCGCACTGCTATCTGGCCACCTTACTTTGTCTAGTCTTCCAGCAGGTTCTACAGATCAAAATGATGAGAGAAAAAAGGACACAGAGAAAAAAACACAAATGAGAGAGAGAGAGATGCTATTGGTATCATTATGTTCTGGATACAGGTAACTCTATTATAATACTTCATTTTAAGTATTCACTTTCCAGATAGGTGTTCCCCTCCTCCATCTTTCCTCCCTTACCTTTCTCAGACTTTTTTTTCTTTTGTAATATGGTTTAAAAAAAAAAAAAAAACTAGAAAAACACATAACATGAAATTGACCATCTTAACCATTTTTAAGTGCACAGTTCAGTAGCGTGAGATATATTCACATTGTAGTGCAACAAATCTCCAGAACGTTTTCATCTTGCAAGACTGAAACTCTATACCCATTAAACAACAACTCCCCATTTCCCATCCCCCTTTCACAGACTTTTAAATCTCTAACACTTCCTTCCAACCATTTTGTTTTTTAAGATATCTTCCACCAGTAGACCACTCTGGCCTTTTTTAAGATACCACGGCTGGCCTCGTGATAATTGCCTTATAGTTCTAAAATCATCTCTGTTTGACTCAAAAACAAAACAAGCATTTCTTTCAGTGGTGAAGCTTTCTCTTTCGGGGAAGACAGAGGTTCAGCTGATGTCGGTGTCGGCGTGTAAAACTGAGCCCCTCCAAGACGAGAGGGCCATTACCGGTGCTCAGGTGAGGCAGGTCTTGAGCACAGCCCTTTGCCGATTTCTAACAGACATTATTCAAAATGAAAATATTAAAAGGGAGGGGACCTCTGGTCAGATTGACTGAGAAAACTTGGATGACTCAAAGTTGAAAGGAACTCTTTACTGGGAAATAGCTCAGAGCCTTGGCCATGCCAATGAGGTGGGCAGCATTTCACAGGGCACTTCAGACTCATGGTGTCTTGCTAGGGGTCTACAGAGGAGTTTGCCCACCCCCATGAGACCGAGGTGATAGGCACAGAGTTCATGAGCTGGGCGGAATTTGGTGGCCCTTCTTTGTGTGAGGAAGGATCGCACTTTCTCCTGGGACATTTGCACACCTAGGAAACTGCATTTGTCAGAAAAAGCCACAGAGACCAGTCGCATTGTGAGTAGGGAGTGTAAAAGTTAGACTTACACAGTTTTAGAAATTTACCCTATCTTTCCCCTTGTCAGACAAAGGGCAGCCAAAACAGAGCACTGGGTCTACAGTAGGTGCCCATAGATGCTGTTTGTTTTAGCTCAGGCTGCCATCACAAAACACCATTGACTGGGTGGCTTAAACAACAGACATGTACTTCCCACAGTTCTAGAAGCTGGGAAGTCCAAGACCAAGGTGGGGGCCACTTAGGTTCTGTATGAGAGCTCTCCTCCTGGCTTGCAGATGACCACCTTCTCACTGTGTCCTCACATGACCTTTCCTGGGTGTGTGCAGGTGGAGATCTCTCTCTCTCTCTCTCTCCCCCACCCCCCATCCAGCCCCCAGTCCTTCCTCTTCTTGTAAGGCCACTAACTGCATCATGAGGGCCCCACCCTCATGACCTCATCTAACCCTCCTTCTAACTCAGTCTAACCCACCTTCATGACTTCACCTCATTACCTCCCACAGGTTCCACCTCCAACTACCATCCTATTGGGAGTCAGGGCTTCCACCTGTGAATGTAGGGGGGCATGAGCATTCAGTCCATGACAGTGTTGATGGCTTTATTGGTGGTATGGTCAGCCCTATGCTGATGAAGGTAGGATAGAAGGGAACTTGAAGTTAAAAGACAAAAGAAAGGGTGGGAAAACTGTGTTATGAAGTCCTTTACTAGGCTACAGCTTTGGATATACCAAGAGATAAATTATGTCCCTTGTTAGTATAATGATATCTAACAGATCTCTCTCTGTTTCATCTATTTTTTGCTTTGTTACACATTATGTACTTCCAAAAAGGACTTAAGGCACCTTACAATAAAAGCTGAGACACCAGAAACTATGGAGAAAAAGGCAGTCGTAGTTATACCAGGAACCCAGGGTGGGCAAGTATTGTTATTAAACACTAAATTTAGTCCATTCTGACATCTTAGGGGCTAAAAAAATGTGATGGCTCCCTCTTCAGATACTGAAGAAAGAAGACGTTTTCCCCCACTAAGATTAAACTCTAAAAGGAATTTATTGTTAAACCTAAGTATGAGCAGAAACATACATTTACTTCATGTGACTGGTTCTTGTAATTGGCCTTTGATAAAAGGCAAGGGCATGGAATATTGATTTGCAGCTGAGTGAGGAGGAGTCTACAGGTCTGAACATACTTGTGTCTGACGACCAACCTTAGCACAAGGGTGAGAGTTAAAGGAGGCGAGACCAGGGCCTCCAAGTATGTCCCCCTCACCCCCACCCCACCCCCCAGAACCTGCTTCACATTCAGCTGAAGTGCTGATAAAATGTAGATTCTGGGATGGACGCAGACCTACTGAATCAGACTATTGAGAGGAAAGGGTAGAAATCAACATTGTTGAAACTCCCTCGGTGGTTCTCATGCCACTAAACTTTGAGACACCGTGATCTAGAAAAGGATGTGTGTGTGTGACCTCACAAGCATTTTCTTTCATATTGTCTGCATTGCTAGATAGAAAGAGTTCCCTATTCTTTAGTTACCCGATGCCAGAATTGACACACCAGGGTGAAAATTAAGGGGTCTGACATATATTCTCTTTCTCAAAGAAAAGCCACTGCTCCCAAAGCAGCAGGACCCCCATTTTTCCGAACAAAGAACTGTGAGCCTGCCTAAAACCTCTCATGAGCATCTAGTTACAGCCCAGTGTCATGCATCATCAAATACAGAAGAGATGATGTAGACTTACATCTCAGGTGTTAGTGGTCCACTGCCATGATCACAAAATGATTTCATGGGGTGTCTAACATATACCTAATATTGAGAGGCAATTCCTCCAGTGTGCCCATCATAATAAACAGGTGAGATGGGGTGAGGAATAGCAGCTTTAAAAGAAAATTTGATTGTAAAAGCAACCACTGAGACTTGCGTGATGAAAGAGCTGATGGCTAAATAGTCAGGAGCGTGGTGAGCCAGTCATTAAACTGTTAGTAACTTGAAATCTGCCGTGGAAACCAGCAAATGCTACAAATCAGGCTCATTTTGCCCTTTGGAGAGCTGGTTTACCAGTGGACCGCAAGTGCGGACTGGATCTGAAACACTCAGAGCAGTCATGTCACTTTCCTGAAACCCGTGACAAGGAGACTCACTTGTCCTTCCCGCAAGGTCACTCTCTCTTGTCCCTTGCCCAGCATTAACTCGGGCAACCATCTGTGTTGGAGGTGGCAATTCCCCAGGCATTCAGGGGCAACATAATTCTACTTAGATAGGCTCAATGGAGTTGCTTTTTAAGAGTTGCTAACCACAAAGAAAGAAAAAAGCAACCCTTCTGTTGATAAATTTCTTTCATTAAGAACAATGCTCTTTTTGCACCATTAGGGATAAATTTTAAAAGCAAACAACTAGAAAAATGAGCTTGTTGATTCCAATTTATACCAAGGTAGGACTGACTGATACCACATCTTTTCCTGAGTGCAGGTTTGTAGAGGAAAAGGATGTGAAATGCAGTCGAGTTTGGAGTGTGAAGAAAGTGAGGAGCAGAATGGACAGTTGGAAGCAAAATACTGCAGAGCAGGTGTGCTGGGATGTGGCTTAAATGTGTCTGGCTGCTTCGTTATGTCCAGAGCATGTCCTGTGGAGAAGCTTTTCTTCAGGGCACAGAAGCACCAATCAGACACTGATTCCCACAGCTCTGCACCCTTCTACACTGTCTCAAGAGGGTGATGCCTGTCACAGTTTTCTCTCTTGGGACTGAAAACCAATACTGGGCTATTCTGTGAACTTGGATCTAGTTGTTACTGCTATAAAAACATTAGTTTGTATCAAAGTAAGAATATGTCAGATACAGTAAGAATATATCAGATTAAAGATGAATAGTTTATTGTTGGCAAGAATCTTAGGAATGGACACTTACAGAGAGCATTTTGGCAATCTGTAGGACAACTCTTTTTTTTATGTTTGTTTATTAATTTTTATTATTATTATTTTTATTGGGGTATAGTTGCTTTACAGTGTTGTGTAAGTTTCTGCTGTACAGCAAAGTGAATCAGCTATATGTATACATATATCCCCTCTTTTTTGGATTTCCTTCCCATTTAGGTCACCACAGAGCATTAAGTAGAGTTCCCTGTGCTATACAGCAGGTTCTCATTAGTTATCTGTTTGATACATATTCGTGTATATATGTCAATCCCAATCTCCCAATTCATCCCACCCCTCCTTTCCCCCCTTGGTGTCCATATGTTTGTTCTCTACGTCTGTGTCTCTATTTCTGCCTTGCAAACAGGTTCATCTGTACCATTTTTCTAGCTTCCACATGTATGCATTAACGAACTATATTTGTTTTTCTCTTTCTGACTTACTTCACTCTTAATAGAATGCATACCCTGACCTAGTAAGTCCGCTTGTAAGGATTTAATCCTAAGAAGATCATCACACTAGTATCCAAAGATGTCTGTATGTAAAGCATGTTCACTGAAGCTTTATTTATAGAAAAAATGTATGATCCTAAAAAATATCAATTGACAAAAATGGTTAAAACATTATGGTACCTCCAAAGGAATTATTATTAGCCATTAAAAATGAAGATATAGGGACTTCCCTGGTGGTGCAGTGGTTAAGAATCCGCCTGCCAATGCAGGGGACACGGGTTCGATCCCTGGTCCGGAAAGATCCCACATGCCACGGAGCAACTAAGCCCATGCACCGCAACTACTGAGTCTGCGCTCTAGAACCCACGAGCCACAACTACTGAAGCCCGCGCGCCTAGAGCCCGTGCTCCACAACAAGAGAAGCCACGGCAATGAGAAGCCTGTGCGCCGCAACGAAGAGTAGCCCCCGCTCACCACAACTAGAGAAAGCCTGTGCGCAGCAACAAAGACCCAACGCAGCCAAAAAAATAAATTAATTAATAATAAATTACTTTTAAAAAATGAAGATATAGATGATTATGTGAAAATAGAATTAAAATATATTGAAGAGTGAAAAACTTTATAACATATTTATTGTGATACCACTCATAAGTTTACATGTCTGTGTATATACGTTCATGGAACAAAAAAACTGGAATGCATCTGGCAAAAGAGTAAGCGTGGTTATGTCTGGATAATGTGATTCCAAGTGAGTGCTTTCTTTTTGTTATCTACATGTTGAATATTTGTGAATTTATCATGTTACCTGCGTAACAAAAGTAATATAGTTTTTAATGCATCTTCACCAATGCAAAAGAAAATGCGGGGCAAAAGCAATCTTTGTTTATGACTGATTGTGGTTTTCAATTTTGTCCTTGTCAAACAAAGGTGTGTGCAGATGTACACGCACCAAAGTTGGTCGAGAAAGAGTACCAGTTTCTGGGGTGCCCAAATTTTTAACTTTCTGTTTGTGTCTTCATCCATTAGCCCATGCACCTTCTATATTGGCGAGAGCATTCCGCCTTCGTTCATGGATAAGAGAGGCGATGTTATCTGAAGGGTCAGCTAAATACATAAGACAATAATGGACCACAGGTGTGGTCCCGACGAATGGACTGGAAATGGCCAAGTGAAAAAAAGCCAGGCCCCCTAAGAAAGTCAAACTCTCTTTAACTCCCTTCTCTTTTTGCATCTTCTTTCCTCCCCTTTCAGCATGTTTTAATTAACTTATTCCTCTTGTTTCTTTACATACTCCCCCCAACGGACAAAGCACTGAAATTTAAGGAGCAAGAATAATAAAAGCGCCCCCTCCCCACACTCCGCTTTCATTCTCCTGCCCTTTTTTTAAACAAAAGTCTTTATTGAATTTGCTACAACACACAGCCTCTGTTCTATGTTTCGGTTCTTTGGCCTCGAGGCATGTGGGATCCCAGCTCCCCAACCAGGAATCGAACCCGCACCCTGCAATGGTAGGCAAAGTCTTAACCACTGGACCGCCAGAGAAGTCCCCTCTTTCCCTGTTTGAACAGTTGTCTTTAACTTAGAACAGCACTCGTAGCAGGATGGAGCTGCTGCCCCTGGGGTGAGTGCGCCATCTAAGATGGTAAGAGGCATATATATGGTGGTCAGAACGATGAACACCATACCCAGCTGGTGTTCCCTGGAACACAGCTGGGAACCCCTCGATTCAGTTCATCAGTACCTAACGTACCAAATCTCTACTCAAGCAAACAACGATTCAGTATGTTCATTTTCCCTGCGACCAACCCTAAGCCGGCGGCTCTCATGGAGAATCCAAAGGAGGTTGACCTCAAGCTTCTTTCTTCCATGGAACGAGCCAGCTAGAGAGCCCATCAGTAAAAACCGCAAGACAGTGTATATGTAGCCACTAAATTAGCAGCGGAGCCTACAAATATTGGAGCTGGGGAAATAGAGTCTAGTGTGACATGGTATAATCCGGGAGGGGGTTCCAGATCAGGAAAGATGGATGGTTTGACTTGGGGAAGAGAGAGGCACGATAGGGAGGCAAACAGGCTGAGTGGGGCATGGCAGTGAGCAAGAGGGCGGTGTGAGCTGGGAGACTGCCTGGAAGAGGCAGCGTTGGTGTTGGTAGGAATTCAGAGATGAGGCTGGAAAGGTGGGATTGGATCAAATTAAAGAAGGAGGTTAAAAGTCTGGGAAAGAGCCCAGGCCTGAGGGTGTGGCAAAAGGCAGACTTCACAGGGCAGGCAGGAGTGAGGGCTTGAGCAAGAGAGTAATGCAATGAAAGCACTGCTCCACCACGTAGCAAGAATGTCTCCACAAGGCGCCAAGCACAGGAATCCCTAGGAAACCAGTAAACATACGAGAGCGTGTTCTCTCTCTCTCCCGCACAAGCCCACGTTCCTTGTTTTACCAAACCTACTGTGGTTTCAAACCATCTAAAACAAAGACTCTTTTTACCTTAACCATTCACCAGCGTTCCTTTTTTTCAATCCACATGTGTTTGCAATTGCTTGACAGAAATTGGTTCCATTTCCCTCTGGCCAGAGAAATACCTCCGTTGTTTTCTCTTGTTAGGAAACGAAAACGGTTGGGCTTCGTGTACTCCCAAGCTCACACATGCTGTGTGCTCCAAGCCAGGTCAGCCAAACCTTCCTGATTGCTCCTAGAACTACTCACCCAGCCCCTCCTAGAGGCTGGGTGACCACACTCAGGGCACCACTGAGGCAGTGGGCTCCACGAGAGGCTAATGGGATAAACCTGAACTCCTAATGGGACTAACCAATGCCAAACCTCTATCCATACCGAAGCCAGTGTGACTGCAGCACAGCCCTCTTGAGGCACTTTGGCCTTCAGAGAACCAAAGAAGCTGCTTGGTTTGGAGAGAAATGACCTGGAGAAAATCCTAGTCTGACTCCTAGGCCATATGGTTCTTCCCTCAATCCTCTACTTCTCAAAACAGCCCAAATATCATCCAAAGAAATGCCACCCACTCTTTTGAGCGACCACTTTCCGAAGACCAAAATAGACCCTAGTTTCTGTTTCTAAGAGTAAAAGCAAAACATTCCTCTATATGGCTTTACTGTTGTCTCCGGTCCCCCACCCCAGGCCCCGTTCCCTGTTCCTGCTCTGTTGTATCACACTCCTCCACACCAGTTCTCAGTCTTGAGCGTGCATTGTAATCACCTGGACCTGCCGAGCTTGTTAAACTTACAGTCCTAGGCCCCAGCCCCAGGCTTTCTGATTCAGCAGGTCTCAGGTGGAGCCAAAACTTTGCATTGGTGATGTATTTCTAGTGCTACCAATTTTCTCTGCTGTTTGACGTTCTCCATCCATGCTTCTATACACAGACACTCTTTCCAGTTCAAAGGTACCTTCCTCCTGAGATAGGGGAACAAAAAGGACTGCAAAGATGAAGTCCTTTTTGGGTGCATAAGTGGCAGTTGGCTGGTTGCATTAGCAAGGGAAATCACCCAGGCAAAACTGCTCAGAGGTAAAGGGGGTACTCAGTCAGCAGAACTTTGAGGTGAAAGAGTTAAAAATTTGGTCCCCAGCACCAGTGCTTGAGTCTGAGGACCAACACATTATAATCATAAAATCTCCAAATCTGAGAGTTGGAAGACACCTATTCTAATCCCTCATGTTAAATATGAGGAAAATTTTGAGGTTCAGAAAAGTTAAGTAACTTGTCCAAGACCCTGGAGCTAATGAGTAGCAGGAATGGGATTAAAACCCAGATTTTATGGCTTTTGTCTTTGTTTTTTGGGGGGTTTTTTTTGGCTGCACCACACGGGTTCTTAGTTCGGCAGTGGAAGTGTGGAGTCCTAACCACTGGACCACCAAGGAATTCCCCAGATTTTATGACTTTTGAAAATCACTTCAACTTGTTTAATGTTAAAAAAATGAGAGGAAAGAAGTTCTGCTACCAGTAAGTTGCATGGAACTCAGCCTTCTGCCAATAAACTCAGAGAAAAGAAAAGTTACCAGACAGGAACAGGTATAGGAAAAGGTGTACCCATTGGCAAAGGAAGAAAGACAGCTAATAAAAGTAGACCTGCAGATGACCTATTTATTGGAATTTGCAAACAAATATGGTAAAAGTCGTGAAGGAAAAGATAGCTACAAAGAGGAAAGAAATGGTGAATTTTAAGAGCAATATATGGGCCTCCCTGGTGGTGCAGTGGTTAAGAATCTGACTGCCAATGCAGGCGAAACGGGTTCGAGCCCTGGTCCAGGAAGATCCCATGTGCTGCGTAGCAACTAAGCCTGTGTGCCACAACTGCTGAAGCCCATGCACCTAGAGCCCATGCTCCGTAACAGGAGAAGCCACCACAATGAGAAGCCCGTGCACCGCAACGAAGAGTAGCCCCCGCTCACCGCAACTAGAGAAAGCCCGTGCGCAGCAACGAAGACCCAATGCAGCCAAAAATAATAAAATAAATTAATTAATTAAAAAAAAGCAATACAGACACTCTAAAAACAGAACCAAATGGAAACCCCAGAACAGAAAAATATATCTGAAATAAAATTTTATCACATGGGATTAATAGGAGAGTGTTCCCTGTGGAAGAATCAGTGAACCTAGACGGATAAGCAGAAATATTCTAAACGAAACAACAAAGAAAAAAGATTGGGGGAGAAAGATGGCCTGTGGGACTGCAACAAATAGTCTGACATAAACCCTGTTAATTACCCTATGGCATTGCAAATTAAAAGTACAGACCAATATCCTTCAAGAACAAAGATGCAAATATTGACAAGATATTAGCAAAGTAAATATATATACATATACATATATATTGGCTTAGAGCAAATATATATACAATAATATATCATAACCTACTGGGGTTTATTCCAAGAATACAAAGTTGATTTAATATTTGAAAATCAATTAAAGTATTTCACCACATTAACAGAATAAAATATGAAAACTCATACGGCTGTCTATGTGGATGCAGAAGAAGCATTTGACAAATTTCAACATCCATTCATGACAAAAACATCATACTTAAGGTCGAAATATTGTCTGTCTTCTCTCTAAGATTGAGAACAAGGCAAGAATGTCTGATTTCACTACTTCAACATTGTACTTGAGTTCTAGCCTGTGCAATAAGGCATTACTTAATGCCTTATTAATTAGCCAATTAAATGGAGAGATATGTCATATCCATGTTCGGAAGACTCAGTTTATTTAGATGTTAATCTTTCCCAAAGTGATCCAGAGATTCAACATGATCCCAATCCAAATCCCTCTAGGCTTTTCTGGTAGAAATTAGCAAGCTGATTCTAAAATATGAAGACATAGAACAGCCAAAACGATCTTGAAAAAAAGAAGTACTGGTTTAGAAGGGTTACACTACCTAACATCAAGACGTACTACTATAAAGCTACAAGACAGTGTGGTATTGGGGCAAAGATAGACAAATACATCAGTGGAACAGAATAGGGAGTCCAGAAATTGTGTGTGTGTGTGTGTGTGTGTGTGTGTGTGTGTGTGTGTAAAATGCAATCAATTGATTTTCGACAAAGGTGCCCAAGTAATTCAGTGGGGAAATTCATTTCAACACATCTTGCTGGAACTACTGAATATCCATATGGAAAAGAATATACCTTGACCCTGCTCACACCACATGCAAAAATTTTATTTGAGCTGGATCTTAGAACTAAAAGTAAAAGCTAAAACTATAAGGCTCCTAGAAGAAAACATAGGGGAATATATATGTTCATGACCTTGGAAGTAGGCAACAACTTTCTTAGGACACAAAAAGTATTAACCCTGAAAGAAAAGATTGATAAACTGGAAATATTGAAAAGGCAAGCCATAGGCTGGGAGAAATACACAATACACACATCTGACAGGGGTCTTATGTCCAGAATATATAACGTGCTTCTATAAACCAAAAAGACAACCCAATTTTTATTTATTACTATTATTATTATTTTTTTTTGCCACACCACGTGGCATGTGGGATCTTAGTTCCCCGACCAGGGATCGAACCCGTGCCCCCTGCAGTGGAAGCGCAGAGCCCTAACCATTGGACCGCCAAGGAATTCCCAATAACCCAATTTTTAAATGGACAAAAGATTTTAACAGACGTGTCACAAAATACACTCTACAAATTGCCACTAAGCACATAGAAAAGTGCTCAAAATCATTAGTCAGTAGGAAAATGCTAATTAAAACCAGCATACATGCTACTTTATATCCATTAACAATTAAAATGAAAAAGACTGACCATATTAAATGTTAGCAAGAAGGTGAGGCAATTGGAATTTTCTTGCAGTGTTAGTGAGAGTTTAAAATGGTACAACCACTTTGGATAACAGCTTAGCAGTTATCCACATCCAGTTTTTAATAAGGTTAAACATACACCTACCATATAATCCACCAATTCTACTCCTAGGAATTTACCCAACAAAAATGAAAGCGTAGGTCATTGGCAAGATGAGAGAGAGAGAGAGAGGTTTAGTTGGTATATCTGGGATGGATTCCAAACTGGAGGGGGTGGAGGTCTGAGTGGGAGGTGAAGAGATGGTGAAACGGCAATAGCTGGAGTGTGGGGGAGGGGATAAGGGTTTTTGTTTGTTTGTTTGTTTGTTTGTTATGAAACAGCCTGGAGCATGTTAGGCATCTAATCACACCAAAAATCAATATAAATTCCAAACAGTGCTGTTTAACCACACAGAAAGATTACAGGAAAATAAATTAAAATATTTTTGAAATATCTGGAGAAGAGTTTGGAAGAGAGAGCTTTGTCTAGAAGCAGTATATTACATTAAAAAGTTAGAAATGGCTATATCTGACTAGATAAACTTTTGAAAATATGTCAAAATGAATAAAACAAAGTGCAAACAGACAAGGAAAAATATTTGCACCAAATCTGACAAAGGGTTAATATCTTTCTTACTAGTATGAGAAAAGTCCTTATTAATTGATTTTTTAAAAAATGTCTCCAATGAATAAATGGAAATAGTATATAAACCTATGACTCAAAGAACTATAGCAGCTGGACAAATACATGAAGTAATGTTTAATTGTTCAAATAATAAAACAAGTTAAAATACTAAATTTTGGGGAGGGGGAGATGGGGAGGAAAGGATTGGGAGTTTGGGATTAGCAGAGGCAAACTATTATATATAGAATGGATAAACAGCAAGGTCCTACTGTAGAGCACAGGGAACTATATTCAATATCCTGTAATAAACCATATTGGAAAAGAAAAAAAGCTGAACTAAATTTCCATTTTACTACTAAATTAGTGAAACAACATTTTTAATTAATATAACTAATGCTGACAAGGATATAAGTTTATAGATAGATGGATAAAAAATATATATCTATAATTTATATATCATAAAGTGGCATAATTTTTTCAAAGTCATTTTGGCACAAGGCATCAACTGTCATCAAAATGTCCACACTCTTTGACTCTGTTGTTCAGTGTCAACAACATTATACTGTAGATGGTCTGGGGATAAAGCTGTTCGGTTGTAGGGTGAGTTATAATAACAAAAGAAAATAAAAGGAAGCAATTTAAATGTCCAACTAGCAAGAGGAGTGCCCTGGAATCAGATCTGGACCAAACCCCAGCTCTGCCACTCACGGGCTGTGCTACCAAACTCTCTCTAAAACTCCTCATCTGAAAAACAAGAGGTAAATAATATCACCCGTCATCCTATAGCTGTGGGGAATAAATGAGATAAACATTAAAAGCTCAGGGCATTCAGCTTAGCATATAATAAACATAACACATGTTAGATATTATTTTTCCTTCCACGTGACAAAATACCATTTAGCTGCAAGAAGCCAGAAGTGTGAAATAAAAGTTGGGAGAAAATATTTAGCAAAATGCATATGATACACTCAGTTGGAAAAATAATCCAATTACACACATTATATTGGCACTGCAACTGTCATAAACCATCCATCTCTAATAAACTATATGTGCCTGCAGGGAGCCTAGAAGGTATTAAACAGGCTTGAAAAAGTCACTGATAAGATTATGGATAAATTATTTTCTTTTGCATTTTCCTATAAACCTGTAATACTATTTTCGTACATAAAAATAAACTCACAAAGGAGGAAATATCCTCTATCAGACTAATTTTTGAATCGGAAACCAAGACAGGTGAAGGCAGTCTGCCTGGGCGGCCAGGTCCCTTCCTTGCCTGTTGCCCTTGACTGTCATCTGGTCATGCGGGCCAGTCTCCTCTTGGTGTTGACTTTGTGATGCTCATATGGGCGGCCTCTCTGAATCCTATCTGAAAGGCTCCATCCTTTCTAGCTTTCTCACTGAATAGATGGGCACCAACACCTGTGTCTCTACTGTCCCCACTCTTACAGATTACTTTCCTCATTGCACCTCACAAGCCAGTACACAAAAAAGTGGCAGATCTTCTTCAACCCTCGTGGACAAGAAAAGCTATATTTTCCAGGTCAAGTGCTGCCTGGAAGCCTCTTCCCTACTATTCAAAAGCCCTAATCCAAACAATTAAGTAGGGCTTTGCTGTTTAACTGCTTGGTGCCCTGTGCATTGCTTCTGTCTACACGATACCAAGTTTGTGGTAGGGCCATAAATACTTCAAGCAGTAGAGTGCTTGGGGCCAAAATTGAGTCCCCAGTTCAAACTCGGCCACTGTTTGTGGAAGAGGCTCTTCTATTAATGTTTCAATGTAGGTAGCTCATGGTAGTTGCAAACTACATCCTGTTTAGTGTAGACTCGAATTATAGCAAATGAAAACAGGGATGCTATTCACCTCGGCAGCTGAGGCATAATGCAGTCCACAAACATTTTATTTAGCATTTATTGAGCATCTACTGTGTGCCAGGCATTGCACTAAGCACTGCAGACAAATTTTCGTGGTTGAAAAGAACTTAAAGGTCATGCATTCCAACTGTCCAGTAGGTTCTTGGATCTGATTTACACTATCTCCACTCAGAATAACTCTTAGGAAGAGCTCAGGGGTTTGCAAGGCTGCCCATCCCACTTTTGGTCAGCTCACTTTTTGGCAGGTTCTCCCTGGGGTTATTTCATAATTCATCAGTTATGCAGAGGGAACTATCACCATCTATCACCTCTTGCTAAGAACGTGAATTACTCCTGTCCCTTGTACCAGCATCTAAGTGTCCCAGCCATCTCTTACCCTGTGACTCAGCAAAATAGCAGATGGTTTGTTAGACCTGGAAGTTGACAATTCACCCAACAGGTGTTCTGTATCCTGACACTAATCAGAAATAGGTCGTTTCCAGGTGAGTTAACATGGTGTCTTGGTGCTAGATTTTAGACATCTAGCTGATGTTCAGCCCATACAATTAGGGCCCAACAGGAACAAATTAATCTTTCAGGATCTCGGATGAGTCACAAATTCCATAAAAGGCCTGCTTCCAGGCCCTGGCACTAAAGATTAATAGCTTTTCACCCTGACTATAAGCATTTGATCCTCTTGAGACAGACGCATTCTCAGAGGGAGTTCTGACCAAGAGTTCTGACCCCACCCTGGTTATGAGGAAATGCTTTGCTTAAGAAGCAGAAGTTAATAGGGGTGGAAAGGCTTGATGGCTGAAGGAAATGGCCTGAGAGAAAAATCTTATTTGAATTTTTAAAACTTAAAATAATTATGCTAGAAGATGATAAAGCAATGTGTTCAAAACATTTATGGGAAATGGCTCTGAATTTAGAGTTCTCTGCTCGCTCAAATTATCAATCAGATGTGAGGAACAAAAAGACACTCTTGGGCATGCATGCAGGAGCTCAGAAGGCTTACTGCGCATGTCTCCACCATGAAGAGATCACTCAGAAACTACTCTGGCAAAAGAAAAGAGGAATTTAAGAAAGGGAAAGAAATGGGATAGAAGAAACAGGGGCTGCTAAATATGGCCAAGAATATGTACCCTTAGGCTGGACAATTCAGAGAGCCTTCTCTCAAGCAGCGAAATTCTAGAACCAAAAGACTGAAATTCTGTTTCCATAGGTCCATTCACACTTTGAGAGGACCCTTCTTGAATAACTCAAAGCTCTCTAAAAATAGGTTTCTCCATTGAGCCTGGCCTTTGATCCGTCTCATCTTCCTCCTCAGTGACTAACTCACTTAAGCATCCACAATAGTGTTCCACTGGAGTCGACACAAGCAATGTCCCACCCCTGGCCTGGCAGTTTTCCAAGTGATCCACCTCTGGTCATCTTGTAGGGGATTTCCTACTGCAAGAAAGGAAGGACGGCTGAGTTCGAAGTTCTTGAGTCTGTCTGTGGTGGCTAAATTTCTGAGGCCAAAATCAGGACATAAGACTTGAGGGTCAAGTTAAAATATACTTACCTGAACAGAATGGACAGAATATTTAAAACCAGAAAATTCGGGATATACAGCTCTCATTATTGTCCCAAGATGCTTGTCTGAGAGACAAGGCAGGTGTGAAAAGCTGAGGCCCTGACCCAGTGGGCACTTGGATAATAATCCTGTAACTTGAACCTCTCCTTATGCTTCTCTTTGAGGAGTGCTCCCAGGGACCCTCTCTCACCTGGGCAGGGGGAAGACATTTGGTGCTTTAACAGGCTTATACCTGGGCACTCCTTTAAATCCACAGTCTTTAGGGATTTGTTTGATGATTATGAGAGCCTGTTGGTTGGGGGATAGGGGAGAGATAGAAGGAGAAAGTATCTGATAACTCAGTCTTTTCTCTTTTGTCCCTAAAAACAGGCCCCATGCTGTGTATCCCACTCAGCAAACAAGTTTTTCACTTGGAAGGCAGTTAGGCAGATTGCCGTTGTTACTCTAGCATGACCTCTGGAGTGGCTGGGCCAGGGCTGGGGGTCATAACTTCACCTTACACCACTTATCAAAGTGTTTCTTCCTACTCCTTAGAACATCCTACCTCAGAACAGTTCTGAAAAATACGACTTTCCATCTCATTACTTTTCCATATGTCAGTGTTTCTTAGTGATGGATGCCCCTAAGAACCACATGAGCTAACTGGTCTACCCCTCAACGCCCTCTGAACACAAGCCCTGAGGAAATACTACAACTCTAGGAATGTGTATCAGAAGATGAACCTCTGGGCCTACCTCCTGTCTCCAGGGCTCCTGCAAAGGACCCACAGGTCTTGGCCACCAGAATGCTCCAGTGCCAGCTGAGAGAGAAGATAAGAACTAGGAGTCCTCCCTTTCCTCTGGAGGTTGTGTCATATTCGGTGAACTCTGCCGCAAGAGGGAAATAAAGTCTGGGAAGTCTCGCTTCCCCACAGAGATTGTTTCATACCCGGTAGACACATGCCCCAAATCCAGAGAGGCAGTAGGCACTTTGCAAATATTTACCTAGCTACATGGCAACAGGGGAGTAGTAGTTAAAGTTCTATTTAACTTCAAGGACACACGCCCTGCACTTCATTCTCTCCTCACACGTAAAAAAGGCTACATCCTTTCCCGTGACTATCTTTCCAAGTGTTACAAACCATGTGAAGGTTGGACCCCTTTAATTTCCAAATCATCCAGTTATCCAGGATTTGAACATCCAATGGAGATGTTTGCTTTCACATGTGAAGGGAATGGCTGCCACTCGGCCTTGGAGTTCAGACTCATCCTTGCATTATCGGAAAGGAGAATCACAAGCACTGCAAACTTTTCTAGATCTGCTGCTGCTCTTCTACAGATAAATTAAGGACACCAAGTGTTTGGTGCTTACGGAAATCCACGACAACAAAACACGATAGAGAAAGGAACCAGAACATAACCTTCCTGCATTTTCCATCAGGAGCTGAGGGGAAAACTTAAATGCCTTCAGAGACCCACCTAACTAAGTCACCTTCCCCTCAAAATATGTAACTGTGGGCTTGCTGTCATGGCAATAGCATGTTACCAGAAAAGCTTGTTGAAAGGTAGAGCTCATATGAAGAACAAGGGGAAGACCTTAGTCACTAAAAACTCACATAGCAAGACAAGCATTTGCCTCTGTGTAAACAGCATTCTCAGATGTGCCATATGCCACAGCTCTTAAGTATAATGTAAGGGCCTCGAGTAAGATGAATGGTACCCACAGGGGAAAACATTTTATTAAGTAGCACTTGTATGGTGCCATCTTGTGGTGAATCCCTTCAGCAACTTGAAAGAAACAGGAAGCCCATTTTTCTCACTTTATTAATTTTGTGAAGTGCAGTATTTAGACTATTTTTGACAAGTTTAAGAATACCTTGAACTTCTACTTTCTAATAATAAAAGAGTTCAGGATACATTTTCCATTGGATCTAAGAGTGAACAAATATTGATTGAGATTTCCCCATCCCAAAGTCAGTGATTGTAAAATCCAGGAAACAGATACACACTACTATATACAAAATAGATAAACAACAAGGACCTACTGTATAGCACAGGGAACTAGATTCAGTATCTTGTAATAACCTATAATGGAAAAGAATCTGAAAAAGAATATATATACATACATATATACAAAGAACTGAATCACTTTGCTGTATGCTTGAAACTAACATAGCATTGTAAATCAACTATACTCCAATAAAAAATAAATATATAAAAAGTAAAAAATAAAATCCAGGAAATTTTTTGAGGAAGAAATTTGACTGTTTCACAGAAAATTATTTTTTAACGACAGTTATTTATTTATTTATTTATTTATTTTTGGCTGCATTGGGTCTTTGTTGTTGCACACGGTCTTGCTCTAGTTGCAGCGAGTGGGGGCTATTCTTTGTTGCAGTGCACGGGCTTCTCATTGCAGTGGCTTCTCTCGTTGCAGAGCACGGGCTCTAGGCACGTGGGCTTCAGTAATTGTGGCACACGGGCTCAGTAGTTGCAGCGCATGGGCTTAGATGCTCCGCGGCATGTGGAATCTTCCAGGACCAGGGCTCAAACCCGTGTCCCCTGCATTGGCAGGTGGATTCTTAACCACGGTGCCACCAGGGAAGCCTGACAGTTACTGTTTTATTTGAGAAAAAAACTTCATCCCGAGGTTCAGGCTCTAGATTAAGTTGTACTATCTCATTTCCAAACAATTTCAAAGATAAGGGGATTTTTCTAGATATGGTCATGGATGGATTGGTTTTTCAGGTTTTAAACAACCTGAAAGGAAATTAATGGCCTGAGCACATGGACTCTGTACTTTTCTATTTTCCTTTTTCAACTCGAGAAAGGGTTAACCAGTGGTGTCTCCCTAAAATTTACCTGTAAATGATGCAGGGCCTCCTGTTCACTGATGAAAACTTCACACAATTGAATGTGCACCTGCAGAACCAGAACTGAAACCAAGGTTCCCTAATTTCTAGGCTCATGGTCTTCACTGTAGATCTCAGGGCTCTGCTTAGATAGTGAACCCACACTGGTTAGGAGTGGTGTGAAGTTCTGCATTTTGTGTGGTGATGAAATCAGAGTTGCGGATCTGTGGCTAGGTAGTTGTGGGGAGACATCTGAGCAAGACGGCCAGACTGGTCAAGCTGGGGACTGGAAAAGCTCCAGGCCACATTCAGGATTCTTTATGTTGCCAGCCCAGCCTTACAGCAAACACCGTCCCCCCAAACCCACCAGCCTGTAAGACTCCCCACGCCACCAAAATCTTCTTCAGTCCTGCACTTCATGGTGATACCACAGTGCCAAGTTCACAGCAGGCACTCAGTGAATGCTCTTGATAGGTTATCTCATCATGATGAATATCAGAAGACCCCCCAATGCCTAAATACTTGGTTGACTGAATTTTTAAAAAAAAATTTAAATCAGAATTCTTTCTGAAGCCACTATGGAGAACAGTATACAGGTTCCTTAAAAAACTAAAAATAGAGTTACCATATGATCCAGCAATTCCACTCCTGGCCATAGAGTGGGAGAAAACCATAATTCGAAAAGATACATGCACCCCAATGTTTATAGCAGCACTATTTACAATAGCCAAGACATGGAAGCAACCTAAATGTCCATCGACAGATGAATGGATAAAGAAGATGTGGTGTGTATATACAACGGAATATTATTCAGTCATAAAAAAAATACTGAAATAATGCCATTTGCAGCAACATGGATGGACCTAGAGATTATCATACTAAGTGAAGTAAGTCAGACAGATATGTAATATCACTTATATGTGTAGTCTAAAAAAGTGATATAAATAAACTTTATCTCGAGCAGAAATAGACTCACAGACATAGAAAGCAAACTTGCGGTTACCAAAGGGGAAAGAGCGGGGGAGGGATAAATTAGGAATATGGGATTAACAGATACACACTACTATATATAAAATAAACAACAAGGAACTACTGTATAGCACAGGAAACAACTATACTCAATATCTTATAATAATCTATAATGGAAAAGAATATGAAAAAGAATATATATGTATGTGTGTGTGTATAACTGAATCACTTTTCTGTACACCTGAAACTAACACAACATTGTAAATCAACTATACTTCAATTTACAAAAAAAAAGAGAATTCTCACTTGCCCAAACTCTGAGTTCTTTTGTTCAGATTAAGATTAAACACACATTTATTGACTGCCCATTGGTATGGTCCAGGCATGGTGATATATATGCTCATTGTGGCTAAATTTGTACAGCCAGCCTGGCTGACTGAGGCCATCCTTTGGTAAACATGGATCGCTGTGGTGGGAAGTCCCTCTACTGGAAGAAATAAGCAGTGATGGGTGAGAATTACCCCAATTAGCTTCCAGGGAATTGGGGGGTGAGGGTGCCTGAAAATGATGTTGGGGGTCAGGAGGGCATCTAACTCAGCTCTCTGGAAGCCCGGTGCTGGGCACAGCTTGAAAGGCAGGACAGAGAAAGCCACAGACAACGCCGTCGGCCAGGTGAGAGTTGGAAGGAGGATGTGGTTGGAGAAAACTGAGATCAAAAGCAATGTGGTTGGAAGTTGGCCATCATATTCCAGGAAGGGAGGACCATCAAAGAAAGCTGCAGGGAGCCCAGGAGCAGAAGTCATTTTGATGAGAGTCTTAAAGTGGAATAAAGGAGAAAACAGGAGATGGGAGATCGACTGGATCGATGAGTTTGAGGATTGTGTAGCTCCCCTTCCTGTCCTCCCTCCCCAATTTCACTGCTCGCTCACAGAGGGGACAGATTAAGGGTCTAAAATGAGAAATGTTCATTTTTATTGGTCTTAACAGCCAACATAAAATGTTAAAAGGAAAATAAAATTAACGCACGTGACTAAGGGGAGTAGGGGTACGATGGTGACCAAGTATGGATTTCAGTGATCCATTTCCTTCTTTTCTGTTACCAAAATACTCCGGGGACATGGCTGTGACGCACTAACCTGGAAGGAAGGGAAGAGATCCGAGAAGATACAGATACAGATGAAAGGAGAGATGCCTAGGGCATAATTAGGCGGTGAGAGGCAAGCTGGGGAAGGGAAAACAGATTTGGGAGAAGTCGTAGAAATAGTTGCAAGGCCCTCGAGAGGAGTTGAAAGCAGCACTTATGAAGTCATTTTGGGGGAGGAGTGAGACAGCCATGAGGGAGGACAAGGGGGAAGGCAAGAGGTGTGGGGGGAGGATGGGCAGGCAGGGAAATTAGGGTGGGGAGGGCACCATCGCACGCCCGAGGGAATTCTGACCCTCCGAGGAGACCCGTTCCAACTGCCCCACCTCCAAATGCCCCTCCTTAAACTGCAGGCAGGGTCCTTGCTGCCACCCTCTTCATCAGGTCAAGGATTAAGTCAAAAACTCAGCTTCAGATGGAGTAGCTGCAGCTAAAACAGATGACACCCCATAAGAGGAAAAATGTAAGGACTCTGCTTCTTACTCTCCCACCTTCATTCCCCCCAGAGAGAACATCCATTATCCTGGGGGCATCTCGAATAACAAACTTGGAGGAAAGACAAAAGGGAAAACAGAAGCAATGCAGATGTTTTTCTAAGAGGTGAATTTCCCATGAGGTGACAGTTACTCCTTTCTCTGCTGCCCACAACCCACCATGTATAACATATTTCCTGCTGGTGTGGTGGCAGGGAAGTCTCTTGAGATGGAGGGCTGGCTCTCCCTGGTCTGTTGAGGTCAAGGCCACTGGGTCTGAGCATCCTTTGGGAAGTTCCTTCTCTGTGGCCTCCCCACTTCCTCCACCCAACCCTCTAATTCCACTCTGATGGAAACACACCAAGGTATACAAAGAGAGAGCATAAGTAATAGAAGTGGTCTGTCTATAGATGCTTCTCGTGCAAATGTCCACAGATATGAAAGAATAATATTCAGGAAAAATTATGGAGAGGATGACAAAGTAAGGAGTCAATAAACTTCAGGATAGGGCTTCCCTGGTGGCGCAGTGGTTGAGAGTCTGCCTGCTAATGCAGGGAACACGGGTTTGAGCCCTGGTCTGGGAGGATCCCACATGCCGCGGAGCGGCTGGGCCCGTGAGCCACAATTGCTGAGCCTGCGTGTCTGGAGCCTGTGCTCCGCAACAAGAGAGGCCGCGATAGTGAGAGGCCCGCGCACAGCGATGAAGAGTGGCCCCCACTTGCCACAACTAGAGAAAGCCCTCGCACAGAAACGAAGACCCAACATAGCCAAAAATAAATAAATAAATAAATAAAAATTAAAAAAAAAAAACAGTTTAAAAAAAAAAATAAAAAATAAAAAATAAACTTCAGGATAAATATATCCAATCTGGGGCTTCCCTGGTAGCGCAGTGGTTGAGAATCTGCCTGCCAATGCAGGGGACACGGGTTCGAGCCCTGGTCTGGGAAGATCCCACATGCCGTGGAGCAGCTGGGCCTGTGAGCCACAATTACTGAGCCTGCGCGTCTGGAGCCTGTGCTCCGCAACGAGAGAGGCCGCGATAGTGAGAGGCCCGCGCACCGCGATGAAGAGTGGCCCCCACTTGCCACAACTAGAGAAAGCCCTCGCACAGAAACGAAGACCCAACATAGCCAAAAATAAATAAATAAATAAATAAATAAATAAATAAAGTTAAGTCTCAGGAGTCTATGGAATGAGGAACGAGTGTTAAATTTAAAAAAAAAAAAATATATATATATATATATATATATCCAATCTGAAGAATAGAGAGAAAATGTGTTTTCTTAAAAATGAACAAGACCACACAAGCCATAGAAAAATAACAGAAGGTTTTAAATCTGTGTCATTGGAGTCCAGAGGAAGAGATTGGTACAGGAAATATTGAAAAAAATGACCCCGAATTCCCCAAATTTGGTGGAAGATATAAATTGGCAGATTCAAGAAGCTCAGTGAACCCCCAACAATAAGTTCAAAGAAAAGCACACGCAGACACTGAAACTCAAACTGCTGAAAGCCAGAAAAGGAAAACGAAAACAATTTCAAAAGCAGCTAGTGAGGGACTTCCCTGGTGGTCCAGTGGTTAAGACTCTGCACTTCCACTTCAGGGGGCCCGGGTTCAATCCCTACTTGGGAAACTAAGATCCTATATGTCATGTGGTGTGGCAAAAAAAAAAAAAAGGCAGCTAGTGAAAACCACCTTACCTATCAGAGAACAATGACTGGAATTACTGCAGAGTTCACCTCAGGGACTATAGAGACCCAGAAGACAGTGGAAGGGCATCCTTAAACTTCTAAAAGGAGAGAACTCTCAATCCAAAATTTCTTATCCCATAAAAATATTCCTCAGGAGTGAAGGCAAAATGAAGATGAAGAAAAACTAAAAGAACTGCTAAAGGAAGTTCTTCAGACTGAAGGGAAATTATACCAGAGGGAAACTTGAACCTTCAAGCACAAAAGAAGAGCTACAGATATGGCTGGTATCTGGGTCAACATGATTCAGGTTGGCTACTTCCATATGCGATCCACAGAAGCCTTCCCCTATCTCCCAGGTATAGTTGTATGTGCACATCTATCTCTTCATTGGGATGTATTTCTCCAAGGTCTGCAAATGCTTTTTGATTATTCTCGTATTCACCTACAGTGGCTCCCATTGTTCTGTGTGTGTGATGTAGGAAATTGGTTCAAAGACTCAAGAACCATAATATCTGGATTCAAAGCCTACAACTTCTACTTACTAGTAGGGTGTTCTTCAGCCACTTAACCTCTTTGTGCCTCAGTGCTCTTATCTTTAAAATGGGAGGATAATGTATTTCCCTTACATGTTATCATGAAGATTAAATTAGTTAATGCAGAGTCATTAAATGTCCAGACATTCTCTATTATACAAATTTCACAATATAAATCCCAAAAGATAATGTTCTCTCCTGATAAATTAGTATGATCGCTTTCGTTTGATAACAAAAATTGTGTTCCGTGGTTTGCCACCCAGGCTGCATACCAGAATCACCTGAGGCAGGTTTTAATCCCTTTCTTTCCTAGGGCCTTACTTTGTACCAATTAAGTCAGAATCCTGGGGAATGGGACTCAGGCTTGATGGTTTTTTGAAAGTTCTCCAGGAGATTTTAATGTACACCTAGGCCTGAGAATCCCTGCTATAGTTTATCATTTTACCCTTTTAAAAATATCTTGACTTCTGAGAAATTCAAAGCTAAATTCCTTATGATACTTAGCCAAGATTTTTTGTATTGATTATTCCTCATCCTCCATGGTTTAGTATTTTCCATGTGACTTTTTAATTGTATCAAACATGCCTTATGGAAAAAAAAAAAAGTGTCTTATAAGTCACCTCAAACCATTTTTGGAAACAGGTAGAGAATAAGCTCTAATTTTTAAAAAAGATCATCCATGATTTCATGGA
Organism: Balaenoptera ricei; assembly: GCF_028023285.1. NCBI lineage: Eukaryota > Metazoa > Chordata > Mammalia > Artiodactyla > Balaenopteridae > Balaenoptera > Balaenoptera ricei. The sequence continues at coordinate 20,266,918 of NC_082640.1, forward strand.
CATCCTTCTAAAACTTACTTGTTTTTTAACTGTCAATTCTTTGGGCAACAGTTTCCATAAATTTATTCTTGGGTGTGTGAAGTTGTGCTCATTTTTAACTTTTAGGTTCAAAAATGAATTTCCTTTGGGCTTGAAATGATGGACCCTAGTTCTAATGCTCCCGGATTTAGAAAATAACTGCTGTATTCGCTTTCTATTGCTATGTAAAACATTGCCAACAAATTTATGGCTCAAACCAACACACAGTTGTTTTGTCTGTTTCTGAAGGTCACAGGTACCGTCTGGCTTCTCTGCGCGGGGCCTCGGGAGGCTGAGATCCAGGTGCTGGCTGCGCTGCTTCTCACCTGGAGGCTTGGGCTGGAGAAGGCTCAGCTTCCGAGTGGTGCCGCGTCTCCAGAGTTCATGGCAGCTCCAACTTCAAGGCCAGCAACAGAGACAGAGATCCTGCTGCTTCGAGTCTCTCCCTTCAGGAAAGGCCCACACCTTCTTGTGAAGGGCTCCCCTGAACTGTGCACACAGCACCCCCCCAAGTGTAGTTGTGCGGGTGTGCATTTGTGTGTTTCTAATACCCTTTGGGACAACGTCCCAGCATTTATTAGTGAGTGCATCATGATGTCACCTATGGTGGTCTCTGACTCTGTTAACAAGTGGTGGGACTTCCCTGGTGGCACAGTGGTTAAGAATCCGCCTGCCAATGCAGGAGACACAGGTTCGAGCCCTGGTCCGAGAAGATCCCACATGCCGCGGAGCAACTAAGCCCGTGTGCCACAGCTACTGAGCCTGCGCTCTAGAGCCCACGAGCCACAACTACTGAGCCCGTTCGCCTAGAACCCGTGCTCTGCAACAAGAGAAGCCATTGCATGAGAAGCCGCACACCGCGACGAAGAGTAGCCCCCGCTCACTGCAACTAGAGAAAAGCCCGCGTGCAGCAACGAAGACCCAACGCAACATAAATAAATGAATAAATAAATAAATAAATAAATTTATTAAAAATAAATAAAGATTGTGCTACATTCCTTTAACCACAAAAAGTGGTATCTGACAGCTCAGAGCTTGTTAAGTATAATTTAGGTTATATTATCTAAGCTTGGGATTTTAATTTGCCCACACCTTTACTTCACAACCCTCTCCAGGTGATGAGAATGTGTAACCAGGGCTGAGAACGGCTGGTTTCAATGGATGAATGAACTAAAGGAGGACTTCCCAGGTGAGGAGGAGGAAGAGAGGCGAGGGGCATGAAGGCAAGAATAACCGGGTATATCTGAAGGACTGTGAGAAGACTGACCGGCCTGGAGCTGTGGATGTGTTTTACAAGTAAAGGAAAATAAGGTCACAGAGGTCAGAGTGAAATTACTATAAGGCTTGTGGAAGCTGTATACAGACAGGAAAGACAGGAGGGATGTAGACACCAAGTCAGCAAGCTCAGCTAGTTGGTTATTACTGAAAAATAGGTGTAAGATAATGAGGACTTTGCCAAGTGGTGGCACTGAAACAGAAATGCAGAAATGGGCGTCAGGATTGGGAAGGAAGGATTGGGAGGACTTGCTAAATGGATAAGTTGAAAAGAGATATCCGTAAGGGAGATTAAGGAAAAGGTTGAGCTATAAATGATTCCAAGGTTTCAAAGCTGATGGTCTAGGAATACACTATTAACAAAAAATAAATGAAGACAAGAAATTGCTGGTGTGGAGTAAAGAGCATGAATTTGTCTAGGTCATGGGCTTCTCTATGAAATTCTAACCTTCTAAAGTCAGGGACAACACCTCATTTATTCACACTTAGCACGATGTCTTGTGTGTAACAGCTGCTCCATACACTTTGGTTGGCTAGAGTTAAATGAGGTGGAATTGGAACACCTAAGTAGACATCCAGGTGTGAAACTGAACGTGACAGAGAAGAGAAATTAACAAGGAAGAGATGAGTAGGAATTGAGGCTTTGCACATGGCAGAGCCCTCTGGGAGACGTCCTGGATATCTAATAAGGATTTTAAGCATCTCTGCCGAACAACCCCATCCTGCATCCTCTTTCTCTTCCCCGCGGCTCGCCCATTGTAAGAGACACCTGCTGGTTTCATCATCCAGCATTCACTCCCTTTGCTGGTTCCTCAATTTCCTGGACCACTGCACCATCCGTCCCCCTCCTCCTTTCAATGTCTACAGAACTATAGCTCACATTGTTCAAACTAGCAGCAGTTGCCCTTTGACCTAAGCTAGGCCAATCAGACTCTCTATTCTGGGATTCTGAGTCTCCAGCGGAGTAACCAGCTCAGGAGCCAGAACCTCCTTGGTGGCTGAGTCCTGGTGACACTATCCATTGGGTCTCTGAAATTGCTGGGGTCTCTGTCCTCTCCGTGGCCTGCCTACTCAGCTTTGCTGTGAATTATCCTTCCATTACATCCCCTTTCCTGTAGTTAACCAGAGTTAGTTTCTGTTGTTTGCTACTAAACCTTCTTAACTGATTGACCACATTCCTTCCCATTATTCAAATTTTGCACAGCTTTGCTTTGTGTTCAAAATCCAGAAGTGAGCGTATCCTATCCTGTGGACTTTCTCCCTCCTTTTCTAAGGCTCATCCCAGGAATTCTCATTTTCATTTCAAAGAAGACAACTTCGTGACAACAAATGCTGATGGGAAACAGCCAGCTGACATCCTTGCACCTTCCAATTCTCATACCTACTAACTCATTGAGAGAGGTGCCTGGGATCCTTCTGCCCTGGACTGGATCTTAAGGTGTCTGTTTAAAATTCTGTCTCTCTTCCTACTCCATTTATTTCTCCAACTCTAAATCCCCTCCCAATCCATGTCAGATGCCCTTCAAGAGTATTTGAGAATATGCTTCTCCGTCCCTTCTTTCCTGTGTCTCTACCCAATGTCCTCTTTCTTTGAGTGACCACTTTTTAAAAAATAACTAAAAACTGCAGTGCTCTCAGTATAACCAATATGCATACAGGAGGCTCTGCTTCTTTCATATGTGAGAGAAACAGATATAGATTCTGGCTGTGGAAGTTTGGGCTTCCATTGGACCCAGAGATCAACGCGTTTTACTACACTCAAAACAAACAGCCCTCACAGCGATAATGTTACTTGGTATTTATGCAACACTTTTCATCTCCAAGCAATTCATAGACATGAATTAGCTGTCAGTTCTTCCCACAAGAATAAGTGTGTGATGCTGGACCCGGTTCTGTCCTGTTCCTCAGACCTAAACAAAGGGCCCTGCCTATAAACTGTGGCTGAGCGAGATGACTTCTCACGAGGAAAAGAGGGGAAAGGCGGGGAATGAAAAGAGTAAGAAAGAAAAAAAGACCGACCATTCATCTAGTGAATATTTTGAGTCTGGGATGACAGTTTGAAGAAAAACACTCCAGGGTTCTGGCCGGGCTCCATTTCCATTTATCACACTTTATGACTCCACAGAGGAGTTTCCACAGAGGCTAGGTCATCCCCAGCCATCCCTCAAGCTGTGGTCTTACATGCTGGATGATTCTTCCTTTGTGTTACCGGCCCACTTCCTGATACCAAATTCAAGTGTTGCCTCACTTATCAAAGCAAATCAATTTTAAACTAACACATGTAACGTGTGTTTGTGTGTGCATACATACACATACACACACAACATCTGTACCCTTTTCCCTCTGTTCTCCACACCCCCACTGCCCATTCTTATTCCAGGCCAAGGATTGGGCAGGGAGGTAAAGAACGAACCTTGCCTATTAGCCCGATGTTTTGCAATGATGTGACTGGAAAGAACTCAATGAGATTAGGGACCGGCTTACTCCTTTTCAAGAAACCCTGCCGTCAAAAGGAAGACGAGCCTTCACCTGCTCAGAGAAATGGCTGGCTGAACTTCTTCACAGTGAGGCACCCTGTGAACTGCAAATAAATGCAGGGCGTGGAGGCAGAAGCCAAAGCCTTTCCACGGCTTTGCACACAGGTCTTCCTTAAAGATCACTCTATCTCAGAGTTTTGTCATGCACAAAGGATCCTCTTGTGCCCCGATTCTCCCATCTCAACCAATAATCACTCATGTCTGAGTCAGGGAAATCTGACACAGCAAGTACAATCCCTTCAACAAGCCCCCTTCTCTCACCTCTCAAATGTCACCCTGGTAATAGATGGAGCTGTGTGGCATTAAAGAAAACAGATATGCAACAAACCATGTTTAGGACTGGTCATCTGGTGGGCAGGTATTTGTGTAATGGGACAAAATGGGAGGATTTTTCTTTTTACTGTAGAGTCTTGTTCTCATAAACTCAATAAATTATATTAAAACAACTTTTAATTTATAAAATTTCTATAGAATTTAAAAACGTTTTACATGTTATAAAACCAACTATAAATCAAGGCATATCTTGATTGTTGTCTGTCAACACATATGTATATCCACATATCTTAGACATTCTACTTGTGTGTGCGTGTGTGTGTCTATTTCACCACTGGATTGTAAATCTCCTCAAGGTCAGGGACTATTGCCTCCTACCCATCCAGGGCTTTCAGAAACCTAAACTAAAGGAATCAAAGAATCAAGAGACGAGGAAATCAGAGGAAAAAAAGAGAGCAACCTAAGACTCAAAAACAGGTGAAATTTCTAAAATACTGTGCTGGTCCTGGGGCTCCTTCCCAGCAGCCTCGGAGATGCACTGCGGTTATTATATTCCAGGGTGGAGAAGGACAAGAAGAGTGTACTCTCCCATCTACACATAAGCTTTCAGGGATTTTTTTTTTTCAGATGTGTAGTTATCTTCCTCAAAATGTAATGAAAGCTGAGTGATCTTTCAGAGTCCTTGTCGAGCAAGACCACCAGGGCACAATGCCCAGCCATGCGGCTCCGCTCCTGCTTTAGTAGAAGAGACCCCATTAACCAAAAGCTCAATGAGGGCACAGGATAAAAACGCACACGTGGAACCGTGAGCGTCATCACGGAACTGCAGAACCTGCAGCACAAAGCAGAGGGCGTGCGGGGGAGCCCGGAGCAGGGGCACATGCTCTCTGGCAGGCTCTCCCGGGCCACAGGGAAGAATGGTTGGCCTCTCAGAATTCCACTGCGGAACTAAAGCAAACCAACGTGACCGGCTTAAGCGGGTGGTGACTAGAATGGTGAGAGAATCATTAACTCTTGAAATGGGACAACGAAAGGAACCTGTTCTCTGAGTAGGAAGGAGGTTCCAAGTCTTATTTTCTATGCTTCCAAATTTGTTCCTGTACTTGGTCTCCAGTTCCCAAAAATAGGAACCACTTGGATCCATGGCCTCCAGCAGAATTTCTCAAGAAGGCTATATATAGTTTACTTGTAAGGAAAACTGAAAGGGCCACAGATTAAATGAATACAGTCCACATAAACCCTCATAGATTTCAGGTTATTCTTCTGTGGTTTTTGAAGTCTTCTGAGGTTTTTGATATATAGGGTGAAAAGCATAAGCTTTGAGCTTGTACGTATCTGGGTTTGAACCCCACCTCTGTAATTTACTGTTTGTTATCTAGAGCAAATTAACTGAGCTGCAAATTCATCTTCTATAAAATGGGGGAAATTATTGCTTAATTCATATAGCTATAGAATTAAGAGTCAGGTAACTTACATCAAGCAGTTGGCATTCCCTATCCTACAATTTTTTTATTACCAGGTTGGTCATTTCTTGTGTCTCCTGAATGGATGAATTCTTCTCAGTCCCCAATCTAATTCCTGATATACTGGATTTATTTTCAACTAAGCATTTACCTGCAGGCTGCTCCCTCCTGGTCCCAGGTCAAGTAGAGTGGCTCTGGAAAGGCACGCATTGTATCTCGGGCAGGAAGAGTGAGCCTTGGGGGGACTGTTGGTTCCACTACAGGCAATGCTGTGGCAGAGCAAAGGCCAGGTATGCAGGTAGGATGGGGAAAATAAACACAGAGGTATCTCCCCTTAAAACCCTCCCCACTAACACAGAGGAAAAGCAGAAGGCAGAAAACACTGTTCTATCACAGAGGTGGACAGCTCACTGAAATCAGAGCACGGTAATGATACAGTGTCGTAGGTAAGAGTTTATATTCACCAAGCATTCACTATGATGCCAGGAACTGTCCTACACTGACTTTTGGCAGCAGCCCTGTGACACAGGGACTATCGCCATCTCTGCTTTACAGATGAGGAAACACAGGGACAGAGGGATGCAATACCTTACCCAGGACAAAGCCAGTCCTAATGCAGGCTGCCTGGCTCTGGGGTCCACGTGAGAAGGCTATGCTGAGACGCAACAGCAACAGAAGAGCCACCTTTTCCACTTAAAAGCGAAACCAAGGGCTTCCCTGGTGGCGCAGTGGTTGAGAGTCTGCCTGCCGGTGCGGGGGACACGGGTTCGAGCCCTGGTCTGGGAAGATCCCACGTGCCGCGGAGCGGCTGGGCCCGTGAGCCACAACTACTGAGCCTGCGCGTCTGGAGCCTGTGCTCCGCAACAAGAGGCCGCGACAGTGAGAGGCCCGCGCACTGCGATGAAGAGTGGCCCCCGCTCGCCGCAACTAGAGAAAGCCCTCGCACAGAAACAAAGACCCAACACAGCCATAAATAAATAAGTAAACAAATACTTATAAAAAAAATAAAGTAAAAGTTTATAAAAAAATTTAAAAAAAAAAAAAAAACCGAAACCAAACCAAACCAGAACTACCTCCAAAGAGATTATCATTCGGAGTGTTTGGACACATAAGGAGGGCTGGGAATCCTAGGCAGTGGTCCTGTCTGTGCCTGCCTGGGACGGAGACCCTGCTTGCTGTGCTGGGAAGGGGAGGGGGAGGGAGGTGTGTCTGAAAAGATGAAAGGCAGACAGGCAGAACAGACTGAGGTTCCATAGAATTGTTTTAGAACAAGCAGGCAGAAGTAATTAGTTGGGGTTTATTCCCATTTGAAAGGGGAGTACATGTTCCATCATGAAGGCTGTGGGATAAGATATTAGCAACAGGCTTTGGATGGTTTGGTTCAGTTAAAGAAAGACAAGAGCTCTTTTCTTTTTCTTTTTTGGCCGTGTCTCGCGGCTTGTGGGATCCTAGTTCCCCGACCAGGGATCGAACCCTCGCCCTCGGTAGTGAGGGCTCAGAGTCCTAACCACTGGACTGCCAGGGAATTCCCGACAAGAGCTCTTTAATAACCTTTTCGAGTAGTGATTCCATAATGTGACTAGGAAGGACAGATTAACGTATGTAACTGAGTGCTGTGTTAGTCGAATTGTGGACTTTGAGAGCGATGCGTTAGTTTTGGTGACGCTGCTGTGCTGGAAAGCGTCTGGGGGACTCGTTTTGAATTGCTTCTACGTCACAACCCGTCCCTGATGTGAAATCACATTCATTCGGCCCCGAGAGGCGCCACACCAACTGCTGTGAGAGCAAAGCTAGGACACCAGTCTCGCCCGAAGTTCACTACTAGCAGACTGATGACAGCACCAACATCTTGTACCACTAAGTTCTAAGTGTAAAAGCGACAGTAACACCGAAGTGCTGTGAACATCCCAGCACAGAAAGGACTCTGTGCCACTGGAGCCGGGCCTTGAAGGCTGGCTTTTAACAACCAGAAGATGGGTTGGGGGGGAGCGGGAGTGAGGGGGCAAAGCACAGTCAGAGGAACAGGTGAGAAAGATAAAGATATCCTCGGCTCCCACAAGTGACCGAGCTCGGCTGCAGAACAGTATGTGCTGGCGGGAACGGAACTGGGCCGTAGAGACAGACTTGGGGCTACGCTGCTCTGGGCTTTGAACGCCTATCTGAGAAGTCGGCACATCGACTTCTAAGAAATGGGAAACCTCTGAGAGGCTTTAAGCGTTAGAATGACCGGAAATGTGCTTCAGGAAGATTAAAGTCCCAGTGGCACATAAAATGGATTAAGACTTCTTGAAGCTGACATCTGAATTTTGGAAGAATTCTGAACCAAGTCTGATGAATAAGAAAGAAAAATGATATGGAAGTGTGTATCAGTCTCAATCAAAAAACAAGGTACTGAATAAAATAGGATAGATAGATTAGAAAACAATCTATAGATAGATTGTAAGATAGATTTTCTTCTGTGGCTTACAAATGGATATGAAGGCACTTCCAAGAAGATTCAAGAAAAGATTTTGGAGTGGTGGCAACATCACAAAAATAAGTGTATGGTCATCCCTAAAGCACCTGCTTTCAAGGATAACACCCATTCCAGTGCATAATCAGTTTGCCCCTTTTAAAACAATCGGAATTAGTTAGTTACTCCTGAAATAATCCATCACCAGAACTAGCCTCTGTAAGTACAAGGGGACCTTCTTCTCTAGTACGTGGTGTCTTCTGATGTGTCAACATGGCAAGCAAGGGCCCATCCCCAGTTATTCAAATGCTAACCTAGGTCCTGCTGTGAAGGGAATTTTGTAGATGCAATGAAAGTCCCCATCTGTTAAATCTAAGGGAGAGCTCCCTGTTGGTTGTTTGGCCTGAGGCAACCCAACACTGGAGCCTACCTGGGCTCTTTGGTGAGGCTAATGGCAGATGCTGAGAAGGCTCATGCCAAGGAGTTCTTCCCAGAACTTCTGCAGCCAGTGTCCTTGTCCTCACGGTGAGACACAGCCACCTCCTGCCCCTGCAGAAGACCCTCCAACACCAGCAGGAACTTTTCTTTTTCTGAAACCTTTGGGCAAACGGAGCCTATAAAGTAAAGAAAGGAGGGCCCTGCTCACTGGCTTTTGCCATACAACCCAACAAAATGAAATAATAGAGTCTGAAGTTCGGGATAAATATGGTCATGTCAAGATGGTGTTGTCTCCAAACTCCAAGTTGATGAAAAAAATGATACCCTATTGGAGCCCACTGTAATTAATTCTTGGACAGCATTTACATTATAAACCTAAGTTTTAAGAGGTTTGTTACTCAGCTGTAAAATTTTGCTCTAGGCTATGGCTTGGACATAGGCAATTTCAGCTTGAAAGAGGTTTTAAAAATAAAAGGACATTTTTTTTTCATTGAGCAAGTGAAGTGTGGTTTTAAGAGGAATGAAATATCTACTACGCTCAGGCATTCTTTGCAACTCTATTTTTTCTTCAAGTGGTCTTGATTTCTAAGAAATGAAACCTAGTCTGTTTGCGTATTTTTAAACCAAATGTTTAAATTATCGAATGTTTGGTGGACTCTTGGAATTAAGGAAATACGTTTTGAGAGTCACAGCTCAATAAGAAGGAATCAAAGTGTCCTTCGCTATTCTTTATGTGCAGAACGAGGGTGGGACAGGATTCTGTTCTTTGAAGGTCCTCAGTCTGTTGCACATTGTTTAAAAGGTGGGTTACAAAAGAAGAAAGCTGAATTGAACAACAGAAAACCTATTCACTATTTGTAGGCTTTCACTGAAAATTTCTTAAGGAGTTTCTAAAATGTCTCTGTCATAAGTACGTGTTAAAATAAATGTTGGTCAATTTCATGACAAAAATCAATCAATCAATCAATCAATCAATCAATCTAAGGGAGAGTATCCTGGTGGGCCTGACTTCATCAGCTGGAGGGCTCTGACAGCAGGGCTGAGCCCTTCCCGAGAGAAAGACACTGAATTCCACCTGTGGACAAAGAGCTTCGTCCCGTGCCTGGAGTCCCAGGCTGCCCTAGCGCTTCAGACTTGTGCAGCCAGCTCACCTCGACTGAGTGAGTCAATCCCATGTAATAAATCCCTTATTTACACACACACACAGTGTGCATAACAAGTGTACATATATACATATATATGTCGTAGGGCGATTTTATATATACACATATATGTACGTACATGACTCATCCTAGTTCTGCTTTTCTGGTGGAATTCTAACACTCAGTTTACTTTGTTTATGAGAGCTGACAATCTGAGGGGAATGTACTATAAATTAATTAATTACAGAAACAACACTGTTGGAAACTACTTGAGTTAAAAGGGAAGCTGTGTGCGTTACTTCTCTGAGGCACACTACACACTATCAAATGGCTCCATTCTTACAAGTGCAGAAGCTTTGGCTCCTAATCTGATCCCACACAGCTTTAGTGCGGGGGTCTTAATCTGAGGTCTAAGACCCCTTGAAACTGTGTGTAAAGATTTTCCTCAGGTGAGCCTATATCTTTTACTGGAATCTCAAAGAAATCCATTTCCCCTCATGCTTATTTGGAAGATTGTTATGTTATTTACACTCGGTTCCCCAATGACTGCTTGTTCACACACTATGAATGGGCAGTTGACTCCCCAGCTGCTTGCCTTGTTCTGAAATTAGTGCTGACATTTTACAGACTTTTTTCAAGGTGGGGAGAACCACTTGCAACTAGTAGGGGAAATTCAGTTTAAGTCTTTCCTTGATTAAAAATCTATTAAGTAGGGCTTCCCTGGTGGCGCAGTGGTTGAGAATCTGCCTGCCAATGCAGGGGACACGGGTTCGAGCCCTGGTTTGGGAAGATTCCACATGCTGGGATCTTCCAACTAGGCCCGTTGGAACTACTGAGCCTGCGCGTCTGGAGTCTGTGCTCCGCAACAAGAGAGGCCGCGATAGTAAGAGGCCCGTGCACCACGATGAAGAGTGGCCCCTGCTTGCCACAACTAGCGAAAGTCCTCGCACAGAAACGAAGACCCAACACAGCCAAAAAAAAGTCTGTAAGTACACGTTGAGATAGTCCACCTAAGAACTCTACCCATTAAATGTGAGTGTCCACAGATGTAGAGAACAGACATATGGACACCAAGGGGGGAAAACTGCGGTGGGGTGGGTATGGGGGTGTGCTGAATTGGGCGATTGGGATTGACATGTATACACTGATGTGTATAAATTGATGACTAATAAGAACCTGCAGTATAAAAAAACAAACAAACAAAACAACTAATACTAACCTTTCATTGGGTTACTTGTATGGAAATATGTTAATATAAATGTTTCAGACATTACATGAAATTTCTAAAAATCTTATATGTTCTGGTATAATGTTATAAGTCATAATCCTAGTTATTACTTTAAAATGTATATCTCAGAAATAACTAATTTTCTTGTCAACTGCATTATTATGAACTTCCATCAAATCTTTAACCATGGTCATTTTTAAGTCTTTTGTCATTTACAGACAGTTCTGGGTGTACTCTGATGCTTTTGCAAATATGTTCCTATAAAAGGGTTTCATCTTCAAGAAATTCATGGAAAAGACTCTGACAAGTACAGGTTTCTGGTAACTGACTCTACTGATGAACTGAATGAATAAGCATTTTCAGAACTCTAATGAAAAACTGATGAACTCATAAAAGTGCTAACAAACAATCAAGATGAAAAAAAAATTAATTACATGGGACTGAGTGAACTGATGAGGATGAATATAATTTTTGTGACTTTCTGTTTGAATTAAAAAAAAAAAAAATCCCACAAGGACTCAGAGGCAAAGAATATACAAATCAATTTTCACTGCAAAGTAAAGGAGCTGTTACAGTGGAGGATTACTGGACTGAATGTCAATATTATGACATAGTATGAGTGTGTTTCGTGTTTGGTAATTGCAGTCATTGTTGCTTTTGTTGTGGTCATCCATGTACAAAAAAAAAAAAAAAAGGTATGGCTGATACCTACTCACTGTGTTTCGGCAAAAATTAGGGAAAATCATGGAAAACAGACTTTTATTTGGGGTCCAGAGTATTGACATGACTTAACAAATGCTAGCACATGTTATTTTGGTTTTAACCATCTCTTCAAATGCTTATATATTATCTATCTAACCAGATAATAATTTCCATGAAGGTATGGACTAGATCGTACAAAAAATCAAATAAAAAATGCTATTAGTTATTTTAAGAAAAAAAAAATGTGTGTTCAACAGTCAAAAAAAATCAGTGATGCAGAAAACACAATTTAAGTCATCTTAGTTCATACTGAGACTTTAACAAAATTAAATGATAAATTAAAGAATCTCAAAATAATTATATTGCTAAATAGTAACTTCTGTGGTGCGAAGAGAGATTTGTACTTTATACATAAAAATCAGTAAGAATAACCGGTCTAAATTCACATTAAACGCCCACATTAGGTCTTTCAACAAATTAAAAGATTTCAACCCGTAATATGTGAATTTTTGTTGCCTTATCTAATTTTTTTTTTGGCTGTGTTGGGTCTTCGTTGCTGTGCGCGGGCTTTCTCTAGCTGTGGCGAGCAGGGGCTACTCTTTGTTGCGGTGCACAGGCTTCTCATTGCAGTGGCTTCTCTTGCTGCGGAGCACGGGCTCTAGGTGCACTGGCTTCAGTAGTTGTGGCACGCAGGCTTCAGTAGTTGTGACTCGTGGGCTCTAGAGTGCGGGCTCAGTAGCTGTGGCGCACGGCCTTAGTTGCTTTGCGGCATGTGGGATCTTCCAGGATCAGGGCTCGAACCTGTGTCCGTTGCACTGGCAGGCGGGTTCTTAACCACTGCGCCACCAGGGAAGCCCGCCTTACCTAACTTCTTAGCAGTGTCCCACGTAGCTGGACATAATGCCATCCCCTGGCTTTCTTTCCCAATTTGCCAGCCCTTTTGATCTGCTCCTACTGTTCCATAGAAGTTCTAATTGTTTTTTGGGGTTTTTTTTGGCCGCACTGTGTGGCTTGTGGGATCTTAGTTCCCCGACCAGGGATTGAACCTGGGCCCACGGCAGTGGAAGTGCCGAGTCCTAACCACTGGACCACCAGGGAATTCCCCAAGTTCTAATTGTTAAATCCAACTGTCTCTCGACATCTTTACTTGGTAAGTCACTGGAATCTCAAATTCTTCATGTCCAAGACGGAAGTCTTGATTTCCTTCCCTAACCTGGTTCCCTTTTATTCCTTCTCATGCTTAGAAAACTGCCTCACCTCCACCCGGCAGCTCACACCCTCCTTCTCCTTCACACCCTACATCCCATCTGGGCTTCCCCTTGGCTGTATCCCCAATCTTTGCACCTCATGTCCTCACAATGCTTTCCCCCGCAGTGGGGGCCACCCTGACCACCACGAGTCACTGTCTCCTAACTGATCGCTCTGCTTCCCACACAGAAACCAGAGTAATACCTCAAAGCCCTAAATTAGATTACGTCTCTCCTTTGCATAAACCTCCCAATGGCCTCCCGCCTCACCTGAGAATGAAATCCCAACATCTCACCTGGACGAGGCCCTGACCGCTCTTCCTGCACCCACAGAGGTCTTCAAGTTGCTGCAACTCATCAAACCCTCCTTCTTTACGTACAAGTCTGTCATGGTGTCCTGTATCCTGTTAGGTCTCTGAAGGCAGGACGCTTAAGATGTACACACAGCATCTAACACTGTCCTGGACCCGAAAAATGTCTGCTGGACGAACAAGTCACTGCCTCAGCACCTTTACCTTAATGTTCCACCTCTGTTAATTTTTCTGTCTATATGTACTTAGAAGTGTCATTTTATTTTGGTTTCCCTGGTTAAAAAAAAAAAAAGACACATTTGAATGCATTCTCTCTTCAGGTAATTAATGCCAGACTCACTGCCTAAGCTCATGACATGGGGCATTTAGCTGCTGCTTCAACCACTTTTTTGTTACTAGGTCTTATATTGCCATTCCTCAAGCCTCCTCTTAATGTGTATACATAACAGACCTGCAGTGCATGTGGAGGGTGAGCTTATCACGATTTCTTTTCTTCGTACACTTACTGAAACTGTTTTCTATGAGCCAAGACAACACATGAATAAAACGTTTAGTTAAATAGGAATTCTGTCTTTAAAATGTTTAAAGATGGCTAAGTCTCCTCTCAAGACCAGCCTAGTTAATATAAACATGAAATTGAATTAAATCTTTCAGTTATTTCTTCATTTAATTTCTCTATATTTAGTATCTTTTTATTTAATTCCTCTGCACAGAGATGTGTGAAATGAATCTGTACTTACTTTTATTTAAAAAACAATTCTTTTTGAAAATTTTATTATTAAAATAATAATTTGTCCTGGTTGAAACTTATCTACAAAAAATATTAGGCTAAAAATCCTTAGAGAGCAGCATTAGACTAGAGGTTCTTTTGTGGTTCTGATTCTGCTACAATTTTGGACAAGTCTTAACTTCTGTGAGCAGTTTTCTGTAAAAAAAAAAAAAAAAGGAAGGGAAAAAGAGGAAAGGGAAGGAGGGAAAAAGGAAAAGAAACTGGGCTGAATGATCTCTGAAGTCCCTTTCCACTCAAAATTTTCTTGGTTCTGTTAAGAAAGAATCTGCCTTTAATCTACAGAGGTCTGCAAAGCAGAATGGTAATAATAGCTGCCATTTCTTGGGGGCTTGCGTACGATGCACTACATGAAAAGCTTTACATCTCATTTAATAGAGGCATGAGTTTATGATTATTATTCTCCCAATTTATAGGTAAGAAAACAAATTTAAGCCGAAGAACTCAGTCATACAAGCTTTGTTTGCTTTTTAACAGACATGATCCTCAATTTCCAAAAAAAAAAAAAAAAAAAAGCTGAGTAGATGGGAAAGATCTATGAACACAGAAAATGCAAATCAAAATGACACTTCTTTAAACAGAACTTTTGGCAAAGTCTGCTGTTTGCGAGGCCTGTGCTACATGCCACTGCCTGCAGGACAAAGTAAACATGTTTATCCCAACCTGTCAGAATCAAGGTCTGTAATGTCTTCTCTTCCGAAGGCAGGATTTCAGAACCAGACTAAGGAATCACACGTTCATCCACTCTCTAAATTCAAGCGCAAACCTGAGGTACCTCAAAGAAAGAATAGATAAAGCCAACGTAATAAAAGGATAATTCGAAAACTAATCTTTAGGCAGGCATAAATGACATCTGAATTAGGAGAATATTTCCTGCATGTTATCCTATATTTAATATTAACACCAGGATAATCAACTAGAATTAAATATACTACAGAAACAATGTACCAAAATCACATTTTTAAAAGGGAAGTGCGAGTTCAACTCAATCATACCCTCAGGAAAATTAAAGTAAAAATTTAATGAGTTTTACACCAAGAATTGTCCTTTTTATAAACTGTTTGCTAAATTTTGCTTGAGTCTTTTTACTATACATAGTCTGAACTTTTTCAATTGGTATCAAATACGTTTCCTTTTTTTGACTGGTCAAGTGTCATCTTGGCGAACCAGCTTCGGAGCTAAGATGAAATCAACTCACAACGATAAATCCCTCCATTATGAGTTAACAGAAGCACATGAGCAGTTTAAAAAACAAAAATATTTTTGAAGCACTTATACCTCAAACAGTTGGCCTCAGAAATGGCATTTGATACACTTGATCTTTGTATTTTGTATTCTAAACGCTAATATCAAGTGACTGTAATGGAGAAACCACACAGCAAGCTAGAATTCGAAATAACCTAACGAGAAATGATATCTTTCATCACTACACGTAATCTGCCTTAACCTCACAGAAAGGGGAGATTTTGCCCCACTTCTCTCTGTTATCTTTCTATGGGAGCACATGCTCTCTGATGTTGAGAAACATACCTCCGACTAGTAAAATATTCTTTGATACCACATTAGATAGATACCCTAGGAAACTGTAACGTCTGTTTCCTTAAATTGCTCCGTGATGTAAAATACCACATAAAGAGCACTTAGCAGAGTGTCTTAGCATTTAGAAAGTGCTGAGTAAATCAGGTATCACTGATATATCATCAGTCAGGACACTGAAGAATAATTACTAAAACGGTGGCCTAAAAAAAGTGAATCTACCTCCCACCAAATTCCAATAATCGTTTAAAAGGCTGAATTATATCTGTGATAGTTTTAGGGATACATATTAAGGTACTATACTGAAATTCATGGTTGACAGTTTGAGAAGTCTGTATTATTTTAACTATACCCAAACCAAAGCTCAACTGATAGAAAAATTACATGAAAATCCTCAAAGTAGGAAAAATATTTTCTATAGTAATATAAGGTTCTATTTTTTCAATGGGAAAAGTAATGATAAAGAAAGAACCCATTTCTGTATAACAAATATAAACTTGCCCAGCTACCTGCCAGGTATAAAAAAAAATAGCACAAGGAACAGAGATAAATATAAATAGACTAAGCCTAAAGAACAAGGTATTTCATAGAAAGTATTTTATCATCAGAACAGGATGGTTTCCTATGTTTAAGATCTATTTATTGTGTTATTTTTACAAGTAGCAAAGTCCCTCCATTTCTCCCAGTTTTATACATGAATATAAAAAGCCACTGACTTCCACGCTGCCCCCCTCCCCCTCCCCCGCTGACTGGGTTAATAGGAGGTTGTGGACTATGTACGGCCTCCAGAAGCAGCGGTGGTTTCCTGTGTGACTTGGCCTTGAACTCTAGCATGCTAATCAGTCATCCTCTTGCTGATTCCTTTTCTGTCAAAGGAAACCAAGATGCATTAAAACAGCACATTCTAATTGGGATATTTGTTCAGCCAAGATCGCTTTTTCTGTCAGCAAGTATAATTTTCTAGAGGCCCCTAGCAAAAGATGTGGTTGAAAATTATCATGGAAAAAAAACATGCCTTATGTAGTTCATTAAAGTAGTTTATCACTTTGGCTCCTGGGCACATTATCCTCAAGATATTTGAACATTTTCTTCTCTTTCTTCTTTACGTACAAATATTCCCACCCAGAAACACACACAAATACAAATACTCACCTTCCCCCTGGAGTACCCATCGGAGAGAGCTAATCTGCTCTCAGCCCTATAACAGTATACAGTTGACCATTGAACAACATGGGTTTGAACTTCACAGGCCACTTACATGTGGATTTTCTTCAGTAGTAAATACTACGGTACTGCGGACCCACCGCCGGTTGAATCCGTGGATGCAGAACCGTGGATACGAAGGGCTCATTATAAATTATATATGGATTTTCCCCTGGTTGTTTAAGGGTCAACTATACATACTTTCTTCAAGATTACAAGTATTATGAAAATTACTCAAAGGATACACATATAAAAACATTTTCTGTCATTTTAATCAATAAATTAATCTTTCAGCTTACTTGACATTATGTCATTATAAAATGACCTCACTCAGTAATCCTGGCCCATTAATTCCCAATCATCAAATAAAAGTCTACATGGTATATGACTAAAATGAAATGTTAAAAGAGTCAACCTGAAAGCAGAGCTGGCCAGCCTACTAAGTACACAGAAACTTTACCAGTTTAAGAAAATCGATGAGTTTGTGAGCATCCTCCCCGGTGGAGAGGTCCACAAAGTCCTTGGGCAGCCGGTAGCTCAGGTAGGGACTCGGCTGAACTGTGACCTCGCTGTTGGTGCAACGGAAGGCCGGAGCATCCTTTACAGAGGAAAAGAAAAAGGAAAGTCGGTGAGAAAGTCCTGTTTTAAGTCTATTCTTCAAACTGAAAAAGATGCTGGAGTAGCAATTCCAACTCCATGTCCTCTTCTGTACTACGTAGGGAAGAAAATCAGATTCTGAAGTAAAAGAAATCACCAAGGTTTTTAAAAGACCTCCCCATGTTCACAAGAAAATACGCATCTAAGGCGTGTGAAGACAGAGTCCCCGCGGGGGGCGAGGTGGCCCCTGAGTGCTCGGTGTGCAGCCAGCATGGCCACGAAGGGCTGCGGGTCTCTCCCGGCCCGAGGCTGCCTCGCGTGGTCCCACACGGGCCAGCACGCTTTACAAACACAGTCGCTTTCCACAGGTGCACTGCTGGAAATACCGCCTTAGAGAACAGAGTTAACAGTAAGGGCAAGCGAGTGCTCCGAACCCCTAACACTGCTGTGCTTTTCCCACGTCATTTTACATACTTATTTGTAGATTCCTCTCAGCACCTATGTAAAACTGCAAATTCAAGGATCATATTTAACAGGTCTTCACATTCTTTACTGTACATGCTTAGAGTCTTGCATAGAATATTCACATGTTGCCTGGTGCTGAAAAGGATTTCAGAGTCAGAGGCCTTGTGTTTGGGCTTCATGGGTGGCAGAGACCTAGGTGAGGGACGGATGGTGTGGAGCAGGTGGAGACAGGCCGGGAACTTGGATGGAACAGGACCGTGGAGCCCTAGAAAGCAGCCCATACCTTATGACAGACAGACCAGCCATCTGACAAGTACTCATGAAACACCAACTGCCTGCTGGACCTTGTCCTAGGGGTGGGAGGAAAACTGGAAAACAAGATGGCAGACAGCCACCAAGCAAGCAAATAACAAATTAACAAGCTTGTTCCAGAGACTAAAAAGTGTTATAAAAACAAAAGAGCAGGGCACTATGGTAAGAGGAGAACCATGTAGACTCCTCTTCAGAGGGGGGCCAGGTGGGACCTTGCTAAGGAGGGGACGTCTGGACTGAGAACTGAGAAGCAGGATGAAAGCAGCCTCGTGAGGCCTGGGAGTGAACACGGCTTTGGAGGCAGTGGAAACGACCAGTGCTAAGACCTGAAGGCCGGGCAGGGCTTTGTGGCTTCGAGGAACGAAAGGAAGGCAGGTCTCTGTGCGGCGGAGGACAGACGGGAGGTGATGCTGGGGAAAGGCGGGGGCCGGCTCCTGTTGCCCTTCTGGCATCCCCAACCTCCGATATGAGGCTGTTTACATTAAGAAGAAAGAAAGGGAGGGAGGGAGGGAAGGAAGAATGAATGAATTCGGATCATACAGTGAATCTTGTGCAAACTGTTTCTATCCAATAACTCTGTCCCTCATATTTAAAAATAACCTTGTGCCAAATCTTCTTCCTTGACGCTCAGATTTAATGGCCTACGACTCTTAAGATGCCAGCAGGAATAAGACCCCTTCATTCACTACTTCGATCAGCCTTAGCTGTGCCTGGCACTGTGCACAGCCCCACAGACACATGGAGAACAGAGATCCCATGAACGGGCTCGGAAACCTACAGCCTGAGGCAGGAGGCAGGCAAGTCCGCAGGCGAGGCCCACGCGGCAGGGCAAGCGCCTTGATGCGGAAAACAGGGACCACAGTCAGATCTAGAAAAACAGGGCCCAGGACGGCCCGGGACAGAGTAAGGATGAAAAGGACTATTTCAGAGACAGACAGAAGGAAAGATGTTCACACGGAGGGCAAGGCAGCAGCCGGAGAAGCAGGAAGAAAGCCGGGAGGCAAGCAGGCGTCACGGAAACCAGGGGAAAGGGTGTGACCGGAACAAGAGGTGACAGCTCAGATGCGGCCCAGCGTTAAGGAAGAGCGGGGCCGTGCACTGCTCACTGGAATTCCTGACACGTTGGTGGAGCCCTCACCACAAGCAGTTTCTTTGGAACCGGGGGCAGGGGGTGGAGGGGGGGATGAGCCGAGGAGGCCCGGGCAGCAAGGGGCGTGGGGAGCGGTGGCCACAGGACAAGCGAGTGGCCCGACAGCAGGAGAGGCACTTGCAGGACCCCACTTCCAAAATAATGTGTGCGCGCGCATGTGTATACACACAAAAATTGCCCAGAAAACCTTAACAGAGCTGGTAAGAATGGCCATTTCTAGGTAGTAGGATCTCAAGTCTCACCTCTTTCCAATTCTGTGTGATTTTAAACAACTGTGTGAAAATAAAACTATTTTGTAAAAGACAGAAAACACTCAGGAGAGAGAACGAAATGAAGAGCTCCGTGGACAGAACTGTAGACGCAGAGCACTCTCATTGACTTTAGAAAGCCTCGTGTGTATGTGTGCAGGCAGGTTACACACCAGAATGTTAACAGTGGTTCTCGAGGAGGTGGGATTATGGGTGACTTCAGAATTTCCTTTAAAAATGAGCAGGCATTACAGGGCTGAGGGAGGTCTTGCTTTCTAAGACAGGAGGCGTCGGAACACGGCTACCTGCTTACAGAGAAAGGAAGAGACTGGAAAAAGGAAAGAAGACAGATGGTAGCCCCAGGAACCTGGAGAGACGCAGGGGCAGAGACGAGACTCGGGAGGAAGGATGCAGGTTAAGTCTGTAGGTTTGACGACAGTTAAACGGAGTGAGTTCTCACCGATGGATTCTCTTTTCCTAAGAGGGAAGACACGAAAGCAGCTGCTGAGGAGGACAGGAGTGATGGACGGAGGCACTGAGGAGCGTGCAGTGGGTGGAACGGCCACTGGGGACAGCAGGAGGGGACGTTGGCGAGGGCGACAGAGCCTGCGGTCAGAGCCACGGGAAGCCAGGCGTGGTGACCAGGACGAGCCCCCTCCCCACCCCGTCTGCCCATCTGGGCGACATCCCTCTAACCGTGCGTGGCAGCCCGGGGCCGGGACCAGAATAAACAGATGCGTGACCTGACCCACGGTCCGGATTCTCAGATGGGCAGGACAGAGGAGCCAAGAAAAAGAAAAATAACCAGAAGAGAAACTATCAGATGATCATCTTCACTTTAGACAAAGGGAAGTGAAGAAATCAAAGCGCACACCCTTTCTCTAATACAACTATTTTGTGAAAGACAGAAAACATTCACGAGAGAGTACGAAACGAAGAACTCAGCAAAGTATCTATGAGTAAATCTGTGTCAGCGCCTGGAGAACCAGCGAGCAGTTCCTCAGTGGACTGACGGGTTTCCTGGGGATCTTTCTGATCATCTTACCTGCTCCAGGGCTTCTTCACTAAAATCACCCTTTAAGTTTCTTCCAGATAACAGTTCGTCCCAAGTAAACAGCAGTGCATCTGTGACTTCACCAAATGGATTAAAATCAATCAGCCACACCTTCCCCTGCAGTACAGAAAGAAAGATCAATAAGCATAAAATAAAACAAAGTCTGTAATCTGCCTTATCAGAAAGAACATCTTATTCTACCCAAAAGGTTATCGTAAAAATCATATCACTTCTATCAAAAGACAGTTTCCTCCAGGCCCCATCTGAGAAGGGGCCGCCTGTCTAAGTGGTGCAGGCACAGTGCCAAAGGGGAGGCCGCCCGTAAAGGCGGAGGAGAGACCCTGAAAGGAAAGCCCGACGAAGACATATATGTCGACTTCCGCCTCCAATCACATGAGAATTTTATGTCAAAAACCCAAGCAGGGAAAGGAAAATCTCACAAAATGGTTCCACCGAAGGAGCATGACTGGAATGTTCTCAAGGGTGACTTCAATGATCTTTCATGAAGAGGCCAGCAGTTCTCAGCACCATCCCTGAGCCCTGAGAGGCTTCTGCAAAGGCTTGTTTTTTATAAACACACGAAAGACATAAGAAAATGCTCAGCTGTCTTTCATTTCAGTGTAATAACTGTTTTCTCTGCATGATAGAGCTTGGAAGGCACATGAAAGGGAGATGAAAAAAAGAAATCAACCTTTAAAAGAAACAGCCATCTTCTACTCTGAGAGTAGCGATGGCCAAAGTGATAGGTTCCAGCCTCAGGGAAAGGACACCTCTGACCCAGTCAGACAGAGTCTGCACCTTGGTATAAAGTGGCAGAGCACTGACATAAAGGAGCTGGAGAATCTGTGAAATCCTGCCAGGAGATTAAAGCCAACACATTTGATCACGGAGACGTTATGTGACATTTTACTAGATAAATGTTTCGTTGAAACTTTTATCTTTGCTCCTTTTGATTTTTCTCACTGAGACATTTATTTAATTGTACCGTTTTGTTGTTGGTAGTTTTTTCTGTAAACATGTAGCAATCGTGTCTTGATCAGCCATGCATGTGTAAAATTAAAAAGGAACTGGACTGCTAAGCCAGCATTACTAATATCTAGCACTGTTTCTCATCTGTGTTAAAGGAAAAGTTTAAGAAAGATGAAACATCTTCCTAGGACTGGCTGCAAACTAGAAACCTCTAATAAGAGGCAAAGAACTACTACAGGAAGTTTCTACCATATACCATTGGCTAAGTTTCCTGGTTTCTACAATCCCCAGGAGAAATCCTGCAAATCCTTCTTGCCACTTGACTTGTATCCTCACTTCAATTTGGTGCCCACTCGTACCTTCTCTGACTACGTGAAATAATGTCAGCCATCAATCAACTCCTTGGTATGATTTCAGCTTTGCTTTTTCAGCGATTACTCAGATGTCTCTGATATACTGTATGTTATTTTAACAAAATGAGTACTTTCTAAAATTCAAACCCTTTTGACTTGAGATTTTATAACCAGTAAAACTATCTCCTTATTAAAAGAAAGAAAAAAAAACCTTTCACACCTGTTAGCATCAGAATATTTAGCTCTATAAACTAAAAATATGCCACATTGTAAAAAACAAATAAAATCACCACTGTTAGGGCTGATAGCTGGCAGAATTTGTTCTGTAGTTCAGAAGCCATCCTCTAGTTTAAAGAAAAATAAGCCAGCTGTAATCAGGCATAAAACTATCAAGATGAGGATTTCAAACCTATAACATGTTTTTCATGTCACACCTCAGGAACAAGACATCCTGAGAAATTCTGCTTTTAGGCAACACATCAGACAAGAGTGGTCACACTGACCTTCCTAATATCAACCAACTGTCCACCCCCCCCCATCCACCCAACTAAATCTCTATGCACCAAACACTGTGCCAGGCATGAGGGCATAAATCAGTAACACAGAGTCTACTCCTTGAAAGAGTTCAGTCCAGACCAGGACATGCACACATGTGCACACACCAGTATACGGATTGTTCACCATAGCACAGTGTGTAAAAGACTAGAAACAAGCTAAGCATTCATCCATAGGGAAGTGACTCATCAAACTAGATAGTAGATCCACATAATGAAATACTATGCCTTGTAAGAAAATGGAAAGCTCTCCAAGATACACTGTTTTTAAAAAGTATAAAAAGCAAGGTGCAAGTGTATATCATATGCTGACTCTTGCGTAAGAAAGATGGGAAAAAATAAGTATCTTGCTTGTTTTTGCATCAAGAAATACTGGAAGGATACATAAGAAACTAACACCAAAGGAGTGCAGAGGAGCAAGGTTAAGAATCAGACCTTCTATGTATATTTTCACACTAATGACATTAACAAGTTTAATCTAACAAATATCTAAAGAATACTTAGCACATTAGAAATTGTACTTTCTTTCTCAATCACTCATAAGACAGAAATAAAAAAGTGACGAGATTGCAGATCCATTCGCAACAATATCAAAGATACAAGATGATATTCATCCCCAAAAGCAATGAAATTAATAACAAGACAATAACCACAGCAAAAAAAATACACAGGGGGACCTGAATCATTTTTCAAGTACCTAAAGTAGTTATTCTAAATTCTAGTCGTGCATTATCATCACTTAAGAAGCTTCTTAAAATACACATTCCAAGGCCTCGTCCCAGACCTACTGGATGGGGGCGCTGTAGCTCTGACACACCATGCAGGTAGAAGCTCTCAGCACTGAGTCCACCTGCCCAGTCGCTGTCAGAACGTGGACACATCAGAGTGTCACCAAGCCTAGACACACTCTGATTATACTTCAGATCAGACACCAACATAAAAGAAGAGTTAGGGCTTCCCTGGTGGCGCTATGGTTAAGAATCCGCCTGTCAATGCAGGGGACACGGGTTCGATCCCTGGTCCGGGAAGATCCCACGTGCAGTGCCGCAGAGCAACTAAGCCCGTGTGCCACAACTACTGAGCCTGCACTCTAGAGCCTGCGAGCCACAACTACTGAGCCCGCGTGCCACAACTACTGAAGCCCACGTGCCTAGAGCCCGTGCTCCTCAACAAGAGAAGGCACCGCCATGAGAAGCCCGTACACTGCAACGAAGAGTAGCCCCTGCTCGCCGCGACTAGAGAAAGCTCCCGTGCAGCAACGAAGACCCAACACAGCCAAAAATAATAAATTAAAAAAAAAAAAAAAAAAGAGTTACCTTTCTCACAAGAGTAGCCATAAAATTATATATTCAAGACAATGTCTAAGAAATGGTGATACAAGTGCCACTGAATGAATGCAAATGAGTTTTACATCATGGCTGACATCTCTTCTCAGAAACCGTCAGGATGTTTACGCTGGCGTGTTTCCCACTTTAAAAGCACGCAAACTGCTTTCAGTTCTGTCAGATCACAGTCATAATTACTGATGTCCATGTCCAACTTCACTTAAGACATTTATATAGCTGTTTCACCAAGTCACACACGTGCACGGACCTGCCAGCCCTACTGAACCACAGCAGACCTGGACATGTGCCAGGGAAATACTGAGACACCCTGGCAAACCCCAAATTTTCGAATGCCATTAAATATAACTGCATTAGAACAGAACTACTTCAGAATCAATATCTGAACAATGGGAACAAATAACACACAACTCACAGGGTGGTATGGACTACGGGAGATGCTGAATTAAATGAGAATAAAGTGCTTCTGAGCCGCACATTCAGGGCAACGGGCCAGGTTCCCTCCCTCCCTCACTGATTCCATCCTGCTCGCTACCAGGCCAATCCTGGAACGCTTAAGTCTCGAAGATAAGCTCCTTGACGGTCGAGAGATCATCTGGTTGGAAGCTGCTTGTTAGAAGCCCAGCATCTAACACAGGACAGGCTCTCGATAAACAGTGGTGCGTGACTGACTGGATGTGGCCGGGGTCCGGCTTTAGAACAGGGCCACGGGCGCCCACCAGCTCAGGTTCCTACCCATTCTACTGCGCCAGCTCCCCGTCCTTTCTCTAAGATTTGTTTCCACTAAGCTGAAACTCTGCCAGGTGACATCCCTCCTTTGTACCACATCTCAGTTCATGGCTCCTCTTTCTAACTCTTAACAGATGCCATCACCCGTGAAGACAGACACGTGGGAGAGACCTTCAAGATGGCGGAAGAGTAAGACGCGGAGATCACCTTCCTCCCCACAAATACATCAGAAATACATCTACATGTGGAACAACTCCTACAGAACACCTACTGAACGCTGGCAGAAGACCTCAGACTTCCCAAAAGGCAAGAAACTCCCCATGTACCTGGGTAGGGCAAAAGAAAAAGAAAAAACAGAGACAAAAGAATAGGGACGGGACCTGCACCAGTGGGAGGGAGCTGTGAAGGAGGAAAGATTTCCACGCACTAGGAAGCCCCTTCACGGGCGGAGACTGCGGGTGGCAGAGGGGGGAAGCTTCGGAGCCACGGAGGAGAGCGCAGCCACAGGGGTGCGGAGGGCAAAGCGGAGAGATTCCCGCACAGAGGATCAGTGCCGAGCAGCACTCACCAGCCCGAGAGGCTTGTCTGCTCACCCGCCGGGGCGGGCGGGGCTGGGAGCTGAGGCTCGGGCTTCAGTTGGATCACAGGGAGAGGACTGGGGTTGGCGGCGTGAACACAGCCTGAATGGGGCTAGTGCGACACAGCTAGCTGGGAGGGAGTCCGGGAGAAAGTCTGCAGCTGCCGAAGATGCAAGAGACTTTTTCTTGCCTCTTTGTTTCCTGGTGCGCGAGGAGAGGGGATTCAGAGCGCCCCCTAAACGAGCTCCAGAGACGGGCGCGAGCCGCGGCTATCAGCGCGGACCCCAGAGACGGGCATGAGACGCTAAGGCTGCTGCTGCCGCCACCAAGAAGCCTGTGTGTGAGCACAGATCACTATCCACACCTCCCCACCCGGAAGCCTGTGCAGCCCACCACTGCCAGGGTCCCGTGATCCAGGGACAACTTCCCCGCACGGCGCGCCTCAGGCTGGTGCAACGTCACGCCAGTCTCTGCTGCTGCAGGCTCGCCCCGCCTCCTCCGTACCCCTCCCTCCCCCCGGCCTGAGTGAGCCAGAGCCCCCGAAGCAGCTGCTCCTTTAACCCCGTCCTGTGTGAGCGAAGAACAGACGCCCTCAGGCGACCTACACGCAGAGGCGGGGTCAGATCCAAAGCTGAACCCCAGGAGCTGCGCGAACAAAGAGAAAGGGAAATTTCTCCCAGCAGCCTCAGAAGCAGCGGATTAAATCCCCACAATCAACTTGATGTACCCTGCATCTGCGGAATACCTGAATAGACAATGAACCATCCCAAATTGAGGAGGTGGACTTTGGGAGCAACGATATATATGTATTTTTTCCCTTTTTCTCTTTTTGTGAGTGTGTATGTGTGTGCTTCTGTGTGTGATTTTGTCTGTATAGCTTTGCTTTTACCATTTGTCCTAGGGTTCTGTCTGTCCATTTTTCTTTTTTTTGCTTTTTAAAATTTTTCTCTTAATAATTATTTTAATTATTTTATTTTATTTTACTTTATTTTATCTTCTTCTTTCTTTCTTTCTTTTTTTCCTCCCTTTTATTCTGATCTGTGTGGAGGACAGGCTCTTGGTGCTCCAGCCAGGCGTCAGGGCTGTGCCACTGAGGTGGGAGAGTCAAGTTCAGGACACTGAGACCTCCCAGCTCCACCTAATATCAAACGGCGAAAATCTCCCAGAGATCTCCATCTCAATGCCAAGACCCAGCTCCACTCAACGACCAGCAAGCTACAGTGCTGGACACCCTATGGCAAACAACTAGCAAGACAGGAACACAGTCCCACCCATTAGCAGAGAGGCTGCCTAAAATCATAGTAAGGTCACAGACATCCCAAAACACACCACCAGACGTGGATGTGCCCAACAGAAAGACAAGATCCAGCCTCATCCACCAGAACACAGGCACTAGTCCCCTGCACCAGGAAGCTTACACAACCCACTGAGCCAAACTTAGCCACTGGGGACAGACACCAAAAATAACGGAAACTACGGACCTGCAGCCTGTGAAAAGTAGACCCCAAACACAGTAAGTTAAGCAAAATGAGAAGAGAGAGAAACACACAGCAGATGAAGGAGCAAGGTAAAAACCCACCAGACCTAACAAATGAAGAGGAAATAGGCAGTCTACCTGAAAAAGAATTCAGAATAATGAGAGTAAAGATGATCCAAAATCCTGGAAATAGAATGCAGAAAATACAAGAAACATTTAACTGGGACCTACAGGAACTAAAGAGCAAACAGTGATGAACAACACAATAAATGAAATTAAAAATTCTCTAGAAGGGATCAATAGCACAATAACTGAGGCAGAAGAATGGATAAGTGACCTGGAAGATAAAATACTGGAAATAACTACTGCAGAGCAGAATAAAGAAAAAAGAATGAAAAGAATTGAGGACAGTCTCAGAGACCTCTGGGACAACATTAAACGCACCAACATTCGAATTATAGGGGTCCCAGAAGAAGAAGAGAAAAAGAAGGACTGAGAAAATATTTGAAGAGATTATAGTTGAAAAATTTCCTAATATGGGAAAGGAAAGAGTTAATCAAGTCCAGGAAGCACAGAGAGTCCCATACAGGATAAATCCAAGGAGAAACATGCCAAGACACATATTAATCAAACTATCAAAAATTAAATACAAGTAACAAATATTAAAAGCAGCAAGGGAAAAACAACAAATAACACATAAGGAAATCCCCATAAGGTAAACAGCTAATCTTTCAGCAAAAACTCTGCAAGCCAGAAGGGAGTGGCAGGACATATTTAAAGTGATGAAGGAGAAAAACCTACAACCAAGATTACTCTACCCAGCAAGGATCTCATTCAGATTTGACAGAGAAATTAAAACCTTTACAGACAAGCAAAAGCTAAGAGAATTCAGCACCACCAAACCAGCTTTACAACAAATGCTAAAGGAACTTCTCTAGGCAGGAAACACAAGAGAAGGAAAAGACCTACGAAAATAAACCCAAAACAATTAAGAAAATGGTAATAGGAACATACATATCGATAATTACCTTAAATGTAAATGGATTAAATGCTCCAACCAAAAGACACAGATTGGCTGCATGGATACAAAAACAAGACCCGTATATATGCTGTCTACAGGAGACCCACTTTAGACCTAGGGACACATACCGACTGAAAGTGAGGGGATGGGAAAAGATATTCCATGCAAATGGAAATCAAAAGAAAGCTGGAGTAGCAATTCTCATATCAGACAAAATAGACTTTAAAACAAAAACTATTACAAGAGACAAAGGAGGACACTACATAATGATCAAGGGATCAATCCAAGAAGAAGATATAACAATTGTAAATATTTATGCACCCAACATAGGAGCACCTCAATACATAAGGCAAATACTAACAGCCATAAAAGGGGAAATCGACAGTAACACAATCATAGTAGGGGACTTTAACACCCCACTTTCACCAATGGACAGATCATCCAAAATGGAAATAAATAAGGAAACACAAGCTTTAAATGATACATTAAACAAGATGCACTTAATTGATATTTATAGGACATTCCATCCAAAAACAACAGAATACACTTTCTTCTCAAGTGCTCATGGAACATTCTCCAGGATAGATCATATCTTGGGTCACAAATCAAGCCTTGGTAAATTTAAGAAAATTGAAATCATATCAAGTATCTTTACCGACCACAATGCTATGAGACTAGATATCAATTACAGGAAAAAATCTGTAAGAAATACAAACACATGGAGGCTAAACAACACACTACTTAATAACCAAGAGCTCACTGAAGAAATCAAAGAGGAAATCAAAAAAGACCTAGAAACAAATGACAATGAAAACACGACGACCCAAAACCTAAGCAGTTCTAACAGGGAACTTTATAGCAATAAATCCTACCTTAAGAAACAAGAAACATCTCAAATAAACAACCTAACGTTACACCTAAAGCAATTAGAGAAAGAAGAACAAAAAAACCCCAAAGTTAGCAGAAGGAAAGAAATCATAAAGATCAGATCAGAAATAAATGAAAAAGAAATGAAGGAAACGATAGCAAAGATCAATAAAACTAAAAGCTGGTTCTTTGAGAAGATAAACAAAATTGATAAACCATTAGGCAGACTTATCAAGAAAAAAAGGGAGAAGACTCAAATCAATAGAATTAGAAATGAAAAAGGAGAAGTAACAACTGACACTGAAGAAATACAAAGGATCATGAGAGATTGCTACAAGCAACTGTATGCCAATAAAATGGACAAATTCTTAGAAATGCACAACCTTCCGAGACTGAACCAGGAAGAAATAGAAAATATGAACAGACCAATCACAAGCACTGAAATTGAAACTGTGATTAAAAATCTTCCAACAAACAAATGCCCAGACTGGATGGCTTCATAGGCGAATTCTATCAAACATTTAGAAAACAGCTAACACCTATCCTTCTCAAACTCTTCCAAAATATAGCAGAGGGAGGAACACTCCCAAACTCATTCTATGAGGTCACCATCACTCTGATACCAAAACCAGACAAAGATGTCACACAGAAAGAAAACTATAGGCCAATATCATTGAGGAACATAAATGCAAAAATCCTCAACAAAATACTAGCAAACAGAATCCAACAGCGCATTAAAAGGATCATACACTATGATCAAGTGGGGTTTATCCCAGGAATGCAAGGATTCTTTAATATACACAAATCAATCAATGTGATACGCCATATTAACAAATTGAAGGAGAAAAACCATATGATCATCTCAATAGATGCAGAGAAAGCTTTCGACAAAATTCAACACCCATTTATGATAAAAACCCTCCAGAAAGTCAGCATAGAGGGAACGTTCCTCAACATAATAAAGGCCATATATGACAAACCCACAGCCAACATTGTCCTCAATGGTGAAAAACTGAAACCATTTCCACTAAGATCAGGAACAAGACAAGGTTGCCCACTCTCACCACTATTATTCAACATAGTTTTGGAAGTTTTAGCCACAGCAATCAGAGAAGACAAAGAAATAAAAGGAATACAAATTGGAAAAGTAGAAGTAAAACTGTCACTGTTTGCAGATGACATGATACTATACATAGAGATTCCTAAAGATGCTACCACAAAACTCCTAGAGCTAATCAATGAATTTGGTAAAGTAGCAGGATACAAAATGAATGCACAGAAATCTCTTGCATTCGTATACACTAATGATGAAAAATCTGAAAGTGAAATTAAGAAAACACTCCCATTTACCACTGCAACAAAAGGAATAAAATATCTAGGAATAAACTTACCTAAGGAGACAAAAGACCTGTATGCAGAAAATTATAAGACACTGATGAAAGAAATTAAAGATGATACAAATAGATGGAGAGATATACCATGTTCTTGGATTGGAAGAATCAACATTGTGAAAATGACTCTACTACCCAAAGGAATCTACAGGTTCAATGCAATCCCTACCAAACTACCACTGCATTTTTCACAGAACTAGAGCAAAAAATTTCACAATTTGTATGGAAACACAAAAGACCCCGAATAGCCAAAGCAATCTTGAGAAAGAAAAACGGACCTGGAGGAATTAGGCTCCCTGACTTCAGACTATACTACAAAGCTACAGTAATCAAGACAGTATGGTAGTGGCACAAACACAGAGATATAGATCAATGGAACAGGATAGAAAGCCCAGAGATAAACCCACGCACATATGGTCACCTTATCTTTGATAAAGGAGGCAAGAACATACAGTGGAGAAAAGACAGCCTCTTCAATAAGTGGTGCTGGGAAAACTGGACAGATACATGTAAAAGAATGAAATTAGAACAATCCCTAACACAATACACAAAAATAAACTCAAAATGGATTAAAGACCTAAAAGTAAGGCCAGATACCATCAAACTCTTAGAGGAAAACATAGGCAGAACACTCTATGACATAAATCACAGCAAGATCCTTTTTGACCCACCTCCTAGAGAAATGGAAATAAAAACAAAAATAAATAAATGGGACCTAATCAAACTTAAAAGCTTTTGCACAGCAAAGGAAACCATAAACAAGACCAAAAGACAACCCTCAGAATGGGAGAAAATATTTGCAAATGAAGCACCTGACAAAGGATTAATCTCCAAAATTTATAAGGAGCTCATGCAGCTCAACATTAAAAAAACAAACAACCCAATCCAAAAATGGGCAGAAGACCTATATAGACATTTCTCCAAAGAAGATATACAGATTGCCAACAAAAACATGAAAGAATGCTCAACATCATTAATCATTAGAGAAATGCAAATCAAAACTCCAATGAGATATCATCTCACACCATTCAGAATGGCCATCATCAAAAAATCTACAAACAATAAGTGCTAGGGAGGGTGTGGAGAAAAGGGAACCCTCGTGCACTGTTGGTGGGAATGTAAATTGATACAGCCACTAAGGAAAACAGTATGGACGTTCCTTAAAAAACTAAAACTAGAACTACCATACGACCCAGCAATCCCACTACTGGGCATATATGCTGAGAAAACCATAATCCAAAAAGAGTCACGTAGATGAGGATGATTATAATTTTTGTGACTTTCTGTTTGAATAAAAAAAAAAA
The DNA here is from genome assembly GCF_028023285.1 of Balaenoptera ricei. NCBI lineage: Eukaryota > Metazoa > Chordata > Mammalia > Artiodactyla > Balaenopteridae > Balaenoptera > Balaenoptera ricei. The sequence goes on from NC_082640.1 coordinate 20,297,942, forward strand.
AAATCCCACAAGGACTCAGAGGCAAAAAATATACAAATCAATTTTCACTGCAAAGTAAAGGAGGTGTTATAGTGGAGGAATACTGGACTGAATGTCAGTAATATGACATAGTATGAGTGTGTTTCGTGTTTGGTAATTGCAATCATTATTGCTTTTGTTGTGGTCATCCATTTACAATGCTTGGCGTCAGTTTATTTATCTCTTGTAAAAATAAAATACAGTGTGCGTGTGTGTGAGTTGTGAGTAAAAAAAAAAAAAAGAAAGCAGATCCACATGAAAATGAAGTTTAAATGATGACCAAATGGTTTGTTTAAGGTATTGGCCAATTGTGCATTGTTACTCTTTGTGTGCATTAAAGTATTTGTGTCAAATTTAAAAAAGAAAAATAAAAAAACCTAATAGTAATACTACTATACTATATACTATATAAATACATGTTTTATATATTAAATATAATATATATTTAATATATATTAATAAATACAAATATGATATAAATATATAATACATATTTTATAGGAAAAAAAGAAGAGTCATGTAGCAAAATGTTCATTGCAGCTCTATTTACAAGAACCAGGACATGGAAGCAACCTAAGTGTCCATCGACAGATGAATGGATAAAGAAGATGTGGCACATATATACAATGGAATACTACTCAGCCATAAAAAGAAACAAAATTGAGTTATTTGTAGTGAGGTGGATGGACCTAGAGACTGTCTTACAGAGTGAAGTAAGTCAGAAAGAGAAAAACAAATACCGTATGCTAACACATATATATGGAATCTTAAAAAAAAAAAAAAATGGTCGTGAAGAACCTAGGCACAAGATGGGAATAAAGATGCAGACCTACTAGACAATTGACTTTAGGAATGGGGAGGGGAAAGGGTAAGCTGTGACAAAGTGAGAGAGTGGCATGGACATATATACACTACCAAACGTAAAATAAATAGCTAGTGGGAAGCAGCCGCACAGCACAGGGAGATCAGCTCAGTCCTTTGTGACCACCTAGAGGGGTGGGATAGGGAGGGTGGGTGGGAGGGAGGGAGATGCAAGAGGGAAGAGATATGGGGACATATGTATATGTATAACTGATTCACTTTGTTATAAAGCAGAAACTAACACACCATTGTAAAGCAATTATATTCCAATAAAGATGTTAAAAAAAAAAAAGACATACATGAAAACAGAGTAAGTGATGCCTTTGGCTTGATAGAGATGAGTAAACAGTTAACAGTTATTTTGGGATATGACCATATGGGCCTCTCCTTTTGTCCAAAAAATGGTTCAAAGGTATCACAAGCATCACTACAACGAGGCATTAGGAGCGTGGAGAGGGAAGAAGATAAATGTGAGAGACATTTAAGAAACACAGGGGTCTCATGTTTAGAAAACACAACTGCTGTCCTCTGAACAGCTAAGTCAGTGAGCACTGTCACAGGACACCTAGTGACCCAAATTTCTCTGAAAAGATTGCATGTCTTGATAGTGAAATCTCTGCTGCAGGATTTACTAGGTCAGGTTTTTGTTTTCTTTTTCACTACAGAAGTTTCCATCACTTCAAGATTACAGAATAAATACAAACTACTCGAATCCTCATCTTCAGTCTAAAGATGCAAGCGACTCAAATCATGCTAAGGGCCTTTCAGGTGACTGAAAATAATAACTGTCTAAATATCCAATGACAAATTCCTGGCCACACTGAAGAGTACAAACTCAACTATTTTAAGTAGACCCAGCCCCCCGACAAAAGGGGAAAGGAGGACACAGGGTGGCCTTAGCCATCTGTTAAATTAATAATCTTTGAATTTGTGATACATAATAACGGAAGATATCATGTCTCCTAGTGTTAAGGATATTTTAAGGGGAGATTCTCGGCCATGGTGAATTTCAAGCACCTTAGCTGATTTGAGAAAATATTTGTTGAGCGGTGAGCCCTTCCATAGAGAATGCCTATGTATTTAAAGCATATCAAATGTCAGTTTTACTTACCCTACTGTCTCTATATATATCGAATACAACTGCAAAGGAGAAAAAACTTGAAGTTAGTAACGAACTTCTATTTTCATGATCTACGCCTCCTTTTGAAACTTAAAATGCGTTTTATTATTAGTTACTCAAAAGACTTCCTGCTTCTACATCTCAAAACTTCAAACATAAAACGGTATCCTGCAATGTTTTACTTATATAATTTTGTTTTCCTTTTCTCTATCCTCAGGCGTAATCCCTTTTGTTTAAAAATTCAAACCAAACACCAACACTGTCTCAACTAGTTCACAATTAGAGACAGGTTATCTATATCAGAGAAAGGAACATCAATCACTAACTGCTTGATGGGGAATAAAATGGGTAAAATCTTCAATAGGAAAGCACACTATCTAGCCATGCTTAGGGCATGATTCACCTTTTTTAAAAGTCAAAACCTGCCACAGACCCCAGGCTTGGCAAGCAGAAAAACAGAAACCATAGCAGATATAACTTGACAATGCATGAAAACTGTCTCATACACAGCACTTTCAATTCTTACTTTCAACTCTTGGGAACAACTCACAAATATTTACTTTGTAACTGGTGCTATCTGATCATTCAAATAAAAATCTAGAAAGGTAGATCAGTCAACTAGCTAATTTAGTTCTAATAACAGAAGCATGTGGTTCTCTGTAGATAGACCCTTTGAAATGTATAATAAAATATCTCAAATGACAAGAGAGAGAACCATCTCGGTACTAAAAAGGGACTCTGGTTAAATAAGGTAAAATTAACATGCAAACCCAACAGCAATACCATCATATAATAAAATGCTTAAAATACAGTATTTTGAATCCAGTTTTAAAATATGTACCACCGTGAAATAAGGTTCGGTAACATTACGCATTTCATTTCACTGGGTCAATAAAAAATACTCACAGTCTTCATCTAAGAATTTATACTGTATGTGTTTCTTGAAAAAGTCTTGTATGCATCTGCAAATCTCTTCCTTTTGTTTAGAAATATGATCATAATATTGTGTGTAGTCCCTTTGAGAAATACCTGACAAGAAAATATTTTATATTTCATTATTATACAATATTCTTTTCAAAAACACCAAAATGTGATTTAAACCTCTTTTTGAGGAAACCATTAAAGTAGATCGAATGACTATGGCATCACACATTAGTCGGCATTTTATATAGTTATAAAGCTTATCAGTTGTAAAGGTTCAAATGGCTAGGTGAACCCTAAAATTCCATATTGCCATGCATTCTTACTTTAGAAACAGTAGTTATTTTTACTTAGTACAATGGGAAGAATTCAAAGTCATAAAAATGTTTCTTATGTAAAAAATGAAAGAAGCAATTTAAAACCTACCCACATAGTCAACTGCTTCTTCTTTGATTTTTCCAATGAACTGTCTAAAAATTGGCATTCTTTTCCACTTTCTTTGGGAAAATGTAAAATACCCCTCACCATACATCTTCCATAATCATACTGCACTTCACGGTCTATTTTCCTTGTTCATACGTGCTATCCTGCCTTCACAAGCCTGATGTTTCAAGCCATGGAAAAGTAAACATTCCTTTCTTCAGAGTGACTTGCTGACATTATTCCAAAAACACTAAAGGGAGTATTGTAAGAACTCCTTTAATCTGCTCTAGACCTAAGAAAAAGTTCTCTGCTCTGAAAGAAGGGCTTCCAACCAATTTCTTAATCACATGCCAATATGACTCCCTTCTTTAACTGTACTTAATACTGCAGTGTTTCTTTCAGGGATATATAACAATATTATACAATAAATTCAAACAACCCCGGTGTATTTCAGGTAAGTTAAACGTCGACAACACATTCAATAAATAAATAGTGTTGATCTGATTCTGTTCAAATCACACTTTTCTTGGTTGAAGATCAATTCTACCTCATGGAAAATGTGCTTAGACAAAATAAGAGCAAATTATCTACAATATTTAGCTTGAATAAATCATAGCAGACAAAATAATAACCTCAGAGGAAAGAAAATGGGTGGCTTTTAAAGCAATGTACTTCTTTGCATATTTTCTCTTGCTAGAATAATAAACAGTGCTTCAATAATAGAAATAAATGTTCAAAAACTGGGCTTTTTACGCTGCTTAAAATAAGCAGTGTATTGCTAGTAATACCTAGGAAAGCCCCAGAGAGAAAGCAGGTAGTATTACACATATCCTGAGAACAGTAAAGGCCACCACTTTCATCTCTGGAATCCAGATTGACGTGATTCATCAACAAGACTATTTTCTGTGGAAACAGAATCTGGCCTCAAGACCCTTGTCAATACAGCATTCCAGAGAGTCAGTGCCAATTGGTTAGAGGTAGCATCTGAGATAAAAACTGATTGTTACTCTTGTCTTAATTACTAAGTAATTTATTTCCATCAAAAGTTTGTCTTCTTTTAACAATTACTTTCAAAGGTTTAAAAAAACAAAAAAAACAAAAACCTCACCAATAAGCTTATTTTCCTTGACAAAACATCGGAACTCAGCACCAGGAATTAATTCACACCATTTTCGAAGAACAAGCTGTAGACAAAGGAAAAAAGGAACACAACTATGTAACAAGAGAATATTTACTAGTCTAATAAACAATTTTATGTTGAGACTATGTCTTAACAATTGCCATTATCAAGTGTTTTTTTTTTTAAAAAGGCATCATAAAACATTCCTGACATGATATGTAGGGAACAGAGCTGTGATCTATTAGTCTAACAGAATAGGGGAAATTGTATTAAAACTCTTTATGACAAAACGCGCCTTTGTCATTTATTTACCATTTTGGGAGTTCTGACATAACATACAACTCAAAGGATGATATAGTCACATCTTATCATCGTTGGGCCATAAGTTTCCCTAGAATTCATATGTTCCTCACTCCTTTAAGAACATCAAAAAGTAAAATAATTTCCAAGTTATCTACCTTAAGCATCATTCTGTAATACTCTGATAAAACTATTACAGCTTATCACAAAGACTCACTAAAACCCTTTCATGATTTTCCCATTATTTTAAAGTAATACAATTCTACCAATGGCCCAATTCATAAATGGATCTTATTACTATAACTTATTATTTAATATGTGCAAATTCTCATATTGTTGTAATTTATAAATAGTACAGTTGACAAATGTATGCTTCTGAGTCTGGTTTTAAAATGTTCTTTGGAAAAAACTAGTCCTGTCCTTTTGAAGTATTAATTATAATCAATGGCTAGAGCCCCCAGCCTCCCGAATCCTGGCATACACCTCTTTGCCCCTCAAGACCTAGGAGATGGGACTTGAATTACTCTAGGCCCAATTCCAGGAATCCCCCCAGTGGGCTCTGTACCTTCCCATGCCACCCAGTTTCTTGTACATAACATTCGAGAGTAAGCCCACACCCCATGTTGTACTAGGATAATCTGACACAAGTCTCTCTTCTAAGGGTGAGGAGCTGGGTCTTATTCATCTTTGCGTTCCCAGCACAGGTATGTAATACCTAGCAGGTGCCTAGGAAATGTTTGTCAAGTGAAACATGGAACGGCAAATATTTAAGATAAGCAGCCACTAAAAATCATGATATAAAAAAAATTTAATGAACTGTGAAAATGCTTATACTATGTCATAAGTGAAAAAAAAAGTGGCACATAAAGCATCTTATGGAGAGTGTATATGCGCACAGGTGCACACGCGCACACACACACACACACAAATATCTCAAGAAAGGGAAGTTAAAGGTCAAAATGCTAATAATACTGAGGATATCTGGGTGGTAGGATCCTCATATTTTCTTGTATTTTTAAATTTTTGATAGTAGGTTGCTTTCCTTAAAAACAAAACAAAACTGTACTGCTAAAATATGTCTTAGAAATTTGAAGTGCGCTGATTCCAATTTTCATTATTGTGAGCTCTTGGTCAAGCTCTGTAAGTGCCACCTTTTTAAAAAGAACCTAATTATTAGAAGAATCTCACACTAAAAAATTACACTGTTGTTACCTATTAAAAGCTGATACTGGCAAATATATTTTCTGACAGCTACAGTAATTTTTATGTAAGCAACAAATAAATCCTCAATTATTATAAACTGTCATTAAGTTTTTGGAAAATTTGCATTATCTATTGAAATAACATTTTGGACAGGTAATACAAACACTGTACTTGATTTTTTAAAAAAGGTAAAAGGTGAGTCTTCCCCCCGAACAGTCTCTCTGTCCTCCTCCTCACAGGCAACCAGTGCTGACAATTTCTCATACATCTTTCCAGAAGTATTCTATGAATACATGAGCATATAGTAGGTACCTTTTTAAATACACACAGACGCAAGCACACAATACATAGGATTTTGCTTGCCACTTTTTTCATTTTAATTACTCTCACTTTCCTGGGCTTTTAAAACTGGGTTTTAAACCCTATGCACTAACATGATGATGGCATATTCCCCAAAAAGCAATAAAAGAGCAAACTGCCGGTGAAATCAATCTCAGGGATAGATGATGACATTACAACAAACATTACGCAGCAGGGCAAGACTAGGAAAACACTTTTTTTCATTTTTGTGTTTCTAGCACAAATAAGATATAGCAAGTGCTTGATAGATGTTTGTTCAGTGAAACAATAGATATGAATGTATTACATACACATGAATAATGTTATAAAAAATGTTTAATGACCTGGGAAAATGCTAATATATTACATACCCCTCACAAATGGTATGTAAAGATCTCAATTACAAGTGCTAAAAGATGGAGGAATTGTTTGGTGGCTTGGTGAAGAGTAAATTACCTGTTCACAGAAGATATGCCAATATATACACTCAACACACTAAGAATTACTTGGTACAGTGAGTCAGTGGACAACTTTTGAAAGCATGTGTATATACAAGTGACTGTAAGCAAACAGATGATGAAGAAATTAAACTAACGACAACATCCAAGAACACTGCCCACTTCAGGGTGGGTGTGTGTGTGTGTGTGTGTGTGTGTGTGTGTGTGTGTGTGTGTGTGTGTGTTGTGTATACCTTCAAACCAGGAAAATATGGGTTTGCTATTGGGGGGCGGGGGAGGGAGTTGCTATGTTTAAACTCTTATTACTATTTCTAATAAAGTTTTCCGCTGTCCTTTTGTTCTTACTTCTATATGTAATCTGTAAAATGAGAGAACCATAGAAAAAATAAATAAAAATGGTAAAATGGTGGTGACTACTTTTCCTTGTAAATCAGGTTAAAAAGCTTAAACAGGTTAAGCTGGATGGTGAGTATGAAGGTGTTTGCTTCATTTCAAAATATGTATAATATTCCATAGTATGTACATACTGTGTATATACTGTATGTGTATGTATATGTACATAATACATGTATTTTATGTGTATATTTTATAAATTTAAAACTTCAATGGCTCTAGGTTCCCAGAGAAATTAGTCCAAAAATTTGATTCATTTCACTTAAGAATAAATAGAAATTCTCAATACATCTTCATCTAGAACTATCAATTTTATTCAAGATTTAAAAAAAAAAAAAAAAAGATTCTTACCTCATATTCCATACACGGATCTGGGGAATCATCAGTACAATGAATAAATCTTTGAGGGAAAGAAAGGCAATTGAATCTTTATTTTATGGTGTCAGTTTATGCATACACATTACTTATATTTACTTATATTTAAAGTGGGAGTAAGGTTTTACTAAAAGCATCCAGAAACAGGAGACTAATTCAAATTCAATGAACATTTATAAAGCACTGTTCAGTGTCAGGCGTTAGCCTAGGCACCCTGAAATGTTATTTGTTATTTCATTTGTCCTCAAAACAACCATATGAGCTACTGTAATCTCCATTTTTCTGTTAAAAAAAAAGGGCTAAAACTAAGAAAAGAGCACATTTAGTGACCAAGCAGGAGTATAACGCAAACCAACTCTAGATTCCAAATGAGGGTGAGATGGCACTGTTGTTTTATAATTCTCACTGTGCTCTTCATGGCTGAACCAGAAGTCTAGTTCTCTGCTGACATTAACTCTGCCACCTAAAGCTACAAAAAGTTCATCTAATCCTTCTCCCACATCCCATTTAAAAATAGCTGATAGAAGAATTATTCATTCCTCCAAAAGTATATTGCTTCCTCCTCTAAAAATCCTCAGTTTCATGGACAATTTTTCACATCCTTTATTAAACACCCACCTATGCCAAGGGCTGGCGAGGCACTGGAACGCCAAAATGACTGAGAGTCCCTTGTCCTTTAGTCTGGTGAGGAAAGCCTAACAAGTACCCAAAGAATTTCAAAACACTGAAAATAAAAATACTGTGATGGCACAAAGGAAACACTGATTAGCTCTTCATGTTTGGGGGGAGGGGAGCTGATAGTCAAGAAGGCTTCATTTGACATGAAGAGAAGGGTCTGCGTTTGAGGCAAAGCGAGAGAAGTGACAACTATGCACAGGACTACTGGAGGTCAGTGCTGATGGGTGTGGAGGGAAGAACTGCCAAAAGATGTGGCTGGAGAGAAATTTTGCAAAAGGAGGACTATCCAGATCATGAAGGGTCTTGCCTGCCTACGCAGAGAGGTTGTGATTTATTATACAGACAATGGGGGGCTAAAAACGTTTCTAAACATGTGAGGGAGATCATTGCACTTAGGCTTTAGAAATATCACGGGTGGCAATGGTGCTGGAGAGCCTGGGGGAACGGGTGGCAGGTTGGGAGGCTGAGAGCCCAGTTAGAAGGCTCATTGCAACAGCCCCAGGGGGAGATGAGGGGCCAACTAATGCGAAGGCAGAGGAGAGGGAGAGGAGAAGCTCTATATAAAGATATGTAGGAGACAAAGTCAGGGCTACTTGGTGCCTGATTGAAAGCGCAGGATGAGGGAGAAAGAGGCCAGATGACTGGGGTGGCTGCTTGATGACTCACTGGATAGTGATGCAAATACCATTCACTTAGAAGGAAGAGCAGGAGATGTGGGTGAGGAAAACATGGGAGATAACTATGTTTGGGTGTGTAGCGTTGGAGAAATCCTGGGAGAACCACAGAGCATGTCTAGTAAGCAACTGGAACAAGGAAACTCAAGAGTGGGTGGAGGTGAAAATAATTATCTGGAAGTAATCGTCCTATTGGTATAAGAGCTAACGTCAAGGATGGAGACAGAAGCGATCAGTCAGCTCATTCAGATAGAATCCTGGGGAATACCAACAATTCAAGAAGAAGCAAAACAGGTGGTGGAGACATTTTGATGAAAAAAATACACAAGCAAAACAAAAAATAGTTTTAAAGAGGTCTTAAGCAACTTACAAGTAGAATTAAATTTGAAAAGCTTTTAAATTTCCCTGAATGTTTAATTAGGTTGGAATTCTCTGCAATCATTTACGATTTATACTACAAACAATAACAACACAAATAAGGTGGCTGGCTAAAATCCTCAGAAAATAAGAACTTTTATTGCCACTAACAGTTGGGCACCAATGGATATAATCTGAATGACAAAGAAAGATACACACAGGGAGCTTTGTTAAAAGGCAGTGGGCTTTCTCCGTATTAGTGAACAGGCACCAAGTGAGGCATGTAAATCTGCTATCTCATTTCATCCTTGCAATAATCCTATGAGAAAGTGCTATTATTATTATCCACATTCATCACACAAGGAAACCTAGGCTCCGAAAGGTGAGAAATGAAGTCAGTGGTGGGAGGGCACTAAACCACGTGTGGAACTGCTCCTCTCAGAGGTGGAGGTTCTAGAGCTGTTATCGCTCTCAGATTTCAGAGAAACCACAAATACCAAATGGATACAGAGAAATACATATGTCCTGGATCATCTCCTTTAATAGTTCTACATAATATATTCTTTATTTTATTTTTTTCAATATTTTTACAATTAATTAATTTATTTATTTTTGACTGCATTGGGTCTTCGTTGCTGCGCACGGGCTTTTCTCTAGTTGCGGTGAGCAGGGGCTACTCTTTGTTGTGGTGCGTGGGCTTCTCTTGTTGCGGAGCATGGGCTCTAGGCACACGAGCTTCAGTAGTTGTGGCACGCGGGCTCAGTAGTTGTGGCTCGTGGGCTCTAGAGCGCAGGCTCAGTAGTTGTAGCGCATGGGCTTAGTTGCTCCGCGGCATGTGGGATCTTCCCGGACCAGGGCTCTAACCCCTGTCCCCTGCATTGGCAGGTGGATTCTTAACCACTGCGCCACCAGGGAAGTCCTGTTCTTCTTTAGTGTAAAAGAGTCCCTCACCTTTTTTTTTCTGGTTTAACAGCCTAAATATTTTAAGTAGCAAAAAACACTAATTCATTTATGAATTCTATTATAAAAATTCATTTTATCCTTAAAACATTTTTCCTCAACTCCTTTCTAAATTCTAAATGAAAAGATGAAAAGTGTGTCAAAAATCCAGACAGTGTTATGAGGAATAAAAAATTGTGTGGTAAAAGAATTTTTCACAAGCGAGAAAAGTGTTCACAATACAGTATACTTTTAAATAATAAAAAAGGTCACAAAACTACACAGTACAAGCTCATATTTTAAACATACATGAGAAAACATAATACAATGTTAATTATTGGAATGTTAACAATGACTCTTTCCCAGCAGTGACTGTTCATTTCTTCTGCTGCTTTTCTGCAGTATTTCTAACATTATGTTTATCACATTAAATATATATTACTTTAGCTTTTAATTTTGAGGAATTAAAAAACACATAAAAGTACAAAGTGGGGACTTCCCTGGTGGCGCAGTGGTTAAGAATCCACTTGCCAATGCAGGGGACACGGGTTCGAGCCCTGGTCCGGGAAGATCCCACACGCCGCGGAGCAACTAAGCTTGTGCGCCACAACTACTGAGCCTGCACTCTAGAGCCTGCATGCCACAACTACTGAAGCCCGCGCGCCTAGAGCCCGTGCTCTGCAACAAGAGAAGCCAACCAATGAGAAGCCCACGCACCACAACGAGGAGTAGCCCCCGCTCGCCACAACTAGAGAAAGCCCACACGCAGCAACAAAGACTCAATGCAGCCAAAAAAAAAAGGACAAAGTGTACATATAGTGCTTTTATAATAAGAAACCAAGTTTACTTTAAAAGTTAATATTTTACATTGTGCAATGTATACAAAATATCAAATTATGTTGTATACCTGAAACTAATATATCCTGTTAGGCCAATTATACAATTTTTTAAAAAGTTAGGACTTCCATGGTGGCGGAGTGGTTAAGAATCCACCTGCCAAGGCAGGGGACACAGGTTCGAGCCCTGGTCCGGGAAGATCCCACATGACGCGGAGCAACTAAGCCTGTGCGCCACAACTACTGAGCCTGCGCTTTAGAGCCCGCGAGCCACAACTACTGCAGCCCACGCGCCTAGAGCCCGTGCTCCGCAACAAGAGAAGCCACCGCAATGAGAAGCCCACGCACCGCAATGAAAAGTAGCCCCCACTCGCCACAACGAGAGAAAGCCTGCAACGAAGACCCAATGCAGCCAAAAAATAAATTAAAAACAAAAAAGTTAATATTTTAGCTTTCAACTAACCAGTAATTCTTATCATGATAAAACTGAACTGCCTATCTTTTTTTTAAATTTAAATGTATCTAAAATATACAAGGGAGGGCTTCCCTGGTGGCGCAGTGGTTAAGAATCCGCCTGCCAGTGCAGGGGACTCGGGTTCGAGCTCCGGTCCGGGAAGATCCCACATGCCGCGGAGCAAGTAAGTCCGTGTGCCACAACTACTGAGCTACAGAGCCTGTGCTCTAGAGCCCACAAGCCACAACTACTGAGCCCCTGTGCCACAACTACTGAAGCCCACACACCTAGAGCCCGTGCTCCGCAAGAAGAGAAGCCACCACAATGAGAAGCCTGCACACCGCAACAAAGAGTAGCCCCAGCTCACCACAACCAGAGAAAAGCCCGCGCCCAGCAACAAACACCCAACACAGCCAAAAATAAAATAAATCAAACAAATAAATTAAATTAAAATATATATATATATATATACAAGGGAGATGGGAAGAGAGAAATGACAAAGGAATTCGAATAAACAAACACTTCCAAAACACAGGTCTTCATTATCTAAATTTTTTAATGCTTCTATATTCCTACAAATATTGATTTCAACCCTTGGTTAATCCTCATTTGCTACTTTAAAATAGGTATACATTTTAATACACATTTGCATTCTACCATCCCATAACATTATTTTTTAAGTGGTGATTGGTTTAACATTTAACGTTAGTTAAAAACCTTGACTAGTTTCAGAAGGTAGATGTGAGAACATATGTGCTACATGAGATTACTGTACAAGGCTTTTTCTTATTAAGATGATTAATCAGATGGCCAAGTACAGCCTCTGAAAGGAGAGGAAAGTGCAGAGCCATCTAATTAAGACTGAATGTGAAGGTCAACAACATTTTTAGGAGCTCAGCTGAAATACCGCAAAAAACACTGTGTATGAATATTTAAATTCCATTTATATTCTGGAGGAAGTAGGTTTAAAAAGCAAAAATGTGTTAAGATATTTAGAGTATTAACAACACTTGAATGCTTACAAATCCTTATATAAATTAACGGTTCAAAAATTCCAGGTTACATCAAAAAAGGAAAAAGAAAGAAATCCTTAAATCAAGACTTCTTACCACATTGAAAATACTAGTAGAAACAATACTAGCAGAAAATATGAGTATCCTAACAGAAATTATAAAATATCTTCAGTCATAGCAAATATAAAAATGTTTGTATTATTCCCTTAACTGACTGAACCAAGAACACAGATGATCCAAACACGTGCATCTGCAATGGAGAAAAAAAAGCTGATTCTCTCATTTCCAAAAATAACACTTTCTTAATTGCTCAAAGAAAGCAGGACCTCAGAGAGGTAACAGCAAGTCACTGATCAAGGAAAGCAATTTACAGAGAAAGAATACTGAATTGTTAAGTCTACTTTAGCTTTTGTTTCTATGAACACATAATTTAAAAGTCATGGTAGGGCTTCCCTGGTGGCGCAGTGGTTGAGAATCTGCCTGCCAATGCAGGGGACACGGGTTCGAGCCCTGGTCTGGGAGGATCCCACATGCCACGGAGCAACTGGGCCCGTGAGCCACAATTACTGAGCCTGCGCGTCTGGAGCCTGTGCTCCGCAACAAGAGAGGCCGCGATGGTGAGAGGCCCGCGCACCGCGATGAAGAGTGGTCCCCACTTGCCACAACTAGAGAAAGCCCTCGCACAGAAACGAAGACCCAACGCAGTCATAAAATAAAATAAATAAATAAATAAAAAAGAACGTGAATAAAAAAAAAAAAATTCATTAGGTACGCTACTGCACCTCACTTGTTTGTTTTAAAAAAAAAAAAAAAAGTCATGGTAAGAACTAGTATAAATTCTCAAATCCCAACGCAGCATATAATATAAAATTATAATACATGTTATAATTTATGAGCCAAAGCAAGAAATATGTCACAATACCTAACACTTCTCCTGTGTTAACGAACACATTTAAATAACACTTGGAAAATTTGCCTGAATTATGAAATAATATGAAATCATTTGTGATCACCTTGGAATTTGGGCAACTGTTAGAGAATTCCTCAAGTTATAACCCGAAATTAGTCTAGGTCCAGATTGATAAGTGTCCCATACAGGTGAGAAACAATACAGGCATCTGCACTGTTCTATATCCACCTCCACCCTCCAGGACCCAGGCCCTTCCCAGCAGAGGTAGGACTAGATGAAATAATATTCCTGTTGAGAAACCTGCTGACAGTTTTACTGCTGTTTCTTTCCACAAAATTTGCCTTTGCTCTCTGGTTGTTTTTAAGAACTCCTTTTGTCTCTGGTGTTCTGCAGTTATACTATGATATGTTTTCTATTGGGACACTCGTGTTTATTGAATATGAATTTGTGTTTTTTTATTCATTCTTGAATATTCCCAACTACTTTTTCTTTAAATATGCCTCTCCCTCCTCATTTTCTCTATTCTTCCCTCCTAGAGCTTCTATTCTACATGTTAAACATTCTCATTTTATCCAATATGTCTCTTAATTCCATAATTGTAATTCATTAATTCTCTATGCTGCATTTTGGGTAATTTTATCTCATTCAAATAACTATCTTCTTCAACTATGCCTTATTTACACAGGTAAATGCATTTTAAATTTTAATAAGCACGTTTTCCATTTCTAGAACTTTTGTTTGCTTCTTTTTTCCTAGTAACTTGTTCTACAAGTTTCAATTCTTTTTCAAGAGTTTAATCAATTAAAAGTCTTCCATTTCATTATCTTTTAGACTTCTGTTATTTCAAATGCATACAGTTCTACTCCTCTTGCCCACTGTCTGATCTTCAAGCAAGATGTGCTGCTTCCTTGCGTGTTCTGTCAGTTTTCTTGTGAGTGCTTATGTGGTGGGGCCTATTTTTTCTATGGGGCTCCCATGAGGCCTGGGTTGTGGAATTCTTTCCAGAGTACTTTGTATATGCATCTTTCAGGTGCCTCAGGGTAAAACCAGTCCAGGAGTGACATTTATGTTAATTTCTTAGTTTGGGAGTTCTCAAACCATGCAAATGATTTGAATTTTGTACTCCAAGTTCATTGCACGATACAGCCTGAGGTTTTAACTTTTTAAAATTAAAAACCCAAAGCCCAAGCAGTTTCAAGTCCTGTTTCCTTATCTCTGTGCCAATGGATGGACTTTTTTCTTTTTTACTGAAGGTGCAAAAGTCTCTTTCCTAAAGCCTCACTTTATTTTGGCTTAAGGCGTGGGCTCCTAACCGTATAAAGGCATTAAAACTTATGTTCTTTATCAGTTCTGACAATCACCCCTAAAGGCTTATCTACCTAACCCTCTGGTTCTCAATTCTCTTTACATTTCTTGCATTGGGTTTGCCTTTTGTTTCTTGTGAATTCAACTACATATTTAAATTTCTGTGTTATAGTTCATATTTTACCTAGCGTGTCTAGATATCTGTAACAAAAGATTTTTCAAATTTTCTTAGTCTGCCACTTAGCTAAAGCCAAATATTAATGATCAGTTTCTTCTAGTTCTTTTATAATTACAAATAGGAACATTTTGAATTTCATTTGAAGATCTCTGACACCTTGAACAGTCTAGTTGTAATTAGTACTTAAGAGCCATTTTCATGTACACATATAAGCATATCGGTTTTCTTTTAAATCCCACTTCTGAAATTTTCTCCTGGGTTAGTAAGTATTTTATACTAATTTGGAAGATTTCTTTGACTGAAATTTTCAACAAGGTACCAAGAGAAAGCAGTATTAAATCAAAGTCATTGACTGACAGTCTACGTAGAATATATTGGATTATAAACTCCTAATTCTTGGCAGATAATTACAGTTCCTCCAGCTAGCCATTAAAACTTCAAAATAGGGCTTCCCTGGTGGCGCAGTGGTTGAGAATCCGCCTGCCAATGCAGGCGAACCCGTTCGAGCCCTGGTCCGGGAAGATCCCACATGCCGTGGAGCAACTAAGTCCATGCGCCACAAGTACTGAGCCTGCACTCTAGAGCCTGCGAGCCACAACTACTGAGCCCGTGTGCCACAACTACTGAAGCCCACGCTCCTAGAGCCCATGCTCTGCAACAAGACAAGCCACCGCAATGAGAAGCCCGCGCACCGCAACAAAGAGTAGCCCCTACTCGCCGCAACTAGAGAAAGCCCGCGTACAGCAAAGAAGATTCAACACAGCCAAAAATAAGAAGAAAAAAAAAAAAACTTCAAAATAAACACAGGTATTATTGGGACTTCACTGGTGGTCCACTGGGTAAGACTCTGCACTTGGGGAACTAAGATCCCACATGCCAAGTGGTGTGGAAAAAAACAAAAACAAAAAAACCAAAAAACCCACAGGTGTTATTAAATAATTAATGTCATATAATCTACAATGTGAATTACAAAATAAAAGTATTCTCAGGTACAATCACAGTAAAGACTGAAAAAAGCAAAAAACAAATAACCAAAGGCCTACTCTGTTGAAAGCTACTATGAAATTATGCCAGTACATTTTTAATATATTTTGCAGTGAACCAGTTAACAGGAATTTTGGAGACCGATGTGTTAGATACAAAGTTTTAGAAAGAAGAAGAAAAGAAAGAAAGGGGAAAAAAAGATCCTAACCTAAAACTGTAAGAACTGTGCTTAACTGCCACTGACGACTGACAGGAATGTCATCTTTCTTGTCCTTCTTTTATTTCTACCCAAGCTACTTTCCAAGTCATTCCTTCAACTTAAACTTCAGGTTGCATGTCCTACCAGCCAAATGGTCTTACTATAAATAGGCACATTCATGATGCCCTAAACATGTCTTAAGATGGACGTACTCTTTTCTGTGAACTTCTTAACTGTGATCAACACATAGCTTTTATCATGATGTTCCAACTATTTCACACGTTGAAAGAGAACAAATGCGATACGTTCAATGGTAAGGATGCCCGTGTGTGGAACTAGGGGAATGCAGACAATGAGAAAACTATGGATGTAGTATATGCTTTGTTACAAGGAATGAAGGATACGTGTATCTGATTCGCTGTGCTACAATTAAGAAATACACTGAACTAGAAAGAGCTCCATGGAAGTAGAATGAAGAGACTGCTCTAGTGGAGAACATTGAAGTTAAAGATGAATCTTATTTGTTACGGGTGAGGTGTTAGATTCTGGCATTGGAGGAACAGACTTACAATGCTACCAACTCAAATGGTGTGAGTTCTCTAGTGTGGGCCAGTCAACGTGGCAGGAATGGGGGAAAGAGAAATCACAGTATTAGTAAACTCGGAGAGTAATAACTACATGAACTGACTCTAGACAACTTAGGTACTGCCTAAATCCACTGACTAAGATCACAATTTGATCATTCTTATAAGAAAAAACATCATCATTAAACCTTTATAAGGTGGCAGTACACAAAATCACAATGCTTTAAAGTGGCAGACTCTTTACTGCCTAGCTATTTACTAGGGCACATCCTCATTCGTAAGCTTTCCTAAAACGTTGGAAGGTTACGGTATTATACCTCACAGAAAACAACTCTTAAGTATATAAGGAAAAAAAATTATGTCAAGGGCAGAAATAAAAAAGAAAAACATGGCACCCAGGGAATATTAAGCATCAAAGTTCTGGTTCTGAAGATTTTATTGCTCATTAGGATCCAAAATGAGAGTTCAGGTACACAGATTCCATTTCTTTAGATCTCACTGGTGGTGGAAAAGGAAAGATAAAAAATGATACTGAATTAAGGGTGATTGGGTGAGTTCATTCGAACTTTCATAGAATTCTTCAAAAAGAGAAAATATGCTATCTAAAATTATAACAATCTAACAAAACATTGTAAATCAGCTACACTTCAATTTAAAAAAATACAATAAAATTATAACAATCTAAAGTGGAAAAACTGTCACCTAAATAAATGGGCCTTAAAAATCACAAGGAATAGGTTCTGTTAGGTCCAACTTAGGTAGAACATTTTACTTCTGAAACTGTTTGCTGCTGAATTTTAGGATTAATAACCAGTTGTGTGATAATCTTAAGAACAAAATGTATAAAAATTGTACTGATCGTAACTGTGGTTGAATTACTAAGACAAGTAAACTCTCCTGACCTCTAGTAACTCTAACTTCCTTAGTCATGAGCCTCTCAGAGAAACAATTAATGGATTAATTCTCTCACTCAGCCCTTTCTTCTAAATGCCAATCGAATACCAGATTTTTTTTTTTCTGGCCTTGGCCTACTGAAGTGACACCTAATCAATAAAATAATCAATGAAAGCAGCCTTCTGACTCAACAAGTCTAATTACATAGAAAGTTTATCTGGGCAAATAATTCACTCAGCAAGTATAATGCAGACAGATTATGCTAACGGTGTCAATATTTCAACTTCCACTTTTTGAAGCTTCTTGTGTACAGTAACCATTTGACAAACAAAGAATAAGAGTACTTACTAGTCTGTGTCAAATTACAACTGTGGCAGACAATACTGGTGGTCTACCCTCTAGCTATTCCCAAACTTCATCCTTGCCAACAAAACTGTGACTGTTCGGAGGAGGACCGGTGGACCTGTGGAATCCCAGGGATGCACACGCACATCTAAGCGCACAGCCCTCAAGGCGTGGGCCTGCACCCGCAGCATCAGGGTCACCTGGGAACAGGTTGGAAATTATATTCTTGGGCCCCACTCCCCGCCTAGTGAATGAGAAACCCTGGGGGTGGGGACCAGCAAGCCGTGTTTTACCAAGTTCTCCAGGTGACTCTAATCCGAGCTAAAGTTGGACAGCCTCTGCTCTAAACCAATCATGGCGTCTCTGTTCCCTCTGCCAACTACTGGATGAGGCTGAGTAACTGTGTGACCGTGAGCCTATCAGGAAGTCTCCTGGGAAGCTTCCAGAATGCTTTACTTGCTCACAGACAGAGAAGAATGAGAGGAATTAGATGCACCCCCTCCTATTTTTGACTAAGATATAGTCATCTTCATGCCATACCTGCAAAATACCAGCCACCTTGTAACCATTAGGTGATAAACCCAAATACCAAGCCAGTAAGCCAGGGATGACAGAGAGAAAGACTGAAAGAACCTGGTCCCTGGTGACCCTGAGGAGCTGCCACTTAACCATGATAGATGGAAATAGCCCATCACAAGGCTCCTTGTTAAATAACGGATTTTTAAAAACCCTGTGTGTGAACTCCTTTCGGTTGGCCCTCTGTTAACCTGTAATCCTAACTATAACATCTTTGTTTGCAAGCTCTTGCAAGAGTATAACATAATTTTCATAATATTACATAATTTTACGTACAAATTATATGCTATAATATTCTATCTTTTATTATATTCTATAATATTTTACTTTGAAGCATTTAGAAAAGAAGGAATTTATAACTTTAAGTGAAAATACAGAGAACATTTAGAATGACGTTACTGAAATTATATTCTGGTTTTGGTTCTATTAACTAGTTGATGGGAACAAACTACTGAGCAGATTCAGGCCTCAATTTTCTAACTGACAGAAGAGTCAAATTAAATCACTGATAAGATCCTGTCCAATTTAAAGTATTGTATTCTTAATCTTTAAGGGGTACAGAAAGGCCTCTGTGACAAAAGTTCATCTTTCATTAAAGACCCAATCAATAGGGATTTTTCTGTAGTGACAAGACTTATTGTTACGCAACTGACTACCGACAAAGATTTCCACAAAAGGTGACTGTGAGTACCACCCGTCTGAAAGGCTGCAAGCTCAGGGCTTGGCGTTTGTCCTACCAACTCCCAATTATTTACATGAGGAGAAGGATGGTATTCTGTGGATAAACACTCCTAATCCAAGGCCTCAAATGTACTTGCTGATTTAACTTCTTCCCCGTGCAAAAGTCAAAAAATACAAAATGCAAAATGACTGACTGGTATTTCTAACCTTCACTGGAATCGTGGCTAAATTTATGTAAGACAAAGAGGGATAGGTGGGCTAAGAGGAGCCAGCAGGTCGCTAGGCAGCAAAGATGATTTAAACCATCAACCACAGAGAATTAGAAGTGATTTATAATTTTTGGAGAGGAAATGTCCTTATATACTCACTGCAACTAATACCAAAGTTGCATAAAAACCCATATCCAATGAATTAACAGGTACAGAGTATTTTAATGTAATATATTCCAAGGCCTCTTTACAAAAGCATTCAATATCAAAAAGCTCTACAATGGCAAAAAAAAGACAGAACCACGACTTCCTCTAATCAGAGGGTATCTCCCAGAACGAAACTGCTGCTGCATTATTACTAAAGCAAACACCTCACGACCCCTGTGCCAACACAACCATAAAAGGCTGACACCTAAATGTCAGAACAACATAAAGCTTTTTCTGTAAGTGAACCAGAAAAACCAATACAGGTAAAGTCCTTTTATGATAAACTGGCAATACAATCACACTCATTTATTATTACTTAACTTCGTTTTCTTAAATTAATTTAATACTAAAACCACATGCCCAAGCTGCAGAACCAGATGCAAAAGCGATGATGCACAACTGACTTGTGGGGAATGTGTTTTCTCTATGCCAGGCTCCTCTCCAGAAAAGGATCTGAGGCTGCAAGGGGATGAATGAGCAGGGCAGACTGAACTAGATGGATGGGGAAGAAGGGGCACGCACACACGATGTATGTATGTATTCACC
This sequence comes from Balaenoptera ricei, assembly GCF_028023285.1. Taxonomy (NCBI): domain Eukaryota; kingdom Metazoa; phylum Chordata; class Mammalia; order Artiodactyla; family Balaenopteridae; genus Balaenoptera; species Balaenoptera ricei. The sequence continues at coordinate 20,318,042 of NC_082640.1, forward strand.
CGTGTACCTGCTTAGTTTCTAGATGTTTTGATATGCTTTATTTTAGAGATCAGATTAAAGGTTAGTTTAATTGAGATTCCGGATGTAAAATGGGGTAGGATAAGAAATCTAGAAGAATAACTGCTGTTTGATGACAGAACAAAAGAAGCATAAAGAGATCGCCTACAGCACAGCAGGGCAGGTGGGCTGTCTGCCTATGATGAAGGATTAGTTACAGAGTAACTAGCAGAGGGAAGAAAACAGCAAGTCCACGTCTAGGAGTTTATCCTAAGGAAAAAAATCAGGAAAGCATGCAAAGATTTAGCTCAAGGATATTCACTGCAGGACTAAGAAGAAGAGAAAAGAGACGAATAAGAAGAGAGAACTGGTGAAATAAATGATGCTATAGCTGTCCAGTGGAATACTCTGAATGAAGCAAGTTTAAAATAATGATGTGTTTAATATTTAATGACACACAAAGATGTTTGATATATACTGATTAAGTGCAAAAGCAGCCTCATAAGCAATATGAACTATATGATCCCATTTTTGCTTTAAAAAACTGGAATACAGTTAGAGACAGGTGTATCTATACTATACCTATGCACAGACAGAATCCTGGAAGTATATAAAACCAACTGTGGCGAGATCATGAATGCTTTTACATTTCCTGTTTTTGTTTAGCTATAGTCCCCACTTTTATTTTTCTATGATAAGCATATATTAGCTTTATAATAAGAAAAAAATTACCACCATATTTACTGGGCAGATACACAGAAAGCCCTTGATATTTAGGGATATTCATTGTATAGCATTAGCTGTCAATGGAAAAGAAAGGTTTGCTTTAATAGGTCGTTTGAGAAAATGAAACAGCCTTGGTATGTGGATCTGTTGTTTACAATAGTACTAGAACTAATGGAATTTCATCTGTAGAAAAACTCACAAGTACTGAAACTACTGACATAAGAGAACAGGAGACATACTTACGGTTGGGTGAAGTCACGAGTGATGAAATCAGAACTCTTGAACAGTAGGAAGATGTCGCTGAGCGTTTTACATTTCAGAGAACTATTCATTGCTATCCAGTACGCATCCTAAATAATAGAGCACATGCTACTTAGTATATATTCCAAGTTAGTTGCTATGAATGAAGTTCGAGCCTATAGCCAAAATCAACAATGCATATAACCTGAAGGGGTTGAAGAAAAAAGTCAGGTAAGAAATTTTAGCTATACTGTCAAACGTCAAGTTACACTTCTAAACAAGGCACAGCGTCACCACTGCATGTCGGACACTCAGTTTTGAACCAAGATGTTCAGGTTCTCACCTTTCAGCTCAGGCCCAAGCACTGCCCTAAGTCTTCCTCACTGATGATGAGAGAAGGGGATAAAGAGATATCAGAAATGCTGACACTTCAGCTAGAAGATTCAGGCATAAAAAAACAGCCTGACCAGCTACTAAGAAAATAGAGAACCTTCCTTTCTTCCTGTTTCTGGGGAGAGACGGCTGGAATCCTGAAGTTGGATGACTGCAACAGTTAAGACCCATGTCTATCAAATCTGGGAGGGAGGAGGTGACATATTCTGAACCATCACAATTTTAAATGGTGACAGCCTCAAATATATACACCCAAAAAAAGTAAGAAGAGCAGACACAGGAGGCACAAACCTCAGTGAAATATGCCTAAAAATGATAGAATAATTAAGTAGCTTAAAAAACGTACTTCTCCCATAGACAGATCAGACACAGGACAGTAATTGAGAAAACTAATGATTGCAAACAAAATGTCCAGTTATCCACACTGTATGAAAGAAAGCACTGGAACACAGTCGGCACTCAATAAATAAAAAATAAATGAACAAAGGAATAACTTAAAATCACAAATAATCTATCCATTTTAACTGGAAAGCCTCAAGCCAGATCAGTAGTCAAGAACAACTCAAATTACTGCTCATAGATAAACTAAAAATGAGTTTCAATAACTTCTTTATAATAACTTCTTTAAAATTTCTCCCAATGGAAAAGGATGATGAACTTCTGGTTAAAGATGGTATACTGAACACACAAATTTAACTTCACTAAAACAACAGTATATACATAGAAAACCATGCAACTGAATAAACAAGACAGTTATTAACGCCAGGGAAAACAAAATGTTGAATAAGAAAACACAAGCAATGTATGGTATATATCAGATGTGTATGTAGTGTTTGCATAAACATAGTATGAGAAACACTAAATACTGGTCTAATCAAAGTATGCCATTCTGATGATGAGGACAGTGGAACAGAAAGCAGTGGGGACAGGGCTTCCCTGGTGGCTCAGTGGTTAAGAATCCGCCTGCCAATGCAGGGGACATGGGTTCGAGCCCTGGTCCGGGAAGATCCCACATGACGTGGAGCAACTAAGCCCATGCGCCACAACTACTGAGCCTGTGCTCTAGAGCCCGCGAGCCACAACTACTGAGCCTGCGCACCTAGAGCCTGTGCTACACAACGAGAAGCCACTGAAATAAGAAGCCCGTGCACCACAACGGAGAGTAGCCCCCGCTCAATGCAACTATAGAAAGCCCGAGCAGCAACGAAGACCCAATGCAGCCAAAAATAAATAAATAAATAAATAGATAGATAAGGTAGATAGATAGATAAATAAATAAATAAATAAATAAAGTAGTGGGGACAGGAGATGAAACAGAGCTGAACCTTTCTGTTCTAAAGCAGGAAGTCAGTAATAAACACCTAAGACAGAAGAACAGAGAAGTAGAGGAAAATAACAGAAGGCACTAAAATATTTGAAAACAGCTGCCTCTGAGCAGTGGAAAATAGTGAAGCAAAATGGGTGTCAGAACTGGCTGATTTCTGTAGCAAGCTTCCAGATCTTCTGAAAATTTAAACTATGTATATGTAATACAATGGAATATTACTCAGCCATAAAAAGGAATGAAATAGGGTCATTTGTAGAGACGTGGATGGACCTAGAGAGTGTCATACAGAGTGAAGTAAGTCAGAAAGAGAAAAACAAATATCATATATTAATGCATATATGTGGAATCTAGAAAAATGGTATAGATGACCTTATTTGCAAAGCAGAAATAGAGACACAGATGTAGAGAAAGGGGGAAACGGGTGGCGTGGGATGAATTGGGAGATTGGGATTGACACATATACACTACTGATACTATGTTTAAAATAGACAACTGATGGGAACATACTGTATAGCACAGGGAACTCTACTTAATGCACTGTGGTGATCTGAATGGGAGGGGAATCCAAAAGGGAGGGGATACATGTATATGTATGGCTGATTCATTTTGCTGTGCAGTAGAAGCTAAAACATTGTAAAGCAACTATACTCCAATAAAAATTAATAAAAAAAGCTATGTATATGTGTCACTAATTTTAATAAGTAAAAACAAAAATTAGATTAAGTACAATTTATCATTCATATTAGAATAAGAAAAGATAAGCACATGAGATGATTTTTTGAAAATGCAGATAAGTCTTGATTCCTTAAATGAGCCTTGCAGACATAAAACTGTTTTCTACTGGAGTAGAAAAAATAACGAATTTTCCTCCAGACCTTAACTTAAAAAAAAATCTTGTCAATGAAATGTTGAAATGATAAAACACAATTTAAGAAAACGTCAGGTGATCTGTCAAACCGCTCTGTTTCTAGATCCTACAACATTTTAATTTTTATTACCTTTCAATAGAGAAAAATTTCTCTGTCAGACTGAACAGGTGAAGTTTTGAAAAGGGTAGAGAAAGGCTTTTCTCAGATTTCTAGCGCAATCAGCAACACAAGAGGTTGAAACTGTCAATTGGCAAAATATACAGTACTTCACAGACCCAGGGAAGTGTACTGCAAAATCAGGAAAATAAAATAACAGGGGGAAAATAAAAAAAAATTCCACGGTATTTTCCCTAGAATTAGGAATATAATCAGACCCTCTGTGAGGATATAAAGCGAAATGGAATAGCAAAAGAAAGAGTATTCACACAGTGAGAGATTTACTGATGTGTTCCTACCCTTGGGGCACTCCAGTTAAGCTTCGGAAATACACTGCCCCCCAGGGAATTGATAGCTTCTTGGACTTTAGTGGTGAACTCAGGAAATTCTGGTGCCTACAGAGAGAAAGAAGAAATCATTTGGGCAAGTCAGTATCATCACAACAAACATAGAAAACAAGATCAAAATCTCAAAGTTCAACACTTCAGGATGTAAAAAATAATTCAGAATACAAATTACTATCAGAATTTCTGAACTCAACTAAATAAAATCAATGATCAAATAGCATTTATCTGAAAAGGAAAAAAAAATAACAAGTGCCAATAGCACTTTCCAAAACAATCAAGACCTAGAAAGCTGAAGAGACAGATGTTACAAGGCACCTGGGGATGTGAGGAAGGAATGAATGGTTCTCTTAGCACCTACATAAAACCAGTATCTATTAAATGAAAAGAGACGGATGGAATATCACCTGTGCATATACTCCAATTCTCAGAAGTAATACCTCGCATTTAAGGGCCAGAAGCCTTTCCATTTGCAGGAAAAGATTCTTGGACATTTCCCCAAAAGGCTTCATGAGAATAAGAAATAAATTATGTGGTTAACTGTATTTAAACGCTGCTATTTCCGGATAAGTTTTAATATAAACAAAATTTAAAAATAGGACCTTGGTGAAGTTAAATGTTCTTTCCTTTCTGGTTGATTTTAAAATGTGTTTTTTTTTATTTTTTACAAATTTATTTATTTATTTTTGGCTGCATTGGGTCTTCGTTACTGCGCGCGGGCTTTCTCCAGTTGCAGAGAGCGGGGGCTACTCTTCGTTGCAGTGCGTGGGCTTCTCGTTGCAGTGGCTTCTCTTGTTGCAGAGCACAGGCTCTAGGCACGTGGGCTTCAGTAGTTGTGGTACATGGGCTCAGTAGTTGTGGCTCACGGGCTCTAGAGTGCAGGCTCAGTAGTTGTGGCGCATGGGCTTAGTTGCTCCGCGGCATGTGGGATCTTCCCAGACCAGGGCTCGAACCCGTGTCCCCTCGTTGGCAGGCGGATTCTTAACCACTGTGCCACCAGGGAAGTCCCTAAAATGTGTATTTTATATTGGTGAGTAACCAAAACATTCTAAGTGTTGTTTCAACCAGGAAGTAAGCAGAAATACAGTGGTGACAGAACGTAAACGTAATTACAATTATGCTCTCCCTCGAGCCTTCTGTCACCATCAGGAGCACATGGACATAAAGTAGAGAAAAGGGGAGTAAGAGAGATGGAAGTGGGGCCTGCAGGAGAGACTAGGATACAAAAACACTAACACTGATGCTCTGCAGTCACTTTTTCCCTTTATATTTGCTGCCCCCTACTGGGCAACTGCAAATACTGAAAAAGTCCAGTCATGACAAGTTCTTCCACAAGGGGAGAAAAAGTTACAATAGTTCTAGAATAAGCTAAGGGAGTGGGAGGTACAAACTACTGGGTGTAAGAGAGGCTACAAGGATATATTATTGTACAACATGGGGAATGATGCATTATTTTGTAAATCTGTAAATGGAGTATAACCTTTAAAAATTGTATAAAAATTTTTTAAATTAAAAAAAGAAATGATTATTATTGTTTCAAGTCACAAAGTTTTAGGATGACTTGTTATTCAGCAATAAATAATCAAATACCAAAAAAGAAAAATGGCTTATGCTGATCCCCAAGATCTAATCCAGTTATGACAGAGAAAAAACTATGACTCAAGTCACAGAGACACAGACCAAAAAATGAAAGTTAAAAAAAAAAAAAAGGTAACATATTCCCCAGACAAGATACCAGCTTTAAGCAACAGGCTAGTGAGTGCAGGGAGAGATCAAGGGCAGGTTGGACTTCCCTTCTTTGTGCTGCAGGTGTACGTGACCTCTGCACTGGTCAGCAGCTTCTTTCCGTTAGTTATCTGACAGCCTGCCACCGTCTCCATCCTCTGTTATTCTTCTTCTGCTTAGATACGTGAAACTAAACTGCAGCCATTTAGAGAGGTTTACAAAACGAGTAACAGCCTTGAGTCCTTTATCTTCCATTCGTCTCTCCCTCATTTCTGTTAAGGCAGTAATTTCCTTAGAATCCCCTAAAATTGCTGGTTTGGCTCCCCTAGAGCTCTATCCATAAAAAGTCATCTAAGATCTGCATTAGCAATATTTTTGATAAATGGCACAGTTACACAAATTGTACAATATGAGGGGTTCGATCTTCAAAGACAAAACAATTTAATTTTCCTACCCCATAAAACTTCACATATAAGGGTTGCTTTATATTTCTGTATTACATTTTTTCTTTACCATATAAGTTATAGGTGTACAATACAGTGATTCACAATTTTTAAAGGTTATACTTCATTTATAGTTATTGTAAAGTATTGGCTATTCTGTATCATTGATACATTTTAAAAGAGGCAATCGATTCCCTCAAATCCTCCAATTATTCAACTTTAAGAAATCTTGCCATAAGGATACTAAAACAAATGTAAATGATAAAAAGTTTATGTACTGTACAGAAAAGTCTGTGCTTTCAGTGAAAGACTATGTATTCTATACATACAGCACTTTCCGGGTTACCTGATTCTAGCTGGGTCTGCAAGCTAGTTTACAACTTGGTGAATTATAGGTAAGTGAAAACAATGTGAAGTATTTCTTACAGACGTGAAAATTCTATCCTGTCTGGTGGAAATCAGCTATCTTCCCTCCCACGTATTCATCTCAATACTCCTAATCTATAAATGTGTCTGTCCTTTGGGTTCTCTTTTGAGACAGTTATAACATCTGCCTGGTTCCCTCATGAGTTAAATACAGCCTTCAACGTGTGCTAAGACATTATTCTACCTTTTCCTGAAAATTATCTTTTAACAGATTTAACTAATAATAGGGTTCTTTTAAGCTCACAGTTCAAGTCGATTTTAAATTCGCGAACACCTCAGTTGTCTGAGAAAAGGTTCCTGTTTTAAGTCGGATAAAATCCACATTTTAAATCATATCCATGGACTTTCTATGATCCAAACTCACCTATCTTTCCAACTTTACCCACCACAGCCCCCCTGTATCACACCCATCAGAAAGGTTATTTCTTTAAAAAAATGTTTTAATCGTGAAATAAATGTTTTAAATATACAAAAAATATATACCTGGATCCATACATTCAAGAATTTGGCATGTCTGATCCAGACCTTTAAGTTTCTTAAGGAAAAAACATCACAGATACTAATGAAGTTCCTAATCTCCTTGCTCTCCTCCCTAATGCTTCCCTCTCCCCACAGGCAACCAGCATTGCAAGAGTGGGCACATTCTTCTACAGTCCTGATGTTATACTATGTGTGCCTGTCCATAAAACATAACATTTAAAAAATTTAAAGTAACTGTTGTCACTTGATATGTATACTTTTGGCAATCTGCTCTTTGAAATTCACCATTCTGCCTTTGGAATTAACCCATCTTGATTACTTGGTTCCGTTTTTAATTCGGCATTTCTGTCACTACACTAATTACTAATTACTTGCAGTGGTAATTTTCCCACCTTGGGTCCTGGCTCACATTCCTCTTCTGAGAATGCTCTTCTGCCCTGAAAGCTCCCCTGCCCAACATCTAGCTCTCCCCAGTGAAACCCAATCACTGTTTAATTTTTTATTTTGAAATAATTTCAGACTTTCAGAAGCATTAAAAGAAGAGTAACAAGAATTTCCACACACTCTTCACTCAGGCACTTTACCACATTGCTTTATCATTCTCCCCCTCAACTCCCTTTCTATATATAGGTAGGCAGGGTTAGGGTGTGTGTGTGTGTGTGTGTGTGTGTGTGTGTGTGTGTGTGTGTGTGTGTGTGTGTGTGTGTGTAAAGCAGTAACTTTTTTTTACATAACCCAGCCAAATTATCAAAATCAGGGAGGTAACGTGGATACAATACCATTATCTCAGCTACGGATCTTATCCAAAATGTGCCCATTGTCCTGATAACGTCTTTTATAGCAAAAGAAAAATGGAACATTTTCTTCTGGCTCAGGACCCAGTCTAGAATCGAGCATTGCCTTTCCTTGTCATGTCTCCTTAATCTCCTTTCATCTGTAACACTTCCTCTCTCTGTTGCTATCTTTCATGACCCTGACGTTTTGGAGAGTACAGGGCAGCGACTCTATGTAATTTCCAAAACGTTGAGTTTGCTGGCTGTTTCCTCATGACTGGGTTCAGGTTGTGCATTGCTGGCAGGTGATGTGTCCTTCTGTGCCTTGTACGAGGAGACAGGCGATGTAGGTCTGTCCCATCACTGAGAAGGTTAACTTTGGTCACACTGGTGCCTGCTCTTTCCACTGTGAAGGTACTATTTTTCTCTTTACAACTAGTAAGTAATTTTGGTGGACATAACTTTGAGAATACTCAAGTATCCTCATCAAATATTCACCCATGAGTTTTAACATCTATTCCATCAATTATTACTATAATGGTCGCAAATGGTGATTTCCAATTCTATCATTCCTTCTACAATTATTAGTTGGTGTCTTTTCTACTATAAAGAAGGGCTTTCTCTTCTGCTCCATTTATTTAATTTAATCATTTGTTTATGTCAGTATGGGACCATGGATTCTAATTTTAGTCAATGGTTATACTCCATTACTATTATGGTTTTGTTACGATGTTCACGTATGTGGCCAGTGGGAGCCCATTCAGGCTAACTTCTGGGTCCTTTGTGTCATGACCCATCATTCTTACTTTCTGACACAAGTTGCTGCAGGCTCATCTTTACCATGCCACCCCCATTCTTTAATCTCTCCAAGGAGTTTCAACTCCTTTTAGTGGAGAATGCTATTTAGACACCAAGATCAGGGCACTAGGTGTGCTCACTGCCACCATGATGTCATTATGTCACTTTTAGAGCTAAGCAGTTTGGTAAATACACACACACACATTATTAATTTCTGTATCTATCTATCTATATTAAAAAAACATGAGTTGATACTGATCATCCTTACACTTAGCGTCCAGGCCAAATATCACTTCTCCCTTGAATTATTTCTAGATGCCCTTGGTGATAACCGTCCTCTCTTTTTGACAGCACTTTGTCATCACCCCCAAATTGGGGTATCTTTCCCCACTGGTTTATATACTCCCTAACGTCAGGAATCAAATCATAATCATCTTTGTTTACTTCATAGAACCCACTACAGGGCACTGAATATGGGCAAAAGCTAAGATGTAGGCTGAACTGAACAGAATTTTCATAAAAGGAGAGGAACTGACCTGAGCGATATCCAGAGTAAAATAAAACATGTAAACTTGCCTTTTCTGCATGTGTGGGCACACTTTTTATACCTAAGGAAATGTTTAGGCACCTGCACTTTTTTTCCCTTGTACCCTGGACATCATATCTCTTCCATTAAAATAAACAGAAATATCTCCTTATTTAGAATTGCATTAGAATATACCCTCCTCTAAAACTAGTTTCCTTTATTGTGCCTTTACATTTATTTGTAAGCAATTTTACAGAAATCTTTCGCTTTTATCTCAAAGTATGAGAAGCTTCATTTGCCTCCCATATTTTTAGAAATACTCTCATTCCTTTAAAAAAATTTTTGTTAAAACATATTTTAAGTTGAATTTGACAACACTCTTAGCCTGAAAGACTAAAGCATGCTCAGTCAACTTCTACAGGGACTTCCCTGGTGGCACAGTGGTTAAGAATCCACCTGCCAATGCAGGGGACAGGGGTTAGAGCCCTGGTCCGGGAAGATCCCACATGCTGCGGAGCAACTAAGCCCGTGCACCACAGCTACTGAGCCTGCGCTCTAGAGCCCACGAGCCACAACTACTGAGCCCACGTGCCACAGTTACTGAAGCCCACGTGCCTAGAGCCCGTGCTCCTCAACAAGAGAAGCCACCGCAATGAGAAGCCCGCGCACCGCAACGAAGAGTAGCCCCCGCTCGCCACAACTAGAGAAAGCCCACGTGCAGCAACGAAGACCCAATGCAACCAAATATAAATAAATTAAATTTTAAAAACTAAAAATAAAAAAATCAAAGGGAGGGGCTTCCCTCGCGGTCCGGTGGTTAAGACCCCGTCCTTCCAATGCAGGGGGCACGGGTTCGATCCCTGGTCGGGGAACCAAGATCCCATATGCCATATGGCATGGCCAAAAAATAAAATAAAGGTGTATTTTTTAAAAAACTGAAAGTAAAAATAAAAGGGAAAAAAGGATGCGCCATGTTTGCCTGTAAACAGTGATTTAAGTTATTTTTCAAAATAATAAATAAAAGCTTGAAAAGGTGAGTAAATGGGGATTTAGAGTGATCTGTGTTGAAACCCGGAAGCACCCCAGGGGGCAGCACGAGGTGGTCCCCACACCTCAAGGCTCTTACCGTAAGCGTGGCCGTGTTCTCGTCGTCCGACCACTGCATGGAGAGGAGGACAGAAACAGACGTTAAATGTGGATAGTGTACTGGGCTTCCAAAAAGCAGTGCTCCATCTAAAAATCACCCATACACAGGAGACAGCTTTTCCTGAACACAAAGTATGTGTCCAAGTGAAATTTTCATGTAATTTCTCACTTGACTGAATCTATGCTAAGATCTCAAAGCCAGAACCATTTCAGAGATCATTTCGATTAGAACACGCTACGGAATAGTTTATATTATTTTGAACCAACCTGTATTTCTTCTGCTTCATTATCACTGTCTGGCTGAGAACATGTTGGCGGATCTTCCCTGGAAGAACATAAAACGAAAATTGAGCAAGAGAAAGCTTTGGTGCTGTGCAGTCATAATTGCAGGTGTGCTGAGTATATATATTAAAAAAACAGATAGCCTTAGAATTGGAGGATAATGTTAGGAAAAGTTCACTTTTTGAGACAGAAACTAATAAAAACCAACATGAAATTAACGAGAGTACACGCCCTGTAAGAGACGGGGGAATAAAAACTTCCTGCCCTCTTCTCAGAAATCACTAGAAACAAGGAAAAGAAAAACTCAAACTCCACCTGTGAGGACACTAGGAATCCAGTCTCAATCCCGATATAAGAGAAAGTGCTGCCCAAGACAAGGAAGATCAGACGGGGTGAAGGAGCCACAGAAGGAATTGCTGGAGGAGCCGTCCGGGCAACTGCTGGACACCCTGCGGGCAGAGCCCCAAATCTCTTGTCTACACAGCGAAAACAGCGCGTGTGGGCTGGTGGCAGGAGTCACCCTGGATCTGGACTGGCACCACTGGAGGCCATGGGGGAGGAAGAGAAAGAAAGACTCAGACACGCTGTCTTAGAAGGAGCCAGTGGGTAAAGTGGGTGTTGAAAAGGGCCATTAACAGCCAATCCTTACCGCCTGGGGCGAAGCAAGGGCTGAAAGACCGCAGAGGGAGCGACACTGCCCAGGCCCCTCCTCAACACTCAACGACAAACAACTGGCCTATGAAGAACTCACTCACGTCACTGAAACCGAATACTAATCAGAATAAGAACCGGCAGAGGATCTATACCAGGAAACTACAAGAAAAAAGGAAAAGGGAGGTTTCTGGTTGACCATGGGCATTTATCCATCCCTATGCTCCCTCTTGAAATGCTACTAAAATGATTTAAAAGATCCCAAGGGAAAAAGCACCAGAGAGGAGACAACTGCAGAGAAGAGACAACAAAAGTCTGGAAAACAGAAAGCCAGTGGGGGGGGGGGGGACCCAGTGGGCAACAGGCAGACCCTGGAGCCATCACACACGATGGGACCACAGCTCCGACTTCAAAAGGGGTGACCTGAGTAAAGTCCATGAAGGGGGCAAGGAGACACGCCGAGTTGTCCTCAGCTGGCACACCCCAGCAACTCACCCTCCTCCATGGACCAAACAGGGTAAGGGCCCCGGTCCTTAACGCCCCAGAGGAATATGGGGGTGAAATGCTAGAATACGACGAAGTCATAAGTGGAAGTTGTATTAACAGTGAGGCCTCTAGTCCCCTTCCTCCCCCATTACAGACAGATTAGAGGATTCGTCTCTGTAGACACTGGAAAACCCCAGGGGAAAGACTCACAAATAACTGTCATCTGGGAATCTTCCATCAATACCTGCCGATTGCTGGCACTCTTAGTCAACAAGCCCCGCCCGGGTACACAAAGTTTCTGCGTGTGTGTGTGTGTGTGTGTGTGTGTGTGTGTGTGTGTGTGTGTGTCCATCCCTCACTCTTAAATATGAATAAAGGCCTAGAATCATGAGAAAACTAAAGAAAGGCTCCAAGATGACAAAAGAGTTTTTAAAAAGAGAGAGAAAAGGTACATGGATGAAATAAACACAATACAGGAACCAGATGAAAAATAATTTTTTAAATCATAAATATCCTCAAAGATAAAAGATACTGCATTCATGAGAGGAGGCCAGAGGACAAGGTTGAACTTGTTGAAACTGAAAACATGGTAGCCGAAATTTTAAAATTCAACAGAATGAATGGCAAAATCAAGGAAATTTTCCAGAAAGTAAAACTAAGAAGACAAAGAGACAATAGGGAAGAAATGATAAAATTCAGAGAATTAATCCAGTAGACCCAGCCTCTAAATAATAGGAGTTCCAGAAAGAGAAGCAAGAAAATAAGAGGAAATTATCAAAGATATAATATTTTTAACTGTTCCAAAACTAAAAATCATAAGTCTCTAGAACGAAAGAGCCCACCAAGTACACATCACAATGAATGGGAAAAACAAAAACAAGAAACTCTGATGATGTATTTACAAAGATGGCCACAACAATTCTTCCCATCTTGACATGCCCCTTTGCAGGGTGACTTTGCCACTCTTCCCATCAAGAAATGGCATCTGTTTTCCCGCCCCTTTAATTCAAACTGGCTTCAAGACTCATCGTGACCAACAAAATGTAGCACAAGGGACACCATGTGATGCTGAGCCTAGGTGTCAAGTCTTTACAGCTTCCGTGCCCCCGTTTTTGGAATGTTGCCACCACCACGTAAAGGAGCTGAGTCTGAGGCTGAGAAATCACACGGAAAGAGAAGCCCAGGTGACAGTCAGCATCCGCTGCCAGACATGAGTGAGGCATCTTAAAACCATCCAGTTAGCTCGAGCCACCAGACAACTACAGCCGCAAGAGCGACCTCAGCAAGACCAACAGACTTGCCCAGTGTTGAGCATTACAGAGGCTCTGAGATTTTACCCCACCTGCAAGCTAACAAGTTAGCCTTCCAGAGTTCATGGACTCTGGCAGAAGACAGGGGACTCCTGGGTCAGAAACAAAGGACTCTCACTCACAGTACAAAGCATGAGCTTCCATCTTCGAATCAGTTCCCTCTGGCCCCTCAAGCCCTGTGGGAGGTCAAGGAGTGACCCAGGTTTGTGTTACAATTGAGGAACCCTGAACTTAGAGAAACTCATCTTTTACAATGAGCTGCAGGTAAAACTGGCCGGTCTTTGACCCAAGGGGAGACACTGTCTTTATCTGTACTAGACAGTAACAAGCCTGCTCTCTGCTAGGGAGAGACACTATCTCCATCTTCCAAGGCCATCTGCTGCATAAACGTCTTTGAAAAGACAATCAGGAACAAAAGCTGTCAGTGCCTCTGCTCAAAAGACATGCAGAGACCCAAGAAGAAGTGTCTCTCAACACCCAGCTGAGCAAACATTGACACATAAAATGGTTACGTTTTAAGTCACTAACTTTAGGCAATACAGATGACTATCATGAAATAACAACACAAAAGGTACTCAATGAACTTAAATATGCATTTATCACTCTAAAACACCACTTTTGATTTTTGTTAGTATAACAAAATACATTTAAAAAAAACATATTTGTAATCGGTGTATTCATACAGTTCTTTAGAAAAACTTATTGCAATTCCTACCATGAGATGTGTCACTGAAATGGAAAAGATGATGGAGTGTATACACTGGCAAGTTCACCAGACTTGCTTTCCAAGGTAAACCTCTAAATACTGAGGACTGAGTTGATGTTAATATTTAGAAGTATTCTCTGTTTTCTATATCACAGCTAGCACTGAGCTGGTACCTAAAGGCCGTGGGAAACACGAGAGCACTGGCTTTGGAGGCAGACACACATTGTCAGAATATGTCAGTTCTGCCACTGTTAGTCTTGAGCGTGGCACCAGAATCCCATCTATAAAACCAGGATGACAGTAGCTACTCTGCAGAGTTGTGAAAATTCGAAACATCAATGAATCTAACATGTGTTTTATAATTGGCATCTATTGTCATTCTCCTTAAGGGAGACCATCAGGAAAGAAAGAACTCTCGGGCCAAAAGGGGACAGTGAGGACTGGCACTTACTTGGGAGCACTGAGTCAAACCACCTGAATCCGACCCAACCTGTGAGCCCAGGTCAGGCACTACCTCTTCTGTACAAACTCCCTGCATCACCCCAGCTTACAGTGATTATTTCAACTCCAAAAACATGGCTTAACAGAACACTGGGTGCTTTTATTCCAAAAACGGACACCTATTTATTTACATCTTTGACTTGGCGACTAACTAAGCCTGGACCCCCAAGGCAGGATGTCCCACCCATCTTTGTTTGTTTGTTTTAAATGGAAAGTTTATTCGCTCAGTACACCAGACACCCATCTTGTTATCCCAGTAGCATGCTCAGCACCCAACTCACAGTAGGCACCCCATAACGTGCCATGAAAACGAATCACTGTCTACACCAGAAATGCGTGTTACCAGCCTCCTTTCCCACACCAACGGCAGGCAGTGATAACCAAACCAAGCACGTCAAGATCTTCCATGCCTCAAAGCCCTCCTTAATGCTGCTCCCTCAGCCTTGAAGATTCTTCCCTCTGCCCTTCAACTGACTGCTTTCCACCCAAACTTCCTATCTGAGAGGCTCGTAAGTTACCTTTTCAGGGTATTCCCTGACCCTCCCTGAAATCCTCAGCCCCAGCCCACTCCCAGTAATTTAATACGTCAGTGACCACCCCATTTCCTTCACAGCCCTTACCACAATTTTCACTTACATATTTACTGGTGTGTTTGTTTAATGTTCGGACTGAGATTAATGACGATGGTGAGAACAGTTAGTATTTCTTAAGAGCATACAATGTACTAGGCATTATTATATTTATAAACATTAAATATTTATGGCTAAACATTTTATGCATTATCTCCTTTTATCCCTGCAACAACCTTATTTACAGAAGAGGAAACTGAGGCACAGAGAGCTAGAAATGAGCAAAGATAGGATTTGGCCCTAGGCAATGTGACTAACAGACCAGCACTGTGCTATTTGACTCCCATAAAATACAAAGCTGAACTGTCAACTCCAAAAAGGCAGGGTCTCTACCTGATTTGTGCGTTACTGGAGAGCAGAGTGAAGTGCTGTGTGCTGTATCGCGCTGTTTAAGTGTTTAACAGGCTTGCCTCTGCCAGAAGCTCACGCACACATCTGGCCAACAAAAAATATCACAGGAGCTCTTCCACAAGCTCAGAGTACTGAAATCTACCCAGGACTTTCTAACATCGGGAGGCATTTTCTTTACACTCCCATTTATGTAAGCTTATTAAGTGTTCTATATTTAAAAATAATAAAGTTATGTCTGTAAATATCCCAAGGTTGAGACTCACCTACCTATTCTGTTTCCTTATCCTGCAATTATTCCAAGTCAATGAGGCTCTAAATTAATAATTTTCAGGTTATTAAGGGGTTGAGAATACCAAAAACAGAACTATAATCTAGAAATCTACACAGAAGATCCATCAGACAAAAAAATATATATGTATGTATGTGTGTATGTGTATATATATATACACACACACACATATACACACACACACATATATATACATATACATACACACACACACATACATATTTATGGTAAAATTAGTGTTACTGAAAACACACACAATTCTAATTATATTTCTGAGTTCATTTACTGAAGAAACGTTCATCAAGCACCTCTTGTGTATCAGGCACTGTTCCAAGAGCTGGGAACACAACTGTCCAAGTCCCTGTTCTCATGAAGACTGTATTCTAATAGAACCACTAAGGGAATGATGTCAGATGGAAAGAAGTATTATGCTGAAAAATAAAGTGAGGCTAGGAGATAAAAAGTGGTGCACCAAAATGTGGTAATCCATACAATGGAGCAGTATTTAGCCTTGAAAAGGAAGGTAATTCTCACACATACTGTAACATGGATGAACCTTAGGACATTATGCTGAGGGAAATAAGCCAGCCGCAGGAGGACAGGTGCTGTGTGATTCCTCTTATATGAGGTATTCAGAGAAGTCAAATTCACAGGCACGGGAAATAGAATGGTGGTTGCCAGGGGCTGGTGGAAGGGGGCGATGGGGAGTCAGTGTGTAATTGGTACAGAGTTTCAGTTTTACAAGATGGCAAGAGTTCTGCAGATGAATGGTGGTGATGGTTGCACAACATTATAACTGTACTTAATACCACTAAACTGTACACTTAAAAATAGTTAATATAGTAAATTTTATGTTATGTGTATTTTATCTCAATAAAAAAAATATTTTTTAATAATTCTAAGGGAAAATTATTTCCAACCTAGAATTCTATAAAAAAAAAGAGTGACGTATCAGCAAGGGTTACCATTAAGCTACTTCAGAAAGGAAAGAGAAGGATGAACACTTAGAAAACATGACTTCTGAGCAGAGACCTGAATGAAAAAATAGGAATGACATTAAAGTATATGATTCTTAAACTTTTTCCAGTTTGCCCTAAAAACACTGAAGTATGGTACTTTCCTTTATAAACAGAGGAACTACTTGAACAAAAGGAATAGTTATCATACACATTTTCTAAAAGTAGAGATGAAAGGAATTACTCAATTTCACAACTTGTAATTATTAGTAGAGGAAGTACTCAATTTTGAAAATCTTATCAATTGAGCATTACAAGGAATACAGGACACAGATCAGCACATAATTTTAACTAGGGAAAAACGGGAGAGAATGGGGCCAAAGTTAATGTACTTATTTTACATGGTAATCGCTGAGATTTAATCATTACAAATTTCTTTATGCTAAAAGTTAAAGAACTTTTTTCTGATATGCCTTACCTTCCTGACACCACCAGAGTTCCATCATCAAGTAAATAATCCTTCACATTCTGAGGAAGTGGAAGAATTACACTAAAAAACAAAAAACAAAAAATAAAATGCACATACCAAAAAAAAAGGGCATCAATTTAAAAGACCAACCATAAGTAAAGAAAAAAAGTTCAAAACTCAATTTCTGATTTACTTGTTCCCTTTATTTTAATATGAAGTGGGAAATGTTAATGATGGACATTTGGTAGCAGTAGACTGGAAGTTAGGATAATATGAATAAATACTGTGGTAAACTAAATTAGGTGCATATAATTACCCCCACTGTCTCGGTGATAAAGAGACAAAAATCAGCCAAATCCAAAGAACTGGACTGAAATCACAGCATGAAAGCAACAAGCTCAGAAGAATTCTGAGTACAAGGGTTATGTGCCTTTAAGAAATTAGAGCCCTGCAGGTATTTGCAGCAACACAGGAAATGAACAAACAAATCAGAAGATGAACAGCATCTGACCACCTTCTAAGATACGGGGAGGAAGCAGGCTTAAGATGTGGAAACCATTCTTTGGTTGGCAATGAGTGTGTAAGGCTAAGAATTCACGGTATGTTTGGATGTGCATTCTATTCACCTGATCACCAGAGTACACAGCTGCTTACCTGGGCATGCTTCAGTTGAATTGGTTTCAGACAATCATAATTAAGGAATGGCAAAGCCTATGTGAGAAAACTAGAAAGCTGCATGGGAAGGCATCAAATGCCTAAATAAATAAATGAATAACCTTTACTCTTTATATTTGATATACAAGCCTTATTTACCATCATCTTGATGTCTATTTAATAATCACTGATCGTGTTATAAACATTCACTTGTGTTACTGTTTATTAAATACTTTTTTTCCTTTGGGGAAAAAAAAAAGGGATGGCAAAGCCATACTTGATATCACTTGAAAAAACGTATGGGATAATTTGGTTTTTTATTCTGTAATAATCATCAAAAATCCTGCCACAGATACCTAAAATGCCATTACTTTGATCTTGAGGCATATATTTTTTAACAGCTGAAAACTATTATGGCCTGCTTTCAGAGAGACCATCATTGACTTATAATAGTATGCTTCATTTATTTATTGAATAAGTTTTTTGGCACATTACAGATGGATTTTGTGCACAGGAAAGATTATTCATGAGCTACTTCAGTTTTAGAAATTAATATCTGATTTATCAAAATTACAATTTCACATTCAAAAGTCTACTTCTTCTTCAGGCTTTTAAGTTCAACTACCAAATCTTATTCTTCTATTTGGAAATCTGCTAAATTTTAATGAAATTTCAAGTGAGTCTTTGAAACTTAAAAGTTGCTTTAAATTTTTTAACTCTTGTAAAAATAATCTATTCAACTTTCTTTTTAAATATGTCAATTGTCTAATTACAGGTAAGCCTTTCCAAGTATTTAACTCTTACAAAACCAGTGAATTAAACTGTAAGTACAGTGAATCTAAGGTTCTTGCAAACATTCCAATTGAAACTGAAAAACTTACAAATTTTTCTTATATATTTTAACGTATCACAATTCTAAACCAATTGAAAAACTTAAAAATTTTTCTTATACCTTTTAACGTTATCAGAATTCTAAACCAATTACACAATTTAAATTGGAAACACAAGGCTAACCTGTTATACATACGCCAATTGTTCACAAAAAGGCAAATTCTTAAGGATATTAAATAAACTTAACAGGAGAAAAAGACCCTCAAGTTTGAATTATTTCATCACCTCTATATATATAATTCTAGCTCTTCCTGGGGTTAAAGATACTTACCCAACAATGTCATCCCAAGAGAATTAGACATGACCTTCCTAAGAGAATTTTAAGTTTACCTTCTCATGGGCCTGAGACTGAGAAATATCGGCAGGGATGCTGGTTCCTATACGTCTAGGGTGATTTTCCTGACCACAATAAGAGCAGAGAGAGCACTCTTCTAGGTCAGTAACATCTCTGAGTCCCCAAATCGATGATTTCCGAGTCCACATCCCTTGTTTCTGAGTTACACTAATTCTCAACTCTGATGTGAATCCTGACTTTCCCTCCAGGTTGCATCATCCCTTGACTGGATTTGAAACATCTATTTACTGTTTGATTCCATTGTGAATTCTCTGCATATTTTTCCTATTTGGAGGGTCTACAACTCTCTCATGTATGAGCCTCACCGAATTAGATTCTGCATAATTCTCATGAGTCCCTGAGTCCTGCTGTCACAGTTCTAAAGTCGCCCTAATGACGTGACCTTGCATTGTTACCTAAGTCACGGAGGAATCCTAGATGACTCCATTAAGAACTGAACGCCTAAGAGTGGGAAAAAATACAAAAGAAAAAAAAAATCACAGTACAATATGATAAGTGCTGTACCAAGTGCAGATGTACCAAAGGCCACCAAAATTCTGAAGCAACGGGAACCATGCCTGAGAGACTGAGGCCATAAACAAGTCATGGCCACGCGTACTTGACCCAAAGCTACTGAGGCTGTCGGAAAAGAGCTTAAATCAGTCACTGAAATCCACGATGCAGGCAAGACTCCATGAGGCCCGAACGAAAGATGTAAAAGATTTAATGACAAAGTACCTATCCCATCAAGTCGATATAATTCTATACACAAAGACAAGCTAATCTAATGGAATGGAGGTTGAAGGGGCCTTTAAAAGATTATTTATAACTTTCATATTTGAAGAAAGAAACATTTAGAAAGGAGAGTGGATGGCCCAAAGTCATCTAGCTACTTATTCATAAGCCTGAGTCAAAGTTCTAGAACATGTCAAAAAATGATTCTATATTCTTTCCTCCATAATCATCTCTTGATTAATAACCTTGATTAATAAACACCAAATAATAAGGCTGAGTCAATAACCAGAATATGGTTTCTCAGCATTAAAGCTGACAATGACAATGACAAACCTAACACAACTCCACCAGAATGACCTGGGTCGTGGAGGGACATCCTGCCATATGTTGGGTTCCAGTGATGACACCACAGAACTAACTAGAGTTATAGTTCAAAGACAGAGGAAAGAATACTTTCAGGCAACACAGCTTAGTTGTAGACTGGTAAAAACAAAAATCCCACCCTTTGGTTTATTTTCCACTCCCAGCTTCACATGAATGGTACACATTTTAAGTGAACTAAAATTATTTTGCTTCAATGGAGCTTTGATTAAATCAAAAACATTAACAATGAGCAGCTTTTTGTGCTATATGCCAGAAACAGTGGTAAGCCTTTTTAATGCTTTATCTTATTTCATTCTCATGACAATCCTACTATTTTCTCAATTTTCCAGATGGGGCTTAGAGAGATTAAGCGATTTGCACAAGATGCTGGTGGAACCAAAATTCCAAGCTAGACAGATGGCCCTGACTCTGGAGTCCAGTTCTTAACCATTATACTTTACTGCTGAAGGCAAAGAAAAACTCCGCCAGAGGTGATGAAAGGTGCCTGCACACAAAGCACATGGCAGTTTCGAGTGAACTCCGTGTGAAAATGTCTGACAGGTTCACAAATATACCTTCTATCACACCAATACAAAATAAATAATTCTAGCATCATCTCAGACCCTAAGCCTCTTTCAATTATGCAAGATAATGAAGGACTGGCACATCATATAAGAAGATAAAGTCCACTGCTGCTGTTGAAGCTCTTCCTTCTGTTTTGGTGTGACTTCAACCATCTTCAAATGCAAAGCTCATCCTCCTTCGAGTTGCTCTAAACTCCATTACACCCTGGATAACTGGGAGCTGATTCTATGTATGAATAACAGGATGGAAAAGAACTGTCTTTTGAATAATCTCCTTGGGCTCGTCCAAACACTCAGGATCTCAAAAGTTTCCCTCTCTGTATTCACACTCTCTGCACCGAGAATGAAAAGGGAAGATGCATATCTAAAAAAGTGGCAATCTAGGCCTAAAGGGGGAGCGCCAAAAGACAGAAAATCCTACCCGTGGATACACAGCTCTTTGATCTATCCGCCTTAGTGTGGGAAAGCCTACCCTTGCATCATGCTCCAGATGTCACGACTGCTTTTGAACATTTGGGGATATTCTCCTAGCTGCCTTGCCTACATTACCTCGAATGACCCGGTGAAGGATGAAACAGTTAATCCTCTGCTTGCCCTGCAAACCGGTCATAGATTCCTTGTTGTGGGCCAGAAAACTAGAGAACAAATCCTGTTCCACTTCTCTTCCAGATGGCTTCCATTCCTAGCAACACATAAGTATACTTTACTAACGCTTTCCATCTACATTATCATGTTGGAACTTCACAATGGAATTTGAGGTTGGGTCTGTATCATTGTTCTCATTTGATAGTGACCAAAAACTATCAAGTCCCCCAGCGGGTTAGTCAGTGGCAAAGCCCAGACTACCCAGTTCTGCTGATCACCTACCCCCACTGGCAATTCTAAAGGCAGTGAAGGTGAACTCCCAAGCCTAAACTAGCTTCATCTGCTCCTCAGCCCGCCTCTGACCTTCACTGAGCCACGACACTGCCCTTCTACCTCCCCAGCGCCCTCCTTGACGCACAACACGGGGCACAGCAAACATGGATCGACTTCATTCATCTCCCCACCCGAAATACCACTAGGAAGTCGAAATCTCGGCCCTGGCGCTCCCATTCAGGCCTGCAGTTTTTTTATGGACCTGGGAGTCGCCCCAAATGTCGCAATCCCCTTTTGCCCATTGCCCCGGCGTAACCCCTCTCGTCTCACCTCTTGATGGTGAGGCTTCTGAACAGTGGATACCACGCGGAGAACTGACAGTGCAGCACATGCTCCTTCTTCATCCTCCAGCCACCCCCGCCGCCGCCGCCGCCGCCGCCGCCGCCTCTCCCTCTCCTCCCAGCACCCTCCCGGAACCCTGGTCTCCCGTCCCGGAAGTGCCCGCCGACCAGGTTTGGTTAAAGGACACTTCCGATCTATTAAGCAAGGAGGAAGGAGCGAAGAAGGAACGGAGAGAAAGAATCTTGGGGCGTGCTTTTTTAGTGTACACTCACACACACACACACACGCGCGCACACACAGAGTTCTGTCCACGGGAGAGGAATTCCAGAACTGTTGCGACGAGGATTGTAAGTGCAGGGCTCCTCTTCTCGCCTAGCCGCGCACTGCCCCGGAAGGTAATCCTCTGCGGCTAGGTCACCAGCGGGGCTGCTACGGGTGCCGCGAGGGGGCGAGCGCGCACCCTCTCTCATCACCGCGAGGCGTGCCTGCGGCTCCCGCAGTAGCCCCGCATCTCCTGAGACTGCTACCTTGGACCCGTGCTTTCTCCTTTCCTCCCCCTTCCTAAAGGAGTACCCATCCCTTCGCCCTACGCCTGGGAGTAGGTAACTCGGCGCGGGCCAATCACGTGCAGGGTCTCTTTGGCGGGGGGGGGGGGGAGGGAGGGAGCACACCTGGAGCATGCCGGCAGCGGAGCGCGTCTCCCCGGCTGCGAACCCAGCTCGCGTCCCGCGAGGCGCGGAAAGGAGGGCAGGTTCAGGGGCAAACCAGGAACTGGGGAGGAAGAGCTGGGCTACTCGGAGTACTACAGAAAGTAGGAAACATCAGAGTGAAATGTTAGCGTGAGTGCAGTGGTGGAGGCATCTGCAAAGGGAGGCATGGCCCCGCTTCTCTGGTGGGGGAGGGTTGTGAGAGAGAGGGAACGAGCACGTCTGTACGGTCCTGGGGAGTTGGACTTTGGAGGTGGTAGAGGAGGTAGATTTGGGAGAACAGAGGAAAGGAGAGGTGTCGCCTTTGAGCGTCAAGTTCATTTATTCTAGCCTTTCAAAAGTAGCAGCTTGCAAAAACACAGCCAGATCGTGTCCGTACCCATGCCATGCTGGATTCACAAGACTGTAAGGAATGCTAGTCTAATTTGTTATACCATCCTTTTTCCCTCTTCTTCGTCCGTCCCCTAGCACCCTATAGTCTGTTTTCCCTACTCCTTTCGTGAGGGCGTTATCAGATGGCGGTCAGAAAGTAGAGTAACGAAAAAGTTCACTTTTATTTATTTCTTTAAATGAATGAAAAGAGAAATGACTAGGTGCTGAGAAACGCCTTTTAAACCTAGCCTTGCTTCTTACAGTTACGTGCCTTGGGCTTGTCCCAGGCACCTTTGCCTAAGGGCGCACATTTCGGATAGCTCCTTAAAATTGCACATTCTTACTGGCTCATCTTAAGTCGTTTTAAATTAGAAAGAGGTGAGAACCCCACCGATTACAAGCCTCTTTAGAAAGGTATTCATTCGTATAATTACAGGATTCTCTGCCCATTAGGCGTTTGAACCCCGCCCCCCCCCCACCGGGAATATGCGTTGTTTCCTGTTTTGTTTTGCTCAAAAGTGTTCCTAAGTGGTTTAATTGGGAGCAGTGCTTTTAAACATACATTTTCAAAGCGGAGGTAAATGGAGTGTGCCGTTGCAGAGTATGTTGGGGCAGGGGCGGCGGTAGTGGGTCGGTAGCACTTCTGAGATCCACGATTACGCAATCCTTTCTGTTTTGAGGGGGAAAAGAAGCAATATTCCATAGATGCTGGGAGAATGGTGCCAGGCTGCCAGATCTAAGAGAGACTTGATACCGGATGGAGTGGTCACTCAAATGTTTGTTTTTGATGTGACCTAGAAATAAACAAGTTGCAGCTGAAGGCAATGTTAGCACTGATGGGGTTAATTTGGGTAAGGTATTTTCTGTTGAAGATAGGAATTAATAGATGTATAGGAGAAAGTAGAAACTGGGAACGTAGTCAGTCTGGGAGGAAGCCCAGGAAACTTGCGTGTAGAGGTTGAGGTGAGAATTGCAGTTATTTGTAAAGAAGCAGCTAAGTTTGTGAACTTAAATATAGACACTACAGGGAAGGGATTTGATGCAGATGTCTTTTATTCAGGCTATATACTTTAGAAGTGCTGACATTTTAGTATTACTCACAGCTGATTTTAAGTAACTTGTTACACATTTAACCAGAATAGAATAAATTGACATTACAAACAGACACTCCAGTATTTTGAATGGGTACAGCTAAATTCGCTTTCATTATTAGCCACCATGTTTACCTTTTCTTCATTTAGCCATCAACTGTTTATATTCATCAAGTTTCTTCAATGAAACCTTTACAACAGTGGAAATAGTTGCTTTTTCTCGTGAGGGCTGAAAAAAATATCTGTAGCCAAAGTGATAGGGGGGTAATTGAGCAATTCCAAACTAAATAATGAAAAAACATTTCCTTCTCTGAATCCATAATTAATATTGTAGATTAGTGTTTCCAACTGCCTGTTGGTTTTCTCCACTTGGGATATCTTACCAACATCTCAAACTCAGTGTTTCCAAGTTTGAACACTGCACCACCCCTTTCTCCCAGTTTCCTTTAAGATCATCTCCTTGGAATTAGCTTTGGAAACCCCTTCCCCAGAAACTGTTTTAGGAAAAGTAAAAAAGTCTCATCTGCAAGGAATTAAATCTGCTTGCTCCTGGTCCACCCTCGTCCAAACCTATGTTATCTCTTTCCTGGGCAATTACAAGAGGTTCTTTACTGGTCTTATTACTCTGTGGCTGTAACCAATTAACTTTTCCAAGGGGTAATTACAATCAGTTCACTCTTGCTCAACCAGAACTAAAGGTAATGATTTAATTAATGTAAATCACTTGGTTAATGATCATAAATCACCAAGTATAATTTCAGTAAAATGTCAGTCCCTCCCTGCCCATACAACCCCTACACCTACAAGAAAGGAAAAGAAAAAAGAAAGCTTTCAGTGGCTTTAAATCATTAACAAAGTAACTTCAGGAAGTTATGTGAGGATAATTGTCAGCAAAGAAAAGCTCACTTAAAGTGAATCCATTTGATGTGGATTCCAAAATTTTACCATAGATGGTACAAAAGAAGACTGATCAAAATATTATCTTTAAAAAAACTAAAATGTTTGAAGCTTTATGATTTTAACCAAGATTATTAAATATAACAAAAGTAATTGATACTTTGTTCATTATAAATCAAGTGGCTTTTCTGTGTAATTTTTCTGAAAGAATTTAGAATAGCATTTTAGACATGCCTATTAACACAATCGTTATTTTTTGCAAATATTGATCTCCCACTTAATTTCTTTCAAGTTGCCTTGTTGATTTCTCTATTCAGTTATTAAACTGTTCCAACTGCCTGACCTTCATTTGTCAATCAGAAGTTTTTGCTTACGATTTGAGCTCCTACATCTTTGGTTGAGTATAGATGGTGTTTACAATACTCAGCTATTAGCTGGGAGAGATTAACCAGTGTGTGATTTCTTGCTCTGATTTTTGCTTCACTTTGCAAGCTCAGCAAGCTGCAGGGACTCGGGTATGGTAATAAGTGAATGATGGGAGCCTGGGCGCAAACTCTGCAGCCTGACTTCTGCAATTCTCAGTTTAACTTCTTGAATCTTACTCCCACTTAACTTGAATCCAGCTGTTGTTCCTAATACTCAAATACACAAGTTTGTGAAAAGGTGATCGTTTATCTTCCTCCCTTCAGTGGAGAATTGTACGTGCTAAACCCAGAGGAACGTGCCTAGCAGCAGGAGTTTGTGGCCTGCCGGTTAAGGTTGTTGAGTGCTTTGTTTGCCAGCAAATTTGGGGGAAAGGCGCGGGCATCCAGCCGAATCTGTGTAAGCCTTTGGAAATGTGTTTGTTAATTGTTAACATCATCCATTATTTGTGGGGTTTGTTTGGGGTTTTTTTTTTTTTTTTTTTTTTTTTGGAGGGCGTAGGGAGGGGAAGGTTGAGAGCCCCAGGGCTTGCCAAACTCTCCTGTAATTTCTCAACCCTTCCCCCAGTTAGTATCTCTGCTTTTGTTCTTGGGGTTCCTTCTACTCAGAATATTTGCCCTGCCTTCTTGGTCTCTAAATCATATCTTAGTATCAAACTGCCTTTTAATAGTAGCTTTTTAAAAGTCTTTTCTATTTTCCCTGCCTCCCAAGTGGATGTGATTTGTGCCTCATTTAAAACACCTTGGTATTGCATTATCTTTCTAGCTGGCATTTGCCCTTCTGGTTATTTGCGTATAAGGTCCCCAGGGCAGGAATAGTGGTCACTTTGCACTTGCTGTATACTTGAACTTTTGAACTGCCCACGCTCACAAAGCTAGTTAGACACTGCTGCCTGCCACTGTACAGGAATTCAAAGAATCCTGTGACATTTTCCTTCACTGGAGTTTTTTGTGCCCTGGAAAAATCACACATCTGACACATCATAGACCTTCTCTGCTCAAACCAAAGTAGGTTAAAACAGATTATGTGAATTAGAACACTCAGCGTTATGTACATGGGGGTTTTTGTGGGTTTTTTTACGTATAACATACACCTATTAACAAAATGTAGATGACCTTAAGTTCTAGCTAATGAAGTGGATAAAATTCAAATTAAACTTTACTTTTAAATCTCGAAATAGCATGGGGTCGGCTTAGGAAAGCTCTATCACAGTGGTGTTGGAGGCAAGCACGCAGCTGGGCATGGAGAGCTCTGGTCTCTGAAGAGCTGTGCTGGTGACCAGCCCTGCACCGCACTATTTAGCTTCTGTTTCTGAAATGGCGCTAAGAATAATATTCTTTTTCTGTTTCAGTAATATCTTTGACCTGCTTTCACAATCCTGAACATTTTGGGAATCGCGTGGTAAAGAATAGACTTCTGAAATCACTCTTTAATCCCATTTTTGTTTTTAACACAGTCAATAGATTGCCAGAGAATACTGTTCCCCTTGGGGCTGATTGCATTCCAAGTAATTACCCTCGAGAGGTCCAGCCCTGTTAGCCACTTTTTTCTTTCTTTTTTTGTAATTTATGTCTGGAGCTTGTTTTTTGTTTTTCTAGACCTCTAACATTTTAGCTTAAACATTTTAAAATACAGTCTGTTTGAAACAACTGCTTATAAATAGTTTAGCATTTGCCAACTGAGGGTCGATTTTTGATTACTGGGACTGTTTTGTACTTGAGTTTAGCTAACTTAGTTAGATGAAGAGGGGTGGATGAGGAACCATCCTTCAGAATACGGCTTTTTTACCTTTTTTAGCCCATCAACAATCCCTTTGAAAATCTGGGGGCAGCTGTAAAGAGAAACATTAGGGGACCCAACAGATAACATAAATGCCTTAAAGTGTCACGTAAATCTGAAGGAACTAGATGCCCCTTTGCCCCTAAAGATACTCACGTGGGGGTCGGGGGAGGACCTCTTCTTCTAAATTAGGTGTTACTGACATTTTGTCTCCTGGGAATCCAGATTATGAATTTTTTCATAGAGGAAAATAAAGGTTATGTAGCTCCGCCTATCTGCTCTTCTGGTGGCACGTGTACTTTTAAGGACTGCAGTTCTCTGCTTTTAAGAAGTTTGGGTCAGACAGGGAGATCAGCTCGGTGCTTAGTGTCTACCTAGAGGGGTGGGATAGGGAGAGTGGGAGGGAGATGCAAGAGGGAGGGGATACGGGGATATATGTATATGTATGGCTGATTCACTTCGTTGTAGAGCAGAGGCTAACACACCATTGTAGAGCAATTATACTCCAGTAAAGATGTTTAAAAAAAAAAAAAAGAAGTTTGGGTCAGAACGTCACTTTAAAGGAGGTAGAAATTTTTACTTAATCCAAGTGTTTTGTACCATTCTAGAAAGATTCTATGTTGTGCACTAAATGAGGTTGCTTGGTTGCCTGAGAGTTACTGTCTCTGAAATGTCAGAACTAAAAGTGGAGGAAACTTTCCTTCTCTGACGTATATGTTGTTAATGGAAGGGAATGGAAATCTAGAAGATAAAAATCTAGGTGGATAAAGTTCTTTTCTCTGGGTGTAGAACACTCAGGTGGAGACGGGCAGCCAGCCGTTGATGTAACTAACCTATGGTTCGTTTTCATCTGGGGCAGCACGCTACTGTAATTGCTTGTAATAATGTAAACTGTTTGTCTGATGTAAACCAATGCCAGTTAAAAGTTTACCTAATAAATTACCATCTGGGGTACTTTCAGAGGAATAGCTGCCTGTTTTCTTATGCTGTATGCATATAATTCATATGCTGACTGTCTCTAAATATCTAAACATACATGTAGCTTACTACTTTATTACTTTCATGCCTCTGTTCAACTGTCACCAAATTAAAGAGGCCTTTCCTGATCACTCTGTATAGATTAGCACCCTTCCCCCCCTTCACTCTTCTTCAATGAGTGTGAAGATGTATAGGCATTTCTTTCTCTCGTCCTCATTAAGTGGTTATTTTTATTTCTTTAGCATATAGTCATCTTTCCTTACCTAAGGCCTCAAATTTCGCTTCTTTGCCAGAGTAATTCCTAGGTTGGCCCACAAAATACTGTGCAAACAACAATTTTCATAAAGTTTTAATAATATAGCATAAATATGTACTGAGCATCAGACAAAATGTGCACCCAGCAGACAGTAAAATGTTTGCGTGGTATAGCAGTGCAGTGTTGGTGAGTCCAGAGCAGAACTCTGCAAACTAGTCTTCTGGGCTTTGTCAGCCTTTGGACCCAAGGTGCCAGTCAACAACCCAACTATCCTACACACTTACCCGTTGGGGATTTTAAGACTGCAAAGGTGGTGGTTGTTAATTGAGATGTAATTCACAGACCATAAAATTCACCTTCATGATTATAAAATTCAGAAGGTTTTGTATATTCACAAGATGTGCCACCATCACTATTTAGTTCCAGAACATTTTCATCAAAAGGAATCCCATACCCTAGTCCCTCCTTCCCCCAGTCACCTGGCAACTACTAATCTGCTTGCTGTGTTATGGATTTCTGTCTTCTGGATATTTCATATAAATGGAATCATACAATATTTGGCCGTTTGTGGCTGGCTTCTTTCATTTAGCATGTTTCCAAGGTTCATCCATGTTGTAGCATGTATCAGTACTTCATTCCTTTTTATGGCTGAATAATATTCTGTTGTATGGAAAGACTACATTTTATTTATTCATCAATTGATAGATATTTAGGTTGTTTCCACTTTGGAGCTATTATGAATAATACTGCTGTGAACATTTGTGTACAAGTTTTTGTGTGAGCCTATGTGTCACTTCTCTTGGTTATATACCTATGAGTGAAATTATTGGGTCATATGGGAACTCTGTGGTTAACCTTCTAAGGAACTGTTTTCCAAAGCAGCTACACTGTTTTACATTCCTACCAGCAATGTATGAGGGTCCTAGTTTCTTCACATCCTCACCAACACTTGTTATTATCTCTTTTATTATAATCATCATAGCGGGAGTGAAGTGGTATCTCATTGTGGTGTTGATTTACATTTCCCTGATGGCTAATGATGTTGAGCATATTTTCACGTGCTTATTGGCCATTTGTATACACTTCTTTGGAGAAATGTGTGTTCAGATCCTTTGCCTATTTTTAATTAGACTATTTGTCTTTTAATTATTGTAAGAGTTTTTTACATATTTCACATACAAGTCTTCTATCAGATTTGCAAACTTTTTTCCCATTCTGTGGGTTGTCTTTCTACTATCTTGATGGTATCCTTTGAAGCACAAAAGTTTTACACTTTGATGAAATACAGTTTATCTGTTTTTTCTTTGGTTACTTGAGCTTTAGGTGTTGTATCTAAGAGACAATAGACTAATCCAAGATCATGAAGATTTAAAGTTATGTTTTCTTCTCAGAGTTTTATAGTTTTCGCTCTTACAATTAGGGCTTTGATCCATTTTGAGTTAATTTTTGTAGATGGTATTAGGTAGAGGTTCATTTTTATTCTTATCTATGTGGATATCTAGTCCCAGAACAATTTGTTAAAAAGACTGTTCTTTTCCTCCATTGAATTCTCTTGGCCCTCTTGTTGAAAATCAATTCACCGTGTATCTATGGGTTTAATTCTGGACTCTCAATTCTATCCATCTATATATAGCCTATGCTTGTGCCAGTACCCACACCATCTTGATTACTGTGCCTTTTATAGTAAGTTTTGAAATCAGAAAGTGTGAATCTTTTAACTTTGTGCCAAGATAATTTTGAAATTGAGTTTAACTTAATTAGATAAAGACCAGCAGACGAGGAACTCTTCTTCAGAACAAGCCTAAGCAGGCCCCACACCGACCTGATTCTTAGGAACAGGTTGGCTCTCTAGACTTAGCCAGCCAGTTGCACTCTTTTCCTTCATTCATTTATTCATCAGTGATTTTAGGGAGTTTTTATAGTAACATAACTGTGAGCAATGTTGAAAGTTGGACAATGTAAAGAAAAATCTAGTGTCTGGGAGATAGTTTTGGACATCATTTCATCCCAAGTGGGAGACATTAAGGTTTTTAACCAGAGCAGGGATAGTAGGGGTAGGACACTTTCAGGAAGTGTTAGAGGTAGAATTTCGAGGACTTGTGATCGATGAGTTATGGTTGGTAAAGGAGTTTAGGAATCGGAGATACTTGTATTTCCAGCTTGCGGATGATGTGTGGGAGTAGATAGTGATGGCCTGAATAAAGATACACAGTAGTGTCATCTGGTCTTTCAAGAAGTCCCGCAAGGTTGGAACAGAGAACAGGATTATGAGAAGGTTTATTTAAGTTTTGTTTTGTTGGTTGTGTTTTAGGGAAACTTGCTGTTTAATTATCACTTTAGGTCCCAGAAGAAACAGAGCAGACACTTTTCCTTCTAAGATGGTTGGTAAGAGAGTTGATGTTTGATGGTTTCTATTTTCCCTGGAGCTAAAGTTAGGAGGTGGGGTAGGTTAGGAACTGTGGAACTTCAGGGTAGTGAAGGGTTGGAATAGCCACTGAGAAATGTAGATAAAATAACAAGGAAACAGAAAATAGGAATGAAAAAGACAAGACAGAGGATCGATTCAGGAAGTCCAACAGCTAAGTATTATTTCCTGAAAGAGAGAAGAGAGAAAACAGAGGGGAGGAAATTATCAGTGAAATAGTTGAGGAAGCACAGAATGAAGTTTCCAGATTGAAAGGACCCACTTGAATCCCCTAAAATAACACCAACATCACCGTGAAGACGTAAATAACTGCAGGTTTCCAGAGAAAGCACACCGGTCACTTGGAAAGGATCTAGACTCAGAGTGACTCCAAATCTCTTAGTAGCAGCCAATTTGCTTCTTTTTTTATATATATATTTATATAAATTCATTTATTTTATTTATTATTTATTTTTGGCTGCGTTGGGTCTTCGTTGCTGCGCGCGGGCTTTCTCTAGTTGCGGTGAACAGGGGCTACTCTTCGCTGCGGTGTGTGGGCCTCTCGTTGAGGTGGCTTCTCTTGTTGCAGAGCATGGGCTCTAGGTGTGCGGGCTTCAGTAGTTGTGGCTCGCGGGCTCTAGGTGTGCGGGCTTCAGTAGTTGTGGCTCGCGGACTCTAGAGCGCAGGCTCAGTAGTTGTGGCGCACGGGCTTAGTTGCTCCGCGGCATGTGGGATCCTCCTGGACCAGGGCTCGAACCCGTGTCCCATGCACTGGCAGGCGGATTCTTAACCACTGCACCACCAGGGAAGCCCCAGTTTGCTTCTTAGAAGCAAGACACTGAACAGTGTCTCCAAACTGCTGACAGAAAATGATTTTCAACTCATAATTGTATATACAGCCAGATTATCAATCAACTTCGAGGGTAGAAGAAAGATTTTCAGACATTCAGGGTACAGAATTGAGGGAACATGCCAGGAGAAAGTAGTAGCCCATGGCCCCCGGGATGGGGCCTGCCCTTTCCTAACAGATCTTGCTTCTAGTTCACTCATTATGTGCAGCTGTGACGTTGACACATGTTAAAACTTTGAATGGGCCACTGAACTGTTCAGTTTTAAATTATTAGAATGGTATATCCATTTAACCCACACACACACACACACACAAAGATAAATGGGGGGGAGAAGCAGCCAGCCAGCAACTCAAAGTTTCGCTGGAAAGGGTTGATAAGGGACAGCAGTTGAGGGGCGGGCGTTGGGAATGGTGTACAATCTTTGTACTGTTTCCCCTTGGAAAGCGTTTTAAAGATGGAGTCAGAACATCTCAGGCTGTGTCTAAGGGCCAGGTCTGTGCGCGTCAGGACGTGGGTCGGTCTCACCGGGACGCTTCCCGTTCTTTCCTGGCTGTTCCCGAGGCCTTGCATTTCCTGTTCCACCTGAGGCAGCTCTCCCCAATCTTCACGTGAGAAACTCAAGCTTTGATGATACAAGTTTTTCCGCCATTTAAGTACTTTGACCAGTGACCTATGGACAAATGTGTAATTCAGAAAAATTAATGTAGCCTAAACACATCTCATTCTCTTACAGCCTGGGGACTTTAAAGTGAAAATGGCACAACAAGAACCAGCAGAGTCTTCTCAAAATACCAAGCAGTCCATTATTTCAGAGGAGGTATACATTGTTTTTACTTCTCTTCTCCTTTGCCATATTAAGCTGAGTTTGAAAGAAATGTATAGACTATTTGCTGTTTCAAATGATTGTTTTTCATTCTTTAAGACAGGTTTTAAACACTGTTCCCGCTCCCTTTTTAGGACTCGGGCATTTTGCTCTTGTGTGGGAGCAGTGGTGTATCATTCTTAATTATATGTATTAGTGAAATTGAGGCTGTTTTTGAAGTGAGTTTTGACTGTTGATTTTAAAAATTCTCAATTTTTATTTATTTTTTTAATTTATTTTTTATTGAAGTAGAGTTGATTTACAGTGTCGTGTTAATTTCTGCTGTACAGCAAAGTGACTCAGTTATACACATATATACATTCTCTTTTATGTTCTCTTCCAGTATGGTTTATCCCAGGACATTGAATATAGTTCCCTGTGCTATACAGTAGGACCTTATTGTTTCAATTTTTATTAAAAGTTTCTCTGGTTAGAAGAAAATAAATCATATGTGAGTTTTAGGGCTTAGACATTTCATCCCTAGGTATCACATCTTGGTTAGCTATTTGTGGTCTCAATATGTGTGTTTAAGAAGAATGAAAACCTAAGTTGTTAGTTGGGGTCTAAATTCCGGAACTAATGTATGTCTTGTATGTTATCCAGTTTACCTTTTAAAAAGTCTCTTCCTACAGGAACCATTGCAGTGGATAAACTTTAAATCCTTCATCCTTGGAACTCTGAGCTTGACACCTTTCTGGAATTCTTTTTGATTTAAAAATCTTTCTGTGTTATCTGTGAACAGATCTGCTGATAATTATTAGGTTGCTGCTGGCGACAAGTGACAGATAGAATAGTAAGAAAAAGGCCACTTACTGCTTTATGTACACAGTGCACCTTTGTGCTCAGTCAGTATAGTCTGTAGGTAAGTTAGTCCTGGTAACCTAACCTCGGCATCCAGGCAAAACGATGCTGGGTGCCCCTCAGACTGGGTGGTAAACCCATGTGTCATTATGGGAAATGTAGTCATTGGCCGTGGTATCCCTATATTCAACTTTGCTGTGTAGTCATTGACAGTCAGATGCCACTGAGTTTTCACATCCTAAACGCACGCACGTGACTGGCACCCAGATCAGAGGAGAGAAGGTTAGGAGCATCCCAATAAACCCCTCCCTCCCTCCCTCGTGCTCCCTTCTAGGTGCCCCCGTCCTCCCCTCTCCCAAGAATTTGCCAACTCTCATTTCTTTTCACCTCTTCAGTCCTACCTCCAAAACTCCACATAGCAGCAGGCCCACCATCAGAAAAACAACTTTCAATTCGTTAGACACAAAGAAAACTTGGACACAAATTTTGGGGAGGGAAGCATGATCATTGAGAGCCACAAAAAGTTTGAAAGGAAAAAGAACTAAATAAAAAACAGCTCAGCTTGAAAGTTTCCCGACTTACTATCTGATCTTTTAGTTAATTTCAGAAGGAAAATGGGTCAAGCTTGAAAAAACAACTTACAGAGATCCTACTGGTAAAACAAGGTAAAGTATTTTTTTCTTCTTTTTGTAAAATGCTGAGGATTTGGGTTCTCAGGGTCTCTATTTAGTGTTTGGCATAAACTTTGATATTTTCCTCACTGTAAACTCTGTCTTAAGTAAAGAATCTAGTTAAGCTGTTTTAACACCATTCTCCCAAGAATATTAGGGTGAACCTAAAACTTTTGGGCCAAGCCTAATTTAAGCTGATAAAGCAGCAGAATAATTAACAGTACAGGTGACTTCCTTCTATTAAACCAGTTTTTATCTCTGAATTAGAATTTAAGAGAAAATGCTACTGGGTTTGAGGTAAAACTTACAGGCTTACACCTTGCTCATGGAAATGAAAATTGGGGGGAAAGAAGTTTTGTAAAGCATTTCACACTGTGTACCAGTCGCCGTAAAGACATATGTGGGTGAGGGCCAGGAGGGAGTTCCTGGGGCCTGGCGCCTGCGGTGTCTAAGACTATGCTAAGAAAACTATTTGGAATCAGATTTATGCATGAAAAATGTTCATCATAAATTTAAAAGACAAATAAATTGAAATTAACCTAAGCATCTTAAAAACAGAGAAATAATTGTTAGTGTATTCATTTGGCAAAATCTACGCAGCCATCTCCACAGCAGATCATGAAGACAACCTAGCGGTATCAGAAAAGTTAATAAGCTGATAACAAAATAGGATATTGGATATATGGGGTTTTTTTGTTTTTTTTTTTTTTTTTAAACAGTACCAGAGATTTTTTTTTTTTAAGTTGCTTTCTTATTTATTTATTTATTTATTTTTGGCTGTGTTGGGTCTTCGTTTCTGTGCAAGGGCTTTCTCCAGTTGCGGCAAGCGGGGGCCACTCTTTATCGGGTGCGCGGGCCTCTCACTATCGTGGCCTCTCTTGTTGCGGAGCACAGGCTCCAGATGCGCAGGCTCAGTAGTTGTGGCTCATGGGCCTAGTTGCTCCATGGCACGTGGGATCTTCCCAGACCAGGGCTCGAACCCGTGTCCCCTGCATTGGCAGGCAGATTCTCAACCACTGCGCCACCAGGGAAGCCCCCGGATATATGGTTTTTAAACTCTGCCAAATAATGTGTAAGAAAAGGCTAGAAGGAAAACTGTAGCAAAATATTAATGGCAGCTATGTGACTAGCCTTTTTCTTCTATTTTCCAACTTTTCTGTTTAGTAATTTTGTATATTGTAAATAACAGAAAAAAATGTGCTAAACGTTTACTTATGAAATACAAAAAGGAGCAAAACAGAATGAGAAAATAGGAAAATATAACTAAATTTAGTATCCAGGTTATGTGATATAAATTCATTAACATAAAAACTCTATTTGCTAAGTGATTAAATAAGAATAAAGTTTCTTCGTAAGGAAATAAATACATCTATCGTCAGTGTGAAAGTATATGAACTTGCCAGTGATTTAAACAACTTTTGACTATATCTACTAAAGTAGCAAAAAACAGTAATAAGGTTCAATGTTGGAGAGCCATCGGGAACACTAAGATATTCATAGCACTGGTAAACCCAGAGTAAGAAAGCTAAGCACACTACGCCCCATCCACAGAGCGGGAGGGGTACCTGTTACGTGCAGTGAGCTGGGTGTGGTGAGGCCCGAGACTTGGGGAACACGACAGGTGCACACGTACTTAACACTTGTGAAAACGTAGTCAGAGCTTAGAGCCCAGCCTACCATGATACAGCTTGGTTCTCCTTCCTGTCGAGTTAAGTTTATAACACAAAATAGAGCCCTTAACACTGGTTAGTGTGAAGAGTATGTGTTGTTTGGGGCCCATGTGGCTGTGCACCTGCCCCTGTCCTCTCTTCCTTCCAGCACTTCTTCGTCAGGGATGTGCCTCGGAATCACTTGGGGATTTGTTTCCAAATACTCAGGATTCGGTCTCACCTCCGGAGAGTCTGCCTCAGTAGTCGGGAGTGGCCTCAGGTCTCCCAGACTCCACACTGTGTGGCCTGTTTACAGCACGGTCTTCTGCATCCGTCCACACGTAGGGCTGCCCCGCGGCCTCCGGGGGGCGCCTGTGTGAAACACTAACATTGCGTACCCGAATGCCAAGCTTCGAAGAATGAATCTCAGTACTTTACAGTAGGCTATGACTTATAAATATATAAACTATTGCATGTATAGAAGAGTTAAATTGCAGCTAGAAAATCCTTTGTTCCATTGTCTCATTCATGGAAGAGGGTATGGAATTGATTTGGGGAGAGTGAAGATGTGCCGGCTCTGTGCCCCTGTATCGACATTCAGGAGAGAGCTGAACTCACCCTCTGTCGCCCTGCCT
This sequence comes from Balaenoptera ricei, assembly GCF_028023285.1. Taxonomy (NCBI): domain Eukaryota; kingdom Metazoa; phylum Chordata; class Mammalia; order Artiodactyla; family Balaenopteridae; genus Balaenoptera; species Balaenoptera ricei. The sequence continues at coordinate 20,354,178 of NC_082640.1, forward strand.
GCCTCTTGGAGTTGGTTGACGAGAGGGAAGAAAGTAAAACAGGCTTTCCTTATAACAAAGACTAAAAATGGAGTAACTCAACCAGAATCAGAATTCTAAAGCTACAAGAGGCTTTTAAGACAACAATCAGATGGACGTCTCTCCTCTCTGAGTCCCTCTGAGATGACTGGAGCTCTCGGGGGGCGCTCTTCTTCTACTGTTTCTTATAAATATGTACCTATTTTATGGCTCCATACTGCTTATTTACTTCATCGTAAGCACTATAATGATGCTCCTCTTTTTGCTTCCTTTATTCCTAGTGTGTTGGGGATGGGACCTTCAGTGCTTTTCCCAGCACTGTCTTCTTCAGTCTTTAGGACTCTAACCGTAGGAGGCAGCAGAGAGAACTGGGCCAGAAGGTGTTTTGTCACTTGCGAGTTATTGACTGATCAGAATGGCTTGTTGGTTGGCTTCTTGCTACTAACAGGAATGTGGGCAGCTGTGAGTCGTCCTGGTAGTCTGGTTGATTTTCATAGGTTCATTTTTGACATATTTGCCCTTTAGAATTTGGGTGCAATACTAAAAGACCTACAGTTTACAGAAAGTTTTTTTTTTTTTTAACTTGATTAAATTCTGACACTTTTTAATAGAAATGTGGCAAGGTCCAAGCCTCAAGGACAACCAGATAAAAAGTACGAGGTTTCCTCCAAGGAGTACCTCTTACACTCAGTCTTACCGTAGGGAGACAGATGTCGGATGTGGATGCCTTTCTTTCTTTCTCCGGAGCCACCCAGATGTCTTCCTTCTTTTAAATCAAAATTGTTTGCTTCTTTACCCCCATCTCTAACCGCTGCTTTTTTCTGTTGAAGGGCTAAGAGAGTGAGGAGGAAATTCCCTCATACGCCCTTCCCCCTTTAAACAACATGGTGTTCCAGTAACTGGATCGTCAGTACTGGGTTCCCTGAAACAAATAGCTAGTCAGGAATAAGGCTGTAAGGGGGGATCAGGAGCCGCTCACCCCACTTGTTCTTCTAGGGACCATTTTCCCTTTAGACAGGATCTCACACATGCAAAGCAGAGTACTTATCTAAATTTATTAATTCCTCAATTAATAAATAGGAAGGTCCTACTTTCATAAATTGTGTAGTTGAGGTGACAGCTTTTAAAATCTAAACTATAAATAACCGTCTCAATGGTTTACATTATGCAGGATATCCTTTGGAATTTGCACAGGGGCTGGATTTGCACTGACTGATTAATCACCTTTAAAGCTGTGATCGCCAGCTGTGCTGCTCTCGCAAATTTATGATCCAAACTGAAGTGTTTTGAGTAAATGATTTGAAAGCTGATTTGAAAGGCAGCTCCAGTGATGAGCAGGCCCTCTATTTAGATGTAGAGAGTTAGATGTAGGAGGCAGTGGTTTTCTCTGATAATTTTTAGAAGCTGTGGGAAAGCACGGTTGGCTCTTTTTTTGATACAGATCTTTATTGCGTGGTGTTCCTGGCCGCTATCTTTAGCTCATTTGCATGCTTTGCACCTGTAAGGTGCTGGTTATACACACAAAACCTAAGAAGTCTCCTCTTCAGCACTAATGCTTTTGTTTTTTCTTGTCTGCCTGAACAGAACTTGGGAAACTGTGAAGCGGACAACAAGGAAAGGCCAGTCGGCTGATGGTATGAGTGCAAACCTGTTAGAACTCTCCCGAAAGGAAGTCCCACACAGGACTAGGAGACTGGGGGTAGGAGGGTTTTTTACTGTAACCAAGACCTCAGAGCAGGGTTATCTTCAAGTATGATCTTTTATCTTTAACTCTGGTGTTCTATTTTGCAACACTATGTAACTAAATCAAGCTTTCTTTATAAATAACTTCCGGTTCCTGTTACCTAAGCTCAGAACAGTGTTTTTGAGGGGAAGATGTCATCATACTTAAGGCCAAACATAAGTCAGTGTAATTTGAAGCCACATACTGTATCTAGATGTGTTATGACTTCTAGAAATCTTTTGCGTTCTGGTCAGAGGATCTGGGTGAGAGCCTTTCGTTTGGAAAACTTATTTGGCATGACTTGGCGCTTTCCGACCGCTTGCTTTTATAAGTTGATGAGGAAACGACTTAGGAAAAGACTGTTCATTCAGTTCACTTTCCCTTCCAGGCATGAATGCTTTGACTGCAAAGATCCCAGAAACAGTCCTGAAAACCACCTCTGGTCTAGGGGAAGTTGGGCAATAGGTCTTTCTTGTTTTTCCCTTGTATTTTTCCATTTTGTTCTGTGTTCTGTTTTTCCTGGAAGTAGAGCAGCTGCCGCAGCTGCTGTGTTTTCCTACCGGGAAAGCGAGAGGAGCCGAGTGGTCCTCCTGAGCAGTTGTGTTTTCCAGAATCCAGTGGTTTTTGGTTTGGGTTTGGTTTGAAGGCCAAGTAAACTTGGGAGAAAGGGTCTTTTATCCTAAAACAATGAAGTTCAGTCTAGTTAGCATATACGACAAACATTGGAACTTACTTGATTTATTGCTTAAAGGAAATCCAAGAGCACAGAGATCAGTGTAGCTTCAGCAGCGGCCTGGCTGCAGCAGGGCAAGAAATGATGCCTGTAGAGGTTCGTGTAGACCAAAATTTGTCCTGGACCCTGGGCTAAATGTTTACTTCTAGTTTCAATTTTATTTTAAAGAAATTGTGGCAATAAAAACAAGCTTTTTATAAAAAGACAAATTAAGTAACATGGAAGTGTGATTATTTTTTCCTTGCTTTTTTTTAATGAGGATAACTTCCAAAGTTAACTGCCAGTATTGTAGCTTAAATTAACTTCCTATTGCTAATGGCAAATACAAGACAGATTTCAGCTGCAGCATTTCTTAAAATGTGGGCTTTTATCAATAGTTAGATTGCTGTAAACAAATTCCTGGCGTTCCTGACCTTTCACTGGCGTTTCCTGGTTTTATTTCCTGCTGGCAGGTGTGGCGGTCATCCCCTTGCTGCAAAGAACCCTTCACTATGAATGCATCATTCTGGTGAAGCAGTTCCGACCCCCGATGGGGGGCTACTGCCTAGAATTCCCCGCCGGTGAGTAACTGAACACTGGGGAGTAGAATGGCCCCTCAGGGACTATTGGACTGAGCCAGGGCAGAGCCTGAGAACGGCAGAGCTTAGACATTGAACACCTGTTCATCTGTCCATGCAGTTTTAAGTAAAACAAAACCACTTCTGCAGTGAGGCACTCCAGGCCACACTCCAGTGATCCGCTAACCCGTAGCGGTATCACAGCTCACCTTTCAAGGCCACCTGCCCTCCTCTTTGCAGCGTTCTTTCTAGCCTCTTGTGAGTCATTGCTTTTTCCTAATTTGTCAAGGTAATTCGTTTTCCATCACTAATGACCTGCCTCTGGTGAATTTACAGTAATAACTAGGCCTGGCTCTTAACTCCAGAAACTGTGAATGGGAAAGAACCATGATCCTCCTGTATGTATACAGGCCAAGGAAATCATCTTAATTTCAACTAGAATATTTTTTCAGTTGTACAGGAAGTATCTAGAATTGAATGCAGTGCATCCTTATAGGACTTAATTGGCTTGTTCCCATCTGAAGAGGTTAGATCTCAGTTATCATTAGTGGTTTAAGTTCTGTATTTTCAGAGTCCATCCCATAGTAACACATAAGTAACAGCTTTATTTTCTTTCTCATTTCCTTGCCATTTCACTGAAGAAATTAATAACTTTAAAAGTAATTGAGGGCTTCCCTGGTGGTCCAATGGTTAAGACTCTGAGCTTCCACTGCAGGGGGCGCCGGTTCAATCCCTGGTCGGGAAACTAAGATCCCACAGGCGGCGTGGTGTGGCCCAAAAAAACAAAAGTGATTGAATAGCCCACTTTTCACTTTTTCTTTGCATCCTGTAAATTCCTTTCAGGAGAAAGGATCTGTGATGCTGCTGGCCTCCTCCCACTCGGCCCGTTTACTCCTTCCTCACAGTGAACTAGTGTTACCCACAGTCCCCTCCCCCCTACTTCCCTCCTTCCCTCCTTCCCGATCTTCTCCCTCCCAGGTGACATTTATCCTAGCATTGCATTACAGGGCCCTCCATATGGCCCTGAGGGAGGAAGGCAAGATGGGAAACACTGTCCCCAACTCGCATGTGAGGAAACAAAAAAAAGCACAGGCTTCCTGTGCTGTAGTCACATGACTAGTCCAAAACTGGGGCCAGTTGGCCACCACCAAGCCACTTACCCGCCCAGGAGGTCCGTGCTGTACAACAACCTTGATGCTGAGATGCTCACAAAAACATCTAGGTCTAAACACGAGGAACACAACCTACTAAATCTGCCCAGGGGTGTTCTTTTGCCTTTAATTTTTCTATAAAAGATCAAAACCTGAATCAGTTTTATCTGCACGCCCACTTTTCCCAAACCTCTTGCTTGATTATTCACACGTAGCTCGGCAGCTTGTGTGTTAGAAGAAGGGGGCTCCCTGTCCCACCTCTCACATGACTGGGACTTGCAGGTCTCATCGATGAGAACGAAAGCCCAGAAGCAGCTGCTCTTCGGGAGCTCGAGGAAGAAACTGGCTACAAGGGCGATGTTGCTGAATGTTCCCCAGGTTCGTGCTGCTTCCCATGTGTGTGCTTGGGGACAAACTCTTGAAAATTAGCCAAGCAGTTGATTGTTCTGGATGTGAAAGGGCTGATTCTTTGGGTGTTCTTGATGGTCAGGGATTTATTTATTAGCTAATTCACTGAAGAGAAATCCTCGATGAGGGCTGGTCACCTGAGAATGAACCTCCCTGCCCCATGAGAGCACGGCTGAGCATAAAGGACTGAAGTTGGAGAAGAATTATGAAATCAGGGTGCCTTTCAGGGTTTCCACATTCTAAGCTTTATTACTTACTCATCTCGTCTGTATGCTGTGCTCCTCACTAGAAGACTTTCTTGATGTGGTGAAAGGATTTTACCGCATCTAACCCCTCAGATTTTACCAAACTTTGCTCAGGAACTCTGGGGAAAATATGAGTACTAACCACACACGTGCTCTGCAGGCCTACAGCGTATATACTAAGGGAATAGGAGAAACCAGTTCCCCTGCATAACTTCTACATAAACTATGAGTTACAAGCCCACTCTTCCTCTAAAGACATTTAAGTGATGAAACGAATGACACCTGACTAGTGTCTGGAAAGGTGATCTGCTGCTTCTCTCCCCAGCTGTCTGTATGGATCCAGGCTTGTCAAACTGTACCACACATATCGTAACCGTAACTATCAATGGAGACGATGCTGAAAACGTAAGGCCTAAGCCAAAGCCAGGTAAGCATGTGTTGGCTACATTTACAGTGGTTGCGTTGCATTAAATTTCTTTTAACTTGCTACTAGTTTGATTTTTGTTAATAGAATAATGGTCTTTCAGAGATGCTTCATTGGTACTCTTGGCTATTTTCCTAATCTTATGTATTTCAGCATTTTTCTCTTAGCACTTCATTGATTTTTATGCTTTCTTTATAAAAAATGTGCAATTACAAATTTCCATACTTTCTATATGGAGTTTATTCCCGCTTAGTAATCAGCTACAGGCCTTAAATCGTAAACAGTGAAAATCTTCAAAATCACTCTGATTTCTGTCTCCATCAATATTGTAAGAATGGCAGAAGTGCTACAGCACAGTGCCATATTAACTGTTTTTGTTGAGTTCCATATTTAGTGAAGCTTTGGGGAAATTCTTTGCTCCACATTTCTTAGCAAGTTTGGATTCAGAGGCTTTAATGCCTCTGTCGGTTCCGTGTGCTCTCGCAGCCCCACTAGAAGGTGGTGGTGACACAGACACCACCGTAAATCATGTGTTAGAGTGGAGGTCTTCCATTTCCCATCCCTATTAGTTGTTCCTGAGTGTTCCAGTTTCCCACTGCAGCTAATTTTAAATGCCCAGTTTTCAAACTAGCGAATATAACATGCTGAGGAAGAGTTTGGCAGTTCCTCAGAGAGCTAAACATGGAATTAGCAGGTGACCCGGCAATTCCACTCCTAGGTAAATACCCGGAATTGAAAGCAGGGCCTCAAACAAATACTTGGACGCCAGTGTTCATTCAGCATCATTCACAATACCCAAAAGGTGGAACAACCCAAGTGTCCATTAACAGGTGGATAAACAAAATGTGGCCTATTCTTACAATGGAATATTACTCAGCCATGAAGCAATGAGGCATGCTGATACACGAAGCTTGAAAACATCTTGCTCAGTGAAATTAAGCCAGACACAGGAGGGCAAATATTGTGTGATTCCACAAATGTGAGATACCTAAAATCGCTACATTCATAGAGACAGAAGGTAGAATAGAGGTCACTGAGGATAGGGAATTCTTGTTCAGCGGGTACCACCTTTCTGTTTTGGATGATGAAAAAGTTCCGGAGATGCTTAGTGCTGATGATTGCACAACAATGTGACTGTATTTAATGCCACTGAATTTGTACCTTCAAAAATGGTTGAATTGATAAATTTTATGTTATGTATATTTTAACAAAGTTTAAAAATACATATATGCGTATCACAGAATATGCTTTAAACTTGGCCATTAAAACATTTGATTTGGAGAACAATAACTTTGTACTGTTGGAATTATTTTACCACATGTATAAATTAAATTAGTAGAGACCCAGGTTTCTGTTAAACTCTTATAGCCTTTTTGATAACGTCTTGCACAAAAGCCTTGCAGTGTTTGACCATTCCGGGCCTTGCTGAGATGTCCCCCTTCTGTTTGTCTTCAGGAGATGGAGGTACGTGTCCCGCTCGGGGGCTAGCCTTGAGTGCCGTGTGGTGCAGCGGGAGCGGCCGTGGCACTGTGAATTGCTCAGGTGGGCTCGCCTGGTGTCCGGCTTTATTTTCATTTGCACTTTGTTTGTTTAGAATTTGTGGAAGTGATTTCCTTACCAAAGAATGACCTGCTGAAGAGACTTGATGGTAAGCATTCTTGATTACCCCACTTTCTCTGTTTTCCCCATCCCCACCAACGGGGTACTAAATATAATTCTATTTCTTTCTCTTCTTCCTCATTAAACTCAAATACCTAGAAACTGTTATAAGACTGCAGTTGACCTACATAATAAGTTTCCTTTCCAGGTGGCATAGAGTTTGAAAATAAGAGCAAAACATTCCATGTCAAGTGAAAGCTTTCATTAGGGGCTTTTTTAATCCTACAGAACAGTCAAGATATAGGCCTGCTGATTAGTCAAAACTATTCTATACCTTAAATGTTTAACCCCTGCCATGCAAAGGTATAGTAAATAATCTCTTAACTGATCCTCAAATATGCCAGTATGTTGGACGGTTCTTTGTGTGGGGTCTAAGTTAAAGGAGATTTTAACAAACATTTAGGCATCTAACATATACGCAGTGTGATAAGCTGATATAATGAACTAACTAGCAGCGTGCCCCTTAGTAAACTACTTGTCATGCAGCTACATGTGGTTCCTGGTCAGCCCGTCTCATAGGACTTTGTAAAAATTAGTAAGGTTCCATGGACCGATGTCCTCCGGTAACCCTACATGAGGAGATACTGCAAAAGACGTGGCAGGGCCTTTGGGGGCTCCTCTGCCAGCTGGGTTCGTCTCCAGTCACTCACGACAAAGAAGTGGGTGATCTCCTAATTTGAATAGTGTTAAGTTTTTATTTCAAAAATTAACTTGAAGCATTGTTTGACCTGAAGCTTTGGGAGCAGTCTCTTCCTTCCTCCCGTGAGTACCAGTGGCGTACAGTTTTATTTCTGACGTCTGTGTTTGAAAAGTCAAGGGGATCTTTCAAAAACTGCTGGGATTTCAGGTTCCCAAACAGCCTCCATCCCTACGTTACCTTTTTATAGACCAGACCTAAGGTAGAAACCACCTTAGGATCCCAGAGTCAGAGTTAGAAGTGCTCGTTGTGAGGAGATGCAGTGATTTATGAGGTGTTTACTCGGGGAGAGCCGTGGCCACTCGTCACAGCACAACTCTGAGGCCGACAGGCCTGGCTGGATTGAGGCTCAGCCAACTGTGTGTTAGTTACAGCTCAGAACAGGTTCCTAGCTCTTCTCATTAAACGGAAACAGTAAGACAGCCCCTACCTCTGAGGAGGCAGGAGTAAAATTAAATGGGATAATGGTGACACACAAATGCTTGAAGGTTATGTGCTATTGTTTTTATTTTTTGTATTAGAAAAATGTCCTTTTAAAAATAATTCCTTCCTTCTCCTTTCCAGTAACTTCCCTTCCAGCCTTAAAAGAGGGGGAAAATAGTGAGGGAGGTAGAAGGATCTGTATATATAGGAAGAGGGAGGAGCAAAGAACCAGTGTTCCTGGCTTTACTAGCATCACAATATAGTGATCAAATTATTTATTCCACATGTACCATTTGAGAAGTGAGTAGGAAGGCACGTGGAGTTCAGTTTGCTAGGAAGAATAGCTTTCAGCACTCGCCCAGCACCTGCTGGCACAGATGAGCAGGACAGAACCCTGCCTTTGAGGGTCAAACCGACTCTGAGCTTGTTCCTTAACAAGTGGCTGGGAAACAAGAGGCGGATTGGAAATCTGGGGGCTTCCACCTGAGTAAAACAGAAGTTCTCATGAAAGGCCCTTGTGGTCAGATTCAGAGACCTCATTCCAGTCCCTCCGAGCACACAGCTTAACTTGCACATGGAACGTGTGTGTCCCTGACAGTGGAGAGGATGCATGAATCATCATTACTGTGTAGTTTCAGCGCAACAAAGCCCTGTAGTGAGCGATCTATGAAGTAACAGTTGGATCTATAAACTTAAAGCTTTGCTGTTTAAAACATAGAATCATCACCTGGTATATGTGCTCTTCTGTCTTTAACTTTTTCTTGTTCTTATATCATGCTGGAAACGTAGTCCTGCTTTTACATCCTTTATTCTTCTGCTAGAGTAAGATCCTTGAAGGCAGGAAATGTCTTGTTCATCACTATACCACCAGCATCTAGCACAGGAACTGGCACATAGTAGCCGCTCAGTAAACACTGATTGGCTGATAAGGGGTATTATTATCCGTTATCAACTTCATTATCTGACTTGTATTCTTCGCCTCCTCTAGCTCTGGTAGCTGATGAACATCTGACAGTGGACGCCAGAGTCTATTCCTACGCTCTGGCGCTGAAACATGCAAACACGAAGCCGTTTGAAGTGCCCTTCCTGAAGTTTTAAGGCCAAAGGACAGTCGCCGTGTTTCTGTAACCAGGACACAGGCCTCCATCATTAAGACTTTGTATTCAGCTTAGTTGCAATGGAAATTTGAAATTAGTTTTTTCATAAAATAAAAGCACAGAATGCATGTGGTGGTATGGAATTGTAATTACAGGTAGATTATAGCCTTCATTTAAATGCTAGACTCCAGCTAATATTAAAGAAGAACAACATAAATGCAGATAATGTTTAATACAGCTTTCAAAAAAGAAAGCTCAGCTGTTAACTTTTCTACTCTAATCCAGGAGATACGGCATTTTCATAGGAAAATAGCCCTGAATTCCAATTAGGTCAACTCTTCCCAACCCCCACTAAAAAATATGTGGCGAGGTATGCAAACAACTGTTTACGGCATTAGAGTTTTTTTAAAAGACAGACCTATATAGGGACTTTCTTGGCCTCTCCTAATTATCTGCTATATGGAATTAATCTGCATAGCAGAGGATATAAAAGAGAATAACATTCGTAATAAGCAAATGTTTCCAGTTAGGTAGTGTCCTTATAGCCATCTAACTACTGGAGGGTGACCAGCTCTTATGTAATGAAAAACGGTCGATTCATTCACGTACCAAGGTTCAGAGGCTAATGAAAATACAGGGCCCTTCCCTCAAGCACGTGTATATACTTCAGAATCTCATTTCCTATCCTTACCTCAAAAAGTACTTGAAGTTTCTAAAAACCAAACCCATAGTAATAAGATTTACATGGTTTGGGGCATTGTCTTGGTGTTAAACTGTGAGTGTAGCCAGCACAGTTAGCAAGTACCAGAAACCCAATACAAGCTTCTTTAAAGGAAAATATGGATTGTTTCTGGCTCATGCCATGCCCAAACCTCCCCTGCCCCCAATCCTCAAGGTCCACTGGTGTCATTGGCCATTTTCTTACCTCTTGAGCTTGGCTGTTGTGTGGACTTCTGTAGCCTCAGAGGCTCCAGGATTACTGCTTCTTTCTTTGGTGTAGAAGTCTCTGGATGGCTCTCATTGGCTACCCCTAAGTCATGTTTCCAGCCCTGGACCAGGGGTTCGCCAGGCCCCTCAGATCCAGATAAGATCAGGGGACTAATGCCAAAAGGGCTGCAGTACAGTTTGCTTGTCTGCAGGCTCACTGTCTTACCTAGAGATATTTTTATGAGCAAAAATAGATCTTTATATTGTACTTCCTAAAAAGAATGGAAAGAATCATGCAACTAGAGAACTGTATAGATGAAGTCTACTCTCCCTGTGAATACTATGAAAATTCAGCCCCAACTAGTTGCTCTAATAGTAGCCTTCCCCTGTGCCTCTTAAATCCTTATTTTTAGTTATGGGCATCATGATTCTCCAGGGACTGTAATCCTCTTCCCTGAGCACTCAAGGCCCTCGTTACTGCTCTTCATCAAAATCAAGAGACGCCAAGGCAGAGAATGCACAGGCTCAAGCACACAGACTGGTCTCCAAACAGCCTCCAACTCTTGCAAAACCACTCCCCATGCCAACTGATAAAGCTACTCAAATGCTGATGGAGGACAGAGGTTTGTAACCCCTGCCTGTCCTTTCTGCCTTCTTCTTTTCCTAAGAGTGCAGTTCAGAAGTGACACCTAAATCCTAGAACATCCCCTAATGCAGTTTATGTTCTCTGTAAATATCAAAGGCTATGCTTTGGAAATTCTGTCAGTTTGAGAACTGGCAGTCTGGGTGTTTTCACTGGCTGGCCCTATTAGTGTATCATCAGTATTTAAACGTTGAAGGTTTATTAGTATTTTTTTGAAGGTTTATTATTAAAAGCTGTATTTCCACCTTCTTTGGGGAAAAATAGCTGTAACACTGGGTTGTATTTCCATGGTAACAGTGGTCTGAGGCCCTCAGGAGATGCTCTCCAGTGGACATGGCTACCCTCCTGCCTGCCTGTATTCTCTCTGCCTTCCTCCTGAAATTAGTTGGCTTTGTGATCCTAAGCTAAATAAGATACACTTCCTGCAGTAAGAAAGTAAACAATGATAGAAAACCATATGAATGAGAAGGACTTCTTTGAAAAATTAAGTTTGATCTTTTTGGGCAATAAAGCACATACTTTGAAAAATGAATTAGGGAATTCCCTGGCGGTCCAGTGGTTAGGACTCTGTGCTTTCACTACAGAGGATTCCTGGTCGGGGAGCTAAGATCCCATAAGCCACGCAGCACAGCACCCCCCCCCCCAAAAGAATTATTTATAAAGAACTGTGCTATTTCAAAAGGAGGCTGGGATATTGTTTGTGACCATTTTTTTTTTCTGGTCTTTCCAAATGTTAGTCACAAAATTGAGTACCCTTTTGTTGGCCACTGTCCCTCAATATTTTTAGGATTAAACTAATACATTTGCAATAGGTATCTCAGGATGAATTTTGTATGAATATAATGAACCTATATAATCTTAGAAATCATTTAATACCAGATTTTATTTTTCCAACACAACCAAAAGTTTTATTAAATAAAATTTTATTGTCTACTGTTTACACTCATGTTGCTGCTATAAAGTACAACAACATACACAGATTCCTAGCATGAATTACTCATTGTTCACCCCCACTGAACTACAGACATTGCTTGAGAATTAGATCTTTGCTTTAGGGATTAAAAAAAAAAAATTGGGGCATAGTATCTTGAAGAGTATTCTCAAGTGACGTGTTGGAATTCGAAGGCATAGCCAATACAGTAAAACAGCACCGACTGTGCTGTCCCTGGGAGGAAAGGGGAATGGAAAACAAACAGGCAGAGTAATTATAAGCAGTTGTTTCTGGTGCCAGATTTGACTCTGAAAGCTTGATTCTGCTTATCTGGGCTAAGTGGCTGCTTTGAGGAGGAACAAATAAAACGGGGAGGGTGGGAATGTGGATACTATGAGATAAAAAAGTATAAAAAGTAATTATATCTAAAATATAGATTAGATATAAATGATCCAGAACTCATTAAATAAGCTCAAAAATACTGGAAAGTGGCAATTTGAACTACATTTATTTTTAAACAAGTGGGGGGAATACTGAGTGTCTTGAATGTTGTGTGCAAGACTGATCCACGTCACCGTCACAACCGAACATGGCAAGGCGGGTACATTGGTTTCCAGCATCACAGGCAACACTGCATGTAGGTTTTTTAATGAATAATGTAAACTTTAGTGTTAAGGCAGCTGGTACTAATGCTGCACACAGGCTTAGCTCCGTGCCCATTTCAGGAATGAGATGGTCAACACTTGAAAACAAACTGTGAGAGAAGGAAAGGGGAGCCAGCATTATCTGACAAAAACAATGAGTCAAAATATTTTCCCTTTCACACACACAAAAAGAAATACTGGAACATTTAGAAAAACAAAGCACCCATCCCACCAACTTCAGCCTGTTCCTTAACAAATATTTCAAAATACTGATAAATAATGGTGACTGCAAGCAGAATTCCAGTGCCCGAGCCAATGGCCCCGAGGAAGTCGGCCAACACCGACAGGGCGCCGATGCACAAGCCCCCAAACGCAGCTGCCGTGGGGATGTACCTGGAAGACAAAACCCCGAGTCAGGCAGGGGAGGCCCACGGGAAGGGGCAGCAGGGGGCAGCAGTAACAGGCGGAAGAAAATTAAACTAACGTGCCAGGGAACTGTCCGCAGTACTGACGGTTCGTCCAGGGCTGTGCACAGGTATGTGTTGATGAAAATGATGAAAGGAGTGATCTGACTCCCTGATTTCAAGAAACCAGTTAATAGCCAAGAAAGGCAATACATGATTTTTACAGCAGAAGAGGAGATACCTCAACTGTGATTTAAGTATTGGAATGTTTAATATTGTTTGTAAGTGGGTAACCTTTAGCTCCCTCTTGTAGATGAAGAGTAAATATCAAAATGCTTTCTAAGTATCAAATTTATGTGACAAGATTTGGATGACCTTATTCAACAGTAATTCAACCTTGGCCACATGTTAGTATCACCTGGAGAACTGTTAAAAATAATGGGATTGTATTTAAAATACTCCGGAGGGGGAAAAAAGACGGGGGCGAGGGACCATGGATGGGGAAGACAGTAGATGAAACAAGAATGGGAGAAGGGTAACGACTAAAGCTGGATACAGTTGGACGCAGAGGTTCATTATACCACTCTGCAATCTATTCCATGTTGTAAATAAAAACTTTAAAATACCAATGCCTTTTCAACAAATCGTTCTGGAACACTTGGCTATCCACATGGAAAAGAAGGAATCTGGACCCCTATCTCACATGAAACAAAAATGAGCTCAGAGTGGTCACAGACCTAAACATAAGAGGATTAATCTTTGTGACCCTGGCTTCTTAGATACACCACCAAAAGCAGCACAAAGAAACCAAAGGAGAAATAGAAAAACTGAACATCAAAATTAAAAACTTGTGCATCAAAGGACACCATCAAGAAAGTGAAAAGACAACCCACAGAATGGGACAAAATATTTGCAAATCATTTACCTGACGAGATACATCGAAAAATTTTTTTTAACCTTATAAACAGTAACAAAAAGACAACCCAATTAGAAATTTTAAATGAGCAAAAGAGACATTTCTCCAAAGAACATATTCGAATGGCTAATTAACACATGAAAAGATGCTTAACATCATTACTCATCAGGGAGAAGCAAATCAAAACCACAATGAAGAGGGAAAAACCACAATGAGATACCACTTCATAGCAACTAGGTGGCTAAAATCAAAACAAGAACTAGTGCTGGTGAGGACATGCAGCAGCTCCAGACACCGCGCCTGGATGCAGAACGGGGCGGCTGCTCCCGAGAAGGGCCGGCAGTTCCTCAACACGTTCAACAGTTACTACCCAACCCAATAGTTCCACTCTGAGAGAAGTGAAAACATACGTCCACACAAGACCTGAACAGGTACATTCACAACAGCATTATTCATGACAGCCAAAAAGTGGAAACAACCAAAATTTCCATCAACTGATGAATGGACAGACAAAACGTGGTACATCCATACAAGGGAATATTATTCACGAATAATGAATGAACCCCAAAAACATTATGCTACGTGAAAAAGATATTCACAAAGGATCGCATATAACTCCATTTATATGAAATGTCCAGAACAGGCAAATCTACAGACAATAGATAAAAAGCCTGGGGCTGGGAGGTGGGAGGGTGGGTAGGAATGGAGAATAACTAATAGGTACAAGGCTTCTTTCCAGGTGATGAAAATGTTTTAAAAATTATATTGTAATGATTACACACTCAGAATATACTAAAAAAAAACTGAAAAACAAAACCCCACTAAACTGTATATTTCAAATGAGTAAATTACATGATATGTGAATTATATCTCAATAAACTGTTATCAAAAAAACAAAAAACTGATGCCTGGGACCCACCGCAGACCAAATAAATCACAATTCCTAGAGGCAGGATATCAGTATTTTTTAAAAGCTCCCAGGTGATTTTAAGTGCAGCCAGACGAGGACCTCTGACCTACAGCATTTTAACACTGGGCTGAGCAGTGAAGGGAACATAATTTCAATTAAAATAATAATTTAGGTGTCAATTCTGATGTGGAGAACAATTCACTTTTGTGTTAAATTTTGGTTCTTTTGTGTTAAGTAGAAGAAAAATGCTTCAAATATGAATTTAAATAACATCTGAGAACAAATGATAGATTGAAAAACCAAGAACACGTGTGTGTATGTAACACACATTCTCTCTCCTATCAAAGACTGAGTCTAATGGCCTTCCTTACCTATTAAGCTCGTGAACCATAGAGGTATCCCTGTGGCCCCTCATTACCATTTGCTGTTCTTTAAGCTGTTTAGCTACCTGCGAAGAGAAAAACAACTTTTAAAATCAAACTCTAACTATTTCACTGTTTACTACTAGGTTCTGTGTGAAGTGCTCTCCACACACTAACAAGTAAAATACGGGAAGACTGAAGTAGACACTGTCATATCATAATATTCCCTGAGGCTACAATGCTGCACAACCACATTAGCCATACCTTAAGCCAGGGTTTCTCAATCTTTCCTTAATTATCACCTCCCTAAAGAGAAATTAAATACTAAGGAATAAGACTTTGTCGGGTAGGGTTGAGCTTTGGATGGTCACAAACCATTGTAAAATCTAAGAATTTTTCACTTTCCAGGAACTACCTGTAGTTTTTAACTCCCTGGAGATGACATTACCTCATTAAGAATGTATGAATTTGAGTTTAAATTACAAAAGTAAGTGTATCAATTACCATTTGACACCTAAAAATTATGAATTTTTTTTTTCATTTTCAAATAAACCAAATACTTACATCTTTGGCTGAGGAACCAGACACCTCTATCCACGTCTTAGAAAAGAATGCACATGATCCCAACATGAAGATGATATAAACAACCACATGGACAGGATCCTCAAATATGGCGCCCATGGACTCAGGAGGAGAAAGGTAGTAACAAAGGCCCCCCACTGGGTAAGAACGAGCAGGTCCTCCCCCACTGACGTCCTATAGAACAAGAATAAAAAGCACAAATGGTCACATTTCTGTGACTTTTCAAACTCCTCAAAAATTATGACGATGTTTTAAGTTCAAAGCACCTACAGCTAATGATTCTATGTAACTTAAAGGATTTACTTTTGTGTCTGATATCTTCACTCTTACAAAATTATATAGTGAGTAAAAAAAAATTTATATAGTGAGTGTCTATTACATAAAAGACATTGTGAATATATTAACAAGAGCAATTTTTAAAAAAAATTATAGTACTTCTATAAGAAGAATCTTCCTTCTCTTCCTGAAGACAGGAATAGATCACATCGATCTCTGATAACATTTATAGTCAGAAATTTTCTGAACTATGTAAGAGTACATACATATTCTTTCACTTCAAGGTATGCTATTAAGAATGCAATCAACTGAAATATTAACAGAAGACTAACGACTCACTGCCTAAACTTTATATGATTTGTATATTGTAAAAAGTAGTCTTTTAATAAGTATAAAGGGATTTTTTTATCCACACAAACATTTAAGAATTTTTATAGTAAAAGAAATGGGAATAGCATGTATTTGCTCATATTAAATAAAAGTTCTGGGCATAGAGGGTGGGAAAGCAATTTTTGGATGCAATGATTAAAATGTCTGGTTCCTGAATTTACAATTTCCAAATGATTCATTTACTGTGCCCCTAGAATCACTGATTCCAAATCAAAAGCCCTGACAAATTAAACTTCCCAATAGCTCTCTCACGTTAAAAAAAAAAACTCATTAAGATCACAACACAATCTATACAACCACTCAGTGCATTTATTACTGTGAAATTATCATAGTAATAATGACTGCCAGACTATTAGCTCATGAGGGGAGGGACAGTACCTCCCCTCACCACAGGCAATCCAATTTCTGTTAAATGAATGGAAAAGGAGTCCAGCTGACCCTTGAACAACGAGGGGGTTAGGGCACCGACCCTCCATGAAGTCGAAATCCACATATAAGTTATTGTTACCCTTCTGCGTATACGGCTCCTCCGTATCCGCGGTTCTGCATCGCAGGATTCAACCCGCTGCAGACCGTGCAGTACTGAAGTGTTTACTACTGAAAAAAACCTGCGTCTAAATGAACCCGTACAGCTCAAACCCATGTTCAAGGGTCAACTATTCCAGATAAAGGGAATCATATTTCCTTCAACTGCCTTTCAAGAATTACTGTCTCATCCTATTAAACTTTACATTTTAAAAAATGGCCTTCCATAAAAGCAGAAAGATACGTCACTACAACTTACAATACAAAAGGTAGCACGTTAAGACAAATGCATAGAATAAGCACCGTATTTCAGGAATGACTGTAAAAAAAATAATTCTTTGGGGGAATACAAATTCTAGAACTACGTATTCTGAAAACAATAAAGGCTCTTACTCTTCTCTAATTCTGTAGTTTTAAGGGGGAAAAAATACTCCTTGGTCAGGTGAAAATTTAAACCAATCAAAATTCAATTCTGGACTTCCCTGGTGGCCCAGTGGTTAAGAATCTGCCTGCCAATGCATGGGACACGAGTTTGATCCCTGGTCCGGGAAGATCCCACATGCCGCGGAGCAACTAAGCCCGTGCGCCACAACTACTGAGCCTACACTCTAGAGCTCACGCGCTGCAACTACTGAAGCCCGCACGCTCTAGGGCCCACGTGCCACAACTACTGAGCCGCGTGCTGCAACTACTGAAGCCGGTGGACCTAGAGCCCGGGCTCCGCAACAAAAGAAGCCACTGCAATAAGAAGCCCGCGCACCACAACTAGAGAAAGCCCATCCCGCGCGCAGCAACAAAGACCCAACGCAGCCAAAAAAAAAAAAATTCAATCCTACAATAACTCACACCTCAATCACAATGTGGCTGGATTGCTTTAGAAGGAGCTATGATGAAAATCTAAAAGAGGAAGGCAGAATTTTCTGGATTCCATTTCTAGCAACTGTTCTCTCTTCAATATAGTTATTACGTGCCTTTCTTATTTACTGCCATTTGGGCCATGAAAAATGGCAGGGGAGGCAGGAGAGGATGATTTCAGTATCCTATATAATCAGTAAATAGCTTCTTTGCAAAAAACATTATTCCAGACAATAGTGGAATAAGATTACAAAACAGGGAATCACTTTCATAAGAGCAACTGTGATTTTAACCTAAAAGATCACTCAAACGAGATGTGAAAATGCTTCCTAGACGTAAAATAGTACAAAGTACTCGGCCAATCTTAGTTTTACAATGCTTACAGTTTTACAACTCTTCCAAATAAATGATAAACTGTGCTACAGGTAAATGAATCTGGAAATGTTATATATAGCAACTGCTTCAATTATGGCTCATCTCTTTCAGTTAAAAATACAAGCATGAAATGCAAATTACAATAAATTTGAATACTTAGAATAAATAATGAAATACTCACAGCCCACTGTCCTAGTAAATTTACTAAAAAGTTGCCACTAAATCGAACTGACAGCATCTGGGAAATAACATACAGGTTGGACACCAGGGCCGACTGCAGGATGATGGGGATGTTGGAGGTGTAGAAGAGCTTGATGGGGTAGCTGCTGTACTGCCCTCGGTACCGGGCCGACTTAATGGGCAGGTCCACACGAAATCCCTGAAAAAGGAAGCTTAGGAGTAAGGCGGAGGGGCTGCACGTACCACGACTCCAGACGAGGCAAACAGTCACAGGAGGGACTATGCAAAGACAATGCTAACAAACTTTCCCTTCCACAGAGACACACAGAAATAGAAATTCTTTTCTATTTCATAATCGCTAATATTTTGCACCTCAGAGTCTAAACGATGGAATTATTTGCCTAACTAGATTTTGAAACACTGACTTAGCTGCTAACATTTCAAATGGTATTCTCCTCTTTAAGAGCAAAATAAAAATCCACACTCCACTTAACTTCAGCGAAGAAAGTATACTTACCTGAAAATATATAACAACAGCAAACACGAAAACTGTAGCAATGAGGTTCATGAGATTGGGTAAATTCTGACGATAGAAAGCCTCCCTTAGAGCTCGAACTTTGTCTGTCCTGGTGGCCAGTAAATGAAAGAGAGCTATGACTGCACCCTCAAACTCGGTACCTGATAAATCAAGATAGAAATCGGCTGTAGCTTCATTACCCAAAGTTGTCCCCAAAGTCAAAACAAATAACCTTGAAGCTCCAGTACAAGGCAGAAAATATGAGTCAAAATAATTCATCTATGTTTACTTTATGATACAGCCATGTGTGGAGCTTCTAAAAAATATTTACATCATTGAGGCAAATACGTCTTTTTTTTTTTTTCATAAATCTGAAGTTTTCTCAAGAGAGTATTCTTGATGAAAACAGATAAAGTAGAATAAACCAAAGCAAATATTTAGTTCATAATGATTTGCCTCACTTTTACTTTAGGGAAGGGAAAAGAACATTCGGAGGTGGGGTGGGGGGAGATGGGGAAAAGAAGCAGCAAAGCAGAATAAAGATGTCAGAGTTGAAAGACAGACATTACTCTACCAAGCTTGCCTTTAATTCATTTTACTAAGTATATTAATAAACCATCACCGCTATTTTCTTAAGGCTGGGACCAGGTTAGATGTTAACCATTACAAATCTTGGATGGCATTTGAGAGAAGTGGAGATGGGTAAGGGGAAACACAATGAAATATTTCATAATTTAGGTGCTATTACAAAGCCAAGGAGAACAGCAGCAAAAGTACTAGTACTCCCTGATGATGCAATAAATAATGTTTTTTTTAATCTGAAATCCACTACCTTTTTATCCCTCTAGGAATGCTGAAATCAGTCAAAATCAATGACTTCTGCAACAATGGCTTAGGCAAATAAATTTTTTTAAATGTTTGCAACCACTGAAATTTTAAATGAGCAGAGGCTAAATTTTAGATACTATTCGTTCTGAAGCAATAGTTCATACTCCACCAATCTCTGCTTATTAGCTTTGGAACACCTGACACCCGCTGTCGCCTGGGACAGCAAACCAGGGCGTCTGTCGGCACGTCCTGCTCCACCACCTCGTGCTCCTCTCCGCACACACCCAGCCAAACCCGTGCAGTTGCGTCCCTGTGCGTTGTACCTCTGCCAGTGTTAATGGTAGTGGGACTAAAGGCCTTCCAGACAATGGTTTCACAGATGTTGGTGGCAATAAAGAGGGAAATCCCAGACCCCAAGCCGTAACCCTTCTGTAGCAGCTCATCTAACAGCAGCACAATCAAACCAGCAACAAACAACTGTGGGGAAAGAAATGCAAGTAAGCTGAAGCAAGAATAAACTCAGAAAGGGGCAGTGAACACCATTGACTACTTTCAAAGTACAGGCATTTTCAACACTAAAACCTAGTCGATGCAGTATCACTATTATGACACCCTGCATCTAACCCGATTTAGTTTCATCAGAAGCCAATTCTGCAAATGAGAGGATTGGAAATGTTGTTACATTATAAAGCAGACATTTTGACTTTTAAAGTATATTTATATTTCTCTTATAATGTTTAAATAAGGCCTATTGAAAAGCACCCTAAAACAAAAATGTTCGTAGTTGTAGCATTTATGACAGCAAGAAACTGAAAAGCATTCCAAATAGCTTCAAGTAAGTAAAAGACCAAATGAATTACGATACAGTAACAAGATGCAATTTTATAGGCCATTAAAGGAGAAGCATGTGAACTATGCTGATACATTTTTAAGTATTACAGATTTTATATATGTGTATTATATATAATATAAAATATACAACAGAATAAGTCAAAAAGTAGAGCACAAATATGTACACAGATTATAACAATGTAAAAATGCATTCAATACATACGTGACAAAAACTTAATGTAAATCTGAAAACAATTAAGGGTTCACCGGGTTCTTAAGTTTATGATTCTTTTTTTAAAAAAAGAAAGCATACTAACTTTATGTGAAATTGAAAATTCTTAATTTTCCTGTTGGAGAACACATCAGTAAAAGTATGTATCAATTAGAAATAATCCATAGCTTTGCAAGTGACCTCTCTGGTCATGTGACTCCTTCCCCACACTTCAGTAACCTAACCAAGGGGGGAAGAAAATGTGCTTCTAGGCCCCCAATCTCACACCTGTCCCCACTTCAAAGACACCCTCCTACAGACGTGAGGAGATGCCCCTCCACTCCTCCCAGCTCTGAAGCCTCCCACCCTCGTTCCTTACTCATTTCACCCAATATCCCTGTTAAGAAAAAGAAAACTACAGTACACCGTTTGAAGCATGCTTACCTTACAGTGTTTTTTCTTTTCCTTAACTGTCATTTCAATGGCTGTACAGAGCCTAACTTGTCTGTTTACAATCTTTAAGTTTGAATTTCAATGGACTGTAAAAAAGGTAAAATTCTCAAAACTTCTAAGAGAGCTCACAAATTCTTTACTGTTTGAAAACCAAGTTTACCAATTTGACAAGATAAAAGACAAGTTAGGACTTAGCTACTGAGATTTTATTTTGACCACAGTTATGTAATAAGTACATACTCCCCATCAGAAATACAGAAGCCCACCCTCTACAGGGCATGACAGCTGTCCACAAACCATCAGCCAACCAGACAGTGTTATCATGGACTTCTAATTAAATGACCTGTCCAAGGTCACACAGGCAGCTCTGAAACAACGATAATTCTCCAAACCCCTGTTCACACCAATGTCCATCAGACTAGAGGGTGATTCATTTATATCTGGTGAAAATCAAACTCGTGCTTCTCTAACTGGACAAAGGAATTACAGAGAAACCTAAATGAGAAATGGTTTCTATAACTAAAGGAATAAAAGATGGTAAAAAGCATGCATGCCTATGCGGAGAATGAGAAATCAGAAACTGACAGCATCTCATTGACTAGAACAGTTGATAAAAAAACTGAATACTAATTGCATGCTCTTCTAGAATGTTCAATACATATGACTCTCTAAAGTATGTATAAAAATAACACTTTAACATTTCAACCTTGCTCATGCGTGCACGCACACACACACAACTCAGTTTGACAAAATAATACTTACCTCTACTATGTGCCATGCACACTGATACTCTACTCTTTTTTAAAATTTTAATCAAGACCCACTATTTAGATTCCAAAACTCACTAGTGAAAAAACACTGACCATGTGAATGAAACAAGAATAATTAAGGTGAGAAATACCTTACATAACAGCATGCAAACAGTTTTCAAAATCTCTAGGTGGAAACACACTGATCTAATCACATCTCTTTAGCAAATCTACACATTTTCAATGTTAGCAAAGCCTTAAAAAGACGCAATGGGTCACTACCCACCTATGATCAAATGTGAAAAATTTCTCTACACATTAACGCTAGAAGGATTAACCACAAGACAAATATTTGTGCACCAGAATTTATGTAAACAACTTAGTATATACCCACTTCACTTGTTTCGTTCCAGGAATTTAACTATTCCTTGATTTCTGGTACTGAAAAAAAATTAAAATAGCTTAACTCCAATTTTTATCAATTCAAATCCATAACCGACTTCATAAGAAGTCAATACTTTCACTAACTAACCCAGAACTGGTCAGCTGAGGTTCCTTAAGAATATAAATACGCCCTTACTAAAATACTAGAAAAATTTTACTGATGCATAATGTTCTAAGAGCTAGATGCCAATTTTGAGTGTCTTTTAGAAAGCAGGGTTATGCTAACTATGGGTCATAAAGCAAATGCTGTAAAGAAACAAAATAAGGCAAAAGTTGGTGTATCAGTATCCTCACGCCAAAGAACTGAAAGATACTAAAACCAGTTTTCAGAGGATCTTCTTTCCCATCCACTGCAACTCTTCTTCCTCTAATTCCTCGGGGTTATAAATTTGCCAGTCAAGGTGTTTTTTATTTTTTTTATAATTTTCTTACTTTTTCTTTTTGGCCACACTACGCGGCCTGTGAAACTTCCCTGACCAGGGATCAAACCCGTGTACCCTGCAGTGGAAGCACGGAGTCTTAACCACTGGACCGCCAGGGAAGTCCCAAGGTGTTTTTTAAATGGAGAAATAATGACAAAGTTATCCTTTAAAGAAGTGTACCTTATACCAAATGGGAACTCACTGGGGCTCAGAAAACTACCTAATAGTCCATTAAAGATTCCTCCCCTGGTTAAAAGATGAAATATTTCCATTTCATTAGAAAAGCCCTGTGATATGTGATATGTGTTAGTGATGCCCAATAAATACCTCAACAATCCCATTCTCCTTGTTCTGAATCATACTCACTAAACAATCTTCTTACTATGATTTGTTTCCTATATAAGATTTCCTATAAAAAAAAAAAGATGGTCAAGCATGCCAATCCGAAATGGTCGTATTTCTCAATGTATATATATACTAATAAACTGGTGTTTTAGTTTTATTTTAAACTATTTTTCTGACTTTGATCCTTTTGACCATTAAAAAAATTTTCTTCCTAAATTAATCCTAATTTCGTAGAGTGAACAAGAGGCATCTCAAGATAACCAGGACTCTAGACGTTCAGTGTTTAACTTAAGCAAGCTTCTTTT
Organism: Balaenoptera ricei; assembly: GCF_028023285.1. Lineage (NCBI taxonomy): Eukaryota > Metazoa > Chordata > Mammalia > Artiodactyla > Balaenopteridae > Balaenoptera > Balaenoptera ricei. Next base: position 20,377,338 of record NC_082640.1, read on the forward strand.
CAAAATCCAGTAAATAACTAGTATATAACTTAAGTACAGTCCATTCCTGGGTAACTTCTCTAAAGGATTTTTAAGGACTACATTAGAGAAATATCTTCCAAACTTTACACATTTTAAGATACTTAGTAGAGGGAAAATCATGTTGGCCTTTAAAAATTCCATTCCAAAATATCCATTTAAAAAATCCATAGGGGCTTCCCTGGTGGCACAGTGGTTGGGAATCTGCCTGCCAATGCAGGGGACACGGGTTCGAGCCCTGGTCTGGGAAGATCCCACATGCCACGGAGCAACTGGGCCCGTGAGCCACAATTGCTGAGCCTGCGCGTCTGGAGCCTGTGCTCCGCAACAAGAGAGGCCACGATGGTGAGAGGCCCGCGCACCACGATGAAGAGTGGTCCCCACTTGCCGCAACTAGAGAAAGCCCTCACACAGAAACGAAGACTCAACACAGTCATAAATAAATAAATAAAAGAACGTGAATTTCTTTAAAAAAAAAAAAAAAGCAAACTGGGCTATTCATTTCAGTAACAGTCAAGTGGTCTTAGTTTGCATTCAATTTCCAATCAGTTTCTCAATCTATTTCATCTGAAGTCTACATTACCCACTATAAAAAATACCTATTTAAAAAAAAAAAAAAAAATCCATAGGATATATATATGTGTGTTTATATGGTATTTCACTTACTGTAAGATACTATTATTTGTAACGCTATTATGTGTGCCATTAAGAAAGAAAAAAATAATTCAATTAAACTATGACACAATAACCTATTACAAAGAATTTTTTATTTTCTGCTTATAAAAAAGTTTAGACTTAGACATAGATGTTTATCATCTAACTTGCTCTTTCTGTGCCTCTGTTTATACACAATAACTCTTCATTTCAATAACAAATCACAGCAGACTGTTGGAAGACATTTTAAACAGCAGTTAAACTCAACAACATGTTATATCAACAATGCATATAACCAAGTGATATAAGGACGATATAAACAGCTTTGACCAAGTTGACGTACACATGCAGGCAATGCCTACCATCACGACCGCCACCTGGCTGACCGCACTTGTGACCGCATCAACTCTAAGAAAACATCCTGATTTCAGAGACATCAAAATGTGAAAAATGTGCATCTTAGAATCAGTGAAATACAGTTGATTGATCCATAATTCTTTATTAGACATCTACAGGGCTATTACAATAAATTTTAATTTTTAACATCAACACAACTTATACATGTCACTTCGATAAAGTAAGAAAATGAGTATGTCAACCACCTAAAGAATTGTTTCAAAAGAAAAAAAGGAACAAACTTTTTTGTTATCCATACGAAAAATTGGATTTCTTACCTGAATGATGATAAGGAGACAGATTCCAGCACCCATTTCAGCGGGATCCCCATACATGCCCGTCATGACATACACAATGGCTTGCCCAATGGTAATGATCATACCAAATACTGACAAAAATTGGGGGAAAAGGAGTACATGCTTATAACCAAAGACAAAAAAGACTAGAAAAACATCTTTGCCACAAAATTCTCAAATTTGGAAAAGGCTCTTTATTAATTGTATTGATGCTCACGTTTCTGGGCTCCATTGAATAGGGCTCTATCTTTGGGTGTATCTCCAACTTCAATGATTTTGGCTCCAGCTAACAACTGCATAATCAAACCAGATGTTACAATTGGGGAGATACCCAATTCCATTAACGTTCCTGTAAAGGAAGGGGAAAAAAGTAAATAATCTTTACGATATCCAATGCAGATTAATTTAGAAGAGTCCCAGTCCTTAATTATGTCTATAAAATACATGTTAAGTTAACAAGCAAATTTTCATTTCCTAAACATTAACTGCTAAAAAAACCCTCTCATTTATTAACACAACCTCACAACAATGCATTGAATCAAAATTACTATAAATACTACCAAAATGTAAATTTCTGTGAATTCTAAACTTAAATTGTTAAAGAAATCCTTTGAAAGAAATTGTCCAAGATTTCTGTCCAAATCACTATTTTTAAAATTTACACTAAACATTTTAACGCAGGATTTTAAAAGCCCAAAAATTAAATAACAAGTTAATAAAAAGATGATATTTAAGAATATCTGTGACTCTCCTAATTCAAAATATAAAATTATATATAAAGTCATCAAAATCAATGTTGTAGAATATTGAGTGGCATGAAAAATGTTAATGACATAGTGGATAGGAAAAATATTCAAAAATAGCGTGTACAGTTTGATTTCATTTAATATTTAAGTGGAAAATCATTTCCTGTTATTTTAGTCTGGTTATCAAGATGTTTCTATTGTTAATGAACTTATCTACGAAACAGACTCACAGACATAGAGAACAGACTTGTGGTTGCCAAGGGGGAGGGGGTTGGGAAAGGGACAGATTGGGAGTTTGGGATTAGCAGATGCAAACTATTATATAGAGAATGGATAAACAACAAGGTCCTACTGTATAGCACAGGGAACTATATTCAATATCCTGTGATAAACCATAATGGAAACGAATATGAAAAAGAATGTATATATGTATAACTGAATCACTTTGCTGTACAGCGGAAATTAACACAACATTGTAAATCAACTATACTTGAATAAAATAAATTTTAAAAAAAGATGGCATCTTAAATGGATTCTTCATGTTTTCTCAGATACTTCCTCAATGGTAAAAGATAAAAATATGTCTTATCGTTAAAGCTAGTAGGCAGGTAGGTAGATTTCTTTTTATATCAAATCACCAAAATTTAAAACTGTCAAATGGATCTAGTCCAAAAATTAATCCAGTCAAGCTTTAATGAACATTTTTTCATTTAGGAAATATGGCACTTCCACTCAGTAGGGAAAAGAAGGATAAATGGACCTTGGCAAATAACTGGCCATTTATAGAAAATTAAGCCTAGATTCCTTATCTCATGACTTACATTAAAATAAAGGCCACAGATTTAGAAAATATAACCATAAAAGACAAAATACAAAAGTACCAGAAGTGAGTATGTTTATAATCTTGGAAAAAAAAAAGCCTTTCTAAGCCTTTCTATAACAAAATGCATAAAGGCCACAAGCAAAAAGATGGACGATATGATTAGATACAACTATGAAACCTCCACGTGGCAAAAGACAGGGTAATAGTTAAAAGAAAAATGTTCGAACACAAGTAACAAAGAGCTCGTATGTCTAAAGGGCAAAGAATTCTTACAAATGAATTTTAAAATGAACAAACAGCAGGGAAATAAGTCAGAGAAAGACAAATACTATATGATATCACTTATAAGTGCAATCTAAAAAATACAACAAACTAGTGAATATAACAAGAAAAGAAGCGGGCTCACGGATACAGAGAACAAACTAGAGGTTACCAGTGGGGGTGGGCGGGGGCAATACAGGGTGGGGAGTGGGAGGTTAAAACTAATGGGTATAAGACAGCCTCAAGGGTGTGTTGTACAACACAGGGAATATAGCCTCCCCCCCCAAAAAAATAGAAAAATAAAAAAGATAAATGGCATGGCCACTCCCAAAAATGCTCTTTTCTCAGGAAAATACCAACAACATAGGAGGAAACCCCAGCACCCAAATCTGTACTATGTAACCCTGAAACTGTAACCAAAGCTGGCTGGGTCTGGTGGAAATCCTGGTAATTTGTAATTCTGAACTGAGAACTGAAGAACCCAGGAGTTGCTGAAGCTAGATCACAAAGACAAGGTTCCCTGTCCCTGCTGCTGAGGTCTGAAAGCTGGTTCTCTCTCCACAAGGCTTAGTTGTTCTACCTCCTCTTTGGGTTCCAAAAAATGACTAGTATCCTTCCAGTAAATTCCATTTTTGTGTTTAAACCAGTCAGTAATTTCCTATGACTTATAACAAGTCCACTCATAGAAGAAATACAAATATTCAATAAAAATATAAGATGATGTTCAAGCTCACCAACACATAAAGAAAAACAAATTAAATAACAGATACCAATTTTTACCTGTCTAACACAAAGACTAAAGGACAAATATTATCCACTGTTGAAAGAGAAATGGTCATTCTCATACACCATAGCAGAGTGTGTAAAATAATTCAAAGCTTTTGGAAGACAATTTAACAGTATCTATCAAAAATTTAAGTGTACATTCCTTGTAAACAAACAGTTAAACTTCTAGAAATTCATTCTATTAAAAACTTACAGAAGAATGTGATAGTAGTCATGGTAGCATTGATTATAATGATATAAAATTGGGAAAAAAACTACATGTATGACAGCAGATGCTACAGGCCTTAGGGTCATACCTAAAACACACTCCTTACTGTCTACAAGCCTCATAATCTGGCTCTTGGATTCATCTGCAGCATCATGTCCTACCACGTTTCCCCTTCCCTTTTTTCTTCCAATCACACCATCCTCCTCATTGTTCTTGGAACACATTAAGCATACTCGCACCTCAGGGCCTTTGCACTTGCTATTCCCTAGAAGGTTCCTCCCCCAGATCTTCACACGGCCTTCTCTCCTGTCCTGCAGGTCTCTGCTCAAATGTCCCTTCCCCCTCCCAAGATACAGTTCATGTAGAGTCTACCTCCCCAAATAGAGTAACATAAACTCCACAACAACAGCATCACTGTCTTGATCACTGCTCTAATCTCAGCACCTAGCACAAAGCTCCACTCATAGGAAGAACTCAATAAATACCTGAATGAATGATTAAAGAAATCATGGCACATCCATATAATGGAATAGTATATGGCCATTCAATGAAATAGGTCATCCAAGATATTAAGTAAACACACCAAGTAGCAGAATAGTTATATAGTAGATCTTATTTTTCAGTTTTTAAAAAAAGTATATAAATTCATATATATGAATATATATTCAGATAAAAGGTCTAGATGGTTATTCACCAATCTGTTTTCTTCCCAGGAGTTACCCCTGAGAAGCGAGACCTTCATTTTCAGCTTTATACAAATCTGAAATGTTGGTGCATTTTTTTATAACAAACAAATGTTACTTTTTTGATGTAGGAAAAAACCCACCCCAAAAGCCCCTCCTGATCCAGGCCCTCCCTATCTCTCAGCCTCACTGACCAGCATCCCCCACCCGAATCCCCGGCCTGCACCCCGTGTCTTCATGCATGTGTGCTGTGACTCAGGCTTCCCTCTCCCGACAGTCCACAGGCTGAATTCCAACCCAAATGCTCTCCCAGCATCATCTCCTCCCTGGCACTGCAGATCAGTCTTTCAGTCCCATGAGAAACTCAAGAATACACTTCAGAGAGTCCAGGAAATCTCCTGAGATTTTATGAAAAATCTGCACGTGTGAATGTACGTGCATTTTTCTAGGGAGAGTACAGATAAATTTAATTAGATTCTCAAAGGAAACATGACCGACAAAAGGATGGAGAACCAAAGCTCTAGACAATGCTAATCACTCCATTCTGTCGTAACTCTATACTCTGTACATACTTCTATTATTACAATAAATACACAGTTTTGTAATTATCTTCATGTTTGTCTCTTCTCCTAGGCAATGAGTTTCTTTTACCATATACTGCCCCTCCCCATAGACATCAAAAAATAGTTGTTTCCACATTTTCACATCTATTTGATGTCAGTACTAACATGGAGGCAAAAGAAAAGCAGCATATACCTCTGTTGGATGCAAGAATAACTCTCATCCAGTAGAAAGGATCTGCAGAATCTGATGACATGATTCCAAATAGTGGTATCTATAAGATTACATAAAATATTTTATAAAAATGTATTATATAAATTAAGTTTGAACTTAATTTATAATGCATTCACTTAATATTTGCAATAGTTAAAAAAAACCACTACTTCTCATGTTCAATAACAAAACAAGCATACCTTAAAAGTAAAGTTCTTTAATGAAAATAAAAACAATGGGAATCATTACCTACAACATTTCACTAGTAAATATTCCTATCAGTATGGAGATTTGTTGCACAACAATGTGAATATATGTAACACTACTGAACTGCACACTTAAAAATGGTTAAGTTGATAAATTTTATGTTTTTGCAATGAAAGAAAATGCTCCTATCAGTACAGGATATATCTACCACATCACAGAATAATCTTGGAAAGCTATGGGTACTAGTGACAGCCACGGCCATACTCCAAATGTAAGACTGAAGATGAGATATACAGTAGAATACTATGCAGCCATTAAAAATTACACTATGAAGCTTGCAACAGTATGAGGATGTGCTTATGTTGTAATATTAAGTATAAAACAATGGTTCTCAAACTGGGGCAACTTTGCCCCCCCAGGGGACATCTGGCAATATAGGAAGACACTTTTGGTTGTCCCAACTTGAGGGGGGTGCTACTGGCATTAGTGGGTAGAGGTCAGAGATGCTGAACATCCTACAATGTATGGGACAGTCCCCCACCGCAAAGAATTATCCAGCCTAAACTTCAGTGCCATTGTTGAGAAAACCTAGTATAAAAAGAATGGTATGAAATTGTATAAATAAAGTAAAAGATCAACATTGTAAAAATATGCATAGAAGAAAAAACTAGGTGTAAATATTTTTTAAAATCTTGAACAGTGATTATTCACAGGTGATGGGATTATTGTTGATTTTTTTCTCCTTTATTCTTTTCAGCATTTATCATATTTTCTATAATGAACACATAATACTTTTTAATCAGAAAAAAAAACAACCTTAACTTCAGAATGCTTCCTATTATACGACCCATGTTTAGAACACAGCACTTGGCCATAACCCCTCCCTCACCATGTGGGAGAAAAATACACTTCCAATTTCAAAAACCTTCCCTATATGAAGTTGATTTAAAAAAAAAAAAAAAAAAGTTCCAAAAGATGCTGCCAGCAATCTTAAACAGGTCATCTGGTCAACCTAAACCTCTTTGGACATCTGAATATATTAGCTGGGTTAGCAAAAGAAAGAAGCACAATATTTTGTGTGCACCCTATAGATGCAAACACTCTTCAGCTAATGTGAGAGATGGGGAGAAAGGAAGTTATTGAATAAAAACCAATTAACACTACAGGATAGTCCATATCACAATATTCCCTAAGTGGGGGAGAGACCAATCAATCAAATTACTTTCCTTAATTGAGTCTTGTAGAGATAGCCATTACCTCCATGATTAGATGCTTTGCAGGGTAACAAACAAGAAAGTCAGCCAACCATCCCTAAGTAATGGTATTCCCTCTGTTCCCATAGTCAACAGGATTAAACTCAGTGTCTAACTTTACTCCTCTTAGTAAATTCCATAGTTACAGGACCACGTCCAACAAGCGCAGCAACAGGAGCTATTTTCTAGGACTCTCAAAGTTGCAGAGGTTCAGGCTTTGCCCTATATTACATAAAATAATCAGTTTCAACTTCACAAAATACAGTATACACTTCAGAGAAACAAGCATTTCATGCTTGAATGGAAACCCTGAACCAATCAGATGGACAAATAGAACATTAGTAGTAGGGATCTCCAAAGGCAGTGGGCACTGAAACCAAGCAAGATATTTCTGGGCTAAAATGGCAAGCCGTGATCAAGTTACAGAATTTCCCTCCCCAATACATAAGAAAACACATTTTTCAAAACATGTAAAATAGTAAAAGAATTTAAAAATCTAAAGGAAAAAAATCTATAAAGCAGCCAAACAAGAAAAAGAATCATAAACTTGATGGTCATGGGCGGGGAGAAAACAACAGACGATTGAGGAATAGGGACTCAGCATGAAAGTGCTCCAACCACCACAAAGGGAAGGCCACAGAACCCCCAGAATCCCCACAACACTCCAAATCTGGAGAAGAGCGGGCTGCACAGATACCCTAATCTTTCCTGCCTCCTTTGGCAGCTGAGAGGAAATGGATGAGAGAAGCCAGGAACGGGGCTTTCCCTGGTGCAATTGACAATTACAGGGCTACACTGAATCAGGAACTGGGGAGCGATCTGAGGTCAGCAATGGAATAAAGCTCTCCTCAGTCAGGTGGTGAGGACCCTCACAAGACACATAACAAAAGTCTAGCAAGAGAGCAGAGCCCAGGTGGCATTTATGGCACTTCTCTCAGCTGGTCTCACCTCCCACCATTCCCTCAAGCTAAAAAAACACTATGGAGAACACGAGACCCCAAACCCTTCAACTGTGGCTGGGAGGGGAAAACTGTGGCTCTCTCTGTTTGAGATTCAGTGGAAGGAGAATCAAGAAATCACCAGCCCTGGGCTAAACTGCCTAAGTGTGAGAAAGACAAAAAGGTACAGCTTGACAACCATGTAAACACATTACAGAAAAAAAAAATAATGAAGTAACATAAAATGCATAAATTAATTTATGGCATGAAACAGTCATGAGAAATGTCACACTTTAAGAAATGTAACTCAAGTTATGTTTTCTTCTTCTTGGGTTTTCTTGGGTTCCAGCTGCAAAGCTGCAAATATTTACTATCTGGCCCTTTACAGAAAAAATGTTTGCAGACCCTTGGATTAGAAGATTCAATATTGTTAAGATGGTAATGCTCTCTAAATTGACCTATATATTCAAAGCAATAAAAATCATAATGTGGGCTTCCCTGGTGGCGCAGTGGTTGAGAATCTGCCTGCCAATGCAGGGGACACGGGTTCGAGCCCTGGTCTGGGAAGATCCCACATGCCGCGGAGCAGCTGGGCCCGTGAGCCACAACTACTGAGCCTGAGCGTCTGGAGCCTCTGCTCTGCAACAAGAGAGGCCGCGATAGTGACAGGCCCGCGCACCGCGATGAAGAGTGGCCCCCACTCGCCGCAACTGGAAAAGCCCTCACACAGAAACGAAGACCCAACACAGCCAAAAATAAACATAATAAATAAATAATAAATAAAAATTAAAAAAAAAAAAATCATAATGCCAGGAGGCTTTCTTAAAGAAAATGACAAGCTGATTCTAAAATTCAGATGGAAATATGAGTGACCTAGAATAGACAAAATCATTTTGAAAAGAACAAAGTTGGATGACTTTTACAACCTAATTACAGGACTCAGTTTAAAGCTACATTAATCAAAAGAGTTATGGTTTACCATAACGATGGAATATCATCAATGGAACAGAACTGAGAGTACAAAAATAGATCCATGCTTATATGGCTAACTGATTTTCAACAAAGATGCCAAAGTAATTCAATGGAGAAACGAGAGCCTTTTCAACAACTGGTTATGCATATAGAAAAAAATGAACCCTAACCTTACCTCACGCCATACACAAAAATTAACTTGGAATAGATCATAGACCAAAACATACAAGCTAAAACTGTAAAATATTTAGAAGAATACAGGAGAAAATCTTCACAACCTTAAAATAGGCAAACATTTCTTAGATAGGAAACAAAAACCATGAGCAATCAAAGAGAAAGATAAAATGAACTTCATCGAAATTAAAAACTTCTGCTCTTCAAAAGATATTGTTAAGAAAATGAAAAGGCAAGCCATAGACTATGAGAAAATATTCACAATACATATATCTCATGAAGGACTTGTATCCAGAAAATACTTTAAAATGCATATAATTCACCAATCAGACAAAAATGCAGTTTTTTTTAATGGGCAAAATATTTGGGGAAAAAACACTTTACAAAAGATAAATACCCAATAAGCATATGAGAAAGCTGCTCAATATCATTTACCAGGGAAATACAAGTTAAAACCTCACCATGGAGAAAAGAGAACCTTCCTACACTTTGATGGAAATGGAAAACAGGAGGGTCCTTAAAAAACGAAAAATAGAGCTACCATAAAATCCAGCAATCTCACTCCTAGGTATATGACCAGAGAAAACTCTAATTCAAAAAGATACATGCACCCCAATGTTGACAGCAGCATGATTTACAACAGCCAAGACATGGAAGCAACCTAAGTGTCCATCAGCAGGCGATTGGTTTAAGATGTGGGTGTGGGTGTGTGTGTGTGTGTGTGTGTGGGTGTGGGTGTGGGTGTGTACAATGGAATATTACTCAGCCATAAAAAATGGAATACTGGCATTTGCAGCAACATGAATGGACCTAGACAATATTATACTTAGTGAATTCAGTCAGAGAAAGACAAATATCATTTATATGTAGAATCTAAAAAATAACATAAATGAATCTATAAACAAAACAGAAACAGACTAACAGACATAGAAAATAAACTTCATGGTTACCAAAGAGAGAGGGGGGAGGGATAAATTAGAAGTACGGGGTTAACAGATACAAACTGCTATACATAAAATAGATAAGCAACAAGGATTTACTGTATAGCACAGGAAGCTATATTCAATATCTTATAATAACCTATAATAGAAAATAATCTGAAAAAATATATATATATATAACTGAATCACTTTGCTGTACACCTGAAACTAACACAATATTATAAATCAACTATACTTCAATTAAAATAAAAACAAAAAACCCTCATCCATTAGAATGGCTAATATTAAAATGCTGAACAATGCCAAGAATAAACAACGATGCAGGGCAACCAGAACTCCTATACGGCACGGCTGATGGGACCACTTGGAAAAGAGTTAGTTTCTCACAAAGTTGAACATACATTTACCATAAACCTTAGCAATTCTACTCATAGGTATTCACCCAAGAGAAATGAAAACAAATATCCACAGAAAGTCTTGTACGGGAATGTTCATAGCAACTTTGTTATAGCCAAAATCTGGAAACAACCCGAATGTCCAACAACAGGTGACAAGATGAACAAACTGTGATACAATCAACATGGATACAATCAACACCATGGATGAATCTCAAAAAGCTGATGAAGAAGTTAGACACTGTATCACTCCATTTACATGAAATTCTAGAAAAGACAAATCAAATTATAGAAATAGCAGATCAGTGGTTGCCTGAGAATGGGGTGAGGTGGGAATTGACTAAGAAAGAGTACAAGAAACATTCTGGAGTAACAGAAATAAATGTTCTATACCCACTGAGGTAGTAGGTATGTAGATGTATACATTTGTCAAAATTCTTTAAAATGTACACTTAAAAATGAGTATATTTTGCTGTACATAAATTATACCTTTAAAAAGTTGATTTTTTTTTTTTGATGGAGGGGAGGGGAATTTCCAAGATGTTAAAACAAGATGGTAGGAATATGGATGATTCTTCTTTTTTTCTACTTGTCTGTATTTTTCAAAAGTTCACTCTCCCTGACCAAGCAAAAGAATTTTCAACAAAGTATAACAGTAAAATATTTTAATGATCAAATAGTTTCACTTTTCAAAAAAATATATTTGGCTTTTCCCCAGATTATGGACTTTATTTGTTCTACTCCTTCCCCATGTAATTTTTTTAAACTTTCTTATATGTATATTGGTACTTTTCAAACCCTCAAAGAACTTTACTTAAATTATCTAATTTAATCCTCACAATACAATAACCCTGTGACATGGGCAGGTCACATTTTATCCTCATTTTATGAACTTAATCTCTGTAAAATTTTACTAAAAAGCATCATTGAACTTTATTAATTTATAAACACAGAATATCCCTAGGATTCTAGAATTTGGCTTTTGGGGATTTTTTAATTAATACATACTATTTACAACATGATTAAAAGCAAACAAAGTGGAAAAAATTTGCCCTATACGTGTCAAAGATTTAACACTTTTATATATAAAAACCTGTCATAAATCAATTTCAAAAAAAAAAAAAATCTCAAGAAAAAAATAGGTAAAGATCATTAACTGAAAAGTAAGGGGAAAGAAGAAAATATGTTCAAACCCACTAGTAAACCAAAAGAAATACACAGTAGAAGAAGATAACCATTTTCACTATCAACTCAGATTAATGATGAGTTGATTAATGATGATGCTCCTATTTACAAAAGCAATCTAAATGTCCATTGACAGATGAATGGATAAAGAAGATGTGGTGTGTGTGTGTGTGTATATACTATATACACACACACACATATATGAACATATACATACACATATATACTATGGAATATTACCCAGCCATAAAAAAGAATGAAATGATGCCATCTGCAGTGACATGGATGGACACAGAGATTATCATACTAAGTGAAGTAAGTCAGAAAGAGAAAGACAAATACCATATGATATCGCTTATATGTGGAATCTAAAATATAACACAAATGAACTTATTTATGGAACAGAAACAGACTCACAGATATAGAGAACAGACCTGTGGCTGCCAAGGGCGGGGGGAGAGGATGGATTGGGAGGTTGGGGTTAGCAGATACAAACTATTATATACATAATGGATAAACAACAAGGTCCTACTGTAGAGCACAGGGAACTATATTCAGTATCCTGTAATAAACCATACTGGAAAAAAATATGAAAAAAAAATATGTATATGTATAATGAATCACTTTGCCATACACCAGTAACTAAGATAACATTGTAAATCAACTACACTTCAATAAAAAATAATTTTTAAAAAATGATGATGCTCAAAATAATTCAGTATATTTACTATTTGAACTAAAATAAGTTTCTCAAATTCTAACCAACCAAGACCTTAGAATAACAGTACAGACATTTGTTTAATGTTTGGTTACATACCTGACAACATACTAAGAAGATGAAGAGAGTTATAGCAGTCCATAGTACCTTCTCTCTAAACTGGATCTGTGCAAGAAAACAAAGAATGATCAGTCAAAACTAAGAAATAGCAAACATAAAGAAAACTCCGTATTAAAGCTTAACCAGCATTCCCCATCATGACATGCTCCTATTATTTACTCTTAAAATACTCTCGCCCTAGTTAGTAGCAGCTAAAGCAAACAGCTAAACTTCTCAAACATCTTTCTTTACTTTTTCGAGAATTAAGTACAACTTAAATACAGGCTGGCCTCAAGGCACTGTACCACATTAATTGAGACTGAAAAGGACGAAAAGACACAGATCTAATATGCACACATTTCAGTTAACACTGTATATTGTGCAAAGCTAGGACTGCCTGTAATATTATTCTGTGAATGTTTCATAGAATATGAAAAGCTAAAGTTTCTTGGGATGCCTTACATGTAACTGGAACAACTATTTTTATAACCTCAAAGCAATAAAAAAAGAAATATACTTCTAAATAAAACAGTGAGTTTAACAGAAGTCTTACTTAGCTCTTTTTAGTCCCTATTCTGGTTAGTTCCATGCGAAATTGAACATACAGTAAAAGAGGAATGTCTGGGAACTGACCAGTTTGGGATTAACAATATTTCTGGAATTGAAATGCCTCAGTTCCAAAAGCGTACAATGATGGAAGAACAATTAGATGTGGTCAATATCTTCCGAATGCGTTTCTGTGATTTTTTTCTTTGCATTGAACGAATCAAGAAATGGGAGGTATATACCTGCACAGTTGCAATCCATTTATGTGAAACAGTTGTACTCATCAAAACTGACCCAACAGACTGGGTCATTCCTAGTGCGGTAGACCACAATGGACAGGAGAATACTATATCTTATAACACACAGACCAAAGAAACACTTGGTTTGGAAACGTTACAACTTAAAGAACAGTCATTTTTGAAACCATGAGATAAACTAGATTTAAAAGGTCTACACTAGTTTTATTCACTTTGTGCCTCTTGCAAGGAGAAGGAACAGGTAATATTTTTCCAATTACAACCAGAAAAAGGTTGGGGAAAATAAATCAATCTAGATAGTTTAACAGAATAAGTCATTTAGCTACCCTCTATATTACTAAAATATTATACTTACTTTCCTTTCAGGTTTCTGAATTTCTGGTAGAACTGCACAGAAAGGTTTGATAACTTCTAAAAATTTGACTGTTAAAAAATAAAAAAAGAATAAATGTCCCTATTACAAAGTTTTTAAAAAGAGGTGTATCTTTTCACAGAATCGAATACAAATGTTTTCTTTTAATGGCAACCCATCCCACCCACACCCCCCCAAAATGAATTAATCATAATGCTCTCCATTTCAAATACATAAGGGAAGAGAAATAATTCACGGGACAAAGGAGCCCAAAAGGTTTAAGGGCTGGTCAGCAGAAGCAAAGTAATACAAGTATCCTTGTACCACAATTTTGCTCCCTCATGCTTGAATCCCACCCCTTCTACATATACAGAAAAGGAATAATTCAGTGAGCACCACTACATCAAAAAGAGCAAATGCAGTCTACTCACAAGACCATGCATTACAGAAGGAAATAGGACATATCAGAGAAGGAAAGTACAACAGGAAATGGGCTGTAACTGCAGGAACTGACTTAATTTGGGACTGAAAAATGCTGAAATGAATAAATGAGAAAGATCACGGAACAACCTTCTATAGGTAGGTTTTCAAAGTACTGTATACAATCTCTACTTCATTTCACTAAGTCGCTATTCATTGCTTGGTCGCTCTCCCACAAAAGGATCTCAAAGTACTTGTGTATGTACAATCATCAGCCCAGAGAATGACAACTACATTTCATTAGAAAGTACTGTTTTCCCAGACAACTCGTAATATTGAAAAGATAAACCAAGGTTCTTTAAGGATAGGCACTCTCTTCTGGCACGGCTTAAGTCAAAGTCCTGCCAAAGAATTGAAGGATGAAGATGATAATCTCTCAGTCTCTGTCAGCGTCAATAATGTACAGAAACACAAAAAGCCACAACTAGGTGTTAGTTATGATCATCTTCCCTTACGAACACTGGATTCTGTATATATGAACATCAGGATATTATTTTTAAACTGACATGGGTAATTACACTTCAGCAGTTAGCCAAAAGTTGACCACACTGTATTTTTTTTCTTTTTTTTTTAAATTTATTTTATTGAAGTATAGTTGATCTGACTATACTATCTTTTTATAAAACCTCTCAAAATGATGGCAGCCACTGATGTTTGACAGAATTCAGAAATTCTCATGGGCAGATGTTTGTTACCCAAGTACCATTTCAGACGATCTGGAAAGCAAATCTGAATTATGAAAGTGTTCATCTCTAATGTAAAACCAATGTCAATCACATCGGGAAACTTCCTAGAATCCCTTTACCCCTTCTCCTTCCCACTTCCACCCAAGCTACCCTCCCTGATCTCTTGGCTTACGATAATCTGTGTTGGAGTATTCATATAAAAAGCAATACTTTTTTGTCTGCCACTTGTCTATTCTTGTGCTGCAGAATTTAACCCATTATACTGCTAATTCAAGACCAAGGGTCTCCTCTACTTCCTTTCCAGCTTCCCCCAAATGTCCACTAGTTAGCTAGCTGGCCAGTGGGTGCACAGCTTGGGTTTGCGGGAACCCATTCATACAACAGTCACCCCAACAGCTATGTAAGTATATCTGTGAAAGTTCCTGGTGTTGAGGGTTTGGGAGAGGGCCCTCAAAAGATCCCCATTATGCAAGGCCTTGTCCCTAAGGCTTATACAACCTGAGACACGCTGAGTTTTCAGTACACGCTACAGAATGACTGAAATGAAAATTTTAAGGAAAACTTTATGCCACCAATCGCCTCCTTTCCTCCCCGAAACTACACGCCATGCATCACTTTTTAAAAAATGAAACAAGTCAGGGACCTTCATTCATCACAACTAACATGCTAAGGAACGGTGATTTGGGACTAAAAATATGAGTTTCCTAAGCTCCTGAAAAATTAAAAGTGGTCCAGGTTTCCCCTGGTTCCCTAACTCCCCGCCCCCAAAACCAATGGCCTCTCCGCGCCGTGCGCCGCTCCTCGCCACCCACCGAGATGCGCAGACCCCCGACCGCCGGGTCCCGGCCCCGCAGCCGGCCCGGGCGAGGCCTCGCACGGCTGGAGAAGCCTCCGCGGAGGCCCCCGGCTCGCGCCCTCCTCAGCGGCCCGGCGCACCCCGCGCCTCCCCGGCCCGCGGGCTAAGCGACCCCGGGCGGTCGCCTGCCCCACCGCCCGCGGCCCGTCGGCACCCGCGCCCCCGGCGAGGGCCTCGCCGCCGCTACTCACTGCCCATGGCGGCGGCTAGAGCGGCCCAGCGGGGCCCTGCGACCTCGGCGCGGCCTTCGCTCGGGTCCCGCTGATCGGGCCTCAGCGCCCGTTCCCGACGCGCTCCGGCCCGCCCCGCGCAGGCTCCGCCCCCGTCCACGTGACCCGCACGCCCACCCCGCCAGGCCCTGCCAGGCCCCGCCCCCCGACAACAGCCTGGCCGTTGGCCGCCGGCCCAGCTGACGTCCGCCGCGTTGCCATGGCCACCGCCGGCTCTCCCGTGGGCGTCCTCCCGTGGGTGCCGGGAGCTGGGAGCCTCTGTGAGGCCAGGGCCGCCAGGGCCTTTCCGCTCTGAGTACCTCTCCGAGCTCAGTGTCCAGCAAGGGCCGTCTCCTCGACCGCGGCTCCCGGGCGCCCCGCGGGGCAGGTCAGGACCCAGCCAGAGCGGCCACCCCAGGAGCGCGGTCCGGGGTTCGATCTCCAGGACTGGCGCTGAGAACGCCCCCAGAGCCGGCGTGACCCAAACAACCTTTTTATTTTGCTTCCATCTTATTGGAACCACTAGGAAGTTTTCAGAAATTTGTGACTCTTTGTCTATAGTTAATAGCTTCTGAACTCTCCACTATCTAGTACTTTTTTTTTTTTTGGCCTCGCGGAGCAGCTTGCGGCATCTTAGTTCCCCCACCAGGGATTGAACCCGCGCCCTCGGCAGTGAAAGCGGGGAGTCCTAACCACTGGACCGCGGGGGAATTCCCTCCACTGTCTACCACTCACGCTCCTTTAGCTTCTCCGAAATACATCAGGATTTTGTCCCTCTGGACTAGTCTCTTTTGTCTCCTCTTGGACGGCGTAGTGTAAGGGAACGCATGCAGTCTTAGGAATCTAATGGCCGTACCTTAGATTCCTAATTCCTAATGTATTAGGCCGTACATTTTAGTCCCTCCTACTTCTTAATGGCTTTGGGCAATTAATTTTTCTGAGCTACATCAGTAAAATAAGGATAATGATAGCCACCGCCTACAGGTGTGAAAACTAAATGAACGAAGAGATTGACACATGGAAGGCCCTCAAATTTATTTTCCTTACTCAAATTTTAAACCCCTGCAATACAGCTTCTGCTCTAACAACTGCTGAAACAAGCTATTTCAAAGGACACTTAATGACTTATAATCACCAAATCCAATGATCTGTTCTAATGCTTAGATGTATGTCTAAAAAAGAAGCAAAGTACACACACACACACACACACACACACACACACACACAGCCTCCCCTTGACCACACTCTAGCCAGGCTCCTCTGAGCCCTTTCTCCACTAGGCCTTACCTTACCTTTATAGGCCTTTCTCCACTAGGCCTATAAAGAGGTGGAACAAGCACCACACAGTTCCACCCTAGGCTGTCCATAGCCCCCTTAAAATATCTGCCTGGGAAAGCTCAAGGCCGCCAAAAGAATTTACCGTTTCTTCCAGCCAACACTTGAAGGCAGGATCTCTGGCTCCCAGCCTCTGTGGAAGGATAGGAGCTTAACTTCCATTAGCACCAGTTAACAAACCTGGATGGGTTTCACATGGACCAAACCTTCCAGCTTTTTTCACTTAATTTTTCACTTTCCTGACTCTACTGAGCCTCCACTCACCGCCCTCTTCCTATCCTCTCACTCTCCTCTTAAAAGGCCAGTCACTTTTGTCCAAATCAAATTTGGGTTTAATTCACACTGGATTCTTTCCCTAATACAATACATAGTATATTACTGAATAAAATCTGTCCTTAGCACTTTAGTGTCCAGCTGTGTTTGTCTTTAAACAAAGTTATGTACATACACATACACGCACATACATATATATATATGGCATATATATATGGCAATTTAGGCTGGGCTTGCATGAGTCTCTGCTCCACTTGGGGTCATCTGCAACAGGTCCAAGGCTGGGGACTTGAATTATCAGAAGGTGCTCTCACTCACAAGTCTGGCATTTGATGCTGGCTGTCAGCTAAGACCTCAGCAGAAGCTGTCAGCTCCAACATCTCCACGTGGCTTCTCCATGTGGCCTGGGCTTCCCCACAACATGGCAGCTGGTTACCAAGGCATGTCCTTGGAAGTGACCCAGCATCACTTTCAGTGCATTGCATTTATAGAGGCAGCCACAAAGTCTTGCTCAACTTCAAGAGGGAAGGGAAATAGACTCCACCTCCAGGTGGGGATGTGGTAAGATTCTGGAAGAGCTTGTGGGACACAAAATACGGCTCTGGCCTTTTGGAAAATGCAATCTGCCATAATCATCACTGCACATCCTGTGACTTCATTCTTCTCTCATTCTACTTTGTTTTAGTCATTTTCATACTTGCCTAATCTCCCCTAGTACACCATAAACTTCTGGATAGCAGGGAGGGTCTTATTTAATTTTTGTATCATTTTCAGTTACCTGCAAGTGTTTGACTTAAATACAGTTTTGACACTAGATTGTGAAATAATTTTGTGAATCCTTTCAATGAAGATGAACTAAATTGAAAATCTAATTGACAGAAGGAGAAGAGTGGCCTGTACCTTTCTCTCTTTTTTTTTTTCTTTAACTTTTATTTGCATTTATTATTTGCAGCATTTATTCCCGGGCCATAAGTTTTTGTTTCTTCAGTTTCTTCTGGGATATATTTTTCTTCTGGGCAACCTCCTCTTGTGGTTTAGGAACAATCTGTTCTTTTTCAGTAAGGATCATCTCAATGTGGCAGGGAGAGCTCATGTATGGTTGATCCAACCATGAGCTCTGTAAGTCCTGCACCACCACATCGTTGGGGCTTTGTTCGCCTGGATTTGCTCAGTGACCAGAGAATCTACATCTAAGCCCTTAAGTTCAGCATTACTCTCTGCATTTTTGAGCATGTGCAGTAAAAATTCAGCACTCTTTTTGGGCCATCGACCCTGGGTCCAGCCCCACTCTTTGGCCTGGGCACACCTACCAACTCCACCATTGTAACAACAGAATGGCACACATTGCTTCTTTAAAGTGGCATCCTTCAGATACTTGGTGACTTTTCGGATATGCATACCCTTAATGGCCTGGGCAGTTTCACGAGTGTTCTTAAAGTGAACATGAAGATTTGAACCTCTTGACTTGCATGATTTTGTGGGGTTTTCTGGGTCAAGTGAATAGTGAACCATTTTTAGAGGTCACCTCAGGCCCCTTACCAGAAAAGTTCTCTCTTTACTACCTGTCTCTGGGACAGCTCTCTGGTTCAAGGAAAAGCCTGGGAACAAGCTGAGAATATACCCTAGATAACTTTTGTGAATTCCCTTTCCAAGATTCTTCAGTCTTTCTGCTACTACTTGCCACTCAGGACTTTTCCTTGCATAACCACAAGACGCCACCTAATCTACATCTATCAGGAATATCACTCTATCATGACCTTCCACCTTGTTTTAAGCACATTCAGCAAGACTCTCTCTCTGCATGTAAAATACTTTGTCTTCTCAGATTATTAGTCCATTGAGGACAGTGGGCAACCCATTTTCTCTAAATTTCATGTGTTTCTAATGTCCAGAACAATGCCATATATGCAACACGTGTTCAATAAACTATTTATTGAGGAAATACCATTCTACTCCTACAGGATCATTTCTTATCTTTGTTCCATTATAGCTGGTTCTTCATGAGTCAGAGAAGACACAGGGAAACAAGACTAAAGTAGTATACCTTTATTAAAAGTTTGCTAAAATTAACTGATTTTGCAACTGGCCGTGTGGAACTAACAGTCTGCTTTAGATTGTGCTTTATCAGATTTAAATACAAACATGGCAGTGAATTACTACTTCCATAGAATAATTTAGGAATTGTCTACTTGTGTAATAGTGTGTTACAAATATTGAGGATTTAAACATTTTGTCCAAATTTCCCAAAAATTTAATAGTTTTAGCCTGAATCCTCTGAGAAGCTGAAATATGTAAACCAAATATCCAAGTACATCTAAGAGAAATTAGGTAAAGCTTTTGGAACCTCAAGACCCAAGTCTTGATTCTTTCTTTCTTTCCTTCTTTCTTTAAATCTAAGTATAGTTGATTTACAATGTTTCAGGTGTACAGCAAAGTGATTCAATATCATATATACATACATATATATATTCTTTTTCAGATTTGTTTCCATTATGGTTTATTATAGGATATTGAATACAGTTCCCTGTGCTATAGAGCAGGACCTTGTTGTTTATCTATTTTATATACAGTAGTGTATATCCATTAATCCCAAGCTCCTAATTTATCTCTCCCCCACACCCTTTCCCCTTTGGTAACCATAAATTTGTTTTCCAGGTCTGTGAGTCTGTTTCTGTTTTGTAAATAAGTTCATTTGTATCATATTTTAACTCCACATATAAGTGATATCGTATGGTATTTGTCTTTCTCTGACCAAAAGTCTTGATTCTTAATCTATGACTTCCTTCCTTTGTAACCCTTAATTGCTAAAACCATATTTCTTCAATTTTGCAAAAGTGATACTGTTTCTATTGCCAGCCGAGGAATTTTTTTAAATAATAAAACTTCAAAGGTAATACAGTCAGCCCGTAAATGGCTATACCTTAGAATATTTTTGCTTACAGTATGTGTATGGAAAATATAGGAAAACTGAGCAAAATTGCTCTTATAAAAAAGAAAACTTGGGGGACTTCCCTGGCGGTCCAGTGGTTCAGACTCTGTGCTTCTAGCATAGATTTATATTAATGGGATATTAATACCACATTATCAATTTTTAAAATATTTTACTTTATTACTGATATAATATATTTATCCCATTCTTTATTATGTGAGTATTTGATTTGTTATTCTTCAAATGGCCTCTTCCTGCAAGGTAATTCAAAATGCTGATCCACGTTGCAGTGGTGATTGAGAGTAAGGTTAAGATACAGAAGACATTTCAGGGCTCAAGTTGGAGATGTAACAGGAAACAGACTCGTGAGGTGTAAAGTTAGAAATCTGGAGAGATCTCAACTAAAAAAAAAATCTGGTTTTCCATCTCATTTTGTGCTCAGACTTTTGAAATGTTTTAACTCAAGAAACAGAGAGATCTGAAAAACAAATGACACTGTGCTTTTATTTTCTTTCTAGTTCAATATACAACACTGATAACCGATCTCATTAAACAGACCTTTGTAATTTTACTGGTTGACATGCGTGGCACTAAGTTACATGATTTATAAGGCTTGCACTAAGTTACATGATTTATAAGGCTTGGCGAAGGAAGAAAGCATTCACTTGTATAGGAATAAAAGGGATGTGAATATTACAGAAACGGTAAATCAGTACACTAATGTACACGTTTAAGATGTGAATCACGAATCTACTGCTGTGGCCAGAACAACCTATACATTGATTCTGAAAGACATTAAAAGTTGCCAGTAAAAGTGGAGAGGGTGTTACAGGGCCCCAGTACTTCCCCCATTTCTGAGAAAAACAGTGTCCCAGCATGAGAATGGTACATGGTAGTGCTCTGCAGCACCAAGCCATGTAAATGTACACAGTTTGCTGATATTTAGTTATACTTCCAGTTATAAGCTTAATTTCAGAATAAGGGAGTGGGTTGGTGACCTCTAGAAATCCAGAAAGTGCCTGATGTTGGGAAGTTCCCGCTATCAAAGTTAAAGTGATCCTTAAGTATCACAAATTAACATCATATGACAGCAGGGATTTTTAGAGGCAAGGCTGATGATCAACCAGGGGCTGAAATCCCCATATCAGACACCCAGAGTTAATTAAAAATATTAAGGTATCGCGGCAAGAACAATTTAAGGGAAAAAAAAAAGATACTATGGCAAAGTAGACCACAAATCAATTTCATCGTAACTATAACTCAGCTTAATAATACTGTGCTAAAGGATCATACACCCGGAGGTTTATATTTAATAAGACCTATATTTAAGGATAATGGGTAAAATAGTGATCTTGAAGAACACAAATCAGGAATAATACAGTTTTGCTATAGTGTTTGGTGAAACACTTTTCACAGTGGCTGGAAAGCAGTACCAGAGATGACATAAATTGAAAATATAGGTAGTCAAGGACTTTGAATAAAAAAGGGAAAATTCATGAAAGTCACATGCGTCAAGAAAATAGGGAGGTAATGTTGAGGTAATCCCTATGCAGCTATAAGTTCAGACTCAAGAACTTTTCCTGGGTATATCCAGTTAACTAGAAAGAGTCGAGTCTGGAAACATCCGGATAAGGACCTAGCTCTACAACCCACACAGGTCTGACAAAATATAACACTATGGTACTTCTAAGGACGAAAGTGACTTGTGGGATTCACGTCTTGATGAACAATTCCTTTGGCTGTTCCATGTATTCTAGATTAACCTCTCCTCTGTCCTCATCAATCCCAACATCTTCGAGGAATACATTCTTTTTGTGGCACCTAATGGAAGGAGGAGAGAGTGGAGGAGGCGAGCCTTTCTTTTTATGGCAGTTTTCTTACAAGGAGGTAGTGTTTCTTCGAAGGGCATCATTGGGTGAAGGTCTTGGCGAGGACTTCTTCATGCTGCTGTAGATGAACGCTGCTGATTCCTACAGCAGGTACCGGCAACGCGGGTCGGCTCACCAGACGGAGCTAGCGTTGGAGCAGAAAAGAAATACAATGACATTTGGACTAGATCAGAGCTCTGCTTAGCTCGCCCAGGGACGTGCATGTATTTCTCTGTTAAAGTTGTTTAACTAGAAATCACCTTTTTGGAAAATAATGTGTTACATAAAATAGATTGCAGGGAGATCTATGTCACAACTGAAAACTAAATTCCAGGCATGATAAGGTGAGACATATTCTGGAATCTGTCCTATTCTTAGGACAGATTGGTTGGTTTTAGCTGTAGAGTTGGTTTTAGCTGTAGAGTTTCCTAAATTAGAACTATTTACAGGTGAAAATGATTTGAGTGCTGTAAACTGGTATTAAGTGACCTGAGTTTTAATCAAAGCAGAATAGAAAGATAAACAGAAGCACAACTGTTCTTCTCCTTGTTTTCCTCTTCCTAAAACATAACAAAGAATTTGGCCTCCGACATCTACCAGCTTTGCAGGTGGGCCTGGAATAAGTGTTATTATAAAACCAGCCGGCTCATCGCTCTCCTCCCCCGGGGCGTGGATACCGGCCTTTGGGACAAGAATGCTGAGTAGGCTAATGGGAAAGGTAGACGACAGGTAGGTCTTCTACCTTTTCGAGTATAATCATTGTTTTTGTTTTTTTTTTTAACATGATACTAGTAGGTACACATATACAGCTTGCTAAACACTCAGCAGTTTAGTCTGAAACAGGAGCCTAAAACTAGGTTTTATACTTTAGTTTATCTTTAGAAGCTTTGGACTGATAATAGGGGATAAACCTATTTGTTGGCACTCCAATAGGAGAAAAGGGACACACAAAAAACACTGCAAAAGAGAAAGAGCTGTCACCTTGCAGGCCAGTTGCTTTTCAAACCTTGGAGAAACAAAAAACCAAGGACCCATGTTCTGAGGCTCCTCCTGACTCCAAATAAAATCTATGAAAGAAGAAAGTTCATCTCAGTACCTCAAGTAAATATATACAGCATACTACACACACAGACACACTATATATGTATGTGTGTGCACATACATACACATACGTATACTATACATGTTACATATGTATATATACACATATACATACATAGTTACATATATATACATATACATATATATACATACACACACACACACACACACACATATATCCTCAAGTAAATATATTATTACCTTTCCAGTGTAAAGGAAAGGTACATAGTTACATATATCCATATACATATATATACATACACACACACACACACACACACACATATATCCTCAAGTAAATATATTATTACCTTTCCAATATGGCACAGTGTTGTCTTTTTTTTTTTTGAGAAATGCATAGTCATGTGTCCATCACCACAATCATGATACAGAACAATTCTCTAAACCCCAAATAGTCCCTCATCCTGCCCCTTTGTACTCAGCTCTTCCTCCCACCCCCAACCTCTGGCAACCACTGATCTTTTCTCTATCCCCGAAGTTTTGCCTTTTCCAGAGCATCAGGTAAGTGGAATCACACAGTACACAGCCTTTTGGTTTTGGCTTCTGTGAATTAGCAAAATCCATCAGTGATTCTGCCGATAGCAATAGTTCACTCTCTTTTATTGTTAAGGAGCATGATATTGTAGGGATGCACAATGAGATTGTTTCTTCATTCACCAGTTGAAGGATGTTTTGGTTGCTTCCAGCTTGGGGCAATTATGAATAAAGCCACTATAAATATTCTCATATGGATTTTTCCTCTCTTGAGTAAATACCTAGGAGTGGGACTGCTGGGTGGTAAGGAAACTGTGTGTAACTGCAAGAGAAACTGACAAAACTGTTTTCCAGAGTGGCTGTACGAGTTTGCATTCCCACCAGCAGTGAATGAGGGTCCCGGTTGCTCTGCATCCTGATCAGTCCTTGATATTGTTTTGTTTTCATTTTAGCCCTTCTAACAGGTATGTGGCCATATCTCATTTTGGCTTAATTTGCATTTCCCTATCACTAATCATGTTGATGATCCTCTCATATGGGTATTTGCCATCTGGTTCTTCGGTAAAATGACTGTTCAATTCTTTTGCACCTTTTGAAAAACTGGATTATACGTTTTCTCACTGTTGAGTTTTCAGAGCTCTTTAAACATTCTGGAGAGTCCTTTGTCAGATATGCTTTTACAGATATTTTCTCCCAGTTTGTGGCTTCTCTTTTTTATATTCTTTGCAGTGCCTTTCGCAGTGCAAAAGTTTTTCATTTTGGTAAAATCTACTTTTTCTTTTCTGGAACGTGCTTTTGGTGTTATGTCTAAGAACTTCTTGCCTAACCCAAGGTCAGGAAGATTTTCATCCACTTCCTTCTAGAAGTTTTATAGTTTTACATTGAGGTCTATGATCAACTTTGAGTTAATTTCTGTATAAGGTGCACATAGATATCTAATCATGCCAGCTCCATCTGTTGAAAAGGCTCATCTTTTACAATTATACCAGATGTATCATAAACGACTGTATAGCACTGATTCCCTCCAAACTCAAGAAATTCGCTGTCTTATACGAAAGCGGGGGCGAGTGAAACGGACACCCAAAGGGACACCAAAAAAGACATGGAGACATTGGCTTCAGTTGTATTACTTTCATATCTCCAGATTCCATGAGATTCAACTTTCTAATAACTCTCACTGCTCCCATACCATCTTTTTATTTGAGATAGTTCAAATAGGTTTCAGGTAACTTCAGGTAATAAGAAGGACCCTTTACCTCTAACATGTTTGTATTTGCTCATCTCTTCCTGCAATGAATCCAGTGGGAAAGGGCAGAGTTCTTCCATTCGGATGATAGCAAAGTCATGCTTCCTGGCCTCCAAAGATTCTCTTTGCTTCAGCAGGGCATAGAAATGTTTGCCGCAGCAGAACACTAAACTCTTAACCCTGTTGGGTAGAAAAGGGACAGTGAGGCGGGGGAGGAATATCTTCAAGTAAGAACTGTGGCAGAAGAAAGCAGGAGACCACAGAGATTTAAATGCTACACCACTGAAGCAGCGGGGGCGTTGTAGTGGGGTTCAGTCATGCTATGCCCTGGCCAACCTTCTTGAGCAACATATGCCCCCAAAATTCACTCTTCTGTGCATATTCTAACTCCTACCCCATGAACTTAAAGGACTTATATAAGGATAGAGAAGATTTGGGTCGCTTGGTTCGCTCAACATGAACTAGTTTTCCCACTCACTACAAATCTACTGCAGAGTATGAAAACAGAGCTCCACATCAGATTACTTTTTTGGATCCACAGATGAATCACCAATGACTGGTTTGAATGCTGTTCCTGGAGCCATTTCTTGAAGAGTTGACACAGCTGCCTAAGGAGGGGGAGGGGGAGAAAAAAGCCACAAATCTATCAACCAAGGGAATGGACCTGAAGATGCTTTTACTTATCAGGGATCTTTCCCAAGAACTAGTATCAAAATTCTCTCCTGGGACTATAAGTAAACATATGTACTAATAAACAAAATATCTTTCCCAAAAGTATCTGTTCTGTATACTTCAGAATAAAATTATTTTTCTGAGGTTACATAAGATTGCCTTTTGTCTGGTGCCACAATAAATTTTAACAGTCAAAATTCCAGTGTGTGGGACTTCCCTGGTGGCACAGTGGTTGAGAATATGCCTGCCAGTGCAAGGGACACAGGTTCGAGCCCTGGTCCAGGAAGATCCCACATGCTGCAGAACAACTAAGCCCGTGAACCACAACTACTGAGCCTGTGCTCTAGAGCCCAAGAGCCACAACTACTGAGCCCATGCGCCTAGAGCCCGTGCTCCACAACAAGAGAAGCCACCGCAATTAGAAGCCCGTGCACCGCAACGAAGACCCAACGCAGCCAAAAAAAAAAAAAATTGCAGTGTGATGACTCAACTGTATCATCAATAAAAACTACACCTTAACTTTTTGGAATCAGAAACAACATTTTATAGAATTTATATTGTGAACTGGAATAGCTGAGTTAGGGCAATTATTTCTGTCTTTAGGATTTTGACTATAATTTATAAACGAAACAGAACAAGTAGGAACAACATATGAATATTTCCACGATGAAAAGAAATTTTATTACTGAGCCCAATTTAAAAAAATACTTGGGAATTCCCTGGCAGTCCAGTGGTGAGGACTCAGTGCTTTCACTGCTGAGGGCCCAGGTTCAATCCCTGGTCGGGGAACAAAGATCCTACAAGCTGCGTGGTGCGGCAAATAAATACTTGTTGCAAAGAACTTAAAGTAGAAAACTGATGAAGCCAAGGTGAGGGATTTGATCCATTTTGCTATCACCTAGTTAGTTTCCCTATAGTCTAGTCCCAAATGGGTATATGACATTTAGACTAGGCCATTGAGGGCAGCCATACTGATGCTGGAATACTGTATATAACCTAAAAAATTAATATTAGCTATTCAGCTATGCTTATTAGTAAATAATGTGTGATAGAGGCAATCTTTCTCCCTTCTGAACCAGAGCCTTTTGTCAGTCCCCACTTCCTACAGCAGGAATCAAAAGGTTCAGAGTTCAGAGTTCAGAGTTAGGTGGGAAACTGGGGTGGGATTTTGGTACCACTTGACAGACAAACTCCCTGTACCCCTGAGTCATGTTTGCTACATGGCAAGTCATCTCTGAGTGGGCCATGGATAGAGAAGGCTGGCTATTTATATTCTGCTAGATCACTTGTACCAATAATCCAATTTTCAGGAAGAAATCAGAATTCAATACTGGTTGTACTGACTTTCCATTAACAAAAGGACTTACATGTTTAATGAAAATATTTGACTACTTAATAAGAGTAGTTTTTCACTTGAAAGTCTATAAGATAGCTGTTGATATTTTTTAAGCTCCCCAAGGAAGGCTTCACTTATTTAATAAGTTGTATATTAGACTTGGGGAGAGGGGTGGAGCATTAGGGCCAGAAAATGAACTCATTTTCAGTTACAAACAGCAAAAGAAATTCTCAACAAAACTTCTAATAGTTCACTCAATACCTAATAATATACATGCATTATATTTAATATCATTGTACTCCTTTTAGTTATGATTAAGAGAGCAGGTGACAACGTTAGGGATACAATGAAAGTTGGGTTCAAGAATCCCAGATCAGGAATTCCCTGGTGTTCCAGTGGTTAAGACTCTGCCTTCCAATGCAGGGGGCGCGGGTTCGATCCCTGGTCAGGGAACTAGATCCCACATGCCGCAGCTAAGACCCAGAGCAAAATTACAGTAACTTTACATTTTGACTTGGCTCCTTTCACATCGCTCTTTCAAAATATCGGTGTCAAGACAGCCCCATCAGAAAGATGGTGTAAAGGGACTGAATTTGTTTGTCTTGAATGTCCCATGATGCCCATGAAACCATCTCAAAATTCACAAGGTTGTTCACAGAGAGAATAAGCAGACCAAACAAATGAACTTTCAGTCATTGGTGAAAGAGCTTGAAGTGCATTTCCTCATTATTGACCCCTGAGGCTGGGGTGAGACAGGTGAGGGGCCTGGAGAGCAAAATTTAAGGGGGCGCTCACTCTGGGATCACTCAAGTACCCTTGACCGACTGTGAGAACAAGGGTCACCTTACTCCCCTCCAAATGCTAGAAACTCCAAAAGAGGCAACCGGTGAAGGCAAATCACTGGCAGCTTC
Organism: Balaenoptera ricei; assembly: GCF_028023285.1. Classification (NCBI taxonomy): domain Eukaryota; kingdom Metazoa; phylum Chordata; class Mammalia; order Artiodactyla; family Balaenopteridae; genus Balaenoptera; species Balaenoptera ricei. Next base: position 20,405,417 of record NC_082640.1, read on the forward strand.
CCTCAACACCCCTCACTTCCAAATACACGTTCTCTAACCTTTGTGAGAAGCACAAGATCATCTCAAACAGCCAAGTCCTAAACGACTTAGTTCACCTCAGCAGTGGCATCCAAATAAATGCAAAGGTTTTTCGAATGTTAATCCTAATTCAGACTCTCATACAAAACTGAAAAAAATTATAGCAGGTGGGATAAATATATGCTTAGCAGTGTTTCTTATCTTGAACTCTGCCACTTGAAAACTAGCATATTTGTGTGATTTAAAACAACATGTGCGCTTAACACTTAGTTCCGGTAAACCAAGAGAAAATATACTCTTGTAAAGCCAGGTAGTGATAAGCTATATTGTTACAATGTTTGAAATGGAGTCTACCGGTGATAAATCATTTAACAGAAAAAGTCTAAATAAAAGTCAATGAATAAAACCACTCATTTTCATCAAAGTAATTTCAACTCCCAACTTGCAACTATCAACACAGCAGTGCTGAGACCATTTGGACATTGAAACTTTTCCTAAAAGATTATTTCTGCTCAGACTGGGATGCCAGGGTTATAATATTTGCTATGCCTGTCCTTCATGACAATGAAACTGAGAGCGACTTAGATTTCTAATTATTCTTGAAAGGTTAAAAAAAAGAGAGAAAGAGAGAGACAAAGCAGCATGGCCAACTAAAACCAAAGAGATGCTTCTGTCATTTGCATCTACAATCAGATACAGAAAAGAGATGAAAATGCAGGGGAAAAAAAATGACAGGAGGAAAAAGACTAATAACCAGCTTTTTCTACTTACAGGGAGTCTGAGCAACATCTTCGGAGAAGCAAGGATGAGGGGCTTCCTGAAGTTCCGGACCATCTGTCTCCGTAGCAGATGAAAGTACTGGGCGGGCGTGGAGGGGTGAGCCATGCACATGTTCACGGTATCTCCGTCCACGCCCTCCTCCACGCTGTCACACATCTGGGAGGGAAGTGAGAGGAAGGAGCAGACAGTCGGGTCATCTCACTCCATCCTAAGGGCACAGGCTATCCTATGGGGGACACGGGGCTCTCGATGAACAGGAGAAGAGATGTGGCTCTTCATTATAGAAAAAGCCCAGAAGGTAAATTTATGACCTGTGAAGAATTCACCAGAGGAGAAGTCTGATGGCTCCCCATCGGCCAAGTCTGTGTGTTTTAATGTGGTTCTTTCCAAACACAGCTGACTGCAGAAAGCATGTGGAGGTGGGGACTTCCCTGGTGGTCCAGTGGTTGGGACTTGGAGCTTTCACTGCCAAGGGCCCGAGTTCTATCCCTGGTCAGGGAACTAAGATCGCACAAGCTGTGTGGCATGACCAAAAAAAATTAAAATTTAAAATTTAAAAAAAAGAAGCATCTGGAGGAGACTTTTTGAAAAATACAGATGCTGATGACCGTGGAGTGAAGATGTTGGAAGGATGCACAATCCGAATCTCACTCTCCTGATGGGATAAATGTAAGTATAGTTTGTTTTAGAGACAAGAACAAGAACAGCTAACGAGGTTGAAAAACTGAGGGCAAGGAATGAAATCTCAGAAGATCCTGCTGGGACAGAAACTTGAGGCATGGCTCCTAACCTGATCAAGAAGCAGTACAGAGGAAAGTAAGTGAGTTGACAAAATCCTCAGATTTTTACTGGGCTCCTCCAATTTGGTGACAGGGTGTGAGTGGCACTGTGGGGAAATAAAGGCAAAATCTAGGGCTGAAGCCCCTGCAGAATTCAGTGGAGGCAGATGGGGCTGCCAGGCTTGCCACTTCCAGGGCCAGGACATGCCAAGGAAAGAGAGGCCCATGGAAGGGATACACAGCCCTGACCAGGGAGTGGACCCTTGTATGGGCTTAGCTATTGAATCTCAGAAGGGACACCGGAATTTAGCAAGAAAAACCTTCTGTCGAGCAGAGCTATGTCCTCCCGCGCCATGTCCTCAGGCTTCATGTACTGGAGACTATTCTCAACTGTTGTTCTAAGAAGGTAAATTGGTACCAAATGGGAAGGAAAATTAAGGGGAATTCACCCACACCCCCTCAGGGAAACTATAAGGGTTTTGAAGGATTGCCCTAAATAATCAAAGACAAGATGAAATAAAATGATATAGCAACAATGTAAATATTCTACAGCCCCTTATAACTTTTTATAAGGGGTGGGGGGCACAAAAAGAAAGGAACATAGCAGGCAAAAGGCAGCCAATTTTAACAAAAGACATAAGTATTGGCAAGGATGTGGAGAAAAGGGAGCCCTTGTACACTGTTGGTAGGAAAGTAAATTGGTATAGTCACTACGGAAAACAGCATGGAGGCTCCTTAAAAAATCAATAATGGAATTACTGTATGAGCCAGAAATCCCACTTCTGAGTATTTAACCAAAATAACTTAAATCAGGATCTCAAAGAGGTATTAGCACTCCCATGTTCATTGCAACACTACTCATGATAGCCAAGATGTGGAAACAACCTAAATGTTCATCTACGGATGAATGGATAAAGGAAATGTGGTATGTGGTATATAGGTATATTTATCTATATATGTAATATTACTCAGCCTATTCAAGGAAGGAAATCCTGCAATTTGCAGTTACACAGATGAGCTTTGAGGACATTATGCTAAGTGAAATACAGATACTGCACAATTCCAGTTATATGAACCATCTAAAATAGTCAAACTCATAGAAGCAGAAAGCAGAGCAGTGGCTGCCAGGGGCGGGGAAGGGGAAATGGAGAGTTGCTAGTCAAGGGGTATAAGGTTTCAGTTATGTAAGATGAATAAGTTCTAGAGATCTGCTGTACAACATAGTAGCTACAGTCAACAGTATTGCAATGCACACTTAAAAATCTGTTAAGAGGGTAGGCCTCATGTTAAGTGTTCTTACCACAATTTTAAAAAACAACAATGTTTTAAAGGGCAGATAGTCTTAAAGATAACACAATAGAATTAGATAAGAAAGGTGAGTGCAATGCCAAGAAAACCAAGTGAGAACCAAACTCTACCATTACAAATCTAATAAATAAATAAGAAACATCAAGAAGCAGAACAGACAGGACAAAAAAGAAATGGCATGAACAAAGAGCTTGAGATAATCACAATGAAAGAAGATGAAGTAAGCAAGTGCTTATATAAACAGCAAACACTCTTCACTTTACCTATCGATATTAATTCTTTTGCAGGGCTAAAGATAAAATTAGTAGTGTAAACAAAGAGCTTGAGGTAATCCCAGTGCAAGCACACGAAACGATAATAATAAAAATAATAAACAGCAAACATATAAATGTCGATTACTGTTCTAAGCATTTACATATATTGACTCTTTACGCCTCACAGTAATCCTATGAAGTAGGTCTGAGAAAATTATTAACATGGACTTGGTAATTTTAATGCATATGTAGATGATCCTTTCAAAACCCTGGCAACTTGGTTCCTTGAACTCCTGTCCTCCAATCACTCTGTCCTCCATCCTACCTCAACAACCCATTTCCATGGCTACATCCTGGTTTCAATGACAGGGATCTCTCCATAAGCTCTACTTTATCCATTCCACTCTGACCACCACTTCCTACCTTTTTAGCTCAATTCCCTTTAACACTTTGACTCCATCAATCCTTCAGCCTCATCAATACCACCAACATACTGATCCTATCACCTTTTCACTGGCCTTCACCCTTCACATCTCCTCCCTCCTCCTTACTTAAGCTAAATTCCATAGTCAATCATTACAATCATTCTTTGGCATACACCCTTAACTCCCTTGACATTTTTTCACTCCAAACCACAAGCCGAGTTAATCTCAACTTTCCATCTGTCCCATTTCTGCACCTATGCAGGGAATGAAGCTGGAGAAAACACACAATCACACTGATGGATCTCACTTTAAAATCTTGACCAAGAATCTTAAGTCGGCCCTCAATGCTCTTAGACTATTATCTTCTATTTCCCTAATTCACTCATTCTCCTCCTCTTCCAGATGACTATTTCACAGCTTTAACCCAGGATCTCCTCCTCCATCATCATTCTCAGCTAATGACCCAAGAGTATCTCCTCAGACCTTCACCACAACATCTACCATGTTCTATCATCTGCACCATATTCTCTGCCTCTGGTTATTACCATAGATGAACCTGCCATGCTGCTGTCTAGAGCTGATCCAATCCCTTGTGCAGTGGACACCAGCCCATCCTGGTCTCTCAAGGCAATCACTCCAGTCATTCTACTCTCTCTCCTACGTCAATATTTTCTTCTCTACTGGATCATTCCTATCAGCATACAAACATGCTGTTATTTCTCCTATCTTTAAAACAAAAGCAAAAAGAACGTCTCTTGGTGCAAATTTCCCACTTCCCTGTTCTATTTGCAGCAAAACTTTTCAAAAGAGTTAAACTTTCCTCCTTCCATATATTCCTAATACCACTCCACCTAAACAAACCGCAGTTACCAACCACCAAATGAACCCTTTATTGCTAAATCCAACGGCTAATTCTCAGTCCTATCCTGATTGGCCTTGATACGTCCTCCTTCTTAACATGTGTCCTTCACTTGCTTTCTAGGACCTTCCTCCAGCCTCACTGGTTGCTCCTTCTCAGCCTCCTATGTTCTCCTTCCCTGCAGCCTCTAACTGTTGGTCTATCCCAGGGCTCAGTTTGGGGGCAACTTCTTTCTCTAACTGTACTCATTCTTTTGATAATTTCATCCAGTCTCATGACTTTAAATATCATCTAGAAACTGATGACTCCCAAACTATATCTCTTGCATGCTCATTTCCTACATTTCTTTGAAAAACTGTAGTTTTGTATTTCACAGCTAGTTCTTTAATTTACCTCCAATTTATTTCTGTAATCTAATTTTTATGAAATGATTTCTCTGTCATTATCTACCAACCAACCAGTTATATCCATTTATCTAGCTACTGTTCTATCTACCTATCCAGTAATCTATCACCTTTCTATATATTTTATCTGCCTGTATGCTAAGATAATTAATGATATTTATGTACTTAGGGTGATGTGTACTGATGTCTCCATTTACTTTCAAATGCATCCAAAAATTATATGGATTTATGGATAGACAGAGGGATGGCAGATGAATAGAAACATGATAAAACAAATATAATAAAATATTAATGGTAGAATGTAGCAAGTGGGCATATGAATATTCTCTGTAAAGTTTTTTCAACTTTTTTGTATGTTTGAAATTTTTCATAATAAGATATTAGAAATATGCATAAAGAGGCATTGGTAATGATTCTTACCAAAAGATAACAATGGTAATTTCTGAGTTGTTGTTTAACATTTTTTAATGGTCACGAATCATTTTATAAAAATACTATCACTATTTAGATCTGGGGTTGGTCCCTGTATCTCTGCTTATAAAAAGCCCCTAGATGACTCCGATGATCAGCTTGACTCAGAAACTACTGATATTTGCTGCATAAGAAGCACTTTCAGGGACTTCCCTGAGTGGTCCAGTGGGTAAGACTCCACACTCCCAGTTCAGGGGGCACAGGTTCCACCCCTGGTCGGGGAACTAGATCCCGCACGCATGCCGCAACTGAGCCCGCATGCTGCAACTAAAGATCCTGCATGCTGCAACTAAAAACCCCACATGCTGCAACTAACTCCCGGCACAGCCTAAATAAATAAATATTAAAAAAAAAAAAAAAAAAAAAAGAAGCACTTTCATTGCCGTAAAACCGTGACACTAACATGCTTGAGGCATCACATTTCCAAGGAATATTGATTGACATTGCATTAAATCTGTTTCATTCAAATACTACAATGTCTTATAGTCCAAGGTTCACATTAGGTATTTGCAGGAGGCAGTTCTATTTCAAAGCACCTAGAAAGCAGGGAAACATTTCGTGGAATCCAGAAGGCAGTGGACATACCTGCAAGAAACGCTCTATTCGACAAGATGAGTGCTCTGGTCCAGCCCCGTCGTACCCGTGAGGAAGGAGGACCACGATGCCGCTTTGGAGGAGCCACTTGGCCTCACCTGCAAAGCAGCAGTGGGAGTAAGAACGCTACAACGCAGGTGCAGGACAGCCCGGGGCGACTGGGCAGTGAGACACGTGTTAGTTTGTTGCTGGACCCCCCAAACCATTTTCATTGCACCATTCACTACAGCTAAGCACATTCCCCAGGAGACACAGCCCTCCTGCTGACAGAGGACTTACATGCTCTTCCTAGCAGCTTATTTAACTGCCTGATAGCTGCCATGCCCCAGTGGATGACAGAACAGGCTCCCAACTCTCGGAGTGGGGGGATGCCGTGGTACACAGGGGTCTCATAAGCAGTTATGTCCCCTTTTCCGTCATTTGTCCCCGTGAGGCTGATGCCACACGTCCACTACACACCCATAGGCCAACACCAACCTCCAGAGATGAACGTGTCAAAGATGATCTGAGCACCGTTGAAGAAATCGCCAAACTGAGCCTCCCAGAGGGGCAGTAGGTTAGGGCTTTCGATGCTCATCCCATACTCAAATCCCAAGACGGCCTCTTCCGACAGTGGGCTGTTGCTTACCTAGGGCAAAGGAGGAGAACAGAACCGTCATGCAGGGAAGATGGGATGTGAATCTGTAAAGGTAAAGCATCATATTGGTACCAACTGCTCAAAAGGGAGGAGGGCCGTGAGGGCAGCTGTGCTTTCATTCATCCCCGCATCCCTTTGGGAGAGGACATCTCCTGCTCTCCATGAGTGATGTGTGTGGGAAAAGTTGGGGCAAACAGAGGAAGACATACAAAAGGTTGGAATATGGGCATTAAAGATTTTCTTGAAGGAGAAGCAAAATTAACTTCTCAGATGCCCCACCTTTGAAGCTGAGAGTAAAACGGTGTCATAAGAGCTTTTTAAAAAACGTCACAAAACAAAGTGGGGGGGAGGGACTTCCCTGGTGGTTAAAAATCTGCCATCCAATGCAGGGGACGTGGGTTCGATCCCTAGTCGGAGAACTAAGATCCCACACGCCATGGGGCAACTAAGCCCTCGTGCCGCAACTACTGAGCCTGCGCTCTAGAGTCCACGCTCCACAACTAGAGAGAAGCCCGTGCGCTGTAACGAAGAGCCCATGTGCTGCAACTAAGACCTGATGCAGTCAAAAATAAATAAATAAATATTTTTTAAAATCTAGAAAAATGGTATAGATGATCTTATTTGCAAAGCAGAAATAGAGACATAGACGTAGAGAACAAATGTATGGATACCACGGGGGAAAGAGGTGGAGAGGGAGGAATTGGGAGACTGGGATTGACACATATACATTATTGGTACTATGTATAAAATAGACAACTAATGAGAACATACTGCATAGCACAGGGAACTCTACCTAATGCACTGTGGTAACCTAAATGGGAGGGAAGTCCAAAAGGGAGGGGATATCTGTATGTGTATGGCTGATTCATCTTCTTGTGCAGTGGAGGCTAACACAACATTGTAAAGCAACCATACTCCAATAAAAATTAATTAAAAACAAACAAACAAACAAAAAAAGGGGGGGAAAGTTACTTGAAAAAGGCCTACCTTTCGGAATCCATTTTTCTAATATCCTGTTTGCATGATAAAGCAAAAGAATCATCACCATATGTTAAGATTAAAAAAGCAGAACATAAAATTACATCTCTGAAGAGGCTAAAGAGATGTGACAGTTCAAGGCAGCACAACTCTGAACTGGGTTTGTGGACCAGATGTCTTCATGTCTCAGTGTTAACTTCCTGACTTGGATGGTTGCATTGGGGTAATGTAGGAGAACGACCTAGTTTGTAGGAAATACACACGTAGGGCATCAGGCTGGCAACCTGATGTTTCCATCTGGATGGCTCGAATGTCTCAGAATGAGAAAAAGTTCCTTTTGCGTTATACATCTAACTTTTTTGTAATTTTGTGTTTGTTTCAACATTTTTCTAAAAAAAATTTTAAGTTACTTTTTTATAATTTTTTGGCCATGCTGCGAGGCATATGGGATCTTCCCCAACCAGGGATCAAACCCACGTCCCCTGCAGTGGCAGCATGGAGTCCTAACCACTGAACCACCAGGGAAGTCCTTAAGTTACATATTTATAGAATAGTACTTGGCAACAAAAAGGGATAAAATACTGACACATGCTACAACATGGATGGACCTTGAAAACACAATGCTAAGTGAAAGAAGCCACATATTTATGAGTCTGTTTATATAAAAAGGCCAAAATAGATAAATCAATATAAACAGAAAGTAGATTAGTGGGTTTCAGGGGCTGAGGGAAGGAAGGAATGGGGTGTGACTGCTAATAAGTATGGTTTTCTTTTAGGGTGATGAAAATGTTCTAAAATTAGATAATGGTGACGGTTGCACCACTGCATACACTGAAAACCACTTAATTGTACACATTGAAACGTTGAATTCTATGAGTTTTATCTCAATAAAGCTTTTAATAAAAAAAAACTCTGGAAAAAAATTTCATCTCTACTATGATTACAACCATAAAAATGCATGATTCATACGGATAAGCACTCAATGACAACAACAAAAAATGAAAACAGATAATGTATTAGTATGGCGGGATTATGCATAGTTTACCTTTCCTGATTTCTATTTGATTTCAATTATGATCTTTACAAGACATTAACTTGAAAAGAGACACTATATTTCTCAGATCCATGAGTCTGTTGTCAACGGGATTTGAACTGAGTGCTTTTCTTGCACCTCTGCGTCTTCACCTCATTCCCTATCTCTCTTCTTACCCAAGGCTGACACACCCACTCATATTCTAATCCAAACCTTTTCTCTGCTTCTTCACTCGGCTCATCACCAAACTCCTTTTTTCTGAACCTCTCCTCACTGGCTTTCTCCTCTCGGCAAATGAACAATCAAAAGCTTAAAAATAAAACAGGAAAGGACCTCCCTGGGGGTCCAGTGGTTAAGACTCTGTGCTCCCAATGCAGGGGGCACGGGTTCGATCCCTGGTCGGGGAACTAAGATACCGCATGCCACACGGTGCGGCCAAAAAAATAAATTAAAAAAAAAAAAAAAAAAAAAAAAACAAGGAATATTCCCCTGGCCAGTGCTCTCTGGCTCCTGCTTCCTTTAAGAGTCAGGCTTCTAGAAAGAATTATCTAATCTAGTTGTCTCTACCTCCTAAACCCCTGTCTACCCTTCAACTAGTACAATCTAGCTTCTGCTCTCCTCACTCCACAGAAATAGCTCTAGAGGAGGTCAACCTTGACCTTCCAGTTGCTAAATCCAATGGCCATGTTAATCTTCCTCTTTTCAGATTCCTCCCTCCTTAAGTTCGATGACACAGGGACTCTAAGTTCTCCTCCTGCCTTTCTGGATGCTCTTTTGGGAAAATGCTTCCTCTGCCAGCCCTTTAAAAGTTGTTTTTCCGGGCTTCCCTGGTGGTGCAGCGGTTGAGAATCTGCCTGCCAATGCAGGGGACACGGGTTCGAGCCCTGGTCTGGGAAGATCCCACATGCCACAGAGCAACTGGGCCCGTGAGCCACAACTACTGAGCCTGCGCGTCTGGAGCCTGTGCTCCGCAACAAGAGAGGCCGCGACAGTGAGAGACCCGCGCACCGCGATGAAGAGTGGCCTCCACTTGCCACTACTAGAGAAAGCCCTTGCACAGAAACGAAGACCCAACACAGCCAAAAAAAATAATAAAATAAAAAAATAAAAAAATAGTCACTCACCAATTTAAAAATAATAATAAAAAATAAATAAATAAAATAAAAATTAAAAAAAATTTTTTTTTAAATTTAAAAAAATAAAAAAAAAGTTGTTTTTCCCAGAACCCTATCTGTTATTCTGCTCTCTCTCAGAGAGATTCTCCCACCCCTGTGGTTTCAAACACTCCTGCACCCTGATGACTTCCAAATAGACATCCAAGACCAGATTCCTTCATTAACTCCAGACATACATATCTAATTACCTGAAATATCTATGTCAAAGTTTAATGTCCAAAACTTAGTCCATCATCTTTCCTTACCACACCTGTTCCTCTCTCTTACTCTTTTTTTTTTTTTTTTTAAATTTTTATTTATTTATTTATTTTGGGCTGTGTTGGGTCTTCGTTTCTGTGCGAGGGCTTTCTCTAGTTGTGGCGAGCGGGGGCCACTCTTCATCGCGGTGCGCGGGCCTCTCACTATCGCGGCCTCTCTTGTTGCAGAGCACAGGCTCCAGACGCGCAGGCTCAGTAGTTGTGGCTCACGGGTCTAGTCGCTCCGCGGCATGTGGGATCTTCCCAGACCAGGGCTCGAACCCGTGTCCCCTGCATTGGCAGGCAGATTCTCAACCACTGCGCCACCAGGGAAGCCCTCTCTTACTCTTTATTTGGGTAAATGCCATCATCATATGCCAGCTGCCCTAGTCAGGGAGCTAGGAGATAACCAGGACTGGTCTTCTTCACTCCCTACACCTACCACCGAGTCCGATAGCTGTTGTTTTCTGACTAGTTCTCAAATCTTGGTCCCATCTCCCCTCTGCACTGCTATTGCCCTAATTCACAGCTCCAGGATTTCCTGCCTAGATGACTGAGAAGCCTCCTTAGAAATTGTCCTAAGTCTCACCCTTCTTCAGCTCAGGCTTCCAAAGTATCATCAGGAGTGCTCTTTCTAACATGGAAAACTGATCACCTGTTCAAAATTCCTCCATGGTTTCTCTTTACATAACACTCAAAGTCTTTCACAACGTGGGTAGTCCTGACTGGCCCGTCTCTTCTTTTACTTCTGTATCCACTTTGCAGCTTAAACTCCAGTCACATGAAGCTATATGTAGTTCCCTGAGCATGAGGTCAGGGCCTCTTACTTCACAGCTTATGTATGCACTACTGTGTCCACCTACATTTACTAGATTAGGCAATTCCAAATGTCCCTCAAGTCCCAGCTCAAATCTGGCCTCCTCTCTAAAGCTCTTCCTTTTAATCCCCAAGTAACCTAGCTGCCCCTTCTCCTATTGTACTTCATATACTTGTATACCCTTATCGACATTAATTTGTTGAATCTATTAATGCTTTCATTTATTCCAAAAATTATTTAAGATGGCCTGTAAATATAGATAATACACAAAATTATAGTTTAAATGTAAGTGGACAGGGAAGTCCCTGGTGGTCCTGTGGTTAGGACATCATGCTTCTTTTGCAGGGGGCATGGGTTCAATCCCTGGTCGGGGAACTAAGATCCCACATGCCGCGCTGTGCAGCCAAAAAAAAAAAGTAGGTGGACAGAAAGAAAATAAATAGATTGACACACCCAACAGGGTTGGGGAAAACATACAACCTGGTAACCTGCTTTCTTGAGGCTGCCATGGCCTCTACCCCTTCCCAGAAGCCATTATTGATAAGGGAAGGTTGATCGGTTGCAGAATTTTCGACGTACACACAATAAAGACGAGCCACTGCTCAGGGAACTACGACTACTCTCAATACCAAGATCAAGCAGGAGTCCCCCCCAGGGTCTTCATATAAAGGACAAGGTGTTAGATAATAAATGAAATCTTTGACAGCATCCCCATAACAGATGTGAGACGTTTACTTGGGGCTTTCTAAATAGCAATATTCAAAATTAATTGATACTATATATCAAATCACAAATCAATAAAAGACATTGGGTGGGGAAAATATGAAATGTTTCAGTATCTAGGTCACCAGTCTAGATACTGATCAAGGAGGGGATTTTAGACTACCTTAAAGAAAAGATGAGCTGCATGTCCTTTAAGTAATTATCCTGGAAGCTTGCTTTCGACAAAGTGAATTTTTAAAAAAAATATTGAGTATTGGGCTTCCCTGGTGGCACAGCAGTTAAGAATCCGCCTGTCAATGCAGGGGACATGGGTTCGAGCCCTGGTCCGGGAAGGTCCCACATGCAGCAGAGCAACTAAGCCTGTGGGCCACAACTACTGAGACTGCGCTCTAGAGCCCGTGAGCCACAACTACTGAGCCCACATGCCACAACTACTGAAGCCTGCACGCCTAGAGCCCATGCTCCGCAACAAGAGAAGCCACCACAATGAGAAGCCCACGTACCACAACAAAGAGTAGCCCCTGCTCGCCACAACTAGAGAAAGCCCGCACGCAGCAACAAAGACCCAACACAGCCAAAAATAAATAAATAAAATAAATACATTTATTGAAAAAAAAAAAGAGTATCAGTGAACCCAATACTCTCAAACAAATGGCTAGAGTAGGAAAAAAGATGACACACCACTAATTGTACCTTAAAGGATAATTTCATAAACTCCATGTGCCAGGCACTATGCTAGTTGTTGGAGAAACAAAAATGAAAAGACCCAGGCCCTGCTCTTGACTCTGATGAATCTAACTCAGCAACTGGCACAGAGAAATACATGGCAATGGATACATTCATCAAGCCCGCTAAACCCTAGGGAATAAAGTAACCTTAAGTCAGTGGGTTTTTTTTTTTTAAGTTGGCAAGAAATGGCTTATTATCCACATCTTCGACTCACTTTAATGAATTCAGCAACGAGCAGGTTATATAATCAATTTTGGATTGACAAAATGAACACCCATTTGACATTTACATGATTACAGATAAGTAGCCAGAGTAAAACAGCTCTAGTCTACTCGTTAGTCTGTTACTTCCACTCCAAGTGCATAGACTGGCATTGTCTACCCAGTCGGCATACCTTTATTTCAAAACGGACTGAACCCAAAGTTTCCGACATCTGTTTCTAGTTGGTCTAAGAAGACTGTAGCTATAATCACCAGCACCTGAGGTTTATACTAGATAATAAAACAGCCTACCTCTAGAAACCCCTTTTGATTAGGGTCCATATGGTTCAGGGGGATATAGGTGTCATCGGTCTTCTGGCAAACAACCATTGCGTGCCTCTGGCTAAAAGTTCCACGGCCAACATCTTGGCCACTCAGACGGACATTAAAACCTTAAAGCAAGCAAGAAGGAAAAGAAAAAAACCAGATTCCCATGAATAACCTAAGTAATAATAAGGCCTGTAAGGCCTGGTGACCCTGAATTCTTATACATCGGCTCATCCTGAGAACTGTCCTTAGGACAATAGATTATCCTTCTTAAAATATACCTGTCCTATATTCAAAACTCCGTAGTCTAATTAAGAGTGAAGAGTCATCATTTGTCCTACAATTTTTAAAGGAAAGTATCTTTCCAATACATCCAGCACTGAGTCCTTTGTTTCCATAGTCTGTTCGCTGATGAAGATTGTCAACATGACTTATACCAAGATTAAATAATGTTTTCAGGTAAGAAAAGCTAACACGTTTGAGAACCTCTCTAGTCAATAAAAACAATACAAGGTAGTTGTAACTCAAAACTGCAGGCGTCACATATAAGAAATGTCATATAAAGCACCCCCTACCCGTTGTGCAGCTACACAGAAATGTCTTACCTTCAGCAAGTAATGAGCCTAGGGCAAGAGCTTCTGCCGTGGCCCAGTCTAACTTTGTTCCATCCATCACTTTCTCCACTCTGGACTGTAAAATTGAACGGGAGGGGAAAAGAAACTTTTAAGAGTTCCCATCCTTTTTCACACTGAGTTCAAAAAATGTAAGGCAACAATGGTTAAGAATCAAAAACATAACATTAAGTACAACAGATACTGCAGAAGGAAACATCAGAGTATGACAGCAAGTACATGACATTTGAAAGCAGGCAAAACAAACAGGCACTCTGGCGAGTAGTTAACGCGGCAGATGGATGGGAGGAGGAGACATCAGGGAGGGGGAGAGAGGAACGGCATTGGTAATATTCTATGTCTTCCGCCTGATGGTGAGTACACAGATTGTTTTAATACTCTCTACACCCATAACAGAAACTTACAAACGAAGTTAGTGTTTTAAAAATAATCCAGAGTTCATCGTGTCTTCATCCAAGTTCAAGAAAGATGAAGACCTATATCTCCTTGCTCTCCTCCTGCTTTTAGCGCCGAAAGTCCCACGTTCCAGGAAACCACAGGCAAACCATGACAGTTTGTCAATCCATCCTTAACATGAGACAACATGTAAAACCTCAACATGCTTAAGGGTGTAAATGGTTGCCTTTCGGGAGTACGTGTGCTGATTTTTATTTATTTTATTTAAGCCAAACCCCGACCACCTTCCTCAAAATGAAAGTGTCTTCTGCTCACTGCTCAGAAAAACCAAAAAGGGCATTCCTGTATGGCTGTGTTATTAATAATGTGCATGCAGTACCTGTATATATAATGTATTAATGAATGACTGAAAGAATAAGTGGAGGAAAAATAGAAGTAGACAAAATTTGAGTTAATTGACGATCAGTACCAAAACACTGCTAGGATTGGTTCACAATAAATATTTGCCAGGTGCATTAGCCAACCAACAAGACCAGACCAACACCAATTCCTTGCTGTGAGAGATGGACAAACAATACCCAGAGATTCCCGGGCTCCCTACCTGCACGTGCATCTTCAGAAGGTGACTGTGCATTTGGAGCTCCTCCGGCACCTCCACAGACTTCCTGCCAATAAACCGCAGGAGGTCAAGGGGCACACCTGTGTTCCAGGTGGTGATGCAAGCTTCTGGCTGAACCAGGCCCTGCCAGTGGGCCTGCAGGTTCGTGGCAGGGGGGCTGTAGTGCGCCGTGTTAGTTAAATGGCCATTTAACTTCGCGTAGTAGGAGGCTTTGATCTCCGATACCTCCTCCTGGGTCATGAGTCCATTGGCCATAAGGTACTCTGCATACGTGTCGGGGATGCTCTTCCGGGCTCTATCCAAGGAAAAGGGAAACAAAAATCAATATGATTTGTAAAAATCAAAGAGACAGATACAGGAATTCCCTGGCGGTCCAGTGGTTAAGACTCGGGCTTTCACTGCCGTGGACCCGGATTCGATCCCTGGTCGGGGAACTAAGATCCCACAAGCCATGCAATGCGGCCAAAAAAAAAAAAGGAGAGACAGAAACAGTTATTGTCAAAGGTATTCTGGAGTGTCATCGCTATAAAAATGCACACGGGAAATGTTTTGGGACTAGATAGAGGGGGTGCTTGTACAACATTGGGAATGCACTAATTCACACTGAATCGTTCACTTTAAAATGGTCCATTTTAGGGAATTCCCTGGCGGTCCAGTGGTTAAGACTCCACACTTCCACTGCAGGGGGCACGGGTTCGATCCCTGGTCGGGGAGCTAAGATCTCACGCGCCCCGTGGTGTAGCCAAAAAATAAAAGGTCCATTTTATGTCATGTGACTTTCACTCCAATAAATTTGTTTTTTAAAGGCAGTGGTGAGTAACCACCTCTTCCAGGCAAGCAAGTGAAAACAAGCAAGTGAAATTTATCTTTTTTTTTTCTTTTTTAAAATTTATTTATTTATTTGTTTTTGGCTGCGTTGAGTTGCGTTGCTGTGTGCGGGCCTTCTCTAGTTGCAGTGAGCGGGGGCTACTCTTTGTTGCGGTGCACGGGCTTCTCATCCCAGTGGCTTCTCTTGTTGCGGAGCACGAACTCTAGGAGCATGGGCTTGAGTAGTTGTGGCACACGGGCTTCAGTAGTTGTGGCTCTAGAGCACAGGCTCAGTAGTTGTGGTGCATGGGCTTAGTTGCTCCACTGCATGTGGGATCTTCCTGGACCAGGGCTCAAACCCGTGTCCCCTGCATTGGCAGGTGGATTCTTAACCACTGCGCCACCAGGGAAGCCCACAAATTTATCTTTATAAGCTTTTGTCTACAGTCAGGCAGAAGTAATGAGTAGTAGAGTTTTCTTACAAACTGTTAATTCTGGACAAGGCTGACTTATATTGTCTACCTATTCTGCATCCCTTTACTTCAAAAAGGATTGAACGTAAAGTTGCCGACATCTGTTTCAGGTTGCTTGAAGAAGCCTGTAACTATTCAGCATCTGGGTTTTACAACAATAGAAATAACGATGATGCTACTCTGCATTCGCTTAATACTTTAAACTTCCAAGTCTGGTCACATTGATCATCATATTTAATCCTGAAAAAAGTGAGAGGTAGACAGGATATATTTTTAAAAGCAGGGTCCTGAGTCACATCAAGTCATTCAGGTGCTAAGTTCAAGGCTAAATGGAGAAACCAGATTTGTTCTTCCAAGGGCAGTCTGCTACCTACGACCAGAAAGGCCCATAAAATGTCACCAAGTTTATCCCTCTGTTTTAATTTATGTCTATGAGGAAATAAAGCAGGAAAGAGGGATCTACTTTACTTTCTAGCATCTGAAAAGGAAATCCTGGGACTTCCCTGGTGGTCCAGTGGCTAAGACTCTGTCTTCCCAATGCAGGGGGCCCGGGTTCGATCCCTGGTCCGGGAACTAGATCCTGCGTGCCACAACCAAGACCCGGTGCAGCCAAATAAATAAATACATAAATAAATAGGAAATCCCAAAGTAACACACTTCTCTCCATCACGTGAACCTTCTGACTTGGCACTGTCCCACGGAAATATAACGCAAGCCAATGTGTAATTTCAAATTTCCCTGTGGTCACATTAGAAAAGGTGCAAGAGGTGGAATTAATTTTAATCATATATTGATTTAACTCAATATACCCAAAATATTGTCCCTTCAATACCTAATCAATATAAAAATTATTATCGAGATCATTTACACTCTTTTTTTCACACTAAGTCTTTGAAATCTGGTGTATATGTTACACTCCCAGCACATCTCCTTCAGGAGTTGGCACATTTCAAGTGCCCAACAGCCATTTATGGCTCGAGGCTTCCACACTGGACAGTGCAGTTCTGAACTTCGTTAAAATCCATCATGTAACCTCTTGCCAAGGCACAAAGTAGGTCCACGTCTATAGTTTGCAGAAGTGAATCATGGAGGTTCTGTTTCTGCTCCTGTCAATGTCGCACTGAGCAGCTTCGGGCAAGGCTCTGCCTACGTCTTCTGTTCAGTCCTCCCTCTGCTAGGTGAGGGGGTGAAGTCGCCCTTTGTCTATTCATTGAGGAAATATGTAGAGTTGGAAGAACATGGGGCGCTTTCCTGAGACGCAAAGGATGACCATCCCAGTGTGCCCAGGTCTGTCCCAGTTTGAGCATTGAAAGTTTCATGTCCCAGGCACACTGGGAAAGCTGGTTGCCCTACCGGAGAGTGTCTAACACAAATAATAATGTGAGCACTGTGGGGAAAGGGGCACATCGCATGACGGTTCATCCTTGTACCTGATGATCTGGTACATGACCGGGTTGGTGAAGAAGGGCTCATCCAGCTCGTTGTGGCCCCACTGCCTGTAGCACAACAAGTCAACAATCACATCCTTCCGGAATTGGCGCTGGTATTCAAATGCCAGTCGTGTGGCCTGGACCACTTCCTCTGGGCTGTCTCCATTGACGTGGATGATGGCGCAGCCCACAAGCTTCCCTGAGGCAGAGAAGCTGGAGATGAGGCCGGCTAGTCAACCCATGAACCTACCCCCAAGTCCTGTTGCCCGCATGGGGAGACAGCCCTTGTCCTTAGGGGTAGTTTGGCTTGGGTGTTAAGAACCTGCACTTTGGGAGTTCCCTGGTGGCCTAGTGGTTAGGACTCTGGGCTTTCACTTCCATGACCTGGGTTCAATCCCAGGCCGGGGAACTGAGTTCCTGTAAGCCACATGGTGCGGCAAAAAAAAAAAAAACCCGCACTTTATGAAAAAAAAAAAAAGAACCTGCACTTTAGAGGCGAGGTGACAAGCATGAGTTCAAGTCCCAGCTCTTTGTGATCCTGGTAAAGTTATGAATCTCAGTCTCCTTGTCTGTAACATTGGGATAATAGCTCTTACCTCTTAGTGATGTCCTAAAGAGGCAATGAGTTAATGCATATAAAGTGCTTAACAGAGCCTGGTACATCATAACTGATGCTTATTTGTTATTATCATCATGACTATTATCTTTCTTCCTGAGATAAAAGGGTCATTAAAGGATGTATCCGAGAAAAAAATGGATTTTCTCCAAAGAGAAGATTGAGAATGAATTTTCAAATCTCTACCTAACTAATTACAAAAAATTCATATAGGTAGCCCCAAAAGGCATCCAGGCCAGGCTCTGGATGTAAAAACAGAGCAGTTCTTACCATCTAACAATTCTGGAAATTCTGTGAAATAGGGAATGAATAATAAAAAGCCCTGTGTTTCTTTTAATACTACTAGTTTCCACAGGTTAAAACAAGCTGACTTTGCTTCTTCACATCTGATTTCCAACCAGACCACTTGGCCAAGTTTACTGGTTGAACATACCCTTTTTGACTGTGATCTTGGGTACTCCAAATCTGAATATCCTAAAGACAATTGCCCTAGCTGTACTAATTGTGTTATCTCTGGATTCCAGCAGATCATTAAACTAGATACTTAAGCATTTTGAGATTGCACCCTCTAAATTCTACTCTTGTTTTATTTCCTTGGATTTTAAGATCACACTCAGACCCTTAAAGGAATATTAACAACAACTGCTGGTGACCACTGACCGTATCTGATCCAAAATTTAAAATGGGACCAGCAGTGAGGCTCACTGTTCTGAGTGAACTAGAAGTTTCTCCAGGAATTCCTTGTCTGACTCCACAGCGTCAACTCCTCCCTGTGTTACATACCGATGTCACTACAGTATAAGGAAGACCTTCCTCTTTCTGCAGGAGTGGTGTAACCCAGCTGGTTATTGACAATCAAATGGACACTCCCACCAATTCTGAAATGCGGGATATTAGAGAGCGTAAATGTTTCAGGAACAATCCCTTGACCACAGAAAGAAGCATCACCGTGAACCTAGATCACGGGGGAGAAAAAAAGAAAATGAACGTAAGCGATGGGGAAATTTAGGTTTCCAAATAGTAACAGGAATAAAAACAACCATGCTCTCACTGCTCCCCTGCCCTCCTAAAAATCTGCCGGCTATAGGATTTCCTAGAATGGTTAGGCTGATCTCAAGCAGCTTTCAAAGATGCTAAATCAGCCCTTTTCCTCCTGCAGCCACCACCAGTTGACCTATTCCTTCCGCCCCACATCATCACCTATACCCATCACTTCTCACATCCCCATCAACACGCTAGTGTTCACAGCAGCATCACAGAAGGAAGGGCGATTGGAGGGGTAGAAGGAATATCAACTCTAGTAAAGCAATCATGAAAACAGCCTGCAAGACACTAAGACCAATGCACAGCTTCGAACCCTCACTCTTCCCCAATCATTTTCCCCCAAAAACGAGACCGCGTGTAGCTCACGTCACCTCCTTCCCACTGGGTGCATTAGCCACCACTGCGGCTAACATAAAAGAGAATGATGTGACAGCAAAGACAGGAGCATGGGGCGGGGGGCGGGGAAGTATATCATACACAAGTGAAAGGAGGCTTTGGGGAAAGAGCAAAATACTATTATAAGAGAATCTCTGAAATGTGCTATTCTTCCAGAACTTGTGAAGTCTGCTAGATCATAATAGCACAAAACCTGAAAACAAGGTCCTACCATAAAGCACAGGGAACTATATTCAATATCCTGTGATAAACCATAATGGAAAAGAATTTTAAAAAGAATGTATACATCTGTGTATAAGTGAATCACTTTGCTTATAGCAGAAATTAACACAACACTGTAAATCAACTATACTTCAATAAAAAAATAAATTAATTTTAAAAAAACTGGTAAATGGAAGGTGGTAGAAAAGGGGGTGAATTTTTTTTAGAAAAGTTGAAAGCAAATAATGAGGGAATTGCAGACCTTAGGAGAAAGTATGAGCTCCACTGACTTCATGCTGTATAAAAGGCTGTTATATCGATAAGGTATATGTTGTACACCTTAAATTTACATGATGTTATATGACAAATGTATTTTAATTAAAAAGTTATTAAATAAAAGGCTACTATCATAAACAGCCAAAATGCTCAGCCAAAGAATAGAATTATCTGATATGGGGAATTCCCTGGTGGTCCAGTGGTTAGGACTCGGCGCTTTCACTGTTACGGCCCGGGGTTCAATCCCTGATGGGGGAACTAAGATCCTGAAAGCTGCACAGCATGGCCAAATAAATAAATAAATTAATTAATTAAATTAAATGACCTGATATGGTAACCATTGTGGCTCCAATAATAGCAGAAATAAAAGACCTAAATACTAATGAAGAAAGACTCCTCGGGCTTCCATGGTGGCACAGTGGTTAAGAATCCGCCTGCCAATGCAGGGGGGGGACACAGGTTCGAGCCCTGGTCCGGGAAGATCCCACATGCTGCGGAGCAGCTAAGCCCGTGCGCCACAGCTACTGAGCCTGTGCTCTAGAGCCCTCGAGCCACAACTACTGAAGCCCATGCGCCTAGAGCCCGTGTTCTGCAACAAGAGAAGCCACCGCAATGAGAAGCCTGCGCACCGCAAAGAAGAGTAGCCCCCGCTCACCGCAACTAGAGAAAGCCCGCACGCAGCTACAAAGATGCAACACAGCCAAAAATAAATAAATAAAATAAATAAATAAAAAGAAAGAATCCTTGGAAGCAGATTTTTTTAATAACAGCGAAGATGTCCTAAAAGAGTAATTTGTATATAGGTAGAACATTTTGGCTAAGAAAGGAAGCACTGCTTTGCTTAGCAAAATCTCCAGCCCACACCTTCCCATTGCTAGGGCCTACAGGGATGACTGACGTTTTGGAGTAACCAGACGTAGTGATAACATACCCTTACATCACCTCCACAACGCTATGTCCATTATCTCCATTGATCCATTCAACAATCAGGTGTAGGGGCCAGGTAAGGGAATCGCCACTGTTCTCTTCATGGATGAGAAAACCAAGGTTCAGAAAGAGTACGTATTTCACGTGCCTAGGACTAGACCTTCTGTGATGCCTGCATTTTTTTTGGCCACACTGCATGGCACATGGGATCTTACTTCCCAAACCAGGGATGGAACCCGTGCCCCCTGCATTGGAAGCACAGAGTCTTAACCACTGGACTGCCAGGAAAGTCCTGATGCCTCCATTTTTTGACTTATTTCCCCACCCCTCCAAGCCCTTCGCCTGGGCTAAGGAACTTACTATGTTCTCATTTCATCCTCAGAACACTATAAGGAATGTAACATACTCCCATTGACCTCTGAGATTCAGAGAACCTGAGGAACAGAACCAAGCATGCCAAGCTAGAAGGCAGCAAAGCCAGGATCTGAACTCAGTGCTTCTTGGTTCCAGAATCCTTGTCTTTTCTACACCAGGCTACACTGGCAAGTCAAACCCTCAGCCGCACGGTGGTCCACACAGGGTCAAGGGGTTCCTAGCATCTGAACACTCCACACCCTTTGGCCTCCTTGCTGATGGGACTTCTTGTGGGGTAATGATGTAAAAGGAGACCAGTAAAGCAAGGAAGAGAGCTGGGTGTCTCTTCCACTCCTTTACAAAAGCGTTTACAGGAGAGGCATTGCTGAGAACACAACATCTGTTCATAACTTGCGTCGTTTTATCATAGTCTTAGGGTTCTTGGCACTAAAGCCATGTGTCATCTGCTAATTTTATTTCCTGTCTTAAAAGAGAAAACACTCCATGATGCCCATAAAGCTTTGCAGGAGTCGGGTCCATAAGCCCCAAGGAATGCTGGGGGCAGTGGAAACTGCTCAGCCAAACACAGCAGGGGGCTTGGACACACACAGAGGATCACATATGACAATCCACTTCCACCACATTCAGGACCAAGATGAACAGAGGACAGACAGCAGAAGTAGTATCCAGAATCTCACCACCATGATTTTATAGACTCCAAATTTCAAGTTCCCACAATAAATTAGAATTTTGAACTTGAGTGAGGCAAGACCCAGGCAGACACAGCAGGGCAAAATGTTTTGGGAACACAAAGTAGAGAAAAGAGGGCAGTTTCTTATCACTTTAAAGAAAATGCCACTTTCACCTCTTACTTCAGAAATCAGTCTTAAGATCAGCTTAATGTACTGGGAAAATGTGAATGACTGAAATATTTTAGAGTCTCATGAATTCAAGTGAAAGGTGAAGAGAATGTCTGGCTAATGATTTGAAGATTTCTATTTAGAAATACTATAACATAATCAAATCCAATTCTGCTTACTCCCAATTTATTTACTACAAGTTTCTGGCCCATGGAAAATTAACAATAAGATAATGTGGTTATTTGTATATGTAGCCAAATATTCTACTGCCTTGTAGATTTACTTATTTCCGTTGGGTTTGAAGACTCAGTTACTGATATCCAGGATTAATTAGTAGTTATCCAGTAGTTAAAGGTTCATATTTATTTTTTTACTTTTTTGGCGTGGTATGTGGGATCTTAGTGCCCCGACCAGGGACCGAACCCTCGCGGCCTGCAGTGGAAGCGCAGAGTCTTAACCACTGGACCACCAGGGAAGTCCCTAAACGTTCATATTTAAATGAATACTTGCAGAAGAAAAATGTGACCCACAATCTAAACCTCTAAAATATACCTGTAGAGCTACCAAAAAGTGGGGGGCAGAGGAAGCAATACATTATATAATTTGTATTGTTTGCCTTAATGCCAAAGACCTTCATTGGAAAACAAACAAGCAAGCAAATAAAATAAATCCAGACTCTTGCAGCCTCGTTAGACAGACGGATACCACGTCGTTTCCAAGAGGGTTATAATTTCAGAGAAGTAATGACATCTGTCCTCTTAACAGTAGCAGGTATGCCGGTCTATATCCCCTTAATTAATTCATAACTCAAGAAAGGAAAAACACAGTGACGACCTCCATCAGTTGCCTTGAGGGGGAAGGGATAAATTGGGAGATTGGGATTGACATATACACACTACTATACATAAAATAGTTAACTAATAAGAACCTACTGTATTGTAATGACCTATATGGGAATAGAATCTAAAAAGAGTGAATATATGTATATGTATAACTGACTCACTTTGCTGTACACCTGAAACTAACACAACACTGTAAATCAACTATACTCCAATAAAAAAATTAATTAAAAAAATTTTTAAAAATCAGTCAAAACTAAAAGTCAGTTGCCTTGAGACTACACCTCACATCTGCTATTAATTTTTTAAAGAACCCCCAAAATCTTCTTTTCCCAAAAGTTCACCTCAGTTTCATCGGGAACATCTGCCATCTCCTGTCATAACTACCAACCTGGACATTCTTACTTCCTGGTCGTTCCAACCTCAGGCCTCACTTCCTGAGGCTACCAGTACCTGTAAGCAAATGACCTTGTCCCCAGGCTGAGCCGACCCGTCTGGAGAGTAGTCCCCATCCCGCCTGGACTGCTGTCTCCCGCGAGTCTTCCCAACAGCCACGGGGTTAACGGCTTCCAGGTGTGAGGGGTTGGGCAGCATCGTCACGTGGAGGGGATGGTGCGCGCCGAAGTCCAGGTCAACCGAGGACGTCAGGTGAGACAGGACATCGCCAGCGGCTGAGACATTTTCCGGAAATTCACTTAAGCCTCGCATTTTACGGAACATCAGCTATGCCGAATAAACGTACAAGAAAAAATGGGAAGAGGTGGTTCGTTTAAAATCACACAATAGGGACTTCCCTGGTGGCACAGTGGTTAAGAATCCTCCTGCCAATGCAGGGGACACGGGTTCGAGCCCTGGTCCGGGAAGATCCCACATGCCGCGGAGCAACTAAGCCCGTGCACCACAACTACTGAGCCTGTGCTCTAGAGCCCGTGAGCTACAATTACTGAGCCCGTGTGCCACAACTACTGAAGCCCATGCACCTAAAGCCCATGCTCCGCAACAAGAGAAGCCACTGCAATGAGAAGCCCACGCACCGCAATGAAGAGTAGCCCCCCATCGCAGCAACTAGAGAAAGCCCACAGGCAGCAACGAAGACCCAACGCAGCCAAAAATTAAATAAATAAATAAATAAATAAATAAAGACAAGCACACACTTGTAACTGCTCGAATGCACAGAACTATCTGGAGATGTTCAGTCATATGAAGTTCCAACACTTTCAGAAGAGTCTAGCCTGATGCAGATGGTAAGATACCTCTGCCTTGCAATAAGCAAAATATTTTTTCTTAAATACACCTGTTAGTATGTATTTTCCAAAAGAATTTGTATTATTCTTGTTAAAGATAGAGAGAAAATAAGAATTTAATCCCATTTAGTCAGGGGATGACATACACTGCTTAGCGCAAGTGGCATCTTAAAAACTATATTGTCCAATTCTCAAAGGACTTCTCTGCATACATTCTGTCACCTCATCTTCACAGTCTTCTATGACATAGATGTTACTATCCATTTTAAAAACGAACAAGCTAAAAAACTAAAAACAGAGTTGCTAGAGTTGCCATATGATCCATATATCCAGAGAAAACTCTAATTCGAAAAGGTACACGCACCCCAACGTTCATTGCAGCCCTATTTACAATAGCTAATATACAGAAGCAACCTAAGTGTCCATTGACAGATGAATGGATAAAGAACATATGGTGTGTGTGCACACACACACACTGGAATATTACTCAGCCATAAAAAAGAACAAAATAATGCCATTTGCAGCAACATGGATGGACCTAGAGATTATCATACTAAGTGAAATAAGTCAGACAGAAAAAGACAAATATCATATGATATCACTTATGTGTGGAATCTAAAAAAATGATACAGGAATTCCCTGGCAGTCCAGTCATTAGGACTCTGCTCTTTCACTGCCAAGGGCCCAGGTTCAGTCCCTGTGAACTAAGATCCTGCAAGCCACGCAGCGCAGCCAAAAAAAAAAAAAGAAAAGGAAAAAAAAATGATACAAATGAACTTATTTACAAAACAGAAACAGACTCACAGACATAGAAAACAATCTTATGGTTACCAAAGGGGAAGGGGAGGGATAAATTAGGAGTTTGAGATTTAAAAAAAAAAAAAAATGAATGAGCAAGAGAAATTAACTAGATGGTTTAAAGGTCCTCGGCTACAAATCTGGGTCTCAAACCAAAGTATTTACCAAAAACAGCATGTTATTCTCTACTGGCCAAATGGTTTGAATGACCCCAAAGCTTCTCCAGTTCACAAAAGCTTCTTATTGCCCTATCTGCAAATAGGAGCATACAAACTCACACAGTATAGGGATGGATGTGTTTCTCACAAATATGATCATTGATAATCATTTCTGTGTCTTTCAGTAATTGTTTTGTCTGGGTTATTTTAGGAATGCAATTTTTTGGTTTAAGAACTTCTGCAGGGGAATTCCCTGGCGGTCCAGTGGTTAGGACTCTGCGCTTTCACTGCCGAGGGCGCAGATTCCATCCCTGGTCAGGGAACTAAGATCCTGCAAGCTGCATGGAGCGGGCCAAAAAAAAAAAGAGAGAGAATTTCTGCAGGTATCTAAGCACATGTCTCCATCTGTCCATTACTTTATTCTGTCGTATTCTACCTTTTCTAAGGTGTCTTTTCAAAGCTGGTTATCAGTCTCTTAGCATCAGAAACACTGAGGTATGAATAATAAAGGTAAAGATTGGCCCCTAGACATGACATCACATATATTTTTTTCATTAAAAAATTTTTTTTAGAATTCAGGTATAGTTGATTTACAATATTATATAAATTTCAGGTGTACAACATAGTGATTCAAAATTTTTAGAGATTATACTGTTTATAGTTATTATAAAATATTGGCTATATTCTCTGTGTTGTACAATATATCCATGTAGCTTATTTATTTTTTACAAAGTAGTTTGTATCTCTCAATCCCCTACCCCTATACTGCCCTTCCCCCCTTCCCTCTCCCCACGGTAACCACTAGTTTGTTCTCTTAGTGAGTCTGTTTCTTTTTTGTTATAGTCATTAGTTTGTTTTATTTTTTAGATTCCACATATAAGTGACAACATACAGTATTTATCTTTGTGTGGCTTATTTCACTAAGCACAATACCCTGCAAGTCCATCCATGTTGTTTCAAATGGCAAATTTTCATTCTTTTTTATGGCTGAGTAGTATTCCATTGTGTGTGTGTGTGTGTGTGTGTGTGTGTGTGTGTGTTTGTGTACCACATCTTCTTTATCCATTCATCTGCTGATGGACACTTAGGCTGCTTCTGTATCTTGGCTATTGTAAATAATACTGCTATGAACATTGGGGTGCATATATCTTTTCAAATTAGTGTTTTCATTTTCTTCAGATATATACCCAGGAATGGAATTTCTGGGTTATATGGTGGTTCTAGTTCTAGTTTTTTGAGGAACCTCCATACTGTTTTCCACAGTGGCTGCACCAATTTACATTCCCACCAACAGCGTACTAGGGTCCCCATGTGTTTTTTCTAATATTCTCAAGGATAACACATCCTCCCATAGGCTCCGTTAACTCCACCTAACTTTGAAAGGTCCTTTAACGTTTATAATTATTTTTAATCTCCTGGCTAAGAATAGTAATGAGGTTTATCCACGCGTAATGGCTACAACCTTATCAGACATGAGTCTCTCTGATGCTCCCTGACATCGAATCTTCCGTCCTGACCCTCAAGTCTTTCGAGACTTACAGAGCAGCTGAGTTGGACAGAACAGGAACACCAAGATCCAATAACCTATAAAACCACTCACTTAGAGGGGTCTCTTGAGATAACAATGTGTTATTAGTTTCATACAATCTATTAACTATAAACTGCAAATATGTGGAAGGTAAAAATAACTTTTTGTAAGGTAAAATTGTATCAAATTGCACAGATCTTTGTGTTTGTTTGAATGATTTTTATGAAATAGGGAAAGCATATTTCGAAAAACAGAATTTATCTGTTTGCATCATCCATAGGAAACTAACTTTTAACTTCCCTGAGTGAAGAACCTCTGTAAGTTGATACAGAAAATCAACCTAAATGCCAGGTCCAGGGACTTCACTGGTGGTCCAGTGGTTGAGACTCCGTGCTTCCACAGCAGGGGGCTTGGGTTTGATCCCCGGTTAGGGAACTAAGATCCCACATTCCACGTGGCACAGCCAAAAGAATAAACAAACAAAAGGAAAAAGAACAGGGCCATCCAACAGCAACAGGTTTCATCAATTAACTAAGCTGAAGTAAGTCAGAAAGAGATAAACAAATATAGTATATTAACACATATATGTGGAATCTAGAGAAACAGTACAGATGAACCAGTTTGCAAGGCAGAAATAGAGACACATATGTAGAGAACAAACGTATGGACACCAAGGGGGGAAAGTGGCAGGGGGCGGGGGGGAATGAACTGAGAGACTGGGACTGACATATATACACTAATATGTATAAAATAGATAACTGATAAGAACCTGCTGTGTAAAAATAAACAAATAAAATAAAATTCAAATCAAAAAAAAAATTAAGCTGTCTCCTGGACAAATGGCTCATATGCTTAGTCGGTTTTCTAAAAGCAGTTATAACCATTGGTTTTATTCTTTTACAGTCAATTGTACATGAATAGTGGAAAACATAGAAAGTCTTTTACCTCTGGAGGGAACTGCAGAAGGCCTGTCAGTAAGTTCAGCCTCCCTCTATGTGGCATCCCAATAATGACATCCGTTACCCCGCTGTAGGCCGCCATTTTCAGCAGCTCGTAGAAAAAGCCCATCATGCTTTCAGCTCCTTCGCCTCCGTATCGCTTCACCGTGGCAAACTTGGTGGCCAAAAAGTGGTCAAGCTCCTATGGAACACCACGTCAGACGCATTAGTTACAGGACAGCCAACTACCTGGGTCAAAGTCAAACACGTTTAAGAAGACCCCACACTACTTCAAGCAGCCGCAACAGGGTTCCTTCACTACAGACCGCAGAGATGCACAGAAGTCACCCAGAGCCAGGCAGGAAAGCCCTGCCGAGGACACCAGACAGCAGTAGGGACGCAGAGAAAACAACCTGAGTGGTAGAAGAACTCACCCCAACGGGAATCCCCTCAGAATGCCGGGCCTTTCCCATGACGTGAGTTTTAGTACAGGGCTCTACAATAGCATTTCATCTGGGCTGCAAACTAGCCAACCACCCACATTATTGGGAACAGGTTTCTTGTCATCTTGATATGCCCGAGTCCTGATCACAACCCTGACAGACAGTCAATCCCGTTCATCTGTACTGAGAGCCTCTTCCACATACAGTTCCTTTTTTTCTATCACTTCAGGTAATAAAAAGAGAAATAAGATCTTAAGGGTTTTGCAGGCTTCTATAGAGGGAATAGATAAATACATAAAACATATTGACTCTGAGAAGAACCAATAGTTCTGTTGTTTGGCGATCTACTTTTTTCTACGTAGAATAAAGTGGTATGTGTTACACTGCCCCTTGTGTTGAGGCCATGGGGTAAATGGGGCTACATTCAGAGAGTTCATGTCTTAACTCCCTCTCTTCAATATTTATATGTCTTTGTAGAAAATGAGTCAACCTATTTCTTTGATATTAGCTGCTACTTTTATACCTGAGATTCTAGCATTAGTTTTGACAGATGTTTTCGCTCTTCTGTGGTAAATGCCTCCTTTTTCAGTTCCTCAAACCGCTTGGCAAACCATTCTTTCTCCTCCTGGCTCTGAAGTTGGGAGGTTTCAATAGAAATCTGCCCACAGTAGATCTGGTTGAGATAGGCTACGACTTCCTCGAGAGAGGCCTCCTCCTTCCCCATGTTCAGTAATCCTATGAAATGGAATCAAAGGGATCGTTTTAAAGAATAATCAACCATGTAACTAATTATAGAACATACCAAGATCCTTATTTGAATTCAGAGCATTTCATTCCAAGTAACTTGGGTTATCTAGATTTTTCTAAAGGCAAAACTAAAAATATGATCAATGGCCATAAGGTACTAAAAGGAGAGGGAATAAAAATCTTTCTTCTCTCGAACAGAACCATGATGCATTATGCCAAATTTTGATTCTATAGTCATTTCGAACTAAATTGTGAACCTACCTTTCATCTGCTTTATAGCTACAAATCACATGTACTACCTTTATCTGAAATATCTACCAAAACGTTCAAGTCTTATTAATATCTATAAAGCAATGCCTATTATTGAACAGTTGGTCTTAATGTGAATTAATATTGATAGCAATGCAACATTCTGAGGTAAAAGGAAATCTCCCTGAATCTTAGCCAGAGAAAAGAAAGGTTTGTAGTATGTGATTGGCCCAGCACCAAATCAATTATCAGTCATTTGCCTAAGCCTACAATATAAATTTAACAAACCAACATTTTCTTTATATCGTGTATGGTTTCTTACAATAAACGTTAGATCTTTGACATTGATTGAGCAAAGCTGTGATGAACATGGGAGTGCAGATATCTCTTTAAGATAATGATTTCAATTCCTTTAGATTTATACCCAGACATGGAATTGCTGGATCATATGGTAGTTCTATTTTTAATTTTTTGAGGATCCTCCATACTATTTTCCATAGTGGCTGCACCAACTTGCATTCCTACCAACAGTGCACAAGAGTTCCCTTTTCTCTACATCCTCACCGACACTTGTATCTTTGGGTTTTTTTTTTTTAGTTGAAGTATAGTTGATTTACAATGTTGTGTTAATTTCTGCTGTACAGCAAAGTGATTCAGTTATACATATATATATACATTCTTTTTCATTTTCTTTTCCATTATGGTTTATCACAGGATACTGAATATAGTTCCCTGTGCTTGACAGTAGGACCGTGTTGTTTATCCATCTTTGGGGTTTTTTTTGACAATAGCCATTGTAACAGGTGTGAGGTGATAGCTCATTGTGGTTTTGATTTGCATTTCCCTGATACTTAGTGATGCGGAGCACCTTTTCCTGTACCCTTTGGCCGTTGTATATATGATTTGAATACAGAGGAAACGGGCCCTATCAGAAGACCATTCTAGAACCCCAACACTGCTCCTCCCAGTGTTCGAATGTGCCCCTCACTGTCTCCTCACACCTGTGGACGCCTCAGCTCCAGCGGGCATGTGGGTCCTTCAGGAACAGAGAAAGGAGCCCCACCTCACTGGCAGTTAACTGTCACGTGGATAGTCCATTGTTGATGGGCTTTACCTGCGGTGTTAAAGGGTCCCTGCAGGGTCTGCACGAGGGCTTGGATTTCAGGCACGTTCTCCTGCAGGGCTTGGCCAGTGAAGAGGGGGTTGATTTTGGCAGCTTTATGGCCATGCTCACAATACACCGTCACCAACCTGGCAAGGCCATGGTCCACTAATTCAGGGGGAAAAAACAATAGAACAACATAGTTTAGGAAATGCCCACAGGCTGCAAAATCAGTTTTTCAAAGAAGCCTCTGTGGCCTTGGACAGTTTTCAACACATGGCTCCTACCCACCACAGCTGCCAGTGGTTTTCAGGATTAAAGACTAACAGACTCCAGGAAAACACACTTATTTCCTTAAATTTATCTCCTGAGAGCGAAAGTCACTGAAAAATACAGAAAGGAAACAGAACTATAAGTGCACATTTGTGAAACTAATTATGCATGAGGATAGATATTAAAAGGAAACACCCCAAATTGAAAATAACTGTTAAAATGCTGAGATCATGGATAATTATAGTCCTCTTAATTATTATTTGAGATTTTTTATATCGTACATTAGAAATACAATTTGAACTACAAAATCAATGTTACATTTCCTTCCTTATTTTATTTCTTTTTTTAATAAATTTATTTATTTTATTTTTGGCTGTGTTGGGTCTTTGTTGTTGCACACGGGCTTTCTCTAGCTGCGGTGCGCGGGCTTCTCATTGCGGTGGCTTCTCTTGTTGCGGAGCACGGGCTCTAGGCGTGTGGGCTTCAGTAGTTGTGTTAGGCGGGCTCAGTAGTTGTGGCTCGCGGGTTCTAAAGCACAGGCCCAGTAGTTGTGGCGCACGGGCTTAGTTGCTCTGCGGCATGTGGGAACTTCCCGGAACAGGGATGGAACCCGTGTCCCCTACATTGGCAGGCGGATTCTTAACCACTGCACCACCAGGGAAGTCCCATCCTTCCTTATTTCTTAAAGACCCCAGGTACATACACTCATGAAATTGTACGCTAGGAAAAGACCTTAGAAATTATCTTGTTACTCACATAATGAAAAAATTTTTTAAATCCCATTTGTACAGCCTTAAATGAGTAATTCCCCAGTCTCTACTCAAGGGGGAATCATTATCTTTCAATGAATCCAATTCTATCTTAATGATTTTATATTGAGCCAGAAGCTGCTTTTCTTCCCTTTCCCACATGAAAGCCCTTCTAAAATTTGGAAGAAAATCCTTCAAGCCCACAATCGATTAACATTCAGTTCATCAAGGTGGTCTTATACAAATCAAGCACAAATCTCTGAAGATGAGCAAATCCACTATGAAGGGCACACATTTTCTGAACATTACAGAAATTTGCATTTTTATTTTCAGAACCCAAAGAAAATTGTTAGCATATTTTGAAATACTTAATGACCATTTTATGAACATGTGTTGCCATACAATGATTTCAGAGCTACATGTTTATGTGCTGGGGTTTGTATTCAGGGTACTGCACAGTGTACCTCTTGTCACAGGCTTAGAGGAAAGAACTGAGGTGTGTTGAACATGCATTCAGTATTCACACGAATATGTAGGATGTGTTGGCACAAATCCAACAGTTAAGAGGATCCACACTATGTCTAATAAACTCATCAAACAGTCCCAGTAAATGAACTGATTTCAAGCTGGAGGAGTCATATATAATTTTGCTATAGTCTCTATTCTGGTTATGAAGTAGGACACCTTCATATTTCTGGCTAAAATACAGACAGATACATCTGTCTAAAGCATTGTCCCTGTTGGCCACTTCTCTTTAAAAACAGTTGCTTCCCTGGGCTCTCTGGCATTGCAAGATCCTGGGTTTCCTCCTAACTCACTGGCTACTCAACCTCCACCACTTTTCCTGGGCGAGAAGGGGGTTTAGGGGATCCTCCTCTTTGTCCACCTCTAAACTATTGGTTCTCCCCAGGTCTGCACAGGGTCTTCTTCTCAATCTACTTTCTCTCTAGGTGATCTCATCCACGACTCCCAATATCATCTGCAAAACTACATCCTTAGTGGGGTAAGTCCAATGGTAAATACATAGGGTTATCATCACCATTCTCACCACAATCTACTAGCCCTCTTTTTTTTAATGCTTTATCTTTATTTTTTTAAAGTTTTGGCCATGCCACGCAGCACGTGGGATCTTAGTTCCCTGACCGGGGATTGAACCTACGCCCCCTGCATTAGAAGCACAGAGTCTTAACCACTGGACCACCAGGGAAGTCCTCTACTAGCCCTCTTTTGAAAACATTCTCTTTAGTGAACCACATCAGCTCAGGGATCACTGCTTCAACTTCTAACTGAAATTTCTAACTGAAAAGCCAAGTTTTTAATAATACTCTAGAACACTGACGGGGGAGTTGGCACAAAAGGATGCTGCTCACCCCATAGAACATGTGGCACCTACTATTCTGGAAGAGCCAGAGCGAGAGGACTATTCCCCTCCCACCTTGGGGCACATCCTCCATCCATCCTGACCATCTGTTTTCTCCCAGACCCTCATTTCACTGCTCTGGTTTCTTCTACCAGACCCAGTCCCATATCTCTTCCCTCTCTGTCTCCCAGATCCTTCCATTATGACCTCTGGAATTCTGTTCCATGCTTAACAGATCTCCCTACCTTCTTCACCTCTTCCCTAAACATTGCTTATACTCCTGTCGGCACGGGAATCTGCTTTCCCCTGAGGACACCAGTGGAAGGTGAAGTTACTCATCACCCACACACACATCCCTCCGGTACTGAAGGTGGAGTCAATGCCTCCTCATTCCTCACTGACGTTTCCCTGTAGCTAGTCCTCTAACTCTCTACAAACCCCCAGTCCTCTGAGGGACATGCCACGGTGTTGATAACTAATCCCCACTGGCCAGAAGTCATCACAAGATAATGCTGTAGGAGAATGCTTACTGGAAAAGCGTCAGTTTGTTTAGATGAAAAAAGACTAAAAGACACTGTATATAGCATAAGCCTGATTTTTGTTAAAATGTGTGTATAATATATATTTCATTATATAGTATATCTAGCATATTAGTATCTATATACTTCATATATGTCTCTGCATTTGCATGTATATATTCCACATATATAAAGGAAATAGACCAAAAACTTAGTGATGATCCTATGTCAAAATTCCTAATTTGGGGACTTCCCTGGTGGCACAGTAAAGAATCCGCCTGCCAATGCAGGGGACACGGGTTCGAGCCCTGGTCCGGGAAGATCCCACATGCTGCAGAGCAACTAAGCCCGTGTGCCACAACTACTGAGCCTGTGCTCTAGAGCCCTCAAGCCACAACTACTGAAGCCCTTGAGCCTAGAGCCCATACTCTAGGGTTTCTCATACTCCGCAATGAGAAGCCTGTGCCCCACAACAAAGAGTAGCCCCGGCTCGCCGCAGCTAGAGAGAAAGCCCACGCACAGCAATGCAGACCCAATGCAGACAAAAAAAAAAAAAAAAAAAAAATTCCCAATTTTTTTCTTGCTTACCATAGTTTCTAAGTTTTCTGTAATGAACATGTCCAGTAGAGCTCTTTATTTATTTATTTATTTTGGCCACGCCATGAGGCTTACGGGATCTTAGTTCCCCGACCAGGAATCAAACCCAGGCCCAAGGCAGTGAAAGCACCAAGTCCTAATCTCTGGACCTCCAGGAAATTCCCAGAGCTCTTTAAATTGTATCCATTTAACTGACTTAAATACACCCTGAAAGCTTCTGATGATCAGATTCTCTCCACTGCCCTCACCAGTTGACTATATGCTTGTAAGAGTCAATTATATTTGTTCCTAAGGCTGTTGCTATGGGGAAAAGTAAACATTAGGGGAGACATTATAAAAATCTAGGAGATTCTGCATTCAGATTGCTTTCATAAGTGCTCTTCACTTTAAAGATTTGCATATACAAAACCAAAAATAAACATACTTGAGTTAAAATACGTAAAGCATCTCTCATTTCGTTATGATAATCCTTGATTTAATGACTTTTTGTTAAATTAACTGACCAAGTTTCAGTGTCAAATGCATTGAATAAAATTGCTTCAGCTGGATTACTTTGGTAGCAAATAATGAAATTAAAAGATTTAAATGGATGCGATCACAGCAATAGAATACATATCTTCTTCACAAAAAACTCCCTGTTATTGTATAAATCAAAGGATTACTGTAAGAGAAAAATGAATCCCTTCACCTGAGGCATAATACTGACCAAATGACTCAGTGCTCACGATATCTGTGAAAGTTCAGAGGAATTTAATTGGATGTTTAAATTCCTAAGAAGCCAGAGAGAATAGGGCAAACGACAGTAGCAGATATATACGCTCTTCTTCCAAATAAAATGGAAAATACTGGAGGCGTGCTTCTGGCTCAGGAGAATGGCACATAGTAGATGCTCAAGAGATATTTGTTATTACTTGAATGAATGAAGTCCTGATATTCACTGTATTGTAATGGCATCACAGAACCCTCCCGATCAAAGGTTTCCAGAGCCCTCAAACATGCCGTACGAGGGCTGCAGTGGATCCCTCCTGATCACTTTGGGTCCTTCTCTTCTGAGAACTGCACCCTTCCATCCCAGAGGGTGGGTTCCAGGGCCATGTCTCTATTGCTCTACTTTGCCTGCCAAAGAGTCAATGGATTCCAAAGACACCTGAGTCAAGGTGGGTCAGATTCAATCTTCCCAGAATTTGAGGCTTGAAATTAAGAGATATGAGAAGAGTGAGCGTGAGACTGCTATCCTTAGAAAAGCCTGCTTGCAAGGTTTATGATCTTGGTTGCTGCCTGGGAACTTGAATTTCAGGAATGGCCTCAACCTGTCCCTAACTGATAAGGGTGATCCACTGTGCCTCGACTGTTTGGGAGAACAAGGTAGTTTAGGCTGAACACCTGTTTCCCTTCTGGGAGTCTGGGATTTTGGCACATGCAGAGGGTGCTTACATGAACCTCTCCCAATAAAAACCCTGGGTGCCGAGTCTCTAATAGGATTCCCTGCGCAGGAACATTGCACATATGTTACTGTGTTTCTTGAAGAGGAGTGC
Organism: Balaenoptera ricei; assembly: GCF_028023285.1. NCBI lineage: Eukaryota > Metazoa > Chordata > Mammalia > Artiodactyla > Balaenopteridae > Balaenoptera > Balaenoptera ricei. The sequence continues at coordinate 20,440,273 of NC_082640.1, forward strand.
ATTCCGTGTGACCCCTCATGGGAGAAAGCAGAAGGAAGCCTGCACAAAGGGCCCTCCAGACTCTTCCTGTGCCTTTTCCATTATGGTCCAGCTGTGCGTCCTTACCACATCACTGCAATAAACCTTAGCCATGAGTACAACTATAGACTGAGTGCCATGAGTCCCTTCTGGAGAATCTCTAAATGTGGGGTGGTCTTGAGAACCCCCAACGCACATTATGTGTGACACAGGAGCTAAGTACCTTAACAGCTGTTCCTTATGGGGCCTCACACAGCCTCTGCCAATATTCCCAGAGTTAGCTTTGGTTCACTCCCTTCTTGATTACTTGAAACATTTTTCAGCTCTAGAAGATACCCCTGTACCCTTCAAATAAAGTCCCCTCTTTGCTTAAGATAGCCAGAGTTGGTTTCTGCTGCTTGTGACCAAAAGAACCTTAGCTAAAACAAGAGTAAAAAAACATTATGAGGGACTTCCCTGGCGGTCCAGTGGTTAAGACTCTGTGCTTACAATGCAGGGGGTGCGGGTTCAATCCCTGGTCAGGGAACTAAGATCCCACGTGCCGTGCAGCCAAAACAAACAAATAAAAAACATTTTGATAGGGATATCTACATCACTTTATTCTCTGCTGTAAGCAAACACGGTGGGGGCACTGGATAGTGTTGAATAGTATTTTATTTTCAGAAAGAAATGTGTTCATATTAACCAGCATAAAGTACACTGACAGATAACCTAAACTAAACTTAGTACTTCAACTGGAAGTCAATACAGTTCTCTTTCATCATCTGGTCATAAACAGCCTCCCCCGAAAATATCTAGATCCAATCCACAGTCTCTTTGCATTCAAGTCAGCATATGCTTAGAGCAAGTGGGAACATTGGCTATCTATAAAAACACTGAAGACTCCAAGAAAGAGAACTCCATAATTGGAGTCCCATAAGCCCTATTTTTTTTTTTTTTTTGGCCGCGCCGTGCGGCATGTGGGATCTTAGTTCCCTGACCAGGGATCGAAACCATGTCCCTTGCAATGGAAGCGTGGAGTCTTAACCACTGGACCGCCAGGGAAGTCCCCTCTTAAGCCCTATTAAAATGAGACGGGGACTTCCCTGGTGGCACAGTGGTTAAGAATCCAACTGCCAATGCAGGGGACACAGGTTCGATCCATGGTCCTGGAAGATCCCACATGCCGAGGAACAACTAAGCCCGTGCTCCCCAATTACTGAGCCTGCGCTCTAGAGCCCGTGAGCCACAACTACTGAGCCTGCACACCACAGCTACTGAAGCCCGCGCGCCCTAGAGCTCGTGCTCTGCAACAAGAGAAACCACTGCAATGAGAAGCCCGCACACTGCAACTAGAGAAAGCCCGCGCACAGCAACGAAGACCCAACGCAGCCAAATACATAAATAAATAAATAAACAACAGAAATTTATAGAAAAAAAAAATGAGACAGCTGCCACCGGCTTCAACTTAGGAACTTCATAGATAACCATATCAAAAGGCAAGACTTGGTACCAGAATACTATTATTATGAATTCTGTACAACAAACTCATACCTAGGCCATGCAGCTGAGTTCATTTTACATCCTATCTTCTCTTCCCATCTCAAACATGATATCTTTATAAGCTAAATTTATTTTGCCAGATAGTTCTTTCTTGCAAAAAACCAAACTTTAAATAGAAACCTTATTCTGGTCCTTTCCTTTTTTTCTGAGATTCCTTTCTTAAATCATTGCCGAGATAGGTAAGCAACGGTCACAGTTTGATAATAAATGATAGTGACCATTTATTGAGTACTAACTTGTGCTACACATTGTGTTGGATTTTTCACATACGTCATCTTATCTAATCCTTGTAACAGCTCTGAAATAGGTGCCCTTATCTGCAGAAGAGTTAACTGAGGCCCAAACACGTTAAGTGACTTGCAGAAGGTGACACTGGTAATGAAGAAGCTGGAATTGGAACTATTTGTACTCAAGTGTGCTTGATTTTAATCCAGTGTTTTACCCACTATACCATAACAAAAATTGAAAAGGAAAGTCCAGGGCCTACAGCAAACAGGATGAGATAACTAGAAGCCATTGAAACATTTAAAAACTCATCTAAATTTTTTTGAAAATCTCTAATGCAATAAGATTTTCCCCAACTGTTTTTCCTATACCTCCAGTAAAGGCTCCTATTATTTCTTGTCTCTTCTTTTTTTTTTTGGCCGCGCCACGCTGCTTGTGAGATCTTAGTTCCCGGACCCGGGACCGAACCCAGGCCCCAGCAGTGAAAGTGCCGAGTCCTAACAACTGGACTGCCAGGGAATTCCCAAGGCTCCTATTATTTCTAATATGCAACATACCTGCAACCTCACTTCAACTACTAAAGCTGATCGCCAAGATCAGTAACCACTAAACACTGTTTGGAATCTTACAGCTCCCATCTCCTAATGGTCTCTAAATTCTGCCATTTTTTAATAACCCAAATCCTTCATAATGAAATTTATGCCTATGGATCACTGGTCCTAAGCTGTTGCATTTCTATATAATAACAACGAACTATCAGAAAGAGCAATTAAGGAAACAACCCCATTTAGTGTCATACCAAAAAGAATAAAATACCTAGGAATAAATCTACCTAAGGAGGTAAAAAACATATACTCGGAAAAGTATAAGACACTGATGAGAGAAATGGAAGATGACACAAACAGATGGAAAGATATACCATGGCCTTGGACTGGAAGAATTAATATTGTTAAAATGACCATACTTCCCAAGACAATCTACAGATTCAGTGCAATTCCTACCAAAATACCAATGGCTTTTTTCACAGAACTAGAACAAATAATTCTAAAATGTATATGGAAACCCACCTCCATTTTAAATTAGGATTGTTGATAAATAAATTCAAGTTTACTTGGAAGTTGAGGTATACAGAGGTTAAAGTACAAGCTGTTTTACTAATAGCCAGCTACAAAGGACACTCATCACAGGTCAAATTTTAACTAGTGAAACCGCTGCCATCCAAAAAGGTTGCTACAAGCAAATCCAATATCTCTTCAAAGCCTTACTACAGTGAAAATCTTAGTAAATGAAGTAGTCATCCTATGCAGGCATTGATATTTGGCCAAGATAAACACATTAAGAAAGAAGGCTGATGAAGGTCAAAGAGGAGGAGGGAGGCACCATAACTTTGACCATACCTCCTCCCATTTCTCTATGTCACCTTGGATGTGGGAGGATGCTTTGTGTCCATTTTCAGTAGGGTTTGTCCTTTGATTCATTTTGCCAGTACCAAAAGTTAATGTGCATGATCCATCCCACTAACTCAGTCATTCCTCTCAACAAAGATGGCACCTTTTAGGACAACTGGTAGGCATTATGAAAAAGACTAAAGCCAGGACTTAGTTGGCAGTCCAGTGCTTCAGACTCTGTGCTCCCAATGCAGTGGGCACCTCCCAATGCAGGGGGCATGGGTTTGATCCTTGGTCGGGGAACTAAGATCCTGCATGCTGCACAGCGAGGCCAAAAAAAAAAAGACTAAAGCCAATTAAACTGTGTCCTTGGCCTCATCAGCCTCCTATAATTAATAGAACAGACCATAAGCACACAGTTAAACAGAATTTAAGGAAAAACCCAATGAATCTTAATTGTCTTCATCAGCAAAAAAAAAGTTATTCCTTCTTCTAGAACATGGTAATACAGTATATTACCCTATATATAAAATGCTTCTTAGTTCTTGGTGTTACGGTTGTACGTGCAAAATTCAAATGTACTAAATGTCACAAAGAAATTGCATATACAGAACCCTATTTCTACTTCTTAGTAGGAATCAATCATTTAATAAGTATTTAGTTAATTGTAGAGCTGAAAGGAATATAAGACAAGGTCTTTACTAGGCAGGATCTTACAATGTAAATGAGAAGATGATCCCCGCACAAAACTGCACACAATTAGAAAAAGTTTAATACAGTCCAAGGGGTGGGCCCCATACTGAGAGTTAAGGGAATTCAGATTAGGATAGCCTGGAGTTGTCTGGAAAGATGTCACAGAGGACTTGGGAATGGAGCTGGACTGTGGAGAATGAGTAAGAAGTGGAAAGGCACAGAGTGAAGAAGAGATTTGGAAAGTGGGGGAATTTATGTTGGAAAGATGTAAGAAAGAAGGCAGAACAGGTCAAGAAACATGAAGGGCATTGAGTAGCAACCTAAAGAACCTGGATTTTATTTTGAGAGGCAAAGTAGAGCCTTTGGAGACCTGAGTAAGAAAGTGACTCAGTTAAACCAATGTTTTAGAAAGACTGGACTAAGCTGGAAGGGAACTAGGCTATAAGTTATAATACCAGCTAGGCTAGCAGTTTTACCTCTTTGAAGTCATGGATCTCTTTGAGAATGTGACGAAAGCTATGGGCCCTCGGCCTAGAAACATACACAGACACAGAGTTGTGCAAAGTACACAGACGCCCTGAAACCTTCTCATAGGGATCCATGGACCCAGGTTAAGAACCCTTGAATTCAACATTTTTTTTTTTTGGTAGCAGGCCAGAATTAAACACCTAGACTAGGATCCTAGTTAGTGAAAATATGAAGAAAGCAAGGCTTTGAGAAATAGAGTGCTCAAAATGTGACAGAAAGTACAAGGTGAAAAAGTTGCTTGCCCCAGATTTTTAAAGTACATCTGCAGCAGAGACTATTATAACCCCCAACATCCATTTTCCCTTCTCTTTTATGGTAACAGATAGTCGAGTATACGACCACCCAGAATAAGGATACCCTTTCCAGCCTTCCCTGCAGCCAGGGTGGCCATATGACTATGTTCTGGCCAATGAGAGGACAGTAGAAGTGATGTTGCAACTTCTGGGTCTTACCCTTAAAGGGATGGTGTTCTCTTCCCCTCCCCCTTTTCCTCCCTCTTGCTGGCCAGTATGTGGTTATAGTGGTGAGCTATCCTGGACCAGAGTTGAAAGCAACACCCGCAGGGTGGCGAGGAAACAACGTAGAAGAAACTTGAACCCCTACAGCTTTGCAGAGCAGAGCTGTCATACCAGCTCAGACTTCTACTTACTTTATTCAACCCACTGTTATTCCAGGTCTCTGGCACAGCCCCTGAACACATCCTATCCAATACTGAATTTGCTACCGGAGGTGGGTTGCTGCCATAACAGAACCTAAAATGTATACGACACTGGCTTAGCAGTCAGGTGGTGGGTACCAAGGACCCAGGTATTTCAGACTAGAAAGCTGAAACAGTGTTATGTTATCTGACAAAACATTTGCTAAAACTGTCACTTGCGATATCTTGAAAGGTAGGCTGCATGCCCATGGAGCCTGTAGCTCAGTAGTCTGTGTTCATTGTTTCTTGTCACTTTCAGGAAAGCCCCAGAAGAAAGGTGAGGTCAAGGAGCTAGTTCATCAGCAAGAAGAGATGGAGGGAAATTCACTCCACTACTGGGAGGTTTTCTCCATCTGTGGCCTCAGTACCTAGAGGGCAGACCCAGCCAAGGTTTGAAAGGTAGAAGCAATTAGTAAAGGTAGTTCTGAAGAGGCTGTCTTAGCCGGAGATAGGAGAAAAGATGAAACCCCTTTTTAAGTACCTTCTAGTAAGCATTATCTGTTAGATGATGAAAGCCAGCTGAGCCTTTAATATCACACAAAGGGTTTTGCCTTCCCACTACAGCATATTAGTTGAGATGGTCTCAAAATAAACACCATTAAATTTAGGGAGTCGAATGGGTAGAAGCAGTAAATAAAAGACCAGGGTTTTCAGGCTTAAAAACTAGGCCCGGATGAGCTCTTTGACTGTGGGCAACTTCCTCATGGAATGACTAGAAGCAAAAAGCCAAAAAGCAAAAAGCCAAAAGACTGCAGTCCTAGGAATTTTATTTAAGAAACTGAACTGCTGGGCTTCCCTGGTGGCGCAGTGGTTAAGAATCCGCCTGCCAATGCAGAGGACACGGGTTCGAGCCCTGGTCCGGGAAGATCCCACGTGCCGTGGAGCAACTCAGCCCGTGTGCCACAACTACTGAGCCTGTGCTCTAGAGCCCGTGAGCCACAACTACCGAAGCCCGTGCGCCTAGAGCCCGTGCTCCGCAACAAGAGAAGGCACCGCAATGAGAAGACCACGTACCACAACGAAGAGCAGCTCCCGCTCACCGGAACTAGAGAAAGTCCACGCGCAGCAATGAAGACCCAATGCAGCCAAAAATAAATAAATAGAATAAATAAATTTAAAAAAACCTGAACTGCCAAAGAAATCCCAACTCCAAATCTTAAAAAATGGTACAACTGAACTTATTTACAAAACAGAGATAGAGTCACAGATGTAGAAAACAAACCTAGGATTACAAAGGGGGAAATGGGGGGGGGAGAGGATAAATTGGGAGATTGGGACTGACATCTATAGACTACTATATATAAAATAGATAAGTAATAAGAACCCGCTGTACAGCACAGGGAACTCTACTCAATACTCTGTAGTGACCTATACGGGAAAAGAATCTAAAAAAGAGTGGATATATGTATATATATAACTGGTTCACTTTGCTGTACAGCAGAAAGTAACACAACATTGTAAATCAACTATACTCCACTAAAAATTAATTTAAAAAATAAAAAATAAAAACAAATAAAATAAAAAACTGAACTGCCAAAGAAATCCCAACTCTGGCCAGAAAAAAAAAAAAATCTGTAATTGATGACTACCTAAAGTAACTATCAGGTTCCTAACCTTAGCAAAATAAAGTGGACCATGAAAGGTGTGCAGCCCCCAAGGAGGGCACACTCCCCAATGCCCTCAGAAGATACAGGTTAAAGAAGAATCCATAAGGCAAGACCAGGGGAAGGGATGGGGGCAGAGTTGAGGGGCCAGATAATCTAGTGAACTTACCACTCAGCCACATCAAGGGGCTTTATCATTCCTACCCAATAGGACTTGATAACTGGTCTGAACCAGTGGCTGCTATAGATTCCTCATTCTTTCCTTTTGTGGATGGGAGTTTCCTTTGTACATCAAATGTGTATATATTCAGGATGGATGGCAGTTCATAAAATTCCAGACTCCGAGGAGCCACAGCCAGACCTGCTGGAGAGGACTGCACATTCTCCAGAGATAATGGACTTTGAGCTGGATTCAGGAATTGAATGGAGGAGGGAGGAAGTGAGTACATTCTATGTGTGGGAAGAAAAGCTTAGGATATTTGAATGGCCAAAGGGGCCGAGTGTGGTGATTACTAATTATTTTCCAACATCTATTTTCCTCTTCTCTCTCAAAATAATTTTTAGCTGGAAGGTAGCCATCCTGAATAAAGACTATGCTTTCCAGTCTCCCTTGCAGGTATGTATAGACGTGTGACCAAGCTCTTTGGACGTGAGCTATATGCAATCTCCTTCCCCATTCTCCCACACAGCCTAGTAGGAGTAGTATCTATAAAAAGAGTTTTTACAAAATGATGTGATAAATTCTGAAACAGGAAACAGAAAGAACTGTCACAGATCTACATGGAATGATAATTTTGAAGAAAGTTACAAAACGGCCCACTTGCCTTTAAGTTTTATTCGGAGTATTAAAAAAAGATATAAGGAAAAAATTCCTTAAGTCAGATCCCACAACTGCAACAAACAACTATTTCTCAGTATTGATTTTACTCTATCCTCTCAGTACAACACAATATTGTACCCTTAGCCTGCAGTTCTAACTCAATACTGAACTTTCAAAGTTCACCAAGGATCCCACAATACAGCAAGTTCATTGCTAGGAGGGGTGGGGAGGCACAAGTTGGTGATGAGGGAAGAGAGAAGATTATATACAGATAAAATCAACCCCAGAGATATTTTTTCAAACCACACCAGCCCAAAGCTCCCTGGATGATTTGGATACAGTCTTGCCATTGAGAACCACCAGCCCAGACTTTTCCCAGGCAAAGATTAATTCTCCACTGCCAGGCTGTTAATAGGAATCAAACAGAGACCCAACAGTGAGGGAAAACCTCAAATATGATCACAATAATTGCACACTGAGCACACACTAGTAAGTTCTTAATTGAAGAAGAGATTGTCAAATACATCTTACACATACATCCCTTATGACTATAACAACAGTGTTTGGCCACGGTGGCCACGGACGTCCTGCTAGAGAATCACCTAGAGTGACATAAAAATACAAATTCCTGAACCTCATTGCAGGCCACTGAATGAGAACTAGGGTGGGGTTTAGGGGAGGGGAGAAGGAGGCTGGCCTGGGAGCTAGCATTTTAACATCACGCAGAGTGATCTGAATGCACGCTTCAGTTTGAGGACAATTGGCATGTAAAATGCTGGGCACTCAATTTGCCAAGTGAAATAAGATACCTATAGTCTTACTCTCAAGGGATTAGCAACCTAGCTGGCCAAAATCCTGTCCCTAAAGAAACCCGCTGGACTCAAGAAGGAGAATCAGTTTTATTCTAAATGTCCCCTGAGATCAAAAGCAAAATATTGAGGTTCCAATGTGTAATGTACTGCTCAGAGGTCAGGTGCTTAGATGATGAAGGGGCTCCTAATTGTTAATCCAATAACTGGATCAAAGATGCCAAATGACCTTCCTCTAATAATCGATCTGTGTTCATCTTCTATTCTGTGAGGATGAATAAAGATACAATAACTTAAAAAAAAAAAAGATACAATAACTTTGGAGCATAAACCAAATACTCAAAATTCATCTCTTGCACATGAGGATGCAACAGAGCTTCCAAAAACTGATATTCATGTCTCCTAATACATTAAAACCCGAGTAACACGTTTCTAAATTCAGCAAAGAGTTCTAAACTCTGAAATTAAAGAGGCTACACAGAGGAGACAAATGGATAATAAATACCATGCTGTGGTCCAAGACCATCTGCTAACTGCCCTCTTCACCCTAGTCACAGTCGCGATCCCCACACATCCCGGCTCACACCAGCTTCGGAGACGGCCCTGGAAATGTATCCTTGGGTGAACTCCAGGAGCTGAGATATCTTAGAACTTTTCTTTTCCTGCAGCCCCGACTCTGCAAAGAGCTAAGTTCTCACACGTTTTACGACCAAGGAATGGAAAAGACAAGAGCTCACAAAACCATTCTGTGACCCCGACCCTGACAATATGCACGCCTGTCCGCCTCTGCTCCCTCGCCTCACCTTCCTCCCCACCCTCCTACTCGCACACTGAGGCCCCTAGAAGCCCCAACTATCAAAAGCACCCTATCCCAGGCCAGGCAGGAAGGCCCCCTGCCTCCCCAGGCCCCACGCCCACCGCCCGGGCCCAATCCCTGACCTGGGGGGCGCGCCAGGCCGCCCTGGGGCTCCCGGCTCTCGGGCTTCCTCGGCGGGTAGCCGTAGACACCCCTCTCTGTCTGGTAGCCGCGCCGGAGGAGGAGCGGAGGGGCCCGACCGAGGCCCAGTCTTGCTGCTGCCACAGTGGCCAAGGCCATGTCCCGCCAGGCCCCCCGGGCCCAGAGACTTCTGCGGGAGATCTAGGGGTCGCGTCCACTGGGAGGTAGCTCCTGAAACCCCCCGCGTGGGAGGCGAGAGGAGGGAGTGGGTAGGCGAGGGGAAGCCCCGCCTTCGAGACAACGCCCCCAGTCCTGATTGGCCAGGGCCGGCCCTCGGAGCCAATCTAGATCAGCGGCCTTCAAAGTGAAGCCACGCCCCGGGATCCGCTGGGACTCGCGCGGTCCTAGAGGCTGAGGGTAGCCCTGGATTTGGGAAAACGGCGAGTGTTGAGCACAGCGTTACCGGCTTTCTGGTATAAACCTTGATATACCTGTATATGCTGCGGTCTCCCACCAGGAGTGATCACCCACCAGCCCTCTCCTGGAAGCCCCAGAGCACAACCTCACACACACGATGCAGTCTCCTACAGAAAGGAAGAATTAGCGACAGGGTGCATGAAAAGTGGCTGGGACTCAAACCAAGGGACTTGGTTTGAAGGAAAGGTCATAGGAAGTAACCAGAAAATCAACATCCCCCCTCCATTTGCATTTTTGTAAGAAACATTGAGGGAGAAAGAATAAAATAGGGGAGAAGGAGCCTGTACGAAAGCGATAGAATAGGAGTGAAGAGAAAGTGGACGTGGAAGATTTCATGTGGAGTGAGGTAAATGTGCAAGGTGAGGGGCACGCCAAGGAGAGGGGCAAGCATGAGCACAGAAGCCTGGGAGAGGCTGCAAGGCATTGCAAGTGATTCCAAGAGGCCGGCGAATTGGGTGTGTATTGAGAGATGGGAGTGGAAAGGTAGATACAGGATAACTGGGTGATTAAAAGAGCTTTCAGTAAAAAAGAAGGAAGTAATTACGAGATCAATGTCCCTTTATATCCCAGAGAAGGGGATCTCCAATCTCCCACAGTGACAAGGTTAGCCTTGGACTGGAGCAAGGGCGCTTCATAGAATATAAAAGTAGGAAAGGCAGAGCATAAGCGTATCTATTTCGGTAGGCTGATAGATTTGATCATGGAACGACGATGAAGTTTTTTTCTGCTTCTATTTTTTTTTTTGGTGAAATATTAAGCAAGATGAACAGCAGAAAGTGGGAGTAAAAAGACATGGGAGGACGTCTGAAAGGGATAAAAAGGTATGAAGCAGTGGGATGGGAAAGTGAACAGACCCAGAAATGTCATGATTTGGGGGATGCCAAGAGCCCACTGAGGCTTGTGGTTATGGACCTGACTCAGAAAAGACAGAGTGAGTGTGAGTTTTTCTCCGGATATGTTCAGCTCCTTTTGCAGGTGCAGGGTAGGCAGGAGTTGTATTTAACTAAGGATGGATTTTTGCCTGGCAGGGATGATGGAGTGATGGGGCAAGGGAGAATTCATAGCACTTGCAATACATAGCAATTGAAATGTTGATTGGATCAGGGGACTGAATGTACCAGGGGTAAAAGTGCATAGTTGGAGTGGGGATTCTCATGTAGGTGAACTGGTGGTCTCACTGAATGACATTTGAAGTTGGGACTTTGGGTGGAAGGCAAAAATTGGAATCAATTTCTTTTTTGGCCGCGTGGCATGCAGGATCTTAGTTCCCCTACCAGGGATCCAACCCGTGCCCCCTGCAGTGGAAACACAGAGTCCTAATCACTGGACTGCCAGGGAAGTCCCTGGAATAAATTTCTTGAGGCCTGTGGACCTTGGATAAGAATTCTTGATGTGAATTGGCAAAGTTCATAATGTTTCAAAAAGTTTGCTGGCCCACTGTTTTGGTAAATATATGAGAAATAGGCACTCTTATACATTGCTAGTGGATATGTAAAATGATACAAACTCTATAGAGGGAAAACTGTCAATATCTTATAAAATTAGAAATGCATGTTTCATTTAACCCAGTGATTCCGCTTCTAGGAATTTGAAAGTCTAGGATAGACTTTCATACACACACTTGAACACAACTGAGTACAAGAATATTCACTATTGTATTGTCTATAACTTAAATTTTAAAAGATTGTGAGTATCCTAAATATCAAAAAATAAGAGATTAAATAAGTTATACTACTTCCTTACAACAGACTACTATAGAGTCATAAAAAAGAATGAAGCAGCTCATTATGCCTTGAATTGGAACAATTCCTAAGATATATTTTTAAGTGAAAAAAGCAAGAGCAGAGAGCAGTATGCATAGAATGCTTACATTAGAGCATTAAAATATATAAACTTTAAAAATTTGTGGGACTTCCCTGGTGGTGCAGTGGTTAAGAATCCGCCTGCCAGTGCAGGGGACACGGGTTCGGGCCCTGGTCCAGGAAGATCCCACATGCCATGGAGCAACTAAGCCCGTGTGCCACAACTAGTGAGCCTGCACTCTAGAGCCCGTGAGCCACAACTACTGACCCCGCCCGCCACAACTACTGAAGCCCACATGCCGAGAGCCCGTGCTCCGCAATAAGAGAAGCCACCACAATGAGAAGCCTGTGCACCGCAACGAAGAGTAGCCCCGCTCACCGCAACTAGAGAAAGCCCGTGTGCAGCAATGAAGACCCAGTGCAGCCAAAAATTAATTAATTAATTAATTTTAAAAAAAATTTGTAAAGGTAACTATACACACATATATGTGTGTGTATAAATATGTATTTCTTTATGCATAGAGCATCTCTTGAAGAAGATGCTGGAAATTATTGCCTCTGAGGAGGGGAATTGTTAGGCTGGGGACAGGGGAGGGAAGAAGTTTTACTTCTCACTTTTGTAATTTTTTTTTTTTTTTAAAGGACAAATCAGTTCACCTGAAGCTTGTTATTTTTTTTTTTTAATTTATTTATTTATTTATTTTTGGCTGCGTTGGGTCTTCGTTTCTGTGAGGGCTTTCTCTAGTTGCGGCAAGCGGGGGCCACTCTTCATCGCGGTGCGCGGGCCTCTCACTATCGTGGCCTCTCTTGCTACGGAGCACAGGCTCCAGATGCGCAGGCTCAGTAGTTGTGGCTCACAGGCCCAGTTGCTCCGCGGCATGTGGGATCTTCCCAGACCAGGACTCAAACTCGTGTCCCCTGCGTTAGCAGGCAGATTCTCAACCACTGCACCACCAGGGAAGCCCTCACTTTTGTAATTTTTGAACTTTGTGACATTTGTGTTTTTCAAAACATAAGTTAAAAATCACTATTTAATTTTTTTTCAAAACTTTGTATCTCCTACCCAGGATTTAATATTTTCAATACTTCCCTTTGGAAGGGAAGCTATTGCAATCTCTTTTTGAAGAGGTCTTGAGGTTTTGAGCTGCAGTACCCATGAGAAATGGGCATCAAAAGACATGCACAAGAATGTTCTTAACAACTTTATTATAAATAAATAAATATTTATTATATTGTTTATTTACAATATAATAAAAAAAATTTTAAGTGTCAACATTGAAATAGATAAATAAAATTGTGGATATCAACACTTTCAATGCAGTCCTTCCATCCAGAAGGCACTCAATAAATATTGCTGAAAGAAGGAAAAAAGAGGAAAGGAAGAAAAAAAAAATGAAAGAAAAAAATATTTTCTAGCTCTGCCCGCCTAAAGTCTACAAGCAGTGGCCATTCCAGTGGTAATAAGCTCTCCTAATAACCAGATTGTGGTTTCTAAATATCATTTTTTACACTAAAATTAGAAATGGCTGATACCATATCAAACCTGATCACAGGACAAGTGTGAGGAGGAATGAAAGTGCCCACTGAATTTTGCAATACGAGAGCATAAGTGACTTTACCAAAAGCAGTTTTCACTGTGTAGTAGGTGCAGAAACCAGACCAGAGTGAGAGGAGAAGGGAATAGAAGGTGAGGAAGTGGAGATGGTGTGGGCAGACAATTGTTTTGAGAAACTTCACTCTGAAAGGGAGTAGAGTGAATTATATAGCTGATGTGATGAGTGAGGTATTTTTGTTTCTTTACATTATTTATTTATTTATTTATTTAGCCGCACCATGTGGCTTGCTGGATCTTAGTTCCCCAACCAGGGAACCAGGGATTGAACCCAGGCCCCTGGCAGTGGAAGCACAGGGTCCTAACCACTGGACTGCCAGGTAATTCTCTCTTTACATTCTTAACAAGAGAGAGTCCAGAATATGTTTGAAAGATGTTACAAAATATTAAGTTGAAAATACAGGAGAGAGGGATAAGCCCACGGAGTGAAGTCCATGAGAGGGGGGGAGGGAACAGAATCCAGAGCGCAGGTGGTGCTAGAAAGGAGAAAAGTCATTCTCTATCAATTCAGATGGAAGGAAGAGAAGATGAGGCAAAAGTAGTCAGAGTTGTGGACCGGTGATGGAGTTTCTCCTATGTGAACTACGAGTCTGGATAATTTTCCCAAAAGAATTACCTGAGAAGGTGCTGGGCAGTGGGGAAGACGAGTCAGAGTTGAGAAAGGTGGAGACAGTATGAAATTGTTACCAAGGGAAGTAGCAGAAAATAGAAGATTGTCTTTAAAGTTTTGAAGTTCACCCGGTTGAGGTTGGTGGCCATGAATATATAGAGATACCAATTTCTGCTGTTTTGTGATTTTTCTCCTGCCTTGGTACTGAGAAATTCAGGATGATAACTGGATTCATTCAGGGCTGAAGTTTTTCCAGGCAGATGTGATAGAAAGGTCAAGAGGCAAAGACATTTAAGATATTGGTTAGTGGACGATTGAAATAATAAAACATGGGCTCCAGGCTACCATTTTTTAAATGCTATCAAATATAAGAATGGGCTGTTGACAAAAGAAAGGGGCCAGTGGGTTGGCAGTTCCAATGAGGTTGAAGACTAGGTAAACTGGGGGTGCTTGAGAATCACATCTGGAACAGAAGGTTGTAGACAGAAAACAGAATGTTTGAAGTGATCATTGTAGCAGTGATGCAAATTTTGATAATGACCAGCTCGTTGGCTAAAGTGGAGTGGGGAAGAGTGTCATCAGAGGTGAGAAGGTCAAGGAACTGAGACAACAGGTGTTTAGACGAGTTGCCATAAGGACATTAATATCTCCTTGGAAATGGCAGGACTCAGAGTAGAGGAAGACTCCTAGTCGTAGGTTAGAGTTTTCAGTGAATTAAAAGAAGTGACTAGGAAGTTGACAGATGATGCTGAGAAGGGGCAGAGGTGTGGCACATCCCTAATGCATGGATTCAAATCAGCAGGGAAATTTGCAAAAAAGGAGGAAGCAACTGGGAATAAAGATGATACAGATCCCATCTTTGGATCTTAAATACATCCAAAATCATTCTCAAATATGTTCACTCTCCATCTATTGCCTGTCTCGGCCATCAGCACCCCTCTCCAGGAGTTCCACAGTAGCTTCCTAAATTGTCTTCTTGTCTTGGGTCGTTCCTTGCTTTGCTGTGCTCCTCTCACACTGAGTCAGAGTTATTTTTATAAATTAATAACAGATTCACATCACTATTGCCTGAAACCTTTTCATGACTCTCTGTTCTTCTCTCTTTCTATTTTTTTTTTAAATAAATTTATTTATTTATTTTTGGCTGCATTGGGTCTTCGTTGCTGTGCGTGGGCTTTTCTCTAGTTGCCGTGAGCAGGGGCTACTCTTTGTTGTTGTGCGTGGGCTTCTCCTTGCAGTGGCTTCTCTTATTGTGGGGCACGGGCTCAGTAGTTGTGGCTCACAGTCTCTAGAGCACAGGCTCAGTAGTTGTGGCTCAGGGGCTTAGTTGCTCCACGGCATGTGGGATCTTCCCGGACCAGGGATTGAACCCTTGTTCCCTGCATTGGCAGGTGGGTTCTTAACCACTGTGCCAACCAGGGAAGTCCTCTGTTCTTCTTTGGATAAAGTCTGAATGTCTCATTACGGCTAAAAAGTTCTTTATAGATCACCAACCTTGACTCATTTTTTATTAATTTATTTATTTTAAAAATATTTATTTACGTATTTTGGCTACGCTGGGTCTTAGTTGTGGCCTGCAGGATCTTTTAGTTATAACGGCATGTGGGATCTAGTTCCCCAGACCAGGGATCAAACCTGGGCCCCCTGCATTGGGAGCACAGAGTCTTACCCACTGGACCACCAGAGAAGTCCCTAGACTCATTTTTTAAAACTCTCATCTTCCTATTTTCCAGCTAGAAACTTCAATGTGCCAGACTTTCACACACAAACCCTTTTTCCTTTGTAATCTCATTCACACTCAGGACTTTAATTAGCAATAAAAAAGGAATGACACCAAATACAAATCACCAGCATAATCTCTCTTCTGGACCCAGGATCCACATATGTGGAATACTGCTTACCCGACATTTTCACTCTTGTGTGTCATTATGAACTCATGATATACTAAACTCCATGATATATTAAAATATGATCATTTTGCAAACTGGTGACCCACAAGTCCCATCTAAACTGCTGATATGGGGAATTCCCTGTTGGTGCAGTGGTCAGGACTCGGTGCTTTCACTGCCGAGGGCGCGGGTTCAGTCCCTGGTTGGGGAAATAAGATCACACAAGGTGTGTGGCACTGCCAAAAATAAAAAAATAAACGGCCGATATATGCTTTGTTTGCCATCAGAGTGTCTTAATTTTTTTTTAATTGGATGCTTTTATTAAAAATGTGGAAGATTGCATATTCAAGTCCAGATTTGTGGTTTTTCTTAGAAAGCTGAAGGATCTGGCCACACTGGACCCACTGTCCTCCATGGCAGGAATCAGCATGAGCTGAGTGGTGGCTGGCCTCTCTAGATGGGGCGTATGGGTGCCAGTTTTCAGACACCATCACTCTTACCTTTATGTGGTCTGCTTGCCAGCACCTATAGCCACTTGTGTTTGCAACCCCTAGTCTGCTGTGGTTTGTCTGCCTGCCTCTTCTTCCACCCTTAATTAGAACCACACTTCCTGTGGTTCTTGATGTGCACCAGCGATACTATTTTCAGTTCCTCAAACATCCATACTTTTCCTACTTCAGGATTTTCCCACAAGCTATGCTCTCTTCCAGGAAGGCTCTTCTTCCTCCCCACCCACAACAACACATATACCTGGATGATTCCTACCCTCCTTCTCCACTGGACTTGGAATTACTTCCTGAAAAAAAAAAGAAAGTGTTCCTGGCCTCCTTGGCTAATTTAGTTCTACTCTATGCCCTCATAGTACTCCACAAATTTCCTTATTATATTAGTACAATTTTGTTAAGTGTTTCCTGAGTACCAGATATGTCATAATTATAGTTATCTAAATTTTTGCCCACTTAGAGGATTTCAGTGACTCTTTCTCTACCCTCCCAAGCATAACTAAATAATTGATTAAATTTGTGTAACTTAAATGTGAGTATGATATGACTCCTTTGTGGGTGGCTCTCCCACTAAATTGTAAACGCCAAGAGTGTGGGATTATGTCTGTCTACGGCATTGTTCTATCCCCAGCACCTAATTTACTGTTGAACACGTAACTTAACGGTAGGTACTGAGTAAAAAATGTTGAGTACGTGAATTAATGAAAGAAGAAGAATATAGGATAAAGGGGTTGGATATGAAAACTAAGGGGAGGTGGGGAGATGAAGACCTCCTGGCTTCTGAGTTGAGCCACTGTATGGTTGGTGGTGCCATTAACTGATGAAGGTGCACTGGACAAGCAGAAGGCTGTGAGGCAGGATTAATTCCATTTTGGACAAACCAATGTTGAATGTTTATGAGACTCCTGAGTACAGGTATCTGGCACATAATTAAACATATGTGTCTAGAACTCAGAAAACTCTTTAAAGTGGATAGTATCTTTATTTTGCAGAGTTGAGGTCAGACAGACCCCAGGCACACACAACTAATAAGCAGCAGAGATAGGACCTAAATCCTGTTTGTTAGGCCTGAGATTAATACTAACCAATTTTCCAGGCCTAAGGTTTAATACTATCCATTATCTTCCTTATTGCTATGACACTTTTTGTATTATAAAGAACACTATTCATTTTAGAGATCTGTCCTTCTAAAATATTCATTCTTAACAGAGCTTATAAAAAAATAGCGTATTTTAAATTAAAATCTTCAATTTCTACTCACCGGTTCTTAAATTGAGGAAAATAACTCACCCTTAGACTTGGGTGCCAGTATAAAATTGTATAATGCTTTTCTGCCAGAATGTGTTTTCAAAGGATAAAGAACAGTGTGGCCTAGCAGAAAAAAATACGAGCTCTGGGCCACAGAGATCTGGATTTGAATCCAGGCCCTGCCACTTACTACTGTAGGAGAGGAGAAAACTTATTCTCTATCTATTCATCATCTGCTTCTGGGGGACTGTGAATTAAACTGAGAAAAGATATAATAACATGAGAAAAGGCATATATTTCTTTATTGGTGTTAATACTTTTTGTACATGGGGGCTTCACAGAAAAGAATGAGAACCCAGAGGAGTGACTAGACTTGGGGCCTCATATACCGTTTTAACAAAGAGTGATATATTATGGAGAAGTGACTAGGCAAAGGAAAAGGGATCTGTGCTCCTAGGAATGGTACATTGTGAAAGGTGACTACGAAAAGTGTGGTAGATAAGGGTTATTTGGTATGGTTTGTTATGCAGATTCAATTCCTCTCTGGTAGTAAGAATCATTCTCCTCTTACTGGTGTGGCAGTCGGGAAGTTTATGTCATCTTTACAAAGGGAAATTTGTTTCTCAATTGCCTTCAGCTTAAAATAATTAATATGCCAAAGTGGCATATTTGGGGTGGCATGCCCTGATCCACTTTACTACATAAGCCTTAGGCAGATTCCTTTAACTCTTAATCCATATACTTACCTGTAAAGTATTTAAGTATTTGTGTAAAATACATAAAGTCCATGACTAGAACATAGTAGATGCTTAATAAGTGGTAGCTATCACTATTATTATTATTATTATTAGAGTAAGAAAGTGATTGAGAAGATAGAGTTATATATGATGCTGAAGTGAGGTGGAAGTTAAAATTGTCAGAGCTAAAGTTAAGGTCCAATGAGGTTAGGATACAGGATAGAGTCTTCTACATGGACAATGAAATGGCCTAGAATAATAGTGGGGCTTTCATGCAATTTTGCCATTATCAGTTTCTGCCTGTTTTTCTTGAGGCCAGAAATAGTGCTTTATTCATTTTTCTACTTTATTTCCAAAACAGTGATTGATACATAGTAACACTTTCAAAATTGGATGTATGACACTGTCCAGAGAATGAGAAGACAAGACACAGATGGAAGGAAATATTTGCAAAAGACATATCTGACCATAATGATGGATAAATGTCATTATACATCTGTTCAAACCCACAGAATGTACAGCACCACAGGTTAACTTTAATGTAAACTATGGACTTTGGGTGATTATGATGTGTCAGTGTAGGTTCATCAGCCACAGCAAATGTCTAACTCAGGTGAGGGATTTTGATAACGGGGGAGGCTGCTGTGCATGTGTCGGGCCATGGAGTACATTAGGAGATCCTGTACCTTCCCCTCAATTTTGCTGTGAACCTTAAACTGCTCTAAAAATATAAAGTCTTATAAAAGAGACATATCTTTTTTTTTTTTTAAACATCTTTATTGAAGTATAATTGCCTTACAATGGTGTGTTAGCTTCTGCTTTATAACAAAGTGAATCAGTTATACGTATACAATATGTTCCCATTTCTCTTCCCTCTTGCATCTCCCTCCCTCCCACCCTCCCAGACATATCTTTTTTAAAATTTATTTTATTGAAGTATAGTTGATTTACAACATTGTGCTAATTTCTACTGTACAGCAAAGTGATTCAGTTATACATATATATATATTCTTTTTCATATTCTTTTCCATTATAGTTTATCACAAGATATTGAATATAGTTCCCTGTGCTGGACAGTAGGACCTTGTTGTTTACCCATTCTATATATAATAGTTTGCATCTGCTAATCTCAAACTCCCAATCCATCCATCCCCCACCCCTCCCCCTTCGCAACCACAAGTCTGTTCTCTTTGTCTGCGAGTCTCTTTCTGTTTTGTAGATAAATTCATTTGTGTCATATTTTAGAGTCCACATATAAGTGATATCATATGGTATTTGTCTTTCAAAAAAAGAGACATATCTGATAAAGGATTGGTATCCAAAATATACAAAGAACTCTTAAACATAACAATAAGAAAACAAACAACCTGATTTGTAAAATGGGCCAAAGACCCTAACAGATACCTCACCAAAGAAGATATACAGATGGCAAATAAGCATATGAAAAAATACTCCATATCATATGTCATTTGGGAAATACAAATTAAAACAACAATGAGAGGTTGGTGACCATATGGAGATGTGGGGAGGATGGAGGTCACGGAAGCTCCTGGTCCTTTACCAGTACCCTGCCCTAGGCATCTCTTCCATCTAGCTGTTCCTGAGTTATATCCTTTTATAACAAACCAGTGATATAGTAAGAAAAAAAAAATGAGACACCACTACACACATAAAGAATGGCCAAAACATAAAATACTGACAATACCAAATGCTGGAAAGAATTTGGAGCAACAGGAACTCTCATACATTGTTGGTGGGGATGCAAGATGGTACAACCACTTTGAAAGTCAGTCTGACAGTTTCTTACAAAACTAAAGATACTCTTACATATGATCCAGAAATCACACACCTTGGTATTTTCCCAAATGAGTTGAAACTTTAGGCCTACTCAAACACCAGCACATGGATGTTTATAGCAGCTTTGTTCATAACTGCTAAACTTGTACACAATCCGGATGTCCTTCAGTAGATGAATGGATAAATAATCTGTGGTACATCCAGACAATGGAATATTATTCAGCACTAAAAAGAGTGAGTTATCAAGCCATGAAAAGCCATGGAGGAAACATAAATGCATATTACAAAGTGGAAGAAGCCAGTCTGAAAGGGTCACATAATGTATGATTCCAATTATATGGCATTCTGGAAAAGGCAAACTGGAGACAATAAAAAGATCAGTGGTTGCCAGGGGTTGAGGGGAGGGAGGGATGAATAGGCAGAGCACAGAGAAGTTTTAAGGCAGGGAAAGTACTCTGTATGATATACTACGAAGATGGTTACGTGTAAGAATACAGAAACAAGAGTGAACCCTAATGTAAACCATGGACTTTGGGTGATGATGGCGTATCAACATAGGTTCATCACCTATAACAAATGCTCCACCCTGGTGGGGATGTTGATAATGGGGGAGGTCGTGCATATGTGGGAAGAAGGCAGTATATGAGAAAAGTTTTTATCTTCTTCTCAGTTTGCTGTGAAGTTAAAACTGCTCTAAAAAAATAAAGTCTCAAAAAAATTAGATGTGGGACTTCCCTAGTGGTCCAGTGGTAAGCCTCCACGCTCCCAATGCAGGGGGCCCAGGTTCGATCCTTGGTCAGGGAACTAGATCCTACATGCCACAGCTAAAAGATCCTGCGTGCCACAACTAAGACCAGGTGCAGCCAAATAAATATATAAATATATAAATATTTTTTAAAAAATAGATGTATGCATGGATGAATGAATGAATGAATGAAAACAAACTGTGTGGTTAATTCAGGAATCTGTTGAAGTCAAGTGGGGTTAAAAAAAAAAGTGTTTATGAAGAAGAAGACTATAGGCCAGATTTAGAGTCTGAAATATGTCATACTTATAAAATATATTTGTTTAACTATATGTATAAAACATGTAATGTAGGGAATTCCCTGGCCGTGCAGTGTTTAGGACTCTGCGCTTCCGCTGCAGGGGGCATGGGTTTGGTCCCTGGTCAGGGAACAAAGATCCCGCATGCTGTGCAGCCAAAAA
This sequence comes from Balaenoptera ricei, assembly GCF_028023285.1. Taxonomy (NCBI): domain Eukaryota; kingdom Metazoa; phylum Chordata; class Mammalia; order Artiodactyla; family Balaenopteridae; genus Balaenoptera; species Balaenoptera ricei. The sequence goes on from NC_082640.1 coordinate 20,461,415, forward strand.
CAAAAAACAAAAAAAACACGTAATGTTATAATAATGATTATCATCTACTAGTTATCTATTGTTGTATAACACATTACCTCACAACTTAATGGCTTGAAATGACAAACATATATTACCTCACAGTTTTTGTAGGTCAGTAATCCAGACACAGTTTAGCTCAGGGCCTCAGGCTCAAGGCATCTCACAAGGTTGCAGTCAGGCTGCAGGCTGAGATTATGATCTCATCTGAAAGCTCAAGCAGGGGTGAATCAACTTTCATTTCATTCATTTGTTTGTTGGCAGGACTGTGTTCCTCACTGGCCATTGGCCAGAAGCCTCCCTCAATTCTCTGCCCTGTGGGCCTCTCCAAGGGTAGCTTACAACATGGCAGTCAATTGTCCTCAGGGAGAGGTATGGGGAGATGAACCACAGTATTTCTGTAAACTAATATTGGTATTAACACCCCATCACCTCCGCTGTATTATATTCACTAGAAGTTAGTCACTAAATCCAGCCTACACTCAAGGGGAGAGCTTTACACAAGGGCGTAAATACCAGGAGGAAGGGATCCTTGAGGACCTTTTTATTTAATTAATTAATTAATTAATTAATTATTTTAAGGAAGGAAATTCTTTTTTTTTCAAATTTTTATTTATTTTATTTTAAAGCTGCGTTGGGTCTTCATTGCTGTGCACGGGCTTTTCTCTAGTTGTGGAGAGAGGGGCCTACTCTTTGTTGCAGTGCACGGGCTTCTCATTGCAGTGGCTTCTCTTGTGGAGCATGGGCTCTAGGCAAGCGGGCTTCAGTAGTTGCGGCACGCAGGCTCAGTAGTTGTGGCTCACGGGCTCTAGAGCACAGGCTCAGTACTTGTGGCACGCAGGCTTAGTTGCTCCGCGGCATGTGGGAGCTTCCCAGACCAGGGCTTGAACCCGTGTCCCCTGAGTTAGCAGGGGGATTTTTAACCACTGCGCCACCAGGGAAGCCCTTGAGGACCATTTTGGAGGCCACCTACCATACCCACATGACCATTTCTAGAAATGTTTGACTGAAGTATATGCAGTGTTCATCCTCTTGGCCTATCAGTCATGAACTCTCTCATGTAACTCTTACATGGGATGCTATGACACTCTGCCCAAAGGATTACAGCTATGGTTATTAGCTTATTATTCTTCTTAAATTGATATTAAATGTTGGGTATGAGACCATTAATACAAAGTGACATCCTGTTTATTTTATTTTATTTTTTTTAAGTTTTTTCTTTTTTTTTGGCTGTTCCATGCATGGCTTGCGGGATCTTAGTTCTCTAACCAGGGATCGAACCTGTGCCCCCTGCAGTGGAAGCACAGAGTCCTAACCACTGGACTGCCAGGGAATTCCCGTGACATCTCTGTTTATTTTATTTTTTAATTAATTTTTTATTGGAGTATAGCTGATTTACAATGATGTGTTAGTTTCTGCTGTACAGCAAAGTGAGTCGGTTTATACATACACATAAATCCACTCTTTTTTATATTCTATTCCCATATAGGTCATTACAGAATATTGAGTAGAGTTCCCTGTGCTCTACAGTAGGTTCTTATTAGGTATCTATTTCTATGTACAGTAGTGTGGATATGTCAATCCCAATCTCCCAATTTATCCCCCCCCCCCACCCCCGACATCCCTGTTTAAATGAGTCTTTCCTTAAGTTGGATGAATGAGGGTAAAACACAACAGAATGGCTGTTTCTACAGCTTCCATGGGGAAAAAGTAGGGAAGTATAATGTATATAGTATCACGTCTGCAGTGTAGAACATTCCAGAAGACAAATAAGCTAGAAATGACACTTACTGCTTTACCTTTCCCTTAGCAACTGACACAAGAAGTGAGGTGATGCCAGAGGACTCTCTGAGTAATACCTTTATTCTCTCCAGCTATATTTCTCAATGTGACAATATTGTCCTGGGTTATGAAGGCAACCGCTTTTCTTTTGAATACTTAAACACTTGGAAGCCATGACGGGGTGTGATGCCAAAATTAAATTAAAATAATGAAGTTAGGGATCATAACGTCTAATGTACTCATTTTTTAAATGAAACATCTGAGTCACAGACAGGTTACAAACCACTTTCCCTAGTTCACTGCATTCCATGGACATTAGTGGGGTTGTAAGACCAGACCCAGTTCTCTTCCCTTTGCACTTTCATTGGTATGTCTGACACAGGCAGAGATTTTTTTTTTTTATTATCATTATATGTATTGGTTGGTCTTGTTAGGACTAGATTATAAAATTATGTCTTTTCTCATTCTATATTCTGATTGTGTAAAAAGGGACATTTGTATTAACATGTGTATGGTATTCAGTTCTATAAGGTGGAGAAACCACCCTAGAATAAGAGGAAATATTACATAAGACTGTGAACTTTGGGATCAGATAGTCCAGAATTGAGGTTCTATTTAGTAGCTGTGTCATCCTGGGCACATTATTAAACTGTGTTAAGCCCTAGTTTCCCCATTTATAAAAACAAGAAAAACAGTGTCTCTCAAAAAGAATCATTGGATGGATTAATGCCTGATACACATTAAGAAAGAAGTGTCTGTTTATTTCTCTCCATTCATCCATTTAATCACCCAGTGTTAAAAACTTGAATTACCTTTAATGGAAATCACAAAAAGGGACATGTAATCCTATATTTGGACTGTTAAGAGTTGGTATATTGCTTGGTAAATAAAAATGAAATTCCAGTCTTTAAAATAGTCTGTTCTTTTCACTCTAGTTTAATCCTACACATTCCTGAATAAGTACACAGGTTTTTCTCTCTCTTCCAAGAAAGTGTTTGTAAGAAAGGAAAATTTTTTCCCTCTGCCCTTTTAGATTTAACACCTGGGGTGTGTGAATTAAACTGACAACAGACAGATTAACAGGGGGAAAAGGTATATAAATTTAATTGATGTTTTTAATTTTGCATGCATGGGGCTACACAGAAAAGAAGTGAAAACCTAATGAAACAGACTCAGAAGCTTATATACCATTTTAACAAAGGGTGACTAGATATAAAAAAAGGGGGGGTGTGGACTTCTAGGGGCAGAAAGTTGTAGGAAGGCAAATATATGGGATAACAAATGGAACCCCTTTAAGACATATCACCTATATAAATAACCTATATAAGGGTTATTTGAATAAAGCTTGTTTGTGAGACTCATCTTGGTGTTGGCTTTCCATCTTCTTCAGATCCATAAATCTCCCAGGGAGGGTATTTATGGCAGTCCTTATTTCTCAGAAGTTTCTGCTTTTAGTCGGATAAAGAGAGCTCCAAGAAGTTTTCTTTCTGCATCTGTTGATTCTCAATTGCCTTCAGCTCAAAATAATCCATATGCCAAAGTGGCATATTTTGAGGTGGTATATTCTAATCCCTTTCATATTCATCACTTTTAATTCTTCTATCAAAATGTGATTGTGAAAAAAAAAAATGTGGTTGTGGTCCCAGGACACAAAGACTAATAAGCTACCAATCATAGCCTCAAGGAGCTCACAGTCTTAATGGGAAAACAAATATAAACAAATTACTTCAATATAATATCGTGAGTGTTGCAATTGAGTTGTTCAGAGGCTGCTATGGGAACCCAGGTAGGGAGAGAGACATAATCTGATATATGTGGGGTGGTGGTGATAAGAAATGGCTTCCCCAAGGAAATAATGCTTGAGCGACCAGCGTGAAAACAGTCATGGGAGAAAGAGCATTCTAGGCAAAGTCATAATATGTGCACCAAGGGAAGAGGGGGGTCCAGTACACGCAGGTTATTAACTTTGGCTAGAACTCAGACCTGTGGGGAATCAGCAGGAAATGAGACTAGATATACAGGCAAGAGCTATTGTATTAAAGGCTCCTGCTTAAGACTGAATTTTACCTTGTAAGTGAGTGGCTTCTAAAGTGGCTTGGCACTAGGGGGTGTGCAAAATGATCCATTTAGGCCAAAATATTAGAACTTGTTTTTTTAAATTTCTTCTACTTTGGGGTATGTAGTATAATGTATAAATTTGTGTAGTATTACATATATACACAGTTTATATCTAAGTAAATAGACATGGGTTGGGAGTATCTGCCCTCCTCCCCTCCCCATAGGGTTGTATGACCAAAGAAGTTTGGAGACTATTGCCATTAAAGGGTGTTTTGCACGGGAGTTAAACAATTAGATTTGTGTTTGAAACAATGCTCTCTAAGGTCAGGAGGGGGCAAGATTGGAAGCAATTAAGGAGAAGAAGAGATGGTTGCCAATGGTGTGGGTTTGAGTTGCTGTGGACCTGAACTAAGGCTATGGCAGTGGGAGAGGACCGAGGCAAGATCTTTTTAAGACATACTGATTGCATTTGGATAAGAGACGGTGAGTTGGGACTAAGAAACTATTGCGGGGACTTCCCTGGAGGTCCAGTTGTTAAGACTTTGCCTTCCAGTGCAGGGGGTGCAGGTTTGATCCCTGGTCGAGCGAGGAGCTAAGATCCCACATGCCTTGCGGCCAAAAAAACAAAACATAAAACAGAAGCAATATTGTAACAAATTCAATAAAGACTAAAAAAATGATCCACATCAAAAAAATTAAAAAAAAAAAAAAGAAACGATTGGGGAGGAATAACTTTTCCTCTATCCTCTTATGTTCTTTAATTGCGAGTGTGCAGATTAAACTAAGGAAAGACAGATTAACAGGAGAAAAGGCATACAATTTTCACTTATATTTATGTGCATAAGAGTTCGCAGAAAAGAAGTGAAACACAAAGAAGCAGTTAGACTCGGGGCTTAGGTACCAACCTAACAAAGGAAAGGGGGCTTGGGTTTCAAGGAATGACAAATTGTGGGACGTCACCAGGAAATATATGGGGGAACTAACGGAAGATAAGGATTATTTCAGTAAGATCTGTTTATGCAAACCCATCTGGGTGTTGTCTCTACATTTCTGGTGATGAGTCATTTTCTTCTTCTTGATGCTGGGGTTGAGGTTGGGGGTAGACACTTTCACAAAGGGAAATCCATGTCTTGCATTTAGGCAGATAAGGAGAGTCCTAGAGAACTCTTCCTGCATCTGTTGATTCTCAATTGCCTTCTGCTGAAAATAATCCTTATGATGAAGACATATTTTGGGGGTGGCCTGTCTGATCCTCTTTAGCACCATTAACTGAAAGAATAAAAATAGAAAAAGAAGTAGATGGGATTGGAGGCCAATATTAAGTTCAGTTTTGGACATTTTAGTTTTGAAGTATATGTGGTATATTTCATCACAGTTATCCCACTGCAAAGACTTAGAAATATAAGGAATTAAAGAACTGAGATCACGTAGATGACATAGGGTTAGCTTTCTCACCACTTACCCATTAGTTCTCCTAAAGAATACTGAAAATGGTTATTCTGCTGGACAAATAGAAGTGAAACCAGAATTAGAGGTGATACTTACAAACCTCTGTCATTATTGGTTATGATAGCTGAGCACACAATTCCTTTTTTCTCCTTTTTGTTTTTTCTCAGTTTTACTGAGGTATAATTGACAAAATTGCAAGAAAAGTAAAATGTGCAGCATGGTGATTTGACTTTCCCCCTTTCTTTTAAATCTTCATTTTAGAGTTCACTGTCTTAGCAGGATAAGTAATGCGGGAGTAAAAACTCCCAGGTGCACTGGTTTCACACCAGTGGGAGGGCAAAGAAAGGGCCATTGAAGCACTATTTACTCAAATTGCAAAGCCATTTAGTTGATAGTGTTTATTGTTTCCAAAATGATTTAGTAATAGCTAACACAGAGCATAAACTATGAACACTGTGTTAAGTGCTTTTATTTAAATCACCTCAATTACTGTTCACAAAACTCTAGAAAAAAGTACTGTTATCACAATTTTCGAGAATAAAAAGATGTGAATTTTGAGTAGCTAGTAAATGTTGGGCCTAGAATTTGGACTCATGTAGTCTGGCTTCAGAGATGCATGTTTCTTGCTTCCCTTTGTGGCTTCCACACCAGTTCTCTTCCGTGCTTTCAAGAGCCTTGGCCCCTTTGGGCTTGCTTCTTCTGCCTGCCTCCTGCTACCGCAATTCTTCAGAACCACTTTCTTATGTCCTTGTCTGTCCCCATTAATTCACCGAAGTCAAGCTCTTTTGTTACTGTTTTCTTTACAACCTGTACTCCTGTCAATCCGTTAACCCCATCCACCGTCAGGCACATACCTCCTCTCCCTTAACCTCCCTCTGCACCCAGCTTAGATCCCAAGATCCCTCTTTATAATCATTCTTTTGCAAACACCCAAATTCCAGTAGTTGTCTCTTTCTCTTTCATTACTCTCACGGGAAAAAAAAAAAAAAAGCCACAACCCTGATTAAATCTAATTGTCCATCTCTTCTGGAGAAATTGGCATATGTAGGCTGGATGGTTTTACTTTAAATTCACGACCACAAACCTCAACTGGCTCTGCAGGCAATCTCCATTGCTTTCACACTTTGTAGGGCCCTCCCAGGTACAAAAGCCTTTTAGACCTTCCCCCGAGTCCCAAAGGGCAGATTTAAACAGTTACTAATTAGGGGAGTAAGGGAATGCAGAAACAAAGGAAAGACGGTGAAGAAACGATAGTGCACTTTCTGACTTACTTCACTCAGTCAGAAAGAGAAAAACAAATACAATATGCTAACACGTATATATGGAATCTAAGGGGGGAAAAAAAAAACAAAAGGTCATGAAGAACCTAGTGGTAAGACGGGAATAAAGACACAGATCTACTAGAGAATGGACTTGAGGATATGGGGAGGGGGAAGGGTAAGCTGTGACAAAGTGAGAGCTTGGCATGGACATATATACACTACCAAACGTAAAATAGATAGCTAGTGGGAAGCAGCCGCATAGCACGGGGAGATCAGCTCAGTGCTTTGTGACCGCCTAGAGGGGTGGGAGGGAGGGAGATGCAAGAGGGAAGAGATATGGGAACATATGTATATGTATAACTGATTCACTTTGTTATAAAGCAGAAACTAACAAAAAAATAAAATAAAATAAACAGAGAGGCGGTAAACGTTAAAAAAAAAAAAAAAAAAGAAACGATAGCGCAGCCCCAGGGGCAGGGGCCTGGTTTCTCCTCAAGAAATATACACAACATCCTGATATAAATATCTGAGTTCTTCTACAGGAACTAAGGCCCCCACTCAGCTGGAGGATGGTAACTTCAGGCTGAGTGTAAACACTTGGATACCAGGATGGTTGGAACCAGAAGGCAGATTCCTGGAATACCACCCTGTTACCTCACCACCAACCAGTCAGAGGATTGTCACACACCCTGCAGCCCTCCCCCCAAATTTTGCCTATAAAAACTCTTCCCTGAGGGAATTCCCTCGTGGTCCAGTGGTTAGGACTCCGTGTTTCCAATGCTGGGGGCCCGGCTTCCATCGCTGGTCGGGGAACTAAAATCCCGCAAGCTGCTCAGTGCAGCCAAAAAAAGAAAACAAACAAACAAAAAAACTCTCTCTGCCAAAGACCATTGGGGAGTTTGAACTTTTTTAGCAGGAGCATCCTGTTCTCCTTGCTCAGCCCTTGCGATAAAACTTTCTCTGCTCCAAACTTGACGTTTCTGTTTGGTCTCACTGTGTGTCAGGCACATGAACTTGGCTCTGAAACACTATTTTCTCCTCTTTTTAAACCTCCCACAATGTCTCCCTCAACCTACTCTTAGCTGATGAGCTTGCCTCAAATTTCATTGAGAAAATGGGATGATCAAGGAAGAAGTCCTTCATGGACCACCCCCTAAATCTACAAGCCTATCTGTACACGTATCCATCGTCTTTGTCTTCTCTTAGTATCATGAAGAAATGCCTCTGCTTCTATCAAAGGCACTCTTTCCATTTGTACTTTATTTTTAAAAAATTTTCTGGCCTCACCACGTGACACCTTAGTTCCCCTGACCAGGGATCAAACCTGTGTCTCCTGCAGTGGAAGTGTGGAATCTTAACCACTGGACCACCAGGGAAGTCCCTCCACTTGTACTTTGGATACCATTCCTTTCCATCACAAAGATTTTGCTCCTTTGTTATCTTTTTTTTCTCTCTCTTGCATCCCCAATATTTCCCTCCCTATTGGATCATTCCCATTAGTATACATTCTCTATATCTTTCGTTAAGAAATACAAAAACAATATAAAAGATACAAAAACAAAATCCTCCCTGACTTCATATTCTCCCACAGTTATAGTTTTCTATCGCTCTTCACAATAAAATGTCTCAAATACCTGTCTTCACTTTTTCCATCTCCAGCTTAGTCTTGAACTATTCCAATCTGTCCCCCCTACTTCACTGAACTGCCTCCGACAAAGTCAATATTGAGCCCCATGGTGTCAATCCAGTGAGCTCTTTTCTGTCTTGATGTTACCTGTTCTCTCAGTAACACTTGAGACAGTTAACCACTTTTCCTTTCCTGGAGCATCTCTTTTTTTGGCTTTTACAACACTATACCCTCCAGCTTTCCCCTCTCCTCACCCAGTCACCTTTTTAGGGACCTAACCTCTACATTTGGAAGTTTTTCAGGGCTTTGTCCTGGACCTTCTTCTCTTATTACATTTTCTTTGATCTCGTTCTTTCTTATGACTTTATTTATTTACTGGCCACACCGCATGGCATGCGGGATCTTAGTTCCCTGACCAGGGATGAAACCTGTGCCCCCTGCAGTGGAGGCACAGAGTCCTAACCACTGGACCACCAGGGGATTCTCCCTTTCTTATGACTGTAAATATTAGCTATGTTGATGGTGCTCAAATTATCATCTTTGTGCCAGTACACTTCTCTGAGCTCCAACTGCCCATCTGATATCTGTATTTGGATAACTCAGATCATCTAATTCTTCAGGTTTTAGCCTGAACTTTGCATCATTAAAGAAGCCTTTCCTGACCACTGTAAGAGAAGCCACCTTATTCTCTCTCTCCAGTTCCTCACCATTATATTTCTATTATTTCTTTTTTTTTAATATTTATTGATTTATTATTTATTTATTTTGGCCATGCCAGGTCTTAGTTGAAGCACACGGGATTTTTAGTTGTGGCATACGGGCTTCTTAGTTGCGGCATGCGAATTCTTAGTTGTGGCCTGCATGCGTGATGTAGTTCCCTGACCAGGGATTGAACCCAGGCCCCCTGCACTGGGAGCATGGAGTCTTACCCACTGGACCACCAGGGAAGTCCTTTCCCTGTTATTTCCTTTGTAGCATTTATTCTATTTAATTTTTTTGTTTACTATCTATCTTGTGCATTGGATTATAACTTCATTTATTTGACTTTCACTATTTGCTATGCAGTATTTTAAGCACTTTATAAGTCTTATGATCTAATTTGCTTTTTTGACTAACCATGTTTATCAAAAACTAAAAAAAAAAAAGAGTAACCTCACATTGCTTCACTTTTATTTTGGTGAAATTAATAGAAGCCAGTGTTAGTAAACTGATTTTCAGCCTTACAGTTTCATGAGAAATTTCAATATGGTTTGCTGACTAGTATCATGTTCTATATACTTTATACTTACATTTGCTTAAATACACTTAGGTTTCTTTTCTTTTTTATAAATTTATTTATTTTATTTACTTTTGGCTGTGTTGGGTCCTCATTGCTGCGTGCGGGCTTTCTCCAGTGGTGGGGTGCGGGGGCTACTCTTCGTTGCGGTGCACGGGCTTCTCATCGCAGTGGCTTCTCTTGTTGCGGAGCACGGGCTCTAGGTGTGCGGCCTTCAGTAGTTGTGGCACGTGGGCTCAGTAGTTGTGGCTTGCAGGCTCTAGAGTGCAGGCTCAGTAGTTGTGGTGCATGGGCTTAGTTGCTCTGTGGCATGTGGGATTTTCCCGGACCAGGGCTCAAACCGGTGTCCCCTGCATTGGCAGGCAGATTCTTAACCACTGTGCCACCAGGGAAGCCCCTAGGCTTTTTACTGAATGGATATATTTCGACACATTCATTTTAGAGACTAAGTAGAGAGACAAATAAAGTTTGAAAAATTTCTGCCAGAAATATACCATGAAGAGGTGGGTGCCTAAAGGAAGAGGTAGTTTACATGGATGGACCTAGAGATTATCATACTAAGTGAAGTAGGTCAGAAGAGAAATACAAATACCATATGATATCACTTATATGTGGAATCTAAAATATGACACAAGTGAACTTATCTATGAAACAGAAACAGGCTCACAGAGAACCGACTTGTGGTTGCCAAGGGGGAAAGGGAGTTGGGGAGGGATGGATTGGGAGTTTGGGATTAGCAGATGCAAACTATAATATATAGGATGAATAAACAAGGTCCTACTGTATAGCACAGGGAACTATATCCAATCTCCTGTAATAAACCGTAATGGAAAAGAAAAAGAAACAGGTGTAAAATGTGGGGGAAAAAGAAACAAACAGGTACCTTAAACTAGCTTAAATTAGTCAAACTAGACATTGGCATATAAAAGACAGAGCTGCATTTGTTCAAGGTACAGCACACCCCCAGCAGAGCACCATGCTGTCTCTCTCACATGCATGATGTCTGTTTTTTTTAAACTCAGGGTTTGTCCTGCCCTATAAATTATAATCTCTTTCCTTTGCCTTAACTTTCTTCTGTGAAGCAGCGTTATAACTAGGTTTTAAGAAGAAAAAAAGTATGTAAATAAATAAGTATATATATATATGTACTTTTACATAAGTATATATATATATACTTATGTATAAGTACATATATATGCATATGTATATATCAGTTTTTTCTTTCTTTCTTCTTTCTGCACCCGCGGCTTGTGGGAATCTTAGTTCTCAGCTAGGGATTGAACCTGGGCCCTCAGCAGTGAAAAGTGTGGAGTCCTAACCACCGGACCATCAGGGAATTCCCCTCTTTTTTCATGTAGTATAATCTGTCAAGTGAAGCAGGCAAAATGGAGAAGAATGGACATTTCTGAGAATCTTCTCAAATAATGAAATATCTAGATAAACACTTAAATGCTTAATATAATGTAGTTTCAGGAAATAGTGAAGTTTGAATTATTATCAGAATGCAAAAATGATGGCTTCTTCAGGGCAATGTATTCTTTCCAGTCAGAGATTCAATGATATCCCCACATCAGAAGGTTTTCGGTGGCTTGCTTGACATCTTCCTTTGGAAAGAAAATGATTGGCAGCATTTTCAGTCTATGTAAAAATGTGCATTAAGTGGGATATAGCAAAAAGAGCTTGAGTTTTGGAGTTAGTGTTCAGTATGATAGTAGGTAATATATTTACTAGTTTAGTGATCTTGAATAAATTACTTAATATTTCTGTGACTCAGTTTCTATATTTACCTACAGGATTATTGTGATTATTAAAATAACAAATGTAAAATAGCAAATGCTTGATAAAATGCTCTCCTTTTTTGATCCCTGTATTCACATGATTTCTTTTTAACACCTGATTTCTTTTTAACACCTAATGAAAGGCAAAGGATTGAGAAGAAGGATTTATTTATCACCTATCAGCATAGGTGAATCTTCTTAAGGTAATCAGACAAAATGAGAAAAAAATTTTGATGAGAACTTGGTGGCTATTGCTAGTATGGTGTTTTAGGACACTTCTCTCATAGTTGTTCATCAATGGTACAAAATAGCAGTATTTGTCTTTCTTTCTCTTTCACTACCCTTTAAATGATGGGCCTATTGGTAGTTTTTTTTTTTCTAAGTACAGGAGGCATCAACACTCAGTTTGGAAGCACAACTTGCATGCTAAGAATAAATGGTAAGTGGAAGCAACCTAATTGGTTGCCACCAACAGATGAATGGAGAAAGATGTGGTATATACATAAAATGGAATATTACTCAGCCATAAAAAAAGAACGAAATTTTGCCATTTGCAAAAACACAATGGACTTGGAGGGGTTTTTTTTTTTTAAAGGAATTCCTTTATTTTTTATTATCACTTTTTATTTATTTTATTTATTTTATTTTTGGCTGTGTTGGGTCTTCGTTTCTTTGCGAGGGCTTTCTCTAGTTGCGGGAAGTGGGGGCCACTCTTCATGGCGGTGCGCGGGCCTCTCACTATCACGGCCTCTCTTGTTGAGGAGCACAGGCTCCAGATGCGCAGGCTCAGTAGTTGTGGCTCACGGGCCTAGTTGCTCCGCGGCATGTGGGATTTTCCCAGACCAGGGCTCAAACCCGTGTCCCCTGCATTGGCAGGCAGATTCTCAACCACTGCGCCACCAGGGAAGCCCGACTTGGAGGGTTTTATGCTTAGTGAAATAAGTTAGACAGAGAAGGACAAATACTGTAGGTTATCACTTGTATGTGGAATCTAAAAAAGAAAACAAACTAGTGAATTTAACAAAAGAGAAACAGACTCACAGAGAACAAACTAGTGGTTACCAGTAGGGCAAGGGGGGCCAGGGGGAGGGGCAAGGTAGGGGTAAGTGATTAAGAGGTATAAATTCGATGTACAATAAATAAGTTACAAGGATATATTGTACAGCACAGGGAATATGGCCAACATTTTGTAATAATTATTAATGGAATACAATCTTTAAAAATTGTGAATCACTATGTTGTACACCCGAATCTTATATAACACTGTAAATCAACTACACCTCAACAATTAAAAAAAAAGAATAAACGGTAAGTAAAAAACAGTAAATAGAGGCAAAGGGCAAAAGCAACACAAGTGAACCTAGACCTGCGTCAAGGATTTGAGGTTGCTAGTAGCTTATCTTGTGGGCGGGGCGCCGCACATCAAGCAAGAATCAAGACCAGTTCTGCACTTTTGTTCCTTTGGCTCCTGACCAGTCAAAGCCGGCCTGTACTTAACACCCAGTCAGATTCTGTTGGCAAACCCTAGCACCGTTTTGATAAAAATCGGAGGCCAGATGCACGAGTTCATCAATTTAAAAAAAAATAAGTTGTTTAGATAAGCTGAGCCATTTTTTAAAGTTGACTTGGTCTCACATTTCAGAAGAAATAGCAAGACTGGCCAATTTTTTAACCTGGTGATTCCATTCAATAATTCCAGGAGGTCATTCCACTGTAATTTTAAAAAGTTGCTTGCTAGAACAGGGTACTTTCTAAGATCTGTATGAAAAAAGCCCTGATTCTTCTTCACCCTGGGGTACTTTTAGGTCGAACACCTAAAACTGCTTCTGGAAATTCCCCCACGGGACTTTCTTAAATCTAGACCCGTTCCTTACCACTTTGTACCTTCCTCACCAGCCATATTCTTTAGCCTCTTCACTTTTCAACTTCCTAAATCTTTAACCTCACCCCAGGAATTAGTCCAATCAAACTTTCCCTTCTTAGACCTCTTCCTTACGTTAGCTCCAGGAAACTCCCATGAGAATCACGTGGCTAAATTTGTCCCTAATGGCGATCCGTAACTCGCCTACTGTGCCACCACCCTTCCTCACCTCCTGTTAGCTCCGCCCCGCCCCATTCTCGCTTTCCTCCCCTTCCCCCCCCCAACCTCAGTGCCTGCGCTTGCGCACCTCCAATTCAGGCGCTTTCCCTTTCCTGGCGACCAATCCACTTCCTGCCTCCGGTCCTCGGAACATTCCTCCCCTCCCTTAAGGTCCTGGCTAGAGGTGGTGGTTGTGGCTGCCCTGAGGACTGCCTGTCTGAAAAATTCGCTCCCGTCATTGAGCGGGCAATTTGAAGCAGTCGCTATGTGTGTGGCACCTATCTGAGAATTTACTCGCGATTCTCCACCCCGGAGCTAAGCTAAGCGCGTGGGGATCCCGGCGGAAGGAAGCCCCGGGCTGTTTTCGATCTGGCAATCGCACGGATAGCTGCTTCCTTTCCACCTCCCTCCGCCCCGCCCCCACTCGCAGCCCGGCCGCGCTGGTGAGTGGCGGGCGGGAGGGCCGGCGGGCGGAGGGAGGAGGGGGAGCTGAGGGAAGGCGGGCCCTCGGCTGCGAGCTAGGTGGGGGGAGGGGAGGGGAGAGCCAGAGCGCTGGAGTTGGTGCTGGGAAACCCGGGGCTAATGTTGACAACAGGCTCGAGGTGAGTCCCGGGGAACCTCCTTCCCCTCCGCGCCAACGACCGGGAGGAAGCGGGGCTGGGGGGTACCGGCCTGGACTCCTACTCCCGGGGGGACCCAAGAGGCGCCTCCGCACCCCAGCGCTCCGGGGGTGGCGAGCAGGAGCCGGACCGCGGGTCCGGCGTCGTCCTTCTCACACCCCTCTCCTCCGGAGGCTCCCATCAACGCGGGAGCTCCTGGCCTGGGGCAGGCAGGAGGGGCGGTCGAGGGGGTGCCTGCCCCACATGCCCGGGCCGGGCCTCGGGGCCGGAGGCGGGGAGCCCGCCGTGACGGGCTGCGGCGGTTTGGGGGTGTGGAGGAGAGCGAGGGGAGGTTGGGGAAAGCTCTCGGGGAGCCGGGAGGGAAGCGAGGGCGAGGAAGTGGGGAGGGTGCGTGTGTGGGAGGATGTGGAGCGGGGAGACCGGCCGGAGCGTGTCGGGCTCCGTCGGTGAGGGAGTGTGGGGTGCGAAGTTCGGGTTGGGGCAGGGATGGTGCGCGAAGGTGACCGTGGACCCCCGTGGGAAGGGGAGCTGTGGCGGGGAAGCGTGTCGGGCAGAGGCGTGTGGAGCAAGAGCAGGGGGTTGTGGGAGACGAGGGTGTAGGGGAAGGGGTTTGGGTGTTTTGGGGCAGGCATTAGTGGGTGTACTTTGTTGTTTAGTCCCGTGGGCTGGTGATTCCTCACTTTGCCTTCATGCCGGGCCTCCTGGTCTTCTCTTGTTGGCCCTGTTGAAGTAACCGGACGATCGCGGGTATTTGGTCTCCAGGTTGGCCAAGCAGAGCCAGCTTTCAGGCTTGAGGGGACACTCTGGACCGAACCGTCAGTTCTCTGGCTCCCTTGGGACTTGTACGCAGTGATGCCTCAGACCTGAGGAAAACTATCACTCACTTTGCTCCTTTAGCGGAGTTGATGCGTGTTGATGAGAACTGTACAACTCCTCGAGAAAATCGTTTTTGAACTCTGGTGAAATTTGTAAAAGCTTTGAAAGAGTCCTTTTATACTGAGGACGTTCTTTAAAGTCGAAGACTGGGAGGTAATGCCCCTGTGCGGTTTTGCCCTTAGAACATTTTGAATGAATAACCCAGAATGAAAAGAAAAAACAGCACTCTTTTACTCTGGAGCATTTTCAGAGCAGTCTCTTTGTGATTTCATACATCGTCCATATGGTAGTTTGCAAAGGAATATCTCTGAAAGGGAAACACCCCTTCCTCTGCACTCTCCCCGTACACGCCATTGCTAGTACCTGTTTTGCCAGTAAAGTAGTTTTTACTTTTTTCTGGAAGTTCAGAGTATATTTAGAAAACCAAACAAAATATACAGCCCAAGGGCCAAGACACTATTTTGGGAGCTAGGAAGGTGGTTTTAAAGCATGGCTTCCTTTTAAGGACTATGTGAATGTAATTATAGTCATTGTAAGAGCTAATCATATCTAATTAAAAGGTCACTAATTTTTACCTTATTTTGAGATAGAATCTATTTAAAAGTTTTAGTTTTTATTTGAAAAACTTGTGAAACATTTTAGGTAAAATAGATGTTTATTAAAGCATGAGTTTATTAAAATAATTTAAAGAAATTCGAGCGTTTCATTATATACAATTTAACACAGTTCAATTTTTGAAACTTGATGTGGTACAAATGCATACTGATCTGAATCATGTTGTTCGTATCTTTTATTTGTCTTTCTAAATCTTAGAGTCAGGGTGTATAGTGGAAAAGAGCCCTGGACACAGAGTTTGAACCCAGCCACTAAACTAGTTGTGTAATCTAGGGCAGGTCACTCAACGTAAAGATTGAGAATTGGAGTAGGTAAAATCTAGTACTCCTAACTCGAAAAATCTCTCATTTTAGGATGAACTTTTCAGTGTTCTCTGTGGAAGAGAATAAACATTTGTTGAATGCCTCCCTCATGCTGCTACTGATTTAGAAATTTAAGAAGTCTGTAATTCCAGAGAGGTAGCAACAGTTCCATTTTATTGATGAATAGACTCAGAGAAGTTACATTGCCCAGTTTCCATAGCTAGCAGTTTGCAGAGTTGGGATGCAAACTTAAAAGTCTGACTGACTTTAAAGCTCATATTACTTTCACATATTGCGTTGATCCCTTTACATGAACCTTTAGATTTCCATCGTATTTTTTGTTCACTGAAATTTAGTTCCAAGTGTACTTTGGGTATATGTTTGTAATACAAGGATGAAATGATTCAAAGGAGATACCACTCCCAAGACTTAAGGGTCTTACTGAGAATCTGTTTTGCCATGCTTTAGAGCAGAATTTTATTCACGAATGACTACTACAGTTTGATGTAGAAGGCACTTAAAAATCTATTGAATAATTAAGTACTGTGGAGAGTCACAAAAGTTTGGGAGACTCTTGTGCTAATAAATGATGATCCTTTATGAATTTGTCAGATTCCAAGTGAATTTCTTAATGTTTTAACAGAACTTAATATCTAATTTCATCTTCATAGATGAGACATTAATTATAAAATTTGATGCCATTCTTTTTTATATCCTGAGAACTACACTTCCTTGTATCAGCTGAAATGTTGCTTGTTGCTGCTTCACAACAGAAAATACAAATTCTGTATAAACATTATTATTATTTTTTGCATAGAATTACAAATATTCCTAAGTAAGATTATCTTGTTACCTAGGAATTACCTGTCCCCATATGTTTTAGCATAGAATATGCCAGAAGTTAAAACATCATGTGAAAACTGCATAGCCATTATCAGGGACTCTTTCTACTTTGAGATGTGTAATTCTGATTTGTTGTAGTCAGTATCTGTTGTCAAGTTTTCCAGCTGACAGTTTCATATTCTAAAGGTTCTTCGTAACTTTAGGAGTATGAGTTCAGATTCCAGTCTGTCACTAGCTGTGGAGGCCTTGGTCAAGTTACTTGGTCAGGTCTCCATTTACTCATTTATAAAATAGGGAAAGTAATACCCACCTCATAAAGATTTTAGTATCAAATGAGATGATGTATGTAAGATGTTTACTCTGGTACCAGTGAGTAGTAGCCTTTAGTATTCTCTCTTTTGAAAGTTTGCTTGTTTTGGGGCAAAGGTGGTTATTTAATTGAAGCTGCACGAGAAATTGATAGCTACACTTCCCAGATAATATAAATATTAACAGTATCTTACCACATAAATACGTAGTTATGCTCTTGTATATTTTAATGATTGTTTAAACAGGATTAACAGCCTTTTTTTGTTCAAGTTCCACCAATGGTGTTAACTAAAGCCTTTGGGTGTCATTGTCCAAAAAAAATGCATAGAACATGGAAGTGGAGGAGAGTAAGAGTAAAAACAGAAAAAGGGAAAGGAAGAGGTGGCTGAGAGAAGGTACAGACTATGACATGTGCCTCCAAAAATTACTGAAAGTGCTTCTGGTGGCTTAGTTTGTCTTTCTGTGGTAATATTTTATTAGATGGCTGAAATAAATGTTTTGTGTTTATAAAATATTATTGCAAATGTTTTCTTTGCTAACCTAGTTTTTATTGATGTAATTTAAAACCTATATTTGAAAATACTTAAAGAGTACTGTGTTTGTCTTTAGCTTGTAAAAAAACAACAACTAGGTAGTTAAGTAATTCTATACTTCTTAAATGGAAAGTATTTTGATTTTCTTGGGTACAACTTTCAGATGATTTAGGAATTAAAACATGAAGTACTGTCCATAAAAGAAATTATATGAGGACATTAAGTTCTAAGTAGAGATGTATTTTTAGAAAAGAAAATTATGAATTTTGCTGGGGAATACATTTTTTGTTGCAGAGTTTATTTCCGGTTAACTGTATGGAGCCTGTACTATAGACCAGTGCTATCCAAAAGAATTTTCTGTGATGATGAAAATGTTCTATATCTGCACTGTCCGTACCCACTAGCCACATGTGGAGTTGAGCACTTGAAATATTGATAGTGACTGGAGAACTGAATTTCAAATTCTGTTTAATTTTAATTAATTTACAATGTGAGTAGCCACATGTGGCTAGTGCAGTGGTTTTCAACTGGTGGTGATTTTCCCCCCAGGGGACGTTTGGTGATGTCCAGAGTAATTTCTGGTTTTTAAAACTGGGGAGATACTACTGGCATCTGCTGGATAGAAGGCAGGGATGCTGCGTTTAAACTTTGTGCAGTGCACAGGATAGCGTCCCCCTCCTCCCATCCAGAGAATTGTCTTGCCCAAGGTGTCCTGAGGCTGAGAAACCCTGGGCTGGTGGCCCTTGTATTGGCCGATATAGAAGAGAATATACAGTTTTTTATAATCATTATTATGTTTATTTATAAACTAATTTTGACTAATACTAATAAAGAGATGAAAGGTCTAGTCCAGTTTGGGATAGTTAACAGTTTTTGTATTTGAAAGTTTGATAAGGTTAGAGCAATGAGGTGAAATTTATGAGTCTTCATAGGAGGCAAGAGCTCGTTTATGCTCCCACTTAGATACCTGTATTGAATATTGTATGAAGTAGTGTCACCAGCATTTCTTAATGGTTGTGAAGTGTGGGGGGTAAAACTGATTCAGAATGTTCTCAGATACATACCGAAGTATTTATGATTAAATATGTTGTTTTGAAGTTGACAGTGGTTGAATCTAGGGAATGGTTACATGGAGTTCCTTATGTTGTGCTCTCCACTTCTGTTTGTGTTTGATTATTTCCTTAATAAAAAGTAGAAAGAAAAAAAATACTTAGACATAGGCATGACTAATAATGATAGAATATGGAATTTTATCACTGAAATAGTATTCGTTTTGCATGCATTTTATTTAATCTCTCACAATTGCCAAGTTGCATTAATATGTTCTGCTTAACAAAATAGTGTCACGTCACTAAAAAACATCACTGCGTCTACAATGCTGACATTCTTTTACTCTTACAGATTGTCCTGGGTAACATAATGCCAGCTGAGCGTAAAAAGCCAGCAAGTATGGAAGAAAAAGAATCTTTACTAAACAGCAAGGAAAAAGACTGCAGTGAAAGGCGGCCAGTGAGCAGCAGGGAGAAACCAAAAGAGGAGATCAAGCTTACCGCCAAGAAGGAGGTTATTAAGGTCCCTGAAGATAAGAAGAAGAAACTGGAAGAAGATAAGAGAAAAAAAGAAGACAAGGAACGCAAGAAAAAAGAAGAAGAAAAGGTGAAGGCAGAGGAGGAATTAAAGAAAAAAGAGGAAGAAGAAAAAAAGAAGCATGAAGAAGAGAGAAAGAAGCAAGAAGAGCAGGTGAAACGTAAACAGGAAGAAGAGGCTGCCCAGTTGAAGTAAGAATGTTTATTCTAACTATTGATATGCAGGAATGGGAAGATTGGAATGTTTTGGAAAAACAGTGATTATTTGAAATAAAACGTCCAGGGTGCGGTTTCTTGAGAGTTGGGAGTATCTTAATTTACTTGTTCTGTTAGTTTTACTGAGCGGCATGCTTACAGTGCTTTCATTCTTTAAGTTAAATAATAGTCATCTTTAACGAGTATTTTTTGAGGTGTGGGGCAATCTGGGCTGTTTTTGTTTTTTAAAAAAGCTTTTTTTCATGGTACCTTATGCCATCTTTCTAAGTTGAAAATCTTTAGTTTTTTTTTTTCTTTTTGGCCGCGTCATGGGGCTTGCAGGATCTTAGTTCGCTGACCAGGGATGGATCCAGCCCGGCCCCTGGCAGTGAAAGTGCCAAGCCCTAACCACTGGGATGCCAGGGAATTCCCGAAAATCTTTAGTTCTAAATGGCTGCTATTTGTTGAGTTCTTATTATATGCCAGGCACTACGATTGTATCAGTACATGTCTTCAAGGCAGTCTAATGAAGTAAGCTTTGTGATCTTCGTTTTACAGATTAATAAAATGAAGTTTCAAGAGGTTAAATGACTTGCCTAAGGTCACAGTAAGCAGTAGAGCAGCTGGGATTTGAACCTATGCTGGGCTGACTTTAAAACCTTTGTCCTTAAGTACAATTCCATAATGCCTCCCATTCTTCCCTTTATCTAAATCTATTCTTAACCATGTAAATCTGTGCAAGTGATATAATGAACTGGTGAAAAATGAGGTAGACCTCATGGGAAGACTACCAGGATGTAGCAGAAATGACAGTTGTTGAATAGTGCAGGAGCTCTTCCCTTCATATATATAATTTAAAAAGCTGTTTGCAAACATGAATTTTCATGAATCTCTAGAACAGCTCAGCTACCTACTTTCTTACCAAAGTTCTTTTGTACCTCTATTTTTAATGAGGAACTGGAACCTTGGGTCTGAAAAGCAGTAGTAGTGACCTGTTTTGGAATATTCAGAACCATGATTCTTGAGAGTTTCTTGCTTATTTTCTATTTTAGTTTTAAAAAAAAAATTCACAAGAATATTTAATTTCACTGTAAGTTTTGTTCTCTCACCCCTCCTATACAAAGAGCTTAAAAAAACAACAGCAACCAAAACCCCAACTTCTTACTGGGAAAAATTCAAGGGTGCAAAAAGTAGAATGAAATGATCTACCACCCCTCCCCATCTACCCAGCATCAACAATTTGCATTTTTTTCCTTTGGAGTATTTTAAAGCATCACATTATTTCACCTGTAAATGTATAAATATAAATAAATAAATACCTTAAGTGTGTGTGTGTGTGTGTGTGTATATATTCATTATATATCAAAGTGTTTCTAATAAAGATGATAATGGAGTTCTTGAGTGCATATACGTAATGAGTTATGCTTTCTTAACGTGTACTCTCACTGCTCATCTTGTGTTTCTCTGTGGCTGGAGGCTTCCAAGAGATACTCACATGTCCCTGTTCCCAGTGGTAGATGCAACTCTCTGTTAACATATTGTGGCTGTTAGTGGAAAAATCATAGAATTATAGGGTAGCTCAGGGATGGTTATCTCAGAAAGATGAAAATCTATTTTATTAGAAATTCATATTTTAAAGTTACATATTTTGGTATCAGAAACCTCAAAGTCAGATTGTCTCCACTCTCCCACTCCTGCCCAAGTTATTTTACTACTTCTACAGTTTAAACATGTCCCATCTTTTTAGTGGAAACATAGGTAGATTTGTTTTTAATTATTCTTTTAAGGATACACTGAGTCTGTTAACCTTTTATTAAAGTGCTTTTATCCTATAGTTCTTCTGGTTCCTATACAAGCTTTCTTAATTACACTTGAATTTTAAGACCTAAACCTAGCAAGTACTTTTATTAATAAAGGTTTGTTTAATGCTGAAGTATGGAGAAATGGTACTTAACATCTCAAAACATTTTAATGCATTCTTTTATAATGTTTATTCTTTAATTAAAATATTCTTTGTGGACATTTTTTGTTTTTCTGTTTTCCCAATGCTTTTATTTGTTTTAGGTTTTATATCTTTCCCAAACGTATTACTTTATGTTTTTTCATATTAAGCATCATGTGTTTTATTCATTTATTTATTTTTTTCAGCTTTATTGAGTTACAGTTGACAAAAGTGTCTTATCCATTTAGCTTGCCAGTTGGCAGAATGATTTTTAATCTAGTTATTCAGAATCCTCCAATCTGCCACTTTTGGTGTTATCAGTAGAATGGGTTCTCATTATCTTAAGTTATTAATCAGATGTCTTTAAAGTAGTGAAAGGGCCTCTTGCATCTTTTGTTCCTCTTGGATTCTGTTGCTTTTCTGATCACCTTTTCATTGGCTTTCACTCTTATAGGATTCATCAGTGATGCTTCAAAATATACAGGGTATTGTACTTACGTGTTTGTTTGTTTTTTATATAGAGAGAAAGAGGAATCCCTTCAGCTTCATCAGGAGGCTTGGGAACGACATCAGTTAAGGAAGGAACTTCGTAGCAAAAACCAAAATGCTCCAGACAACCGACCAGAGGAAAATTTCTTTAGCCGACTAGACTCAAGTTTGAAGAAAAATACCGCTTTTGTCAAGAAACTAAAAACTATTACGGAACAACAGAGAGACTCCTTGTCCCATGATTTTAATGGCCTAAATTTAAGCAAGTACATTGCAGAGGCTGTAGCTTCTGTTGTGGAAGCAAAGCTAAAAATATCTGATGTGAATTGTGCTGTGCACTTATGCTCTCTCTTTCACCAGCGTTACGCCGACTTTGCCCCATCACTTCTTCAGGTTTGGAAAAAACATTTTGAAGCAAGGAAAGAAGAGAAAACACCTAACATTACCAAGTTAAGAACTGATTTGCGTTTCATTGCAGAATTGACAATAGTTGGGATTTTCACTGACAAGGAAGGTCTTTCCGTAATCTATGAACAGCTAAAGAATATTATTAATGCTGATCGGGAATCCCATACCCATGTTTCTGTGGTGATTAGTTTTTGTCGACATTGTGGAGATGATATTGCTGGACTTGTACCAAGGAAAGTAAAGAGTGCTGCAGAGAAGTTTAATTTGAGTTTTCCTCCTAGTGAGATAATTAGTCCAGAGAAACAGCAACCTTTCCAGAATCTTTTAAAAGAATACTTTACGTCTTTGACCAAACACCTGAAAAGGGACCACAGGGAGCTACAGAATACTGAGAGACAAAACAGGTGATTTTCAAATGTTTCTCAGAAATGAGAATTTATTTTGGAGCTCATACTTAAAAAATTTTAAAGTCTTCATGCCACTGAAAGAACTTTTGGAAAAGGGCTCATTGCAGGTGATTTCTTAACATTCCAGGAAAATTTCACAGTGTAACAATCTAAGTACTCATGTTTAAATGTGAGTCTTCGATAGATTTTGTTTCTGATTTTAAAAGAAATCCGGCAAGTATGTGGTGATTTTTACTTTGTGGATCTGTTTTCTTCCTGTCATTTAAAAAACTCCTTAATGTTGAGGGATAAGTTTTCTTAATGTTGAGGGATAAGTTTTCTTTTTCTGTCACTTTAACTTATCTGCTATTATTCTGTGTGTTTTGCTGTTCCGTCTCTAACAGGTTTGCTTTCATTGTTTTGTATTTTAGTTTATTGATGTCACTGTTGATACTCGCTTTTTAAGAGAACAAGTCATTCATTATCAGTGATATTTTAGATTAGAAATTTGGAAAATAATGTACCAAAGTAGCTGTGAAAAAATTCTTCAAGTGCAACTCTGCATTTATGGGAGTCTTTCTCCTGGGGACATCCATTCAAAATTCTAAAGGAAAGGATTGTGTGTCCCTGATTTAGGCCACCTTTGACAGTTACAAGATACTGTAGACTACTGTGTAGCGTCTGCACCTAGAAGGCATTAACAAGCTAAAAGTTGATGCAGTTGGTGGTTATTAGGTCAACTTTATGGAGGGTTGGATTTGGAGGAGGGCTGAAGGGGTACAGAAAGGAGGCAACAGCAGTAGCCTTTGGTTGGATACTCTGCAGCTATTTAAAATGTATGTAGGGGTCAGAACACTTATTCCTATAAGCCTGTAGTTGGGGAGGACTGACTGGTTTAAGTAGTTACCACTAGAAGGTGATTGACTCAACCAGAAAAGACTGCCATAGTATATGCCAGTAGTTCAGTTAGGTCAGGGGTAAGATAGGTGCAGAGACTATATGGATAAATCCTTGGTGGCTGAAGATCACTAAGAGGTGAGAATTTAAGATGGCAGTGGTGCTCCTTAATGTTTCTTAAAAAAAAAAGCATCCTCTTTTTTTGCTTTTGAATAGCAAGGACTGTTTTTTTTAAAAAATTAATTAATTTATTTATTTATGGCTGTGTTGGGTCTTCGTTGCTGCGCACGGGCTTTCTCTAATTGCGGCAAGCGGGGGCTACTCTGTGTTGCGGTGCGTGGGCTTCTCATTGTGGAGGCTTCTCTTGTTGCGGAGCATAGGCTCCAGGCACACGGGCCTCAGTAGTTGCAGCACGCAGGCTCAGTATTTGTGGCTCACGGGCTCAGTAGTTGTGGCTCGCAGGCTCTAGAGCACAGGCTCTGTAGTTGTGGCGCACGGGCTTAGTTGCTCCACGACATGTGGGATCTTCCCGGACCAGGACTTGAACCCGTGTCCACTGCATTGGCAGGCAGATTCTCAACCAGTGTGCCAGCAGGGGAGCCCTAGCAAGGACTGTTTTAAACTTTGAAGAGGCTACTTCAGAATATACTTGTATAGCCAGTAATGGGTTAAAAAGGAAAGTAGGGTCCTCTATTAATAATTCTCACATATTTAACGTTTCTTTTTTAAATTTTATTTATTTTATTTTTGGCTGCGTTGGGTATTTGTTGCTGCTCGTGGGCTTTTTCTAGCTGCGGCAAGTGGGGGCTACTCTTCGTTGCAGTACGCGGGCTTCTCATTGTGGTGGCTTCTCTTGTTGTGGAGCACAGGCTCTAGGCGTGTGGGCTTCAGTAGTTGTGGCACATGGGCTCAGTAGTTGTGGCATGCCGGCTCTAGAGTGCAGGTTCAGTAGTTGTGGAGCATGGGCTTAATTGCGCCGTGGCATATGGGATCTTCTTGGACCCGGGATCGAACCTTTGTCCCCTGAATTGGCAGGTGGATTTTAACCACTGCGCCACCAGGGGAGCCCCAAGGTTTTGTGTTTTTTCTTTCTTTTTTTCCCCAAGTTTTCTACTTTTTCCATTTCCTGTGTGTCCTACCTAATACATCACAGCTGATTTTGAAAGTATGTTTTGATTACTTTTTATTGGCTACTTTAAGGGTTTTGTGTGTGTGTTTTTGATTGGCCTCACAGAAGCTTATAGGGTAGAGAGTCTGTAATCATTTAATCCGGTCATCCTTCCAATGCAAAATGGAATCCATTTTATAGATTATCTGACAAATTATCCTTCTGAAAACTTCTCGAGCTTAGTGCTCTGAGCCATTCCACTGTTGGACACACCTATTTGCTAGGAATTCAAGCTGATGTTTAACGCCCCATATAATGGTTCCCTTTGATTTACTTCTTTTTTCTGATACAGACGGAATAAAGCTACTCAAAGTGGGGGTCCATGAACTATTTACCTGTTCACAATGAATTAAGCTGAGAAACTTTAGACTAAGCATTTAGACGTTTTGATAGCAATTCTCCATTGCCATGATATTGTCACTGTATTTTATAGCTGTGCTGTGATTGGAAAGAAAATTATTCCTTTATGGCAGATAGTTTGAGAAACACTGGCATGTGACATGTCTCTTCTTTTACACCAGGATGTCTCAAATATTTGCAGACTGCCAAGATGTTTCCCTTTCATCTTCTCCAGGCTAAATACCTCTGGTTCCCTCAGTATGCTACATGATTTCCAGACACTTCACTGTTCTTAGGACGTCTGTTTTGGATGCCGTCTTATCTGCTTATGACCTACAATTCCATTAGTTTTTATAGCTGCCTTGTCAGTCTTGACTCTTTGTTACACCTAAAGACTAATTTCTCAGAGGAACTGCTGCCCAGCCAGTTCTTCACCTTGAACTAGTGAAATAATTTTTTTATACCTAATACAGACTTACCTCTTTGAAACTTTATTTAGATACTTCTGGCATATTATGTTAGCCTAATGATAATCGATGTGTGTGTGTGTGTGTGTGTGTGTGTGTTTGCTACACTGCGCGGCTTGTGGGATCTTAGTTCCCCGACAAGGAATCGAACCCAGGCCACTTCAGTGAAAACACTGAGTTCTAACCACTGGATCGCCAGGGAAGTCCCAATGATGTGTATATTATTAATTGTACTTATGCATTGCTCACATTTAGATTAGATAAGCAGACCTTTTTTTTTTTGTTATTAAAGTCACGCAGGAAAATTTTGAACAGGATCTCGTGTTGAGAGCACAGCTTTGTGGCCTTTTCCTAGAAACTTACTCATTTTAATACAGAACTATTAACTATGGTTGGTTATTAGAGGAGGTTATTTACTAAGTGTAAATTGACCTTAGCATGGTAGCAGTTATTTTATCACAGAGACTGTCCAATTAGATGTAATAATTTGGGGGAATGTGAGAATCTTAATCACAAAGTAGAAAATAATTGGCATATAGCTTAATAAGTCACTCATGCCTTAGGATAGCTTCAACTTGAGCAGCCTCTGTAGTGAGGATTTAAATGCCTGACTGAGCAAAGAAGACATGAGGAATTGGTTAGTGCAGAGTCCCTACTTGGCCTAATGTTAGTCTCCTTCTAAGAGGGTACATTACAGTTAAAATGACCAGTTTCCAAAAGTTTCTCCCTCCCAATCATTATCCAGTAGGTGTTGTGAAGTTTTTCTGTATCATAGGAATAAATCATAGGCAATCGTTTTTCCCAGTAAGGTTTCTCTTACGCATGATAATGCTAGAAATCTAAGTGCCAAGCTAGTGAGTATTTAATGCTCATACATAGTTGAAATACTTTAAGCCTTTATTCAATATCTCAATAATGATGGTTTTAAAAAAGTGACTGTATTTTCAGTCTATGGATTATAAGTGCTCTTGGTCATTTTAATTAACTTGGGAGATGGCACCGTGCTTAGGGGTTGTGAAGTGTTAGTCTGTACTCATTAAAGTCTTTACTTAAAAATTTATTTAACCAATTTAAAAAAATAAAGTAATAAAATCTCTGGTGTTTTCTGAAAAACACTGTAATGAATGAATGAAGAAGGTGACTGAATAAGACCTATGGAATCTCAGCTGTTATCTCGGCTGATAGATTTTAGATAGCTACTTCTGTTTCTAGCCCCCTGAGGGATTTACAATTGTCAGCCAGCAATACAATTGACCCTAGCGTTGGGTGAATTCTAATAAATTTGAATTTATAAGCTTTTCATACTTTAAGTACAAAATCTTATTTTTAAAATGCATTTGGTTAAGTGTTTGATCTGGGGAATGAAAATTAATATTTACACATTTAAAAGATCATTTAGTAATATTTGCCAATTTAGAATTAATAGCTTTACTTCTTACTTTGTTTTTTATGTTCAGTGCTCTTTATACTTGAAATGCTTTGTACTTTGAGATATTATTCTCATTAAGGTAACATAACCTAGTATTTTTTTGGCATTTAATAAAAATTGGGTGAATAAATGATTTAATTTTATTAGATGTAACTTAATGTTAATTATGTAACAGTTCATTTCTAGCAGTATAGTGAAATCATGAATTCAGATATTAAGTCAGAATTCTTGCTTGAATAATTCTGAAGTGTCTTAATTTCTTTTTTTTTCTTCTTAGTTGGTGGGAGTGGGGGTATGTTTCTCTTTTCAGTACTGGTGAATTATGACCTTCATGATTGCATGCTCAGTCCAACAGCAGTAAATGATTTAAAGTTTAGTAAGGAAGAAAAATGGAGGTAGAATGTAGGCTTTTCCCTTGTTAATAAAACCAGGGAGGTTTCTTTTTTTTTTTGAATTTTTGAATTTTATTTTATTTTTTTATACAGCAGGTTCTTATTAGTTATCCATTTTATACATATTAATGTATATATGTCAATCCCAATCTCCCAATTCGTCACCGCCCTCCCCTCCCCCGCCAGAGGTTTCTTTTATTATTGTAAATTCATGAGGCATTACTTTAATAGTGTTGAAACCTGAAAACACATCAACCTGAAATTAAATAGTGTTGCTTTTACCTTTCACATTCTTTCCAGATAAGTTGTACCTTGCCTTTACAGGGAGATTGTTTAATAAATTGTGTAGTAATATTTAAGCACTATTAAAATGTTATATCACTGTGCTTTAGACTTACAGAGGCTTTAACAATTTTATAAGTGCTTCAAAATTGTTACCTCCTTCCAGATATTTTCTAATTCTGAGTCAATGACTTTGACATAGTTGGTTAATAAATATTTGGGTACAGTTATGCTTAACTGTTGCTCTAGTCTCTTTTCATATAAGATTGTACAACATCTATAACCAAATTCTAAAATGAAACCACAAGAAAATTCAAGTTCTCATGAGAATTTGACAGAGCGCTAAAGGAGATGAAAAGTGAAACCTAGTAGTTTTTCATGGGTCTGCTTCATGGTTATTTTTTCAAGATTTGGCCATGTGTTCTATGTTGTTTTGCATGACTGCATAAGAACAAAGCTAAAATGGATTTTCTCTGGTCTTTTCAAGATTTTTTTCTTTTTTAACTTGGCTAATAGAAGATCAAAATAATACTTGGCATTGAAGTTCTTGCATTTTCTACAGTGAGCTCTGGCATTTTTTTTTTTTTCCCACGAAAATACTGTTTTACATTGATATAGTGCATCAGATGTATGATTCCAGTTGATCCTCACAGTACCCTTGAAAGAAATACCTGTATTTTGAAGGTGATAGATCCGATTTAGGGATTAAAGAGCTTGCCCAATGTGACTTGGATAGCAAATGATAGAATCAGGTTCTTTCCTACCTTTTCATTCTGTATTTTTCACATCTTCCATAGTACTCATTTTCATCTGCATTTAGTACTTATTTTTTTATTATTATTATTTTTAATGTTATATATTTTTAAAATTAATTATTTATTTTTGTCTGCGTTGGGTCTTTGTTGCTGTGCGTGGGCTTTCTCTAGTTGTGGCGAGCGGGGGGCTACTCTCTTTTGTTTTTTTTGGGTTTTTTTGGCTGTGTTCGGTCTTCGTTGCTGTGCGCGGGCTTTCTTTAGTTGCGGTGAGCGGGGGCTACTCTTGGTTGTGGTGCGCGGGCTTCTCATTGTGGTGGCTTCTCTTGTTGCGGAGCACGAGCTCTAGGTGCGCAGGCTTCAGTAGTTGTGGCCCGTGGCTCAGTAGTTGTAGCTTGTGGGCTCTAGAGCTCAGGCTCAGTAGTTGTGGCGCATGGGCTTAGTTGCTCCGTGGCATGTGGGATCTTCCCAGACCAGGGCTCGAACCTGTGTCCATTGCATTGGCAGGCAGATTCTTAACCACTGCGCCACCAGGGAAGTTCTAGTACTTATTTTTAAGGTGTCTAGTAAACTCATTAGCTACTGAGGACTTACAAAGTCAAATCCAAACAAAAGAAGGACCCAAAATAGAATATAAAACAAGAACCTCAATGTGGGAAGGCTTGCCTTTGATACATGCATTTGAGAGACATCCTAATTCAAAATAAGGTACCAAGTGGATAATTTTAATTTTATTTGAGAGGCAGTATAATCCAGTAGTTATGAGAATGGACTTTGGAGCCAGACTGCTTGGGTTCAAGTTTTAGATGTCATTTACTCATTCTGTAGCTTTGGGCAAGTTACCTCACATCTCTGTGCTTTGGTTTTCTCTTCTGTAAAATGGGATAACAGTAGCACTCTACCTTTGAGCTACATGTGAACAATGCAGTGAACTTGTATGTGTAAAAGCATTTAATAACAGTATCTGGCACCTTGTAAGTATTCAGTAAATGTTAGTTCACCATTAACAGTATATTGCCTGCTCAATCCTTCAGAAGGGTTTTTGAATGAGAATTTCTCTTTGTGCCTTTTTATGATTTTGAAAATTTGTATGTTAAACTTCTTAAACTTTCATGGGTTATTTTAAAAATTCATTTTTAAAAACAATACAAAACAACAGAATAAACACTGTACAAAATTAAAGAAATAGCAAGAAAGTCAGGCAATAACAATAAAAATGAAAAAAATGGAAAAAAAGAAAACCGAATGTCTCAATACTAGAATTTTTTGAGGCATCTGTGGCTTTTCTTATTTATGAGATATAATGCTTGATTCCAGAATGGACTATTTGAAATTTTCTGTCAGTTTTACAATATTAAGTTAAATTAATATTAAATGTAATATAAAAAACACTCCAGAAATCAAGGATTGATGTACCTTAGGGGGTCCTCCCAGATAGTGATAGCTCATATTTTGGGTGAAGGAGGTCTACTTTCTTATTTTTTTATTACAGTGACTAAGACTTGGAATTAGTTTTGTTTTCATTGCTTACTTTTCATATCTTTATGGTACCATTTCCTCCCTATCGTTCAGTGATACCAGGAGAGAGAATGAACTTGTTTATAATATATTTAACAGTGATACTCCGTTATCTCCAGTTATGACAGGGATTGGCAAACTATGGCCTGCAGGCCAGATTAGGCCCACCACTCGTTTTTGTACAGCCGGTGAGCTAAGAATGGTCTTTACCTTTTTACATGGTTCAAAAAAATCGAAGAACATTTTGTGAAATAGTAAAACTATATGACGTTTAGACTTCAGTGTCCATAAATAAAGTTTTATTGGAACATAGTCACACTCATTTGTTTACATATTGTCTGTGGCTACTTTTGTGCTATATCAGCAGAGTTGAGTAGTCGCAACAAAGACCATATGGTCTGCAAAGCTTAAAATAATTATTATCTGGCGCTTTGCAGAAAAAGTTTGCTGACCTCTGGTTTATGACAGTCTCAGAATAATAGCTTCAAAGCAGCTTTGTGTAATAGATGTGTTTCTGAAGAGATTGTAATTAAAGTGGTATGTGATGAATCATATCTTCAGCTTGATTTTGCTTAGTGATATATTCCCATGGAATTTACATAAGAAATTTTGGTGAGATTTACACTGATGTACAGAAAAGGTACTCTGGTCAAAGGTGCTGTGTATATTTAGTTCCCTCATACAGGTCTAAAATTTAATCAAACTGAAAAACTTCCATATGGACTTCATAAACTTATAAAAACTGACTTATATAGTACATTAACTAGAAACTGTTTCATTTAAATTTCATTAGAACCTCTAAATAACTAGGGATTTTGAATTTTCAGGTACCTGTGATGGGTTCTTTCTTTGCTTGAAGTCTATAGTCTTATTACATGCTGTAGGATTAGTCAGATGTTTAGGAAATGTATATTAAATAAATGGTAAGGAAAAAGTACATATGACTATATAAGTTTTGTGTATAACAGAACTCTTCTAATGCCATTTCATTGGTATCCTGTACTGCTTTCTGAGTGCGTAGTATAAGATTCGATTAGAAAACCAGTCAACCAAAATCTAACCCTCCCCCCCCAACTAGTCTCGTTAAACAATAACCTAAACACGTATAAATTAAGTAGTTAGGTAAATTAGTACTGTTAAGAGTTTAATCGTGGAATTGAGGTTTTGGGAGGACGAGGAATATCTCTGAAGCGTCAAAGTTTTGACTGGTTCCAGGAGAAATGGAAAGGAACTGAATGCATACAAAGGGACCCCTCATAGAATTCAGTCACTTTTAATTTACCCATGCAAAGTCCCAGGCAAAAGTTTGAAAGTGAAGTTGATACTGGAAAAAAGAGTTCATTTTCTGTTCTGATATAAAATAGTCACCACCTTGCTACAGCTTGTATGTCATAAATCCTTAGTGAATATTATATAACCTAAACTGGGTGTATGTTCTTCAGATGACCAGAATGTCAACTTGTTAGAGAAATAAAGTTCCAGGTTCATGGTATTTTGAGATATTTTCCAGTTTCGTTTCAAGCTGAAATAATTTTGCATCTTAGTTGTCATTAGAGGTTTTGAAATCCCTTGGAACTATTATTATCCCTTTTAACATAATTTGTTTCTGAATAAACTCAAGTTTTTATTAATTAACATTTTTCCTAATAATTGTAGAACATTTTAGAGTAGCCTGCCTTTGAGTATTATTTATTCAAATTATTTAATTTTAATGGCTTTTTTAACTTCAAAAATGACATGACTTCTAATTAAAAGTTCGAACAAGCTCATTTAAAGTAATGTCAGTCATTTCTTTCATGGCTTGAATATTTTTAAATGCTTGGGTTTTTGCTTTAATTAAAAAAATTCTTTCATAAAACTTACTGAAAGAAACTTTGTTCTTGCCTGTAAAGTTAGTCTGAAATATATGTTAGAAGAGAGAAAGAAACTGTTCTTTAGTGACAGTGTTGTTAGAGGAATACTTTTTAGCCTGGATTATTATGGTTAAACTATCTTGGCATTTTACTTATCTATTTGTAGAACGATATTGTCTAATGTGTATTTAAATCACAAGAAAATGAATGAAAAATTCTCACTTTAGATCCTAATAGGCCAGATTTGGGGAAAAAAAGAATTGGATTTAATGAGTAATAATTGATCTTTTTATTGATCTATCTTGTGCTTGTAAATGGGAACTGCTATTCCTAAAAATAGAAAATGTTGCTATTTGGAATATTGTAGCATTTAAACAAAAGTTTCTGTGGATAAGAATGGGATAAGATGGGAAACTTTGGAAATTGTTCCAAATAAGCAGGGATAAATAAGTGTAGGCATGGATTTTCTACTTCATTTTCTATAACTTTTAAGGAGATAACACACAAAAAACTCTCTAACTCATTTTCTTCACTGTTCATAAGGAAACTCAAAACAAGGAATAAAAAATACTTTTAAATATTACTTTTGAAAATAACTTAATTTACAATTTATAATTGACTTTTTGAAATCCGTATTGTATTTGTATTAAGGTTGATAAATTTCAGATGTTACACTACTACATAAATATTTAGTTGTAGAAAAATTGGGTCCAGCTATAGACATTTCAACCATCTAAACTACTACAGTAAAATTTTTACTTTATACAATTTGAAAATTTTCATTAGTTTTACATTTCTAATTATGGGTGGCTTATTAGTGAACTGTTTGCAGAGTGCAGGAGTACTTGTGTCCTCTGCTCCTCAGGGCGGCCTGGCCTTGATTAAGTGGGTTTGCTCAGTTAATATTTGTTAAATGGATAAATAACGAGTGCTTGCACAGTAGCTTGAGAATTGACTACACAGAAGATGTAGGCTTTTTCAACATAATCTCGAATCAAATCACTGTGAAAGTTTAAAGATAATGATTCTTTCTATAACGTGCTGTTTTTGAAAACCAACTTGTATGTCTGATGGGAATATGGCTGTAACAAAATACTAAAAATTAGTGGCATACTGTTTTTTTTTTTTAATTTATTTATTTATTTTATTTATTTTATTTTTGGCTGTGTTGGGTCTTCGTTTCTGTGCGAGGGCTTTGTCTAGTTCCGGCGAGCGGGGGCCACTCTTCATTGCGGTGCGTGGGCCTCTCACTGTCGTGGCCTCTCTTGTTGCGGAGCACAGGCTCCAGACGCGCAGGCTCAGTAGTTGTGGCTCACAGGCCTAGTTGCTCCGCGGCATGTGGGATCTTCCCAGACCAGGGCTCGAACCCGTGTCCCCTGCATTGGCAGGCAGATTCTCAACCACTGCGCCACCAGGGAAGCCCCCATACTATTGAATTTTATATTTCTGCAAGCATAATTGTTAATCACACTTCATGTTTTCTGAAGAACCAATGTGAAAATTTAATTGTTTAAAAAATTTTAATTGTTCAGGTGAATTTGATGTACAAGTTTTAATTTCAGATACGTCTTGAAAGTTAAGTATTAAAAATAAGTTGTTAAATAAGATTGTGTTAATAAGCTTGTGTGATAAAGTCAAATTTTATAGAACATTCCCAATGTAATAATACATGATCCCATCTATTTGATAAGATTATCAGATTATTTCATTTGTTTATAGGCGTATTCTACATTCTAAAGGGGAGCTAAGCGAAGATAGACATAAACAGTATGAGGAATTTGCTATGTCTTATCAGAAGCTGCTGGCAAATTCTCAATCCTTAGCAGACCTTTTGGATGAAAATATGCCAGATCTTCCTCAAGACAAACCAACACCAGAAGGTAAGATATCCTTAAAAACAAACATTGTGATTTTTTTTTTTAGTAAGCACTAATCACTTATATCTTTAGTCTTCTCAGATGTGTAATATTGAAAATGGCTGTTTTGAAATGTCTTTAAAATTTTTTAAATGAAGAAGTAGTATTAAGACCTAATAAGAACATTGAAAATCTACTTGAAATGCTTCTCTGAATGGAAAAGGCTTTGCACTTAGAGAATAATAATTAACTCATATGATGATACGATGAATTTCTTCAGGTTCTTTTCTTTTTAATAATAACTTTACTTATTTATTTAATTTTTGGCTGCATTGGGTCTTTGTTGCTGTGCGTGGGCTTTCTCTAGTTGCAGTGAGCAGGGGCTACTCTTCATTGTGGTGCGTAGGCTTCTCATTGCGGTGGCTTCTCTTGTTGTGGAGCACGGGCTCTAGGTGCGCAGCCTTCAGAGGTTGCAGCGCGTGGGCTCAGTAGTTGTGGCTCACAGGCTCTAGAGCACAGGCTCAGTAGTTGTGGTACACGTGCTTAGTTGCTCTGCGGCATGTGGGATCTTCCTGGACCAGGGCTCGAACCTGTGTCCCATGCGTTGGCAGGCGGATTCTTAACCACTGCCCCATCAGGGAAGTCCCTTCAGGTTCTTTTGTAATAGATATCCTTAGATTGTGTCTAACAGGGGCCTGTCTTAAACCATAATTGGAGCTACAGAAAGATTTACTTTATATCTTGGATAGGTAAT
The DNA here is from genome assembly GCF_028023285.1 of Balaenoptera ricei. Taxonomy (NCBI): domain Eukaryota; kingdom Metazoa; phylum Chordata; class Mammalia; order Artiodactyla; family Balaenopteridae; genus Balaenoptera; species Balaenoptera ricei. Next base: position 20,495,556 of record NC_082640.1, read on the forward strand.
AAGGTGAATTGGACATTTGGGATACTAATATTTCTGTGCTTATTTATATTTATAATTTAGTTGTTTTGAATGGTATATAATCTTAAATTGTTACTTAGAACTAAAGCCTACTTTGCAGTTTTATAAGATAAATTGTTTATCATTTTGTAAGATGAGTTACTTTCCGTATTATTTCGAAGGTGTTTTAAACTTTCTTTTTGGTAAGGCTCCTAATATACTATTCTAACATATCACACCAACTACTTGAAAAATTACTTTCGGTAGATAAATGCTAATACATTATTAATCTTAAAACTATCTGAAAATCCTATTTACTTAAAAATCTTAAAAGTGAAATATTTGTGAAGTGTCCTTTTATAATACAAGAAGGTATTTTGTATTTTACATCCTCAATAAGAAAATACGCTTTGTATACTGTGAATACATTTATGGTCCTTCCTTGGTATCTGCAGGGGATTGGTTCCAGGACCTCCAACGATGCTCAAGTCCCTCATATAAAATGGCTTAGTATTTGCATATAACCTGCACACATCCTCTCATATACTTTAAATCATCATGTAGATTACTTATAATACCTAATACAATGTAGATGTAAATGCTGTGTAACGAAGTTGACAAAGTTCTGCCATCATTATTTTTTATTTTAAATAAATTTATTTATTTATTTATTTATTTTTGGCTGCGTTGGGTCTTTGTTGCTACATGTGGGCTTTCTGGTTGCGGGGAGTGGGAGCTACTCTTCGTTGCGGTGCGCGGGCTTCTCATTGCGGTGGCTTCTCTTGTTGCGGAGCACGGGCTCTAGGCACGCGGGCTTCAGTAGTTGTGGCTCGCAGGCTCCAGAGCGCAGGCTTAGTAGTTGTGGCGCACAGGCTTAGTTGCTCCACAGCATGTGGGATCTTCCCGGACCAGGGCTTGAACCCATGTCTCCTGCATTGGCAGGCGGATTCTTAACCACTGCGCCACCAGGGAAGTCCCTCTCAGGATTTTTTTGTTTTGTTTTGTTTTTAATTCTGGTTTCTGCTCTGTTAGATTCTTTTTTTTTTAAATTAATTAATTAATTGATTAATTTTTGGCTGCATTGGGTCTTCGTTGCTGCTCGTGGGCTTTTCTCTAGTTGTGACGAGCAGGGGCTACTCTTCCTTGCGGTGCACGGGCTTCTCATTGCGGTGGCTTCTCTTGTTGCGGAGCATGGTCTCTAGGTGTACGGGCTTCAGTAGTTGTGGCACGCGGGCTTTAGAGCGCAGGCTCAGTAGTTGTGGTGCATGGACTTAGTTGCTCCTCGGCATGTGAGATCTTCCCGGACCAGGGCTCGAACCCTTGTCTCCTGCATTGGCAGGAGGATTCTTTTTTTTTTTTTTTTTTTTTTTTTTTTTTTTAATGTCTGAAACATTTATATTAACATATTTCCATACATATTTCCATACAAATACAAATATGATTTTTAGAAATTTCATGTAATGTCTGAAACATTTATATTAACATATTTCCATACATATTTCCATACAAATACAAATATAAGATTTTTAGAAATTTCATGTAATGTCTGAAACATTTATATTAACATGTTTCCATACAAATAACCCAATGAAAGTTTAGTATTAGTTGTTTTGTTTGTTTTTTTATACTGCAGGTTCTTATTAGGCATCAGTTTTATACACATCAGTGTATACATGTCAATCCCAATCGCCCAATTCAGCACACCACCATCCCCACCCCACCGCAGTTTTCCCCCCTTGGTGTCCATATGTCCATTCTCTACATCTGTGTCTCAACTTCTGCCCTGCAAACTGGCTCATCTGTACCATTTTTCTAGGTTCCGCATACATGCATTAATATACGATATTTGTTTTTCTCTTTCTGACTTACTTCACTCTGTATGACAGTCTCTAGATCCATCCACGTCTCAACAAATGACTCAATTTCGTTCCTTTTTATGGCTGAGTAATATTCCATTGTATATATGTACCACATCTTCTTTATCCATTTGTCTGTTGATGGGCATTTAGGTTGCTTCCATGACCTGGCTATTGTAAATAGTGCTGCAATGAACATTCGGGTGCATGTGTCTTTTTGAATTACGGTTTTCTCTGGGTATATGCCCAGTAGTGGGATTGCTGGGTCATATGGTAATTCTATTTTTAGTTTTTTAAGGAACCTCCATATTGTTCTCCATAGTGGCTGTATCAATTTACATTCCCACCAACAGTGCAAGAGGGTTCCCTTTTCACCACACCCTCTCCAGCATTTGTTGTTTGTAGATTTTCTGATGATGCCCATTCTAACAGGAGTGAGGTGATACCTCATTGTAGTTTTGATTTGCATTTCTCTAATAATTAGTGATGTTGAGCATCTTTTCATGTGCTTCGTGGCCGTCTGTATGTCTTCTTTGGAGAAATGTCTATTTAGGTCTTCTGCCCATTTTTGGATTGGGGTGTTTGTTTCTTTGATATTGAGCTGAATGAGCTGTTTATATATTTTGGAGATTAATCCTTTGTCCGTTGATTCATTTGCAAATATTTTCTCCCATTCTGAGGGTTGTCTTTTCGTCTTGTTTATGGTTTCCTTTGCTGTGCAAAAGCTTTGAAGTTTCATTAGGTCCCACTTGTTTATTTTTGTTTTTATTTCCATTACTCTAGGAGGTGGATCAAAAAAGATCTTGCTGTGATTTATGTCAAAGAGTGTTCTTCCTATGTTTTCCTCTAAGAGTTTTATAGTGTCCAGTCTTATATTTAGGTCTCTAATCCATTTTGAGTTTATTTTTGTGTATGGTGTTAGGGAGTATTCTAATTTCATTCTTTTACATGTAGCTGTCCAGTTTTCCCAGCACCACTTATTGAAGAGACTGTCTTTTCTCCATTGTATATCTTTGCCTCCTTTGTCATAGATTAGTTGACCATAGGTGCGTGGGTTAATCTCTGGGCTTTCTATCTTGTTCCATTGATCTATGTTTCTGTTTTTGTGCCAGTACCATATTGTCTTGATTACTGTAGCTTTGTAGTATAGTCTGAAGTCAGGGAGTCTGATTCCTCCAGCTCCATTTTTTTGCCTCAAGACTGCTTTGCCTATTCGGGGTCTTTTGTGTCTCCATACAAATTTTAAGATGATTTGTTCTAGCTCCGTAAAAAATGCCATTGGTAATTTGATAGGGATTGCATTGAATCTGTAGATTGCTTTGGGTAGTATACTCATTTTCACAATGTTGATTCTTCCAATCCAAGAACATGGTATATCTCTCCATCTGTTGGTATCATCTTTAATTTCTTTCATCAGTGTCTTATAGTTTTCTGCATACAGGTCTTTTGTCTCCCTAGGTAGGTTTATTCCTAGGTATTTTATTCTTTTTGTTGCAATGGTAAATGGGAGTGTTTCCATAATTTCTCTTTCAGATTTTTCATCATTAGTGTATAGGAATGCAAGAGATTTCTGTGCATTAATTTTGTATCCTGCAACTTTACCATATTCATTAATTAGCTCTAGCAGTTTTCTGGTGGCAGTTTTAGGATTCTCTATGTATAGTATCATGTCATCCGCAAACAGTGACAGTTTTACTTCTTCTTTTCCAATTTGTATTCCTTTTATTTCTTTTTCTTCTCTGATTGCCGTGGCTAGGACTTCCAAAACTATGTTGAATAATAGTGGTGAGAGTGGACATCCTTGTCTCGTTCCTGATCTTAGAGGAAATGCTTTCAGTTTTTCACCATTGAGAATGATGTTTGCTGTGGGTTTGTCATATATGGCCTTTATTATGTTGAGGTAGGTTCCCTCTATGCCCACTTTCTGGAGAGTTTTTATCAGAAATGGGTGTTGAATGTTGTCAAAAGCTTTTTCTGCATCTATTGAGATGATCATATGGTTTTTCTTCTTCAATTTGTTAATATGGTGTATCACATTGATTGATTTGCGTATATTGAAGAATCCTTGCATCCCTGGGATAAATCCCACTTGATCGTGGTGTATGATCCTTTTAATGTGTTGTTGGATTCTGTTTGCTAGTATTTTGTTGAGGATTTTTGCATCTATATTCATCAGTGATATTGGTCTGTAATTTTCTTTTTTTGTAGTGTCTTTGTCTGGTTTTGGTATCAGGGTGATGGTGGCCTCATAGAATGAGTTTGGGAGTGTTCCTTCCTCTGCAATTTTTTGGAAGAGTTTGAGAAGGATGGGTGTTAGCTCTTCTCTAAATGTTTGATAGAATTCACCTGTGAAGCCATCTGGTCCTGGACTTTTGTTTGTTGGAAGATTTTTAATCACAGTTTCAATTTCATTACTTGTGATTGGGCTGTTCATATTTTCTATTTCTTCCTGGTTCAGTCTTGGAAGGTTATACCTTTCTAAGAATTTGTCCATTTCTTCCAGGTTGTCCATTTTATTGGCATAAAGTTGCTTGTAGTAGTCTCTTAGGATGCTTTGTATTTCTGCAGTGTCTGTTGTAACTTCTCCTTTTTCATTTCTGATTTTATTGATTTGAGTCCTCTCCCTCTTTTTCTTGATGAGTCTGGCTAATGGTTTATCAATTTTGTTTATCTTCTCAAAGAACCAACTTTTAGTTTTATTGATCTTTGCTATTGTTTTCTTTGTTTCTATTTCATTTATTTCTGCTCTGATCTTTATGATTTCTTTCCTTCTGCTAACTTTGGGTTTTGTTTGTTCTTCTTTCTCTAGTTTCTTTAAGTGTAAGGTTAGATTGTTTACTTGAGCTTTTTCTTGTTTCTTTAGGTAGGCTTGTATAGCTATAAGCTTCCCTCTTAGAACTGCTTTTGCTGCATCCCATAGGTTTTGGGTCGTCGTGTTTTCATTGTCATTTGTCTCTAGGTATTTTTTGATTTCCTCTTTGATTTCTTCAGTGATCTCTTGGTTATTTAGTAACGTATTGTTTAGCCTCCATGTGTTTGTCCTTTTTACGTTTTTTTCCCTGTAATTCATTTCTAATCTCATAGCGTTGTGGTCAGAAAAGATGCTTGCTATGATTTCAATTTTCTTAAATTTACTGAGGCTTGATTTGTGACCCAAGATGTGATCTATCTTGGAGAATGTTCCGTGCGCACTTGAGAAGAACGTGTAATCTGCTGTTTTTGGATGGAATGTCCGATATATATCAATTAAATCTATCTGGTCTATTGTGTCATTTAAAGCTTCTGTTTCCTTATTTATTTTCATTTTGGATGATCTGTCCATTGGTGTAAGTGAGGTGTTAAAGTCCCCCACTATTATTGTGTTACTGTCGATTTCCTCTTTTATAGCTGTTAGCAGTTGCCTTATGTATTGAGGTGCTCCTATGTTGGGTGCATATATATTTATAATTGTTATATCTTCTTCTTGGATTGATCCCTGGATCATTATGTAGTGTCCTTCCTTGTCTCTTGTAACATTCTTTAATTTAAAGTCTATTTTATCTGATATGAGTATAGCTACTCCAGCTTTCTTTTGATTTCCATTTGCATGGAATATCTTTTTCCATCCCATCACTTTCAGTCTGTATGTGTCCCTAGGTCTAAAGTGGGTCTCTTGTAGACAGCATATATATGGGTCTTGTTTTTGTATCCATTCAGCCAGTCTATGTCTTTTGGTTGGGGCATTTAATCCATTCACGTTTAAGGTAATTATCGATATGTATGTTCCTATGACCATTTTCTTAATTGTTTTGTGTTTGTTTTTGTAGGTCCTTTTCTTCTCTTGTGTTTCCCACTTAGAGAAGTTCCTTTAGCATTTGTTGTAGAGCTGGTTTGGTGGTGCTGAATTCTCTTAGCTTTTGCTTGTCTGTAAAGCTTTTGATTTCTCCATCAAATCTAAATGAGATCCTTGCCGGGTAGAGTAATCTTGGTTGTAGGTTCTTCCCTTTCATCACTTTAAGTATATCATGCCACTCCCTTCTGGCTTGCAGAGTTTCTGCTGAGAAATCAGCTGTTAACCTTATGGGAGTTCCCTTGTATGTTATTTGTCGTTTTTCCCTTGCTGCTTTCAATAATTTTTCTTTGTCTTTAATTTTTGCCACTTTGATTACTATGTGTCTCGGCGTGTTTCTCCTTGGGTTTATCCTGTATGGGACTCTCTGCGCTTCCTGGACTTGGGTGGCTATTTCCTTTCCCATGTTAGGGAAGTTTTCGACTATAATCTCTTCAAATATTTTCTCTGGTCCTTTCTCTCTCTCTTCTCCTTCTGGGACCCCTATAATGCGAATGTTGTTGCGTTTAATGTTATCCCAGAGGTCTCTTAGGCTGTCTTCATTTCTTTTCATTCTTTTTTCTTTAGTCTGTTCCGCAGCAGTGAATTCCATCATTCTGTCTTCCAGGTCACTTATCCGTTCTTCTGCCTCAGTTATTCTGCTATTGATTCCTTCTAGTGTAGTTTTCATTTCAGTTATTGTATTGGTCATCTCTGTTTGTTTGTTCTTTAATTCTTCTAGGTCTTTGTTAATCATTTCTTGCATCTTCTCAATCTTTGCCTCCATTCTTATTCCAAGGTCCTGGATCATCTTCACTATCATTATTCTGAATTCTTTTTCTGGAAGGTTGCCTATCTCCACTTCATTTAGTTGTTTTTCTGGGGTTTTTTCTTGTTCCTTCATCTGGTACATAGCCCTCTGCCTTTTCATCTTCTCTATCTTTCTGTAACTGTCGGCAGGAGGATTCTTAACCCCTGCACCAACAAGGAACCCCTCAGGGTGAATTTTAATCTGCAGGATCATTCTCTAGTTTGGAGAGATGTACAGTGAGGATAGATATAATCATGAATGGTCTCATGATCATGAAGTAGGAAATTAGTTACTTTTAATGTTCTGAGTTTAAGAAAGTGTAGTTGTATGTAAGGTAGACTGTGTGTGTGTGTGTGTGTGTGTGTGTGTGTGTGTTATACATGGTTTTCCACTCTCTACTGAAATATCTATATATTTCCTCATCATTCCTTCCCTTCCTTTCCAGTTATTTATCAATTGACCATTTATGGCAATCTGTCTTATACCAAGTTAATACCAAAAGGGGTTGCTTTTAAGGGTTTATGGTAAGATAAACCATAAACTTGTGATGATAATTATGATATAAATTGTACAGAGGGTTGCGAGTCTTAAAAAAATGCATCATAGGGGAGGTGGGACTTTAAGCTGGATGTTTAGGAATGACCAGGCTTATATATTTCTTATATTGGTTTTAGGTTTTATGAAGGTGGGCCTAATATATCAAATGGCTACTTAATCTCATATCAGTTGCTTAAAACATTTAAGAGAAATGCATCTTTATCCTACGCTTTCCTCTTGTCTGTCCTGGTTTAGAGCTTTACTTAAAACACAGTTTGTGATTTTCTGGTAAAGATGGTTACATGAACAGTCCAGAGTGCTTGTGGATTGAAGAAGCGTCTGTTAATCAAAACATTCAAGGTTCATTGGTTTTAATTCCTTGTGATTTATTTTATTGTAGAGCATAGGCCTGGAATTGATATATTTACACCTGGTAAACCTGGAGAATATGACTTGGAAGGTGGTATATGGGAAGATGAAGATGCTCGGAATTTTTATGAGAACCTCATTGATTTGAAAGCTTTTGTTCCAGCCATCTTGTTTAAAGATAATGAAAAAAGTTGTCAGAATAAAGAGTCCAACAAGGATGATTACAAAGGTAAATGCTGGAGGACAAATTTTTTTATATTAAAGTGCTATAAAGATTAGTTTCAAAATAATATTTGTAAAAATTTTTTTTTATTTACTAGTTTTGTAATACGAACATTGAGTCACTAGATTAAATGAATGACAGAATAATATGGACATCTTAATTAATTTAAGTCCACTTTATCTAATCAGCTTTATCTTCCCCTCATCTTTACCACAGATCCCCATGCCATGTATGTCTCCATTCATCAATTCATCAATCCATCCATCTGTTCATTTCTTCAGTGAACAGATGGCATACAGAATCAAAGAAGTTATGGTCTTTGTTCTCAATGAGCATAATGTATTTTAAAAAATCTGAATATATCAAATTTCTTGCCAGGTATAAATGTAGATTCTAAGACAAACGATGCAGATTTTGTGAGTCTTTGTATTTTTTGCAGCAGGATTTCAATATGACTTTTAATTCAGAGGTACTGATTCTTTGATTTCAAACAGAGGCAAAGGAACCTAAGGATAATAAGGAGGTATCAAGTCCTGATGATTTGGAGCTTGAGTTGGAGAACCTAGAGATTAATGATGACACTTTGGAGCTAGAGGGTGGAGATGAAGCTGAAGATCTTACAAAGAAACTTCTTGATGAGCAAGGTAAACACTTTTGCCAAAAATTTTAATTTTTGACTAGTTGTTTTTTTTTTTTAAAACATCTGTTTTATTTTATTTATTTTTGGCCACGCTCTGCAACTTGTGGGATGTTAGTTCCCTGACCAGCGATTGAACCCGGGCCCTCGGCAGTGAGAGCACGGAGTCCTAACCGTGGGACCGCCGGGGAATTCCCAAGTTTGGATTAGTGTTTCTACACAAAGCCCTTGCCTGAGAATATGGGTCTTTACTCTTTTATTCCTTGTTTTCCTGTTGTTTCTAGGCCATCACTTTTTTGGAATTTGATTTGGAACAGAAATACTACATGTCCTATATTATGTGACTACAAACTTTAGTGATAATCTGAATCTTAATAGATATTTCTTACACTTCTCTACTTGCTAGCATTGTCCTTAATGTATTTTAATTCTGATATAATCTTTACAGTCTTAACATAAGTATATTTGAAAGTTGAGAGATAAAAAGACAATTAGTATATCAGTTCATCTGATGTAATTTTATCTGTCTTTATAATTGAGTAATGTTTTATATTTAGTAATAAAAATATCACATTGTTAATTATTTCCTGAATACTTCCCGTCAAGTTTCTTTATTAGTTAGGATTCTTTATTAGAAAGATACCTTCTGTCAGTATTGCCTTTCTCTCTATGGGCTTCACTGTTTCCTACTGCAGATTCTGTTTATCCATGTCATGAAGGGAGGGAGGCATGGCTGGAGGCTACCCTTGGCTCAAACCAGTTAGTGACATCAGAAGAAAAGAGGGCTTGTCTTCCACAAGACTGTCTGTGTATAAGCCTCATGGAAGGACTTGGCTAGTCCTGTGTCATGCTTGCCTGTGGCCGAGAGGAGTGGTGGTGTCTGTGCTTGGGCAGCACCCTTCCCCATCAGAATCCCATGGATTGCCTTCGAGGGCAAGCGATGATCGTAATGTTAATTGAAGACATGGGAGAAGGGATGCGTGACAGATAAAAATAGCAGATCTACTATAAAACTACATGCAACTTGTGACTTCTCATGTAAAAGTTTGCCTTTTTATAGTTGATATCTGAAAGACAGTAGTGATTTAGGGTTATGATTCTAAAGATACCCACACTTTCTAGGGTAATATCTCAAAAAATGCTTCATTTTTTCATGAGTAAGAAAAGTGCTCTAGATTATCTATGCCCCAGATAACTTCTTACTGGATGTTTTTATTCTTATATTATTTATGTATATATATATTTAAACCTGTTTAAAAACCAATTTCATATTAGAACAAGAGGATGAAGAAGCCAGCACTGGATCTCATCTCAAGCTCATAGTAGATGCTTTTCTCCAGCAATTGCCCAACTGTGTCAACCGTGATCTGATAGACAAGGTATGATTGCCTCTGTGTGACTTTACTCAAGCACGTAGACCTTGTAGGATAGCTCTAATTAGGAACGTCTATGGTTTTTGGACTGTTTTGGCTGTAGAATGAACCATTTCTTCAAATGGAATCTAATATGGGAATTCAAAATAAACACATACAGTGGGAGCCAGTTTGTAGATGTTGTGTTTGGGGGTGGAACTGTCTCTAGAATCCTGTTAGCTTGACACCTCTCCCCTTCACATAGGGGTTCCTCAGTGTGGGAAATACTGTGTTAGACCAGAAGTTCTTAAAGTATGCTCTGTAGATTCCTGGTATCTTCTGAGGCACTTTCAGGGGGTCTGTAAGGTCAAAACTCTTTCCATACTAATACTAGGATTTTTTTTCCCCACTTTTTAACTGTTTTTGACATTTGCAAAAGTGATGATGGGTAAAGCTGCTGGCATTTTAACACGAATCAAGCTGCATGGGTAGCAGAATGTACTAGTAGCCATTGCCGTGCATTTGCAATTAAAAGAACAATGCTCCTTTCACTTAGGAATCTCTGATGAATCCATAAAAATTGGAGTAATTTTGTTTCATTTCAGTCTTTGAGTACACTTCCTTTTAACTTGATAAAATAAGAAGGACGTGTAAAGCACATATGCTATCTCAATATACTATCTCAAGGTTGCCTCAAGAAAAGGTTGCCTCAATCACTTGTGTGATTGAGTTGCAAGCTAAACTAGTTGCTTTTTACATAGAATACCGTTTTTACTTGAAAGAACTGATGGACAAACTGTGGTTATTCAGATGTGGGTGTTTAGCAGACATTTTTCTAACATGAACAGGTGAGCCTCTCACTTCAAGAGAAACAACTAAAAGTATTTATTGCCTGTGGACAAATCTGAGTTTCCAGCAAAAATTAGAATTTTGGAAAACTTATGTCCACCACCATAAGCTTGACATCTTCCCAGTTCTTTTCTGAAGAGGCTTTATTGGTGAAACTTTTCTGATAAGATGAGTGGTGATGTTAAATAATGTAATTTAAAAATACTATGTAAGTGTTTGGAAGATCTGCATAGCTCAGTGAACCATTGTTCTGAATTACCAGTACATAAGGTCAACAAAATCTTGATTGGATATTAAAAATTCACTCAGTGCAAGATAGACCAATGGATTTTAATCTAGCAGAGCATGAGAAGTTGATACACATTGCATTGATTTCACATTGCAACTAATGGTTAAGAAACCACCACTTGTCAAGTTTTGGTGAAGTATCAAAGAATATCTATAATTACTGAAAATGATCTTAAAATATGCCTCCCTTTCCAGCTACATATGTGTGTGAAACTGGAGTTTCTTTTTCTTTTTTTTTTTTAAATAAATTTATTTATTTATTTTTGGCTGCATTGGGTCTCTGTTGCTGCGTGCAGGCTTTCTCTAGTTGCTGCACGTGGGCTTGTTGCGGAGCACGGACTCCAGGTGCTCGGGCTTCAGTAGTTGCAGCATGCGGGCTCAGTAGTTGCGGTGCACGGGCTTAGCTGCTCCACCGCATGTGGGATCCTCCCGGACCAGGGCTCGAACCTGTGTCCCCTGCATTGGTAGGCGGATTCTTAACCACTGCACCACCAGAGAAGTCCCTGGAGTTTCTTCATATACTTCATCCAAAACAACATGTCACAACAGATTGAGTGCATAAGTAGATACGAGAATCTATAGATATGAGAATTTAAGGTATCTTCTGGAAGAGTACCACTCTTCTGTCACTAAATTCTTTTTTCATTAAAAAAAAATTTCCGGGGCTTCCCTGGTGGCGCAGTGGTTGAGAATCTGCCTGCCAATGCAGGGGACACGGGTTCGAGCCCTGGTCTGGGAAGATCCCACATACCGCAGAGCAGCTGGGCCCGTGAGCCACAATTACTGAGCCTGCGTGTCTGGAGCCTGTGCTCCCCAACAGGAGAGGCCGCGATAGTGAGAGGCCCACGCACTGCGATGAAGAGTGGCCCCCGCTTGCCGCAACTGGAGAAAGCCCTCACACAGAAACGAAGACCCAACACAGCCATAAATAAATAAATAAATAAATAAATAAAACTTAAAAAAAAAAATTTCCAAAAAATGTGAACAACTAATAGATTTATTGGTATTTTTATGTGAATTAATATTTTGAAAATTTCTCAGTTTTAACTTCTAAAACAGTAACTGCTGATATACATATTAACCCACAAAAACAAAGTTCTTTCAGGTCCTTAATCATTTTTAAGAGTGTAGAAGACTCTTGAGACCCAAAGTTTGAAAATCATTGCTTTAAATCATTTTTAAGTCAAGGTGTAATGTAATCTTTTATCCTTTTTTCTCCCCATAATGTATTGAGGGTTCCCTATAGAGTACTACAGACATCAAGTTGTTTTTTGATTTTCAGCTTGTTTAGCTCTTCTACAAATAATTTAGATGTGTTTCAGTAACTATTCATATAATCAAATAGGCTTGAAAAAAATTCCAAATTGGCTAATCACCTCTTGGAGTAATTAGGTCAATGTACAGTTTTCAAAAACTTAGTAATTACAGCATTTATTTCTGTTTTCTGAAGAGATAGTGTCTTTTTTTCTTTCATCTTAGAATATAGCAGAGACTACCTTTTAAACAACTGCTTATTTTCCTAAGGTTGGGATATGATTGAATTTTTCCCCTGCTAAATTTTCATATATTCACTGGCTATCAGCAGGATGAGAGATACCTTGACATGCCTGCCACACCCTTGCAGCCATTTTGAGTGCTATCCTGAAAGTTGAGTGGGAAGATCTCATGTGAATCTGTATTGGAAAGTATCCTGCAGTGCCCAGCTCAGTAATGACCATATGTTAAATTCTGGGTTAGCTCTTGGAGGTTCAGATGGAAAATAGGAGGTTACCCTGCCCTGTTGGACCCCAGTGGGTTCCTCCTGGGAGTCAGCTTCCTCATGAAAGGAATTTTTTCCATCTATATTGGCAGAGGTCCAAATGGCTTAAGAGGGAAAAGTAGTTGAGAAATAGAAAAATCTAAGAATTCTTTTGAATTCAATACTTACGTAACAATAGATAACCCGAAGTGAAGATTTCTTTTAGGTGACTTCTGCAGGTAATGTCATTCATGGTGATGCTTATTTCTGCATGCATTTGATGATCAGAAGAGTTTATTTTTACTTAAAAAAATAAAAAATGATTGTTGAACTGTCTTTCGTTTACTTACAACGTTTTGAAACAGGTTTTCAAAAACTGCTTGTTGAGTTGTCAGGCAGCACTTGTAACCCAGGCAGACAGACACCACCCCAGTGATTCCTTTGCTTTCATTTCTCCCCAAAGGGCAGGGCTGGTTAAATCTAAGAATTAATATACATGTGAAGCTTTTTTTTTCTTTTTAATTTCCTCAAATTTATTAATTCTGGCGGTTTTCATGTAGTCTTTTATTCATTTATTCTACATATTTATTGAGCCACCACTGTGTGTACCAGGCATTTACATGTTTTACGAACTCCTAATCTTTGCAGTTTTGAGCATTGTAGTCTTTTTCCATCTAACTGGCCTTTGATTATTGTGGTAGGAAAAGTGTTTATTGCCTTTTAAAGGATAATGTTCTAAAATAGTTATTGAAGTACATCTTATTTTTTGTTTCCTAGTTTATGTTGAAACATAGGCCATTATTAGCCATTAAAATTTTTTCTTTATATTTTTCAAAAAATGTTGATTTGAGGGGGGTGTGTGTGTGTGTGTGTGAAGTTTTCCAGTGTTAACCAATTTTCTTTTCTGAGTACATGACCTTTGGGATTTTTCTTATACTAGTCCAGAAATTTTCAGTGTTTCATATGGTGAATTACTTGAAGGAACTTTAGTATATTTTCACCTTTTCTCTTTGTTATTCTAATTAGCTGTAAGAAGCTTTAATGTTATAAAATATAAACTTTAATGAAATTTATTATACTCCCTTTACAAGCAGAAGAAAAAATTTACATTGGTTTTACTTTTGACTAATAGTGACAGTTTCAATCTTGGTGAATACTTTCAATGTGAGTTAGTTTCCTGGGTTTGAATCTAATCACCATTAGTTGTGTCATTTTTTCAGCAAAAGTTTTAATCAAATGGGAGGTGTTTCAGTGAGTGTATTGTTGAAGAGTTGAAACCCTTTGTAGGGAAATCTGAGGATCTTTGTTACCTGATCCTCAAATCTACCTAAAGATTGGGATTAATGATAAAATAATCATGTGAACCTATGGAAGGAAAATACTTGAGATACCCAAAAGGATATTTGATAATAGTTTTTTTCTTTTTAAAGTATAACTTAAACTTGTTATTTTCTTAAACCATGTATATTGAAAATCTTTAATGTTTAAAAAATATATATACCTGTATTTAAAAAATACCAACTACTCATAGTTTTGTTTTCTAATGGCTTCCCGGAACATACACTTCTCGTAGCTTTTCTTCTACACTTATATTAGATGTTAGACATATTGATGAAATATTGAACACATTTTTGTTATTAAAATATAGAATAGTGGATTGCTATACTAAATAATAATTATGGATATTTATTATAGTCCTATGATGTGGTTTCTTTAGTTTGTTACCAGATCTGATTGTTGACAGTAAACATTTTTACTCAGTGTTGAAGCACTTACTCTTACATGTTTCTGGGGATAATCTGTGTCTGTGTCTCATACATAGTTGGTCTTTATTCTTTTTTGGTTATCCTTATTAGCATTAGTAATTTTCTTGGTTCCTGGCTTCTTGTTACTTTGTACATTTTACCAGAAAACTTTCCTGATATTAACATTGATTTATGAGATCAAAAGCATGGATTGCACATTTCATATAGTTATTTGCCAAACATGTCATGGTGGGTCTTCAATCTACTCACTTGAAGTTCTGTTTCTAACACTAGGTTGCAATTAAAAAGTTTATGAAACATATATTTTGAGATATAAAAGGAGAGAGGTTTTAAGCTTAGTGATCTTTAAAGTTTGGGATATGCTTATAATACTAGTGTCTTAAAACCATTGTGAACTGTTTAGGAACTATTAGAAATCCATTGTAGCATGCAGGGTTTCTGCTTTCAGTAGCTAAATGGATATTTTTTTAAGAAAAAAGTTTGCTTTTTCTCCTATAGGCAGCAATGGATTTTTGCATGAACATGAACACAAAAGCAAATAGGAAGAAGCTGGTCCGGGCGCTCTTTATAGTTCCCAGACAAAGGTAGGTAAAAAAAAAAAAAAACAACAGTAATTTCTTAGTGTTTTTACCCTGCAATGATGATTGTAAGGTCTAAGTTCTTATTTAATTATCTCTTAGAAAATATCCCTTGTCAACAGAACTTATTATCATTGTTGTTAGCATATTTTCCAGAACTTATTTCTCATTGATTTTTGTTCATGAGCTCTAGTGGGAATATTTCTTCTGATGCTTTCCTGTTATTTTGAGAGAAAAAATTTAAGAATTATAGGAACTTAAATAACTTAATCATTGCTAGAAGCAACTTGTTTGCACTTTTGCCTCTGAGGAGAAAAAATAATAAATGGTATATCTTTTTTTTGGAGAGTTTTTATTTTGTGGAAAGATCAGACTAAATTGATTGTATCTAATTTTTAAGAGTTGTGTTTAAATGAAAAATTTCAAGTTTTTTTTTTTTTGTAATTATGCTAGTTTGGACTTGGAAGTCACATTAGTGATTATGTTGCTGGTAATTCAAGAAACATATTCCGTTTCATAATGCTGGTAGAGAATTCTAATGCTCTAACTTACACTAAATTAAAACCCCTACTTCACCCGCATATTTTAGGACCACAACAGGTCATAGATTGTTGACCTTAGGAACCTGGAGGAGATCCATTTCTGTTTATTCAACAGTGAATAATTAAAGGATTTTGTTAACTATTATCATGATTACATACATCATAGCTAAGATAGATACTTTCCCCAGAAGATATGGATTCTGAGGGACTTCACTAAATATTTCTTAAGCAAAATTTTAATATGGTTCATTCATTGGTCTCTTAAATGGTAACATTTCGCAGTGAAACCAAATCACTACTTTTTTCCTTTATATTGGTTTTTATCTCCTGTCAGCAGCAGCATTAATGAGCATTTGTTTTTTCATTTTAGTGGGACAAGGGAGATGGAATGTGCTAACATAGTGAGTAGATAATTCAGAATTATCTAATTGAGAAAATCATAGATGAATTATTTTTATTATGTAAAATTATGTACTGCATTTCATCAAATCTTAGGTGCCATCAGTTATGAGGTGCATCATTATTTCATGTACAACTAAGAAAGAAAAGAATATTGCCAGTTACTTTTAAGCCTTTGATTGTGAGACACATTCTACTTTCAAACTCAAAATTTCAAACTCAAATATTTTTTTCCTTAATATTTTGGACCAGTTTTTTAAAGTGATTCTTTACCTATACAGTGGAGTGTTTACTTTCATAGTTGTCTTTTCAACTGTTTATTTGAATGAAGAAACGTAGTAACAATTATGTGGACTTCTAGCATAGAATGAACCAAATTTAGCAAAAATAAAAGGCTTTGTTAACAAAAGAAATTATGCAGTAATATTAAATAGTTTACTGATAAGAGAGCATCTTGTCTCCCTTTGTCCCCATTCCTTCCCACTCCCCCACCCCGGAGAAAACTCCTGAAAAACTATATACTATTACTTGGTTTTATGCCAGTTACATTCTTTATAACTGGATTTATGTGCTTAGCTCAGCAGTTAGCTGCAAATTAGAAGTAGTTGGAATCTTCTAGAAACAGACTTGAAAGTAGTAGGAAGTGACAATTTATGGTTTGAGAGGAGAGAAGAAAATAAAGATACAAGTACTTAAAATGTATATCCTTTTGGAGCTATGAGGAAGAGACCACATAGTCTTATATACCTGAAATATATAAATATAATAATTTAGGTTTCTTATATTCAGCCTGAGTGATCAGGAAAGGTTAAATTATGTTCTAAAATTTATTCATTAACTAAGGGTCTACTCTATACTGTGATTAGTGCTGGAGATACAGTGGTGAACAAGACAGATTCAACTCGTATTCATGCAGCTTACAGTTTTGAGAGGAAGAAAGAGAATTCTAAGTGCAGTTGACAGGAAGAATCCCAGCATGCTTTGAAGTATATAACACGGGGAACTGATTGACTTAGTCTCGGCAGTAAGAGAGGCTGCCTGGAACAAGGGTCATTTAATCGGAGACCTGAGAAAGGAATGAGCTAGGAGAGGGATGGATGAGGAGAGGGAACCTAGAAAGCACTTCTGATAGAGGCAACAGAACCAGAGACAGGAAGGGTCACGCATCAGACTACTGAAAAAACCTGTTTCTTGGTTTCCCTGGACATTGTTGTCTAGACTAAGCTGCAGGAGGGAGGCCACGTTTACTTCTTATCCTCAGCACTGAACACAATGCCTCACAGACAGAAGGTGATAAAATTATGTAACCTGGTATTTACAATGCCCTTTCTCATCTAGCCCCTTTTCAGCTTCTTCAGTCGTCATTCTAGCCACTCTTCTTGGAAAATCATGATCTGTAATGATTTCTTGAATACCCTTTGTTCTCTGCTTCCAAGCCTCTGCTTTCTGCTCTATCTGAGATATCCTGTATTTTTCCACTGGAAAATCTCCAGTCTTGAACTCTTAGCATAAGAGTTATCTTCTCTGAACAACCATCTTTATTTCCCTTATGTATATATAGGTGCTCTTTAATAGACTTTCGACTTAATGTCTTCATACATACAAAGAATTCGGCACATTACATTAGGCATATTGGGTCAGTGTTGGTTTGTGCCTGTATCCCTATGAAACTGTAAAAATATGGGCCCTTTAAAAGAGGACTAGATCTTTTCATTTTGAACATCTACAACATCAAGTGTAGTGTTTGATACACAGTAAGGGCTTGAAAATATTTGATGAATTAATATTGGTCATATGCAAATTTAAAATTTTATTTAAAAAAATAGTAATGCACTCATAGGACTCAAAACACTGAAGTATAAAACATGGTGCTGAAAAATATCTTTCCTATCCTTGTCTCCCCATCTACCCAATTCCTACTCCTCCCAGTAGGAAACCACTGTCTTGATTCTTGCATCCTTCCAAAGTTGCTTTTGCATGTGCAAGAACATGCAAACATTCTTATATTTCCTGCTTTTTTACACAAGGGCAACTTATTATACCTATTGTTCTGAACTTTACTGTTTTCACTTAACAGTATATCTTGGAAATCTTTTCATGTCAATACATAAAGATTTCTCTTGTTCTTTTTAAAGTTGCAGTGTTTCTTTTTATGAATGTACTGTATTTAACCACTTTGGACTTCCAGTCTTTGCCATTACAAACAATCCTGTAGTTGTATAATACCTTTCCTTTCTTCTTCCTCCTCTGCATTATGTTAGCTAGTGGTTTATTCATTTTAGTTTTTTTCACACACACACACACACACACACACAAAACCCAGCCTCTAGATTATCTATGTATTTATTCTACTGTTTTACTGTTTTCTTACTCATTATTTTTGGATTTTATCTTTATTTTCTTCTTTTTTGGTTTCTTTCATTCATTTTGTTCCTTTTTTTGGCATTTAATATTATATATTGCTGTCCTCTGACCCTGGTTTTAGCTGTATCTCTTAGTTCTGACATGTGGTGATTTCTATTTTTATGTTTTCTGGAAATTCTCCAATTTCAGTTTGTTATTCCATTGTTACCTAAGGAGATATTTGAGAGAGTTTTGAAATTTCCAGGTAGTGGGACTTTTTTGTTTTGTTTTCTGGCTTGGTTAATAATTCATATTTTTATTGCACTGTGATTAGAGAATACTGTGTTACTTTTGTTTTATGGAATTTTTTGAAATTTTCTTGCGGCCTTTTATATAGTCAGTTTTCATGAACATTCCACAAACATTTTTAGAAAAAGGGGCGCCTCTCTCTTTGTGTGGCATCTCCCTCCCCTCCCCCCAAAGGACATGGATCCTAGTGAATGTCTTTATTCTTCTCTATGGCCAGGATTCCCTCCTTTATCCGTTTAGCCCCTCCAGCCTGAGCCGACTATAAAAACCAGAATGAATCATTTAATAGTTACTTGAGTGCCTATGACTGTGAGGACCCGAAGGTTTTATATGTGTGTGTATGTGGTAGAGAATTTAAGCTGTCTTACCTAGTTTGTATAGTTTGGTTTAGGAAGCACTAAACTCGATAACTCTTAAGGTTTTTACAGTTCTTTTCTTTAAAAAAAGCAGAAAACAAAAAAAACAAGCTTTATTGGAATATAATTCACATAACCATACAGTTCACCCATTGGAAGTATACAGTTCAGTGTTTTAAATATATTCAACTATCACAACAATAAAATTTTAAAACATTTTTGTCCCCCTAAAAGAAACCTTATATCTATTAGCAGGCAGTTCCATTCCCTCCCTGCCCACTCTCTCCCCTATCCTAAGAAACCACTAATCTACTTTCAGTCGCTATGGATTTACCTATTCTGGTATTTCCTATAAATGAAATCATAAAATATGTGGCCTTTTGTGCCTGACTTCTTTCGCTTAGTAGGTTTTCAAGATTGATCCAAATCATAGCATGTATTAAAATTTCCTTCTTTTTTAAGGCTGAATAATATTTCATTGTATAGATATATACCACATTTTGTTTACCCATTTGTCAGTTGACGGACATTTGAGTTGTTTCCACTTTTTAGCTATTATGAATATGCTATTGTGACTCTTTGTGTACAAGTTTTTGTGTGGTCTATGTTTTCAGTTCTCTTGGGCATATACCTATGAGTGGAATTGCTGTGTTTTAGGGTAACTATGTTTAACATTTTTAGTAACCACTAAACTGTTTTTCACAGTGGCTGCATTTTACATTCCCAACAGCAGTGTATGAAGGTTCCAGTTTCTCCATATCCTTACCAACACTTGTTATTGTCCCCATTTTGATTATAGCCATCTTAGTGTGTAGTGGAATCTTACCTCATTGTGGTTTTGATTTGCATTTCTCTAATGGCTAATTATTTTGAGCATTTTTTCATGTGCTCATTGGCCATTTGTATGTCTTCTCTGGAAAACTGTTCAAATCCTTTACCTCCTTTTAAGTTGTTTTATTTGTCTTTTTATTATTGTTGTATGAGTTCTTTATATATACTTTTTTTTTTAAATTTTATTTATTTATTTATTTTTGGCTGCGTTGGGTCTTCGTTTCTGTGCGAGGGCTTTCTCTAGTTGTGGCAAGCGGGAGCCACTCTTCATTGCGGTGCGCGGGCCTCTCACTATCGCGGCCTCTCCTGTTGCAGAGCACAGGCTCCAGACGCGCAGGCTCAGTAGTTGTGGCTCACGGGACTAGTTGCTCCGCGGCGTGTGGGATCTTCCCAGACCAGGGCTCGAACCCATGTCCCCTGCATTAGCAGGCAGATTCTCAACCACTGTGCCACCAGGGAAGCCCTCTTTATATATACTTTGTACACGCCTCTTATCAGATATAATTTGCAGATGGTTTCTTTCATTCTGTGAGTTGTCTTTCACTTTCTTGGTATCATTTGCAGCACAAAAGTTTTAAAAATTGATTTATTCCATCTTTACAGTTCTTAAATATCTGATGTGAATCACTGTTTTAACTTTCAGTTGTGTTCTTCCTTCATTAAATACATAATTAAAAAAAAATCTCAAAAGGCTGGCATTATATCTCTTAGCCTGTTAATTTGAAGGAATCCACAGAAAAGAAATCTACTAGAAACCTCCTTAATTACATATTTATATATCATCCTACAGTTAATTTGTAGTATAACTGTCCACACATATAATTGAAATTTCACATAAAGTGCTTACATCTTTTAAAAAAAATTTTATTGAAGTATAGTTGATTTACAATGTTAATTTCTGCTGTACAGCAAAGTGACTCAGTTATACATGTATATATTCTTTTTCATATTTTCCATTCTGGTTTATCACAGGATATTGATATTTCCCTGTGCTATACAGTAGGGCCTTGTTGTTTATCCATCCCATATATACTAGTTTGCATCTGCTAATCCCAAGTTCCCAACCCTTCCCTCCCCCACCTGACCTCACCTTTGGCAACCACAGGTCTGTCCTCTGTGTCTGTGAGCCTGTTTGTGTTTTGTTTCATAGATGTATTCATTTGTGTTGTATTTTAGATTCCACATATGATATCATATGGTATTTGTCTTTCTCTGTCTGACTTACTTCGCTTAGTATGATAATCTCTAGGTCCATCCATGTTGCTGCAAATGGCCGAGTAGTATTCCACTGTATATATGTACCACATCTTCTTTATCCATTCATCTGTCCATGGACATTTAGGTTGTTTCCATGTCTTGGCTATTGTACAAGCTGCTATGAACATAGGGATGCATGTATCTTTTCAAATTATAGTTTTGTCTGGGTGTATGCCCAGCAGTGGGATTGCTGGATCATATGACATAAAGTGCTTACATCTTAAGTATATGTGTATATCCACACCTAGATCAATATAGAGAACACTCCTAGCCCCTCCAGAGGTTCCCTCACCTAAGCAAACTTTCAGGTGTAAAGTCAGCCAGAATCAGGGAACGTACTTAAGCATCTCTTAGTGCCTTGTTTTGAATATAGATGGACCTGGTATTGGTTTTAGTGACTTTGAAGCCATATGGATTTTGCCATGTTTTAGCAGATGGATGTATGTTCAGAATCTCTTTACATTAATATAAACAGAATATTCTTCAAAGGTGAAGTGCTTCACTTAAGTCTTGGACAGCTTTTCCTGCTCCAGCTTTTAGGAGCGTTTGCTGGAGTTTTTGTGAGAGACTTTATAATTGGACCTCCCCTTGCTAAAAAATGAGAAACTGAGTTTTGGGAAATCTGTTAGCATGTTGTACCACTTGATGGCACTGTTGAATTGGGAACGTGAATGTTGTGGAAAAAGTCATCGGAGCATTTGGTTGTCTATTTCAGAGTAAATGATCCCAATCTTTTATTATATTTTCTCTTTTTTAAATCATCATCTGCTTTGGTGTTTCCTATGAAGAAAAACCTTTGTATTCTTTAATTGAACAGTAACAGTGTTCTTTTACATTAATTTTTTTCTAGACATTTTTGAACACAGAAATAATTAATAGCTTTCAACAGTTAAATTCTTTAGATTTTAAAGAGACAGAAAAAAGCTGGACTTTTTTTTTTGAAAGCTGATTGATTACAAAATAAAAGCCTTTAAGATTCCTTTTTTTTCCCCCTCAGGAACAAAAGTATGTTATCCTGCTTTCCTGTTCTTACTTGTAGTTAATAACTGGATGTTTACTTACTTGATGATCATTAACTGCTTGTAGGATACTTAAATGTGTGATTTAGGAGACCTTGAAAGTATAAGCAAGGTTTTATTATTATTTAAGAAAAAAACATTCTTTTTAAGTGGTTCACTCATTAATTGTTGGTAAAAATAATGATCACTCTCTGAAGATTATAAAATTCAGTTTTCAAAGGAAGGATCTAAGTTTATTTTCTAGTTCACTTTTAGAAAAGTCAAATAAAATAAATTATATATCTAGCTTAAAATTTAACACAGAAATTTGCTTTTTATGTTGATTAAAGTGTTTTATAACTTTCATGTGATTAATATAGCATTTAGCACTCCATTCCCTTTGGGCTTGCATTTGTAGGAAGGTGGAAAAGACAGAAACATACTTAAATAGGACTAACATTGAAAAAATATATAATTTCTTGTATTATTTGCATCATAGGGGATCTTATTTTGTGAAGTAAGGAATGAACATTCACAGAACTTGGAAGATTTAAGTGGGGCAGGATGATATTTAGTATCAACTATCCATTTAATTGTAAAAAGTATAGTGGAAAAAGGAATTTTAGGGATTTCTTAGTTTGAGAAGGATTTGGTGAGTTTATTAGTAGAGGATTCTGAGAAATGGAATATCTGGCTTTACTTCCATATGACCAATTATGAAAGAAACAAAAACTAGGATTACTATCTACTTGGAAAGGCTTTTTTTTTTTTTTTTAATTAATTAATTAATTAATTTATTTTTGGCTGTGTTGGGTCTTCGTTTCTGTGCAAGGACTTTCTCCAGTTGCGGCGAGCAGGGGCCACTCTTCATCGCAGTGCGTGGGCCTCTCCCATTGCGGAGCACAGGCTCCAGACGCGCAGGCTCAGTAGTTGTGGCTCACGGGCCTAGCCGCTCCGCGGCATGTGGGATCTTCCCGGACCAGGGCTCGAACCCGTGTCCGCTGCATTGGCAGGCAGATTCCTAACCACTGCGCCACCAGGGAAGCCCTGGAAAGGCTTAATTAAAAGAGTTAAGATCGTCTAGGGGATCCTTAAACTAATTTTTAAATTCCTGTTGAAGCTGAAAGTGTTGACCTGTGTTCTTAGTTTACTGATGTTACTCTGCATGGATAGCACAGGCTGCTTTACTTTAAAATGGGTGGCTCTATCCACCTTACTTTTGGGGCTGGGAAAAAGCTTTGAAGTATCACTAGATTGAGCCAATTGGAAGAATAAAAAAAATGAAGCAAAGTATAGGTGACTTGCCCAGGAAAAGAAGAAAAAAGGAAATGACATAGTTTGGTTAAAATTTTTTGCTTCTACATGTTATAATCTCAAATTTTATTGAAAAATACATTGAAAAAGACAATAAAGATTAATATTAATTTTGTAAACTCAGGAGCTAATTCTTAAAAAAAAAATCCAGGTAGAGAACCATTTAGAAAATATAAAGAAAACATTAAAAAGTTTAAGAATAAGCCAGATGATATACTAGAAGTTTAAAAAAACCACTTGAAAACCTCAGTGAAACAAGTAATTTTTTTGGAAAAAATACACATTTTCAAAATTGATTCAATCAAGACAAAATTAAATAGACCAGTGATCATGGAAGAAAATGTAAAAAGTTATCAGAGTAATTTCTTTGCTGTATCGTTTTTTCCAGAGCATAGGAAGGAGAACTTCCCATTTCATAATATGAAGAAATAGGCAAAATCCTAACAAAAAAAAGAGCGAGGATGTTAAAAGTGTGGACCAGTCTCACTTTCTAATGTCGATATAAAAATTCTAAGTAAAACACTAACAAATTATATTTAATAGTATATTAAAAACAAACATCCAGCATGATCAAAGAGGATTGATCTTAGGAATGAAAAGCTACTTTAAACAGGAAACTTATTAATATATGTAACAGCAGTAGGGAAAATAAACTATATGATTATCCCATTGACTGCATAAAAGATATTTGATAGGGCTTCCCTGGTGGCGCAGTGGTTAAGAATCCGCCTGCCAATGCAGGGGACACGGATTCGAGCCCTGGTCCTGGAAGATCCCACATGCTGAGCAGCAGCTAAGCCCGTGTGCCACAACTACTGAGCCTGCGCTCTAGAGCCCGCCAGCCACAACTACTGAAGCCTGCGTGTCTAGAGCCCGTGCACCACAACAAAGAGTAGCCCCCGCTCACTGCAACTAGGGGAAACCCGCGCGCAGAAACAAAGACCCAACTCAGCCAAAAATAAATAAATTAATTAATTAATTTTAAAAAAAGATATTTGATAAACTAGTGCTTGTTTGATAAAATATAAAACTTGATCAAATTTAATATTATTCTTATAAAAATTGGATGATACTTCATTAATATGAAGAATATTTTAGAATAAAAGCTGACGGTATCTAAGAAATATCTATCAAGCACCTATGAACAAGTAAGTAAATTATATACGTTAGAAGGTGATAAACTCTATTTAAAAAAATAGTAGTGCAGGGTAAGGGGCTAGGGGTGGGATGGATTTGCAGTTTCAATGGTGTATTCAGAATGGGTCTCATGAAGGGGGTGTCATTGGAACTAAGACTTGACCTTTGTGAGGGAGTAAGTGGTGGAGATATTTGGGGAAAGCAGACTCCAGCTACTGAGAAGAACCAGTGCTGAGGCTCTGAGGATTACTGGGGGTCTGGTGAGACTGGACAGAATAGTAGGAGATGAGGTCAGGTCAATTCATGAGGTCACAGAGTGCTGTTTGAGAGAATTAGAACCTGAGCCTCCCGACTCCCAGTGCATTACTCTTTGTTATCCCATGACCTCAACTCTTGAGTCTTATTTTTCTGACCTGTAGTTGTGGCAGTTGGGAGGGGTAGAACCTGGGGCATAGGTTTAAAGTTCTATATTTGTAATTGATCATGAACTGAGAAAAAAAGTATTTGTTGCTAAAGTGGATATGGAAAAGCTAATGTTCCAACTAAAATATAATAATATATTAAAATATAATACTCTAACTAAAGTTTGAAAATTTAGAAAGTAAATTTGGTATTAGTATGAATCCATCTATTATGCATGAAAATTACGTGTGCAGTTGCCCTAGGCTTTTTTTTTTTTCCTGCACTAGCAGATGTTAGGAAAGTTATTACATATTTGTGAGTGTCTTACAGGATACCTCTTTTTTGTAACATCAGCAAGGAGTAATGTGACCCACATGTGTGCATTTTCTGTGTGACAGGAACTTAACCTTCAATTGATAAAACTTTTAAAATAATTTAAAGAAACATTTAAAATAAAGCTTAACACTAAATGTTTTGATTCAGCTCTTTACATAACGGACTGTACTTCTCATTTCTTTAAAGAAGGGTATAATGCATTTAAAATTTTTTGAGGTACTTTTACAGAGCCACCATATTCTTGACTTCTCTCAACCTCTGTAGTCTTATTTCTGAAATGGTGGTTCTAATGTCTACCTGATGGGGTGGTTATTAGGATCAACAAGATAAATAATGGATATTGGATGCCTAGGACAGGGCCTGGCACATTGGTAAGAAGAAATACGTGATAAGTTTTAAAGGAAATTATAATGGTCAAAGAGGAATACAAAGTTTTTGAGGCTCCTTAGGCATGAATTTGAGCACTTTCCTCTCCTTGACTCCACCTTTCAAATTTATGTCCATTCTTCCTTCCTTCCCTATGTCCCTTCTGAGTTTTCCAGGTCTAATTCTCAGCCTTTCATGGTAGGCAGAGTTTTCTCTGATGATCACACCATTTTCATGTTCTGTAGTATAGTGATATATTCAGGGATATGTAAGACTTGTAGAATTATTTGTCTGTTCTAAATGGCTTCGGGTTGTCGTAGTTTTTGAGCTCTTGCTTTGAATTTTTCTAGTTTTTTGCTTACTTCCTCCCTGTCAGCTCTCATTACTTGCTGCTGTCAGTGCAGCTGCTTTTATTAGTTCCTCACGGCTTCTCATCTTCAGAGTCTGGCCTGCTGAGTGTTGAATCATTGGATAATCAAGTTTTATAAAATAATGTCTGTGGCAGGAATGGAAAATAAATTTTTAGCTTGTGTGTTGATTCTGATTAGTAGTGGCTGCCTGGCGTGCTGGAATCTGGAGTTGCATCCAAATTTGATGAGAAAGTGCGCCGGTGATGAAAGGGGGCAGCAGCGTGAGGAAACGCAGATCTGCGTTTACTGTCCTGAGTAAGAATCGAGAAGCCCCGTGTGAGAATCTGAGTGGGTTCTGTAATGGGTAGAATAAGTTAGTGTGGGCTTTGTGATTTTTTTTTTGTTTTGACTTCTTAGATACCCTTTTGGTTATTGGTTACCCTTTTACTTTACATTGAGGTTTTGAAATAACTTATCCATGGATAAATGAAGGAAATGATTTAAAAGGATTGTTTTATACTGTTTAAGTTATCTTTGTTTATTTACTCAGTAATTATGTGATTAAAACTTTAAGCCATGTTTTCTTTGCTTGGTATTTCATATTTTATCAAAATTGAGTACTTGATGAAAATTGCAGATGTGCAGTAAATGTACTGAATGGAAAATACCAGATTATTAATAAACTTTCACAAGGCAAATTGAATTTCCAAATACTTCATTATGATGGCAATACATAGGCATGTCTGTATGATTATTATTAGTTTTTATAATCATTTAATGTGTGAATATATCTGAGAAAGTTTAAATATTAAAATGAGTTATTTCTGGTATGCCTTTCCTTTTACACATATCACATATAACTTTTGCAGGTTGGATTTGCTACCATTTTATGCAAGATTGGTTGCTACATTGCATCCCTGCATGTCTGATGTAGCAGAGGATCTTTGTTCCATGCTGAGGGGGGATTTCAGATTTCATGTATGTATTTAAGCATTTATTTTGTAATATATATATATATATACACACTTATGAGTGAGGATTCTTTAGTTTAAAAATATTATTATTTTATTGGTAAGCACATTTTGAAACTTGATAGTGGTATAACAGTTCAGAATGTATGGACTTCTAAATTTTTAAAATGTAAATCTACTCAACAAAGCTTGAAATTGATAAATGCTATTCCAATTTGGAGATGAGCTCTTGCTGCTACCTTGTTTTCCCATTGTAGGTTCTGCACTTCTTGCTTTTGTAAAGTAAAAACATTCTCCAAGGTCAAGAGAGCCAGCAGGCCTCATTGGTGTTCCCAGAAGAAATGTAGGATTGGCCATGACAAGTCAGGGCACACAGTGCCTGTAGGATGCCTATTTAGGTGTTGGGGGTCCAACGTTTGGGGCACACAAAGTTGCGTAAATGCTCTGATCTCAGTGAGTGCTGTCATAGACCATGTTTTTATTGATTCTTGCCTTAAGAATCTTTAGCTTGAAGAAAGATTCTTAATAGAGTGCCCATGAGTGGTTTGCCCAAACCCATGTTACCCCACCATCTTGTGGATACAGGCTTGAAAGGAGTAAAAGGATACCTTAGCGGTGACTGAAAGTGAACATTGGTAGAATTTGAAAAGACATGAAACGCAAGTGTTCATGTATGCCCATGGAAAAATTGTGTTTGTAAAATTTAGCTTTATATAGCAAGTTGCTTGGAATGCAAATAAATGTTTGCTCTGCTCAATATGCATTTCATTGCACTAGCTATACACAAATCGGTAGTATGGCTGAGCACCAGAACAGACATAATTCCTGAGGTCAGGAATCTCATGATGTAATTGGGAAGATAAGGCATAAATACTCATAAAAGCAAGAGTGAAATAAAAATTTAAACCCTAAATAAATTTGATATTATAAGGAAGTGCATGCTTAATTGCCAAATGAATTGTTGGAGAGTCAGTGCCTTGAGTCCAGAGAAAGCAAAAGTCTGTGTGAGGGGTGGAATGGCCTCTAAAGGCTTCTTGCCATGGCTGTTAATTTGTTAGTATGAGATTTGTGGGTAAGATTTTTTTGGGCCAGCTTTTTTGTGTTTCAGACTTTCATAGATAATATTAATCAAGGACAGGTTTCTATGTCTAGAGAAGTTTGGAAACACTGAGATCCAGGAAGTTAAACCGTTTTGCTTTTGTTTTATGGTAAGAATTCTCAAAGCTTTAATAGGGTAATGAGCACTGTGAGCCTTCTGGAAGGGGCTGAATATACAGTCACTCAAAAGACGCACTGTTTACATGCTGCTAGTTCGGGGGCAGATGCGTCTGAAGTCATATTGTTGGTATTTTAATCCCATCATACAGATACAGACAAGACACTGTTTTACTAGCAGGCAGTATGACTGCATTGTATGAGTTACATGTGTACACCCCTCCACCAAAGCTACAGTCAAACAAAACATGAGTTGCCTGGACCAAGCATAATTAGTGCTTTTGGTGAGAAACCTAAAATTAAGAAAATTCTGTTCATGTGTACTTCCCATCCCATCTTTGAAAACTGGGGTGAGAGTTGAGGGAATTGGCATTTTTGTTATTGTTGTAAGGTTTCATTACAACTAGAAGAGTATCAGGATTCCAGAGTATATTTGGGAACTGCTGTTCTCAGGGGAGAGAAGAGAGGGCACTTGATGTCATTGATCACCTCTGCTTCCTCCAGGGTCTAGCCTTTCCCACCCTCAGATCTGCAGACTTTGCCATTGACTTTTTATCAGGCAATAAATGTGCTCAACACTCTCCCATCCTTAAAATAAAAACAGGAAAACTTTCCTCAACTGCACCTCTCCTCCCATCCTCTTTCATTTCCTTCTTGTTTGATGTTGTAGAGTATACGTGTCTCTTGCACTTCTGATGTTTACCCTTTGTTTTACCATCATAGCGCCCTGGCAGAAACCACCAGTGTCCTCCTAATCGCCTCATCCTAGTTGATGTCCCTGCAGATTCTGAATTGCTGGACTCCCCTGCCTTTTAGGAAACTCATTCTGACTCTACCACATACTAGCATTGTAACTTTGGCCAAGTTACTTAAGTGCTCCATACCTCGATTTCCTGGCTTGTTAAGTGGGATAATTTGTATTTTAATAAATTTATTTATTTATTTATTTTTGGCTGCGTTGGGTCTTCGTTGCTGCGCGTGGGCTTTCTCTAGTTGCGGCGAGTGGGGGCTGCTCTTCGTTGCGGTGCGCGGGCTTCTCATTGCGGTGGCTTCTCTTGTTGCGGAGCACAGGCTCTAGGCGCGAGGGCTTCAGTAGTTGTGGCACGTGGGCTCGGTAGTTGTGGCTCGCGGGCTCTAGAGTGCAGGCTCAGTAGTTGTGGTGCATGGGCTTAGTTGCTCAGTGGCATGTGGGATCTTCCCGGACCAGGGCTCAAACTTGTGTCCCCTGCATTGGCAGGCGGATTCTTCTTCTTCACCGCACCACCAGGGAAGTCCCAATTTGTATCTTTTTAAATGTGATTGTTCTTACTGATTAAACGAGATAATTCATATAAAGCTCATCACACAGATGTCATTATAATAATAATTACCTCTTTACCACCACTCTCTCCTGCTTCTCACTTATGACTGCTCTCCTCAATATCCTTTGCTCTTTTTTCCAGCTGAGTTTATATGTTGGTGTTCCTTCCCCAGACTTTCTTCCTTCACCCTCCTTTATGATGGAATACAGTTTACCTGGGGTTCAGGTGGCATCTATTTCCCAGCAGCCTCACGTATATATCTCTTGCCAGAACCTCTCTCCTGGTGCTTAATAAGTTCTCATGTACTTTTAGCTAAATACATCCATAAAACTCATTTTCTTCTCAAAAATGTCTTTATCCTTCACTTTCTTATACCAGCTTTTATATTCTCCCTATAAATTTGCAATATATTTTATCTAATCACTGAGGGAAGTACATCTACTTTCACCCCTCTGACATTCGGGAGCCAAATTTGCCAAATTCTATTGATATATCTGCTAAAACACCTCCTCAAGGCTAGCGTCTCTCCTTCATTCCCAGTGCTGCTGTCTTTCACTCTCTGTAGCTTGAATTAGGAGAATAGCTGTTTCACCAGGTTTCCCATCTCTGGCTTCTATCCAGCTCCAACATATTGCCACAATTGATCCTATTTGTCCCGTGCTTAAGAACCTCACCTGAGAAATAACGCTGGTTAGCAAAACAGTATGAAATCTCACCTGGTAGAGAAATTCTAGTTAAAGCAACGGATTTGCTAATTTGACTAACAGGTTAGTGAAGGTAATAACAATGAGAAACCATCACGTATACTTGAGATTGGAATTTGGAGAAGGAATTTGGCAGCATGTTTCAAGATCCTTAGAGGCATTCATACAGTGGACAACTCTGGGAATCTGTCCCAAGTAAACAATTCTAAGTACCCCAGAAAGCTTTATTCACATCATGAATTGTAATAGGGAAAAAAAGGAAACTAATCTAGAAGTCCAACAGTGGATTAAGAAAATGGTCATATAATCATAATGCTGAAATGATATAGAACCATTGAAAGTCTTGTTTACCAAAAAGTTTTCAAATCATAGAGAAAGTGCTTTTTTTTAAAAACATTTTTATTGGAGTATAATTGCTTTACAGTGGTATGTTAGTTTCTGCTTTATAACAAAGAGAATCAGCTACACATATACATATATCCCCATATCTCCTCCCTCTTGCGTCTCCCCCCATCCTTCCTATCCCACCCCTCTAGGTGGTCAGAAAGCACTGAGCTGATCTCCCTGTGCTATGCAGCTGCTTCCCACTAGGTAGCTATTTTACATTTGGTAGTGTATATATGTCCATGCCACTCTCTCACTTCATCCCAGCTGACCCTTCCCCCTCCCCGTGTCCTCAAGTCCATTCTCTACGAAAGTGCTTTTTTTAAGGGGAAAAAAAGCAAGCTCTAAAATCTTACACATAATAAGTTTATAGTTATGTTAAAATTCTTGGCAAGTAAAGACTAGAAAAAATTGTATATCAGTATGCTACCAGTGGCTGTCTTTGGATAGTGGGGTTATGCGAAATTTTTTTCCTTTTTAGTTTTCTGTGTCCTCCACATTTTTAGCAAGGCCTACTTCTTTAATAATGGAGAAGACAACTTTTATTTAAATATAGCCATATCACCCTCACTGATGGACATTTTTGAAATCAGTGATCTTCTAACTTTTTTGATCAAGCCTCTCTGTTGGTAAAATAAGTTGACCACATATCCCAGTATAGGCATATTTATTTATAAATTATATGCATTTGTAATTCTACCAGATATTTTATGTATATCATAAAACATACAAAAATAACTTTAAAAGTATGAGATAAAAAACAAAAACATAAATAGATGTTTCAACATTTCTTTTTCCCCACACCCCAGTAGATCAGGAGTCTTGCCCTCCCTATTTGGAGATCAGTGGTCCCTAGAATAAAATAAATAAGTTTCTTTGAAGGCAAATTTACTTATTTATAAACCCAGTGCCTACTTAGTGTTTAGAGTGTAGTGGATTTTCCAAAAAATTAGTTGAATGATTGAATGTTTATGTAAAACAAAATGAGCAAATTATGGAGGACAGAAAATATAGTATTTGGGTGAAGTTATAGAGGGGCCGGTTTGGGGCAAAGGGTTCTTCCTCCAGGGGAATAATGAATGATAGGCCTTGGAAATTTTTACTTTTGTATCTTGACATATCTGAAGAGTTTTTATTAATGTGTATGAATTTAGTTATTTGAGTAATCTCAATTCCAGCTGTTATTAATAAATGAGTTGTAAGCAGCATTTTTGCTAAATTTGATTATGTAAGTAAAATCTGAGACATTATTGAACTAAAAATATATAGAAAATTTTACATTGTTAATTCATCTGTATTTACTTTTGCAGAAGTGTTTGACATACCATTTGATCCTAAAGAGTCAACAAATGAGATTGGAAAATATTAAATGAGAAGTCAGAATAAGTCTGTTTTGTATGTCACAGTCTTTTGAAAAGCCTTCAGTTTTTTTCATCTGAAGATGAGGGAGTGAGATAATTGATTTCTAATACTTCATTTAAAAATTCTACAATCTTGTCATGTTAGTTAGATTGTACCTCCTTAACCTCAATAATATTTAGGAATAATTGTGAATGATACACTATGTTATGTGTTTTGTAAACTGTGATGCTCAGTAATACTTAAATTGTATGATCTCCACAGCACAGTTGTTAAGAGCTTGTGCATCCAGACTCACCCAGGGAGATTTTTAAAAACATGTATATGTATTTCCCAGCCCTACTCCCTCTAAAGATTCAGCCTTCAGTATATCATTTTTCAAATGTTTCTTTATACTTTTTCTATTTCTACATTTCTTTAACTGTAAAAGAAATACATGCTCAGTGTGGGTGATTTAGAAAATATATAAAGAAGAAAGAAAGGAGGGGGAACCTCATAATATCATCACTTAAAGCAAACCTTGTTAATATTTTAGTATGTTTTCCTTACTTTTTTTCTTCTGTAGTTTTTGATGGATGCTTTTGTATTTTATGTACAATTTCCCACTTTTATTTCTCACTCAGAAGTATTTTACAGCATCATTTAAAACACTTCTCAAGCATCATTTTAAAGTTTGTATACTCTTTTGTCCTAGATGTTAATTGCTTAGTATCAAGTGAAGTATAGTTATCATCATTACTGCCCTATCATCATCATCCTTGTTTTTATCCTTATTTTACCAAGTGAGCCAGTAGGTTCAGGGAGTTTTATATGAATTGTTCAAGATTGTATACCCCTACCCCCACCCCAAATTGCATGAAATGACCACAGGACCTCAGGTGTTGTGACTGTAGATCTTTTAGTCTTTCACGTCACTGCAATATGTATATAAACATTAAGCATTTTCATTAATTTGTTCACTCAGTGAACATTGATTTTGTGTCAATGTATTAGTGATACAATGTACAAATGTGGATAATATTAATAATGGCTAATACTTAGTGAACTCTTCGTGGTCTAAGTCACTATTGATTGTGCTTTGTATGTATTAGTTCACTTAATTAAGACTCATAACTGTATGATATAGGTTACTTTCATTAGTTCCATTTTACAGATGAGGAAATTGAGGCACAGAGTTTAAGTAACAGTAAGTGATAAAGCTGGGAATTAAACCTAGCAGATCTGGTCCAGAGTCTACCCTCTTAATCTGGAGTGTAGGTGAAACTTGCGTCGGAGTTCACAAAATAAGATAAATTAAAAGAGGAGCTTTTTTTTAATATATAAATTTATTTATTTATTTTTGGGTGCCTTGGATCTTCGTTGCTGCACGCGGGCTTTCTCTAGTTGTGGCGAGCGGGGTCTACTCTTCGTTGTGGTGCGTGGGCTTCTCATTGCGGTGGCTTCTCTTGTTGTGGAGCATGGGCTCTAGGCGTGCGGGCTTCAGTAGTTGTGGCTCGTGGGCTCTAGATTGCAGGCTCAGTAGTTGTGGCGCACGGTCTTAGTTGCTCCTCGGCATGTGGGATCTTCCCGGACCAGGGCTCGAACCCGTGTCCCCTGCATTGACAGGCAGATTCTTAACCACTGTGCCACCAGGGAAGTCCCAAGAGGAGCTTTTTGTATGCAGTACTTATCAAACACCTATTTGTGAAAACACCTTTATGAAGGCTAAATTGCAAGGCTAGAATAAATAGTCAAATTTATTCAATATTACTTTGTTTAATAGACTAATTAAAGTAGAGTCTAGTTCTAGTTTTTTCTATTTGTCTCTAATCTCAAAGCTATTTTGTATGCTTGAATGACGTGATTAAAGTTCTGTAAGTTGAGTTTTTGTGATTTTATTTTTAGTTGCAGTTTTATTGATGCTTTAGATTAAATATAGTTATAGTGAGTTTCTAATTTCCTCTGATTTAAGTGAGTAAGCATGGTTTTGTTCAAAAATTATCACTGAAGATCTAAAAAGTCTAAACACCTACCTCTGTTTGCTATAGAAAGTAGGTCCTTAAAAAGGAAGATGATAAATTCCATTAATTGTAAGCTGTCTATGTAGAAGTTTAATACTTACGTAAAAGATTGTTACTAATTGTCCAGGTGCGGGTGAGGTTTGGACTTATTTTGAATCCCAGTACATGATGGAGCAGTGGAATTCTCAAGTACAAGTTTGGAGTCTGGTTTTGGTACTGATCCTTGGTCAGGTCATTTGACAGCTTTGTGTTCTTCTACTGTTGTTGTTTTAACTATTAAATCAGAATTATACAGCTTTTGCTCCTTTCTCAGGGTGTTGTTATGTGGAACAAATAAGATAGGATAGTACTCTGAAAAAATAAGGAACACTAAACTAGTTCAAAGCACTACCGTATTATTGTTATTGTTTTTCACAGAAAAGGCTTCTAGACTACAGGTTTGGTTTTCTGGTGAAAATGTAATTCTGAGGTTAAATCCAATTACATTTATCGTGACGTGTCTGTTCACATGGTACTGTTGTAATAGGATTTTGTTATGTTCAATATTGCTTGAAATGTGTGCCTAAGTAGAGGGCTTATATTTGCAAAGGATTTGAACTTTGATATACGACTGTGACTGTTGATAAAAAATAGTGATTGTATTGGAAATTTCATTGTACTAATGAATTTACAATAAAAAATGTATATAGTTCATAATTATAATATACTAACTGAGCCTTAATATTTTTGCTTAAGTGAGCTCTTGGTGTTTATTATTTTTAAAGCAGCATTTCCTAAAGTGTATTCCTTATAATATTAATTTAACAAACTAGTCGTTGTTACCATTTCAAAAGAGGGGTTATATTGCCAAATAAATTTGAGAAACATTGAATTAAATTAAGTTAAACAGGTTTCTTTATTTGAGAGCCTCTTAAGGCTGATGAAATGCATTGTTTCCCCAAATTATTTGACCATGAAACAGTTTTGCAAAGCATGTCCTGGTACTGGTGTTCCACAGAGCTTATTTTGCTTTAACTTAAGATAATTTGAATATGGCAAGAAATTATGCCCAAATTTATTTAAAATATCTAGAGTGAATTCAGTCTTATTAAAATAACAATTCTTATCACAGATTTCAAAGTGTTAATTATTTAAGCAATGTCTCTTCTCTTAATTTGTAGGTACGAAAAAAGGACCAGATCAATATTGAAACAAAGAACAAAACTGTTCGTTTTATTGGAGAACTCACTAAGTTTAAGATGTTCACAAAAAATGATACACTGCATTGTTTGAAGGTTAGTGGTGAATCATTTGAAATATTTTTTAATAGACACATCTAAAGTTTTAATGCTTCAGTTTATAAATGCTGGGAAATGATGTAATTAAGAAATATTTGATTAATCTACAGGAAGACAAGGAGTAAAAAGGAACAATAAACAGACGAACAAAATAGAGAACAAATAATAAGATGGTAGATACAAATACAAGTATAACAGTAATTGCATGAAATGTAGAAGGACAAAATACATTAAGTAAAAGCCTTAGAAATGTAAGACTTGATTAAAACAACAACATTATATGCTGACTACAAGGAAGATGCCCTTAAATATTAACACCAGGAAGCCTAAAATAAAAAGATGGGGGAAATAGACCATGGAAGCACTAAAAATAAATAAATAAATAAAAGCACCTGGTTTTATTATTATCAGACAAAGTAGGCTTTAAGGCACAAAGCATTATTAGAAATAAAGAAACATAGTTCATAATGATGATGAGGTCCTTTGAATAGGAAAGTGTGTTACCTTCCTGAATCAGTATGCATCCAGTACTGTATTTTTAGAATACATAAAGCAAAAAATTGACAAGGAAAGAGAAGTAAATCCACAATTACAGTGAGAGACTTGAAAACACCTTTTAGTAGCTGAAAGCATAGGCAGACAACATTAGTAAGTGTATTCAGGATTGAACAACACAGTTAACAACCTTAATCTAATTGACACTATACCCAACTGGATCAGAATTTATAACCTCTTCAAATGCACATGGATGATTTACCAAAATCAACCAAAAAGAAAGTCTCAGCAAGTTCAAAAAAATTGAAATTATTCAGATTATTTTTTTTTGTCCACAATAGAATTAAGGTAGAAATTCATTAGTAACTAGTTTCGTGTGGTAAAACTGATGCAGCATAGATGAAATAATTCTTCTACATTTGGAATTGGTCATTACTAACAATAACAAATTTTTTATCAAGTTGATTTCTTTAAGATATCACTAGGTATGTCACACAAAATGGTTCTCATAGGTTCAAATACATTTGGAAAACCCTGAGTTAAACAACTTTCTTTACTGCATGATTTCTTAAGAGTATTTAAAATATTAATAATCGTCGTAAATATTCAAGGGGTTAAGTCTCCTAAACCTACTTGGAGCATCTCAGGAGACTACAAAGTACGTTAGGGGAACTTTGGACAGCACTTTAAGAGAGGTTGTGAAAGTTTTTTCAATGCTGTCATTGAAAGGAGTCATGCCATGAACAACTTAGACATATTAGTATATTTCTTTATATTAATTACTGATATATATAGGAAAAATATACATTTATTTGACACAGGTTCATTTCTGTACATTTGTTTTAAGGAAATAATCATAAACGTGCACAAATTTATCTGCAAGAATGGCACACCATTGTTTATAGTAGCAAAAAATTGTAAACAATTTGGATGTCCCATAAATAAGAATCAGTTAAGTTTTAGTATAGTTCATATTATAAGTACTATGCACCCTTTAAATCATGCCATAGAAGGATAATAAGGACGTGGAAAAATACTCATGTTAGCCCAAGAAAACCAAATTATTAAATGATATGTGTAAATCTTTTTTGGCTTAGAAAATGTGCACAGAAAAATATTGGGGGGATAAATAGTAAAATGTGGTAATGTGTTTGTAAATTTCATACAGTAAGGCTTTTGTTGTCAGAAGTTTAAAGGTAAATGTCATATAAACCAAAACCAAAAAGCTATTTAGAAAATGTTAGCTATGTCTGTGGCATTTGCTTAAATACATAGCATCTCCTGATAAATATAAAACGGGCTTTGATAAATTAGTTTTCATATATCTATCTAAAAGGAACGACATTAAATATCCTGAAGTTTTTAGATAAAATTCTATGGCCTAGGGCTTCCCTGGTGGCGCAGTGGTTGAGAATCTGCCTGCCAATGCAGGGGACACGGGTTCGAGCCCTGGTCTGGGAGGATCCCGCATGCCGCGGAGCGACTGGGCCCGTGAGCCACAGCTACTGAGCCTGCGCGTCTGGAGCCTGTGCTCCGCAACAAGAGAGGCCGCGATAGTGAGAGGCCCGCGCACTGCGATGAAGAGTGGCCCCCACTTGCTGCAACTGGAGAAAGCCCTCGCGCGGAAACGAAGACCCAACACAGCCATAGATAAATAAAAAAAAAAAAAAAAAAAAAATTCTATGGCCTAACACAAAGATACCCAGTGATGAAGCTTGGCATCTAAAGTAGACTGGGTTTTTTTTTTTAATTGAATTATAGTTGATTTACAATGTTGTGTTTAGCTTTTCTTCTTTTTACAGTGACATTTTAAAACTGTTGCACACATTAGGTGCATAATGTTCTCTTTCTCTAATAGGATTGAAATGTTGTATTTGTGGTTTTTCATCATTATTATTTTTACAGATGCTTCTATCAGACTTTTCCCATCACCATATTGAAATGGCATGTACCCTACTAGAAACATGTGGAAGATTTCTTTTCAGATCTCCAGAATCTCACCTGAGGACCAGTGTACTTTTGGTAAGGGCTTGAGGATCCTAGCAAGAGGTTGAGGTTCTTGATTTACTCCAGGGGTTAAAAATTTTGACGAGTGCCTTTTATCTTGCTCTGCCATTTAAACTCTTCTACCTAAACTAGAACTCCAGCCGTTCCTGGAGAGCTGTAGGAATTTTTCTCATTTGACTGCCAGTGAGTTCACACTATTGTAAAGGGGGATTAAATTCAGCTCCAGATAACTTTTTACAAATGATGCAGAGGAGCAGGTACTCTAAATACTATTGTGTTAGAGCCCTCTTTGTGGGTGTTCTTGGTACATCGTTACTGTGCCATAAGCACATAAATTATAAAGCTTAAATTTTTTAAATTGGAAAACATAAAACATAAGCTTGAAAAATTAACTTGGGGGGAGAAGATATTTCTTAAGCTAATTAGGATGCCAGCATGGCCATCAAGTTTATTAAGCAATTAAGTTAATACGCTTATTGGTAATACCCATGCATTCGACTGCAGCCTTTGCAGGGGAGAGAGTGTGGTGGGGGAGGGTGTCAGTGTTAGCCCTGGTTTAGGACTCCCTGGGAAGAGACTGTCATTACATCAGTGTTGCTTTTACGGACGTGTTGATTGTGTCGTTTTCTCTAGGTGTGTTATTTTTTAGAATCTAGTTGTAAGCTTGAATACTTCTCTGGCAATATTTAAAATGAAAAAAACATGGGAATTTATTTCTAGTTAACAAAAATATTAATGTGAAGGCCATCACATGGACTTTATATCCACATTCTCTCTAGGCTTATTCATATAATAGTCATTCCAAGTTCAAATTTTTATTGTAACACAGAAAAAATTCTTCCTCCTCTTTGGCTCAAGCTGGTAAGGTTAAATGAGACACTGCATATGAAAATGTAATAGAGATGCCAAGAAAGCTTAGGTTTTAAAAATGTCTATATTTTATTTGTAATATTGAACCCTCTATGTTTACTTTTTGCTAGGGAAAGTTTACTAGTTGTGGTGGTGTGGATGCTTATCCCATTGCTGGAAACCAAAGTTCTTCCTGCCCGTCTGGTTTTCTTCGCTCAGCGGATCTTTCCCCCTCTTGTAGCGAAAGCAGCTAGTCTTTATCATTGATTGTCTTGCTTTCTGGATAGGAGCCTTGTTTATCATATAACGCTTTTGGGGCTCCTCCTATGTGTTAGGCACTGAACTCAGTTCTGCAGGGATGTTATGGCTGGTTGGGGGTGGTTAGTACAAAGAAACAAAACATAGTTGCCATCCTCAAAGTGGTCCATATCTAGTGCTAATTCCAGTGTAGCGTTTAAGTGCTTTAACAGAGAGAGGTGTGCGGAGGATTTTATGGGCTCGTGGAGGGAGTACTTAAGCCAGACTGAATGAGTCAGGAGAGATCTTCCCTAACAGCTTCCCAGTGTTTATTGAGTGTTTATTGAGTCTGACTCTTCTGTCAGACCCTTGGGATGTAAAAGTGAGAAAGATAGTTCCTGCCCTCATGGAATTTGCAGTCTAATAACTCAGACAGATGGACAATTGGAACACAGGGAGGGGGATGCAATATAATACTGTGGGTCAGCATAGGGTATTATGTGTATAGATAGAAGAGGCGCTTAATCTAGTCTTGGTATGTCAGGAAAGGTTTCCTGGAAAAAATGGTGTTTATTTTAGAGACTAACCTGAGTCTCAAAGGCAGAGAAGAGAGATACACTGAGTCAAGAGGCTGCAGGTAAGACTGGAGACGTAGGCACAGCCCCGAGTGTGATCACTGTGCTAAGGAACGAGGGTTTTCCCGCAGTGGTAGAGAGTAGCTATTGAAGGATGTTAAGCAGGTAGGATAGGTATGATCAGATTTATGGTTTTAGAAAGATCGGTGTGGAGGAGATAACTGAGGTGGCTGAGGCCAGAGGTAGACAGAACAGTGAAACAGCTGTTTTCAAAACCTATGGGGAAAACAATGAAGAAATGGTAAGGATGGGGGGATGGGGAATAATAACTGGCTGTATGAAGAATTTTAGGAAGCAGAACTGATGAGATGTGATGGTGAGATACTAGGGACGAGGAAGAGAAAGGGCCCTAAGATAAGACCCCGGATTCCAGCAGGAGCATCTGAGAGAATGATGGTGCCAGTCACAGAGATGAGGGAGTAGGAGGAGGGAAGAAATGGAGAGTTTGGTTTGAAGCACACGAACACTTATGGGATGATCTAAAATATATCCATATTTGTTTGGGAACACATATAACCTTTTAACTGGTTTGCATTTAAAATTATTCTTGGCTGATGTTAAAAGTAGTTTGGTGTGGGGACTTCCCGGGCGGTCCAGTGGTTAAGACTTCGCCTTCCAATGCAGGGGGTGTGGGTTCCATCCCTGGTGTGGGAGCTAAGATCCCACATGCCTCCAGACCAAAAACAACCAAAATATAAAACAGAAGCAATATTGTAACAAATTCAATAAAGACTTTAAAATTGGTCTACATCAAAAAAGAAAAAAGAAAGTTGTTTGGTGTGTGTGTTGGGGGAAAAGGTTCTAAAGTGGTCTACATAACAGGTTGAAACTAGTCTTGGTTTAAAACTGTTATATATGTACAAATGAAAAGTTAAGTGTTGCATTATGTTTTGTCCAAAGAACTTACAGGGTGAGGTCATTATCTCTAGCCCTGTTAAACATGGAACTGTTCTCTCTGTCTGGAAGAGTCAACATTTAATAAGCATTCACAAATTATAAAGTAGATGTCAGGAGAGGAGCTAGACTACAACCTGTATACTTTAGCAGATTCATAGACAAGAGAAACAATTGTGAAACTTGGTATACCCATAATTGAACTTATGAAAGAGCAGAATTTCCCCCCAGTATACGATGGTTTTACGTGTATGGAAAGGCAGACCATGGGAAAGATTTGAATGTGTTTTAAAAAATTCATTCATTACTTTGTATATTAATAAACATTAATTGCAAGCCTCCCATGTGCTAGGCCAGGCACTGTTTTACGTGCTGGGTTTACAGCAGTGAACATGCTGCAGCCCCTGCCCTCCCTGAGCTTGCAGACACAGCCTTCTTTCCAAAGCTTGAAGTCTTGCCTCCACCCGCCACCACCTGCCACCCCAGTCCAGACACCTGCTTGAAGCTCTTCAGTGCTTTTCTACAGGCTTCAAATCCAGCATTGTTAACCACGGTCTGCAGAATCTGGTCTCACCGAGCCTCTCCTCACTCCTTAGAGCTGATCTCACGCCATTCCATGCTGGCGCCACACTGGCCTTCATGTAGTTCCTGTAACAGAGCCTTCTCTCCTCATTGCCTCTCGTCTTGCTGTTGCTTCTGCCTCAGGTGCTCTCTCTGTGTCTCTTCTCAACCTTTTGTCATCCTTCAGAGCACAACTCAAATGTCACTTTTGCAGAGAGGCTGTCCCTAGGCCACCCTGACTAAAGTGGGCTCTCATTACTCTCCATCTTAGGGCCTTGTTATTTTCCTTCATAACACTATTCACAATTAGTATTTAAAAGGTTGTTAGTTTATTTGTTGGCTTGTTTATTCTGTCTTCCTACGCCAGACTCTTAGGCTAGGAGCCATGTCCGTCTTGTTCACTGGTGACTTCCAGCACCTAGCGTAGTGCCTGGCACATAGTAAGTGCCAAGTAAAATGTTGAATGGCTGAATAAATTCAGTAATCTTAATACTTAGTGTGGTGCTGTTTTAAGAACTAGGAGTACTGTTTGAAGATCTTCAACTGGTCAGTCCGTGGTTCTCAACTGGTGTCTAGTGGGTAGAGGTGAACGTTGCTGCAAAACATCCTGCAGTGCACAGAGCACCCTCCCCCCACACACCCCGACAAAGAACTATCCCGTCCAAAACAGCAGTAGTGCTGAGGTTGAGGATCCTGAAGTAGATGATGATTGACTGTTTTTAATCACCTCCTGGAGCTGATGCTGAGGGCTGTGGACAAGTTGTGACACTGGGGGCTTTTAGTTTTCTTGTCTGTAGAGATATGTCAGATTTACCGGGTACAACATTGGATGGCGCAGGCTCTCAGAGTAGAGTTATTCTCAGCTGTTGTGTGTGGAACAGCCAGAGGCATTCACCCCTTTATTTATATTGTTGGTCCTTAATTTCAGTCACTCGTATATAAGCCTTGTTTTACGTAGAATTCATATAGTTTGGCAGAGTTATAAGTCAAGTTATATTTGTAACAGAGTTCTCTGAGTATTTTATTGGACAAGGCCTAAGACCAAGCAGTTATGGACTAATTTGTTCTAAAAACATGATTAGTGATATAACAATTAGTATGCTTGCATACTCTTAGAGATACCTAGTAATTGTTTTTTCCCTTTTCTAGCCCTTTATCTTGAAATCTTATCACTGAGAGTAGAACTTTAGTTAGGAAGAAAGAAACCTTAGAATGAAAGTATTTTGACTAGACTTTTTATTTTAGGAACAAATGATGAGAAAGAAACAAGCCATGCATCTCGATGCAAGATATGTCACAATGGTGGAGAATGCATATTACTACTGCAACCCACCTCCAGCTGAAAAAACAGTGAAAAAGAAACGTCCTCCTCTCCAGGAATATGTCCGGAAACTTTTGTACAAGGATCTCTCCAAGGTTACCACTGAGAAGGTAAATCTTAATGAAATCATAGAACAGCAGTCAACTTGAGATTTGTGGTAGTGCTAAGCTTATATAACATTCAACCAAATTAATTCTTTTTCGTCCTAATGATAATAGTACTGATTGCAGTGCACTTTCCTTCTAGCCCTGCACCAAATTGTTTTAGGTCAGGGACATATATTTCAGTTTTCCTAGATCAGCTTGTTTATCAGTTGCTTCAGTGCCCCACAAAGTATAGTTAGGAAATGTAAGTAGTTTGCATTATTCACATTTTGTAAATGGAGAAATTGAAGCAGAGTTGTTAAAGTCCCAGCAGTGGAGTTTAGGAGAGGTAGGATTAGATCCCAAGTTCCATTATGATTGATTCCATACAAGTCATCCCAAGAAGGAATTCATACGATGATACATAATGTATGGGACATATGTTTTATTTTCCTTTTATGATAGTAACTTCTTATTCTAATTAAAATGGTAATTCTTCTGAATTTGATGTTGATGCTGTGTGTATATTTGAAACTATTACTTTGTCTCTGATGTTCTGTAATGAATTTGCCTTTAAATATTTTGCTTTCAGTACAGGGGTTCTTAACCTTAAGTAGGCTTTAAGAGGCCCGTGATTCTCTGGAACTTAATGATTTTGAATCTCTGGGCCTGTCTGTATTTTTCCGGAAGAGGGTCTGTAGCTTTCTTTAGATTCTCAGCAGGGGTCAATTTCCAGAAAAGGTTAAGAACCACCGACCTGTTACCTTAATTATTGTAGTTACCTTGTTAGAATTTTCACTTTTAAGTAAGACATGTTGAGTAAACATTTCTTGGTCAACTCTACAAGTTGAAACAACATGGTATGGAACTTTTTTCTTTTCAGGAAAAAAATTGAAGCAAATTAACTTCTGGACAGAGGAAACCTATGGGGAGGATAAGAGGCATGGAATAATACATGTGTCATGGGTGGGCGGGGTAGAAGGTGATGACGAATGAGTGCAACTTTGAAAATTGAAGCCACCTTCAGGGATCCAGAGACAGTAGTTGTTTAAAACAACAGGATTTGAAAGCTGTTTTAGAATTGGCTAAAAGTTTGAAAAGTATGGAATGCTTATGCATTTGAGATGACATTGACATTTCCATTGAAGCTGATATGAGAACATATTTAGTGCTTGAAAGGTGGATTGTGGGTATAGAGTAGAGATGAAAGGACTACTTTACATTCTGCCAGCAGTATCCATTTTCTTTCAGAATAAAAATGGAAAGAACTTGATGATGACTAGATCTCTGCTGATTATCTCATTACCAGTAGAGATTTTGAAAGTAATAGCTAACTTTTATGGGGTGCTTGTAATGCGCCAGACACATTCCTACGTACTTCACGCACTTTAACTTGTCTAACCCTTAGACCAGACTTATGGAGTAAGTGCCTATCATCCCCCCTTTACATCCAAGGAAACTGTGTGATGTCAGTCTTGATGTTGTGTCCTCCATCTTTTTTTTTTTAAGATTTTTTTTGATGTGGACCTTTTTTTTTTTTTAAGTCTTTATTGAATTTGTTACAATATTGCTTCTGTTTTATGTTTTGGTTTTTTGGCCTCGAGGCATGTGGGATCTTAGCTCCCCGTCCAGCGATCGAACCTGTACCCCATGCACTGGAAGGCAAAGTCTTAACCACTGGACCACCAGGGAAGTCCTGTGTCCTCCATCTTAAGGGATCTTTTAACCAGTTGACCTTGGGTTTATTTCCTTATTGGAAATTTTTCATTTATAAAAAGAAGTGTCTGAGGTTATTTACATCAAATCATGCACAAAAGAAAACATTATTTTTGTTAAATCTTGGGTATTTCTTTCAGTGACCTGAGTATGAGTGTATACTGTTAGCTTGATTGAAGTCCTGGAAACTCTAGGAAATTTAAGGGCGTTATGGAAAGATAAAGGGAAAATGTGAATAAATTTTACCAATAATTAGAAAAATCTTATTTTTCCTATCTCTAAAGTGAAAAGGCTGGTAGAGAATCTCTAAAGTATTTTCCATTTCAAAAGTTCTGTGACTGTACAATCATAATAAAATATTTGTATTATAGGGTATTTTGGACTACTTAGTGCTTATCTTAGTAATTTAAACAAAATTCTCTTCATTTAGGTTTTGAGACAGATGCGAAAGTTGCCTTGGCAGGACCAAGAAGTGAAAGACTATGTGATTTGTTGTATGATAAACATCTGGAATGTGAAATATAACAGCATTCATTGTGTAGCCAACCTCTTAGCAGGACTAGTGCTCTACCAGGAGGATGTTGGAATCCATGTTGTGGATGGAGTTTTAGAAGATATTCGATTAGGAATGGAGGTAACAAAGACCTGCAGCAAATTGGAATCTGTGGACAATTT
This sequence comes from Balaenoptera ricei, assembly GCF_028023285.1. Classification (NCBI taxonomy): domain Eukaryota; kingdom Metazoa; phylum Chordata; class Mammalia; order Artiodactyla; family Balaenopteridae; genus Balaenoptera; species Balaenoptera ricei. The sequence continues at coordinate 20,539,989 of NC_082640.1, forward strand.
AGACAGCCTTAAAGTCCTATTACTGAAAAATAAGGATTTGAAAACCCTCTTTTCCCCATATGGTGTCATTTACTATTACTTTTTTGAAGATAGTGATTTCTTAATAAACCCTGTTGTGTCAGATTTCCTAGTCTTCTCTCAGGCTAATGCTGAAGTATTTTTTGCCTTTTCTTCAAGTCCAGTTAAGCTTATTTTAGAAGAGTATAGTAAATTTTTATTATTTCCTGGTTACTATTGTCATTCGTGTTACAGGAATTCATAAATTTATTAATTAGGAGAATTGGTAATCATTTGATAAGAATTTCTGTAAGAATTTCCCTCTTTCTATATGCTTGTTGTTTCCTTAATTCATGGATTTCAGAGAAAATAAGTTATAGAGGGCTGATAGGGAGAATTACATTTTAACTGTTTCATAAACTATTAATTCATTTAACAATAGCTTAATATTAAATTTAATACTTAACATGTTCTTTTTATTAAAACATTTTAATGGTAGACATTTCTTAGAGAGAGAAAAAGGACACCCAGAAGTGACTACCTATTAGAAAGGAAGAAGAAAACCCATTATTTTTTCTCTGTTCAGTGAGTGATGTTGTCAAGTGACATAGGGAAATTTTACCTCTTCTCAAACACATTGCTATTCTTTAATGGAAATCTGCTTTTTTTTTCTTCCCCCTTTAGGTTAATCAACCTAAATTTAATCAGAGACGTATCAGCAGTGCCAAGTTCTTAGGGGAACTTTATAATTACCGAATGGTGGAATCGGCTGTTATTTTTAGAACTCTTTATTCTTTTACTTCATTTGGTGTTAACCCTGATGGCTCTCCAAGTTCACTGGACCCTCCCGAGCACCTTTTCAGGATTAGACTAGTGTGCACTATTTTGGATACCTGTGGCCAGTACTTTGACAGAGGTTCTAGTAAACGAAAACTCGATTGCTTCCTTGTGTATTTTCAGGTATATAAATTGAAATAAGCAGTTGGCATCATTTAATGCATTGCTTGTGTTACAAAAATATTAGAGAAGAAACCCTGTAGCATTCATATATTATGTATAAGATATATTCATAGTTAGGTGAGATTTATTCTTCTTGCAAGTATGCTTAGCTTTAGAGGTTTTAAAATATATGATATGGGGACTTCCCTGGCGGTCCAGTGGTTAAGACTCTGTGCTTCCTGCAGGGGGCACAGGTTCGATCCCTGGACAGGGAACTAAGATCCTGCATGCCACACAGCATGGCCAAAAAAAAGAAAGAAAAATTTAAAAAATATATGTATGATGAATTCTATCATAAACATTCTGATTACATTTTAAGTTTTATAATTGATGATCATTAATTTTGGGAATTATTTTGGTGCAGTTTATAAATTTGGTATAGTATGGATTATTTTGTATTTGGTACAGTAATTAATCAAATTACTTGTAGTATTTATACATTTGATAATATTCTCACTCATCTGTGTTGTGGTTTTATATCTAAAATTCTTGTTTCTAAATTAAAAAAAAAAACCCATCATTAACACTGAAAGAAATATTTGTTCATTCATTGCTAAACTCTTGGGTTGTGCTTTCCATATCTTAAGTTCCTTTTGTAAACTGGTGGTTTAGAGCAAGTACAGTATAAATTAAATTCAGATACAAATACAGAGACAGTTCTACAACTTCTCTGCAGTTCATGTTCCAAAAGTTAGCTGTAGCTTGGTTGTCTGGAACCTAATCATTATTTCCCATCAAATACAATGTTACAAGTACTGGTTAGGGGGAATAGCTCACTATCAAATTCTCCAGATGTTACTGAAAGTACCAATGGTACCATTCAGTTCTATTTGATCATTCCTTTCTAGCTAGTCTGTTATGTTGTTTTCATTTACCCATTGACAAAGAAAATAAATTTAAAACTACAACTTTGAGGTGTCAAAAATACATCCACATAGTAGCTGGTGTTAAGTGGGGGTAACTACTCTTGGGGAAGAGCTGTTTGTAACCTTCTCCTATTACTTTATCTCTGCATTAGAGGGTAACTTGTTACTCTCCTGTTTTCTGAATTGATGAGCCAAAAATGGGGAAGGGGTGTTGAAGATTTGAGACTCAGATTCTCTGTTGCATGTAAGAAATGCCTTAAGTTGGAGACTGCCTGTATTTAAAACCAAAGTTTTGCTGCAGAATATCAGTTATCGCTATCAGCATCTAAAGCAGGATCCCTTTCAGAAGAGTGTTCTTATTTGCACTCACTCTGACATCACTGGCAGAGAGAAAAGAGCCACTCAGAAATATTCAGGAGTAGAAAGAGACAAAAGTATTTTCCACATTGATTAATAGCAGGAATGTGTAGCAGGGATATACTTAGGGCACGGGAGTAAGAAGTGAGTGAGGCCTGGGTGATGCAGTCAGTGTGTGCTGCCTGTAACACAGTGTCCAGTTATATATTGGAAGGCAGATAGAAAGGCTCACCTGCAGCAGTGCTTCTAAACTTCAGTGTGTACACACATCACCTGGCTATATTGTTAAGATGCACACTGTGATTCAGTTGGCCTAGGGTAGGGGACGTCTCAGATTCTGTATGTCTAATAAGCTCTGAGTTCCCACACTTTGAGTAGCCAAGACCTAGAAGAAACTGGACAGGAAGATTAAACACCCAGAGGAACACCTGTTTATATACAAGTAAATTCAGGGGTTGTGCTTTTTAGTTAAACTTGAGAATTACAAGTACAAAATAGAATGAAGGAGCCAAGCTAGGAGACGAGGGAAAATATCTCAATGGTGCCATATACACAGTAGATGTTCAATAAATGCTTGTTGATTACTGATTTTTATATATTCAAAAACCCTATCTTCAGATACTTTCGACTCTTTAAAAAAATCAGAGCAGGTAGTATAGAGAAAATAATTATAATTTATCAAAACCGTTGCCTTGAATTTGGTTGTTTTTGTAAAATTAAATATTTAAGCCCTATTTGGGATTTGGGAGTGGAGTTTCTGCCTGGTTTCAGTACCTGAAAATTTATTTGCTGTTTTATTTATTTATAATTTTTCCTTGCCTTTAAAAAAAGGTTATGACAGTTAACAATAAAAAATATATTTAAATTAAAGTCACCAGATGGCTTAGGAACTATATAGATGGAGGGAAATAAATGTGCTAGGATCATTGCTGTTGACCATTAATAAAAATGGTAGGTGTCTTGTACAACTCTTTAGCTTAGTTGTTATAACTAGGTGATGTCACGATACAGATTATTTTAAATATTTTGTTATTAATTTCTTATAGCTAAATTTATTTTTCATTTGTTGTCAGCGTTATGTTTGGTGGAAGAAAAGTTTGGAGGTTTGGACAAAAGACCATCCATTTCCTATTGACATAGATTACATGATCAGTGACACACTAGAACTGCTAAGACCAAAGATCAAACTCTGTAATTCTCTGGAAGAATCCATCAGGCAGGTACACGACTTGGAACGAGAATTCTTAATAAAACTAGGTAAGCAATTAATTACAGAGAGAAAATAAAGATGGTATTTGGCAGATCGTTTCTAGAATTTGCTTTATAATGTTTTCAGTTAGCATTTACTTTTGTATACTTTCTGTTTTTCGATGTTGAGTGTTACATAATAGTGTTAGGTAAGACCTGGGTGACTTACTTCTTGATTTCATTAAATAATCCCAAATTGGAGGAAAACAGTCATGTAAAACTTGAAGCAAATGATAATGATGGAAAAAATATAATCCTGTCAGCCTCTCTTAATTTTAGAATTTTAGGTTGCTAATTTAAAACCTACTTTTGATTAAAGCATCTCATATACAGTATATATTTTCAATAACACTATTTCCTAAGACAGTGCAGGCTTGACACTATATAAGGGGAGTGCCAGTTAGAAGTTTGAAAGTATCCCACCAAATTTTAGATCCTAGTCACTGGGGGAGTTGTCTCTGTTTCTAAAGACTAGAGAACATGTGAGAAACGTGCTACAGGAGGATTGGTCACTTTACTTTCTCAGTATCCTTCTGAGATTGTTCTGGAAGAAGAGGTAGCATTTGAATGGCTCCCCTAAAGGACTGTAGGAGCCGACTAGCCTTGCCAGTGGAAATAACTGGAACAGGGTGGGGCCTTGCCAGTCTGGTTTGCTTGCTGATAGTTCTTAGCATGTTGTATTGTAGTCATTTCAAAGTGACATATGGTTTCAGCCTATGAAGCTGGTATTTTATTAGGAGATTATTTATTAGGAGACCCTTACCGTGACCAGTTATACTGATTGTATAAATTTACTATGTTGCATATCTGAAAAACCACTTTTCATGGCAAAGGCATTGGTGATCCTTTTCCTCTAAAACAATTTTTTCATATTACATCCAGCATATTAATAGGGTTTCTTTCTCCAAGGTAAATCCTCTTTTGGAGAATTCGATTGCTGTTATGTATTTGAGCATTATTTGAAAGGTGCTACTGATTATGCAACTATTCACTTTTCCTAATTCTCAACCCATAAAGGCATATGTGATTCTTTTTGTTCTTTGAACTTTGTCCCAAATTATCTACTTTCTTTTCCTTTTCAGATTTCTAATTGTATAAAATGATCGTTTCAAGTAGAGTGTTTATTTATCTACGTACTTATTTCATTTACTTTATATGCTTTGAAATAGTGTTAGCCTTGTTTCCCAAAGACTTTTATGAATGGCTCTCTCTGTATAGTGGGCATGAGGAAATACTAGTTGGATACCCAGTTTGGTAGCAGTAAAGAGAGCAGTATGCTTTATCCTTTATCTAGCAACGAGTTAAATTAAAGGACTTCGGGCTTCTTTTGAGGAGTCTGTCCTTGTTTAGAATATGGAAAGGAAAAAAAATAGGTCACCATTTGCCAATGCCACTCTAAGGATGGTGGCAGCTAGAATCAATATGCTCCCAAGTCGTCCCATTTTCCTTCTGTTTTAGAGTCTAAATATCATAAAGAAGATATACATGAATAAATCTATATTAAATCTGTTTCCTGTTGATAAACCATAAGATAATATAGCATCTTGCTTTTGGTAGTTTTTTGTTTTCAAGCACTTGCAAATTCATTATCATTTCAATCTTATAGCTACCCAATGCTAACTTAATAGTTAGCGTTTTCTTATATTTTTAAAACCATTTTACTATTATTAAAAGTAATGAAGTGTTCATGGCAGAAATTTTGAAAAATGCCAAGAAGACAGAAATCACTGATATTTCATATGCACGGAGAGTCATGTGTTAACATTTTGATATATGTTCTTCTATTTAAAAAAAATTTCTTCACGTGTTTGCAGTTTTATAACTGGATTTTTTCTTCTACCTAATATATTATGAAATTTCTTCCTGACATGAAATACTTTTCTAAATATTTAATTTTTTACAAAACTGGCTATTTTCCTTTGTATGAATGTGTTAATTCTGTTGTTTGACATGTTATTTCTAATTTTGCACCCCTATAAATAACATTATTATGTTACTTTTGTGTGTATCTTGGTTTTCTCAGGATAGAGAGAATTACTGGCTCTAAGACACACTTTTTTTTTTTTAACATCTTTATTGGAGTATAATTGCTTTACAATGGTGTGTTAGTTTCTGCTTTATAACAAAGTGAATCAGTTATACATATATATATGTTCCCATATCTCTTCCCTCTTGCCTCTCCCTCCCTCCCACCCTCCCTATCCCACCCCTCTAGGTGGTCTCAAAGCACTGAGCTGATCTCCCTGTGCTATGCGACTGCTTCCCACTAGCTATTTTACGTTTGGTAGTGTATATATGTCCATGCCACTCTCTCACTTTGTCAGCGCTTACCCTTCCCTCTCCCCGTGTCCTCAAGTCCATTCTCTAGTAAGACACACTTTAAGAACAAAACCAAAATGGTAATAGGCAATGTAATTTAATTCTGGTTTGGAAGTTCTAGATTATATTAAAATATTATAAAAGGAACAGAAATGGGAAGAATAAAAGTGAAAAAAGAAAAGTCATATGAATAAATTACTTATAAAACAGGAGTGTATTTCATAAATTAAAAATAAAATCAGTAGAATAAAATAAAAGCCCAGAAGTTGCCCCAATTAAATACAAAACAATTTAGTGTATGACGAAATAGGAATCTTAAAAATAGGATAAGAACAACAGGTGAGCATTTGGGGGGAAAATTGATATAGAGCCACATCTTATGTCATCAAACTCCAGATGGATTGAGGAGTTAAATATTTATTTTTTAAAAGTTAAAAATAGATCTGATCATCAGATATTCGGAGAGGTGGTAATTTTCCTAAATTTTAAAATGATGCAAGAAAGCACACATATGTTGGCAGATTTGGGTGTTTAAAACTTTAGTACGATGAAAGAAATAACTAAGATTGAAGTGAAAATAATTTCTGTGCCAGGTTATTATCACTTACATAAAGAGCACAGGCAAATTGACACACAACAGTTAGATGAACGTAACATAATCAAATGAGGGAGGGCAGGGAAGAGTTGGTATTTTTATTGAGTACTTCCAGTTTGCCAAAATTAAAGTGGAAGGTAATGTTGTTCATATTTGACAAGTGAGTTACGTAAAGCCCAAAACAAAATACTAGGTTAACAATCGAGCCAGAATTCAAAGACTGTGCTCTTTCTGACATATTAAGTATGTGGGGAAAATACTCAGCATGTCTAGTGAACAGAGAAATAATTTGAAAGGGAGTATTACAATTATTACTCTGTCTGTTATGAGCAGGAAAACTGAGGCACCAAGCAGCTCAAATTCAAGAGAACAGTATTTGATTTTGGTCCCCAAGTACACTTAATTCTGACCCACATTTTAAATATTTTACTGTCTAGATTTTACATTTTATTAACCATATGTCCTTTGTACATTTTTATCTGCATTGTTTATTTTAGATTGACAGTGTCCTAGAGGTCAGCAACTGAACAGTTTATTTTACAGCTTAGCAAATGCAAAATATATTTATAAACTGCTTTTGAAACTAACTTGCAATGCAAATGAAAATGTGTTAGAAATAGTAGTATTTTCCTTACAAATTAGATGTACGGCTATCAAAACAAAGCTACTTATCCATTAGAGTTCTTCCCATGACACGTATTTTAAAGTGGCTATAAAAAAGGTATAATGGTATATTAGGCCATGTGAGTTTATCAGCACTGTGATATTTTTATTGAGAGTGCTTAGATTTATATAGTCCTGACTTTTAATTTTTTGCCTTTGATAACATAAAAGCCCAATATATTGCTTCTGAAATTCCAAATAAGTAAATAAATAAAATAGTAAGTTAATGGTATCTCAATCTGAGATAGCAATTTTTTCCCTCAGTATTATTTTTCTTTTAAAACAGATCTCTCTGAGCTTTATCCATCTTCTCTCAATTTTTTTTTTTTTTTTTAATTTCCAAACTTGAATATACCTACTTTCATCACTCTATACATCTGTGTTTTTGTCAGTTCTTAATTGGTTAGACTTCAGACACTGGAGTAATTTTTTGTTTTTGTTGGTTGTGTTAGTTATTCAAACTTTCTGGGCTTCAGTATACCTCATAAAATGAAAGGGTTAAATCACATTGTCACTAAAGTTTCTGTCTGCTCTAATTGTCTAAGATTCTGTGAATAAACAAGTATTTACTAAACACCTACTGTGTATTTATCAATATATGGCCTCTAATGAGTTTTGAATATATAAAAAAAGTTTTTTGTTCTCAGGGATCTTATAATCTGATGTAACATGTATTGAAATCATTAGAAAAACCATTACATGGTGTATCTTTAAATGTAAAGTGCTGTGATCAATTCTCCAAGTGCTTTAGAGTAAGTAGGAGGAAAAGTAGTACTCAGTGAGTTTATGCAGGAAGTGAAACTTAGACTGAATTTAAAGAATGTATAGGATTTGAAAGTGCATATTGAACGATATTCTATATGGAGAAGCAATTTGATGATCACGAACGCAAGGTAGTGTACTTTGTGACACAGAAGAGTCTACCCCAACTACAGGAAAAGGCTTGATTAAGACTAGGGAGCGTGGGGAAAAGTCTGATCAGATGAGGCCATAGTATGTGCATCTTGAAAGTAGAGAGTAGTTTGGAACTCAAATGATAATAAAGAAGAGTTGACTAGGCAGCAAAATGTGGATGAACATGAGGAGGAGGAAAGAGATTCAAGCCAGGGAATTCCCTTTGGAGGAACACGCTGTTACTGAAGAAAAAAACAAGCTCTTTGGTGACACAGCTGTTAGATCTGTCACCATATAGCTTTGCCTCCTTCCCTCAGTCTTAATTTGCAGACATTCAAATTGATAGTCAAATGTGACTTCTCCATTAAAGCGATATAATTTTATTATATCCTTGAGTTTTTAGAGATTCTTGAAATATCGTTTGATAAAAAGTGTGACCAAGGTTGCATTGTATGTGGCTGAAGCTGCACCTTATGTGCTGCTACTGTTTGCCTTTGTTCATCTGAGACATCTGAGAACAGTTTGAAGCTCTGAGAAAGGGAAAGAAAAATTTTCTTTTTTTGGCTAGTGGTTAAGAAATGTATCAGTGCTCCTTTGTTGAAATAAAGATCTAATTAAGTTTTTTAAATGGTTCTCAAAATAGCTTTAAATTCTGTTCATATTTTATTCTGAGCAAATGGCTGTTGAATTATCTTAATACATACTTTAAGTGGTGTAATACTCACTGTCGAAAACTTGCCTTTATCTTTTTTTTTTGTCTTTTTCTACTTTCTCCTCACTTCAAGGCCTAGTAAATGACAAAGACTCAAAAGAGTCTATGACAGAAGGAGAGAATCTTGAAGAGGATGAAGAAGAAGAAGAAGGAGGAGCTGAAACAGAGGAACAATCTGGAAATGAAAGTGAAGTGAATGAGCCAGAGGAAGAGGTGATGACTTTTATTTATAGCAAAATAGGTACATTTGTAAAAGAGTATTTTGATTACATGAGCCAAGACTTTCTTTAATGTATAAAATAAGATTTCCTCTTTAGTTTTATTAGAGTACATGTAACTAGTAGTATATATCTATTATAAAACTGCTGGATTAATTAAGAGGTTTTTTTTTCTTTTACAAGTAAGAAAATACTGATCATAGGATTTTTAAAAATTACTGTTATTAAGACCATTTTTTTAGAGCAGTTTTAGGTTCACAGCAAAATTAAGGGGAAGGTACAGAGATTTCCCATATGTCACCTGCTCGTACCTACTCACACAACCTCCCCCCATTATCAACATCCCCCACCAAAGTGGGACATTTGTTACAACTGATGAACCTATAGCAACACATCATAATCACCCTAAGTCCATCATTTACATTACAGTTGACTCTTGGTGTTGTACTTTGTATGGGTTTAGGTAAAAGTATAATGACATGTATCCATCATTATGGTTAGGATTTTTATTTAATAAGCAATTTGAAGACAAAAAATTGTTTCATCTGCTATGTATCTTTTTTCTTTTTTTTTTAATTTTATTTATTTAATTATGGCTGCGTTGGGTCTTCGTTGCTGTGCGCAGGCTTTCTCTAGTTGCAGCGAGCGGGGGCTACTCTTTGTTGTGGTGCGCGGGCTTCTCATTGCAGTGGCTTCTCTTGTTGTGGAGCACGGGCTCTAGGCACGCAGGCTTCAGTAGTTGTGGCTTGCGGGCTCTAGGGCACAGGCCCAGTAGTTGTGGCGCACGGGCTTAGTTGCTCCACGGCATGTGGGATCTTCCTGGACCAGGGCTCGAACCCGTGTCCCCCGCATTGGCAGGCAGATTCTTAACCACTGCGCCACTGGGAAAGTCCCGATCTGCTATGCCTCTTAATCTCACTTTTGTTTTTTTGGCCACACCGTGTGGCATGTGAGATCTAAGTTCCCCAACCAGGGATTGAACCTGTGCCCCCTGCGGTGGGAGCACAGAGTCTTAACCACTGGGTCACCAGGAAGTCCCCTTAATCTCACTTTTGAGTGTGGACTTTTTAACCTGTAGATTTTATGAAAAAATTGCGGACTAGATGTTAATAACTTTGCTTTTTCCCAGATCTGATAGTATAGGAAATCTGAAAATCATCATGTACCATAATCATCAGCGCGCCCTTTTGTTTTTACGACTCTGTTAGGCCAAACCATATGAAATGACTGTTCTACCATTTCGGACCTACCAAAATGTCATTTTCACATATGATTCAACCTAATAGTTTTAATTCGTTCCTTTTTTCTTCTAAAGCTGCTTAAGTTTTAAAAATTCCACCTAAAACAATAGAGTATCTGGGGTTTGCTTCATAACCTGGAAGTAGACTGGGCATTGAGTTAGGGATATACAAGAAACTATAACCTGACCATTAGCTAATAATTGTTGTGTAATGGGTAAGGGTTCCTTATGCTATGCTGTCTACATTAATATATATTTAAATTAGAAAGTTAAGAAAATAAAAAGCAGGATGAATAAGAATAACAATAAAATACTGATGAATATAAAATTTAAACCATGGAATTAGCACTTTTTCACCTTGTAAGCTTATAATTATATCATGTGTATGGTTTCTTTGTGTCCCTTGGGTGCTAAAAGCATTTAGGAGAGTGTGATAATTTAGAAGTATGATTTTAATTAAATATTGAAAAAGTTTAAATTTATAATCAATATTTAAGTGTTCTATGGAAATTGAATTTATTAAATTTTTAAGTTTTGATTTACTTGAGTAAATAGAATACAAATGTTTAGAGGATATGGGTTGTTTAATGTATAAAGGAATGTAAATTATTTAAGGCATTCATAAGAGAGATTCATAAACTGGATTTTTAAAAAGCTTCATTTAGCATGAAAGAAAAATGACCCATAGGGACTTCCCTAGTGGCGCAGTGGTTAAGAATCCGCCTGCCAGTGCAGGGGACACGGGTTCGAGCCCTGGTCCGGGAAGATCCCACATGCCAAGGAACAACTAAGCCCATGCACCACAACTACTGAGCCTGTGCTCTAGAGCCCACGAGCCAGAACTGCTGAGCCTGCGTGCCACAACAACGGAAGCCCATGTGCCTAGAGCCCGTGCTCTGCAACAAGAGATGCCACTGCAATGAGAAGCCTGTGCACCACAACGCTCACTGCAACTAGAGAAAGCCCACGCACAGCAACGAAGACCCAACACAGCCAAAAATAAATATTAATTAATTAATTAATTTTTAAAAATGACCAGTAATTTAAGGTAATTAAGATTTTCTACAGTTAGAAGTAGAAATCCCTAAGTCTTTTTTTTTTTTAGCCCTGAAGGTCTGTAGCTATTAATGAACATTTCGTATGATTTGACTACATAGCAAATAGCTTTACTGTTAGTTAAAAATGAATTATTGTGTAAAAGGGCAGCATAAATAATAATGTATGGTTTTTATAATTGGTTAGCATTTATAGGCAGTAGAAATGCACCTTTGTGTTGTTATTTTGCTACCACTTTTTTCCCCCAGTTTTACTGAGATATAATTGATATAACATTTTATTAGTTTAAGGTGTACATATAATATAATGATTTGATATATATATATACACATATATATAAAAAGAGAGAGAGAGAGAGGGAAATGATTACCATAAGTTTAGTTAACATCCATCACCTCACATAGTTATAAATGTGTTTTTTTGTGTGTGATGAGAACTTTTAAGATTTACTCTTAGCAAATTTCAAATATACAATACAGTATTGCCAGCACTTTCTCTTTCCAACCTGACCACTCCCCTGAAGTAGATATAAATAAATTGATAAAAATTTAGAACTGGAATATGTTTCTATAATTGATTTCTGTGTAAGAGATGGACATTGCTATATTGCTTTTTTAAAAAAAGAAAATTAATTAATTAATTAATTCTTGGCCTTGTTGTGTCTTCGTTGCTGCATGCGGCCTTTCTCTAGTTGTGGTGAGCGGGGGCTACTCTTTGTTGTGGTGTGTGGGCTTCTCATTACAGTGGCTTCTCTTGTTGCGGAGCATGGGCTGTAGGCGCGTGGGCTTCAGTAGTTGTGGCACACGGGCTCAGTAGTTGTGGCACATGGGCTTAGTTGTTCTGCGGCACGTGGGATCTTCCCGGACCAGGGCTCGAACCCGTGTCCCTGCACTGGCAGGCAGATTCTTAACCACTGTGCCACCAGGGAAGTCCCTATATTGCTTTTTTAAAAAATGAGTTTGTCGTAGAAACATTCAATTATATAATTTAAATTGGCTTATTAAGTACTTTATAACAACAAAAGGAAATGAGAGAGTATTTCCATTTTGTATTTTTAGAGTAATCTTATGGCTGTCTTTGGATTTTGCTACCACACTAATTAGGTAAAGAATCTAATAAATTGAACATCCTCAGTAAATGTGACATTAAAGAGTGACTCATTTTCCTATAAATTTCTCATTTGAATAGTTGTAATGTATTATATTTTCTCCTCTAAACGCATTTTCTCCTTTTCAAAAGTGAACTTTATAATTTTTAAAATTGTATCATTTTTAACTATTTCTTTTCCGGTTGTGAAGTGGATATTATACATAATATACGTGTGCTTGCTAAGTGGAAAAACAAAATGTTCAGTAGGATGGCTCATGAGCCTTGTCTGGGAGGAGAATTGAAGGGAATGGTTGGTTTACTTTAAGGAAATGGAGTTGGAATTGTTTGCTCTCCCACCCGAGACCATCCTTTTCCACCAGTACCCTCCAAACATAGGGAGGAGAACATTTTTAAAGAGAGAAGATGGGTCGATTATAAAGTAGTAAGAACAATGTAGGATATTCTATAAATATTTGCCTTGACTGAGAAAGAACAGGGCTGGAGTGGAACTCTTCAGAAAAGTTGTACTCTTCATTTCCATCTTGGTCCACAACTCTTCCAAGCTCCATATGGCCTTTTGAAATTATTCTTAGCACATAACAACTAGAATATTTTCTTCTCAGTATCAGCTGGGTAAATTAAAAGTAACTTTAAAGATGAAGTAAATGTTCTTCTGCTAAAATTCTAATTTTCTGCAGCATTTTAGAGAAAGTACAAGATTTATTATTGTAATAGCAATAATATTTATTGAGCATGGTCACTGTGTTCATATTACCATTTCTCTTGGCACCCTATGAGTTAGGTTATAAATAAGGCACAGATACGTAAATAATTTGGCCCAGGTCCTAGCAAGCCAGCATTTGAACTTGGACAGTTTGACTTCTGCTGTGCTGACCACCTGCTTTCCTTACCAGCTCATGTGGTCTGTTGACTTCCTCACCTCACAGGTTATTATGACCATGGGATTAGGACAGGGAGATTCTTGTTGAGCGTTTTAATTTCAAAAGTTAATCCGTTTTATTATGCCTGAGCAATATAAAAAATGGTGAAAGAAAAGAGTTAATGCGTTTTAGCTTAGTTTTTGAATAGGAAGCATCTTTCAAGTGTTAAGAAATGATTAATTTTTTCCAAGGGCCAATTTAAGAGCATTTCTATTGCAAATTTAAATTTGAATTATAGAATTATGTCAGAAAAGTTTAATGCATTTGAAAAAAAAAATTAATGCCTTTCTGTATTTTCCTCAACTATTTCCACTTCAGAAATTCTAAAAGTTTTCAAATGTTTCTATAGTAAGTAATAATGCACTGTTTGGATTTTTAAAATCAATTGCTGTGTATACTAGAAGTGTTATAACAAATTTAAATCATTTGTTTTATCTTAGGAATTATTTCTCATTCACTTTATTTCTCTTGGCACAATGAGAAGCAGCTGGGTTTAGTGTAGTCTTTTTAAAAAAAACTTTTATGGAACAGAGTGGGAGTGAATTGTGTTGGAAGGATACTCAGATGGAATGCTGCCCCTGTGTGGTTGTTTTTTTTTTGGTTTTGGTTTTGGTTATAGTTTTGGGTTTTTTGTGCCTCTCTGAAAATTCACTGGAGTTCTGCCCAATCTTCCATTTGAAAAGGAATTTTGGCTGAGAGAAGAGGATGCTGGGGGGACTGACAGGAGAGGATGGAGAGATGTAGTACTTGAAAGCCACCAGCAAGGGGAGTCAGAATGTCTATCTCTTCTGCTTAATAAAGCACGTGTCCTTGGGCAAGTCACTTAACTTTTCTGAGCCTTAGTTTTTTCACATATAAAAATGAGGACCATAAAGCTTATCCATCCTTCTTCAGAATTAGGTAGAGCAAACAAAATGCTGTGAGAGCACTTTCTAAACTGAGGTGCTTTATACAGTGAGGTGCTTTATAAAATGTAGTGTCATTGCTTTCAAATGGTAACGATGTTAAATTTGAATTGTCAGCTTTCATTGCAGAGTTAGATGGGTATTGAAGAACTACTATGAGAAAATCAATCTCAAGTTAGGGAGGAGAAAAATAACAAAAGGTTCAGGAAACTCGTTCCTTGTGGAATTCAAGGAAGAGTTTCTACAAAGGATCTTTGTATTACTAGATCAGTGGAAAATGTGAAATGGGTTTTCAGCTACTGGTATGTAGTACATGTTGCCAGCTGACTTCGCCCTACCATTCTAGCCAGACTGCATAAAAGGCTGAAATCGGAGAATAATAAACAATTATACAGAAATTTTAACATCATTTTAAGGCATGTAAAATTAGTAATGTTTTTCAAAATGTTTTAATCTTCTACAAATGTTAAACAATTTCAGGAGGGTTCTGATAATGATGACGATGAAGGGGAGGAAGAAGAGGAAGAGAATACAGATTACCTCACGGATTCAAATAAGGAGAATGAAACTGATGAAGAAAATACTGTACGTATGGCTGAAAATTCGCTTTTTGAAACTGTGCATTATTTTCATAGTATTTAAATTTTAGCCACTGAAGTTTTAGTTTTTGTGATAATTGAAATAATGTTTCTTTGGTAATTCGTTTTTAATTTGTTTTCCTATCTAAATACTTTTCTTTATTAAAAAGTTCTTTGAATATATAATAATGTTATATTGCTCACTCATTCCTTGAGTTATGTTGAAAAAGTTATCAGTACAAAAGGTTCTGCCATACAAGATATTACAGTTAGAATTTCTGGTCTGAATTCTTGTTTCTCTTCTGTTTTTATAAGGAGGTAATGATTAAAGGAGGTGGACTCAAACATGTACCTTGTGTAGAAGATGAAGACTTCATTCAAGCTCTGGATAAAATGATGCTAGAAAATCTTCAGGTATTAACTGTTGCTCTAATCCAAAATATTCGATACAAAATACTGCAGCACATTTGATTGTGTTTCCTACCTAAAACATTTACCTCTGCAGCAGCTTTTTCTAAGTTAGACAGTTTGAAGCTGCCAATACTTCTGGCATCCCACATCCTGATTTGCCACATTTCTTTGAAAATAGAATGGAAAAAATGTAATAAGACTTGGAACAGAGTGACTTCATTGTATCACCCTCCACCTTTTCTCTCTGAAGTCATATCTCTATTTCTAAAACCCCTCACTTGCAGTTTGTTGAGGAGTCAAACTGCAGAAGATAAATATTTGGGGAAATTTAATTTAGTAAATTCTTAAGTTTGATTTGTAATTTGAATAACTTGTATATAAATATCTAGAGGAAATTGGTCATTTGATATTTAAAGAAATGTTAATTGTTTAATGTATTCATGATATTAAGATACTAGATTTTATAAAAAGCTCCATCTTCCTGGTGATTTAGGTAATTATGTTTTTCTGTAGTTAGAGGGAAAATCCCATGGACTGTTTATTTCAGTCCTATATATAGCCATTGTTTTAACCTTTGGTGACTTGAGAAGAGGGCTTTTGTTGGAATGGTAGGTGAAAGCCCGATGGAGTGTGGGCTCAGTGGGAAATGGAAAAGGAGGAAGTGAAAATACTGGATACAGGTAGAGCTGACTTGAGACGTTTTCTAGAAAGGGAAGAGAAATGGGGATGTAGCTAGAGAAGGTCAGAGTTAAAAGAGGGTTATTTTTAAGAAAGAGGATGTTATGGAGTAGATGCCGATGGAATAATCCTTTAGAGAAGAAATACTGGATCTTACTTTCACTGATGCTGATAAGGTCAGAAGCTATGATAATGTATAAATTAGCGGTACAGGCCAATTTGCTTCTTCATACATCTAGAAAACTCTTACTTTATGAAACAAACCTTATATTCATGTCATTTAGGAGCACACATCATCAAATAAAACATAATCATTATAATCCCTTTGACGAGGTAATAAACAGTTAACTCCTTAAAGAAGTTTTTCCTATCTTACATGAGTCAGTAGCGATTTACTCATTCATTCATTTGTCTAGCAAGTATTTATTGGGCCTACTGTGTGACTAGCACTGTTCAGGCTTAGTATAAAGTAGTAAATAAAAACAGAGCTGGTTCCTGCTCTCAGAGAATGTACTTTTTGGGGGAGGTAGATATTTAACCACAAATATGTAATTTCAAATTATAAGTGCTAAGGAACTAAAAGAATGCTTTGGTAGAGTAAAGGAAGGGCCTCCTTTAGATAAGATAATCAGAGAAGGCATCTCTGAGAGCATGACTTTTAGACAAGACAGGTACAGAGGAGTCATCTGGGTGAAAAATTAGGGTAACGTGAAAACAGTGTGTCAGAGGTCCTGAAGCAGAAAAGAACTTGTGTTTGAAAAACTTTAAAAAGGCCAGTATTAATAGAACACGGTCTGTGGGTGGGTCACAGCATGAGAACAGGTAATTGGGAGTGGCCTGGTCCTTTAAGGAGCTGGTTCAGACTGGGATAGGACTAAAAGCAGGGAGACTAACCAGGGGGGTGGTTAGAAGGCTGTGGTGGTAACCCAGGTGAGAGATGATGGTCATCTGTCTAGGAGAGTGGCAGAGCACATGGACAGAAGTCTGGATTTGAAAGCTGTTAAGGAGGTAGAATGAACTGGATTTATTTGGTGCTTGATTAGATAGCAGTGTGTGGGGCCCAAGGAGTCAAAGACGACGCTCAAGTCTTTTAGCTTTTGGGCCACTGACTGGTCTCTGACAGGGAACGGGAGAGTGAGCCCGAGTTCCACTTGTTAAGTTTGAGGAGCCTGTGAGGTGTCAGTGGAAATGTCTGGAGATCAGAAGAGAAACATAAACGGAGCAGTTGTTAGAGCATATTTAAAGCCATGGCAATAACTGACTCACCCAGATGTAGAGTGTGGAGACAGAAGAGGAGCAGGTTCTGGGTTGAGCCCTGAGGAACCCAGCATTTAGAAATGAGGTAGAACAGCTGAGGAAGTCAGAGGAATGGGAGCTTTTGATGTGGTCCAGTGATCGTTGCTTATTGAGCACTCTTGAAGAAGTGATCTGGAAGGATGGGAGGATGTGATCAGAGAGGAGGAAACTTTGAATTCACATTTTTGCATTTGTGTTTATGTACTGGAGAAAACTTCATCCTCTGTTAGGCACTGATTTTAAATCATTATCAAATACCCCAAACGAACAGTTGTACAGATGTCTTCCTTTTGCTAAAAATCATAGGAAGATGCAGTATCGTGAAGACATTGACTCTTCATGAATCAGGTCCTTAAATTTCATGCAGTCCTAATTCTGTCCCATGGGGGGCATTTGGGGATGGGGTGGGGGCGGGGGGAGAGAAGAACAGGGACATGAATGCAGAGTGAACTTAACAAAATTATTCTAAAAGCATCTGTAAGAACAAATAGAATAGCTAGGAGACTTGTAGAAAATGAAGAGTGAGTCGAGATACAAGATATTAAAACACTTTAAACATACAGTAGTAGGTTGTTGCAGGAATAGATAGATTAATCAAACAGAGGAGAGTCCAGAATAGACCTCAGAACATGGCAGTTTAATCATGATGAAGTTAACATTTCAGATCAGTTGAGGGAAAATGGTGTATTCAACAAATGGTCAATAAAAATAAAGCTGGATTTCTGTTTTATTTCCACACCAGAATTAATTGCAAATCTCTCAAAAAATCTTAATAATTGTGAAAACTGTTGAGCACTGCATTAAGACTTTACATTTACTCTTCATACAGTGCTGTTGGATGCTGTTCTTATTCTCATGTTTCACTTAAAGAAATAGGCTTGGAAAGACAAAAAAACTTGCTTAAGGTGAAAGGGTAGTGAGTGGTATAGTCTCTTATCAACCATTTGTTACATTACTTTCCAGCACAGAATGCCATAAAAACCTTTAAGAAATAACAAACCAGGGGGGAGAAAAGTCTATAGCCGACACAACACGAGTCAGTATCTCTACTATACCAAAGAGATCGTACAAACTAACGAGAAAAGATGAATGACTCATTTTGTTGTTGTTGGAAAGAATATGTAAAATCGTGCTAAAGCTCACTGACAATCAAAAGATAAGCAAACTAAGAAGGGCCTTTTTATCAGATCATCAGATATTAAGATTTAAAAAGTGACAGTATCTATTGTGGTTAAGTGTGGGCAAACATCTATATTTGGTAAGTGTAAATGAGTCCAGTGTTTTTTAGAGAAAATTTGGTAAACCTGTCAGATGGGCATGCCATTTGATCTAAAAAAGTACCCTTAATAATAATCTCTCAAGTGCATGAAGTTAAATATAATGTCACAAAGATGTGACATTGTAATAGAAAAAAAGTATAAACTGTCTATCAATAGAGGACCAATAAAATAAATAAGACACACCCCTATAATTAGCTCTGTATATATTCAACTAGATGCCCAAGATATTGAATCAAAAAGAAGAAAAACATGTATGTTTAGTATAGAATAATATGCATCATGGTTGCTCCTGTTTACATGTGTATATAGTATATGTTTATATATGTATATATATGCAAGAAAAAAGTCTGGAAGGACATGACCCATTGTTAATAGTTGTTGCATCTTGGAGTCGGGCTGAGGGAGGTAGCTGGAGGGATTGGTATGGACGCACTTGGTAATATGTGTATATATATATATATATAAATTAATTAATTTTATTTTTGGCTGCGTTGGCTCTTTGCTGTGCACAAGCTTTCTTTAGTTGCAGCGAGTGGGGGCTACTCTTCGTTGCAGTGCGTGGGCGTCTCATTGCGGTGGCTTCTCTTGTTGTGGAACACTGGCTGGAGGCGCGTGGGCTTCAGTAGTTTCGGCATGCGGGCTCAGTAGTTGTGGCTTGCGGGCTCTAGAGCGCAGGCTCAATAGTTGTGGTGCACAGGCTTAGTTGCTCTGCGGCATGTGCGATCTTTCCAGACCAGGGCTCGAATCCATTTTCCCCTGCCTGGCAGGCGGATTCTTAACCACTGCGCCACCAGGGAAGCCCGGTAATATATTTTTGTATTGAAATAGTTTACGAAGAGAGTATGTTAATTTTGTAATCAGGAAAGAAAGATAATTTACAAATCAAGATTCATCTAACATGATTCTTTCAAATTTTAAGTATTGATAAAAAGTCTTTATAAATCTTATGAACCTGGGAGAACTTTAAGCAAATTCTAAGAAATTGGAACTTAGAAATCAAAACAATAAAACCTTACACCTTTATTACCATTTTGCTTGATTTGCAAGTCTCTTGCATATATGGCACCTATATCAAAAGACTATTTAAATAGCGTTAAGCAGTTTTAACACCTTCATGGCCTTTCCGCATTACCTTCTTAGCTTTGAAGAGTCATGTTCCGCTCTTTTCTCATTCGTGCTCCATTCATCAGACTTAGAAAATTATTTGCAGTTCCCTAAATGCAACTGCTGTTTCACATCCTTGCTTTTGCACCTATTCCTCCCCTGCCTAAATTCCCTCCATATCCCTCAAACTGCTCTTTTACCATCTGCTTGGAAGAAGTCATGTGAAGTCTTAATGTTCTCAAATGTCCCATTTTCATTCAACCTTTTGTGAAATCTCAGCACCCACCCACTCTCAGCTAGGCCTATGTGGTCACTCCATCCCCAACACACGTTATACACAACCCAGATGAATCGTAATTAATTTATTTCTCTCTCTTACTTAACAAGTTTATGAGCTCTTTGAGGGTAGAGACTGTCTTTTTAATATTAGTATCTCCAAGCCTAACATGTAGTAAGTCATTGGTGAAGGTTTGTTTAAATAATTGGTTGATAAATGCAGTGTGAATGCTAAAAAATAATTGATATTAATAAGCAGGAAGTTAATCTGAACATTAATAGATTCCATTCACTCTTAAATATTAATTGGGCACCTGCTGTATGTAAAGCACCACCATAGAATGCCAGGGAAAGGGTTCAGTGATGAACCCCATCAGTCAGGTGGGACATCTCATGGATAAGCAGGCAGTTATGGCCTATGATAACTACAAAGGAAGATGTGTGCTGTGAATGTGAATGAGAGGACAAGTGCACTCAAGGAACAGGGAAACAGGAGAACCTACAGCATTGTTTGTTTGAGCTTGGGAGAGGCTGGAGCCATCAATAGGAGCCAAATCATATGGTTCTTCCAAGGCGTGTGTAAGGGTTTGGAGGTGGGGGATGACTCTGGTTTCAGAAGGACGACTTGGCTCTAAGAAATATAGCACTGAAGGAATTGTTTGCAATGTATTGGGCTATTTACATTTTTTCATTTCTGTCTTTAAGCAACGAAGTGGCGAATCTGTTAAAGTGCACCAACTTGATGTTGCCATTCCCTTGCATCTCAAAAGCCAGCTGAGGAAAGGGCCCCCACTCGGTGGTGGGGAGGGAGAGGCAGAGTCTGCAGATACGATGCCATTTGTCATGTTAACCAGAAAAGGCAATAAACAGCAGGTAAGAATCTGTCTGCCGTGTATTCACAGTTGGTTGTTAGTTATCAAGTGTAAGCAGTAACTTTGTTTTATAGGTTCTAAATTCTCTTTTGCTTACAAGGGGAAAGACTGGAAACATTTAAAGTATTCAGTGATAGGGACTTCCCTGGTGGTCCAGTGGTTAAGAATCCGCCTGCCAATGCAGGGGACACGGGTTCGAGCCCTGGTCTAGGAAGATCCCACATGCTGCGGAGCAACTAAGCACGTGTGCCACAACTACTGAGCCTGCGCTCTAGAGCCCGCGAGCCACAGCTACTGAGCCTGTGTGCTGCAACTACTGAAGCCCACATACCTAGAGCCCATGCTCTGCAACAAGAGAAGCCACCTCAATGAGAAGCCCGCGCACTGCAACGAAGAGTAGCCCCTGCTCGCCACAACTAGAGAAAGCCTGCGTGCAACAGCGAAGACCCAACACAGCCAATAAATAAATAAATATTCAGTGGTAGAAATAATTTTATCTATTATGTGTACAAATGACACATCTGACTTCTATGGAATGGATATTTTTTAATGGAAAGGACATTTAAAATTTAAATCAGGGACTTCCCTGGTGGTCCAGAGGTAAAGAATCTGCCTTGCAGTGCAGGGGACGCGGGTTCAACCCCTGGTCAGGGAACTAAGATCCCACATGCTGCGGAGCAACTAAGCCCGAGCGCCTCAACTAGAGAGCCTGCGTGCCGCAAACTACAGAGCCCATGTGCTCTGGAGCCCGCACGCCACAACTACAGAGCCCACGAGCCCTGGAGCCTGTGTGCCACAACTAGAGAAGAGAAAAAATCCACATGCCACGACTAGAGAGAAGCCCGTGTGCCACAACGAAAGATCCCTCATGCCTCACCGAAGATCCTGTGTGCCGCAACGAAGACCCGACACAGCCAGATAAATAAATAAAATAAAATTTAAATCATATGTATTTGTTAGAAGATATAAATACCTTGACTTTCAGTAGAAGGGTTTCATGTGTAAGCTCAGGGTGGGAAAGGAAAGGAGAGTGAGGGTAGATAATCTCAAGAAAATGCTCACTTGCCAAGATTTCTCTTGGGAAAAAAACAAAAATCATTGTTTTCTGACCCCTGATCCTTCTCCTCCATTCTCCTTAAATTACCTCTTCCTTCTTTCCCTTATCTCACAGATGGCCCTCAAAATCATTTTCCTGACTACTAAGCTATCACTTTGATTCATACATTCACTCATCAAATATTAATTGTCTACTGTGTGCCAAATACCATCCTAAGTGTGAGGCTACAGTGATGAACAAGATGCAGCCCCTGGCCCCATGAATGCACAACCCAGCTGAGGGAGAGAGACAGCATAATATATTTGCAGATAGTGAAAAGTGCCCTGAAGAAAATAGAGCCTGGCTCTCAGATACAACTCCAGGATACATCATATATTACCAGTTCTGTAAAAAAAATTCCACACTTCAATATTTCTGAAATCAAGCCGCCTCTTAGAGTTGGTGGACTCTTGGGATAATTGACAGCATTTTTTTCTGTTTTAGTGGTATGTAAAATAATGGTGCATCTTATAATTAATGGAAGTGTCTATGAAATACAGTGGCTACCACAGCTTATCACAGACAGGTTCAGTACCTGGCTCCCCCATTCATTTAAATAGTCATTTAACAGATACTTATTGTTGACTTGCCACATACCAGGTACTGTTCCATGTGCAGAAATGCAGGAGTCAACCAAGTCCTTCCTTTCTTGGGAGCTTTCATTCTAGTATTGAGAGGCAACAATAAAGAAATAATGTCAGGTTGGAGACAGTGCTGTGTTGGAAAATAAAGCAAGATAAGAAGATAGAAGAGACCGGGTGAGGAGGAGGCTATGAGAGGGAGACAGCCGCTGCGGGAGTGACCGGAGAAGACCGGGAATGAGGTGTTCTCTGTGAGGGCAGGGATGCTCTGTTTCCTCCCTCCCAGCACAGCCTCCAGGAGATGATGCCTACCTTAATTTTTTATCTCTGCTTTGGTCAGGTAATATCTTGTTACTCAACAGATCAAAGTTGTACAGTATACCATTATTTTGCTGTAGTGCAAATAAATCTTGAGATATGAAAACTGAATACCAGTTAAGATCACAGAATGGAGGGCTGGGAACAGGGTTTCCATCATGAGTCATGTTTAAATAGTTAACTTTGATTTCGATTCCGAGCACTGCTGTATCTTTTTCAGACACTGTCTTACTAATTCCTTTCTAGTCAATAGGACTTTCCTCCGTCGCAGGTTCTAGGGTTATCAAGTTTTTAGGAAAGTTCCCCCCCTTTCTCACCCTCAGGCCAGAGATGAGCCCTCACATTACCCCTCTCCCTCATCCTCCACCCAGTCCCTAGAAAAATAAGGGTTTGTTTTTGATCAAGACCCTAAACTTGGTGTTGGAGTGAGATCTTTGTAAAACTGCTCTTCTCAGCACTTGGAACTGCTAGTTCACCATGGTTACCAGGATTCTCAAAGCCCAGAGTTTTTGCTTTTCTTTTCTTTTCTAGGGATGACTTAGTACTCTGAGTAGACTTTTCTATTTCAGTCATCACATTGTAGGTCTGATTCATTTTCTTTTTCTTTAAAAGCTCTCAGCTTCCCCTTTCCACTCCCTCGCTCTCCCCTCATCACCAGATTTCTTGGCACAAAAAGGAAGGTGGTTTTTTATTTAATTGTGAAGGGCAGTACGTGGCAACGTCAGTTCAGTAGGCCTTGGTTCCTATTCCCGTACAGCTCCTGAACATTTGTACTACATTGGCACACTTCTTGAGCCTTGATTTTTCTTATTTAAAAGGAGCCTTAGGGATATCTTTCTGTGAAGATCAAATTACACAACAGTAAATAATCAGTTTTCTTCATTCATCCCTCCCTTTTCGGAGGCACACATGAAAATTCACTATACCTGTGAATTTGCACACCCCATTTGATCTTTTCAGAACGTGTAGGCATAAAATTAAAACCTACCTTCAGAAACTTTGAAGCTTTGAAAAGTAAATTCATTTCAGCTGTCCTGAATTCTAAATTGTATGGGTCAACATAGGACCATATGTCTGTGTTTTAGAAGAAATATTTTTGGTTCAAAGTGGATAGATTATATAGTGTGTAACCTATATAGCTTCAGAATGAGGAGTGAGTCCTTATTTCTTAAAACGTGAAATTTTGTTTAAGGAAACATTTTTATTGAACTTTATTTTTAAAATGTTAGCAAACATGAAATGAGAGTTCAGAGTACTTGGTTATTAAGTAAATTTTCAACTCATAAACATTATTTGGAATTTTGGAAAATGTTCAACTTTAGGAACATTATTTGAAGAAACATCACTGTTATTTTGTGGTCTGAAGAAGAAAGTATATTTTGTTCTGATTTTTATTTCTTTATTTGACTTTTGGGCGTTGGCCCTTCTGGTGCAATGGTTTTTTTAGAAATGTGAAATGTGTAGCCTTATAGGAATCTTTAGTTTTTAAATGAAAGATCTCTTTGTGCACCGGATTTGTGCCCAGAAATAACTTTCTTCTGTAGTCAGTAGGAAAAGAAAAATTTGCACCAATGAAG
This sequence comes from Balaenoptera ricei, assembly GCF_028023285.1. Taxonomy (NCBI): domain Eukaryota; kingdom Metazoa; phylum Chordata; class Mammalia; order Artiodactyla; family Balaenopteridae; genus Balaenoptera; species Balaenoptera ricei. Next base: position 20,564,155 of record NC_082640.1, read on the forward strand.
TAAGTAGTTGAAAAGAAAGGATAATACTGTTGATAGTTTCTTTCTATATTTAAATGTCTGTGAATTAGAATAATGAATTGAAATAAAATGTTTTGATCATTAAAGCAAAAGTTTTAATGTAATAGAGCCATTATGTAATGTTTTAAAGAACTTTTTGATTGTTTTAAACAAATGCACAATATATTTATTATAGTTTAATACTTGTTAACAGTCCTGAAACAGGGACATCCTGCTAAAAACAAACCATTCCGTAGATAAGAACTCTCCCCCATAATAGAGAAATAGATCTCATCAGTCAGTTGCTTAACTCTTTCTCTTTTCCAGTGTCACAGCTATCTTTGGAATATGAAGGTCTGTTAAGCCTGAAGGCGGACTAGAGTATATAGTTCAGGAGGGCAGAACTGATTCCAGAGGGTAGAAATGAAAAGGCTGCAGATTACAGCTTGCTGTATAAAACCCTTTCTGATAGTTAGCCATATGTAATAGGGTCTGTACAGTGGAAAATGATCCCGTTGCTTAGATGTGTGCTCCCAAACAGGGTGCAAAAAAGAGGGAACGTCTGCTTTTCCTGGAGGTTGAACTTGATGGCTTCACTTCCCATCCAGCCCTAATGGATTTGTCTCCAGTAGAGTAACACTGTTGTCTGTTTACGTTCTTAGATGATGCTGTCTTTATTGACTTATTAGGGAAGGAAAGATTATTATTTTTCTAAACTCATTTAATTCTACTTACTAATTTATTTGAAATCTTTTTTTCTCTGATTTTCTCAAGCCATTTGTGATTTCTTTATTATTTTTTTTTCTCAGTTTAAGATCCTTAATGTACCCATGTCTTCCCAACTTGCTGCAAATCATTGGAACCAGCAACAGGCAGAACAGGAAGAGAGGATGAGAATGAAAAAGCTCACACTAGATATCAATGAACGGCAAGAACAAGAAGATTATCAAGGTATCAAATCTTTTTCAGGATGGAAGTGGAAATTTGGGCTTTTAAAGTACAGAACATCAAAGTTTTTATTCTGCACCTTTTCATGTCATGTTTGTATATATTTAGCCTGAGAAGTTGATTGTTTTTTATATTCCATTCTGTCTTTATTTTTCTCTCACTTATTTTGTAAAGTAACACTAATGTAATTTTCATCATATTTTGCTTCCCCCATAATTCAGTTAGGTTCTATACTGTTAGAGCTATGTTTGCAAGTGATATAATACCAAGTTTTAATTGCTTCATGCTGCCAGTCAACTGTAAGCAAATTATTATTCAACAAATGTCATTTCTTTTGTCTACTTGAGAATCCTGGTCTCGAGGACCCTCTGTTCCTTCAGATTTGCGGGCATCAAGTTAGGATTCCGGTTTTATGCAGACATACCCAGCACACTTGGATTAACTGGAACTTTACATATAGAGTCCACTGACACTTCATAAGTCAGCCTTTTGTCATTCCCCTGGCATCCAGATTTTAGAGCCATAACATGGCTATCTGTATAGTGCTATACTCACAGACTGCTTTTTGTGCAAGAGATTGTTGTATAAATAAATAGTTGGTTTTCTGTCTTTTTTTTTGTTAATTTTTTTTTTTTTTGACCACGCTTCGTGGCATGTGGGGTCTTAGTTCCCCGACCAGGGATCGAACCCGTGCCTCCTACAGTGGAAGCGTGGAGTCTTAACCACTGGACTGCCAGGGAAGTCCCAGGTTTCTATCTTTAAATCCCACTTCTAGAATCTTCTCTTCCAATTCAGTTGATACCCAATGTTCTTAATAATAAATAATGGTAGGTAACACTCAGTGTAAGTGCTTACTATGGCTGGACACTTATGTACTTTATTGAATCACTTAATCCTCACAACAATTCTATGAGATAAGTGCTTATTATTATTCCCATTTTACATTTTGGGAAACTGAACCAAAAGTCGCATAGCTAGTATGTGGCAGAGCTGGGATTTGAGCTAATATTATCTGGCTCCAAACGCCATGCCCATAGCTTTTGTACTAAACTGCTTCTTACGCTGTTTCACTGCCTCACGACACTTAACGTCGTGGCCACATTGACTGTAAAGGGAGCGTTGGATGTTAAATGATACTCAAGAGCATGTCTCCTCTCTTGATTGCTCTTCTTGTACTTCTTAATCATTTTAGTCCATATAATGGTTATTATTCTTTAGTCAGCTACCTGACAGTACTAATAAACTTCATCTCCATAGGGTTTTATTTGCTTCTTGGGAGTACATTTACCAACGTTAAATGCCTTTTCTGTTTGCTCCTAATTCCAGAAATGCTGCAGTCTCTTGCCCAGCGCCCGGCTCCAGCAAACACCAATCGGGAGCGGCGGCCTCGTTACCAACATCCAAAGGGAGCGCCTAATGCAGATCTAATCTTTAAGACTGGTGGGAGGTAGGACGGTCTCTCTTATTTCTGCCTTAGCTATTTTTCATGGTGTCCATGTGAGCAAATTAGATAGTTCTGGATTATACCTAATGATCAAAGCCCAATGATTAGCAAAATAGAAAAGTCTTTGAGTTGTAGATATTTGAGTAAAGAAAACCTATTTATGAAATAGTTTTTTTTTTTTTTTTTTTTTTAATCTTAATTTCAGCCACACCAATCTTGGCTTTCACTTTTTCTGAGTGGACTTCTTTGGATTTTTTAGTTTTCTCTTTTGAGGACTAGTTATAGATTAGTTTGAGAGAAGTCACAGGCTTTCTGTTAGAATCTCTCAAGCCAGTGTTATGTAATCATAATGTTTACAAAAACTCAAAACCTGTTACTAGACTTTCAGTCATGCAGATTGAGTTTGTTTTGAGGTATTTTGTTTGTTTGTTTTTAAATTATAAAATATCCTACTGGGATCTATGCCAGTTCTTCTTAAACTTGAGTTACTTAATGTGAAATAATTAAAACTCTGTAAGGTATTTCATATAGAAGATATTGCCTAATATCTTCTTAGATATTGCCTAAGACCTCACTCATCTTTTTTTTAAAGTTGTTGAAAGTTTTGCTGGGATCTGATCTAAAGACCCGTACCTATCAACTTTGTTTTCTGTCTTGTGTTTGGGTTATTATCAAAAGTGACATAGGCTTTGTGCTCTTACTGGTTTTCCTTGGGGTATTAGTGTTTAGACTGAGGCTCTACAGCAGCCCTCAAATGTTGTCACCTTGTTGTTGGAGACAGGCGAGCAGGTGTAGAAAAGAGGTGCTGGGATAGAGAAATGGTCCACTGAGGAGAGTAGTAGCATTGGAGAAAACGCAGATGTTCCAGCCTGTGTCTTTACTCACTGAGTATATTTGTGTTCCCGGTAACATTTTTCTTTGAACGATATGCTCAGACAACTCTAATCAAATTGCAATTTAGGAAATTGGTTTGTCATTGACAGTTTAGGGATCTGTTTTTTAACAGCTATTGAGTGTAATTGTTTTTTTTTAGAAATCCACGTGACAAATGATGTACAATAGGCATAAGATACTAGGTTATTTTAAATTACCCGACCTTCATTAAAGTCCTTTAATAATACCTTTTATTGTGCTAAGATGTGGAACCGGCTAGGTTAAGAAAGAGGCCATGGAAATTTTACTTTTCTCCTTTTACATTTTCTTAGAGTAGCTTTAAATATATACCATTGTGTTCTTGGTAATATCTGCTCCCTCTTTCTTATCTTGACATTTTTCATCAACTTCACCGGCCGTATTGCAGCCTAACATCTCTGAACAGCATTGTTTCTATTAATCCCTAATCCTTTCTCAGTTTAGATATGGTAACTGTAGCATCGTTTCCTAATTTTTCAATGTTTGGGTGACTTTACAGAATCAATAAATATGACATTTGCTACATAATTACTATTTGCAGTAGGATTTGCTCCCCTTAGCTTACATTTCATCCAGCACCTTCCATGGGTTCAGTCCTGCACTGTGGAAAATTCAGAAGTAGAAGACAGAGACTTTACTCTCAGACTTATAGTCCAGTTGAGAAACCAGGTCCAGGTACTTGACAGCTAATTTTGCCCTAGTCATGTATTTATTTAAAAAATCATTGATGGAGAGTCTAAGCACCAAGCATTTCTCAAGGAGTATGGAATAAAAATATGGGAAAGCAGATATATCAACTTAAACATGCTGCTATAGTTGTGTATATGAACACAGAGATGTGCCTTTCTTAGTTTGCTACCAGTTACTCGGTCGTTTTTCAAAGTTCTTTGTTACCTTTCTGATTTCCTTCCCTCCCTCCAGCCCTGCAGTCAGCCAGACTTGGAACTGGCCACGCTGGCTGTCTCTCACCTCGCACTCACTGTGCATCTGCCTCCCCGCCCCTTCCCTGACACCTTGACCGCCTCAGTGCTCCGTTCAGCCATCTGGGTGGCTGTCTCGGAGCGCTCTGCACGTGGGCCCCCCTCTTCTGTCGGCACACTCTCTTCCCATGACCTCTGCGGCTCTGCTGTCCTTTCTGGTCTTTTTCTTCCCTCCCTGCCTCCTCTGCTTGTCTCCTGACTCCAGGGTGGCCTTGCCTCCTCTTGGAAATACCTGTGCCCCTCAGGCTGGTCCTTGGCCCTCCTCGCTTACGCCGAGCGCTCTCGCAGGAGGTGTCCCCTCCCGTGGCTCTGTTACCAGCCAGGTCTCCAGCCCAAGCCTCCACTCTGGTTTCTGACCGTGCACCTGCTGTCTTCTGAACAACCACCTAGACGTCTCCCGGGAACTTCGACTTCAGCGTGTCCCCTCCCTATCCTCTCCCCTCCTCTGTTCTCTAGCCCAGTGAACGGAAGCTCTGCCCTCGCAGTTGTCCAAACTAGAGAAGGAGGTTTTGTTTTTGACTCTTCCCTCTCCATCAGTCTCTCTGTGTAGTTAATTAACAAATACTCTGATTCTACTGGTAAATGGCTTTCTCACACTGGCCCTGTTTATTCCACCTCCGCCACGGAGATCCTAGATCAAGCTACTGTCACCTCTCATCTGGATTACTGCCTGCAGCCTCCAGATATACTTCTCAGTCTCCAATTTCAACCCCTTCCAATGCATCCTCTCTGCTCTCCCCACAGTGTTCTTTCTCAAGTGCAAACCTGCCATCTGACTAGCAGTGAGCTCTTGTGCTTAAACCCTTCAGTGGCTCCTCGTGGCTTGTGGGATAAAGTCCCAACTCCTCACTTGGTTAACACGACCCTGCGTGATGGGGGTGCACTCCCCTTACTGGCTTTACCTCTTGCTGTTTTTTCCCCTACTTCCACCCAGCTGGCCTTTTAGCTCTTCTAGTTATGCCCTTTTTTGCCTCCCTCTGTTTGGAACCCTTTCGGACTCTTCCCCGGATAACTCCTGCTCCTCCGTCAGGTCTCCCCTTGAAACTCGGGAGCCTGACATTGCTGCCCTGGCTCACTGTGTTTCCCGAGACCTTGTTGTGCTTCGTCACCTGCTAGCTTGTCTCCATCCGCCAGGAGATTGAAGACTCAGGGCAGACATGAAGCCTTATCTTGCTTTCCATTTTATCTCCTCCATAGGTCTTGGTGCCTGGTACATAGTAGATGCCCAGTAAATATTTGTTGAATGGACAGAGGGACTTCAAAAGAATCTATGCTTAGTCATTTAATAAACTTTCTTCCTGTGTTATGCTCCCTAGCACCGTCATTCCCTTTTGTTTTCCTGATTTTGTGAGACTCCCAACTCTTGAGCTACTTGCTTTACCTATTTTAAATCTCTTCCTAAAATAATGACTTGGAAAAAAAAATCCTAACTTGTCCAGCACTCTTGAAAATGACCCTCTGTAAAGTCTTATGGTTTTATAGTCTTCTCAAAGCCAGTGCTTTTAAAATGCAGGTTCGGATGAACATTGTAGAGGAACAAGCAAATGTGTAAAAGTGAGTTTTTGAGCCTTTCAAGTACCAAATGTTCTTTGCTATTTTTTAAACTTAAGTGAAGAAATGTAGTCATGTGGAAGAATGTTAGATGATGGGGTGGTGTCTTTTGGTAGTTTGGCTCCTCTTTATTTTCTTCTATTTTTAACGCTGGGCCAGACTCAGTAGGAACCTGTGCATCTAGAGCCGTGGTCCTCGGGTGTCTGCGTGCTGAAGTCCTGTGGAAAGAGGCAGAGGGAGGTTCTGTGAGTGAGGTCTGAGAAACTGTTTTCAATTTGACTGTTAACTTGGCTAGTACTTTTTTTAAAAAGTTATTAAATTGTTGACATTATATGTCAGATAAAGGGAAATTTACTTGGAAACTGTTATTAAAGCAGTTTTAAGTTTTTATTAACTGTAGATTTTGATAAGGCTCCCAGACATTAATTATAATGATTTTTATATTTTCTAATCAGGATTGAAATAGGGCTGTAAGTTAAAATTTCAGTCCTTCTCCCTGGGCAGGAATGCTCTAACAAGGAATAAACATTTGCTTATAATGAGTTAAAATGGCAGTAGCACTCTAAGTAACACAATTACCAAGGTGTTCTGTAGTGCAGGACAGGGTTGCCTTCTACCCTGTGAGTGTTGAATAAACTGTGAAACTCAGCATCTTTGGCAAGTGTTAATATTAATACAGTTTATATGCTATAAATTTGTGTGGATTATACCTGCGCTCCTCAAACTTTAAAATACCTATTTTAACCATCCTGACTCTTGTTAAACTGCTGGTTCTGATTAGTTTCTAACAAGCTCCCAGGTGATGTCAAAGCTGCTGGAGTGTGGACCACACTCTGAGTAGCAAGGGGTTATAATAAGTGTGTCTTATTTATCAAAGACTGTGAACGCTTTTCCTGTCATTCATTGCGTTTATCTAAAGTATTCTGTTTTAGACCATTGCTTTGTCTTGACATCAGGGGAGAAACTGTTTCTTTCTCTCAGAGAATACTTCTTTTACTGACCTTTTCCCATTCAGTTCAGTTCTGCACGACTTACGGATGTATCCAGCTGAAAATAGACTTTTCCGTATTTGCATTTTATTCTTTGAAAGTTTCTTGCTAATGCAACTTGCCTTGTGAGAGACAACCTGTATGAGTTTGCTAGAGCTGTCAAAAGAAAGCATGATAAACTTTGTGACTTAAACAACAGAACGGTTTGCCTCACATTTCTGGAGGCCGAAATCCAAGGTCAGGGCCGGGTTGGTTCCTTCTGAGGCTGAGAGGAGAATCCGCTCCAGGCTCCCTCCTGGCTTCTGGTGCTTTGCCAGCAATCTTTGGCCTCCCCTGGCTTCCACAGCACCATCTGACCCGTGCCTTCATCTTCACGTGGCGTTCTCCCAGGGTGTGTGTCTGTGTCTGGGTTTCCTCCTGTTACGAGGACGCAGTCACACTAGATCAGGGGCCCATCCTACTCCAGTCTGGCCTCGTCTTAACAAATAACACCTGCAGTGACCCTATCTTCAAATAAGGTCACATTCTGAGGTACTGCGGTTAGACTTCAACATGTGAATTTGGAGGGTACACCGTTCAACCATGACACAAACCATGAATTTTCAGCATCTTAGAAAGTAGTTACAGGAGAGCTACTGGGACCACCCCCTTCTGATCAGCATCAGAATTGCTCTTTTTAGTGCCCCTCTGGCCCCTGTTGTGTCTTAGTCCAGTAGGAGTTTGTGTGCTCTTTAAAAAGCACTGACTTGTCTGCGGACGTCAGTGAATAGTGGCTGGGGCCTTTTTTAGGGGCCTTTTCTTGCTGGAGGGTCGTCCTCAGTCCTGGTTCTTTAACATTGCCCTGTTTGTGCCTCTAGGAGACGTTGATCCAGCAGCACGTGTCATTTCATTAGGTCCTGTATCTGATGTTGTGGATAGTGGAGTCCTCCAGCAATTGAATGAGAGCAGTGGACACATCTCAGCATGTCGGTCTAGAGAGTTGCGAATCTAAACCTGGGACAGGCTGGGGCCATGAGGCAGAAACAGCAGCCTCTGCCAACACCGGAACAAGCCGACGCTTCCAGATAAGGCAGAAAAGGCCTTTTGTAATGGAAATCACGTGAGGGTTCATCTTCTCTTGAGAATGCAGTCAAGAAATGAGATGGTTGACTTGATTCCTGAGCAGTTACACCAAGAAGAGTGTCAGTGAGATGACTGAGCCGAAGAAGAAACGGTTGTAATGGTAATGGTATGGGGGAAATGAACTTGAGTTTAAACTTGATTTGAGTTACAGTGTCTCTGAATTGAACATCCCAAGTTGGAAGAAGATACATTTGGGGGCTCCAGGACTATAGTAGCAAAGTATAGAGCAAGCAGTAAAATCTTCTAGTGAAAACTTACATGCAGGACAACAAAATGATGAAAGATATCCAGATACCAGATAATCCACCAGGAAGGCTTTTGTTTAGGAATTTGTTTCAAGAGGAACAAGGGATGAGGGAGAAAAATCAGTTTTATCCATCATAGTCAGTAATGTAACATTGCCTATTAGGGTAAAAAGAAAATGTGAAGACGATTAGTGTACAAAGCATGTACCCAGATGGCTTAGGGGAGTCTGACACCAGCCTAAGAACAGGGATAGTTGAGCCCATTGTAAGTATCATTGAAAACAGACAGCGTGCCAGGCAGATGTCACAGAAGATGGACGAAGGACAGCGAGAAGGGGATCCGGAGATTTTGTTGACCTTCATGGGTTTACAGCCTCTGTCTCTAAACAAAGTATGGAAACAGTAGAGCTTTTATTTTGCTTTTGTTTTTCTTTTCTTTTGTTTTGTTTTCCCCCCACTAAGTAGAAATGAGCATTCTTAGTCTGTTTCTGGCAATCTGTTAATTTATTAGGATAGTTGTCTTTCGTTTGCTTTCCAATAGGCATAGTAAATTTAGTTGAAGAGCACATCTGTATGCTACAACTTGATTACATCTTTTTTTCTAGCTATTTTGCATTTTTTCTTTTACAATGTTTCAGTTTCTGCATGTAGAATTAAATAAGAAACAAAACTTGTAAAGTTGTAACATTTCACATGGAAATGCTGCCCGATCTTCACCAGCTTCAGAAATCTGACCTTTGCCGATGCTGCAATAAAGTGTTGTAATTTAGATTTGGTGTGGTTGTGTTTTATTTGGTTTGGGTTTTGGAAACCTATTAAATGGGTAAATCAGTATCTTCCACGGTCATCACTGTTCTTTATAAAATAGTCTCAGAGACGATTTCTTTAGCATTTCACTAGTATTGTTGCTCTCCCTTTAGCATCTGTTACTTGCATTGTTTTCCTGGGTTCCTGAGTTAACTTACCTTTGGGGTCAGTAAAAAAAGTAGCCAGTGGAGTCCAATAGAATAAACATTTTTAGAGCAGGCTTGAAGCTGGTTATGATGGAAAATGCTGGCACAGCACAGTCTAGCCTGGGGTGGTGTTTATGATCTTACCCACGTGTGTGCTGCAGGGCTGATAAACCCCTCTGTAAGGCAGGTGGTTCAGAAGGGAATTGCGAGAACCATCGTTTTCAATTTCTTTCCAGGTATTTATTCCAAGGCTGGCTGAGACAATCCAGAAGGCATGAAGGAAGTTTCAAAACTCGACTTAATTCTCTTAACCCTGTTTTCCAACCCTCATCGCCATCTTCCTTGCTGACCTGTGTACTATTCCTTGCTATTCGGTGTTGAGGAGAATGGTTTACAAGTTTTGTCATGTTTATATTGTTTCCAAGTTTAAATTGTTAGAGGGAACCAGGGGTAATTCTGCTGTGTATCATGCACAAGGCAGAGAATATCTGAAAATCAGCTGTGATAATTCACCTTCATTCACTTTTCATCTTTCATCTAGAAGAAACAAGGTCACTAGCAGGTGTAACCATAAAGAAAGTAGACCAAATAAGATGGTGTGCAGCCCTGTGCTTTATTCCGTTAGATTTCTGTAGCAGAGAGAGGTTACTGGTGACCGAAAGATTAGTGACACATAAGATGGGTTCTGTTTTAACCACCAAGGAGCTTGCTTATATTTAAAAACATAAATAAGGGGGAAAGCCTACTGGATTTTGGAGAAGACTGATTCTCATACGTGGTCAGTCTTTGGCCTCTTTCCCCTACCTTGTGATCCACCAAAGGTAAGCAAAGATGTGAACAAACCTAATGTTTGCTGTCAGACTTCTCCCTTTGATCCTTTGATGCCTTTTGGGGAACAAATAAGCTGAGAAGGCCTCTGGGCAGCCCAAGGGTCACTCTCCCGGTGAGTCTCTGCACTTGCCTATGAGAGCCGCCCAGGCCCTGTGAGCTCATGCCCCATACAGTACCTGACCCGTGTGAGACCCGGGGGCTGGACAGATAGCACACAGCAGCTGGAAGAGCCCAACAAGGAGCCAGACTAGAAAAGGCAAACCACATAAGCAGGACACGGCAATACCAAAGGGGAGAGCATGGCACAGGACCCCGAGAGACCTGGTGGGGTAGTAATCCTGGAACATGTAGAATGTTAGTCCTGGAAGAAACACTCAGTTTGCAGATGGGGAGTCATCCTGAGCAGTGTGGTGACTTAACGTTCAGCGTAGTGAGATCAGTCATTGGCGGTATCAGAATTTTTGTGATTAGCAGAAATAACTTGTTGTAGAAAGGAAATAGGCCCAGAGTGGTGAGGCCAACAGCAAAGAGAGGTGTAGACCTCAGATTTCCTAATAACTCCAGCCATATCATAGAATATCTTTGGAATACTCATAATGGAAAACCTGGGAAATTTTTTTTTTAAGACAGAGTATCTTCTTATAAAAAGAAGAGATGAAATGTATCTCAGGTTCCCTTCTAAAATGGTTTTAAAATTTTGTGTGCTTGGATGGGGATGGGGGGTAAACCTCCAGCTATCCAGAAGCCTCTTTCATTTAGTTGCAAATGAAAGAGACCCAATTTGAATTCACTTAAACTCACAGGAGATTATTGTAAGGATCCTAAAGTTTGAAACCAACATGAGAATATTGTTGGGCTTTAAAGATACCTAAATGCAATCAGGATCCTCCAGTGTGTGTGCGTTCTGCTCCTTTGTAGTCTGCTCAGGTGTGCCTTAACAGAATACCACAAAGCAGCAGCTTAAACAGCAGACACTTATTCCTCACAGTTCTGGAGGCTGGAAGCCCAAGCACTGCTTCTGGTGAGGCTTCTCTTCCTTGGCTTGCAGCTGGCACCCTCACATGGCCTTTATTCTGCATCCCTGGTGTCTCTTCCTCTTATAAGAACACCAGTCCTATTGGATTAGGGCCCCACCCTTCTGATCCCATTTAACCTTAGTTACCTCCTTAAAAGCTCCATCTTCAAATACAGTTACATGGGGGCTTGGGCCTTCAACCTATGAATTTTGAGGGGGGGGCACACAATTCAGTCCATAACACTCGTTGTAAACTTGGCTGCCAACAGCTCCTGAGTTTTAAATCTTGCAGCTACAGAAACAACTTGATGGACAGTGCAACCAAGTCTGCATACCCACAGATCTGCTGGTCCATCCTTGGATCTGTGGTCAAGGGGGCAGGTTCTGTGAAACCATAGCCGCTCAAGCAGGAGCCTTAAGAATTACCTGGGGTGGGGGGCACTTCCTACACTCAGTTATCCATAATTGGGGTTCTCAGATTTTAAACATGAGGTTTTCCACATAGCTATACGTTTATTTCTAAAGTTTGGATTTTAAAGAACTCCAAATGTTTTGTCTGTACAACCTCTCATTAAAGCATCTCTTTCACTCTGTGTGGCTGGCACCAGGGTATAGCTGCCCCAGCTCTGTCTAGTGCTCTTCCCTAGACTTGTTTTGAATGAAAACAGAATGGAGGTAGAATCAATTTTAAAATATTTAGCATGCTATAAGTAAAATCATGTTTTTGGCATTTTTATTTATATGCAATTTTTTTTTTAAACCTTTGGACGAAGTACAAGGGACAGTCAGCCATCTTCTGTTATCTCAGTAGAAATTCTTCTTTCTGGAGGAGTAACTTTGGAAATGGTTGGATTATTACTCAAATGTTTGTTTCCTTGGAAGCAGCTCTAGTTTTGTAGTTACTGGGGAAAGCATTTCAAATTCTGCTGAGTGTGTGCATGTATGTGTACAAGTGCTCATGCTATTACCCTGTCTTTGGTTTCCTATTGATACTGTATAGTCAGTCTGATTAGATTCATGGATTTAAACATTTAGATGAATACTTGGCGACCATGAGAAGAGAAAGATTGATTGACCCCATTCTGTATACCAGGCATGGGGGATACAGAGGTGGGGAAAGAATCACTGCCCCCGTGGGACTGATGTTCTAGTAGGGGAGACAGACAAGAAATGTGAAAAATTCTGTGAAATTAAGTGATGGTATCTGTAAAGTGCTTAGCTCATCACGTGGCACATAGGAAGGGTCTGTCTGATGGTGGCTAGTGTTAGTATGACACCTTTGCATATGCCGTTTCCTTTGCCAGAAATGTCCGCTCCTTACTGCCCGGCTGTGCTACTGGCCTTCCTCCTCTAGGAAACCTTGCTGTCCCCTCATCCCTGATTTAATTTAGATGCTTTCCTTGAGCTTCATCAAAGGGACCTCTGCCTGCCCACCTGCCCTTGGCAGGGGGATGAGGTTAATTGGAGGGTGGTGCTCAGCAACTGTTCTGCAAGAGGCATGCAGAGCCCCTTGATAGGAGTACCAGGCTAGGACTGGGGGACCCTGTGAGGTGCTCAACACGTGCTTCCCCCGAACTACGGGAATTCCAGGGAATCTGCTCCACCCCAGGAAGTGTGTGTGGCCACGTTCCCAAACACCTCCCCTGCCATGTCTGCAACAGGACTTCCGTGCTTGAAGGTGGGATTTTTTGCCAGGCTTCTTTGAGGGGGCATCGGCAATGGAGAAGAAGCGGACAGAGCAGAACAGGCAGCGGATTTGAAAAGAGAAAGCAGAGTTGTCCTCAGCTTAATCAGGTTGACCACCTGCTTGTGTGTGTAGCAGAAGGGCACGTAGGGCTGGTTCACTATGACTTCTGCGTGCATGGGGGCCACTGACTGAACACCGAGCCTAGGAGGGATTGTAAGGAATGGCCCAAATCCCCCAGTAATTTATAATCTTGTTCTAAGCCACGCACAGAATGTGCAGCCTCCCATGTCAGCCTGGGGCCATCATGGCGCTGCCCCTGCCTTGATTCTGGTGAGGTGGGCGGCGCTGGCGAGGGAGCCACACAGAGCGACCCGGGGTTCTGCTCCTGCCACTTCTTGGGTGAGTTTCTTAACCCAAGCCTCACTGATGTCATTTGTGCAATGAGAATCAAATGATGAATTTTCCAGGGTGGTCGTGAATGTAAAGCATTCACTCAACACCTACCACGTGCTAGGCTGACGTCCCAGTGACACACAAGGCAAATCCTGCTTCTATGGAGTTTCCATTCTTGGAGGGAGAGACACATAGGAATGAAAAATTAAGAAAAATACCAAAATGAGAGAAGCTGAGATGGATACTGCAATGCCGAAGGCCCTTTTCTAGGATGGACTTAGCTGTAGGCGCAGGAGGGGGCCTGCGGAAGCCCACGTGAAAGGGCTGATGGAGCAGGAGCACGAAGGCCTGGCATCCTCGGCCCAAGTCAGACAACCCAAGGGCCAGTCCAGCTGTCGTGAAGCCCACATCACAGCCGCCTTGCCCCTCTGCCCGTCCTGCTGGCTCCCCTCCACGGCTCTTGGTCCCAAGCGTGCTCCCTAATGAGCATCGCGTGCTCTAACCTTCTTCCCAGGCTCTGCTTTCCTGAGACCGGACTGCAGCCCAAGTGCTGTGCAGGGTGAGGTGCCGTGACTGGTGGCCCCTCGAGATTGACCCCCCAAGATGGCAAGGATCAGCCCCTCTGGAAGATACACATTCCAGACAAGAGGTCAGAGAGGGAGGAACGAGCATGGCCTGCTTGAGGAATGGAAGGAAAAACCAGTGAGAGGTGGACGCAGAGCTTTGAGAGGCAGGGCCCGTATCAGAGAGGACTCGTAAGCCAGAGGGAGGCGTGGATTTTCTTCTGGGTGTGATACGATTGATTTGCTCTGACTTTACAGGATCATCTGGCTGCTGAGTGGAGGTCAGATTGTAGGGGCTAAAGTAGAACTGGGGAGACCTGGGAGCAGGGTATGGCCAGGGCCTGGCCAAGAGACGATGGGGTGGTGGCAGAAAGAGGGGGCAGATTTCCAAGTAGAGGGGAGAGGGCTGCCTGATGGGTAGGTGTGGGAGCGGGTAGGATGTCCTGGCCTGCACGGTTGTGGTGGTGGGGCCGGGGGGGGGAGGGAGGGAGGGAAGGAGGGGGGGAGGGGGGAGGGAGGGGGGAGGGAGGGAGTGGGTGGGTGCAGCCCGTCCCCAGGCGCTGTCATTCACGGAGCTGGAGCTGCCGGCAGGCTCCCCCCCACCTCCCTTCGAGGGTTTGCATGATGTTTTCACAGGCTGCCGGGGAAAATGGCCACTGCCAAATGGACCTGGTTTCTGGAGACTTCCTTGTCTGCAGGTGGGGGCAGGCAAAGGTCTCGGCCAGAGAGCTGAGGCCATGACGTTGCCCTTGGCAAGTGGAGGGGGGCCCCGGGGCCTCTTCTCCAGGAGTGCTGTCCAGCTGTGCTTTTGGAGCGCAGGCCCTGGGCCTGGGCCGGGTGAGGAGCAAGGGGACCCTCCCGCCGGGCCCGTGCAGACTGGTGGGATGGGGCCGACTATAAACGGATGTCTCTCTGTTCTGCCTGACCTGGATTTTCCTTTCCTTTTAATCTGACTTCTGTTTGTTTGCTTTGCATTGTTTCTGAGAGACTCTGGAGAGAAACCCGAGGCGCCAGGGCTGGTGGCTGCACACCCGGATCAGGCTGGGGCTGCCTGGCCGCAGCCTCCCCTTGGCCCTCCCAGAGGCCCGGGCCTCCTCTGCAAGCCCCCAGCTTCCCGCAGCCTCAGCGCCAGGCAGACCTCACCCACCCTGGGCCTCTCTTTCCCTCCTCTCTACCACCCGCTGCGGTAGGAACTGGGAGGTGCCATTGGCCCACACGGCCCCTCTCGGAAGGAAGCCATCTGGTCACTCCCTTAGGAGCGGCGGAGGGTGGGAGAGAAGATCTGTGTATTTAGGTCCCTAGAGCCAACAACGTGTGACTTTGGTGTCCTGCCCCTTGCATGGTCCACTGGGGTTTCTGCACCAGCTCCCGCGGTGTTCCGTGCCTGCTGCTCTAACCTGCAAACAAGCATGGAGAGCCAGTGCATGAAAGCCAGGCCACCCTGGGTGTTACGGGGAGAGGAATTCTAAAATAACTACAGAATCCCTAATCCCATTTTACTTCTTAAAAACTTTTTATCTAGAAATAATTACAGACTCACCAGAGGTTGCAAAAATAGTCGAGTCCTGCAAACCCTTGGTCCAGCTTCCCCCAGGGGTGACATCTTATATGATGATAGTACAATATCAAAACCAGGAAACCGACATTGGTTCAATACTGGTAACTAGACTGTAGACCTCATTCAGTTTCCACAAGTTTTTACACATGCACGTGTGTGTGTGTTTCTACAGAATGGGATTCCATGTGTAGATTTGTGTAACTCCATCACCATCAAGATACAGAAATGTTCCAGCACCACAAAGGAACTCCTTCCTATGTGCTACTCCTTGACCCCTGGTGTATTAGTGTTCTTCAGAGAAACAGAACCAAAAGGATAAAAAGAGATGCATATGGGGATATTTTATAATAGGAGTAGGCTCCTGTAATTACGGAGGCCCAGATATCTCACGGTCTGCCATCTGCAAACTGGAGAAGCAGGAAAGTCAGTTCTTCAGTTCATCCCAAGTCTGAAGGCCTGAGACCCACTCTGAGTCAGAAGGCGAGAACCAGGAGCACCCATGTCTGGGGTCAAGAGAACATGGACGTCCCAACTCGAGCAGAGAGAGCAGGTGCCCCTCCATCGACATTGTTGTTCTCTTCACGCCCTCAGTGGACTTGCAGATGCCCACCCACATGCGGGAGGAGGATCTTCACTCAGTCCACTGATTCAAATGTTCATCTCTTCTGGAGACACCCTCACAGACACACCCGGAAATAATGGCTCACCAACAACCTGGGCATCCCTTAGCCCAGTCAAGTTGACACATAAAATTAGTCATCGTACCTGGAAATAACTAACCTGGTTTCATCTGTGTAGTTTTGTCATTTTGAGAGTGTTATGTAAATGAAACCGCACAGTATGGATCAATGATGGATCTATGATGCCCTTGAGATCCACCGAAGTTGGTGCATGTGGTTCCTTCTTATTGATGAATGGTACCCCAATGTATGGATGTCCCAGAGTTTAACCACTTACCCACTGAAGGACGTTTGGGTTGTTCCCAGTTTGAGGCTATTCTGAATAAATCTTCTATGAATATTTCTGTACAAGTTTTTTTTTTTTTTTTTTTTTTTTTTAAGAAAGAGGTGGCTTTTTTTATTTTATTTTATTTTATTTATTTTTTATGGCTGTGTTGGGTCTTCGTTGCTGAACATGGACTTTCTCTAGTTGCGGGGAGTAGGGGCCACTCTTCGTTGCGGTGCGCGGGCCTCTCATGGCGGTGGCCTCTCTTGCTGCGGAGCACGGGCCCCAGAGCACGCGGGCTTCAGTAGTTGTGGCTCACAGGCTCTAGAGCACAGGCTCAGCAGCTGTGGCACATGGGCCTAGCCGCTCCACGGCATGCGGGATCTTCCCAGACCAGGGCTCGAACCCGTGTCCCCTACACTGGCAGGCGGATTCCCAATCACTGCGCCACCAGGGAAGCCCCTGTACAAGTTTTAAAAAAAATTTTGGTAAAGTATACATAAAATTTACCACTGTAACCATTTTTAGGTGTATAATTTAGCATATGTACAGGTTTTTGTATGGATGTAAGTTTTCACTTCTCTGGGATAAATGCCTAAGAGTATAATTGCTGGATCATGTGGTAAGTGCATGTTTAGTTTCTTAAGAAACAACTGCCAAACTATTTTCTGGAGTGACTATACGATTGTCCATTCCCACCAGCAATGTAGGGGAGAGGCAGTTGCTCCACACTGCTGCCAGCATTTGGTCTTATCACTGTTTTTTTTTTTTTATTTTACCTGCTATAATCAGTGTGTACTGGTATCTCCTTGTTATGATTTGCGTTTCCCTAATGGCTAATGATGTTAAGCACCTTTTTATGTGCTTGTTTGCCATTCATATATCCTCTTTGGTGAAATGTCTGTTCATGTCTTCTGCCTTTCTAATTTAATTAGAAGCAGGGCCAAACATTTGTGTATTTATTGCATTTGTGTTTTTGAGTTTTGAGAATTTTTAAAATTCTTTTACAGATTCTAGATATAAGTCAGATATGTGGTTTCCAAATAATTTTTCCCCATCTGTAGCACGCCTTCCATCCTTTTAAAGGGGTCTTTTGCTCAGCAAAAGTTTCAAATTTTGATGAAATCCAACTTATCTTTTTTTTGCATAGATGATTCTTTTGTTATCATGTCTGATAACTCTACTCTTTGTCTAGCCCTAGATATCAAAGATTTTATGCTGTCCTTCTTTCCTAAAAGTTTAATAGTTGTACGTTTTACATTAGATCCATGATCCATTTTTTTTTTTTTTTTTAATAATTCTTTATTTTACTTATTTATTTTTGGCTGTGTTGGGTCTTCGTTTCTGTGCGAGGGCTTTCTCCAGTTGTGGCAAGCGGGGACCACTCTTCATCGCGGTGCGCGGGCCTCTCACTATCGCGGCCTCTCTTGTTGCGGAGCACAGGCTCCAGACACGCAGGCTCAGTAGTTGTGGCTCACGGGCCTAGTTGCTCCGTGGCATGTGGGATCTTCCCAGACCAGGGCTCGAACCCGTGTCCCCTGCATTGGCAGGCAGATTCTCAACCACTGCGCCACCAGGGAAGCCCCCATGATCCATTTTGAGTTAATTTTGGTGTAAGGTGTGAGGTTTAGGATTTTTTTTAGCCTATGGATGATCAATTGCTCCAGTGCCGTTTGTTGGAGAGGCTGTCATTCTCTATTGGGTAGCTTTTGCACCTTTGTCGAGAAAACCACAGAACCTACCGTGTGGGTCTATTTCTGGGTTCTCTATTCTGTTCCATTGATTTCTGGGTCTGTCGCTTCGCTAATACCACACTGTATTACTGTTTGGTGAGCTCTATGGTAAGCCTTGATATCAGGTAGAGTGATTTCCGCCCACTTTATTCTTTGTCAAGCTTGTTTGCTAATCTAGTTCCTTTGCATATAAATTTTAGAATAAGCTTGTCTCTGTCTACAAAAATATCTTGCTGGGATTTCCATAGGAATTGGCGTTATTATTTTTAAGCTACTGTGAATAGAATTGTTTTTGTAATATCGTTTTCAGATTTTTTATTGCTAATATCTAGAAACGCAGTCTGTTTTTTTTACACTGGTCTGGTATCCTGTGATGTTGTTTGAGCCAATTAGTTCTAGTAGTTGTTTAGTGGATTCCTTAGGATTTTCCTTATACAGGATCATGTCATCTGCAAATACAGTTTGACTTCTTGCTTTCCAATCTGGATGTCTTTTCTTTTTCTTACCTGATTGCACTGTCTGGAATCTCCGATATAGTAACCAGTAGAAGTGGTGGGAGCGGACATCCTTGCCTTGCTCCTCATCTTAGGAGAAAGCATTCTGTTTTTAACCATGTAATATAATACAGAGAGCACCACATACTGACCAAGTACCAGGGTCCTGAGAGGGGGGGTGGGGGGTGGGTGAGGGCATCTGCTTCCCAAGGAGATGGGTTGGGAGGAAGATGAGCTCACTGAGCTCAGGAAGTCTGTGAGTTTGTCCCAACATTCCAGTGCAGGAACTGACAGCTGAAGAGGACGGGCTCAGCACTGCTGATGCTGTTGCAGGCTTAGCTATGCTTCCCTGACAAGGTCGACCTCCTCTCCCTCCCCACCACGCCCGTAAATGAGACAGCCAGATGGCCTCTAAGGGTCCTGTGCCCTCACAGGCTGCATCTCACTCCCCGTCACTCCAGAGGAGCAGGGGCAGGCAAACTGAGAGGCTCCCAAATGTTCCAGGGAAGAAAGGCAGGAGCAAGCACCTGAAACTCTTGCCCCAGGATGCCTGGGGCAGCTGCCACCAGTGGGGATCCTGCAGACCTTCATCCCATATTAGGAACCTGACCTTCATTAATCCATTCATTTATTTAATGCATTTGTCTGATACCTGCTAGGTGCAAGGCATCTTTTGAGTCATGGCATGGCATGAAATAGACTAACAAGGTCCTTATTCACCAGACACTTATAATTTACAACAGAGGGATGAGTCTCAAATGCTTATACTTTAGAAACAATGTGATCCCTGGGATGAGAGAGGCATAAACCAAGTGCTATGGTCTTTCAGAGAAAGGAAACAGCGTGTGTGTGTGTGTGTGTGTGTGTGTGTGTGTAGGGGGGTGTGGTTAGGGCAAGTGGGATGGGGGTTGTTACCAGTAGGGGGGGCATAGGCAAGCTGAACCCTAAATGATGTAAAGGATTTTGACAGATGACTGGCAGGAGCTTTGGGGACACCCTAGAGCTGTGATTCTCAAACTCTCATATGCACATGACTCGCCTGAGGTCTTGTGAAAATTCAGATTCTGATTCCATGGGTCTGGGAAAAGACTTGAGAGTTCTAACAAGCTCTCAGGTGAGGCTGATGCGCGGGTCAGAGGGTCACCCTGAGTCGCAAGAGTGTAGAGAACGTCTGGTATGATTTGGCTGGAGAACAGTGGGAGGGAAGGAGAGCAGAACTGGAAAAGTAGGTGGGGGCCAGATTCCAGGCTGAGGAGTTCGAACTGTATTTGGCAGGCAGTGCACAACCTCTGAAGGTATTTGGGTCATGAAATGAACCAAGCCGGCTGTTAGGAAGATTAGCCCGGAAATTACTCAGTGGAGAGACAGAGCAGGGGCAACTAGAGGGACAGTGATTTGTCATACACCCATGTATCCATCCACCCACCCACCCATCCATCTATCCACCCATCTATGCATCTACCCAACATCTGTCCACCGTCTGCTTACATTTGTTAGATACATATTATGCTCCAGACCCTGGGGAAGGATGGAGAAGATCCAGTTTTCCCCTGCAGGGATCCCAGTGGGATTGATGAACTGTGTTATGTGTGCAGGTGCTATGTGAGCACAGAAGAAGTGGGTGGGTGAGGGGCTTCCTGAGGAGGGGACCCTTGAGAGCTTTTGAAGAGCAGTGGGAGTTACTTGGATAAAGAAGAGTCCAGTTAGGCTCTCCCGGTTAGAGGGAGCCACTCAAGCAAAAGCCGGAGGCGGGCAGTGTGTGGTGCTTGTGTTTCACGGCTGTGAGCCTGGGGCTGATGGGGTGTGGTGTTCAGCCAGCGGAGGCTCCAGAGGTGCAGTGGGGTCCCTGGTCACCAAACAATAGGGACTAGCTTTGGTTATGATGGCACTAGTTCTGAGATGGCTCTCAGAACTGATGGGAAGGTTGGAGAACCAGCTTACGCAGGTGCCCAAGGTCAGGCTGTGTCTCCCCACCTCTCTGAGGATTGTCTCCCAATGGGTAGGGTGTGGTCAGCCACAGCACAGGGCCCACTCTCCGAGGCCGTAACCGTGACTGGAGTCTGTGGATGCTTATGTGCCCAGGCACCGTGCTCAGTTCTTTCTTTACACAGGCCAGTAGCCCTGGGAGGGGTCCCCTCTGTAAGGATGAGGAAACAAGGCTTGAAGAGGTTGGTGGCTTGCCTGAGGTCACCCAGCTAATGGGGCCTGGATGAAGCCAAGTCGGCTGCGCTCCAGAGCCCAGAGCTGTAACCCACTGAGCAGGAGAGGGAAATGGAAGGGCCAGCCGAGTGGGGACCACCCGGGGCTCTGGTGATGTGGGGCGCTGACCACGACCTCCACCAGGAGGCAGAAGAGGGGGTGCTGGGGGTGTCACTGTGACGGGCTAGAGGAGAACCTGTGGATGTGGAGGAGAGGGTGCTAAATGGGGCCTGCAGGAGGCAGGGAGATGCTGCTATGGCTGCTCGGGCTCCAGGTATGCAAGAGGTGCTCCAGATGGCACCAAACCGAACTTGAGTCCACTTGCCTGGGGTGCAGCAGAGCCAGTCTTCACCACTGGGTTGTGGTGAAGGAAAGTACAGCCTTTATTTCAAGACTCCAAGCATGGAGAACAGGCAGCTCATGCTCAGAAGACCTGAACTCCCTGATGGCTTTCAGGGGAGGGGTTTTAAAGGTGACGTTTGGGGTGAGGGTTGCGGCTTGTGGACTTTCTTCTGGTTGGTTGATGACGGGGTAACAGAGTGATGGTTCAGGAATCTTAATCATCAGCCTTCTGGTTCCAGCCAGTCTGGGGTCTGCATGTTTGTGTGTGTGTTGGGGGCGGGGGCTGGGTGTGTCTTAGTTTCTGCAGAACAACTTGAAGATGTGCATCAGATTGTTATGTGTATCCCTTGAGGAGGAACTAGGACTCTGTTTCATAGCTGAACTCTTGTCATTACTTTTCTTGCTTATCTGCTTTTCCTTTGTTTCTGCATTCGCTCACTTCCCTAATTAGTAACTGCTTGAGTTTGCTCTTTGGAACTCAGGGAAGGCCTAGGAGACTAAAGCCTTTTTCTACAAACAAGAAACGGGGTACATGGAGGGGTTTTTGTACCCGGGAGGGCTCCACTGGGTCCTGCTCAGTTTCACAGAGAGGTCTCAGGGCTGCGGGAGCCAGAGACCTGGCTTTAGAGCACTGTGGCCGGCTGTGGACCAAGGGAGTGTTACTTAAGATCGTAACCAGAGGATGGGTGTCTGTTAGCCAAAGGCCTTGGTTGCCTCTTTGGGCCAAAAGACGCAACCAGCAAGGTTGGGAAGGAGGTCACCAAACAGACATGGCAGTAGTGCTCGGCATAGAGGTGAGCTGGAGGTGGGGACGAGGGAGAGAAAAGACACAAGGAGAGGGACACTGCCAAACAGAGTCACCACCCCTACACAGACACACACACACACACCCTCTCTCTCTCCCCTTCTGTCTCTGATACCCCATCCCTTCAGCTCCTCATGGGCTCTGAGGAGATTGGGGTGGTGTCTGGGGGCAGGTGAAAGATGGGAAAGATCTACTCCTGAAAGAATGCTGTGGAAGCCGAAACTCACTGCCAGAGATGACATAGAAGACAGAGCCCCCGTAACCCCCAGAGGCAGGGACTGGGAGTTGCTGAGTTTCCCACTGGGGTTCCAGCCATCTTACTGACTCCAGGATGGCAGAGGGGAAGGGCCTGTCTGCCTGGGCTGCCATAACCAAGTCCCACAGACATTTGTTTCTCACAGTTTTGGAGGCTGGAAGTCCAGGGTCAAGATGTTGGCAGGGCCGGGCCCTGGTGAGGCCTCTCTCCTCGGCTTGCAGTCAGCCACCCTCTCACGGACTTTCCTGTGTGCATCTGTGGGAGTGAGAAAGGGTGGTCTAGTGTCTCTTCCTCTCCTTATAGGGATCCCAGCCCTGTTGGATCAGGGCCCCACGCTAACAACCTCATTTCACCTTGGTTACCTCCTTCAAGGCCCTATCTTCAAATAAGGTCACATTGGGGGTTATTTGGGGCTTCAACACATGAATTTAGGGGGACATAAATCACTGGTAAGAGGGCCTAAGAGACCCTCTAGTCCAGCCCCCTTATTTTAACCCATGAGGACACTGAGGCTCAGAGAGGTTAAGTGGTTTGCTCAAGGTCACACAGTTGGCTGGCAGCATAGCCAGAACCGGAAGTCAGGCGCATCATCTTCCAGATGTGTGGGGGCAGGGACAGTGTCTTCTAGCTGTTGAGGGTGTGTGGTGAGGCCTGCGGAGGCGTGCCCTCCGGAACCAGCCCTCTGTTTATGTGAGACAGGAGCAGAGGGGAATAGGCCCACCCAAAACCAGAAGGATTTAGCTCAGACCTCAGAAAGGCTTCCTGTTTGAAAAAGTGGGGAGTCATTGCCAAGTATGGCCAGTGGCAGTTATGGGGCTTCTTCCTCTGAAAGTGGCAGAAAGCTGGGCAGAGGGGCAGGGGAATGGACTTATAACTGCTTCAAGCTCCTCCTAGACTTAGGATTCTTTGATGACAATTAGGGAACTACTCAACCGAAACCACTTGAATCCAAAAGTATTGCCAGCAGGAAATAGTCACCGAAAAAAATCTCCCTCTGCATACCTTTGGCCCAGCAGCCCGACCTTGGGGGTGAGGGCAGGGCCTGGGCCCTTGCAGGGCTGTTTACCTTGGTTAGGCAATGCAGATAAGTGGCCTTGTTTGTGTTTGCAGGCGGGGCCAGCATTTGGGTGGGCAAGGTCAGGCCGGAGCAGAGCGGTGAGGAGCTGTGGGAAGCCGGCTGGGCTGGAGGTCAGGGGCTGAGGCTGGGGCTGGGGGAGGGGAGGAGCGGCCGCAGCCCGGCTGAGAGGCCCATCATCCTCTCCCTGTCCACCTTCTGCTCTCCTGGCCTGCTTGCTCTGTGTCAGTTCCCTCTCTCTTAATCTCTCCACAACCCACCCCTGATAACAATGTTCTGTACTGACCCAGACCCAAAAGGCTTTTTTTTTTTTTTTTTTTTTTTTGAGAAAATGATGTCTTCATTGAAAAATGAATTTGGGCAATCCCTTTCAGACCCACAAGTGCCATTTTTAGGAAAATAGGGAATTCTGAGACCTGCCCTGTAGGGTAACAAAAAGAGCATTTGCCTCTCTGAGCACTGTCACTCCTGACTTGTGGTGGGAGAACACCGTCTCTGGAGAGGCCTGCTCTTAGTACAGCCTTATTGCGACCTGTGCGCAATGTTTTCTGGCTCCGTGTAATAAAGCCGTAGCCCCCTGGAGAAGGAAGAGTCAGGAAGGGCATCTGTGGTGGGGTGGAGGTGGGGAGGAGGGGGCTGCTGTCTGCTGCTGAGGTCCCCGCTCGCCCCCAAGCCTGTGCAGCCACAGCTAACATAAACCACACCTTCTCTATAAAGAGATTCCAAGACTTTTAGAACACACACCTCTTGGCACCTGTTACTGTGTTGGGAGAAAACCATGCTCTGTGGCGCCCATGCTCCACCCCCCCGCCACATCCCCTATGGACCTGCCGGCCAGCGGAGGAACCGCCGGGCCTGGTGGGGTTGGCTGGCTTTATTTTGGCCGTGCCCACCCTTAGTGGGCAGGGGAGGGGAATGAGGGAGGGGGTGTCACGTCCAGTGATGGCGGGACCCAGGTTTTGGTTCAGTTCCAGCTTCAAACACTTGGCCCCACGGCCCTGGGAGGCAGCCCTGGGTGGAGACTGTTGATTTGGGAAGAGCGGTCAGTGGGCACGTAGCCCTCGTTCCCTGGCACCTGGTTTACTAAAGAAATGAGTGCATTGAAGACCAGAGGGGCCTCTGTGGATGGAGGAAGGCCCTGCTTCCTGCTGAAGCGGCAGAATCTGTTCCCATCCTAGGGCTCTCCTTTAACTGGGGTCAGGGTGCCTCTACGAGCAGGGTGTGACCTCGCCTTGGCCCTCAGGTCCTGTTCTATGTGTCACTTAGATCTCAGGGCTGCTGGGATGGAGGCTGTAACCCCTTCTAATGAGCTCTTGTAAACCGTTGACCTACATCTACCTAGCTGGGGACAGGATATTTGCGTGGTGCCCCTGACCTGGCCAGTTGACCTCGGACGTGGGGACGCAGCCTCACCAGCCTGTGTGTCCCTGGAGCCTCCTCATCCCACCTGCAGGGCACTGGGTGTGCAGGTATCAGAAGATGGGTTTTGTGCCCAGTGTTGCCCGGTCACTTGCTGGCTCTGTGACCTTGGACCTTGGCCTCTCTAACCTTCAGCTTCCTCATCCTTCAGCAGAGATAATAAAGGAAATACTGCACAAGTTTGTCACAAGAAGGAATTAAGGTGACCCACGTCCAGACCTTAGCTTGGGAACTCCTGCCGGGTACTGGTCAGAGCGCAGCCCACCTGAGGTGGAATCACGCCCGAGGCCGAGATGCCCGCTGCTTACTCAGCAGTGAAGACAGCGAGTCTGCGTTTGGACGTGAGGGGGTCCAGGCTCAAACTGTATGGCACAGTCTTACCTCTGAGGGATCCTTGTTGGCCCTAAACAATAAACTCAGCTCGAATAAGTGGACTCCGTGCCCTCTCCCGTCACAAACTCAGCCAAGGGGTGTCAGGGAGGCCCCCTCCCTTCCCAACAGGCCCAAAGTCATCCTCAGCTGAAAGGGCTTCTGGGGTCCCGGCGATGCACGGGACAGGCTGCTCTAATCTCAGCTCGAGCCCCTTCCCGAGACCCCCGAGAACTGGGTGTGTAGCTGGCAGCCAGTGTAGCAGCCGGAAGTGAAGACAGCACAGGGAACATTCCGGCAACCCATCCTCTGGGCCCTAAGTGTAAATTCTCACCGCTGGGAGCATGATGTCATTTCTGGCCTGGCCTGGAAGTCACCTTTTGGGTGGGTCTGGCCACCCCATATCAGGGCCTCCTGTTCCCTAAGGGCAGGGCCCTGGGCAGCCCAGAAGCTGAGAATTAATGTGGAGCCAGAGGTGCCTGGAGATTGAAAGGCTCTCCCGGGCTGATCAATACTGTGGCCTGAACTCCCAGCCAGGTCCCAGCGGGTCTTGGTCTCCCTGGGGCTTCCATGCAGACCTCTCCTGACAAGGGGCCTCAGAATGGAATGTTCTGGGGCCAGCAGGTGTGTGACAAATGCTACAAATGCTTGCTCACTGATGTCAGAGGATCAGGGCTGGCCCTGGGCCAGACGCAGAGGTGAAGGCTGACTTTGCTAATCCCAGCTTTCCTCCCTCCTCTTTGTACCTTCTGCTGCCCTTACACATCCTGGGCCTCTCTTCCTTGCTCCTCTTTCCTGACCTTGAAACTTCTCCTCTGGAAAGGGGAGTGCATTTAGACTACAGTGTAAATGACTGGCAGCCCTTCAGTGCTCTGCCACCCCCCTTTCTCTCTATCCTTTTAACAAGCTCCACATGGCCTCAGTCTTGGGCTTCTGAAACTGGGATCATGAATCCCTGGGGATACCTGGTGATGTTCCGGGGGGGGCAGACAAAGCCAGAGGATAACCCGCTGCACCGCCCTGGAACATCCATTTTATTCGATGATGAGAAAACAATTATCTATGAAAATAAACATAGGTGTGTTATAGAGTAGGAAAAATTTGCCTGGATTTTAAAGACAAAACAGAGTCTACTCTCCAGTAGTTAAATTTGCAGTAGTTAAATGCAGCAGTTAAATTTGTTTCCTCACGGCTCGGAGGAGCACAGTTCCCACCTGATTACTCTAGCCATGGACTGTGGGAACATCGGTGATGACAGGACAGCCCCTCCCGGTCATTTACCATCTTGTCGACAGGTTGGTAAGTCTTGCTCTACGAGACTTACATGCTTCTCTGTACATTTAAAGAATATTTTTGAGATGAGGGTTAGACTTCGTTTAAGTGTAAAACCCATGTTACCCTTACACAGAGCTTTTAGGGCATCCACCAGATTGCCCTGTGTTTCTGAGCATGTGTTTACTTAAAGGTTTAAAAGTTTTAAGAAGTACAAACATGACTGCACCAGGTGTAAAGCTCTGAGCAATCACAGGTGAAAACTGTTCATGAAACCTTGGAGAGCGCAGGCTACAAGGACAAAATAAAACTACAAGGAGCACGAAGGTGGACCTGAGAATATGAAAGAAAAAGGAGAAAGCTTGGAAATTGGGGAAGAGGGCCACCACCAGCAGGTCACACAGAAGAGCTGGACAGGGAGAGTTGGGGAGCTGCGTGAAGGCTCTCAGCTCTGCAGCAGCCCGGACCCCGTCCTCCTTCTGCCTCTATCCTCTGCCTCACATATGCCCCGCATCTCTAAAGGGGGAAAGTTCCCTAGAGTCCAGCTGTCTCAAAGTCAAAGCCACAGCAGTTGACTTTTGAGAGAATCTGCTTCTGTTTTCCAAAGTTTATATTTGCTCTCTGATGACTTTTGCTGCAGTGAGATTGCTCTGAAGATTCCCAATGTTATAATGTCAGTGGATGTTGGAGGAATGAGATGAATCACGCTGATGGTGAGCTGGATGAATAAGGAAATAGACACAGTAGTGTTTTGTTAAGGACTGCTTTCTGGAACCCGGGCAAGGATGGACCTCGCCCTTGGGGGCACTGGCGTCACCCTTTGGAATTCCCCCTCTTTCCTCCTGAAATCCCCTGGTGTCCCAGCGTGCCTCCGTTCAGTGCCCCTCGGCACCCGTGGGCTCCAGGACTGATGGTGATGACATTCCTCGTGATGCCTGAAGGGCTTCCCGGGCTATTGCTCTCCACCCAAACCCTTTGATTCTAGCGTGCACTAGGCACCCTTCCCACCTCCCTCTGTCCTTGGCTGTGTTCTGTCAGTCACGTGGGTCACGATTGGCCACAACACAGCATAAAGGGCAGGAAAGCCCCACAGACCAGTAAGGCCCTCGCAGACCCATCTCTGGATTGAGAGCTGGTGTGAATTCTCTGGGGGGCAAGTGGGGATAATCATTTGTCTCCCTCCTATATGTAGAGAAGCCAGACCCAGGAAAGCAGAGAAGAGAAACGAAGGAGAACACGCATACACAGAGAACCTTCTAGAGATGCAAGACATTCACCCTCCATGTCCCTTGCTCAGCGTGGGAACGGTTTCCTCACCTACACGCATGAGGAAGCGGAGGCCCTGAGAGGTGGAGGAGTAGGGGTGGCTGGTGCTCACAAGGACCAGCCCGCTGTGGCTCTCCCGCCCCGTCCCGTAGGCATGGTGATCTCCATTTTATAGCTGGGAAACCCAGACATAGAGACACCAGGTGACCCCCCCACAGGCCCAAGCTCATAAACGCTGGAGCTGGGACTGGAGTCTAGGAGTTCTGACTCCAGAGCCCGTATAGTTCACCGCCGTGCTGTACCGCCCTCCAGGCCACAGGGCTTTTAAACACAGGACTCTGAGTTCCCACGTCTCTGGCCTCTGCCAAAGGGGTCCTGAATGCCCAGTGTCTGAGGCCACATGGCGCCTCCCTCGTACAGAAGGATGCTCCAAGTGGCTCAGCCAAAAAACGAAGGCAGGGATGCAGCTGCCAGGCATGTGTGCAGCTGTCCCCTCAGCCTGGCCTCCGAGGGCAGTATCCCTGCTGTCCCCAGGCATCTGCCTGGGAAAACTCTATTCAAGCTTAAGGCAGATTGTCTTTTCTAAAGATGACTGCCCTCTTTGATTTGATGTCTCAAGTAGTTTGACTTTAGGGGAAAATGCTGTAAGAATCTCCAGCCTGGTGTCACATCTGTGTTTCTAGAGCCAGCCCGCCTGTGCTATCACATCCCAGCCACGAGACCTTAGCAGCTTTTCTTGTTTCTCCTTCTGAAGGACAAGCCCGGCACTCTGGCGTCCAGCTCCGTGTGAGCCGGGTGCAGTGAGGGGAAGTCGGTCTCGTGGGGCCTGACCCCTCCAGGCACAGACAGGACGGTCTCTCATGGTCAAGGGCTAGAGCGGCGCGGGCAGCCTCCGTCGGACAGCACGTGTGTCTCCTCCTGTCTCCATGCCTGCTTCTTCCGGAGACGCCTCCCCTGAAATAAATGTCTTTGTCTCATTGTCCTTTCGTAGGTAATATCCACCTGTCTCCCGGAGCAGGCTTTTCCTGAGGGATTCCTTCTCCCCAGAGCTCTCCCCCATGGGCTACAGCGGGAGCTTTTCTTGCTGGGAGGACCTTGAAAACGGGCAGAAGGTTCCCCAGCTGTCTGGGTTGAGCCCTGACCATCAAGTGCACACCTAACTCCTATTATGTTTTTCTGTCCTGCTTTCCATGTGGCAATTTCCTGGTCAGAAAAGGACTCCAGGGTGCAATGCAGGGTCAGAGTGGAAGCGGGGCTCCGTGGAAAGGTGCGGGGTGGCCGCCCCGCGCTGTTCTCCCCACTGTCTCTTCCTCCAGCCCCACTCATGGAATGAGCGACCAAAGGCCCATCGCACTACCTGCTCTGTCGCAACCATCTTGTCTGCGAAACGGGGGCAAGAAACCCTTCCAGACCCCAGGCAAGGGACCAGACTGTCTGATCTCTTCAGTTCCTTGCCATCTCTGAGACCTGCAGTTCTGTGAAGATTGATTCATTAGAAACGACCTCTCACACTTTTACAGAAAAGTGGCAAGTACGGTATAGATACGTTTCCAGAAGCATTAGGGAATAAACTGCTGACATGATGGCCATACCCCTGAATACTTTGGTGTGTATTTTCTACACACAAGGACATTCTCCTCCAACATCACCATCAAATGAAGAAGTCAGTCTGTCCTGTTCCTACCATCCAGCCTTCCCAGTAATGTCCATTGTAGCAAAAGGGTCCAGTACAGGATCCTGTGTCCCATTTAGTGGTCGCATCTCTTTGATTTCCTTGCCTGGGAGGCGTTCCTCAGTCTTTTATTGATTTACATGATCTCAACGCTTTTGAGCATCACAGACTCAGTTGTTTATAGACTGTCCCTCAGTTTGAGTTTTCTGGTATTGCCTCATGCTTAGATTCAGGGTCTAAATCTTGGTAGGAACGGAAGTGGTACCTGTTCTCATTGCTGCACGATTTTCCATTTGTTCCATCACTGATGGAACCGACCCGACCCCTGATTAAGGTCTGTCTGCCGAGCTTCTCCACTGATGTTAGTTTTCATTTCTAATTGTTAAGCGTTTTGTGGGGAAATACTTTGAAACTATGTAACCTAACCAGTTACTCATCAAATAATTATGGTTAATAATTAATTCTAAATATACAGGTAAATATAACTCATTAATGTAATTAATCAATTAACATACACGTGGACTTGTGGTTTCCTATTTCATCCAGTGGGTTATGACTCATTATTATCATTATTTATCCTGATGCTCAAATCATCCCAGATCTGGTCCATGGGAGCCCGTTCAAGCCGACCTCTATGTCTTTTTGACATGTCCCCATCACTCTCTGAGCACTCACTTCCTCACTTTCTGGCACAAGCATATGTTCTAGGCGCATCTTGTGGTTTCCAGTCCCAAGCTCTGGAGCCGGCCACTCCTCCCAGGAGCCCTGACGCTTTTTAGTGAAGAATGAATGGTGACAAAGCTCCTCTGAGCCTTCTCCTCTGGGCTCGACTTTGGGCTTCCCTCTTTGTCCTTGGAGAATCCAGCTTGAGCAAGAACCGTGCTAGTTCAGTTTACCTAAATAGCCCCCCTTGCTATCTGGCCACCCTCACTATGTGATCAAATTCCTCATCCCTAACCTGGTTTCCTATCACCCAGCCTGTCTTCAGCAAGAGTTGTGTTGAGCTGATGTAGCCTGAACACCCCTGATGTTTCCCCATAGTGATGTTCCGTCCTCTGACCCCCACTCTGCTCCTGGGATATAAGCCGCCACTGGTCCTCATTGGAGGTGGAGTTGAGTCTGTTCATCCCCCACTGTAGGAGCGAGTGGCTCACCTCCCTTCTCTAACAAGTGTCATGAGTCATTCTTTCTTTCCCGATGGTGCCTGGGCGCCACGTGGACTCGTGGATACTGCAGTGTCCGTGGACTGAGCTCAGGAACATATGTGTGTGTAAACACACGTGCATCTGCACGCAGTTACATCTGTGTTTATTCCTGCTTCTGTCGACATCACTTGAATACCTCAAGGGCACACCAGTATCTCCGATTCCGACCTGACACCAAAGGGTTCCTTCTAGTTTTCTCAGCACCTTCTCAGATGGGGAGAGAGCTGGCTCCCACTGTCCTTAACATAGCGACCTCCTCGGTCACTCCCGTTATGTGACCAGCCTCTCATCATAACACCGCTCCCCCCTGAGGATGCCACCCCCTCCCGACCTCCCCCAGGCTCTGAGGCCCTGCGCTGGACCACCTACCCCACAGTGGCCCTCCTCCTCACCAGCGTTGTGCCCCCTACCTGCACAGACACCTAGCCTTGCTCAGCCCCACCCTGTGGCTCTTGGATGACATTGTGAGGGAAGGGAGAGCCTTTGGTAACACAGAACATTCTAGCCGGGGTGACGATTTCTGAGACTTAGAAACCAAAGTTGACCCCTCACATGGACTCCCTGGGGACTGAGGCTTTCCGGCTTGGATCACCTGTGACCCCGTCTGTTCCTCTTCACAGGAAGAGTCGTTTACAGCCTTCAGGAGAGAACCTGGTCCTCTCCTCCTTCTGGGCTTCAAGCCACACGCGTGACCTTGAGAGGGTTACATTTTAATGATCCCACCACCTTCAGGTCTGGCAGGAAATTTTCCACATCTTCCCCTTGGCTATTCATGCTTTTGAAAGCAGGCCGGTGCCAGCAGCTTCGGGCCTGCATGGCTGAGAGCGGCCCACACACGGGGCCCCACCCAGGGTCCCGGATTCCGGCGCTCCTCTCAGCAGTGGGCTGAGGGGATGCCGGGTGATTGGGGGTTTTCCCTCAGACCCCCGTGTGGTTTCCCCTCCTGGGCTATCATTTCTCTTTCCCAGAAGAGAGACACACAATGTGCCAGTGACAGAAAGAATCCCGGAATCCCTCGCACAGATAATCGGAGACTGACAGCCCCAGAGGTCACCAGGGCAGAGGCCCGTTTACACGAGGCCAACAGAGCTGAAAACCCAGGGCCCCTCCCGGGCATGGCCACTTCCAAAGCCTGTGAGATTAGTCATCACCATTTCGTAGTCTTTGCCTTAAGGAGGGGCCCCCAGATTGTCTAAACTGTGGGCCCCACCACCTGGCCTACCCTGGGTCCAAGGCCACGTGCACCACGACTTCCAGCTCCTGTGAGTCCCAGGGGGTGAGAAAAGACCAGCGCAGGATGCTGGGTGGGAAAGCAGTCAGTGTCATGAAGAACAACCCTGCCTGGGCTCGAATCTCAGCTCTGACAGTTACCAGCTGAGGGATTCCGGAAGTTACCTAGCTGTGCTCCAGTGGTACCTGCCTCACCCCACGGGGCTGACGTGAGGATTAAATAAGTTCGTCCATATATATGAACTCTGTCTGCCTATCTATCTATCTGTCTATCTGTCTATGAACTCTGTCTATCTATCTATTCATCACATTCATCCATCATCCATCACAACTATCTCTTTATCTATCTGTCTATGAACTCTATCTATCCATCCCATCCATCCGTCATCCATCACAACTATCTATCTATGTATCTACTCTGTCTATCACCTATCTACACAGAGAAAGGCACAGAGAGAGTCCCCAAACAGCACTCCAATGTATTATCCATCCATTAAGCTCTCTTTATAAAACGCTGCCATGAAAGTCACAAGTCACATGTCCCAAAGCCTGAAGAGCCCTTGATCCTCCCCTGTTGCTTCAAGGCCAAATATTGTTCCCTAACTTCTTTGCCTTATTTAGGGAAGGTTTGAAAGACTCTTAAGGTTTCAGAGCATTTCGATTCCGGAACCGTCCGTCCTGCACTGCTCACCCAGAGGCTCACGCAGGGCTCACTGCTGGCGGGTAGTAGGGGGTGGGGAGCAGGAGGCTGCAGCCTGGGCCCTGTGCTGCCTCCTGGCTCTGTCCCCAGGGAAGGGCCAGCCATCCCCTGTTCCATGGGGGAGAAAATGAGAGCACGGCAGGGCCTGGGAGGGGTTAGCGTTTTCGGCACTTGGGAGGGTTGCTGGCTGGGAAGAAAGTGAGGTGGACATGAACTGGCTTGTGGAAAAAAACCACAAACGCAGCCTCAGAGTCACTGCCCTGGGAATTCCAAGCCGCCTACGGGAGATCGACCATGCGGGGCATTTGCACCCCTTTTGCCCCTGGTCCTGCCCACCTCTCCCTTGTTGTCAGAAAGCTGGGGGTCAAACGCCTGAATTTCACCTGCATTTACCCTTCTTCTTTCTCAGCGGGCTTGGTGAGACCAAGAGTGAGTAACAGGCACGTGGGCTCGGGTTCCCCTGGGGGAGGCCGGCCTGCCCAGCCCTGGGGGCCTCAGGGCTCAGCCCCTCCCGAACAGAAACTGTCTCTAGGTGCCAGCCCCGCACCTTCACTTGTCATCCTAGCCCCCCAGCACGTGCCCTCCACTCTCCCCACCACCATCTCCTTCCCTCCTGCTTTCTCCTCCAGCCTGGCTTCTCTGCCCACCAGCCTTTCCTTGCTGTCTCCTGCTCCAAACCGAGGTTCTGGGTGCTACCGAACCAAACTTGGGCCCCATCACCCGCGCGCAGCAAAGCCAACCTACTGACACCGGGTTGTGGGGAAGGAGAGTGCAGCGTTTAGTGCGGGCCCCAAGCAGGGAGTCCAGGCAGTTAATGCTCAAAATGCCCGAACTCCCTGATGGCTTTCGGGGAGGAATTTTTGAAGACAGGGTGAGGGAGAGGGTTGCGGGTGTGTGATCAGCTCGTGGACGTTCTTCTGAGTGGTTGGTGGTGAGGTTATCAGGAGTCACCAACATCAACCTTCTGGGTCTATCTGGTCTGAGGTCTATGTGCTTGTGGGCAGCATACATTTAACTTCTTCCACCTGGTGGAGGTTTCAGTATCTGTAAAACTACTCAAAGGATATGGCTCAGAATATTATCTATAGCCCTTGAGGAAGAACTAAAGGTCCTTGATGTTCGCTAAACTATT
Source organism: Balaenoptera ricei (assembly GCF_028023285.1). Lineage (NCBI taxonomy): Eukaryota > Metazoa > Chordata > Mammalia > Artiodactyla > Balaenopteridae > Balaenoptera > Balaenoptera ricei. Next base: position 20,597,457 of record NC_082640.1, read on the forward strand.
ATTATTTTGTCTTGCTTGACTCTTTTCCTCTATTTCTGCATTTTCTCACTTCTCTGATTAAATTTATTCTTTGGAACTTGGGGAAGGCCTAGGAGGCTAAAGTTTTTCTACAAACAAGAGGCATGGTGGTGGGTAGGGGGGGTGTCTGTCCCAGGAAGGCCCCAGAAGGTCCTGCTCAGTTACATGGGGACCGAAAGGGCTACAGGTCTTCACCTGTTATCATTTTCATCCCACACGAGACGCTTTTGAAAATAAAAGGGGTTGGTTCCAGTGGGCGAGGCTATGGGATCACCCTGCCCCAGTACTGTCACCTCATACCACCCTGACCCAACTGATGCCCTCCCCAGGACTGCATGGTCTTCCTTCCTTTTCCTCCTGGAATACCAGCAACACTTGCTTTCACTCAGCTCAGGCAGACCTCCTGTCTTCCCTGACCTGCTTCTGGTCGTGGGCCACAGCCAGCCTCTCCTGGTTGACTGGACTGACTGTTAGATATTCAGGAATTTTTTCAGGTCATCTGTCATCATCCTTTTTTTTTTTTTTAATTAATTAATTAATTTATTTATGGCTGCATTGGGTCTTTGTTGCTGCGCACAGGCTTTCTCTAGTTGCAGCGAGCGGGGGCTACTCTTCGTTGCGGTGCGCGGGCTTCTCATTGCAGTGGCTTCTCTTGTTGCGGAGCACGGGCTCTAGGCGCGCAGGCTTCAATAGTTGTGGCACACGGGCTTGGTAGTTGTGGTTCGTGGGCTCTAGAGCGCAGGCTCAGTAGTTGTGGCACACGGACTTAGTTGCTCCGCGGCATGTGGGATCTTCCCAGACCAGGGCTCGAACCCGTGTCCCCTGCATTGGCAGGCAGATTCTTAACCACTGCGCCACCAGGGAAGTCCTCACCTGTCATCATCTTAAAGTGAAATGATATGAACTTACAATTAAACAAGGTAATAAATACTCTAAATTCATCAGTCCCTGATTACATTACTGTTTTCTATGCTTTTGATGATATTTATGTCCACTTTGTCTGTTTGGTGGTAATACCACAGGCTCAGTGATTCCTGCATTTCTTCCCGACTGTGTCTTCAATGACGTCAGAGTGGTAGCTGGAGATTGTCCACGGTGGGAGTAATTACACCATCCACATTGGCCAGTGCTATACACCAGGGCTGGAATTATTGTTTTGTTGGTTGTTGGTACTTCAGAAGGTGACGTAAGAAGGAAAATGTTAATAATGCAGATTAAACTTAAAAGCTTACTTAGTCCAGGGACTTCCCTGGTGGTCCAGTGGCTAAGACTCCACGCTCCCAATGCAGGGGGCCTGGGTTAGATTTCTGGTCAGGGAACTAGATCCTGCATGCATGCTGCAACTAAGAGTTTGCATGCCACAACTAAGCATGCCACAACTAAGAAGCCCGCATGCTGCAACTAAGAGTCCACATGCTGCAACTAAAATCCCGCATGCCAGAACGAAGATCCTGAGTGCCACAACTAAGACCCTGTGCAGCCAAAAATAAATAAATAATGAATAAATCAATCAATTAATTAATTAAAAAAGAAAAGCTTACTGTGTCCGTAGCCATGACATTTTTGAATAACACAGAAAACGGAGGGACTATTTCCCAGCATTTGAGAACAGTTATCTGATTCAGCCAAGAAGTTACTCAGGTCAAAAAAGTTTTCAGTTTAATAAATATAATTCATATGAAAGCGAGAAGTTGTTTACCAGATCACATGTCAGATTTGAGGACCATACATTTATTGGGGAAAGAGCTGATGGGGATGCAATTCCATTTGTCGAATCGCGGTTGAATGCAAGGGTTTGGCAAAAATCTGGGTGCGTCCTGTGAGAACCATCTGGCTGTGTGGACTTTACAGTGTGGGGTACAGGCAGACCTCATTTTATTGTGCTTTGCAGATATTGCATTTTTTTTACAGAATAAAGGTTTGGGGCAACCCTGCATCGAGCAAGTCTATCGGTGCCATTTTTCCAACAGCATTTGCTCACTTCCTGTCTCTGTGTCACATTTTGGTAATTCTTGCGGTATTTCAAGCTTTTTCATTGTTATTATATCTGTTCTGGTGGCCTGCGATCAGTGATCTTTGATGTCACTGTTGCAGAAGGAGTATGACTCACTGACGGCTCAGATAATGGTTAGCGCTTTCTAGCAATACAGTATTTTTTAATTAAGGTATGTGCATTTTTTTAAAGACATAACACTATTGCACACTGAATAGATTACAGTATAGTGTAAACATAACTTTTATATGTGGTATATTTTTTTGGAAACCGAAAATATCGTGTGACTCACTTTATTGCCACATGCGCTTTATTTTGGGGGTCTGGAACCGAACCCGCGATATCTCCGAGGTGAGCCTGTATTGTGTATTTTAAGCATTATTTGTAAATCGTGTGCTAATACATCCTTTACATCACTTAAATTTGTAACAGACACAAATATGTATATGTTGGCAAACACGGTTTTTCAGAGTTGGCCTGGAACCCTCGCCTGCACCGGCTGCCCACCCCTTGCCCAGGCTGGGCCAGGTGCCTCTTTGCTCGCCCCACAGTAACCTGTGTGGGACTGTAGCACTGCATCCTTTTGTGCGTCTTGCCTTCTGAACTTCACAAGGACAGGGAAATCTCTGTAGCTCTGCACTTGATGCAATGCCTGGCACATACTAGGGGCCCCTCCCTAAATGTGATGACTGAATCCGTGGATTTAACGGTTGAGCAGTGAAGGCACCCTCTGTGCGCTTCCCCCTCCTGGGGAGGGGCTGCATTCCTGGCCTCCGCGGTGGGGTGCGGCCCGTGATGAGTCCAGTCGGTGATGTGGTGGAGTGATGTCAGCCACTTTCAGACAAGACCCTCCAGATGCCTCTTCCTTCCCTGCTCGGGGCCCCTGGAGACCAAGTGTTCCTGACTTTGTAGCCACGTGACAAGGAGGGATGCCTGGCCCACAAAGTGACTTTGAGTAAAGAAACTTTTGTTAAGCCACTGAGATCATGGGGTTTATTTGTTACCACAGCACAGCCTAATCTATCCTGACTAATACAATGAGGAAATGGAGCCGTGGGAGGTGACTTGGGCCGGGTTGAATAGCTTGTTAGTGGCAGGGCTGGGCCAAGCGCCATTTTCATTTTCACTATACATACTGTTCCCACCCCCTGCAAGGCATTTCTCCCAAACGCTTTTTCAGAAATAGTGTGAATCCGAGGTGGGTTTTGTTCAAAGTCCTGTTTCAGAGGATGACTTGTTGGGACCCACTCACAATGAGGCCCCCAGAGGCAGCCAGCCCAGCAGGCACGCCCACCAGGCCTGCTTCTTCATTAGAGGATCAGCAGGTATGGCTGGTGTCTGGGCTTCAGTCTCCATTAACTGTCATTAGCCTGGCTGACGTTTCACCCGAAGCATCTGTCCCCGGCCTGTGATTTACCACTTCCCTCTGAATTATCTGGACAGATCTGGTACTTGGATGGAGAGAGAACCAGCTTTAAAAGTGGCTTTCTCAGGGCATAGAACTTGGGCCCTGTATTGGGAAAAACCTCATTTCTTTCGTCCTATGTTCCCCCCTTTACTTGCACACTGCTATCATACTCAGCACTTCTGAAACCAGATGTGGCAGGGGGGTTCCACCACCAGGCAATTCTCTGTGACACCAGCTGGGTGTCCTGCAATGTAACTCAATTCTGACACTGTCTACCTGGAGAGGGTGTCAGATCCCACAGGGTAAGGGCTCAGTCCCATGAGACCCCCCTCTCTTCTATAGATGCCAATCAGAAGTAGTAGGTCCCCAGGTTACCCACGACTTCTGTCTGATTTGGCTACAAACTGGAGGTTCCCATGACCTCTTCCCCCTTGGATTAGATTATTTGCTAGAACAGCTCACAGAACTCAGGGGAACACTTACTCTACCAGTTTATTTTATGATTAAAGGATACAGATGAACAGTCTGATAAGGAGGCACGGAGGGCGAGGTCTGGGAGGGTCCCGAGCGCAGGAGCTTCTGTCCCCGTGGAGCTGGGGTGTGTCACCCTCCCAGTATGTGGCTGTGCTCATCTGCTTGGAAACTCACCAGTCGCCCAGTGGGATTTTATGGTGGCTTCTCACATAGGCATGATCGATTATCAACTCGGTTTCCAGCCCCTCTCCGCTCCCTGGAGAATGGGGTGTGGCGGGTTGCAGGGCGGGGCTGAAAATTCCAAGCTTCTAATCATGGCTGGGTCCTTCTGGTGACCGGCCCCCATCCAGGAGCCCACCCAGAGCCACCTCATTGGAACAAAGGACACTGCTATCACCCAGGAAATCCCAAGCGTTTTAGGAACTCTGTGCCAGGAATTGGGGGCAGAAACCAATATATATATTTCTTCTTATCTCACAGTCCCTGAAGGCCAAGCAGAAGAAACAGGGCTCCCCGTTGTTAGCTGGAGAAGCGTTAGCTTCCACAAACATTTATTTATTTATTTATTTTTAATTTTTTATTTTTTAAAATTTATTTATTTTATTTATTTATTTTTGGCTGTGTTGGGTCTTCGTTGCCGCGCGCGGGCTTTCACTAGTTGCAGCAAGCGGGGGCCACTCTTCGTGGCGGCGCGCGGGCTTCTCATTGCGGTGGCCTCTCTTGCTGCGGAGCACGGGCTCTAGGCGCACGGACTTCAGTAGTTGTGGCATGTGGGCTCAGTAGTTGTGGCTCGCGGGCTCTAGAGCGCGGGCTCAGTAGCTGTGGCACACGGGCTTAGTTGCTCTGTGGCATGTGGGATCTTCCCGGACCAGGGCTCGAACCCGTGTCCCCTGCATTGGCAGGTGGATTCTTAACCACTTCACCACCAGGGAAGTCCCCACAAACATTTATTAAGTGTGGATTGTGTGTCAGGCATTAGGCTATTTAGATAGTAGAGTGAGTGTGTATAATATAACATGTATAGTATAATAGAATATGTTTAGTATTAGTATGGTATTATTACAGCATAGCATCCTATGTATAGTATAGTATAGATAGTGTAGTAGAATACGTGCCCTAGAGGAGAGTAGTAGCATAGCAGAGCATAGTACTCTTTTTGTCTTGTTCCTCCTGTGAGGGCTTGGCAATTTCCTCTTTCTCTGATTGCAAAGCGGGATTCTGGAACCATCCGGTTGAAGACAGAGCCCTGAGTGGCTGGGATGATGTGAGGGCTGAGCGCGCTCCTGCCTGGCGATGACAGCGCCTTCACATTCCTCCGCCCTGCCCATTCTCCTTGTTAGGCATTCCGCCCATGCCTTGTGCTTACCTCTCTCCCAAGCACTGTCCTTGGCTTTGTGTGGTTTCTGTCTCCTCAAGAGCAGGGTGTGTGTTGTGCTTTGTTTCTGTGCAGTTGTGTCCCCAGTGCCTGGATAGGTGCCCTGTGTTTGTTGAATGACTGCTAGACCACAAGGCCATATGGGCAGGGACTGCCTCCCCTGCTCTGAGGCCCCGCCTCACACGAGGTTTCATCCCAGTCACTGTGGAGACCGACAGCCCCTCACGGTGCCCTCCCCACCTAACTGCTTTAGTCCCAACTTGCCTCTGGGTCTGCACCGGCAGTGCCCTCGGCCTACAACACTGCTCCCCTTGTAGTCCCGTGAGCCCTGCGTGCCCTTCAAGTCTCAGCTTGGCCACCTTCCCTGACCACTGCCCTCTCCTCTGTCCCTGGGCCCCGGATTTCCACTTTACAATATTGCATTCTTGCAGTTACCTTGCTTACTTGTCTGTCTCCTCCCTGTACTGCCAGCTGGGGAAGATGGCACCGGGTGTGCCCTGCTCAGAGCTGTCTCCTCAGCCCCTGGGACAGCATGTAGTAGGTGCTCAAATACTCGTAGGATGAATCAATGGATGGTGATCACGACCAACATGTGACTACTTGATACACTCAAGGGACACCCCAAAGCCGCGTGGCAAGGATGCAGGAAGCGTGGCCTGGCCCCTCTAGGTGAGGGTTCCTGTGGATCATCTCCCCCGTGGCCGCCCTGGGCAGGACCAAGAGAGTGGCCCAAGTCTACTATTCTTTCTGTCTCTCTCTGTCTCTGTCTCTCTCCCTCAAACAGGATCACCTGCTTTCTAAAATTTAAAAGTAACATATACTCATTGGAAGACTTCAGAGCTCCTCCGGTCTTTTAATGTTCAAACACCTATTCAGTGTGAGAGCTGTTAACTGAACACCCACTATGTGCCAGATGCCACACTAGGCACTGGGGATGGTCCCTACCCTTCAGGATTTCACAGTCCCGCACCTCTTCTGCATCTCCGCTCACTCCCCCACCTGTGCACCTTAGAAGACGGAGCCTGTTTTCTGTGTACTAGCCCAGGCCTCTGAATCACATGGAGGGCTTGTTCAAACCGGACTCCTGGTTCCCACCTCCAGAGTTCCTCGTTCAGTAGATCTGAGGTGACTCTGCTAATTTGCCTTTCTAACATATTTCCTGGTGATGTTGATTCTGCCAGTCAGAGGACCACACTTTGAGAACCACTGCCCTAGACTATATTGCTCTTAACAGTTTTTGGAAGTTTTGCACACCCATTATCTCATTTAGTCTTTCAAAATCTCTCACCTGAGCACCTTAAGTGCATACAGCTGGTGAGAGCTGAAGTCGAATCGTAAGCCCAGGTCTTCCTATGGAACGCTGCCCTCCCTAAGAGGTACCAGGTGGCGTCCGAAGATCCCCACCGCCTTAGGAGTCCTGAGAAGGTGGTGATGGGTCTGGCTGGAGGAAGCAGGGGCTGAGTTTGCAGGGGAAGGCCCCAGGAGGACATTTCTGGGAGGGAGAGAGGGCCTACCATTCCATCCTGGAAGGAGACTGACTGGGAGCAATACGGGCTGAGAGCTGCCTGAGGAAGAGCTACTGGGCCCATCCACCTAGAACGTGGAGGAGGGTGGAGGTGGTGCTGCAGAGGAAGGGGGGCCACCCTGGGAGCCTCCTGACCTGAGGCAGGTTTAATTGGGGCCTGGATCATTCCACCTACCTTGTGGGGGCTGCTCTGGAAGCTCTGGCTGGCGAGGCCACTGCCCTCCTTGGGGACTGGCTGGGAGTGTGCTGGGCAGGACGGAAAGTCCGAGGGCTCGGCCAGCCCGGCAACTCAGAAAAAGCACTTCCTCCTCGGCAGCCTTGTGGCAGCCAAGGGACCCTGGCTGCACAATCCCCCAGTATTCCCTGGAGCCTTTCGCGTGCTGGGCTGGGCCGGGCACTTCCTCCTCTGGGAGGAGGCCCCGGGGGGCGCTGGGGGAGCCCAGCTCTGAGAGGAGCTCTGCAGGGAGAGGAGAGAAGACGTGGAAAAGTGTGAGCTTGGATGGGGAGTCCTCCCATGTGTTTCTAAGCAGGAAGCCAGACCTGCCCAGCCCTGGAGAAGGAAAATAAACCGGAGACCTATTTTTAGAAAGTGGCAAAACCCTGTTTCTCAATAGGCAGTGGAATTTAAATCTAAAACTCACTCCTTTACTGAAGTAACCACTGGACTGCATGTAGGAATGGGACCATAGTGAGTGGTAGATTCTGAACCAGGCTGTGAGGCCAGGACCTGCTCACCCCTCCATGCTGCTGGGCTTGATCAGAGCCATTCTGGAAGCTCTATAGGAATTCCCGTTCCGCCTTTGTGGTGGTGGTTTTGATGGTGATGATGGTGATGATGATGATGGTGATAGTGATGGTGAAGATGGTGATGATGATAGTGATGGTGATGATGATAGTGATGGTGATAGTGATGGTGATGGTGATGATGGTGATGATGATGATAGCGATAGTGATGGTGATGATGGTGATGGTGATAGTGATGGTGATGATGATGATAGCGATAGTGATGGTGATGATGGTGATGGTGATAGTGATGGTGATGATGATGATAGTGATGATGGTGATGGTGATGATGGTGATGACGATAGTGATGGTGATGATGATGATGGTGATGGTGATGATGATGATGGTGGTGTGTGGTACTTAACATATGTGGTCTCATTCACTCCTTACAACAACCCTATGAGGTGATTACGGTTCACCCCGTTTTCTCCGATGAAGAAAGTGAGGCTCAGAGAGGGAGTTTAAGTCTTACAGCAATTGCAGGGCTGGGTCAGGTCAGGATAATGACAAAGCCTGCTCTATGTGAACCCATCATGAAATCTCAGAATTGGAAGGAGTGCCGCTGAGTGCAGTTCTGGTCGCTTTCCTCTGCAGGGCACTTGCCCCATGTCTGCACACCTCCACGGAGGTGGGCGCTCATGCTCCTGTGTACCAACCACTCTTTCCGTTTTCAGTCGGCTCTTAATGCTATGAATTCCCCGTGTTGAGTGGAAATCTCTCGTGGTGTGATCTCTGTGGCCACACAGAACTATCTACTGTGATAGCTCTTAGCCTCTGGGGTCACTCTCACGGGCTCTCTAGTCTCTTCTGTTTGCGGGTTTGACACACTCAGCCCTGTCAGCTGTCTCTGCCCCTTGTAAAGCGTGGCCAGAGTCAGTGTGGAATCTGAATGGTACACTTAGAGCAAAATATACCTTTGAAGGTGGATCTGATTTCTAGAAACAGCCAATGGTCTTTAGGAATCAAGACTCTGTGAGGTGGATGATTGAGATGAGAAAAACTTTTGGTTTAAAAGATCGAATTGAGCAATTATAAAATCTGGCCCAAACTGTCACTGAAAGGATTTATTCCTAGAAGAAATTTACAAAAAAATAAACAATAGCAACATTATTAGATGAAGTGTAGACCCTCCCAAGGCAAGGAGACGCTCAGTTCTCTGAGAGCAGGCACATCCCAGTAAAATGTAGGCAAAAACTTCAAGAATGCCATTTATAAGTATTGGCAGAAGTGTCATAACTTATGACACGATTGGAGAGAGACCACCAGTTCGTGCTGCAGCTGTGTCCCAACTGCAGTGTGGCTGGGAATTTACGGTGGTGAAAGAGTCCAACCCCAGCGGCACCGAGGCTTCCCCACTCTGAGCTGGTGGCCTCTCGCGGGGGCGAGGCCAAGGCCGGTGTGGGCGGCCGCCCTGCCCAGAGCCCCGTGGAGCCAGGTCCTGGACTCTCCCTGAGGCCTGGTTGCCTTTCCAGTAACAAGCATGACTTCAAAGGACTGACAGGGAGCAGATGGGCAGTTACGCCAGTGAACTCACTCAGCCGCGTGCGTGGGAGTCTTGCGCCGGGGGGTGTTGGAAACCACCCCTGGCAATTCTGGGCTCCAGAATCAAGTCCCGAGGGAGGGAGAAGGAGGAGGGATGCAGCCAAAGGACCTGCTTTGAACTTGATCCCCCAAGGCAGAGGTCACACGTGGTGATTCAAGGCACCCCTGCCCGGCTGGCAGGGAGGCAGGGAGGCCCAGGGATGCCACCTGCCTTACTTTCCTCTTTCAGGTCCCACGCAGCCCACTGGCATGCTCTTTCCACCAAGCCTGACTTCCGAACAACACAGGCTTACCCATCTCTCCTCTCATCCCCGGAGACAAGCCCCGGCCCTATGGGCTGAAACATAACGAGAGTACAAATCAGGATGAGCATCGTGAGAGAGACGGGCACAAGAGGGCAGGCCAGGGAGGGAGGGGAGAAGCGCTGAAGGAGCGAAAGAGGAGGTGTTCGGGAGAAGGGAAGGTGGGGGTGGGCGTGTGGACGGCATTGGCCGGCACAGCGTGGGTGGCTTCACAGAAGGTGGGGGAAGCAGGGGGTTTGCAGCCCGCACAACTAGGGCGGCCCCCGTGGCCCCCACGAGGCCCTTGTGAAGAGGAGAGGGGCCCGTGGTCACGAGGACTAAGTGACGTTTAGCACCTCCCGCAGTGTCTGTCACATTCAGTACCACTTGGGACACCTCCTAAGCTTCACAAAAAAAGAAAACGAGTTTCAGGTAACTTGTTTCACATTTATAAACACTTTCATTCAGTTCATTTGGCCATTAAGATGGGACTGATAAAACAAAGAGCTTTACAGAGTTTCACAAACACATGGACAGGGAACTGGGAAGAGCACGGTCACATGTGGCCAGAGCTCTGGGTTTGGAAACCAAGCCCGGGGAAGGTGAGGCACCTCGGCTGTTACCACGTTACCTGCATGGACAGTCCTCCCTGCACCTTCCTGCTGTTTGAACTTGTCTTCACAAGACAGAGGTTATTTTCCCCAAATTCAAAATGCTTAGACACTGAATAAATGGTCCAGGAAACGGTTGCACAATAGAACTAGTTAGAAGCCAAAGAGACCCTTGTAGCACAGCCATCACAGCGACTTGTCAGGGATATGGTTCCATGAGGAATTATGTAATATCTTTAAAGGCCACAGAGGCCCGAAAGCATCTTTAGTAACAAGGGCAAGCCTCTTAGGCATGTCTCAATACTCAAAGGGAGTCTAGCCGCACAAAAGCGGCAGAGTATGCCAAGGGCAGAAGCCAGCCAGCCACTGAGAAGCCCTCGGGCACACACGTGCTCGAGCTGCCAGCTCCCTGGACACACGGAGTCCCTGTTGACTCAGCCCCACCCCTTAAAGGCATTTCCAGAACTTAGGTTACTACTGCCCTTGGCAGCTCTGCTTCATGCACAAATACTTGGAGGTTGAAGTTTACGAAATGTGACCTGTTTATCAATGACTAAGTTCCATTAACCTCAGCTTCCAAATGTGAATTCTTACCTCTGGCCCTGGTCGGACCATCGCAGTGGCCGCCTTTATTGGGGGCGGGCAGTGGGGCAGACGTTGGGGGGGGGTGCATCACAGAATCCTGAGCCTAAGCCACCAAGCTAGGGGCTCCCACACCCAGAAAGTAAACCCGGGGCCTCCTCAAAACGAGGATGGGTTTACAAAACGTTCCCTGAACTTCAGAAGTCCTGCTCAGCTGGGGAAAGAGCTGGCCTCAAGGATCCTGAAGAAGCAGTGAGAATCAGTAACGCCTACCCTGAACTCAACCGGGAGACAGGGCGGCTTCCTAGACCCTAGTGCGCCCCCCAAAGCAGGAGGGCTGGTGGCGGCCTATGGCAGACAGATCCAGGGGGTTGCCAAGGAATCAGGAGGCAGAGGGCATCCCAGGATCACAGGATTCCCTGGGCACCCCCCCGCTCCTTAGGGCGATTTATGGTTCTGCCCACCTAGGTCAGAGAATACTGGGTTTGTCTGGCGTTCAGGCTCTTAGGTTATTTCTGGAAACCACCACGTTACCCCCTCTTACCTTGTTGTTGAAGAGGACGTTCATGCAGTTTAGATGATAAGACGCGAGGCTGAAGTACATCATTAAGAGCCAGGCTTGTACCTGGTGGGGCAGCCTCACTGGGCTCCGGGGGTCATCCGTGCCCCCGCTAGAAGGACAGTAAGCAGGAGGGAGATGGAGCCTGCTGGTGACAGCAGTGACTGGCATCTCTGAAGTCTTACGAATTTGGAATGTGTAGGAAAGAGTTTTATTATATTTTTTTGAGTCAAGAGACATTTTAGAAGGATTGCAACCATCACTCACAAAGGTTTTTATGCTGAAAAGAGCAGGATGGGAGGTGCCCTTTGGCCACCATCCTGTGGCCCAGCCTCTTCTCATGCAAACAGGTGGATTTGTTCCCCAACAGCGTGTTTTTCTTCTAGAGAAGAGGGTGCTTCTGGCCGGGGAGGGCCAGCAGGCGCAGGAGAGGACGTGGTCAGCGAGCAGGAGGCACGGGGCGCGCCCTGGCAGGGTCCAAGCAGGGCTCCGACTTTCCCAGGCCTCGGCAGCTGACAGCCCTGCCTTCTCTTTTCTCAGATATTGAAAGCGGGGCCTGTCCAGCGAGTAGATTAGGAAAGGATATGGGAACTCGTTCCCCATACTTTGAAGCAGGGAAAAAGAGCCTTGTTGTGAAGAGAAGAAACAAAACCTGTTTGGTGACTTGTCATTTCAATGAAGACACAAACCTCACACAGGTGAGCATTCCCCACGCGCCTCCCCTTCCTCCTGGATCACAGGTGGGGGGAAGAAAACACCGAAAAACTACCTCTGCTCCTTCAGAGGACATGGTGACTTGGTGACAAACGTTTCAGAAAAAGTTTCTTGATAAGAGTAAATTGTTTTCATATTTATCTTGTTTCTCTCTCTTCATTCCTCTTGAATAAACAGAAAGAACTGATTTCTTAGATCATCTGCATAAAAAACATAACCATCAAATCCTCTGAAAGGTCAAATTCCTCACAGCCAGAGCTGTGGGAATTCAGTAAAAAAAGAATACCATTCTTTGTATTTTTCTTTTCCATTATGGTTTATTACAGGATATTGAATATAGTTCCCTGTGCTGTACAGTAGGATCTTGGTGTTTATCCCTTCCGTATATAATAGTTTGCATCTGCTAATTGCAAACTCCCAATCCATCCCTCCCCTACCCCACCTCCCCCTTGGCAACCAAAGATCTGTTCTCTGTGTCTGTGAGTCTGTTTCTATTTCATAGATAAGTTCATTTGTTTCATATTTTAGATTCCACATATAAGTGATATCATGTGGTATTTATCTTTCTCTTTCTGACTTACTTCACTTAGTATCATAATCTCTAGGTCCATCCATGTTGCTGCAAATGGCATTATTTCAGAGAATACAGTTCTGATTTTTTTTTTTTTTTTTTTACAAATAAAAAGGTCAGTCAATCCTCAGGGTTCCATAAGGCCTGACTTACCAACTCCATGAAGCTCTTCACGAAAACTTGTTTCAAATGGGGAGCCTACATTGGGAGCTACCCATCAGGAACTCTGAGTAAAGAATCCTGTATTGTTGAAGTCAGGGGGTGGGGGGAGGAGAGCAAGAATGAAGCTCTGGGGGAGCCCTCTGCATCTTGAGAGACTCAGAGACACTGGAGGGACACCCGCACCTCAGCCTTTTCTCCCCCACAAGCCTTATAAGAGGAGAATGACCCTGGGGAGAGAAAACCGAAGACCAACAATTCTACCGATTTTGTGAAGATAAGCACGCACGCTAGCCAAATAGAGGAGGAGGAGGAGGAGGGCACTGGACCAGACTCTGTTACCCTGGTAACTGCAGGGCATTACCCTTTGCAGAGGAGACTCTGGTTTGGCCATTTGAACATACCTGCCTAAAAGCAGAGGAGAATTTCTTTTCCTGATTTTAAGTATTAAGGTAAAGAGTTTCATCTTTATCTTAATGGAGACTAAAATGGACTGATTTACAAGCATCACGTGAAAAAAAAAACAAACTGAGCACTTAAGATTCATCTTTCCTTTTTGTTACAAGTTTGCTTTGAAATATGGTCCTTAAGATTCCCTTGAAGATGACCCTTTAAGAACGTCCTATCACAGAGTTATTGCAAGGAAACAAATGCCCCTCAGAAAACGAATTGTTTTTGTTAAGGTGATACATACGAATATAGGTTAGTTCATTAGCAGCTATAATTTGAACCTTGTACAAAATATATGGCTTTAATTACTAGGGTTTTGGGCACAAGAAATGGCCAGAGTAACAGTCAGTATAATTATGAATAAGTAGGTAGAAAAGATTATGAACAAACAGAAGGAAAGGATATAACCATTTAAAAGAAAATACCTGAGAATAAGTATAAAATGCAAAAACAAAGTTGCTTATACTTAAGATCTCTAAATTTATTTTTCAAAAATGCCATTATGAGAACAAATATACTAACATATAGTCAAGTTCACCTTAATCACAATGAAGTCATAGGATAAGAAAAAGAGAAAGAATCCTCAAATATAAGGGATATTTAAAATGTTAGCCATATCAAGACCCTCTTTTTAAACACTGTGTAACATGGCATCTCGCTATATAAAAAGGAAATAACAGGGCCCAAGAATCCTTTAAACAAATCCAACATAAACAGGAGTAAAATAAAGACTATTTTTAAGAACCTGTAAGATCAAAGCACCTATTTAAATTAAGACCATCAAGAATCTATGAGATTATTTCAACAGGACAAGGCCTGGGCAAGATACTAAATACTGTCTTTCTAAGGAAAATATTACAATCATTTTATGTAACTTACAAGGCAAATTAATACTATGAAAAACATCCTTCACAGCACATTTAGAAGTTTGAGTTTAAATAATACTCAACAGGAAAGAAACAGATTCTGTGACAGTGGCTGAGACATACAACAAAAGGGTGTGACTTTCAAGTGTGGTCCTTCCGGGTCTATTTTAAGAGGTTTTAGACTCCAGCCTAAAATAGTTTTGATAATAATGCTTGTGGTTACAACTCAGCATGTAAGACATTGTCTGGGACAAAACCAGTTCTTTTCATGCTGTGTAACTTAGTTTGCTGTTTTTTCCCTTTTAAATTAATCCTGAGATCTTGCTCACAGAACATGGGGGATGTTAAGAATCTTTTGTTTCTTCTGTTTAACAGCCACCTTGGAACATGCAAAACTAAAATTAGGTGATAAATTAAAATTAGGTGATAAATGACATCTTTAAAAGCATACTTCACTAACAAAGGAACGCTCTTGCTTAGTTGGAAGCTTATTTGGACTATTACTTTAATTGGGAACAGAACACGTTGAGGAAAAAGCACTTTGGTTCCCCGAAAAGTTATGGAGATGTGTCCTTAAAAGACTTCCTTATTAGGAAGTAACAATTCCTGTGTCATTATCTCAATACTGAGATGGCTTGTGTATCAAAAGAATAGGAAGTGCTTGCATCCTGTAGTTATGTAATAGGGTTTTAAGAAGTTTATATGTAATAATGAATGTGTGTGTGCACACCATCTATATCTGTATATAACATATATGTACCTATAAACACATATTATGTACATGTATATACACAGTACATGGTCATATATGTATCTCCCAGTAACACAGACTCTGTAGTCTGATGAGACTTACTTTCTTAAAACTACCACCTTTTCCAAACTCAACCTTTCCATTCCACTCCCATAACTCAACGTTACAGTAAATCACACTCTAAAGGCTTCAATTTTCAATTAAAAAAAAACCTGGGCAAACCAAATTAGACCAAGAAACAAAGGCATATTTAGGCTAACATACTGTCTTTCACCTTTCAAAAACAAACAAAAAACCAAAACAGTATTTTAAGACACTATGAAAATTGAACAAGCACTTCTTTATTTTGTTGGAAAGGAGGGAACGGTCCCTTTCTTAGAGAAACGAGTATGAGAGATCTAAAGTGGCTTTCGTGTCATGCACTTCGGATAAAAGGTTAGATTAGAGACTCAATAACAAAAAAATCAGACCCAATCCCCCTCCTCCTAGATCCAAAACACATAAGGCATTTACAAATCACTGAAACCTGTAGGTGTTCAAGGTTATTCTCCGAGCTCTTGGAAACGGGAAGATGTGGTGCGGGACGCTCTCGTTCGGAAGTATGTCCCAGCTCGGATGCGGGCCAGAGCGGGGCAGCCAGTCTGCTGACTCCCGGGCCCCCATCGCTCGTCCTCCACGGGGTTCCGCAGTCCGGGCTTTGCTACTGCGCTGTGCGCATGCGCACATCCACGTTCGGCCACACGTACCTGGTCACCCTAACTCCCCCAGCGCGGCCCACTCTCCGTCACAAGTTCTCCTTCAGGAGGCCGAGCTTCCGCAGGGCCTCCCGACGGGCCTCCTCCGTGGAGCCGCGGCCCGAGAACTGGACAGTGATGCCCTGGGGTCTGAACCCCACAGCCCGGGGGAGCGAGCCCGACCGCTTCCTGGCGTCCTGGCCGCAGTCCGGCTGCCGGGGCGCAAGTTTGCTGGGGAGGGCCGGGTCCGGACGGAAGGTGACCGTCTTCCCTGTAGAGACAAAGGGCCCGGGATGGCTCTTGAGGATGTCGTGGAGGCTCTGGAAGCCGTTGGCCATCGGCAGGGGCTGTTCTGTCTGCACGCCTCTGGACTGCTGGCCGCCGTGCGCCCCTGCCCGCGCGGGAACAGCCTCCCGGGCCGGGCCCGGCTGGCTCTGCTCCGGGGAGACACTTCTCCTCTGCTCGGCGGGCTCGCTCCTCTGGGCCTGGTCCTCCGTTTCCCCCACGGAGAGGAAGGAGACCCCATTGATGTTGGCCAGGACCTGGGCTTTGCGCTCCTGCACGTTGACCGCGGCCTTGGAGATGGTCTTATTGAAGGCCTTCCCCGCGCTGTTGGTCACGCTGATGTTGCTTGGGAAGCGGTGGATCTTGGGCGCCGGCTGTGCGGCGTGTCTGTGCCACAGCGAGTGTTCTCCGTGTCGAGGGGCCACGGAAGTCAGCGTCCTCCATCCTGCAGGCCTGCCCTCTTTGGTCGGGGATGTGGGCGAGAGCCCTTCGTTCCCTGCCAGCTTCTCAGACATCTTCTGGGCGATGACGAGCGGAGTGGGGACCGAGCGGGCCAGTTTGGGGTGCTCTGCTGGAGGAGAAGGGGGCTCTCTCCCGGGGTGGGCCGGGGCTGCTGCGGGGACAGGGCAGGGAGGCGGCAGGGGCAGGGCCTCGGGACCTGGGGGGTCTGGGGGGGGAGACTTCTCAGCATCCTCTTTCCTGAGGACACGGGTGTCTTCCTTTCCAACAGCGCCAGCCCCTAAAAAGTAGCAAGGATCCTCATAAGCTACCACCATATGCAGAAATAAATGCATCACGTTTCCTTTTCACTGAATCTACAAAAGTCTCAAAGGGATTCAATACCAATTTCAACAGTACCTCTTGTAAGCTAAACTCCCTCTACCCTATTCCCTGGACTAGCGAAAGAGAACATAGTATATGATTCTCATAATCACCTGACGAGAAAGAATGAATTAGCAGTGGTGAAAGATGTGCAAGCCAGAAACAGTCAGTACCTGGGAAGCATACGGTAAAAGCAAGTTTCTAAGGAGCCATCATCCTGAGACATGTAACAGGAGGAAACAACAGCTTACCTTACGGGGGATTTTACAAAGGGGTAATGGTGGCTGGGAAGTTTGTGGTACCCACCAACCCCTCCCTCAGGTCTTTCTAGATGAAGGATAATTGGATGTGTCACTTTCCTCTAGAAACAGAAATGTTTCCTGACAGCCTCCAGTACAGTTTAATACACCAGCGTATGATTCTTTACTATATCCTAACATACGTGATCACAGATCACCTAACACTTTTCTGCACTAGTATTTATACACCCGTGTCTGCTGCAAAATTGGGAGCTATGTATTATATTTATCTTTGTATCCTCAGAATCTCACACAACGCCTGCCACAGAGTGGGCACTTAAAATTGTTATGAAAACATCATGTTAGAGAATTGATGGGCAAGTGGCTTACTTTCAAAAAAATGTTTTCCTTGGCACAATTATATGATCTGACATTTTTAAGGGATCAGTGGTTCAAATTAATTTTAGGAACTAAACTTCAAAGAAGAAGTGATAAAAAGGGGAAGTTCATATTAAGTCTCTTCTTTGAAGAGCTGGCTGCAAACTCAGCCCCATATTTGGAACATATAACCAATAGTACATGAAATTCTGTGTAATACACAGCCTTGCTTACAAAAAATAAAGGGGTGGGGATATATTTCTAGAGGCTTGTGACAAATGGAAGTATTTTGTAGTCAACAGAGCAAAGATATTTTCCCTCCTATTTTTCCCTCATCTTTTCCAATCCTTATCCCCTTGTCCACATTTCCAATATCTTTTCCAACCAGGAAAAAAAAAAAAATTGGAAGAACGTTTTCACCTTGTCCATGTCCCTCTGGTTCTATCACAGAACTCAAGGGGCAAAAAGCATACCTCTCCTCTGATGCCACCCTGAATCAAGCAAACTTTACAAAGCAGATGCTGAGCTGAATTTTTGTTCTGGTCATTTTTGTTTTCCTGGACCAACTGACTTTGCAGTTCAAACACTCCCACCTTGGAATAGGGGTATAATCTTGCACAAGAATTGAGATTCAACCTCAAAGGCTAAAGTACAAATCCTTTGTATATTTTCTTTGTAGAATGGGATTGTTTCCTGAAGCCATTTCCAGTTTTCTTTTTTCTTTTATCCATGTATGCAATGTTTGTTTCCCCAATTAGTCTCATTCTTTATTCTCGCCCTTTTGAAATTTCCCTTCCATGTGTTTTCATCCTAATATGCCATGAAAGCACCTACTTGGTTGGACAATCAGACTACCAAGAGGATGCTTCTACCCTACAAAAATCTGATCAGCCCCACGAGCTACTATACTGGCTGGAAACACAGAGGACACGACAGAAAGGAGGGCCTCTGTGTCTGGTACCACACGACAAGCCACGTCAGAGGTGGGGGACCTGTTCTCTGGTCCTCACCTGCTGCCTCCGTCATATCCCGAGGGCTCTCGGGTTCCCCGGCTCCAGGGCCCAGCTGCACTAAGTCCACGACATCCTCTGGCTCGGAGGGACCAGAAGCGCTCTCTTCCAGAGACCGCGGAGAGTGGCCCTGAGCATCACCATCACACAGCACCTGCTCCTCAAAGTCGCCTTCCAGGGAATCAATCGTCTCTTCAAAAAACAGGAGGACGTCCTTTTCCTCATGTGTGAGGTACTTCAGGCTCTCATCATCCTGTACAAAAGGTTTGGACATGAGGAATAAAAGCAACAGTGGTTTCACTGAAGGGAAAAAAACCCCACAACAATGTAGGGATCAATACAGAGCCTGGGGTGGAATTCACGGCACCCTCCAATTTCCCGTCTGGGGAGAGTGCACCACCCAGGCAACCCTGCTGGCGCACCTCTGCCTGTGTGTCCCTCACCATTCGACCTGCATGAGAAAGAAGGTTGTCCAAAAGGTGTAGCAGATTACGGATCTTAGACACTTTTGTTCCTCGTGAGCCAATGACAAGAAAGCAATTCTTCAGTATCTCCTTGGAAGAGGTCTTTTCAACTTACTGCTAACAGATATGCTTGGTTTCCCCGTAATAGCAATGGGGGGAATCTTTAGTTAAAGACAGTGGAGTGAACTCACATATTTATCTCCTCTCCCTCCAGAAACCTCACTAAAACAAAAATGGGCTTTATCTTTTTTTAAAGATACAAGTCACAAAAACAAATAGAATAGGAAATGAGGTGATAGCAACAACATTTGGGAAGGTAGACAGCAGAAGGACAGGTGGTGACTGACTCAGAGGATCCAAGAAAGGTGAATTTTAGTCAGCAGCTGGGGGTGGGGCCGGAATCAACCTGCTGTGGCATGGAGAGCCCTCACAAGGCTCAGCACAGCGTCGGGGAGGTGCTGGGCAGTTCTGGAAGTCTGGCTAAGATGACATTTAAAAGAGCAGAACTGGACGAGAGTCTCTTTCAGAAGCCATCAGGTCACCCAGGCAGAAAACTAGATGTTTATTCTTAAAGAAGGTAAAACCGGGGGGCATCAAGCCAAGTTCGTGGTAAAGAACCGTACTGAAAACTGGGAGTCAGGGAATCAAACTGACCCTCTGGACAGAGGATTGGAAGGGTCTTCTCTGGGGAAGTGAATGGTCCAAGAGCCAAGAGGTGGACACCTTGGGCTCCCCAGGGAAACAGCTCAGCAAGACCACTCTACCAGTGACATGAGCGTCAGTCAACAAACCCCAGCACAGAATTCTTAATCAGTTTCTTAACATTCTACTCTTAAGTGTGTTCATATAGCTAATGGTCACCAAGCAGCTGAGAAAAACCTTTAACATGAAAGACACGTCAAAACAAGATAAGAAGGAAAAAAAGGCAACTTACAAGAAACAAACTATGCAGGATGGTGAAAATTCCAAAAAGATGATCATGGACATCGTCAGAGGGATCAGAGGAGAGACTGAAACCATAAACAAGAATCTGATGCTATTTTTAAAAACTAGAAGGCAGAAAAGAGCTCTTAGAAATTAAAACTATGAAAAAAAATGAAATAGAAACCTAGAGATAAAGTAGAGAAACCGGAAAAGTACAATAAAAAGTCAAAAAAAATTGTTTTAAGCGGAAAACTAGAGAATACAAGTGGGAGGGCCAACATCTGAATAATGTGTTCCAGAAAGAGGAATGAGGAAAAATAGAGGGGAAGAAATGATCAAAGTAAACAAGTAAAATTATTCAAGGAAATGTCCTTGAACAGAAGGATGTGAGTTTCCAGATCAAAGGGTCGTGAGAATAACCTGATGAACAGGAATAAAACAGACCTATGCCAAGGCCCATCCCTTGAAACTTCAGCCATGGGAGACGAGGCGAGATCCTAAAAGCTTCCCAGAGTGGAAAACGGGTCACATAACAAAACATCAGGAGTCAGAACAGCAACAGACTTCTCAGCAGCAGCTTTGGAAGCCAGAAGACAATGTTGTGATTCCTTTAAAATTCCAGATGAATTCAGAACTAGAATTCGTACATAATCAAGTTAAAGTTAGAGTAGAATAATGGTGTGTTGGGTTTTTTTTAAATTTATTTATTTAATTTATTTATTTTTGTCTGCGTTGGGTCTTCGTTGCTGCTTTCTCTAGTTGTGGTGAGAGGGGCCTACTCTTTGTCGCCGTGTGCGGTCTTCTCATTACAGTGGTTTCTCTTGTTGCGGAGCACGGGCTCTAGGCGCGCGGGCTTCAGTAGTTGTGGCGCACAGGCTCAGTTGCTCCGCGGCATTGGGATCTTCCTGGACCAGGGCTCGAACTTGTGTCCCCTGCATTGGCAGGTGGATTCTTAACCACTGCACCACCAGGCAAGTCCCAATAATGGTGTTTTTAAGACACACAAGGTCTAACCAGCAGATCTCCCATGCATGCCTTTCTCAGGAAGCTACTGCAGGGGGGTGGAGGTAGGGCTGTTCCCCTAGACAAGGGAGGAACCAAGAAGAAAAACCTGGGAGCCAGAATATAGGAGAGAATGAGAGGAAGCGAGGGAACCCCAGGATAACGGTGCTGTCCCCAGGATGTCAGCTGTGCAGTGAACAACCAGCCTAGTTCAGAGCAAGCCATGGGGCCACACAGAACATGAACAAAGCAAGCAAATAAAACCAAAGCAATTATCAACCACAGGAAAAACTAAAGTTATGAGACAAAGCATGTATCTGTGAGTCAATTCCTCTATAGCAACACACACACACACAGACACAGGTATACTAATTATATCAGTATTTATGGTAGCAAGAAAATGAGAAACCACCTAAAATGTCCAACAATAAAGGTATGGTTGAACAAATCAGGGCACATTCACAGATGGAATATTATACAGCCATTTTAAATGGTGTTGTCCAAAGAATATAATGTTAAGTGAAAAAAAAATGCAGATAAGCAAGAGTTGCCTCGATTTAAATATCAATATATGCATACTTCATATATCCACAAATACAAAAAGTACTGAAAGGATAAAATGTCAATAGTGGGGGAAAATGAAGGTAAATAACAAACAGGATAGAGTTAAAAGTCATTGCCTCCAGTGAGTCAGAAATGGGGGGAGGGGTACAAGTAAGACTAATGCTTTTTTTAAACCTTATAAAAGTATTTGAGTCTCTACGATGAAAATAAATTTTGATAAAACAACAGGAAAAAATATAGTGGAAGCAAAGGTGACTAAGAGTTGGTCCATGTGGTATAGAATAATGCACTTCATACCATCATCTGAGAGGTCTTCAAATGCCCACCTATCCAGGCCCATCACAGAGCCTGCAGTGTCCAGAGGTTTAGAGACTTTTCTTTAGTTTCAGGCACAGTATATACTTGTCTGGGGGATGATTAGCACAAGAACACATGCAAATTTCTCAACCTAGCTTGGCCATGTTAGCTGAATCCTGAAGGAAGTCGACTCAGGAAAAGGGGACTGTCTATGGCATGGGTTCAGTAAACAGGAATAACAGAATATTGCTGGGGAGAGATACTACAGCATGGCTTAGGTAGCAGAACAGAACACTGCTGGGAAGAGAAGCAGTATATACCTATATACAACTGCTGGGTCATAAGATACGTGTCTGCTTTGGTAGACATAGCCTAACAGTTCTCGCAAGCGGCTGGACCAACACACACTGGTTGGTGCATGGCCCTGCATGTGGTAGCATCTCCTTCTGATATTCAGTACATTCCCAAGAAGACAGCAGTGTTGAGATTCTTTTCCTCATAATACTTAACTGGCTGTTTGGAGATCCTCTTATGAAGTGCCTGTTCAAGTCTTTTGCCTATTTTTCTATCAAGTTGTCTTTAAAGAAATAATTTGTAGGAGTTCTTTTATGCATACTTGATACAAATCCTTTGTGGGTGTATTTATTGCAAATATTTTTTCCTACCCAGTGGCTTGCTTTTTCTCTCTGTTAATGGGGGTCTTCTGGAGACTAGTCCTTAATTTTAGTGTAGTACAATGTATCAGTCTTTTCTTTAGAGCTTTTTGTGTCCTATTTAAGACACCACTACCTACTCCATGGTCATGAAGATATCCACCTGCTTTTATTTATTCTAAAAGCACGGTTGTTTTTAAACTTCCATATTTAGTTCTACAATTCATCGGAATGAACTTTTGTGTATGGTGTGAGGTCACAATTCGCTGTTCCCTACAATGATACCCAACTGTTCCAGCAAAACTGCTTGAAAACAATATCGTTTTGGGACTTCCCTGGTGGTGCAGTGGTTAAGAATCCACCTGTCAATGCAGGGGACACAGGTTCGAGCCCTTGTCCAGGAAGATCCCACATGCCTCGGAGCAACTAAGCCTGTGCACCACAACTACTGAGCTTGCGCTCTAGAGCCCACGAACCACAACTGCTGAGCCTGTGTGCCACAACTACTGAAGCCCACGTGCCTAGAGCCCATGCTCTGCAATAAGAGAAGCCACCACAATTAGAAGCCTGCACACGGCAATGAAGAGTAGCTCCTGCTCGCCACAACTAGAGGAAAGCCTGTGCGCAGCAACGAAGACCCAATGCAGCCAAATAAATAAATTAAAAAAAAAAAGACTATCGTTTCCCCACTGCAGGTCCCCTTGGTTGTAAATCAGGTGACAGTGCATGAGTCCATCTGTTTCTAGATTCTCTTTTCTGTTCATTTGTGTACTTGTCTGTTTGTACAATGATAAAACACCATTTTAATTATAACATTATAGTATGTCCCAAGTTTGAAGCCCTCCTGTTTTGCTGTTCTTCTTTACGTCTGTGCTGGCCCTTTTTATTTCCAGTATCAGCTGGTCAGTTTCCATATACACATAAATATACACACACACCCATGCTGGGATTTTGATTGGACTCCATGGAAGTTCTTCAAGTTGAGTAGAACTGATGTCTTACAATATTTTTTCTATCCGTATGGTATACTTATTTAGATTAGGGGCTCTTAAAGTGTGGTCCTTCACCCAGCAGTGGCAGCAGCACCCGCGAACTTGTTAGAAATACAAATTCTTGGGCCCCATCTCAGATCTACTGAATCAGAAACTTTAAGGGGTTGGGCCTTCAATCTCTTTCAACAGACCCTCTGGGTAATACTGATGAACTAACGTTTGATATGCCTTGATCCGGTTCTTTATTTTCTCTCAATAATATCTTGTAGTTTCCAGTGTAGAGATTTTACAGATTTTGTTATCTCTCCTCCTAAGGTATTTGATGTTTTGCGATGCTATTAGAAATGGCATCACTTTTAACATTTTCTAAATGTTTCTGGTCTATAGAAATACAAGATATACTGAACTTGAAATAAGCAAATTTAACAAATTTGCTGCACAGTACTAATAGTTTATCTGAAGGTGCTTTTCGGTCTTCTACATAAACAGTGGTGTCTATAAATGAGAGGTTTTTATTTCCTCCTTTCCATGCCTCATGCCTTTCGTTTTCTTCATTCTGCCTTATCGTACCACCAGCGTCCTCCAGTTAGTTGAACAGAAGTGGCATCTTCGTCTCGTTCCCAATGTTGGGGAGAAAGCTTTCAATATTCCACCATTAAGCACAGTGTTTGCTGTAGGTTTTTAAAAGATGATCTTCATCAGATTAAGAAAGCTCTCTTCTATTCCTAGTTTGCTAAGTGTGTTTGTCTTTAAAATAATGAATGGGTTTTGAACTCTGTCAAAGGCTTTTTCTTCATTTATTGCAGTGGTTCTCAGCTGGGGATGATTTTACCCTCCCTGGGGCATTTGGCAATGTCTGGAGACAATTTTAGTTGTCACAATTTTCTCCCTTATTCTGTTAATGTACTGAAGTATGGTGATTGATTTTCAACTCTTAAACCAACCTTGCATTCTTGGAATAAGTCCAACTTGGTTGTGATGTTATTAGCCTTTTTATACAACACTGAATCTGATTTGCTAACATTTTGTTTAGAATTTTTGCATATATATCCACAAGACAGATGATAATTTTCCTTTCATTATAATCAGATTTTGTATGGATTTCCTTTTTTAAGTTTGAACTTAGGAAACAGTGTGCCCTTAGATTTTAGTTCGTGGCATATCTTTCTGTTCCACTTCTTTTGAGATTGGGTGGGGCTGGGGGGGAGGGAACAGAGTGATTTTAAGGAAAATTTTTCTCCAGTTCAAATTGTAACAGTTTCGTATTAACTAGATCTCTGTAAGTTTATCAGTTTACATATCTAGCAGTTGTGTAGCCCTTAAGAACTTCAATTTTTCCCTCTAATAAGAGGATCCGTGTGAAGGGACATTAGAAGAGTAGCAGGATACTACAGGGGAATATGGGCACAAGGCATTCCTTATTTAATACTTTTTATTGAGCAATGAGCCAAAGAAGAGAGGAATAGGTTTTAACAAAAGAACCAGGGTTAAAATCTTATAAGTCCTTCATGTCTACAGAATATATGACTAATGGGTTTACACTTCATTCTGAGAACTCCAGGATCTGGCCCTACCTACCTTTTAAATTTATTTATTTATTTACTTACTTTTGGCTGTGTTGGGTCTTCGTTGCTGCGCACAGGCTTTCTCTAGTTGCGGCGAGCGGTGGCCACCTACCTACCTTTTTTTTTTTTTTTTTTTTTTAAATGGTAGGTTTCTGCTTTTAAGATTTATTTATTTATTTTTATTGATTGATTGATTGGTTGCTATGTTGGGTCTTCGTTTCTGTGCTAGGGCTCTCTCTAGTTGCGGCAAGTGGGGGCCACTCTTCATCGCAGTGCGCGGGCCTCTCACTATCGTGGCCTCTCTTGTTGCGAAGCACAGGCTCCAGACGCGCAGGCTCAGTAGTTGTGGCTCACGGGCCTAGTTGCTCCGTGGCATGTGGGATCTTCCCAGACCAGGGCTCGAACCCGTGTCCCCTGCGTTAGCAGGCAGATTCTCAACCACTGCGCCACCAGGGAAGCCCCTACCTACCTTTTAAATGTCACTCCTACTCCTCTCCCCTTTATACTCTATAGCAGGCCTGGTAAACTTTTTCTGTAAATGGCCAGATAGTAAATATTTGGGGCTTTGCAGTCTTAGTGGTGGCAACTATTCAACTCTGTCAACGCAGTGTGAAAGTTACAGGTGATATGTAAATGAATGAGCTTATTAGCTTTGTTACAATAAAACTTTATTTACAAAAACAGGCGGGGGGCCACATTTAGTCCACGGAGTGGGGTTTGCTAATTCTTGCTCTATAATCAAATCAAATCACTTGCTATTTCCTAGACCTGTTTCTCTGTCAGCAATGCCCACGACTGCACAGCCACATCTCACCTGTCCTTCCTGGTCCAATTTAAATGTCACCACACCTCCAGCCTACTCCCATAGCACCCACTGAATCATGCATTCAAATATTTGAGCATCTAGTAAGCATCGGGCAATGTATATACGAGGGTGTAAATAATGTTCTTGCTGTCTGGTTTAGCCCGTCTAATGAGGGCTTCAGACAAGAAAGTAGACAAAATGGCTATGACAAGGTGACTGTGGTGAGTTAGGAAAACATAGTATGGGTGTCAATTCACACTTTTGGGGCAGGGGGTCTGATATGGAAAAACTCTGGAGATGTAATGATTGTCAGTAATCTAAAAGAAGTGGGCGAGAGTTAAACAAAAAGGGACCAGGGGTAGTTAGATACATATTTTGGAGAGATCACATTGGCTATAGTGTGGAAAATAGGAAACAGTATGGACAACTGAATATGGAAACAATTTAGACAAAAGTTAAAAGTCACCTAAAGTAGAGCCATGGTGATGGGAACAGAGAGAAGCAGATGGAGTTGAGGGTTATTTAACCGGAAGAATCGACTCTTCGTATAAAATTCTATTTTTTACTGTAGTTGTTCATCACTCATGCATTTCACCTTTGCTGGACTTTATATGTAGAGGAAAGAGCCATGTCTGAGGCATCTGTGAACTCTGCACAGAGCTGAGAGTTTGTCTCGTGTCCAGGATGCAGTCACTGTAACCGCAGTGTCAGCTGCCTCCTCACCATGTAGGTCTGTCTTGGCCCTCTGGACACCAGAACACGAAACTTTCATAAAAAATCCAGCGACGCTACTCGTTTTGTGACTTTTCTAGACTTATTGCGGGTTGGCGGGTGGCACAGAGCATCCTGCCTCCTCTTTCCTCCTCTTTCCTCTTAATCTAGCCTGAGTCTCGCTAGATTACCCTGTGCCCATCATTCAGCACACACCACACCAACCCTGCTCCTCCCAGAGTCACCCTAAGACATTTTGCGTTTTTCTTCTCTCCATGCAGAGAAGTTCAGCTCGGTGATTCAGCCACCACCACGACAAAAAACCCTGCAAGTCTAAAATGAGTAGGGCTCTTAGCATGACAAAGATCCCTCTAGTTAATAATTACATCCACCATGGATGTTGTTAGGGTGATGTGATAATGGTAACAACCAGAACCAAAAAAGTCTTAGCCCCAACAATTTGTTGAATTAAACATCTTGGGGAAATAAATTAATGCTCTCTACCCTTTACCTCCTACTTTGACCTTCCCAACTCAGTGTTTCACTAGGGTTATTCCCAAGATTTTAGATAATCTATTGATACTTTGGCTGGGTATAATGATTTCTCTTTGGTTAGACAGACAGTAGAATTAAATAGGCAACTGACCTGTAACATGCCATCAGCTTAAGACACACGCCCATTTCCCAATTAAGTGAGTGGCAAAAGTGAGAATGGGGTATATAAACCCCGCACGTCCAATCCAACCTCAAAGCAAGGAGTCCCAACATAAGATTTCATTTGGAAAATAAGCTTAGAAAGGGAAGCTCCTATTCAACCATTTTATGTTGTGCGACAAACTACAAGACTCACGGGCTGACAGATGCAACACCGAGATCAATCAGTCCAGCTCCCTCACCTGAAGGTGTGAAAACCAGGTGCAGAGGCAATGTAATGACTTTCCAAGGGTCGCACAACTATTTTGTAGAGCGGCCAAGGCCAGAACCAGTTCTCTGCTTGCTTTCTGTTCTGTTCTACTTATTTCCCTTTCTTTTTATAAATTTATTTATGTATTTTTGGCTGCATTGGGTCTTCATTGCTGTGCGTGGGCTTTCTCTAGTTGCGGCGAGCGGGGGCTTCTACTCTTCGTTGCGGTGTGCGGGCTACTCGTTGCGGTGGCTTCTCTTGTTGCGGAGCACAGGCTCTAGGCGCGCGGGCTTCAGTAGTTGTGGCTCGCGGGCTCTAGAGCGCAGGCTCAGTAGTTGTGGTGCACGGGCTTAGTTGCTCCACGGCATGTGGGATCTTCCCGGACCAGGGCTTGAACCTGTGTCCCCTGCATTGGCAGGCAGATTCTCAACCACTGCTCCACCAGGGAAGTCCCCATAGATCAGTTTTAACCAGGCCGGTCAGCGGTCAGAGCCCCAAGTCCTGGCAGACTCAGATTCTTGCATCGTCAACTATCCAAGGTGTCTCTCGAGCGTTAGAGGCTGGAGGACAGGCTAGGTGACTTGTTGGTGATCAGCCTGGCCTTGAGTTTTGACCTAAGGGGCGGGGCCAAACACGCTGTGGACTCTGTTGCCTAATTCCCCAAACAAGAAGCTGCCCTCCAAATGAACCCCAACTCTGCCTGTACCTAGGAGAGGAAAGGAAGCAGAAACAGAGAAAAGCTGCAGTGCCAAGGGCTGGTGAGCCAGGAATTCAGGGTCAGAAAAGGGGCACATGGCCCTTGGCTGAGAGAGTTCCTGTCTACACCTCTATTCCCAGGAGATGCTGCCACTGCCTCTCTCAGGCAGGGACGTTAAAGAGGAAGACGTGGGCCTCGGGGAAGAGGCAGAGCCTGAAGGGCAAGGCAGCGAGCACAGGCACATCTATGGAGCCAGGAAGCAGATGAGAGGTTGCCCAGGGCCTAGGGCAGTTGGAGGGAAGCGGGGAGTGACTGCTAGTGGGCATGGGGTTTCTTTTGGGTGATGAAGATATTCTAAATTTGGTTGTGATGATGGTTGCACATCTCTGTGAATCTACTAAAAACCACTGAATGGCATACTGTAATGGGTGAGCCACAGGGTATGTGAATTACACCTCAATAAAGCTGTTACAATATATTTAAGAAAAAAAAGCAAGGCAGTGGCCCAGTGGCCCCATGTGAGGAGGGAAGAGAGCTGGTGCCCTGGCCAGGGTGGGCCCTGCTTGACCACTGGTGCTATTGGACAAGAGATTTGCTAACTCAGTTCCCAAAGAACTAAGCAGAGAGGAAATGAAGATAAGAAAACATAGCAGCTTTCTTGGAAAGGGGTGAATGGAAGAGAACGAACATTTGTCCCTATTATTTGGAAGGTAGTAGGCTGACAGCAGAAAAAATTTTTTTTAATTCCCTTTCTATCAATGAAGTTTTTAATGCGCCAATTTGGGATGTGGAATAAAGGGAAGTTCTTTAAGGCTACAAATATCCTGATGCTAAAAGAACGGTCTAGAAAACCATCCCTCACCTGTGCTACCCCACCTACCATGCTGACTGCAGGTGATGTCTACAAGCCTCTCAGGGAAACACTGTTTTGCTTCAAGAACTTGGGAGTACATACATTTCTACCCTAATCTATGTATTATGATGGTGAAGAAATAATTTCTAATGTATTCAAACCAGAAAGTTCAAAACGCCAAATCTACTGCATTTCTGCCCTAATCTATGTATTATGATGGTGAAGAAATAATTTCCAATGTATTCAAACCAGGAAATTCAAAACGCCAAATCTACTGCCGTAACTGGAACGCACGCTGAACAAGTCTCCCACGAGGAGGAGGACAGAGTCCCGGCCTGGTGCCATCTATCCTGTCCTGCAAAGATGACAGCAAAATTGTCCCTCTAGTCCCGATGGAGCTCTGAGAGGAACACGGTCCTGGCTGGATGACCAACTCTTACAACAAATGTGACCAGCAGTGATAAAAGTCAGTGATCCTAGACATACCTATGGGAGTACAAATGTGGGACAGGAGATTTGTTTATAGGCAAATGGAAGAGAGGAAAAAACCTTTGTTTGTTTGGCTGAACAAAAAAGTCGAGAAGGCTTAAAACACTCATACTAAAATAACCCCCGCCTAAAAAAGGCACTGAATTAATTCAGTTCTTAGGCTTTTTTCCTTTTGTTTTGCTTTTCTTTTAAACAAAGAAATTGGATTTAATGGCAGATTAAGACAACAGTGGTAACTCCTTGTGAAGGAGGAAAAAAAAAAAAAAAGAACCAGCAGAACTTATCTATATCTTCAACCAAAAAAAAAAAAGAAAGAAAGAAAAAAAAATTTTTTTTAATACATTAATTTCATTTATTTATTTCTGGCTGTGTTGTGTCTTCATCGCTGCTCACGGGCTTTCTCTAATTGTGGCAGGCGGGGGCTATTCTTCGTTGCAGTGCACGGGCTTCTCATTGTGGTGGCTTTTCTTGTTGCGGAGCACGGGCTCCAGGCACACAGGCTTCAGTAGTTGCAGCACGCAGGCTCAGTAGTTGTGGCTCGTGGCTCTAGAGCACAGGCTCAGTAGTTGTGGCGCACGGGCTTAGTTGCTCCGTGACATGTGGGATCTTCCCAGACCAGGGCTCAAACCTGTGTCCCCTGCATTGGCAGGCGGATTCTCAACCACTGTGCACCAGGGAAGCCCAGAAAGAAAATTTAAGAAAGATTATGATGGCTAAAAATATTTCTTGAGATGAGTCAAGATGTCTTAACCCCCAACTCTCCCAGGTAGGCGGCCTTGGGTATTTGTTCGGGCAGAATGTGAGTTGATGGTTACATTCTCTTTCTACAAACACCGAAATGATCTCCCTGACACTTGAGCAAGGCTTTATTGACTTAAAAACCCAAGGTGATGAGAGACGCTCCCCAGGAGCTGGAACACAACGTAGCGAGAAGAAAATAGGAATCAGCGTCTTCTGTGCTTCCGACCCCCCTGTGAATGCCACGCTTTACTTTGGCAACCTCATAAGAAAGACCATAAGTGCATGTGGCCTTTCCCACGGTTTCATTACAAGGGCTTAATTAGGGTTATTTCTAACTAGTCCCTGTTGTAATTTTTCACTATGGTTAACGTAAACCTCTACTTGTGGCCGGAAAGAGACACAGACAAGCCCGCAGGGGATGAGATATGTGTGCAGTTTTGATTACAGATGGAAAGAATCATGGCTTTGAAGGACAACGCTGGGCTCCCTGGCCGCCTTAAACTTCTCTGAACTGGCAAGGTCATAAAGCGGTCCCGACTGAGACGGAAACGCCTTAAGCGCGTGGTGTCGTGCGTGAGACCCCACATAAGCTTGTCACACGTCCCAGAGCTCGGCGTGGCTGTCGTGTCACTAAACTGTGAGTTCCCAAAAAGATTAAAACCGAGTTTTATTCCATCACCTATCCAATCTGGTATGTAGCAGCCATTTACTGCATGTTTACTGAATTGAACTCTCCTCAAAGCAGTTTAGCTTTGTTTTAAAATAGCTGCTCTGTCCAGGAAGTTTTGGGTTCAATCTGGGGAAGAAGCCAGAGTCGAAAGGACAATGTGGTTACTACTGGCCAGTCTGCTTCTCCTTCCCACGCCTCTGTTCTGTGTCTTCTCCTTGAAACTGTCTGGTGACAAGCATGTCTGATTCCTAGTGTCCTGCTTAGACTTCAGGCGGAGCCAGCCATGGAGACGGCTTCGCCCCCGCTTGCTTTACCTTCTTCTTCCACGACCTATGGGTGAGGCCAAACGACCTCAGAGGCTTTGGAGAAGGAAGGGATGATCAGGAGCTGACGACCACTGTCTGATCACAGGCTTATTATGTGACTTGAGGGCTATAAGATTTGTCTGCTAAGGGACCAGGCAGGGTTTCAAGACAGTTCACTGAATATCAAATCTCCAAAAACTCAGCAATGAATTTGGATCATTGGTTTTGCCCAAGTTAGAGATAAAAATGAATAGGAAGTACGCTTGGGGATTTGGGCTGTTTCCAATCCACCCTCAAAGTGGCACACACATTATGAAATTCCTTAATTCCTATGGGTATTAAGAGCATCCCCTCTTTTCAGCTAGTTAAATCATATTCTTTTCTGGAGGAAGCTTCAGGGTGCCTGCAGGGCAGAGCAGGCTTCAGACCATGTGCAGAAGAAGAACCTAAGGATCCTGGCATGAGGCAGTACTGGTCCCTGGCAGTGCACCCCAGATGTTTGATGAGATGTGTGTCTGAGATATTGGCCTTAAGAGCTTAAGAATATGTCACGTTATACCCAAAGCTTCCTTTGTCACCTTAAAGAGCTATCATTTATGAATGTCTCTAAATCCTTCCTGAACCTTTTATTTTGAATCCCCATCACCTCTCGAGGTGGTAAGTTCCAGAACTACACTACCAACTGTACTGTACTGAAGGTGTCCTTCTTACAGTTCAAAGGAAAAAGAGACCCTCTTAGTCAAGTATACAAGGATTTTGCCAGTTTGCTCTTTTTTTAAAAAAATTATTTATTTATTTATTTATGGCTGTGTTGGGTCTTCATTGCTGCGTGTGGGCTTTCTCTAACTGCGGTGAGCCGGGGCTACTCTTCGTTGCAGCGCGCAGGCTTCTCATTGCGGTGGCGTCACTTGTTGTGGGGCATGGGCTCTAGGCACATGGGCTCAGTAGTTGTGGCATGTGGGCTCAGTACTTGCGGCACGTGGGCTCAGTAGTTGTGGCTCGCGGGCTCTAGAGCACAGGCTCAGTAGTTGTGGCGCACGGGCTTAGTTGCTTCACGGCATGTGGGATCTTCCCGGACCAGGGATCGAACCCATGCCCCCTACATTGGCAGGCGGATTCTTAACCACTGCACCACCAGGGAAGTTCTGGACAGTTTGTTCTAGTTCTAGCTATACATATTGCTAGAAAATGTTCAGAGGAAGAATTCCTTACAAGAAAAACAATACACGTACACAACCACAACTAGCCTATTGAGCGATAAAAAGTTCACATACTTCACCCTCCTAGAACAGCCTGGGTCATGACAGCGGCCATGTGGATAGCCACAACAAAACTACCTAAGCAGCTATTTTAATTTTTAACTTGTACCGGCTCAGGAGAAAGGTTTCTAAAAAGCAAAGATCTGTCATCTTCCAGGCCACACTTCAACTAGTGTTTAAAAACTTTACAATACTCTCATTTAACTTTAGGCATTAATGTTTTATCTTCTTTTTAAAAATAACCGTTGCTTAAAAGAAATACACACTTCTATAAATTGGAACTATCTTTTACTTAAAGAGCCCTCCAAGGGGTGCATTTAATCCCATACAATCTGGAGGCCTAAAAACACTGTTACTGACAAATCTTTTATGAGGTCAGGGAATAAAGAACAGGGAGTGGGGAAACTACTACAGTTGACTGTCGTTCTAAAAAGACAAGTCATAAAAAGACTGAGGATTTAGAATAAAAACATATAGACCCTCCCCAAATTTAGACTGCCTTTTACCATCCCATCTTTACTGGTCAAAGAAGGAAATTCAGAAGGCTACTGATAAGAGATGGACAGATGGGAAAGCATAGATCCAAACAAGATGACGGGGCAGGATGAAGTGGAGTTATTCTCTACCTGGGGCTAACAGGGCACTCACAGGAGCTTGTATCAGTAATTAGGAAGCACTGATTAGATGCTGGGCATTTCATCTCTACGGGTAACCCTTGAGGAAGAATTATTATCCCACTCACTCCCCACCCTTTTAAACTAATGAAGAAAATAACTAATGAAGAAAGTGATTAAGTTACTTTTCCCAGGTTCCAGAGGGAGGCACGATTGGATTTGAACCCGGGCATGTCTCCAGTATCCTGTGTTTATTACTATTCTGAGCCGATTTTCAGGATACTGATTAGTATCAGTAAAGAAAGCAACTTGAAAAATGCATACGGATTTCTGGAAGGACTTAAGAGAAATTATAAATATCTTGGGGAACGTCCTTCTGATCTGTACTCGACTCCACTGTGGAACCTACTTAGCCCAGCACTAAGGTTCACAAAGCCCTTCCAGCACAGGTGGCTCACAGGCATAACACTGCTCACCTCGCCCATCCTGACCTCCTGAGATTTACATGTGTAAGAGATTTATAGTCTTTTCTGTCTTTGAACCTAAAGATAATTCTCATATCTTACCAAAAAATACATCCATGATAAAAGAGTTTTATAATAAACCATTTCTCCTTGTGACTCTGGAGCTGAAACTTAGTAGACTTCCTTTCAAAGAAGAGCTTTTGCCTCTGAAGATGAATTCCTGGGTCTGACGTTCTGACAAAGAGTCAAAATGATGCATATTCTCCAAATCTGCCAGGTGATGGAATGAACACCCCACCTGCCTAGACGGACACTCTGTGAAGAGCTGTATTTATATGGTGGTCTCTTGTAAACTCCCCGAATTCATTTCAGTCTCGCTTCTTCTAGTTCAGACATCTTATAGCTGCTCTGGTGCCTTCGGTCCCTCTAAAAGGCTCTGTTCCTTTTCTCCTATACCTTCATGGTAGGGAGTGTGGTGCGCCCCCCAGGTCACCCTGGGGATGAAGGACCTGGTCCCCCATCTGTTGGGAATGCTGCTGGCAGGCGGCCCTCAGCCCCCTTTGGGAACTGTCTCCAACTGAAAGGAACTGTCTTGTCAAGGTCGTGCCTCCCTCCAGGGATGTCCTCATCCCAGGGCTGATGGCAGAGTGGGTATCCAGGCTCCACTCTCGGCCCAGCAGCGCCAGGGCCTCCTGAGGAACAGCTAAGGCCTCTGTCGGGTCTGCCTCACAGCCCAGCTTCTCTCTCTGCCCAAATCCTGCTTCCTCTTCCTTCCAGATGTTGAGCCCAGGAACAGCCCTAATAAGCCTCCTGTGCTGTAACATTGTCCATCTCAGAGTCTGCTGCCTGGGGAAGCAAATCTGCAGCCTATTCTGTCAGGGTGGACCACAGCCACTAGAATGCAAGCTCTGCCTCTGTCCTCACCTCCAAGAACAGTGCTTCAGTATTTGAGCAAAGGGATAAATCACCTACATAGAACAGATGGAAGGCAGTCCTCCATGGACGGGTTTGCAGAGCTCAATCAAGTCCTTTCTGTCTTTGGAGTATATAAGTTTGACCCACCACAGAGGATGTGGTGAGAGTGGGTACGAGTTGGTTCATGTGAAGAATGGACCCTATATGACTACAATGGAGATAGAAAAGTAGCAACTTTCCTGCCTCAAATTCAGCGCACTTGACACACCTGGGGTTATGGTCTCTCCCAGGAAGAGACAGAACAGGTATTACTTCAACTTTCTATCAAAAGAGACCATGGTACAAAGGATGTTAAGAGATTTGCCTCAAGTTCAATAAGAAAATGAATGTGAAAGGCAAGAAAATAATTCGAGCACTGACTCATAATGCACTATACCCATTTCCTCAGAGACCGAGGTCATCTGACGACCATTCTCGACTTTATTCCCTCCCCACGCACACAGGGCAGCCCTTTAGACTATGGTTCCTAAGTTATCCACGCCATGCTTTAGAAACACCCTCTACATCAGAGCAGAGCTGCTTCCTAACTGTGCTTTGGAGAACAGACCCCACTAATGACTGGAGTATTAATCTGTATGTCTTTCTACCTATTCTTTTAACATTTTCTTTTCTTTTTTTTTTTTTTAATTTTATTTATATTTATTTTATTTACGGCTGTGTTGGGTCTTCGTTTCTGTGCGAGGGCTTTCTCTAGTTGTGGCAAGCGGGGGCCACTCTTCCTCGCGGTGCGTGGGCCTCTCACTGTCGCGGCCTCTCTTGTTGCGGAGCACAGGCTCCAGACGCGCAGGCTCAGTAATTGTGGCTCACGGGCCCAGTTGCTCCGCGGCATGTGGGATCTTCCCAGACCAGGGCTCGAACCCGTGTCCCCTGCATTGGCAGGCAGATTCTCAACCACTGCGCCACCAGGGAAGCCCCTAACATTTTCTTTAAATACAGTTTTTAAATTAAAAAATTAGTCCCAAATTCTCTATTCTTAAGGATTTATAGATTCTCAGATATTCAGAGAGTAATTTATAATATATTTTTCCTTTGGCGAATCAAATAATATCTATTACATACTTACCATGGTGATTGAAAAAAAGAAAATATGCAAGTAGGAGCCTATAAAATTCTATTGTTACTATTAACTGCCCTCTGTACACTTCTTTCTTATGTTCAGCATAGCTGGGGTTAATTTTAGGGATCGGTGTATCTTTAGAAAATTTGTGCTCCCATTGAAGATGGGCTGAGATGAACAATGGACCATTATTATTGAGATCCAAGGTGGACTCTCTCCTGTCCTTCCCTCTATGAATATGAAGGTCTCCATCCCGAAAGGTGAATACCCTGAGGGGTGGGGAGGGCCAAAAGATCATCTCTTAACTTTAAAGACTTTTTGTGAAAGTTCCCAAAGCTTGTTGACACTTATGTAAAGGTCTGGATGCTGAGAGAAAGGGATAGGAAAGCATTTATATTTGTGAAGGACTTAAACATCTGTTTTAAAGTGAATTTGATGTTATCCTGTGAGGTGTTTCCCTTCTTCCAGTCATTGGACCTGAAAGGCAGGTGCCCTGGCCTGGGCTGGTGGCCACCTTCAGGCACTGCGTGCTCTGGGTCTTAGCAGCCAAGTTATCACTGCTCTGGATTTGGTGCAAAACTTAATACGATTCACACTGAAATGCCGCTTCAGAGAGCAAGTATTCCAAGACGTCAAGCTAGTTACCCCAAAAGGATGTTGTAAGATACTCCTGACAGGGGGGCGAAATCAGCTAACATTCAAGCACACAGAGCACCAGAGAAACAGGGACTCACCAGAGTGAGACTTCTGGAACGAGAGCTGCTGGTCCGACTCTCCAGACTGCTCCCTCTGCTCAGGTCACCGAGCCTGCAGCCGGGCAACAAGTCAGGGTCCATCTCCCAAGAGTCTGACTTCTGGTGATGGACAGGCATCCCCACAGTAACCCCAGCCGCTGGCTCAATCACAGGAAGTGGGGAAGGGGCCGGTGTCCCATGCCTAAGTAGTGGGTCACCTCTGGAGGAGTAAGCACAAGGTGACAAGGGTTAGTGAGCTCAGACAGCGAAGGCCTCATTCCCCCAGGACGAACAGGCGTCATGAGATACAGTCGGCTGGTGCACAGCCTCGACCATTAGGACTAAGATAATTAGGACCCCTGAAGTCAACTTGTTTGGTGATGCTCATTTCCATTTCTCCTTTATCTCCTTCTCCATTATGAAGACGTAAGAATTATTTTTATTTTATTTTTTATTGAAGTATAGTTGATTTACAATGTTGTGTTAAGTTCTGCTGTACAAGCAAAGTGATTCAGTTATACATACATGTATATTTCTTTTTATATTCGTTTCCATTATGGTTTATCACAGGATATTGAATATATCAATATTTTCCTGTGCTGTACAGTAGGACCTTGTTGTTTATCCCTCCTATATATAATAGTTTCCATCTGCTAACCCCAAACTCCCAATCCATCCCTCCCCCACCCTTCTCCTCCTTGGCAACCACAAGTCTGTTCTCTATGTCTGTGAGTCTATTTCTGTTTCGTAGATAAGTTCATATATTAGATTCCACATATAGGTGATATCATATGATATTTGTCTTTGTCTGACTGTATGATAATTTCTAGGTCCATCCATGTTGCTGCAAATGGCATTATTTCATTCTTTTTTATGGTTGAGTAGTAGTAAGAATTATTTTTAAGGAAAGATGGGTGTACTAAAAATTTCTTTGGTGCTGAAAATTTGATGAAATAATGTTCTGGCACCGTCCTCTGCTCTTCGGGTCTGTACTTTCACGCTCCGTCACACTCAGACTCAGGCTTTCCCTGTACTGCTTATAAATTCTATTCTTTTCTGCCTCAGACACCACAACATTATGGTTCCCTTTCCAGCCTCGTTACAGTTCAGAGTTGAGGTAAAGTGACAAGAGCTAACAAATTACTAATGGAAGTTTGGTTGACATCTCTGAAATTCCAGACTCTTTGGAGGCCATGATGCTACTGCAGTTTCTACATAAAATGCTAAGGTCCCATCAGTTAATACCATCGGGAAGTTCATGTTCCCACTTTCAGGAACAAGGACACTGAAACTGTCCTCCCCCCCCCCCCCCGAGCCCTAGTCTCATACAGTCCTCTGACTGTTCTAGCAGGAAATTCAGCTCAGTCCCTGAACAACAGACAACTAAGTTCAACAAAACCTTCCAGAAGACCAAAGAAGGCTAGTAGGGAATAAGGGAATATACCTCCTGTCCATTACATATGACCTGATGTTACAGCAAGTGAGGAAATAGATGCTCACCCCTCCCTAGACTGAAAGCACCACCAGGTGGCCTTATGAGCCCCTAAAGAATCCTGAGGGGCACGTGAGCTAAAACCACCATAGGTGCCACCTGGGGGGCGGGTGGGGGGGGCGGGCAGTGAGTCTTCCCCTGACAACAGTGAGAGGAAACATGGGAAGCGAGGTACTGATTCACCTCCAGTGAGGGACCCGGGGGACCGTGTGCTCGGTGGGGCAGGACCTGGAACTTGGCTCCGGATCTGTGCAGTGAGACAGCACATGGGTCCCTCCGTGGGGTGGAGGGTGGTAACTGCCTACACCATCCAAGAGCACGCGTTTCTCCTGTGCTACTAGCATTTTAAAAGCTATTCTGATGCTGTAAAACTGTAGTGTTTAGACTTCTACAAATTATTCCCTTGAAAGTAGATGAGGAAGCTAATCAGAATTCTCCAGAAGGCAGAGTCTGTTGGGGAGAAAGTGGAAACCTTGGTTCAATATCCTTCACAGGCTCAAGCTGTCAATCTTCTTTCATCTCTTAAGGAATTGAGAACCAGGGGCTCCCTGGTCCTAGTTCCCCATGAGCCAAAAATATAGAATTGCGTGGGTGAGCCACTATGGCGAGTGGATTTCTGAGCAGGGGTGGGCAAGGTCTGCACTGGAAAGGGGAGAGCGTGAGATGAAGAAGCAGGAGCAGATCCGTCTGACAGAGCGGCCAGAGCCGTGAGTCTGTGAGGTCATGACCACCTCACAGTATCTAGTCTCCTTGCCCAAACAAGGGCTCACTTTTTGTGCTTGCTAACAGTGCACTTTAGAAAAGGGAGGCCAGGGTCAGACTAAGAGGGCTCCATAGATAAAGAAACCGACTTCTCCCAGAGGGCGCAGAGCAGGCTCACTACGGGGGCGCCACAAGCTAGCGCCACGAAGGGAAACTAGAGCCGCGTGTGCGTGTTTCTGTTTATTCTCTTAGGCTTCCTGTGTTTGTTGCTCGGTATTTACTAGCAACATCCTTTTCTGGTAAGGTTGAAGGTCACAAGTGATCTACAGTCTTGGTAAATCTCTGTCTGCCGAGCATGGCCGGTCAGGGCACAGCAGCCATCTGAGTTGATGGTGCTGGTGGAACTGGTGGAGCTGGTGGGGCAAGGGAACCTCCAAAGTGAGTGCACTGGAGCCAGAGAGGAAGGCAGCTCCTCCTCTTCATCCTCCCCTGTACATTCCAGAAAGACCTAGAATGGCCTGGATGGAAGACATCCAGCCCTCCTCCCACTATCACCCCAATCCGTCAAAGTCCCAGATGGCCACAGTCAGGTCTGCAGAGCAGCCCAAGGAGCTAGGTCCTTCCACTATTCACCAAACCCCAGAGATGAGTCATCTTGTCAAAGACCCATCCTCAGGCACAGTGGCTTTCAGCCTCGTCACACAAACAGCTTTGGGGACATCTTTGACCCCTCCCTGTACCTGCCACTCACAACCAACCAGCTGCCCAGCCCTGTTGAGTTTTTCTGCCCAATGTCAGTTGGATCCACTTCCTTTCTGGTCCCCCTCCCGAGTTCAGGACCATTTTTACCACATCTGACTGTTCTTGCTTTTTCCACTCTTGGCCATCCTTTTGCCATATTCTTCTGATGGATTAATCTTGAAACACCACTGTGATGTCACCACTCTCCTAAAAGCAATCACCTTCAACCTACTCCCCACAGGCTGCAGAATCAAAGTTCGTCCTATCAATCAATCCTTGCTTCACTTAGAACCCTATATTCCTTTCTAGTCTTAGCATGTTCTTCTGATGTTTACTGTTCTCCTACTTCACATGGGGCAGATTCCAGGTACTAGAGAAAGACCGATGGGTAAGAGGCATCTCCTCCCCAGAGGAACTTAATCCAGCAATGGGTCAGAACCAGATCTACTGAATACATCTGTGGGGGTAACAGCTGAGCATGTGCATTTTTATCAAGTTCCACAAGGAATTCTGCCACGTGGTGCCAACTCTAATGGAGGACGGATGCATCACCGTGTTCAGCGCCAAGATAGGGCACATGGGAGCAGGGGGAAGGTGCCCATACTCCCCGGAGGGCTCAGAGACTTTCAGAAAGGCCAGCAATAAGAGATGTTTGAGATTTCAGGTTTAAACAAACCGTGCTGGGCATTCCAAACATAGAAACAGAGTAAGCAACACATGGCCTATTTGAAAAGTCGTGAGTGGCTGGGGTGAAGCCCTGAAATGAGCTAAAGCACAACACAGAACGAGCTGGAAAAGGGAGAAAGTGCAAATAGAGGCACACGGAGAAGTGGACCTGAGCGAGGAGGGACTTGAACCTTGAACTTCACCCACAGGTGATGGGGAGCCCTGGAGAGAGGCAGCATCACATTTATAGGTGAGAAAGAAGACTCTGTCAACAGTTGGGAGGGCGACAGCACCAGAGGGGAGAACCTAAAAGCAATCAGGACAAGCAATTTAAAAGGAGGAGGGGGCCGCGCAGTGTTCTCCAGGACACATTCTGGAGTGTGGAAAGAGCTAAAGGACAGAACAGAGTCTAGTATACTTCCATGTGTATAGGGAAATAAATGAAAAATATCTATGTTTATGCTTTGATGTGCATAGAATCCTTCTGGAAGGATACACGAGAAAAATTCCAACAAAGGCTGCCTGTGGGGAGGGAGAAATGGACGGACAGGAAATAGCTGGAATCATTACAGTAAGATCATACAAAGGAAACGAAGGCAAAAGTGAATTACTAGAAACAAAGAGGATTACTTCAAAATGATAAAAATTTCGATTTACCTGCGTGTACCTCAAAGATAAATAACATGAGGTAATAAACCCACCATTATAGTGGGAGATTTCTGCACACCACGCTTAACAATAGATAAATCCAGCAGACTGGGAATAAAGAAGATTTAAACAACACAATTAACAAGTTTGATCTAAGCGACATTTACAACATACTAAGTGAAGCAACTTCTTAATACACATTTTTTCATGTTCACATAGAATACTTATGGAAACTGATGGCATCCTGGGCCAGAAATCAAGTCTCGGCAAATTTCAGAAGACTGGTGTTATCAGAAAACACATTATTTTACTACAAAGCAATTAAATTAGAAATCAGTGACCTAAAGATAATCAGAAGAATCCATGTCATTAGGAATTTATATTTCTAAGTAACTCTTAGAAATATTATTAGAAAGTAGAAAGTATTTAGAACTACATGATAATAAAAATACTGCATATTGAAACCTGTGGGATGTAGCTAAAACATCACTTAAATGCTTACAATGTTAGAAAAGAAGGCTGGAATTTAATGAACCAAGCAAGTAATGTTTAAATTAGAAAAAACCCAAAAGAATAAACACAGAATAGACAGGGGGAAAAAAGAATGTGAAATTAGATAAATAGAAAAACATACAATAGAGAACTAAATTTCAAAATTTATTGTTTTGAAAATGCTAATAAAATTGACAAACTTCTGGCAGAACTAATCAAGAACAAATAGACAAACAATATCAGAATGAAAAGGGAAACATAACTATAGATGCCACAGGTATTGAAAAGGGGGTATTATAAACAATTTTATGCCAGTAAATTTGAAAAGATAGATGAAATGAACAAATTCCTAAGAGAAGATCTCCTTAAAACTAAAACCAAGAATAAAAGAAAAAATCTGAATAGTCATATAATCATTAAAGAAAATGAATCATTATATAAAAATCTTACAACAAAGAAAACAGCACATCCAGAAAGTTTTACTAGAGTTTTATGAAACATTCAAGAAACAAATAACTGTAAGTTTACACAAACTTTTGCAGAGAAGAGAAGAAGTAGAAACAAACTCATCTCATTTTGAGGCTATTGAAACCTTGATGCCAAAACCCAAGAATGTATAAAGAAGAAAAAATTATAGGCTGCTGTCATTCATGAACATAGATACAAAAAGTCCTAAACAAATTATTAGTAAGCTGGATCTAGAAAGCAAATAATGACCAAGATGACTTAATCCCAAGAATGCAAGGTTGGAATACGTTGATTTTCCAACATACAGTACAACATTAATTGATTAAAGGAGAAAAATCATACAGTCATCTCCATAGATGACAAAAAGCATTGGATGAATT
Organism: Balaenoptera ricei; assembly: GCF_028023285.1. Classification (NCBI taxonomy): domain Eukaryota; kingdom Metazoa; phylum Chordata; class Mammalia; order Artiodactyla; family Balaenopteridae; genus Balaenoptera; species Balaenoptera ricei. The sequence goes on from NC_082640.1 coordinate 20,638,915, forward strand.
TAATATTATGCATAATTTAAAAATAAACTTCACAAATTATGAAGAGAGAACTTTTTTAACCCAATAAAAGATATCCATAAAAATTATAGCAAACATCATATTTGATGGCAAAACATTAAAACCACTCCCATTACCACCATCCCATCCTCTGTTCTATATTGTATCTTAAGTCATAACCCACATATAAGGCAAGAAAAAAAATGTATAGGGATTGAAAAGGAAGATGTTATTATTCACAGATAATTACGGTCATTGTAGAAAACTCCAAAATTCTGTCAAATTATTAGAATCAGTAAGAGTTTAACAAAGTCACTGGGGATAAACCAATATACAAAAAAAAAAAAAAAATCAATTTCTATATACTAGCCATAAACAACAACTAAAAAGATACCACTAAAAATAGCATAAAATTGTACTTCCATGGTGGCGCAGTGGTTAAGAATTCTCCTGCCAATGCAGGGGACACAGGTTTGATCCCTGGTCCAGGAAGATCCCACATGCCACAGAGCAACTAAGCCCGTGCGCCACAACTACCGAGCCTGCGCTCTACAGCCCGGGAGCCACAACTACTGAGCCAACGTGCCACAACTACTGAAGCTCGCACGCCTAAAGCCGGTGCTCAGCAGCAAGAGAAGCCGCCGCAATGAGAAGCCCGCGCACTGCAACGAAGAGTAGCCCCTGCTCACCCTAACTAGAGAAAGCCCACGTGCAGCAACAAAGACCCAACGCAGCCATAGTTAATTAATTAATTAATTAAAAATAGCATAAAATAAAGATGCATATATGTATATATACATTATATTACTTGGGAAAAGATTTAACAAAAGATGAACTCCAAGAATAAGCAAAAACAAGGTAAATCTTTTACAATGGAATACTGTTCATCAGTCAGAAGCAATCAATTGGACGATGGTGTGGATGGATCTTGAAATGTATGGAGTGTAGCACAATCCATGTGTATACATTTAAAGCACACACAGCACTGTATTTTACATCCATAACCAGGGACACATCCCAGTGGTGCGGATGGGTGGATGGGGGGTGGGGCACACATCGACTGTACTATAGTCTACACCTGGTCTGCTCCACGACACTGTTTTCTTACACACATCTTACTGCCCGAAAAACAATAAGGAAGATTTCCTGCAGGTTTGAATAATAATGATTTATCAGATCATTTTATCACCTGGGAAACTGTGAAAAGTCCAGATCTCAGGAGATGACACAGGACAGATTAGTTTGGATTTAATGAGAGAAGCAGAGGAGACACCCATAATCTAGAAACCCTGGGGCAATTTAGGAGGGAACCGCTGAAGGCGGTCTGGCTTAACTAGGAAGGAGAAACCCTGAATTTAAACTTTTCTTGGATCATAATTTAGCTCAAAATTAGCCAGGGAAAGGTTGACCAGATCCAATTTACCTAAGAATCTAAACTGGAACAAATAGATAAGTTCCCTTACATTCAACTACTAAGCTTTGTCCCACTTGGTGGGGGGAAGGGAATCACGTCTTCTGAGACTTAGATTCCCTGCAGACATGCTAAACAAAATCACAAGGGTGATTATTGTCTTTGCAGTTCTGAAAATGAAGGGGAAAATGATCCTCCTTAACCAAGTGATGCGGAACTAATTTTGCTTAGCATGTCTGCGTTACACTTTAAAAAGAGAACTGCTCCAACTCACAGCCAAGGCAAACGCTTCACAAAAGGAAAGAAAGGTTGGGTCTTAGGGTTCTGAACCCCATGGGCTATGATCCAGGCTTAGAGACCCCGACTCCTGTCTAGACACCACTATGAACCACCACAGCTACGGTACAGTCAGCAGAAGCACAGCTTAGCTGGGAAAGGAGGAGAAATGAGCTTTTTAAAAACACCCCCTTCTCATATTGGGCCATCCACAAAGGCCAGACCCATGTGCAAACCTACATCCCAGTCTTTCATTATCTCACTCTCCATTCACAGGAATGTTGGGAAGATTTGTTCCCAAACCTAGAAAAAGAATCTTAGGACAGAAATTACCTTGAAGACTATATCCTGAGAAATCCCAATATGATGATTTAACAGCCAAGCCTCTTTCAAAAAGATATGTTCTTCTTGACCTTCAAGGACATTAAAAATGAAGGAGCTTCCCAGTGGGAACTGTTTCTGAGTCATCACAGCTCATTACCACTCATGGGCTTTTCCTATGGTTAAGCAGTGGGCGAAAGTAAAGAAAGCCATTTTTCATGGAACGTACACACTCTTAGATGAAATAATCAGAAAACACAAAATAGCCATTGTTGGCCTTAATGCTGGCAGTTCTTGACAACCTTTGTTTGTCTGAACACGTACTGATGTACTTTGCTCTGATTTACACAAACAAAGAAGACAGGGGTCCTACTTTTATAGTTTTCTATAGCTTCTATAGTTTTCTGTCTGGTTCTCTGCTCATTCTTGTTTTTATGGGAGTCATGTGCATTAACAAAAATGAGTTTTATAATGAGAAATTACCTAGAAGATGAAGCTGTAATTGATGCCAAGACTCTTTTATATTGTTTTATTAACCTAATCCATAAGTTAAAAGGAAACGGAGTCCTGATATTCTTTCTTTTCTACTATTCAACTTAATTACGGCTTGAATAAAATTCTTAGACTAAATTAATCATTTCATTTCTCCCCCTAAAAATAATTTATAGATGAACTCCATAGAAATGATTGTGCTCTAGTTATGACAACACACCTGATAATGCAACACAACTCTCAGTCCCACCTCCCATTTCACACATAAAGGACAGTCTCTGGCCCCTCCCATCCCTCTCAGTACCAAAGATGCACATTTAGACACAAATGTACAGAGCTGACCTGGTAGGCAGGTAAAAGTCATTTGGGGTCCTGTAGTTCATTTTCTTCCAAGTTTTCTGCCCTCAAAAACTTTGTTAAAAATAAAACAGGGCTTCCCTGGTGGCGCAGTGGTTAAGAATCCACCTGCCACCGATGCAGGGGTTTGAGCCCAGGAAGATCCTATATGCTGTGGAGCAACTAAGCCCATGCACCACAACTGCTGAGCCTGCGCTCTAGAGCCCATGAGCCACAACTACGGAGCCCACGTGCCATAACTACTGAAGCCCTCGAGCCTAGAGCCCGTGCTCCGCAACAAGAGAAGCCACCGCAATGAGAAGCCTGCGCACTGCAATGAAGAGTAGCCCCCACTCACCTCAACTAGAGAAAGCCCGCATGCAGCAACTAAGACCCAATGCAGCCAAACACAAATAAATAAAATTTTAAAAAATAATAATAATTAAAAAAAAAAGATTCAGTGCAACATTCACCAGTGAATTGCAAAGACCTAATTAACCTTTCTGAAATTCTGGATTCCTTTTGGGACCACAGGCCTATCAAAGTGGGCACCGTTTTCATTTTCCTAACCAATCCTGCCAAGGAGCTGTAAGAACTTAGGGCTTTAAAGTGTGTCTGGAATCTGGCCTCACCTTGTCTCTTCACACTTATTCCCACAATAGGCACCCTTTTATCCAGCCGGGTCTCCTTCAGGCTCTGCTCGGGTGTGAGCCACGTTTGGACTGCTTCCCTGTCCCTCTCCTCCCCATCCTCAAAGCCTGGCTCATGAACGATGGCACACCCCATCTAGCCTTCCTTCGGGATGCTGCCCTTCGCCTGGCTCGTCCAGTACCTACTGCTTACTCTCCACCACGTGTTAACCACATGATGCCACCTTTGTCCCTCTGATACAACTCATCACGTCAGATTTCATTATGCTCGCAATTCCTTTTCCTCAGTTAGACTAGACTTGCAGGCAAAGCGCTCTCTCTCTTTTTCTAAAACTATAGCCACAGGATTTTGGAAAATATTTATCCCAAAATATTGACTTAGTATTTCTTACTTAACCAAAATTTATGTTTTATTTATTTAAAAAAAAAATTTGTATGGAAGTACAGTTGCTTTACAATATTGTGTTAGCTTCAGGTGTACAGCATAGTGATTCAGTATTTTTTGCAGATTATATTCCATTATAGGTTATTGTAAGATAATGGCTATAATTCCCTGTGCTATACAGTATATCCTAGTTGCTTATCTATTTTATGTATAGTAGTTTGTATCTGTTTATCCCATACCTCTAATTTGTTCCTGCCTTCCCCCCTCTCCCCTTTGGTAATCATGTTTGTTTTCTGTCTGTGAGTCTGTTTCTGTTTTGTATATACATGCATTTGTATTATTTTTTAGATTCCATGTATAAGTGATATCATATAGTATTAGTTTTTCTCTGTCTTATTTCACTAAGCAAATACTCTCTATGTCCATCCACACTGCGTCAAATGGCAGTATTTCATTCTTTCTTATGGCTGGGTAATATTCCATTGCATATATACCATATTTTTTTAATCCCGTCATCTATTGATGGGCACTTGGGTTGCTTCCATGTCTTGGCTATTGTAAATAGTGCTGCTATGAACACAAAATTTATATTTTAAAACTCTAAAACCATGAGAGTATCCTTAAAACAGACCTTTGAAAAAAAAAAAAAAAACAGACCTTTGATGTAGAAGAAAAGTTTGAACACGTAGGAGTCGTTTCAGACATGTTAACCGTGTTGCAGTAACTGTCCTTTATCCTTCTATCATATTCAGAGACCAAAGCCTTGAAATTTATGAGAAATTACTCTCAGTCAACCTTTATATTCCAATCAAGGGCAAATGTGGAGCAGGAGGGGAGTAACTTTAAACACGAATAATGATCTGTTACAAACTTGGCACCAATAACATTGGACACACTAAGCCAGTAATGCTTCCCGATATTAACATGTGATAAGTATCAGGATGAATGCACACACGTGTACATGGACAGGTGTAACCATGACCAACATTAACTTCTAAAATGGGCCTCTACACAAATAAACAGCTGAAGTAAAATAAATAAGTAGTAACTATTCTTTAGTATGGGCTCTTTCTCCGTGTCCAGAAAACAAAAGCCTTGGAAAGAAAAGAATGCTTCCAAAAAATACTCACTCAGCAAACTAGCAAACTAGAACTGGATCCCAGCACAGAACATCAAAGGGAAATCTTTTTCAGGTAGAGGCTGGTTGTTGCTGGGAGAGCTGGGGGCGGAGGCTTAATTTTGTCTGGCGTTTTAAACGGTTGACATGGTCAATGGTTTAGCATTCCTTTTCCTTCGCTTTTTTCTCTGAATGGTTTTTTCCCTTACTTCTGAAAATGTCTGCTGCAAGAACTTAGGACCTTAAACTCTTAACTGGCACTCAAGGGTATTAAAGACAAACACTTCAAAGGCTGGTAGTTTTACTTCTCCAGAAGAATTAGCATGCTTTCATTTAGAGGTTATTTTTGGAAAAGCTCTTACTGAACAATGTAAAAAACAAGGTTGGTTTCAGATCTTCTCAATTGTGAATAGTTTCAACTATTAATAGGAAGCAGTAATTAATTTACTTAAGGCCGTATGCCACATGAAAGTAACTGATTGGCCTACTGGTAAGCAAACACTTTCACAGCAGAGGCCTCAGCCCCGTAGGCTGGTTAACAGGCCCCAAGGGAAGAAGCCTCCCACCACCAGTGTACTACCACTGAACAGAAGATTCGGAAATCAGATTTTCCCAACGTAAATCCTCACCTGAAAAAACCTTGACCAGATTTGAGTTTTGTTACTAATAACAAAAAGTAATGACCCAGGAAGAAGCAAACAGAAAAGCATCAACAGGAGGAAAATCTAGTTACATCTGATGAAATGTTTGCAAAGGTAGACACTTCAAATTTTGATTTTTGGCTCATTTAAAAAAATTTACATTCTATATGCCTACTGCATTTCTGGCTTGTTTAACAAATTAAAAAAAAAAAAAAATCAAAGGAAAGATCCCAGCTTAAGTTGCTCTTGTTTCGTTAAACAAGCTTGTGTGCTTTCTCTTTATTTATTCAGCAAACATCACCAGAGCATGCACTATGCCCTACTCCGGGGAGCTAAAATGTAGACCTTCTTACTTGTCATAACAATTATACCTTATTGTTTTAAAATGCTTTTTCTTTCTTCTGAGAAGCTCAAAAAAATTCTTAGCTGAGTTTTTCATTCCTCCTCACAGCAAAAATAAAGCTGACCGAGAGCATGTTCATCCTGCGCTGGTATTTACAACACCTGGTTAGACTGGAAGCCAAGATCTGATTTACATTTCTTATCTCAGGCTGAACAGATTTAAATCCAAACCCGAGGGGGGCAAACCTCCCGCAAGACCTCCTGCTGGGTCAGCCCACTGCGTCAGACTTTGAACCCCCTCTTCCCCAATCTCTTTGCCAGCCCTGTGTGTGCATCTCCAGAGTCTCTCTCCTCCCTCTTCCTGGACACCTCCTGCAACCCAGGAACAAAGCACTCAACTCCCTCCCTGCAAATCCAGGCCCTTGGGTGCAAACTCCTACCCAGTTTTAATAGAGGGGAAGAGACAAGGGGCTTTCAGAACTTTTTCAAGAAATGGGGGACTTCCCTGGCGGTCCAGTGGTTAAGACTCCGTGCTTCCAATGCAGGGGGTGCAGGTCAGGGAACTAAGATCCCACAAGGTGTGGGGCGTGGCCAGAAAAAAAAAATAAATGGGGACAACCAGTATAAAACAGATAATCAGCAAGCACCTGCTGTATAGCACAGGGATCTCTACTCAGTATTATATAATAACCTATAAAGGAAAAGAATCTTAAAAAAAAAAAAAAAAAAATATATATATATATATATATATATATATCTGAATCACTTTGCTGTACACCTGAAACTAACACAACTTTGTAAATCAACTATATTTCAATTTAAGAAACTGGAAAAAAAAAGAAAAGAAATGTGGACAGCCGAATGTTTGTTGAAAAAACTGGATGACTCTAACCAACAGTTAAGATGATACTGATGTCAGCATTTCAAGGCCCCCCTATCAGCCTCTCTGAAAGCTCAGCACCTTAAATGAATCAACAGTGGAATTTGATAATTACTCAAATTACTCAAAATTTGACAAAGACCTCTTGGCTATTGAAGCTGTCTGGCTCCTCACCACTTTGGAAAACAAAAACAAGACTGACATGAGAATTCGGTAGGAAATACAGTATTGAACACTCTGTATTTTTATGTGAATTTTCAAGTTCCCGGCAACATTCTTCTAGAGGTTGAGAAGGGAAGGGTCAGACCCCTGGCCCGCAGTTAGTAAATTGAATTGTATGAAGCTGCCATTGGCGTAGGTCAAAAATAGTTGAATATAGGTAGTTTTCTATGGTTAACCTAACAGTTTTGGAATTGAATTGATAATTAACATTGTAAAAGAGCGAAGTGTTCCTTGAAATGCAATTTTGGTTGCAGTATGGCTTTATTACACATTGATACTAAAATGCTTTTCCTCAGATGATACCTCTGAAATCACAAAGGAATGAATAGGGGGGAAAAATACACAACAGGTTCACCTCACACACACTTTACAGACAATCTGACTGATGAAGTGAAGCTGCCTGTATCAGCAGGAGCTCAGACCACAAATTCATTGGTTCTCTAGTACGTGTGGAGGACAAGTTACGTGAGGAAACTGAGGTCAGAAAGAGTTGGATTTAGGCTTTAGGTTTCCACTCCAGAAGAATGCTTTTTCGGACTTTTTCTGCACCAGAACTTCTATTCAACATCGGACATTTTCAGCGCCATCCCCTTGTCTGTACTGTCTTATCTCCTTCATCATTCTATCCTCCCTTCCTCAACCCTCAACCCCCAGCTCAACTCAAATTATTGCCTCAGTGGACAAACGTCTCGTCCACAGCAGAACACAGGCCACTCGCGACGCATCAGCGGTTCATGCCCCCAAACTCAAGGCTAAACTTCTCGGCATGATGAGTAAAGCCACGGTTCTACCATTCTGACATCCCACTATCCTGCCCTTCTGGGCCCGGTTCCGTTACATCCTCCTGAAAGAAAGGGTACCTCTGTCCTCCGCTCCCTGAAGACCTGTGGGCCTCTGAGATAGACTCCCACTTGACACCTATATCTCTGTTACTAGATCACAAGATTCTCGAAGGCGGGGACCACACTCATTGACCTCTATGTTCCCAGTTGTGCCCAGCATGGAAGGAACTTAAATGTTCACAAAAGCTCTTCACACCCTCTGAATCTTCACAAAAAATGTCAAATGTGCCATTCTGGAAAACAGCAACTGACCAAACTCACCTGTCTAGTATAAAGGAGCACAGGCATCTTTTTTTTTCCCCACACAAGATAATTCCTTTAAGTTTTACAAAATAAACTATTTTACATACACTCATTTGTAAGGGAGAGCTGTGGTGAATAGTGAATGTATAATCTCCAGTTTCAAGGTCTGAGAGGGCCTGAGAAGTCATTTAGTCCTGCCCCCAGTTTTACAGACCAGGAAACCAAGGTCCACAAAGGTAAAGTGGTGAACCCGATGGTTACACGGCTATTTGGTATTGAAACTTCTGGTGGAGAGAGTTAAGTACTGCTCTTTTTCCCTATGCCAGGCTCTATGAATCAGTTATTTTAACAAATAAAATGTAATCTGCAAACATCCAAAAGAGAAGCGTATGAGGAGTAGTAGGTTTATATCTCCAATGACAACTCAGTGATCAGCACATGGTAGGTGGCCCAACAGCCTACAAATACTGCTGAATGAAGAGACGAATGGCCCAGGCCTTCGGACCAATAACCAAAATAGGTAGAATATTAAATATTAAAAAAGCACTAGTCAGACAACTGGTCTCCTGGAAGGAGCAGCAGAAGCCGGAAAGAGAAAGCAGAGAAAGAAACAAAACCAAAACAATAGAATGAGGGTTTGAGAAGGTACATACTATACAAACCAAGTCCTATAAAAATAACTATACTTACATGCAAGATGCTGGTGATATAAAAGCTAATACAAAAGAGAATCAAGTCCTTGAATAGACCTGTCTCCAGTGAAAATCTGGAAGTGGCCAACAAGCCCATGAAAAGATGCTCATCATTATTAGTCATTAGGGAAATGCAAATCGACACCACTTCATGCCCACTGGGGTGGCAATAAAAACAAAAACATGGAAAATAATAAGTGTTGGTGAGGATGTGGAGAAACTGGAAACCTCCAACATTGCTAGTGGGAACGTTAAATGGTGCAGCTACCGTGGAAAACAATCTGGTGGTTCCTCATAACTTCACTACTCACAATAACCAAAAGGTGGAAATGACCCAATGTCCATGAGCTGATGAATGAATAAGCAAACTGTGATACATTCCTACAATGGAATATTACTCAGCCATGAAAAGGAATGAAGTACTGATTCATGCTACAACATGGATAAATCCTGAGAGCATCATAAGTGAAAGAAGCCAGACATATGCTGTATGATTCTATTAACATGAAATATCCAGAAAGGCAAATCCATAGAGACAGAAAGCAGATTAGTGGTTGCCAAGGCTGGAGCAGGGGGGAAATAGGGAATGACTGTTTAATGGGTATGGAGTTTCCTTTTGGGGTGATGAAAAAGCTCTGGAACTGGATAGTAGTGATGGTTGCAAAACATTGTGAATGTACCTTTTTACACTTCAAATATGTGCAGTTTACTGAATGTCAATTATACCTTAGTAAAGATATTTGAAAGAAAATTTTTAAAAATGGGAAAAGACACATCAAGCAAATATTAACAACAGCAACAATTAAAAGATCACTTCTGGCTATACTACATCAGACAAAATAGACTTTAGGGCAAAAATCCTCACTAGTGATAAAAGTAACTATGTTATGATAAAAATTCAATTCCTATTAGACACTGCATGTCTAACAATATAAATTTACAAATGCATACTGTTAGATATTAAAATAGAAAGCTGTTTATACAAATAGTCTCAGAATATTTTTTAACTCAAGTACAAGGAGATATCGACAAAGATCCCATTCTAGTGGGATCTTTCATATACCTCTCTCACTTACTGACATGTTAAGCAGACACAAAGTTAGTGAGGAATGATGCAATTAATAAGGTTCATTTAACGGATATCTGTAGACCTCTACAGAACAAAATGAACGAAAACACATTCTTCTCAAACACATATAATGTGAATATACTTAATGCCACTGATTTGTACACTCTAAAATGATAAATTCAATGTTATATGTATTTTACTACCAAAAAAAAAAAAAAAAGAGAGAGAGAACCAAGTGTTTCCAGTGGTAGGGTCTTTGGAAATATCCAGTCTGAAGATACGAGTTCATAAGGAGCAATCACATCCCTAACCAATAAGGTGGAATGTTCTGCCCTACACATTCCTCTGCTACCGATCCTGACTGCACGGATTTTAAACCCAGCACCTACTTTCTCAAAACAGGATTCAAGATTAATGCTGCGGGTCTGGGAGTGGGACAACGGAGTTACTGAGAAGTGCAGCTTCAGGGTGGTTCTCTACAGAGGTGGCTACAGTGACTGCACTGTACTGACGCCACTGTGTCAATGTGAACAGAAGCTGGACCCACTCAGATTCAAGAGGGGAAGGCTGCAGCGTCCCAGGGGTAGAGCTGCCCAGCCCATCCTCCTGAGAACACACAGGCAGCAGGGAAGCCAACAACACTGCCACCAGAGAGGGCAGTGGAAACTGAAACGAAAAGCCGCCTTCCACCAGTGATGGCAGCGGCTCAGGTTCTGGGATGCTTCTAGGATGCCACGGCACTACTGGCGGCCATCCACAACCAAGCGGATAAGACGCACTTGAACTCTTGTTCCAGAGGATGCCCTGTTCTCAGTTCTGCTCCATCCAAGCCTTTCCCCTCTCTCCCCCCAGGCTTCAAGGCTCAGCTCTGTCTCCTGTAGTTACTTGAGATGATCTTGACAATCAACACAGGGTGCCAACCACAGGCTCCTAAGGTGTCTGAGAACTTTGGAACCAGGGCCAGGTGTATCTTCAGCTCCTGATGAAGGCTTACTCGATCTGGTTTTAATCTGTTTGGGCCGTGTGGCTGTTATCTAGATGTGTCTGTATGTCCCTTGACTAGTTCAGCACTCAGCACATTGCAGGTGGTCACACAGGCCTGAAAATACTGCTGAATGAATTAATGAACACGCAGGGCCTGCCCGAAAACAAGCAAATCCCGCCCTCCGCCACAAAGGGAGCCATCGTGGTGTCAAACACCCGCACGTTTTCTTAAAAGCATCTTTCCTCTTTCCAGCCTTCTCTAAATTATCTGATTTTGGCTTTCTGATTTCTAGTAATGGAGAAAATGTGTTACTTTTAAATTATCAGTATCCAAAATTTCCCCCCCCCCCCAAATGTAAAAAAAGCTCTGAAGTGCTGTTACCAAGGCATATACCCAGTTCCTTTAAAATGGCTATTACTGGTCTGAGCAAGAAAATACACAAGATTCCATACATACGCTGTCAAGTTTGGCAAGAGAGATTTTAGACAACTTCCACCCTTCCCGCCCAATCCCAAGTAAACAGGGCATTTGTTTGTATTTCCACATTGGCCTCATAAACCAAAATACCTCCTCCACCTAGAAAAACAATCTGTAACATTCAGACACTGAGCTTTGAGGGCAGACTTTTCAGTGCATGCTAGAGCAGTAAGAATGTAGTGCTTAAAAAAAAAAGTAGAAAAGCATCTTTAATAAACTTAGGCTCTCCTCTGAGCATTTTCCTCACGTTTACACTTATATCTGATTTGGTGTTTCTATATCTTTCAGAAATGTAGATTTTTAAAAAATTGTTCTGCATGAAAATTGGAGCCAGAGGAACCTTCTTTCTATAGTCTCCAGCAACAGACCTGAATGTTCTACTGTGTTTAGGGGGAAAAGACACAAAAATCATTTTCCTTTAAGTTTTCGCTTTGCACCAAGTAGGTCCTGGCAAAGAGTTGAATGTTTTCTGATGTTAGTTCCTGCGGTTTAAGAAAAAAATAAAAAATAAAAAAATAAAAGGCTAGGTGCTTAAATTTAGACTCCGTAAAACAATACTGGGAAACTTTCAAAGCTTTGGAGAAATTCTGGAGTTTGTTTTATTTGCGTTACATCGGCCACATGGCCTTCTCTTTTTTTAATCCCTCCCGCCCCTGCTCACCGGCTGACCCTACATGTTCCCGCGTGATTCAGTTACCTGTTGGGGGTCAGGGGTTGGGGAGCGGAGGTGGGGACGAAAATCTACTGGTCACTTTGCGCAGGACCCAAGTTTAACAGGTGGCTTCGGCCACCTCCTGCCAATATGAGGCTCCCGCCCTCCTCTCCGCGGGGGAAGGGACACAGCGCCCTGGGAGTTCGACGTCTGCGGCGGCAAGTGGGGCTCCGGGGAGAGCGGTGGGGACAGGGCAGGGGTGTTGGGACAACCCGGACCTCTCTGCGCGAAAAGCAAGAACCGTGCCACGGACCACCTTCGCCCGCCGCCAGGACAACCTCGGAGTCGGAAAGCCTCGCGTCCTCCCCACCGCCCCCGAGCCGGACGCACGCGGACCCCCGTGATCCCGAATGAGGCCCCGGGTTTCCCGGGTGGGAGGCCACCGGGTCGACGACGGCCCCTCGGACGGCGCCAGAGCTCTTCCTAACTTCCAAGGGACGCGATGCGGAGGAGCGGGAGAGCGCGCAGAAGAGATCCCCGCCGGGAGGGCACCCGCAGGGACGCGCGGGAAGCGCAGGCAGCCGGCTCGCTAGGAAAGGGGATCGCCCTTCCCGCCCTGGACCCCACTAGAGCCCCGATCTCCCCTGACCGGCTGCAAACGTCGCCCGGCTCACCGACGTGCTGGACGAGGGGATCGGCTGCCAGGACGCCCTCCCGCCCTCCGACCCTGTCCGGGATCGAGAAGCCCGCACTCACCTCGCAGGAGCCCAGCAAGCGCCCACCCGGACCGCAAGCGGGAGACGAGCCCTAGCGCCGCCCGTTCGCCTGTCCGCCCGCACGCGCCTCGCAGACCTTCCCTGGCCGCCCTGCCGCGCGCTCGCTTACGCGCGCCCCCGCGCTCTGCGCCGCCCCGCCGCGCGCGCCCGTGCGCGCGCCCGACGGGGTCTCGGCTGCTCCCTCCCCAAACTCACGCGGCGCGCGCCCGGGGCATTTAAAGGGACAGGCCCCCGCGCCGGCGCCGCCCCGCAGCCGCCTCTCGGTGTCGGTGCGAGGTTTGAATTGCGGACGATCTGAGGAAACTCCAGCCCCATCTCTGAGTTAAACACTCGGAGGAAAAATAGGGATTTGCATTTGAAGCTCTGAATAAGACGGGACATTTTTTTCCCCTCCTTAGTCCGTTTTGAGAGGTTATTTTACATTTAATGACAATCATGACTACCACGTATCGAATTCTTATTACCCTTGGACAAGGCATTTAACACACACATTATTTCATTCAATCCTTAGAACAACCCCCAATTTCTTATCCCCATTTTACAGAGGAGGAAAACTGAGGTTCAGAAAGGAGAAGAAACTCGTCCAAGAGGTTTTGACCCCATTCCTTGGTGCCATTTCTTCTTTATCACCGTGGAAATATCCACTGAGGTTAATAGCTCGTTGTGGAAGGCTTCTGTAAGTTGGTGGAAGTTAATGTTACCGGTGTTTCCATGGGGTGGGACAACTCTGTAGGAAAGGAGAAAACAAGAGTTATAGGGTTTTGTTAATTATAGTGTTTGATATATACTCAGATGGCAGACATTATAAAACCCGTATTGCAAAGTGCTGTTTGTGCTTATCCCCATTTTACAGAAAACTAAGGAAGTGGTTGGTGGCACAGGATGACTGAGTCACTGGTGGCACTCGGGGCTGAGCCCCAGTTCTTTAGTCCTTATATCATTTTTTTGCTCTCCCAGGAGGAGATACCTGATTAAAGGGAAGAAAACTTTTTCACTAATAACACATTGGCCTCATCTAACTCCCTGCATCTTTTTTTTTTTTTAAAGGTATGTGTATTTTTTTTTTTAATATTTTTAAATTATTTATTTATTTATTTTATTTTTGGCTGTGTTGGGTCTTCGTTTCTGTGCGAGGGCTTTCTCCAGTTGTGGCAAGCGGGGGCCACTCTTCATCGCGGTGCGCGGGCCTCTCACTGTCGTGGTCTCTCTTGTTGCGGAGCACAGGCTCCAGATGCGCAGGCTCAGTAATTGTGGCTCACGGGCCTAGTTGCTCCGCGGCATGTGGGATCTTCTCAGACCAGGGCTCGAACCCGTGTCCCCTGCATTGGCAGGCGGACTCTCAACCACTGCGCCACCAGGGAAGCCCCTCCCTGTATCTTTAATTATTGTTTACAAAGCACTTTAATCTACCGCACTTACTAGTTAATTAGGCAAGCATTATTATCCCCCTCTTTCTGAACCAAATCCAGGAGAGAATCAATTCTGTCAGTCCTTAATCCTCATTGAATAATGGACCTAAGTTTTCTGTTCATGTTCTTTTTTCTCTTAAATTTTGTTGCATATAGCTAAACACTAATGCATGTATCATGAATTGGCTTAGTAAAAGTTAAATAGTATTTAATAGCCACAGGTGAGAGGTAATATAGGCAGCCCCTGTTTTTCACAAATTCAGATAAAGAAAAAAAGACATTATAAGTGCTTCCCAGAATTACTTTTCCTTTTTAGTAGTGTTCTTTTCGCTTGGTTAAGTTTTTATGATGTATAAACATATGTGTAGCTTAGTTCTTTAGCTTTAAAATTTTTAATGTACACATTATCTTGTGTGTACAAATTAAATTTTACACGGTATGTTTTCTTCCAGGTGAAGAGGAGATAGGGAGGAAGAAATTGAAGGATGATGGGATTAGGAAGGAAGAAAGGGAAAAGAAAAAGGCACAAAAAGAAAAAAAGGGTGGGGGTGTGTGGCGGACAGGAAATGAACAGGGAAGAAAATGAGACTGAGGTTTCAACCAAGGCGGTAGTGGGGGGAGGCCAGCCCTGCTAGCTCGTACCCGATCTTTGTGGGAATTGCGAACAGGTGGCCCTTCCGCGGGGCCGGTGCAGACCTGGCCAGGGCGCAGCGTGAGTACCTGAGCTCAGGCTGCCTTCCAGTACCTCCTGCACCCCTGCCCTACTCTGTGCCAACTGAACCTACCCAAAGGCACTAGAAGGTGAGAAAGGACATAAAGTGAGGTAAGAAAACAAGAAACGGCTTAGAGGGGGAATTTAAAGATTGTTATTCCTAAAAGTACTTAGATAACGTCAATGGAGAAAAGAACGAAGAAACATCTGGAGGGTCTTTGGACCTGCTGTTGTTACTACTTTAAAAATCCATGAAATTGACAAAATTTTACTTTCTATTCACTCGACTTGTTACTAAATTCTTCTGAGGCTGGTCTTTGCTAAGAAAATGCCGGTGATACATGGCTCAGAATATTAGACAATTATTCTTATTTACTTTGTTTAAGTTAAAATTTTTAAAGTAAACTTTAAATATTTAAGCTAAATGTATAATTATTATTGTATAAAAATAATTACTGTGTAAAATTGGCTTGAGAAACTGCAATATTTATAATGACCACTAGAGGGAGGTAGACAGGAAAGGAGAAAGAATAGCGAGTAAGCTTCCTGAGTTTACTAAAAATTACAGCATTTTAGAGCTGAAAGAGGAGATGTCAAAAGACATGATTTTGCTTTATGCCTCTTCCACTTAGAATATGTGTAACCTTGAGCTATTTATTCTTTTTGAGACTCAGTTCCTCAACTGTACAATGAAGCTATTAACACCTACCTTGGGAGGCTAAAACAAAATTATTTTAAAGTTTACTTGAACAAGTAGCAGATGAGAAGGGTTAAGAAGATTATGAAAATGAAGAAACAGATGGGAAATTTCCCTGTTTGTTAAACAGTATAAAATAATAATTTAAAGTATCAAAATAGAATATTAGTAGATATTGAATGATATAGGTAATAAAATAGAATAGATAAGCCAGAAAAAGCCAGTGTTGATATACTGTAGATTTTAATATGTGATGGAGTCATCTAAAATAAATGAAAAAGGGACAGATTCTCAATAAATGGACTTGAGAAAGCTAGTAATTTGAAAAAAAATCATGTTGAGCTCATACATTTCATTATGTGCTAAAAGAAATTTCAGCTACATTAAAGAACTTTAAAACTAGGAGAAAATTTAGGCAAATATTTATGTAATCTCAAGATGGAGGAAGAAAAGAAATAGAAAAATCATAAAGGAAATCACCAGTAGACTAGATTACATAAGAATTTTTAAATTGTGACAACCAAAAATATTGTGAAAATAGAAAACAGAACAAATCTGACAGTTCTTTTTTTTTTTTTTTTATTGTATTTATTTATTTATTTATTTTTGGCTGCCTTGGGTCTTCGTTGCTGTGTGCGGGCTTTCTCTAGTTGCAGCGAGCGGGAGCTACTCTTCGTTGGTGCGTGGGCTTCTCATTGCGGACCACGGGCTCTAGGCACGCAGGCTTCAGTAGTTGTGGCACGTGGACTCAGTAGTTGTGGCTCGCGGGCTCTAGAGCGCAGGCTCAGTAGTTGTGGTGCACGGGCTTAGTTGCTCCGCGGCATGTGGGATCTTCCCACACCAGGGCTTGAACCCATGTCCCCTGCATTGGCAGGCGGATTCTTAACCACTGCGCCACCAGGGAAGCCCTGACAGTTCATTTTATCCTCAATACAAGAGTACACACACATTGATAATAAAACTCTAATAACTCAATGACAAAATTTCCTCAAAGAAAAAATAAAAACAATTAGTGTGTATATGTAATTATATTTTAAAGTGTTTGGATTACCCAGTAATTGAAAAAATTAAAATAGTAAGCAATATTTGCATCTATTAAATTAGAAAAAGATTTAAACATTCTAACATTCAGTACTGGCAGGAGTGCAATGAAATGGGCAATTTTATATATTATAGTGGGAGCAGAAGTTGATATAATTTTACGAGAAAGTGATTTTGTGAAATATTTCAAGACCCTTAAAAATGTTTATATACTTTGGCCTATAATTCCATATCTGGGGATTCTACAGAAATAATCAGAAATGAGCACAAAGATTTGTGCACTGTCTCCTTTTTTGTAATGTCAGAAAATTAGAAACAACCAAAAAATCCAAAATTAGGGGGAAGTTTAAGTGAACTATTATGCAGCTATTAAAAATGAGGTATTTTTCATGAACATAAGAAAATACCTAAATATATTGTTAAAGGGGAAAAAAGAACATTACAAAATTGTGTGTAAACTATTGTTTCAGCTCTGGAAAAATGCATGTATATATTCAAAAACTAGAAGGAAATATATCAAAAGGATGACAGTTACTCTTTCTGGCTGTGATTATGTGATTCTTATTTATAGTATTGTATATGTCCCAAATTTTCTGTTGTGGTTCTATATTTACTGTTATAAATCAATACAGACTAATACAAATTTTTTGAGACAATAAATGCCAATGTGCATAGCATAGAGTCTGGCTTATGTCAAACATTCAATAAATATTTGGTAGATAATAGAAGGAGGGAAGAGAAGGAGATTGATGGACTTCAAGGATGACTTGCTAGTGAAATTTATTGATTTTAAAAAAGAAATAATTATTCTGCAAATGAGGAAATTACAACCTGGGGGTTTTTTGGTGACAAACTTCAAGAAAAACTTTAAAAGATAATACAGTGGTTCCATACTTCCTGAAAGCAAGTAGATAACATGCTACCTTGTCTGTATTCCAGGTCGATATTCTGAAGGAGAAATACATGTGGAAGAAACAAATGTGGAAGAAAATGGTAAATAATTTTATCTGAACTCAATGATAAGAGTCTGAAAGAGAAGCTAGGTTCTAAAAAGATCCCTGGTGAAGCAGTGCTGTTCATTCACGCTTTAGGACCTGCCAAGTGACTGAGGTCCAAACAGGAAGAGAGAACGTATGGAGCCCTTCATTTTTCATCCAGAAATTACTTGTGGTTTCTTCTGTGCCAGGTGTTACTAGGGGTAAAATCCAGGAGATGCAACAGTGAACAGTATGGATAAGTTCCCTGTCTACAGGGAATTTATGGTCCAGGAGGGCTTGGCGGGATGCAGACAAGACTCAAATGATAAACTGGTTAGTCACCAACCATCTATTAATCCCCAGATGAAATAGAAGTGATTCTGTAAATAAAACAATGGTAAGTGAACCGTATCCCCCCAGAGATAAGCCTGAGGACTCAGGGGTGGTTGAAATTTGGCTGAGGATAACTTGCTTCGCTTTCGCTGATCTCTGGCTAGCTTTCGGTTTACAGATGGAGTATGCAAAGCCGACAGGGTCTTGGAAATGGCTCCAGGCACCTGCGGTGTCTGGGGAGCCGGGGGACAGGAGAGCCTTGGGAAGTTTCCTGTGCAAGTGTATTTTAACCCTGTCCGTCTTCCCACAAGCTTCACTAAGGCCTCCACTCCTCACGAGTGCTTTTGGAGTGAACCTTATTCTCAGGAGATTTGAATATGGGCTGAAACTGGCCTCAGGTGGGTCTTAGGTAAGAGCCGGGACCCAGTGAGAACCAGTTCTGTTTGTGTCACAGACATTTGGAAGGAGAGATGAGTACAGGGCGTTGGAATACTTAACGTTTGTAGTTTGTGTTACCTTCTGCTAAGTTGAATTCTTCTAAACCCATTTCAGTTAAAAGATTTCATTACGCCAGATTTCTACGTTTGAGGGCTGACTTTTTTTTTTATACAATTCCGTTGTGACCCAAGACATAACTTCTTCTTTGAGGTGACCCTGAACTTAAGGATGTTAATTCCCTGATTTTGAGGGAGCAAAATGTGCCTAGTGTCACAGTCAGAGCAACGGAGGAATCTCTGAGCAGGCTCGTTAACCACTTAGTGGGACCGTGGAGCCCAGGTCTGTCCCCAGCTTACAGATTCAGTAACTCTGTTCAGTGCCACCTGGATGCCACCAGGTGCTCAGACAGTGGGTCTCAATTGTATTTCCAAGTTGCAATACTGGTGGAGGAAAGGATGGGGAAAATCAAACCGGCAATTCTTTCATAAGCTTAAAATGTCTTATTTCAATTTCTCGATTGTTAAATAGGATTAAAGAAAAAAAAACCCTCTTCCTACAGAGAATCACAATAGGAAAAGAAAAGGGGGGCTTCCCTGGTGGCGCAGTGGTTGAGAATCTGCCTGCCAATGCAGGGGACACGGGTTCGAGCCCTGGTCTGGGAAGATCCCACATGCCGCGGAGCAACTGGGCCCGTGAGCCACAACTACTGAGCCTGCGCATCTGGAGCCTGTGCTCCCCAACAAGAGAGGCCGCGACAGTAAGAGGCCCGCGCACCGCGATGAAGAATGGCCCCCGCTCGCTGCAACTAGAGAAAGCCCTCGCACAGAAATGAAGACCCAACACAGCCAAATAAGTAAATAAAATAAATTAAAAAAAAAAAAAAAAAAAAAAAAAAAGGGAAATCACACCGAATGCTACCGTTCACTGGGAGTAATAAAATGTGGGATTTTTTCCCCTCTTGTCCTAAAATTGCCCTGAGGACCAAAATACCTACCTCTTACATTCCCCATTCAGGAAGTCACCAGGAGCTAACCAGCTTCTCAGGACTTCCTGACGGTCAACACTTCTGAGCTGGCCCTACTGCCAGCTACACCCCCAGCCCCATTTCCAAACTAAGAAGAGGCTTGCAGGTCCTAAGCTTTGTGGAGATGCAGTTAGTATTCACGGTGGGAGGCTGTAACAGGAGACTGGAGCGGGGCTGTGTTCCCTTTCTATCCACCCAGGACAGTCTCCTTTCTAACCATCTCCAAGTCAACTGATTAGGGACTTTATTTTATTGTTTAAAAATATTTATTTATTTATTTTGGCTGCGCCGTGTCTTAGTTGCGGCACGCGGGCTCTTCCTTGTGGCACGTGGGATCTAGTTCCCTGACCAGGGATCGAAGCCCGGGCCCCCTGCATTGGGAGCGCAGAGTCTTAACCGCTGGACCATCGGGGAAGTCCCTGATTAGGGACTTTACATCCACAGAATCCCTTTTGCCACATAATGTGACATAATCACAGAGGTGACATCCCATCATATCTGCAGGCTCCACTCATGCTTAGGAGGCTGGAATCTTGGGGGCCAGCTTAGAATTCTGCCTGCCACAGAGGGGAAGGGGTTCCTTTAATCCCCACAGCCAAGTCAGGGCGAGAGTCCTAAGACAATCACTCATAAAGATTGGGGTTCAGCAAAACGGGGAATTAGACTCTTGCTAGGGTGACCTCGTAGCTACGCCCAGGCCACGAGGAGCTGAGCGGGGTAAGAAGGTCACAGTGAGAATTCTGGGAGCCAAGGAGCATGGCACAGTGTGTCCTTCCCACTGAGGTTTGGGGACAGACTTGAAAGGCTTGTGACCTGCCAGGCTGGAGATTTCAGAGCGGTCCCTTCCCTCGGGCTTGAAGGGCTGCAAGCTCAGTGAGCCTGGAGGGAAGATGGGGCAGCTACACCCACCCCACTCTCCAAGTCCATCCAAGCGTGTGGAAGGGGACCCTCCAGTTCTTGGGGCTCTATGTGCGGGAACATACATTACCCCAAGGGCAGAACCAGGAAGCTGCTGGGGGGCCGATGGGCCAGGCGACTGAGTTTGAGATGGAATGCCTAGGACTGAACCTTTAAAAAAAGTTTTTTTAAATTGTGGTAAAATATACATAGCATAAAATTTACCATTTTAACCATTTTTAAGTGTACGGTTCAGTGCTATTAAGTGCACTCACAATGTTGTACAACCATCGGCATCATCCATCTGCAGTACTTTTCCATTATCCCAAACTGAACCTCTGTCCCCATTAAATCCTCACTCCCATTCCCCAGCCCACACCCCTGGCACCACCGTTCTACTTTCTGTCTCTACGATTTCGACGACTCTATGGACCTCATATAAATGGAATCACACAGTGTCTGTCCTTTTGTGACGACGTCTTTCACTTAGTATGTTTTCAGGTTCATCCATGTCATAATATGTATTAGAATTTCCTTCATTTTTATAGTTCAATAATAATCCTTTTTATGTATAGACCATGCTTTTTAAATCCATTCTTCTGTGGATGGACCCTTATGTTGTTTCCATGTTTTGGCTATTGTGAATAATGCTGCAGTGAATGTGGGTGCACAAAAATCTGTTCAAGTCCCTGCTTTCAGTGATTTTGGGTGCATACTCAGAAGTAGAATTGCTGAGTCGTATGGTGATTCCATGTTTACCTTTTTGAGGACCCACCATACTGTTTTCCACAGTGGCTGCACCCCACCTGCAATGCCTGTATGTGGGTTCCAATTTCTCCACATCTTCATCAACACTTGCTATTTTCTTTGTCATTGTCGTTTAATAATTAGAATTGAATCTTAAATACAAAAATGAGACTGGTCTAATAACCCAAAATCTTAGGCAGATTATTAAATCTGGCCAATCTGATCGCTGGTGGGAAATGGGGATTCAGCAGAGAGCAGCTGCTGACAGCAATGAAACCATTCCGTGCTTACGTCCCCAACAAGGTGAAAATCCTCTGTAAACCAGTTACAGGAATAGAGTTTTTTTTCTTAAAATGCTTACTAGCTTTGAAAATGATTCACGTAAGAGTGCAGCAGCCTAAATACATTTACTGCCTTCTTCATTCCACCTCCATTCACTTCCTAAACCCTGGCTGTCCAGGTTCTATTCCCACGACTGTTCTGAAGCTGTCTTCTCTGAGTTCTCGTCCCAGCTTACAGGCATCTAGGAGCTTGGACTGTCCATTAAATAGAAGTATTTAATTCCCAAAGTTGAGTCTTTAGCAGAGTTCACTCTGCTCTCCTTGGGCAAAGACATTCATCACCCTGGTCTCAAATATGGCTTCTATGACCATGACCTGAACAATCTTCACCTCTGGGCATTATTTATTTCATTTAACAAACTGAGTGCCTCCTCTCACTGTGGTCAGGAACCTTGTTTGGAATTGTCTGCTGGGCATCTCATTAAATTTAAATTCATTCATCCATCCATCATCCCTATTGGGTTGTGAAAGGTGAGGCTCTCTGCTTAGGATGCTTGAGTTGCGAGAAGTATAGACACACACACAAAAAAGTTAAATCATTCTGCCTGATACAGAAATAGGAGTAATCCACTGGTATCTCAAGAAGGGGGTCGGGATCCTGAAGAAGGAAATGGAAGAGTCTAGAGGAATGGGGGTGGGGAGGGCTAGCTAGAAACATGGAAGAAAACCAGGGCCTATGGAGAGATGTGGATATAAAACATTCTCTATGTAGAAAGTGATGGGACTTGGAGAGCGCAGCGATGTCTGACATTGGATTTGAAGTGTTTGCACACCGTGTGGTAATTCTCTCTGCTGCTCCCAAACCATGTAATGCCGGCAGTGCTTTGGGGGAACGGAAAGGGTCATATCCCATGATTTCAGGAAAGCAAGGACGGTTAAAGCGGGGCTGGGAGTTAATGGTTTGGAGTCAGAGGAAAGCAGGGAAATCGGTGACAGTGTGGGTGAGATGGCAAACCCATGTGCTCTTGGATATGTTAGAGAAATAGATGAGAGTATTCTAGATTCAGCTGTTAATGACTGCATTTCATTTTTATTTATTTATTTATTTATGGCTGTGTTGGGTCTTCGTTTCTGTGCGAGGGCTTTCTCCAGTTGCGGCAAGCGGGGGCCGCTCTTCATCGCGGTGCGCGGGCCTCTCACTATCACGGCCTCTCTTGTTGCGGAGCACAGGCTCCAGACGCGCAGGCCCAATTGCTCCGTGGCATGTGGGATCCTCCCAGACCAGGGCTCGAACCCGTGTCCCCTGCATTTGCAGGCAGATTCTCAGCCACTGTGCCACCAGGGAAGCCCCAACTGCATTTCATTTTGATATTAAGTGAAAGAGTGACCTCAGGAAGTTGGAGGCCAGGGAGTTGCCTGGATTATAGAATCTTCACAAACAACACTTGACCTGGGGCACGAGGTGCCTGTTCTTCATACATGTTAGCATCCTTATGGGACCAGTGACGTGTGTTTTTCATGCTAAGTGTTTGGCCCTCATCTTTTGGGCTCATAATCTTCTCTCTCAGATCCCGACCTTCTTTCTTAAGCTCTTTTGAAGGCCTGGAGGGAATTTCCAGTGGTTAAGACTCTGTGCTTCCACTGCCAGGGGCCCGGGGAACTAAGATCCCGCAAGCTGCATGGCACGGCCAAAAAAAAAAAAAAGGCCTGGAGCCCCTCTTGCTCACATTTCAGGGGTATAAATAATAAGAACCCTTACATCTTTATCCCACTTCATGGTTGACAAAACATATTCACACACATTTGATCCTCTTGACAGTGATTATTCCCATTTTACAGATGAAACTGAGGCTCAGAAGGGTTCAGTGACTTTGCTCAATCTCACTTGTGTAGTAAGTGACAAAGTGGCTGTTCTAATCCACTGCTCTCTGCTTTTCACCAGAGCTGCCGTTCCTGAGTCTGTGTTGACCGGGTGTAGCAGTACTATTTCATGCATTTTCTCTCTGTAAAGCCAATTAAGGAATTTGTGCTCATACTGTTGACTATTTTCAAGGTTATTAAATTAGTATTGGGGGAAAGTACAAACTTTACGAGAGTTTTAGGAATAGTCATAAACATGAGAAATGTGGAAATCTTGTCTTATAAAATATTCATCTGAGTGGAGTCAGCTGAGGAGACACTGAGAGGGAAGGCTACAGGGACGACAACAAAATAGAAGCTGTGTCTCAGCTAAAGGTTGAGAACGACATAAAAATCCATTATTTCGATGGAACGTGCCACAACATTTTCCCGAAGTGTTCCATAAAGAATTACTGAATGCCAAATACAAAGTACTATTATAAACTTGTGAAAAGATTCTGTGCTTCCATGTACCAAAGAAATCCAAAGCAATAATTCCACGAGTAAGGCTAACCTACCTAAGGCATCACCTCCTCCAGCACAGAGTAAAGCCCTTCATTCAGGCAAGACCACAGAAGCTATAAAAAGGTAAGGCTACAGGCTCATGCTGTCCAGACTTCATTTTTTTTTGCCATCTTCACGTCTTCCTTCGGTTTTATTTGGAAGCCCTTAGCCAGGCTGACAGAGGTGACAAAAATAGATTCAAGACCCTGCAGGTAAGGGGCAGAGCTGGCCGGGGAAGGGACGCAGTCTGATTCACGCTGACTCTCCCGGGCAGGACAGATGGCCCATCCCTGCCAGACCTGTATTATGGTGGGAGAATAATTATGCCCAACAGGGTATCTAAATATGCCCATTTTCCAGCATCTATTTGAGGGGAACAGGGGTAATTGATATCCAAACAGCTCCATAATAGGTTTTGAGTTTTGTCTCCCATCAGCCCATTTCCCACATTTACTAAAAATAGCAAAATTAATTAATTTTCATTGGCTTTCCCTTCCTCTTCCTTTCCTGGGAAGAAGTGCTTATGAGCACTGAAGAGGAACAGGCCTGCTTAGATTCATAAATTGAATAGTTGAAGCCATTGAGGTCTGACTCTAGAGCTAAATTCATCTGATCTAATCAGCAGAGGGCAGAACAAATAACAAGCCACTCTGACTTAACATTGCGTTAAAATGTTGTATTAAGAAATTCCAAATGTTTGAGACATTTCTAAGAGGGCTACACAATTTTTCATTTCATAAATGGATTTACTAAAAGATATCTTTAAATTGTAAGCTCCTTTTGTGTGTTAAGAATATTCAGATTACACACAAGACCACTTCTGTGGCTTAAAAGCTACATCTATAGCTCTGGTCCTATAGCAGTTTTCACACCTCAATCTCAAAATATTTTTCAGATACTAATTCATTAACTAGATGACATTATATATCCCATTTTCAGGAGAAGAAACTGAGGCCCCAAGAGAGTCTGCAGAAGGACGTGGTTCCACGCTCCCCCATCTGTGGCCTTCTTCAGGAAAAGCCCTTTGCAAATTCAGGGACACTGCCCAACAGGTGGAGTGGTTATAAAAGGAGGGTATTATTACAATAAGATGGTAATAGAATAACACACTGTAATTTTTGGCAAAATAGTTTTCAGACAATTGAAGAAAGCCATAAACATTGGATTAGGGAAATAAAAAGCTATTTAAATATATTTTTAAAATATATAGCCTTTGTCCTCTGGCCCAGCGAAGACATACCTGTAGGGTGGCATTGGCCGGACATCTTTATTTATTTATTTATTTTTAAATTTTTTATTTATTTATGGCTGTGTTGGGTCTTCATTTCTGTGCAAGGGCTTTCTCCAGTTGTGGCAAGCGGGGTGCCACCCTTCATCGCGGTGCGCTGGCCTCTCACTATCGCGGCCTCTCGTTGCGGAGCACAGGCTCCAGACGCGCAGGCTCAGTAGTTGTGGCTCACGGGCCTAGTTGCGCCGCGGCATGTGGGATCTTCCCAGACCAGGGCTCGACCCCGTGTCCCCTGCATTGGCAGGCAGATTCTCAACCACTGCGCCACCAGGGAAGCCCCCGGACATCTTTAAATAAGTGAAAAAGTATCTGGTAACTGGAACTGTAGCATCCGCGGGTGCCAAGGCTGTGTGGCATGTCAGTGCCAGCTGTGGGCTGACCACCGCCCTGGGGTCTGATCACTATCTCCTGGGCACCGTCTGCTCTCTGAAGGCCTTCCGTGTCACCCGTGAATACTGTCCTCTGGGGACAGAGCCCTCTTGGCAGCCATTTCCAGATTGTGAAGTGATGACCCAGTTCTCTTAGGAGACAAACTGGGAGGAAACCGTGGATGTCGGGTGGAGGTAGGAAGGCACGGGGGTCCTCAGATCCTGCTGGAGCAGCCCCTGGACTTCAGAGACCCGCCCCTCTCCCCAGGCTTTGCTCACTTGGGCACAAGCCCGTACATTTTTCGTGGGAGATCAGAATGGAGACTTCTTTTTTTTTTCTTAATTTTATTTTTTTTTTTATACAGCAGGTTCTTATTAGTTATCCATTTTATACATATTAGTGTATACATGTCAGTCCCACTCTCAGAATGGAGACTTCTGACCCTGCTCTTGTTAAGATGCTGAAGTCAGTTACTCACTATGAGGCCACTGAACTATCTTCTTTTGTTTTTTCACAAGTGGGACAGGACCATGAGGCGTGGCATAACAGAACCTGGGGATCTATTGTAATAATGACTCAATTCCTTCGTTGCTAATGAGTGGACAAGTTGGAGCGAAGCCCCAGTTTGTGATGTGTGAATGCTGCCCGCTAAAGGCTCCTCCAGAAGAGGCCTGCTCACACACGCCAAGCTCAGCCCAGCCTCCTCGGCGCTGCATTCCTCTGCTTGGCCCCCAAATTCCCTCCTCACTCAGACCCTCACTGCCTCTGTGGCCTGAATGCATCCTGAACCTGCGCCCTAATCTGCCAGAGCTGCTCTCATTCTGGACCCTTAAAGATCTTCCTGGCCCTTGAAGCTCAGCTTGAGTGTGGCTCCTTCATGGAGATTTCTTGCACGTCCCCCCAAAATCCCCACCTCCTCCTTTCTCTCTCTCTCTCTTTTTTTTTTTTTTTTGCCATAAATATATATTTCTTTTTTTTAAAATCAAAGTATAGTTGATTTACAATATTGTGTTAGTTTCTGGTGTACAGCAAACTGATTCAGTTATATATATATGTGTGTGTGTGTGTGTGTGTGTGTGTGCGCGTATACATATTCTTTTTCAGATTCTTTTACATTATAGGTTATTACAAGATATTGAATATAGTTCCCTGTGCTATACAGTAGATCCTTGTTTACCTATTTTATATATAGTAGTGTGTGTATGTTAATCCCAACCTCCTAATATATCCCTCGCCCCCCTTTCCTCTTTGGTAACCATCAGTTTATTTTCTATGTCTGTGAGTCTGTTTCTGTGTTGTAAATAAGTTCATTTGTATCATATTTTAGATTCCATAGGTAAGTCATATCATATGATATTTGTCTTTCTCTGTCTGACTTACTTCACTTAGTATGATAATCTCTAGGTCCATCCATGTTGCTGCAAATGCATTATTTCATTCTTTTTTATGGCTGAGTAATATTCCATTGTGTATATATATCACATCTTCTTTATCTATTCACCTGTCAGTGGACACAGGTTGTTTCCATGTTTTGGCTATTGTACATAATGCTACTGTGAACATTGGGGTGCATGTATCCTTTCAAATTAGAGTTTCCATCTTTTCCAGATATTTGCCCAGGAGTGGGATTGCTGGATCATATGGTAACTCTATTTTTAGTATTTTTAAGGAAGCTCCATCTTTCTTTCTCTTTCTATAGCACTTGAAACATTCTGCCTGGCGGCGTGGTTGTCTCTACCCCCATCTAACTGAGCATCCACCAGTGGGTCGGAAGATCTTTGATCTCTTAGGGGCCAGGCCCATGCCTTCCTCCCCCTGAGCCCCTGGTGCATGGAACACACCATTTTGAAAATTACGCTTATTTGGAGTAGATGGTAACCGAATTGAAGGGGGTTAAGGAAGAGACAAGGGGTCAAGAGGCAGAGGCAGAAGGTTGGCGGCCAAAGGAAGGGAGCAAGAAGATGACTGCTCAGAGGGCAGCAAGTGTGATGGAACCAGTGGGAGGAGAGGATGCGGTGGGAGGTCGCAGGGAGAAACGGGCTAGGTCCTGTGTCACTGATGCGTGTTGCTCCTCACGAGGGCCCACAGGAGCTTGGGGAGCGGCCAGAGCGCTAGCCTCTCAGAGCATCATGTCCTCAGGGGATGCACTATAACGAACAAAATGCAGGGCCAGTGTTCTTGGAATAGCTGAGTGGTAAGAGTGCAGGCGCTGAGGAGGAGACAGGGCACAGCGTCCAGGCAGTCACGACAGAGGAGACGGTTCATGGTCCATCCCGGGGGTTGCCTGTGGAGGTGACCAGGGCTGTTTAAACCACACGGCTGGGTTCTGGATCAGAGGATCCCCCAGGCCCCAGGAGACATTCCACTCGGCCTCACGCATCCTCCAGCTACAACAGATGAACCTCTCCCCTATTTTTTAAATCATTATTATTTTTTAAATAAATTTATTTATTTATTTATTTATTTTTGGCTGCGTTGGGTCTTCGTTGCTGCACGTGGGCTTTCTCTAGTTGTGGCGAGTGGGGGCTGCTCTTCGTTGCGGTGCGCGGGCTTCTCATTGCGGTGCGCGGGCTTCTCATTGCGGTGGCTTCTCTTGTTGTGGTGCACGGGCTCTAGGCATGGGGGCTTCAGGAGTTGTGGCTCCCAGGCTCTAGAGTGCAGGCTCAGTAGTTGTGCCGCATGGGCTTAGTTGCTCCGCGGCATGTGGGATCTTCCCGGACCAGGGCTCGAACCCGTGTCCCCTGCATTGGCAGGCGGATTCTTAACCACTGGGCCACCAGGGAGCCCCTCTCACCTATTTTTAAGGATTCCTAGGAGAGGGGATTTCGTTCCCTTCTTTCGTGGGGAATGGAAAGAGCATGGGAAGCTTTCTCTCCTGGGTGAGTTGAGGCCGTGGCTGTGAACGCCTCGAGGCTGCCGGGATAGTGTTTTGTGAGGCCCTGATTCAAGGAGGGTGTGTCAGGCTGCTGTCTGGTCCTGGATGCTCTGGGAGTTGGGACGTGGAGGGGACACTGCCGTTTGCTGGAGCCACTGAGTGATGTCACTACGTATAGAGTTTACCTCCTGCTCTCTGGACTCTGAGACCAGCCCAGCAGCGAGAGTGGTGGGATGAGGCGTGGGGGGAGGATGGGGGGATGCGAGGCTCTTTCCCAGAATCAGGTGGAGTCACACAGCCCAGAAAGGAAGGGCTGAAAGACCTGGAGTTGCTTTTCATGAGGGGCCTCAGAGTGACGCCGTTCCTACAGCCTGGGGGGCAAAGAGCTGCAAACCCTGACTAAAGGCCATTCTTTGAAAGGTATGCAGCCCAGGTGACAAAACATGAAATAGAGCCAGAGGGGTGGCCCCCATCAAAGATCTGGGCTAATGCTGCCAGTGTCGGATTTCTGTAATCCCTAGGATTCAACCAGCAGAGGGAACAAGGACTTTTGGTTTTATTTCCATGGTGGTGCAATTTCTCCTTTTAATTCTGAAATGCTTTAATTGATAGTCTTCACCTGGGTCTACAGCTTCTCAGAAAGTCACAGGGTGCCCATCACCAAAGATGCCCAATCCAGACTAAAAGTCATCTTGTGGGTAATTCAAGATACCCCTGCAGAACCCACTTCTAATTCTGACCAAATAAAGAAACCCGTGAATTGCCTGCAGGGTTGGTCTCCCAATTTAAAGGCACTGTGTCTTGCCGAATGTTCTCCAGGAGAACTTCAGACTAGAAAATCCTGGATCTAGGAAACCTGCTCCGATAAATTTGAAACGGATGTAGGGGCAATGTTTCAGGATGGGAGTCAAGGGTCTTTGAGGGGACTCTTCAAAGTCAGGTATTGTTGTGTGCTGAGTTATGACCCCCCCAAATTCACATGTTGAAATCTTAACCCCCAACACCTCAGAATGTGACAGTATTTGGAGATTAAGGCCTCTAAAGGGGTAAGTTAAAATGAGGTCACTAAGGTGGGTCCTAATCCAATAGGACTGCTGTCCTTATAAGAAGAGGAAATTTGAACACAGACGCAGAGGGAAGACCACGTGAAGATGTGGGGAGAAGACAGCTGTCCACAAGCCAAGAGAGGCCTCAGCAGAAACCAACCCTGCCTACACCTTGATCTCAGCCTTCAGCCTCCAGGACAATAAGACGATAAAGTTCTGCTGTTGAAGCCCCCAGGCTGTGCTACTGTGTCAGGGCATCCTGAGCAGACGATACAGGTGTATTGAGGCGTAGCTGTTAGGGGAGCGGGCACAAGGCCCAGGAGAGGGAGGCACAGCCTGGAGCCTGAGGGACTGCTCTGAAATGACAGGAGCTAAAGTGGACTCTTCTAGATTAGGGAGGAAGCCTCAGGGGGTGGAGAAGTACAGACAATTGTAGGTCAGGCTGGATTAAGACAATAGTAATCAGCTCGTCTAACCTCTGCTCCCAGCTTCAGCTCCCACGCTCACCCACGCCTTGCCCAGCCGCCCAACTTGTTTCTCATTGGTCAGGGCCTTGACCGCCAGGGTCTTGTTACATCTCCCAGGAATATATGCAATGTATTAGGGGACCCCTGAAGTTGGCAGAATACCTGTCCCTCCCGCAGTGCTCTCCGTTGGTGGAATTTCACAATAGTGGTGGAGAAAACATTTGGAGTAAAGGCCTTTCCTAGGTAGCCCTCAGATTATATCACTTTGGGGACTGCTGGCCATTTCTGCTCTTAAGGCTGCCCTGGTTAAAGAAGGAGAAGATTGAAAAGAAAAAAATTATGGACCGTGGGATGCAAAACTGAGTTGAAAAATTGAACAAAATCTTCAGTGTGGCGTCCCCAGACGGAGTCCTGTGTCTTACTCATTCTCAGATCTTGATTCCTCTCATTTTTGTTTTTAGTACCTTAAAACAATCAATGGCCCAACACAGGGACAATATTGGAAGTTTT
Organism: Balaenoptera ricei; assembly: GCF_028023285.1. Lineage (NCBI taxonomy): Eukaryota > Metazoa > Chordata > Mammalia > Artiodactyla > Balaenopteridae > Balaenoptera > Balaenoptera ricei. Next base: position 20,669,235 of record NC_082640.1, read on the forward strand.
CCTGTTGAGTGGACTCAATGCTCCCCCAAAAGTGAGTTATTTCACTACTTAGAGTCTTGCTTTTCCATGTGCAAAACTGTGGGTCGTGCTAGCCATTGCCTCCTTGCTCAAAAAACCATCAGGAACATTCAAGTTGAAAAAAATATTCAGGTTCTCAGTAAGTATTTGTTAAATTGCCAGCTCCAACATACTTACTAGAAGTGGGAAATACAGTGACCTGAGACTTAAGTTCCCCTTTTTAACTTTTGAGGTTGGAGGGAACTACTTATTGCTTTTTATGAAAAAAAAAAACCCATTCATTTTGCTCATTAAATTGTTATAATTTTCTTTTTAATAATAGGTCTGTAATAGGTAGAAATTCCGCCAAATTGTGGGAAGTATGGCTTCTCATCTCACTATAATTTTGATAATTATAGCTAACAGCCATTCATTTAGTTGGCATCTTTTGGGAGAACCGAAACATTTCTTTGAGTGTCTTCATTGTAATAGTTAATGTTTTGATAGAATCTCTTCCAAATCCATTAAACATCCTTTTATCTTCCTAAACATTGTCCACTGGATATAGCTTGAAGGTTTTATCCCTCAGGGTCATCATACCATTCCTGTCACACTGACGTGTAATGAGGGTGTCATCACTGGGCTGCTGTGTTGATCTTTTTGCCCTGTGGCTGAATGATCATGTTTTTAGGCATCTTGTGTCTACTTGGTGCCATTGCCTGTTTTTGTCAATCTATCTGCTTCGAGTGCTGTCCACTTGCTGTGGGCTGGGAGAACAGATAGGAAGCTTGCTAGAATATGTCTATAGCTGGATAAAATCGGCTCTGAACCACTCTTTGGTGAAAAAAGGTACAGTGGACATTTGTGAATGCCATCCCAGCTTGCATTACACCTTTCCAATCGTCCCTGATTTCTTTTTTTTTTAACTTATTTTATTGAAGTATAGTTGATTTACAATGTTGTGTTAATTTTCACTGTATAGGAAAGTGATTCAGTGTACATATATATATATTCTTTTTTTTTTTTTAAACATCTTTATTGAAGTATAATTGCCTTACAATGGTGTGTTAGCTTCTGCTTTATAACAAAGTGAATCAGTTATACATATACAATATGTTCCCATTTCTCTTCCCTCTTGCATCTCCCTCCCTCCCACCCTCCCCATCCCACCCCTCTAGGTGGTCACAAAGCACCGAGCTGATCTCCCTGTGCTATGCGGCTGCTTCCCACTAGTTATCTATTTTACATTTGGTAGTGTATATATGTCCATGACACTCTCTTACCCTGTCACAACTCACCCCACCCCCTCCCCATATCCTCAAGTGCATTCTCTAGTAGGTCTGTGTCTTTATTCCCGTCTTGCCACTAGGTTCTTCATGGCCTTTTTTTTTTTTTTTTTTCCTTAGATTCCGTATATATGTGTTAGCATACTGTATTTGTTTTTCTCTTTCTGACTTACTTCACTCTGTATGACAGACTCTAACTCCATCCACCTCATTACAAATACCTCCATTTCATTTCTTTTTATGACTGAGTAATATTCCATTGTATATATGTGCCACATCTTCTTTATCCATTCATCTGTCGATGGACATTTGGGTTGCTTCCATGTCCTGGCTATTGTAAATAGAGCTGCAATGAACATTTTGGTACATGACTCTTTTTGACCTATGGTTTTCTCAGGGTATATGCCCAGTAGTGGGATTGCTGGGTCGTATGGTAGTTCTATTTGTAGTTTTTTAAGGAACCTCCATACTGTTCTCCATAGTGGCTGTATCAATTTACATTCCCACCAACAGTGCAAGAGTGTTCCCTTTCCTCCACACCCTCTCCAGCATTTATTGTTTCTAGATTTTTTGATGATGGCCATTCTGACCGGTGTGAGATGATATCTCATTGTAGTTTTGATTTGCATTTCTCTAATGATTAATGATGTTGAGCATTCTTTCATGTGTCTGTAGGCCATCTGTATATCTTCTTTGGAGAAATGTCTATTTAGGTCTTCTGCCCATTTTTGGATTGGGTTGTTCGTTTTTTTGTTATTGAGCTGCATGAGCTGCTTGTAAATCTTGGAGATTAATCCTTTGTCAGTTGCTTCATTTGCAAATATTTTCTCCCATTCTGATGGTTGTCTTTTGGTCTTGTTTATGGTTTCCTTTGCTGTGCAAAAGCTTTTAAGTTTCATTAGGTCCCATTTGTTTATTTGTGTTCTTATTTCCATTTCTCTGGGAGCTGGGTCAAAAAGAATCTTGCTGTGATGTATGTCATAGAGTGTTCTGCCTATGTTTTCCTCTAAGAGTTTGATAGTGTCTGCCCTTACACTTAGATCTTTAATCCATTTTGAGTTTATTTTTGTGCATGGTGTCAGGGAGTGTTCTAATTTCATACTTTTACATGTACCTGTCCAATTTTCCCAGCACCACTTATTGAAGAGGCTGTCTTTTCTCCACTGTATATGCTTGCCTCCTTTATCAAAGATAAGGTGACCATATGTGTGTGGGTTTATCTCTGGGCTTTCTATCCTGTTCCATTGATCTATATTTCTGTTTTTGTGCCAGTACCAAACTGTCTTGATTACTGAAGCTTTGTAATATAGTCTGAAGTCAGGGAGCCTGATTCCCCCAGCTCCATTTTTCGTTCTCAAGATTGCTTTGGCTATTCGGGGTCTTTTGTGTTTCCATACAAATTGTGAAATTTTTTGTTCTAGTTCTGTGAAAAATGCCAGTGGTAGTTTGATAGGGATTGCATTGAATCTGTAGATTGCTTTGGGTAGTAGAGTCATTTTCACAATGTTGATTCTTCCAATCCAGGAACATGGTACATCTCTCCATCTATTTGTATCATCTTTAATTTCTTTCATCAGTGTCTTATAATTTTCTGCATACAGGTCTTTTGTCTCCTTAGGTAGGTTTATTCCTAGATATTTTATTCTTTTTGTTGCAATGGTAAACGGGAGTGTTTTCTTAATTTCACTTTCAGATTTTTCGTCATTAGTGTATAGAAATGCAAGAGATTTCTGTGCATTAATTTTGTATCCTGCTACTTTACCAGATTCATTGATTAGCTCTAGGAGTTTTCTGGTAGCATCTTTAGGATTCTCTATGTATAGTATCATGTCATCTGCAAATAGTGACAGCTTTACTTCTTCTTTTCCGATTTGGATTTCTTTTATTTCTTTGTCTTCTCTGATTGCTGTGGCTAACACTTCCAAAACTATGTTGAATAATAGTGGTGAGAGCGGGCAACCTTGTCTTGTTCCTGATCTTAGTGGAAATGGTTTCAGTTTTTCACCATTGAGGACAATGTTGGCTGTGGGTTTGTCATATACGGCCTTTATTATGTTGAGGAAAGTTCCCTCTATGCCTACTTTCTGCAGGGCTTTTATCATAAATGGGTGTTGAATTTTGTCGAAAGCTTTCTCTGCATCTATTGAGATGATCATATGGTTTTTCTCCTTCAGTTTGTTAATATGGTGTATCACATTGATTGATTTGCCTATGTTGAAGAATCCTTGCATTCCTGGGATAAACCCCACTTGATCATGGTGTATGATCCTTTTAATGTGCTGTTGGATTCTGTTTGCTAGTATTTTGTTGAGGATTTTTGCATCTATGTTCATCAGTGATATTGGCCTGTAATTTTCTTTCTTTGTGACATCTTTGTCTGGTTTTGGTATCAGGGTGATGGTGACCTCGTAGAATGAGTTTGGGAGTGTTCCTCCCTCTGCAATATTTTGGAAGAGTTTGAGAAGGATAGGTGTTAGCTCTTCTCTAAATGTTTGATAGAATTCGCCTGTGAAGCCATCTGGTCCTGGGCTTTTGTTTGTTGGAAGGTTTTTAATCACAGTTTCAATTTCAGTGCTTGTGATTGGTCTGTTCATATTTTCTATTTCTTCCTGGTTCAGTCTCGGCAGTTTGTGCATTTCTAAGAATCTGTCCATTTCTTCCAGGTTGTCCATTTTATTGGCATAGAGTTGCTTGTAGTAATCTCTCATGATCTTTTGTATTTCTGCAGTGTCAGTGGTTACTTCTCCTTTTTCATTTCTAATTCTATTGATTTGAGCCTTCTCCCTTTTTCTCTTGATGAGTCTGGCTAATGGTATATCAATTTTGTTTATCTTCTCAAAGAACCAGCTTTTAGTTTCATTGATTTTTGCTATTGTTTCCTTCATTTTTGCTATTGTTTCCTTCATTTCTTTTTCATTTATTTCTGACCTAATCTTTATGATTTCTTTCCTTCTGCTGGCTTTGGGGTTTTTTTGTTCTTCTTTCTCTAATTGCTTTAGGTGCAAGGTTAGGTTGTTTATTTGAGATGTTTCCTGTTTCTTGAGGTAGGCTTGTATTGCTATAAACTTCCCTCTTAGCACTGCTTTTGCTGCGTCCCATAGGTTTTGGGTCGTCGTATCTCCATTGTCATTTGTTTCTAGGTATTTTTTGATTTCCCCTTTGATTTCTTCAGTGATCACTTCGTTATTAAGTAGTGTATTGTGTAGCCTCCATGTGTTTGTATTTTTTACAGATCTTTTCCTGTAATTGATATCTAGTCTCATAGTGTTGTGGTCGGAAAAGATACTTGATACGATTTCAATTTTCTTAAATTTACCAAGGCTTGATTTGTGACCCAAGATATGATCTATCCTGGAGAATGTTCCATGCGCACTTGAGAAAAATGTGTATTCTGTTGTTTTTGGGTGGAATGTCCTATAAATATCAATTAAGTCCATCTTGTTTAATGTATCATTTAAAGCTTGTGTTTCCTTATTTATTTTCATTTTGGATGATCTGTCCATTGGTGAAAGTGGGGTGTTAAAGTCCCCTACTATGATTGTGTTGCTGTCGATTTCCCCTTTTATGGCTGTTAGTATTTGCCTTATGTATTGAGGTGCTCCTATGTTGGGTGCATAAATATTTACAATTGTTATACCTTCCTCTTGGATCGATCCCTTGATCATTATATAGTGTCCTTCTTTGTCTCTTGTAATAGTCTTTATTTTAAAGTCTATTTTGTCTGATATGAGAATTGCTACTCCAGCTTTCTTTTGATTTCCATTTGCATGGAATATCTTTTTCCATCCCCTCACTTTCAGTCTGTATGTGTCTCTAGGTCTGAAGTGGGTCTCTTGTAGACAGCATATATATGGGTCTTGTTTTTGTATCCATTCAGCCAGCCTGTGTCTTTTGGTGAGAGCATTTAATCCATTTACATTCAAGGTAATTATCGATATGTATGTTCCTATTCCCATTTTCTTAAATGTTTTGGGTTTGTTATTGTAGGTGTTTTCCTTCTCTTGTGTTTCTTGCCTAGAGAAGTTCCTTTAGCATTTGTTGTAAAGCTGGTTTGGTGGTGCTGAACTCTCTCAGCTTTTGCTTGTCTGTAAAGGTTTTAATTTCTCCATCACATCTGAATGAGATCCTTGCTGGGTAGAGTAATCTTGGTTGTAGGTTTTTCTCCTTCATCACTTTAAGTATATCCTGCCACTCCCTTCTGGCTTGCAGAGTTTCTGCTGAAAGATCAGATGTTAACCTTATGGGGATTCCCTTGTGTGTTATTTGTTGTTTTTCCCTTGCTGCCTTTAATATGTTTTCCTTATATTTAATTTTTGACAGTTTGATTAATATGTGTCTTGGCGTGTTTCTCCTTGGGTTTATCCTGTATGGGACTCTCTGTGCTTCCAGGACTTGATTAACTATTTCCTTTCCCATATTAGGGAAGTTTTCAACTATAATCTCTTCAAATATTTTCTCAGTCCCTTTCTTTTTCTCTTCTTCTTCTGGGACCCCTATAATTCGAATGTTGGTGCGTTTAATGTTGTCCCAGAGGTCTCTGAGACTGTCCTCAGTTCTTTTCATTCTTTTTTCTTTATCCTGCTCTGCAGTAGTTATTTCCACCATTTTATCTTCCAGGTCACTTATCCTTTCTTCTGCCTCAGTTATTCTGCTATTGATCCCATCTAGAGTATTTTTAATTTCATTTATTGTGTTTTTCATCATTGCTTGGTTCCTCTTTAGTTCTTCTACGTCCTTGTTAAATGTTTCTTGCATTTTGTCTATTCTATTTCCAAGATTTTGGATCATCCTTACTATCATTATTCTGAATTCTTTTTCAGGTAGACTACCTATTTCCTCTTCATTTGTTAAGTCTGGTGTGTTTTGACCCTGCTCCTTCAACTGCTGTGTGTTTTTCTGTCGTCTCATTTTGCTTATCTTACTGTGTTTGGGGTATCCTTTTCACAGGCTGCAGGTTCGTAGTTCCCGTTGTTTTTGGTATCTGTCCCCAGTGGCTAAGGTTGGTTCAGTGGGTTGTGTAGGCTTCCTGGTGGAGGGAACTAGTGCCTGAGTTCTGGTGGGTGAGGCTGGATCTTGTCTTTCTGGTGGGCACGTCCACGTCTGGTGGTGTATTTTGGGGTGTCTGTGGCCTTATTATGATTTTAGGCAGCCTCTCTGCTAATGGATGGGGCTGTGTTCCTGTCTTGCTAGTTGTTTGGCATAGGGTGTTCAGCACTGTAGCTTGCTGGTCATTGAGTGATGCTGGGTCTTGATGTTGAGATGGAGATCTCTGAGAGATTTTTGCCGTTTGGTATTACGTGGAGCTGGGCGGTCTCTTGTGGACCAGTGTCCTGAAGTTGGCTCTCCCACCTCAGAGGTACGGCCCTGATGCCTGGCTGGAGCACCAAGAGCCTTTCGTCCACACGGCTCAGAGTAAAAGGGAGAAAAAATAGAAAGAAAGAAAGAAAGAGGCTATAATATAGTGAAGTAAAATAAAGCTATTATAAAGCAAAGCTATACAGACAAAATCTCACCCAGAAGCATATACATATACACTCACAAAAAAAGGAAAAGGGGAAAAATTAATATATCCTGCTCCCAAAGTCCACCTCCTGAATTTGGGATGGTTCGTTGTCTATTCAGGTATTCAACAGATGCAGGCACATCAAGTTGTTTGTGGAGATTTAATCCGCTGCTTCTGAGGCTGCTGGGAGAGATTTCCCCTTCTCTTCTCTGTTCGCACAGCTCCTGGGGATCAGCTTTGGATTTGGACCCGCCTCTGCGTGTAGGCCGCCTGAGGGCGTCTGTTCCCCGCCCAGACAGGACGGGGTTAAAGGAGCAGCTGCTTCGGGGGCTCTGGCTCACCCAGGCCGCGGGGAGGGAGGGGTACGGAGGAGGCGGGGCGAGCCTGTGGCGTCAGAGGCCGGCGTGACGTTGCAGCAGCCTGAGGCGCGCAGTGCGTTCTCCCGGGGAAGTTGTGCCCGGATCACGGGACCCTGGCAGTGGCGGGCTGCACAGGCTCCCGGGAGGGGTGGTGTGGAGAGTGACCTGTGCTCGCACACAGGATTTTTGGAGGCGGCAGCAGCAGCCTTAACGTCTCATGCCCGTCTCTGGGGTCCGCGCTGATGGCCGCGGCTCGCGCCAGTCTCTGGAGTTCGTTTAGGTGGCGCTCTGAATCCCCTCTCCTTGCGCGCCGTGAAACAAAGAGGCAAGAAAAAGTCTCTTGCCTCTTCGGCAGCTGCAGACTTTTTCCCGGACTCCCTCCCGGCTAGCTGTGGTGCGCTAACCCCTTCAGGCTGTGTTCACGCCGCCAACCCCAGTCCTCTCCCTGGAATCCGACCAAAGCCCGAGCCTCAGCTCCCAGCCCCGCCCGCCCCGGCAGGTGAGCAGACAAACCTCTTGGGCTGGTGAGTGCTAGTCGGCACTGATCCTCCGTGCGGGAATCTCTCCACTTTGCCCTCCGCACCCCTGTGGCTGCGCTCTCCTCCGTGGCTCCGAAGCTTCCCCCCTCCGCCACCCGCAGTCTCCGCCCGCGAAGGGGCTTCCTAGTGCGTGGAAATCTTTCCTCCTTCACAGCTCCCTCCCACTGGTGCAGGTGCCGTCCCTATTCTTTTGTCTCTGTTATTTCTTTTTTCTTTTGCCCTACCCAAGTACGGGAGGAGTTTCTTGCCTTTTGGGAGGTCTGACGTTTTCTGCCAGCGTTCAGTGGGTGTTCTGTAGGAGCAGTTCCACGTGTAGATGTATTTCTACTGTATCTGTGGGAAGCAAGGTGATCTCCACGTCTTACTCTTCCGCCATCTTCCCACCTCCTCCTATATTCTTTTTCATATTCTTTTCCATTATGGTTTACCACAGGATATTGAATATAGTTCCCTGTGCTATTATGGTATGACCTTGTTGTTTATCCATTCTGTATATAATAGTTTGTATCTGCTAATCCCAAACTCCCAATCCATCCCTCCCTCACCCCCCTCCCCCTTGGCAACCACGAGCCTGTTCTCTATGCCCGACAGTCCCTGGTTTCTATTCAGGGATTCGTGTGTTTCTACCTGGGGATCCAAGGTTGGAGCACTTGAGCTCAGCTAAGCCAATGAGCACATTGCATTCCCCTAGGCATGTGGTTGGCCCAGAGGTGAGCAATGGACCCACGCAAGTCTAATCGGAGTGCTCTCAGAATCTTTAGCTCATGATGCTCTTTCTTGGACATGAAAGACAAAGCACACAGCCTGCATCTATGGGCAGTCATCTTGCCACCATTAGTGAGTCAGCTTTAGGACGAAGCTCATACCAAGGAAGGCAGAATGGAGAGAAGACTCAAAACAATACTTTGGTGACATCCCCTAACCCCTGAAGCAACCATTGCTTAAAGCTCCTTCTACTTATGAATTTTTTAACATTGAAGTATAGTTGATTTACAGTGTTGTGTTAATTTCTGCTGTACAGCAAAGTGACTCAGTTACATATATATATTCTTTTTTATATTCTTTTCCACTGTGGTTTATCTCAGGACATTGAATCTAGTTCCTTGTGCTATATGCAGTAGAACCTTTTTGTCCATTCATTCTATATGTAATAGTTTGCATCTATTAACCCCAAACTCCCAGTCCATTCCTCCCCACCTCACTCCCCTTTGGCAACCACAAATCTGTTTTCTATGTCTGTTTGTTTCTGCTTTGTAGATAGCTTCATTTGTGTCTATTTTAGATTCCATATATAAGTGATATCATGTGGCATTTGTCTTTCTCTTTCTGACTTACTTCACTTAGTACGATAATCTCTAGGTCCATCCATGTTGCTGCAAATGGCATTATTTCGTTCTTTTTTATGGCTGAGTAGTATTCCATTGTTTATATGTACCACATCTTCTTTATCCATTCATATGTCGATGGACATTTAGGTTGATCCATGTCTTGGCTATTGTGAGTAGTGCTGCTATGAACATGGGGGTGCATGTATCTGCCTATGGATTTTTTAAATGAGACTTTATATGATAAATTTCCTTATTGTTTAAGCCACTTTGGGTCAGCTTTTCTGCTATCTGCACCAAAGAGGGTTCTAATTGACTGATAACGGGAAAGAATTTAGTACTTGGACTTGATAGAAGATCTATTTTGGTACCTCAGAATATATCATTGGTACACTTTGTGGTAATACATGGGTGTGCACTTATTCTTTAAAGTGTACATACGCATTGTATGCACTGTTGTATTATGATATTTCACTATTAAAAAGAAGATAGTTAATACCATTATACACCCATCTAGGCAGAATAACCAATAGTATTCATTCAAAAATATTTATTGAATGTCTATTATTTGTCAGACACATTCTAGGTCTTAGGGATATAGTTGGGGAACAAGAAAAAAATCCCCATTCGAAAGGATACAATTTAAAAACACAGAGGATCTATAGGAATGCCAGGTAATGATGTGTGCTATGGAAAAAGTAAAGAAGGTTAAGGGAGGGATGAACAAGTGCTGTTATTTTAGGTAGCATGGCTGGGAAGTCCTCTCTGATGAGGTGACGTATGAGCAGAGACCTGAAAGTAGTGAGGGTGAGCCTTGCAGATATTGAGGGATTCAGAAGGAGCTCTCCAGACATGGGAACAGTGTGTGCAGAGGTCCTGAGGTATGAGTGAGCTTAGAGCACTCAGGACATAGCACGGAGGCCAGTGGGCTGGAGTGCAGGGACTGGGGGAGCGGGTGTCAGAAAGAAAGCCAGGAGCACAGCCTCATATACAATGTCAGGGGCTCTGATTACCTTCAGAGAGAGGTGGGGTCTGTCTGGAGGATTTTGAAGGAATATTAGGATCTGACTCAGTATTCAAAAAATCGCTGTCGGGTGCGGAGAACAGTCTGTTGAGACTAAGGACATGGGGTGCTTTGATGTTGCTTGCTTCAGCAGACTTCTATTTCTTTTTTTTTTTTGGCTGTGCAGAGCGGCTCGTGGGATACTAGTTCCCCGACCAGGGATCGAACCTGCGCCCCCTGGAGTGGAAGCGGGGAGTCCTAACCACTGGACTGCTAGGGGTGTCTCTCAGCAGACTTCTAAATAGCAAAAAAGCACTGACCTGAAAGAGAACAATGCACAAGTTATTGCATTTTATTTTTGTCCCCAGAGTCCTTCTGCACTGTGGTTTCTGTCCTTCTGCAGGATGCCGTTCTCCCTGAGTGACTAGGGAGCCTGTAAATACAGCAGGAGTATTGGGAGCAGATGATGACAGCGGTGCCTATGACTTTGCAGAACGTGGGAGTCCCTGCCCTGGGTGTTTGATAACCTCTGACCTCTGACCTCTGACCTGGGAGGCAGCCCTGGGCAGCAGAAGCAGCAGTGAGTCTGAAACCCATGGCCCTGCTGGACCCCTGGACTCTGCTTCTTCTCTTCTGTCAGACACATCTATACCTTAGCCTGTAGGCTGTTTCTCTGTAAGATGATTTCAAAATGAACACAACGTAATGTTCTAGGAGTTGAAATTAAAAATGCTCACTTAGGGACTTCCCTGGCGGTCCAGTGGTTAGGACTCTAAGCTTCCACTGCAGAGGGCATGGGTTTGATCCCTAGTCGGGGAACTAAGATCCCATATGCTGCGCAACATGGCCAAAAAAAAAAAATGCTCGCTTAACCTAGCTAGATTCCTTCTCTACTTTCCAAAAGGGAGAGGGCAAAGAGAAGAGGTTGAGAGAGCATTAATAACTCTCCAGATGATCTCTGAATACTCCTGTGGAAGGATTAAGGGTTCCTTTGAGGCATCTGGCCAAAATACCCCCCTGTAGTGTTGCATTGAAATTAACTGATGAGATAAGCTTCCTGTTTTAGTTTCCTGTCTTTGGTTATAATTGCTGCTGCAGCCGTGCTCATCATTTCCTGCAGGTTTTCCTTCTCTGGCTGTGATAAATATTAATGCCTTTAATTTTTCATTCCTCCCTTCGGCCTGGGATTCTGTGAAGAGTGAGATTTTCTTGTTCTTTAGTCTGCCTTTCTCAGCGATGAAAAATTTTCATTTTCTACAACAGATCTTCCTAGGTTAGTTTTTAATTCAGACCTTCACTTTGGTTTTTCTTTGACTATTTTAAAAAGAATGAGAAGCCTACAAAAGCCAGAGCTGAATCCAGGGCTTTGAAGCTCATCATGGTCTCTTTTTCGTTGTTTTCTCTCAAGAGTCCTTAACCTGAGGGTGTCAGTTCCCTGTGATTCTAGGCAACATTTTGTATGTTTAGGAAGATGTGGTTTATTTCGCCTAGAATAGATGTCATAACTTCATCAGGTTTTCAAAATATTCTTACTAAAATAAATTTTAAAACATTCAGAAACGCTGCTTAACCATTCTGGGGATCATTGCTTTGGGCAAATCTAGTGACTAATCCTTGTGATACATGGGAACAAACATAATCATATCTTCTAGAGATTGTAGGAAAAAGATTCTCTCCTCCCTTAGAAGCACAGGGCATTTGAACCAAAAATGATTACCACTTCCCCACCCCTTCTTCATTGCACAGATGCAGAAATGAATTTCTCAAATCTCACAGCACGGGAGTGGCAGAGCTGGGGCGCGGTATTCTGTTTACTATCCACGTTCCACCAGCAGCAAGGTGACATCTAGCACTCCCTAGTATTCCACTTCCCAAACTCTTCTCTCTTTATTAAGGTACACTAGTTTATTCCCTCCAATGAAAACAATTTCATTCCAAGTACCAAAGTGATATTTAGTAATTGACAAGAAACCTGACAAATCATATAAAGGGTCTGTATGTCATAAACCTGAGAAATCATTTCTTGTCCTTCCCAGCCTACAGAGGACATCCCTGTGCTTTTTTTTTTGGCCACACCATGCGGCATACAGGATCTTAGTTCCCCGACCAAGGATGGAACCCCCGCCCCCTGCAGTGGAAGCACAGAATCTTAACCACTGGACCCCCAGGGAAGTCCGTCCCTGTGCCTATCATGGACTCCAGCCATTGCATTGTTAGTTATCTCTTTGTATCCATGCTCCCCATCTCCCTCGGGATTTTCGGGGCCTTGAAGACAAGGACCTTCTCTTAAATGCTTTTATATTCCAGAGAATCTAGCACACAGGCCCAAGCACTATTTGTACATTCCATTGCACTTTTAGGACATTGTCTAGGTGTCACCACTGTGGATCATAATTCCTAAGCTCAGTGCCTTCAAGGGTGAGGCGGATAATGAAGCAGAACAAGTGTAGGACCATAGGGACAGTGGAAACAGCAGAAAACTGGGAAATTTGTGCCCCATCAAAATTAAAAATTAAAAATAAAACAAACTTCAGAGGCCAAACTTCCAGCTATCGTGACATGAAATGGTCAGTAAATCCTCTCCTCCCCAGGCAGTATGAAACTGGACAGTATTGTCAGAATCAACCATTTCTGTGCTTTGGAAATTGGCCAAAGGCAGATAACAAATTGAGAAGCGTTTACTCATGAAAAATGGATACAGCTTCAGGCAAGAACAGGTCTGTAGCCCTTTTGTCTGGTCTGTTTCCATCCCAGCCCTCTTCCCAGTTCTGTCCACTGTTTTATCAGCAAGGGGCTGACCAGAAAAAAATATCAAGTTTACTGCCAAAGGGGTCAAATCAATTTTGAGCAGAGGGTGAAAACCTATAGCACTGACAGCAACAGAGAACTTGGCAGGAAACAAATGGGGAAAACTCACATCTCTGCAAGTTTGAGAATGTGCTCCTGATTAGGGTAAGTGGTGAACCAGCTACAAATTTAACAGAAAATCTTGGAATGGGACAGCCAAAGGGTTGAGATGGGCTCTCCACACATCCCTGCTGGCTGGGAAACTATGCACATGTGCAGGAGAGACCCAGGAGAGCCTGGTAGAACGTGAATGCTGTTTCTCCAGGACCTAGCACAGTGCCTGGAATATAGGAAGTGCTCCGTTTATGTTGAATCGATGAATGCTAGTTGCCATATGCAGTATATCTGTCTATGAGTTGCCTTAACTGCTTTGCAGAACAAGACAGGGTATAAGTAGACACATTAATTAAAAGCTAATATTATTAAATAATATATGTTGGGAGAGGGCTCAGGAGAAAGGAGCCATTAAATACCTGAGAATCCAGGTACATGGGAGCAAATCCAGGGAGAAGCAATGGACAAGGTAATGGACAAAGCATTTGCTCCCCTGGAAAAGCTCTTTCCCTGACACCCTAAATACACAGGCCTGACTCTTGGTACTTTTCTAAATGCAGGCTGGCTCCTTTGTGTTGAAATCTTGCTTGGGAGAAAAAAATGTATGTGAAGTGCTTAACACAGTGTTGGTAATGAGAAAACTCAGTGGAAGTGTTTGTTTTCAGGAATGGTATAATAAGGTCTTCTGGACATTCCTGCCTTGATCCAGATTTCATGGCTCCAAATAATTTTGCCAGGAATGATAAAGACCCAGATGTTAAAGACACCTCCTCCATTTCCAACTCTTGGTCTGTAACTTCCTTAGGGAACACAAGTAAAGCCCATTAGACCAGAAGTTTATTCAGAATTTGGGGGCTCATTCAGCCTGGTCCTCGGGCAGAAGACTGGCTCCATGTGTGCTTTGCTGCTCAGGGCTTGTAAGACCAAGAAAGGCCTTCTCTTGAGGTTGGAACAGGGCCCAGGAGCATGTGAACGTTTGGGTACGTTGGGCTGGCATGAGTGACTGATGACCCCAAATACACCCCCCACTTCCCTCCTCAGGGGACAGTGGGTTCTATTTACAAGGAGGCAATGAACTCCCAGGAGAAAAGACACCCAGCGAACACCTGGTGGAAGGCACCCAGCTAGACTCCTGAAGAGCAGTGCTCCCTTCTTCAAGGCGTTGCCTGGTAAGAGAGTTTTCATCATTCTTGGCAGTGTAGGCTTGCTCCTCTCCAAGAACCATAACTCGGATGATGTTAGGTGTATTAGTCAGCTCAGGCTGCCACAACAAAGTACCACAGGCTGGGTGGCTTAAACAATGGACATTTATCTTCTCACATTTGTAGACTCAGTGTCCCAGATCAAGGTGTGGGCAGGGTTGGCTTCTCCTGAGGCCTCTCTCCTTGGCTTGTAGATGGCCGTCTTCTCCCTGTGTCCTCACGTGGTCGTCCCTCTGTACCTGTCTGTGTCCTAATCTCCTCTTATGTCAGGAGGCCAGTCCTGTTGGATTAAGGCCCACCTATACAGCCTCACTTTATCATAACCACCTCTTTAAAGGCCCAACACCAAATACAGTCACATTCCGAGGTACTGAGGATAGGTCTTCAGCATAGGAGTTTTGTTATGATTCAGCCCATCACGTTAGGTAACCGAGGCGCAGGGGCAGGGGCAGCTTAAGGCTGTAACTAACTCAGCAAGATTGGAAGAAAAGAAGAAAGAGTGTACAAAGAGGGGCTTTGAAGGGAATAAGGGAATTAACATTTGTTTATTTAGCCTCTACATACACAGGCAATATCCTAGGTGCAGTTTAATGAAATTTCGCAACCATCTTATAAGGAAATTATTCTTCACCTTTTAAAAAATAGTGTTACCTTCCTTTCGTCTTTGTTTTTAAAATCTTATTCTGATGGTGGTGGTTGAATCTGTGAAAAAACTTAAATTCCAAACGTTCAAACTCGTTTTGACGTTTAGCTCTTCTCTTGGATCCTCTGAGCCCTGGCAGAAATGTATATGAGCCTATCAGCTGAGCATTAGACTATTTCCCTGAAAAGCTATGAAATACCCTTCAGCATCCCTAAATGCTGGCCTGATCCCACCTGGACATCAGGGGACTGCAGTTTGGTGTGGTCAGTTGTGTGAGGGGTAAGCCTGGGATTGTACATGTATGTACCTTCATGGGGGGGTTGGGAGGAGGGTGGGAGAGAATTTTCTGCTGAATTTTGTCTGACTGAATGAATAGATAAAGAGATCTACCTCTTAAATGAGACGCTGAGCATTTTATTCCTTCTTCACCCTTCCTCCTACACAGACACAATGTATCCTACATGATATACCCGGAGACCAGCTACATGGTTTGAGGGAGCCAGTGCAAAATGAAAATGCGGGGGTCTCTTGTTCAAAAATTGTTGCTGAACTAAACTTGGATTTGCTTGCCTGATGTGCAGCAAAGCCAACCCACTGACACCAGGCTGTGGGGAAGGAGAGTGCAGCGTTTATTGCAGGCTCCAAGCAGGGAGTCCAGGCAGCTCATGCTCAAAAGGCCCGAACTCCCCGATGGCTTTAGGGGAAGGGATTTTAAGGGCAACGTGAGGGAGAGTGTCCCCAGGTGCATGATCAGCTTGTGTACGTCCTTCTGATTGGTTGGTGGTGATGCAACAGGGTGGTATTTCGGGAGTTAACGTCATCAACCTTCTGGTTCCAACCGGTCTGGGGTCTATCTGGTCAGCAGTTTCCACCTGGTGGATGTTTCAGTATCTGCAAAACAACTCAAGGACATGGCTCAGGATATTATCTGTAGCCCCTGAGAAGGAACTAAGGGTCCTTGACTTTGTTTTATGGCTAAACTATTATTATTTTGTCTTGCTCGACTGCTTTCCCTTGTTTCTGCATTTTCTCACTTCTCTGATTAAATTTGCTCTCTGGAACTTGGGGAAGGCCTAGGAGGCTAAAGCTTTTCTACAAACAAGAGGTGGGGGACATAGGGGTCTGCCCCCCGGGAAAGTCTCGCAGGGTCCTGTTCGGTTTCAAAATGATGAATAAGTTTAAGATGGTGACAGCCGAGCTTGAACCCAACCGTGAGGTCCTTCTGGGTGGGGGCCCTGGGGGGCTGCCCAGGTCACACACACATGAGGCTGACCCTCTGACCCTGCCACTTGTCTCCTGGGGTCATTGGACCGAAGGGGACCCTCCTGGTTAATTATTATCCCTCTCTAGATGAGCAGCTGATACTTTGTCTTCACTTGCAGACTCTCCATCCCTCATCCCTAGTTACCATGGACGCATTCTCAGCTGGCTTTCCCAAGAGAAAGGAAAACCCGCCTCTGGCTGCAGGTATTCCTGTTAGTCTGCTCAGCACTGGGGAGGCGGATGGGGCTTGGTTCCCTGGTCATAGCTGACGCCCCTCTGTCACTCTCCTCCCACCCGGCTCCTCCTCTCTGAGGCCCCCCAGCCTTCCCAGACTCTGCCTGTGGTGGTAGAAAAGTGGGAACACCTTTGGAATTTTATCATTTCTATGGCACTGAGGCTGGCAGGATTGCTGGTGCATGTTTTCCGGGCGGAGTCCTCTTCTGTTTCTTCTCCAGCCAACCCTTCTTGGCTGCGGGGGTTCTGAGTGGTCGGTGGAGGTGACTCAGCCGCTGGGCAGTGCTGGGCGGCCAGCCCTTCGCTGTCCCCCTGAGCACAGGCTCCTTTGCCCTGGCCTCACACAGACCTACTGACACCACAGCTCAGCCTGCTCCTCTCTTCCCTACTCTCCTCGTCCTGATTCCCTTCTTTGCTGGCTTCTCATCAGCACGGCTGGTGGGCATTTGTACCAGCCCTCGGGCTGCTCCCAGGGCCTTGCAGATATGAGGGGGCTTCATCCCACCACACTCAGGTTCCTGAGAGGTACCCTCATGATAGCCAGCAGCACTATCGTTACACCCCCAGCCCTTTTCAGTGAGCCACCAAGATGCTTCCTGAACCTCAGGGGCCAGCCCCTTCCTTCTGAGGAGTGATGTAATGTAGGGGTGGTTACGGGGTAGCAGGGGTATACGGCGTGTGCACAGTGGTAAGCCGCCACTTCAAGAGGAAATCCTCTGCTGCTGTGCAACCCAGCTTCTATCCTTTAACCTCAGAGATGACCCTGAACTCTGAGGAGCCCAAGGGGTAGTGAGAGCCTGAGAGCTATAGGGACACCCGGGCTGGGAGTCAAGGAACCTGGGTTCTGGTCCTCTGTAGCAGACAGAATAATGGTCCCACAAATGTCCGTGTCCTAAACCAGTGAATATGTTACCTTACGTGGCAAAAGGGACTTTGCATATGTGATGAAGTTAAGGATTGTGAGATGGGTAGAGATGCCTGGATTATCCAGGTGGGTCCAATATAATCACAAGCCTCTTTGTAACAGGGAGGCGGGTGGGTCAGAGCCAGAGAAGATGTAATGCCAGGAGCAGGGGTTGGGGTGATGTGATCGCTGGTGGGAGTCACGAGACAGAGAACGTGGGCAGCCTGTAGAAGCTGGAAAAGACAAGGAAACTGGTTCTGTCCAGAGCTTCCAGGAGCAACGCGACCCTGCTGACACCCTGGTCTTAGTCCAGTGAAAGCCATTTTGGACTTCTGACCTGCAGAACAGTGAGGTAATATATTTGAGTTGTTTTAAGCCTCTAAGTTTGTGGTCGCTTGTTACAGCAGCGAGAAGAAATGAATACATTCTACACCTGCCATTAATGGAGGTACTTGACTCTTGGGTGGGTAATTCCTCTTTTTTGACCTCAAGTTATTTACATTAGGGAGTGTGATACACAATCGTTTTCAAACATTTACTAGGAAATTTAAAGGAGCAGGATGGTTTTATTAGTTGAAATCATGTGCAGAAGCCCAGTGTCAAGCAGGTGAGAGTGGAGCTTCTTTGGTGCTTTGGGACCTGCTGGGCTGTGCTGAGTAGTCAGAAGGCGCTGGCAGAGCTGGAGGTGGGCCCTCAGCGTGTCTCTTGTTATTGACTTTCCCTCTGGGGGGAAGGTGGGCACTTGTGTACTTGATTGGTTGACAACTTCTGACACACACCAAAAACTCATTGGAACTGAGTAGAACTTAAACTACTGTTGTTATTACTTTTTCTTTTAACGCTATGACCTTTATTTATTACTTTTAATTTAATTTTTTAAAATAAATTTATTTATTTTAGGCTGTATTGGGTCTTCGTTGCTGCGCGCGGGCTTTCTCTAGTTGCGGTGAGCAGGGCTACTCTTCATTGTGGTGCACGGACTTCGCATTGCGGTGGCTTCTCTTGTGGAGCACAGGCCCAGTAGTTGCAGCGTGTGGGCTCAGTAGTTGTGGTGCACTGGCTTAGTTGCTCCGAGGCATGTGGGACCAGGGATCAAAACCGTGTCTCCTGCATTGGCAGGCAGATTCTTAACCACTGGGCCACCAGGGAAGTCCCTACTGTTGTTATTAATGAGGCTTTATACACGTATCTTACTTGGGGTGCTCTATACAACTTATAAGAATAGATCTTATCTTCAAGGTATGTCCATTTCTTGCAAGATCCTCATTTCAAATCCCTGCCTGTTCAGGAGTTTAAGCAGGGAGGTAATGGCCATTAATACAACACATCATCTGGAAAGTTTGTCACTGTTATTGAAATTGACTTTTGCAGCCTGCCAGCATCCTCAGTGCCCTTGGGGAAGGTCCACTCTCCTTGGAGTTTTCCTTTTGCTTTTCTTCTGTTGCTCTTGAAGTCTAGCCAGGGTCCAAACTCGTGCCTCTATACGTGACTCTGAGTTTCAGATGTCTAAAGTTGGGGACCTCCTATGACATCGTGCTCAAAAAGTGGAAGGGATAAGTAAAGGGGGCAGCAGACTCATTTTCTCACTGGCACTAAAATTCTCTGGGAGGACGCCAAGGGCAATGTAAACCCAGCCCGACTGAGAAATCAAAGCAGCATTTAAAAAACAAACAAATAAGCTTCATGGGCGAGTATCTCAACTCCCTTAATAAAAGCAACTTTAGGACTAGACAAAACAAACACAGGAGTGGAGGAGGGTTATTAAATGTGAACTTGTGTGTTCTGTACTGGATAATTTTTGGTCTCTCTCTCTTCCTCTTGATATAATGTATAAGGATCAACAGAGGAGCTTGTTAAAATTGCAAATACCTGCATTCCTCCAAACCCAGAGATTCTGCTTCAACAGGTCTGGCATGAAACATTTCAGGTGGTTCTAACATGCATGGCCCTAGGAGGAAATTATGACAATCATTGACAATTGCGTCTGAGCTACCGAAGTGAAGATAGCTTTAAGTCCACTCTTGGAAACTCGAACAAGTAGGACCCTTGTGTATACTTCTTTTTATTTCCTGCAGTGCCTCTTTCTACAAAATTTTTTTGGGTGACTGCATAGTGGTTCTCTAATAAAAAAACATTAATTGGGCTTCCCTGGTGGCGCAGTGGTTGAGAGTCTGCCTGCCAATGCAGGGGACACAGGTTCAAGCCCTGGTCTGGGAAGATCCCACATGCCGCGGAGCAACTAGGCCCGTGAGCCACAATTACTGAGCCTGCGCGTTTGGAGCCTGTGCTCCGCAACAAGAGAGGCCGTGATAGTGAGAGGCCCGCGCACCGTGATGAAGAGTGGCCCCCGCTTGCCGCAACTGGAGAAAGCCCTCGCACAGAAACGAAGACCCAACACAGCCATAAATAAATAAATAAATAAATAAAAATTTAAAAACAAAACCAAAAAACATTAATTATCTTTGTTATACAACATTATGTTATATAATGCCAGCCCTAAACATATTGTAACCCAATACATTTTGCATATAGCTATCTAGTTTTCCCAACACCATTTATTGAAGAGACTGTCTTCTCCCCATCGTATATTGTTGGCTCCTCTGTTGTAAATGGACCATATATGCATGGATTTATTTCGGGGTTCTCTATTCTGTTCCATTGATCTAAGTGTCTGTTTTTATGCCAGTACCATCCTGTTTTGATTGCTGTAGCTTGTAGTATAGTTTGAAATCAAGAAGCATGATGCCTCCAGCTTTGTTCTTCTTTCTCAAGATTACTTTGGCTATTTGGGGTCTTTTGTGGTTCCACACAGATTTTAGGATTATTTGTTCTATTTCTGTGAAAAATGCCATTGGAATTTTGATAGGGATTGCACTGATTCTCAAGGTGGCTTTGGGTAGTATGGCCATATTAACAATATTAATTCTTCTAATCCATGAGCATGGAATATCCTTCCATTTATTTGTACCATCTTCAGTTTCTTTTACCAGTGTCTTATAGTTTTCATGGTACAGGTTTTTCACCTTTGAGGGGAATTCTTGAGTTCCCATGCTTCATCCTTGCTGCTTTGCTTCTATATTCTCTCTCTTTCACTGTTAAGAATTCTTTCTCCTTGGCCTTGATTCCTTTTGCAGTCCTCTCAGTGGTTGTAAAGAGCTCTCCAAGCAAAGCTAGAAACTGCTGAACCAAGATAAAAAGCCTTCTCCTCCTCGCTGAGATCTTATTCATTCATTCACTCATTCATTTGTGCATTCCACAAATAATGGTTGAGTGCCTACTTTATGCCAGGCATGTCCTTGAAATGAGAGGTACAGAGATGAAGAAGACAGTCAGGGTCCCTGCCCTCATGCAGCTTATATTCTCGTGCAAAAAAATAAACAAGAGAGGGAGGGAAAAGAAAAGAGAGAAAAGAAAGAAAATCAGAGTTGTAGGTGCTGAGAAGGGAATTAAAGGGAGGTGGTGGATGGCGTGACCAGAGGACTCTAGATTGGGTGGTTAGGGAAGATTAAACATCTGAGAATCATCTGAATGTCAAGAAATTATTATGCAAATAGAAAGAGGGGCATTCAGCCAAGCAGGAGTATGTGCTCAGGGAATGTAAGATCAGACCAAACAAAACGCAATTAATGGTATAATTTTGTGCCCCCACTAAATACATTTTCAAAAAATCTTATTTCTCTTTTTTGTATATCCATTAAAATGGACTATTCGGAATCAGAGTCAACTGTGAGGAAGTGGAGCTTAGCAGAAAACAGAGACTACTGAAAAATGTTAGCTGCTGAATGGAATGGTCAATTCTGATAGAATTTCTTTCCACAGTAATTTGCCACCCTTCCTAGGCAGGAATCCTGCCTTTTCTTGTTCTCAGAGTAGAAAGGAAGAAGAAGAAACCCAAACCTAACCCAAAACATCCCACCTCATCCCAAACAGAAATAACCCCTATTACCCACCAGCTCCAGCCATGAAAGAAGAGATTGCCATCAGGGTATGACGTCATTATATTCTGCATTAATTGGAGCAAAGGAGCAGAGAAGAGGTGAGGTTTTGGGGAAGAATGCTCAAAGAACTACACCCTTCCTCCTTGATTGTTTAGAGCAGCCTTGCAATTAAATACTAAAAATATACCAGCTATAAATTGTTTGACCAACTCACCAGCTGTGGACTGGATTGTCACCCCCAAATTCATATGTCAAAGTCCCAACCCCCTCATGTGACTGAATTGGAGATGGGGGCCTTCAAGGCAGTGATTGAGGTTAAACGAGGTCATAAGGATAGAGCCCTGATCTGATGGGACTGGTGCCCTTATAAGAAGAGGAAGAGATACCAGAGATCTGTCTCTGCCATGTGAGGACCCACTGAGAAGGCAGCCATCTGCAAGTCAGGAAGAAGAGCCCTCACCAGGACGGGACCATGCCAGCACCTTGACTGTCATGGTCTTGGATTTCCAGCTTCCAGAACTGTAAGAAAATTAATTTCTGTTGTTTAAGTTGCCCAGTCCATGGCTGCCCAAGCAAACTAAGACATCACCCCACCTCTAGTTGGCACAGAGATGGTGCAGTAAAATGAGTGAAGGATCATGACTCCCCCCATCCCCAAGTCTAGTGTTGGAAAAATATCCAATGAGATCACGGTCCCTCAGGATTTAGTGTCAAATAAAAAAAAAATCTCTATTTTTCATAACTTAGAACTAATGTATTGAATAGTATTTAAAGCAAAAGTTTAATAATATTTTAAATTTTTATTTTTCCATTTACAGCAGGCCATTTGAAATGTTTGTTGAGTGAATAAATGAATCTATGAAAATGATACCACTGACCCCATAATAGCTAAGACTTGTACTTTTACATTTTCCCCCCAATGTTGAGGTCAGTTTTATGTTGGACCAAGACTGGCTCTGTATCAAGCAGGTGTGTGTCAGCTACACCCTCACCAAAAATGGAGCACAATGTCTGGGTGCAGGATGACTTTACGGGACCCCAGGCACTTATGCCTTGATGTGCTCCTTCCTCCATGAAAAAATTTTAAATTATATTTTATAATGACATTCTTCTGATTTTAAAAGAAATGAACACGAAAACACTTTTCCGAGCCCGTGGAAGTATCATGCGCCCTGACAGATGTTCCTTCTCTGTCTGGAGTCCAAGTCCTGCTTCCATCACTTTTTGGCTGTATGATTTTGGGGACAATCCCTCGGCATCCTCATATATAAAAATGAGGTGAATGAAGGTGTAACAATATGGAGAAAAATCCTCCATGTTAGCAAGAAACTTGTTTGATGGGGGGATACTTTGATAAGAGTCTTGGGATGGGGTGCGCTGGAGGAGTAATGGTTTCGTGAGGGGTGCAGGGTGAGCTGGGGCTGAAGACAGAAGAATCTTCCTCTCTACCCACCAGGCCTGGCAAAGGAATTTTGGGGTCAAGGACAGAAACGTCAAAGGAAGAATCTTAGGAAGAGGCTTGTCTTTGTCTCCTCAGGTCACCTTCAGGAATATTCCCATTTTCCTTTAATGCTTTCTGAGAGTTGAATCTGTTTGGGGAGAGTGGAGGGTGCTGAATTCTGCTCCGAGGTGGGCCTGGGTCTAGAACAGAAACTCTTAGCCCAGGGCCCAAAAAGCTCTCAGTAAACGCTGCCCTTTGATATTAACAGCCCAAGGCAGGCTTGAAAACATGGTTCTGGCCTCATTTGCAGCATCAATACTTTGTTTCGCTGATAAACTAACTGGCCCAGATAATCATCCAGGGCAGTGGTTCTCAACTGGGGTGATTTTGTCCCTCCACCCCCTTGGGGACATTTGGCAAAATCTGGAGACAATTTTGGTTGTCACAAGGGGTGGGGGGGAGGGTATATTGGCATCTCATGGGTAGAAAGAAGCCAGGGATGTTGCTAAACATCCTGCATTGCCCGGACAACCCCACAACAAAGGATTGTCTGGCCCAAATGTCCACAGCACTGAGCCTGAGAAACCCTGGTATGGAGCCTTTCGTCTGATGACCACCCAGGAATGAAAATGCAGGGAGCAATCTTTATAGCACACCATGAGGTCCCCTGACTCTATTATTTAAAAAAAAAAAAAAAAGCAAACAATTATATTTATGAGCTTCTTCCTCTCCACTGCCTCAGATGAACTGACATCTAACTAACTTTACTAGTACTGAATCTGCTAAATATGTTTCTTTTATTCTCAGGACTAAAAAGCAGATGTGATTTTCCAGTCCAGGTAACCTGGCAGCAGTTAGGCCGTGGCGATGTCCATCTAGAGCTAAGCTACCACTGCCCTCTGCTGGAGAAGTTTGGAACTGCAGCTTCAAGCGCTGAGAACCAGAGATTCTAATTGAGCAAGGGTCTGGTGCCTGGTGGTCACCCTGGGACTCCCTTTGCTGGCATTCATGGAACTCCCTTGGCCCCTCCCCTGGTTGGCATCTCAGCCTGGGTTTCCCCCGGAAAGCAGAGCCTGAGCCCCAGGTCTGCATGGAGGTAGTTATTTTGGAAAATGATCCCTGGGAACAGGAGGGAAAGACATCCAAGGGGTTGTTGTGAGATAAGAGAACATGTATATGCTGGTCTCTGTCCCCAGGTCCTGGCACAGGGCTCCTGAGACCCTTGTCATTTCCTGAGTGATAAGCGCACCAGGAGCATCTTTTGTCCTAATATTTGCTTCTTGACCGTGGTTTCATACACAGAGCTCCCAAATCCCTTGGAATTTCCTGGGTGAGAGCAGTGCCTTTCTGTTCTGAGAAGGTGACTCTGGGATCCACTTCAGAAGAGTCTGGGTGGGGACCGGGGGTGAGTGGGCATGGGGCAGATGACACAAGATTGGCCAGGATGGTTGATAAACTATCCACTGAGGATTGTGAAAGCTGGGCCACGAGTACATGGTAGTTTATTACCACATTCTCTCGTCTTTTCCCTGTGTTTGAAATTGTTCAGAATAAAAAACCCATGTAAGATCAGACCCATTGGAAAAATGGAAAAATAGCCATTCCAGGCTAGATTCATGGTGGCAGGGAAGGCGGAGGAGGGTGTATGAAGGGTGAATGACGGGAGCCTCAGACGTCTCCAGCTGCTTTCCTAAAGCATCACCGTGTGCAGACACTGCATTTCAGGGGCGAGATAAACAGTCTGTCAGGGGAACCGGACACCTTCCTCCAACACCTGCTGGTTCCAGGCTTTTCCAAGGCAGACTTGTCATTCGTGGTGAGAACCTGTGGTCTCTGAGAAGTAAGTCCTAGTGATTATTTCACCAACAAGTTCTCCATAATTCATCTTTAAAAGAATCAGAGAATTAAACCTGAAATATGTCTTTATAAAGAGATGGGGAGGCAGCACGCCAGAAGCTGAGCGGTTCACGCCAGGCTGGCTGGTTGTCTGAGTTCAGTACACAAGCCTCGGGGCGCTGTCAGCCCGGAGGAGTATTTAAGCAGGATTACCTGGGCTCCTTGCTGCTGCAAAGACGGATGCTTTCTAAGTGGAACCTCTTCTCCTCACAGTGACCAGGCATGATGCTGAGTAAAATAATGGTCACAAGGAACATCACCAGGCCCCTAATGAGAAGCTGTTGACAGAAAAATTGCTCTAACCTTCATCAAAAAGCCAGTAAATGTCAAGGAAGGGACTAGAGATGCAGCAGCTCATAAATTCCTTCTCCAGGGGCCACGGGAGGGGAGTTTGGGGACCACACACTTGCTCAGCCTTTTCCCTGAACGTTGCTAAGGAAACTTCCGGAAAGCTTGGATTGTTTATGGGGCGGCTCACCCTGACAGTCTCGAGGGGATGTCACCAGGAAGGGCACCCCAGCTTCTGGTCAGAACATCCTGCATTGAGTACCAGGGCTGGCTAGGTCTGTATCTTTTTAGTCATCTAGACCTTGTCTGTGTGATGTCACAGTTTGTAAGGGCGCTGAGATCCCTTCCGGCTTGAAAAGCTAAAGCTTCACGTAGAAGATTCCATCTGCTCATGAATGAACCAGAATTGATTTTTCCTCTTGGTTCCTGTAATACTTATTGCCTACGGTGTTCATTTAGCAACCGGTCAGATGGCCCCACTGTAACGTGTCTTCCGTGGCTAAATCTTGTTTCCACTTTTTTGTGAGGGATGGGGGGTGTTCCCTGAGTGACTGATGTGAATCTATCCCTTGACTTAGTTTGGGTTCCCCAAAGGCAGACCCCGAATCAAGGGCCCGTGTGAAGGCAGTTTATTTGGAAGGTCATCCCAGGAAGCACAGATGAGGGCGTGGGACCAGGTGAGGCAGGAAGGAGAAAAGCAGATGAAGTTTGCATTAACGAGCAGGTCAGTGCTATGGGTGGTGGGCTCAGCCCTGCCGGTCCTGCCTGAGAAGACACAGCCCCGCACCTGAGAGCTTCGCCCTCCGACAGCCAGGGCCCAGGGCGGTTATCCACACACCCCACCTGCTGTGTTGAGGGGTGTCCCTGGAGGCCTTACCTCCCCGCCACTGTGGGGTTTGTGTTGAAGGCTGAGCCTGTTACTGGAGGGCCAGCACCACCGCAGAGGCGGAGACAAAGTGCTTGGGGGCGGGTCTTAGTCTGCTCGCTGTAACAGAACACCTGGAGGACTGGAGGACTTAAAAACAAATGTATTTTCTCCTAGTTCTGGAGGCTGGAAGTCCAAGGTCAAGGTGTGGGCAGGTTTGGTTTCTCCTGAGGCCTCTTTCCTTGGCTTGTGGACAGCCTTTCCTCTGTGCATATATATCCCTGGTGTCTCTCCTTCTGCTTATAAGGACACTAATCCTTCTAGATTAGGGCTCCATCCTTATGACCTCATTTAACCTTACTACCTCCTTATAGGCCCTAGTTCCAGATACAGTCCCATTGGGGGACAGGGGTAGTTCAACATATGAACTTTGTGGGAACACAGCTCATTTCATAACGGGGAAAGCTGTTATCTGTGGAAAGTGCCCACCACAGCTGCACGTGATATGGAGGTGGGTCACGGGGACAAGGTGGGGGTGGTCATCAAGTCTCATCTACATTAATCCTCCAACCACTTAGGAGGCAGGTATCACTATCATCCCCCTTCTAACCATGAGGAACCTGAGGCTCGTAGAGGTTAGAGGACTAGCCCCACATGACACAGCGAGTCACAGGGCGTGGGCACAGAGGCAGCCCAACTACCTGACTCCTGTGCATGACAGCTATTTTGTATTTGAGTTTTAACGTGGTCATGACTTATCTACTAGACTAAGTTCCTGGAGGGTCGGAATTGTCTTAAAAAAAAACCATCGCATGGTGCCTCGCACAGTGCTCTGCAGTTTATTTATTTATTTATTTTTGTTTATTTATTTATGGCTGTGTTGGGTCTTCGTTTCTGTGCGAGGGCTTTCTCTAGTTGTGGCAAGCGGGGGCCACTCTTCATCGCGGTGCGCGGGCCTCTCACTATCGCGGCCTCTCCTGTTGCGGAGCACAGGCTCCAGACGCGCAGGCTCAGTAATTGCGGCTCACGGGCTTAGTTGCTCCGCGGCATGTGGGATCTTCCCAGACCAGGGCTCGAACCCGTGTTCCCTGCAGTAGCAGGCAGATTCTCAACCACTGCGCCACCACGGAAGCCCCGTCTGCAGTTTAGACTCAATAAATACATGCAGTGATGTTTTAAAATGCTTTCAACTGTTTCTTTTGGAAATAGACGCAGGGGAAAAAAAATCCATGCAACTGAAATAAAGGAAATTAAATCTGCTTTCACGGGAACATGGTAACTTGTGTGTGTGGGGTTCACCACTAGACTGGCAGGAGGACAGGTGTGAGGGGTCCCTGGGGTGGGTGGGCTGGGTGGGGTGAGGGGCACAGTGAGTGACCCTGGCAACTGTCCATCCTCCTTTAGGGACCGGGCGGCGTTGCTGATATGGGACTGGGCCTTGAAGAAACTTCATGCGTGAAAACTGGACAGACTGGGTAACTTAAGGGATAATTATCAAAGGATCAGAATAATACGACAGCAGTAACAAATGAGCCAATTTTGGTTTAAATAGGCATATTAACCATTTCAATAGAGTCTGTCAAGAGCAAATCAATTAGCTGTCTTCTCCCCTTGCCAACCAACCATATATTTTCTCTCTGTTCTATCACCAGAAGTGTAAGCATTTGGAGGCCAAAACATGCTTCAGCTGTGCTTTAAAGAAAGAAAATGGGCTTTTTGGAACCCTGGATCTGAATTCATCGAAAGTAACTCCTGAATACCGACCTACACAGAGACACCGTCAACTTCCACGGACCTACAGAGAAAACATGGATTTAATTCATGTTTTGCTGAGCTATTCAACTTTGCAAAACTGATTTAGAAAATGTGGTCTGAGAATTTTAAGAAATTTCTCATGTCTGTGTCACAAGCCTGGACGGGGTGAGGGTGTGTGTGGGGAAACTGCACCCTGGCTGCATTCAGCTGGACCCGGAAAGTCTCATGGGAGATCTATGCTGTGCCGGGCAGTGTCCAGGCGCTGAGAAATAAACAACAGAGGACTGATGTGGCCCTGCAGGAACGCACACTCTTGTTCGGGGGCAGGGAGCATGATACACTAGACTGTGATTAAAAAGAACAATTCAGTGTGCTTCCTGCACAACAGAAGTGTCTACAAAGTGATGGAATGTCGCCGTCACCTCAAAGCCAGTAAGAGGGGTAGCAGGGTGGCCTGGGGGAGAGTCCGTGCTCAGAACCGGCCCCCCTAGATTTCAGACCTAGCCCCCTACCGGCTGTGTGATGACAGGCAAGTCACTTAGTATCTTTGTGTTTTAGTTTCTTTTCTGTAGAATGGGGTTCATAAAGCCTAGTGCATAGAGACTTTATGAGGATTCATGTATTAACATCCAGAAAATGCTTAAACAGTGCCTGGCACAGAGCAATCACTACATCAGTTGAAGCATTGATAAGCTTTAAATCACACTCCACTTTGATCAACACATTTTTCTTCCTGTTTCTAGATTCCTAGAAATTTCTAAACGTGGCCAGTACCATCTCAATACAGAGTTAGGTAAGGTAAATATTGAAAACATACAACAGAAAAGGGAAAGATTTCTTAAATCTGTGAACAAATACTTGCAAATTGGGTCAGAGCTGAGACGTTCCTGGGCAGGAAGGGCAGCCTGGAAGGAAACATCGCTATGAAAATCAGCGAGGACGTCAGAGGAGCATAAACCCCACAACACCGGACTCACCCGGCCCCCAGCCTCCCCGCCCCCTTTCCTGTGGGACAGCGGCCTCCCCTCCCCCGGGGAGCCAGAGGGTGCCGGGCCCTCCCATCCTGCAGGCCCAGGACGGCCTGCCAGCTTCTCGGGGGGCCTCTGGTTGGGACCTGAAAAATACATTCTGGGCTCCAGAACATGAAAGAAAAACCCCTGCAAGACTGAAATTTCTAAGTTTATTAACAGTAACAGGTGAGCTTCAATAAGGCTGATTTGAACTCTGGCCTCTTAACGACTGCCAGGAAAGAATAATCACTCATTGGTCAAATATTTTAAAACAATTTAAAAGCTTAGTGCAGTGGGTTTTCAGAGGACGGAGAGAGGAAAGGGGGCCCCTAGACAAAATTAGGATGATTGCCGATTTCACTCTGTAGGTGCTTCCCAGCCGGACATTTTAAAAAGGTTCAGGTGTGGCCCCCAGGCTCCGAGGCTCCGTAATGGATTTCTCGTGCTCCAATGTAATCAGGTGTTTTCACTGTTCACCACTTCTCGGGAAAGAGGCCCATCTCCTTTTGTAAAAGAGCATTTTCTCTGAGCAAAGCTGCCTGTTTCTGGTTTCACAGCAAGTTTCCACTGCTGTAGAATCTGCAGTGTCAGAACTGGGAGGACAAGAAGGTCCCAGAAGGGGACCTGGGTGCTGAAAGAGGCTCCGTCACCTGCACCGTCACACAGCTAGATGGTGGCAATCCTCGGACTTGAACTCGGTGTTCTTCGAGGTTGAATCTGTGCTTCTCCTGCATCCCCTCGGTAAGCAAAGCTGTGTTGCCTTGGCTCTGCCATTTCTGATTGGTTTCCTTTGAGTGTGTTGGTCGTCCGTCTCTCCAGGTTGGAACTGTGATCTTTTCGGTACATTGGGAGGACTGCGGTGTGGTGTCAGAGGCACGGGATTCAGAGTCATATAGATGCTGGCTCAACTGTGGCCAATGCCTTAACTACTCTGAGCCTTGCACATACCAGGGGAGCAGAGAGAGCTCCTTCCGAGGGCTGCCTGTCAAGAGTTTCGGCTCAATAAATCTCCTGGCAGGCCCCCCCATTTGTTGGTGTAAAATTAGTCATTTATTCGCGCCATCTGTTTGTTTTTTGGGG
Source organism: Balaenoptera ricei (assembly GCF_028023285.1). Classification (NCBI taxonomy): domain Eukaryota; kingdom Metazoa; phylum Chordata; class Mammalia; order Artiodactyla; family Balaenopteridae; genus Balaenoptera; species Balaenoptera ricei. Next base: position 20,698,667 of record NC_082640.1, read on the forward strand.
GGCCGAGGCCGGCCTTGGGAATGCTCTCTCCCCCAGGCCGTGCAGAATCAAAGGCCCCTTTCACTGACTTTCTAGTCCCTGAATCTACTAGTGGGGGGTCTTCTGGGCTGAGCTCAGCAAAGCTCCCTGAGCAGTAAATGGTACAGAGGGAAAGATGAACACACGAGGCTTTCCAAAAGCAGTCATGTGTGGTGATCAGAAAGTTTTCATTCAATATCCCAGTGGAAGGAAGCAGAGATGCAAATTAAGCCCCAATTTATATTTGCCTTGGGGGTGAATTAATATGACACTGGTGGTTGGGTAGCAGATTTTCCTTCTGGATTATTTTCTGCTCCAGCGATTATTAAGATTTATAGCGAGTCCCTGAGGCACTTCAGCTCGCAGGTTGGGAAGCCAGCCTAGAGGCCAGAGGATTTCCGGGTTGGAGGCTATGGTGCCGCTCATACAGAAACTGGAAAGGCAACTTGGTTTTCCTTGGAACGTGTGAGAAGGCTTTGCTAGCTTTCTCCAAAGCCCAGAGTTTATAACACCCTCTCCTCACTGTGGGATCTATCAACAGCCACACAGCAACTCCCACGGGGGGCAACCCGCAGGACCCCCCCCGCGGATTATTTTTGAGCAGATCATGACGGCCAGTCCTTCACAGCCTGGGTTGAAATTTCAGACAGTTGTTTATCAGATTCGTGGTAAAACTCCACTGGTGATTTGCCAATAGTCAGATCCCACGTCCCCGGTGCACTGGCGAAGTCCTCCAGGGGGCGCGCTTAGCCCAGCCCTGGGTTCTGGAAAGCTGAGGGGCAGGGGGCAGGTCTTCAGGCCGGCCTCCCTCCAGCCCAGGCTCCCCGACAAGGTGGGCAGCCGGGGGTGGGGGGGAGGGCATCCACGGCTTTATCCGTAAGCTGGAGGCGATGGTGGCCCCGCTCTGCTGGATTCTGGTGGTGACTGAATGAGGATGTACAGGGGGTGCTGGTGTATCCCAGGCTCCAGGGACTGGTGGCTCTGATGATCTTTCTTCTTCTGAGGAACATTCTCAGTAACAAGCTCCTCCTTTCCAAGAAAACATTCTTTTTTACGTTTATTTTATTTACTTTTGGCTGCGTTGGGTCTTCGTTGCTGCACGCGGGCTTTCTCTAGTTGCGGCGAGCGGGGGCTACTCTTCGTTGTGGTGCGCAGGCTTCTCATTGCGGTGGCTTCTCGTTTCAGGGCACGGGCTCTAGGCACGCGGGCTTCAGTAGTTGTGGCACTGAAGTTGTGGCTCAGTAGTTGTGGCTAGCGGGCTCAGTAGTTGTGGCTCGCTGGCTCTAGAGCACAGGCTCAGTAGTTGTGGTGCAGGGCTTAGTTGCTCCGTGGCATGTGGGATCTTCCCCGACCAGAGCTCGAACCCGTGTCCCCTGCACTGGCAGGTGGATTCTTAACCACTGCGCCACCAGGGAAGCCCTCCAAGAAAACACTCTTTTTCACCTTTCTAAACTCTGGCAAAGAAAAAAAAAAGGCCAATCTCAATAGAAACCCACTAGGGGACCTCCCTTCCAGGGGCTGCTTGCCCCCGTGATTAGAATGAGAACCACCGGGTAGAGCCTCACGGGTGTCTGTCTTTGGTACTAATTACATTTACGGCCACCCTACTCATAGGTTAAAGAAAATTGGCCTTAAAAAAAATGATCAGCCCCAGATGTGAGCTGGCGGATGAGAGGTCTAGGACATTTCTGGGGCCTAACTGGACCAGAAGCCAGAAAGTAAGATGTTTAGGTCCTAAACCACCTTTGGGGAACTCAAATGCTTGATGCTAGTCTGGATTCTTTACCAGAAGCTGAGCAGAGTTTGGAAATGTTTCCAGAGGAGGTGATTCTTCGTGGGGGAGAATGTGTGTTCTGCGTCCCTCCTTTCTCTCCCTGATGCTTTTATCCTCAGGTTTAGCCCAGGGTCCGGGTTCCCAGTATCCTGGTGGCAGGGACCTTCATTACAGAAGCACCAGGCACCTACTAGATGTCCATCAGCACAGGCATCAAAGAGTTTATTGATTTTCTTCTCTCAGCCAGCTTACAGTCTGGTTGGGAAGTTAAAATTACCAGTCTCTCTAAATAGGTAATCTTTAAAAGATCCCATAAGATTATCCCAAAGCCAGAGGCATGATTATTTCTCAATAGAATCAAGAAGATTTTCAGAGTGGAGAGTATCTCGTGGAGATCTGAAATGTTTCCCGTCGTGGGCAACCGGCACCACCTCCACCTTGGGGGCCCTTTCCGGTCACAGAGTCGGGCTGAAATCCTTCCTTCTCACCTCAGTTTTATCTTCGCCTTCTCCCCTGGTGGGGGGCATCCCCTCCCCTAAGGTCCTGGGAAGGAGCATCACACACGGGCTTTCTTGTGTGCTCACAGCCCTTCCGCTCACGTTAGCACCCGACCCTCCAGGTCACCCCTTCCCCAGGGAGCGCTGGCTCGTAACCCAGACCCCGTGCACTGAGACGTGACTGATGCCGGAAAAGCAGGCTGGCTCTGCTACAGTCACGAGGCAGCAGTGGCGTCTGGGGGTCGGAAGGTCACGGGTGGGGCCGGTGGTGGGGAGCCCTGAGCGCTGCCCACTGGGCTCACGGCCCCCGGTTCCTCTGATGAGGCCGCTCAGTGTGACCAGACGGGCTTCCTCTTCTGGAGGAAGGCCTTGACCCCCTCCTGGCCATCCGGCAGGCCCAGGTTGTCCACCATGGTCTGGGAGGTGAGGTGGTAGGCGGTCCTGAGGTCCTGAGCCAGCTGCCTGTAGAAGGCGGCTTTGCCCAGCGACAGCACGGGCCGGCTCAGCGAGGCCACCTTCCTCGCGATCCTCAGGGTCTCCTCCTCCAGCCGCTCCTCCGGCACCACCCTGCTCAGTAGCCCGTGGAGCAGGGCCTCCCGCGCAGAGATGGGCTCCCCGGTGAAGAGCATCTCCAAGGCCACCTGTGGGAAGGGACAGGGGTCGTTATTTAGGCACCGGCCGTCCTGCGGCCCAGCGCCACCCAGGCCCCACCCGCCCCGGTTCACTCTGCAGAGACGTTTGTACCCTGACGCTCAGCCCAGTTACCTGCTCCTCAAACACCATGTCCCCCATCACCCCTGAGGTCTTCCATCCCCAGACTCCTGCCAGGGACGGGATCCATGAGCACCCAGGAGAGGGGGGGGCCCTCCTCATCTCCTTCAGGTCACGTGTCACCACTCTATTGAAATCATAGCTCATACCCCAGCACCATCCCCCTTCTGGCTGCATTTTCTTCCTTTGCACTTCCACCATTTACTATATATTCTACACATTCATTTTGTTTATTGTATTATCTCCTTTGTTGGCACAAAAACTTCACTAGGTCAGAGGCTTTTTTTTTTTTTTACTGTTCTGTTTATTTCTGTATCGCCAGCACCAGAAGAGTACCTTGCACATAGTAGGCAGTGCCAGGATATTTACTGGTGACTGATTTAAGGAGTGGATGGATGGAGGCAAACACAGTACAGGAGAGGTGATGCCACAGTCCTGCAGAGGCCAGGTCAGAAGGTGACACGGCTTCCACTGGTTCTTTCTCTCCGGCTGTTCAGCCTTGGAGCCCAGCTGCCACGCCGTGAGGAAGCCCAAGCCACACTGAGGCTGTGCTGTGTGTGCCCCTGACCAGCCCAGCCGAGGTCCCAGCTGAGAGGCAGCCTCAACAGCCGGATGTGGGAGCGGGCGGGCCCTCAGACCACTGCCCCCAGCTGTCATGCTCCCCTTTCAAATCTTCCCGGCTGAGGCCACGGACCTTGTGGTGCAGAGATAAGCCTTCCTCTCTGAGCCCTGTCCAAGTTGCAGATTCACGAGCTAAACAAATTACTATTGTTTGGAGCCACTGAGTTGAGGGTGGTTTGTTACAGATCATTGGACTAGCTTGTGGTATCACCAGCACTTAAGTCATGGTTTTTCAACCTCAGGGCTATTGTATGTTTTGGACCAGATAATTTTTTTGTTGTGTGGGGCTGTCCTGGGCATTGTAGGATGTTTGTGGCATCCCTGGCCTCTATCTACTGGGCAGTAGTACCCCTGTCCCAACTTGTGACAATCAAGGCACTGCCAAACGGCCCCTGGCGCCAATATTGCTCCCAGTTTAGAACCACCGATTAAGGTGGTTTTTTTTAATCATGAGACTAGATCGTATCACGGAGCGATTGGGCTTTGGTGGAGGAGGAGAGGCCAGAAGGCGGGTACAGATGGAGCACACAGTGGACTGGACTGGCCACCAGGGACAAGGCGATGTTGGCCCCATTTTCTCCTCTGCAGTTAGGGGAGAGGACTAAATCCCAATGTTGTCCAGTTTTGGAAATTTCATGATGACATGTTGGAGGCAGCAGGAGCTACAAGGCTATTTCATAGTTGAACAGGAACAGCACTGTCACTGCAAAGCATGTCTGAAGTGCCTGTTTGAATGTGGAGCTAAAAACCGGTGTGGCTGATCCAGGGCTGCTAAGTAAGATGCCTCTGAAGACTCCCAGCGAGTCCCAGTGAAGGGCAGAGGCCAGGGCGTCCGATCTGGGGAAGGAGCAAGAGAACACGAGAGTCACCCCCTGTCCCGGGCACTCATGTTCCTGGCCCACCTTCAACTTCCTACCTGGTCCTACCTAGTTCATGGCCCTCTCTGGCATCAGTGTCCTTACCTGCCTGGTGGGGTAATGCTATTTAGCACCACATTGATTTATAGGGGTTGTACCCACACGGATTAGATAATAGAGTGGCATTCCCTGAGAAAAAGAAAGCCTATTTTATGGCGAATTAGCACAATCTTTACTTACTGTTTCCCCTGAAACTTCAGATGAGAGAAGAAAATACCTCCTCTCATCCTTTTCTGTAATCAACCCTTGTTAGGGTCCCCCTAACAAGGTGGTGATTTTATACTTCCTCTTCCCAGAGTATCTGTATTAAAAGCAACAAAAAGCGCTTGAAGCCAAGGCTGATCTTCAAGGCTGACCCCTGGTGTCTGATGTTCCCAAGTTCCAATCCCACTTACCAACTACACGAACTTAAGGGGGCAGTTTAACCCTCTGAGTATGTTTCCTCATCTGAAAAAATGGGAGTAAAGATTCCCATTCTCCTGCAGAATTGTGAAGATTGGAGAAAGCTGTGTAAAACTTATACTACAGTGCGGGGCACCCAGGAGGCCCCTAGAAAATGCAGTGCCTGTTATTAACAGGCTTCTTCCTCCTGTAAATTTGTATGAATCTCCAATGTTGGCTTTAGGTATCAAGGCCCCTGATTATTTAAAGCAGAGGGGTCTCTGGGGTTCCTCAAGTCACATGTAGGAGAAGAACTAGCTGGTGGTGCGTCAGCATTAGGGCTGCGATTCGGCAGGACCGGAAGGGAAGGACCTGACAGGGGATCATGGGTTAACTTCATCAGCCGGGAGACCTCCGGTGAGTCATTGAGACCCCAGCCCTTCCATGAGGTGGGCTGTTGAACATACGCCTGTGGTGGCCACAGCTTCACTGTTAACATGCAGATTCTGACGCGGTGGGTCTGGGGCGGCAGGGGGGCCTGAGACCCCCGGTTCCCAGGCTCTCTGGTGATCTGCACGCGGGCTGGGTAGCAAGGCTTTCACTTAACATCCTCTCCATCTTGCAAGTTCTACTCTGATCTAATCAGACAATTAGGAATTCAGATTCCGCAGATGCACAGAGTTACTGTGGGTAAACTGGGGGAAGCAAGTGTTCCCGCGGAGACCTGACTCGTTTGGGAAGCCGGGGCTCTGGTCTTTCACATGCTCCCCCTGACCGTGGTACCCACTGCTTGAGGGGCTGGGCGAGACCAGCTCTGACTGGGGGAGGGAGCAGCTGCACCAGGCAGGTCGTCTATATGTGCAACGAAGATGCATATTTAACTCAAGCCGGGGGAGGGGGACACTTTGCACACGTGGTAAATGATTCACGCCCAGGCTCAGTCTGGCTGGAACCCGAGGGCTCCTCGCCACGGTTTCTGCAGGACAAAAGGCAGCGTCCTCCGCAAGCTGGGCAGTTCCCGAGGGTGACCAGCAGAGGGCACTGGCGACCCACACCTGCCGCCTCACCCGTGTGAAAGGGGCGGAGCTTCCCAACCGGGACACTTTGCAAAGGCATCTGCTAGTTTTGCTTCCCGGCGGATGTGCACGGGGACGCTGGCCTGTCACCCACGCAGTTGGCGGCCCGTGTATGGATGCGTCCCTGTGGGTGCAGCCAAGCACTGACGACAGGCGGGTGTGTTTTGGTCGGTTTTAGATTTTTGTGAATCCCTAGTTTTCCTCCTGGGGGGGCCACGCAGGTGAGATTTATGCAACATGGTTCTGAGAACTGGGCTTCCTGGGAATTTAAGCCCTGTTTTTGTCAAAAAAATTTTTCCTTCTTTCTTCTCAAAAACGAATTTAAAATTTGACACATATGATCAATTTGTAAGTTTCTGGGACTCAAGTATAAGCCTTGATTTTTAAAGTTTGTTTTTAAGATTTTTTTAAATGAGAATTTATTTTTAATTTTTGGCTGTGTTGGGTCTTCGTTGCTGCGCACGGTCTTTCTCTAGTTGTGGCGAGCGGGGACTACTCTTCGTTGTGGTGCTCGGGCTTCTCTATACGGTGGCTTCTCTTGTTGCAGAGCACGGGCTCTAGAGCGCAGGCTCAGTAGTTATGGCGCACGGGCTTAGTTGCTCCGCGGCATGTGGGATCTTCCCCGACCAGGGCTTGAACGCATTCCCCTGCATTGGCAGGCAGATTCTTAACCACTGTGCCACCAGGGAAGTCCTAAAGTTTGTTCTGAGAAAGAATATATTCTTATCCGGAAAGTAGGGCTGATTTAAAGGTTTCAAATGCTTTAACATGTAACCTTCCAGAATGTTAGGTGTCAAAGCTGAACAGTGGCAGGTTGGCCAAGCAACCACCTTTAATGTGCAAAAGGCCTGGAGATTTGATTTGCACAATTATAAGATACTTCGTTCATAAGCTCTGACGATAACTTTGTGATGCATTTTAATTTAATGTGCTGGCACCAAGCAGGGACTTAAGAAGTATTTATTTATTTATTTATTTATTTATTTATTTTTTTTAAATTTATTTATTTATTTATTTATGGTTGTGTTGGGTCTTCGTTTCTGTGCGAGGGCTTTCTCTAGTTGAGGCAAGCGGGGGCCACTCTTCATCGCGGTGCGCGGGCCTTTCACTGTGGGGGCCTCTCTTGTTGCGGGGCACAGGCTCCAGATGCGCAGGCTCAGTAGTTGTGGCACACGGGCTTAGTTGCTCCGCGGCATGTGGGATCCTCCCAGACCAGGGCTCGAACCCGCGTCCCCTGCATTGGCAGGCAGACTCTCAACCACTGCGCCACCAGGGAAGCCCAAGAAGTATTTATTGAATGAATATATAACATTTAAGGTAAATGTGTATCCTGGTGGGATCCAGACACCCCCCTGAGTCTGAGGACACTGGAGCAAGCTGTTGTGTTCTGAGGGTCACCTTTTCCAATGTGGAGCCCACATCCAGCTGGTTTTCATAAGTGTGTGTGTTTGTAGGTATCTGTCACCAGAATTTTCTCACAAACACACATTTTTGTAAAAGCTAATGAGGAGGTGCATGAAAGGCAGGTGTGCTCCCCTGAACCTCTTGGTCCTGTGGCTTGATTTCCCTTGGCGCTCATTTCTTTTGTGCCTCCGGCATATGAGCAACTGCTAATTTTCCTAGTTGATGCTAAAATGGTTAATATATTCTAGAAAGCAATTTAGATTCCCTACTTGCTATGACTCTGGCACCCCCTTTGAAAACAGATTTCCAGTTGAGAATAAGGATGTATTTTTCTAGAACAAGGAAACCACCGGTTTCCACTTAAGAGCTGTTCAGTAAACATTCTTTATGACGTTATAGGAAGGAGGAAAGCTTTGTGAAGAAAGTGGACTTGACTCGGGTTAGCAATGACAGAACAACTCTGGCAATGCAGCTCCTTCTGGGGCAGATTTGACACACCATGTACAGGACATTCCTGCAACCACTGCAAACCTGACACACTTGGTGTATCAGCTACTTTTAGTCCGTTCTGGAATGAGAGAGATTGCTGGCAAACAGGAAGCCAGCGACAAAGTGTCCTAGCCTCTTATACTGGCATATGTCACCATGCTATTATAGCTCATGGGCAACCTTTCCGTGAAACAAAACTGTGTCTGAATTGCATTTCAAATAAGAGTGCAAAAAATGTTCACCTTTATGAAAACAAAGCATATCTAAAAACCTAACCAGCTGTATTGAGGGGTAGGCAAGAATGAAAAGCAGTGATTTACAAACTGACAGCCACTGGGATAACCTCCCAACATGAGACATTAGTACATTCAGCCAGCTCTGCTTTGGGCAGAATGTCCTGAATCAAATGGTACTTTCAACAAGAAAGTTCTGGAACTCACCCTCACAGGCACTGGAGGATTACAGCTAGCAAGGGGGTGCAGGGAGTTCAGTTACCTTTCTCGGCAGCGCTCTCCCCAGGGCCACCCCGGGGGTGGAGCAGAAGAGCCCGATGTTCACGCCCGGCGCGGCAAAGGAGGACTTGTCACTCGCCACGGCAATGTCACAGCTGGCAACCAGCTGACACCCGGCGGCAGAGGCCAGGCCGTTCACCATGGCAATGACGGGGACCGGGTGGTTCTGGATCAGCACCATGACCTGAGGAGCAAACACACCTGCTTCACTTCCATCCAAGAGTGAGGTGCGACGTGAATACTTAGGATTTTATGTGACTTTACTGTTTTCAGAGCCCTTTTCCTATGCTATCAGTGTATCAGATTCTATGACAAAAGGGTAGGGGACGTCACAAAGAGAATAACTTTCATTAAATATCGACGGTGAGCCAGACTGTATGATTTGGTCTTCCTGAGATCCAGGAGGAAGGAACCAGGACACCAAGGGTCACGGGGGAAGTAACCCCCTAAGGCCACCAGATCCGCAAGGGGAACTATGGGGTCTGAGCCACCTCTGTCTGACTCCAGGCCCCTGGTCTGTCCCCCAGCATGACTTCTGTGAGGATGCTGTCCCCTCAACCACTCCCCTAGCAACCCTGCTGCAGAAGAGGGCTGACTTTGACCTCTGGGGAACAAGCAGTTCTGTCCCAAAGGTGCCTGCGTGGAGCTCTTGTGTTAAAAGTCTGAAACAGGTGGGAAAGGGCCTGGGAGGTAATTTCCTTAGTAATTACTTCTCCAGTTACCACCATGATACTCTCTCAATTCCATTAAGATGGTGGGGAACACCCCGCTGTCATCAAAATAAACAAAATTCCAAAATGCATTGGCACAGAGAGGGGAGCTGGAGACTGGCTCAGGTGAGACCCCCCTCCCCCCCAAAATCTCCAGAACTTTAACTTAGTTTTGCAGCTTATGAAATAACTTGGCTAATTTCTCCATTTTTTTCCATGACACTCTAAACAGATTGTGTTACTATGGTGACTTCAGTGTATAAATGTTTGCCCTTCGACCCCGGCAGGAGGGAGGGGAGGTGGGGACCTGGGCTTGCTTCCCACGCAGCTGCTCCAAGGAAAATGACCTTCACGGATTCCAAGGTTTTGCCTAAGGAACTTACTTTTTGTGTTCGTGAACATTTGGTACTTGTCAGCTTTATTATAAAATGACCAATTATATATTTAGGGATATGATATCATATTCCTGACTTTGGGGGGGTCGCCTTTTGAGAATCTGGTACATGCTAATGACCCTCCTCCAGAGGAATGCACATATATGTACCAGCACCCCAAACTGCTGGAGGGTATAGGGGGTTCGTGCACATACGTGAGGATGGGGAAGGTGAGGGGCAGCGCTGCTTCTCAGTGGATATAGTAGCAAGCAGGCTGCACAAGAGCGTCTAAGGTCTGACTGCAGAGACAGAAAAGACTGTTTCAGCTCTGAGTGTCATCCGTCACCTGATCAACTGAAGGTATGAAGAGTCAGTTGGCTGTGACTTGGGTGGTACAGTCTGTCTCCTGCCTGTCGTCTAGGAAGGGCTGAGATTCCACACAAGCTGGTGGGAAATACTTAGGCGATCCAGTAGATCACCAACATTAAAAAATATCGTACCCTCGATCTAGGAATTCTAAGAAATAATCTGAAATAGGGCAAAAAGCTGTCTGGACAAAGATGGTCACCAAATCATTATTTTATAATAGTAAAAACTATAAATAATATAAATATACAAAAATAAGTAAATGGCTATATAAACTAAAATATATTCCAATGCAATGGAATGCTACATTCTCATTACAATGAAATTTTCTGAGAGAAATATCAGCATGGTGGTCTGGAGCGAGGCTGCTGGGGGCTGACACCCCATCTATCACTTACTTTCTGCCTATCCCTCAGTCTTCACATCTGTAAAATGGGTATAATTATAGTAACAACCTTACAGAACAGGAGGATTATGTAAATTAACATGTCTAAAAGTTCTCAAAATATCACCTGGCACATAGTAAGCATTCAATGCTATGATGATATTATACAATTATACTGTATAATCACACCCATGTATGATCATTCAAACAAATGGGTACACATGGGAAAGGATGAAAAAGAAATACAGCAAAATATTATTTACAGTTCTCTCTGGGTGGTATGATCATGGGTGTAGTATCAGTAATTTATTTTTGTTCTTCTAGATTTTCCAAATTTTCTATAAGAAGTATCTATTACTTTTATGATTAAAAAAATATTTTAAATAAAGTTAGAGGGCAATTCAGGAAAGACAGAGGGAACGTAGCTAATACACCAGCTGGGTAACCAATCCCTTGATTGTCAAGAATGATTAGTCCTCCTGTTTTGCCTCCTGAATTCAGTACTTGTTTTGGTCCTGCCTACTCCAAAATGGGACATAAATTTAACTCTGCCCCGGCCTCACTGAACAGCATCACGGAGGGTTCTACGCTCGTTCCCAAAGCAAGTGGCCCTGTCCCTTTGTCATGTCAGTGGTAGGTGTGAGGAGGAGGGAAGACTCTTCCTGGGCCAGGGTTTCCACCTTCAAACTTGAACGGGACAAAAGAAGAGACCAGGATGGGCCTCCAGCGAAAGCCCCCCACATCTACCCGAGGAAGGTGACGTTTGCTCTTCCCTGACCAGGTGTTTCTTCTCATTCTCAATTTGCCCCATTTCTGATTTGTAAATAACTAACCATCATGCGGCACTTGTGGTCTGTGACAAATCTGCTACAGAATTTAGATGCGGAGACAATCCAGATATTTCTTCCTTTCTGCCATCACCTGTTCTCATGCATAAACTGAACGAGGAAATACCTAGCTCATTCTGTTCCAATCTGCCTGCTGATTACACTTGCAAACTGAAATCTCGCACAAGTTCATGGTGTTCAGATTTATCCAGGGCAATTTGATTTTCTTCGAAAAAGTATTAAAGAAGTCAGTGTACTTTCACTCCTATTTTACTACATCGGGGTGAGGTCCTGTTTGCGTCTTTTTTCAGTGAGTTGGAGGCATCTGTGGGGTGGAAGCTTCCAGAAAATCTGGCCTTTGTCTGGGGAAGAAGCTCAGCTCCCCTGTGGCCCTTTGCTGTTTAGATCTCAGTTCATGAAGATACCACAGAAAAGTGACCAAAACAGGCCCTTTAGGGAGGATGGAAGGGCTCCACTGGTTCTCTACGATGATTTTCTATTTCGACCAAACATACGAGGTATTAGTAGAAAAATAACTTTTAAAGCACCAAGTCCTGGCAAACACAACAGCGGAATGTCCCATAAACATCATTAATGTGAAACAAAAGACCGAAGTCTTGGCTCTGACTTGCTTCCATCTCCATGAAGTCAAGTTGGTCACTTTTCCGGTTTGTCCCTCCACGAAATGAGAAACTATAATCTGATCTCCTAAGGGGTTTCTGGAAGGGCAAGGAAAACGAGAATGTATCCCAATCACCTTCCCCTTCCCCTCTCTGATGCTCACTTCTGTCTGGTCTACATTGAAGGTATTGCTAAATATTTGTTGAATCATTAATAACATTAATAACCAAAGAGATGAATGACTAAGTCAATGTATGAAGGAGAAACTAGGTGAAGTAATCTCAGGGTTAGGTTATGAAACTGCTTTATACGTCTTCCTTCTCAACTAGATTTCCAGTTTCAGGTCGGCTGGAAACTCTTTTTTCCTTCTGTTTCCCTCAGTATCTTGCAAGTATGCATATAGCGGGTGCTCAATAGATGCTCATTAAATGAACAATGTGTTACTTAAAGTTGGATTCTATATTTTTGATTATCTGGGTTGATTTGATGCATTTATAAGTCATCCCCAACTTTTGTTCTTCCTCCCCTATATCTGTTGTCAATTTCCCTCCTTAATGTGGTTAAAGAGACAGAAGATGGCGTAGAGGTAAAAATGAAGAAGTTAATTTTCCTACTTGGAGGCAGTGATTATAAAGGTTAGTTGAAAGAAGGGTTTGAAAATAATTTTAAAAGTCATTATTGTTATGAATGCTCTCTTTGCCATTAACAGAGGTGTTTTAGTTTAAAATTTTAAAACTTTTAATAATCTTAGGTTCTTCCTCTCTAAAGATGTACCTTTCTGCCCTTTACCTCTTACTTAAGACATGGATACCAAGACATACCCCCTTAAGGTAGAGGTGGCAACTCTGAGTAGCAGCATATGTTTTCCTTTCTTTGGCCTATGGCAAGATCCAAAGCCAACCACGGTCACTTCTGAAAAGTCTACACCAAATAGTTGCTTGGATGAAGCGTTCGCCGATGACCACAGAGGTTTCAGTAGTTCTGCAGTGGTGACGTCTCATAGCTTAAGACCTTATCTGTGAACTAGAAGCCTAATTCAATATTTAATACAGTTGTCACTCTCAGGCTTGCAATGTCAACTGTCACCCTGGCTTACCTCGGAACAGGTTCGGAACACTTCAGCGTGATAATCTGGGCCGTGCTCATCCGTCAGTTCCTTTAAATCATGCCCAGAAGAAAATACAGGGCCCTCAGCTGCAATGTTTCCAGTTGAGCAAAGAAAAGACAGAGATGTAAATAGCCAGAGCTGGGGCGATGAACGACTTCAGGGAGCGATCGTATGGACGCTGTGGACACTTAGAGAAAGTTAATGGCCCGATTTTGATAAGAATAATTCCAGTTCGCCTGAAAAGCTACAGCCAGTATTTTATGATGACAGTGCCGGGTGAGGCGTCTATTTTCTAAAAGGTCCCTGGTGGAAACCAGTGAAAACAACAATTGCAAAAAGGAGACGGCTCAGTGACCAAGGCGACGGTACTCTTTTCAGAGTCGTCCCTTTGGTCCCACACTTTTTGTTTTGGGACTTGGACTGGCCTGAGTACACAGACTCACCCAGGGCCACATAAATCCACCCGGCCTTCAGCAGCGCCCCTGTCATTTAGCCTGTAGACAACGGCCACCCCTGGGGCTGGAGTCAGGAAGGTCAAAGTGTGAAAGAGAATCCCTTTATTTTATAAACAAGGGACCTGAGGACGTGATTCTATTGTCATTGTTGTCATTAACCACAACAACAAAATGTAATTCCACTGAGAAGCCGGTAACACCTCTTCATATTTCCTCTTGTCCTGGCGGTTCTGACAGGCAGCAAGGGAGGAAATGGTGCCGTCTGGAAGTGAGCTGCCTTTGCTGCATCCGGGTTACGCCCCCCCTGACTGCTGACCTCAAACAGCTCTATTTCTTTTCTCTTCACCACATGAAACAGTTGAAAATGTATATTCAACCACTGATAAGAAGGTCACGTTCTCCGGAAACACTGATCCTTAATTTTTTTAAAAAAAGCATCACAGAGCATCATCCATATTACTTGTCTGTGGATGCTTTAAAATACTGACGTTGCTATTATTTATACCACTGCCATCATCACCAGATAATCTGGTAAAAATTCTTACTGGAAAAAGAGCAAGGAAAGAATTGGGCAAAATAGGGCACCTTTTCTGGCACCGTTGAAGAAGACTGCGCATCTCAGTTGAGAGCCTGGTAAGAACTGAAAGACAAACCGATCGAGTGTCCTAGCAGCCTGGTCCTAGCCGACTAGGCAGTCTACCAAAAGGATTGGTGATTAAACCCATCATATAAGGTCCATGAGGAAATCAACGCTCTGCTTTTGATGGGAAGACCAGCATAGCCACGAGTGGCAATGTTTAGTATCCAACAGAAAGGAAAAGACATATTTTCACCGCACAGTAATCTTTGCCATAATTTCCACAGTTAGTAGTGTCAGGACCAAGGTTCCCACCATGCACAAGTTTAGGAGCTTCAAAACAATTCTCCCATTAAATGAGGGAATGCCCTAGTTAACCAAAGAATTTTGAGACACCTCTTCTGGGCTCTGCAGAACACTGAGGATGGACATCTGATCAATACCTGAAATAATAATGACCTTCAGATCTTGGCTTTCGGCTTCATGAAGAATGTCGTTTTGGAGAGATCTCAGCATCGCCAGTGACAGCGCGTTTCTTCTCTTTGGATCGCTCAAGACAATGCTCCTGCGAAGAACAATTTATAATTACCGGGTCATGTGCCAGTCAAAACAAGTAAGGATCCTTTGCAATTCCTTTCTAATTTGGGAGCTATTTTTAAAACCCCAGAAAAGAGAGCTGTGGGCGCTCAGAGGCCATTGAGAGGGTTTGTTAACTCTCGGGAGTGACAGCTAAGTCAAGACAAGGAGACTACCTGAAATGCAGGTGGGGTTCTCTCTCTCTTCCCTTGAGTTGTTTCCCTTTTTCTCCAAGTTTGCTGTCAGAACCATTACTGCCACCTCCACAAAAAGGGCAAGACGCAGCCGTTCCAAAATCATCACCGCCCAGACTGAGTGGCTGCGAGGTTTGTAAGACAGCGGCGGGGGCCGGAGGGGTCTGACACCCAGTGCTACTTTCAACTGGCTTCTTTCCATTGTTCTTCAGAAAGAATAGGTTAGAGAAGGAGCCAAGAGAGAAAATACGGCCCCAAATCTCCTCCCACCCACCCCACGGGAGAGGCAGCTGAGGTGCAGATGCCAGTATGCATATCTGACAACACTGTCTCACCTTCTCTATAGTGACATCCTGTAATTCAAAAAAATCATTCCTGTTTGAGAATGGGGTGATAAGTGAAGAACTGAGCAGCAAGAGGGCCTCCTGGACGTCATCCCCCAAAAGCTGGTGTTCAAAGGCCTGCTTGCTGTTTTAAAGTACCCCACGTGCTGGTGATAATAACCTGGATTGTCATCTTACTGCCCAAACACAGAAATGTCTTCTTTTTGCTCTTATACGGAATGGGCAATGAGCCAGACACCAGATGATTGTTATATATTTTCTATGTGTTTCCCATCCATCTCCGCCCACGTTTTCTGCCTTCCTCATTCTTTTTTTTTTAATAAGTGGCTTTTTTAAAATATAAATTTATTTATTTATTTATTTTTGGCTGCATAGGATCTTCGTTACTGCGCGCGGGCTTTCTCTAGTTGTGGTGAGCGGGGGCTACTCTTCGCTGCAGTGCGCGGGCTTCTCACTGCGGTGGCTTCTCTTGTTGCAGAGCACGGGCTCTAGGCGCACGGGCTTCAGTAGTTGTGGCACATGTGCTTAGTAGTTGTGGCTCGTGGGCTCTAGGACGCAGGCTCAGTAGTTGTGGCACATGCACTTAGTTGCTCTGCAGCATGTGGGATCTTCCCCAACCAGGGCTCGAACCCGTGTCCCCTGCATTGGCAGGTGGATTCTTAACCACTGTGCCACTGGGGAAGCCCCTCATTCTTTTTTGAATCTGATATTTCCACTGTTGTGTGTCAACTTGGATCCTCAATAAATAGCCTCTGTGCCATTGTTTTCTGGGAAACCACTTCGATGACTGAATTTATTTCAGTGCGTTATTAAGAATAACCATTTTCTTTGGAATGCCACTTCAGTTTTGCTGCCATCTTCAGGTGGCTGTGATAGCCGTTGTTTGGTTTCTCATAAATATGTTCTCTCCCAAGTACAAAAGTGACTGGTAGCTGATATGCTTATAGCCCCAGAAACCATATTTTGGGGGTGGTGGAGAGAGACTGCTGATAAGCCTTCCAATAAAATAATGAGTGTGCTTGCTATAACAAACCTAAAAAGCTGCCATCCCATGGGTGACATTTGCTTAAATTAAATTCTAAGGCCTCAGGCAAAATTGTGTAAAAAGATGCCAGCCCTCAAATGCCCTTGATGTGTCGTGTGTCCCGTTAATCCTTTGGCCGGAGTGCTCTGAACTGCGAGTTCACCCAGGGTCACCAGGCTTCTGTGGCTCCCACGCCACCAGAGCTGTTGCTGCCGAGACTCTCCCAACTGCCAGAAGCAAACCCAGTGGCGCTGTGACCCTGCTCGCCTTCTGGAAACGCGTTCCTCCTCCCGTTCTTCTGGTGCTTCTCTCCTCCTGTGATGGGCTCCCAGCCCTCTTCTCACCCCCGGATGCCACGGTCCTCAGCGCCCCCTCTTTGGCCCTCCTCTTGCTCCACACACTCCTCCCAGGCGACTTCACCGGGGCCCTGGCATCAGCTACCGACCGCCTCTGTGCTGACCACGCCCAGTCCTGGCCCCACCTCAAACCTCTCTTTGAGCTCCAGACCCGCAAGTTCACCGGCCTGCTTCCTGGACTCCTCCACCGAGCTGCCCCTTGGGCGTCTTCCCCCAGTGACCCAACCGGCCCCTCCCCCTTTGCTTATCTCAGAAAGCCATCCTGGATTGCGGTTCAACTGGTTATTGAGACCCAATGGCTCCGTTCCTCATTCCACAGGATATCAAACCCAGTGGATAATACCTCCTCAGAATCTCACCCGTCTGAATTCCCCCAGTGGCTACCTTGGTTCAGAACATGGGATGTCTTGCACCTGGAGCTTTAACACCACCCCTCTTGAGAGAGGATCTCTTTAAGAGTGAGGTCACCACCAGGGCAGGTGATAAAAGTGTAAACTTTCCGGGGCTTCCCTGGTGGCGCACTGGTTAAGAATCCGCCTGTCAATGCAGCGGACACGGGTTCGAGCCCTGGTCTGGGAAGATCCCACATGCCGCAGAGCAACTAAGCCCGTGCGCCACAACTACTGAGCCTGCGCTCTAGAGCCCGTGAGCCACAACTACTGAGCCACAACTTCAGTGCCACAACTACTGAAGCCCGCACACCTAGAGCCCGTGCTCCGCAACAAGAGAAGCCACGGCAATGAGAAGCCCGTGCACCGCAACGAAGAGTAGCCCCCGCTCGCCGCAACTAGAGAAAGCCCGCGCACAGCAACGAAGACCCAACGCAGCCAATAAATAAATAAATTTATTTAAAAAAAAAGTGTAAACTTTCCATTCACGGGGCAAGAGATGGTCCCTGTAGATGCCGCAGTGAGCTGTCGGAAGGCCATCCTATCGGCGTAAACCACCAGAAGGTCCATGAGGCAAGACACTGCCAGATTCCCACACAGGGGAGACACTCAACACGTATCTGTTGACTGAATTCATGACCAAAAAGAGCATTTCTGTTTTTCACGGCCAGTTCCACCAACTGCTGTGGATTTTAACCTCGTCTAGTTTTTTGGCATCTCTTTTAAACCTAAGTGGCGAGTACCCTGAGATGGCACGGCAAGAGGACGAGTTTGGAGGCGGATGGGCCTTTCTCTGGCTCCTGGCAACCCTACCTCCTGGCCATGTGAGCTAGAACAGGCTGTTACCTCTCTGAACCCACTTCCTCACTGTCGAGTGGGGATAACGTCATCTACCTAGTGGGCTGTAGTAAGGGTTAGGATAAGGAGTGTGGAGCGCCGAGCACAGTACCCAACTCTGAGCTGGCCCTCACTACGCGGCAATACTGTCACCGAGAGAAGCAGCTTTGAAAAGAGACACTTGAGTGAGTTGCTCCAGCTCACCCACTTAGTGCCTGACATAGTTCTGCTTTAGTGCTGGCCTCCGGGCTTCCTTCCTACTAAACCATTCCCAGCATGTGTGATAGATTGTTCCCACCATCCCCCCCTTCTGATTCATGTTTAACTCTGGAGAATCAACGAGATCTTCTGTTGCCTGGCTGCCATGCCAAATGGGCCAGATTGGCAAAAACAGAAGTGCCCTTGAAAATGGGCAAGAAGGGCCCCTGCCCGGGCCCCTCTTCTAGCAGTGCCCCTCCAGGTGAGCAAGGAGTCCACTGGGAAGTTGGGATGTGCCCACCTGGAAATCACCACCCTCTTCCACAGCCCGCCCCAGTCACCTGAAACCCTGGAATTCCCTGGCTCTGCAGTGGGCACCATTAGGCCCAGAGGGTGGCTGTGAGCAGCTGTCTGTGGGGGGGTGAAGGATTAGACAGATTGTGGGCATGCTGCATGGGGTGTCTGCAGACCTGTGTGCCAAGCCCCTGGCAGAGCAGCAGGAGGGAGGGGTGGAGAGGTGGGGCAGGCAGGCAGCACAGGGTGGGAAGAAAAGAACAAAGCTGCAGGCTCTCCCTGCTTTGGGGGAGTTCCTAGGAGCCTGGGGATTGTAAATTCAAACACAGCCTTCCAGGTCTTATGACGGCCTACTTGTGAGGGGAGGAGAAGAAAACATATTTCACAGCTTGATTTGTAAGGTCTAAATACTCAGACATGCTACCTAGGCCTCCCTCTGCACTCTTGCCCTGGCCAGGCAAACGTCAGAGTGAGGCCTGGATGGGGCTGGGGCCTTCTACCTTTATCACGCCACCGTCCACTTTCAAGTGTGTGCCCTGGTATGTTTTTGTAAAAGGGTTTTAGGCTTGTTGAGCCAAAGGGCAGAGCTCAGTACCCTGTGTCCTTCAGCCTATTTATTTACCTGCCCTCACGTGGGCACTTCTGGATGAGGGCCAAGGAGCGGCTCGGTTATGCCTGACCTCGCCTCGGAGCCAGGTCAAGTTTGTGAGGCACAGAACCCTCTACTGAAGGGCTTTCTCAAAGGTACAGCAGCGGGGGAGCCTCCCACAAGGCTGCCCACGCTGAGCCCAACTGCCCTGTCGACTTGGCCTGGGTTTAGGGGCAGTGCTGGAGCCCTCCCAGGTAGCCCCACTTAAATCCTCCGTGTGCGTCCTGCAGGGTCGCGAAAGCCACTGGGCCCAGGCAAGGGACGTCTGTAAACGCAGCATCCGCGGATTCCCTCCACGTCGGACTTCTCCGCCAGACCGATCCGCTGTGATGGATAAACTGGGCTCCGTGGCTGGCGGAGCTGACCCCTGACCGAGCCTCGCTGTACTCCGCATGGGGTGGCGCGGCCGGCAGCCCGGCCTCCTCCGCCCCTCTCTCTTCCCGGGTCCCGCCGGCCACCCTCCCTGGGAACAGCCCCGCACGCCCGCGGGCTGCTGACCTGATGCCGTCCCGCTGCCGCGTGCTGGTGGGGCGCGACCCCGGCTCCGGCCGCCCGATCCCGGCCGGTCCCCCGCTGCAGAAGCCGGCGGTGAGCAGAGGCCACGGGCCGCGCCGGAGCCAGCCCGACCCCTTCGCCCCCAAGGCCCGCAGGCCCGTGGCGGCGGCCATGGCGGCCAGAGACGCGCCGGGGTCGGACGCCACTGAGCTCAACGCCAAGGACCGTGGGCTCTGGGCACTCCGAGGGGCGCGGGGGCGAGTCGGGCAGCTGCGCTTCGACCGCTCCGGGCAGCGGGCAAAACCGAGTCGGGGATCGCAGGCCCAGGTTTCGACCGGACTCTTCACCCAGACCGGACCCAGCCCCGCCGCCCCGCCCCCGTCCCCGTCCCCGTCCCCGTCCCCGTCACCTCGCCCCCGTCACCTCGCCCCCGGGTCCCTGCCGCCCCGCCCCACCGCCCGGGCCCCCTAGTCTTCCGGCCCCGCCCCGACTCTCCGCCCCCCGTAACCCCTCCCCTGGCGCCCCGGCCGCCCTTGCTCCACCCCCGAGCCCCGCCCCCGATATCCCTACACCGCCTCTGATCCCTCCCCCCGCGCCGCCCCGCCCCCTGGTCCCTGGCGCCCTTCCCGGGAGGAGTTGAGGGCTTGGTTCTGGGGTGAACGACTCTAAACCTGCAGGGGCGCTCTGAGGGTTTTTCTCTTGCAAGCCCAGATGAAAGGGTTTAAAGGAGGCGAGGAGTGGTGTAGCTTGCTCCTTTTTGTTACAACACCAAGAACATAGTGGTTTGCCTAGATTAGGAAAAAATGAAGTGTCGGCAGGTAGCGAATGATGTGAGCTAGGGACGCCACCTTTTTACAAATTGCTTTATCCTACCCATCCTATCCCAGACCTCGCATGTGATCCCTTGAACTGTATCCCACTCAGGTATTGGCTTTTGAATGCTTTGTGTCTTCTGTTACCGAGAACCCGTGGGATCTACATTTATATCTTGCGTTTTCCCAATACACCAAGGAGGGAAAGGGAGGCGCTTTTCAGGAGATAAGTGGCTGGCACGAGACAGGGTACATCCTGCGGCTGAGAGCTGAAGTGTGATGAGAATATCCTCATTGTCATTTGCTAGTTAACTGCTTCCTGTATTCGTTAACTTCCTAAAGTCTGGAGATTTGCAGGATACTTGGAAGGAAGGGTCTGGGCCCTCAAGGATCTTCCAGTCTGTAGGGTTGACACCATGCCCAGGACCCTCCTCGGGCTTTGACACTGAGAAATTTTGCAAGGATAACAATTATACAAAGGCATCCACAGGCGGGGCCATTGAGGTTGCACAGTGGCTTAAAATAGTCACCCACTGGATTCCTTTGAGTGAGGCCCCCTTTAATTCTCAGCTTCATAATTGGACAGATCACTTATGTACAGAATGATATTTTGAAATATCAATTGGCATCTCTACCAACACCACCACTCACTCCATTTCCTTGGTCCTTGTTCCATTCAGGCAGCTGGGGCAGAACTCTGAGACACACAGGGGCAATTCCTGGCTTTCAATTTGTAAAAGCCCAGCCTTGGGATTGGAAAGAACACCATGCAGACATAATAGATTTGGGGAGCAGCTGATGAATAGGAACAAGGCCTCTAACCTGAGGCCAGATTAAGGTCCCCCAGGTTTGAGGGCAAGGATAGGGCAAGTAGGACTTCAGGAAAAGCCAGAAGAGAGTGGGATTCGGGAAAAAGGGTGTACCAAAGCCTCCTGGAGGAGAAGTGGGAATAGTGAGAATAGTGGGAAGGATTGCTCCTTTCCTTGGTAGAACTCCAGGTCACTCATGAGACTCTGGGTGGCACGGAATGTCTGGGCAGATGGACCTAAACACCTCATAGAATTTCCCATGGTCCAGTGCAGTGCTGTGACAACAAACTTGTCCCTGTCCTCTGAGAGGGGATTGGAAACAGCTGAGAGAGGTCTGGACCTGAGGAGGCCCTGAGGCCCTGAGGGGAACAGAGATGACTCAGCAGGTGTGGACTGACAAGTTGAAGACAAGGTGGGGACGAGGACATCTCGGGTGGATGCTGTCACCTGTACCCTTCTGGTAGACTGGAATATGCTGAGGTGACAAAAACAACTACAACAAAAACAAGTCTATGTGCCCCAAACAACCAAGCCTCATTTCTCACTCACACTACTGTTCTACTGCAGATCAGCTGAAAACTCTGTGCTGAGTCAGCCCTGTCTTTGCCTCGGGACCCAGTGGAGCAGCTTCTATCTGGAAAGTTGCCAGTCTCTGGGGCAGAGGAAAAAGAAAGGATGGGAGAGGACTTCCCTGGTTGCACAATGGTTAAGAATCCGCCTGCCAATGCAGGGGACACGGGTTTGAGCCCTGGTCCGGGAAGATCCCACATGCTATGGAGCAACTAAGCCTACGTGCCACAACTAGTGAAGCCCGTGTGCCTAGAGCCTGTGCTCCACAGCAAGAGAAGCCACGACAATGAGAAGCCTGCGCACCACAACAAAGAGTAGTCCCCGCTTGCCGCAAGTAGAGAAAGCCTGCACGCAGCAACGAAGACCCAATGCAGCCAAAAATAAATAAATAAATAAATACCTTTATGAAATTTAAAAAAAAAAAGGAATGGATGGGAGAAGCATGAACTGGCACTTGGTCCCATGATTCATTTGCCAAAGCAAATCACACCACCACACTTACCTTCAGATGTGCAGGAAAGTACAACCCTCCCATGTGTTTGGAAGAAGCAAGTCTTTTTGAGCAATGATTGCTTAATGATGACCACAACTGCCCAAGCACAGAGCCTTGGTGTTATAAATGAACAGATGCTT
This sequence comes from Balaenoptera ricei, assembly GCF_028023285.1. Taxonomy (NCBI): domain Eukaryota; kingdom Metazoa; phylum Chordata; class Mammalia; order Artiodactyla; family Balaenopteridae; genus Balaenoptera; species Balaenoptera ricei. Next base: position 20,720,730 of record NC_082640.1, read on the forward strand.
ATTACTCAGGGATCGGGAATAGAATTCCAAATTGGCTTAGTTTCTGCCACCAGGCAGAATGGAGGTTTGAAATAGAAATAAGCTGAGAAATAAAAGGAAGTTAAATCCTTAGAACACTTGAGTTTGCACACTGGGATTGGTGTCCATCCTCCCAGTCATGCCAAGTGCTGCAGAAGAGACAGAACATGTTCCCTGAGGCTGTGAGTTGTGCAGGATCAAAAACTCTGACCAAAGTGATCACCATCATGGACCAGTCCACCACCGGAGGACCTTTTCCACCTTCTTACCAAGATGAAGTGTCATTGGCAGGACGGGAGGTTTGACTGGGAAGAGATAAAGAGACTGCTCCCTCCCAGCATAGGAGCTGGAGTAGAGGAGAGACCTGGAGTAGAGGGTTTTGAGAGAAGGAACGAGGAGGGCACTCGGAGCGTGAACGTCACAGATGAAAATGGAAGGTTTCAGAGACAACTTCCACCTGCTTCTAAACTTTATTTAATAGGGAACTATACTCAATATTTTGTAATAACCTACAAGGGAAAAGAATCTGAAAAAGAATAGGTACCTATGTGTATAACGGAATCACTTTGCCATACACCGGAAACTAACACAACATTGTAAATCAACTATACCTCAATTTTTAAAGAAAGCACTCTGAAAATTGTCAAAAAAATTTTTTTAAATTTAATAACAGTCGCTCTTTATGAAGACCCCCACTCTGTGGCAGTGCCTGCACTTAGCGCATTACTTATGCCAGCTCAGGGTGACCTGTGAGACAGGTACCATTAACCTAGTTCAGAGAGGCTTCGCCAGCCCCACTCGCGCTCAGCACAGCAGTTACGAAGTTGGGACTGGGCGCCGGAGGTCACCTGAAGGATGGGCTGCGATGGAGGTTTTCATGCTCGTCTAAATTCCTACACTTGCTCTCCCATCCCTTTCATGTCTCCTTCCTCCCCTCATAGCTCTCTGTGCCTCTAGCCCTGGTTTGAGAGTGGAGAAACACACAAAGACGGAAGTGGAGATGGACAGCCATCGTGTTATCCAGGCGGGAGTCGATATCGCTTGCTGAAACGCTCATCCATCCTTAAGCAGTGCGAGTCTTTTCATTCGGGCTGTTTCTCCAGGCCTCCTCTGCCTCTCATTAATTTTGGTAGGGGCTGCTTGTCTTTCTTCTCTCTTGTTCAGTGCCCTTCTAATCTATTTTTCCACGGGAGCCCTGACACAATCTGATTTCCAGGTTGCTAGCAGGCTTCTCTCTGGCTTTGATTTATGTGTGCCTTCCCTGTGCCGCATGTCTTCGCCATATGGATGTGTCTTCGCTACCTTTTCTCAGTTTCTTTAAAGACCCACCGATGCTTGGCAGGACGTTGCAGAAATAATGCAGAATAAAAGACAGTTCTAGGGGGCCTGGTATCTCAGGCTTGATGTTGGAATGAAGGAAGATTTAGAACTCCTCAGGGTGCAGAGAAAGAAAAGTGAAGGGCAGATTTTCAGCTGCTTATGGAGCAGTTTTTGAACTTCTTTTGATTGATTTCGGGCCCTTCAAAGACAGGCACGTAATGACACGGTTCAGAGTACAACGTGAGAGATCTGGGGGCTTAGTTTCAGCAGAGATTCCTCTGGCATCCGGCTGATTCTCCTGTTCTAGCTTGCCACCCTCATTCTCCCCACGTCTGTCCCTTCTTCCCACCACCGCCACCCCCAGAGTGGTCATAGGAGGATCAAGCGCCTACACACCAGAACGTTTCAGACGTTCATTGTTTTACACAGCTGCAGATGCTGTTCAATGCCCCAGTTTTATTTTGTATTTTATTTGTAATCCACCAGTCATTATCCAAATGCCTTTTGCGAACCTAAAACTTCTTCAGAAAGACCCATGCCTCAAGGTGGGTGAAAATTAATTTAGAAACGAAATGGGGTGGGGAGCAGGGTGCATGGATGAAATGAACTTCCTTTATCCCCTCTTAGCACAGATTCTTGAGTTTGCTCATATGCCTTAAACCCAATGAATTCAGTAACATCAGGTAAAGGATATGGAAAAGTGGTACAAACAGATGACAAGGGGTGTGTGTGGACAACGTTTTGAACGAGCTTGCAAAGTTAAAGCATCCTGTTAGTGGAGTTGATAGACTTTTGGAGGGTAAGAGGTCATTCAGGGGAGGCGTGTTGAATGTTTGATCCATTAAATGGTGCAAGACAAAGACAGCCATGCAGCTCAACACTGTTCATGGTCTCTGAACAGAGCACCGCAGGGGCGGGAACCCACCGGCTCCTGTCTTTCCCACCTCCTGCAGCTGCATCACACCTCACCATGATTATACTCCTGCAACAGCAGAGGAGGTCAGTACTTTATTTATTTACTTATTTATTTTAAAATTTATTTATTTATTTATTTTTGGCTGTGTTGGGTCTTCATTGCTGCGCGTGGGCTTTCTCTAGTTGCGGCGAGCGGGGGCTGCTCTTGGTTGTGGTGCGCGGGCTTCTCATTGCGGTGGCTTCTCTTGTTGCGGAGCACGGACTCTAGGCACACGGGCTTCAGTAGTTGTGGCTCACAGGCTTAGTTGCTCCGCAGCATGTGGGATCTTCCCAGACCAGGGCTCGAACCCGTGTCCGCTGCATTGGCAGGTGGATTCTTAACCACTGCGCCACCAGGGAAGTCACGAGGTCAGTACTTTAAAAAGAAAAGAAAAGCAATGGGCATCCTGGCATGGAACAGGTTAACCTTCAGCCAAATGGAACATTCCACCATGCAGTGTGGTCTACTGCTGGAATATTCCAGATAGCCTCAGCAGCAGGGAGTTAAGGGAGTGTTGGAGGGGAGGAAGGAACGAGGGGTGTTTGCTTGATCAGAAGTGGGGGGGTGATTTCCTACTTGGTTGCTGCGAAGGAGGGAGGGGGAAGGTTTAGCTCTTGTAGTTACTAGATTACTAATTGATGACCTCAGCCAGTGACCTCTGAGCCTTGTTCCCTCATCTGTAAAATGGGGGGAATAGTTTAAATAATTTGCATAATCCATTCCTTGAGCTCGTCACGTGCCAGGTATTGCTCTAGGCACTGGGGAGACAGCAGTGCTCACAGCTGTGTCTTTACTCACAGAGGGCTTGGGTTCTAGGGAGGGGAGTGGCAAATAGATTCGTGGGAAGTGTGTCGGATGGTGATGGACACCCTGGAGAAGGGTAAAGCAGAGGGAGGGGTGTTATTCCGTTGTAAGGGTGGGGTGGGTCAGGGCATGTTTGATAAGATGGTGTTGGAGCAGAGAACCGGAAGTGTGGGGAAAGCCCAGCGGGGTGCTGGGGCAGGAGGGCTTCCAGGTGGTGGTGGCGGGAGCAGAGTGAGGGTAGGAGAGGTGGCGGGGCCAGCTGATACTGGCTTTTTATTTAGGTGGCAGCAAGCCCTTGGCTTTTTCACGCTGAGCAAGGTGGGGACCCACAAGAGGTGTAAGCAGGGGAGTGAGTGGCAGGACTTGACTTGCCCCCCACCCCCAAATAGGGGCATCATCTCCACCTCTCCCATTCCCCAAGTGAGACAGCTTGGTCAGAGGTTAGAGAATCACAGTCTATCATGAAGCCACAGCTTCTGGCCTCATTTCTCACTCCTTCCTGGACGTCTCCAACTGGGTATCATCCTTGCTTCCCAAAGCTGATAGGCCCCAGTCCAAACGCATGCTCTGCCCTCACTCGATCACACTTCTTCCTTTTATTCCTATGGAGACTCAAAGCTTTCATGTCTCCTTGAAGGCCTGGAGTGTCTCCTTGCTTGTTCCCTAGACTGAGGGTTCCCCACCCCAAACTACATCCTGATCACCCTTCCCTCTCGTGGTTCACTCCTATACCCCCATTAAGACAATTGCAATGGCCTCTGAATCTGGCCTCCCTGCCTCTAGCCTTTCCCCTTGAACTCCATCCTGGAACCAGATTAGCCTTCCTGGAGCCCTTCTCTCCATCCCCATTGACACCTGCCTCAGTGCAATCCCCACTGTCTCACCTGGCAATTGCAGAAGCCTCGCAACTGGTGTCTCTGACCTGCCCATACCCGCTCCTAGTGCGTTCTTCACACTCGACCCAAGTGATGTTTGTTTATCAGCTGTATGTGTGGTCACATTCCCCCCAACTCTCCTTGGCACTTAAAGTGCAGGCTCACTGCCGTGACCTGTAAGGCCAGCATGGACGAGTGTCCATTCCCACTATGCCATCTCTGGTCACCCACCTCCCTTGCTCCTGTCTTTCAACCACATCAGCCTTTTTTCCAGCCTCTTGAGCTCAGCAAAATCATTTTTTCTTTAGAGCCGTCACACAAGCATGGAAGGTTCATTTCCCGAAGCTTCACCTGGCCGTCACCCATCTCTCCTTCAGTTCTAAAGTCATTGTCTCAAAGGGCACGTCTCTGACCCCCAAACTCAGTGAAGTCTCCAGCCCCTCATTATTCTTTATAGGACCCTGTTCTTCATCTGCCTTATCATCACCTTTAATCAGGTATTTATATGTATGAATTCTTCTTTATCACCTCTCCCCTGTATAAGCTCTGTAAGAGCTGGGCCTGTGTGTGTTTTTCCCAACGCCGTGTGCCAGGCACAGACAGGCACGCTGATAGCTGTTGAACAAGATGGTTGAGTAGATCAAGGAATAAACGAGCATCCCTTCTCTGGCTCCACTATATCACCCAGGGAAGTCCAAGTTTGTTGGACCTTAATTCCCATCCTTACTCTTCACACATCCGTGCTCCAGGAATGCAAAACTCCTTGCTCTTCTTCCCACAGGTCCTGCGCTTTTCTGCCTTGATGGTTTTATTATGCCACTACTTAAAATATTTCATAAACGAAGGAATGAAGGACTGGTCCTAAATCATACCCAGTCTTCAAGGCCCGTATCAAATGGGCCGTACCTGCCATGAAGCGTAAATGATAGCCTGAGCTGGAATTAATTTCGCCTGCTCTCTGGCTTTCATAGCACTTTCTCTGTAACCACTAAAGGCATTTGTCACGTTTTACCTCTTTTTTTCAAGTTTCTTTCTGCGTGTCTGATTTTCTCTACGAAACCACGAGTTTCTTGAGGGCACGATCCATGTTCTCCTCACCTCTGTATATGCCACCGCGCGATGCTTCAGCGTAAGTGAGGTAAAAAAAATTATTATGGGTTACTGATTCAAAGTGATTACGATTTTTCAAAGCACTTAAATGGTAGTTCCCTCTAGAGACACGTGGAGGTGCCCTAACCAAGCGAAATGACACAGACTGCTCTAGGTGGATTCGTTTCTAAACTATTTTATATTTATTTTTTAATATTTATTTTTAAATTGAAGTATTGTTGATTTACAAGGTTGTGTTAATTTCTGCTGTAGAGCAAAGTGATTCAGTTATACATATATATACATTCTTTTTTTAAAATATTCTTTTCCATTATGGTTTATCACAGGATACTGAATATAGTTCCCTGTGCTATACAGTAGGACCTTGTTTATCCATCCAATATATACTAGTTTGCATCTGCTAATCCCAAGCTCCCAATCCACCCCTCCCCCCACCCAGCCTACCTCTTGATAACCACAAGTCTGTTCTCTATATCCATGGGTCTGCATTTCTAAACTATTTTAAAGATGATGGGGTCCCTTCTGAATTCTGTCTCACTGATCATCATATTGACCAGCTGTGGATGACAGGAAAGAAATGTAAGAGACGATTTAGTGGGTAAAGGAAGAGAGTTAATCGATTAAAAACAAAGATCGCATCTGGTCAGAGAGACAAGGCGAAACACAACGCCTGCTTTCTCTGAATGAGGGGCCCTGTGATCGCAGACAATGGATATAATATTGGTATCGTGGGCCTCCAAATAAAGAAGGGCTGGGGGCTGTGTCATGGAACGAATTGTGCCCTCTCAAAATTCATAGGTTGAAGCCCTAACCCCCAATGGGGTGGTATTTGGAAATGGGGACTTTGGAGGTGCTTAGGTTTACATGAGGTCATGAGGGAGGGGCCCCATGGTGGGATTAGTGTTCTTATAAGAAGAGAGACCAGAGCTCTCTCTCTGCCATGTATGGACACAGTGAGAAGTTGGCTGTCTACAAGCCAGGGAGAGGGCCCTCCCCCAAAACCTGGCCATGCTGGCACCCTGATCTCCAACTTCCAGCCTCAAGAACTGTAAGAAAACAAGTCTCTGTTGTTTAAAGCACCCAGTCTATAGCCTTTGGTTGGGCATCCGGAGCTGATTCAGACGGGCTGTGTGAACGGGAGGGGTTGCCTTTCAAACGCTCTTTCCTATCAAGGAAAGATCGATATTTAGATAAGAAAATGCTGGAACATACATCAGGAATAAACAACGGGATTTCAATCCCCTACCAGATCTTCTGATTTTGTTTTCTTAAAGTATACGTGGTGTTTTGAAGACCTATCATACGTGTAATAAAGGAGCACCGTTAGCTTTTTCTTTCATAATGGGCGTGTTGGTGGCAAATCTCTTTCATTAGTTTGTTTGGACCAGAATTTTATTTCTATTTTTGAACGTAGTCCTTTCCATTCTTAATGTTGGGACATTATGTGGGACATGGGCTCCGAGAGCTCTGTCACCTGGGCTAAGTTGATTTTTTTTTTTTCACTATTGGTCTAAATGTGCAAAGCATTAATTATAATTAATCCAGGGATGTCTATACAACAATAGCCATAGAAATTGCTACCCAGGACACTTTGGCATGCCTGGATTTACATGTGTCAAACCATCGCTTTCCCGATCCCTCCTCACTACCCTGTGCTACTGTAAGACCTTTACATTTTCTAATTTGCATGTTTATTTATTTGGAAAAGCTGAATTTGAATAAGCTGAATATATTGGTAGAATTCAAAGGTGCAATTTAAAATTAAGGTGGTTTATGGACTTGCCTGGTGGTCCAGTGTTTAAGACTCCACGCTTCTAATGCAAGGGACACGGGTTCGATCCCTGGTTGGGGAAGTTCTGCATGCTGGGAGGTGCGGCCAACAAACAAACAAACAAACAAACAAACAAGTAAGGTGGTTTACAAGCTGAAATAGAAACTCCTCCTTTCCATCCTCCAGCCCTCCTCCCAGCTCCATCCACCTTCCCAAATGGGCTGTCCTGCCTCTCTATGTGTGGGTGTCTGTGTATAATCATACTCTGCATACAGATGGGGCTGAGTTTCACATCATAGTGAACATAGTGTAGCTGTGAAAACATAAGCGTCTTCTCCCTCATCCTCCTCCTTGGAAAAGGCAGGAACCTCAGGGAACGCTTTGAACTTCCGCATGCATGGAGTTGGTGAGGGGGTACTGAGCTGATTATCACTAGATCTTAAGAAGTAAAGAGGGCCCAGTTTATAGCTAAGTCACAGATCTTTTCTAAATGTATATATTTTATAACATGTAATATAAACTTAGAATAATACAGTGTAATATTTTAAAACCTGCTTTTTCCCCTAATAAATGATAAATACTTCCATGACACTGAATATTCTACAAATGACTTGAATAGCAGCATGCCATTTTATAATACCGCTTTACTGTAATTTATTTGACCAATCACTCTTGACAGACATTTAAATTGTTCCTAATTTTTAGTATGAAAGTAATACCACAGTGAGCAACCTTTTGCATAAATCTCTCTGCACATCTCTGGTGTTTCTCTAGGATGAACTCCTAGAAGCAGAGTTGCTGGATCAAAGGATAAGAATGTATTTGATGGCCTCTGGTACTTGTTGCAAAATTGTCCTCCAGAAGCATGGTTCCTCTGATCTCAAGTTTTTTAAAGAGGAAATGTATTTGACCTAGGATCAGACTTGGTAATCACCTATTGATATAGTTCATTTGCTCCGCAGAGATAAAAACACCCACTGGATGCCCTACCTTGTACGTGTACATCCAGCCTCGTGGGTTGAACAGTTTTTCAGGTATTTTAAAGACTTCCTCTGCATTCATCACAACGAAGGGCGATGTGGCCGAGACGGGGATAGGCAGAGGGTGTACAGGAAGATCTTACAATCATTGCAACTTTACTACATCGTTTAATGATTCCAGACAGTTCACAGGTTGATTAGCAAAAACTCCAGAGAAAGACCCAAATGTTAAAACTTTGAGGTTAGATTATCATTGATTTAAGAAACAAGTTTACAGAATGCCTATTTCAGTAAGTAGGCAACCTCAGTAAGTTACACCCCTTTGGAACACTGGCCGTGTGGTCCTCCTGGCCCACATATCATCCTCTCCTCTGTCCTCACCTCATGGGAAAGGGATCTCTTTCCCTTTGTCTGCACTGTCTTTTATATATGAAGGAAATGCCTGTGACCTCCTGCAGTCAGATATGCCCCCTTGATTTTTTTCTCTTTTGTAGAAATGTTGCTCATACCCATCTGTTGCATTCTGTCCTCTTCCCGCTTCCCCGTGATGACTCCCTGCCATCACCCCTTCCATCACCCCATTAGCAACGGCTCTCACCATTCTCAGCCCGGTGTATTGATAAAAGGAAACGAACTGAGTCTGGAATCAAGACATCCAGGTTCTAGTGATACTTGTCTACTCATCTATCAGACGGGAGCGTGAAGCTAATTGGGATTGTTAAAGAAAATCCAGAGCTAGGCTGAATGTGGTGAAAGCAGCAGAACCACATTTTATTGAGGACTCTTGCAACAGGGGAAAAAGACCTGAGTGCAGAACCAGGCTCAATTCCAAGTCCAGCGTGAGCAAGTGGGAATTTACAGCCCAGGAGTGGGTGTGGGTTGGTGGATGGAAGATTCCTAAGAAACAACATCAGGGGTTGGCGGGGGGATTCTGGCTAACCCACCCTAACAGGATTCTTGCCAAGGGCAGGCCGGGGAGATCAGATATTCCCTGGGGGTTGGTGAAGGATGAGGAACCTGGTCAGATATTGAGGGTGATCAGATATGGAGGGCGGGGGATTCTAGCTAAACCAAATTAGCAGGATTCTTGCTAAAATTGGACAATGCTGAGATGAAGATGGAAGTCCTAAAGCTGAAGCCTGGAAAAGCTCAGGGGAGCCTGGGTAGAGTTTGAGCAAGGAGGGATCTTTGTCCGGATGTTTTTTCAAACTGTCTTGAGAAGCCCCAGGGGTTCTGAGGAGAGGCCTTGGGACTGTGGGTTGCAAGAGGGTGGAGCTGAAGGCCGGAGCAGACAGCCCTAGCCTCTCGCCCAGCCCCGCAGTTCCACTCGTACCTGTGTGATATGCTGGGCTCTAGCCACCATTCCTTAAGTAAGTCAGTAGAATGAAGAGCATTAAACTAGAAGATGTGTGAAGACCCTTCCAGACACATCATTTTAGGATTTGGAGTCAGCCTCCAGCAAGCTAAGCGCTTACTTTTCTTCCTAACAGACACCCCAGGGAACTTTGCATGAAAGGGAGAGAGACTTTTTTTGTGAATTACAGAAACTCGCGATGCTCAGTCTGCCCCTTCCTTCTGTCGCACGCATCAAGGACAGACCCTTCTGAAACCCATTTACACAGCCAGCACCGAAACTCTCTCGCTTCCCAGGGATAAGTGTTCATCGCTGCTCCTGACTTGCATTTTAGGGCATCCGTCCTCTGTGGGAGGCCCTGATCATTCATCCATTTCCACAGCGCACGCTGTAGTATGATTAGTGCCTGTTCTGCAGAAGAGGAAACTGGGACACAGAAGGGATGAACAACTGACCTCAAGTAGCACGGATTGTTTCTCGGGGTGGAGGGTGAGTGAATCAGGGCTGGCGCTTCCCCAAACCAGTTCCCTTCCTGCTAAATGCCACCCTGCTGTGGAGAGACTCTTTCTCTTTTCTCTTGATGGCACCCTGAGTACTTCTGTCTTTTTATTTTCTTCCACTGGGAAACCAGCCAATCACAGCGTGGCCACAGTGGCCAAGGAGGCAGCCTCTGGGCTTGAAAGGCGGGACTCAGAGCTGAAAGACGCACCTTGTCAGAGCTCTGGGAGAGCAATGACACTTCTCCTGCGTGGCTGAGTAAAAGGAGGAGACGGTCAGTGGGGTTTGGCCACGTTGCCCCACCCTGACCTCATCTTTCATTGCCATGGGGACAATCATGGGCTGCAGCACAAGGACATCATGGAATAACCTGGAGACAGCCTAGCTGTTGACTGAGTCTCAAATAACTTTTAAACTCATCATCATCATTCATGACTTGAAAGCCCAGGCCCATTTCATGTGCAAGAGCTGAGTTTTTGTTTTGTTTCTAAAGGGAAAGGATTCTAGAGGTCCAGAAGTTTAACTTTTAATGAAGAGGCAAAGCCCAAAGAACTCAAAGAACAAGGGTTATACCATAAGAGCTTCCTAAGTCTTTCCGTTTTGTGGCACACATAGAAAACTATATAATACCGTGTTTGTAGAGTATACTGGGCAAGGCAACTGGCCACCAACTCAGGGTGACAGCCCACCTCGAGCTCCACCTGGCCACCGGGAGGCAGAAGGGATCAACATCGTGTCCCACCTGTAAAGAAAAGAATGTTGCCTGCCATTCCAGTTCTACAAGGATCAAGCCATTAGCCACTGCAGTGCGCCCTGGGAGGATTTCAGGATGGAGAAACCCAGGAAGCATTCTGTGCTTTGGTGACATGGCCCCTAGATAGTTAAGATGCATATCTAAGGAAAATTTTCGATGCCCTTGGATTCTTGCATCTTCCTGTATATAGAAAAGCACTAAAATCATTAACTTGAGGTATCTGGGGTTTTTTGTGTGTGATTAGCAGGAATCTTTTACCAAGATGTATGCTTGACTATATGTATTTCCAGCCAAAAAAAATTTGTACATACCCTGGCTCCTCCTCTACCTCTTCAAAGCAGTTCCTCAGAGCTGTCTGAGAGGCTGTCCCCAGGGCTATAGTCCTCAGTTTAAGGTCCCCAAACAAAACTTAACTCACCACTTTTTACATTGCACATTTTTCTCTCAGTCAACACACCCATCCTGGTTACAGCCCACCATCAGGAAGCTCTGCCAGATAAATAAGAGTTGGGGACAATCACAGTGATGTGACAGTGACATTTCCCATTAAAAAAAAAAAAGACAGAAAAATAACATCTAAACAGCAAAGAATAGAGTGAGACTGACGTGGATACGCTGAACAGGGCTTTCCCTGGGGGAGTCTTGAGGGGACTGGAAGTAAATTTTTTAAAATTCAAGATAGGACCATGGGGAGGCGGGGAGGGGGGGCACCACCTCACACCCATTAAGGTGGCTACTTAAAAAAAAAAAACATAAAACAACAAGTGTTGATGAGGATGTGGAGAAATTGGAATCCTTGTGCACTGTTGGTGGGAATGTAAAATGGTGCAGCCAGTGTGGAAAACAGTATGGCGGTTCCTCAAAAAGTTAAAAATAGAACTACCCTGTGATTCAGCAATTGGACTTCTGGGAATACAGCCAAAAGAATTGTGAGCAGAGTCTTGAAGAGATATTTGTACACCATGTTCATAGCAGCATTATTCACAATAGCCAAAAGGTGGTAACAAATCAAGTGTCCATTGACAGATGAATGGATAAGCAAAATGTGATGTATACACATGGTGCAATATTATTGAGCCTCAAAAAGGAAAAAAAATCCTGACACATGGTACAATATGGATGAACTTTGAGGACATTATGCAAAGTGAAATAAGCCAGTCCCTAGAAGACAGATACTGCACAATTCCACTTATATGAGGTACCACGAGTAGTCAAATTCATAGAGACAGAAAGTAGAATGAGGGTTGCCAAGGGCTGGGGGAAGGGGGGTGAGTGGAAAGTTGTTGTTTAAAGGGTGTCAAGTTTCAATTTTGCAAGATGAAAAGTGTTCTGGAGATGGATGGTGGTGATGGTTTCACAACAATATGATTGTACTTAATGCCGCTGAACTGTACACTTAGAAATGGTTTAAGGTAGTCAATTTTATGTTACATGTATTTCAGCACAACTTAAGAAAAAATTCAACATATGGGATTAAAAAAAACCAAGATAAGTTTGGGAGGATCTCAGACAGAAAGGGCTTGTGTCTTGATTTTCTAGAAAAGCCCAAGGAGGCTACAAGCCTTGGAGAGAAGTCACCTTTACTAAAGCGAGTGACATCTCTGCAGAGGCTCATAGGACAGAAGGTGGCCCCTTCTCTATCCCCTACATCTTCTGGCCTAAGGACCTCCCCTGTGGAGAGAAGCAGGAGAAGGAAAACCCCGATGTGACTGACTCAGAGTGACTGGGAAGTCACTGAATTGACTCAGGTTGCCTGGAATTGACTAGGTCAATTTCTGCTATGAAGACAGAAATGATGTTATAGAAACGTATAGAAAGCACATCCTTCCACATTTGATGTCATTATCCTAAAACACACAAGCTGGAACAAAACAGAAGAACATATGCCAGGAAAAAATAGGACCGTGGCTGGATTTGCCCCAGAGCTCTCAGCCATCTGGCTTTGACTGTAATGGTATCTGTCACATCCTTTCCTTCGTGTGGTCTTACCCAGACGAACTTCCTCAGTAGAGGTGACTGGTAAAAAGGGGCCCAATGTGAGTTATCATTTGAGTCACCCATGGGTACAGAACCCTTTCCCATTTTACAGGGTCCAAGAGTTGTTGCTGTGTGTGATTGATCCTGATAGAAAGTTTTAGATTTTGTGAACTTTTGTCAGAGCGTAGCAAATTTTTTAAAGATTATGTTTGAATGTTTTATTGCAACCGGTCTGCCCCAAACATCACCAGAGGGTCAGCCTCATTTACATTCATGCTTATACTGCAGTATGGCTGTGCTTTTATCTTGCTTTTCTAGAAGAACTTCTTTCCTAGGGTTTCCCCCTGAGCATTTCTGGGGCTTTCCAAGGACACCAACATGTCCTTGGATCTGTGCTGGCTCGCCCACCTCCCCGGGCCTCGTGCAGGACTCTGAGGTGGGTCCCAGCCACTGCCACCACGGCTGCCTCCTCTTCCTGGGTGAGTTTCTAGAACAAGGAATTCCCTCCAGCTTCCACCCGAGGTGGGCACGAACTCTTCCCTTGCCCCCCTCCGCCAAAGTGACAGCTCAAGTCAGGTTGTCAGAGTATAACACAGAGAGGAATATCGGGATGGTGACAGGCCCCGGGCGCTGAATGGCTATTGGTGGAATAGATGAATTATGCTCACAGGCTGTGAGGCAGAATCCAACCTACCCTTGAACCAATCCCGACGCCCTGGTCTGGGCCCAGCTTTCTCCTTCAGGGGACCTGAAGGAGGAAGCTGTTTCTGCAGCTCTCCCGCCCTCCTTCTGGGCCGCTTCCAGTGTGATGGGCAGTGGCGTGCCCACCCCTTACTCAGGGAGGCCAGGGTCTTGCCCAGTGGCCACCAAGGGGACGCAGTGGCCCAAACCTAGCCCCTTCCGAGTCTTCAATCTTGGACAACCTGGTGGCTTTCACAACCTCTCCTTTCCCCACATCCTACCCCACTAAGAATAAACAACTCACAAATACAACAGCAACAAAAACGCCACACATGCCAACCAAAGGATAAGCAGTAGTTCCTGTAAAACAACCTCTCAACCTGTTAGCGCTGCTCTCCAGTCGCCATTTGTTGCTTCCAACCACCCGTTGCCCAACCAGTGGGAGAAAACGAAAGTTCTTCTTAGCATTCTTTCCCTTTTCTGGCCATCCTTTCCCACCTCCTTGCACGCTCTCTCTGAGGTTGGACGTGCTGTGTCAGGCGGAGGCCTTGATGCCTCTTTTGTGTCGAAAAGGAGAGAAGGCATGTCTGCTGTGGAGGTGCTTAGGTCAAGGCCCTGGGAAGCCTTTTCCTTTGGCTCCTACTGGTCTCTGGCGCTGGGCCAGCGCTGCTCTGAGGGGCAGGGGTGGGGACGCCAGATAGAGACGTGGCCCCTCAGACGGCTGGACGGGGGGGTTCCTGGAGCACAGACGTTCCCCCCTCGCTCCCAGAGCCAGCGGGGCCTCTGTCCCCTCACGTCCGGCCATGCCAGCTCCGTTTATGAAAGGACTTCTTCATTTGGGGCCAAGTAGCCTCCGCTCCACCCATCCTGGCTCCCCAGACCAGGCCATGACTGTGGGACCAGGTAATCACCCTGTGGTCTGGGGTGAATTTTAAGGCAAGTTTGCTGGAGGATGGGGGATGGAGCCTGGGTTTCTGGCTACGTTTGATCCTTCAGTTGACATCCCTACTCGGACCTGGAGCTGGGTGTCAGGCTAAGGCCAGCCTTTTGGCCCCTCTCTTTGGGGGCCAAACAGAGATGCCAGAAGGCGTCCCAGATTTTCCAGGCCATACGTCCTAATGTCCCAGGCCGTTCAGGTACTGGGACGCAGGCCACTGTGGTAACAATGGTTTTGCCTCTTTACTTCCTAAAACTCCTCCTTCCTAAGTTCAAAACCCAGTAAGAATTTTTTCCAACCAAGATCTTAAAGTTTATCAAGAGCATCTATAAGTTCTTCCTCCACTGCATCCAGCAGCAGATGTGTAATGGATTCTGTGACCTCACGCAAGTGCTGAATGAGGGTATGGAAGATCCAGAAGGTTAAGGAACAGCGTGCGGTGCCCTAGCCTTGGTCCATGGCAAACCGCTCGGATAGCATCCTCTTAGTTGAACTTTCCTAGGCTTCCTTTTCCTCGGGCGTGATTGCAGTCTGGCAGATCCTTCTCGGCGTGTGAGTGGACGTTGGTGTGTGTGAATGTGTGGGCAGCCCTTTGTCTGGATTGCCAGGCCCACCCAGGCCTTCCTCCCACTAGCATTCGGGTGGGAGGACAAAGAGACTCACTCCTGGCCAAGACTTCACACAGACGTCTCGTTTGCTCCTCGAGATGTCACGCCAGCGCGGTGCCTCGTCTGGCTTTTGTATAATGCCTTGAGTTCTGGAAACACAGACACCTACACCACAGCAGCTGGGTGTCTGTGGATGCCCCAAATAGCAGCTATTTCTCAAACAAATATAGCGAGGACGGAGTGATGTTTTAAAGGGGACTTTTCATCAGGAAAGAAAACATAAGTTGATGTTTCTACTGATTCGATGAAAGAGATACTTCCATGCAAACTGAAAAAATACAGGCATGGCGGGTCCTGCACGTCCTTGGAAGGATGCAAGGTGGGGAGGAAGTGATGGGCTGCTGAGGGAAGGCCAGAAGGTACTGAAGAGAGTTAATGCTTTCCCTTGAGGAGGGAGGACCCTCGTGTGCTTTTTATTCTGCTGGAGCAGTGCCGGGCGTCTGCAAATGGATGGGGGCCGAATGCAGAGAAGACAGTCGAGTCTGGATTCTAGTTGTTTCTGTTCAGAGATCTCCCTAAGATGTTCCCGAGGTTCTCTCTCCAGCTGTGGTTCAAAATGCAGCCAGGTGATCCAGAGTGGGTGTGAGGTTACACAGCAGCCCCCTCTACCTGCACCTGCCTTTCCTTTTTGGAGGTCAGAATGCCCCCTCCTTACCATTCCTCATCCCTGAAGAAAAGTGAGTGGGAGAGAGGGTGTGACTGCAGAATTCCAAAGGGTCTCTGTTAGGAACCAGCCATACTCCCAACACTTTCTTACACAGTGAACAATTTTCCTCCCAGCCGGCATGGCTTTGGGTGATCAAGGAGTGCTATTTCTAGAAGCTCCATATCTGTTCAGCAGGGCAAGGTTCTGCTGCCTCTTTTCCTCTCTCTAATGGCCTTTTCTCCCCCTGTGAATAACAACAATGATCATTAAGATTATTCACTCAATCAGTGAATGTTTATGAGCGCCTGATTATACTGGGCACTGTTCTCAGGGGAGATGCCTGTCATAAAACCCGACTCGTGCATAGCGCTTTACAGTTTACAGAGTGCGTTCAGTTCAGATTAGATCACCTAATCTTTTCTTTATGCATTTTAAACATTGTGGTAAAGGACACATAACAAAATTTACCATCTTCACCATTTTTAAGGGTACAATTCCGTAGGTGTGAAGTATATTCACGTTGTTGTGAAACTGATCTCCAGAACTTTTTCACTTTGCAAAACTGAAACTCTACCCATTAAACAAGAACTCTCCTTTGCCCCTCCCTCCAGCCCCTATCAACTGTCTGCTTTCTGTCCCTATGAATTCGATGACTCTTGGTACGTCATATAAGTGGAATCACTCAGTATTTGTCCTTTTGTGTCTGGCTTGTTTCACTTTGCATAATGTCCTCAGGGTCATTCATGTTGTAGCCTGTGCCCTGATCTTTTCTAAACCTCTATAGCAACCCTTCCAGTTGGGGTTCCATGCTTCACAGGTGAGAAAATGGAGCCTCAAAGCAATTAAGCAATTGCTTGGGGCCACATAGCTAGTGTAGTGGGCTGAATAACGTCTCCCCAAAAGCTGTGTCCAAGCCCTAACCTGCAAATGTGACCTTACTTGGAAATAAAGACCCTTGTAGGGTCTTTGCAGATGTCATCAAGTCATGGGTCTCGGGTTGAGATCATCCTGCATTTAGGGTTGGGCCCTGAGTCTAATGACTGATGTCCCTATAAGAGCAGGGAGAGGAGGACTGAGATACACAGAAACGGAAACACAGGGAAGAAGGCCAGGTAAGTGAGGGGCTGGTCACAGCTCTCCGGCAGCCCCGGCCTTCCCCACCCTACTCTCTGCTGCAGGGGGCTGACCTGAATGAACTGATCCACAGGCTCTCCTGTCCCCTGGCTTCCAGGTGAGGTCAGCAGGCTTATCCCCCTGCTTGGCTCTCCTCCCGCGAGGCCACTTGGCCAGAGGTCACTGCCCCTCCAAGCCTCTCTTCCTGGAGTCTGGCATGAAGTCCCTCCCTCCTCTGTCTGGTCGCCACTGTAGCTCTTCTCCCTGGCCCCCAATCACACCTTTGAGCTAATCCTTTAGCGATCAAACCTCCCCTAATCACCCTTCTGGGCCACGTGACAGCTGTTTCCTCTTGGAACCCTAAGTAACACGAACCACTAGAATGTGAACTTCATGGGGGCACCTGCTTTTTACCTATTTTTGTGCTGTATCCCAGGAGCCTCGACTAGTTCCTGGTAAACCTTTCAACAGGAAATCTTTGCTGAATGACCTGGATATGGAATACTCAGGTAGGCTCTAGGCTTATCTGCATTGTCAGTTCCCAGCGTTTATTGTCTCCTTTATAGAGAGAACACTTTTAGGCAACTTCAGATTTTAAATATGACTTAAGCAGTATTATTAATAAAGCTTACGGTCATTTTTGGGCCCCCTCGCCCACTGTCCTGCATTTGGCTGGAAGAGCAGGACCTACGGAGACCTGATGGGTCCACGATTGTTTGGCTGGAGAACACTGATATTCTTTCTGCTATTAGAATAGTCTGAACCCAACCTGCCGCCCCACTGGCTTCCACACGTGTCTTATTTCCCTGCAGACTCTTAGATGGAGTGGCTGACACCAGCCATGTTGGTCCCCTCTCCATCCTCCCCTGCTGGGGCCTCCAATGTCCCTCCCTTGCTGGCACTAAGGCTTCTCTTCCTGATGGTCACTGACGCCACCTTTATTTAAGGAGCCGAGGGTCTTTCTCCATGTCTCTCTCTCTGAGCTTTGTGTTACCCTTGACCTACTCCTGCTTGTCCTCTCTCTTCTGATGAGCTTTCTCCTCTCTCAGTTGTGGTCCTTTCAGTTTCCTTCTGCTCTTCCTGCATGTGAGGTCATTGCCTTGAGGGCCAGGGTGCAGCCGCTGTTGCCCTGCACGCCCACAGCCCTCCAGCCAGGAGATGTTCATTTGTTCTGATTCTTCTTCCTCCGCCTGGTGCCTGCCCTTCTTTTTTTTTTTTTAAAGGGCATATCCTTTTTTAAAAAAAAATATTTATTTATTCATTTATTTATTTGGCTGTGTCGGGTCTCAGTTGTGGCACGCGGGATCTTAGTAGCGGCATGCGGGATCTTTCGTTGCGGCGTGTGGGCTTCTCTCTAGTTGTGGCGCATGGGCTCAGTAGTTGCGGCACACGGGCTCTCAAGCACTCAGCTTAGTTGCCCCACGGCGTGTGGGATCTTAGTTCCCCGACCAGGGATCAAAACCACGTCCCCTGCATTGGAAGGCAGATTCTTAAGCACTGGACCACCAGGGAAGTCCCGTGGTGTCTGCCCTTCTTGCTCCTGGTTTCACGTGGATGTGGGCTGGCCCCACCACTGAGTCCTGTTCCCTCTGCTGTGTTCTAGATCTTGTGCAAAACTGAATCTTCCCAGGCAAGAGGGTCTGTTACCCTTGATGTTGTCCCTTAGTGGGTACTTGGATTCCTCAAGCAATCGTTACCACTTGGTGTATTAGTCAGGGTTCTCCAGAGAAACAGAACCAATAGGATCTATCTATCTATCTATCTATCTATCTATCTACCTATCTATCAAAAGATTTATTATGTGGGATTGGCTTATGCAATTACAGAGGACGAGAAGTCCCACAATTTGCTGTCTTCAAGCTGGAGACCCAGGAAAGCCGATGGTTGTTCCTGTCTAAGTCTGAAGGCTCAGAGATAGAACCAGGAGTGTTGATGTCCAAGGGCAGGAGAAGACTGTTATCCCAATTCAGTCGGGCAGAGTGTGAATTTGCCCTTGCCTTTTTGTTCTATTCAGGACTTCAATGGATTGGATGAAGCCCACTGCGCTGGGGAGGGGCAATATTCTTTACTCAGGCCACCAATTCAAATGCTAATCTCTTCCAGAAACACCCTCACAGACACACCCAGAAATAACCAGATATCTGAGCATCCCTTGGCCCAGTCAAGTTGATACATAAAAGTAAGCTTCAGACTGGAACATCTGCCTTTCTCCTCCACCTTGATTGAGAGTCAGGCCCTGCCCTGGATGAGAATTCACAGTGGATGCTGATTTCACTTTCTTCGGAATAATTTTCTGCTTCTTTGGAAGAGGCACCTTCACTACTGTAGAAACCAAATGATGGTGCTTCTGATTTTCAAGAGTCCTAGATTCTGAAGATCTATCTGACCTGCAAATGAAGACTTGGGGATGATGGCAATATATTTATTTCTCTGATGGCAGAAGGGACCGTGAGTCAAATTTCTTTTTATCTCTCATAAAGAAACCATGTTCTGTTCTCTCTGGGGCAGGGGTACAGGAGGCATCAGAACCTTCTAAACTTGGGGCAGTCTGTGTGCAGCAGCATGGCACAGTTGTCTCCCAGGTGTGCCCTTGTTATCTGGGTAGTCTAGCTCCTCAGAGGGCCATTTCTCAAGAAGAGGGTTCCAGGCTCCACTAGGTCTGGGAAATGCTAAGTGAAAGCAAAGTTATATAGGCTGCTTTATTGCAGAACTTATCAGTGTCCTTAATTTGCTAAATCAGCCATTGAGTCAGTACATACCTCTCTACCACCCACTGTGTGTATGATGTCGTAGGAGGTGCTGGAAACCTGGGGGTGAGAAGGTTGATATGAAGCTTATATGCCAGTAGCAGCTAGACAGGAAATAACTACCTCTCCACTGAGAATGCAATTGTGATGATCGATAAGCACTATAAAGGAGAACAGCCCGCTGTTGTGAGAGTGCTTATCTCTAGGTCCTAATCAGTCTGGGGAATCCTGGAGCACCTTTTCTGGGGAAATGACGTTCAACATAAGACCTGAAGAAGAAAAGGCTGTGGACCAGGAGGAAGCCGTCTGGGTGCGAAGACTTTCAGACAAGAGTGCGGTTTATGCAAATGTCTTGAGTAGGAAAGGGCTGGGTATATTGGCCTTGTTTTGAAAACAAATCAGATCTCAAATCAGGGAACTCCTCCCTCTACACCGCTTTCCACCCTCCTGTGTGTTGTGGGATCAGCACTTGGCTTTGGTTTTACAGAAGGATCCCTAGCAGGGGTTCGGGAGGCTCGGGCTGCGGTTGCCACCAGTCAGTAATTGGCAGAGAGACGGTGTCCTGACTTCGCTGAGCCTTGTCTTTCTTGCCAATAAATTCAGGGATGGACAACATGATTCTGAAGATCCCTTCCAGCTGCGGTGTGCTGTGATTTCTTGGGAATGTGCCTCATTTTCTTAGGGTAGAGAGAGAAGGGAGTCGAGCTCATATTAAACAGGGGAACTTTGAGGCTAGGAGGGAAGTCGTTCAGTACTGTGGAGGGTGAGATAGAAAAATGCAGCATGGTGACCATCCTAAGGCCTGAGGTGACCCAATCAGGACGTTCTGTAGTCACTGGGGCCTCACTGTGCTTTTATCATTTATTGAAGAGCTGCTATTTGCCAAGTGCTCTGGGGCATGCGGGGCCTTGCTGTGAGTCTGGAGGGCAACCTGGAAGGGGTGTCCTCACCCCACGTGCTTTCTTCTTTCAAAGGCAGGATTTCCAGGGACATGAAGCCTAAAGGGCTCTACTGGGGACAAAGGGCTCTGATGGACACTGGACAGGCCAGAGGGCTGCCCAGGAGAGACTGGCATCTCTTCCTGCCAACCCAGCCCCCATTCTGGGAGACCCTGGGGTGGGAACAGTGACCCAGAATCCGGGAGAACCCAGCAGGAGACTTTCAGAGGAGCATTTATTTTATGAAGTAAGTGACACGCTCAGAATGCCAACCCAGTCCTATTTTCGAACTCCTGCAGGTCAGAAAAGAAGACGCCCTCCGTAGCACCAGCCTAGAAGTTAAGAACGAATAAGGAATGAAAACTATGATCTCCCAGGATCCCCGTTTCTCTCTTTTTCCGCTTGCAATCTCTCTCTCTCCTCCCCCCCACCGCCCCTCCACTTGTTTCTGCTCCTCGGAGTCAGATGCTTCGTTCCATCCTTCCTCCCTGTCCCAGAAAACAGACACTGGCTTTGCTGCTGCTCTCAGATTTCTTCACTGCAAGAACTTCATGTGAAAAGCTTTCTCCCTGCTTGGAGGGAAGTAGAGCACTAGTCTTATCTTTGAGCTGTGGCTGGGAACATTCTGGGTGCCCACACCCACCCTGCCCCAGGCCCACAGCAGATACACGTCCTGCAAAGGTCCCTTTCTCCGTGGGGCTGGTGTGTTCGTTTACTAGGGCCTCTGTCACAAAGTACCACACACTCTGTGGCTTACACAACAGACAGCTATGGTTTCATGGTTCTGGAGCCTGCAAATCTGAGTTCAAGGTACCAGCAGGGTTGGTTCCTTCCGGGGGCGGTGAAGGAAGTGTCATTTCCAGGCTCTCTTCTTAGCTTGTCCACGGCCGTCTTCTCTGTGTCTCTTCATATCATTTTCCATGTGCGTGTCTGTGTCCACATTTCCCCTTCTTATAAGGCCACCAGTCACATAGGACTAGGGCCCACCCTAATGACCTCATTTTGACTTGATTACCTCTTTGAAGACCTTATCTCCAAGAAAGGTCCCATTCTGAGGTACTGGGAGTTGGGACTCCAACATATGAATTTGCAGGAGATACACTACAACCCATAACAGCCAGTAAGTTTTTTTTTTTTTTACTTAATTTACTTATTTATTTATTTATTTATTTATGGCTGAGTTGGGTCTTTGTTGCTGCACATGGGCTTTCTCTAGTTGCAGTGAGCGGGGGCTACTCTTCGTTGCGGTGCGCGGGCTTCTCGCTGTGGTGGCTTCTCTTGTTGCAGAGCACGGGCTCTAGGCGTGCGGGCTCAGTAGTTGTGGCTCGCGGGCTCTAGAGCACAGGCTCAGTAGTTGTGGCGCACGGGCTTAGATGCTCCACGGCATGTGGGATCTTCCCGGACCAGGGCTCCAACCTGTGTCCCCTGCATTGGCAGGTGGATTCTTAACCACTGTGCCACTAGGGAAGCCCAACAGCCAGTAAGTCTTAAACTTCAGTGTACCTATGGCTTCCCTGGGGGCTTATTAAAAACTGGATTGCCAGGACTTCCCTGGCGGTCCAGTGTTTAAGATTCTGTGCTTCCAATGCAGCTTCCAATGCAGGGGTTGTGGGTTCCGTCCTTGGTCGGGGAACTAAGATCCGCATGCTGTGTGGTGTGGCCAAAAAGAAAAGAAAAAAAACAAAAAAATGGAAGTGCTATTGACAGCCCCACAGATTCTAATTTGATAGAACTGGGGTGGAGTTCAGGACTCTGTGTTTTCACAGCTCCCTGGGATAAGTGTGATGTGCCCCTTCTTCCCATAAACCCCTCCCAGATTTCATACCATGAACTCAGCACTTCGCTTACTGAGGGCTTATAACGGTGTTGTACCTACCACCTCAAGCTGCAAAGAAATGACTTTCTTTTGTATCTAGCTTTTCCTAAGTCCCTACTGCAGGGCCAGGCCCCACTCACAAGTCACCACACACCCTCTTTAATTTTCCACCCTTGTCACATCTGGAGGCTGCCAAGCCCACTTTGATGGCCATCATCCTCTCTTACTGGTGGGTGGATGGTGTGACTTGGGTTTGGGACTTTGGGGCCCAGCTCTCCTGCTTATTGACTGGTTGATCCCTGGGCCTCTCTGAGGCTGAGTTTACGCACATCTGCATTGAGAAACTTCCTTGTCCATCCCAGAGGGCCCCTGACTGGATCGAAGGAAACAATGTTTGCAAAAGGCAGGGTACCTGGTATGTAGAGAGGGCAGAGTGGACACTGGTTACTATTATAATCCTCTTCCTGCTTCAGATGGCAAAATCCGATTTAACTCATTTCTGCAAGGCACATGTGCTATAAGGCAACAAGGGGAAAGTCTATCCCAGAGACCACAGAGGCTGTCAGTTCTGGAAATGAAGATGGAGCCTCTCCTTCGAATGTAGCATCCAGTGTCAGCACGTGAGATCAGCAAGGTGTGCTCTGAAAACCTGTTTTAGAAATCCGCTGCCTGATGACTTCTCGCCTCAAAGGTATAGTGGTTATACCAGGATGGCATAATGGTTACAAGCACAGGGTCTGGAGCCTGCCTGGCTTCAAGGGGCCAGTACCATCACCTCCTAGTTGTGCCACCTTTTGCAAGTCACTTAACTTCTCTGTGCCTTGGTTTCTTCATTTGTAAAACAGAGAAATAATCATTCTGTGATGGTTAATTTTATGTGTCACCGTTGACTGGGCCAACGGTTGACCAGAGAGTTGGTAAAACTTTGTTTCTGGTGTGTTTGTAAGGGTGCTTGGGGAAAAGATTAGCACTTGAATAGGTAGACTAAGTAGAGAAGATCGCCTTCACCCATGCAGGTGGGCCTCACTCAAGCTGCTGAGGCCTGAACGGAATAAGCAGGCAGAGGACGGGCGAGTTCACTCTCCCTGCTTGAGCTAGGCTGGCCACCTGCTCCTGCCCTGGGACATCGGTGCTCCTGGTTCTTGGGCCTTTGGACTTGGACTAGGACTTACACCGTCTGTCCCCTGATTCTCGGGTCTTCAGGTTTGAACTGGAACCACACCACGGGCGTTCCTGGGTCTCCAGCTTGCAGAGAGCAGGTTGTAGGATTTCTCAGCCTCCATCATCACGTGAGCCAATCCCTCATAATATCTGTCTGTCTGTCTGTCTATCTATCTATCACCTATTGGTTGTGTTTCTCTGGAGAACTCTGACCAATAAAATTACCTACCTCACTGTGTTCATTGTTTTTTCTTGCTGTATGACAAATGACCACAAAGGTAGTGACACCCAGTCATAATTCTGCAGGTCAGAAGTCAGGCAGGCTCAGTGGGACCCTCTGCTTAGGGGCTCATAGGCTGGAATCAAGACTGTTATCTGGAGGCTCTGGGGGTGAATCCACTTCCAGGCTTACTCAGATTGTTGGCAGAATTTGGTTCCCTGCAACTGTAGGACAGATGTCCCTGTTCTGGGTTTACTGTCACTCCAGGGCCTCTCTGGAGTGGGTTGAGTCAATGAGTGCATTGACTCATTCTTGTGCTTTGCATTTCTGTGACTTCCTCTTCTGCCCCTGATCTTAAGGGCTTATGTGATTATATTGGGCCCCCCCAGATCATCCAGGATAATCTATTTTAAGGTCAACTGATCACATCTGCAAAGTCCCTTTGTCATGTACGGTAACACATTCATGGACAAGATAGCAAATTCATAGTCTCAGGAATTAGTGCGTGGAATCTCTTGGGGCACCATAATTCTGCCTACAACAAGGGTATTCCTTAAAGACTTTCCCCCTGGATCAGAGGTCAAGGTGTATTTTACATACATACAATTTCACCTACAACACAGGCTGTAATATGTTTTGTTTTCTCTGCTCTTCAGCACAATCCACATCCAACTTGTGGATGCAGTGGATGGTAAAGCTGATCCCAAATCATCTATGTCAGCCTGCCTCTGTGGCTCGATTCTTGCAAAGCAGTGTGTGGTTTGGGTGGGGTGGCTATTCTACCACCCCCCTCCAGCTCCAGAAATGGGTCCTTGTTTTCTAAGGTAGTCCTACCCTACCCCCAGGCACACTGATTAGTTCAGAGATGGGCATGTGGTCCATATCAGGAGGATGTTTAGGATCTCTGATCCAGTTGGGGGAAGGTATTCTCTTCTTGCTCTATGGGATGGAGGCAGCTTATCCCAGGAGCTGCTCGTGACCATCTTGTAACCAAAGAGGACAGAGCCCTTGGTTGAAACCGATACCAAGAAGACAAACAGGGACAAGAAATAGAAAGAAAGATGGGTTTTTGGTGGCCTTGTTGAACTGCTGGATCAACCCCTGCCTAAAGCCCACCCCACATTTGGGCTTTTCATTTATGTGAACCAATAAGTTCTTATTGTTAAAACCACTTTGAGTTAGATTGGCTCTTACTTGCCATCAAAAAGTACCCCAACAGACAGAATTTTTTTAACAATATGGTGATTTTACAGATTGGAGTAATGGATGGGGCCACCGAGAGAGGTGGGGTCTCCTGGGTTTTTCCTCCCCCTGCACTGTGGGGACTGCAGCCATGGGTCCCTCTGAGTTGTGGTCGACAGTGGGGTGAGGAGTGGCCCTGGCAGAGCAGGAGGACTGCCCAGCTGGAGAGGCCGTGGTCAGACAGGGGGCCCTGGACCCCGCACGGGACAACCCACCTCCTTCTGCTGTCACGCCTGCCCAAACGCACCAGAGGGGGTGACACTGAAGAGGGAAGGACAGGCCAGTACCTGATTAATGTGAGTGACGTGCTGGGCAGGGCCTGGCACGTGTAGCCCTGGGACAGAGCCGCACGCCCTGCGTCCTCTGAGGTGGACGGTGCACCAGAGCAGGGGGCGAGTCACCAGAGAATAGGCGTTTGCTTTTTCTCTTCTTCAGCAAGGTCTGTGTCTAAAAACCACCTCCTTGTTATGGGCTGAATTGTGTCCCCTCAGAATCCCTATGTTGAAGCCTAACCCCCTGAACCTCAGAAGGTGACTGCATTTGGAGATAAGGCCTTTACAGAGGGGACTAAGGTTAAATGAAGGCAGTGGATGGGCCTCTCATCCAACATGACAGGTGACCGTATAAGAAGAGGCAATGTGGACACACAGAGACACACCAGGAATGTGCCCACAGAGGAAGGACCACACGAAGACGCTGTAAGAAGGCGGCCATCTGCAAGCCAAGGAGAGAGGCCTCGGGAGAAACCAACCTTGCTGACACCTTGAACTTGGACTTCCAGCCTCCAGAACTGTGAGAACATAAATGTCTGTTGTTTCAGCCACCAAGTCCTTGGTATTTGTTACGGCAACCTGAGCTGACTAATACACCCGGATTTAATGGTGCTCCCCTAAAAGATATGTCCAGCAGAACCTGTGAATATCACCTTATTCAGAAAAAGTATCTTTGCAGATGTAATTAGGTTAAGGATTTCGAGATGAAAACATTCCAGATTAACCAAGTGGGCCATAAATCCAATGACAGAAGACAGAAGAGCAGAGGCGAAACACAGAGACGGCCGCGTGAAGGAGGCGGAGATCAGAATCATGGAGCTACAAGCCAAGGATTGCTGGCGGCCCCCAGAAGCTAGGAGAGAGGCATGGAAAGGGTTCACCCTCAGAACCCCAGAAAGACCAACCTGCCAACACCTTGATTTCACACTTCCGTCCTCCAAAACTGTGAGAGAATAATTTCCGTTGTTTTAAGCCACCCAGTTTGTGGTCATTTGTTATGGCAGCGCTAGGAAACCAATACACAGGGGGACTCACATTTGGGGCCCTCCAGGCTAGATTTAGTCCTGAGGAAGAGGCTGACCCCACCTGTAAGAGCCCAAGCTTCTTGTGCACAACTCTTGCCGGGTGGTGGACGGAGATGGCTGGTGGAATCAAGCAGGAACGGTGTCCAGCAGCAGTGCTCGGTGGCCTCCAGAAGCAAAGACATTTTAGACTTGTTGTGTTTCTCTGCTGAGATGGTGTGGACCTCTTGGGGTGAGGAGGGAGAGGGAGAGCCCCATGAAGGAGATAAATGGATTTCCTCAGACCTTAGACAAGGTCTGAGTATTAATGGTAAAAGTAAAAGGGATGTAACCATATGTGCACACTGATTGGAGCACTTTTTACTGGTCACCCAGGGCTGGACCTGCCCCCATAGGTCTGCTCTGGGCTGTGCTTTTGAACGTGGAGATTCCTCACATCTCTATTTCTGCGATCCCTTCTCAAAAAAAATGTAATTACAATTCAGGAATTCTGATGTTTGAAAGAAAACAACTATTATTGGTTAAGCCAGAGGTGGGGTGCTGGAAAACAGTGGGCACCCTCCCCCTCCCCCTTCTCCCTCTGTGCCAAACCCTGGACCCCACAAACCACACAGGCAGAGCCAGATCGCTCCATGGCACTGCCAGGTAGGGGAATCACCGCTTGTTACAGGAGCATCTGTGGCCAGGAATCAGGTGAGGAATTCCTAACATCTCTGGCAGACATGTGGGTGGGTTTACCAAATAGTGGCTCTCCTTCCTACCAGATGCCTCCTCCGGCTGCAGGATGATGGCAGCACTTAGCTCTGGGTGCCCTGATCTTCTCTCTGTTTGGCAAATTCTTCCTTGGTTTTCTCTGTGCCCAGGTCCACTTCACACACTGTGTGAGTGTAAGTTAAGGAAATACGTGATCACGGCCCACGGGGGTGGGGGAACCTGGTGCCGGGAGAGACTGGAACCGACCTAAGGGCTTGGAGTCAACCAGGAGCCTTCCTGGGATAAGGTGAAACCCAAATCAGGGCAGGGAGTCTGGGCTTTGCCACTGGACGCCAAATGTTAGAGGGTGCAGATTTTTGAAATAATGGTTTTAAAAGACTGTAATGTTGTAAGCTGGTGACTTTTTTTAAAAATTTTTTATTTTTTTGGCTCCACGGCATGTGGGATCTTAGTTCCCCTACCAGGAATTGAACCCCTGCTTGGGAAGCATGGAGTCTTAACCACTGGACCACCAGGGAAGTCCCTTAAGCTGGTAACTCTTGAGGAAGTGCCCTACCATACTCCTTGCCTCTCCCATCCCCACCCGAGGGCAGCTCTCTGGCTGGGGTGGCCAGGTGACCCCTGTCCCTGTGTCAGCTATGGTGGACACCGGGGTGCAGAGAGGAGGCTTTGTCTATGTAGGGACCGCTCTCCCCTCGCCATCAGGCATATGGTTGTTCCGTTGACCTGAGGGCACTTTTCACATTTTGATCCTCTACTGCCAAAATGGCTAGTAGAGCTAGCTATAAACTTGGGGAAAGATTCTCTTTGGAGGAAGACGGACTCCTGTGCACCTGGAGAAGGACCAGGCGAAGGGATTGGAGAATGTGGATCCTTGGCAAGGGCCTGCCGAGGTACCGGCCACAGAAGCCATCTCTACCAGTGGAGCAGACAGATTAGCTTTGAGGGTGGAGGCGCCTAACAGAAACGAAAGGCTTTTTCTCAGATGTCAGCTCAGTTGAAAGCAGGTCCCTGTTTTCTTGGCTCTGGTTGAGGCCAAGAGAATGTCCGTCTCCAGGTGGGGACTAAGGGCTGGCAGAGGTATTGTGGGGAGAACGCTGGGGTCACCGTCCCAGAGCCACCACAGCCTGGGGGCCTGTTCTGTTCTCTGCTGCCCACACCCTGCTCGGTGGAACGCTGGTCTGTAATTTCATGGACCTGCATTTCCCAAGAATAAAGTCAGACCACAACTCTCTCACTCCCTAGAACTTACTGAGATCAACAGAACATGGTCATGTCCAGCCCCAAACCCCACTGTCGGTGCTCAGACACAGAAAAGAATACAATCCTGTACTGTAAACTTTGAAAAGTGGTCCCTGAGGAAAGAAACATGATATACTAAGTAGCTCCTAACTCCAACTTTACCCCCTGCAAACATCCCTCGAAAGCAAAATATAAAAAGGAAGATTAATCAATAAAATCAGGAACATTCTCTAGTGAATGAGACAGCTTGACAATATTGATAGGGAAACTGCATGAGAATAAAAACTCTTACCCCGCCCCTCCACCCCCAGGCTCTCAGGATCTTAGCCCCTTTCCAGAACTCCAGAAAATTTGGAGGACTGACCCTAAGACCCGAGGGATCCATACAGCAGTTAGAAATACTCATAATGAGGTAGTGTGAAATCTAGGACATTTCACACCATCTCAGAAGAGAAAGCTAGGTGCAGCTTTGCCAGCAAAGGCTGCTCGGAACCCCACAGAAACTCTCCTCTGTCTCTTCCCTGCCAAGTGACCAGATACAGAAAGTGGCTATGACTGCAAAACCCCCGTCAAAACTATAGCTCAGAAGGGGAGACATAAGCGATCCGATAAGGAATGACGTATGTCACAGGGAATTCAACCACACTCTAGGAGAGAGAAACAGAAGCCTGGAACAGCAGACGTGCAAAAATAATCAAGAAAGCAAAGGCAGGAATAAATAAACAGCCATAAAGATGATGGACGAAGAAACCAGTCTGGAAAAAAAAAAACCTCATCAAAGGAACACAAGTAGATTGGAATCCGTGTTTCCGGCTGTAATAGACACAGGTGGATCCCCAGACCCCCTCTAATAGGCCGTGTTGGCTGCTGACAGCCAGCCCTTAGCTGCCCTTAGCTGCCCTTAGCTGCCCTTCTGCCCAAGATGCTATGCGGCCTCCCCAGCCCCAGGGCAGCTGGAAGCCAAGGCCGCCTGATGAGGAAAGGCTGGGCCCCTCGCCTTAAGGTGGACCAACCTCATGTTCAGGCTCCAGAGTGCTGACTTGTGGGGCCCACAGCTTTACCCAGGACCGTGTGGGTGGTGCTCGAGAAGCATGTGAAGGAGACAGTTCACACCAATTGGGACTCATGGCTCACCTATTTCTCAATGAGCACAGAAAGCCTTATTCTTTCCCCACCCAAGAAGAAATAGTTCTAAGCCCTTGATGTGGCTGTAAAGGGAGGATTTTCTGCCCAGAAACTGGGTTTCACTGAGGCTTTTCCTGGGCCTGGCATCCAAGCCCAGCGTCAGCAGGCTGTGGGCCGTGAGCAGGTGTAACTGGTTTTCTGGGCGATGACGGTAGTGAGGTCACCAACGAGCCATCCCTCCTGTGTGTTTAAATGGCACAAGCCCAGAATACCTGAGTTTCTCCTGGGGTGACAAGGAAGGGACACACCTGGGGCCAGTCTGACTGCTGATGCCATTTTCTATATCCAGATACTTCCCTCAACCCTGTGTATGAAGCCCCTTTGTAGAGAAGATCTTCTCCTCTGGGAGACAGAGCCCCCGTCCCCCAGCATGGAGCACTACTGAGGCCACACCAGATAGAGCTGGCAGTAGCTGGGTCACCCTTGTCCCCTGGTTAAGTAGCCTATCAAAGGTGGTTTCTCCTGAACAACTGGTCTACCCCGTAGTACCTGGCCTGGTCCTGTGTGTGGCTTGCGTTGGTGACACCTCCTAAAGCGTGACTTTAGAGCTTCTCCATGATGTTCCTCCCTACCCCTCACCTTCCCCCGTATCTCCTGTTCCTTCAGACATCTGAAATTCCAGTTAGACCATATTCCTCTTTGTATTAAGTCAGGCTTCTCCAGAGAAACAGGACAAATAGGATATATACAGATAGACAGATATACAAAGGAGATTTATTGTGAGGGATTGGCTCATGCAATTTTGGAGGCTGAGAAGTCCCACAATCTGCCCTCTGTAAGCTGGAGGCCCAGGAAAGCCAGTAGTGTAGTTCCAATCCAAACCTGAAGGCCTGAGAACCAGGGGGCTAGTGGGTAAGTCCTGGTCCAGGTCTGAGGGAGTGCTAATATCTAAAGGCAGGAGAAGGTGGACATCCCAGCTCAAGCAGACAGAGTGAGTTCCTCTTTCCTCTGCCTTTTCGTTCTACTCAGGCTCTCCATGGATTGGATGATGCCCACGCACATCAGAGAGGGAAATCTTTACTCACTCTACCAATTCAAATGCTAATGTCTTCCGAAAACATCCTCATAGGCACGCCCAGAAATAATATTTTACCAGCTACTTGGGCATCCCTTGGCCGAGTCATATTGACAATTAAATTACCCAGCAAGAACACAGATGCTGCTCAGAGAGGCAATAGCTCCACTGCCAGAGATCAGCCATTGACATCTTGATGAAAGACCATCACATTTTCCCTTAAAACCTGAGGTTTAGGAGAGCATAGGGCTGGGCTGGGACCTACAAGAAGAAGGAAAGGAGTGAGGTGGACACTAGGGTGGGCAGGTGGAGGAAGCTGAAGATTCCTTTGTCTACTTTTACAGTTTGTCTGTGGGCTGGTCCAGCTTTGGGCCAGATGTGGGAGAGAGGGCCACGGGGTACAGAAGTCCACCAGGACCCTACATACTTCTTCCCAGACCTGTGCCAAAGCTAACCTTGCTTGAAAAATAAGATCAATGCACTGGTGAGCCGTGGTGAGCTCTGGGGACTGTGGAGGAACCCAGCCTTGCCTCCCCAACCTGTCCAGTTACAAACGAGGAGGAACCTGGAGCACAGCCACCATTGGCTTCATGCTCTACGGAGCTGCCTAATGACTAAGGACTTCTCCTCTGAGTCGGGTTTGTTACCACGTTTCGCTCCTGGAATGCATTGTTTTCTTTCCTTTTTAAGACATTTGAAGTCGTTTGATGAGCTGATGTTTATATTTCATGTTCTCTCATGCCAAATGAGCACTTATTATCATCTAGAATTACAAAAGCATTTGGTGTTTTCCAAGCTTAGCTACCTTCAGATTCCAAGAATATCTTGCTTTTTATACAATATAGGGGGTCTGAAACAGTTGTATGTAAATCCGATTTCTGACAATTTAGTAATGTTGAAAATTCACTAGTGACCAAAAGGAAACTTCTGATGGATTTGGGGTGGGGGGAGCAAAATAAAATAATTATCATTCTGTAATGATTACAGTTGCCTCTGTGCTAGACAATTGAGGTATCGTAGGTTGAGATTCTGGGTTGGCATTTTTTACAGGAAGGCATCCTGTAAAACATAAAAGTAACATAAATGCTTACTTGTCTTATATCCTCTATGTAGTTATCCCGTCTTTTCCTTCATTTTTTTTTTCCTCCTCCACTTTTACTTTAATTGGGCTTTAATTGGGCTTGACATAACAAGTCAAGCGCATTAGAAGCCAGACCAAGACATTCAGGGATAGTCCCAAGAACCCTGGGGCTGGCAGGCACCCCAGCTCCAGGGGAAGCCATCCGTTTCCTCAACTGGTCCAACTGGCAAAAGGTAATCACTGTTTGTGGCGCTTGTTAAAGCAGCTGGTGGAGTGAGAGCTGGTTGAGCTGCCCCTTCGCACCCAAAACAAATGAAACACCTACTGTTCACAGCCCCATCCTAGGTGCTGGTGCAAGCGCCTTCCCTGGATTCCCAAGAAGTCAGCCTTGAACATGAGTCCTTGCTGCCTTGAAGGCTCATAGGCGGGTCCTGCCTGGAAGTAGTGGGGCACAGAGAGGGGTCTCCTCCAGCCCTGGCCCCAGAGTCCCCCTCAGCCTGGAGTTCTCTGATGGCAGCGGGAGCCCCAGAGTTCTGGTGACTCGGCAGGGAGGAAGCGGTGACTCAGCAGGCTAGTTGTGATTTTAAGGTGTGAGGCAGCGGCTCACTTAAATGAAATGCAGCCTTCTCCTCTCCCGTCCTAGAGGGAGCCGCCAGAGCCCTGGTTTAACACGAGTTAAACAGGTGCCAGAAAGAACAAAGAACTCTCGGCCTGCTGATCTGGTTTGAAAGCTGCTTGTGCAAGCGGCCAGGGCAGGGCTGTCCCAGTGTCTCTCAGCCCAGCCCTCCCCGGCCGCCCTGAGGTGGCCGTGCGTTCTGGGGTGAGGCCAGTGGCCAGCAAGGATACGCTTATCTCCGTGATCCAGCAGGCCTGGGATCTAAAAGGCAGACTCTTTCCCTTCTTGTTCCAAACGTGTGTGTGTGTGTGTGTGTGTGTGTGTGTGTGTGTGTGTGTGTGTGTGTGTGTGTGAAATTGCAGGGGGAGGGGGGAGCCTGCAGGGCACAGAACAGCATCTCTCATGCCAGGTGCCCCGTCTGTTCCCCTCACGCTGGAGCTGGGCAGAGCAAGAGGCTGAAGTTGATGTTACTCCACTAACAAAGACAGAAGCTTTGAAACAGACCAGCTCAGGCCTCCATGATGGGAGGCAGAGGTTCTGAAAGGAGCCTGATGGGAAAGTTGCTGTTTCACTTGGCTCAGTGATGTGGGACAGAGAGGAGGGGAGATGCACCCTCGGGAGCCGGCTCTGCAAAGTGGAGACAGGACGAGGGCAGATGGGATTTTGCAGCTTTGTGCCTTTTTAGGAGGTCGCGCTGTAACTGCTCTGTGCGTTCTCCAAGAAGCGGGCTGGGGAGAGCACCTCAGTTGCCTGGATTGGGCACGGGACAGAGCATGGAGCCCTGGCAGCCGTTTGGGGGGAAGTCAAAACATAAGCCAAGGCCAGTCCAGGCCAGGATGGTGGGGTGGTTTCACCTTGTGAGCCAACTCTGACCCCAGGATGCTGTACTGAGAAGGATCCTAAGTCTCTATCTTAACTGTCTTTCATGTTCCACCAAGGCTGTCAGGGGTGCAGGAGGTCCTTAACCAGCAGACTGCCCAGCTTGTGGAGCTGTGCATCTTTCCTCATCTCTGACGTGCATGTGACCCAGGTCACACAGAACTCTGATTCCTGGGTTGTGGGACCCCTTTCTTTATGAGCCCAGACATATCTGGGCTGGGAGGCAGGGGCAGGCCAGGGCCTGGAAGGCTGAGCCCAGATCTCTTCCTGGTCAGTGGACAAAGAGCTGGTAGCTAAATGTGGGACCCCTTCTCCTAAAACTCTGGCAGGTTGGGGCAGTTTTTTGACCATTGCCCTGGGGACAGAGGCTTACACAATGGTGGGTGCACTCCTCCCAGAAAGGCCCAAAGTCCAGAATAGAGGGCGGTCTCTGGACACCTGACCAGGTGCGGCTGCTTGGTGCCTTGCACAGAGCCTGGGTGGGTTTGTGTGGGATTAAATAAATTGAAGCACATCAGTTAGGGTGGTGCTGTTATACACTAGGTGCTCCATGATTATAAATTCACTTTTCCTTTCTCTCTTTTGGAAAAAATGTGGTAAAAATGTGCATAATGTGAAATTTACCATTTTAACCTTTTTTTTTTTTAAATTAATTAATTAATTAATTTTTGGCTGAGTTGGGTCTTTGTTGCTGTGCGCGGGCTTTCTCCAGTTGTGGTGCGCGGGCTTCTCATTGCGGTGGCTTCTCTTGTTGCGGAGCACGGGCTCTAGGCTTGCGGGCTTCAATAGTTGTGGCACGTGGGCTCAGTAGTTGTGCCTCACGGGCTCAGTAGTTGTGGCTCGCGGGTTCTAGAGTGCAGGCTCAGTAGTTGTGGCGCACGGGCTTAGTTGCTCCGCGGCATGTGGGATCTTCCCGGACCAGGACACGAACCTGTGTCCCCTGCATTGGCAGGCAGATTCTTAACCACTGCATCACCAGGGAAGTCCTGATATGTCCTTTTGTGACTGGTTTATTTCATTTAGCATAGTGTCCTCAAGGTTCATCCATGTTGTAGCAAGTGTCAGAATTTCCTTCCTTTTTGAGGCTGAATAATATTCCATTGAATGTATATGTACCACATTGTTTTTATCCCTTCATCCATCAGTGGACACTTGGGTTGTTCCCACCCTAGGCTATTGTGACTAATGCTGCTATGAACATGGTATATGCGCGTCCATTTGAGTCCCTTTCATTGAGTCCATTTCAGTGCTTTTCTGGGCACACACAGAGGTGGATCCTTTCTCCTTTGAAACACCTTTAGCAAATTTGATTTTCAAAAATTTGAATAGATATCTTGGAGGTTGGAGTCGGCCAGCTGTTGTCTGTAGCACTGTCAGATGGCTTCTCACCCTGTGTTCATCTTGGGGCCCAGAGATGAGGTCATCAGCCCACCTGGCTCCTGGCTCTGTATGGGTCCTCTCTCCCCCGCAAAGAGCCTTTTAATCTCCCTAGGCCCCTGTCCCTTCCAGTCTATAGCACTGATGGATCAGCCTAAAACCTACACTTTACAAGTCCTCCCTGGAGCGTGAGCTGTAGCAACAGCCTTCCACCTGTGCCGATCCTGCAAGTCCGTCTTTTCCGTTGGCCCTAGTGTCATCCACTTGCTGTGCACATCTCACCCTAACACCTCCCGCTGCCTGCAGGATACGGGTGAGGTCTTCCCTGACCATGCCGCCCCACTTTTTGCAATTTATACCATAGTTGCTCATAGTTTTGCCCCTTCTATGCCTTTGCTCGTGTGGTCCCCTCTGAATGCCATCCACCTATTACGCCCAACCCATCCTTCTAATATCTACCTGATCCAATTTACCTCTGAAGACTCAGCTCAAGGATTCGCTCCTCCAAAAGGCCTTCCTTGTGTGGCCTGGCAGAGTAGGAATTCAGAAATGTCTGATGAATTGACAAGGGAATGGCATCCCCAGCGATCTCCCTCCAGGTGAAATGCGAGCTTTCTTTTAATTTTTGCTTTAGAGGTGGGGTCATGCCTATAAAGGGTGTGGGCTCAAGTAAGTCCCACTGGGCGTCCATCCCTTCCCTGGTTGGACAGTTCTCTAAAGTTGAAGGTTAACAGAAACACCAAGGGCTCTTTGAAAGGAAGAAGCCACTGAAGGACACGGTATAATTGGAAGTTGTACATGGAGCATAGTGGGGTGATGGCGGCTCTTTAAGGATTTATTGTACAACTTTACGTGCATAGATCTATGTGTGAGTCTAGATGTGTAGACCTAGCTCTACAGGAGTCTTAGTGCTTTGTCAGTAGCCATGAAGAGCACTGCCTCTCTGATTTGTCCCCTGGCCCCCAGGGTCCCCTAGAGTGGGGGAACCAGAGCCGGGCTAAGCTTTGCTCTGTCCTGGGAACATTGCTTGTTCCATCTAGGTTGTGACTTAGATATTAATAACTCCGTTTCTTGCTGTCCTCAATCTGGTAGCTTAGCCCTCCCCCATGGGGTGCTTGCCCTACATGTAAGCACATTCTTCCTTGTTCTCTGCAATAGTTCAGGCTTAAATATCACCCTTTGCAGAAAATGTAAATGCTAGGACGAGAAAGTACAGAGTTCAACCGGTTGTAGGTTATAAGTAGTGATTATACCACTTTCTCAGTAATGCCTGCATGGTGATTAGCACTGTGTATGTATTATACCCTATATATGGGGGCTGCTGAAATCTCCTTGGTAGAGACAGACTTCAAATGCAGCTGCACTGGTTTCAAAACAACATCAGTTTAATGTGTGAGAGCCCATTCTGTCACCAGGAAGCCAAAGTCATTGTGACATGGATTGAACCACTTAACCTTGGAGTCATTGCAACAGTGGTTGAACCACTGAACATTGTGGTGGTGGCAGCCTGTGTCTGATGGATATTTTTCTGTCTTTGGGATGTTAAAAAAAAAAAAAAAAAGTCACAGAAAACCCTGTGTGAGGAGGATAGAACTTCCCTTCAATTTATACCTTCTCTCTGAGGCTGGGAAGAGACCAGACAGAGATCTCCAAAAATGGCTTCCATGCATGGGCCAGCCCTGCTGTGGTCCTTGCCCTGCTCTCATTTTGTTGAAATTCCCATCCTAGCTGGGATTCTGTTCCCAACATGGGTCACCCCTCAACCTGTGGGATGTGCCTAGAGAATCCCCTCCACGTTATACACAACAACGGTTCCCACAATATTTCTTCCCTCCACTCTTTATTCTACCTGGTCTCTGCCCTCAGGAAGTTTGCAGACACGTAATCGATCATTATGGCATTGGGGGAGATGAATGCGGGGATGCTGGGTTTCCAGGAGAGCCAGATGAAGGCCCTCAGCCCAGCCCAGGGAGGGGGAGCAGAGCGGGCATTTAAAGGAGGTGACTTTGGGGGTGGGGGGCACAGTCGGGAACGCTTCTTTTCAACTCCTGGTGTTTCCTTCCATGTACAGGAAGCTTTGTTAGTGTAACGCTTCTGGTCTCCTTCTGCCATGTTGCTTCCTAGAGGAAGAGGAATTCCTTACATTTGGAAAGAGAAACTGGGTTTGCAGAGTCCAGATACGTCCTCTCCTTTTCTTGGCGAGCCAGCCTGCCTGCAGAGAGCGCAGGTCTGCTCTGCCTTCCACCCCGCCCCTGCCCCCACTGTAAATATTCCAGGGGCAAGCACGGAGGTGTGCTCTGACACAGCACAGCCTGTTGCTGGGTGGGCAGCTGTATTTGAAGCTGGGGTTAGTGTCCAGAAGCCCCTTGTTTGCAGATAACATAAGCCACATTCTCCAATGTCTATTCTGTCAGTCTTAAAGATGATGTTTTGGTTTCCATCTGCCTGGCTCCTTTGACTTACTTCTCAAGGACTCAGAACTTGGATAGAGAAGAAGGGTGCCATTTGGGGGACCATGCTGCATTCCAGTAGTGACAGTCAGCTCAGCCCCAAACTCTGATCATTTAAAGAAAAAGGAGGTTGGGAGCATGCTCTATCTCCAAAGTGGCTGCCTGTGAAGTATGTGGGGGTGAACTGTACAGACACAGGGAAGAGAAAACACAGAGCTCAGAGTGGGAAGGATTAGCGTCCAAAGACTGAAACACACCAGTGTGGATGGAACATTGTGACTGAGGAAGGAGTGATTGAGAAAAGCCTCGAGAAATCACCAGACCAGACCATGCAGGCTTTGCAGGCTAAGGAAGAAGAATTTGAATTTTATTTTAAGAGCGATGGTAAGTCAGTGAAGGTCTTAACAGGGCAATGATATGGTCTCATTTACGCTTCAAGAAGTCATTCTTTTGACCCTGGTAGAGAATGGTCTGTCGGCTGGGTGATGACAATAGGGGAATTGGGGATGAATCCTAAATCTGGCTTGATGCGTGGATGGAAGTGCCATTTACAGAGTTGGTGAAGACCAGGAGGAGGATGGGGAAGGTAATTAAATTTCAGATGTTCCAAGACTTCTCAGTGGCAATGTTAGGTAAGCAGTTGGATATGGGTTCTGGGACTCAGAGGATCTGGAAGAATCCCAACATTTAGAGGGGTGTGTATGTGCGTGCGTGCGTGCGTGTGTGTGTGTGTGTGTGTGTGTGTGTGTGAGTGACTGTGGATACCACGCAAAGGAGACAAATGAACACATCCCTGGCCAGTCCATATCATCCTGCCTGGACAGTCACTGACTAGAGAACACTAGCAAAACATCTTTTTTTTTTTTAAATTTAAATTTTTATTTAGCAAAGTTTGGGGCTGAATGATACAAACAATTTCCTTTGGAAAATTCCGTATAGAATACCTAGCATTATAAAGAACTATCATATGATTTTATTTTGGGGAAATTTTCATAACTTCCAGGATATTTTTCTCTACACAATAACTAGTTGTCAATCATTTTCCTGTTGAGGGCAAAGAATGCACGAGACTTTTCATTCATTACAATTGATGTCTTTTGCAAAAGGACCCCTTAATTAATGTTTATATGGGGCACATAGCTTTTTCAAAGACATCCGGTCCTTCCTAACACACACAGCTGTGTTTGAGAGCCTGATTTTTCACCCAGCCAAAGGACCCCACAGGGATCCACTCTTCATCTCGACCTCTGCCTTTCCACATTTTTCATAGTGGAGCCACTTTCCTGCAACGCTCCTGCTGGCTGAATTGCATTCATCTCCATGAAAGGGGCTGCCGATATTTAAAGTTCATTTCAGGAAGGTTTCATAATAAGAACTGGGTAAAATAACATAATCTCATTTTAAAACATTTCCTTCCTCTGTTCTGCTGATAGAAACAAACAATTCAGAGTTCCATCTGTCCTGTAACAGGTCCAGATTGCATGATGTGGTTTTTGAAGTTATTTGTTTGCTTTGTTTCAGGGCACCTCTGGTGGGATTCCCTCCCCTCCTGGCTGCATTCAGACTGTGCCATTTGATCCTTGGAATTGCAATTCCAGGAGCAAAAATAATGAGCTAGCATTGTAGGAAAATGTCACTCAGCTCCAACACAATCAGAACCTAGGTCTGGGGAGGGCTGTCAAGCTCTAAAAGGCAGAGTGGATTTTTGCTTAAAGGAACATTTTTAAAGTCAGTATAAAAACACACAAGCATGGAATAAGACAACAGCAATAATAATCCAAATGTGAGTCTATATGTAATGTGCTGACAGGCTCCGTGGTATATTAATCTTTTTTCCCTCCCTGGGCCTCTGAACAACCAAGGCATTTTATGGTGCTAATGCTACACTGAGAGACCCTTTCCTGATGTGATCTCAGTCCCAGATGAAGGTGGAGGGGACCACCTTCTACAGCTTTGCCTGACTTTTCCTTTCCTGGGTTTCCAACCCGCCCATTCCATTCCCTGTAGCTTCTAGTTTGAGGGCCGGCAAACCTTTTCTGTAAAGGGCCATGTCTTATTGGTTTAGGCAACTATAACAAAATACCACAGACTGGTGTCTTGTAAACAGAAATTTGCTTCTTACAATTCTGGATACTGGGATATTCAAGATCAGGTGTCTGGTGAAGGCCCACTTCTCAGACTGTGCCTTCTAGCTGTAACTTAGTGTAACATAGGGGTGAGAGCTCTCTGGGGTCTCTTTCATAAGGGCACTGATCCCATTCATGAAGGCTCCACATCCTAATACCATCAACAGCGGGTGTTAGGTTTCAACATATGAATTTTGGAGAGATGTAAACATTTAGACCAATGCAGGCCAGATGGTAAATATTTTAGGCCTTGTGGATCACACATCTCTTTCACAACGACTCAATTCTGTCACATAGCATGGGAGCAGCCACAGACAACATGTAAACAACAAGAGTGACTGTGATCTAACAAACTATTTATGGACATTGAAATTCGAATTTCAAATAAATTACACATGTCATAAAACAGTATTCTTTTGATTTTTTTTTAAACCATTTAAAAATGTAAAAAGCCTTTTTGGCCCATGTGTTGTTCAAAAAAAGGCCGTGGGCAGGACAGATTTGGCCCATGGGCTGTAGTTTGCAGCTTTTGTTCTAGTTTATTTCTTTTGTGCTAATGTTCCTCCTGGCCACTAGGGGCACATGACTTCCTCTTGACCACACATCAAAATTCTTTCACTACAAAAGCAAGGATGAGAGTAAAAGTTTCTATCAGATTGCAGTTGAAATGAGGAAGGATCCTTCTTATTTTCATTTTTTTAATTCTTTTTTACTCACTTTCCCCTCACTGCGCTCTCTGCTCACCTCCTCACCTAAGTGTTGATCTCCTAAGCTTTCATTCTCTTCCATTCCCCCTTCTCCATTATGTGCTCGATTCTCTTCCAGGACTTTCTCATCAAATTTCACAGTTTGGGTTACCCTTGTGTCTTAAGCCCATGCTGGGCAAATGCAAACCAGACGGTCTGTGACACAAATTTCACAGGTTTGCAGCCAAATGAGACAAATGGGGATGATGGAGGGAGGTTTTCATATAAATCTATTTGATTTAAAGGAGTCTCCTTTATTCTGATGGCTTTCATACTTTTTTTGGAATTACAATATCTGGTCTTTTTTGAAGTGGTGGTGACAGTAGATGGTAATATATAACAAACAAAAAAATTAGCCATGTGAACTGCCCTTTTTTCTTTTTTGAGAAATTTTACCAAAATTTGAAATTCAAAGATTGACAACAAGTATAAATATGATTCCTACCCCAGCCTCTCTCCTGGGTTCCAGACCCATAATCTGAACTGCTCACTGGACATCTTACCTGGAAATACTGTAGGCACCTCCAATTCAACATGTCTAACTTGAAATGTTTTACCTTCCCTCTCCTCCTTCTTCCATCCCTCTTTCCCACCCTTCCCTGAAATGAACTCAGATTTTCCTTCTTCTTCCTGAATCCTCTATCATGGTCAGTGCATCACTCTCCCCTTAATAACTCGGGTTAGAAATGTGCAGTTATATCTTACTCCTCCCCCTTCCTCCCCCTCCACGGCTGATCAGTTGCTAAATTCTGTTGATGTCACCTGAGATAAGTCTCCTGAATTGGTTCCCTCCAGCATCTCCAATGCCTCTTCCCCTTTCAGCCCTTAATAGTTTCTTGGTTCCCTACCAATTACCCCCTGCTCCATCAGTCTTCCCTCCAGCTACCAAAATACTGTCATTAACAATCATCTTTCTAAAACAGATCTGATTGTGTGATTCACCTGCTCAAAGAAACCACCAAGTTCTTCTCATTAGGTACAAAATAAAGTCTTGGATTTCCTACAGCTGTTACTCAGGACTCTGTGATTTGCCCGCAGCCACCTTGCTAGCTTCTTTATATATTTACCTTATAAATTTATTTATTTATTTATTTATTTACATTTTCTATTCTCTAGTCAAAATGACTTAGTCACTTGACTTCCCATCTTTATTCCTTTGCTGATAGCATTCCTTCCATTTGGAATGCCCTTTACTCTTCTCCAAATAACTAAATCCTGCTCAATCTTCAAGACCTAACTAAAATGTCACTTTTTCTATGGAGCTTTTCCTTGTCTTTTTTTTTTTTAATTAATTAATTTATTTTTGGCTGTGTTGGGTCTTCGTTGCTGTGCGTGGGCTTTCTCTAGTTGTGGCGAGAGGGGGCTACTCTTTGTTGCGGTGCGTGGACTTCTCATGGCGGTGGCTTCTCTTGTTGCGGAGCACAGGCTCTAGGCGTGCAGGCTTCAGTGGTTGTGGCACGCAGGCTTCAGTAGTTGTGGCTCGTGGACTCTAGAGCACAGGCTTAGTAGTTGTGGTGCATGGGCCTAGTTGCTCCATGGCATGTGGGATCTTCCCGGACTGGGGCTCGAACCCGTGTCCCCTGCATTGGCAGGCGGATTCTTAACCACTGTGCAACCAGGGAAGTCCCAGCTTTTCCTTGTCTTTGTTCCTGCCTATCTCTTCCCTACACAGCAATCAAAGCAACCTCTTCCCAATACTAATCAGAGTATTTCTTTCCCTTTTTTGAAGCCCTTCAATAGCTACCCATTGCTCTTAGAATAAAGATCAAACTCTTAGCATTGTTGACAAGGCCCCTGAACATTTGCCCCACATCTGACATTCTAGCTTCATTCCTCACCATCCCTGTGATGGTTAATTTTATGTGTCAACTTGACTGGGCCATGGGGTGCCCAGATATTTGGTCAAACATTATTCTGGGTGTTTCTGTGAGGGTGTTTTGGATGAGATTAACATTTAAATGGGTAGGTTGAGTAAAGCAGATTGTCCTCCATAATGTGGTGAGCCTTGTCTGATCAGTTCAAGGCCTGAAGAGAACAAAAAGCTGATCTCCCCTGGGCATGGAGATTTCCTCCTGCCTGACAGCCTTCGGACTGGGACATTGGTTTTTTTCCTCCCTTTGGACTCAAACTAAATCGTTGACTCTTCCTGGGTCTCAGGTCTAATGGACTTGAGACTGGATGACACCATCCACTCCCTTGGGTCTCAGGCCTTCAGTCTTGGACTGGAATTACCCTCTTGGCTCTCCTGGGTCTTCAGCTTGCTGACTCACCCTGCAGATACTAGGACAGACCCGCCTCCATAAACACAGGGACCTATCCCTTATAATAAATCTCTCTCTGTATATATCAATGCATTCTATTGGTTGTGTTTCTCTGGAGAACCATGACTAATACAATCCCTTCCCACCCTAATTATCATCTGCAGCAACCTGATCTTTCAGTTTCTTGAAAGTACTAAGTCCCTTCCCTCTGTGGGGACCCTCCATCCCTCCTTCATGTCCTGGCTAAAGCCAAATCCACCTCAAGCCTCAGCTTAAGCATCACTTCCTTAAGAAAGCCTGACCCCTCTGCATCCCCACCCCCACGGCTAGGCCAACTCCCTCTAAACATCTTTCCTAATACTTACCATAACTGTAATTTAAATGTTTATCTGTGAATTTACTTGTTTAATGTCTGTGTTCCTCCCAGGACAGGGCGCTTCCTGAGGGCAGGGACCACACCTGTCTTGTTCAACACTGTGGTCCCAGCACGTGGCACAAGGCCATGCATGAATGGATGAATGATTGCGTGGACCCCTGTGCCGTGGCTGATATTATACCAGAAGTGATTATGTTCTGCAGAAGACAACAAAAGTGTTAGGGCAAGGTAAAGAAATAAACAACCTGCCTGCCTTCATCTGTGTCAAGAAGTGTAAATCCCGAAGAGAAAGACTGTTTTTCTTGTAGTTAGTAATATCGCTATTGCTCTGTCACAGCTAAGATAAAAATCAATCTAATTAAAGCAACAAGGTGTTTTCCAGTTGGGTAATTTTGCTTGTTGTGGTTTTTAAAGTGTGTGTAGAGCTGGATGATAATAAATGACTAAGAGTCAGGACAGATGAAATTTTAATTTTTGTTTCTTCACTTTTATCCTTCTCCCACTTTCCATAATGACTTCCGTATGGGGATAAACATGACTCATAACTTGTGTTTTTAAGTTAAAAATGTATAAATTGTAGCTCCCTGGTCTGCCTCATTATTTTCACTTTGCAGAGACTTCCTATTAAGCCAGGTTGTCCTTGATCACTGAGGCCTCCCTGGACGCTGGGCAAAATGAAGCTGAACTCCCTGACGCTGGGTTTCCCACGGGCAGGCCCACCTTTGCTTCTGAAAGACCTTGCAATTCCCTTCTTCCATCTCTTCTGCCTCTTGTTTCCCTTCTTCCTCCCCCACACCGACTTGGCCAGTTTCCATCAGAGGTTTGGAGTGGGGTATTTCTTTTATTCCCCTATCGTGTGCTAAATTCTATTTACAATTCTCCAAAGGACACAACATGCAATTAACGGAAGAAAAATTTTCCAAAATAATGGTGAAGATTTTGATACGTGGGAGACCATCAATGAACAAATCAGTTAACATAGATA
The DNA here is from genome assembly GCF_028023285.1 of Balaenoptera ricei. NCBI lineage: Eukaryota > Metazoa > Chordata > Mammalia > Artiodactyla > Balaenopteridae > Balaenoptera > Balaenoptera ricei. The sequence continues at coordinate 20,763,662 of NC_082640.1, forward strand.
TTTAAAAAAAAAATTTATTGAAGTAGAGTTGATTTACAAGGTTGTGTTAATTTCTGCTGTACAGCAAAGTGATTCAGTTATATACATGTATTCTTTTTCATATTCTTTTCCATTATGGTTTATCCCAGGATATTGAACATAATTCCCTGTGCTATGCAATAGGACCTTGTTGTTTATCCATCCTATATATAATAGTTTGCATCTGCTAATCCCAAACTCTCAATCCTTCCCTCCTGTACCCTCCTCCCCCTTGGCAACCACAAGTCTGTTCTCTATGAACAGACGTGTTTTGAGAGTCTTCTTTGAGATCCGTTCTGTAGTAAATGATCGAGAGCTACAAAAGTATACCATTATCTATTTGTTCCCCACCTAATTAGTATTTATTGAATATTTGTCTTATGCAACTCAAAAGATAGTGTTGGAGCTGGAAAGCCCCATGTGCTAAAGTGGGGCATGTCCAGAGGAAAGGAAAGGAGGAAGTCAGTTAGGAAACGTGTCCTCTGGTGTGAGGTGTTGAGTGCCCACACCTGAGAGGTGATAAAGCCTCATGAGGCTCATACCTGATTTGTTCCCTCTGCATGGCTACTCTGAATGCTGTTTCTCTAAGTATCTTCATGGCCACCTCCCTTACCTTCTTCAACTGTTTCTGCAGATGTCACTGTCTCAGTGAAACTTCCTTATCTGTTATGTTCTGATTTTTGTATTTGGTGTCTCCCCCAAAATTTATAGGTTGAATCCCTAACCAGTAATATGATGGTATTAGGAGCTGGGGCCTTTGGGAGGTGATGAGGTCATGAGGGTGGGGCCCTCATGAGTGGGATTAGTGCCCTTATGAAAAGAAACCCTGCAGCGCTCCCTCATCCCTTCCTCTAGGTGAGGACACAGCAAGGAGACAGCCGTCTGTCTATGAACTTGGAAGTATGTGCTCACCAGACACTAAATCTGCTGGTGCCTTGAACTTGGCCTTCCAGCCTCCAGAACCGTGAGAAATACGTTTCTGTTTATAAGCCCCGCAGTCTGTGGTATTCTGTTCTAGCAGCCCGAGGAGACTAAGACACTCACCGTGCTATTTAAAATTGCACACCCCGTTCCCTCTGCAACATTCCCTGCCTTGTACTCTCAAATTCCCTTTAACCTTTCCAACTTTTCTTCTTTTCATAGCATTTGCCATCTTCCAATATACTATATAACACCCATATTTATTTTGTACATTAGTTATGTTTGCACACACACCCCCCCCCCCGACTATCCATTCCATGAAGGCTTATCTGTTTTATTCACTGATGTATCTTAAGTACCTAGAAAAGTGCCTGCATATGATAGATGCTCAATTGGTATGTTTTGAACAAATGACAGGGTCACATATTCTTAGCGAGTTTGCTTTTGTGTTCCTCTAGAACATCACAGCATTGAAATTGATAAATAATTTACCTTCCAACACCTGTTAGTTGATGCTATTGCTTTTGTTTCCTGGTTTTTAAGTAGCTGAGAGGGAATCATGGAAGTGGTAACTTTATTGAGAATGGAGATGCTAAATTTGCATCCAAGGAGCAGGTGGGTACTCTTTCTGGATGTTTATGGTTCAGACTCCAGACACTAAAGACAAGGAATGAGTGGGGGCAGCAAGACTTAGGCTGGGACTGGAATAGCTGGAATTTAGATCAGTGAAGGTCGTAGGAAGAACCTTCCTGGCACGATGCCCCAGGGGCACAGATGCAGGAGAAAACAGAGCGTTGGTGAGAAGATCAGCCTGTGGGATGATGGGGACTAAGGTGAAACAGGAAAGGAGGGTCCGGATGCTGAGAACCAGGAAAGCTGGGCAGAGGAGTTTTGACGTTTTGTGATGAGCCACGAGGAGATAGGAAGTGGCCCGATGAGAGCTTGTTTTAGCAGAGTCTTGTAGCTGCTTTACACAGGCTGGCCTGCAAAGTGGAGCCGGAGAAGGTCAGAGTAACCTGCCTTGATGTTGTTACCCACAAGCCAGCCAAGGTCTGAACAAGGTGTAGTAAGGGGTCATCTCAGAGATTTTGAAAGAAGCAACTGAAGTTTTTCCGATTTTTATTATGAAAAATTTCAAACATACAGAAACATTTGTAATATATTACTCTACATATATATGTACACACACACACACACACACAACACACACACACACACAAACATTGCCTGTATCCAACAACCAAAACAACAGAATTTTAAGTGGGTTTTATTTCATTTACCAAGAGTCTACAGATGGGTTACAGCACGGACATTATATACACAGAAGAATATTTTTCCAATTATTGCAGTAAGACCTCAGATTCAACATATGATCATATTTTCTCATTATAATTTCAATGGAATCAAGACTATAATGCCATTTTTAGGATACTTAGTTCTCGAATGCAAACCTCCATGTGAAGTCACGATTCATTAAATTAATGAGGAAGGCAACGTGATGCTGTTTGGCTGAGTGCATCTGTGATTGTAATCTCTGCCAGCAAAATATTTTTTAAATGTTCCTGTTAGCTGGGTTGAGATGGAAAATATTGTTTTGTTCCCCTCTAAAGAAAATAAAAGCTTGTGCGGTTACTTTTTTTTTTTTTTTGCCAAACATTCTCTGAGGATAAAGAGCTCATTCGTGCTTCACCATCTTCACCTCTCGTGTGGGGAAAAAAAAAGTAAAAAAGTGAAGTTTGAAGGTGAAAATACTGACGAAAATAAGACTTAGCAGCTTGACGTGTATTTTTTTTTTTTTTTTCTTTTTCCAGGTTTCTTCCTTTCCCCAGTCTTCTGTTTTAGGTTGTTTTCGTTGCTGTGTGTTTTCTTCAGCCTTTTCGGTCTGACCCAGCGTTATTTTCTGTGTCCATCCATTCATAGGTCACCGTTGTCACTCACCAGTTCTTTCGTGGGTGACTTGTTAAAATGCCAGTTCAGTACCTTCAAACTGGTCCACTGTATCTGTTTTAAAACCACAGATACTGCAGACTCACTGAGGTTGAGTAGTGCGATAGTGAGGGCCTTTGAATTCTCTGTGTAATAAAGAAAAACCCCCTGGATGGGGGTCAAGGGAAATGGTCTGACGGTGAGTTTTGGAACTGTAGGTTATCGCGTTCCAGCGAGGTTCCTAACTGTTAAGTTCCCACAACAATGGTTCTCAGGCCTGTGTCTTCCTCATTCTGTGGGGGATGAGGTAGTGGTTTGCGTACCACACTGCTTCAGAATAGAGTGCTGGGGCCACCCAGCCAGTAGAGATGGATAGGACCGTGTGCCAAACGTCCAGTCAACTCTGGAGGGAATGGGGGAGGGAGAGAAGGAGGTGGGTACTTTTGCTTCGTTCCCTGGGAAGAAGTTCCACCCTTTTCAGTGGTCGACTCTATTTATTTGCCTGGCTCATGAAGACAGTTGCTCTTGTTCCTTACCCTCATTCTTTTTTTGCTTTTGTGTAAAAAATTTTTTTCTATTGAAATATAGTTTGATTTTACAATGTTGTGTTAGTTTCAGGTGTACAGCAAAGTGATTCAGATATATATATACACACATATATATATATATACATATGTATATGTATATATATTCTTTTTTTAAGATTCTTTTCTCTTATTGGTTATTACAAGATATAGAGTATAGTTCTCTGTGCTATACAGTAGGTGCTTATTGGTTATCTATTTTATATACAGTAGTATGAATATTTTAATCCCAAACTCCTAATTTATCCCTCCCTGCCCTCTTTCCCCTTTGATAACCATAAGTTTGTTTTCAATATCTGTGAGTCTATTTCTGTGTTGTAAATAAGTTCATTTGTGTCCCTCATTCTTTTAAAATCCATTTTGACTTGCACAAGTAACACATGAATACATTCTCATTGTAAAATACAGATAAAGACAAAAATCTCCCTGAATTCCTCAATACCCAACCTACTTCCTCCCCCAGACGTAATTGCTAGTATCATTTTGGTATAAATGTGTCCAGATTTTCTTGTTTGCATTTCAGTAACCATATTTACATAGAGAAATATAGAGTTTTGTGTATGTATTTACGTGAACAGTGTTACGCTTTCTGTAGCCTTCTGCAACTTCAGCTTTCAGTGAACAATACGCCTTTGAAATCTTCCCATAGATCATTGATGTGGTCTTTTCCATCTGAATTTACTTCATTCCTTCTTCTACTGCTACATTGTATTCCATGGATGTGCCAAAATTTAACCAGGCTCCCTAATGATGGTTTTTAAGTTGTTTCCTTTTTTAAAAAATTTTAAACACTGATGTAATAAACATTCTTTGCTTCTTTGTGCATACACTTGAGTAATTCTCTAAGACAGATGGAAACTGGGACAGACATCCAGAAGTGAATTGCTAGCTGAAAGGCACAGGCATTTCATAAAGATAGATCCTGACAAAATCCCATCCCCCAAAAGTGTTATCAGAGTACCGCCGGTGAATAGAAGACAATCTATTTCTCCACCTTGTCTATGGACAGTCTTGAATATTTACCGCTCTGCTTTGCAAAAACATAGTATCTCACTGTCATAATTATAAATGGTATTTCATGAGAATTAGTGGCCACTGAGCACATTTATTAGCTACATGCCCTCCGTCTTCTCTTTTCCTCATTAAGATGCCTTAGATGTTTCTTTTAACAAATGTACATAATGACAGAAAGATGTGCGTTATTTGAGGGGGTTGAAATGGAAATGCTTCGATCTAGGACCTGGCCCCCCTCACCGGGTACAATATCTGTGTTTGGGGTCTGGACTGTGGTGGGACCAGGGGTCCTGCCTCTTGTCTAAAATGACTTGGAAAGCTTACAGTTATTAGCTTACAGTTAACTATGTCTAGTTACAGCGAGCGGGGGCTACTCTTTGTTGCAGTGCGCGGACTTCTCATTGCAGTGGCTTCTCTTGTTGTGGAGCACAGGCTCTAGGTGTGCGGGCTTCAGTAGTTGTAGCACGTGGGCTCAGTAGTTGTGGCTCGTGGGCTCTAGAGCACAGACTCAGTAGTTGTGGTGCACGGGCTTAGTTGCTCTGTGGCATGTGGGATCTTCCTGGACCAGGGCTTGAACCCGTGCCCCCTGCATTGGCAGGCAGATTCTTAACCACTGTGCCAGCAGTGAAGCCCCATCTGGCGGCTTTTAAAGAAAGAATTCTCTTTTACTTTGGAGGCTTAGTGACGCCGAGTCAGGTTTTACTGCTCACCCATATCCTTTGACAAGGCTTGATTCTAAACTACAGTCAGCTGGTCAACTGAAACGTTCTGGCCCCTGTTCATCCCCTTCTGAGTGGTTTTCATTCATCCCCAGAAATACCAAAGGCTTTCCTCGGGTCTTCTCATCCCCAAGAGCAGATCTGAAGACATCATTTTCCTGGTACATTCGATCTTATCACTTATCAGGACAGGGCCCTTCTGAGCAGGACATTTTCATGCCCTTCACTCCTTGACTCCAATCTACCTTTTTTAACCTCACCTAGATCCTCCTCTTTCCCACTCCCACCAATCACAAGCATTCTAGAATCTACCTGAGGTTTCTGAGCCCAGTGAAAGTCTTGAGAAACGCCTTGGACCCGAAGGCAGGGGTGGGGCTGCCAGCGACTGCTGTTCTGTTGTGTTCCCTTCGCCTGTCCCCTCGAAGAGCTGTCTCTGCTTCACTGTTCTCGGCTGGCCACACCCTCGCCGCTTACCCTCTGCCCCTCCCCCTCCAGCCCAGCTGTTTACCCCCAGCTTCTTCCCTCCTGGCTGCAACCTAATCCTGCAGCCTTCTCTGCCTACCAGGAGATTGACTTGGCCTCTTCCAAGAGGTGTGGGCAGTGTCTGCAATTGAACCTAAGGTCCCTGGGAAACTCAACAGCTACTCACCGCCATGTGCTTTCTCCTGGCTCCCCACCCAAGCAATGCACTGACACGGACCGGATGAATGCTTCGGCTGGCAGCCACCGGTATGGTTTCAAGTTCCCACCTGCTGTCATTTTGTCCTACCTGTTTGTCCAGGTGAATGCTGTCTACCTTAGAAGGTAAGATCTTGAAAACAAGAGAGCAGTTCTATGCAGTTCCCTCTGTACAGTGCTTAGCCCAGAAACACAAGCAATTAGGTACTTAATAAATGCTTCCTGGTGGTAGAATACTACAGGAAATCATTTCTTTAATTATGTATTTCTTAGACTTTCTTGGACTTATCTCTTGAACTAGGTGGAAAGTGGGTGGAGTGGGGTTAGAATGGTGGTGATTAGTTTTTAAAACTTTTTCCAGGGGTTGAACTTCTAATTTGCATATGAGTGATTCCCTAGAGGGTCTGATCTGATGCATAGTTCTGGAAATGTAAAGCATATTTACAAAGCCAGGTCCCCAGATGAGCTGCCGTACGCAGATCTGAACAAACATGAGTGAGATCATCCCATTCTTGGCCTCGAGTTATTGCAGTTCTGCTTTGGAGACTTGTTCCAAACCAAATAAAACACGAAGGGCAGAGAGTGTTTCCCCATTGCCGTGCCCCGCCCGACTCTCTTGAGTCTTTAGGCAGCCAGGGCACCTTGCTTTATGTCCGATTTTTCATTTTTAAATAGAAAATTTCTACAATTTAAAGAATTGTTTAAACTTACACAATTTAAATTTTAAGTGTAACTTACTTGTTGGGGAGGGATGTGGGTGTATCATTTCATTTGAAGAGTAGATAAATTAAAGGAGGTATATAGGATTGGAATCAGAAAAAGCTACAGATTTTTATTTTTTGTTGTCTGTTTTAGTTTAGCCAACTTGACCTTTCTAAGCTTCAGATCTCTTACAATAAGACAGGTGTAATAACATTTTAAAAAACATATGAGTAGACTATTATACTATCCCTTATAGCTTTAAGTTCTTCCTCACGAGGCATTATCAGAATACCACCCCAACGATTGTCCTGGGCCTCTTTGGTAAGACTTAGGTCTGTGGACTGAGGCCTTCTAATCCTGGCTGGACCCAGTGACTCACTTTGTGATAGGGAGACGGTCGGTTTCCTTGTACAAGTTTCAGAGTAGTGAGATGGGAACCCTAACAGCAGCTAGGGTGCTGTCTGCCACTGTCTGCCACCCAGAGCTACTCAGAAGCAAAAGTTGCTACGTGAATGCAGAATAGAAAGCGAGCCCCGTGTAGAAAGGACTTGCCCCCAGACTGCATGTCACAGCTAAAAACAAGAGCTCTGGACTTCCTGCCTCATGGTCTAGTGCCCGGGCCAGATGTTTGGTGAGAGAGGAAGTAGAAGGGACCAGCTCCAAAACTCTGTCTGCTTTCGCCAGCTCCCAGCTGGCCTGGCATCAAGGGACTTTCCCGGCTACTATGTGAAGACGGTTTCTGTCTGGCTCCATCCATGAATAACATTCTGGTGAGGACCAGGGACACTGCTGCCCAGAAGGTGGATGTTGGTGGAAGCTCGTGCCATCCCCATACCCCTGCTCACACCCCTGTGTGTGTTCCCGAGGCCTGCAACTTCCTGGGCTTGTCCATCAGAGCCAGGCACAGGGTTTGCTGGGAAGGACCCCTTTGAGGGATGCGAAGGGGCAGGGCCCCGCTTGAGCCTGTTGTGAACAGAGCTGGGATAGGAAATCCAACTGGCAGAGGAGGAGAGAGAGAAGGAGAGCAAGAGGGAGAGGTGTGTGCGTAGTAGAGGGGATGAAAAAGAAAAAAAAGAGGCCAGAAGACAGAAAGTGGGCTCTCTTGTTTCATTCAACTTAATTTTCATTTCAAAATTCTTTTCCTGTCTCTCTGTTCTGGGCTGTCTTGTCCACTCTGCTTCCTGATATTCTGACTCTCAGCTTTGGTGTGTTTCATCTGCGGTCAGCCTGGCCCTCTGTTTGTTTCCCACTTTTGCCACATTGATCCAGGCATTTTTTCATTTTTTTTGCCTTCTGCAGTTTCCAGAACACACTTTAGAGAGAGCACACGTCTCAGGAATTGGGTGAAAAGCTCTATTTTTATAAGAACATACTTTTTTCTTCCTCCTAAAAACCCTCTCTTTTTTTTTTTTAATAGTTTTTTGTTTTTTTTGGGTTTTTTTGGCTGCGTTGGGTTTTTGTTGCTATACGCAGCCTTTCTCTAGTTGCGGCAAGCGGGGGCTACTCTTCGTTGCGGTGCGCGGCCTTCTCATTGTGGTGGCTTCTCTTGTTGCAGAGCATGGGCTCTAGGCGTGCGGGCTTCAGTAGTTGTGTCTCCCGGGCTCTAGAGCTCAGGCTCACTAGTTGTGGCGCACGGGCTTAATTGCCCCGTGGCATGTGGGATCTTCCCGGACCAGGGCTCGAACCCATGTCCCCTGCATTGGCAGGAGGATTCTTCATCACTGCACCACCAAGGAAGCCTCTAAAAACCCTCTCTCTCTTTTTTTTTTTAAAATTATTTATTTATTTATTTATTTATTTATATTTTTGGCTGTGTTGGGTCTTCATTTCTGTGTGAGGGCTTTCTCTAGTTGCGGCGAGCGGGGGCCACTCTTCATCGCGGTGCACGGGCCTCTTCACTATCGCAGCCTCTCTTATTGCGGAGCACAGGCTCCGGACGTGCAGGCTCAGTAATTGTGGCTCACGGGCCCAGTTGCTCCGCGGCATGTGGGATCTTCCCAGACCAGGGCTCAAACCCGTGTCCCCTGCATTGGCAGGCGGATTCTTAACAACTGCGCCACCAGGGAAGCCCTAAAAACCCTCTCTTGATCCCCTTCTGATTTCTCTCAGCCTCACGGTTCATTTCCTCCTACACCGACTTCTTCTTCCTCCTTTCTCCTCACTGTGGGTTGTGTTTTGGTAACAGCTTTATTGAGATACAATTCACACATCTTACAATTCGCCCACTTAAAACGTTCAACTCAGTGGTTTTTAGCATAGTCACAGAATTGCGCATACATCACCGCAAGCCACTGGAAATCATTTCCGTCACTCCCCCAAAGAAACCCTGCACCCACCAGCAGTCACTCCCCACCCCGCTCCCCACCCAGCCCCTGGCAACCAATATTCTATTTTCTGTCTCTATGAATTTGCCTATTCTGGACATGTCATATAAATAGAATCACCATAGAGTATTGTCCTTTGTGACTGGCTTCTTGCACTTAGCCCAGTGTTTCCAAGGTTCATCCATGTTATAGCATGTGTCAATTCCTTGTTCTTCTTTATTGCTGATACCCAGAGATTTCGTGTGTCCATGTGGCATGGACAAGGCTGGGGCAAGAGTCAGATGTGATGACGCGAACATGCGTTGTGAGGAAAAGAATGCAAAGTGATAGATTATTGAAATACAGTGTGGAGCTTTTGCCAGAAATAGTGCTGAAATTATATTAAGGACCATCAAATAACCCTGGCAGAAGATACGACAAACCCTCCCGAATTCAGGAGGGGTCCAGTCTAGAAAATCCTTTCCATGTACATCTCAGTGCTCCCAAACTCCCTCCTCTTGTCCCTTTCTCCCTTTTTGCCTCTAGTCTTTTTGTGCAAAGGAGCAGCATCACCCCGCTTGGAACTGTGTGCCCATGAGGTTGTACCCATACCTGGGAATTTCAGTTCCAGTCTTGGTCAAGAAGGAGGGAAATGATTTCTTTCTTGGGAATTTGGAAGAGCTCAAATGAGAAAGATCAATAGATAGGTTGAGTTGGCTTTTTAAAGTAAAAAAGATGTTATCAAGTCAGGAGGAGATAAAAACCCAAGATACTGATAGACAAGAGCTTGGAGGCTAATTGGCATTGAAGTCTGATGTCATAACAAGACCATGTGAGAGCCAGCAGGCACAGGAGCAGGGAGTAAATTTTGGTAGGTGTGGGTGGAGGGAATCAAGGAAATGGTGTCTTGAATTTCCTTCATTCTCCTGGCAGAGGTTGGAAAGCTTCCTGCAGCCTCCAGCATGGTTCTCATACACAGAAACAGCTGGCCATGTTTAAAGTCAAGGAGTTAATAGGAACTGTAAGCTAAGAAAGGAATAGAGGAGCAGGATGGGAAAGCTCTCCGCTTGCAAAAATATCTCAAAAATTATATTAATAGTTCCAAAATCCATTAAATGTAAATGTCACGAACTTGATTCATGTGGCTCCAAAACATTAATATACAAAAAGAGAAAGACCATTTTAAAGCTCTGGGATGGCTGGCATTAGGATATTTTAAGGTTGGGTTGGAAAGAAAGCAGAGAAGTCAAGGTATGATTTACCGTGTTCCACTGTCAGGTGATACGCTGCTGTGCACTCTGAAATTCTGAGACTCAAGCCCATCCCAGACAGCCCTCATCCATCTGCCATGTTCTCTAAAGGGCCCAAGTGGTGCTGCTTATGCCCCTGAAGTTTTATAGAGTTCACAGAGACAGTTATTCTATTTATAATCTTCTGTGACCCCAGGACCCAGACGTGCATCCCCAGAGCTGGGCAGGAACAGATGTGCTAACCACCACCACACAGTATTCCAAATTCATTCCCTCACTCAAGTAGGGAACAAACAGGTATTAGTACTACTGCCAGCGTAGTAAGCTGAGTGCTGGGGACAGAGCCATGAATAAAATAATCATGGTCCTGGTTATGAACTGAACGTGCTCACCCTCAGTGTGGTGGTGGGGTCTCTGGGAGGTGATGAGGTCGTGAGGGTGGAGCCCTCATGATAAGATTAGTGCCCTTATCAAAGGGGCCCCAGAGAGCTCCCTCACCCCTTCCACCATGTGAGGACACAGCGAGAAGACAGCTGTCTATGAAGAAGAAAGTGGGTCCTTACTTGCCACTGAATCTGCATGTGCCTTTAAATTAAAAAAAATTTTTTTATACAGTTTTAAAGGTTACTTTCCATTTACAGTTATTACAAAATATTGGTTACATTCCCCATGTTGTACAACACATCCTTGTGCCTTCCTTACACCCATTAATTTGTACCTTCCAATCCCTCACCCCCTCCCCACTGCTAACCACTAATTTGCTCTCTATCTGTGAGTCTGCTTCTTTTTTGTTGTATTCACTAGTTTGTTGTATTTTTTAGATTCCACATGTAAGTGATATCATACAGCATTTGTCTTTCTCTGTCGGACTCATTTCACTTCGCATAATCCCCTTCAAGTCCATTCATGTCACTGCAAATGGAAAAACTTCATTCTTCTTTTATGGCTGAGTAGTGTTCTATGGTATATATACCACATCTCTTTATCCATTCATCTGTTTATGGATACTTAGGTTGCCTGGCAATTGTAAATAATAATGCTATGAACATTGGGGTGCATGTATCTTTTTGAATTAGAGTTTTTGTGTTTTTTGGATAGATACCCAGGATTGGCATTTCTGGGTCATATGGTAGTTCTATTTTTGGTTTTTTGAGACACTTCCATACTGTTTTCCACAGTGGCTGCTCCAATTTACATTCCCACCAACAGAGTACAAGGGTTCCCTTTTCTCCACATCCCCACCAACATTTGTTATTTGTGTTCTTTTTGATGCTAGCCATCCTGACAGTTGTGAGGTAATATCTTGTGGTTTTGATTTGCATTTCCCTGATGATTAGAGATGTTGAGCATCTTTTCATGTGCCTGTTGGCCATCTGTATTTCCTGTTTGGAAAAATGTCTGTTCAGTTCTTCTGCCCATTTTTTAATCAAGTTTTTTGGTTTTTTGATGTTGAGTTGCATGAGCTGTTTATAGATGTTGGATATTAATTCCTTATTGATCATATCATTTGCAAATATTTTCTCCCACTCAGTAGGTTGTCTTTTCATTTTGTTGATGGTTTCTTTTGCTGTGCAGAAACTTTAAAGTCTAATTAGGTCCCATTTGTTTATTTTTGCTTTTATTTCCTTTAGGAGATAGATCCAAAAAAACATTGCCTTGATTTATGTCAAAGAGTGTTCTGCCTATGTTTTCCTCTAGGAGTTTGATAGTATCTGGCCTTACACTTATGTCTTTTATCCATTCTGAGTTTATTTTTATATATGGTGTTATAGAATGATCTAATTTCATTCTTTTAGATGTAGCTGTCCAGTTTTCCCAGCACCACTTATTGCAGAGACTATCTTTTCTCCATTGTATATTCTTGCTTCCTTTGTTGTAGATTAATTGACCAGAAGTGCGTGAGTTTATTTCTGGCCTCTCTACTCTGTCGCACTGATCTATGTATCTGCTTTTGTGCCAGTACCATATTGTTTTTATTACTGTAGCTTTATAGTATAGTCTGATGTCAGGGAGTGTGTGAATCTGCAAATGCCTTGATCTTGGATTTCCCAGCCTCCAGAACTGTGAGAAATAAATGTCTGTTGTTTATAAGACCCCCAGTTTATGGTGGTCCGTTACAGCAGCCCTCATGAACTAAGTCAGGTGTACTCATGCAGCTTTGAGTGTGTGGAAGCAACAGGCATTAAACATGTTTTTAGTTATAACTGCAGGAAGGGCTATGAAGACGCTAAAAGTGAGGGTGTATTGCAGGGGACACTCCCTGAACTGGAAAATTGCTTTTCCCCTGTGCTGAGCCAGTCTGTGTTTCTGGGTCAGCTTCCTGCTGCCTGGGTCTTTCTTCCTTTACAATGAGTTCCCAGCCCTCTTGCAAATGAACTTCTCTCAGGTCACCCCAACATTTTCCGAGACTTGTCTAGGTATATCCCGCCACAGGACATGGTTACAGTCTGAACTCAAGCTGAGATCCCTATTGTGTATGTGAACTTTAAAAGTTTTCTGTTTCTTTTTTTTAAATTGTGGTTAAAAGAAATGCATGACATGAAAGTTACCATCTTAACCATTTTTACATGTAGGTTCAGTAACATTAAGTACATTCATATCGTTGTTCAACTATCACCACCATCCATCTCCAGAACTTTTCCATCTTTCTGAGTGGAAACTCTGTGCCCATTAAACAAAACTCCATACTTCCCTTTCCCCCAGCCCCTGGCAACACCATTCTACTGTCTGTCTCTATGCATTTGACTATGCTAAGAACCTCATATAGTGAAATCATATAGTATTTGTCTTTTTGTGTCTGGCTTATTTCACTTAGCATAATGTTTTCAAGGTTCATCCATGTGTAGCATGTGTCAAAAGTGTGTGTGTGTGTCTAATTCTAAGTATCATTGATGCCCCATTCTCACTATATTGTCAGGGTCCCCTGACATGGTTTTAGATATGGACGTGGATACTGAGCAAAATTTAATAAAGGAGCTATTTATAAGGGTGTGGGTTTAAGGAAACTAACAAGGGGTGGTGAAGCCCCCCGCCCCCCGCCAGAGCTAACAACCATTGGGGGCTGTTACCACTCCAAGGCCTGAAGGGCAATGGGGGTAATGATTACCAGAATCTGGAGAGAGTATTGTAGCTGGAGACAGGGCCACCAGTCAGGAGCTGAAGACCTGGGGAGAAGGGAGAATAGATCCCCACTTCCCTCATCCCCCACCCCCCAATCTTCTTCCTGTGCTTTACACTACCCAACTCAACCAGGAGCCAGAGGGCAAGACTGGCCTTCCCAGGCACAGAGCATGGGGGCAAGGATGGAGACTGGACCTGGAGGAGCAAACAGTATATCCAGCCTACCACCTTCTACAAGGAGTTAAGTGTGGGGTGAAAGGGGAGGCAAGATGAGAAGCTAAGAACAGGAGTGGGCTGAGTTCCTCTAAAAGAGAAAGGAGGGTGTGGGAGATACTCAGAGGGAAAAACACGTCTGAAAGGAGAGAGAAAGAGCTGGAGAGAGAAAATGAACAGAAAGTAGAGAGATCTGACAGTTCCAATGAGAGACACTGGGAAGAAACCTTAGGAAGAAGAGATGTCCAAAGGGGATTTACTGTGTGAAGACCTAAAACTCCCCTTTCAGTGTTTCAAGGGACCTTTAGTAAAGATCACTTTATTTTCAAGGCTTTTGTAGAATTTTGAATGTGACACTAAGTTGGACCATAGTTAGGAACAAGAAAGACCAGTTTTACTTGGCATGGAAGGCAGAATAATGCCCCCAAATATGTCTGCATCCCAATCCCCAGAGCCCATGAATATGTTAGGTCACATGGAAATGGGAATTGTTTGCAGATAGAATTAAGGTTGCTAATCAGCTGACTTTGAAATAAGAAGATTATCCTGGGTGGGGCCAATGTAATCATGAGACCTTAACTGGGGAAGAGGGAGGCAGAGGAGTCAGTGTCAGAGTGGCATAATGTGAGAAAGACTTGATTGGCCATCACTGGCTTTGAAGATAGAAGGAAGCCACAAGCCAGGGAATGCGGCAGCCTCTGGCAGCTGGAAAAGCCCTTCCAACAACCTGACCTCCAGAACTGTAAGATAGTATATTTGTGCTATTTAAGCCACTGTGTTTGTGGTAATTTGTTACAGCAGCAATAGGAAACTAATACACTTGGGTTTTATGAGTGTGGCGCATAGGTAGCTAAATTTTGGATTGAAAATGTGAAGCTGCTTATAATTACCGTAAATACTGTATGTAAATTTATAGCTATGAATTTTACTGATAAGAGCTTTGATTAAACTCCTTAACTTCCTCACACTAGGTGAAAACACACTAGCTAAAGCAGGACTTGTCCTTTATACTTGCTTTCAGAGCTGTAGTAGCTGTATGGTTCTTTTAATCTTGGTTCTTGTGTAGCTGCTCTCATCCTGATTCCTTGATCAGTGGAGTGTCTGGATTTTCACTTTGTGGCTTCCTTGGTCTCCTTTGAGAGACTAGTGCTGTGCCCACTTCTGAGCCCCCACAGTCTGTTTTTAGGGTTCTCCATACAGGTGGTTTAATGTCCAATCCGTCATGCAAAGGTTTTGCTCTTCTTTGTAGCCTCCTTATTGCTGGCATGAGCTTTCACTTCAATCTTGTTGGACACACAAACACAGCAGACTTGTGGTGGGAAGGTTTAAAAGACGAGCTTTCTGGTGATGACAATACCCACAGAATAAACCCTCCACTCCCAGGCACCTGCAACAGATAAGCTTCTCTATGTCAGCATTTCCACAGCTGAAAGAGGTACTTTCAGGCATTGCTGGCAAGAGTTCAAAGCAACTTAACAACTAAGGAGGAGGACTTAGTAATATTTAATAAAACAACATCAATGGGTCTCACCGAATTGAAATCAGGGTGTCAGCAGGGCTGCATTCTCTTTGATCCAGCAATTCAGCTTAGATTAATTTATTCTGAAGAAACAACCCCCAAAATGAAATACAACATATGAAAAAGGTTATTGATTGTGGAATTTCTTATAATAGCAAAACATTGAAAGCACAACCAAAGTTCTTGTCCATAAGAGACTGGTTGAATCCATCATGGAACAGTCAAGTCATGGAATATTATACAGCCATAAAAAAGAATGACTGAATCACTACGAACTGATGTGTGAGGATTTCAAAGCTATATTATTAAGTGAAAAAAGCAATGTGGAAAAGAATATATAAAGCACATTACCATTTGTGTAAAAAAAGGTTGCAGGGGGATGAGAATGTGTGTGTGCATGCATGCTTGTTTTCACAAGAATCACAGAAAAGGTAAACCAGAAATAAATGAAAATGATTACCTATAGGGCGTAGGTGTGAATGGAGTGGAAGGAATACGGATGAGAGTAATAGTTTTCGCTTCTCTGAGTGTATCTTTTTAGGCAGTTTTGAATTCTGAATCATGTAAAGGTTTTAAGTATTAAAAAATTACATTAAATCTAAGAGGAGTTAAAAAAAAAAAAAGAAACCTTGAAGTTGAATGCAAACAGAAACAAAGTAATGTATGTGGTTAGCAAATTGATGGCATAACAACACAGAGATAAGAACTACATGTAACTTTTAAACCCTGTGCTTTTGACTAGTGGGATATATTCTAAGGGGAAAAAATCGGCAGGAGGCTTATGAATTAGGCTAGTAATTGAGACTAATGTTAGGGTCATCGTGCAAACCTCTCTTGTGTATGTTGTAGGATACAGCAAATGAGTCAATATATTAATTGTGTGTGGGCGACCTAAGGCCCTCACTGTAGCAGGGGGGAGGTAATATAGAATGGAGGTAAATATGGAATGGTAATATGATCCTGCAATGAGAAATGGGGTATTAGAATGAATTCATGATGTTCCAGTTCTATCCACTGTTAAAGACAAAGTGGGACATTAGTTAAAGCTGTGAAAACATATTTTATTCAATAACTAGTGACAGTAGGGAAAAGAACTGAGCTCTGTTCTGATTTGCACAGAGTGACTGGGTGTTTTAACAGGAGAAGGAAGGAGTCGGGAGTGGGAGAGAGCAGGGCTCAAGTAAGTGATTACCCTGGGTCGGTCAGTGTAGATGTGATTAGGTCAGCTGTGTCTGTTAGCTGGCAATCACCGAAGTGAGAATTCTTCACCCCACAGAGATTAGGAAACAGAGGTACCTATACTTCCTGACGATTACATTTCAAAGGAATGGCTTTTAGGGCCTTGAAAATGACACTCTTGGGTTGTAGGAGATACATACACATCTCAAAGGGACAGAACAAAGATTCACAACTGTAGGCAATTTTTAGTGAATGCACTAAGAAAGGCTGGTGAGGGGCCTGTCCTCAGGTGTTGGCTGGAACAAACAGTAAATTCTCCTGGGACTGCTGAGTTTTCCAAGCAGGTGTTGAAGGGAGGGGCTGGGGTCATCCTAGGGACATGGCCTTATGCTGCTTGAAGCCATGCTAGAATTTAGTTGTCTCTTGGTGCAGAGGTTTGGATGGAGTTGTTACATGCAGTTCTCACCATTGAACGTGCCTTGAAGCAGTGACACCCCAGGACCAATAGACACAGTAGTACTCAGATCTTCGTTTCTAAATACCATTTCCCTCTAAAATGAACAAGCCTCCTTGAATAAATTGACTATGCATCAGGGACAGGGCAGCTATAATGTGTTTGGAATGTCTTCTTGTGCCAGAAATCAATGGGTGGGACCAGCTACATAATTTGCAGGGCCCAGTGCAAAATGAAAATGCAGGGCCTCTTGTTGAAAAACTACTAAGAATGTCAAGACAGCAACATCATAGCAGTGAACCACATAGAAGGCTTTGTGAGAACAGGGTCACAGGCCCACGAAGCCGGCCCTATTAATGGAAGATGTGTTAAAATTTCAGAAGAGCCAGCTTGAAGGGGCTCTTGCTGGTGAATTTTGGGACAATTTGAGCACTAAAAAAAAAAGAATAGTAATAACAATGGCTTATAAAACACAGAATTAAAAAAGAACCAATTGAGACTTCCCTGGTGGCGCAGTGGTTAAGAATCCTCCTGCCAGTGCAGGGGACACGGGTTCAATACCCAGTTCGGGAAGATCCCACATGCCACGGAGCAACTAAGCCCATGCGCCACAACAACTGAAGCCCGTGCGCCTAGAGCCCGTGCTCCACAACAAGAGAAGCCACCGCAATGAGAAGCCCGCACACCGCAAGGAAGAGTAGCCCCCGCTCGCCGCAACGAGAGAAAGCCCACGTGCAGCAACGAAGACCCGACAAAGCCAAATAAATACATAAAAGAAAGAAAGAAATTTATAAAAAAAAAAGAAACCCATGAGTTTATAGTGATACTGAAAAGTAGTATCACTAAACACCCTTGCACAGAAGGGAAAACTTTATGAGGAATGCCAGCCAATAAATGTAGACAGAATAATATAATTAGAAAATTTACCATTTTTACCACCACCAATGTAATAATGATACTAAAATATTGGGTTAAAGATTGTTGGGAAACAGGATATTCACACAATTTATAAAGTCTCCCCTTATCACCCAATAGATTACTTATTAATTACAAATGGGAAAAGATGCCTTTGTGATAGAGAGATCTGACAGAAACCATCTTACCCAAGTGATCAGCTTAGCATGAGGGATAATGAGACAATGTTATCATGCATCTCTCAATGTGATGCAATGAAAAGTACATGTGTAGTATTTTGCTCAAAATGTTTAACCTGAATCTAAGCATGAAGAAACAAACAAATACGGACTGTGGGACATTCTACAAGGCAACTGGCCTAAGCCCTTAAAAAAAATGTCATGAAAGAAAAAAAGTCAGGGGGAGTTGTTGTAGGTAAAAGGAGGGTAAAGAGACATGAGAACCAAGTGAATTGTATGACCATTGATTGTCCTAGATTGAAAAAGAGCTACGGGAGACATTTAGGGGACAACTCTGGAAACTGGAATTTTGGACTGTAGATAATACTATTGTATCAATGTTAAATTTCTTGAGTGTGATGATGGTGTTGGTTATGGTTTTGGTTATGGAGGAGAATGTCTTTATTTTTAGAAGATACATGCAAAAGACTTAATGCCCCAGTGTCTGCAACTTATTTGCAAACAAAAGGGAGAGAGAAAGGGAAAGGGAAAGGGAAAGAGGAAGGGGGAGTGGGAGGGAGAAGAGGAGAGGGGGAGAGGGAAGGAGAGGGCAAATGTGACAAAATGTTAATGATTGTTTGAATCTGGGTGATGAGTGTACAGCTATTCTTATACTATTCTTTCACTTTGCTATAGGAGAGATATTTTTAAAATAAAAACTTGGGGGAAAAAGTTTTCCTAGCTAAAGTCATCTCTCAAGGAGGAACACAGTAGCACATCAAGGGCAGAAAGCCACTCTAGGTTGGTTGGCAGGACCCCTGAAGCAGCAGACATGCCACCTGGCACTTCAGCATCATTCACGTGTCTCCCAACCTGTGTGCCCAGCATAGTCGTGGTGAGCAGAGCAGAGCTGACAGCAGGCAGTGGTGTGAGATGGGCACCTGTTCCCAGTGTGGGCTAACAAGAGCCAAGACCAGACTGGTAGACCAGCTAGTCAAGGGCTGAGGTTCCTTCCGTGCTGTGAGAAAGCAGGAAGTCTAGTGCCAGTTCAGGCTCGGACAACTTCTTTGGGTCTTATTTGAAAATTGGGGAAAATATACCCTCTTATTTATGCAACAGAGATCAAATAAGATCTTGTACGAGACAAAACAGTCTTCATAGATTTTCTTATTATCTTATTTTGTAGATTATCTCATTTTATTTTATAGATTTTAATTCTGGAAATATAGATAGCTTTTTTTCACATATGAGCTGTTACAGATGTACTTGCTGTTTGTAGTTCTATTACAGTTTGTGTCCTATATGTACAGAATTTATGATCTTTCTATTTTATACGATTTCCATTAAAAAAAGAAAAAAAAAAAAGCGGTGCACCTAGAAGGGTCTCTGCTGCGTTATTGAGTCCTCCTAACTATTTAGGAGTCAGAAGCAGAGGACTTCTTTTCTGACTGGGGTTCACTGAGAACAGATTGCATATTTCAAACTTGTTTTTCTTTCACTACCAGTATCCTTTCAGGACTGAGTGCAGTAGGACACATGTCACATCATGACGTGCTTTTTAGGTGAATCAGCCTAATGGACAGTAAGGAATATTCCTGAAAGCCATTCCTGCACCAGAGTAGCTAGCAGCAAGCGTACACCCAAGTGACTGTGAACCACATGGATATATCCCGCCAAACCCAGTAAAATGCATCCCTAACTCAACTTCCCTTTGGCTAGAATCCAAAATGCCATAGCCATTCCAGTGGTATCTGTGCAAGGGGAAGGAGGATGGAGAGAAAATCCAAGAGGAAAGAGACAATGGTTTTAACTGATTACAGTTAATATATCTTACTTTAAAAAAAAAAAAAAAGAGAAAAGGAGAGGCAGAGACAGGGGGAGGGATAGACAGGGAGAATCTCAGTGTTACATTAAACAGGAAATAGAGAGGTCCATTGGGCAGTCAGAAATGTGGGTTTGAAGAGATGATGGATGGTAATGTAGAGATTAGGGATGTCATTTCACAATCATAGCTGCATGAGTGGATGAATCCCCCCAAATGAAAGAAAAGAGGACAGAGGACAGAATCTTGGGTAATGCCTATATTTCATTGTGAGGTAGGGGGGATGGCTATAAAATGAGATGGCTATAAAATCTTAGACCAAGACATTGATTACAGCCCGGATATGAAGAATGAACACAATCAGGTTGATCTGGGGTTTTGTCATTCATAACAGAAAGATTTTTGATAATACATACATTTAAATATTTAAAACCAGCTATAAACCTATATTTATAGCTCTTATACAATTATAAAATCAAAACATATTAAGTACTAACAAAACTACAAAACTCATAAAAATAGAAATTGACATTCAGTATGACAAATGGTACTGTTTTGCTGAAATAAAATCACTGCTATTGACGTTAATAGGAGAAAATCTATTTATATGGTTGAGATTTCACTTGCTGGTTTGGTTATTTTGATTTTGAGCATATTTCCCATCATTTGAGTAATTGTCATGATCTCTGGTGATATTTTTCCTTGTGGACAGAATTTATTTTATATCCCCTATCCATTATTTAGAAGAGACCGTCTAATGGTGCATCTCAAATATGATGGCAAAAATATCAGTTAACAAAGTTTATTCACGGATTGTTCACTGTACCCACTAATGATCTGTTGTAAGCTGATGTGTGTTTTCATCATGGACTTCTTACTCTAAATCACTTGCAATGTGAGCATGGAGCTGAACTCTGGGACACACTCTTTTGAGTTCTGTATGCTTATACCACCATGTGTATTTTGATGACTTAATTCTCCCACTATTTTTCCCCAATCAAACTACTACAATACTTTTCATCTCTATAGCGTGGCTTCCGATGGCCTATAAATACTTCACCATATAAAGAAAAGAACTAAAAATATATAATCAACTAAAATTGGGTGGTGGAGGGAAGCAAGGGAGGGGGGAGAAAGGAGAGAGATACTAATTCACCATTGCTCAAAATAAGGTGTTAATACTGTCAAAAGAATGTTCATACCAACCTTTCCACATGAAAGCCTTTATGGGAGTCAGTGTACCAGGAGCGTGGGAGTGGGAGTTAAACAACTCTGAATCTGGTGATGCTCTTACCAGCTTTGACATTGGTAAGTTACTCAATCACTTGGTTTTCTCATCTGTAGAGAAGTGTTATGATGATTAAATGAGGTCATGTAGCTAAAATGCCTAAAACTGCCTGATCCACGGTTGGTGTTCAGTAATAGTAGTTATTATCAGTTTTTGACACTTAGCAGGGCTAGGATAAATGTGGAACTTAAAATGCTGGTAGATTAGGTAAGTAAGGCTCAGAGGTCTGATAGGTCTGGACCTACCAAGCTAAGGGCGGGCGTTGGCTCTTAGGACTATTTAGAGTCTGTATCCAGGTTATTGCTGGTTCTAAATGTTTACAATGCGATGTCCTGCTGTGTTTGTGTCAAGTTAGTGCACCTGTCCCCCAACTGTCCAAAAACCCAGTGTCACTTACTAATCATATCTTTTTGTAAATTTCATTATCAATTTGGGGAAAGGCTTTGGTACACAGTCCATTCCTGGGGGTTAAAATGATTATTTCCTTCATCTTTGAAGATGATAATTCTTTTGGTTTTCTTTGGAGCTTCTCCTTTTAGTCTTTCTTAAAGAACTAATTTCTGTTCTTTTTCATTGCTGTTGTTAGTCTGAAGAGTTCAGTCCTAATCACTGCAGGAGCAGAGGTTAAGTTCAAGCAGCCCTGGTTCCATCCTGGCTGTCATTTAGCTATTGCCTGATCTTTTTGAGCATGAGTTTCCTCTGCTGGCAGATGAGGAACAATAATGCTCACCTCCTGGATTGTTAAGAGGATTAAATGAGAAATGGCTCTGAAACCCTGGACATTTCATCACTGTTCACACCTTCCCAACTTCTCCCACCCCAGTTAAAGAGCTCTTTGCAAGATTAGCAGTTCTTTGGCATACAAAAAAAAAGTATTTAGTTCCTGTTTGGAAAATATTAAAAATTATAGCACCAGGCTGAGTCTTAACCACACTTGAGAAAAATTGGAGAGGAGTTTTAAATTGGAAGCTTACTTTATTCAGGATGAAGAAATACTGAAATCAAGGGGGAAAAAATCTGCTGTTAAATTAAATACATGATTATTATCATAATTTCTTTTTTTTTTTTTAACTGAGAAGTACAGCTAAAACACAAATGATTTCCAAAGATTATCTGCAAATGCATTTAGTGCGAGGCAGTGTGGTGCAGAGGTGCTGCTAATGAGCTCTGCTAATGAGCTCTACGGTCTCCGCAAGTCACCCCCTCTCTCTCGCCTCATTTTCCTCACCATAAAATGGGGTGATTGTTCTTAACTGGGGGAGGGGAGGGAGGTTGAGGGGATGTGTGGGATGCTTCTGCTCTCACAGTGGTGATAGATATATGGTAGCCATCTTCCCAGAGGGCCCCCAATGACCCCTAATTCTGGGGTTCCCATCGCTGTAGACCCCTCCTCCGCAATACTGCATCAAGGTTGGTCTGTGTGACCCATAGAAGGCTTCAAAAGTGAGGGCCAGGGCTTCCCTGGTGGCGCAGTGGTTGAGAGTCTGCCTGCCAGTGCGGGGGACACGGGTTCGAGCCCTGGTCTGGGAGGATCCCACGTGCCGCGGAGTGGCTGGGCCCGTGAGTCACAATTACTGAGCCTGCGCGTCTGGAGCCTGTGCTCCGCAACAAGAGAGGCCGCGATGGTGAGAGGCCCGTGCACTGCGATGAAGAGTGGCCCCCGGTTGCCACAACTGGAGAAGGCCCTCGCACAGAAACGAAGACCCAACACAGCCATAAATAAATAAATAAACAAATAATTAAAAAAAGGAAAAAAAAAAAAAGTGAGGGCCAGCCATTCAAGGTTAGAAAAGGCACCGCAGCTTCCGTCTTGGGCTCCTTCTCCCACACCTCCCCTTCCCTTTCTCTCTGTTTCTCTCTCTCTCCCTCTCCCCCTCCTTTTCTCTGTCTCTCTCTCTCTCTCACCACTTGCTCAGTGGAAAGCCCTGCTGTGAGCAGCCCTGTGGAGGGGCCACGAGATGAGGAACTGAAGCCTTCTGCAAACCAGCCAGATGCGTGAACTTGGAAGTCAGCCCTCCAGACCCAGTCAGGTCTCAGAGGACTGCAGCCCCAGCTCATACCTTGACGGCAGGCTCGTGAGAGACCCTGAGCCTGGACCACCCAGCTAAGCTGCTCCCAGATTCTTGACCTACAGAAACTGAGATAATAAATAGTTATTGTTTTAGGATGCTAAGTTGGGAATAATTTGTTTTGCAGCAATTGGTAACTAATACAGGATGCTACTGGCTTTTAATTAGCAGAGTCAGGATGCTAAGCACCCTGCAGTCTGTGGGACAGTCCTGCTCCCAAAATTCATGTATTGGAACCTAATCCCCAGTGTGATGGTATTTGGAGATGGGGCCTTTGGAAGGTGATTAGTTCATGAGGGTGGAGCCCCCATAAGTGGAATTAGTGCCCTTAAAAAGGGACCCGCAGAGAGCTCCCTCACTCCTCCTGCCATGTGAGGACACAGGGAGAAGACAGCTGTCTATGAACCAGGAAGTTGGCCTTCACCAGACACTGAATCTACCAGTGCCTTGATCTTGGACTTCCCAGCCTCCATAGCTATGAGAAATAATTGTTTAGTGTTTAAGTCACACAGTCTGTGGTATTTTTGTTAAAGCAACATTAATGGACTTAGACATACCCCCACTGTGGAGATCAGACCTCTCCCAACACTGGCATGATCTCTCCCAGCTTGAAATGTGTATGATTGTCTTTTGCAAGTTAAAAGCATAAGGTCAAAAGGAAAAGGTGTCCATAAATTGCTATCTAGTTCTATGCACATTGAAATGCAGGTATCCAATAGCCCAGTGATTCTTCTTTGAATCTATCCTGCAGAAATCCTGGCAGATGTGCACAAAATTATGTACAAGGATGTCTCTTGCCCCTTTGTTTGCAATACCCAGACACTGCAAATAACCTAAATGTCCACCAATAGAAGATTAGTCAAATAAGTTGTAGTACATCTAAAATATTACACAACTCCTAACAAAAATGAAGTCAGTCTATATGCAATAGCATAAAATGAACTCTAAAGTATATTGTTAAATGAAAATCTAAATCACAGAATAATATAAATGGTATACCGTTCAGGTTTTAAAAACAGTATGCTGTGTGTGTGTGCACATGTATGTAAATGCATGTAAATAGATAAGATATGGACTGATTCACCTCAAACTCTTATCAGTAAATTTCTAGGCGGGAAGGAGCTGTGTGAAGTGGAACTTTGACTTTTGTTCTCCAAAACACTGTTCTGTTTGAATTTTTTACAAAAAACATTACTTTTGTGATTATAGAATGTTCTAAATTATTATGTTCAGTGATATTGGTAATGTCCTGTGTACTTTGGGTGCCACTGAGGTTGGCAGTGTAACAGAAATGGGGATGTCGGCGTGGAGCATATTTCACATCTCAGCCCTGTGAACTCTGCAGTCCCCAAAGGACCCATCACCAGCTGGTCTGGAAACATTGGAAGCAGCTCCAAGTCCAGAGATGGAACTGGGGACACTTAAACTCAGAACGTCCTGGAGACCCTCAGTTTCCCCTTGGCTCCTTTAAAATGGAAGCTGTGCTTCCTCCATCATTTCCAATTTCAAAGTGGAGTCAAAGATTTCAAGTAAGAAGTGTGACTTTATATAGGTTGGACTGGAAAGCATCTACTCCTTTGCTCACATTGCACCTCCCCTTGTTCATTGACAGGCTGCATTCTTACCTCTGCAGCTCTTTGCCAGATAAAACACATGCTAATAGAGTAGACCTCACTCATTATCAACCAACGAAAGCTTGGTGTTATGTGTCCAAAGTCCAAAAAGGTACAAACAGTGAGATGAAAATGAGAGTAATAAATATGACTAAGGAAACTGAAAGTTTGATTTATCTGTGAAGATAAAACAATAAAGATAAACAGTACAGGGACTTCCCTGGCAGTCCAACAGTTAAGACTCTGTGCTCCCCATGCAGTGGGTGCAGGTTCAATCCCTGGTCAGGGAACTAAGAGCCTGCATGCCGTGTGGCGTGGCCAAAAAGGAAAGAAAGAAAAAGATAAACAGTACAGACATCTCAGCCAATGATAAATAAGATCCAAAGACAAGAGATAGGGAAACAACAAAAGAAAAAAAAAAGAGAGAGAGAGAGAAAAGAAGTACATTTTAAAAGACTTGGTTGATCATTGCTTGACCACCATGATTTATTTATTTATTTATTTGTTTGTTTGTTTGTTTTTGGCTGTGTTGGGTCTTCATTGCTGTGCGTGGGCTTTCTTTAGCTGTGGCCAGTGAGGGCTACTATTTGTTGCGGTGTGCGGGCTTCTCATTGCAGTGGCTTCTCGTTTCGGAGCGTAGGCTCTAGGCGCATGGGCTTCAGTAGTTGTGGCACCTGGGCTCAGTAGTTGTGGCTCGTGGGCTCTAGAGCGCAGGCTCAGTAGTTGTGGCGCACGGGCTTAGTTGCTCCACGGCATGTGGGACTTTCCCGACCAGGGATCGAACCCGTGTTCTCTGCATTGGCAGGCGGATTCTTAACCACTGTGCCACCAGGGAAGTCCCTTGACCACCATCTTAGGAAAATAGAAAATTGCATAGTCTGGGTTGAACAGAAACTCAAAGGACTCCCCAGATGCCCTTTTCCCTGGGGTTTGTTACGAACAATACTTGTTCAAGACCTGTAGAGCCAAAGATGTTGTTTTTCCCCACAATCCACAAACCCCTTACTCAGGACAGGAAATGTACATTCAGTGAATGACTATGTCAAAAACACAATAAAAGAATGGGAAAACCTTACTTTTTTCCTTTGTATGGAATTAAATAGTTGGAAGGAAGCCAAGGAAATGACACATCTCACCTCTGTTTCTGGCTAAACAACCATTTAATCATTGATAGTTCTTAATCAAATTGGGGTCTTAGATACTATAGGTTAATGAATTTATTTTCCAGCAACCAATTTTAATTTTTTTGTGTTTCCATGAGGAAATGAGATACAGTACCTATATGTAGATTATAAATCGATACTACTTTTTAAATTAAAACTAGTGGAAAATTATCCTTTGTACCATCTGCCTGAGTAGTAGTTTGGTTACTTGCATGCACAGGCTTGTGTTGATTTTTAATATCTTTATTTAAGTAACTTCTCTCCAACCAAGTCAAGGCAGAGAATAAATCTTTTATTTCCTTCATGTTTTTCTGAATATACTTGACTTTTCACTTCACCTCACAGAGTCTTAGTTTCCTCATCTGTACAATACAAGTAAGAAAGTGGTCAATAAAAGGCTGTAAAGTGTAAACTGTATTAAGGAAAAATTCTGTGGGAAAGGAAATGTGATATTAAAGGGGGAAAGAAACCATATAAAATGCCATCTGTTAAAAAAGAGGTTGTTCAAATATTTTAAAATATGATGATAGTGGGTTATAACAAATCACCATGCTTCGTAGATTCCATTAGATTTATTTAGAAGAATCATATAACAGTTTCATTTGAAAATATTCATATTTACACTGTATTAGAAAACTCATTCTTGCAACTATTTAGACTTAAGATAACATTTTTTAATATGCCAACTTAAAAAGGTACAGGGAGAGTGTATAATCTTTCAAAGTACTTTTAGGAAGAAAAAAGGGGGAAAAAAACATTGATTTAGGGAAGGACAGAACAAAGAGGACTAAGAAAGGATAGTCAGAGAGAAAGAAAAAAAACTCAGTGAGCATGTTCACAAAATTCAAAGGAGGAGAGACTTTGGAGGAGGGAGATTGTTCTAGGCCTCAGAGAGCTGAAGCAAGGCAAGTGCCACGAGATAATCTGCCGAGGCTTCAATTCATGAGAGTACAGGTCCATGGGAGACAGTTCACCCTTCCCCTGTCCAAGGGGGATTTTGAGTTTGGAGATCAAGGATTCCCTTGTCCCCTGAGGGGCTCACAAGGAGTTGAATTGTTTGAGAGCAGAGGAAGCGCTCCAAGGATACTGCAAAATTGAGAGAGGACTATTTAGTGAGGACAGTGTCCTAAGGGATTGGGAATGAATTGAAGCCCGTGGACTCTCAGAGCAGTGGGGCCCAAGGCCTTCCCCCTTAGGAACCCGGGGCATGTGGCAGGTGCAGTGTCCACCTAGGGGGGAACGAGGTTATCTAGTCTAGACAGCACCCCCTGTGCCCGGCTTAGAACAGAAGCAGGGGAGCTATTCATCCCCGATGGAAGCGTAGGGGATGGGCGAGAAGCAGGTCACTCCAGACTCTTGGGATCCAAAGATCCCACCCCCAGTGTTGTGTGCTGTCTAAAACCCTCTGGAATCTTGCATGACCCAGGTCCCAGGAAGGGAACCCCAATAATGGCAGAGATTGGATTTCTTCCCTACCTAGTGGGAAAGGGAGCTTAGAAACAGATTAATTTTTAGAGGGGGCAACATATAAATAGAACATTTCTTTAAGTCTGTGTGTTGTTGCGTATCCAAAGCTGCTCCATAAGGACTGAAAAGTATTTGGTTGCATCTGACAGCTAGGAGGTCATAGGTGCAGTTTCAGCAGAGTGTGGGACAAGATCTAGATTTTATGGAATGTAGAATGAGTGGGAGGTGAGGAAGTGGAGGAAACACATGCAGACTGCTATTCCTAGAAATTTGGCTATGAATAGAAAGTGAGATGAAGGGTGCAAGCTTGAGAGGATGCAGAGGAGAGGATTCTGTTGTGAGGCCCTGAGAGCAGCTTTGGAACATCATTCTAGCTGACTGTGGTCCTCCTGTCCAGCTTCCCCAGGCATCTTTTTGTTATTTCCTTGGTATTTATAAAGGAATGTATTATCATAATAAAGGTATTTAACAACGAGGTCCTACTGCATAGCCCAGGGAACTATATTCACTATCCTGTGATAAACCATAATGGAAAAGAAAATGAAAAAGAATGTGTATATATGTATAACTGAATCACTTGGCTGTACAGCAGAAATTAATGCAACATTTTAAATCAACTAAACTTCAACAAAATAAATTTTAAAAAATTCTAAGGAAAATAGTGGCAGACCAAATTCAATAATAATAATAATAATAATAAAGGTATTTATTGTAAGGTCAAGTGAGCTGCTTCAGTAAATGAACTCGCAAGTCTCAGTGGCTTAACACAATAAGGTTTTGTTTCTCATGAAGTCAAAACCCAGTTGCGTATTCCTACTGGGACCCAAGCTCATTTGATCCATGTCATCTTCCATGCGTGGCTTCCAGAGTTGCTCTGGAAAGGGAAAATAGAATAGAGAATTGCCTGTGGGAGGTTTCTGTGGGCCACGACTGGAGGGGATGAACATCACCTCTGCACACTTTGAGGAGAGTGCATTTATGTGACCACACGTAACTGCAGAGTGGCTGGAAATGGAATGTGAGTCCATGAAGAGGCAAGGCTGATGAACGTGCACTGGTCTCCACCACGTTATTTACCCACTCACTACTATGACCCACTTAGCCTGTATCTTAGCCTCTCAGGACCCCACCTTCAGGTGAGCCTGGTATCCCGACTAGGGTACTGCCCAGATTCCTGTCTTAACCTATTTCCAGGCTGATACATTTAAGTCTCAGAGTTTCTTGTAGAGACAGTAAGGGAATCATCCCTGCTTAGAAGTGAAGTCACAAAACCCGTACATTCTTGGCTTGGGAAGTATCAGAGGGGAAGGCTTAGGTGTCTGGGGGCGGAAGAGGCAGCAGGACCAAACACCCTCCCTTGAAACATGGGCATTTCACTTTCCCTTGAGCATCTCTACTGTGATGACCACTGTCACCACCATGGCCACAGATACTTTCTCTATGAACGTCCTACCCCCAATGTAAAGAAACCCGTCTTCAGAGAGTTGAGACAAGATGGCATTTTCACAGAGACTTTACTGCATTCTAAGGGAGGACAAATGGAAATAAATGAAGCTTCACCAGCTTTTCCTTGTGAGCATTCTCGTTAGCCTATCTTTTGCCTCCAGCTGTTATCCTCAGTCTCAGGGAGCTGCAACATTAAACAGTTGCCTCTAAGTGTTTTTCACAAATGTCCCAGGGAAAAGGCTGTTCTCACTGGGTGAGCTCTGAGTCATGTCAAAGACAGCCTTGCAAGTGGAGTCTTCTAGGTTGGACAGACAGGTCAAATAATGACGATTCTCTGGTAATGAGGTGTTGAAGGAGTTCTGACCCTATTCTCCCCTTTCCAGTGGCTCTCTGGCTGCTGGGTTTTTTGGGGATTTTTTTTTTAAGGCTACCATGGAGCTGTAGAGAGGGGATTGAAACAGGAAAAGTTAAAACACCTCAAGAATGTTAAAACATTCTGATCAGAATTCTGCAATTTTTCTTGATTAAACACTCCCCAGATTGCTGTAAGCCTTGGATTAATTTCCAGAGTTTTGAAAATGCTGATCCTGTCAGTTTTTGCCAATTCTCTCATTGCTTTTTTGTAAGGGAGCATTTTCATAGGTCTTTACCCCACACCATTTCTGCTGACATCACCCTGTATTTATTCTTATTAGCCTCATTATCCTTAGAATGGAAAAGTTCAATCTTATTTGGAGCTGTTACACACTGCATCTAGCATATCAATTCACTCATTCAATCATCCATTCATTCATTTAAGAAAAAATTGTCGGGTTCCTGATATTTGTTCAAGCTTTGTGTGAGGTATTGAAGATGCAACAGTGAACAAGGCAGACCTAATTCCTGCCTCAATGGAGCTTATATTCCAGCGGGGGCAAAAATTGGGTGCGAGGGTGACGGGTGTTGAGGATAGGGTGAGAAACGTGTAATAGAAAATAAGACTACAGTGTGATAAGTGTTATGATAAGAACGTACTGGGTTCTGCGGGGGGCTTGTGGGAGAGGCATCCAACTTGAACCTGTCAGGGAAATCTGAGAAAGTTAAAGAATTCATCATGGAAGAAATGACATCTAACATGAGATGGCAAGAATGACCTCAGTTTGGCCATGTGATGATGGGGAGGAAGGTGTTCCAGGCAGAGGTACAGTGAGAATGTGAGAAGTTTTAGCACTGAACTCCTAGTTGAGTAGGGTTAAAGTACTGAGTAGGTGGGAAAAGATAAGATGCTGGAAATACAACTGGGGCCAGTCATAGTTCACCTTTATAATAATATTCCGAGGGCAGTGAGAAGTATCTGCTGGGACTATCAGTGTGCTTTTTGTGTCTACGGTCCCTCCCTTGTTCAAGAAATAACACTCCCTCTTTTTTTGGGAATTGTTCTACCCTCCACTCTACCCTTATGGCTCTAGTGAAGCTTCGCGTCACAAAACTCAAATTCTGACTGGGGATGTGAGGATGTTAATTAAGTTGAGCCAATCAGAGTCCTTTCTGAGAATTTTTGTTTTTAATTGGAACTATAGAAAAAGGAGGTATTCTTGGATTGTGAGGTTGGGCAGAGAAGAATCTGGGCTTAAGGTTATGGTTTAATGGAGAACGCTAGTCTGAAAGAATAAATTCAACATATGAGGAAAAGCAAAGAGAGGAAGAAGAAGCAGCCGAAGAAGAGATGGAGGAGGAAGAAGAGAAGGGGGAAGAGGAGGGGGAGGGGAAAGGGAGGGAGGGGAGGAGGAGGAAGGGAGAAGAAAGAGGAAGAAGCAGAGGAAGTAGGAAAGAGTCCCGGCATATTTGGATCCTTGGATCAGTCATCCTTGATACCTAGGACGAAACCCTGAGGAACACGGCGTTTAAAATATGGGCAGAGGACAAATAGTCTACAAAGCAGATGGAGGGGAGATAAAGAGGAGGGAGAAAAATCAGGAGAAGGAGGCATATTGGTTTTTAAATTTAAAAAATTTAATTGTGGTCAAAAACATAAGATTTGTCATCTTAACCATTTCTGAGTGTACATACAGTTCAGTAGTGTTAAGTATATTTATATTGTTGTGCAACCAATCTCCAGAACATTTTCATCTTGCAAAAGTGAAACTTCATACCAATTAAACAACAGCACCTCCAGCCCCCAGGCCCTGCCAGCCACCATTCTACTTTCCACTTCTGTAGATTTGACTTCTCTAGGTACTTCATATAGGTGGAATCATGCTATATTTGTGACTGGCTTATTTCACTTAGCATTATGTCCTCAAGTTTCATCCACTGTAGCATGTTTGGTACATTGTTTTATAACCAAGAAAAGCCACAGGTATTTTCAAGGGAAAACAGTTTTTGAAAAAATGTGAATATCTGTAGAAAAATTAGAATCACTGAGAAAAACTTTTGCACAAAGGCATTCTGGTAGTTATACAATAAAATTTACAACCAAACTATGTGAAGCGTGAGCGTTACTCTTAAAATGTATTTTTCATCACCTTAATTTCTCCCATACATTTGTTTAGTTCCAAAAATATGTTCTTCCCTATGGTAGCAAATATGACATAAACATCCAAATTCATGAGAAATGTGCGTTAAAGGTCTATACTCAGCTAGTCTATAAATTAAGTATAGGTTTAAAAATTCAAGTAACAGTTGCTTAGACAAGATAAAATGTTATTTTCTCTCACATATTATAAAAAACAAAGTAGGCGGTCCAGGGAAGTATGGTGCCAGTGTCATAAACGTCCTCCTTGGAGACACAATATGGCTGCTGTAGAACTTATCAATGTATTGCTATCTGGATTTCTGGTAGGAAGGAAGGAGATGGGAAAAGAACAGAGTAAGCTGAAGCCTGAATCAATGATTTCTGCATGTTTTTCATAGGCTACTCCAACTGTAAGGAGGGTTGGAAAATGTGTGTTTCAACTGGGTATAGTGTTACCCCAACAGTGTATGGAAGGAAGAAGTGGGGAATGAACAGCATGTGATGACCAGCTGTCTTTGACTCAGACCATTATCAGTGAGCTCTCAGCTAACATCCAACTAAAATTTAGAACACTGTCCCTGTTAATGAACAGCTAATTGATGTCTCAATCTTATATTAAAAAAATGGACCTATTTAATCAATGACATTTTGCCAGATAAGCAGTGTTTATGGCATGTGGGTACACACATGCTTTTTCGTACACTTTTTAACCTCCTATCTTGGAGCATCCTAGCCTCTGGGAAAAAAAAGTTTATGTTTTCTTTTGAACAACAGAAAACTCTCATTGGATACATCATTGAGGGTTTCTTTTCTCTTGAAATCAGAAGTTGTCCTGGGGACTTTCGTCTCTCTGTTTCTGCATAGGTTATATGACTATAGGCATGTGACCCACATGCTTATACTGAAGGGAATCTCAGGGCAATAGCTCATCTCTGTGTGACAATTTTCTGGTCTTCACCCAAGATGGGGACTGTTTCCCAGGCCTCCTGTCAGTATTATGACTTAACACCCAGTGGGCTGCAGAGGGGGCATTTCCTTCTCGATTTCACCATAAAAGTGTGAAGTTCTATAGGCAGGAGCTGCTGGGGAATGGGATTGGGAGCTCTGGCCTTGTACGTGGAGCTAGATCAGGAGCTGGAAAGTAAGGAACTTAGGGGCCACCAGGGAATGTGTCAGCTCCTCAGGGTTAGAGTTTAGATATTGTAAGAGAGGGGGCGGAATAGGGTCTGTGAATCCCAGGAGGAGCTACTTATGTGGGGGTCAGACCCCTGTACTTTGAGAACAACCGTGTTTGATAATAACAATTTATACATGTATTTTTATCATCTGAATTTAGTCATGGCAAAACACCAAGCTCATCTAAATTGAGAGATCTGTCTACAAAATAACAAGCCTGTAGTCTTAAAAAAATGTTAACGTTACAAAAGGTAAAGAAAGACTAAGGAACTACGTCAGATTAAAAAGACTAAAGAGACAGATCTACTAAGTGCAAGGTGTGGTTATGGACTGAATCCTGAGCTAGGGAAAATTTTGCTATGGGACATTATTGAGATCATTGACAAAATTTCAATATAAACTGTATATTCAATAGCACATTGTTTCTTGATTTTGATAATTGTCCTGTGATTATGTTAAAGCATGTTCTTATTCTTAGAAAATTCACATTTAAGTATTTGAAAGTAAAGGAGCATGATATTTATGCATTATTCTCAAATGGTTCAAAATGGGTGTGTGTGTGTGTGTGTATGCGTGTGACTGATAATGAGATAATAAATGTAAAATGTTAACAACAGTGAATTTGAGTGAAGCATATACAAGAGTTCTTTGTACTTTTTTTTTTTGCAAATTTGCTATACATTTGAGACTCTTATCAAAACAAAAAGTTAAAAAACAATCTTTACAGAGGATCTACTATATGCCAGACATTGTTCTAAGCATTGAGATATAGCAGTTAACAAAAGAAAAATTCTTGTGTTCATGGAGTTTCCATCCGAGAAGGGGGAGACAGAATAAACTAAATAAGTAAACTATATTACATTTGGATGGTGGTAAGTGAAATGGAGGGAAATAAGCAGGGGAGAAGGATAAGAAATTCCAGGGTGAGGTATTTGCGATTTTAAGTAGGTGGTGGGTTAGATGTCTCCTTTTGTGCCACTTCAGATCTCTTGTGTGCGATCTCTGACCATCCTAACCCAGGTGCAACCTGGTAGCACCACCTTCACCTTGTCTCCCATTGTAGGGCTGCTCTATTGATGACAAGGTGTGGGACACATCTCTCAGTGCCCATGGCCACGCATGCACGACCATGGACACTAAATCTCCCCGTGGGGACTTCCTTGGTGGTCCAGTGGTTGGGACTCTGTGCTTCCACTGCAGGGGGCACAGGTTCGATCCCTGGTGGGGGAACTGAGTTCCCGCATGCTGAATGGTATGGCCAAAAAAACAACAACAAAAAAGTAGGATCTGTATAAAAAATAAAACATCCTCAAAACAATAATTCTATAAAAAAAAAAAAAGAAAGAAAGAAAATCTCCTCCTGCAGTTAACCTTTGACCAGTGTGGGACAGGAGCTGATAGTTACATGCTTCCTCCTTTCTCCTCCACCCCAGATGGGTGTAGAAGTCCTGAGGGACATTTAGAAATACATCTCAGTTGGTCCTATAGAACCAAGTAACAAGTCACCAACTTCATAATGCAACCTTGCATCTTTGTGTTGGCTCTCCCCTCTGCCCTGCTTTGCCTCCTTCCTCCCTTCCTCTTCTGATCCCTGGGGTCACAATCCCCAACGAAGTATGCACACAAAAGCATCTTTCTCAGATTCTGTTTTCTGTGGGAACCTAAGCTATGACAATGGGTGAGGAAGGCCCCCCCCCGACCCCGCTGAGAAGGTATCTTTTTTTTAATAGGAATTTATTGAGAATTTAAAACAATCCAATAAGATAGGTTCTGTTATTATCATCTCTCATTTCATTGTTGAGGAAACTGAGGCTTGGGGAGATGATGTAACTTGTCCAGGATCCTACAGCATAGCAGTGGCAGAACCCATTTAGTTTGTCTCTTGGCTCATGTTCTGAGCCTTTGTGTTCTGCCCCTTCTTTTCCCCCATTGTATTTATTAATGCCATTTCAAAAGTTCCAGTGTCTATCAGCTAAGTCAACAGAAACCTAAGAAAGAATTTTTGTCAATGTGGGGTTCTTGGGTTAAGGGAAAATTAATAATGAGGGTAAGGGCGTTAGTGATAGTAATAATCTCACTGTGATTAGTCAGGATAGGCTAGACTTGGCTGCACTAACAAATAACTCCAAAATTCCCATGGCTAAAACTAAGATTTAGTTCTTGCTCATGCTACACTCCTACTGCTGGACAACTGGGGGTTCCACTCTGCATTTGTTGTAAGTCAGGCTGATGGGGCACCCAGCATCTGGAGCACTGCTTTGCTGGTTGTTGTGGCAGAGGGAACGTGTGCTGTGAAGGGTCTCACACTAGCAATCATGTGTTTCACACAGAAGTTACATATGTCACATTCTGTTCACAACTCATTAGCCAGAATGACCCCACTCAACCCAAGGGGGCTAGGAAGAAATCCTACCATATGTCTGGGAGGCAGAGGGCCAGAAATATTTTTTAAGCATCACTAACGACTGTCACACCCACTGAGCAAACCCCAAGTGGAAATGAAACTCAGGTGCAGAGGCAAGTTCTCCATTGTCAGCATCTTGTCCTCATAAGGAACATCTCTCAGAGATTAGGGAGACAGAAATCCCTTATATTTGTGTTTTTAAAAAATATATATTTAAAAAATTGTATTCCAAGTGTTTCTCTTAAAATGCCTTTTTAGATTATTCTTACTATTATTAATTTTTTGAGGAAGGATAACAAAGACTCCAATATTAAATACACAAGCTTCCCTGCTGCTGAAACAAGTGACAACATTCTCTTTAACCTCAACGTAATTATGTCTTATTAATAGTTTTATTTGTATATCCTCTATTTAGTCAAAGACACTCACAGTTTATACCCAAATACGTACACAGTGTAGAAAGATTATCACTGGTCATTATCTATAACATCAACTGCCATTTTGAGTCTGTCTACCAGAGCAAATTTTGTTATATTTTGGCCATTGATGTAATGAAAATGAAAAGAGGGTTTCTATATCGATTTGCTTCTTGGTCCTAGATTTTGCAACGTTGGAAAAGGTGGATCTTAACATTTTCTTTGTCAAAAAGAGTATATTTGGTATTCTTTGAGAAGTGGCTTGATGCTGGTATCACAATATATACATATATGTCATTAGCCATTCTTTGACTGAGCTGCATCTTCTCAGCTTCTTGAGGATAATGCCACGTGGGAATCTTTATTGAAGAAAGGTGCTGTGGATCAGCGGTCCCCAACCTTTTTGGCATCAGGGACTGGTTACATGGAAGACAAGTTTTCCATGGACGGGGGGTTGTGGGGGGATGGTTCAGGCAGTAATGTGAGCCAAAGGGAGCGATGGGGAGCGGCAGATGAAGCTTCGCTTGCTCGCCACTCGCCTCCTGCTGTGCTGCCCGGTTCCACAGGCCTCGGACCACTACCGGGGGTTGGGGACCCCTGCTGTAGATTATAGCCATGGTTCCTCCTTATCAGTGAACCCTCCACTTCATCCTAGAAGGAAATGAAATTGCCCTTGCACGGTTTGCTTTGTTCAAAGCTCTCTTCTTTTGTACTTTTCGCTGCTCCTCAGTACTTTTTTTGGTTGATGTTCCTCCTTTTACTTGGAAATGGATTTTATTGCATAGTTGATCTTAGTATCTCCCAGGTAGCAAACATAAAAATGCATGATATGTAATTCCCAAAGCTGTCTTTTATTTTTCCACTTTTTTAAAAAAATAAAATTTATTTATTTTTGGCTGTGTTGGGTCTTTGTTGCTAAGCACGGGCTTTCTGTAGTTGCGGCGAGAGGGGGCTACTCTTCATTGCGGTGTGCAGGTTTCTCATTGCAGTGACTTCTCTTGTTGCGGAGCACGGGCTCTAGGCGCGTGGGCTTCAGTAGTTGTGGCACTCGGGCTCAGTAGTTGTGGCTTGCGGGCTCCAGAGCGCAGACTCAGTAGTTGTGGTGCATGGGCTTAGTTGCTCCGCGGCATGTGGGATCTTCCTGGACTAGGGCTCGAACCCGTGTCCCCTGCACTGGCAGGCAGATTCTTAACTACTGCGCCACCAGGGAAGCCCTCCACTTTTCAAAAGGACTTTTTTTCAGTTGTAGGTACTATGGGCCTTCCATTATAGCCACACAATAATTGTCATGACCACATAATATACTGCAGGACTCCCCTTGTACTTCTTGCTGAAGAGTAAAAAATGAACAACTAACATGTAACAAAACTTGGGAAGAACATTAACAGGCAAAGGATACCTGTTTTGAGTCTTTGCCTGGATACCAACAGAGATTAGCTTATTATGATAAAGGATTAGTAGCCCAAAGTTATCCCAGAGGAGGAAAAGATTGACCATCTTGCTCTGAGTTCAGTCATTCCTTTATTCAGTCAGCCTGTCAATCATTTACTGAGTGTTCACCGTGAACTTTGTTTTGGAGCTCTGAACGGGCAGGTAAGTGACATGGTCAGATTTAAATTATAGGCAAATCATGCTGTTAACAGTGTGAGGCATAGCTGTGTGGGAAGGAGTGAAGAATGGATGGAAGATAAAGAAGAGATTTGTATTAATCCAAACACAAAGTGATGAGAGATTGAATCAAAACAGTGGTGGTGGGAATAGATGAGGAGGAAATAGATTCAGCAGTTGTCTGAAGATGGAATCTACACTTGTTGACTTGTTGGAAATGGGGACAGATGAGAGGGAGCAG
Source organism: Balaenoptera ricei (assembly GCF_028023285.1). Taxonomy (NCBI): domain Eukaryota; kingdom Metazoa; phylum Chordata; class Mammalia; order Artiodactyla; family Balaenopteridae; genus Balaenoptera; species Balaenoptera ricei. The sequence goes on from NC_082640.1 coordinate 20,800,542, forward strand.
TAAGGAGGATGCCCAGGTGGTTGGCTTGGACAATTAGGTGGATGGTGGTGCCATTTATTGAATATGAATACAAAGGAAGAATGGTGTGTGTGTATGTGTCTGTGTGTTTGTGTGTGTGCATGTATGTATGTGATTAAGTTAGTAGTAGAGGGGTTGCTGGGAGGGATATGATGGGTTAGTTATGTGGGTCTGGTGGTCAGCAGAAAGTTTCATTTATTTAATAAATCACTGTGTGCCTGGGCTCCAGCTACAAGTGTGGCAATTGGATCATTCCCATACGGGTAGTAGTTAAAACCACGGTGTGGATGAGATCGTGTTAGACTGTGAGTGGAATAAGAAGAGCCCCTTCTCTCCTGTATCATCAGCCCCTCTCCTGCTCCTGGATGCTTTTATCAGCAGTGAAACATGCTCTTAGGTTTCCCACCTTGGAAAATCCTCTCTGGACCCCTCCTCCCTTCGGACCTGGCTTCGCCCTTCTCCTGAGCTGACTCTTGCTAAGGCATCCGGGTTTTCCATGTTGCCACATCTAAGGAACACTCCAGTTTTCTGGCCTCGCAATAGTAGGATGTTCCCATAGGTCCTCACTGCTCCTCTGGCTGCTCTGAATGGAGGACAATGACTCTTTGTCTTACTCAGGGTCACCTGCCACGTGCCCTATCTGGGCATTGAAGTAACACTGTTTATGCCTCTTTGTCTCACAGTGTCCCCTGGGAAAACATCTCTTTCAGTCCTTGCTTGCAGCCTCTCTTGCCATTAAGCTCAGCCCTAATCTGGGGGTCTGGGCTGTAGGTTAGACCTTGACTGTCCTCTTCCTCCAGCTTCTCCATGCCCCCCATCTTCTCCCCATAGAGCCGACCCCAAACTGCCTTAGACACTGTTCCTTCAGTGAAAATTCCCATGCAAATAGGTGTAACATGTCCGGATGTTTATTTCACAAAATGCAGAGTTTTAGAGGGGAAAGGATTTTGAAAGTAATACAAGCTCGCTGTAGAAATTATTCAGGAAACGTAAAAATGTATAAACACAAGAAAATTTCCAGTAATCATTACCCAGAAATTACCACTCAACGTTTTCAACGATTTCCTTCCCACTTTGGTCTATGTGTCTCACACATTTTATTCAAAAATAAATTAGTCCAGTGGTTAAGACTCCACATTTCCAATGCAGGGGGCGTGGGTTTGATCCCTGGTTGGGGAACTAAGATCCCACATGCTGTGCGGTGCGGCCAAAAAAAAAAAGTATACTATATATGTAGTTTTAAAAAGTCAGTGAAAGGTATATTTCCATTGTTAATAAATATAGATGGACATAATTTTTTAAAAATTTATTTTATTGAAGTATGGTTGATTTACAATATTGTATTAATTTCTGGTATACAGCAAAGTGACTCAGTTATACATATATATTCTTTTTTATATTCTTTTCCATTATGGTTTATTACTGGATATTGAATATAGTTCTCTGTACTATACAGTAGGAACTTATTGTTTATCCATTCTGTATATAATAGTTTGCACCTGCTAATCCCAAACTCCCAATCCATCCCTCCCCCACTCCCCCTCGCCCCTGGCAACCACAAGTCTGTAGATGGACATAGTTTTTAATGGAATTGCATTCCATTAGATGGGTTGCTCTATTTTAACCAATTCTTTATTGGCATGGAGGTGGCTTCCAATTTTTTTTATATTGTAAACAAGGCTGTGATAAACGGCCTCCTTATACATAGATCTCTGTGGGCCCTTTTTGTATGTGAGTTATTTCCTTAAAAAATATGCCTAGACCGAGACAGTGAGAGGCCCGCGCACCGCGATGAAGAGTGGCCCCCGCTTGCCGCAACTAGAGAAAGCCCTCGCACAGAAACGAAGACCCAACACAGTCAAAAATAATAAATAAATAAATATTTTTAAAAAAGAGATTAAATACTTAAAAAAAATGCCTAGAAAGTAAATTACTGGACCACTGTATTTACATTATAAAATCTAATACATATTGCCACAGTGCCCTTTAGTTAAATCCTACCAGTTTACATTCCTGCCAACCCATATCACCAGATTCTCAACATATTCTGGGTGTTTTAAAATCTTTGCCAATATGATAGATGAATAATTACATTCTACTGGCCTCAATTTAGGTTTGATTACTTGTGAAGCAGAACAGGCAGTTATTCATCATCTGTGTTTCTATATTTCATGAACTTCCTTGCCATGGACCTTGGTGGTTGCCCAGTTTTCTACTGGCACATTTGTATCGACTCGTACTACAAGACAGGATAACAGCAATGATTACCGTCATTATTTAGAGTAAAATTGACCACTGAATCTGATTAACACATTAATATAAGTTCTGTGAGGGCAGGAACCATGTGTGTCTTGTTCATTTTTGATACTATAATGTACAGTACTTGTATAGTACTTGGCACATCTAGGTGCTTAATAAGTATGGGTTGAATTAGTAAACTCCCCTTTTTTTCATTGCTTTTTTAAAAATAGACTTTATCTTTTAGAGCAGTTTTAAGTTCACAGCAAAATTGAATGGAGGGTGCAGAGATTTCCCATATGCCTCCTGCTCCTCCTACCCAGACACACTGCCTCTCCCAAGATCAACATCCCTCACCGGATGGTACATTTGTTACAATTGATGAACCTACATGGACACGGCATCCTCACTAAGAGTCCATACTTTACATTAAGGTTCACTCCTGGTGTTGTATATTCTGTGGGTTTGAACAAATGTATAATGTCACGTATCCATTATTAAAGTATCATACAGCATTTTCACTGCCCTAAAAATCCTCTGTGCTCCAGCTATTCATCCCTCCCTACTCCTAGCTGCTGGCAACCACTGATCATTTTACTGTTGCCATAGTTTTGCCTTTTCCAGAATGTCTTAGAGTTGGAATCATACAGTACGTGGTCTTTCAATGTTTTATATACATTCTCCTTTAAATGTAAACTTGACTTCTAATAGCAAACTTAAGCTGGGCAGTTTCACTTCTGGACCAAGGCAAGCTACATTTTCTGGGTTGGAAAGAGAATTGTTTTAATTTCACATGCATCCTTCCCAGCTCAGGTAACATAGGGAAGAAAGGAGTGACACATACTAAAGGATGGGGAGTGGGCAGGTAAGGGACGTTGGTAGCTGTTGTTCTCAAGTCCTGCCCCTTTGTAAGTGCTCAATAAGTGTTGTTGAAAAAAGGGAGGAAGGGTGGGAGAGAGAAAAGAAGGAAACTTCCAAGTACATTATGGGTAATTTAACTTAATTATCCAGTCTCTGCTTTGATTTTAACATGACAATATTTAGGTTTACAAGGCGGTGAAGCAAGAGTGACCTATTTTTTGAGTGAGTCTGTTGGGCTTGAGGTATAGAAGACCTTTAGACGTAGCTCCTGTCCTTTCACACATTTAGGGCTAAAGAGTGACCTCTCTGTAGTGAAGTATTAACCAGACTCAGAAGACTCACAATAGGAATGGATTAACTTGGCAAGGGACATGGAGATTTTGAGAACATTGTTGGTCTCTGAGCTACCCCCGGTCAGGTGTGTTAACTATGATTTGAATGCTTTCTTACCTTGCTTTCCACTGGCTGTGAGTGATTCAGTGGCTGTAACTCTCTTCTGGCCCAGAAGAGAGTTTAACCAATGCTTTTCAAAGGCAGATGAGACATTAGAATCTGATGACATGATGATATCACGTATAAATTCTCCATTGGCTTATGACCGCCACAAGGGTGATGCTCTGTTTTTTTATCATTGAATCACCAGCTCTTGGCATCACAGTGCCCAGCACACATTAGGGACTCAACAAATATTTGTTGATTGAATGAGTGAATGAATGATTTTCCATAAATGAATAGCTTATCAAATACCAAGTCCTAGCATTAAGATGAATTTTTCTAAATTCTTTCTTTTTTTCTATTTTTTGGCCATGCTGGGCAGCATGGGGGATCTTAGTTCCCTGACCAGGGATCCAACCTGTGCCCCTGCAGTGGAAGTGAGGAGTCCTAACCACTGGACTGCCAGGGAATTCCCTTTAAATTTTTTTTTTAATTTTTAATTTTTTAAAGATTAATTCTTTCATCTCTATACAGTTTTAGTTAGAGAAACTTTTTTTTTTCTTTTTTTTTGGAGAATAGGTCTCCTTCCACCACCCCCCCCTTTTTGCTGCTTAATGAATTAAGTCTAAACTCCTTAGGCAGGCATTTGAAGTCCTCCATAATGATATGCTCTCAAGTTGTGCTCCTAGGATTACTAATTTTCACCTAACACCAGTGATCCAGCTAAAATGGATGATTATTCTTTATTTTTAAAAATGGACCTCCAAACTCTTCTGCTATTAGATTCCCTCTGACCAGGTCAAATCCCATCTCCTCTGTTATGACGCCTGTAAGATTACCTGGTGAATGTTGTGATGACCCACCATAGCCATTCCTCTTTTCTTTCTCACTGGCCCAATTTTCCATGTGAGAACCATACCTTCCCCATGTGGGAAGAAGCCTAACTCCATATATATATATATTTCTCCTATAGATATCTGTACAATCTGTACAATATCTGTACAATGACTTGTCTATAGTCATGGCTAAACAAACTCATTTATTAAAGAAACAAATGAGTCTCTTAAGGCTGAGTAAATTTCAGTGGTTATAGAGTTAATTTTGGTCAAAGGATTTACCTTATTTCTATGAAAAATTTATAGTGTGGTTTAAAATTCTTTTATAAATATAAAAACTCAAACATAAAACTCGTAGAAGAAAACATAAGGGTAAATATCCATGACCTTGGATTAGGCAATAGGACACTAAAAGCAGAACAGTAAGAGAAAAAAGTAGATAAATTGGACTTCATCAAAACTGAATACTTTTGTCCATCAAAGGATATTATCAATTAAGTGAAAAGGCAACCTACAGAATGGGAGAAAGTATTTGCAAATCATATATCTGAGAAGGGTCAGAATACATAAAGAACTCTTACAATTCCAAGATAAAAAGACAAACAACCCAAGTTTTTAAATGGGCAAAGGGATTGAGTAAACTTTTCTCCAAAGAAGACTTACAAATGGCCAACGAGCACATGAAGAGATGCTCAGAATCATTAGTCGTTAGGGAAATGCAAATCAAAACCACGAGACACCACTTCTTACTCACGAGGATGGCTATAATCACAAAAGTAGAAAACAAGTGTTGGCAGGGATATGGAGAAATTGGAATCCCTGTGTATTGCTGTGGGAGTATAAAATGGTGCAGCCGCTATGGAAGACTGTTTGGCAGTTCCTCAAAAAGTTAAACCCAGATCAACCATACGACCCAGCTATTCCACTCCTAAGTATATATCTAAAATAATGGAAAAGTAGGTACTGAAACAAATTCATGTAGCACATGCTTATAGCAGCACTATGTACAAGTCAAAAAGTAGAGACCAACCAAATGTCTATCAATGGATGAATGGGTAAACAAATTGTGGTATATCCCCACAGTGGAATGTTATTCAGCCATAAAAAGGAATGAAGTAGTGACACATGCTATAACATGTATGAACCTCATACTAAGTGAAAGAAGACAGAGACAAAGCTCATGTATTGTATGATTCCATTCCATTTATATGAAATATCTGGTGTAAATCCATAGGGACAGAAAGCAGATTAGTGGTTGCTGGGGGTTGGGAAGACAGCAAATGGAGAGTAACTGCTTAATGGGTACTGAGTTTCTTTTTGGGGTGATGGAAACGTTTTGGAACTACATAGGGGTGGTGATTGTACAACATCGTTAATGCACTAAATGTTACTAAATTGTTCACTTTAAAATGGTTAATTTTATGTTATGTGAATTTCACCTCAACCGCATCCAAAAATCTTGTATGAGTGAGTCAGTAGGAGTAAAACATACTGACATGCATTTAATACTCAGCTATGAAGTAGTTTTCAAAATTGAATAAATAAATACCTGGATTCTCAGCTAAACTTTCAGTATTGATATGGCAGAAGGCAGTGTTACCCAAAGTGTGGGTTGTGTTCTATTGATGGCAGGTAAGACGGACAAGGCTTTAAATAACATTGCCTTGCGTAGTGAGAAATTTAAATTCTTTACTGAGATTTCAGTCACCTTTTAGTCCATGTGAATATATCAGTGACAGTCTCAATTTGGTGCTAGGATGTTTGCTGTTAGTACATTTAATGTCTCTAGTACATGCTAATCTCCCTTTACAACAAAGAGAGAGCAGGCTTCAGGCTCAGAGCCCTCTGGGCAGTGTTATTCTAGCGGTTTTTTTTTTTTTTTTTTTTTTAAAGATTTATTTATTTAATTGATTGGTTGCTATGTGGGGTCTTCGTTTCTGTGCTAGGGCTTTCTCTAGTTGCGGCAAGCGGGGGCCACTCTTCATCGCGGTGCGCGGGCCTCTCAGTATCGCGGCCTCTCTTGTTGCGGAGCACAGGCTCCAGACGCGCAGGCTCAGTAGTTGTGGCTCACGGGCCCAGTTGCTCCGCGGCATATGGGATCTTCCCAGACCAGGGCTCGAACCCGTGTCCCCTGCATTCGCAGGCAGATTCTCAACCACTGCGCCACCAGGGAAGCCCTCTAGCGGTTTTAATATCATTGTTTTCAGTGTGTTCTTTTTTACTTTTATCTTCTGTTTATGTCATGTGACATCTGTTTTCTACTTTAGTGATTGCATTCTACTTTACATAGTGATGCAAAATTTCCTCTTTACATTGATCTAAGTAGAAATGTGAGTCAATAATAATATAAATGGTATGAAGATTTAAGGGATAAAGTAGAACCCAGATGATTAAATAGGACACACCAGCATAAAGACACATTCTCTAGATTTCGAATATAAGGACCCGAGTCTCTCCCTACCCGTGCAACTCCAGACACATCACTTAGCCCCTTGTGCTACTGTGCCTGCCTACCTCACAGAGCTTTTATGGCAAGTGCTTTACAAATGTAAATTATTGTTATTAAATTACTGTTTATGTTGGGTATTGCCTGATCTAAGGGCTGCATTTCCCAGAGTCCTTTGCCAGCAAGTTCTGATAAGGTTTAGGTTCTGCCCGTGAGATGCACTCGAGATTTGAACAGCATAAGGACCATGCCATTCTTCCTCCAGGAGCAGCTGACACGAGGGTTTGACAGACATAAATTTTTGCAGTGAAGCTAGGCACCAAAGAGTGCCCCTGACGGTCACCAGCTTCTAAGCCGCAGGGCAGCTGTGACATTGGCCATGATTTCCTGTCATTTCCTGCAATATCTGATCTCTGGGTGCAGCAGCTTCCTGACATTGGGTCCATAGCTGACGTGGAATAACCTGAAAGTTAGTGGAGGGTCATTCTCAACCTTCACCCATCCACTCCTTCCAAAGCCTTTGTACACATCTGATTTCATGGGTTAAATATTCAATATCTTTCTGCTGGTAATACCTGGAGTAGTTTCTTTTTCCCTCACTGAATCCTAACTGAGATATTATTTATTTCATTGAATTTATGAAAAGCTTACGTTTAATAATAATACAAAGAGTGAACATTTTTTGAGTGTTTACTACTAGTCATTGGGCTAAGCATTCTGCATGCATAATCTCACTTAGTCCTCTAAGCCAACCCCATGAGGTAGTTTCTATTGCTGTCCTCATTCTGCAGGGGAGGAAACTGAGGCAGAGGGCTGCACACTAACCCAGGTCTCAGAGGTGGCCAGCGGTGGAGTTGGGGTTTGAACTCAAGCTGTCTGAATCCAGAGATTCCTCAATGACTCCGCGGTAGACTGCCCTTCCCCCTGCAAAAAAAGTTTACTTTAGGTCGTCAATAAAGTCAACTTCAGGTCTGAAACAAGAAGTGTCAGTTTCAAGGGTGACACAGCACATATACTGCATGTTACTTGAGGGGGGCAGCCTAAGCGGGATCTGGGACAGGACCTTGTAATCAAACACACTAACTGTTCTGCGATGAAGTGAGTGTTCATATTACATAAGGTAAAGACCATCATAAATAGCCAAAGGAAAGTGCAGTTGCTACCCAACGAGTTTAGATGGCAAATTATTTAGGAAAAAAAACTTTTGGTTTTCAGAGCTTTGTGGATTCCAAAATTACAGATTAGGAATTACAGACCTGATATTTTTTTTTTTTTGCTGCCCCACGCGGCTTGTGGGATCTTAGTTCCCTGACCAGGGATTGAACCCGGGCCCTCAGCAGTGAAAGCATGGAGTCCTAACCACTGGACTGCCAGAGAATTCCCCTGGACCTGCATTTTAAATAAAATATTAGCAAATAGAAAAGATAAACTGAGCAGATAAAAAAATTTTTTTTCCATCCCTTGTTTTATTTTAATTGAGTCTTTGGTCTGGCTCCTTGTGACCACTCCTTCTTTCCTTTTTTAGCCAAAGCATGTGGGCAAAGACTATTTCATATCTATTTAAGTCAAATGTAATTGTGAATATATTTACTTTGCAGACACCAAAAGGTTAAGGTCACTGTGTTCTTTCACAGCACCCAGCAACATCACCCCACTTCAAAGGAAAGAACCAGACAAAATCGGCAACTTAGTAGTGAAAAGCGTGATCGGAATACGTTAGGATCTCTTACAGCTCACCTCATTCTTCTACAACTGGACCTTCTAATACAGCATTTCTGTTAATCTTGATAAAGCTATTTACTTATTAAGGTTTTAGCTAAAATATATCTAAGTATAGCTTTAACATTTTATTTTTAATCAATTTATTCCAGTTATCTGTAAGTGGGTAAAAAACCACCCTAAACTCAATGGCTTAAAATAATTTATTATTGCTCTCCTGGTTCTGTGGGTTCTGTGGATTGACTGAGATGTCCTCATTTGGGGTTTCTCATGGGGTTGCACAGTTGGGGCTCAAGACATCTTGAAGGCTTGACTGTGCTGGATGTCCAAGATGGGGCACCCACATGGCTAGCAGTCAATGCTGGGGGCTCAGCCAGAGTTGTCATTCAGACCACCTATGTGTGGCCTCTCTGTGTGGCTTGGGCTTCTTTCAGCATGATGGCTGAGCTGGGAGGGAGCCCATCAAAGATAAGTATTCCAGAGACCCAGGTGGAAGCAGTAAGACTTCTTATGATCTAGCCTTATAAATCACTTAACATCACTTCCACCTGATTATTTTTGTCAACAGTGAGTCACAGGTCCAGCCCAGATTCAAGAGGAGGAGAGCATAAAAGGATGTGGATAGTGAGGCATGGTTCACTGGGGGGTCATCTTTGAAATCCAGCTCTCAGACAATGTATATAGATTTATGTGTACAGAGTTTAAAAGTAAATTCAAAAATCACATACACAGAGGCAAAAGTTTTATCGCCCTTCAACGGAGACAAAAATGCCTTGAAATTGTACTTCAATTTTTTTCCATATCTTAGAATACTTTTTAACACAACTCTGCTTGATGAGACAAATAAAAAACAAATAAATGGCATGAATGATATCTAAAAGGTGGTCAAACAGAGAGTTGAAGTATGGAAACTCTAAGTTGAGCAGACAGAAGAAATTCTCTAAAGCTATAAAAACATAAGGAGATGCTTTTCAAATGCTATGACATCAATATAGGTCTCTGGCAAACCATGACAACCATTCTGGTGTGTAATCAGGAGCAGGTTGGCTTGTGAACCAAAGAGCAGAGGAGATAATGAGAGGCAGCCTTTGTAGTTGAAAACAAATCATTCCTACATTTTTTCCCCTTTGAGTCACAGACCCTTTGGAGCACATGGAAAAGTTAGGAAATATTTTGCCCAGAAAATAAATGTATTTTTAAAAATTGAAGTAGAGGTGATGTACAATATTATATAGGAAAAATGTATATTTGTATACCTTTGTTCCTTCCTTCATTCTTTCCTCCCTCTCTCCCTTCCCCCTTTCCTCCTCCCCTTCCTTCATTCCTTCTACAATTATTTAGAGAAAGCTCATTCTGTATCAGACACTGATCTGGACTAAGGGATAAAGTAGGGAAGAAGACAGATCCGTTCCCCAGTCTCACAGCATGTCCATTTTTAAGATAGACAGAAAAAACCCAAGTATACCAGTAAAAAAACAAGACGACCCCACATAGTTATAAGGAACAAACTGTGTACACAGCATCTTGCATACAGTTTTATGGGGTTCACAGTCGTGCCATGGACTCTCCTTCCTTGCTGTGCAATCAATAACTTCTCTTTTAAACCAAAGGATAACTTTTCAGTATGAGCATTGTGGATGTGGTTGTTGATTAGTTGTTGCTTTTTCACTTATACTGGGTACCCAGGTATTGACTGGCCCGAGTTGTTTTCAACAATGAAGCACAATTATACACAGTGTCACTGGAGCTGACTTTCCTAACCAATGGAAGAGCCCTGGCTCCTTATGAGATTTCAGAAAGTACTACTGCTGGTGAGCATGACAATGTGCCTGCAAGGCTTTCCACAGCTTTACTAAAAAAAAAAAACTCCCCCCACTAGGGAGCTATCTGCTTACCCTCATTTAAAAAAAATTAAATGGATCCAATAGCCATGGGTTCACATTTCAAATTCTCAATTTACAGGAGACTCTAGGAACGCACCCTTTCATCCATATTCTGAAGATGATAGTGAAGGATGTATGATTTGCTTTGGAGATTTTTTTCCCACTATGTCCTATGTTCTTCTGTTCTCACCACAAATTGTACTGCTGGCCTTAGCTATTATGGCATCCTGAGGATTTAAACATATACTTTTACCTTTGGCAACATTTTAAGTTTTTTTTCATTAGCATAATGCATAACTTTTGCAAAAATGAAATGCAAATATCCACCTATCTTATTCCATCATAATGTGTGAGACATAGTTCTAAACCTTTGTTAGTTTTGAAATATTTTAATTGGTAACATAAACTGTTACTCCATACTTTTTTTTTTTTTTAACTTTTTGGTGCTTTATGGATATCAAGCTTTTACACTTTCTTCAGTTAATATCTGACATTTTATTGAAATGAATATAAAAGTGGAGTGAGCATAATCTAAATATAATTATTTAGGGGGTTGGTAAAATATGCCCTGTGGGTCAAATCCACCTATTTCCATGATAAATTTCTAGTGGAATACAGGCACACTTATTCTTTTACATATTGTCTATGGCTGCTCTCATGTTCATTATCTTTCCCCTTTAAGAAAAAGTTTGCCCATCCCTGATTTAGAGGAAAAATGATTCTATCTTTATTTCCTTGCTAATCATTGACATAAATTCTATATATTTATCATATGCCATAGATAAGTGAATTTGCATGCCTACCACGTGTCAAGCACTATGCTAGGGATATAAAGACAAAACTTTGTGTTTACGGTTTAACAATAGCTCTAAGACGGTTAATAAAAAAAAATTCTGGGAAGCCCCTAAAGGTATACCTAAGAACAAATACAGGTTTTTTTTTTTTTTTTTTTTTTTAACATCTTTATTGAAGTATAATTGCCTTACAATAGTGTGTTAGCTTCTGCTTTATAACAAAGTGAATCAGTTATACATATACAATATGTTCCCATTTCTCTTCCCTCTTGCATCTCCCTCCCTCCAAATACAGGTTTTATACTGAGGTGACACAATTCATTCGTGACACTTTGACTTGGGGAAAATGTGGGTTTTTCTGAACCTTAATCATGCTATTATTGTAGTATAAAATTGAGTCAGTGGTGCTCATAATTAGGTCCAAAGTAAAGTTTTCAAAAAATTACCCATAAAATTTATGGAAAAACATATCTGAAATTTCCACTTCGTTTTGCCAAATAAGCCTGGGGCTGAGGTTGTTCATCCAAAATCCCATTAACTCATTAACTAGTAACTCAGGGTTCTTGTTTATGATGTTTGCGAGGATGTCCCTTGAAGAACATCTCTTGCGTGTCTCTGTGGTCCCCAAGGCCTCCTGAAATGATGAGAGCACAACCACAAACATGGTGATTTAATTCAATAAATGTTTATTGAGGGCCTACCATGTGCAAAGCAATCTCCTGGTCCAGTGGGGGCTATAAGGCTGTATGAGAGGGGGCTCCTGCCTTTCAGAAATTCAAAATTTCCCAAGCTGGGGGATCGCTAATCAGAGCATTCCATAACTTTTGGAGAAGTGTCTGGGTGTTGAAAAAGTTACCAAAGTCCTGCTGTCCGGCCAGCTCCTGATCTGTTTTTACCCCAGTTCATTTCATATATCAAGCTATTTATGGCTTTGTTTTGTTTGCTTTTTGTTTTTGTTTTTGGCTGCACCATGCGGGATGCGGGATCTTATCGATAGTTTCCTGACCAGGGATCGAACTCGTGCTTCCTGCAGTGGAAGCGTGGAGTCTTAACCACTGGACCGCCCTGGAAGTCCCACTATTTTTGGATCAGGATCATTAAACACGGGTCTTCACAAATCTGGCTTAAATGTATGAAGGAAGACCCGAAGGGAAGTATACATTGTATTTTCTTAAAGAGTGTACAAACGAGATCACAACATTTGTGAGCTAGAAGGAGAAGCCTTAGAGACCATTTGAGACCTAAGCTTATGCACGGTTCTCAAGGTTGCATCCTTTGGAAGAGGCCGTGACCCCGCCTCCTTCCTCCCCTCCTCTCCCATAGTGCACACAGCACCCAGTTTCTTGGTGTCAGTTTTCAGCAGCTGGAAAAGAGAGATAATAGTCACCATGCAGAGTTGCCAGCTTTAGTAATTCTAGTTCCTGGAATCAAGGACAGGAAGCCTTTTAGTCATTTGCACACCCTAACTTTGCTAGCTTCTAGTGAATAAATCATTTAACTGCCAGCTAATTACAGTATTGGAAAGTTTACATCAGTCATCTTTTTATGGAACCTCTTGATGGACGATTCTGGAGATTAAAACTCTTGACAATTTCCATGATCTAAAAAAGGAAAGCTGACCTAGAGAAATATGGGACAAAAGATCAGCATTTCAGAAGTCTCAAGCAGCAATGGGATCTTACACAGTAGCCTATTTAAAGTGGTGATTTGAACACTTAGATTAAGTTCCTGGAAAAAGACAGAAATGTGACTTTGGTCACAAGCAGTGCCATTTTATTGAATGAATGATAATTTTGCACTTTCTAAGTACCATGCACTTGCTTCCAGGTAACAACCCTATGAGGCAGGTACTATTGTTATGCCACTTCACACATGAAGAAGCCCCGCTCCAGGTCCTGGCTCTCCAGTGCCGCCCGGGCCTTCCCTCGGGGTTCCAGGCGCCGCTTCTGGCCGCGCATCCCGGGGAACGGCGCCCGCACCCGGCAGCGCGCCCCCGCGGCCGGCGGGAACGCGGGAGCGGCGCCCACGTGCCGCCGGGAAGAGGCCGCCCGGGCCGCGCCAAGATGGCGGCGGCCGCGGCCGCAGCGGCGTCGGTTGGCAGCGGCCCGTGAGGCGGGCGGGGCCGGTGGCGCGGAGGCGGGGTCCCGGGCAAGCCGCCCTGGGAGGCGGGGGCCGTTTCCATAGCGGCGGCAGGAGGTGTCGCGCCGGGGAACTTCCTGGTTCCAGGGCTCGGCTTCGCCGGGATCCTCTTGGAAGGGAAACAATGGGGCGGAGGGCACTGCAGTAGCCGCCGCCGCGCCGGGACCTCCTGGGCCCCCGGGACTCCCCGCGCTGCCTCCGCCGACGGGACCGTCCGGAGGTAAGTTCTTTTTCTCCTCTCCCCCAGCCAGGGGCCGGCGGCGGTGGGGCTCGGCGCGTTTCCTCCAGGCAGGGACTCGGAGTTGGCCCCGGGGAGCCGGACGCCGCCATTCCCGGCCCCAGGGGAGGTGGACGGAGCAGCGCTCCCCGTCCCCGCCCTCCAGGGGGGCCGGCTCCGGAAACGAGCGCGGCCGCCCTGGCCCCTACCCCCTGGAACCTGGACGGCAGCGTGCTGCGGGTGTGATTGGCAGGTTGGCGGGCGCCGGGTAGGGGGCGCAGGGGGCGTGCGGGGAGGGTCTGGCGGGGCCGGCGCGGGAGGGGACCTGCCGACCGGTGAACGGGGGCTCTGGAAGGGGCGGGGGTCGGCCAGGTCCGGGGGGAGGGGAGACCCGCTGCCTCCCCCTCCCCCCCGAGCAAGTTTCGGTCCCCTGGAGACGTGTCTCCCTTGCAAGTTTCAGTTGCGTCCTCCAGAGTCCAAGTGGGCAGGACTGAGGCAAACTTCGTTCTTTTAAATTATTGCCTTCCTGCCGCGGGACTTCGTTTCGACTAGGCAAGGGCAGGATGGGGTGAATGAGGGCTTTGGAGAGGCTGGAAATCTCTGCGCCTTTGCAGAGTTTGCAAAATAGTTTGGAGCTCACAGCCGGGTGTCGGTGCAGCAGTTGTGATGCGGCAGAATGGTTACTCGCAGGTATTTTAATGCCAAGAAATGTGAAGAGTCTATGAATCCACGGGTGGACATTTCTAGAAACTGAAGATTAAAGTCTGCCCGCCCCCCTCCCCCCGCCCTTCATTTTAATCCACGGAGGCTTTTTAGTCAGTAGATTTCAACCTGAGTTAAATGAGTCCCTTATGGGACTAGGAAAGAGTTTTGAATTGGGGCAATACCCAGTCATTGGAAATAATGTGACACATAGAAAAAAAGTGGGGACACGGTCTTAAATATTTTGTTTGCTGGAAGAAAGTGATTTCAAGCCTATATTAATCCATTTATAAATAGAAGTAAGTCTTTGGGATATTTAATATTTCGTAGCACAGAGAAGTTAGACAAAACTTTAGATATCACCCTGGCCAACTCCCTCACATGTTGAATCTATGAGAAGTTCTGTTACAGGGAAGGCAGGGTACTTTTTTCTTTTGTGAAGTCATCTTAACAAGAATCAAATTAGCCAGCATCAAATGGACAGTGGTTTATTTGCTTTTATTTCTCACTCTGTCAGACCCGAAAATTAAGAAAAACGTTTCTGAGCTTGCTGTTTTTTTTATAGTAAAGTCTGTAAACATAGTCTAGTTTATTACTTAAAGTGGATGTTGACCTATGTTATATTCCACACAGGTAACTGAAATATGTCAAAATATGAGAAAAAAGCTACACTAATAAAGGTATAAATTAATTTAAAAAGGAAAACCAGAGCCTTAATTCCAAGTACAGGTATTCTGAGTTAACAGAAATTCCTTTGCTGATTACCTATTTAAAGAATCACTGAGGTGTCACAAGGGCATTCAAAGAAGCATCATTTCCCAAACATTAAGAACTTGGGCCCTGAGTCTTGCTGGTGGTGCCTACTTACTGTTTTTAGCTAGTCTGTCTGACTCTCTGGCATCCTTGTTTCTGAAGAGAATAGCTCATTACCAGTTATAACATTGTTTTGACATGAAATAGCTCCTCTGGAGGACAGCTGCCATTGGTTAAACAAGCCAGTAAGTAGAAGTGTCGGCTTTGGCACCATCTGTTAATTGGCTGGTCATCCTTGGGAACCAAGACAACTTCCTGGCATGGCAGATCCAAGCTGGACTTCCAGTGCCAGGCAGAGGTTGTGCGTCAGGCTTTGCCTCCATGTTCGCATCTCTCAGGTTACTGTTACATTTTGTAGCTAGTGAAGATGGGTGAAAAAGAGGCCAGTAAATTTAAGCTAGTGGCAAGCTGAAATGAAACAAAATTACTTTGATTTGTAAATGCTAGGAATGTTAAGGCAGTTTGAAGCTGGCAAAAAAACTTAGCCACAATACCAAAACTTTAGGAATTGCTGCTTCAGTTAGAAAGTGGCAAGTGATTACGTTTTCTGGTTTATGTTTGCAATTTCACTTCAACCATCCTTGTTTCGTTTTAGCACAATGGTATTGTTACACCAACAATACTCAGACTATTTATTACCAGAAAGGTATAGTTTGTCCCTTCAGTGTGATTTTTGAAAGGCATATTGCATTGTTAGATATGATTTCCTTATATTTAGTGTCTCATTTTTTTTCCTTTAGAAAGTGTCTCAATTTTTACAGTGGAAGTCGATACAAAAATAATATTCATTTGAAAGAAATCTGACTTCTAGCACATTTCCTTATAGTACATGGGCATTAGAGCACAGGAATTAGAGTCACAAACTTGGAGTCTCAACTGGTCTCTGCCATTTTCAGGTTATGGCATTTCATGCAGATAACTTAATTTTTTAAAGCTTGTTTCTTTGTAAAATTCGGGGGGGTGGATCATAAATTCACACTTGTTTGTTTATTCAACAAATATTTCTTGAGTGCCTTATTGTACCTATGACCTTGTGTTAGGTACCTTGTTTTCAACAACAGGAGGGATCAGTCCTTTGAAGTAAAGTACAGGGAGCTATAAAACCTGTCACCAGGGAACCTAACTTGATTGGGAGTGGCAGGGCAAGCTGTCCTGAGGAAGTGGCTGGTAAGACCTGAAGGATGAGGAGGAGATGGCAGGTGGAAAGGGCAAGTGGGAGGGTGGGACACTTTGAGTACGAGAGAGAGCGCGTACACGGTCCCTGAAGAGAATGCTTGTGTGTTAGTTCCCTCCGTGGCACATACGCCACCACTGTTAGTTGTGGAGAGAAGGTAGACTCTTGGCCCCGTGCTCGCATCATCTGAACCAGGTGAGAACAAAGGTGGCTCAGCCTCTGTAGAAAGGGAGTTAGTCTAGATGACTGTCACCTCACTAGACTGGAGATGAGTCTGCACACTTTGTGTCTACTTTTATAACTATGGCGCCGATTACTTGATAGTTTTTTTATCTGTTAAGTGGTAAATAAAAGGTTCTTTGATTTCTTTAGAGAGACGCTGTATAATATCAGTATAGTGTTTTTTTATTTTTTATTTTTTTATTTATTATTTATTTATTATGTTTATTTTTGGCTCTGTTGGGTCTTCGCTTCCGTGCGAGGGCTCTCCCCAGTTGCGGCGAGCGGGGGCCACTCTTCATCGCGGTGCGCGGGCCTCTCACTATCTCGGCCTCTCTTGCCGCGGAGCACAGGCTCCAGACGCGCAGGCTCAGCAATTGTGGCTCACGGGCCCAGCCGCTCCGCGGCATGTGGGATCCCCCCAGACCAGGGCCCGAACCCGTGTCCCCCGCATCGGCAGGCAGATTCCCAACCACTGCGCCACCAGGGAAGCCCCTCAGTATAGTGTTTTGATTTAATTTTGATAGTATTTTCCCTCGGAAGAGCTTAGAGCCCCCCTCACCCCCCGCTTATTTAAAATATCTCCTCCTCACAAAATGCAAGTAGCAATCCACTGTTAAATTGAAAAAAAAATTAGTAAGTGGCAGGTAGTCTCATTTGCTTATAGGAAGCTCAAGAGTGACTCTGGAGTTTCATATCTTGTTTGGTTAAGTATCTTTGGCTCTAAAGAGATTATTTAGTCATTCTCTGATAGAGGTATATGTTGCACCTGTGTCTTGCTGACATTGATACTAGTGTAGAAAAAGTTTTAATTTTATCCTGGGATTTCCCTTCACTGAATTAACAAGTGAATTAAAAAATATTAGAGCAATGTTTTTCATGAAATAAGTGAAAGAATATTATTTTAAGCTTCTTAATACATTAATTTTGGTTAGTATTGTGGAATTAATGCAGCATTTATAAGCCAGTTGGTTCTCTGGATTTTTTGTTCCTGTTTCTTTTTGTTTGGTTTTTGGATGTTTTAATGCTTGTTAGCATATCTGCAGTTACATAAGCAAAGATAAGGTGAAATAAGACTTTGAAAAGTCAGTGACAATGGAAAAAAATGGAATAGATGTGGAGGTTAAAATTTACAAAGTTTAGGTATGTGAGTGGGGGCTAGATATTTCTGTGTATTTTGCTGATGGCTCTTATAAAAATGAATTGGCAGATAATTTGATATTAATGGTTAAATATTAAACATCTCACCTGTTCCATGTTCCTTTTTTCTCTTTCTAGATTTGTTTTGGATTGATTTTAAAAAATAATTATTCCATTTCCTCCTTTTTTATTAGCTTGGGATTATATATTCTTTTACTCTTCCTTTAGTATTTGCCTAAGAAACTCTAATCTTTTCTCTACTTATCAAAGTGTAGCATTAATTGAGACTTTCACCCTTTTTCCAGATAATGTAAGGCCTTTAAAAACATGTAAGTCAATTTCTTTCCTATTTTTTAAACCTATTTCATTGTTATCATGTTTTTAAATGCATATATGTATTATACCCCAAAGACCTATTTCTGTTGTTTTGTACCATTATTATTCAGTTAGACTTACTGCCTTTCTTTTCCTGTATTCCTTCTTGCGATACTGACCTTCCTTCTGAAACAATTTTCCATCTGCCTGCAGAATACCCTTTAGTATTTTCTTTAGAGTGGATTTAGTGTTGAAAAAATTTCAGTCTCTTAGTTTGTCTGAGAATGTTTTTATTTCACCTACATTCTTGAAAGATACATTTTGCTAGGTATAGAATTCTAGATTGGAGATACATACATACATATATTTGTATATTAGTTCTTTGAAGAAGAGATTATTCTATAATCTTTGTTTCTATTGAGAAGCAGCTGCAGTTTATCACTTTGTTGGTAATTTGTTTCTTTCTCAGGCTATTTTTAAGATTTTCTTTTTGTCTTTCAGATTTCATTTCAGATGATGTCCTCTCCCTCCCCCCCCCCCTCCCTCACCCCCCCCCCCCCTTCCTTTTCTTGCTTGGGCGTATACCTGTTAATGCTGTGATCTGATGTCTTTCATCAGTTTTGGGTAGTTTTCAGCTGTCATCTCTTAAAATATTGCTTTTCCCCATTTCTCATGCTTAATCTTTCTGGGACTTCGGATCCAGTGTTAGGTCTCACTGACCCCTCTGTAGGTCTCACTGACTCCTCTGTGTATTTCACCTGTCTTCTAGGTTTTCTATTTTTTTTTTTTAATGGACATTTTCTTCTGGTCTATCTTCCAGTTTACTAAGTTAGTCTTTATCTCTGTCTAATTTGGTCTTAAATGTGTTCATTCTCTGGGTTCTTAATTTTGGTTATTGTATTTTTCATTCTAGAATTTCAGTTTGGTTCTTTTTAAAATCTGCTCTGCCGCTTTTATAGTTACTAATTCCCTATCAAAATGTTCAAGCTTTGCATATATCTCTGTGGACAGAGTAAGCATGTAACTCTGTCCCAGAGTCCTGCAGGTTTTTTCTGTCATCTGGTATTTCTCAAGGAGTCTCATCTCCTTGTATGCCTGCTCGTCTTTGATTGTGTACTGTTCATTGTATTTGGAAAATTATTTCTAGAAGTAATAATAGATTTAGATAAGGATTTTTCTGTTGCTTTTGCCAGGCACTTAGGATCACCTTGATCCAAATTGAGATTTTTTTTTAGCATCTGTGCAAAGACTGGTTTAGTTTACTTTTGTGTTATTCTTTCTTCTGGAATTCAGCTTTTCAAAGTCTTATTCCAGAGCAGGGGATGGCTCCCTTGGTGGCTCTTGTACTCTGACATGTTGTCTTACTAGCTTGCAAGGCTGCCTAAGTGCATTTTAGCCTCTCAGGCACCTCTTTTGATTGGGCAGACATTTCCAGGAGGGAAGAAGCCCCAGGGTACCATGGTCCCCATTTTGGATTCCTCTTCTTAGACTGTGGCTGGTAATTCCTCATTATCTTGTTAGCTCTTTGATTGCCCCACCTCTCCCCACCTTTTAAAAATTAAGGTATAATATACATATAATAATATGCACTAATCTTAAATGTATACCCTGAAGAATTTTTATAAATGTAATTAAATATATAATCACACCCAGTTTAACGTATAGAATATTTTTGCCACCGCAGAAGGCTCTGTCACACTCCTTCCGAATCCATACCACCTTCCTCCCTTGCCTCAAGTAACAATTACTCAGTTTTCTCTCACCATAGAAGTTTTTTAGTTTTTCATCAAAATGGTATCATACAATATGTACTCTCTTGTCTGGCTTGTTTCATTCAACATTGTATCGTATCAGTGAGATTCAGCTATGTTGTTGCAAGTGGCAGTAGTGTTTCTTTTTTATTGCTCTGCACTTTTTCTAGTTTACTGTGGCCTCAAAAAAAATTGCTTCAAAACTCAGTGACTTAAACAATGACAACATTTATGTTTGTCACAAAACTGCAATTTGGGTAACGCTTGTCTCTGCTTCATTTAGTTTCAAGTAGGGCGGCTCGAAGGCTGGCTAACGTTGTTTGAAGGTTTGCTCCCACAGCTGGTGGTTGATGACAGAGCATCTTAGGTGGCCTGAGTTCGTCACTATGTGGTGGCCGGTTCCCAGGGCGGTCGTCCTGCACACGCAGCCCGGGGAGGGGGGGATGTGGAGAGCCAGATGGACGCTAGGTCACCTGTTAGGAACCGACCCAGGTTTAGAAAGAGCAGAAACCTGTTGATGAGAGATGCAAGATTCTGGAAGAACATGTGAGTCGAGAAATATTGCAGTGACTGTTATTGGAAAATACTGTCTGTCATAGTAGTAACCTAACATACGAATGTATCACAATTTATTTCTCCATTCTACTTTTAATAGGCATTTGCATTATTTCCAATTTTGGGCTGTTATAATAAAGCTGCTATGAACATTCTTATACATGTATTTTGTTGGACATATGGACTCCTTTCTTTTGGAAGTATCCCTAGAAATGGAATTGTTGAGTAATAGGTAGATAAATATTTAGCTCTTGGAGTTACTACCAGTTTTTCAAAGTGGTTGTACCAATTTTTACCCTCTGATATTTTTAATAATTAAAAAATATACTTTATATATACATTTATATATATATATATTTTTTGGTCTAGGTTTTTGTCTTTAAGAAGGTTGGTGTGTAATATGTGGTTTAGCTTTGTCGGAAATGCAGGTCCCTTATTTTGTCTTTTTTTAGGAAGGGCTGAGGTCAGAGACCCAGCCTGGCTCGGCCCTGGGTTCCACCTCTGGTTCTTTTTTTTTTTTTTTTAAATAGCTACTTTATTTATTTATTTATTTATTTTTCGCTGTGTTGGGTCTTCGGTTCGTGCGAGGGCTTTCTCTAGTTACGGCAAGTGGGGGCCACTCTTCATCGCGGTGCGGGGACCGCTCTTCATCGCAGTGCGCGGGCCTTTCACTATCGCGGCCCCTCCCGTTGCGGGGCACAGGCTCCAGACGCGCAGGCTCAGTAGTTGTGGCTCACGGGCCCAGCTGCTCCGTGGCATGTGGGATCTTCCCAGACCAGGGCTCGAACCCGTGTCCCCTGCATTAGCAGGCAGATTCTCAACCACTGCGCCACCAGGCAAGCCCCCCTTATTTTGTCTTTTATGTAACTTTCATGTGTTTGTGTTTTACTTTCCCAGCTGATGATTAGTTATTGGAAAATAGAGGCTAAGTAGAATAATGTGGTTGTGAAGTAATGGACTCATTTTGAAAGCAGCATTTTAGAATATGTATTCAAATTAGTTACCATTAGTAGACTACATTAGTTGCTGAAGAGAAATTTCTTTTTAGAAATTGCTTTTTAGGGATATGAAACCCTATTCATCATCAATTTATATCACATTTTATTATCAGTTTGAATTCTAAGCTCCTTCACCAGACTTGCTTGGGAAATACTTTTCTTTTCTTTTTTTTTTTTTAAAGAAATATGCCCTTCCAGGCATTTCACTATTTTTTAAAAATAAATTTATTTATTTTTTATTTTATTTTATTTATTTTTGGCTGCGTTGGGTCTTCGTTGCTGCGCGTGGGGGCTACTCTTCGTTGCGGTGTGTGGGCTACTCATTGCGGTGGCGTCTCTTGTTTCAGGGCACGGGCTCTAGGTGCACTGGCTTCAGCAGTTGTGGATCCCGGGCTCCAGAGCACAGGCTCAGTAGTTGTGGCGCACGGGCTTAGTTGCTCCGCAGCATGTGGGATCTTCCCGGACCAGGGCTCGAACCCGTGTCCCCTTCATTGGCAGGCGGATTCGTAACCACTGTGCCACCAGGGAAGCCCAATATTTTTCTTTTACAAAAACTTTTTCCTACAAAGTTGATGATCTGCCATCACTGAGGATTGCCAAAAGAATATCATCTGGATTCTCCTTTTGAATTTAGGATTACCTTTGATTACTTCACTGTTAGTAGTCATTTTGACTTTCTTCCAAGTGTCCTTTGAATCTGCCATCCCTCCCCCACCTTTTTAAAAACATAACCAACATTTTAGACCAGTTTTTTCCAGCTCATACTTGGTTTACTGCAATAATTTATTGAGTCTACTTATAATGCTGAGGAAGTTAGAATCTTTCTTAGTTATCCATTGATCTAAAATTAGTTTTTAGGTCACAGACCTTACAGTGCTAGAAAGAGAACTTAAAAATTATGTTTCAACTCCTTTATAATAAGACCAAAAATGGATCCATGCTCATGCATGTGTCAAATATATGAGATATTTAGTTTATGAAAGCATTTTTTTTTAATTGACTTCATTTATTTATTTATTTATTTGTTTGTTTGTTTGTTTATGGCTGTGTTGGGTCTTCATTTCTGTGCGAGGGCTTTCTCCAGTTGCGGCAAGCGGGGGCCACTCTTCATTGCGGTGCGCGGGCCTCTCACTATCGCGGCCTCTCTTGTTGCGGAGCACAGGCTCCAAACGCGCAGGCTCAGCAGTTGTGGCTCACGGGCCTAGCTGCTCCGCGGCATGTGGGATCTTCCCAGACCAGGGCTCGAACCCATGTCCCCTGCATTGGCAGGCAGATTCTCAACCACTGCGCCACCAGGGAAGCCCGAAAGCATTTTTTTTTTTCATGCGTAATCCCTTGACAATCTTGAGTGGTAGCCAGGTTCAAAAAGCTAACTCTCATTTTATGGATAAAGAAACCAAGGCTCAGAGAAGTGAAGTGACTTGATCTACATTCCTAGAGCTGGTTAATGGCAGAGCTGGACCACTTTCATCTTGGACTTGCTGTATGTTGAGTGATTTTCTTACATTCTGCCATCAGCTTGCTGAATTCCAGTTTTACTGACATCCTACGTGAATTTTCCTCTTTTCACCTGTATACATGTACATTTTTTTGCCCATACATTTACTCATTTTAACTCAGTATAGGGCCTTTGCATGAGCTGAAGCCCTTGAGTCCCATCTTCTTTAGGATTTTTGTCCTGACTATGTTCTGTTAAAGGCAGGGTGGCTGGGATCAGGTTTGTCTCGATTGCTGTATCTCAAGCCCTTTGAGAAGTTTTTACATGTTGTAGAGCTGAATTAGTATTTATTGAATGGATGGATGGATACATTCTTGTGTTTAGAATCCAACTAGATGTAAATTCCTTAAAGTTGGGCCTGGAATCCTGTCTACTTTTCTTTTTAGTCCTCAGTGTCTGCAGCAGTGCTTATATTATACTTAGCTGTATGTAATTTTTAACTGACTTTTTAAATGAAGCCAGGCCCCTGAAAATCAGAGATACTGTACCCTTCATTTTAGCTTTTATCTGTAGACCTCAGGCATTATGCTTAGTTCTGGTAGGATGTATCAAGTACGTTAGGCAAATGTGACATGTAAGCAAATTATAAGCTGCTTTTGAAAGGCACTGCGTCTCTGTAACTGAGATAGGAAAGGAAGCCTTGGGAAGGACATTTGTTTTCCTGAATACCTAGAAGTTGACGCGTTGACCAGTGTAAAGCTACTAGAATTCGATAAGTCCTTCTGGAAACCTAACTTAAATTCTACCTGTAGAAGGGGAAATCAGACCTGGTTCTTATCTGATGCTTCATTAACATACACGTGTAAACAAACCTAGGAAACCGAAGGATTTCTCATTTTGCCCATCTCCTTCTCTGATCTTATTAGCAGGAAGTACTTTGTTGATTGAGTGAATGGGGTAAATAAACCTTCTACTCTAGCTGTGATAGAAGATTTGCTTTACTTCTCTTGAGCAGGGAAAATACTGAAAGCCATGGGAATTCAGCATTGTGTTTCAGGGGGTGTAAACTGCAGAAAGAGCATTCTTTATAGAAAGCTCAAGAACTGTGAAAGTACAGTGGTGAGACCATCCATGTCAATGAATAATGACTTTAAATATTAACTAAAGTTTTCTTTATCTAGCACGAGAAGACATTACCCTGGAATCTGCCCTGACATATTTATTTGAACTAATGAACTGTGCATCTGAATTAAGAAGGGAAGGTACTAGAATTGCTAGGATGTGAGTTCCATGAGGATGGGGTATTTGTTTTGTTCGTGGCTGTGTATGCAGAGCCTAGAACACTGTCTGGCTCGTAATAGCTGCTCAGTAAATATTTATTGAATGAATAGTAAATTTTTATATTATCTGTTCATTTTAAATTTAAAAATTGAACATTAATCACTTTAAATATTGGTTTATAAGGCTTTGGGGAAATACATTTAAATTGGTTGAGGCATCATTTCTGATACTTCTTGCTGATTGTGAGAAAGTGGCACAAAGCACATTGGAGAGCATTCATTCACTCACTGTCATTAAGTTTCTTTGCGATGTTTTTTAAATGGATGCATGAGACTCCATTACATGTAAATTAACAATTCATTTAGTCAGTCCCTTATTATTGCACATTTAAGTTGTTTATACTTTTTTTTTTTTGCTGTTACAAATAATGCTTCAATTAAGACAATTTTCTTAAGCTTTTTCTTGGGATGGTAGTTCAATGCATGGCAATTCAGCAAAACAGGATCTAGGAATTTCTACTAGAAAATGAACTTGTATTATACAGCTGTGAAGGTGAGATCAGAGTCTTCAGTGATCAGATAGCTGAGAACAGATGCACAAATGACACAGCTCTTTGGGAAGGCCAGCTGCTTCTGTGTTTGGATAATGTATAATCATCAGTCTTTTCACGTAAATTCCCTCTTGCATTTTATAGTGGACCTGGCTATCACTTGTATTTGTCTCTTTCTCTTAAAGAATAAGTGAGTCAGGGCTTCCCTGGTGGCGCAGTGGTTAAGAATCCGCCTGCCAAGGCAGGGGACACGGGTTTGAGCCCTGGTCCGGGAAGATCCCACATGCCACGGAGCAACTAAGCCCGTGTGCCGTAACTACTGAGCCTGCACTCTAGAGCCTGCGAGCCACAACTACTGAAGCCCGCGTGCCACAACTACTGAAGCCCATGCACCTAGAGCCCATGCCCCGCAACAAGAGAAGCCACTGCAATGAGAAGCCCGCACACCGCAACGAAGAGTAGCGCCCACTCACCACAACTAGAGAAAGCCCATGCATAGCAACGAAGACCCAATGCAGCCAAAAATAAATAAAATAAAAAATAAATTAATTAATTAAAAAAAAAGAATGTGTCACTACAACTCTTTCTGCCTCTTAATTATGGCTTAAAGATTATAAATGCATTTAACTCTTTTATACATGTAATTACTTACATATGTTGTCATTTTTATTTATAATCATTTCATTTCTGAATTTTGTTGGAAAAGTTTTGCTTTTTCATATTAAAATATATATTCATAAAAAGGACTATATGTAATGTTATGTAAGGTCTAATAGAATGATATTTGTACTGTCCCCTCCCTCAGGTTAAGTGGTAGAATGCTAGCACTACCCTCTTGGCTCACACCTCCCTACAGCTCCTCCTCTCTCTTACTCCTGTCCCCAGAAACTCTGGGATCCAGCGTTCTCTTGCTTTTCTTTATGATTGTATTACATATGTACATGTTCCTAAAAAACATATTGTTAATTTTGCATATTCTTAAACTTTATATAAATAGTATCACTTTGTGTGTGTATACACATATGTATCAGTATTTGTAGTTTTTTATATGTATATATACACACATGTTCACAAATGTAGTGAGTAAAATTTTTTATTAAAACTAATACCCACAAATTTAATTTGCATTTAAAGTTATTACTTTTGGGCTTCCCTGGTGTCGCAGTGGTTAAGAATCCACCTGCCAGTGTGGAGGACATGGGTTCAATCCCTGGTCCGGGAATATACCACATGCCGTGGAGCAACTAAGCCCATGCGCCACAACTACTGAGCCGGCGCTCTAGAGCCCGCAAGCCACAACTACTGAAGCCTGCGCACCTAGAGCCCGTGCTCCGCAACAAGAGAAGCCACTGCAATGAGAAGCCCGTGCACCGCAACCAAGAGTAGCCCCCACTCGCTGCAACTAGAGAAAGCCCATGCGCAGCAATGAAGACCCAACACAGCCAAAAATAAATAAATAAATAAATAATAAAAAAAAGAATATATAAAGTTAATATCTTTCGTCTTGGTATTAGTCATCTTTTGCTGTAATAATGCTGGGTAACAAACCGCTGCAAAATTTCAGTGATGTACAGTGACAGACATTTATTTCCAGCTCACAGGTTTGGTGGTCTCTTCTGTGTGTGGCTGGGTTGGCTGGGTTTGGCTAGAACCTGTGGGTTGGGTTCAGTTGAGTGCTGGGTATCTCCTCATTCTGGGACCAGCAGTGACTGGCAGGCAGTGTCTGAGTACAAGAGAACACAGACAGCACAGTGCTCTTAAAGCCTCCAGTTAGAACTGGCACAGTGTCAGTTCTGCTCACATTCCAGTACGTCATGTGGCCGGACCCTCAAATCCATGAGGTGGGGAGTATCCTCCACTCCCAGGGAAGCCACGGCAAGGGCAGCAAGTGATGGAAGACATATGAACAAAAGATAGTGTCTGCCACGTCTTCCTCCTGAAAAACAGCATAAGAAACTTGGAATATTTCCATTCCTGTATCTCCCTTCTAGATTACATGCTGCTTTTGCTCAGTATTTTAGGTTTGTTTGTTTTTATACCTCCTAATTTAGAAATTATACCTCCAATATTTGTTTCCATTTACTCATTTTTACAATCCTCTTTTCTCACCGTTCTTTCCTGTATTTCAGACCTTCTTTTTGGCATCATTTTCCATCTTTGTGAACTACAGTTTTGGAAGCATCCTTAATGATTACAGTGTACTCCCTCAGTTTAGGTCTGAAATTTTCTTTATTTTGCCAGTTTTCTTGAAAAGATAGTTTAGCTGAGTTGGGTACATAATTATAGCTTAACAGTTATTTTCTCTTAGAACTTTGAAGATATTATTCTATTGTCTTCTGGCTTCCATGGTTGCAGTTGATCAATCAGTTGTCAAGTCTGATTGTTCCTTTGTAAGCAATTTGACTTTTGTTTCTGGTTGGCTTTAAGAACTCCTTGTCATTGATGATTTGCAGTTTCACGGTGATGTCTCTAGGTGTCAATTTCTTTTTTTTTAGAAAAAATTTATATCTCTTGGAATTTGCTGAACTTGAATCTGTGCAATACTGCTTTTCATCAGTTCAGGAAAATTCTCAGCTATTCTCTTTTTGCATATTGTCTCTCCCTCATTCTTTTTGTTCTCTTTCTAAAATTCCAATTAGATATACATATTAGATGTTTTATTCTATTTTTCATGTCTCTTAATATTCCTTTATTTTTTTAATCTGTCTTGTTGCATTCTGGATCATTTCAGGTCCATCATCTGGTTTGTTAATTCTCTCTTTAGCAGTATCTAGTTTGCTGAACTTGTCAATTGAGGTTTAATTTTAGTTATCCTATTTTTCACTTGATTTTTAAAAAAATCTGTTGCCCTCTTTTTTGCTCATATTTTCCATTTCAGTTAGTATTTTGAAACATTAATGTACCTTTTTTAAAAAAATCATGAATTATATACTTATTTCTGTTGTATCTTGCTTATTATCCTTAGTTTTACAATTTGAACTTGTTTTTATGGTAACTTTATCTGTGGAAATTCTTACGAGACCTGGGTTAAGAGTGCTTTCTCCCAGAGAAGAATTGCAATTGAGGACACTGTCAACCCAGGGCCACTTAATTTCTAGGCTTGAGATTTTCACAATGTACAAGTAGTATGGATTTGAACTTGATACCCGTGTGAAGGTTGGTTTTCGTTACAAACTTCCAGGGAATATTCCCCTTCTCCTCCCAAAACACCAGTAAGCCTAGACACAGGGGAGAATTTTCCTCCAGTCTCGGTTTGTGGTAGATTGTTTTTTCATAGTTTATTCTTTTTTATTGAAGATTTAGTTCTTCAGGGACCAGGCTTTAAGTGCTTATCTTTAGTCTGACTTCCCATATTGTGTAGTGTGAAGCTTTTGCTTTGTCCCTTGCATGACTGTTAACACTGAAAGCTCTTGAGCATTATCCAATAGAATTTTCCATGGTAATGGAAACATTATACATCTGTGCTAATATGATAGCTAGTAGTCACCTTTGAAATGTGGCTAGTGTGACAAAGGAACTGAATTTTAAATTTTAGATGCTTTAAATTAATTTAAAATTAAAAAGCTACACGTGGCTAGTGGCTCAGTATTGGACAGTATAGCTTGGTTATGGGGGATTGTCAGTGCCTCTAGAGCAGTTGCTGGCATCATGGCCCACCTACCACTCTCTGTTTGTGCTCCTATTTACTTTTTTGGTCTCTGAGGACATCTCTTAGTTGCTTGTGAGCTTTGCTATGCATTCAAAAGGATAATTCTTATATTTTTATCAAGCATTTTTAGGTGTCATGTAGCAGAAGGGTTCTCAAGCCATTTAGACACAATAATTGCAGAAAGAGAAGTCTCTTACAGCTTTATTTTATTAGTTAGTGAAGTACTTATCTTGAATGATAAACATTGGAAAGTTCATAGCAGAGTGGTGGGAATTCTTTAAGTAGAAACTGACCATGAAATTAAAAATTATGAGAAAGAATTAATTAAATAATTACTTTGTCCTTATTCTACAAAATTTTTAAAGATGCTAAAAGATAAAAATAGAACTGTGGGTAAAGTTTTTAAAGTCTTACACATCATCTTCAGCTTCTTGGTGTCAGTAAGTATTTTATCTATACAAGAGCTCATGAATGAAAAAGTATACACGTATTTAGAAGGAAAAATATTTTGAAAATGGATGGAAATAAACCAAATGAGTTTAAGAGATCATAGTGAATGGTGGTATTGGGGGAATAGAAAAGGGTTTTGCATAATCAATGCTAAAAGTATTTGCTTTGCTTCTGGATTTAGCAGGAGCATGTGTTAGTAATTTAGTTGTAGGGATTTTTAAAAAAAGCTAAATAATGAGTCCTAGCTATTTCTCACGTAGACACTTCTTTTTCTCTTATAGCCAAATATTTTAGGAACATGCAGTTGGTTTTTAATATTTATGAATTAAAAAGTCTAAATTCTTTGTAATTTCTGTTACTTCAGGATTTGCTTACTCTTTCGAAACCATAGGTAACTGATTCTTTTTTTACATTCGTATTTCTTATTGTAGTAAAATACACATAAGCTTTACCATTTTAACTATTTTAAAGTGTACAGTTCAGGTACATTAAGTACATTCACATTAATGTACAGCCATCACCATTCATCTCCAGAACTTTTTTCATCTTCCCAAAATGAAACTCTTCACCCATTAAACACTAACTCCCCATTTTCCGTTCCTCCAGCCCCTGGCAACCACCATTCAACTTTCTGTCTGTGTGAATTTGACTTCTCTAGGTCCCTCATATATGTGAAATCATAGAGTACTTGTCCTATTATGACTTGCTTATTTCACTTTGCATAATATCTTCAAGATTAAATTTGATTTTTAAAAATTATAATTTGTGATGAGATTAAAAATGGAGATTACATTAGCTTTTAGTAGAGATTGGGAATCTTTGTGTATTTTCTTTGTAGAAGTTATTGTACAATGAAATAAATTAATGTTAATTTGATCTCCAGACAGAATATTATTAGAAACAATAGAATGTGCTACTGTATGTTGTGGTTTATAATTCTATTAAAGTTTTAAAATAATTAAAAGTGGGACTGTTGAGCTAGTTTCAGAATAGATGATCTGGTGTTATAAAACCAGAAATCCTTTTAAATACTTCCATAGGTTTTAACTGACTAAAAGTGACAGGAGGGACTTCTCTAGTGGCACAGTGGATAAGACTCTGCACTCCCAATGCAGGGGGCCCGGGTTTGATTCCTGGTCGGGGAACTAGATCCCACATGCGTGCCACAACTAAGAGTTTGCATGCCACAACTAAGGAGCCCACAAGCCGCACCTAAGGAGCCTGCCTGCTGCAACTAAGGAGCCTGTGAGTCGCAACTAAGGAGCACGCCTGCCGCAACCAAGACCCAGTGCAACCAAATAAATAAAATAAAATAAATATTAAAAAAAAAAGTGACAGGAATTATTTTTAGGTCATGTTTAGTGCCTGCAGTAAAGAAAAGGATATGGTGGAGTTTCTTTCCTTTAACTGGACCTTGAGTTCCCTGTCAGGATGGGTGTCAGCAGGCCTAAGGAGGCCTGCTGTAGCCTTACCACTTGTGCATATCAAGTGTTATCACAAAAGTTGGAGGAGCCACTTGAAAGAACCCATAGTAGGTTAGCATGAGGATAAATTCTTTGCTGAAAATAAACAGCAGTGGCTCAAGTTCCTGGAAAGTGCGTTGAAAGGCCAGATTTTGCAGAAATGTCCCAATAATGCCTTTTATGTGAAACTCTGGATTTAAGACAGTACTCTTTCCCTCTTAGATGGTGTGAAAAACAACAAGTAAGATTTTTCTTCTTTCTTCTTCGAATGTCCAGGTGGTAGCATTTTGAGGAGGAGGAAGGGAATCTGAAAGTTTTATCATTTGTGCTTCTGGACTGCCTCATTGCTGAATAGAATTGGTAACCACCTACTTGGGGATGGAGGGTCTGCATTTCAAAGCTGTGATTAGCATAAAGAATCTTGAACATAGGACTTCAGTTATAAGTAATTTAAAAATATGTTTTCTAAGAACTACTCCATGACATTAATTCCAACTCATGCATTGTTGCATATTTGTCAAGTACATTTATCACCTCAGATAGTAAGGTTATAAATCCAGTGTTTATAAGTTTTATTATCCTGGCTTTTTTGAGGTTACTGTTTTTATTTTTTTTTTATTTTATTTATTTTATTTATTTATTTTTTTTTATAAATTTATTTTATTTTTGGCTGTGTTGGGTCTTCGTTGCTGTGTGCGGGCTTTTCTCTAGTTGTGGCAAGCGGGGGCTACTCTTCATTGTGGTGCACAGGCTTCTCATTGTGGTGGCTTCTCTTGTTGTGGAGCACAGGCTCTAGGCGCGAGGGCTTCAGTAGTTGTGGCACATGGGCTCAGTAGTTGTGGCTCACAGGCCCTAGAGCGCAGGCTCAGTAGTTTTGGCACACAGGCTTAGTTGCTCTGCGGCATGTGGGATCTTCCCGGCCCAGGGCTTGAACCTGTGTCCCCTGCATTGGCAGGCAGATTCTTAACCACTGCGCCACCAGGGAAGCCCGAGGTTACTGTTTTTAGTGCTGAGAAAACTCCTAATATCTGAGGAACCTCAATCCTTGAATAAGTTTTTATTTGGCAGTTTATAACTGTGGGTAGGAGGGGTGCACGACTTAGTACAAAGTGCTTTGATGTTGCCATGTAGGAATTTTAAATTAAGATAAAAAACTTGATATAAGCATGAACAAAGAGAGAAGTCCCTGGGCAGAGAGAGGACCCCACAGGTGTGAGCGAGCTGTGTGTGAGCTCCCGGGGCCCCTGTGAGTGGGTAGTCTCCTCTGTGTCTCTGTGACACGGGGCCCTGTCCTTGGCCACCTTTCAGTGCACTCCTCGGGGCAGCGTGCGCCACCTCCTAGTCTCCTGGCCGGGAAACAAGTCTAATAGACTCGGCGAAGCGCCAGGAAGAAAGTGTATTCATGGTGAGAACCTTTCGTCACGTGGATTATGTGTTGTTTTAGATTTTTCCCTACAGCTTCTCATTTTCTTTGGGATAATTGGGTTATCTGGAAATGGAAATCATTTAATAGTATCCACTGCAAGACGAAGAGGAGGGCGTGTGGGGTTGGGGCCAGGTGATTATGCGGTAGCCCGGCGAAGATAGGCCACTGCTAATTACAGCATGTGGACCCTGCTGGGTGTCCAGAATTTCCATTCGGTGAATTTATCCTTCTTTTGTATATTACACAGTATGAGTAGAGATGTTTTATAGATGGGGCAAGCATTATTTCTTCAAAAAATGGTTCCTGAACTGCAATCTGTTTCAGAAGCAGAGGTCCTTAGTATTATGCTATTTTCTTAATTGATCTAGAAAGTAATCTCCGCCTCTGGTGATTGAGAGAAGTAGCTTATCAGTTTATGAAGGCAGCTACACATGACTTAGCACAAGTGTAAATTTTGTATCGAATCTGATGTTACCTTATTTGTGGAGTTTCATATATTAGGTTTGGGGAGGCATTTGTGCATCCGTGGTTTTGTTTAAATGTAGCATTAGTATTACTTTATGCCTCATTTTCTTTAATATATTATCAAGAGAGGAAGATTTGTAATGGAAATCTTCGCAAAGGGTTAAGTTTGTATTTATAATAATGCAGGATGATGCTATATGTTATACTCAAAAGAACCAAATACAAAATTTTGTATGTAGTATTTATAAAGTGTATTTTTAAAATATGTACAGAAAGTTCCTGGGAAGGAAATATGCCCGACATGATCGGGTAGGTGTAGTGGCATTGTACTGTGAGAGAATTTTTTTCTTTCTACTTTGCTGCTGTTTCTAGCTTTTTAAAACAATGAAACCATATTACTTTTATAGTGAGGAAAATGCCCATTATAAGGGAAAGTCTATAGCAATAACTTTGGTAATCTTTATTTGATGGTGTATATAACTCACTTATGGGCAGTCAGAATACATTTAGCACGTGTGATGTGCTTAATTTACCCCAAGTGGAGTGCTTTCTTCCTATGACTTATTTATGTGGGGGTGGGATGGGGAGGGACTGAAGACAAAGGTCACCTGTTAATAAGTTTCTGTGTGGTAACTCCTTTAGACATACTTTTGCTTTTGAGGTAATGGCTTACTGAAAAAGGAAAATAGGAGCAGAATCATGATATTCCAAAGATTGGTAATTTTTTATATTTAGATGATGTCAGGAGGTTCTTCCTTTTAGAAAACTTTAAACACTGACCTTTAGAAAATATGATTTCTTTCTCTTTGTTTTCTGACCAGGACATGTATTCCTCTGAGAAACGTTGGACAGCAGATTTGGGTGTAGTGCCTGATCGGGACCACGAACAAAGCCATCTCCAGTCATGGGTAAGTGTCCTTCCTTCTGTGTATCATTTCAGTCCTCTCAGGAGCATCTGCGGTGTTGTACTTAAAGAAAAAATTTGTTACTGAGCAGGTTGGAATTATGTCACTTCATCAGAGATTGGATAATCTGGTTCAGCCCGATACTGTGCACTTGCCTCTATTTAAACAAGGAGATTGATGTTTGATTTATTGTAAGAAGTTAGGTGTGGTGAGGATATCTGTGTCATTAGCTTCTTGGCTGGTTTAGTTCTACTATCTAAACTTTTCTATTGACTAGCCATTGGAAAATGAGTTTTTGGAAATATGAAGAGGGAAAAAATTGCAGTTGACCATAATTAGCAGAGGTTTTATTGTGTGAAATTTAATCATTGGGTAACATAGGTTAATATTATATTTAAGCAAAAAAAAGAAAGAAATCTCTTTATCAATGTCTTTGATGGATCAAGGAACCAAGTCTATCCTATAGACCTATCTTTTGATATAGATTTTATCTTCTCAGTTGTGAGGGGATGGTATATGTAATATTTTCTGTCATTCCTTTCCACTTCTGTTTGTGAACGGAGAACTGGATTTTACTATTTTGTGTTGTTTACTTTTGGAGAGTGAGGAAAGAATTAAGATTTAATCCTGACTGGGATCCTATGATAATTTTGATGTACTTTTAGAGTACAGCTTTTTGATTATGGAAACTTTGGGATGAAGTGAGCATTTTCTTATTGGAATATAATATTAGAGAGTTTAAAAATTTTCACATATTATTTATATTGATTATATTTACCTTAATAGGAATAGAGTCGCTTTTCTCATCAGTTTGAATAATCAGGCAGTTGATAAGTGAAAATGAAGCTGTTATTGTGAAATCTTTGAGTGCTTTCTACTAAAAGTAATATTGCAAATAGTGGTCTTTGGTTTTGGAGACTTTTCAGTGGGTTACTTTTTCGGTGGTGTGCTTTGAATAAACAAGGATAGTTGCCAGATGAGTTCAAATACAGATTCGGAAAGAAGCAGCTTTGGTTATTTCAGCTCCATTCATATGAAGTTTTGTGAGACTGTTTACCAATCATAGAATGCCAACTCTAGTAAAGATGGTAATACGACTTCATGAACACTAAGAGCATTTTAATTTAAAAAATGCTTACCTTTTTTGGAAATTTAACTAAATTTTGTTCTGCGTTGTAACCTTAGTGGTCTGGTAGCATCACTGTTACAGATGGCAAGTTCTTTGAGGACAAATACAGATTGTCTTTGATTTTTGAATCTTGGTGTCTAACACGACTGCCCCCCAAAACTCAGAGCCCTGTGAGCGTGAAGGCAGAGGGAGGGATGGCTTACTAGGCAACCAAGATACGTATCGGAACCACCAACAATCTATCTATAAATTACAATGGTTATACTTCATTTGCAAGATTTTTAATTGGTTTTTTTTTATATCCACTAGTTCATTTCTCATTTCTGCTCGTTTGTATTTAACATTTTTTTGGTTCTTTTGTTATTTCTTTATCTCTTCGAAGATCTCTTACATGCTTATTTTAAAGTCTTTTTGAGATCATTCAATGATTTTTGTCTTGTCTGCAGTGAGTTTATGTTGTGGTTGTTGATATTGTTGGTGTTTTCATCATGTTCTGTAATTCTGCAGGCAAGTTCTGATGGGAGTTTCTTTTTTCTTCTTCCTGTGTGTGTGTGTGCGCGCGTGTGTGTCTCTCTTGTCTCTTTGTGATTTCCCCTGCTGGTCTAGCAGATTTGCCGTTGTCTCTGCCTGGCTTTGGAGTTCCCAGATCAGAATCAGGTCTGTGTTAGTGGACCAGAGCCCCGGTCCCATGGTGACGTTGGGGATATCACAGATTCAGTCACTGAGGCAGCTGGCATTAGGTCAGCCGCTTCCTAAGCTGTAGCCTGAGTGCAGTTGGCAGAAGTCTTTTTCAGTCTAGTTTCCTATCAAGGAAGAGTGCCAGCCCAGTCCTCGGTTTTGAGCAAAGAGCCTGTCTACTGACCCTCGTAGCCCTTGTGGAGCCCTTGTTACCCCACGATCAACCCATAGTTAATCCCCGAGGATCAGCTGCCTGCTGCCTTTGCCTGCTTTGGGGCCCAGAGCTCAGCAGACCTCCTGGCTTCAGCGTGGCTCACACTTTGTGTTCCTGTTAGATTTCTGATCTGTGGAGATGTTTAACATGTTTGGGGGCATAGATATGTCCTTTTGGTCATTTGTTTTCATATTTTATCTGTAATTTCTCTGTGTTTGTTGCGAAGAAAGGGAGCTGCAAAGCATGAACAATGCCGTCGGGTGTTTAACCACTGGGATTACAGTGAAGTCCCAAATCCTTACTTCACATTTAAGATTTAAAAATAAATCAGTTTCTGCTTAGTTCCCTGGTTCCTAGAGTTGCTCCCCATCGTCCGTGACCACTTCACTCGCTGGGTGGGCCCCGTGGTGCTGCTCCTGCAGAGATGCTGCTTGCCTCACTCGTCGTCCTCCAGTGAAATCAGCAGCCTGTTCACTCTGATCTTCATCTGTTCTGTAAACTCCTCGAGGGCAAAGACTTATTCCTAGTGCTAAGTTCCTGGCACTCAATAGATGCTCAGTAAACAGTGCATGGATTTGACTGTTCTAAGTGACATCCTTACTATGTGGTAACTGTAGCTGTTCCATGTGTTATTATTCTTAAGTTGAAATTTGAGCTGCTCCCATGAAAAGAGTGCGTGTGTAGGATAAAGCATTCCAAGTAGGGGAGCACTGTGAGAAAGGCATGAAGGTTTGACCATACAAGGATGTTACTGAGTAGTTGAACATTCTGGAGTATAGAGCTGGGGAGGAGATGAAATCAAGGTCCAGGTCGTGTACATATCTGGAGGTTTGGACTTCATATTTCAGGGCTTAGGAACTATTGAGGGACTTCAGTTAGGGGAACAACTTAAGATTTTATTCTGGAAAAATTACTCTGACAAAGAGACATTTTTGTTAGACGTAAATGAAAAAGATGGGTTACAGGCAGTATTTGCTTTGCCTAGTTTTGTTCTTAGTTTTCAGCCCTTTCCTTGCTCCCTTTGAAATAAACTTTGAGTTTCTTTTTCTTTGAGTTTCTCTCTTGCCAACTTGATTTTCTCTAGTGATGGAAATCATTCTCGAGCGGAGAACTGGAACCATAGATTAGGGAGTGTTGTCATGGTCTGTGCCGTGTTGCAGTGTCTATGGGGTTGTAAGTTTTCATAAAGGTGGGAGGGAACTGAGTATATCAGAGCTCCTGTTTTTGTCAAAATTACTGGAGAAGCATGGTACAGGTTAAAAAATAGGAAGACATGTCATTAAAGATAGAATTTCCAAACCTAGATTTGGGTGAGATTGATGGGTAACTAAAATTTTTTTCAGTATTTCTCTAGAGAGTACAAGAAATGTTGGATACTTGTATGTCTGGATGCGTTTAGCTCTGTAGGATTTCCTAACCCTTCCCATGTCATGAACCATGTAGGACATGGTAGTAGTTGTACAGCATGTGAGATAAACTGATGGAGATGTTTGGGGCTTGAAGGCAACCAGCTCTGACACCTCAGGCCAGGCCGAGCGATCAATTTCTCTGCACATCCTGACACACGAATTGGGATGCTCCAACTGTAAGACCTAGAGAATTTGTTAAATGCTTTAAGATGTTTTTCAGCTTTTAGTCTCAATTTTTATGTATTCTGTTAAGTTCTGAGGCCGAATATTTGTCTTGTGGAATATGTGTTATATGATGCTGTTATGCTGTGCATTTCATTGTGAATTGTTAACTTTATTACAATCTACAAAAAGCCTTTTTCAGTACTTAAATTGGTCTTAATTTTCTATAATGCATATTTAGCAATATTTAGCATTTATCAGATTTGTTAAAGATTTTGTTTTATCAGGTGGTGCCAAAGATGCAATGAAGTTGTTATATTTAAAGTCTGGCTGTAATTTAAAATGGAGTTTTTAGGTCTTTGATGGAGATTATAAAAGCAAAAGTAGTTTGTGTAAAGAGCAGTGCTCAACAATTTCTAGATGATTATTTTGATGGAATATGTTAAAAAAAAAAAAAAGCCAAAAAAGCACCAAAAACCAAAAGGGATAATTTAGGGTACTAATTATTTTTCTTTTCCCAAGATTTAAGTTAAAAAAAATAAAGCTTATCTAATCTATTAAAAATTTTAATCTTTACTTCTGTATTTATTTCACTTTCTTTGGAAAAGTTTTGCTCTGTAAGTAATTATATGAAATGTTTCCTAAGAGAGTCTTTTTGGACGTTGACTGGGCAATCCAGGAGTGAATCTATTGTGTGGGAGAGTTTGATCCTGCTCTTTGGCCTAAATAGTGGAGTGAGTTTTTTGAGGTTACTTCGGGATATGAAATATTTCTCTTTTATCTGAGGAAAAAGTAATGGCAGCGAATAATTTGGTATGTGGCGTATTTGTGGCTTTCTAATAAGAGTAGGAGTAAATATCATCATTCGTTGGAGCGGTAGACTAAGAGATGATGCTGAAGTGAAGAACACTAACATTTGTTAGAGCAGATAATGTTACAAATAATTGAGGAGATTACTGAGTCGCTGAGTGGTGGGATAAGGATTCTTCTGAGTCTTTTATTAAATAGAAAAAATCATGCAACAAGTAAGATAGGACTTCCCCTGAGTACTGGCTACATCTTCTCTTTATAACAATAGCCTATCTAGATGTATATCCTATTTTATGGAATAGCTGTGTACCTCAGAAGTTGGGCAGAAGTTAAAGAAAAGAA
Source organism: Balaenoptera ricei (assembly GCF_028023285.1). Classification (NCBI taxonomy): domain Eukaryota; kingdom Metazoa; phylum Chordata; class Mammalia; order Artiodactyla; family Balaenopteridae; genus Balaenoptera; species Balaenoptera ricei. The sequence goes on from NC_082640.1 coordinate 20,838,166, forward strand.
AATTTAAGTTGAATTGCATTTTAAATACTGGCGTGTCTGCATTTAATGAAATCTGGAGAGAAATCCTCTTGAAAAGGGCATTAATTTCAGAAAATAGAGTTTGAGTTTTACAATTTTTTCTTGAATTCATTTTATTAGAACTGATGTACTGGTTTGAAAAATTTCATATCTCTTTAACAAAAACTTCTCTGATAGTTTCTATATGAAAATATTATAGGTATGACTTTTAGTATTTCTCATTTATCAAAAGACATATAATGGAAAACACAACTTAGTAAGTGATATTTGTTATATGGTCTACAACTAATATATCTACATATAATTAACATCAGTTTACTTTTTTTAAAACAGTGTCTGGACAGCTGTATATTATCACTTTTTGCATTTGGTCAAATAGACATTTTCTTTTAAGAGAATTTGAGCCTGTCAATGTATATGATGGATATCATTGTATAGTTGTCTTCTCATTTCCCAGATATGTGAAATTGATGTTAAAAATTTCCTAGCCTCGATCTTTCTCCCTTAAAACTGATCTAAAATGATATTTTGGTGTTCCTTTTTTTTTTTCTGTTTTGGAGATAGACAAGTGATTATGTAATAATTTTTTCTAGCCTCTCTTTAAAGCCTTGGGCTGAAAGGATGAAGAATACAGTGAGAACGTCTTCCCAGTTTCCCTTACCCCAGTCTCCCACTCCCACTTCCAGCACTGAGCCATAGTTAGTTATTTTTTTTAAAAAAAAGGAAACGTTGTATAGGTTTCTATCATGATTGTGGTCAAGAAGTTAGGAGGCCAAATGGAACTGAAAACTCCTTATATGAGTTATCTCTTATTTAGCTTCAAAGATGGTGGTCATTGTGTAGGCAGATGGTAGTGGAGTGCTATTTCCCCCCCTAAATTCAGAAGCTGACTTCTGCTGGCATTACCTAGGTACCCCTGGAATTGCAACAGTTTTCTTTCTGCTTACACATTTGGAGCATTCAGGTGTTAAACTTTAAACAGTGGGATGTAAAAAGATTATGGTCAGACACTAACATACACTCATATACATCTTATATTAAATTGTGGGGCATTTGGAATTGCAATGTCTTTTTAAAAGTACAGTTGCCTGTTTCAGATTCTAGAAGAATGGAACAGAACTGGAATTTATTGGATGCACTGGTAAAAGTTTTTGACACTATATAGTAAAGTACTGTGATCTCCTCGCTGGTTAACCTTGTTATATTCTAATAAATGCAAAGTAAGGCAAAGTATGTTTGCTTGACTATAACTTAAAAGAAATTTGAAAAGCAAACATGTATTAAGTTTTTATGTAAACCTACAATAGTTGGTCTTTTGTATTTTCCTTAGGTAATAACTTTCTGTTCTTTCCTTATGTGATATGTAGATATAGATCAAGTAAGTGTATGTACCAGGAAAGGAGGAACTAGGTATTACCAGTGTTGGAAGAATATTAAAAACTTGTTTCCTTGTGACAATTATGGCACAACAAAATTTGAATTTGATTTTTCAATCTGCTTGAATTTATTGTTTTAACTGCAGTAATACAAGGTTATATGCCAAATGATTGATTCAGACTGTTAGAATATGATTGCCAAGATATATTAATAGTTCATTGGCATGCTTTATTATAAAAAGTGTTGTTTCTGGTGGTAGAAGTAACCTAGAAGCTATATGAAAGGGGGTTTCCTTACTGCTAACTAAAGAGAAAGCTTCTTTGTACTCTCTTTTGGGTTAGGAAAGATCCTTCTCTGTTGCCATGAAGAATGCACATGGTCTTGGTCCACATTACCACACATGGAGGCAATAGGGCCATTGTGATTTAAAAAAAAAAAAAATCAGCCTTAGACCTTTCATGGAACTTTGTACCTATATGTACCTATGGGTATATGTACGGGGAACTTTGCCCAGGACTGGAGAAAAACCCCGCACCAACTTTTTAGGTACCCAAACTGACTTTGTTAAAAGGAACTTGGATCTCAAATGATTACTTAGTAGAAGTAACTCTCCGCTTAAGAAAGGTATACTTAAAAATGTTGACTTGTGTTTTAAAAGTGGAGTCATTATTCTCTTTTCCCCTAAAATGTGATGTAAAAAATTTTTAGCTATCAGGTTTTAGTCTAACCTAAAAGCTATGCTTTCCTAGCTCAGCGCTGAGCTGCATTCTGATGGACAATAATAACTTGAAGGTCTGCAGAATTTTCCTTCTTAAGTTATTTTTTTCTGTTTAGTGCATCTCTGTTCTCAGCAGGTGAAATTCTACCTCTGATGTCGTGAAATTCTATCCTTCCTTCCCACCCAGTCCAACTTTATTTTTTCCATGGGATCAATTCTTTATTTTATTTTAAAATATCTGAATGTGTATTTTAAAAATACACATTATTTATTTGGGAACCATTTGAGAATAGGTTGCATATATCGTGTATTTCGGTGTGTAGTTCTGAAGAATAAGGATACTCTATTACATGACTGCAGTAAAACTATCAAAAAGATAAATTATGTTTATCTGGTCTACAATCCTTATTTCATTGCTGACAGTTTCCCCAATAATGTCCTTTATGACAATTCTGTCCCTCCAGTGCCGGGTCCAGCTGAGTATCATTCACGCCTTGCGTTTAGTGTGAGGTCTCTTTAGTCTCCTCTGATCTGGAAGGTTCCTCAGATGTTCTTTATCTCACATGATGTGGTGTTTTAGAAGAATACAAACCAATTCTTTCACAGAGTGTCCCTCAGGTTAGGACTGTCTGAGGCTCCTCTCCCGGGATCCGTCCTGGCATGTGTGACTGGTCTGGGGGCATTCCTTCAGGAAGCCTGTCTGGAAGGGGCAGGAGGACTGCGTGGTGATCTCTCCATTTCCTTCCCATTTGGTTCTTTCACAGAAAAATTTCCCATTTCTTCTTTAATTGAAATAGGATTCAAATCTCTTATATAGGAACAGGATTTATTATTCTGCTTTACTAGTTTCTGTTTTGCTTTTATTGCAAAGGCTTGAGAAAAATGGCAATGAAATATTTTCTAGAATGTGAGATGACCTTGAAAGGAGACATTTGGCTTTTATCAAGAGAAATTCCTTTCCGTATGATTCCTGTTCTGAATTACATCGACGAAAATCTCAAGATGCTCTTGAATAAGTACTATGAAGGTGTAAGGTATAGCACTATTGAATTTAGTTTTTTTTTTAATAACAATCAAGCAGCTGCAGCTCTTCATATATAAATTGAATTTGCTTCACTAAAGATTAGCCCTTCCCATAACCTGGTGCTTCTTTGTCTTTGTCCTAATAAATTTTCTTTAGCTAAAAATAGAATAGATGAACATATCAAGACTCTGATTCTCATTGGGTTTTTATGGGTTAGATTTATGGGTTATATTAAATTTAATGTGAAATGTCAGGATACTTACCATCTATAGTTATAATTCTTAAAAGTTTAATAATTGAAAGGTATATTGGAAGCTAGAAAATTGACAGAATATTGCAAAGTATAAGAGATTCAAAACTTGTTTTTAGACAACATTGAGACAGGTGATGCTATAAATTAATTTCTTAAAATGTTTTAAGAGTTGTAGTGTTTGAGTCTGATTTTAAAACAAATTTTAAGGAAGAGAATATATGATTTAGAATAAATATTAATAATGTTTTCTTTTTAGTACTAACAGATATTTAGTGAGCACCTCCCCGTGCACTGCTGCTGTGTTGGTCTTTGGGGATATAGACAAGGACAAGACTAACATGGCCCTGGGCCTCATGGAGCACAGAACTAGTGGGGAAGACAGATACCGCAGCGCTGTTAATGCAAAAAGGGAAGCTGGTGTCTGCAGGAGCCAGGGAACCTCCTTCTGGGAGGGCAGGAAGACTACCCTTAGGAAATCATATTCCAGATGAGGCCTGGCTAAGTGAAGAGGAAGGGGGAGAGGGTTCTAAACAGAAGGAACATGTGTGAAGATCTGGAGTTAAGAGGTTGAGATTAAGATTAAGAAATTAAGGAAAATTTAGCATTGGTAGAAGTAGGTGTTTGGAGGGGATTAAGTTGGTAACTTTTGTTTAGATAAACACCCTACTGTTGCCTCCATTTTATACTTAATTTTACCTAATCTCATCTAAACTAACCTGTTCTCTTCATTTTCTCTAATCCTCTTTTGTTGTTGTTGTTTTAAAGTATAACCGTAACATTAAAATAAATACATTTGGGAATGGGGGGGAAAAGTCATTGGTAACCCCACTCGTTTGCTTTTTTGCATATGGTCCTCTGGTATTGTCCAGATACTATATATTTTGATATAATTGGGTTCTTGGTGTATATGCAATTTTATATTTGGATTTCTAACATTGAATTGTGTTTAGAGAGTTATCATATTTCCATAGTTGTTTTTTATACTTAGAATTCATAATTATATTCCTTAAAGGTAATGATGCATAGTAACTTATTTAACTACTTCCCTATTATTTTTTTTTATTTATGATGGTTCATTTTTAAAAAAATGTTTGCAAAATGAATATCATTGATGACTTTGCCCTCTTTCTTAAAAAAAAACAACTATAATTCTTTAGGCTAGATTTATAGTATTGAAATGTTTTTGTAGATTTGTAGTATTGGAATGTTCTTCCTGTCTTTCTTAAAAGACTACATCAATTTACAGTGACTCTGGTAATTGGTGTACAAGGATATCAGTTTCACCATGACTAGCTCAGTAGGCTCAAAATGACATTATACTGTTGCTTTCAGTTGCGTATTTGATTTTTAGACAGGATAACTTTCTAAAAAATTTGTGGTAAATATCCATAATGTAAAATTTGCCATCTTAACCACTTTTAAGTGTACAGTTCAGTAGCATTAAGTATATTCACATTGTTGTGCAGCCAATCTCCGGAACTCTTTTCACCTTGCAAAACTGAAACTCCGTACTCATTAAAGAACTCATATTCCCCTCCCCACATCCTTTGGCAACCACCATTCTACTTTCTGTCTCTGTGAATATGACTACTCTGGGTACCTCATGTACGGGGGAGCATATAGTATTTGTCTTTTTGTGACCGGCTTATTTCATTTAGCATAATGTCCTCAAAGTTCAGACATGTTGTAGTATATATCAGAATTTCCTTACCTTTTAAGGCTGAATAATATTCTACTATATGGATTACATTTTGTTTATTCATTCATCTGTTGATGGACACTTGGTTTGCGTCCACCTTTTGGCTATTGTAAATAATGCTGCTATGAACCTAGGTGTACAAATATCGCTTTGAGATCCTGCTTTCTGTTCTTTTGAGTATACACTCAGAAATGGAACTGCTGGATCATATGGCAATTCTATGTTTAATTTTTTGAGGAACTGCCATAGTGCTTTTCACAGTGGCCACGCCATTTTGCATTGTACTAGAGTTCCAATTTCTCCACATCCTTGCCAACACTTGTTATTTTCTATTTTTGGATAGCAGCCATCCTAATGGGTGTTCAGGAGGTATAGCATTGTTAGGATATCTTTTTTCATGTGCTCACTATTTACATTTTCTGTTGCATCATATCCTTCTAAAATAGTCTTTTCTTCCAAAATGCTTATTGAAAAATCACAGATTTTTAACCTTGGATGATGCTTTTTTGTCTCTCCAAAAATTTATTATGAAACAGTATAGTTTTTATATGTTTATTGGAACATGGGTAATTTTGTGATCGTCAGAGGAGAGAGAATGCACAGTATACAGAAAAGGCAGAGGTGGAAAAGGTTTCAGGAAGGGAGGAAGAGCAGAGAATGATAGGTACTATGGATCAGTTTCGCTCCGTGTATTGTTCTGTCACGGACTCTCTTAATGGTCTTCCTTCCCTGTTGTGGTTAATGTGTTATGGTGATTACAGATTTTACATTGAGGAAACGCTGGAAAGATCTTTCTGAATGTTGAAGAGACTGCTGTGTTTATGTACACAAGCACTTTTATGAACTCTATAGAAATCCCTATGTCTTTATGTTTGATGTGTATATATATATATCTCCCCACATAGGACTATTGATCTAAAATGTGATGTTATAATGAATTATGATTTATTCCAAATTGAGTTATGATTTATTTTAAGAGATAAACATATACTTAAATGATTTTTAATATGTGTTTTTTAATGGTAATGAATTTTTTAAAACTAATTATGTTATTTCATAGCTTTGTTAGAATCTGGAGTAGGTCAGATTGCCTGGATACTGTGTTTTCTTTGAATTCTTGATTTTGAAAATAAAGTCATATTTAAATTTCCTTATTATGACTAGAAAGTCTCTTTTCCTCCCATATCTGTGCATTCATCTGCATGTAGCTTGGGAAAGTCAAAAGAGAGGTCGTTTCTGCACAAAGGAAAGCTTACTTTAAAAATTAAAAATGTGGTAATTCAGAAATTGGAATATGTTCAGTTATAATGTACTATGTATGGCCTTTAATTCACACCGTTTTTCCACTTAAGGGCGCGTGCTCCAGTCATCCAGTTACTCGCAGTAGTCATCTCAGTTGTAATTCAGTAATGAATTGTGTAATTATGTGTTTAATGCCAGTTTCTCTTGGACGAATGAAAGGAGGTTGATCACACCCCTGTAATAACCAGCAACTGGCATTGTATCTACTAGGTACCTGCTAGGTATTGTACATACATACTAGATGAGTAATATATTTTGTATGGATGAACAAGATTTTATTGCCTTTAACATGCACTTAACGGTGTACAGTCAGTACATTAAGAATTTGTGAAGATGTATTGGGATAACATGTTTGTATTTCCCTTGCTTGTAAAGCATATTTTGTACATATTTATGACAGTTTCCACTGAGCTACACAGTTGAGCAGTTTCTTGGTTGCTTTTTATAAGTAAAATGAATTGCCCTTTGGTAAAATATTTTTAAAGACTGGTTTTGAAAGAATTGCTAACTTAATTACATTAATACAGATACTTTGTTCATAAATAGTTACTGTATCTAATATACTTGGAGATTATGTAAAAGAAGGATAATATCAACATCCATAAACACATATTCTGTGGCTGTTTCCACATCCTACAATTTCAGGGCATTTACCTTCATATCTTCTTTGTTTTGTTTTACTTTTTTTCTATGAAAATCTGTGAAGATAGTTGATGAGCTTTTGATAATGTTAATTTTTAAATACCCAGTGTGAATTATTAGGAACACTATTTGGACAGAAAACAGTATAGATTTTTAGGTATAGAAAAAATGTAAAACTTTTATTTTTTATAAACAATATATGTTGTATTTTCTATTGATGAGTTTGTAGAGATTGATTTTCAAAATTCTAAAACAAAGTGATTATATTTCAGCCTTACAATTAAAGTAGAATGACAAAGAAGTGAAGTATATTAACTGGTTTATTAACCCAAGAGGAAACCAGTTGGAAGTGGTTTATAGCTTAATATTCAATAGTGTTTTTCTATCTGCAGGCCGACTGACATCTTGAATATTTTCAGATTATTTTTGTCACAAGAAGTGTGGCCTCTCACATTTTTTTCTTCTCATTTATCTACATGTTCTGAAAAAAGAATGACAGTAGTTTAATTCTGAAATATATTTCCAGGAAAACCAAAGAAGTTTTCTGAAAATTGGGTAGAAAAAATCTGAATCATTGCCAAGAATGAAAAGATGCTGGGTTGTTATTCATTTGATCAAAAAATTTTGTGGACAGAGCACAGTGCAAATATCCTGGTCTGTGTTTATTTTATGAAAGAGATGATGAAATATTCAGAAGTGTGAAAACACATATCAATTCCAAAAGAGTATGCATACTGTTATCTCATTTTTGTAAAATCAGCAAGCAAAAAGTACATGAAAAGTCTAAAAGGTTGTTGGTAGTGCTTATCTCTGTATAATGGGCCTAAGAGAGATTTTTATTTTCTTTTGGCTTATTTTTAGATATTTTTTTTTCTACAGTGAACATGCATTCTTTTTGTAAAGAGAAAACTATTAAAGATGTAAACTGAAAAAAAGAAGCAACCAGAAACCTTGTTAAATTAATTTGCAGTTCTTTAAGATTCTAAGGAGTTGGTTTGAAGTATCTATAACACTATTTTTATGGATAGTAATATAATTCTGCTTCAGAATATATGGATTCTCTTGTACTTCTTTTCACTTAGGGCCAAGAAAGATGCTCCAGTGAACTTGTTCATGGTTTTATTAAATGAATGAGGGAAAGAATACAAATGAGATCAAATTCAGTCTTGTTCTTTCTCTCTTCCTGTTTCTTTTCTTTTCTTTTTTTTTTTGGTGAGCGAGGAATGGTGGGAAAAGATTTCTTTCCTCTGCTGAGCTGTTTTTTCTTTATATCATTTGTCATACAGTTCCTGTTCTTGATCCCTTTTCATCTGAAAGAACTTGATTTTTGCCTTATATTCTCCTTTGGAGAAAGGAAAATGGCACAAATTGAAATATCCAAATACGAGTAGAGAGTGCTGTATTTCCAGCCTGCTGTATTTCTCTCTTTGTCATGTCTTTCTCGTTCTCTCACGAGTTTTCTGCCTTGTGTCTGCTCTGGGAATGCTGGATTTGGAAGTGATGGGAAGGAAAAGTAAATCAGCGGTTTTGGGGCTTAGCCAAAAGTTAGTGGTTTTGGGGGTGGCTATGTATAACAAAAATACAAATGTAGGAAACAAGATTGAGGTAAGAATTTTTCTGTTAAAAGAAGTAGCTCACAACTGTTTGCAGGCAGCCCATTGCAAGGGCAACTGTAATAATATTCCTTGTCCTCCAGGCCACATGGATCTCTCATGTATGTAGGCAATTAGGATTTTTGTTTTAAGCACACTCTCTCTTGTTAAACTCTGTACTCTTTGGATTTATCTTTGTATTAAAGTGTGAAGAGTGGGATGTAGATTAAATATATATTGAATATAGATTTCCTTTGTAATTTTTTATAAAGACTATTATTTTCAGAACAGTTTTAGGTTTACAGAAAAATTGAGTGGAAAGTACCAAGAGTTCCCTCATACCCCTGTTACTAACATCTTACACCAGTGTGGTACATTTACTGCAATTGATGAGCCAATATTGAAGCATTATTGTTAACTAAAGTCCATAGTTTACATTAGGGTTCACTCATTGAGTCATATGTTCTATGAGTTTTGACAAATGTATAATGACGTGTATCTGTCATTACGACACCATACAGAGTAGTTTTCACTGCCCTAAAAATCCACATATTCATTCTTCTCTCCTTCTTCCCAAATTCCTGACAACTACTGATCATTTTATTGTCTCCATAGTTTTGCCTTTTCCAGAATCTCATGTGGTTGGAATCATATACTATGCAGCTTATTTCAGATTGACTTCTTTCACTTAACAATATGCATTTAAGATTCCTCCATGTATTTTTGTGTTTGATAGCTCATTTCCTTTTATTGCTGAATAATATTCCATTGCCTGGATGTAGCACAGTTTGTTTATCCAGAATTCACCTACTGAAGAACGTGTTGGTTGCTTCTAAGTTTTGGCAATTATAAATATAAAGGTTTTTGTGTGGACATAAGTTTTCAACTCATTTGGGTAAATACCAGGGAGCACAATTGGTAGATCATATTAGTATATTATATTAGTATATTTAGTTTTGTAAGAAACCAGCAAATTGTGTTCCAAAGTGGCTGCACCATTTTGCATTCCCGTCAGCAATAGATGAGAGTTCCTGTTGCTGCACGTCCTTGCCAGCTCTTGATGTTGTCAGTGATTTTAGCCATTCAGGGAGATGTGCAGTGGTATCTGATTGTCTTAGTTTGAAATTCCCTAATGACATAGGATGTTGAGCCTCTGTTCGTATACTTATTTGTTTTCTATATATATCTTTTTTGGTGACATGATATAGATTTTTTAAAAACCAAAATGTAATTCCCTTTAAAAAAAAAGTACTGATAGTATAATGTGTTCTGTGTAGAAAAGTATAGCAAAAGGAGACAGTAAATATTTATAATGCCACCATTCAGAGGAAAAATCATTGGTAACATTTTGATAGTTTCCTTCATACACCCATCTCTCTCTTTCCCCTCATGTATGTATAAATAAATGGCAATAGGGCATTCATTAACATTTTGTACTTTTCATGTTTACTTATCCACATATAGTTAGCTTTTCCTGTGTCATTCTTCTAGAGTAGTGGTTCTTAACCTTGGCTGAATGTTAGGATCATTTGGGGGAGCTTTTAAAATTTATGGTGTTCAGGCTGCACCCTAGGACAGTGAAGTCAAAATCTCTGTGGATGGACCCAGGCATCATACTTTAAAATATTTCCCAGGTAATTTCAGTGTGTATTGAAGATTGAGAACCACTGGTCTAGAATGTAATAGAATTACTTTTAAGAAAAAATATAATTCCCCAAACATCACATGAAATATGATGCCCTTTTTATAAAGTTCAGAACAACCAAACAGCAACACAAGGATTGTGTGTGTGTGTGTGTGTGTTTAATAGCATATAGATAGACATAAAGGAAATCAATGGAATGATAACTACTGGATTCAGGATGATTCTTACTTTGGGGTGAAAGCAGGGGGCTGAGTTGGTGTTTGGGGGCACCATAGGTTAAATGTAGATTATTGTTAACATCCTAGTTTTTGTCTGGGTGGTTGCTTTGTGGCGTTTATTAAATTATTGAAAATTATTAAATAATTAAGTGGATAAGTAAAACTGGACCATGCATGGACCAATGATAAGAGCTAAGGACAATGATTAAAGCAATTCTTTGTGCCGGAGGCCCAATGAGGAAAAATATTAAGTAGATGAAAACTGTTACATCCCTCTTGTAAGTGTATACAGTAGGGTTTAAATATCACAGTGGTTTGATACCCAGTGTCATCCAACTAAAAAAAGGAACAGGCTATTCCTTAGTAGCTAGAGATTTTACATACTTCCCTTTTTTTCTGAAATTATACATTCATTCCACTTTTCTCCCAGAGTTTTATCCTAATGCAGTTGGTCAAAAACAACAAACGTGATAAATTTTGATATTCACTATAAACAAATACTTTATTAGAAACTCATGTATCTTAATCAGTTGAATGGGCTGATGTTACTTCTTGTGCCTTGATCAAAGGAATTGCTGAATTTTCTGTGTCCCCCACCTGCCATGTTTTTACCCTTTGGAGCTCTGCACCATAGTAAAATGTGTGAGGGTTGACCTTTGTCTCGTAAAATGGGAGAAAGGAGATTGTGTAAAGGGGTAGGAGTGGAGGACCACTGCTTCAGGCATCTCCTCCAGCAGATCGGTTTTAGTGGCAAAATTAATTATTTTAAGCCTGACCATGCCAGAGTAAGCCCAAACTTGCCTTACAGGAGGGTTCAGAATGATCTCTGGGGTGAAGGAAGCAAGTGTGAGAATGCACGTGCAAGTTAGGTAAATGTGTACATACATACACAGAGTTAACTGAAACACAGCCTATATACAAATGTGTAATTCTTCTTATATTATTTATCTCCTCATCATTTTAAATTACTGTTTCGTATGATTTAAACATATATAAATATGAACACATACATATCTTTTTTAAACAAAAAAATAATGCATATATTGGGATATGTAGTCAGAATTTAACTTATTTTGAAATAGTTTCAGATTAGGAAAATGTTGCAAGAGTAACATAAACAATTCTCATCTTCTCTTACCTGGATTTCCCAAATGTTAACATTTTACCACATTTGCTTTCTCATTCTAATAAATATTATTTTTGCCCCATCAGAGAGTAAATTAATGTATTGATATTTACCCTTAAGTACTTCAGGGTGTATTTCCTAACATCCAGGATATTCTGTTACATAACTACCATGGAATGGTCATAGTCAGGAAATTAATATTGATGATCTATAGATTGTATTCAAATTTTGCCAGTTGTCTCAAAATGTCATATATTTTCCTTTATCCCTTTCTGGTCCAGTATCTAATCCGGAATCGTGTGTTCCATTTAGTAATCCCGACTCTTTACTCTCCTCTAATCTGTAACTGTTCCTCAGTCTGTCTTTGTCTTTCGTGATCTTGACATTTTAGAGTACAGCTCAGTTCCATATATTAGAATATATGCTCAGATATTTTTACTGATGTAATGTGTGATAAAAACATGAGAAGCAAATGAGAGAAACAAGAAAAAACTATTGGTAGGTTAGCAGAAGTTAAGGGCTAACAGTGGTGAACCAGTGTGTTCAAACTGATCATTATATGATTTTCATTTTCAAAACCAATACTGATATCAGTGAGAATAGGGAGTTATGATAATTGAAATTTATGGAAACATGAATACAGATATTCCTCTCTTCACTGATCAGATATGGAAGATAGAGTTGACTGAGAGGATGGTGTCCTGTATATCCCCTTCCTTGCATGGAAAGAGAAAAATTATGAGAGAAAGCAAAGCTACCAGAAAGTACTTTTCACAGACATCATTTCTTTCCCAGAAAAGTGGAAGTAATTTCTCAGGGGCTGGACATGCAAAGAACTGGAAAATAAAGCCAGTAGATACTTAATACCTGTTTCATGTTCAGAACTGCCCTAGGAAATGGGGCAAGGGCTAGAAAGAATTAGGGGAACTTGATTTGAAGGGTTTGACTTAAATGTTGATTTGTCTATTTCAGGTCTTCAAAGGGATTCATTGAAAAACACAGTTTTGATTTGAGGTTTAAAACTTGGTCTTTGACCCATCTGAACTCTTGATTTGGTTTGCAAGTACAAACAAGCTCTTTAAAGATAATAGGTAGTTAGGATAATTGCTGTGTTTTGTCTTCCCATTTGCAAATATTTTCTCACCATCATGGATTTGTAGCTCTTATGTCTTCAATTAACACCCATATGGAGAGTACATTATGGGTGGATATATATGCACATGTTATAGCACCTCTTCTTTGAAGAGCTGACAACTTTACCCTGAATTTCAAAACTGTACATTTTTACAGAAGAGACTTGGTGTCATAGAAGGCAGAAGCCTTTGGGTTTTGGATCCTGTGTTTTACTTCCAACCATAGTTGATTCACCGTGTACCTCAGTTGTCCAATTGAAAAATGGGAAAATAACAAGCAAGCCTTTAACTGTGTGGAGGCAAAGGAACTGCCTTTGATTTGCTCTGGCTCTATTATTTTATGATACATTAAGAATATCAGTAAATGGGAAGGGAAGGAAAGAAAACTAGGAAAGTCAGCAGTACAGTAAGAGGAACAATTTGCTGGTGAAGAATCACTTTAGTAAATGTAACATTTGACAATGTGAACCTGAAGCTCATTTTTCTCTTTTAATTAACTCTGTAGGTTTACTTTGAAAAGGGCTGCTATGTGCTAAATAGAACACATGATGAAAGTATTAAATATTAATTGAGCATGGTTGCAGCTTGGCTGTTAAAAATCATATGGTTATACTTGATTTGAAATTCTCTGGCCCACGCCTCTGACGGTGAGACCAATGCATTTACAGCCCTTCTGGGGATTTCCAGTGTGCGGCAGGACCGAGACCTCTCTTCAGGGGCTAGAACCTCAGGGGCATGTGTGAGGAGGAGGGCAGGGAATCCTTAGGATATTTTTTGAGGTACCATTTCTTCTGTGCAGATCTGGGAGCTTTGAGTTAGCAAGATAAAGTTGTATTTTTATCCACATTTTATTTTCTGTATTTCAAATATGAGATTTTTGAGAAATTGGAAAAAAGTATCAGGGCTTTGACAGTGCAGGGTATTTTGGTTGCCTGCTTCTGAGTGTGTTTTTAAAAACTTGCACACAGCATCTGCAATCCACTCTATGAGAATTTATAGCATAGCACTTTATTTTTCCTGTCGTGACTTTTGTCAGAAAATGTTTTCGCTGTGCTTAGTGCTTTAACAGATGATTACTCGTATTTTGTTTTGCTTTGTTTATAACTTGTTAATGCTCTGCAAAGTCATACATTTTGGACTTTGAGGACGGTGGTTTTCACATGTGCAAAAATCACTTTGAATCCATCATTTCAAGAAGATGCAGCCCATCCTTTTGTTGTTTCTTATTAACTGCTTCAGAGCCTTCAGGGAGAGCTAAGCAGAGCATGCACTTCTCTGGAGTTGAACTGTGCTTGTGCCTGAGCTTCCTGAAAGCAGAGATGCAGTGAGCTCGCGGTGATGAAACCTGTTGGATTCCTGGAGGAAGCAGCTGGAGCCTTTGGCTTGTTAACTAGCAATGATTCAAGTCTTGCAGATTGTAAAGGAGCTGGTGACACCATCCAGGCAAAAAGCAGCCAGAGTGAAGGAAGGTAGGAACAGCATCAGGATGAACAATCAGAGCACTTTAAGGCACTTAGGGATTTTTACGAATATCGACCTAAAGAGCAGCTATAAAAAAGGAGTTTGAGTTATCCTGTGTGTTTTTGCTCTTCTGATATATTACGGTATCTGAGGAGGATCAGGTAATGACATAATTGTGAACATGCCTCATTATTACTGTTTTTAAACACAAATTAGAAGCATTCCATTTTATTTCAAGGTACGAAGAGTGAGGAGAGGTTATGACATATCTGCTGCGGCAGTACTTTTCATGCTGTAAGGATCCTCTTGCATTATTTATTTGGGAGGTAGAAGAATAATTTATATAATCCTCTTCTCTTTTAACTTTAAACTATAAATGTTCATGGCAGAAATCAGAAGAGAACAAGCTAGGATTCTGCCTATAGTAGAGCAGAAGAATTAGATGGTTCTTATTTATGTGAATAAGTGATAAATAATAGTAATAAATATGAATTTAGCCAGAGAAGGGTAGATTTTATTGCCTTTTTCAGTGAATAATTGCTTTTTTCTGTCCATGATATATGCTTAATCAGCACTGTTTATATTTAAAATAGTCCTATATTTATAGCCTGCGACAGTTTGGGCTATGCTGGAATACATTTTCAAAATCTTTTTAATTGCATGCCTGACTTACAGATCTTAAAACGAACTAATGCAGATACATCTTTGAAGAAATACTTGTATATTTTCTTTTTAAAAGAAAGATTTACTATTTCTTTTTGAAATAGTAAATCTCCAAAATAACAGTTAGGAATTAATTTAAGAAATGTAGGCCATCAGCTAAGTTTATAATACTGGCAATTTCAGTAATTTAATCTAGGGTTTAAAATCAGTCAGTTGATAAATTTATATACCAGCCTTTTCATATGAAAGATATAGCATTCTGTCTTTATATGATTAGCGTAAGCATACCTCAGATGATATAAAATATAGAGTACTTTGGATTTTTTTAAAAACTTGATATGATCTGTGTTTAAAGTGAAGCTTATGAGATTCCTCAAGTCCTATGTAAAATGATTTAGGGTAATGGTATTAAATAATATTGTAACATGTATACGGAATATTACAGCTGAAAGAAACCTTAGAAATCTTCTTGTCTGTTCTGATTTTATGGAAGAACGTGGTATTTAAATGGACAAAAATGCATCTCACAAAGCAAAGAAAATATTGTCATTTACTTTTGAAAATGTGTTAGTCTTATTTAGGATATTTTACAATTACTTACCTCCTGTTTTCTTCTTCACTTTCTTCTGAAACAAAAGATTGTTTCTATCTCTGAATAGCAGGATTCTAACAATTAGGCATTTTTTAAAAAGCTTTTCGCTTTTACTATTTCAAGAGAATATAAATCAGTTAATTTAATCCCAATCTGTTTGAAAATGTCAGATTCATACAGTTTGACCTTTACAGACAGTCAGAATTTTTTTTTTATTGGAATGTTTCTTCTAGTTTATATGTTTTCAGTCATAATCATAGTTACTTGGAATATACCTGGGGAAAGAATAATAATATTCTTCTTGCCTTTCATAATGCTTACACACACACGTAAATAATGTAATCATATTGACAGGAAATGCCATATGAATATAGGAAAAATAGTACTAAAAGATACTAACTAACGTAGTAGAATGGTTTTTGCTCTTAGATTTTTTCCCCCTATATTTCAGACAGAATTTTCCATGACCAGGGAAAACAGAGGCAGCTTATACATAGACATTTTTCTTAGAAGCTTGTTTTTTTCAAACCCATTCTCATGGTGTTTTGAATCATTTAGCAAACATATTTACTATTAGTTTTGTCTTTTTGCAAAGTAATGTTATATTTTACCAATTTTTAACATTGATAAACTGCTTGAGAAAGATAAAGTCCTACAGACAAGTATAAAACAATGGCCCATAGGAAGAGAGTTTTTAACTCAATTATTTAAAATATAGTATGAATTTGGATGGCTGCAGAGAGAGCAACATTTCAAAGTATTGTATTCACATTAGTGTTAGTAAATAGTATGGAAAAATTGATTTGTGAGGGGAAGTATCAAAATTGAGGATGAAATAATTATGATAAATGGTTTGAGAAGTTTTCATCAATTAGTTTTCCTTGGTATGAGATAGTAAACAAACTTAATATATTTTAAGTAAGATCCAAGGGTATAGCTAAGAATTATTTTGGGGAAAGAGAGAAATTATGGAATATTCATGAATATTTTCTCTAAAATTTTCAAAATATTTGCCAAATCATTGCTTTGTCACTTAGTAGAAACATTAATGAAGTATCCCAACCTTCCAGAACTTAGTGAAATACAGTGCTAAGTGTTCATACTAATGCTCTTTAAGGAACTTAGAATTTTGCAACAGTTAGCACTATAAGAAAGGGAGAGAACTAGTAACGCTATTTGAAGGATAATTTTTGTGGATCCACACTCTATTCTGGTGATGCTGTGGTAACTGCTGGAAGTGATTGACGTTTGTGAGTAGTTAAAGTGCATAGGAATAGATATTTTATAGTACAGCCTTGGAAGACTAGGCAAAGGATAACTGGTCTTTGGAAAAGTTATGGGATGGAGGGTCAAATATGCATGTATATGTATTCATTCATTTGTTCATTCATCATTCTCTCATTTGTTCACCTTTATCAGGTGTCCACTATTTGGAAGACACTTTGCTAATCACTGGGGATACAAAATAAGATACGATCTCTGCCCATATCTGGGATATAGTAGATCCCAGCTATTTACTGAGTGAAGGAATGAATGGAAGAATATACATTTGTTAATGCAGTCTAGTCTTAAGAGGTGTTTGTATAGTCAGGGCAGTATAGTGAGTTGTTTGTTTTGCCATGAGGTCAACGTGTGCAGAGTTAAAGCAACTTAGTCTTGTGGACTAGGGAAAGGAATGGGATAAGTGATTCTGTGCTAAATGGAAAAATAAACTGTAACAGTTTTCGTCTTGAATGACCTGGTTAGCCTGCACCTCCAGGGCCAAGTTTGACTAGATTGGGAAGGAACCACCTCATCGAGTAGACCAGAGGTAAAACCCTACCGTCTGTTCAGATGTACATAAGGCACAAATGTAACCATCGTAACTTTGTATTAGTAAGAAGCCTGGTTTTCTCCTTTAAAGGCCTCATGTTTATTTGGACAAAAATGTTTTGAAAATATGACATGTTTCTCTATCTGGCTAAATAGAAGTATGCTAAATATAAATTAATCGTTTCTTAATGATTCAAGTTCTTTATTAAAACAATTTTTTTGTAGGTTACAAAACCTGATGACCATGTTTATCAAAATTATTCTTAAAATAAGAGTAGATTTAGAGTGAAGCCCTGAAAGTCTCTCCTGTTAGTAAAACATATGAGCTTTGGCATCTGTCCTAACCTTTTCATTCCCACTTTCATGCCTTAGCACCTCTCCTCTAGATTATTAAAATAGCCTCCTCATTTATTTTATTTGATAAACATGCATTGAACACTTACTGCATCTTAGATGAAAGGGCACAGAGATGTATCCTCAAGGAACTCATATGGGGGTGGTAAGAGACAAAAGTCAATGATTACAATAGTATGAGAGATGTTGTAGTAGACGAGGTGTCGTGGGAACCCAAAGGGGGAACTGGCCCTGATTTGCTAATTAGGAGAGTGAAGGGATTGAACTCTTTGGTGAAGTGACAGATGCCCTCATTTGAGCTAAGTATCAAAGGATGCATAAAAACTAGGGGGGGAAAAAAGAGAGTGTATAAGCATCTCAAGCAAAATAAATAGTGGAGGAGAGCTCAGGTGCCAAACATGTGAAGAAGTTTGAAAATATTCTTAAGGTGACAGTGGGAGAAGGTGAGAAGACTGGTCAGTGGTAGGTGGTCATTTAACTCTCTATTCCATCCTTCCATTGCTGTCTGAGATCATTTTGTGAAATAATTTGCCATAAGACCTGGAATTGGGACTTCACCTATATTTCTAGCTGTGACGATCACTAACTAGATCTCCCCATGCACCCTCTATGCCAGCGACACCAGAATGCTTGCTGTTTCCCAGATGTGCTGCTCCATCAGGACGGCAAGTCCTTCCCTTCCTTCTCCAGTGACTATAGTCCTTACAGATCTGCCTCCAAGGCTCAAATGCCACCCCCACCAAAAAGCATTCCCTGATCTTTTTCTCCTCTTGCCCTTTTAGGTCAGAATTAATCATTCCTTTCTTTGTATTCTCTTAGTATTTTGCTTTTGCCTCTATTACTACACGTTTAAAATTCTACTGTACCTTATGATTATATTTATTAAATTGACCAGTAAATGTTAATTGAAATGTTTTGGCTTACTGAACATTTTTGTTTCCATTGTGTTTTTTAGCTGTGTTTTAGATAGTTGAGATGGTCATAAACTGATCGTTAGATAAGTGAAATATTATAGCTAATAACCTAACAATGGACAGAGAAATGTGTGATTCCCCTTTAAGATATTTTGTAATGGTTTGATAGAAAATGGCTTTCAGCTTATGTTTAAACTATACCCATATTTTGCTTCATGTTGACTGTTTAAGCTTGAGAAAGTGAAGTTGTAGCATCTAGTGTACTTTATTTAGTTGTTTGACTTACTGCTAGACTTCTTGGTTTATTACTCACGGTCAAAGCAATCCTCAGTAGTATGGTATCCAATGTGGTTAAAAAAAAAAGTGTCTTTTAAATGCACCTCTAACACCATTACAGTGTACTTTGTTCGGTGCTGGGGTTGGGCAGTCTTAATGAGGAGTAGCCTATATCCCAAGTTAAAACAGACATGTGGCCATTATAATATGGTGGGCAGGACATTGATGATTTGGGACCCAGAAAACCTGTGATCTGGTCATACCACCGTGCGACTTTGGGCAGGTCAGTGAGTGTCTTTGTGTCACAGCGTTTTCCATCTGTTCTATGATGAGTTGTTCCCTAAGACTTCATATAGCCCTGACATTCACATTCTACTGGTTTTCTTAAAGCCATTTTTGTTTTTCCATGGTAGCCTCTTAGATTAAAATATCAAATTCACAATGCCTGCCTGCCTACATCTACTCTTTCTGAACAAACACATACACACAGTAAATTGGGTTGTGTAATTGGCTTAATTATGAAGAGCTTTTAGAGATTTCCCACAATTTACTGCCCTGTGAGTGACTGCAGCAAGGGGAGGCTGATTGAGAGCATGGCTACCCAGTCAGGCTGATTGGGTCTCAGCCCTGGATTTGCTGCTCACTTACTTATTCGCTGTGTGACCTTTGGCAAGTTACTTAACCCCCCTGTGCAACAGATTCTTTATCTGAAAAGTAGGGATAATAATAGTATGTACTTCACAGGAGTGTTGTGAGGATTGAGATAAGGCATAAGAAGGACCCTGCGCAGTGGCTGGCACCTAGTAAGGGCTAAATGTAAGCTGCCGTTAATATTTTTGTTGGTTTTGTCATCTTTATTAATGTTATTACTGTTGATGCTGCACTCTTGATCACTTAGATGGCTGATAGCTTGTTTATAGGTGTTTATGTCTGAGACACTGTACAGGGTTCTGTGGACAATGGTCAGATTCAATATACTGATGTTTATTAATATTTATTGTAGTGTTGGTTCATTTGTACTTGGAAAACTTTAAGCAGTGAATTTATTCTTTAAATTTAGCTATGTAATATTGGACGTCAAAGTTGTATGTGTCTTGTGGGCAAAGTTAATTGAGAAAAGTTTTATCAAAACTTTGTTTTAGGGAAATATACTTGTATGTACAGATCTTAATGACCTTGTTTTAAATATTATTTTAAAGAAAAATGGGTCCATTTTATTTAGCTCATAGACCCAGTGTATCTTTTGGTGTATCTTTTAACTTTGGTGAAGAATTTCGAAAGTAAAGAGTGAATTTTGCAATCACTTGTTGCTTGAAACTAAATTATTGGAAAGGTTTTCTTTGAATTGTTTAAACTTTAAAAATTGAATGCAGTGGACTCCCTGACTAGCATTCCTCTCTTGCTTGTCAATAATGCAGTGCTCTGCTGTAATGAAGCGCAGAGTCTGAACTCCGTCCAGTGTGCTACACTAGCCACTAATATGTGGTTCTTTAAACTTAAATAATTAAAATTAAGTAAAATAAGACATTCAGTACCTCAGTCACGCTAGCCGCATCCTAAGTGCTCAACAGCTACGTCACAGAAAGTTCTTTTAGACAGCACGGGATAGATTGTAGAGCCAGATTGCTTGGGTTCATTTCCTGAATAGTCATGTGACCTTGGGCAAGTTAATTCATTTTCCTGTGCCTCAGTCTCCTCATATGTAGACTTGGACAAAAGTTCTCCTGTGGTTGTTAATGTGGATTAAGTGAGTCAACATTTGTAAAGTGCTTAGAACAGCACCAGGCACGTAGTATGTGTTTGTTAAATACACAAGTGTTCATCGTGTTCAGATTTATTATGCTTCGTAACTTATTAATGTGTAGTGATTATCTTTTTGTCTTTTATGTATGTTTTATTGCCCTTTTGAGAAAAAGTTTATATATACCAACCTGCTTGGATAATTTTTTGTATTTGAGTTTTTATATTTAGCCGCAATATAATGTCTCTGTCATGCACTCTGGCTTAAAAATTCATTGGGAGTGCTCACTGCTTTCAGGGTGAAGCACAATTTCCCTTGTCAGGCATTTTGGGAGTTCCAGCCTGCCCTTCCCAACTCATTTTCACTGCCATCCAATTCTAGCCCTTCGTTCCATTTTTCAGTTAATTACTGCCTTTGTTGTTAAAAATATTTAATGGTGGTGCTTTCATCTCTTCAAATGGTGTATAAGCTCTCCCAGAATGTGTAGCAGTATTATCTGTGCATTTAGTAAATGCTCAGGATATGTTCAGGTTGAGTAAAAGAATCTTCCATTTTTGAAATGCAATCAGTATTTCTATTAATATCAAAACACAGTCATTCAAGTCATCTCTGAAGTGAAGGGAATTCAAAACCCATTCCACCATCTGTGATGTCAGCATCAGAAATGTGCTCCATCTCTTAAGACTCTGCTACTGGGCTGTACTTGTCTCAGTGGGGAGGGGTCTGGACAGTGGTTCTCACCATGGTAGTCACTGCCCTGCAGCATGGTGGTGCCGTGTAAAGCACCATTTTGGTGATTTTCTGGATGACGCATTCTAAAAGGATGCTGATTTTATCTTGGTTTACTCATTTCTTTAAGTTATCTCCCATATTCTTTGGTCTGCTGTTTGTTGCTTCTTTCTGTGTTTTTCCTGATTATATGCAAATGCTTATCACATGAATGTAACAAAGGGAAAAAAATTCATTCAAGAGGAAAAAAAGTACCATGTTATTATAATAAACAAAACTTAGTTTTTATGTTTCTATATTAATGACATTTAGGTATAATTAGGTATTTTTTCACTTTTCTTAAAAATTATTTATTTATTTATTTATTTTTGGCTGTGTTGGGTCTTCGTTTCTGTGCGAGGACTTTCTCTAGTTGCGGCAAGGGGGGGCCACTCTTCATCGCGGTGCGCGGGCCTCTCACTATCGCGGCCTCTCTTGTTGCGGAGCACAGGCTCCAGACGCGCAGGCTCAGCAGTTGTGGCTCACGGGCCCAGCCGCTCCGCGGCATGTGGGAATCTTCCCAGACCAGGGCTCGAACCCGTGTCCCCTGCATTGGCAGGCAGATTCTCAACCACTGCACCACCAGGGAAGCCCCTTTTTTCACTTTTAAACAGGTTGTTTTCTCCATATGAGGAAAAAAGTATAAAAACTCTGAACCTCTACCATAGAATGGTGTGTGCTTGTGGTCTAAGGTCATACAGAATTCCCATTTGTTACTACAAGTTGCTTAATACATAACAACATCAGTGGCAAATCCATAACTATCTATGGATTGCTGCATTTTGGATTGCATGTACTGTATTGCATATATTGCATTTATGTTGTGCAAGTTGCCTTGTATTATGTTGATGGAGAAAGGAGTGGATATTATAAAACCAGTAATGTGAATAAAATTCATACATAAATGGTCTTGCATTGTAACTGGAGATACTCAGACATCTTCTTTGAGACTTTGATTCATTATCCTGTGTTGTGGTCTTGGGTTTTTTGGAGGTGGCCTGGGGGATAGTTGGGAACTGTAGGACAGAGGCACCAGGTTCTACCTGGGAATGATTTAGAGTCTCCCTCTGCATATATTACTACTTGTTACCCCATAACACGGTACTTCTGGTTACTTTTCATAGTGCTGTGGCTTCATTACACTGTGAGCTTCTTGAGGACAAGGACCACAGTTCATTTATCATTTTGGAGAAAAGTGAATTCTGAAGAATGCAGTGGTTTGTGAGCTTCTCTGGTATTTGTTTCTCTGTAGCTTATCATCAGAGTGATGAATGCACCTATGGGTAATAGGTAATTGGTATACTTAATCAGTTACCTAATTATTGAGAGGACTCAATTCTCACTTTATATTATTTTATTACTGAAACAGACTGCCCAGTAGATTTTTTTTTTTAATAAATTTATTTATTTATTTTTGGCTGCGTTGGGCCCTCATTGCTGCGCGCAGGCTTTCTTTAGTTGCGACGAGCGGGGGCCACTCTTCGTTGCGGTGCGCGGGCTTCTCACTTGGGTGGTTTCTCTTGTTGCAGAGCACTGGCTCCAGGCGCGTGGGCTTCAGCAGTTGTGGCACATGGGCTTAGTTGCTCTGCGGCATGTGAGATCTTCCTGGACCAGAGCTTGAACCCATGCCCCCTGTGTTGGCAGGCGGATTCCCAACCACTGCGCCACCAAGGAAGCCCCCAGTAGATATTATAAACATTCTCTAGAGAACAATTAGGTTTACAATGACTTATTATGCTTAGAATGCTACTTGGAATTAACTGTTTGTACCACTGTCTTGATATAATTTAAATGTAATTTAGAAGTGCTGCAATATCTTCATTCAGATAACTTGTTACCCTTTAAAAATTGGCTGCTTGAGTATTGTTTCTCTCCCATTTGGCAGACACCAGATGCAGTGATTAATAAAGGTCATTATGTTGCTTAGTTATGGAGAGCTTTTAATGACTATTACCTGAACATCTGCTGTTTTCATTGCTGCAATTACCCAGAAAACATCTGATACAATATAGAAGCTGTACTTTGAAAATGTGACTTAGGCTAATCTAATAAATTACTACTTTAGAACATTTAAATATTCCTTTACATTTTAAATAATTTTGTGAGAAAGCCCTTATCTTTCTGTAAAGTGAACAATAAAAAGTATCAAGGACAGACTTTTGGAATGGTTGTACTGGATAGTCCTGGAGTCACATGGGCTGAATTCTCAGCTTCTAGGAGTTGTCTGTGTACAGAATTGGGTGGGAGAAGCGGTGACTTTCTCATGCATTCTATCATGTGAAACCTTGACTGAAAATTAGGGGCTTGGAGTAGAATTGAAAGGAAGGAAAAAGGTTACCCAGACTCTGCTGGGAGAACATTGAAAAGTGAGAAAGGGTTTATTGATTATGGGGTTTTTAAAAATAGGACCAAATACTTTAAAATTTTTGAAACAATTACAGTGCTTGCTTCAGCAGCACATATACTAAAATTGAAATAACTACAGTTTCACAGGAAGTTGCAAAACATAGTACTGAGAGGTCCCGTGTACCTTTCACCCAGTTTCCTCCAATGGTAACATGTTACAGAATGATAGTCGAATATCAAAACCAAAATACTGACATTGATGCAACCCACAGACTTTATTCCGATTTCACCAGTTTTATATGCTCGTGTGTGTGTGTGTGTGTGTGTGTGTGTGTGTGTGTGTGGTGTATAGTTTATGCAGTTTTACCACATATATAGGATCCTTGTAACCACCATCACCAATAAGATACGGAACTGTTCTGTCACTTACAAAGCTACCCCTTTATAGTCAGTCCTACTCCCCTCACCTTCCCTGCCCTTCTCTAACCCCTTGCAACCACTAATTTGTTTCTTGTCTCTATAATTCGGTCATTTTGACAATATTATATAAATGGAATAATATATTGTTACTTTTGGGGATTGGCTCCCTACCCCCTGCCAATATCGACACAAACTGTTTCATATATCAATCATTTGTTTCTTTTTATTGCTGAGTAGTATCCCATAGTATGGATGTACCAGAGTTTGTTTAACCATTTACCCACTGAAGGATATTTGGATTTTTTCAAGATTTTGACCAACGCAAGTAAAGCTGCTATGGGCATTCATATACAGTTTTTTTGTGTGGACATAAGTTTTCATTTCTCTGAGATAAATATCCAGAATATGATTGGTGGATTGAATGATAAGTAGATGTCTAGTTTTTCAGGAAACTACCAAAAGACCAATACTTTTATTTCTCCAAAACTTATTTACTAATGCCTAATAAAACTGAGACACTGAGAAATTAGTTCCCATATGGTTGTGTTCTATAAAATTCTATGTCTGCAGATCAAGAGACAACCAAATGGGCATTTAGTAGATATAACAGACAAGTTACAGAAGAAGTACAAATGTCTATTAACATATGAAAGGATTTTGAATGTCACTGATAATCAGACAACTATTTATTGTTAGAATTATGTTTAGATGCAAGTAATTTAAGAGCAGGCAGAATGGCTGGAACAGCCCAGGGTGGCTAGTATGGCAGGTACAGTGGGCAAGAAATGCCTTGAGCAACCCAGATCTTCTCATTTTTTTCCTCAGTCACACGCAATCTTTGTCCTCATATTGGCAAGATAGCTGCTGCTTCTCCATACTTAGGTGCAAGAGCCAGGCCAGAAGAAAAAGGAAAGGGGGAAATCCAGAATGAATGTCACCTGCAGAAGGGAAGCAAAAACTTTTCCTTAAACCATCAGCTAGAATTATGTCACATGCTACCAGCAGCTGCAGGGGGGCCTGGGAAGCAAGTATTTTTTTACTTGAAACATTCTTGCTGAAAAGATATGGGGTTCACTTAGTAAGGAAGATGTGGGAATATTGCATAGGCAACTAGCAAAGTTTGTTGGAGAGTGCAGATATGGAATGTCATGTGTGCCTAAGACCCTGAAATTTAAAAATATGAATAATGTCCTGTGTTATGTAAGAGGTACTAACACATTGTTTGTAAGAGAACAAGTTGGTATACTTTTTTTGATGGGCAGTGTGATATTCTTTATCAAAATTAAAGGTTGTGTTTCATCTGGCCCATCAGTACCAGATGGGCTGTAGAAATGCTGTCCCTGCATATGTGCAGAAAGATCTTCGCTGTAGCGTTGTTTACAGAAATGCTCTCCCTGCATATGTGCAGAAAGATTTTCGCTGTAGCGTTGTTTACATAATATCAAACCACTAGAAATTATCTGTCAGTGGGAGGAAGGCTCATACATCATGGTATGTCCATACAGTGCAGTACAGTACAGGCAGCCGGTAAAAATAATAAGCTTGATTTATGTACATAGACCTGGAAAACAGCCATGAAATATAAAATTGCAGAACATTATGCATAGTATGGTTCTACTGCCTGCCCTCCAATACATATGTATGTGTTTTTGTATGTGTTCTTGTGCATGTGTGTATGTGTGTGGTATGATTATATCTGTTTTGGCCTATGCTGAAGAGAAAGACTTTATTGAAAAACACTAAAAACAGTTAACATTGGGAAGTGGGTTTGGGAAGGGAGAATGTAGGAGGAGATTTCACTTTTCTTTATATACATCTGTATTGCTTGAATAGTTTACAAGCCTGCAATAACTGTTCAGTTAGGAAATAAAGTATTGTATGATGTGATTTTTTTTGGATGCTTGAAGCACATACTTTTATATTTTAACCATTCTGGATGAAACTGCATAACATCTTGTTTTGCCATTTTATGCATATAGTATACTAAGTATTTTTTCTTAGTCACTCAAGGCCTAATGAGATAGTCAGGGCTGCTTAAATATACTCAAAATAGATTTAGATTAAATGATTTTTAACGCTTCCTTATAAATTTTTAAACTTTGACTTCTTAGGCAGGCCGTACTTTTTGTGTATTATCAGTGTATCTGCCTCTAACAGTTCTTCCTATTTCTAATTTCTGCTGTAATCTTCTTTGACTTGGGAATGAAGCAACCAGCAACCTGTAATTGTGTCTAAAAATAGTTCTGAATAAAAACAGGATAAATTAGTTCTGAATGAAGGTTTTGAGAGACTTTGTGGGTAAAGTACATGAACTTTAGCTTACTGCTATTTGAACATCTTTTTTTTTTTTTACTGTTTAGAGCTCTTTTTTTCTTCTTTGTTTACCTTTGTTCTCAGCTGTGTTTTAGTTGTTTGAGATGGCTTGATACATGAAGTTTGCTAAACCTAGGGATGTTTAAAAAGCAGATAACCCATCAGTGTCCCTCTTTTAGAGAAACTTACTACAGCAGTAAGGAAAGGAGATAGGGTGTTTTAGGACAGGGTTATATAGGAAAAAAGCCCCTGAGCATTTGCATTTTCTTTCTGTTCCTTAATGGTAAGATGATTCTTGTCTTTGTTGACAAGTTAATAATTAACCCCATGTAATGCAGTGTGTAGTGCATACACATCAGGCTGGGGTTTGAATCCTGGCTCTGTCCTGTACTTAGCTAAGTGACCTTCCTGATCCTCAGTTTTCTTACATTTAAAAGCTATTTTGCTTAATATTAGTACATAGTTTATATAAATGCCTAGCTGACACATTCATAGATTAAGTGGAGAAAATTTGTGTAATGTATCTGACCCACAGTATTCAAATAGTGACTGTTACTATGGAGGATAATGGGAAATTTGAGATTTGCATACTGTATTATATTTTTTTATAACAAAACATTTTATTTTTTCCTTTTATTTTTATAGAATTATTATCCTTAGTGCGGAAAACTTGAACAACACAGAACACACAAGAGGAAAATTTTTTTTAAAATCCTCTGTAATTTCCTTACTCAGGAAAGATCTCTATTAATATTTTATAGGTCTGTCATTCAGTCTTTCTGCCACGTGCAAATACTACTTGCTTTATATCAATAGACTCAATGTTAAATCCTTCAAACAACCTTACATCGCATGGTGGTGTCTCAGTCTTCCCTTATTTGAAATGAGGCTGAGAGAGGTTAAGATCAAATTGCTGGTCAGTGGTGGAGCTGGTGTTCATGATCAGGAGTGAGAAGGGGCTCCCCTCCCCACCCAGTTGGAAGCAGTCATCTCTCTTCATAATCAGTTTGCAATAATCTGTGATTATAAGATGTTTGATTAAGATTTAGGTTGTACTTTGTATTGTTTAAGAAAGCAAAGTAGATTTGGGCTGAATGCATGGTATTTCCGTGTATTATTGTAGTATAATGTTACTTAGGTGATATGCATGTTTGTAGCTCCGTAAACATTAAACTCTAATAATTGAGGTCAAAATGAGACTTTGTATTACTCCAGCGTGATCCTAACTCTAAGCTATAGAAAATCTGACTGTGGTGCTTGGAATACACTATGTGTTCACTTTGGATGTTGGATTCCTGAGTGGTGTGGAAAATGATCTTAAAGTTGCTGTTTTATTGTACTCAAAAAATGACTAAATCAGCCATATCCTTATTTTTATGATATTTTTGAAATTGTAATTTCCATGATCGTGTGTTTTTCAGATAAGAAGTTATTATTTGGGTCAGTAAATGTTGCCTTTAATTTAAACATCCTGGGGCTTCCCTGATGGTGCAGTGGTTAAGAATCCGCCTACTAATGCAGGGGACATGGGTTCGAGCCCTGGTCCGGGAAGATCCACATGCCACTGAGTAACTAAGCCCGTGCGTCACAACTACTGAGCCTGCACTCTAGAGCCCGTGAGCTACAACTACTCAGCCCACGCGCTGCAACTACTGAAGCCCGTGTGCCTAGAGCCCGCGCTTCGCAACGAGAAGCCACCGCAATGAGAAGCCCGCGCACTGCAACAAAGAGTAGCCCCTGCTCACCGCAAGTAGAGAAAGCCCATGTGCAGAAACGAAGACCCAACACAGCCCCACAAAAAAAATTAATTAAAAAAAAAATCCTAAAGCATTTACAGATTTATTTATAATCTTCAGAAACTCCCTGAAAAACTAGTTTGTATATTGAATTATATATACTGCCTATACAGTACCTGTAGGTACACACACAGATAAATCTGTTTTCTTCAGGAGACTTTATCCTTTGTTACACTGTCATATTTGGACCTTTAGCTTAGGGGGTTTGGCAGCCTCTTATTTCAGATATTTTGAAAATTGTACTGTCATGATTATAAGTATGTAATGAAGCTTGACTTCATGTTTTTTCGTATTGCTTTTTCATGATTTTTTTCAGAAGTAGGTTAAAAAAAATAATGTTAGTAGTTGACCTGAATATATCATCTAGACAGTTACAAAACATGTACCAATATTAAGCAAAATAAGCTGCGGTTAATTGTAGATATTACACTTTGAATTTAGACATTGTTAAAAAAGAATTCCAGAAGAAATTCACTGTATTTGCTCTGTATTTGTAGCTGAGGAGGGTAGATCTGTTTGAGTTCTTTAGATATTTATATATAACTTCAGTATGCGGTAACTTTGAACTTGATTAGGATTAAGTGGCTATAGTTTATATGAAGTTAATGAGATGAATTAGATGTGGTAATCTTAGAGGTGTGGAGCTGTTGAAGAGCTGGGTGTGTCTGGGGAAGAAGTACAGTGTGCCTTGATTATGGAGTCCGTGGATGGGCAGTGGTTTAAGGGGATGTGTTTGGAATTCCACAACCACAGATGAGGACCAGACTGTCAAGGGTTGTTTCAGATACACTGGGATTTATCCTGTAGCTATCCAGTGTAGACATCCAGAAAGCATCAGGATAGGAGTTTAGCATCTAGGTAGTACAGGGTAGAGGGACATAGATAGAGGATTCATCATTTTTGGGAAAGGATGTGATCACTCATGGGAGAACTTGATGACAGAGGGAGTGAAGACAAGGAGAGAGACCCAAGGGAACCCTGTTGGTAAAGGAGACCCTGAGATGATGGTGTTCCTCTGTACGTGGGCTCTAGTGCTTATCCCTGTCGAAGAGGAATTTAGGCAGGGGTGGGGGGGGGGTGAGGGGGTGGCAGGGGAAGAGGGGAAGGAGAGTCCAGGGCTTCAGAGTGTTTTTGGTGGCTGATCTGACCTCTCCCCAAGAGGCTCTAGCCAGCTTTACACCCACTTTGCTTGTACCCGTGCAGCGGGATGTGGCTGGAGAATACACCGCCTCTGAATAGTTGTACTTTGAAGTCCTGATCATGAACTTTAGGTGGGCTTTTAATGCTGC
Source organism: Balaenoptera ricei (assembly GCF_028023285.1). Classification (NCBI taxonomy): domain Eukaryota; kingdom Metazoa; phylum Chordata; class Mammalia; order Artiodactyla; family Balaenopteridae; genus Balaenoptera; species Balaenoptera ricei. The sequence continues at coordinate 20,867,658 of NC_082640.1, forward strand.
CCGGCAGTCATACCGTATTATTCCTACTTCATTCGTATCGGTGACTCTCTCAGTTCCCCTGCCTTTCTAAAACCTTCAGCATCTGTTTCCCATATCAATTCTCAGCTGATTATCGTCTCCCTTTTTAACTGAGGAACTTGAAGCATATTGCTTCAGCGGACTAGCAGACTCACACTGTCAGTTACGTCCGTCCCATCAGCTGAGCGCATGGGCTCTGCCTGTTCCTGCTACACGGGAGCTATCTGCTCCCATGTAAAGCTAGCCCCCTCCTTGTGCACCAAGTTCTCTCTCCTCATGCGCTCATAAACATTGCTCACTCAGCTCTCTGTTCTTTCTCTTGTCCCCAGTTTTCTTCCTCTAATGCATCATTCCCATCGTTATACCATGTGCTGTTATTTCTCTCATCATGTGAAACAATACTTCATTTGACTCTGCTCCTCTTGTCAGCAGCTGTTCCATTTCTCTCTTCCCTTTTGCAGTAAATCTCCTCCAAGGAGTTGTCTGTACTCAGTCTTCAATTTCTCCTCTTCCACTTTTCTTTTAAATTCACTGTAGTCAGACTTTCAGCCCCATGACTTCAATTTAACATTGGCAGAAAGTCAGTTTAAAATTTGCTTTTAAAATCATAAGTTTTATTTGAAGTGGAGTGTTATTCACAGCACTTTAATTTCCTTTGCTAAGTATAATATATTTAGAGAAATGTGTAGACTTTACCATCCATCCATAGTTGCTATGGTTATATCATAAAGAGGTCTTAAAAATGGTAACACATTTTAATTGCTGTTGTATCATATTGGGTATCATACTTGCTGGCTTTGTGCTATTGGGCTCCATATGTCTTTTTTGGTGATTGTTCCTTAATCTTTCCTACTACTAAGAAGTTGTCTAGTTTTGACCAAGCAGATGGTTTCAAGTTGCTCTGTAATATGTTGAATGAAGTTGTGAATGAATAACTGAGCTGAGTGAGCATGAAGACAGTTAGCATGCAGGAAGTTTAGTGTAGAAGGACAACAAAATATTCAGCAAAGTTAATCTGATGTATAATTAATGATATCCATAATTGATAATGAGTTACATGCTTTAGCTTTAGAAGTCTGTTAAAAGTTCTTCTGAGGATATGGAGTTGCACTAGAATTCTTTTAAAATTCTCTAATTATGATCCCCCAAGGCCGCCTTCTTTCATGCAAGGATTATAAAAAATCTAGGTCTTCAGTTGGTTATACCTATGAAACTGAGAGCCAGATTAGTTTGCTCAAAAATATTGAATATGATCAATTTGTTGTTGTTTTTCAGTCTTTTATATAATTGTAACATATATAACAAGAGACATTCACCTGAGTGAGTAGTCTTGTGGACAGGTTATCGGTTATATCTGGCATAGTTGCTCAAATGCCATCACTTTATTTCCTGCACAAGGAAACATGGAAATCCAAGTTAGTCAGAGGAATGTTACTACAGGGAGAGATTTGAATTCAGGTGTTGTTATGTTTGGCAAGTTACTTATGACATACCTACCAAATGATCCCAATCGACCATACTTGGGAATTACTGGACATTGTCTTGTAACAGCATATTCTTTCCATTCAACAAATATAATTCCACGAACAAAATATGGTTGTAGACTAATGTGGTAGCGGGGGAAATGAAAAAAGCAAGGAATGATTGAAAAACAATATTCAGAGATTAGTGAGAAGTTACATGTAGAGGGGTGAAAGAAAAAGAAATGTGAAAAATGACTCTAAGCTTTTGAACTTAGGGTCTGGCATGGTGATGCTATTGGTGGAAATAGGTAAATTAGGAAGCATTTCTTGAAAGAAAAAAAATGTTTCATTACTTAAAGTTAAGAATATGTTTAATCGGCATGCTTCCTCTTGGTGTGAATGAATTCTCTGCATAATGTGAATTGTATTACACCAACATAAAAGAATTTCTTTATCGTATTCCCACCCTAAAGGATATTACCGAACTTTACCAAACCTTTGGTTGCTATTGTATCCTCATATATTCCATTGTATACTCCCTGCCTGCCCCTCTCCATAGATGGTATTTCAGGAACTAGTCTTAAAACCATGTACAATTCTAATGTAGGTGGCAAAACTCTAACCCCATTGAAAACAGGAATTCAACATAAAGCAGCATCATTTCCTTATTTTGACAGAGATTATAATTAGCATCTTAGGACTTACGGTAGTATCTGTTCACAGTTCTGAGGTATACACTTAATAATGACTCACTATCCTGACTCACTTGTTCAAGTTCACTGTCATTCAGAAGCCCTTTTATTCCACTGTTCTTTTTCTGGCTTTTATTTTTTTCCTGATGAATAGAATTATTGTAGTAAGTCTCACATTGCTGAATATAACCTTTGTTTTTTCTTAATTGGTGTGTATGTGCCACGCCTCTAGGCACATTCAAGCCTTTTGCTTACGATGGCTGGCATTTTGTTGTTTAGTCTTGGCAGGAAGTACGGTAGAGTGAGAGTTGGTAGTGTGTAAGGGCCGTGAGACAGCAAGCTCTGTGGTTAATAGGGTGAATGTTATAAATACTGTATCATTTACTTCAGTGAAAATATGCACCTATTGTTTGGGAATGTACTATAAATTTAGTTGTACCCAATTAAAGCCTGTTCCAGGAAGTACCATCAGGTCTCGTAAATATTTCTGCTCAACAATTGAGCTGGCCCACTTATTTCAAAGAATATTTGATCAAACAAAATTCCAGGGAAGTAATCTGAATAGTCCTTGAGTTTGTGATAGGAGCTGACCAATAGCTTAAGACTAGATGAATAGACCTAAACAATCCATTATAGAACTACTAACAGATGTTAACACACAGTTAGACGCCCAAGATTTGGAGACTGAGAGACCTGGGTGTGATTTGTGGCACCACCACCTCATGGCTGTGTAATGGCCAGTGTCACCCTCGCTAAGTCTGCAGTGGTTCCTATGGCACTAGGGTTTTGATTAGGATTAAATTAGGAAGTTCTCGTTCATTCATTTAGTCATTCAGTAAGTTGAGTGAGCATCAGTTTGGTGTCAGGCACTGTATCACCACTGGTTTACAGTGGAAAATAAAATGACATGGACTGACCTCTGGGTCCAGTGGAGAAGACAGAAAGCAAACAAACAAACAAATAATTTACAGTTGTGATACTTTCTGTCAAGGAAGATATCAAGGCACCACAAGAGAACCACTGAAGGAAGCTCTCCCTGAAGGGGTAGCTCTTAGGTTGACAAGGGAAGAGTGGCAGGGGTCAGCCAGCCAGCATGGAGAGGAGAGCTCCAGCTGGAGCGAACGGAGTATTCGATGGTCCTGACGCAAAAAACAGAGGTGGGGTGGTGGCGGTGTTACTAGGAACTGAAGGAAGGCCTGCGTGGGTTGGAGTATTGCTTGCAAATGGTGAAGAGTGGGATAAATAGCTGTGCCGGATCTGCGTGGTGCCTGGCCCAGGGGGCATGATTTGTGTCAGTTGCTATCATTGTCCTTATTATAATGATCCTTTACTTTATTTAGAGGTTACTTTATGGGCTGTCAGTTAAAGCCTTGAAGGAAGCTAATAACTTCCCAAGTAGATGCCGTGAAGTCAGTGCATTAAACTCGTGTATGCTGTTTAGAGAGGGCTCAGGCCCTCACTCAGAGCTTCTTGGTGATTATTTTCCATACTGTTCACATAAATTTAGTTACTTGAGTTTTATAACAGCCTAGAAGTAACAAATTGGGGCATGAATTTAGAGGTTCTCCAAAAGACAGAAAGAAGTTACAGTGTAATAAAAATAAAATTTAAAGTGATTAGTGATGGTTAAAAATGTGAGATGATGAAATCTTTTTTTCAGATTTATTGAGGTATTGTTTCCATACAGTGTAATGAATCCATTTGGAGCATAGCTTAATGAATTTTCATAATTATATATAGTCACATAGCCAACCATATCCTGATATAGAAAAGTTCCATCAAGAATCCTAAAAATTCTTATTTTCTTGTGTTTCTCTGCCTTGGCCACCAGCCTCAAGCAGCCACTAATCTGCTTTCTGTCACTATAGTTTTGTGTTTTCTAGAATTTCATGCAAATGGAGTTGTACACTATGAAGTCTTTTGGTTTGACTTCCTTTTGTTCATGTTATTGCATGTATTAGTAACGTGTTCCTTTGTATCATTTTGTTGACTGAAAAAAATTGCACAACCTAAAAGTGGAGAACTACGTTTTATTCAGTGGACATACTGAGGACTTCAGCCTGGGAGACGGGCTCTCAGGTAGCTCTGAGGGACTCCTCCGAAGAGGTAAGTGAGGAGCCAGGATATGTAGGAGTTTTGAAGCAAACCAGGTAGTTGAACATCAAAAGATTTCTGCCAGTTAAAGAAAAAACAAGCACCTCAAGTTAATGAATTTAGCCAGTCTGGGCTTATTGAAGTCATTCCTTTGGTATGCACCTTAACTAGCTAGGGCCAGTGTCCTGTTTTTCTCCATCCTGAATTCCCTCAGGGTGCACAGTTGGGGGCTGCTGCAGTGGCCGATGGCTTGATGGCCGCAACATCCTTCATTTACTGATAAATCAGGACATTCTTTGCCGACAGTTTAGTAGTATTCCAAAGTAGAGATTAACCACAACTTGTTTATCCATTCACCAACTTATGGACATTTGGGTTGTTTCTCATCATTGGCTATTATGAATAACACTTGTATGAACATTCACATAAAAGTTTTTATGATTGTATGCTTTCATTTTGGGTAAATACCTTTTGGATAAATAACTAGGAATTGGATTACTGGGTCATATGGTAAAGTTCATGTTTAACTTTATAAGCTACTTCTACTTTTTTCTAATGGGGCTGTACCATTCTGTATTCTCACTAGCCCTGTGTGAGGGTTCTAGGTGCTCCACACCCTCTGCGAACTTGGTATTGTTCATCTTTTTAGCTTTAGCTGTGGTGGATCTCAGTGTGATTTTAACTTGCATTTCTCTGCTAACTAGTGATGTTGAGCATCTTTTTATATGCTTATTGGCCCTTCGAATATCTTCTTTGTTAAGATATCTGCTTGGTATTTTAAGTGTCTGTTAAATCTTTTGCCCATTTAAAAAACATGCTGTTTATCTTCTTATTTAGTTGTAAGAATTCTTTTTATATTCTGGGCACAAGCTCTTTGGCAGATATTTTACAAATATTTTCGCTATCTGTGGCTTGCATTTCGTTTTCTTAACTATATTTCTTGAAGTTGAGTTTTTAGCTTTGATGCTCTCTTTTAATTTTAATGAGATCTATTTTATAAATACTTCTTTTATAGTTTGTGCTTATTTTAGTTAAAAGAAATCTTTGTCTAACCCAGTGTCACAAAGATTTTCTCCTGTGTTTTCTTCTAGAAGTCCCATAGTTTTTGCCATATATATAGATCTGTGATTTATTTCAAGTTAATTTTTGTGTACTGTTCGAGGTAAGGGACAAAGTTTATTAATTTCTCCCCATATAGTTACCTAGTTATTCCAGCACCATTTATTGAAAAGACTGTCTTTTCCCCATTGAATCATTTAGACTATGAGACTTTGCTATCATTTGTAACCATCTTCTTTCACCAAGAACTTAAGCTTGACAACAGTGCTTATTCAAATATAAATAAATCCATCTTGTATTCTTACTGGTAAGTATATACTTTAGGATGTTATAAGAACAATGAAGGGAACTGCTTTTCAGGGCTAATTCAAACTAATGGGGGGGTGTTTGTTGGTAATGTAGAAGTGATGGTAACTTCTTAGAATCTGTCAAGTTCTAAGGAAGAAAGTTCAGTAACCAGTTAGTGATATATGATTATCTTTAGGAAAGTGATTTAGAAAAATATTAGTGTGAAGGTGGGCTTGCTTATATTCACAGACTCTAAAAGGAGACCTGAATCAATAAAAGAAAAATCTACAGTGGCTACTGATTCTAATGAGAAAGAAAAGATAAAGGAATTTACACAAAATGAAGTAGCTGCTTAAAGGTGCTCTTTGAGTTCAAGGGCTTGAATGAAAGGTAGAAGAAAAGATTTGTAACCAATAATGAATGAAAAGAGTAGTAGGTACTTACAAAACCAGTGTCAGGAAGGATGAAGCGCAAATGAATTGACATCTGTGAATAGTGTAGAGCATGTCAAAAACATCCTAAGAAGCATAATTTGGTACCTGAAGATCACTAATGACCAGATAGGCCTGCTGTTCAGGGCAGGTCATCTTGTGTAAACGTGAGAGAGACAGAGCATCTGAGTCCCAGACTCTTTTGCATCCAGCTGCTTTTCTGTTTTGTCAAAGCAAAATTATTTTCAAACAGATAAGGGAATGGACAGAAATGAGACGTGATTGAAGCCCAATGTAGGTTAGAAGGTGGTAACACCCTTTAAGTCAGGTCTTTAGGATAAGTCGAGTAATACAGTCTTGGATGGTTTTGTAGTAATTGTGAATAGTCTTGTAAGGGTAATAAAACATGGAGAAAGTACCTGAAGAAAGGACTCAGAGAGGAGCAAGGGGAGACTCTGGTAATTAGAAATGATTGAGTTTCATGATAATTTGAATCAGAATTCTAGCTTGATTTTATTAAATAATGGCTTATGAATGCATTTAAAAGGAAGCGATCTTTAGGAGCTTTTCTGGGTATAATAAGAATAAACTAATGCAACCTCCTTCTTTGTTGTTGTCACTGAACAGACCACCTAAGGAAATGTTAGAGATAGGTTTTATTTGGGTGTTAGAAAGGTATGTGATAAAGTCTTCTATGATGCCACCATAGACTAGAAGTAATTGGTCATGTAAGGATTTTATAATTGATTGATGGATCAGGTTTAATTTATTTATATCAGAGTGAAGGTCTTTGCCAGTGTGTCCTAGGGTCTTAGCTTATTCAACAGCTTCTCGGTGGCTAGAATAAAAATTCAGTTATAATCATTGGATTTATGATGGAAGGAGGAGGGTACAGAGTTGACAGAGGTTATAAGATTATGAAATGGAGATTTACAAAGATCTTACAGGCTAGAATAGTGGACCAAAATGAAAAAAAGCTTGACTAAAAAAGATAAAACGTCAACCTCTACATTGCGATTGAGACAGCTCCTAAGAGAAGGTTGAGAGATGTTACATATATGCTAAATGGGAGTGCATTACGTTGACTTGCCAGCCTGGTTTGGTTGCAGATCAAGGGCGGTAATAGAGCTGTTGTTCTCCTCACCTCAGACTTTTTCTGGGCTGTCATGTTGGATTTAGGTGTCACATCTCAAAGGGGACTTTAATAAAATGTCATGTGCGCAGTGTGAATATATCAGTGATGTGTATTTATGGGTTGTCATGTGGAAAAGCCCAATTTTGTTTAGAACTAAAAGGAAAACATTTCTAATAATAATTAGAACATTTTAAGATGGAAGGGGATGACTTGTGAGCTTGTGAGATTTCATCTCTGGAAGCATTGAATGAAGGTCACTGCATTTAGTGACCACTTATTAAGAATGTTATAGAGGGAAGGTCATCATTTGGGGGAGGCTAAGCTGGATACACTTTGAGGTTCCCTTTAATCCCTTTAACTTTTCTTTTTAATTTTAATTTTTACTTAGGTACCTACACAATCAATTTTATCAATCTTGTCTTAAAGACTTCATTCATAATGAATGTCTTATGTTTATATGGCACTTAAAAGTTCTGGAATGCTTTTATGAGCCTGATTAAATGGGGTGTTTGCAAGAATTCTACAGGTTGGACAGGAGATTTTTACAATTTTTAGGCAGCTGTATCTTAATTTAGAATATGGCTTCTGGATTCTCGACAGTCTGGGCTCTGGCACTTGGCTGTGAGACCTTTGGAAATTTCTGAATGCCTTTGTTTTCCTCATCTGTAATTTGGTGCTAATGATAGTGACTACACCATAGGGTTGTTTGAGTTTACATATGATCATTGCTTGAGAATATATGCCTAGAACATTATGCTCTGCTTAGAGCAGTACCTGACACATTGTAGACGTTTAGTAAATGTTAGCTAAGCGCTTGTTCTTATCACCGTGTATCTCTTGTACAGGTAAGGAGACTGAAGCTCACACAGGTTGTGGCCCAAGTTTACATCAATAATAAGTGGTAGAGCAGTTATTAAGAATTCTGTTGAATTGGATTTAAAAAATGGAGTAAAATTACTGGTATATGGACTAATTTGTGAAACAATATTGATTTCACTTTAATTTATTAAGACTTTTGTGAAATTATTGACTGTAGATTTTAGGAAAGCTAGGGTTTTTGTGGGTGTTTACGTATATACACGCATTCCAGACATAATTCAGTAGGAAGGCCTTTTCTAAAGCATATTATAAATAAAGATAACCACATTTCCCACAAGATTTATGGTGCTTGATAGGGTTTGAAAGGAAGTAGGCAATTAACTTTGGTTTCTGTTGGCTTTCTAGTGCCCAGCAGTTTGAGCTTCTGATTTCTAGATGTGGTTAGATTTCTCGAGGAACGTAAGTCAAACTGAAGGCATCTCCTAGAAGAAAAATCCAAATCGGCTCTCATTTATAATATTGAAGTAAACAGAAGAATGATCTCACCAAAACTCTGTTCTATCTTTAGATAATCACCTCTTAGAATTATTTCATTAAATGCTATGTAGTTTTCTGGTCAAGTTAGAAACAGTTTAAGTTGTGTAGTAACGATGTTGTTCTCTGTAGAGGGTGTGATGTGCTCTAAGAAGGATTGTTACTTTTGCCTTGCTTCCTTGCTGGGGAACACATCTCATAGGGTAAGGATACTTTTATTCATTTACAGGGTTGTAAACATCTTGAGGGCAGATACTGTGTTTCAATATTCTATGTTTCTCAGTACTTGCAAAGAGCTTTGCACATAGTGAGTCTGTGAAGTTGTCAAAGCATTGATGGCTTTATTGGAAACCAAAGAGCCCATTAAATTGGTTGTATTAAAAATGGTCAGTTAAAGTAACTTGCCATTCACAGTGATCTATTGCCATTCACAACAGATTACAAATGTAATCTATTTGTCAGCAAGTTTATTAAAGTTATGTCCTTGAAAAGGACTACAGTTGGCAAGATCAGTGTCATAAGGAAGATATGAGTTTTAATGAAAAAAATACCCTCTAAAGGGCTTTAAAGGCATTTCAAAAACATTATAGAAGCAAGTGTATAATGTTTTGTGGAAGAGAATTTTTCCACGGACGGGGGGTGGGGAGCGGCAGGTGTACGACATCCATTACAAAACCACCCAGATTTGTCAGCAATAAAAATCCCCTCTGGTACGTAAACTGATAGGAAAGTTGTAGTGTGAGTTGCTGAGACAGATTCTCCTGTCAGTTTTGTTATTTGGCTTGTGCTTATTTTTAAAGTATTTGAACCAGCCCTTAATAGCATAAAACGTAATGTATTATCCTTTGTTTAATTTTTGCAGTTCTCAGTAAAGCGCTGATCCTTTTGCAGATTATTGTGGTAGAGGGCCTAGTTTTCTAGTCATATACCGAGAAAATAGAACATAGACCCTTAATCTCCTCTTCCTGCGCTGACACAGGCCCCCTGCCTGCATGGGCTGCTGGAGGTGAAAGTATTCATTGGTTTTCGTTTGGTCACAGGAGAGAAGTTGTTTTGCATTTGACAGTAGTTTCTATCTCTTTGAATTTCTGTTCTTCCTTTCCTTCCTTTAGAGCAGTAAAGACAACTGGAAGGTGAATCCGTTCCATCAGGAAAAGCTGAGGTGGCCTTGCACTTGAGAGGTCTCTGGAGACTAAAATAAGGGACCGTCTGCTTGTGCAGAAGCAGCTGTGTTGAAGTAGTAGTAAATCTTCAACCTTTTCCTGAGGAAGGATTTTTCTCCTATTAATTATCTTTACAGTTGTTAAAACTTTCATGTGTTATGTTTTGATAAGGTGGCACATGTACATGGTAAACAATTCAAGGTGTACTGAAGGTCATCCAGTGCAAGATGTGTCCTTTCCACTCATCTCCCCCAGGACAACCGTCGTTAACTTTGTGTATTTATGTACATCCCTGACCCCAGTAGTGTGTTATACACACTGTTCTGAACCTTGCCTTTTTTCCCCCTCTATTTATAGTATATCTTGGAGATGAATCCGAATCAAATCAGTACAGAATATTGCTTCATGATTTTTAACAGCTGAATTGATGGACATTTATGTCGTTTCCAATCTTTTTTGCTGCATTGTGAAGTTGGTCATGCTTATTTACTCATAAAAGAGGAATTTGGTTTACTGTTATAAATGCATTCTGTAATTTCAGATAGTTTACTCAATGAGTAGGTAATAGTGCTTTCTAAGAAATACTTTCCACAATGAGAAGGATGGCAGGTCTTTTATGTAAAATGTATTTTTATAGTCAGTCTCCTGGAGTATGTGAAAATTGGCATAACTCATCAAGTACAGTATCCTGGAAGAGACTTTGTCCCATTTAATGACTTCTTAAAAGAGTTTTATTCTTCGGCTGCTGTGTAAAAAAAATGATTTAGAACCTAATTGAACCTGTGTATAAGTTTCTGAGGTAAATTGAGGGTGAGGCATTGGAGTGGGAATGGGATTTATAGATTACTGTCAAGAAACCTTAAATGTAAATTTTCAGGATTCCAGACAAGGTGTTACCTGGAGCCTAATGGCAGCCCTTTTCCCTTTTCTCTCATCAGTCAGTTGCATTTAAGACTATTGTTTTGTTTTTGTCTTTAAATCTTGAATGTAATGGTGCAAGTTTCTTTTGGAAATCTATACGCTACTACTGCTATTTTTCTCAAGTATGTTATATTCATTATTAGGAAGTTAATGAATGCATTATATAGGCACTTCATAATATTAAAGGAAAATATATTTGGATGTGTGATTAGACTTGTTTTTAAAATTTGTGTTTTGAGCAGAATTTACATCATTAATAAAAGACTTATAATTACCATTCTCTTAGTCATTCAATTCTGAATGACCCAGGTAGTAATGAATGAATACCTCGGTAATAATGATATGTTAATGTATCAAAAGATGAGTTGTTGGTAAGTTTATTTCATTTTATTTATGGCCTCAAACTAATTTTTAATCCCCAAATCTTTTCCTTTGCTTATTTCTCTGTGTACACTTAACTTTTGCACCAAGAGATTACCTTCTGTTCCAGTGGATGGGTGGGATATTATGAAAAGAGAAGGAGAAGGAAAAATGATAAAAGTTTAAAGACCTGTCTTTCCTGCCCAACATGCCTGTTGCCATAGGAGCTATTGAAATAGCTGTACTGTCACCATGGACTCCAGCTTTTTATTAGAACGTCACGGCTTTCTCCACTTGTCCAATTGGTGAGTTTCCACCATTCTTTTAAGACCTGGGTCAGATGTTGCCTTGTAGGTAAAGTCTTTTTCTTTTTTTTTTTTTAAATTATTTTATTTATTTATTTTATTTTTTTGGCTGCGTTGAGTCTTCGTTGCTATGTGTGGGCTTTCTCTAGTTGGCGGCAAGCTGGGGCCACTCTTCATTGCGGTGCGCGGGCTTCTCATTGCGGTGGCTTCTCCCGTTGCAGAGCACGGGCTCTAGGCGCGCAGGCTTCAGTAGTTGTGGCACACGGGCTTTGCCGCTCCGTGGCATGTGGGATCTTCCTGGACCAGGGCTCGAACCCATGTGCCCCTCATTGGCAAGCAGATTCTCAACCACTGCGCCACCAGGGAAGCCCTAAAGTCTTTTTCTGACTTTGCTTTTTTCCTATTGGCTTCTCTGTAGCATTTAAAAAAGATATCTATTGAGGGGCATTTATCACATTATTTACAGTTGATTATTTTTCTGACTCAGAAAACTGTGATTTTTTAAAAGAAATAAATTTATTTATTTATTTATGGCTGGGTTGGGTCTTCGTTGCTGCGTGCGGGCTTTCTCTAGCTGCGGCGAGCAGGGGCTACTCTTTGTTGCGGTGCGTGGCCTTCTCACTGCGGGGGCCTCTCACTGCAGTGGCTTCTCTTGTTGCGGAGCACGGGCTCTAGGTGCGTGGGCTTCAGTAGTTGTGGCATGCGGGCTTCAGTAGCTGTGGCTGGCGGGCTCTAGAACGCAGGCTCAGTAGTTGTGGCCCACGGGCTTAGTTGCTCCGCGGCATGTGAGATCTTCCCAGACCAGGGCTTGAACCTGTGTCCCCTGCATTGGCAGGTGGATTCTAAACCACTGCGCCACCAGGGAAGTCCTGAAAACTGTGATCTTTTTGAAGAATTATGTTTTATCCATATGTATTCACAGTGCAATGGCAATAAATTATGCTCAGTAGTTTTTGAATTAATACATATTGGAAGACTTAATCCACCTCATTTTTCCAAGGGAAAGCTGGTATTTATATTCTTAATCTGACCTTCATTCACTTACATGATTGATTATTAGATATTTCAAACGGAATTTTTAGGTATCCATAGAGATAGAGCAGAGTCATTTTGATGACTGTAGATGACTTTCTTCAAAAATTGTTTCATAGCTTTTCATCTAAAACCTCATAAGAAAACTGAGGAGCAAGTCTGTTTTCCAGTCAGCATACTCTTTTATTAAAAAGCTTAAAATGTATTTGGAAAATTAAAAAAAAATTTTTTTCTAACATATATCAATATTATATCTTTATATTTGTTATGAAAGCATATTTTATAATAAAAGTAGTATATGCCTATTATTGATCATTCAAAAAATACAAAAGTGCAAAGAAGAAAATAAAATTATTCATATTTCTTCTTTTCAGAGGTTAAAATGTTACCATTTTGGTGCATTTCATTTCAGTCTTTTTTTCTGTTCATGGTGGTTTTGTTTGTTTGTTTGTTGATGATTGATGATTTGGTGCTTGGTGTTGGGATAACCGTAGGCTTCCGATGGCACACTTCTGGTGAGATCCATCCTTTAAGACCTCTGTGGGTCACCTCTAGAGGGGCTCATGCTGTGCTACTGTAGCAGGCCCCTCAATTCAGAAGTACTTCCAAAATATTGCCAGGTTGTTTTCTTTTTGAAGCTATTCAGTTTTTTGTTTTGCTCAGTTTTTCTTCACCCCCCTCCCCCCCGCCCCATTTGATTTGGTGTGTTGGTGACGGTGCATAGGGACAGGCGCCGGCCGGGCAGTGGGGCTCCCTCTGCGGCAGGTTACCAGCTCTCTCACACACGGGCTGGTTCACACTCACACCTCAGGGACCTGCCGGTGGTTATACGCCGTGGCCTTTAGGATAACTTGCTCCAGTATTGAAACTGAAATGTTAAAAACTGACGAATGCCAAGGATGAGCTGGGGCAAATCCTAGACAGCAAATCCTGGGGAACCCCGTCTTCAAAGAGTAGACAGAAGGGAAGGAATTAACACAAAATATTGAGAAAGAGTAGCAAGGGAGGAAGGAGAAAAACCGAGGGCAAGGTGTACAATGTAGGCAGAGTTTCAAGACCAGGGAAATATTTTGCATTGTTCAGTACAGCTGAGCTGTCACAGGAACGATCCCCTCCTCTTTCAGGCCTTCCCTGACTCACTCAGCCAGCCTCGATTGCTCTCTCTGTTTTGCGCTCACAGCACATGGCGTGTCCTTCTCCTGCAGCCTTTGTCGCCATGTGGCATGAGTCCCCCGCTGCTCGCCAGGCTCCCCGACCGGCTCGTTCCGTACCACGGTCCCGGGCACCTGGCTGGCCCTCCATCAACGCTGCTGAATAAACACATGGCTACATATACTGTGCCTGCTTTCCACATTTTTCAAATTTTGTCCAAGGGTAAAGCTAAGGAAACTTTATTACCTACTCTGCTGGTAACCAACAAAATGCCAAAAATGTATATATGTCCATGCCACTCTCTCACCCTGTCACATGGACATATACACACTACCAAATGTAAAATAGATAGCTAGTGGGAAGCAGCTGCATAGCACAGGGAGATCAGCTCGGTGCTTTGTGACCACCTAGAGGGGTGGGATAGGGAGGGTGGGAGGGAGGGAGATGCAAGAGGGAAGAGATATGGGAACATATGTATATGTATAACTGATTCACTTTGTTATAAAGCAGAAACTAACACACCATTGTAAAGCAATTATACTCCAATAAAGATGTTAAAAAAAATGCCAAAAATGCAGATGATTTGTTTCTTGGTCTTAGATGGATATTTATTGAAGATAGGGTAATATTAGTGTGCTACTGTGCTGATTTTTCTCTAACTCAGCTTGAAAATGCTTTTACTTATATTTTGGTATTTGTATAAGTCAAGAGTTAAGAATTTGTGAAGGTGTTTGATCTTTCTTTAAGTTATGCACATTTATGTTCCAAGTTGATATTCAGATTGGATTGATAGAATGCTTTTAGTAAGTGGATGTTTTGTGAAGCATCTGTGCCACCGTTGAAACAATGATGTGAGAAATTCACTGCCCATTCCTTTAGCTTTGGTGAACAATGTCTATTTTGTTTTATTAAGGTGTCTTTGTCAGGGAAATACTGAAATCTTTGTATAATGTTTATATACTACAAATTGCCAGTAGGAGATGTGTTGGGAATATTATTTTTTAAAGTTTGATATACTTTAGAGCTAATGAATCTTTACTCGGAAGAACATTATGTGTTGTATATAGAAAAAAATAAAGATGTGGTTGAAAGGGTTTGTAAAAAAGAAAAAAACTGTAGGATTGGATTATAGTGAATGGACAGTATGAATGAAAAACCATGTAAGATGCGATTGGTGCGGAACCCCTGCTTTCTTGTTTCTTGCCCAGGGTCTGGCAGTTGGTAACTAGTAAAGCATTAATTAAAAAAAAAAAAAAAAAGCTTAATTGTATAATTGTATCTAGTTGTATATGAAAACAATAGTTAGCTGCCTCAATTTAAACTTTAGAAAAATTTGCTTCCTTGTTTATAATAATCAGATACTGTGAAAATGCATTTTATATCCTTAAAACTCTATGGCAGCTTTATGGAATCAGTGGAGTGAAAGCTTGGAAGCTTGGGTATCTGAAAGTGTACAGGAATAAGTAATTTTGGAAAGTAGTCATTTTCAGATCTAGGAAGACTTTTCTTTTTATTGGAGTAGGATATTCACTGTGGAAACACAAGAACAGTAGTTTCGAGCACACTGGAGTCAACTAACCCACTTCCTGGTGACTGTGCACCAGTTTCTAGGTAGTGTAGACCTTATTAGTTTAGACACACACACACACACACACACACACACACACACACACACATTCTCTCTCTCTCTCTCTCTCTCTCTCTCTCTCTCTCTCTCTAGCATAGTGGGCAGGTGGACACAGACTTTGGAGCCTTTCAGATGTGGGTTTGAGTTGAGCTCTGACGGTAATTTAGCCTTGGACAAGTTGCTTGACCTCTACGTTTCATTTTTGTCATCTGCAAAATGTAAATGATAATAGGGTTGTTTGAATATTAAATGAGATTTTCTGTACACCTAGCACAGTGCCTAATGGGTATTAAAAGCTCAGCAAACAAGTGTGCACTGTTAACAGGCAGACTAAACTGTTCTTCCTTCCTGAGTGATCTTCATTTTCTCCACAGCTTTTCTGGCCTCTTTTCTCTTCAGAAACACGTTGGCTTCCTATTGACTGGAGGGTATTTCCTTGGCCTCTTGCCCTTGTTTAATGCTACTTTGATGATACCTGTTGACAGATCCTCTTGATAAACCTTTGTTCATTTGCTTGCTATTTTATTTATTCAGAGACCATGTGGAGTGATTAAGAGCGCTCTGAAGCCTTATTGTCTTGGTCTGAATGCCAGTTCTGCAACTTCAAAGCTGTGTGATCCTTTCAAGTTCATTAACCTAACAATTTTCTTGTCTCTTAAATGAATGATAATGATACCTACCTCGTAGTTTAGATGTGAAGACATTAAATGAAATAATATACATAAGACTTTTAGATTGTGCAGATTAAGTGCTAGCTATTACTTATGAGCCTGGCTCTTTGTTGGTGCTTAATGCATCTAGACTCCTGATCAATGACTACCCTGTATGTATAGCAGTTTTGATGTTTGTTGTGTAAAATAAATCTTACCTGTATAGGTCAGCCTAACACAACATTGTTAGCACAGTAACAGTAGCCATATAAAGAATACATATCATATTAAGCACACATACACATGAGATATGTATAGATCATGTTCTTAGGATTTGTTAGGTGAGGTGTGTTGTATGTTGTGAGAGTTACGTGGTGTTGTGTCAGAGTTTAGAGCTCTGTCTCTTTTTAAAAAAAAAATAGATTTATTTATTTATTTATTTATTGGCTGTGTTGGGTCTTCGTAGCTGTGCACGGGCTTTCTCTGGTTGCGGCGAGCAGGGGCTACTCTTCGTTGCAGTGCGAGCGCTTCTCATTGCGGTGGCTTCTTTTGTTGTGGAGCACAGGCTCTAGGCGTGCGGGCTTCAGTAGTTGTGGCATGCGAGCTTCAGTGGCTGTGGCTCGCGGGCTCTAGAGCGCAGGCTCAATAGTTGTGGCGCACGGGCTTAGTTGCTCCGAGGCATGTGGGATCTTCCCGGATCAAGGCTCGAACCCGTGTCCTCTGCGTTGGCAGGTGGATTCTTAACCACTGCGCCACCAGGGAAGCCCTGTCTCTCTTTTTTAATGATTGAATGAATGACAGCTTCAGTGTGATATGAGCATTTACATTTATTGTATCCCACATTGCTGGCTTTTGATGGCCTTATGTTCCAATTTGAACCTAAGGGCCATTTGGGGACCAAATACTTGCATAGCTCATACTTTTGTTTATGTATTAATGCAGTTCTTCCTGTTTACTACTCAGTTGTTCTAGGTAATACTTAGTTCTTGTAGGTAATACTTAGTTCTTGTTTTCATGTGTCATTTTGGGCACAATTTGGTTTTTGCATATTTGCATTTTTGATTTAAAGAGTAGAAAAGTTACCTTTGGGTTGAGAATAAGGCTTGCCAAACTATCTGTGGAATTAGTTATTTGCTATTAGGGTGAGCAGTCTGTGAATTCTCTTTGTCTTATATCTGGTCTACAAGAATTTGCTGTAATTGCATCATTTGTTATTAATACCCATTGGGCTGAATTCAACACAAAGTTTTTTTGTAATTAATAAAGCTGTACATGCTTACAATTCCAAATGAAATGAAAGAGTTGTGAAAGTTAAGGAAATGAAGTGGATTCAACAGAATTCTTTCTGTAATCATAGAAATTAATGGTGAAGACATTTGATTTAGTATCTACTAAAAGCATAAAGTATTTTAGTAAAGTTAACTTCAGTATCCATTTGTTGATTATCCTGTCAATTTTTTTTGCCTGTTTCTTGATCATTTCCTGTTACTATCCTAAAGTATTGATACACCACTTAAAATGTAGTAGAGGAGGTTATGATCACAAAGAATATTTTATATAAATGGTTCTTGGATTCTACACAACACCACTGGTCTCCATTTTGCACAAATAATTGACAATTTAGTGTGATAAGATTGGAAGGCTGCTGGAACCCAGAAAACACAACTGTTAAAATTCATAGGAATCACAAATAGATTTGTTTCTAAGAAGAGAAATGTAAGGACTAGCAGAGGTGAGAAGAAATAGAAAAAGATCACTCACTTATACTTCAACAAATAGTGTGGCGGTTAGAAACAGGGCTTTGAAGTCAGACAGCCGGACTCTGCTCTGCCACTTTCTTCCTGCAGGACCTGAATCACTTCGCCTCTCCGAACATCACGCTCCCTGTGTGTAAACTAGGGAGGGTCATAAAACTAACAGAGTAGGTTACTGTGAGGATTATGTGAGTTTATGCATAGTAAATGCATAGTAAATGTCTGGTACATATTAAACCTGCACTAAGCAGGTTATAAAGTATCCACAAGCAAGGAGTTGTTACACACCAGTCTTGTGTCATCTATTACTACAATCATGCTCTTATGCTGCTGGAAAAACTGCTAAGGTGTAGTCTTGAGTTTGCCAGCAATTGTAGGCGGGTTGAAGTGAGTAAAATGACTCATATGCTTGTCTTGGTTCTAGGTATCTGTTGTTGGCTATTTTGTCATTCAACCCTGCTGCCAAATGTGGAAATTAAACTCACATTCAACAAGTAATAATTATGTTTCTCATTAGTAGTAATGGTATTTAAACATTGTTACATCACTTCATATCCTTTTTCTCTGTGAATCATCTTACACATAAACGTTGGCATTACTAGTCTGATTTTGGGAGTTCTAGGGAACCAGTAGTAATGCTCTTTCTTTTTGAGAAGTAAGACAGGAGAGATTGACAGATGGAGAGCAAAATCTTTTGGCTGATTGGAGGGCACGACGTTAGATCTGAAGTGGAAAGGGCTTATTAGCCTCTCTTGACTTAGATTTACCCACCGGGTGACTAGCACAGCCAAGCAACCCCAGGCCTCCCATCAGGGCAGGTGCTTTCCTGCATAGAGAGGATATCGGAAGGGTTGTGCCCAGGGACAGGGTCGCTGGGTGAGAAAGCAAGGAGCTCGGCCAAGCCCATCCCCGACTCCTTCTGCTCCCGAGAGAGGAGTGAGGGGAGAGTGGGAGGGAGTTGCGAGTGTTTCTCTAGCTGAAGGCCCTCCACGTGGGCTTGAAGCATGATGGGGGCACACGGAGCTGAGTGAGCCGGAGCTTCCGGTAAAGGAAGTGAGACAGTGATGGTCTGTGAGGAGGTTGGGGAGCTAGAAAAAGGGGAAGCGTGAGGTTGGAACACAGACATAACAAACAAGTCTCTGATTTCTTTCATCTTTCAGTAGCCATATAGTACATACATATACTTATTCATGCATGTATTCATTCATTCCTTAATGGATGTGAAGGTCTTGTAAATAATCAGAAGTACTCATCAGAAATAGATTGTGACTTCTCATGTCTGAGTCCTAATAATATTTCAAATGCTACCTTGAAATAGACTTTAAAAAAAACAGAATAAAATATATGAGAAAGGTGAGAATCTTTAGCAAAAGCATATTTTTTTTCTTTTTTTTCTTTTTTTGCAGTAAAGCTATACCTGGAAAATAGCTTATAAATCTAATTTTTAAAATAAGTTGATATATTGTGTTTACCTGGTTGAATAATTCACATTAGTAACTAATTTTGACTAATTTTTTAAAAGAAATACTTAGTGAGCAACTACTGTGTGCCAGGCACTGTGATGGATATAAGAGATACCAAGATGAATGAGATACTGTCTTTTGTTCATGGAGATTACAGTTTAATAGAAGTGACATGGAAGTAAGTATATTCAATAAATTGTTGTGGGTAACAGATGGTAAATACAGTAGATCTAAAGGCCAGTTCTACCAGTGACCAACTCTACCTTTATGGCAGTGGGCATTGGTAAGGTGGATCTTCTAGTAGGTCTGTAGTCATAATTAAATTTTAGGGAAAAAAATTATCTTGTTATAATGAATCCTTGTTAGTAATTGTAGGACTTTAAAATTATTTTGTTTCTCATCTTTCTAGAATTCAGGAAGCAAGTAATAGAAGCCTTCCCTGGAATTGTTGTTAAAATTATGATTTAAAATATTTTATTAGTTATAGAAATATTAAATATCTACCTGATGCTGGGTGCTCCATGTTTAAAATATTGGAGATGTGTCCTGTTCTTACAGGTCTTAAATATATATATGCTTACAAACAAAACAACATACAGACAACCTACCAATTATAAAATGTTAATCTTTTTATTTGTAGAAGCAAGAGAAGGGCCTGGAGAATTGAGAGGACTCTATGAAAGGGAGGTGGCGATGGCAGTTAGGAAACTCTTGGAGGAGAACTCATTTGAGCAGTAGATGACAAACGTGCTAACACAAGGAGGACTTTGCTTCATCTCTCCTCAACCCCATCACTCTCCTTGCTTGAAAGTTGGGCTTCTATATAAGAATTTGTTTGAAGAAATGTGTTCTGCACATTTAATGAAAAATTTAAAAATGAAAACATGATATAATAGAAAATGCTGATATCATGCTGCTAGTGAGATAATAGAAATATTTTGAATGGAAAGGTATAAATCATATTTACACTGATAATTGAAAGCTAAAATTGAAGAGCACTTAGGCTTATTGTTTGAACACTTTTATTGTATCAGACAATGCATATTACCAGAGGGGTATGAAGATGTATGTGGAAGCTTGTGTGGCTCTTTTGAAGTGGAAAGTGGGGCATTTCTGAGAACTTTTGGGTTTATGGCATTGGTTCTTTCCTGTATTTAACTTTCAGCCTTTGGCTGTCCCTTCCTTGATCATGATTAGTTACACTATTTTTTTAATTGCAGCTGTGATCAGAATCTTGTTGTTGTGTTGTTTCCAAGTTAACATGGAAAGAGGGAAGGAAACCAATTGATTTTTCTGAGATTATTACTCTAGTGGGGGAAGGAAGAAGGAGAGAAATGGGTTTTGAGGTTGTACATTTTTGATAAGACACTTGTTTAAGGTGGAGTTAACCGAGCTGTGAGAGGTGGAGGTGGGACTGTGCTGGAGGGCACAGGAGCATGGATGGATTAGAGTCCCTCCGGCGAAGGGGGTAAAAGGGACAGGAGATTTGGGACCAGTGCTCACAGGACCACCAGGTGGAGCTTTTGGCTGAGGATGTGAAGCTCTCCCGGGATGCTACTCCAGTATAAACTTTGTTGCGGGGAGAGTAGGTATATGTCACTTTTAAGTGTCCATATTGAATTTCATCTCTCACAGAAAAACCAGTTAAAATAAGTGGTATTTCAGGTTCTCTTGTGACTGGTGTGCCTTCCTTTATTTTGTTTTTAGTTGTGTTTTGATGTTGATCTGTTTAACTCTGCTTATTTCTCCTCTGAGCGTTCCCTTCAGCCTTGGATCTAGAGCATGGCAAAATAAATGCTGAAGTTTTTAGCAATGGTGCCTTTTAAGATTTTATCATTAGAAGAATCTTTATAATTGGTGTATCTCAGTCCATAGTATACTAAGAAAGTAATCACAAATAACTGAAACATTGTTTAGGCACCATCGATACTTAGGGCCTCTTTTGGTTGAAAGATGAGATGGAATTAAAGAACTCAAATTATAGACATGGATAATTTACTCAGATAATTTCAGGAAAAAGCATTTGCTTTGTATGCATGCATTGAGCAGGAAAGGAAAGCCAGCAACTGCAGCAGCAGCTCAGGGGCGGGCTAGTCTCTCTTTTGTTTAGGCTAAAAGGTCTCTCTGATGGTGACTCTGCTTTGCTCTGCGTATTGGGTACCGTTTTCCTCTCTGAAGCATCTTTTTCTCAGCTTACTGGTAGTTTTTCCTTCCTCTTTTTTTTCAGCTTGCCTTTGGTTACAGTAACCTGTTAAGCTCTTTACCTCATAATGTTTCATCTTTAACTCTCGTTACAAATTGACTCTCTAGTTTATCCTAGTTCGAATTCCTAAGACAGGACTAGTTGAATAAATTATGTTCGTGCATTGGGAAACTTTACAGCTGTGAAAAAAGTTGAGGTAGATCCACTGATTTATTGGACCCAGCCTGAACTATGCGTTTGGTGACATCACATTGGTACCTTGGTAATTGGCTGCCATAGTGGGAATATTCGCAGCATAGAAATTGGCAGGTGCCGGAAACCAGGGCTCACAGCCCTAACTTCTTCCCTGCAAGAACTGGTTGCTAAGCCTTTATTGGTGTTGATATGCATAAGCTTGAAGATGTACTGTTAAGCAAAAAAGAGTAAGATCTAGAATTATTTATAGAATGGTTCTAGTTTTTAAATAGAAAAGGGACATTTAAATATATGTGTAGTGCATACATACATGCAGATTCTTGTATAGTGTGGAGAATAGTTTTGGGAGATAGCGGTGGCTTCTTCTAGGAAGGGGGACTTAGGTTTGCAGTGGGGCGTATGGAAGTGTGCAGATCAGAGTTCAATTTTAGATGCTTTGTATATAGTTGATTATGAACATTAAAAGCCAATAAAATCCTTATATAATCACAATGTCAGTAGTTATTATAATTTACTTCAATCTCAAACATTATGATGAAGTATGTAGGAAGGAAATATAATCCTAATGTTGAAAGTGTCAAGGTCAGATGAATTCACTTTTCCCATATGTATCAAATTCATAGCCATGCCCCTTTGTACATTGCTTCATAGTTGACCATGACTTTTATCACTCTCTGCTTTGTTTGTTCCAAATTT
The DNA here is from genome assembly GCF_028023285.1 of Balaenoptera ricei. Lineage (NCBI taxonomy): Eukaryota > Metazoa > Chordata > Mammalia > Artiodactyla > Balaenopteridae > Balaenoptera > Balaenoptera ricei. Next base: position 20,889,712 of record NC_082640.1, read on the forward strand.
TCTAATAGTCTTCTTATCCTCTTTTTGGTGTCTTTCATATGTAAGCTTTCACTGTATCGCTAATAATATCTGTGATCTATATGTTGCCTAGAGTCCACTTTCTTCTTGAAGACACCTTGTATTCCCTATTCTAATGCAGGCTAGTCACTCTCTAGGCAACTACACAGTTAGCTTCCTGAGATTTCATGGATCCTGTGTCTACCCCTTTTTTTGATTCTGTTAAAAAATTATTCTGACACTTAATAAACAATAAAGAAATCCCTATAAATAAGAGATTTATAGTCAATCAGTCGAGTGAGGGCTTTGGTGGTTAGAAAATTACTAAGAGGAGACTTCAAGGATGGGATTCTTGCTAAACCAACTTAACAGGATTTTTGGTAGAGGCAGGCCAGTGTTACCAGACATCAAGGGAGGGGGATGAGGAATCTGACCAGATATCAAGAGCGAAGAGATGTCAAGGGTGGGGAGACTCTCACTGAACTGACTTAGCAGGATTTTTGCTACAGCTGGGCTAGGCAGGCTAAAACAGGACTCAAGGCCTAGTAAAGAAGATGGTTAAAAGTTTGGACAAGGAGAGAGTCTTTGTCAAAGAAACATTGTTTAGGCAGTAAACTTTGAATCATTGTATTAGTTTCCTCTTGCTGCTGTAACAAACTATGACAGACTTGGTGGCTTAAAACAACAAAATTGATTCTCTTACTGTTCTGGAGGCCAGAAGTCTGAAATCAGTTCCACTGGGCTGAAGTCAGCAGGGCTGATTCCTTCTGGAGCCACTAGGGGAGAATGGGGATCCTTGCCTTTTTGAGCTTCTGGAGGCCACCTGCTTTCCTTGGCTCATGGCCCCTTCTTTCTTCACATCACTCCAGCCTCTTGCCTTCATCCTCGCCTCTACTTCCTCCTCTGACCTTCCTGGCTGCCTTTCATAAGAATCCTGTGATTACGTTGTACCCACCTTCACGATCCAGGGTCACCTTCCCATCTCAAGATCCTTACTTAATTACATCCGCAAATTCCTTTTGCCATATTAGGTACCTCCACAAGTTCCAGAGATTAGGATGTGGACATATTTTGGGGAGTCACTCTTCAGCTCACCCCACCTTGTAATATCTGTAAATGTTTTTACTTTTTCCTCATACCGAATCAGTTGTTTAGCTTGGTATAGAATTCCAAACTCATGATAATTTTTTTTTTTCTCAGAAATTTGAAAATAAGTGCTTCATTACCTTCTAGTTGATAAGAAATTTTATGCCAGTCTGATTCTCATTCCTTGGTTTATGATTTGAACTTTTTCCCTCTCTCTAAGCTTCTGACATCTTTTACCTGTATTGAATGTTACACCTGGCTTAAGCTGAGTGTAAACGTAATTCATTAGTGTCCAGTTAAGTGTAATTAATGTTCATAATCATGCCTCTAAGGTGGCTGTCACTTTCGCAAAGTAGTTTCCATATTGTAGGTCCCAACCCTTTAAAAAAAGGAAAAGAAAGAAGGAAACAGTGAAGGGAAGAAGGAAAGAATAAATAGAATAGGACATTTTACAGTGCCACCCTGCAGTAGCTATGTATTTTGTTTCATGAAACATTTATTTCACTTGTATATGTGTGGTGTGTTAAGTATTTCCAAAACCCTCCAGAATTTAGTATGCATTTGCTTAGTGTCTGAAACAGGGGCTGAAGCTTTCACATTAAAAAGTATCATTAAAATTAAGTTATAAAATGTACTTGAGAAGAGTATTCCTACTTAGCTTTAGTTTAATGTTTTAAATAAAAATTTTCTTTATTGCTCCAAGACAAGTTTTATTAAAAGTAATAAGAATGTGGCTAATTTTGAAGTACAAGATTAAGGCATATTCAAAGCCCCTGTTTGTTACTAGATGGAATGCTGGGTGTAGGCTGGTGTGGTTCATACTTGGGATCTAGCCTGAAAGGCATGTTTTTACCCTCAACAAACATCATCTTTGTTTGAATATCTGTAGTGCGTGTAACCACAGCAAGGTCTTTTTTCCCCCTTAGAATATATCTCAGACCTTTTCTTTCTTGTGCCTGTTTCACAAATAGTTTAAAGTAGAGCTGCCTTCCGCTTTTCTGTTTCAGTTTGTTGCAGAATGTGTGAGGGACCACCTAACACTCTTGGTGTGCTTGCAAACTATAAAGCAGTAATGGAATATTGGAAGAGATAAGTTTACTCTATGAGGACTGAAGCTGTTGTTAATTCCCAAAGCCAGACTGGTTATCTAACAAAGGGTAAAGTACTTTTAAAATTGAAATATATATTTATTTAACATTCATCTGCTAAAATGTATACTAGGAAAAATGGTCTGTCAATTTTGTTTCATTGAATTTAAAATTTAGTAACTTTGAATGAATTGTTCATTACAATTTGGGGCTAACTTAGTGATACTAAGTTACAATCCAGGTGGATGCTTGATTCTTAAAAGTTTTTATGTTTAAATGGAATTAGAGGTCTTCTTAAAATGCTACAGTTGTCATTTTCTTCCCTACATTTGTGCCCAGAGATGTTTTCTGTATACTTCAGTATTTAATCCAAATGCCTTTCTATCCTTACTGCTTAAAATGTGCCTCTTATACTTTGAAACATTGTTATATTAGATGTAAAGTCAATTAAGATAATTTGATTTAATTTGGCTTGAATACTGTGATAGGTTTCTTGTTTGATAATGACAAGTGCCCAGGAACACAGCCGTCGTGGTTTAATAGGTGCCTGGAATCGGTGCACACTTGCATAGACATAGACAGCTGCCGATACCTTCTGTGGTCAGTGTTTATAGGGCCAACTCTGTTCTGCAGTGGAATTTCTAAATAAGCAATCAGAACAAAACCAAAGGGAGTATTCTACTATAATTCTTAATAAACTTCTCAACTGTAGATCAGACAGTACGAAATATAATTTAACTATAGTGAATTCTGCATAAGGACACTACTTCTTACTGGAAAGATGCTTGCTTCACAATGCGGATTATTAAATAATGTCTCTAAACTTGGTGTTGGGAAAGATTGGCATTTCTATTTAGTCTCTTCAAAGAAGCAGGTGTGGCTATATTTTATAAAATTAGTTTGACTTTAACTCTGTTCTCTTTTACATTCATTAACATTACAAAATTTTCTCCCCATCAGGAAATACAAGGATAAGAACTTTCTAAAGGAATTTAAAGATTAGTACTGACTTGATTTGGAATCAACTATTCTAATCATGTTAATCATTTTATTCCCATAAAATTAGATACAGTTTCATCCAATTCCAGTACAACCCCTATTACTTGGCTAGGTCTCCTTTCCGGAAATCTCTAGACTGGAGATGACCCTTGTAAAGCATTGTATCTTACAGTTTGCCACAATGATGTTTTCTTGGGATACTTTGCATCTTCACTTCCCAACTCTATACTGTTTCCAGTTCTTGCCTTTACACTTTTAAACTTTTCATTGTTAAGTTGGAAATATAGTTGAGACTCCTAGGACTAGTAGCAGGAATAAAGGACTAGTATAAAATACTTCAAAGAAAGCACTCATTTATTGGATTTGGCCTAATCACCATAGAAATTCATGCTTAGCTGTTCTGGTAATGGAAATAGAATTTACTAAGTAGCCAAGTTTCCTAGTTTGAGTTTAATTTCTGTTAATTTGCTTTCCCTACCCTTTTGTAGAAGTGTGAGTGTAATGTGTTAAAGCTGGGTAACAGGAGAGGGAAAAAGGAATTGATGAAGGTTCATACGTCTAAAATAGGATAATAAATATGTGTATAATTGAGTTGAGTATCCCAGACTTCTGAATGTATAAGTTAACTGTGAAAATCTGAACAACTAACCTGTATTTTTGTTATTTTATTGAACCATTTATTGTTTATTCACATTTCCCTCAAAGGATAGTATATTGACACTTTGTAGTCTGAGAAAAGCAGTGGCATAAACATTTTTTTTCCCAAATAAGCTTTAAGAAATTCACAAGTTCCATTCTGCTGTTTTTACTATTATAAACAACCTTGTGCTTGTTTGATTATCTCATTATCATAAATTCCTAGATTTGGAATTATTGAGTAAAGGAGACGCCTGTTTTTAAGATTTTTTAAAAATTTTATTTTTTTCTTTACTTTAGAAAACTTTTCTTGTGTCTTTTGTCCTAATACTATTTAACATATAGACAGCACTTTGCTATTATATGGGTATTTATTGGGCTATAGTCTCTACCTATTAAGGTTTTTTTCTTTTTAATATTTATTTATTTATTTGGTTGTGCCGGGTCTTAAGTTGCGGCAGGCAGGCTCCTTAGTTGCGGCTCACGGGCTCTTTAGTTGCAGCTCACTGGCTCCTTAGTGCGGCAGGCGGCCTCCTTAGTTGTGGCATGCAAACTCCTAGTTGCGGCATGCATGTGGGGTCTAGTTCCCTGACCAGAGATTGAACCCGGGCCCCCTACGTTGGGAGTGCAGAGACTTAACCACTTTGCCAACCAGGGAAGTCCCTGTTTTTAAGATTTTTGATACATATTATCAAGTTGCTTTCCAGAAAGATTTTATACATTTTTAAGTCTACCCACAGCATAGGTAATGGCAGATTTCCCCACACTATATCAAGATTGAGTAATATCAATGCATTTTTTGGTCAGTGTGAGATAGGTGCAAAGTGGTATTTTATTTATTTATTTTCATTTTTAGCTGTGTTGTCTTCGTTGCTGCGTGCAGGCTTTCTCTAGTTGCGGCGAGGGGGCTACTCTTCGTTGTGGTGCGTGGGCTTCTCATTGCGGTGGCTACTCTTGTTGTGGAGCACGGGCTCTAGGTACACGGGCTTTATTAGTTGTGGCACACGGGCTCAGTAGGTGTGGTGCATGGGCTTAGTTGCTCCACAGCATGTGGGATCTTCCCGGACCAGGGATCGAACCCGTGTCCCCTGCATTGGCAGGTGGATTCTTAACCACTGTGCCACCAGGGACGTCCCTTTATTTTATTTTATTTATTTATTTTTTACATCTTTATTGGAGTATAATTGCTTTACAGTGTTCTGTTAGTTTCTGCTGTATAACAAAGTGAATCAGCTATATGCATACATATATCCCCATATCCCCTCCCTCTTGCTCCTCCCTCCCACCCTCCCTATCCCACCCGTCTAGGTGGTCACAAAGCACCGAGCTGATCTCCCTGTGCTATGCAGCTGCTTCCCACTAGCTATCTATTTTACATTTGGTAGTGTATCTATGTCCATGCCACTCTCTTACTTCATCCCAGCTGACCCTTCCCCCTCCCCGTGTCCTCAAGTCCATTCTCTACGTCTGCATCTTTATACCTGTCCTGCCCCTAGGTTCATGAGAACCTTTTTTTTTTTTGTAGATTTCATAGTTAGCATACGGTATCTGTTTTTCTCTTTCTGACTTACTTCACTCTGTATGACAGACTCTAGGTCCATCCCCCTCCAAAGTGGTATTTTAAAATTTGTATTTCCTTAGTTTCTGATGACTTGAGTTTTTTCCCCCATGTCTTGGCTTTTAAAATTAGCTTTTATTTTTATCAGAGCTGTACTTGGTATAAAGATTCAGCAGCCTGTAAAACTTATTTTGAAAAATAAGCTGACTTCCACACCCCTCCCTCCGGGCTGCCCACCCCAAAGAAGTAATCACTCTCCACTCCCAGCTGATTCATTATCCGTTTACTTCCAAAGCTCTAGATACCATGCCTATATTGCCGCTTCCTGTTCTGCAGATTTAGTCATTATCTCATGGTTTCCTGCTTTGGAGGGTGAGGATTTGGTTTTCTTCCCTGCACTCACTCAACCTCTTACATACACACACGCATCCCTTCAACTCTCAGGGACTTGACATCTTTAATCAACTCCCTGTTTTTAACCCCTCCCTCACCTCTTCTCTGGAACCTCCATTTGCTGGGCCACTGAGGGCAAGGATTTAAAGAATCCCTATATTGTCATTTTAGTGGGGTTTTAGGAGGAATGGATATAAAAGTGTGTGTTCCATCTGCCATCTTTAACTGGACATCCTTTTTCGTGTCTTTAGTGATCTTTTTTTTAAAGTAGTGGTTAAAATTATGGACTGTGGAGTCAATACTGTCTGGATTTGAATCTAGCTTTGCTGTTTACTAGCTTTGTGACCTTAGACAAGTTGGTTAAAATCTCTAAACCTCATTTTTTTCCATCTGTGTAATAGAATTAATCCAGTAAAGTGCGGTTGTGAGAATTAAGTGTGATAAGGCATGTAAAGTGCTTTCCGCAGTATCTTACTATCTGCCGGGCACTCTGTTCGAACACAGCGTTGTCACTGCCGTTGTTACTCCTGTGAATTTCTTACTTATGACCTTTGCCCAGTTTCCACTGGAATGCTTGTCTTTCTTCTTGATCAGAGGTGCCTTTTATACAGTCTGTCATTGATCTTTTATTTTTATTTATGGTAGTTGGGGTGTGTAAGCATGTCCACACTACTTCATGTTTTGATGTTTACTTGTTATCAGACAACGTTTTTGAAAGATAACCTGGTGGTAATAAGAAAGAAAACTTTATTTGTGGTTGTGTTGTGGTAGAAAACTGGAGATTATAATAGTAGTTGGGGCAGTTGATAAGGGAGACCTGAGAGGCTAAATGAAGAAATGATTATATTCATCATGTCAGAGAAATATTTTTTTTTAACTCCTGAAGTCTATCTTGCACTGATTTATTTTGTGAGCAAATTACCTAAAATTTTAAAAGCCTTCTTGAATGCTCTTCTCATCATCTACCCAAGTGGATTTCATCTGAAAACTTAGAGCTCTCAGTTCCAGTTTCTACTTTAATATTTATTTCTATGAAACTAGATCCAAAATTAACTCTTGAGGGATAAGATTTACCATATCCCCTAAGTTAATGCTGTGTTAACAAATTTGCTTTCTTTTGAGTATGGTATTGTAATATTGAAATGGTAGATATGTTGATATTTCAAAGTTATAATTATGGATACTTTATTCGATTTTGCTGGTTTGCCATTTTAGGCAGCATTGATTTACTGTTTTATTTTCATTTGTTTTATCTTAGTTTTATAATTAATTAACTTTATAAATCTTTAAATAACAGTTCATTGAAATTTGATCTCTCCACAGATTCAAACCAGGATGTAGCAGTCAAACTTGCCCAGGAGCGAGCTGAAATAGTTGCTAAATATGACAGAGTAAGTATTCATATTTACTCTTTGAGTAATTTTTATTTACAAAAATATAAATAGAAATGGAGTTGCTTTTTGGAGAGCTTAAATTACAGCAGCAGTTTGTTTACTTCCCGTGACTGTTGAAGTCATCTTATTTCTCTGATTTCATCTCCGCATTTTTTCTCCCTCCTTCCCTGTGCTTTAGCCACTCTGGTCACTTGTTATTCTTCCAACACTTCTTCCCGGCTTGCTCCTGCCTCAGGGCCTTCGCACTGGCTATTTCTTCTTCCTGGAACACTTGTATCCTGGATACCTTCATGCCCTATTGCCTCCTCTTTTTCTTTGCCCAGATGCTACCTCTTAGTGAAGTCTTCTCTGACCACACTGTTTAATACACCCCTCCACCCCCTGGCTCTCTCTGTCCCCTTTCTCTTCTTTATTTTTCACCATAGCATTTAAAGTATCAGCATACTTTATATTATACTTTGTTTTCTGCTCTCCCTCCTAGAATGTAAACTCTCTGAGGGTAAGAATTTCTTTTGTTTGATTTGCTCTTGTATCCTAAATACCTACAATAGTTCTGGCTCATACTAGGTATTCAATAAATATTTTAATATATTAGTATATGGAATTGAATACCCATTTTATTTATCATGGATGCGTGATGTTAAAAATTGAACATGGGTCTGAAAATTTGAATTTATACATGATGTATAATCTCCATTAGCATCTTATCCTTAAGTTAATTATGGAATCTCATTTTTGATGCCCTAGAAAATCACAGTTGTTGACGATTTACATATATCCTTATTATTACCTTATCTCTTGAGATCTATAAAGAGTTGTAGCCGTGATTTATAAATGTCATGTTTTATATTTATGTCACTTGGATGTAATTTTGTACCTGTTATTTTTGATTATTTATGAGAATAACAGGAACATGAAATTATAGAAGGCCATCTGGACTGTGCCCTGCTTCCAGGGAGGCATTCAGGCAGAGCTCAACTTAACACTTATGTTCCCAGAGTTTGTTTTTAAGTTGGTTATTTGGAACATCAGACACCGTTTCCCATTATTATGATTAGGTTTTAACGTAGTCCGTGAAAAACCTAATTAATTTATTTAACTGCTTAACTAATTTAAAACCAGTAGAACCATCGTTTGTTCATGCTCACGTGCATTTTTTTTTTCATGCAGTTAACACTTAGTGACCAGGCCAAGTGTCATGCTAGGCCTTGGGGTTTCACTGTACAAACGTGAGTTACAAGGGGTCCTTGCCCACAAGATGCTCACGGCCTACTCAGAGAACGCATGAACAGGCAGTTATAAAACACCCACGAGACAGTCGGGTACTAAACGTTAGACGTGAGGGATTAGTGTAGACTCTTGCCCTGGGGCTCCTGCTCTAATCAGTGCTGCTTCACAGCTCAGGAGGGGAGTGTGGCGGGCAGTGGGCTGAGGATGGAGCTCTGGGCACACGGACACTCGGTGGGGGCGGCCCATGAGGAAGCTGTCACAGAAGAGTGGGGGAGGGACAGGAGAACCAAGAGACGATGGTGTCATGAGGCTGAGCAGCACTGACAAGCGCAGTGGAAAAATCCACGCGGTGAGGACGCCAGAGTAGTGTCCACGGGATCTGACGGTGGGAGGCCGGTTCTGACCTTGGCAAGGATAGTATCAGGGCCAGTAGAGCTGGGAGTGAAGGGGAAGAGAGGCAAAGTAGGTAGCCTACTCTTCTGAGAAGTTAGCATGAAAAAGCAAGACATACTTTTTTCTAAGATGTTTTCACTCTAAAACCTTGAAGTTTGGCGGTTCATTCTTTTTTTTATAAATTTATTTATTTATTTTTGGCTGCGTTGGGTCTTCGTTGCTGCGCGCGGGCTTTCTCTAGTTGCGGCGAGCGGGGGCTACTCTTCGTTGCGGTGCGCGGGCTTCTCATTGCGGTGGCTTTTCTTGCTGTGGAGCACGGGCTCTAGGAGAGTGGGCTTCAGTAGTTGTGGCACGCGGGCTTAGCAGTTGTGTCTCACGGGCTCTAGAGCGCAGGCTCAGTAGTTGTGGCGCACGCAGCACATGGGATCTTCCCGGACCAGGGCTCAAACCCACGTCCCCTGCATTGGCAGGCAGATTCTTAACCACTGCACCACCAGGGAATCCCTGGCGGTTCATTCTTGAGTGGCTTCTTGTCCTCTGCTGCTCCCTCTTTCCCAGTCTGTTTCTCACAGGAACCCAGGTCTGATCATGGCTTAATGTCTTCCAAAGTTTGTATCAAAGAAATAGTGATTATTGCCAGAAATTTTTTTTTTAAGTTAATTAGGGTTGATAATGCCTCAGTTCCAGCTCTTATTTTTAGTAAAAAATAAGTCTTGTTTTTTGTTCTTTTTAAGAAATTATTCAGTTTTATATATTCCCAATAACACCCTTCTTTGTCCCCTATTATAGGGACGAGAAGGTGCAGAGATTGAGCCTTGGGAAGATGCTGATTACCTTGTTTACAAAGTCACGGATAGATTTGGCTTCTTACAGTAAGTTGCATAGTTTGAAAGCTAACTTTTAAAATTATGTTTCTATGGTCTCCTATTTTGTTGATTTTCTTTATTTTTAATAGCATTGCTCTGAATAAGATTCCAGGATTGATCCTGCAACATGCTTTTTTTATTAAATTCCCGGCATTTTTAACCTCTGTGATTGAAATTGAACTATAGTTAAGAATACAATCTTTAATATTCATTGTGTTTTAGTAAGAACATTAAGTGCAGTGAATGAGTTATATTAATAATTTAGCAGAATTAAGTGGAAATCAATAACACCTTGTATTTCAAAAATAATTATAAAACATTTTATTTTATATAAATGCATTTTAAAAATAATTAGCAGTTAGAACTTTAGTATTGTGCAGCCTAAAAATGAGCAATGAAAAGAAATGCCACTGATCTTCCTTATGGTGGGAAATGTGTTCGTGTTATTGCTTCTCAAAATTAATTCCATTTATCCTGAGTATGTTATGTAAGGAGTCGAGAGAGGTCTAGAGCACTATAAAGTAAAGTAGTTAAAGTGATTTTGACTCTTAAAAACATCCTGAAATGATGTGAATTTGCCTGTTTGGTTCTGGCTTTGTTTAGTAAGATTCCCATGGGCTGGAGACTTTTCTGCATCTCTGTAGTTTGTATGGTTCCATACAATTTAGTGATTAACCTACTACTTATTCACATTTATCCTTTCCCAGTCTCATTTATTATAAAGAGGAAGAAGCCAGGGATTTTTATTTTATGATACATGATTAAATTTTGAAGGAGGAATACAATTTCTTAGGGAGTTCATAGCAGTAACTTTATAGTACTCAGACCTTCTTTTTCCTTTCTGTTCCGTTTTCTTGCATTTAGAAAGTATTTTGTTGTATCATGTTTTTCTCAGGGTAACACAAGCAAACAAACAGAAACAGTTCTGGGAGTTAGAATGTATGGTCTTCTTCTGGCTTTGCTGGTTTCAGTTAACTATTTCACGCCTTATCTGTGAAACAGAAATCATTAACTGCTCTACATACTTAGGGGTACTTGAAGCTTTGAAGAAATAAAATGATAGAATACTACATACAGGTCTAGACAAATGTAAGGTGTCATTATGCTACCTAATGATATCAGCATATCCGAAATGTTCTCCTGTGTGGTTCTAATTAGAAGACTTTGAATTTCAGCAGACCAACAGAGCAGTGTGTAACTGTGATGAAAATACGTTCCTAAGGGAAACCCCCACTTCAGCTTTTTTTTTTTTTTTTTTTTAAAGTAAATCAAACTTGGCCACAAATGGGACAGGAAATGATTTTACATTTGTGTGGGTTAATGTGCAGATCTGAGGTATGTGAATGCTGTTTGGAAGGACACTTTGAGCATTTAGCACTGTCAAGATCAGTGGGTCCCAGAATCTCCTGCACATTAGAATTAGTTGGAAAATGTTTGTTTGTTTGTTTGTTTGTTTAAATAGATATCTGGGTGGTATCCCAGATTTTGATTCAGAAGGTAGGATACAACTCAGCTGATTTTGACCTCCCCAAGTGTTCGTGATGGGCGTGAACCACTACAAAGGATGTTTTTATCATAAAATGGTCTAATATAGGACAAAATGCATATGAAAAATCCGTGCATTCCAGAAGGGTCTAGGAATTACCTAAATTCTCTTTTCTCATTGCTTAAAACAACTAGGTTCTGGCCCAAGAGCCTAGCCTGTGTCTACAATCTAAAAATCACACTCAGTTACTCCGTGTTTCTTTTTACCTCTGTGCTGAGGTCCATTTGGCTCTAGTGGGAAAAAAAAGCCAGTCAGTGATTTACCTTAATAATATTAGCTAATATTTATTGAGCACTTACTGTGTGCCAGGCACTGTTCTAAGCTCTTAACATGGATTATTTCTCTCAAAACTTCTTTGGGATAGGTACTCTTTTTGTCTTTTTTTAGATGAAACTGAAGCACAAAGAGGTCAAGCAACTTGCCCAGGTTGTGCTCGCAGTAAATGTCGGGTTGGGGAACTGACCATGGCAGCCTCAGGGCAGAGCCTGAGTTCTGACCTTCTGCATGCTATTGCCTCTGTAGTTTTAATAAGAGAAACATCGAAGAAGCTCTTTGAAATGCCTAGAAAGAAAATTAAAGGGGGAAAGAAGAGTGCCTAAGGAGAGGGATCTGTTTGAAATGATCCCACTCCTCAGATGGACGCTCACATAGCTGGTGAGCTCAGCGGTCTTTGAAAACGAAGCCCAACCAGTCCTCATACTGCCCCCCTAAATTTTTTATTAACTCCGTGGTGCAATCCTAAAGCAGGCAGCACAAATAAAAATAATGAAGCATAGAAATGGATTTTAGTGTAGTGTTAGGCTTTATTGAACTTCACCAAAGTCATTGATTTTTGTTACAGTGCTTCATTTCAGTGAGACACTTTCTCCCAAGGTTGCTGCTGGGGTGTTTTGCGCTACTGAGTAAAGTCACCTGGCCTAGGAATTTTAGACGTTGCTCCCTGTCACACCTTGATCAAGAGTGTTTCTTTCTGCTGTCTTAGTTCTTTGTAATTTCTGATTGGTTCTGTGATAAACATGGGTTTTAAGTGTCAACATCAATAAAATGGTGCAAAGTAACTTTGCAGCCTTCTCTGAAGGCTGCTGACTTCATATCTGATTACAGTTTTTGTAACTTAAATTACTTGTTATGATATGTGGAGAGGGATGACAGTAATTAACAAATACAGTATAGGACTAACTTGGTTTTATAACAGATTTCACAATAAATATAAAAACTGTTGCCAAACTAGCCTGGCGTGATGCTGGAACAGGGCCGTCTTTGTTTAGTGTGCAGAAATGGGGAGCTGTCCCTAGCTGCATGCCTGTGATGGACTTGTATCTGGAGAATGGAGAAATCGAGCTTATTTAAGAACTTAGAGAACTTTCAGTACTTGAACTTTCAACACTTTTTTCAAAAATAGTCACTGTTAGTCTGCTCGACAAAGAATGCTTGGTATTTGGATAATGATAGATAATGCTTTTAGGCCACAAGTTATTAATAGAAGAATTAGAAGGAAATTGTTTCAAAAATAAAGATAAAATTAATACCAAGCTTCAGATTTTCAACTACTTATCAAAATGTGTATATTTATAAAATTTAGCACATTGTCTGTAGTTTAATGTGACTATATAAATATTTGTAAGCCAGAATAATGGTGTTTTTGTTTTTAAAGAATATCTGTTTTAATAACGAGGCCTTGAGAACTCTTTCTACCCATCCAATAATTTTGACTAGAGTAAATCTAAACTTAGGCAAAATTTGCTACAAAATGGGAAATAAAATTTAGTCAGTATATTGAATAACTGATTTTCACAAGTTAACTTTTATGTTTCCAAATGAAAGTTTATCTCATAGTTACAGAAATACTCTGTTTGAGCTATTGAGAAATTACAAGCACATACACTCTAATTAGTAATTCTTTTAAGCTTAATAGCAGATAAAAGAAAATAGATCCAGGTAAGGTCCCTGTGTTTCCAGTGATGGCTACGTTGTTGTTTTTACTTTGTGTATTTCTACAAGGCATAGCTTCTTGCTGTCAGCTTGGTGTTTTCTTTAAGCAGTCTCTAGGTGCCTCTTTCCATTAGACGACGAACCTTTGTTTTCTAAAGCAGGGGTAGGCAAACATTTTCTGTAAAGAGGCAGATATTAAATACATTTTGGCTTTGCGGACCATATGGTTTTTGTTACAGCTATTCAACTCTACCATGGTAGCATGAAAACAACCATAGACAATATATAAATGAGCATGGTGGTGTTCCAGTAAAACTTCATTTACAGAAACAGGCCGATGGCCAGGTTTCATTCAGGGGCTGTAATTTGCTGATCTAAAGGAACACTGCACTCACCCAGATTTTGGTCTTCCCTTTCTTCTACTTGGAGGATATTTAGGTGGCAAGGTAAAGATGCATACATGAATGCAGGCATGCGTTCAGCCTTCCCTTCACACATTCATTCAGCAACATTAGTACACTCCTGCAGCATGCCAGCCATGGTGCCTGAGGCTGCCACAGTGTTTTACCTGTGTATCTATACATTGTGTATAGCTCTTGATAAGGCACAGTTCCCTGTTTTCTCTTTGGAAGGCTGTGAGAGAGTGTATGCCAACACAGAGACTTGAAGAGGAAAAGTTCTTTGGAGATCAGTGGAGCACATAGCAGATTTTGTATGAAAGATTTTAGAAATGGAGCAGTAATGCAAGAAAATTCATGAATGGACCACATTCTATCTATGAGGTCTTAAGACTTTATAAAATTCAACATCCATTCAGGATAAAAACTCATAACAAAATGAGTATGGAGTGAATGTACCTCAACATAATAAAAGCTACATGACAGGCTTGCAGCTAACATCATGCTCAATGATGAAAAACTGAAAGCTTTTCCTCTCAGATGAGGAACAAGACAAGGGTGCCCACTCTCACCTCTTATTGAACATAATATTGGAAGTCCTAGCCAGAGCAATTAGGCAAGAAAAAGAAATAAAACACATCTAAATTGGAAGGAAAGAAGTAAAGCCGGCTCCATTTGCAGATGATATGTCTGTCTATATAGTCTCTAAAGACTCCACTAAGGGGCTTCCCTGGTGGCGCAGTGGTTGAGAATCTGCCTGCCAATGCAGGGGACACGGGTTCGAGCCCTGGTCTGGGAAGATCCCACATGCCACGGAGCAACTGGGCCCGTGAGCCACAATTACTGAGCCTGCGCGTCTGGAGCCTGTGCTCCGCAACAAGAGAGGCCGCGATAGTGAGAGGCCCGCGCACCGCGATGAAGAGTGGTCCCCACTTGCCACAACTAGAGAAAGCCCTCGCACAGAAACGAAGACTCAACACAGTCATAAATAAATAAATAAATAAAAGAACGTGAATTTCTTAAAAAAAAAAAAAAAAAGACTCCACTAAATGTTGGAACTAATAAACGGATTCAGTAAAGCTGTAAGATATACAGTCAGCATACAAAAACCAGTTGTATGTCTATACCATGGTAACAAACTATCAGAAAGAAATTAAGAAAACAGTCTCATTTACAATTGCATCAAAAAGAGTAAAATACCTAGGAATCAAGTTAACCAAGGAGGTGAAAGACCTGTACACTGAAAACTGTAAGACATTGATGAAATATAAGTAGACACAAATAAATGGAAGGATATTCCATGCTCATGGATTGGAAGAATTAATATTGTTAAAATGTCCATACTTCCCAAAGCAATCTACAGATTTAATGCAGTTTTCATCAAAATTCCAATGGCATGTTTCCCAGAAATAGAACAGTCAATTATAAAATTTGTGTGGAACCACAGAAGCCCCAGAATAGCCACAGCAATCTGGAGAAAGAAGAACAAAACTGGAGGCATCATGCTTCCTGATTTCAAACTCTATTACAAGTTATAGTAATCAAAACAGTATGGTACTGACATGAAAACAGACACATAGATCTGTTAGAGTCCATGCATATGTGGTCAATTAATTTATAACAAACGAACCAAGAATATACAATGGGGAAAGGACAGTCTCTTCAGTAAATGGTGTTGGGAAAACTGGACAGCTACATGCAAAAGAATGAAATTGGACCACTATGTTATACCATACCCCAAAATCAAGTCAAAGTAGATTAAAGACTTGAACATAAGACCTGAAACCATGAAACTCCTAGAAGAAAAATTAGGTGGTAACCTCCTTGTCATTGGTCTTGGTGATGATTTTTTGGATTTGACACCAAAAGCGAAGGCAACAAAAGTAAAAACAAACACAAACAAACAACAAGTGGGACTACATCAAGCTAAAAAGTTTCTGCTTAGCAAAGGAAACCATGAAGAAAATGAAAAGGCAGCCTACTGAATGGGAGAAGAGATTTGCAAATCATGTATCTGATAAGGCAGGGGTCCCCAACCCCCCGTCTGCGGACTGGTACCAGTCTGTGGCCTATTAGGAACCAGGCCACACAGCAGGAGGTGAGTGGCAGGCGAGTGAGCAAAGCTTCATCTGCCGCTCCCCATCGCTCGCATTACCACCTGAACCAATCCCCCCACCACCGTCTGTGAAAAATTGTCTTTGACGAAACAGGTCCCTGGTGCCAAAAAGGTTGGGGACCGCTGTGATAAGGGATTAATATCCAAAATATACAAAAAACTTATACAACTCTAGCCAAAAAAGCCCTCCAAACAGTCCAGTAAAAAAATGGGCAGAGGATCTGAATAGGTATTTTTCTAAAGAAGATGGCCAACAGGTACATGAAAATGTGTTCAGCATCACTAATCATCAGGCAAATGCAAATCAAAACCACAGTGAGATACCACTTTGCTCCCGTTAGAATGAATATCATCAAAAAGACAAGAAATAACAAGTTTTGCAAAGATGTGGAGAAAAGGGAACCCTTGTACACTGTTGGTGGGAATGTAAATTGGTATAGCCACTATGGAAAATAGTATGGAGGTTCTTCAAAAAATTAAAAATAGAACTACCGTCTGATCTAGCAATTTCACTTCCGGGTATGTATCTGAAGGAAATGAAAACACTAACTCAAAAAGGTATCTGTACCCACCATGTTCATTGCAGCATTATTCTCAATAGCCAAGACATGAAACAACCTAAGCATCCATCAACGGATGAATGGATATGTGGTGAATATATTCAGTGGAATATTATTCAGCCGTAAAAAAGAAGGAAATTCTGCCATTAGTAACAACATGGGTGGACCTTAAAGGCATTCTACTCAGTGAAATAAGTCAAGGAAAGACAAATGCTGTATGATCTCACTTACATGTGAAATGTAAAAAAAAGAAAAACTCAAACTCATACATATAGAGAACATACTGGTGGTTGCCAGAGGCGGGGGTAGGACCCGCCCGGCACAGACCATGTAGCCTGAGCAGATGATTCGCACCATTCCATTCCACAGACGTGTGCAAAACTTGGTTCTGATTCAGTGCTGAGAACAGGCACAGTTAGGTCTGTTAGTCCTGTTTAGTGAATAGGAGGACACTGAAGAACTTGTCCTGTGGTGGCAGCCAGAGTTGGCACTTCATTTGCAGGTAGGAATGTCCAGTGTTCGGTGTTAGGTCAGGATCTGCTCAAATCAGCTGCACAGAAGGTTGCTCTTGCCCAGGGCAGCCCAGCCCACTCACCCCAGAAATACCATCGTTGGTACACACAGAGGTTGCCAGATGTTCTTATTCTTTCAAGATGCCCTTGCTGACCTAATCACCTAGCAAGTACATTGCAGTAGTGTTGACCTGGAATCAACACTGGACCTGGAAGGCCTGTCAAGGCCTTCTTCTGCCAGTACATGAAGAATGGACGGGTGCCATTCATGCATCGCTGGTAATTCATGCATTACTAGTAATCAGGATTACAAATCAGCAGGGAAAGTTAGACTAAGAGCATAACAAAAGCTATTTAAAAAAAAAATAAAAAAGGTGAGTAGGCACTTCAAAAAAAAAGAAACTTATATTTAATCCTCAGATATTCTTTTTCTTGAGAATTGGTTTCTTAGCCTGTTTTTCATATACTCTTGCACAATCTGAAGATAGATACTTATCTAAGTTTGAACCCACTGGGTTAGATAGTGCTGAACATCTCTGTATTAGGATAAGTGATGGCGTCTGAGTGAAAATGTTAGTTTTCTTATCTGTGAAATGAGGGGGTTGGACTATCTCTCTGAGATCTCTTTTGGCTCTTACACCTTTTGGTCAGTTTCATTGCTGTAGCTTCATGCTTCACCTAAGGACTCTTCAGAGTAGCAAAAGAGGGCTTTTGAAAACGTTGGACTCTTGAATACTAACATATTATACTCTTAAAAGTGTTATTATCTGGTGTCAATAGAAACTAAGGGAAGAATATGAATAGTTCTTGTCAAAACATCAGTACTACTGATAGAGCAACTCAAAGCACATAGCACTGTTTACAGATAGTACATTGTTTTCATATTACTGACAATTAATTCAAGAGTCTCAGAATGTTTTATATTGGAGGTAGTATCACAAAATTACTGTATCAGAGAAATGGATTTGATCTTTTATTATATTTACATTTTTAAAAATTATTCCCATTGAAGTTTCGACAAATGAAGCTTTCCTTATTTACAGAATAAAAGTTGAAGTTTTCTTTTTAATTCATAAATCCATGGGAGGCAGTTTTATTTCCTTATACTAATTTTTTTGAACAATCATTTGTTACAGGCTGTAGTTGAAGACAGAAAGTGGAGGTGATGGTCTAGGGTAGAGGTTGGCAAACTATGGCCTATAGGCCAAATCCAGCTCACCACCTATTTTTGTAAACGTTTCATGGGAACAAAACCACACTGTATTTACATGCTGTCAGTATCTGCTTTCACAGTACGACATCAAAGTTGAGTATTATGAAAAACACTGTGTGGCCCACAAACCCTAAAATATTTACTATTCGATATTTACCTTTGCAGGAAAAGGTTGTTGACTCCTGGACTGGAGCAGTGTTGTCCAGTAGAACTTTCTGCAGCGGTGCAAGTGTTGTCACTATATCTGCACTGTTCAGTGTGGTAGCTGGACCATGGCTAGTGAGGCTCATAACTGAAATTTTAATTTTATTTCATTTTAATTTACATTTAAAATTAAGCAGCCACCTGTGACTAGAGATGACTGGATTGGACAGAGTGTGTCTAGAGATTTGAAGACAGGGGACGTGGTGACAGAATAGCTCATTGTTTTATGTTAGATTCGGTAGAATGGAAGCTTATGTAGCTCTTGAGATGATAAAGAAATGGTTGTACATCGTGTTTACCTACAGGTTTATAATTTTTTAAAAGTTTGCTCTGGTTTCAACTATTTCACGTCCACTGTTTTTCCTCTGCAGCGAAGAGGAGCTCCCATATCATAACGCAGCTATGGAACGGGTAAGTCCAGCTCTGCGTTTGTTTACAGTTACCGGGGAATTACGTTCATCAGAGGAATAAAACCTGCCACCTTTGTGATTGTGAGTGCCGTGTTATATGTCAGTGCTGCAGTCATCGTTAGAATTTGACCCTCATGTTTCTTACTGTAAGAAAGTAATTAAATTAATGATGAAATAATTTTAGATTTTATGGAACTTCTGATAGGTACTTGGAAAAAAGGAGAGGTAGGCGTTAGCAGAGAGTGCATTGTGGACGTGCCTCTCAAGCACCGTGTGGCTCCTGAAGCCGTGGTCCAGACCAGCAGCTCTTTGGAACATAACTGTGCCATGAGCTTTTAATCACATTTTCCACAGACAACACCAAAAAGAGTTTGCTGTAGTCAAATAAGTACATTTGCATTTTAAAGACTTAGAAGTCTTATATATAGTAAGCTCATCAGTTTTTTTGTAACTCAGCCGTTCCCCTTTCCTCATCGCACTTGGCTGGGGAGCTGGCCCCATAGCTGGTGGGCACGAGAACCAGCGACTGAATGTCTAAGGCTGCTCAGAGCCTCCCCCCCTCCATTGTTTTATGTACCTAAAAATGAACTGTAGAATTTATGAATTGAGAGGGAGGCTATTGATCGGGGGGATTATTCTCAGTTTGTTTATGTTTGATGGGGGAAGGAGGCTGGGTTTCAGACAGTGGAGGTAAAATTGGAATTGGAATTTGAAAAATATTTTAGAAAATCTTTCTAAAATAAAAATTTCCTGAAAATTAGAACTGTAGCATAACTCAGGATAAAAAGTGCCATTTTACATATACCGTGTAGAGAGCCCTATAGGTACTTCCTGCAGTTAAATTCTCTTGTGACTGCCTGATTCTCTCTGTGTCATAACGTTGATGTTTGGGCAAAGAAATTTCTTTCTCTTAATAAAGCTGTATTACTGCTTAGCAACTATATATCAAGCATGGGTCTAGAACCGAGGTCATAGCCTGGAATATCAGGATCAAATACGGCATGGTTTCTGCTCTGAGAGGCTGGCTGTTCATCCAGTGACTAGAGGTGGGTCAGGTGAGGCAGCAGTGGGAAATGGTAGTGGCTTTCAGGGGCGTGGTGTTTGCCACGTGCCCTGGCAGTGGTGCTGGTGGAGAAGGCGGGCCCCTGCGGCCCAGGGAGGCAGGAGAAGGAAGTGACGGCGCTTTCTACCAGTTCTGCTCCTGGTGAACTTCTACCAGACCACTTGGAAATGGGCACACAGGGATTTGCTTGTGTCCACTCTCTGGCCATTCTCTCTCTGTTAGTGCCCTGACTTGGCTAATCCGTGGACGCTCTGGATCCCACAACTGTTATGTCTTCATTCCCCTCTCTTCCCAGCTCAGCTCTGCCACAGGCTGGGCCCACCGCCTCCCCACCTCCTGCCCACTTCTCCTGGGCTGAACTTTGTGTCTCTGCAGCGCCTGCACCTGAGCGGCTCAGTGTAACTGGGAAAAGACTCCCAACTGGGATGACTGGTTTTACTTTACATGCATGATCACAAACCTCAGCTGGATGTTTATGCTGCCTGGACATCATACCGTTTCCTCCTAGTGAATTTCTGCTCCCATTTTAACCAGTGCAGCTTCCTATTCCCTCTCAAACCTCCAGTACCTCCGTCTCTGGCCTGGCCCAGCCGATGTGCTTGCTTCGTGTTTCTTATTTCTTATCTCTGCACTGTCACACCAAGTAGTCAGTTCCCAGTGACCCACCCGCGCACGTGATGTGGTTGCTTAGCCTCTCTCTCTCACACGTTCGCATTTCTTGGCCTTCAGAACCCCGTACTCTCCGCATATTCTTCTTTCCTCACTGGCTGCTCTTTCTCCATTTCCTCCACTTGTTCCTTCTCATCTCACGACTTTATCCTGAGCCCATGGCTCAGGCCTGGAACTTCTCTTTCCTGTCTGGATCTCTTCCTCGGTCATCTCATCTAGTCTTTTGGCTTTAAACACCAACCCCCAGACTGTGTGTGCATTTCAGTGTCTAGACTTAGTGTCTGGCTTACTCCATACACTCAGATGTCTAATAAATGTCCAAACTGGGGTTTCTGTTATTCTCTTCAAATCCATCTGTGAACAAGCTTCCCATCTCAACCAGTGGGAGCGCCGCCCTTCCAGGTTTCAGTCTAAAAACTTCTGAGTTGTGTTTGAGCGTCCCCACACCTCATGTGTCAGCTCGGCCTTCAGCGTGTGTCCAGAGTCTGATGACTTCTCAGGATCCCCGCTTCTGCTGCCTGGTCTGCTGGAACCTTTCTTGTGGGGCTTCCAGCTCCTTGCTTCTGCTAGTGTCTCCTGTCTGTTCACCACAAGAGCCGGAATGATCCTGTTAAAATAAGAGAGAGCATGTCACTCTTGATGGGAACATCCTGCCTGCTCTCCAGCTTGTCCACAGTAAAAGGGAAGGTCCTTAGAATGATCTCAGAGCCCCGTGTGACTGGTTTCCGTGAGTCTCTCCTCTCTTGCTCCCGTCTCTTGCTCACCCACCGGCCTCCTCAGTGTTCCCCGACTAGCCCGCCATGTTCCCTCTTTCAGGCTTTTGCCTGGCTGCCTCCTTTCCTGGGGAACCCCCTCCTCCTCCCCCCAAGAGCTACAGGGCGCGGCCCCTCATCTCCTCCAGGTATTTACTGTATGACGCCGCCTTCGGAATAAGACCCTCCCTGGCATCTCAGATCTTACGTTGGGAACTCCCTCCCCCCTGCATGTCAACTATCCCCCTCCCTCCTTTGTTCCTCTCTTTAGTACTAACACTGTTTCACTTACTCAGTATTTTACTTATATCTTTATTTTGTCTGTTTCCTCACTAGGATGTAATCTCTAGGAGGGGGGTTTCATCTGCTTTGTTCACTGTTGTATCCCCAGAATCTAGAGCAGGGCACATGGTACGTGCTTAATAAATGGTGGCTGAGTGAACGACCAGGTGAACATAAAGACTGCGATGTGTCATTAAACGTGCGAATTTAAAAGTTGGCGGAGCTTGTCCTTTCAAATGTTGACAATGTGCTTTATTTGAGAAATGAGGGAGAGATGAGTTGGAAGGTATCTTTTAACAAAAGATATCCATATTTGGCAGAATAAAAATCTGACAACCCACTATTGACTTTTCTCTCCAATGCCACCTCTCTTACCCTTTCAAAACGAATTCCTGGTCCAGAAAATTCAGACATGTGGGAACCAGTAGTGTAGATGATTCAAGAAATGTGACAGTGAAGGAAAGAAGAAATATGAGACAAAACCTAGTTGGAGAATGCATGCTTGAGGGAGGTTGTTTGTTTTTAATTTTTTTTTAAAGAGATTTGCCTGTACAGTAAAAGACCTCTTATCCAATGCAAATAAAGTTATAATTAATGGATTGTTTACTCTAAAGAGTTTAATATAATAGGGAATCACTCTGAAATGATATGCACACCTTAATAATTTAACATAAGACATAGCTTTATATTCCCTTGTCAGTCTTTTACTGGGAGCAGGGGTTCTGAGGCTGCTGACTGAGACCCCGTCCTACCCTTGTCTATAAACTGCACTCGTATTGTGTGGCCCAATTGTTTCTTTAAAGTGGAATGAGAACTTTAGACACATGCAAAGCAGTCTGAGGCTGGAAACTTTTTAGTTTTCAGGATTTCCCCCAATTTTTCTAGTTTCAGTTTAGCTCATATGTTCTTCAGTGATTGCCTAGTCCTAATGGCCGAGGTCTGCCATTTCTAGGAAACTAATAAAAAATTCTACATATTCATATGCGGCATTGAATAAAATCAGTGGAAATGATAGCCTTGTGGATGTGTACAGGTGTTCATCAATCTTCACAAAGCATCCACTTGCAGTGTGTACTTCCTGCGTGCCGTTTGGGAAGACTTGTACACTGATGCATAGTCAAGTCATCGGGGCTTTTGTTCCAGCTTTGCCAGTGTATTCTTTTTACATAAGGTAATTCTCTGTTTAAAATAGGGTGTAGAAGGCAGTCCCTCATAAGAGGATTGGTGTTGGTATTTGCAGACTGCTTTGGATTCCCCCAGTCACTGAAACAAATAAACAAACACACTTATTATATTTACTCTGCAGAGAACACTATTAATAATGTATTATATTGTTTCTTTGAGCTTATTGATGTTTTTAAGAAGGAGGAAAGGATATATAAAGCTATGAATTTTCATGGATTCAGCTATTCCTTTTTGCAGTGTGGTATTTTGCATGGCTTAACAGAATATTGGAGCCTTTTCAGATCTTTAAAAATTATATTTTAATTTTACGAGGTGTGAAATCTTGCTCAAAATACATGACTTTTCAATGTCATTATTGTATCAAAACACAACTCTTTGCTTCTTACACTCCTTATCCTCTCCTGACCTCTGCTGGTGAGGTCTAGGTGTGCGTGACTTGGGTCAACTTTATCCTCAGTCACACATCCTAATATTCAAAAAAACATCTGAAGACTTGAACTTCAGTAAAGTTCTAAGACTTCTTATTCTAGAAGAGAAGGCTATTTAATATCCATCCATGCATTGTGTATATGGGTAGCCTTTACTATCTAGATTATAAATCATGTTACTAGTGGGAGGAGCATTGGACCCAATGCAAGGCAACTTCATACTATGTGGGTGATGCAGCAGTTGTTAAGTACTTCCTATTCAACTGGTCCTGTATAGGATTAAGTTATAGTCTCAGATCACTAGAGGTTGAGTGATCTCAACAAAGAAGACATTGGTCCCATTTTTAATCGTTATATCCTCCTTGCCCCAATAGGAGGGGCCAGTCCTGATTCAGAGGGTTTGTGAATTTAAGATGATCAGGTATCAGATTGCAAACTTCAAATGGAAGTTTAGTCCTTTCCTGAAAACAGCTCCTGGGGAAGAGTATACAACACTGTACCGTTTCCTAATCAGTGGAGGTAATGGAGAGATAACAAAGGGAATATAGGATGGAGATTAAGACCTCTGCATCATTTTCCTTTTGATATATGTTGTTCTGACACTCTCAGGGGAGTAGAATTTTCTTATACTAGGGTCTCCTATATGATTTTTAAAATTTCAGTGATGAGCACATCTAGTACCCAGATCATAGTTTTGGATTACCATTCCCCATTAAAAAGAACTGCTGTTTCTTTAAAGAAATGGATGATCTAGGTCTAGGATAGAAAAAAGTATAAAGTGAGCCTGAATTATATTGTGCCAGATCGGTCATGTCTAAAGGATCTGCCTGAAGAGGGGAAATCTCCAACCAGATAAGAGGCAGTCCAGCCAAATTTGGGGGAATTTGAGCTTCAAAAAGAATAATGATGATAATAATAATGGATTATAACACATTGAATAAAATAGTCCTTTATACCTTAGTGATATTAAAAATGGGGAGGGACTTGAAAGGAAAAACTTTCTAATAGAAAAATATCAGTTAATAATATAGAAATAATCCTAAGGAAAAAAAATCCACCATACCATTTTACCACCATCAGAATCAGAATTGACTCAGGCAGAGATTATAGTGGATGAGAAGACCACGGAGTAGAGCTATTAGGGAACAGGATGTCCATACTATCTCAAAGTGCACCACCCAGATTACTTATTAGTTACGAAAAGGAATTTCTCTATTAGTTAGTGGAGAAATTGGGCAAATACCACTTAACCAAGGGATCAAAAGTTGTATCATTGATAATGGTACAAATCAGCATGATCTGTCACTGGATGTGATGCCATAAGAAGGACACAAAATCACCTGTGTAATAGTGCTACCCAAATCTAGGGGAAACAGTTAGGCAAAGCCAGATAGTGTGCACTGGACTCTTCAAAAGTCAACATCATGAAAGACAAACAAAGGCCAGGGGACTGTTCTAGAGCAAAGGGAACTTAAGAGATGTGCCAGTAAAGGCAATGTACGTTCCAAGGTTGGATTCTGAATTCCCCTCCCCAACTCACCTAAAGAAAAACAGCTTTAAAGAACGATTTTGGGACAGGTGGGGAGTTTGGTATATGGACCGTTTATTACCAAATAACGGACCAATTTAAAATTTCTTGAAAGGGTGTAATAGTTGTACTGTGATTATGTAGGATAATGTGTCTTGTTCTTAGGTGTTACATACTTGAAATATTTGGAGTGTTCACGACGTCTGAGATTTTCTAATAGATCAGCGCCCCCCACCCCCCTGCAAAAAAAAGCCCTAATATAAATAGATTAAATCTGACAAAATGTTAATAATTGATGGATTTTGGTGAAGCATATATTAGTATATGGTGCATTGGTCTTCCACTTTTCTGTAGGCTTGAAATATTTCAATAAAAATTGGGAGAAGTAAGATGTCAGTGTATAAAGGCAACAGAGTTATTTAATATCAGCTTTGTATAGATTCCTAACATCATTAGTTTCACATTTTAGCAGCACTTTGAAAAGCGTTGCCAACATGATGGAATGATCCATATCTTTATTATGCTACATTAGAGATACTATTGTACTTCACTTATGTTTACTTCTGTATTATAGTGATCAAACTGCTATCAAAAGTACTTAGGATTTTAGCAATCCCACTACTGGGCATATATCCTGAGAAAACCATAATTCAAAAAGAGTCATGTACCAAAATGTTCATAGCAGCTCTATTTACAATAGCCAGGACATGGAAGCAACCTAAGTGTCCATCATCGGATGAATGGATAAAGAAGATGTGGCACATATATACAATGGAATATTACTCAGCCATAAAAAGAAATGAAATGGAGGTATTTGTAGTGAGGTGGATGGAGTTAGAGTCTGTCATACAGAGTGAAGTAAGTCAGAAAGAGAAA
Source organism: Balaenoptera ricei (assembly GCF_028023285.1). NCBI lineage: Eukaryota > Metazoa > Chordata > Mammalia > Artiodactyla > Balaenopteridae > Balaenoptera > Balaenoptera ricei. Next base: position 20,915,026 of record NC_082640.1, read on the forward strand.
AACAAATACAGTATGCTAACACATATGTATGGAATCTAAGGGAAAAAAAAAAAGTTACGAAGAACCTAGTGGCAAGACAGGAATAAAGACACAGACCTACTAGAGAATGGACTTGAGGATATGGGGAGGGGGAGGGGTAAGATGTGACAGGGTGAGAGAGTGGCATGGACATATATACACTACCAAATGTAAAATAGATAGCTAGTGGGAAGCAGCCGCATAGCACAGGGAGATCAGCTCGGTGCTTTGTGACCACCTAGAGGGGTGGGATAGGGAGGGTGGGAGGGAGGGAGATGCAAGAGGGAAGAGATATGGGAACATATGTATATGTATAACTGATTCACTTTGTTATAAAGCAGAAACTAACACACCATTGTAAAGCAGTTATACTCCAATAAAGATGTTAAAAAAAAAAAAAAGTACTTAGGATTTTGGTCGGTCTAGTCATATTCATTCTCCTTCCCACCCCTCTGCTTCCAAGACCACAAAATGCTATTACATAATTGCTTCATAGTATTGTTTGCTTGTCTCTCCTGATGTAAATTATGTTTAAAAATGTTTATTTAACTTTTCTTGTACACCAGTCACAGTTTTAGGTGATGAAATTAAAAGAAGAGAATATGATATGGTTCCTGTACTCAAGGAGTTCATCCTTTAATAATAATAATAATAATAAATATTTGGGCATTTAGACCAACTAGAACACAAGTGGTGTTAGGTGCTATAACAATAATCATAATAATCCTCATTTTATAGATAAGGAAACTAAGATACAGAAAGATTAGTAACTTGTCCCAAATGAAACAGATAAGAAGGGGCAGAACTCAGGCCAACTGAGTCCTTAGTCCATGCCAGGAAATGCTGAAGAAACGTTTATTTTGCCTGGAGGATGGAGGAATTTAGAAAAGGTTTTGAACCTTTGACATCTGACTGGGTCTTGAGAGGATGCGTAAGGTTTTGCCAGATGATGGTGAGGAAGAGCATCACAGGCAGATGAAAAGCAAACACTGGTCAGAGAGGCATGAAAATACATTGTGTGTTGGGAATGACAAATAATTCAAGGTGGCCAGATCATAAAAGTAGCAGGAAGTGAAACTAGAAGGTGAGTTTGGGCCATATTGTGAAGGGCCAACCGTGTAGAGATTTTAACTTTATTTGTAGCTATTGAAAGATTTTAAGCTGGGACTCACTTTTAAAAGGTCATAGCAGTGTGGAGGCTGGCTTGAAGCCATCCAGGGCTACCTGTGAGGAGTTACTGCCCTCATCTAGGGATGAGGATTGACAGAAAGAGGGCAGAGGATGTGAAGGAAGCAGAAGTGGATGGGACCAGCAGAGTGTAGGTTGGGTGTGGAAAGAAGATACAAGGAAGACTGAAGACAACCTAAGCTTCTAGGTTGATTGACTTAGTGGGTGGTGATGCTCTTCATTCGTAGTAGGAAAGGGAGGGGTGATAGCAGCATGTTTAGGGAAATCGTGTTGGGTGTGTTGAGTTTGAAGTATCTGCTGAACTTCTGGGTGAGATTCTAACTTGCTGTTATATTCTAGTCTGTTTTGGTGTTACTGAGTCCATGGCAAGATGATGTTCCTTAGCCTGTTTTTCTAGAGCATTTAAGTTTACATTTGTCACATGTGTTTTCGGTTACTTCTTACCTCAGAATAAATTCTGGAGTTGTTAAGCTATAGCATGTTTGCTGATAAAGTATATTGTATCCATTTATTATAGATTCATGAGTGCATGCAAGTCTGGTGTAGTTGATCTGGCAGAGTTATGGAGTTAACACTTAAACCTGATTGAACTACTGATGTATAATTTTAAAATCCTACAGCCTGGAAGCTTTACCCAAAGTGTATTTTTTTCCTTTTTTTGCTGTAGGGGAAAGAAATGTATACTTAATGGTTCTGAAAATTGTGTGCGTCTGTTTTATCCTTGCATGTGAGAATGTGTAGCATTTAAAATAATCTCTCTATATATATGATGAGCGTTAGAATACAAAAATGTGCCTTTAAAGAAAAGAATAGCTATTTCTTAAAGTGATTTATTGACAGTTTGATAGTCATAAAAATGAAAGATAGCAAGAGACCTGCTAGATCTCAGCAGGGTTTTTCCTGGCAAAGTGTATGTTATTGTACTCTTGGGTGGGCTTGAATTACTTGGTGTTTTCCTGTTGGTGGAGAAAGGGATTATGCTTTGAAGAAGTCAGGGGGGGAAGTGCAGAAGAACAAGCAAGTACCAAATGGCATCTTAGATCAATCTTAATTTTTCACAGCTTGGCCTTCTCTAAAGTCACATTTAGCAGAAACATTAATTAGATTTCAGAGCCCCACTGAGTTTTAAAATTAAACATATTTCTGGAACCATCTGTAAGATTTTATTACTAATAATATAATGAAGAATATGCTTAATCTTTTGAAAAATGAGAATCATAACAGAGTATCTTTTGCTCACAAGTGATCATCTTTGGTTATGAAAAACCCATCAAAATTTTTAAGAGTAAAGAAGTAATTAAAGAGTTTTAAGGATATGCCTAAAAATAAAATTCCATAAAAATATTCTGATTGGTGAGAATCTTTTCCTAAATTCAGGACTTTCTTTGGGATTTTATGCTTCTTTTGAATCTAATCTAATCTATCGATGGTGGGCCTATGCCATCTGCCTGTTTGAGGCTGGATTGAAGACCGTCGATGAGGAGCTATTGCTTTCATCCAGGAACTGTGATCCCCAACGAGAGCGGGGACATGGTGGAGGCAAGAGCATAGGATATGGCGGCCTAGAGCGCAAGTCCTGGGGCCACGCTGCCTAGCCTTGAACTCACCAGATGCAGGAACTTGGAGAAGTTTATTAGACCCTTTGTGCCTCTGTTTCCTTATTTGTAAAATGGGGGTGATTATACCTACCTCATAAGGGTGTAATGAGCATACATTTTGGAGCATAAAATGTATCCTCAGAACCATTTTCTCTCCTGTTTAGTCTTCCATTTCGTTTCCTTTTTAGATACACTTAATACACTTAGGCCTTCTGAAAAGACAATGCTGGGATCGAGGAGAATTAACAAAATAGCAGAATCTCAGCTCACTCATAAGAAAGAATTCTGTTGAGTTTTGTTCTAATGAAAAGGTCATCATTAGGAGTGGACCCTGCCGGGCTCTGTTCCAGGCAGTGGGGAAGCAGCGAACATCTCGGCCTTCGTAGATGGAGTAGTTAGGGGGGAGGAGGTTAGGTGTGCGGCAGCGAGGGGCCTCCTAGGCTGAGCCCCCAGAGGAGAGGACTTGCTCACCTGGTCATGGGCACAGGGGTCACCCAGACTTCTTGGCTGAAGAGGGAGTTTTTTCCTGCCTGAAAGAACAGAGTACAAATGGATTTTCTGAGGGTAGCTGGGCTGCCAAAGTAAAGGGACAGAGGGCTGTGCACACCCAGTTCTTTTTCTAAATGTACGAATCAAGTAAGTCACTCTACCACCATAGGAGTGAATAAGAGATTGGAGAGCCCCCCCCCGAGTACTTAGGAAAAATATCCCTTCTCCTTGAAACCAAAGAAGTGCGGAAGAAGCCTTTTCTCTACCACCTTCCCCGTTCCCAGCTTTGCCCCAAATCTTAATTTAGTGTGACAGCCAAGACCCCCGCCTGTGTGTTCAGCCTCAGCTCTGGATGCTTCCTTTTTTAGCCCCTACACTGCCGCATTGTCGAAGAAGTACATCTGTCCATGCTTCTCGGAATGTTCTTTCCCATGTTGCGCTTGATAAAAACCCTAACCCTCTTCCAGTCCTTCATTTATAGTCATCTTCTCTGACGCCCCTGGGTGGGTTCGACTGCTCCCTCCACAGGACTTGAGTCACCGTCTCTGCCTCTAGGTCACAACACTGCATATTCCATGTCGGGTGCCCTTAGCAGACAGTGAACTTGCCTTGGGGCAGCAACTATTACTTATTTTTGTACAATTTTTCACTAACATAGTGCTAGTTATATGATGATCTCCCCCCAGTAATACCCAATTGTCCTTTACAAAACCACCTTTGTCACCAAAAACATTAAGATGCCAGAAATCGGTAAAATGTGAAAGAAGAGAATGGAATTTTGAAGTTGTGTTCTGATGCTTCATAAAAATATTTCAGACTGTTTTAAAATTTCCTTTTGGCTTAAATTTGTAGAATACCCAGCGTTTTCAGTGATTAAAATGTTAGAAAATTTAAGTGATCCCTTTCTCTTTACCTGTCCCAATGGAGCATCTCCTACGTGTCTTAACTTCGGTGAGGGGATACTGTTGACGCAAATGTCATCAATTATCCAACTTTAAAAAAAAGTTAGTTAGGATATTTGCTGTCCAATATAGCATAACTTTTTTAGTAGTCCTTTTTTCAGCAGCATTTTCCTTGACATTTTTTTGTAATTTGTAAGTAAAAGAAGCCTGAAACAAACAGTAACAATGAATTTCAATTTTATTTTTAGCAAAAGCACCTGGAAATTGAAAGAACTACTAAATGGTTGAAAATGCTAAAAGGATGGGAAAAATACAAGAACACTGAAAAGGTAATTAAAAATGTTACTTCCTTATGAAACTATACAAATTCAATGTGGATTTTCCCAGTAAAAGTTCCTCTTTAATTATAAGAATATTACGTTCATATTCTTAAAAAATTTTTAAGTGTAATTTAATTGAGTGGAATGCCTCAAATTAGGAGTCTTTGTGCTGTCACAGAATAGCCAGTTCAGATGGGTTGCAGGAATTGAGAGGATGTGGCGGACAGTCCAGAGGTCAGCTGGCTTTCGGGGATGATTGAATTCCGCCGCTTGGTTAGGTTGCCTGTGATTTCGTTTCTTTCCGTCTCTCTTCTCTGCCTACTTCAGTGTCGGCTTCCTGCTGAGCTTGGCTTCCCTTTGGGATCAGGATTATTGCCGTCGGTCCAGGCTTCGTATTCCCCTGTCTCCCTGCTCAGAAGGAGAGAGGCCTGGCCTCTGAAAGCTTTCCATGAAGCAGGAGCGTCTCCTTGTCCTAAAGCTTCTAGCAGACCACCCCTGCACCCCGCCCCAGATCTTTTACCCTGCATTGACTCTGTGCTGTTTTGAATCAATTTGTAAAAATGCATACATCTATTAATATTCCTACTAATCTAATCAGTAGGAATTCCTACTAATTCCTACTATTCTTCTTTAAATATTGGGAAGCTGTGAAGTTCCTAGTGGTATAAGTTTTCCAAAATTCTAACTTTTGCTTGAAAGGGCAAATGTTATCAGGGGCAAAAATACTGTCAGGTATTTTCCTTAAAGTGGCTTACTTCATTTATTTTTGAGAAAAATGTCTGCTAAGTACCCAAGTCTCAACAACCACGATTGGCTGGTCAGTCGTTCTTTCAAGTAATGACGGTGTCCGTGACCAAAGCAGTTGGTTCAGATCGTGATTCATACAATTTCATAAATGCTCTTTCTTGAGGCCGACACTCTGCTCTGTGTGCGTTCCACCTCATCGCTCAGAATATTAATAAGACGTGTGTGTATTCAGGATTGAGATTGAATGAAATTAATAGTTTCTATTGCTTCGTCAAGGGCATTCCTGAGCGAACTGACCTCTTTTTTAAACTGTGAGGAAAGAATGCAGTGACTGCCAGCACAGTGCTTCCTCTGCCTCAGTTTGTGCTGAGGTGCCAGGGGCTTCACCACCATGGCTTTTCTGCTCCCAGTGCCAAAGTCAACATAGGGAAAGAGGCAAATCATGGTTTAGTATCATTACGAAAATGTCTTGACCTCATGGCCCACGCCTTGAGAACTGCTGACATCTAAGCCTCGGTTTCCTCATCTATAAAATGGAGATAACAATACCCATTACAAAGAGACGAAGATTTAATGATTTCATGCATATAAAGCAAGAAGGTTGGACAGTAAAAAATATTTAAAGGGAAAAAAGAAATCTTCCATAATCCTACAGCAAAACACTGAGTTAACTGTTAGGATTTTTTGTCTGTTTCCTCACACTTTTTTTTCCATGTAATATATATTTTTTGCTCTTTACATAGATATAAATTGTTGTGTGTCAGCCTTTACCAACAAGAATTCCAGGGAGCAGCAGTTCCTTGGGGTCTAACGGGTATTACACAAAAGCATTGTTGCCTAATGGTTAAGCAATAGACTATCCTAGGTTCAATCCCTAGCTCTGCCACATTACTAGTAGTATGACCTGGAGGAAGGTATTTAACCTTTTTCTGCCTTAGTTTACTTGTCTGTAAAATGGGGGTAATCACAATACCTCCTTCACAGAGTCGTTTTGAGGATTAAATAAGTTAATTCATGTAAAGCACAAAGAATAGTGCCTGATATTTAACATGCAGTCAGTAAGTGTTGTTTATTATTACATGAGAAAGGGGCTCTCTGGTTAAATAAAGTTGGGATAAAGCTGAACCGAGGTAAGCAGGTTTCTTTACTCCAGGATGCCTCAGCATCTTTAATATTATAGCGTGGTAGAAATTTTCAAGAGGGACCTTAAATTGCATGACACTTATTCAACCATGAAAATCTTTTTGTCATGGGGTATCTCACAGGAATAATGTCACTCTTCTTTTTGAGCATCCTAAATATCCCTATTTAAATTCCATTAGACTCTTACTATTATATTTTCATCAGGAGTAAGTTCATTTCTGGGTTCCTGATTTCATTAAGGTGCTTCAAGAAGAATCTGTTCAGAGTAGGATGTTGGTCATGACCCCTGTGCTCTTTTGTTTAACACTCTGCTTCTCAGACTGGCCTAAAGCTGACAACTACTTCACCTGGCATCTTTGTAGAAAGGTCTCTCAAGTGCTAATTACAGGATCAGTTTTGATGCGTTGCACCTACACTTTCGTCTCAGCTTCAGTTCAATAAAATATTTGTAGAATTGTATGGCTTTATACATATGTCGGAAAGTATATAAGCCTCTGTAAAAATGAGCATTCTACTAGGCTGTTATGCTCACAGCAACTCTGGCTAATGTACTTCCCAGTAAGAGAGATTTTAGTAGAGCTCTTCCTTTCATGAATAATTTTAAAGTATTTTCCCACAGCTATAATGCTAGCATTATTTGATGATATATATGGTCCAATCTGGTATGAGGTAGAATGTGCCTTCTAAAAGAATGCTGCTTTCAGTTCATACCCAGTTTTAAATTGCATTGAAGTTAAAAAGTAGTATATATTTTTCTTCTCTTCCAAAGGGAGGTATAAGTTTTCTCTCAACAGACTCCTTACTTATGTAGTAGTGGTACAAAGAAATATCTAAAAATATCTTGAAATAAAGATACATAACTCTGATGAGAATATTTGGATTTTTAGAATATAAGATTTAATGAAAAATAGTTGCCATTACGGTTGCCTGTGTTTTCACAGTGACTGCCCCCTATGTACAGTCATAGTGTATTTTTAAAATACAATCTATTAAATGAAGATATGAAGTTATCTCTGCTAAGTAGAGGCCATTCTGATTTAACTAGCCATTATATAATTGTGTCTAAGCTCTGTCACAGCAGAGTTCCTACTACAGGTACACATTTTTTTTCTGGTTAAATAACTGAATGGACCTTTGTTCGTCAGGTAACTAACAGACTCATATTAGCCAACATTTGATTGTACTGATGTGAAAATGGAGGCACGATGTTTAGAAATAAATTTCTCAAGGCCATTATTAGTGACAAGCAAGAGATGCAACTTCCAGACGTACCATCTGTTTGCTAGCTCTCCCTTTCGGTGTTTGTCAGTAAAAGGCCGGAAGGAAATAGAATGTGGTTGTAAGAGGCGTTGGGGCCTTGTGGATTCTAAAGCTTTCAGATCCAGACTCAGGAGACGTGGGCCTATTTGGAGACAGAGACGAAGGGACCAACGGAGCAGGGGCGACTGAAGGAAATGAAGGCGGTGAAGAGCACAGGCAGCTCCGAGAGTAAACTTTTGTCTCCTGGGGTTCACTTGCAGTTTTGAAAGTCCCACCAAACTGAGCCAAACTTGCTGGGCTGAAAAGTTTACTCACTCGCAGCCATGCTGACGTGCACTGCGCATTTATCACTATTTTGAAACCAGTAAGGTTAGAAAGACGTGTTGAAAACATTAGGTCAGTTGATGGAAAATTTTTTTTTTTTTTTTTTTTTAGTTGATGGATTTTTAAATGTATCTGTGTGACTGAAATAGACTGCTTGATTTTATTGGCAAATGAACAGAGAACATACCCATAAAATAAAATTGTAACAGAATTTTAGAGGTAGTACTTTTCAAATTGGAATATTAAAATATTAAAATCCAACATACAGAAGTTCTATATATATCATGATTGTTCAGACTATGATCTATGAAATCTGACTACTTGAATTTCAGTTCTTCTTCCACAGTGTATTAGTTGTGTGACTTTGAGCTCATTACTAAACCTTTCTACACTTGATTTTCTCATCTGTAAAATGGACATGAAAAGCATAGTACCTACCCCTTTAGGAATGTAAAAATACTACGAGGAATACATCGATCTAGAAACATATCTTGGCTCCTAATAAATAATCATAGAATGTTAGTTAGTGTAACTGGTGTTATTAGCATTGCTATTACTGTTTGATTTATCACTATCCTTACCCTCGTCCCCACCCTCATTTCTCCTTCCTGGAAAATTCCTGCAAATCCTTCATGTTGAGTTTGTTGTCATCCTCTCTAAAGGAAATCTTTCCTTACTCTCTCCCGCAGAACTCACCCCCCTTCCTCCATTATAGTATCTCTGGTATAGTCTCGGGATGAGAGCCCCTGTGTTGGACCAGTAAAGAAGAGACCACCACAGCAGATTCACTGCCCCTGCCCCCAACACCTTTATCCCTAAACTGTTTCTGGTTCCCCTTAGAATCTCGTGTCTATTCCGTAAGGGCCAGCTGCCCCCTGAAATCACTCGCACAGATTAGACAGCGTGGCGCCTGCCATTCTCCCATTAACACCCTGGCCCACCTCTTGCGGGGGGGAATGTCTCTATCACGACTTGCCCCTCAGGGTGTGATACTCAACTCTGACAAGAATTAATGTATGTGACCTTATTACAAAGGATTACATTTATAATTATATGATTATATGATCATCTTCCCCACTACACTGTGAACTCCACAGAACTTTTTCAAGTTTGTATCCATAGTACCTAGTAAGCGTTGGCCACAAAGCAAAAAGTCATTACAGTTTCTGTTTACAATGAATGAACGAATGTTGTTCACTTTTGAGTTGGGATGACCAGCTATCCCCTTCTACTGATAAATTCTACTACTTTAATAAAGTAGTGATCTCTAAGGGGTAGTGTGATTTGGCAGAAATATCCTGAAGCAGGAGCAGGAAGATGGAATTCTTGGCCTAGGCAGGCCACTTCTTTGTCCCTTGATTTCCTTCCTTTTAAACTGGAGTAGCACCTGCCCTGCCGACATTACAGAGCTGTCCTAGAAAGTGTGAGATACTGCTTTGTCAATTGAAAGATTCTCAACAAATGAAAACTGTACTACTGTTCTGGAGAATAAGCAGATTTTATTATAATTGTTGTGCTTTGATATGATTCCTAATTTGTTTTACAAAATTTCCAGCATTTCTACAATAGTTGAAAATTTGTGAGGAAAGATCTATAACCACAGTGTCAGTCTGTCATGTAACAGTAAAAGTATTTGGAAAATAGTAACTATAATTTAAAATGCTTGTTTTAAGATCTCATAATTTGATTCGTTTTCTGCTGTATCTTACTTTGTATACATGTTTCATTTCATTACCTCGCACAGCTTGAATCCAGATACCTCCCTTTTTATATTCCTTTTAGGTTTTGAGTATAATTTTATTTTATTTTATAATTTTATTTTTAACTCTTTCTGCTCTTCGATTTCATTAATATTTTCCATTCCATGTATTTTAGTAAGTCCAGTTGAGCAGAACAGTGGATATACTACATAACACCGTGGTTTTAGAAAGATGGTCTTTGCTTTTTATAAAATATAAAATCAGTATCTTCTACTAACTGGGAACGTCTTCTGTGTGCCTTTGGGCAAGTTACTGAATCTTTTTGTGATTCACTGTCAACGTTTGTAAAATTGGGGTAATAATATCTCACAGAATTATTAATATCATTGAATGAGACAACATATGTAAATAGTTTTAAACAGTTTCCTGTACATAGTAAATGCTCAGTAAAAGTTGGTTTTAACTGTTACTGTTGATAATGATAATGACAGTGCATCAGAGTTTCTTTCTGAGCCTTTTCTAGACATGCCTCATTTTTCATTTTATCCCTGGAATAACACTAGGACCATTAAGTTTTTATTTCTACCTGAAATCTTTCTATTATTTCTTTTTCATTGAATCATGGCAGTTTAATGTTTTATTTTTCTAAATCTAGATTTAACTTTAGGATAAACAATGAACAGTAATTTATGTACAGTTGTTGAATACAGAATTGAATGAAAGCAGTAAATAATGTCCAAAACCTTTGTAAGTGATACAGTATAAGAAATGCATGTGGTTCCTATCTTACTCATTGAAAAACATCTGTCTAATGGACATTCAAGTCCATCAAAGTTTATCTGTTTACCTGCCGTCATGTTTTACTTGACTATCAAAATTTCACTTTTCACATTTGCAATAATTCCCACATTCTGGTATTCATATTAACTGCTTTCAGTTTAACATCCTTACTCTAGAAATTCAGGAGATAATTTGAAGTTACTTTTAGTGGGTGATATTCCTTTAAAAAGTTAAGTTTATCATAATTTTGAAATGAATATAGATGATAAACTTTCTTTGGAAAGTAAATCTTAAATTCACTTTTTTTTAAACCACACTCAGTTTGCAATTAATGGTGGTAAATGTTTAGTGCATGGGAAATGTTGAAGAAGCAGAGTCTAGTTTATACAAAGCCTTTCTGTACATGTTCTTCCAGTTACATCTACCGCATCAGTTAAAACTTCAGTGTTTCTAGTCACTGTCTGCTGGATTTTCAAATTTGAGACTTACTGTGTTTACACCAAAAGAACAAAACTGAAATTATGTATGTAATTATGTAATTGAATCAACTTCACAGTATTCAGTGTTTCACAGGAAAAGTTATTCTATAGTGTCACTGATTTAAAATCACAGAGCTTCTTAAAGCTACATCATAATTTAGTTACTAAAGGTTTCATTTTTAAAAATCTAGTATAATTGTAGAAGTTGAAGCTCTGCTTATTAGTTCATAGCTCGTCAACATCTCAATTATTAGAACTTGCATCTTATTTTCTTAGCCGTACTACTTCAATATATTATTTTGATCATAAAGGTAACTATGTACTTACTCTTACCTCGCTCCTGAAGTTTCTGCCATAATTTGTTTAATCATTGCCTTTTAAGTTTCATCTACTTTTAAGTTTCAAAGTTTCCTTATGCACAACTTTGTAATGAGCATAATACGTTTATATGTTATTTTGAATACGTAATTAGCCTTGAGAAAAAAGATGTAATTACAAGAAGATAGAGAGGTATGGTGAGTCTTAAGATTCTTAGAGTGATGGCAGTGTACTTTCAAGGACCCAGAGTGTTAATGATGCTGATGATTTATCCCTAATTTCATTCAAAGGTGATGATGCTCCTTCTTGATGGAAATTTATCACTGTTTTTGTCTGGTCAGATAGGATCAATGTCATTAAGAAGAGGACAGAGGTTTTCCTGAAGGAACGCTCCAGAATTGGGAAGAGGAGAGGGAAGAGGAACAGAGTGTGTGTTTGGGGGGTGGGGGTGGACCTGAATGAAGACTGTAGGTCACACTGAGTTATGAGATAGAAGGTTCTAGAGAGACTCTACCCTCCTTGAAGGCACTTTGACACAAGAGAACCCTTTTGCTATTTGGAACCTTTTAGATGTAGGAGGGAAAAAGAAGAAAATGTGTATCTAGTTAGTTATATCGATGGGGAGTGTGTAAGTCAGATGTTCACAACTTGAAGAACGGCACTGATTGTGCTCTCTTGCCGCTGAAGGAACACCTTTGCAGTGTATGAAAATAACTAACGTACTGGGCATACTTAACATTTCCTTGTTTATTCTATGCTTTCTGTGTATATGCCTCCCTGTTCGGATCTGAAAAGTAGAGATGAGAGGATCCAAATGTGCTGTGTTAAATTGTATCAATTATCAGGAATCCTTTGAAAAGACTAACAAATATTCACTAGTTTGATTTAAGGGACTAGTCTAAGCTTTGTCAGTTTGTAACTTTCAATTTATGTTTCTTTTAATAAGTTTCATAGGAGAATTTACAAAGGAATCCCACTCCAGCTCAGAGGGGAAGTCTGGGCCCTCCTCCTGGAGATCCCGAAAATGAAGGAAGAAACCAGGGACCTATACAGTGTGAGTACCGAGAGCCAGCCTGTTATTTTGAAACGATCGGTCAATGTTGGGGCATATTTGTAAGGAAAATTGGCTAACACCTGGTTGTAGCTACTCATTTGCAATGTAGTATTAATAATAAAGAGATTTACAATGTCACTTTTAGAGTTTTTGGGAAAATAACAGCAGAATTCAGTTTATCCAACAGCTGCCTGTGTATGATTGACTGTTTTCTTCTTCTTTCCCCTAAGATTGTTACAGTATTTCTAGGTTTTATTATTTATTTATAAAAAGTTAAACGTTTCACTCAGTGATCAGTAATGCTTTCTGTAAATTAGTCAGGGCATTAAATTTGCCTCCTTGTCATCTCAGCTACAGCCTTTCTAAACCTAAATTTTATATTAACCTTTGAAAGGAATAAGAAACATATATCTAAAAATAACTTTGTGCCTTAGAAAAAGTGTTCAATGTCACTAAATAAAAAAGGAAATGTAAATTTAAAAAATAAAAAAGAAAAATAACTTTGGAATCTGTTTCTCAGAAAATATATATAAATAGAATAAATTAAGATAGAATAACTGAAATAAAGACAAATTATTTGTAATTTAAACCCAACACCAATTATAAAAGGGGCTTTGGAATGCTCTTTTGATATTTTCATATTTACGTATAAATAAGCAAAATTTCATGAAGATGTAAGGTAATAGGGCTTCCCTGGTGGCACAGTGGTTAAGAATCCGCCTGCCCATGCAGGGGACACGGGTTCGAGCCCTGGTCTGGGAAGATCCCACATGCCGCGGAGCAACTAAGCCCGTGCACCACAACTACTGAGCTTGTGCTCTAGAGCCCATGAGCCGCAACTACTGAGCCCGCGTGCTGCAACTACTGAAGCCCTCGCGCCTAGAGCCCATGCTCCGCAACAAGAGAAGCCACCGCAGTGAGAAGCCCGCACACCGCAACAAAGAGTAGCCCCCGCTCACCGCAACTGGAGAAAGCCCGTGCACAGCAACGAAGACCCAATGCAGCCAAAAATAAATAAATTAAATAACTAAATTTTTAAAAAAGATGTAATAGATATTGGTTAATTTAAACATTACTTGTTTTTTATGATGAAAAGAGTTTTTAAATTAGTTGTTTGGACCCTGCACAGATTATGAGTTTTGTCTCAGGATTTTAGAGTTTCAAATTATTTTAGATGGTTGATTAGATATTTGCCTTTAATGTCATAGTTTTAGAACCAGTATTGAAAAATGATATCTGAGAGAAGTATTTAAAATCTAACCCCAGCCCCTAGTACAGTGTGCCTCTCATATGGTGGGTGCTCAGTAAATATTTATTTAATTAATAAAGAAGAAAATTTTAGTTAGCATGCTGTTTTGGTTTCCTGGGGCTGCCATAACAAAGTCCCACAAACGGAGTGGCTTAAAACAACAGACACTTACTCTACTGCAGTTCCGCAGGGTAGACGTCTGAGATCAGGGTGTCAGCAGGGCCATGCTCCCTCCCAAGGCTTTAGGGAAGAAGCTGTCCTTGACTCTTCCTAGATCCTGGAGTTGCCGGAATCCCGGGTGTTCTTTGGCTTGAGGTTGCGTCCCTCCAGTCTCTCCCTCTGTCTTCAAGTGGCCTTTCCTTGTGTGTGTCTCTGTGTCTCACCTTGTAAGGACACTAGTCATTGGATTTAGGGTCCACCCTAATCTAGTATGACCTCCTCTTAACTTGACTACATCTGTAAAGACCCTATTTCCAAATCAGGTCATAGGCCCAGGTTCTGGGTAGACAGGAATTTGGGGGTGATACTATTCAACCCAGTACACATGCTAATATTAGAACTGTGGTTCAGGCTTTTTCTACATAGAATAAAATTATCCAGTTACTGCATATCCAATATACAGTAACAAGAAAAGAAATGACTTGCCCACCAGTCCTTTCAAGCTTATAATTTTCAGCGCTATCATAAACATTATTTTTACTACTTGAGATTCCTCTAGCATTTAACCAAGTCTTCCTTTCCCAGTTACTTTCTTTTACTCTCTCTTTGCAAAAGTAGTATAAATTACTGTCCTGAAATGGGAAATTCAGTGGGAATAAAACTACTTTTTCTTAATCTATTGATACTAAGATTTTTCTCAAATGGTGGAATTGTCCTGATTCCTGAGCCGGTGCTCTTATCTACTATTTCTCCTGTTCTTTTAATTGTATCTCATTGTTATCTGTCTCTCTGGGGTATAGTGCTCTGTCTCACAGATGGCAGAGGTCTGGTGACAGTGGATAACAACCTCACCTGCAGCCTTAGCAAGGCTTAGTAATCTTATTGGCCAAACCCACAGTGAAATTGCTAGTTTTTCATCCAGCTACTTTCCACTGTACTTCTGCTCTCAGGTTTATAGGTTCATTATATTCCTATTTCTTTTAAGTAAAATGTTTATTCTTTATTATTGTGACACTCATGGATCTTAACCCACCCAATCTCAGAGTAACCTTAGAAGTTGCTTACACCTCCTTTCATTAAGGTAAGAAATATGCTTGATTTCCTATATTCTGCACATTGGCTTGTAACCATTCTAGGACATAAATAATCTTTCTGCTCTATTATTTTTTACCTGCTTAACTGGGCTTTGTTTTTGTCATGAGGTCTTTTTTTATGTTGAATTTTCTTGTCCTCTAGAGTAATTTTTTTAAATAGATCTTTATTGAAGTATAATTGCTTCACAGTACTGTGTTAGTTTCTGTTGCACAACAAAGCAAATCAGCCATATGCATACACATGTCCCCATATCCCCTCCCTCTAGGTAGCCTCCCACCCATCCTCCCTATCCCACCCCTCTAGGTCATCATCACAAAGCAGCGAGCCGATCTTCCTGTGCTATGCTGCTGCTTCCCACCAGCCAACTGTTTTACATTCGGTAGTGTATATATGTCAATGCTACTCTCACTTCGTCCCAGCTTCGCCCTCGCACCCCATGTCCTCAAGTCCATTCTCTATGTCTACCTCTTTATTCCTGCCCTGCAACTAGGTTCATCAGTGCCATTTTTTTTTTTTTTTTTTTTAGATTCCATATATATGCATTAGCATATGGTATTTACTTTTCTCTTTCTGACTTACTTCACTCTGTATGACAGACTCTAGGTCCATCCACCTCACTACAAGTAACTCAGTTTCGTTTCTTTTTATGGCTGAGTAATATTCCATTGTATATATGTGCCACATCTTCTTTATCCATTCATCTGTCAGTGGACATTTAGGTTGGTTCCATGTCTTGGCTATTGTAAATAGTGCTGCAGTGAACATTGTGGTACATGTCTCTTTTTGAATTATCATTTTCTCAGGGAATATGCCCAGTAGTAGGATTGCTGGGTCATATGGTAGTTCTGTTTTTAGTTTTTTAAGGAACCTCCATACTGTTTTCCATAGTGGTTTTATCAATTTACATTCCCACCAACAGTGCAGGAGGGTTCCCTTTTCACCACACCCTTTCCAGCATTTATAGTTTCTAGATTTTTTTGATAATGGCCATTCTGACCAGCGTGAAGTGATACCTCATTGTAGGTTTGATTTGCATTTCTCTAATAATTAGTGATGTTGAGCATCTTTTCATGTGCCTCTTGGCTATCTGTATGTCTTCCTTGGTGAAATGTCTATTTAGATCTTCCACCCATTTTTTAACTGGATTGTTCGTTTTTTGATATTGAGCTCCATGAGCAGTTTCTATATTTTGGAGATTAATCCTTTGTTCTTTCATTTGCAAATATTTTCTACCGTTCTGAGGGTTGTCTTTTTGTCTTGTTTATGGTTTCCTTTTCTGTGCAAAAGCTTTTAAGTTTAATTAAGTCCCATCTGTTTATTTTTGTTTTTATTTCCATTACTCTAGGAGGTGGGTCAAAAAAGATCTTGCTGTGGTTTATGTCAAAGGGTGTTTTTCCTATGTTTTCCTCTAAGGGTTTTATAGTGTCTGGTCTTACATGTAAGTCTTTAATCCATTTGGAGTTTATTTTTGTGTATGGTGTTAAGTAGTGTTCTAATTTCATTCTTTTATATGTAGCTATCCAGTTTTCCCAGCACCACTTATTGAAGAGGCTGTCTTTTCTCCACTGTATGTTCTTGCCTCCTTTGTCGTAAATTAGGTGCCCATATGTGCGTAGGTTTATCTCTGTGCATTCTATCCTGTACCATTGATCTATATTTCTGTTTTTGTGCCAGTACCATACTGTTTTGATTATGGTAGCTTTGTGGTATAGCTTGAAGTCGGGGAGCCTGATTCCTCCAACTCCGTTTTTCTTTCTCAAGATTGCTTTGTCTATTTGGTGTCTTTTGTGTTTCCATACGAATTGTAAACTTTTTTGTTCTAATTCTGTGAAGAATGCCATTGATAGTTTGACAGAGATTGCATTGAATCTGTAGATTGCTTTGGTAGTATAGTCATTTTCACAATATTGATTCTTCCAATCCAAGACCATGGTATATTTCTCCATCTGTTTATGTCATCTTTGATTTCTCTCATCAGTGTTTTATAGTTTTCTGAGTGCAAGTCTTTCGCCTCCTTAGGCAGGTTTATTCCTAGGTGTTTTATTCTTTTTGTTGCAGTGGTGAATGGGAGTGCTTCCTTAATTTCTCTTTCTGATTTTTTGTTGTTGGTGTATAGGAATGCCAGAGATTTCTGTGCATTAATTTTGTATCCTGCAGCCTTACCAAATTCATTGATTAGTTCTAGTAGTTTTCTGGTGGCATCTTTAGGATTTTCTATGTATAGTAGTATGTCATCAGCAAACGGTAACAGTTTTACTTCTTCTTTTCCAATTTGTATGCGTTTTATTTCTTTTTCTTCTCTGATTGCTATGTCTAGGACTTCCAAAACTATGTTGAACAAGAGTGGTGAGAGTGGACATCCTTGTCTTGTACCTGATCTTAGTGGAGATGCTTTCAATTTTTCACCATTGAGTATGGTGCTTGCTGTGGGTTTGTCATATATGGCCTTTATTATGTTGAGGTAGGTTCCCTCTGTGCCCATTTTCTGGAGAGTTTTTATCATAAATGGGTGTTGAATTTTGTCAAAAGCTTTTTCTGCATCTATTGAGATGATCATATGGTTTTTATTCCTTAATTTGTTAATATGGTGTATCACCCTGATTGATGTGTGTATATTGAAGAATCCTTGCAAAAAAAAAAAAAAGATGAACAATAACAAAGTCAAAAAATAAAATTAGTCTAGGAAACTAACAGATATGTTAAAAAGAATATAAAAATAAAAGTATAGACAAATCAACAACCGGAAGGTACATCAGTACCACAATAGTAAAAAAAAAAAAAAAAAAAAAAGGAGGAAGGAAAAGAAAAAAAAAATAAAAGAGGGGGTTGGGAAGGCCTTGGCAGTGAAGGGTGGGGCCTAAGCAAGGGCGAGGTTTGGGCAGTGGGCGGGGCCAATGCTCAGGACCCACGCGGCCTGGAGGGGGCTTTGGAGGGGGGTATACCGGCTTGGGAGCTCAGCAGGCTCCCCGGCCCATGGGGGCCAGGCGATCGCCCTCCGCTCCTCTCCCCTCCCTCTCTTCCCAGAGAGTCCCTCCCACCTGCCTCTCCTGATCTCCCCGGCTTCGGGGGCGCCGATCCTGTCTGGCCTCCTCTTCTCCTCCCCCCTCGGTCCCCCTATGTCCTACTGGTTCACTTTGGGGTTCCTCCCGTCTCCTTGGGTGTCAAGAGTCCCCCACCAGCGGCCGGCAGGTGCCTTAGTGTGGGGAGATGCTAACTCCCTGTCTTCCCACACCATCTTCAGGAAAAGTTTTCTAGAGTAATTGACATTATACATGTGTTTGGGTGGTTTTCTCCCTTTCAACTAGATTTTATTTTAAAGCATATTTTATCATGTCTTGTCAAACATTTCCTTTCTGTGTTTTGATATCTCATCTTTTACCAAAAGGCCTGCAGAACCATAATTGAAACCTCTCTGTTTGCCGACTACCTTATGTTTTTTTTAAAGATATTTAAAGAACAAATATGTAAAGATTATTTTTAAAGCTAAATTTTTGTAATGTCTCTTGGACCAACTTTTATCAGAAATAGCATACAATACTATTTTAGTGGTTGTATGGTTCTAGTACAATAGTATAAATATCTTGTTGCTCTTCAGAACTCTGAAGTGTTTTAAAACACTGTGGAAGTGGTCATGTTTTTAAAAGCTGCAGAAGCTGCCCTTCTCTGAGCTCCTACCTCAAAACACAAAACCCACATACTCACAAAACATTTAACATACATACACATATTCCAGGTAGCCTTGTTTTCTCCACTTTTAGCTTATGTCAGGAATTAACAGTTATATTTATATATATTTACTAGAATTGGTTTTAACAGAAATATATATTTCCAGTACGTGGTAAATAGGTCAATATAACACATGTATATAGATGTTTAATTACAATTAAATCTGGTTAAGTATAAATTAATATAAATTTTAATCTCCCACCTGGTTAAACTACTCATTTTGTTCTTTTCCCCCTGAAATGCTGCTTAATTGACAGCAGAGAGGGTTTTTAAAAAAGACAAAAACTGCAAGGAATAAGAAAATGGGAGAAGCGATAACCCCTGCCAATTTTTGGAGACCACAATTCAGACAAACATTTAGTAATTTTAGCAACCCTGAGAAAACCGGAGGAGCACCTGATTCATATCTCAAAATCCCCAGTAGGCTTCGTAATTGCCAGCTCCAGGTACCTCTGGAAGTGGAAGTGAAACTAAGAACAGTAGAAGTGGTTGAAAGCCTGTTGCAGAAGCAGTTAAAGTCCCTGAGTTCCCCCACCTGCTCCCCACCCCTGCACGAGACGGGGGCAGGGTGTGGGTTACTGTCTGGAGAGGATGAAACAGAAGGCCTGTGGGCTGGAGAGGACACAGACCTGCGGAGGAAAGCACAGACGGAGTGAATGTCCTGAATTTGGGGCAGCCCCGCCTTTCCCTCCGCTGGGCTCCCAGAACAAAACACCGGCAGCCGGGCGCTTGTCCTCCTGACGGGGACTCAGAGGAGTCTTCTCTAGGAATCTGACCAGCCCAAGAAAATACCCCCAAACTCCTGACTTCAAGGGAAGCCCAGTGAAACCAGCCAGATCACTCTACAGTGAAGACAGAGCTTGAAGCCCCACGTCTGCACATAGAGCTTTCCATCCGCTTTCTCATGCCTTCTTTCAAATATGAGTGAAGAGAGGAGCTAGGAGCTAACATGGAAAATAAGAACAAGTAGAAAAAGCAATTTGTGAGAAACAGACTATACAGCAAGAAGAAAACGGAAGAGCTATTGCTGATGTCTTCAGAGGGATAAAAAGAGATACTGTGTCCATAAAACAAGTATAGGATGCTATAAAAGGAACATTAGAGAACAGCAGAGCTTATGAATATAAAAAATGATAATAGAAATGAAAAATTCTAGAGGAGGGTTTGAAAATAACAAGTGAAGAAATTTCCCAGAAAATAGGTTGTGAAGTCAAAACTCAAATCAATGAGTTTTTAAGATTGAAAAGATCCATCAAGTGCCCAAACCTGTGGCTAAAAATACATCCAAGCCAAGCACAGAAATTGCAAGTTTCAAAACTTGAAGATAGAAGCTCCTATAAGCTTCTAGAGAGGAAAAATAGATTTCATATAAAGAAGAAAGAATTAGAATGGCCACACTGGAAGCTAGAAGACAGTGAAGGTGGTGCCTTTTGAGCAAAAATATTTTCTGACTTAGAATTCTAAAATAGCCAGATAGCTAAGAAAGAAGATAGATTTATCAGACATTCAAAGTGTCACAAAATTTATCTCCCACACGCCCTTTCACAGGAGCTACTGGAGGACAAGCTCCTCCAGAACAAGGGAATAAACCAAGAAAGATGTGAGATGCAGGAGACAGGGGACCCAAGCAAAGGAAGGCCTAGCAGATGGTGAAGGGAGACCCCCCGAGACCCCTGCTGAGCAGCGGGTCCAAAAACTCTGGAAGCCAGGTCTGCAGGGAGGGTGCCTGTTCTGTTAGAATAGCACCAGGAGAGGCTCATGCAACTTAAAGTGAGTTTGGATTGAATTAGCGACAGATATGTAGAAAATGAAGCAAATCAAGAAACAAGGCAATGATAAGCCCCAAGGAAAACAAGAACATTGTGCTAGAAAGAAGAAAGGAGGCATAGTGAACCGCATGGCTCAGCTGTGAAGAGTCTTAGGAACACAAGCTCCAAAACGCTCTCCATCCAAAATGAAAATCTAACTGTACTGGCAGGATGGGAGGGAGAGGGAGGGGGTGGGAGGAGGGAGAGGAGGGGGTAGGAGGAGGGAGAGGAGGGGGTGGGAGGAGGGAGAGGAGGGGGTGGGAGGAGGGAGAGGAGGGGGTGTGGATGGAGAGGAACCTTTCACTGTGTACCTTTTTATATTTTTTTCATTTTTGAACCATGGAAATGGCTTTCCTAAGTCAAAAAAAGTTTTTTAAAGAGAATTATTTTGCTATTCGTCATAGGCTTTTTGACAACCGATTTCCATAAAAATGTGCTTTCTTCCTCTCTTTTTCCTCTTCAGAAATTAAAACACAGAGCACGGGGTTGTTCACCTGATATCAGACAAATAGACCTCGATGTCAACCGCACATTTAGGGACCATATCATGTTTAGAGACAGATATGGTGTGAAGTAAGTAAAGTTTAGTATTATGAACTATGAATAGCATTTACGAATAGTCTTTATCAATTTGAAATGTCAGTGTTTGGAATGTCTTGTATAGATGATCATTTTGATTCCAATTCTAAGGGTTTAAGTTTTGGTGGATCATTTGTTCCATATTGTGTACAATTCAGGAGCTAATTTAACTTAAATTTTTAACCTTTGACATAGTAGGTGCTATAAAATTGCTATAAAATCATTTTATGATCTGGGAATTCTTAAATATATGGTAGATACTTTTATTAAAAGTGTTAGAAAAGAAATGAGAGATTGTGTTCCTTTTTGAGAGCCGTGTCAGCAATAAATATATTCTTAGACCCTTGACTCCATGCAAAGGTGAAACTAAAAAAATGGGAAATACACAAATGAAATGACTATGACAGTTTAGGAATGAAAGGTACAGTTTTGCTGACCTCTGTATCAGTTAAGGTTCAACCAGAGAAAAAGAAACCAGTAAGAGATGTAAACTAAGGGATTCATCGTGGGGAATTGGCTTACACAGTTGCAGGGACTGACTAGGCAAGTTCAAGATCTGTAGGGCGGGCCCTCAGGAAGGGCAGCTGGAGCTCTCGGGTGGGTGCGAGCGAAGCTGCGGTTCACAGGAGGAGTCCCTCCTTCAGGGAAGCCTCGGATCAGCTCTTCCGGCCTTTTGACTGCTTGACCCAGGGCTTCCCAGATTATCTAGGGTACCCTCGCCTACTTCAAGTCAGTTGACTGTGTACTTTAATGACATTTACAAAACACCTTTTCTACAGCAGCACCTACATTAGGGTTTGAATAACTGGGGGTTGTAGCCCGGCCAAGTGGACACGTAAAGCTAACCATCACATCCACCCTTGTCAACTTAATTTCCGCATAAAGACGATAAAGGCATGCTTTGCCTAACATGGTACAGCTATTCTACTTACGACTGAAAATATGCTAACCCCCTCCCCACGAAAAGATGCAGCGCCCCTGGGCAGTGTTTACTCTTTTTGCTTTGATATGTGTAACCTAAATTCTGTGATATAAAGTCAACTATTATTAAACATCTTATGTTAGCTGATAAGGAAAAGAGAAGGAAGAAAACACATTAAAATATATACACAAACATATTGATATCAAAATAAGGAAATGCTCAAAACAGATATAGTCAGCAGTTCTGCGACTGGGCATGTGGTCACTGCTGGTTGGTTACTTACCTTCCCACTACCCACCCCCTGTTCCCTTTGCCCTCAGCAAGTGCCTCGGCTGGCCGTGGTTCTTTGCCTGGTGGGGGGACCTAAACCTTTATTCCTGAAGAGCCTGGACCATTAGCAGTCCTGCCTGAATTTGCTTGTGGAGGTTTTCCGTTGACTTTAATCACAGGGTTTGGTTATACTCAGAGGCACCTTAAGTGTCCTCTGTGTTCTAGACGTGCTCCCGCTTGCGTCTGCTGTGTCCTAGCACCCCCTTCCCCTTAGTGGTTGGGATCAGTCCCTCCAGCCGGTACAGTCACTTCCTTCTTTGCCTGTTGATTCGGAGGCATGAGGAGCCCAGAGTGGCCGGTGGCCATCTTGGCTTCCAGTTCAGTGGAATCATTGTGTCTCCTGGGGGGACATCCCTCTCCTTGGAGCCAGGACCTCTAGAGCAGCAGAGCCAAGCGTGTTGTTAGTGGACCCAAGAGGTAACGGTGTGTGGAGCCACTCCCATTCCCACCCCTGGATCCTGGGAGAGGAGGCAGCGCTGGTGCTGGAGGCTGGTTTTGGGTGTATACCGCCTCCTGGGGGACATGCCCCCCCAGCAAGGTACTTCTCGGAGCTGGCAGTGTGAGTTGAGTCTTCAGAAGGCCGGTCCGCAGCTCCGTCCAGCCGGCTCCTTCTACGGGGATGATTCTATAGTGAGAGTAGTTCAGTGAAAGAGGGGAGCAAACTGAAGAAATTGTGAAGCCCTCCGTGCTTTTTGCTATAAATCCTTTCTGTCAAATTTAGCCTCAAGTTTAGACTGTGTTGTTTAAATTTGAGCTGGGGGATCATTTCCTTATTATAGTAGTAGTTTTATCTGGATTATCTGTTTATCTTCAGTCAAACTGTTGTTTATTTTTTTAAGTTTATAATTTTAAAAATATGTGAAAAAAACTAAATTGTGTTCAATGTAAATTTCTTTTTCTAGGCAGCAATCCCTGTTCCACGTTCTTGCTGCATATTCTATCTACAATACGGTAAGTTGGAGCACGCCTGCCCACAGCTTTTTGAGTTGTGCTCTGAGCACCTGGAGGAGATCTTTGGGCCTCCCTCCTGACAAGGCCCTTTTGGCCTGCATTGCTTCATCTCAGGGCTAGATGGTCTCCAGGTCTCTGTGGATCTTCCTGAGGCTCCCGTGGCCCCCCTGGCGTCTTAGAGCAGAGCTGGTTGGGAAGTGGAGAAACCGCAGTATGACAGCGAAGCTCACTTTCCCCCTCTTTCTCCAGACTGTTCTGTTATGTTTTGCGTTGTTGTTTGTCTTATTTTTATTTTAAGCAAGTAGGACCGGAATGAGCAGCGCCAGAAGGGCAGGAAGTGGTAGCCAGGTTAATTTCTGCCCGACTCTTGGTGACTCCACTGCCCGGGAGGCTGCCTTTCAGGGTCACATTTCATTTATTCAGTGAGGTCCAGGTAGGAGACCATATGTACCTACTTGCTGTCTCCTGGAGTAGGCCAAAACCAAGCTTTTTGGTATTAGAACATGTTATTCTTAAGGCATTGATTACTCTGCGGGGAGAGAGACTTGGGGGGAAAGATCAACTCGTGTTGAAACCAGTGTGGATGCCAAATAAATGCTTGTTGCCAAGATTCCAGGAAGGGCACCTTGAACCTTGGGGTGTATCATTTCCATTATCATCAAAACCTTTAAGTCACAAGGGACAGAAATTCACCCAAACAAGGGCAAGTTAAAAAGGGATTGATTAAAGGGACTTCTCATAGAAATGAAGCTCGGGGGGGTCGGAGCTGGAGAGTGAGAAGCCTCCAGTGAGAGAGCTTCCCTTTCTCTCTCTTCCACTCTGTGGCCATGTGGTAACCCTCATTGTTTCTGGGAACCGTTCGTTCCACTGTTTCTCTCTCCAGATTGCTTTCTTTGTCTGCTTATCTGTTTTTCCAAGGCTAATATTGCACCCAGGGACTCACCATGACCATTCTGTTCAAGTACATACCACCATCTGATTGCAGTCTCTGTGGCTTTATTCAGTTTTCTTAGAGAAATTAGTAAATTAGTCTTGCAGCCAATTAATGGTTCCCTGGGGCCAGATGTCTTCTGCTCCAACAGCTTTGGTTCACATGGCACAGACATGAATCTCTAAGACCATGTTATAAGCAGGGATTATGAGGAGAGTGGGCAGTTCTCAGGGAAGGAGCATAGGCTGGATAGGTACCCCACAATGTGTCTGTATAAGGGTCCGGAAGTCTAGAGGAGAAAAGACAGCAAATTTGGGAACTATATGAGGAGAGAAATTTGCCAGCATCTGAGCAAAGAAGAGGAATATTGAGCTGAGAATCACACATAAAACAGGAAAGTAAACAGCCTTTACAGAAGGTGTAATGGTATCAGTAAAATGGGCTCAGTAAAATCCGTGTAGGTTAAACTTGCCCGTACTTCTTCATTTATTCTCCAATACCAGGTGCATTCTTTGATTGTATGTGGCTCAGTGCTGTTGAGATTGTAATATTTCTCTATAGAATTGCCATTAAATCATGTGTTTAGGCATTTTCTGATTATTTTCTACATCAGTTTTTTATATGTGCATGTACATGTAATTCGATCTGAAAACCCCCAGTTTCTCTGTTCTCATTTTCTCTTTAGGAAGTTGGATACTGTCAGGGGATGAGCCAGATCACAGCTTTACTCCTCATGTATATGAATGAAGAAGATGCCTTCTGGGCCCTGGTCAAACTGTTCTCGGGCCCCAAACATGCCATGCATGGTAAGAAAACCCCATAGTTGATCATCAGCAACAAACAAGGGAGGGAGAAAAAGGCAAATTCAAACAAAGTCAGACTTTGGAAGATGCTTGGTAGGGTTAAGTACAAAAAAATGTTTAGGGGCTTCTTTAATTCATTAGTGTCTGTTACTAGTTTCTTATTTAATTCTTCTCTATTGAACTTTTCTCAACTTTTCTGTTCACATTTATATTCCTTCGTGTTTACTACAAAGTATACTGTTGACATTTTAAAACTCTTTCCTTACTTGCTCCAGTCAGGAGAAACTAATTTAGGTTTAGAAGAATTTAGGAAAAACTGAATTATTGAGAGCTTTTGATCAAAACTTTTAGACAGTCATGCATTCAGTGAAATGTCTACTGTTGACTGGATATTGTGATGTATACTTCTTTGTCAAAGAATATTAATTGAGAAATGACACTTAGGTGTTTAAAGGAAAGGTACACAGTAATTAAGTAGTTTTGTATTTCATGTGTGTGTTTCAGTTCTTTCAGCCTTAAAATTGACTCCCTTTTACAGTAAAAAGGCTGATAACATATTCTGGGCACTTTATTATGTAATATTTCAAAACTTGCATAATTTTTTGGTTTTCAAGTTAGAAGGAGGTTTTTAATAACGTTTTCGTTATATTTGCCAAGCATATGCAGTAAACTTTACTTGCGAGAGTTTGGATTGCAGCTTCTCTTGGAAATAAAAGTGGCATTTGTCCATATAATGCAAAATTATTTTCCCAGTGCCACTGCGTGTGGTAATACCAAATTAAAAACAATTTTAACACTAATCACTCTGAGAATGGACCATCTTAGTTCTGTTTGTGAATGTTAAAGCTTTATTTGGTAGGGAACCTGCCACATATTAAAGTAATATTTTAAATTTTCAAAAGTATGACCTTCTATAGTCCATAGTTTATTAAATCTCACATTCTTACCATGTGGTTATTGTGGGGGCATTGTGTGTGTGTGTGTCTGTCTGTCTGTCTGTCTGTCTGTCTGTTTCTCCCTCAGTGTTCCCTGTGAATCTTTTAAAAAATAAATACTATCTGCATGATAACTGTTTCTGGTCACTTTGCGTCCCACAAAGAGACTCCAGTAGTAAGACACATTATACTGAGCTGCCATCCAATAGACAGTATCATTTCAAAAGGCATCTTGAAGAAGAATAACTCTTCCTTATCAGTCTTCATTTTGCTTTACCCTGAGATGGTGTTGGTGATATATCTTGAAGTACAATGGAATGTTACGGTTTAAGTAGTATGTAATTATGTGGAACACCACCCAATTTTAGAAAATTCATTCTTTTAAACAAACCTGATAGCTTGCTTTCAGTAATTATTGTCACCAGTCTAATCTATAAAGCAGTATTAATTTTACTATCCTAACATTTACATTACCAAAGCAGTTTAGGTCATTATTATGGGTAAGTTTGTACTTAGAGGTATTTGTTTCAAGGTCTGCCTGTGAAATTATATAACTGAAGATTACCTCAGTTCTTTGCATTTCCTATATGAAAGTGGTATCACTTACAAATGTGTAGAATAAAGTGAGGGCTGAAGAAAATGAGATTTAAAATATCAAGTCTGGGACACCACTGAAAAGTGAAGCAGCGTTGGGTATCTTAGCACCCTTGAGCACGTGTGTATTACTGAAGGGATTGCCTTTTTCAAAATCAGACTTTTTCTTGAAATTCTTCCAACTCCCATTCCTATCAAATTGACCATGAAAGTGGCACAGAAAGAGAGACATGGATTTTTTTATGGACTCACTTCACTGGACAGTGTTACTAAGGGAGGACGTTGCTGTCTGGGACGTTCTACAGTGCCTTAGAAAGCGGGGAATTAGCTAAGAAGTAGCCCTTCCCTGAAGATTATAAAGCTGTGTTTCCCAGCAATGTGTTTCTTGGGTTCTTGGAGGGACGTAGTTTCACTTTTTGGAAACAGGCGTGCTGTGCGGAAAAATGGACTCCAAGAGCCAATAAGGCTGGGAGATGAACTAAACGAAGAAAACCAGGTTTCTGTAGTCTATAAAGCAACTTAGAAACATTCAGAAGTTCATATGCCTCGTGAACATAGGCAAGAAGGGTATATATAACACACAGTATTTCTCCTGGATTCTTTTAAAAACATAGAACATTTATTAACGTCTTTCGAAGTTAAATAGAACCCAGGTTGGAAAACGCTAATGTGGATAAATCATAAATTCATTGTGTATGCGTCCTTTTTAACAGATCATATAGAATATCTGAAAGGAAATTTTTGAATGAAAATAGATGTAAAGTTCCATGACTTAAATACACAAAATTAATACTAACTTCCCATTTACAGTTACTTCTTAGAAATCTTATAGATTATATTGTATAATCAGTTGGGATAGAATATATTAACGTCGATCATATAGTGCCCGTATGTTTTAGCTGATGTTAAGTATCACTTATAGAAAGGATTACAAAGTGATAATAACCTTGGCATGGTACTGGAGTAAGCCTGAAAAGGGTAATAAAATGTTTGTTATGTAATGTATTAATGGTAAAACAAAATAAGTAATCAAGATTAGAATAACTTATAAAAATGTGTACGTATAAGACATGACCCAGTACTTCAAGAGAACAGATAATCTTGATAAATGGCTTCAGTTTCCATTTTTTCTTAGTTTCCCTTTTAATTCAGAAATATTCTGTCCTCTTTTATACTTTTACAAGGATATAGAAGATCCTTAGCAAACACATACTAGACTGTTAGTTTCATTAACCAAAGCTTATTCACAATTGTTTCCTTGGAGGGGAGGAAAAATATTTGGGTACTACTGGATTCGTTGTTCTTGTTGTTGTTGACAGTTAAAAGATGAAAGAGATATGTTGCACTTAAAAATAGAGATTTCTGTTGGTATTGTTTATGAAGTATTGTTTTTATGTTTATATTCTAGGATTTTTTGTCCATGGTTTTCCCAAACTCTTGAGGTTTCAAGAACATCATGAAAAAATACTGAATAAATTTTTGTCCAAGCTTAAGCAGCACTTGGTAGGTAGATGTGACATTGACTTACACCCACCTACACCAAGAATAAAGTTAGAAGACTTGAGTGCAGCCGTTGGTCCCAATTACCCTATTGATTTATAGTCTTGTCCATGTCATTTACTGAGCAGTTGTAATTCCCAGTTGTTAAAAGGACGTTAGATTTGTGAAATTTAGTACGGATGAACTATCACAGCCCTAACTCATAGAATCAAACTTTGAAGCTGATATATACAAACAATATAGTTTTTAAGGATGTGTGATTTCTCAGTGATTTGGGAGGTTTTTTAATCGCACTAAAATATTTTAAGGGTCATACAAACTCATCCTCAGTGAACCATATACATGCTGTCCTGTAAAACACAGTAATTTAGTAAAGCAAGGATACGTCCCTTTAGAATATATTGAAGAGAAGCAAAGTGTTGTATTACAATCCTTTCTTATGAAGGGTTTATTCTCAGGGTGATTTTCAAAAGTAAAATTGAGGGAGAAGAGGGAGTCAGAAGAGAAGAAGTGGAACTACTCCAGCACGAAAGAGATTTGTAATGAATGGTTTTGTTTAGCTGTGACAGCTACCTCCAAAAACCTGCCTAACTTTTAGTATTATATTGTCATATTTTGTGTGCTGCAATCCAGAAGTTGTGAAGTCTTTGTTTTTTCCAGGATTCTCAAGAAATCTACACAAGTTTTTACACAATGAAATGGTTTTTTCAATGTTTCCTTGATCGGGTGAGTATTTATTTACAAAGCCCAATCATAAAATGACAAATACCAGCCAAGGGCAAACTGTTAATCTTATTTCTGTTTTGTTTTAATTGTAGACTCCCTTTACACTAAACCTCAGAATATGGGACATCTATATCTTTGAAGGAGAACGAATTCTTACTGCTATGTCTTACACAATCTTAAAATTACACAGAAGTAAGAAAACGTTTAATTATAAAGATTTCACAAAAATCTAGCCTTATTTTAACTTTGATTTCTCATTACCCACCCAAATTCAAATTCATTTTCTTTTAGTAATGAGTTTTAAAAATTCTTGGAAATCAGTGAAATTATCTTCAGTTGGCACTTTACTTTCATTAGTTCTTCCTCATGACCAGAAGCTTACTACATTGGAAAACGTCTTTGATTCTTTTCTCTATGTCATTTTCATCTTCACACTTCAGTAGAATGCAGTGTATATGTTTCACTAATAATAATATTCCTGTTAGTTATTTGTTTCCACGGGGGATCCCTTATTTCTTTTCATTGGTCTGAATCTCAGGTTTGTAGTAGGAAAAGGGAGAGACCAAAGAAGCCAGGCCCCTTAGTTAAAAGGGCTAGTGAGGACATTTTCCTTTACTGTGTCCTTCACCCAGGAGAAAAGCATCCAGCCCCACGCCGTAGACCAGAGATGGGGAACCTCCAGCTCATCTACCTGTTTGGCTGCTTTGCGGCCTCTGAAGCAAGTACAGTCCATGTCCACAGTTGCCCAAATGTAACACAAGGCTTTTAAAAGCCTTCAGTTGCAGTATTTCAAGGGCTCTGTAAATTTGAGATGCTGTGCCTTAAGTCAAGGAATTCCTTAAGTCAAGGAATGAGAGTTTCTCTTTATGAATATGAAGAACCTTATTCGTCTTAAAGTCTCAACCCAGCCTTAAAACTTTGGTGACTCTTCTTGTAACAATGCAGAGAAGAGAGTCACTGGAATGTTCGGAACCTCACACAACACTTCCAGCCTAGGGCACAGCCTAGGTTCATGTTCGTTGTATACTCTGCATCTTATCTTGTTCTTGAATGATCATCTCTTTAGTTGCCCCCATAACTTATAAGCTAATTGAGTGCTTGGGGTCATGTTTTATAGTTTTTCTCCCTGCTGTGCTTGGCTTTGTTCTAAGAATGTGTTAGGTACTTTGATATGAGATTGCTTGATTGCTTACTTGAAAAGCGTGGCCTTCAGGAGCACCAGATTATCCAAATTCTAGGTTGGAATGAAACTTTAAAATCATGACTGTATAGTTTACACTGAAAGAAGAGGATTCAGAAGTGTTGTGGTCCATTTCCCTCCCTCCCCAACACGCAAACCACAGCACCCAGATGAAACAATTTGGCAATGAATTACCTCCCAAGACTCAGGGTCTGTCATTATAACCACAGGAAATCAATCAATCAGTCTCTCCTCTCACCCCCTTTACTTCTTTTCTCTCTTTCTGGATTATGAACGGACAAAAATGTAGAGCAAAAGTATACTCTTAGTATACTAAACATCATTAGTTTAGTTTACATTAGTTAGTTTAAACATTATTAGTTTAATGTTCCCTAAGCAGTGAGAAAGTAAAAACATGATGTTATATTTCCCTGTAGCTCTCTTCCTCCTCTTAAATTGTGTTTTACTTCAGACTCTTGCTTAATTTTGACAAGTAAAAAGTTTCTCCCCCTTTTGTAAATAAACTTTAAGCATAACAGTTAGTTTATATCCTACCATGTCATTAGATTAAATAAGCTGTGGAAAACCGTTGTCTGCTGCTGTGTATTTTTTCTCGTTAGGAAGACACAGCTCAAGGACTTAACATGAAGTTCCTTCACCATATAAACCTTCAAAAACTGTCTGGACCAATAGTTAGCTGAAGCTCGTAAGATTTTTTTCTTGTTTTTTTCCCTGATGGCCTTACCAATATTTAGAGACATTGTTACTAAAAAAAAAAAAAAAAAAAATCACACAGTGATTTTAAACAGTAAAAAATAATTAGAAACAACCTAAATGCCCAATATTAGAAGACCAATTAAGTATAGAGCGTACAATACAATGGACGCTTATATAGTTAATGATGGTGGTATAAAATCATGTTTGTTGAAGTGAGAGGTATCAGTGATGTACGCCATCGAGTGGGGGAAAAACGAGGTGAATAACATGGAGAGTATCATTTATTTTTGTAAATTGATACACATGTACACACATCTGCTTGTAGGTCATTGGCTAGTGGATCTTAGCTGATTTTTACTTTCTGCTTTGTATCTGTAATTTGAATTTTTTCATAAGTAGAAATACAAATAAAATTAATAATCCAGATTTTTGAGAAATTCTGAGACAGTTAAAATACAGACCTAGAAGTGGATGTGCCTATAGCAGTTGGAGCTCCGTATCAGTGAAACAGAAAACACACATGTCATCCTGGGTGGCTCTGGGGGAATATTAATACCCAGGTCCGGTTATTCTTACACCAATGAGAAGGTATTGAGCAGCATTCGCCTCTCCCCAAGCCCCCAGGGGTACCTGCTTTTCTCTGTGACTGCTTTAATATCAGAAAAGATGTTCATCTTACTCAGTTTCGGTGAAATTCACAAGGCCATGTATAAATTGTGCGCTGTGCCCTTTTAAAAACATACATCAGAATAGAATACATTATATTCTCAACCTAAAGTAGCTGTTGTTTACCTTTTTCATCCTTTCTCAGAACATCTTATGAAATTGTCTATGGAAGAACTTGTGGAATTTCTTCAGGAGACCTTGGCAAAGGATTTTTTCTTTGAAGACGACTTTGTAATAGAGCAGCTCCAGATTTCTATGGTGGAACTAAAGCGGGCAAAGTTAGACCTTCCAGAACCTGGTAAGGAAATAGCCAGACTCTTTATGTGTAACTTACAATTAAGATTGGAAGACACGGTGCAGTTAACATGGTCCATTTCTGTTTGAAAACATCAGCATACTTGTGATGACATCATGTAAACCAGATTTCTTAAAATCTTCGATTTTAAGAAAAATCAAATAAACATATTAAATCTGCCTCTCCTAATAGAGTCCCTACTTAAATTTAGGAAGTTTGATATACAAATAATGTTATTTCAACAGAAGTGACCATGGTGCTTTAAGCTACCATAACAATAAACGCTTTTTACTTTCATCATCTCATTTTGTGGAACCATATGCAGTAACAGAGCAAGTAAAAGTCCCATTTTCTAGAAGAGGAAACTGATACTAAAATGCTAACTCTGAAGCTGCAGAACCTGCAAACACAGCATTACTGCTGCCACTGGAGTCCGAGTTTCCTGACTGCTGATGCAGGGCTCTTGGCAGTATGTTGCAGTATAAATAATATATTTTATTCACTTATTTCAAAACATCTTCCAGTACCACCTGTTAGG
Organism: Balaenoptera ricei; assembly: GCF_028023285.1. Lineage (NCBI taxonomy): Eukaryota > Metazoa > Chordata > Mammalia > Artiodactyla > Balaenopteridae > Balaenoptera > Balaenoptera ricei. The sequence continues at coordinate 20,947,050 of NC_082640.1, forward strand.
TTTTCTGCTAGGTGCTCTGTTGGGGATTTAACTGAAAAGAAAGACGTGCTTCTTGCTCTCAGGGTGCACAGAGGAGAGACAGGATTTACACAATAATAGAGTGTGAATAGGGTCATAATAGAGCTAGAAACAGGATAAATGGGGGAAGATGGATGGAGGGTGGTACCGGGTGAGTGGAAGAGAAAGAAAGAAAATGTGGAGAGAGCACAGTAGAAAGAAGTTTTAAGAACACACCTTTGCTAAAAACCAAGATGCTCTGCTTTTAGTTATTTAATTGCAAGGGGTCTAATCCGTGTTCTCCGAGGTTTGTTCTGGGTCTTCAGAATTCACTAGAAAACAAGCCGTCACAGCAATAATGGAGTGGGGGCCTGGGCCCTGTGAGACCATCACCTCTGCTCCAGAAGGTCACCCATCTCTCGTGCAGTGTAATGATGTCCCTTTTCTACTAATTCTTTCCTATAGCAGGGAATGCATTTGGAAGAGCAGTTACTAACTATATTCTTGCTATTTCAACATTTATTTTTAAAGGTCTTGCCTACGTTTAAAATGAGTTTAAGACAAGTTTTAGTAAAAGACACATAAAGAAAAAAATATATGTATATAATAGAACTATTTAAACATGAGAATAAAATGTCAAAACCTGTGTAATGGAATGGGATGATTGAGCATGTAACTGGCAGCTAGTATGTATTGAATGCTTGCTCTCTGCCACATACCACACGCACTGTCTCATTTAATCCTTAAAATAACTAAGAAAAAGTACTCGTCCTCATTTTACACATGAGGAAACCTGGTAGCAGTCCTTTGTAAGATCTTTTGCTAGGAAACGGTAGAAAGGGGACGGAGAGTAGGGTGGGGATAAGAGGAGAGGGGTGGATAAATAACAGCGGGAACACTGGTTGATGTTGCTCTGCTCATGCTGGCGGTTAAGGGGGAACGTGGTGAGGGGGCTCCGCACCCCCGGGGCCTCTGACCCGGTCCACCCTGCTGAGTGCACACGGCTTGGCTTAAGCCTTGTCTCCTTCCTGAAGACTCGGCCAGTCCCCTGCCTCCCCAAAGCCGCAGAGTTTGGTCACCGGTATTTTGTGCTGGAACCGTGCGTGCTCCGTGTGTGCATCTGTCCCCACACTCGCTGGGCGTCACCCCCCTGTCAGTTAGTTTGATGTCTGCACTAGACAGTAAGCTCCTGGAGGGCCGTGACCGTGTCTTCGTGTCGCCAGCACCTAGGGCAGTGCCTGGCATAGAGTAGGCATTCAATCGATACTTTTTAATGAACAAATGAAGCTATAGTGTATTTTTTAGGATATAAAAACTTATCGTCTACAGAAGGTTAGCGGGAGGCAGTTTTTGGAGGTGATGGAACCTTTCTGTATCTTGATTGCACACACAGACAAGTCAGTTTAGTTATGTGTTCTGTCTCACTTTTTGAGGGTTTGAGTGCGTTTTCACTTCTCTTTGTATAGTGGAAACTGATGTTACACATGCACAGCAGTTTGTACTGTGTTTGTGACTTGAAACCCTAGGAAACACACAGTACAGGTTTTAAAAATTAAGTTATTTCACAAAGATCTATTGAATTTATGTGGCATTAAAATAGGTTTATAAAAATAAATGTGTTTAAATAATTGTGTCCTTTCCGCTTCCCTTATCTTTCAAGTTTAATCTGCTAGAAAGTCCAGCCTATGAGCCTAACTACAATAATTTTTTTGGATTTTTTAAAACTATCCTAGCTATAATTTTGAAAGCATACTGTATTTCTTTTGATCACCTTGTTGAAAGCTGTAATAGTGTTTGAATTGTATATTCTTCTGGCTGATAGTACATTAAACAGAAATGAAACTGCTCAATTTTTCAGATATAAATTTGAAATCAGTAATTTTGTGACAATATTTGAAACCTCAAATGGACTTAATATTTAATCTGGAAAAAGGAATAAGATGATTCTGTCCCTAGAAGAATTTTCCTGACAGTGGCCCCCACCATTTCTCACTGAAAACTGTTAGAACAGTCAGAGTACATATATTCTGTTGTTGAAATTTAAAAGTAGAAAGTTGCTCACAGGGAAGAGCATTGAGAGCACTTTCCTGTAATTACGTGCCTCTCCTTGGGCGCAGGAAGCTGCTCATGTCTTCAGAGGCAGTCTGTGAGACTTGTAGTTGCGCGCAGTGTCCACTGGGTGGTGACAGAGACCTGAGTAAGATCAGAGATGGACCAGCCCGAAGGGACTTGAGACTCTTTCCGTATTTCTTTAGGGATGCTTAGGAATATTCTTTTTGGTGGCTTTTCTTTTTGTTTTTCAAGGAAAAAAGTTATTTAAGAAAAAATAATAAGCATCTTTGCGTTTATTCTGAAATATATCAAGCTATAGTTCCTTTTTTTTTTTTGAGCAGAGTAGTCTAATTGTTGGCACTGGCATAAAAATACTCACCACTCACATAATGGAACGCTAGTGAAAAATATCATTTAAACTCCTGGTTTTCAGGGGAAGAAGGGAAGAACACAATTTTAGGCAGGGAGCTAGAGTGGGGTGAGCAAAGACAATGTTATGTCTACCGAAAAGAAGTCCAGAATGAAAGTGTGGATAATAAATATTAGTACTTATTGCCTGTTTATAGCCATCTGTTTTGACATCAGTTATGCTTGAATCTTTTAGTTACACTCAGTTGCTTAGGGGTGAAAGGCAATACTTAAACCAAACAAAGACCAAGTATAGCAGTGTGTGTTTTGAGGGGCAGGTAGTTCGAGTAGGTTAAGGTGAATCTATGAAGAGATTGTACAAGAATGTTTAATGCTTATTTGGATCTACTTTTGTGGGAAAGGGCAGAGGATATTTATTAGCATATGAAGATATGATGATGGCATACGTATTTCTTGGAGGGTCTGCCTAGTATAGCTTCAGCTCAGGGAAAGTTGAATAACTAATCTTCACAGAAGAATCGCCTTACAACGAGGTCGGGTAGATTTTTCTTCTTGATTTTGTACTTACACACAGAGGTCAGCTCCCCCAGGCGCAGGGCCCTTGGGTTTTGGTGCTGCGGTTGCCGAGACTCGGCCTTGCTCAGTTTTTGAGAAACAGGAGCAGGTCCCCGCTCAGACGCGCAGGCCCCAGCGGCCTCCGGGGGGGTGATGCTCCGTGGGCCTCCCCGGCCCTGCTGCCCTCCACGCTCCTTCCTTCTGTCTCCCGTCCTCTCCCTCCCCTCCTCCTCCCCCTTCTCTCTCTCTTTTCCCCTCTGGTCCCTCCTTCCCACCCCCTTCTCACTCCTCCTCTTGAGAGACAGCCCTTCCCATGGTCACGGTGGCCCTGAGGACCCTTAGAGACGCCAACAGCAAGTGCCCATTTGCTCGCTCCTGAATCGCTGGGGAGCTGCGCTGTTCGGAGGGGTTGGGTCACTTACAGGAATAAACTGGGCGTGGCAGGGTCCGTGTGTCATCAGTCAGCAACTGCTGGTGGCCCTAGCCTGCTCCCTGGTCCCAGGTCACTGTGGGCAGTAGGTGTAGCCCAGCACTGTTTCCGGCACTGCGGCCCGGCCCTGGCACCGGGGAATAAGCTTACCCTTACCAAGCAGGGCCTCCTAGCCTAACTTGCATTACTGTCCGTAAAATTGGGAGGAATTAGGTTTCTTAAGCACTTCCATTTTAGAAGGCTCCTCCTTATATCCTTGTCTACTGCCTTTTTCAAATTACTTTCTTTTCTTCCATGCTTATTGATAATCTTTATGGGGGCAAAGAGGCCATATCCTCTAAATGTCTTTGTACAGTCGAGGTATTCACCATGCACCTCTTACAGAATCCTAGTTCCTAGTGAGAGACTGACATTCAGGAATTAATTAGACACAATGTCCTTTTGTCTGCATTGGATTTTTTTTTTTTCTCCAAACCCTGCTATATCTAGTTTCATAGCTACGTAGGTCTTGGGTATTTATAACCGTTATGTTTTGGTACTATTTGAATGGTATGTTGTTACTCTAATTCAGATTACTTACGTATGAATGAGTGGACATTTTGTCAAAACCTTACTTGTAATTCTGTTAATATTTTAGATGCTATAGGAAGGTCTGCAAAATAAGTAGGACTGCACTTTAAGTAGGTTATCTTCTGCTAAGGTGAAAGGGAAATGTATTATGGGCTACCATGAAAGAACTTTAAGAAGCTACTTTTTTGATATTTTAGAACAGTCACAGATTTTTTTTTTCCCGGTGTGGATTTTGGCCTCTTGACCATTCAGTAAATGGAACATGCTAAAATTTTCTTTTAATTCTAATATAATGTGTAGATGCATAGAATATTAATGTCTCTTCCTTAGAGAAATTTGTGTATTGACTTGAATATAAAGTAGTGTTAAGTGTAAGGTGAGTACTTTTCTTACCCTTTATATTGGAAAATTAAAACTCCCTTGTATGGATGACACGTACCTTTCCATTTTGTTTCAGGCGTGAAATTACCACCTCAGTCCATTGCTTCCTTCTCACTTTTTTATTCCTTCTCCTGAGAAATAACATGCCTTATTTTTGTAATCCTGCCTTTTACCCTGTGTCCTATTAGTCTTTACTGATATGGGCCTTTTATGTATCCAAAGGATTTCAGGATGGAAATCTATGGACTTTAGAATACAGGAACAGGACGTGATGTTCAGTTTTCTCCCCTAGTACCTCTTCCCCCTCACGTTCTCCCTCCCACCACCACTGTAAAGTGTTCTTCCATTGCATCAGTCCCTTATTAAACCCCACTGTACTGCGTTTCAGTTAGTCCAAACCTAGAATATTGCTTAAATTCTGGGTACCACACTTACGAAGATGCCCTTTCATCTTTATCATCATCAGTAAGTAGCTACAGCTGAATGTCTGCGTTTCCATAGGAAATCGCAAGAATCTGTGAAGTAACGGAACTCGAGTTACCCCTGTGGGTCTGTTACTGCCTGTGTCCACCCTCCACATTTATTGTGTTCAGTTGTCTTTTTGACCTGGTTTTGTAAAATAAATTTTAATTACTGTAGTTGGTTTCATTACATTGTTGACATTGAAAATGTCCTAGAACCATAAAAGCAGATGATCATAAATAATGAAATATGTGACTTTTTACTAACAGGAAAAGCAATCCATAAAATTTGTGTTTAGTAAAGCAAATCAGTTTTGAGGTTTAGGATGTAGACCGAAGGGTAGTGTCTTAGTCCGTGAGCGCTGCTATAACAAAAGCACCACAGACAGTGGCTTAAACAACAAAATTGATTTTCTCATGATTCTGGAGGCTGGAAGTCCAAGATCAAGGTGTGTACAGGGTTGGCTTCTTCTCCACTTGGCTTTAGGTGCTACCTTCTCACTGTGTCTTCACGTGGTCCCCCCTCTGTGTGTGTCTGTGTCCACATCACCTCTTCTTATACGGTCACCTGTCATCTTGGATGAGAGGCCCACTCTGCTGACCTCATTTAACCTTAGTCCCCTCTGTAAAGGCCTTATCTCCAAATGCAGTCACCTTCTGAGGTTCGGGGGGTTAGGGCTTCAAAATAGGAATTCTGAGGGGACACAATTCAGCCCTTAACAAGGAGGTGTTTCTTAGACACAGACCTTGCTGAAGAAGAGAAAAAGCAAACGCCTATTCTCTGGTGACTCGCCCCCTGCTCTGGTGCCCCGTCCACCTCAGAGGATGCAAGGCGTGCGGCTCTGTCCCAGGGCTACACGTGCCAGGCCCTGCCCAGCACGTCACTCACATTAATCAGGTACTGGCCCGTCCTTCCCTCTTCAGTGTCACCCCCTCTGGTGCGTTTGGGCAGGCGTGACAGCAGAAGGAGGTGGGTTGTCCCGTGCGGGGTCCAGGGCCCCCTGTCTGACCACGGCCTCTCCAGCTGGGCAGTCCTCCTGCTCTGCCAGGGCCACTCCTCACCCCACTGTCGACCGCAACTCAGAGGGACCCGTGGCTGCAGCCCCCGCAGTGCGGGGGGAGGGAAAACCCGGGAGATCCCACCTCTCTCGGTGGCCCCGTCCGTCACTCCACTGTGGAGAGGGTGGGAGCACCAATCCCATCACGAGGCTGCGCCCTGTGACCTGATTACCTCCCGAACCCCGTCTCCAAACACCGTGACGTGGAGGTGACGCAGGGGAGTTGCAACATGGATTTTAGGGGGACACAGACCTTCAAACCATAGCAGATAGCTAACCCTCGAAAAACCTAATTTCAAGCGACTGTTTTCGTGACTTGTGAATTGATAAAGACTGAAACCCCAGCGCAGGGTCTGGGCGGAGAGAAGCAGGTGAGGCTTGCGCTGATCGACGGTGTTCTAGGGAGAAGGCGTGCAACCTGCAGCAGCCGGGCAGCTTGAAATCTGTTCTTTTTTTTTTTGTTTTTTTTAATACCGCTGTGGAGAATTTTTAGAAACATGTAGAATGATTTCGTGGGAAGTAGAGTGTTGGCAGCTCTGCAGGCTGCCGGGAGCCGTCGCGTGGCGGGGAAGTGGGGCGCCTTCGAGGGCTCAGCGGGAGGGTCTCTGCAGCTGAGCCTGTCTGTCCCTGTAACCGTGCGTCTTGCAGGCATGAATCAGCCACTCTCTCCGGGAGCCACTGTTTTCCCTTTCTTTTTAATGGCCATGTTTTCCATCAGGTTTCCTACACACCAGCCTGAAAAGGCTGATGTTATTCTCTGATGGAATATCAACGAGCCATTAAATCGGCCAGTCCGATTACTGTGTTGTGTGCTTAGAGAGTTGTCAGAGTGGAGGCGAAAAGAAAATTCCTGCATTCGGTTTTTCTATCATGTCTTCCCAATAATTTGTGTTTGTTGGGGTTATTTTCCTACAGGAAAGAAGGAATTCATATGTTTACTTGGGACTAAATGGATAACTACTTGTAGAGCTGATAAAAGCTTTCGGGGGACACCAGATAGATTTTAATTTTATTTTTATTGTTCGTTTTTAACCCGATAGGCTGAATGACTATTTGTGAATATTCTGGACTAGGGCTGCATTTGAATCAACCTTCTCACCTCAATTCCAGAGATTTCATATGAGGCTAGTCAGGCTGAACTGGAATGCTCCAGCCTATTTTACCTGCAACATTCATAAACAAAACTTTTCTCAACGACAAGCATTTTCAAGTTTGGGTTATCACTTAAAATAGTCTGTCCATATATCATAAAACGTCTTTATTAGAGAAAGATGCAAGAGCCATGTTGATTATGCCAAGACCACTGAATCAGAAAAGCATGAAGTATCTTTAGCTCAATAATTCTGATTCTGGTAGCTTAACTATTTAAAGGATATCGCATTGCCATCATTCTCTGCTCCCTCCCCTCCCAAAGAAAAGCTCATTGAATTATTTTAACATCTTAAAGAAAATTATGGTATGGTATGTGGGTAAATAATACAATTATCATCACCTAGACCGTAAGCTACATAAAAACGAGGCAGCGTCCGCCTGCTCACAGCTGGTGGACTCATGGCTTTCCTCAGGAAACATTTGTTAGGTGGGAGGGTGGCGGAGCATTTGAAGAGTGCAATGACTTATTTTTAAGTGAGAATATATGGTTTTGTAGTAATAGAAGACATAAAAAACATACGTCTTAAACCTTGGAATTTTTACAAGCGGAGTCTGTTGGTTTTTTCAGGATGGTATTCAGTGGAGCCCATATTGTGGTGGATCACTTTAAACAGCTGTTTACAAAATGCCCAAGTTATTGCACGTTCCTTTAATTCCTCATTAGTTTTCCCATATTAGTTATTTAAAATGTAAAACCAAAAGTATCTAATATGATTTTCTCTTTATTATTCTTTTTCCCTTTTTTTTGCAGTAGGACCCTCTTAGAGTAGTAATTTGGAAATAGAGAGTGCTTTTTCTTTGTATACGGTGGAAGGTACTTGAGAGAATAATAATAAGCTATTTGGGGATAACTTGGAGACCACAGTTGGTCATCAGTTGACTTTTAAACTTGGCAGACCTGCTTGAGGTTGATAGGAACCGTTTTACTGAGATTCCAAAACCGTTATAGTTGAGGTATGCTTAAGTGGAAGGAATGTAACGGTGAGACACTGAGCTACTGACCTGCAGGATTGTTTTAGGAATAGAAATGAAAATATCAGCTTCTCATTCTTGAAAAAGCAGGTAACTATCTTAACAAAATATAAGAATCATATGTTACACAATTGTATGATCCTTACTCATAAGGTTATAAAATCTTCCCATCTGCACATTGCGTAATAAGACTTTGAGTTTTGTTATGCCTTAGTATCAATCTCTGTAAAAAATGCTGCTCTTAAGCCACTAAAATTCTGTGTGTCTGTGTACGTATATGCATGTGCTTGAGTGCACACATGAAAAGTAAGCAGTTATTCATGATGTAGTTCTTATATTTGATACCGTTTATTCATGCACTTATGAATTGATCTTTCCCTTTAGGTAAAGAGGATGAATTTCCAAAGAAACCTTTGGGACAACTTCCCCCTGAATCTCAATCAGCTGGCGTCAGTCACCTGAGCAACGGACAGAGGAGTGTGGGCAGGTCAAGTCCACATCCGGATGGCAGGAGAGAGAGCGGCTCGTCACCTTACAAAGCCCACGAGCATTCCCCTCCCCGTCAAAGTAGAACAGGTACCCCCGAGAGGGCGCGGCAGCTGCGGCGGAAGTCAGTGGACGAGGAGAGTAAAAAGCTTAAAGACGAGGTGGATTTTCAAAGGAGACTTCCATCGGGTCCACAGGACAATTCCAGGCAGTATAACCACGCCGCCGCTAACCAGAATAGCAACGCCACTTCACACATCAGGAAGGAGTTTGTGCCCAAATGGAATAAGCCGTCAGATATCTCAGCTATTGAGAAAACCGCCAAGTATGCCATTGAAGGGCGAAGTCGGGCTGCACACCCCACGCTGAGAGTCGCCGTCCCCGGTTCCGCTGATGCGCGGCCCCCCAGCGTCAGGCAGAAGGTGAAGGTGCTGGATGCGGACGAAGGGAAGCGTGGCTCCACCGCCTCGCAGTACGACAACGTACCCGGGGACGGCGCCAGCGCGGCCCTGGAGCAGGCGCTGGAGAGGGCGCGCTCCCAGAGCCCCCGGGGCGCGGCCTACGCTCACAGCCCACGGAGGCACGCTGAGCCCAGCTCCAGTCCCTCCGGAGCCCCGAACGCGTTTACTTTCAAAATACAGCCTCCGGGTTACGCAAAACATCCATCCCAGTCAGACGGGGAGGATCGAGGGGCAGCGCATCCCCCGTCTTACAGTGAGCCCCCCACTTACCAGGGCAGTTCTCCGAAACGCATCCCTGCTGCTAACAGCAGCTTTGTGTCTCCACCGTTTCCCCACGGGATGCCAGGGAATCCTTCCCGGAGACCTTATGGTTCTACTCTTTCGACTGATGTTTCTCCAGAGAAATCTTACAGCCGCCCAGCTCCTCTGGTCCAGCCGTCCAGTCGAATAGAAGTTCTCCCTGTTGATATTGGTGCTGGGGGATATTCGGGCAATTCAGGGTCACCAAAGAATGGGAAATTCCTCCTTCCTCCAGTGGATTGTTTTCCAGACAACAGAAAATGGTCGGAAGTTGGTTATGCATTGAGACCGGAGATGCACGGACCGTCGTGGACTCGTGATGCCAACCGTAGCCACTTAAGCAGTTCACCCAAATACCCCACCTTTCAACACGTCCCCTATCAGGACCACACCCTCCCTGCAGTTTCAGTAGATAGTCCGGTGCGGTATCGAACTTCCCCAGCTCTGGAAGATGCCAATTCATCTGGGTATCAGTATTCAGGGCCCTCGCCTCCAGTATATCACTACAGGAATCGGGATGGACTCTGTATCCAGGAATCAGTATTGCTGTGAGAATTGATCTGTACTTGCTGCAGATGAGAGAATAGAAACCGTATGAAACCTACATTGCTATGTTGATAATTGCCAAAGCAGTATTTTATACAGTTGTGAACAACTCGCACAATTCTCGTGTATGTCAGTAATAAGAGTATATGGAAGTGATTTCATCCCCACCTAGATGCTGCTTAAGATGAGCTTTTAACTTGCATCATCACTGAACCTGTTAAAAAGAATTTAACCTGGAAACATAGCAATAGTATTTAGGGATGCACGCACGGTTTCATTTATATCTTTCTCCAAAATCTGAATATTTGTACTCTGTTAGCCCATTCTATTTTGAGTAATGATACAAAGCACTGAAAAACTGTAGAATAGATATTTTTAAGGCTATGTGTAGTGTACGTGTCTTTCAATAGATACTATATGCATCTACGCATACACGTTTGAACACAGAACTAAAGAAATGTTTAAAAAAAAAAAAAAAAACAACTACTTTTCATTTAGATCCATGGAATAATTTCTTCTTCTTCTTTTCCCTACCTTGTCTTTTGGTCAAGTTTTTTTTTCCCCCTTATATTTTTAACCCAGGTCCTAAACCGACTTGAGGGTTTGCCCTGGCTTAATTCAGCATCTCACGGAATGCTCAGCTTTCTCATTCAATTGCTCATTCAGTTTTCAATCTGAAAATTAAAGACATTGGAGAGAAAGGCTAACCACTTAATGGTGCTTAAAATCGGGGCAGTTTAATTTTATGACCAAAGGTGCAGCGCGCAATGTATCCGTGTTCACTGAGAGATCAGCTTTCGTGCGTCTGTGCCCTTTTTTCTGGTCTGACCCTCGCAAAGCTCAGGGCAGAGTGTTCCTTGCCAGATGCCCAGGAAGTGTGCACACAGCCCTCCGGCGGATGCCAGCAGGAGAAGCTGCAAGTTACTGATCATCAAGCACTCACACGGGGCAGCAGAACAAATTCCTTTACACTCATTTGAAAGCAAGATTAACAATATGGTTACTTCTTATTTCTGCCCCTTAAATGACTGTGGAGTCTCCCCGCAAAGGGCCCCGGGGTGGCATTCACATGATCTTTTCCTGGCCCTCTTCTTTAAAGAATGTAGTCAGTGGATATTGCTGCTCATAGGCCATTAAATTATATCTGTGTAAAATTGTAAAAAATGATCCTAATTATTACTAGGAACCTCAGATTTTGGTGGTTTTTGTTTTTTTTAAATAGCGTGACTTTCATACTTTCAAAAATCTTTTTTTTTGTTGTTTGTTTCAGTGAAAAATTCAGGTTCATGGTAACAAATCAGCAATGTCTTTCAAAATCTTCTGTTACACTACAATGACCAAAACACTGACCAAGTTTTGGGCACTCCAAGAAAGTATGCCTTTGGGTTTCACTGGAGAGCTTGTTTTCAACATTACTTTGATCCTATTTGAACAATAGGGAATAGAAAACCTAACATTGATGGTTCTTGTTGCAAGTTGGGACTTTAAGCTTTCAAGGTACAGAAGTATGTCTTTTAAAACGAGAGTAACATTTGTTTAGCTAGTGAATGTGACAATATTTTTTATGTATATAATGAGTCTAATATAATTTTAATCAACTTGGTAATGATGTTATTAAATGGCAAAACAAATGCAGTGTATTAGCAGTCAAACACTGCACGGAAACTCCGATCTACTAGGCTCCTGGTTCAGATCATGTAGAAGCTTAGAAATAAATGTACATAAAATTGTAGCTGGGGATGTGAATTCCAATTTTAAACCATGATTCTGTGACTTGTAATAAACCAAGCTGTACAATTTAGTTTATGATAGCAGCATCAGAGCTGTTCCAAAATATATATATATATATCAACAGTGGTACATACTGTAGATTTATATATATAAATATATATATATATATGCAAAAAATATATGCACACACACTATTTTCTTATGTCACCTATGACTTTTTTATCTGTATACTTTTTTTGATGTGATTGTTTTTAACATACTAAATAAGTATATTTTGTTTTGTGTCTTTTATGTGCTTTTTTCAGATGGCATCTCTGATTTTTCTAAAGCTAGTTCCTTTCTAACTGAGTAGATACTGCGTAGCGTTTGCCTACATGACTTTATATGTATCACAGTTCTATGTTATATGTTTTACTAATTTCCAGTAGTTCTGTATTTAGAACCGTATCACCTGCCCTTTATTTGATTTAATCAGCCATTGTTAATAGTGATAAGGTATTATTTTCAGTCTTCCCCCATTATAAAATGTAGATCTGTTAGTTTTTCAAGTAGGAAAATTTAATTCAGTCATTTTGCCACCATACAGTTTTACTCTTTCAAATTTATCTTTTAATAAAAGATAAATAGTGAAATAATGATAAAAGATGAAATAACATTCATAAAGTAGGCTAAGTATATTTATAAAAAACATTTGGTGAGGATCTTCATGGTGTGGAGACTGATTTTGCTTTAACTGCATGTACATGAGGTAACTATTTTGCCACTATTAAGTCTTTTCTTCATAGCAGTTTTGCCTAACACAGTAAGCACTTTGATATAGTTTTTATTTTTTTAATATTTAGTTTGAAAAGTTAAAGAAACTTAGACCCAGTGTCTCAAAGGGTTTTAAAACTTCGACTCTTTCAGGTGCTTATGTTGCTTACAGGATTTTTAAAATAGCTTTGAGAGCTGGGGGATAGCCATAGCTGTCAAATCAGACACCCTGGTATTGCAGGGGAGGAAAAAAAATTCTTCTTCCTTCTGCCCTCTAGGTTCTCCATCCAGGCCCTGTAGATTGGACTGACAAAGGACAGACTAACGGGAGAAAAGGAACTGGAAGGTCATTAACACGTGCGTTCTGCATTCACGCGGTATCCGGTGATCAGTCACTCAAAGGGAGGGTTAGCTTGGGGTCTCTCCACCCAACTTAGTCAAGGCAGGGGTGAGGGTGGTAAGGGGGAGAAAGGGCACTTATGGAAAAGCAGGTGACTTTCTGGAAAATAAATGGGCCTTAAGAGAGCAGGTGGGAGACATGATCGTCTGTGATGGGGTCTGCTGGGGCACCAGAAGGGGAGGTTATAGAGTTGCCCCAGGAGGGGATTTAGGAGAGTTGCGTTCTTTGGGGGTGCGGGGGGGGGGGGTGGCGCTCTGCTTTTAGGCAGATAAGAGATTTCAGGAACTCAAATGCTTCAGCTCAAAAATCATTTTTATTGCCCAATGGCATATTTTGGGGTAACAGAACCCGATCCCCTTCACTGTCAATGACAGAATGTTTCTCAAAAGAAGGAAGAGAGATTCAGGTAATGGGGCATTTCCGGAGAAGAAAAATGGTTGTTTACAGGATGTGATGTGATTGTTTGAACTTTTTTTCATTTTAAGAAAATTCTTATACTAAATTTATGTCATACTCAGTGTCACTTTAACATGGAGTTTTATATTTGTTGTCATTTCAGATCTCTCCCTCAGGGCTCGTTATACTATAAGCACAAAAATGATGCCTGGTCAGTACTTTGCTAAGATCCCTTTTCTTTTCATTTTCATGATTAGAGAAAAGCATTCCATCTCCACAAATAGGGATTTATTCACAGAGGATCTACAGCTTAATCTTCTGGAAATATTATTACTTCTCAGTTATCTTTTATTTATTTATTTTTTAGCATCTTTATTGGAGTATAATTGCTTTACAGTGGTGTGTTAGTTTCTGCTTTATAACAAAGTGAATCAGCTATACTTACACATACATCCCCATATCCCCTCCCTCTTGCGTCTCCCTCCCACCCTCCCTATCCCACCCCTCTAGGTGGTCACAAAGCAGCGAGCTGATCTCCCTGTGCTATGCGGCTGCTTCCCACTAGCTAGCTATTTTACATTTGGTAGTGTATATACGTCCATGCCACTCTCTCTCACTTCGTCCCAGCTCAGTTATCTTTTAGATTCACGCCTTTGTTGTAGTATGCACTTGATTGTGGGTTAATTAAGACTATGGTTTTGGCAGTCTGTTTCTTTGTTTTAATTGTCCTTTAATAGATTTTAAATTTCATTTCTAATATTGATATTAACACTTATTGACCAGATGGTTTTAATAAGTCAAACTTTACTTTTATAATGACCTAAGGTATTGAGAATAGGAAGAAAGGATTCCATTTAACATTTATGTATGAATTGTACTTTCAGAAGGATTTTCAGTTTCCATAAATCTAAGCATAATTGCCACCATTTTATCAATAAGAACCCTGAAAAATAGAGGAACAAGTATTAGATTTCATAGGAGTGGATCTTGACCCCTGCTGCTCATTAGAACTGGAGAAATTTTTTTAAAAAATTGATTGTATATTACCACTGTGGGCTGTCTCAAAAATTCTTAACAGATCAGTTTCAGAGCTTAGAAACTCTGATTTCAGGTAAGTTAAGAAAATTTCCACTGGAAAGACTAACATTACCAGCCATCTCTGTAAATGCTCATGAACTACTGGCAGTTGTGGAAAGTAGCAGTGGCTTCAGCTGAAGGTGGCCTGACCCTGTACTTTCTCTCATTACGTCTTACAGTAGTTCTTCCAAATAGGTAGAGCCTTACGAGGATTTCCAGTTTCCTGGACAACCTCTGTCACTTTCCTTAAGTGACAGGCTAAAAAGAGGCTTAAGCTGTCAGGAAGCCCAAGTGCGTTTTCCCCACGTGAGAAGCTGAGAAGATGCTGCATAGCCTGGTCGTCCACTTGACTGGTCAGCATTTTATTGAGCACCTACAGTGTACTAGTTGCCTTGGGATTGTGCTAGGTTCACGCTTCAAGATAGGAGGCACATTTTGTAATCTGTGTCTCAATTCAGTGTTGGGGGCAGGACGTGCACAGGTGACTATTATGGGCACAGAAAGGCCCAGCTCAAGAGGGTGGGGGAGGGCCTGTGTGGAGGATTCTCAGAGTAAATGGACTAAAGGGAGGGGAAGGGGGCGTTTGTACAGAGGGGATGGGACGAGCAACCGCGTGGTGCGTGTGGGGAAGTTTCTCGCTTTGGTGTGCGTGTGGGATGGGGAGGGAGGGTCCGCAGAGACCGGGTCCTGGAGGGCCTTTTGTGGCCTGTGGAGGCGGATGCAGGGGCGCAGGCCTGGGGGAAGTTAGGACAGTTGCAGCAGGTGTTCTGTCTACAAGGGGGTCCAGAGCTCAACGCCAGGGAAGAAGTTATGAAGAAAAGGTGATGAACTTGAGAACTGTTTACTAAGTAAAATTGGCAAAACTTGATAATTGGTTGAGTGTAACCACAATAATTAAGAAAAATAGCTAACATTACTGAATGCTTGCTGTGCATCTGGTGCTGTGCCAAGCGTTTTACCTGTATTAACTCACTTAATTCTCAGAATAACTCTCTGAAGTGTGTACGACCCTAATTCCCAGTTTACAGATGAGAAAACTAAGGCACGAAGAGTTGAAGTAACTTACCCCAGGTGACACAGCTGGTAGGTAAGAGAACCCGGACTTGAATCTGAATCTAGGGCCTGTGCTTCCCTCCCCACTCCGGACAGTTTTAAGGAGGTATAACTTACCTACCATAAAATTCACCCATTTTAGTGTACACGTCAGTGATTTTTTTAGTAAGTTTACAGACTTGTGCAACCATCACAACAAACCAATTTTAGAACATTTCCATCATCTCAAAAAGATCTCTTGTCCCCATTTGCAATATCCATTCCCACCCCCAGCCTCAGGCAACCACTAATCCACCTTCTATCGCTTTGATTTTCCTTTTCTGGACATTTCGTATAAATGGAATCAGATAATACGTGAGATTTTTGCATCTGGCTTCTTTTGTACTTAGCATAATGTTGTTGAGGTTCATCCATGTGTAGCATGTATCAGTAACTACTTTCTTTTTTATTGCTGAATAGTATTTTGTTGTATGGCTATATCACATTTTGTTTATCCAGTCACCAGTTGATAGACATTTGGATTGTTTTCACATGCTGCTGTGACCATTTGTGTACAAGTATTTATGTGGCCTTGTTTTCACTTCCCTTGGGTATGTATTTAGCAGTGCTATTGCTGGTTTTTATGATAAGCTTGTGTTTAACTTTTTAAGAAACTCCCACACTCTTCCAAAGTGTCTGTACCATTTACGTTCCCACCAGCAATGTTTGAGGGTTCTGATTTCTCCACATCCTCACCAATACTTGTTGTTTTATATTTTTTGGTTATAGCCGTTCTAGTGGGTGTGAAGTGATATCTCATTGTGGCTTTGATTTGCATTTCTCGAATGGCTAAATGATGTTGAGCATCTTTTCATCTTTTTATGAATCATTCATGTATATTCTTTGGTGAAATGTCTATTCAGATCTTTTGCTTACTTGTTTAATTGAGTTTTATTTTTGAAAAGTAAGTGTTCTTAAAATACTCTGGATACAAGTCCTTTATAAG
Organism: Balaenoptera ricei; assembly: GCF_028023285.1. Taxonomy (NCBI): domain Eukaryota; kingdom Metazoa; phylum Chordata; class Mammalia; order Artiodactyla; family Balaenopteridae; genus Balaenoptera; species Balaenoptera ricei. The sequence continues at coordinate 20,963,235 of NC_082640.1, forward strand.
ACATATTTGCAAATATTTTCTCCCAGTCTGTGACATGTCTTTTCAGTTTCTTAATGGTGTCTTTAGAAGTGTGAATGTTTTTAATTTTAATGAAGTTCAGTTTATTGGTTTTTTCTTTATGGATCATGCTTTTAGTATTGTATCTCTCTGCCTAACCCAAGGTCACAAATGATTTTCTCCTATGTTATATTTCAGAAGTTTTATAGTTTTAGCTCTTACACTTAGGTCTGTGAGCTGTGTTGAATTATTACTGTATAAGGTGTGAGGTAAGGATCTAAGTTTATGTGGGTATTCAGTGGTCTCAGCACCATGTGTTTAAAAGACTGCTTTCCCCAACTGAATTGCCTTGGTACCTCTAACAAAAATCAATTGACCATATATATAAATATTTATTTTAAGTTTTGAAATCAGGAAGTGTACATCCTCCAACTTTGTTCTTTTTCAAGTTGTTTTGGCTATTTGGGGTCTTTTGCATTTCTATACAAATTTTAGAATTAGCTTGTTAGTTTCTGCAAAAAACAAAACAACAACCTGTTGAATCTATAGATCAACTTGGGAATCTTAAAATGTTGGGTCTTTCGATCCATAAACATAGAGTATTTATTTTGATCTTTAATTTTGATTTTTAATTTATTTTTCATTTGGTTTTTAATTTATTTTTCATTCATTTTGATCTTTAATTTCTCTCAGCAAGGTTTTGTAACTTTAGTCTTACACTTCTTTTGTTAAAGGTATTCCTAAGTGTTTTATTTTTCTTGCTCTTGTGAACAGAATTGTGTTCTTGAGAGCCTGTGTGCTTACACATCATTCTGTACTGTTGAGGGGAGAGGAGGCTCAAGGTTGATTCCTACAGTTCCCAGGTTGGGCGGCGGGGTGGATAGTGGGGTCACAATCTGATGAAAAGAATTCAGGAGAAGGAGCAGCTGTAGGCTTGGTGAGGAAATGGCTTCTGTTTTGACGTGTAGAATCTGAGGAATAGGGGACGGACAGGTCGTGCCGTCTGATGGGCAGCTGGGAATTCCAGAGAGATTTGGACTTGCCGGCATGTAAGAATCAAGTCATAGGAGAGCACCTGCCTCGGGAAAAGATGAGCTGAGGATGGGAGAGCTTGCGGGGTGGGGGGGGGGGGGGAGTGTCGCTGACAGTTAAGAGGTGCCCCAGGGAAGGAGGTGTGAAGGACTCAGAGGGACAGTCCTGGACTGGTTCCGCAGTACCCACGTGCCCGGTGATTGAAGACGGAGCTTCGGAGTCAGACTGACTCGAGTTTGAAGTCGACATCCACGGAGGCCACTGTTGTCGATTCTGGGAAATCGTGAAGTAGCAGGATGACAGCATCCGTGTCCTCGGGGACCTGATGTGATCCATTTCCTCCTCTGTAGTATGGAGAGTGTAGCGCTTATTTCATGGAGTTGTGAGGATTAAATGAGTTGACTTGTGCAAAGTGTCCAGCGTAGCGTCGTCACGCGGTAGTAATGCGGAATGTTACCTGTCGTCACACGACCCCACAGAGCTGGGTGTTAGAGACCAGGAGGGTGTGGACCTTGACTTCATGGAGCGGAGAGTCTCGTGAGCAGCACAGAGGCACACACGACATGACACGACACGTGGGGGGAGGGATGGCACAGGGTGCTGGGAGAGGAGGGGCCCTGGCTAGGGGGGCAGGGGTCCCAGGAAGGAGGAAACAGTCGGCGGCTTAAGTGCAGCAGAAAGGCCCATTGCCTTGACTGAAGAAACGATTGGGGTTTGACAGTTTGGGGGTCGGTGCCGTCATCTGCTGTCTCTTCTAGAGCCATGGCCAGGTTGGCACCCATGGGTGGCGATGCCGGTCTCTCCAGAGAAGGGTGGGTGGAGGGAGGGTCTGGGAGGGGTGGATTTACATGGGGAAAATAATGCCAGTTAGAGGGTAGTTCTGACCATTCAAACACTCAGGTACCTCTACCAGCCAGCCTGTGGTTTTATTCCAGTTTGTTACTTTCTGTATTCATGGGGATTAAAACACCAATGATTAATCTTCCTGTAGTTCAGACTTTCTACTTTAATTTGGAGGAAAACCAGCATAATCTGAAGATAAAGGAGGCTGCATCAAGAAAACTCTCATATCCCGCCCAGGAACATCCTTGACTTTGGGGAGCACTTCTTTGAGTTTTGCTGCCATGTGTAGTGCACTAAGGAGGTGTGATCTAGAAGTTGCCATGTGCGGACAATGGAAAGGCTCACTGCTCTGAAAGCTAAACAGAAATCAGCGATAAACCGTAGCTCCCAGAAAGCCCAGCCTTGAATGCGGCCGTCAGCTCTGCCAGGATCCCTGGTGTGGCTCCAGGCAGGTCACTGGGCCTCCATAGGCCTGGGTTCTCTGATCTGCAAACTCTGGAGGTCGGAAGGAGAGTTTGAAAAGGGCTCTGCCTCAAACTCTGAGGGGAGGGTGCCCCGACCCCAGGCCTCTTTGTCTGCTTTGTGCAGGTACCATGTCGGGTGCTAGGGAAACAGTGGTGAGCAAAGACCAGATGGTCCCTGGCATCACGGAGTGGACGGTCGTGTGGGGAAGGCTGGCGTTAATTCTTTGTTACCAGCACCAATGAAGACCCACGTGTGTGGCAGGGACCGGGAGGGAGGAGGACCCAGTGCGCTCGGGCCCCTGTGATAACGACAAGCACGAAGGTGATGCTCGTGAGAAACGATGCGGCTTGAATTGTACGGGCAGCGAAGTCGGTGCGGTAATGGGCCGAGGAAACCGGCTCACGGCCGTGGGAGATGAGGGGCCCTCGCAGGACAGCCTGGGAGCAGAGGACGCAGAGTAGCAAATATGGTACAAACAGTTCAAGTTGCTAATGTGAAGGCAGTTGTACATTATCAACCACGTCTGTACCCACGAATAATACCATTCGCTGGACCACCTTTGGAAAGGCGGATGACGAGGGCCCTGGCCGTCTGCAGTTTGCTGGAGTAGACGAGGCCGTCACACCTGCGCTGCAGTCTGAGCTTGCCGCTTGTCGGCAGCTGAGCTTGGGCAAGTCACGTTCCTGTTCTGGGCTTCACTTTCTCAGCTCTAAAACGTGAGTGTTCGAGCTAGACAGGGTGGTGGAGATGACCTCGGACAGCGGGTCTCAACCAGGGCTGTGAACGAGAGCCACTCGAGAAGCTGCCAGAAATACTGATGCTCAGGCCCCCCCCAGACCAATAAGTCAGAATCTCCCTGGCTGGGGCCTAGGAATTAGGATTTTTTTTTTAAAATTAAACACACAGTCCAATATTTCATGATTCTATAACCTGTTCCTCAGAACTGAACCATGTGATGCAATTGTATAGGAATAAACTGCAAGAAGCCAGAGCCTTGGGCTTGAAACCTTTGTTGAGAAGCCATGAATGACCTGCCTTTCTTAACAAAGTGTTTTGACCATGAAGAAAGGAGACATCCCTCCCTCTCCACCTCTATGTCTTTATTGTTCTAGCTCCCATGTCATTCTTCTGTTACTATCCAGAAACACCTTAAAATCATGTGAGGGCATTTCTATGTAGAGGGTTTGAATGGTGTGTGGAAAGAACTCAGGCTTGCAGCAGACTTGGAGGTGAGTCTTAGCTTTTCCACTAACCCTGCTGGACCTCAGCCTCTTGAGTAAAACAGAGAAAATGAGGCCTTCCCTGCAGGGTCGCTCTGAAGATGTGCTGAGGTAATGTATGTGTGATACAGTGCCTGGGACAGAGACGCTCCATAAATGTTAAATGATGAATAGAAATGTTTGTATAGGGAAAGGGCTAATATCATTTATATTTAAAGGGCTTGTTTTTCCCCTTGAGACGTGTGACGTACCCCCAGGTGGAATATGGGCAAAGCATAGTAAAAGAAAATGTACAGATAAGTACAAAGCGATTAAACATATTCTCCATCTCCATTAATTAGAGAAACTGAAATTGAAGCAATGATTGACAAACAGTTGGCCAGAAGGATGTCTGTGCCCTGCTAGTGGGAGGAAAATGCATCCCAAATGTGCCACTTCCCATGCTGTGTTCTCCATCCAGCAACACCACTTCCAAGAGCAGAAATACATGTGCATGTAAAAGGATGTTTGTTTCACCATTGTCTGTAATAAAGAGGAACTGGAAATAGCCTGAATGTCCATCAACAGAGGATAGGTTAAATTAGGGTGTAACCATATAAAAGAACACTAACACTGTTCACCCTTTAAAAATCCGGAGATGGGGGCTTCCCTGGTGGCGCAGTGGTTGAGAATCTGCCTGCCAATGCAGGGGACACGGGTTCCAGCTCTGGTCTGGGAAGATCCCACATGCCACGGAGCAACTGGATCTGTGAGCCACAACTACTGAGCCTGCGCGTCTGGAGCCTGTGCTCCGCAACAAGAGAGGCCGCGATGGTGAGAGGCCCGCGCACCGCGATGAAGAGTGGCCCCCACTTGCCGCAACTAGAGAAAGCCCTCGCACAGAAATGAAGACCCAACACAGCCAAAAATAAAAATAAATAAAAATACGGAGATGGCCTGATATGTACTGACATGGGAAGATGTCTGATTTATTGCTCAGTGAACAGTGCTACAAACAGCATTCACATAGCCCTTGGTAGACTTTCCAGCTTCTGCCTCCGTGTCAGGCCAGCCTTGAAGCAGACGGCATTGTGGTGTTGAAGGTCGTGCATCGGGTGGGGTCGGGGGTCACTCACCGTAGGTTTGGGAGGGCCAGGGAAGTTCTATGTACCCGAGCTTCGAAGCCTTGAGGACAGACTCTGAAGAAGGTTTTAGAACTGATGGGCAGGCACCCGGGACGTAAGAATGAGCCACGTTGAAGTAAGACAGGGTGATGAGGAGGGGTAAAGACCCCTAAAGATGGGGGGATGTCCCAGGTCGGTAGGGGTAAGAGGTGAGGGGGAGGCCGGGCGGATACCTCCCACTTGGGTCACCGTTTAAAGGCTTTAACCAAGAATGAGACTGACAGGGCTTGACATGGAACTCAGCAAGTACGCATCCTCCGGGGAGAGGCCCTCAAACTGCCACGCCCTCCCCTAAACAGTCCTGCTTCCCTTCCTGTTCTTTCAGCGGAGGAAGAAGGGGCAGGAAATCAGAGAGGTCCCTGGGGCAGCCCTGAAAAGCAGCAGGTGGTCACGGGCCAGGAGCCCAGAGCCCAGAGCACTGCTGGAAGCCACACCCTGATTGTCTGAGGCTGGTGTGGCCTGGGGTGAAAGGGCACTTGTTTATTTTCACATCGAAGCTAAAGGTCAAATGATGCCCAGTGAGTGAAAGTTTGAAAAGCAATAATAGTTTTTTTGAAAGGCAGATAACTCAGAAATATGAAGGCCTTGAAACAAGGGGGAGTCCAATCCCTGCTAGTCTCTTCTGGCTGAGTAAGTCGATGTTGGACTTGCTTCTGTTTCAAAGCCTGTGTGGGAAGCTGTCTTCTCTTCCCTGCTGGCCCCATCAGAAACAATGGCGGGTGTTTACTGATTCCAGAAAGGGGTGAGGAGGTTTTAAACCTGGCCTTGGCCCATCTTTTTAAAATCACTAGATGTTCCATTCGCCTGGGATAGCCTATCTTTTGGAGTTCATGGATCAGTAAAATGTTCTACAAAATTTGAGGTACATAGAATTGTCCATTTTTATTTTATCAAATGTATTTATTAAAAGGAAAATATCGGACTTCCCTGGTGGCGCAGTGGTTAAGAATCTGCCTGCCAACTCAGGGGTCACGGGTTCGAGCCCTGGTCTGGGAAGATCCCACATGCCGCGGAGCAACTAAACCCGTGCGCCACAACTGCTGAGGCTGCGCTCTAGAGCCCTCAAGCCACAACTACTGAGGCCGGAGCGCCTAGAGCCCATGCTCCGCAACAAGAGAAGCCGCCTCAATGAGAAGCCCATGCACCACAACGAAGAGTAGCCCCTGCTTGCCGCAACTAAAGAAAGCCTGTGTGCAGCAACGAAGACCCAACGCAGCCAAAAATAAATAAATAAATTTATTAAAAAAAAAAAAAAAAAAAGGAAAATATCTTAAACATTTTTAAAAATGTTTGTTTTGGTTGCGCTGGGTCTTCGTTGCAGCAGGCGGGTTCCTTAGTTGTGGCATGCGAGCTCTTAGTTGCGGCATGCATGTGGGATCTAGTTCCTGTGTTGGGAGCAAGAAGTCTTATCCACTGCGCCACCAGGGAAGTCCCAAAAGGAAAATATTTTAAAGAATATTGTTATACAGGTGAAAAAGAAGAAAGTAAGAGCATAAGTCAGAAAAATGGACAGTCCATTAAACTGAATGTAGTTAGCCTTTTAAAAAATCCACTATATTGACCTTTATTTTCTTTCTTTTTTTTTAAACACCCACATTGTCATGGCAGACTGGTGGAAACTCTAAGTGGCTCAGCCATGGTGCACACATCAGCATTTAAAGGCCACTGAATTCGTGTTTGAGTACCAGATGATAAAATTAGATTGTGTGGTTTGTAGAAAATTAAATTCTTTAGCTAAACCAGATGCTAAGCTTCTGCCCAGAATCAATATACTATTAGAAGTCTGGAAACTAATAAACATACCGTAACTATTAATTTATGGATGGGTTGTTGGTAAATAACCTCAGAGAAGGAATCCAGGCTTGAAACAGCTTTTGTAACACCAGATGGAGTGTGTGAGTTTAATCGAGTCCCGAGAAGGGATATCTGTACAGTGCCTAAAAAAAAAAAAAAACCCACTGGGATCTGAGTTAGGCCTGAGATAAGCTTAGAGAAGCAGGGAAAACTAGAACCTAATTGAAACTGATACAAGAAATTAAGACCCATGCAAAGAAAACCAGATGTTCTTTTATGGTGAAGTGCGTTGGAGGGAAGCAGGGACTACTTAACCCACCCAGAATCCAGTCACCTGGCAGCTTCACCCGAGGACAGGAGGCCCGAAGGAACCAGGCTAACTAACCAAGCTAATGTCCTGCACGTAGGGTGGTAGAGCTGGAACGCTGTGCTTTGGGGAAACTCTCAGGATGACAGACCACACCCAGTGGACTGAGGCCAGGCAATTCCTGAAGCTCCCCGCATCGTGTGATGAACAGTTTCCAGATGAAGAAACAAGCCCAGAGTTGTCCGGGGATGACTCGCCCGAGGTCTCACTACTGGGCAGGAACCAGACCGCAGCTTTCCCTCTGCTGGTCCACCCCAAAGCAGATTGAAGACACAAATCCAAAGGAGGAAGGTGGGCACTGCGGCGACCCCTGCCATCAGCTTGACAGCCCTCGCTCAGCCTGAGAGCGAGAGGAGGATAAGCCTAGTTACCTGAACAACCAACCAACCAACCAACAACCCTGGCGCAGATATTCAAGAAATGGCAATATGGGTGAAAGAGCCCAACAGATCTGAAGTCTTCCCTGCATCACTGTGTAGACTGGCCTGTGTAAGGAGGTCCCTGAATCCCACACTGTTACTGAATGTCGGCTTTGTGCCCATAAGTGTTTATCAGAATAAAGTCATATTTTGTCCACTACACATCCAATTAAAAAACAAAAATTCCTAGTTGAAGTCTTCAGTAACACTTGCTGGATTCCTGCAGTAACATTCTACTCAAAGACAATCTCAAATCATACCATTAAAGCCCAGCTTGGATTATGTCCTTTTCCTGCTTTAAAAACCTTCGGTGGCTCCCAAAGGCCATCCGATGAAATATCCATCATTCAGCCCGGCTTTCAAGGCTGCCTGTGACATACGCTGTGAACTTCCTTTCAGCAGGGTTTTCCTGTATGTGCTTTCTGGGGCCCCAGGGCCTCTAGAATTGACTCAGGCAGTGGTGGGTTTGGAAGTCATGAAGTTGGATGTTGGCGTAAAAGTCAGGAAGGGGCTTTGCTGGCTGAAGCTCGCTGAAGAGGTACAGCTGGACTCAGCTTTGCGGGTGACAGGTTTCAGTAGCTTAGTCAGTGTTCCAGGCGCCATGGTGCCCGGCCCTGCAGCGGGGGCACCGTCTTCCACGGAGTCCACGAAGGAAGTCGCCCACCGGGCTGTCGGCAGAATTACAAAGCCTGGTTTGCCTTTCTGTCCCTCACACCCTTCCTGTTGCTTGGTCCCCCTCCCGTATCTAGGACTCTTCCCACCTGGTATCACTTCTCTTGAGGTCCTCCACATCACATTTATATTTAAATAAAGGTGTCAGATCCCAGTTATGAGTCTCTACCCAGTGGCCTAGATTTTTCAGAGGCTTCGCTCTTCTTACGGTTCTAAGTTACGCAGAACTTTTGAGGAAAGGGTGAGTTTCAACTGGAGGTTGAGCTGTACCATCCATTACCCGGGTCACCGGTTCCTAAACTTCCATGTGAGTGGAAATCGCCTGGGGAGCTTGTTAAAATGCAGATTTGGTTCCGTGGGTTTCAGGATCTCTATTCCTTTTAAGCTCCTGGGCGATGCCAATGCTGCTAGACCGGGGAGCACGCTGTGAGTGACGAAGATCAAGACCAGACGCCCCTGGAGAGCCGTCGGGGAGAAGCTCAGGTTCCCAGGCTCCGGCACTCCCACGCCAGGGGGCCAGAGGCCGCTGCCCGGCATAAGCACAAGCCGTTTGCCTCGGGAGCTCACGGGCATACATGAGATAGTGGGGTGTCTGCTTTTCCACATCTTTGCAGACCTCAGTTATCTCACAGGGCTAGACCCTCAGAAGGCTCTCATCTGGCTGTTCGAGATGGTCCTTCTCATCTCCAGAAGGCAGTTCAGCAAGTTCTCGAGGGAAAAGGGTAAATGCTGCCTTCGGGGATCTCCTGGAGCAGCTTCCAGCAAGCGGAGGAGGGGCCTGTGGACTTGTTCTCCTTAGCCCATCGTTTTTCTTCCTACTGTGTGCACAAACAGGCCACTTAGCCGCAGGTCTTGGGTGGATGACACCCACTCTCGTTCACTTCTGTGTATGTTACTCTGGAGAGGGAAGATAACGCAGTTTAGCTAAGCCAAGCTGTAGGTTGGAAGTTATAACCCACCTAATTCCTTACAGAAGCTATTGATTAAGGCTGTGTCTCTGCCACCTGCTATGCCTGGGCCTCCTGCCATGTGGTCGATGGCAACTCTGACAGCCCCGTCCCTGCAGAACCCAGAGCTCCTGCCACGTTTGTTTCCAGCAAGTCTTTAGTGTCTGCTCTCCTGCCTCCTCCCACCCCCCGCTTCCTTCTAACGCATGTTTTGAAGTCCACACTGAGACAGGTCACCCAACCCATTTGTCATGCGATGGGGTTACAGACTGGAGTCTGCAGCAGATGTCATCTGGGCCTTTGGAGGCCTGTCACTTCCCCAAAAAGGACACTCTTGTTGACCATTTGGCACGGGAGCCAACACCTTTCTTGCCCAAGAGGTCCTAGGCTTCACTCCAGGGAGCGGCATGAGGGTTAGAGCTCAGAGAGAAAGAAAAAAATGGAGTCAGAGACCCAGGAAATGAGGTCCCCGCGGAAGGTAAGAGCCTTTGTAAATGCGCCTTTGTTACCTGGATGGATGTTCAATAAGCATTTGTTGAATGAATGAGTGAAAACAAGTCAAGAAGGAAAAAGCTATTGTATATGAAGCACGGGTGTCACCACCAAATGTCCTGTTCTCCTGCTTCCCTCCCACCAATTGCTTGTTAAGACGCTTGTCCCAAACATGCTGGGGGCCTCGTGGAGACATCTGGACGGTGTCCTCCTGAGAAGGTGAGCAGCGACTTATTTCATGGGGTTGTGGCAGCTGTGACTGGTCTCCTTCTGGTCATGGAGCTTCTGGACCTGGTTGATAGCAGAGCCTGGACTAAAGCCCATATCCTGTGACCCCCAGCTCAACACGCTTTCTATTCTGTCAAGCTGTTGACCCAGCCAGGAAATGTGCACCATCCATGTTTACCCCGCTGTGAGCGAGCATGGGAGTGAATTAACTCGGGAACCTGTCACTGACCTCCATAAGGCCAAGGGGCCTCCCTAAGAACTAGCGTCCCAGAAGACTGGACCTCGAGCCCGGCTCTGCTCTTCACCTTGGGCAAACACTTTTACCCAAAGAAGTTACCTCTGCCCCCATATACAGTGGGGAGGATGCCTAAGATCAGCAGCAGTGGGGGCCGCGAACTAACGGTGACTCGTCTGTACCGGCACTAAATGAAAGATGAAGGGACAGGGATCCAAGGGGCTGCCATACTTCCCTTCCCTGCTGAGGAAGTGCAAAGGACTCTCCATTCTAGTTTAGAACCCAAGCAAGGCTCCACACTTGATCAGCCTGGATTTTTTTTTCTAGGTCGTTTGAGGCAAAGAAGTGGTGCACTGTATCCCCTTCCCTTTTTCCTTCCCTCCCTCCCTTCGGTGAACAATTACTGCGTGTTTGCTGTGTATTGGGCACTGTTTCTGAGCACTGGGAGTAGAGCAGTGAACAACAACCCACACCCTCATGGGGCTCACATTCCAGTGGGGGAAACAGCAAGGCAAAGCCAACACATAGCGAGGTAGCTGGTGGGGAAACAAAGCATGGAGAGGAGGAGAGTGCTGGGAGGGCTTGTGATGTTAATCAGGGTGGTCAGCGAAGACCCCCCTGGAAAAGTTGACCTTTGAGAATAGACTGAAAGGAGCTGAGGGAGCCAGACATTTAGGTCTTTTGGAGGAGAGTCTTTCAGACAGAAGGAATAGCGAGTGCAAATGTCCTGAGGCAGGAGTGGCCGGTGTACTTGAGGAAGAACAGGAGGACTGGCGAAGCTGAAGCCAAGAATGTGTGAGGGGCCGAGAAATCGACGAGAGAGAAGATCTGGGGCCAGATCATGAGATCACAAGGTCGTTAGAAAGATGGGAAATTGCTGCAGGATTTCTCCTGGCTGCTGGTGAAGGAGTGGGTCAGGGCGTGTGGAGGGCGGGTGGCAGCAAGCGGAGGAGTTAGCACCTCTCAGCTGTAAACAAAGGGGGGTGGCGATGAGAACTTGGACAGGGGCAGAGCAGTGAGGGGTGAGAAGTGGTCGATTCTGAATATTTTAAAGACAAAACCAAAAAACCTTGCCATTGGGTTGGATGTGGGATGTGAGTGAAGGAAAGGAGACGGAATGACGGCAGGTGTTTGGGGTTTCTTTTCGGCTGAGTAGTTCAAAGGATAATGTACCATGAACTGGGTTGGGGAGCATGTGGGAAGAGCAGGGGGATGTGAGGGCCTCTGCGTTGGGCATATTAAACTTGAGATAATATGGAATGAGACTAAGACGAGCCTACGTTTGCTGAGCTCTTCCTACGTGTCAGGCACTGGGCAAAGCATCTTACAGATACTGTCCCATTTCATCCTTACAACGGCACTCTTACCATCTCCATTTTAGAGATAAGACAGTGGGTAGCTGTGCCCATTCACAGCCTGACAAGACCTCCTGCAGCAGCAGCAGTGGCAGCAGCAACATAGATCTTTCCTGTCTGATTGTTCTGTCCTAACTGCACAGCCATGGTTGGTATTGGCTCGCCACACTGTTAATGAAGATGTGAGTCTTCTTGGTCCCACTGCACGGCAAGAGATTATCAGCTTTGTTCTGCTCCTGGAGCCTCATGGATGCCGTGTAAACACTGAGTGAGTGAGTGAGCTTGCGGAACCTGTAGGCGCCGGCCACAGGCTGGACTGACCATGCTCCTCGCCTGTGAGGGGGTGAAGCCAAGGAACAGGACCCAGAGATGGGGTACATCCATCTACCGGGCGCATGGTGGGTGCGTGGGAGAGTGAGCTTGAAAACCAGGGGCATGGAGTGTTCAAGGTGAGCAACTTCATAACTAGAAACATCAAAAATAGAAACGTGAAAACATGAGTCAGCATCTGAGGTGAGCAGCATAAAGCAAGGTGTGAGTGATGGCGGGGGGAGTGGGGAGGGGGACAGTTCAAGCCTAATCTGTGAGACCTGGTGTGCTTTGTTGTTCCTTACTAGCTGGGAGCCTTACTAGCTGGGAGAGTCTTACCAGCTGGGAGAGTCTTACCAGCTGGGAGAGTCTTACCAGCTGGGACAGTCTTACCAGCTGGGAGAGTCTTACCAGCTAGGAGAGTCTTACCATCTGGGACAGTGTTACTAGCTGGGAGAGTCTTACTAGCTGGGAGAGCCTTACTAGCTGGGACAGTCTTACTAGGTGGGAGAGTCTTACTAGGTGGGACAGTCTTACTAGCTGGGACAGTCTTACTAGCTGGGACAGTCTTACCAGGTGGGAGAGTCTTACCAGCTGGGACAGTCTTACCAGCTGGGACAGTCTTACCAGCTGGGACAGTCTTACTAGCTGGGACAGTCTTACAAGCTGGGAGAGCCTTACTAGCTGGGACAGTCTTACTAGGTGGGACAGTCTTACCAGCTGGGAGAGTCTTACCAGCTGGGAGAGTCTTACCAGCTGGGACAGTCTTACCAGCTGGGACAGTCTTACTAGCTGGGACAGTCTTACCAGCTGGGACAGTCTTACCAGCTGGGACAGTCTTACCAGCTGGGACAGTCTTACAAGCTGGGACAGTCTTACTAGCTGGGAGAGCCTTACTAGCTGGGAGAGTCTTACTAGCTGGGAGAGCCTTACTAGCTGGGAGAGTCTTACTAGCTGGGAGAGCCTTACTAGCTGGGAGAGTCTTACTAGCTGGGAGAGTCTTACTAGCTGGGAGAGCCTTACTAGCTGGGAGAGTCTTACCAGCTGGGAGCCTTACAAGCTGGGAGAGTCTTACCAGCTGGGAGAGTCCTAAAGAGGTCAGCCGTGTGTGCTGAAAAAAAGAGAAGTGGGAAGAGCTCCAATTGTAACCCATTTAAGAAGTGTGTTATTGATTTGCTGAGTAACAAATCACCCCAAAGTGAGTGACTTATAACAGCCATGATGATTTATGATCTCTCACAATTCAGGAGCCGCCAGCGACATCTCAGAGGCTCTTCCCTCCCACGTGTGGCACCTGAGCTGGAGTAGGTGGAGTTCCCTGTCCTCCGGCATTTCTCTCTCTGGGGTCTCCACTCAGGGTCTTTCCAGCGTGGTGTCTTCACGACAGTGATACTTCCTATGTGACACCTCAGGGTTTCAAAGCCACGTGTCCCCAGAGAGAGAAACAACCAGGAGGAAGTGCGGGGGACAGACAGCTGCCTCTTTGCTGCAGTCTGATCGTCAGAAGCTAGTGCCCACAGTTGGCCCTTGTTCACGGGTCATGAAGTAGACTCCACCTTTTTCTGGGAGGTAAATCCAAGGATTTCCTCGCGTGATTTATAACCGCACAGAAGCCTGTGACATGGTCTGGGGACCTCATAATTATACCCTCCTAATTATACAAGGGGCATTCAGTGGAAAGTTTCTCGGTGCCTGCGGTGGTTGGCGATTAGTGTCGGATGTGTGAGGGATGATGTGACATGCAGGCAAGTGGCTACGTTTTCTGAGACTAAATACTGTGTCAATGTCATTACCAGGAAAACCCCCAGGCCTGGAAATACTTTTTTTCTGTGACTCAGGATGGTATATATCAGAGTAGATTGTAAAGTAGTTCGTGCCACAGGGATACAAAATAGAGCTAGGAGACAGTAAGGAAAGGAAACAGTAAAGCAGGAAACAGGAGATTGAGTAGTAGGTAAGAAACTGACCTTGACTTTGCTGTGCTTTTGATTTGATGCAACAGCAGAAAATTCCGAGTCTTTGAGAGAGAGCAATATTCTGGACCAACTAGATCGGCCAGCTGCCTCCATGACTATTAAAGCCAGTAGTGACACCAGTCCTGGCAAAACCAGACCTCGCATGCTACTGACCCCAGTGTGAAGGCGCTTGGGGTTCTATGTGCAGAAATCGGACTATAGATAATTGTTTTGTTAGAGGGGAATTGGGAGTCTTAGTGAATTCAAATGTACTTCCAAGAGGTGTTTGAAAGCCTCCTGCAAGGACATTGATTGCACTATGGGATGGTTGCCTGATGCCAGCTAATTAGGAAAACCCATTCTGGGCCTAGCTTGAGTGAGCCCAGGGAAGGATAAACAGTGTCACTGTAGCTGGTACCCTGGAGTTCCCAGGATAACCTGTAGTCTCCTTACACTTGATTGAGTTTTTTCCATGCACAGACTTTCGCTAAAGGCCACCGTGTCCCATCGTGTGAGGCAGTTGCCAAAATGGAATAGTGCCAATAGCTGGAGCTCTTATCTGTTGTTGCAGCTAAACAATTAAAGAGGAACCTGAGTTTCACCGGAAGCAATTCCTCGGACCATTTGACGCCGTCTACAACTGGGTCCAGGCATTACCACCGCGGGGCCGACTGGCTGGCAAAGGCTCGCTGAGGCTGGGGGACTTTCCACTTTGGGGTCCAGCATTGTGACTAATTTCTCAGTGTCTCGGGCTGGGCAGATTCCCATGGGGGCAGACCCCAGACCCACATCTCTTAGTGTGTGATGGTGGAATGTAATTTGGTAAATGTTGCACGTATGATGCAAAAATAAATTCATAAGTAAACAAACTTAAAAAGGAGACAAAGAGAAAGATAGCAAATAAATTTGGAACACTAGGCTCAATAAAAGTAGTTTTTTACTTTTTTTGAAACAGGATTTCTCGGAGCCTTTAATACGCCACCACGCCTTGTGAATGTCCAGAATGACAGGTAGCATTTTCACCTCTTACGTGACCATCGGAACCATGTTCCCATGATCACCTTGGGTGACTTAGTTTTCCAGCAACAACTTTGGGATACACTGTCCTAGATCAGAGCTACTTGGAGTGCAGCCTTTGGCCTGATGGTCTCCAGTGGGGTAAGTATGGAAATAGAGAGTAAGCTTTTAGAAAGTTTTCTGGCAACTGGACAGATTAATTTTTATGTCTGTTGAACCTAATACCAAAGTAGTGGGGCCTATATTTTGTATTTCTTTGTTTGGTATTTCATGTTCGAGTCATTAATTTTTAGGGCACTTTACAAAAAATACCCATCCGCAGCACACTGAAAATAAAAAAAAAAAAACACGGTCCTTCTCCTCATCATTTGAGAGCGTCCCCACCAACATCAAACCCCCGATCAGATTTTTCTAGCATCAGGCCACGAGCACAAAGGTTACCCAGATGGACTCCAGACTACCTTCCAGCATCCCCTACCCCTGTAGGGCAGCCAGCCCTGCCTGGTATCATTTCTTCGTGCACCTGTAATTTTGTAGTCTGAGTGGGGAATCTCAGACCCCCGCAGTGGTCCATCCACTCCTTGCTCTAGAACGAGAAGCCCCAGGATGCTACCTTGTCAGGAGGAGAAAGAAGGCAACAGCCATCACTCTGCCTGACCCGCCCGCCACACTCAGCAGCGTTTACCTCCCACCCTTGGAATATTGCTGACAGCTCTTTGAAAACTTAAAAAGTATGACAGGCTTTCAGGAATGGTGACTTCCCACCAAGGAATGGAGGCATGGGAGGATTTAAGTAACTGGGTTTAAACAATGCTTGCCTTTTGTTCTCCCTAATAGTGCTGGTCATGTGGGTTTTTCTTCCCCACAGCTTTCTGAGGTGTTCTCCAATAGAGGACTTAAGTCTTTTAAAAACAGTAATTTTGGTAACAGTGGTAATTGCTTTAATTGGAGTTCTTTAAAGGTAGAGCCTTCTCGCCCACCTCCTCTTAAGACGTGACTCATGCTCTGATCTATCGCGTTACCCTGAATCCACGCGGTATTATTTCCTCCTTATATCTATTAACGGGCATTGTAGGAGGGGAGGTGGAAAACTTCCAGAAGTCGCTATTTTTTCAGTCTAGAATAATTACAAGTAATTTTTCTTTGTTTCCAGGAAATGGTAGATAATCAGCTTTATGTAGAGAAAAATATGCACATTGCATATGACTGCACTTTCCACTGGGGCCTTTCACAGAGGATTAGAACTCTTAACCGCCCACTGGGTTCCATTTGGATCACAAAAGCCTTCTCCTGCTCCCCAGCAGAACTGATTTGCCTCTCATGTTTCCGAGGACCCAGTCCTGTTATGAAGCAACAGTAGTTGGCCCTGCATAGAGTTTTTTATCCCCAAATAGCCGCATTCTTTCAAGTAGCTGTTTGAGCTGCTTGGCACACACTAGGGAAGCAGGCAGAATATCATGCCCTTCCCTTTGGGTATGAGAAACGGGACAAAGAAGCCACCCAGAAGGCCCCACACGGCTGGGCGGGGGGCTCAGGAGAAACTTGCAGGGACCAGCCTCCCCCTCGGCCCATCTGGACAGCCTCCTCCGCTCCTGTTCTTTCGTATGTCGGAGGGGACAGAAACGGGCCAGCTCTGGCTCTTAGAGTTCTATTTTCTGTTAAGTTTCTATCTCCTGGTTGATGTTGGGTGAAATTGCTGAGAAAAGTATCCATCCCCTTTTCCCTAGAAAAGGGGAAATTGGGAACCATTGAATTTTGCTTCTAAAACTCCTCTCGGAGTGTGACAAGCAAAAGTAAGTAATTTGTATTCTGGAGTTCCTGTTCATTTATACTTTCATGTCCTTTCTTTGTGCTTGTCCACATTTTAGGAAGATAATAAAACTAAATGTTTCCTCTGCAGTTTTCTTTCTATCTGTCATCCATCCATCCATCCACCCTATACCTATATCTGTCTATCTATTTATCTATCCATCATTATCTGTCTATCCACTGTAAGGGAGGACAAATTCTCCTCTACTCTCTTTGGGTCTCCAGTTGGGTCTAAGAATTAAATGGGCAAAGACAGATGAACAGGAGAAAGGCATACACGTTTTAGTAAATTGTTACATGTACATAGGAGCCTTCATAAGAGAATGAAGACCTGAAGAAGCAACCAGAGCAGAAAGCTTTTATACCTTTTAGACAAAGAAACAATACATTTGTGAAGAATGGACAAGACACAGGGGTTTGGGCCAGAGGTGGTAAATGGTGAAGTAACCAGGAAGATAAGGGTTGGCTGAAGAGGGTTTGCTTGTACAGATCTCTCGGCCTCAGATTCCCCATCTCTGGTGATAAGAATATCTTCCTTTCTCTCGGTACAAGGAGGACACCTTTCACAGGGAAGTTTATCTCCTGCTTTCAGGAAGAAAAAGGAGGGTTAGAGAGCCCTTGTTATACCTGCTATTTCTCAAGTGCCTTTAATTCAAGAGAATCAGTATGCCTGAGTGGCATATTTTGGGGTGACATCCTCTGAACTCCTTCACTATCCATTCTATACCTATATCTCCATCTATCTATACATCAGCTGCCTGCCTATCTTCCAGCTGCCTGCCTATCCATCTGTTCATCCATCCATCCATCCATCCATCCATCTGTCTATCCATCAGTCCATCCATCCATCCATCAGTCCATCTGTCCGTCCGTCCATCCGTCCATCCATTCATCCGTCCTATACCTGTATCTCTACCTGCCTGCCTATCTATCCATCATCCATCCTCTGTCTCATTCATCAATAGCCCGCATAGCCAGGTCTCACCGGTCTGTGATCACTAATTAAGCCACACTTCATCTTGCTGTGAATTTGACAGCTACTTGTCAATTTGTGGATTGTTAATCTGGGTCCCTTCCCTGTCCAGCCCCTCAATCCTGAGATCTCTCCAGCATCCAAATTTGGCATTGTGGTGTCTTATTCATGCTCTGTCACTGAGCTGGGCCACCGTCCCTCCCTGTCAGGCTGCTGCCCTCACGAACATGCTAGCTTTGGCACTCGGCCCTGCGTTTCAGGTACAGAACAGGCTTTTCCCTTAAATTCTGACACCACAACAGGAACCAGACTGTGTTGACGAGCATGAGTGAGAGAAGGGGAAGGAGGTACAGCACAGGTAACTGATAAGCCTACTGTGTGTGGCTTCCCTTAGAGCCTCTAAGTGGGTCTGTCCTGGGGGTCCTTTACAGAGCTCCCCCCACACCTGCTGCCAGGTGACCCTCATGGGGAGGAGGGGCCACTTCGCCCCTGGGAGGGCTTTGTGCATTGTCCCGTCTCTGCATTTAGAGGCCAGCCTCCCTAATCCTCACTTCCTGTCTCAAGAGCAGCCTCTCCCCAGGATGACTGACAACAGAAATGGCCCTTGTGTTTGAGAGATAAACCCGCCCCCCACCCTTAGCCTCAGGAATGCTCCCTTGCCTTCTGGTATCTGATAAGAAGGTCCATTAGAACATGATTTTCCAACGTGAGCCTTAAAAAACAAGCGTGGCCAACAGTGTTCCCAAAGGCTGACAGAGACAGCAAGCTACCCAGGTCCCTGCTCTGGACTTTCTTCTCTCATTTATGATAGACTTCTCCAACCCAGCCTGGCCTCCTGCAGATGTGCCACCTGCAGGCTGCAGGTACAGCCACTGCAAACCCATTCCTTAGCCTCTAGCCCACCAATTACTTTTTTTTCAGGAACAATTCTGTTTCTGCCATTTACTCCGCACAGAATATGGAGCTTCTCAGCCTCAAACACGCGCATTCAGGGCAACAGACTCAACAAGAAGCATGATATTTGCTTTATATTTCATAATCAAATGTTCACTTAATAGTTCTTCCCAAAACAAAGAATCAGTCTGTCCCAAAGGTGAATTCAAATTTCTTCTTTTTACTAGGTAAATACTGCTTACATATTTAAGATGATTTTTAAAAGGTAACAAAACAAACAAAACCCCCCAAACCTTAGTTAGGGGCTGGGATTCTATTTGGGCATCCTGTTTCTCCCCTTCCCTCTCTACCTGTCCTTCCTACCTACCCGGCCAAAGCTGCTCTGAGACAAGTCTGTACATAGTCCCATGCTGTTTACCCTCGGGAGCTCTCTGAGCCCATGCTCCACTCCGGCCATATCTGCCCTCTTTACCCATTCATTTCTGTCCCCTCTGAGCAGAGGTGAGGGAGGCCACATTGCACATGCAGTCTCAGCTGGGGTGGCAGCAGCTACCGGGACCCCCTTTCCTTAGAAGCAGTCAGTCAAGTGGGAGTTCCCTTTCTCAGTTCCTGGATCACATCTGCTTGTTAAGAAAAAGTATTTAAAACTTGAAAATGAGGCAAAAGGTGATGGCATGTCATTTCAGTGTTAACTCAAAAAGATAATCCCAAAGGTTTCAGTTCATTATTCTCTAGGGCATTAACCAATTTTGTACTATTTTGTATTAACCTAGCACTCAAATTCTCACAGTCCTTTATGAAATTGCTATAAATATCAAGTTCCCCAAGTGTTCCTAGAACTATATTACTATTTCCATCATTCATTAATGAATTGAATGAAGTATTTGACATGCTCATTTCAATCCTGTAATAGTTATCTTTGCTGGGTAACAAATTATCCCAAATCTTAGTGGCTTAAACAAATAATAAACATTTGTTATGTTACACAGTTTCTGTGGGTTGGGAATTCAAGAGCATTTTAGTAGAATGATCTAGCTTGAGTTCTTTCATGAGATTGCAGTCAGCCAGGACTGCAGCCAACTGTAGGAGGCTGGGCGGATCTGCTCCCCAAGATGACTCACTTATGTGGGTGACAAGCCAATGGTCACTACTGGCAGGAGGCCTCAGTCCTCACCATGGGGACCTCGCCGCACACCTGCGTGAGTTTCCTCATGACATGGCAACTGACTTCCCCCAGAGCAAGTGATCCAGGAGAGAATAGGGGAAAGTCACAACGTCTGCTAAGACCTAGAAGTTACATCCTACTGGTCACATTAGTCAGTCCTATTCATTGTGGGAAGAGGTGACACAAGGGCAAGAGTACTGGAGGATGGGGATCATTGCAGGCAGTCTTGGAGGCTGGCTACCAACATCCTCCCTCTGTGCCCCAGTGATTCACGTCCTACCCACACACAAAATGTGCTTAGCCTCTCCCAAGGCCCCCAATACAGTAGAGTATCAGTTTGAAGTCCAGAATTTCATTATCCAAATTAGGTCCAGATGTTCTTGAGGCTCCTTAGGTGTAGTTCCTTGAATCCTCAAAGCCAGGTCTGAAATTTGTGAACTAGAGAGACAAGTTATCTGCAATAATAGGACAAGCATAGCATAATTACTGAAGACCCTCCCGTTCAACAAAGTTGGAAATTGGGGGTGCACAGAAGTCACTGGCTCATAGCAATTCTGAAATCCAGTAGGGTACCAATTGACATTTCCTGGGAATAATTTTCCACAGCTCTTGGATTTACTCTGCAGGCTTTTGGTTTTACCCTCTGAGTCATCCTTCCCTTTCCTGTATTTGTGTTGTTTTCTCAGCCTGCTTCTGCCTTGTACAAGTTTCAGGGTCCAAAGACATCTTTTCAGTTTGTGCTGTCTGTCCCTTTCAACTCAAGCTGTCAATGCTTCTTCCAATATAATTCTCTTAAAAACCTTGTGGTTGATCTGTGACTCTTACTGGGGGGGTCTCACTCCATTAGGAAAAAAAAAAAGCTTCACCTGCAAATAGGTGCAATATATGCCCTGAAAGGACAGGGTTGTCGAAGTGCTCAGTCTGTGGCGTTTGTTATTTGTATGGCAGCCCAAGCCACCTAAGACACAGTCACACTCTTGGGTCCATCTTTAGACCAGATTTTCCTGATGGTGCCCTGTACTTGATTTTTACCTAAGAGCCCTTTAAATTTAACATCATTTGCCATCTGGAGAGGGTGAGAATTTTCAAAACCAGGAAGTGCTGCCTCTCTTTTGTTTAACAGTCCTGCCTTTAGCTCATTTCTCTTGTTTCACTTTTTACCAGAAGCAGCAAGAAGAAATCACTCTTCAGTACTCTGCTTGGACCATCTCCTTTGCTAGACCACCCCATGCATAAGGTACGTTTTCTGTCTTCCTTATAAGGCAACAGTGCTGGTAAAATTTCTGTCTCTACTAATAACAATTTCCAGTAAGATCTTCCCTTTTCTTTAATCCCTTATCTGAGGCCACCTCAAAGACAGCCATGCTTCTATAAACAGTTTTTCAAGGCTCTTCAAGTTTTCATGGACACTTCCCTCAAAGTCCTTCCAGCTTTTACCACTAGGAGCTTCCAAAGCCACAAGGAAACTTTCCTCTAATATCCCTAAACTTATCTGGGAATTCCCACACCAAGAGACAGGGGCCCATGCTCAGAAAACCCCCTCTCACTCTTTCCCAGGAATTCCCCCACGCCTCCAACTCTGTTCTTTTTATCCTCTCTCTCTCTCAGTAAGGATGGTGTGTGATTAGTTTGTTGGATATACTTTAGTCATGTCTTACACAAAGATCACAGCTCTTAAACTTTTGGCCAAGAATTGAAGCCCCTGGAGGTCTGTGTCTGATGGGGAAGAGGTGGGGACCCTGACTAGTGGGAGTGCAGTTGCATTCACACTAATGAACACATCACACTGTCCTTTAGAACCTTGTGTCATTCTAGGTGCTGCTCCATTTCATTCCTTCAGAACCTTATGCAGTAAGCTCACTGATTGACCAGATGGACCCTGGCGGAGTCATGCAGGGATCAACTCAGGTGTCTCATTTCTGTTCCCATCTGAACCTGAATCCAGGCATTTGCAAGGAGCCTGTGACATTCCAGGGGCAGTGGCTGCTGCTGCCACAGCCTTCATCCCTCCATCTCAGGGTCCCTTAGAGTCCCATGGCCTGAGCCACCTTTGTGCATGGCAGCCAGAGGGGCCTGGTGCCACCCCATCGCAGCCCCTGCTGGAAACAGCTGCCGCCCTCCTGTCCATAGGAGGCAGCAGCACTTGCTCCCCGGCCCTGTCTCTGAGAGCAGCCTTGGCCAGAGAAAGGTTGGCGGAGTAGAGTTTGTTCATCTGCTCCCACCGCCGTGGAAGAGGTCATGACAGCCCACTTGTGTGCAGCCAGTAAATCTATACGAGTTTTGCTAAGACTGGAAGGGGCATACATGGGCTTGAGAGTTAACTGGATCATGGCCAGCTATGTGGATTTTGGCAGGTGATTTAATCTCTCTGAGCCTCTGTGTCCTCATCCACAAGATGGGATGCCAACCTCTTAGAGGTGTTGTGAGAGTGAAATATAAAACATTTGGTACAGGACAAAGGGGAGATGTTTAAAAATGTAAGTTTTATTATTTAGTAGTAAGGAAAGAGGTGTTCATTTGGGGAAAAGTGTATAAGTGTGAAAAAAATTAGATAGCAGGTCTCTATTAGCTTGATGTAGAAAAAGATATTGCAGGACCCCAGACTTCCATGCTACACCCACAAAGAATGAGGAGAGCCCCTTCTGTCTACCATCAGGGGTCCTCAGGCCATGTTGCTTGGTCCATGTCATAGACTGAATGTTTGTGTCCTCCCAAAATCCATCTGTTGAGATCCTAACCCCGCAGTGTGATGGTATCAGGAGGTGGGGCCTTTGGGAGGTGACGAGGTCATGAGGGTGGAGCCCTCATGATGGAATTAGTGTCCTTATAAAGAGACCCCAGAGCACTTTCTAGCCCCTTCTGTAATGTGAGGACACAGCAGGAAGGCACCATCTGCAAACCGGGAAGCAGCCCTCGCCAGACACAGAATCTGTAGCCTCCACAACTGTGAGAAATGAGTGTTTGTTGTTTAGGACACCCAGCCTCTGATATATTTGTTACAGCAGACCGAGCTGACTAAGACAGTCCCATGGCTGATTTGAACCCAGATGAAATCAGGGGTTTCCAGACACAATACTCCTGTGATGTAGAAACAGGCACAGACGTATTATTTTTTGGAAAGGCTACATTTAATTCATTGTCTGTGTACCTCGTTTTCTTTATTTGGAAGGTGAAGGATTTGACCGGCCCTCCGACAGGCTCGGAGAATAACGGTCCATCATTCCAGGGGTCTGACTGCCTTCAAACAGCCTCTCAGTCTTTTCTTTGCCCCGAATTGTTTTTCATTGCCCAGCATGGCGTCGGCACATAATAAATGCTCAGGAAACCTAGGGTGACTGTCCGATAAGACCATTTCTCACTCTGCCTGATCTTTGTTACAGCCTCCAGCGCCCGAGGCTGCTGGAACCGAAGTAGAAATTCCTGTTTGCCAAGCTCTGTCTCCCTCAGTGGCTTTCATGGAGCCTCTGTGTGTCCAGTCTCCCCCGAGTCCTGGTTTGTATGTACTTTTTCAGCCCTGGAAAAAATGCGTGTTTGGGCAGTTGATTGGACTCTACTTACAGGTGAAAAGAAGGTAGAAAAAGAACTGCCCCCGCCCCCCCCAAAAAAAACCCTCAACTCGAATTCTATTGCCAATCCTCCTGGGAGCTTCACCAAACTCGCAGCCTTGACACCCAGTCCCGCGAAAGGAGTCGAGTGGATGTGGTCTGGGTGTCAAGTGTCCTGCCGAGACCCAGCAGGAGGGATGAGTCGTATTAATTAATTCCGTCTGACACCAAGGGCCTCGTTGCGGTCCTTTTCAGTCCCCGCTCAGAGGTCTGCAGGGAAAAGAGTGTTTTTAAATCGAGGATGCAACCTTGGTGCAGGCAGCCTGCCTGGTCTTGGTGGCCGGCTCTCAACAGAGAAATCCAGCGTCCAGAGTCAGGCTCTCCACGTGAAGGGCCCTCCCCATGTCCGTCACTGACCGGGGAGCCTGCGCTAGTGGTTCTCTCCGCCCTGGAGCTCTCTGCTTGGTGGCTGACTGTGAACTTGGTAACTCAGGGAGTGTGGGTCTGCGTCCCCAGACCGACCGCTGTCCTCTCCCCTCTCAGAGGAGCGCATCTGTGGCCTGAGAGTCGTTCGGTGAGGTCGCTATTTGGTTGACCAACCAGTGGCATCGATTTTGTGTCGCTGTGTAAGCCCCCGGTTCAGCTGGACGGGAGCTGCCGACTTGGCCCTGGGCTGGGGGCCCCGGGGTGCCTGGCGGGCAGCTGCCCCTGGCTCACGTTAAATGCTGTGGCCCGTGTTTCTTTCCTCTAAGAGTCTGTTCATCAGTGTCCTTCTGGACGTGGCTGTGTCTCCGCGGCAGCTTTGGCTTTTAATTTATTCACGTGTGTGTTCTCAGAGCCCTGCACCACTGCCAAAGGCTTTATGGCCTCTTAAAGTTTCAGAGCCTTTGCTTTTATGGCCACTGTTTGTTGAAGGGAAGTGCTGTTTGGGGAAATGATCGGTTTGCCTTCCGACTGGATGATGGATGAAGGATTAGATTTTCCTCTTTTATTTAGCGCTTGAACACAACCTGAGCGTATGCTGTCCAGCGCCGCGAGTTTTCCCGAACGTCCATTAATTCGTGCAGACGTCCATGGGATCTACTCTGTGCCAGATTCAGCGCTAGGCATGTGCTAAGTTTGTGTGATCTATCACACTGAATCCAGTGGATCACAGGTTCCTCTGAGATCTGCTGCAGCACTGTTGCGATTTGGATGCAAAGCGTGCATCCTCTAAGTGCAGAGCAAGCACTCTCTAGCCTGGCCTTCGCAAGGCGTGTTAGACTCAAGGCTGGGTCTGTGGACAGCGGGTCTCCCGAATAGCTGTGGTGACCGTCATGAGCATCATCAGGTGAAGAGAGCTCAGGACCGCGCAGGCCTGTCTTAGCCTGTTCCGCCTGCCACGTATCAAGGGAGCCACAGTCGCATGGGGCGGGAGCAAATGGGGAAGCAGGTGCCACTGTAATAGCGGTTGGGCGAGCGCAGGTCTCGCTGTGCAGGCCTGTCCCACACAGCTGGGGCGGACTCAGCAGGAGCCTCTCTCCCCCTCTCTCCCACAGCCTTGAGATGGGATTTCACCCCCTTCTACCCTGGTGCCTCACGCAGGAGAGCAAAGCAAAGCACACCAGGTACAGCAGCCGGGAAGAGAGACGAGCACGGTGGCCGGGCTCGGCCATCGACCCTGTCCCACCGGAGCCTGAAGAGAAGGGCCCCGCGGTGTCCAGATGAGCAGTGACCCCTCCTCCAGCAGCCACAGCCCAGCCTGAGGTGCACAAGGCCAGGCGAGAACCCCTCTCCCCCACCCTCTAGAGGGAGGTGGAGAGCGACAACTCCCTCCTCTGTGTTACTCTGCGAACCCCTCAGATTCCTGCAGGATCAGTGCAGTGGGAAGTTCCGCTCTTGCCCCCAAAATAGGTCAGAATGGACATCAGTTAAAGCCAAGAGCACACTGCACATCAGACCCCAAGTCCCCACGCCCAGTTCCATGCCCACCTCTGTAACCAGGGAGAGACCCTGTGATCAATTGTCCAGACACAATGCCCAGAACAGGAACCCGCTCCCATCTGTGTTTCACCAGAGAAACGAAAGCCCCAACCAACGAAATCCCCTGTTTCAGTTATTAGTTTATCACCTCTCAGCCCCAAATCCATCCTTCTTTGCTCTGCCTGTGACACCGGAGCTGGACCCCATATACATTTCTCTTTTGCTGGCTGGAGGAATGTTAGGGTTCCTCACCAGAGGGCAACAGATGGACCCATGGGGCCAGGAAGGCCCTTCCCTTCTGGGTCCCGGCCCTGCATTGCTGTTGTTCCTCAGTGAAAAGCCTGGACAGCTGCCCCCCCAGCGAGCTGCTTCTCCAGCTGGCTGCATGCTCCCTGTCGGGCAGGGTCTCCTGAAGAGGTGGGAGTCCTAGCCCTGGTTGGGGGTGACCCCCTCCCAGCCCTTGTTCCCTATGTCAACTCTCCCTCCACCAGACAGTATCAGGCCCTTTTGCACCTGCTACTGCGGGACCCCCTCCAGTCTTCTTATACCCCTTTTAGTGGTTTTAGTTAACAGTTCTTAATATTAAATTTCCCCATTCAGATAATCCTGGTGGTCGATTGCTTCCAACTGGATCTTGACCAATATTACCCCTCCCTTTTTTGCTGAGAAATGAAAGTCCAAAATAAACTCCCCTCCTTTAAAGAAATTGAACCCTCAAAGAAATCACAGCCCCCAAACTTCTTCTCCCTTATTGCATATTGGGTGTGTGTGGAGTTAGCTGATTATTTAGACCACAGGGATATGAAGACAGAGCTGGGCTGTGTCTTTCTGCTGGGGTTCTGGGCTGGGAGCACTGGTGTCTGAGGCTGAAGGTGTGTCACCCTGCGTGTCTAGTGGAGGCTGAGGCACATCAGAGACAAGGTGACACGATGATGGAAATCCCCTATGGTACCATTTCAGTCCGTCATTTAGCTGAGGCTCCTTCGTCAACTTCACATTTATGTGAGCCAATAAATTCCTCCCTCCCTCCCTCCCACTCTCCCTCCCTCCCTCCCTCCCTCTCTTCCTTCCTTCCTTCCATGTTTTTTTTAACTGAGGTGACATTCACATAAAATACAATTAACCATTTTAAAGTGAGCCATCCAGGGGCATTTAGTACATTCACCATGTTGTACAACCACCACCTCTATCTAGTTCCAAAACATTTTCATCACCCCAGAAGGAAACCTCATACCCATGAATCAGTTATTCCCTTCCCCTCCCCACCCAGCCACTGACAATTAATCAACTTTCTGTCTCTCTGGATTTGCCTATTCTGGATACTTCATGTGAATGGAATCATACAGTATGTGACCTTTTGTGTCTATATTCTCATCACTTGAAAACTCAGTGTTTCCAAGGTTCATCCATGTCGTAGCTTGTATCAGTACTTGATTCTTTTTATGGCTGAATAACATCCACTGTATGTATATATCACATTTTGCTCATTCATTCATCCGTTGATGGACACTTGGGTTGTGTCCACCTTTTGGCTAGCGTGACTAATGCTGCTGTGAACATGTGAGTAATGCTGCTGTGAACATGTGTGTACATGTATTTGTTTGAACATGTTTTTAATTCTCTTGGGTATATGCCTGGGAATGGAATTCTTGGGTCACATGGAAACTCTATGTTTAACTTTTTGAGGAATTACCAAACTGTTTTCTGAAGTGGCATCAAGAGTCCCAGCAAAAAAAAAAACATATTGTGGCTTTTGGTCTTTATCTTGTGTTAGTCTATTCAAGCTGTCATAGCAAACAAGTCTATACCACAGACACGGTGGCTTATAAAGAGCAGAAATTTATTTCTCATAGTCTGGAGGCTGGAAGTCCAAGATCAAGTGCCAGCATGGTCGGGTGAGGGTCCTCTCCTGGGTCATGGACAGCATCTTCTCCCTGCATCCTCACATGGTGTAAGGGGCGAGGGAGCTCTGTGGTGTCCCTTTTATAAGGGCACTAATCCCATCCATGCAGGCTCCACCCTCATGGCCTCATCACCCCGGAGGCCCCACTTCCTAATACCATCAGCTTGGGGGTTAGGATTTCAACATGTGGATCTCGGGGGGACACACTCAGACTATAGCAGTCTGGGAGCACTGGGGGGCTGTGGAAGGTTTTTAAGCAGAGAGGTGACAAAATCAGATCTGTGATTTAAACCACAGCTCTGGCTACGCTGTGGTGGGTGGATTCGAGGGAAGAAGCACAGACTCAGGGAGATCGGTGTTGAGGGGAGGGGTTCAGACCATGCAGACTCGGGGAGGCTGGTGGGCGAGAGAGGAGGGATGTGTCCCTTTACCCCATTTCTATGCCGGGAGAGAGTAGCCCTCAGATTCCGGAACTGCAGCCACCCTTATGGCTGAAGACGCCTTACTGCGCGGCAGTTAGAACGGGCAGGCCTTATAGTCAGGCTGTGGCTGAACCACATTCTCCACCATTTATCAGCTGTGGGACTTGGGGTCCTTCCTAGCTTCTCTGTGTCTCAGTTTTTGCAGCTAGGAATCGGGGATAGCAGGATAATCTGGCCATATACAAGGTAGGTAATATATGTAAAGTACTTGGCACAGTGGTGAAGGCAGAAGGGCCTCCCTGCAAAGATGTCCACGTCCTAATCCCTGGAACCTGTAACTGGGTTGTGTTCTATGGCAAAAGAGACTTTGCAGGTATAATTAAGGTTGTAGACCTTAAGATCGGAAGATTATCCTGGATTATCTGGGTGGGGCCAGTGTGATCACGTGAGTCGTGTTATGGGCTGAATTGTGTCCCCCCCCCCCCAAATTCATATGTTGAAGTCCCCAGAATGTGATTGTTTTTGGAAAGAGGGTCTTTACAGAGGCAACTGAGGTTAAATTAGGTCAGTATGGTGGGCTCTATTACATATGACTGGGGTCCGTATGAGAAGAAGACAGACACAGGGACGACCATGTGAGCCCACAGGAGAAGGCGGCCATCCACAAGCCAAGGAGAGAAGCCTCAGGAGAAACAGCCTTGCCCACACCTTGATCTGGGACTCCCAGCCTCCAGGACAGGGAGACAATAAGTGTCTGTTGTTTAAGCCCCCCAGGCTTAAACTGGGACTTCGGTGTAGCAGCCCTAGCAGTCTAATACACCTGTGGTTCCCTTACTAATTTTGTTTTCAATTTTAAAGATGAAAAGAAACGAAGGACTAGAATCGACATTGCCAAGGCCCACAGATGGAACTGCATGGGTCAGGTCTTCTCATGTGCATCACCCACCAGAATCAAAAACGCCTTTGCTGGTCCCAGAAGAGATCTCTCTTCCCACCAAGGACAGAGGCCCCCCAGCTCAGTTGGACCTCACTAGGGTGGGTCTGCTCTTCTGCTACGCCCCTTGGTGGTCGTGCTGGCAGCTGGAGGTCTGAACACAGGGCCCGGCCGCAGCCCACACCGTCCATACGACGTTCATCCCTAATGCTCGTGCCGGGCCACCCCTCCTCTGCCTGCTGGAGCGTCTCCAACAGAGACCCACTGCCCCACATCGAGACGTGGCCTCCAGAGGAGGTGGCAGTGATGGGGCTGCCCATGGCCGCAGGCGAGAGGAAGACAGAGGGAAGCAGCAGGCTGGGGCATCCTGGCCCAGCTCGCCCACTGGGCAGCGTGAAGGGAGAGGATGCCGCCCCGCTTAGAACGGCCATCCTGCTGCTGGTAAACCTGCGCCGGCGGCGCCCTGGGGCCTGGCTGCCTGGTGAGCACCCTGCTGGGTGGCGGAAGGGAGTCCGGGTGGATGTCCTGTGACACAGAGGAGCGGCATGGAAGCGGGGACTCCAAGGCAGGCGACCCCGTCATGTTCAGTGTCAAAAGTCAGTTAAATGGGATTAATGGTAATGCTGGCCTGACCCCATCAGAGGTTATTATTATCAAAGCCATCATTCGTGTCTATGATTATGCCACATACATTCCAGGTCCTTTTCCCACCTGTTTTCTTAAAGCTCAGAAATCGGTGCTGAATAGGCTGCCGGAACCAGGCAGTATGGAGGATTTCTTCAAAATAATCCACTTAGGCCCCGTTCAAATGTGTTCTGTGTACACAGAGCTCCTCTGGCCTGTGGCACTGCCACGTGGATGCATCAGGGTGGCTGGACGGACCCTCCTGTCCCTCTCACGAGGACACCTGGTCAGGGTTGAGTTTCTGGCTCCGGGGAGGGTCCCTCCCACCCAGGGGGCAGATGTTCTGGCTTTGGAATGGGCAGGTCCTTTAACATCTTTGACATAAAGTCCCATGACTTTCTTTGGATACCAGTCGTCACCCATTTAACCTGGCAGTGACAAAAATCCCTGGGTCAAATTGGAGAATTTCACAGTCTCATTTACCCAGCTTGGGTTTTTATGAGTTTGCCCTACAAAGGAGAGAAGGTGGAGAGAGGAGGTGGGCAGAAATGCTGCTCCTCCGGCTCTAGATTCCTTCAGAGACAGCAGAGTTAGTGGAAAGTATGCCAGGCATGGTGTGTCTCACTCAGAATTGTGTGAAGTTGCAAGGAACAGAAAACCAGCTTAAACGGCTTGAACACATATGGGTTTACTTTTCTCATGTAAGCAGGTGTTCAGAGGTAGGGCTTGCTTCCCCTGGTTCCCCTAATCCGTGATGCTCACCCAAGCTTTTCCTTTGCCTCATGGTTGCAAGACAGATGCTATAGCTCCAGACATCATGTCTGAATTCAAGGCAGAAAGAAGGGAGGCGAGGAGTCAAACCAGCCATGTCTATCCCTTTAATAGGAAAAGTAAAGTTTTCCCGGAAATGTTTTCAACCTACTTCCATTTGGATCCACTGGCCAGAGTGGATCATAGGGCCACCCCTAGTTGCAAGGGAAGTTGGGAAGTTGGGGAACAGGATTGTCATGATTATCTGGTGCTGGGCATGTGGCCACCACGGAAAAGAGGAAGAAGGGAGGATGGAAGGTGTGGAGGCTACAACAGTTGCTTTGTCTGACTTATTTTGCAGTCACATCTCCATGCAGAGAACCTCCAGTTGAGATTCATTTACGATGCCATCTTGAACAAACAGGGTCTTTTTTACCAGCTGTCTTATGTAGAAAAGCTGTTTCTACAAGTGATATTATTAACATCCCGGCCGAGCAGCCCTGTGGGTTGACCTTCACTTGCCGGTTGAGAGGAGACTGCTGAGTCCTGCATATTTACCAGCTGTTCCGTTGAAAACGGTCGCATATTTGGAAAGGAAATGAAGCAGATTGGTCTGAGGTTTCAGGATGAAGTTGAAGGTATGAAGGAGGGACGTCTTTCTTGAACAAAGAAAATCTCTTCAATCCCAGTGAAGCGGTGGTTTGTGAGAAGACCTTAGAGAGCCAAGGCCGAGTGGCGGTTGCCCATGGAAACCAAGGGAACTTTCTTCCTGATTGGGTAGCTGGTCATGAAGAGGGTTATGGCAGCCTGGCCGCCATGCTTTTTTCTTTTTTTAAATTATTTTTTATTGAAATATAGTTGATTTACTGTGTTGTGTTAGTTTCTGGCATCCATACAGCAAAGTGATTCAGCTATACATATATATTTTTTTTTTTTTTTTAAATAATTTTGCTTGTGGCCTTTTTTCAAGTTTGTTTATTTATTTATTTATTTATTTTTGCTGTGTTGGGTCTTCGTTTCTGTGCGAGGGCTTTCTCTAGTTGCGGCAAATGGGGGCCACTCTTCATCGTGGTGCGCGGGCCTCTCACTGTCGCAACCTCTCTTGTTGCGGAGCACAGGCTCCAGACGCGCAGGCTCAGTAATTGTGGCTCACGGACCTAGTTGCTCCGTGGCATGTGGGATCTTCCCAGACCAGGGCTCGAACCCGTGTCCCCTGCATTGGCAGGCGGATTCTCAACCACTGCGCCACCAGGGAAGCCCCATATATATATATTTTTCATATTCTTTTCCATTATGGCTTATTACAAGATATTGAATATAGTTCCCTGTGCTATACAGTAGGACCTTGTTGTTCTGGCTGCCATGCTTTCATGGAGATTTTTTTTTTTTAATTACGTAAATGGAGAGAAAACAAAGGATAGAGGATAAGAGCCCATAACAGAGGGACTGTTGGTTTTCTCTCAGGAAGGAGACTTCAAGAACCTCCAGCAAAGCTTTGCTGATTATTACTTAGGGAGCCAAAGGGAGGCCTCTTTCCCGTAAGGCTAATGAGAGATCTGACACAAAGTGCGTGTTGCTCCTGATATTCCTGATTCTACAAAAAATTCAGAGAGTTTTTCAACCCAAGGCAAGGTTAGGTGGTAGTTTATGAGAGGTTGAGTTCTTAGTGAGTTGACACCACGTTGTTCTTATAAATGAAACTTACACTGTTTTCTTTTTTGTTTTTTTGATAAATTTATTTATTTTGTTTATTTATTTTTGGCTTCATTGGGTCTTTGTTGCTGCACGTGGGCTTTCTCTAGTTGTGGCGAGCGGGGGCTTCTCTTCGTTGCGGTGCGAGGGCTTCTCGTGGTGGCTTCTCTTGTTGCAGAGCAGGGGCTCTAGGTGTGTGGGCTTCAGTAGTTGTGGCACGTGAGCTCAGTAGTTGTGGCTCGCGGGCTCTGGAGCACAGGCTCAGTAGTTGTGGCACACGGGCTTAGTTGCTCCACGGCATGTGGGATCTTCCTGGACCAGGGCTTGAACCCATGTCCCCTACCTTGGCAGGCGGATTCTTAACCGCTGTGCCACCAGGGAAGCCCAAAACTTACACTGTTTTAAATAATATATATGTTTATTTATTTATATTTACAAAAAGAACTCTGGACTGGCTCCTAGGTTTCCTAATTCTCTCAGCTTTCCTGGCTGGAGAGGAGCGTTCCCTCCGACCCCCCAGGCCACCTGGCGGCCACGACAGGTACCACAGTGTCCAGAGGGGACTCGTTTGTCCCCTAGGGGTGTCCATACCAAATCCAGTTCCTTTTTAGTGATAGAAAAGACACATGGACTGATTCGCGTCTCGGATGCTGATTTTTGTTTTTTCAGATTGCATCCTCCTGTCTTTGTGTGTGTGTGCGTGCGTGTGTGTGCACATGCGTGTGTGTGTGTCTTATGCTATTATGATTTTTACTATGGTAAAAAACACATAACATAAAATTTACCATCTTTACCATTTTCAACAGTACCGTTTATAGTAATATTGAGTATATTCCCATTACTGTGAAACAGATCTCCAAAACTTTTCACCTTGTAGAACTGAAACTGTATACCCATTAAGCTACCACTCTCTCTGATTTCCTCCCTCATCATCTTTCAGCAGGGAGAGTTTAAGCCTCTCTCGCCGACAGCTGAGGACCCAGGGCTTCAGTGGAAAGCTGGCAGCTTGTCGCCCGTGAAGCACCCTCTTCACCTCGGATGAGAGCTGGGGGGAAATGGAGCTGAAGAAGGTAAAGCAGTTTCCCAACGTGGGGCTTATGGATCAACACGGAAAGGGTGGCGCTGAGCTGGCAGCTTGTGAGACGGCTGTGAGGCAGATGACCCAGGTTCCTTCTCGTGGTCCTGCTCCCTGGAGGGGCGGGGGGCGTAATCACGTGAGGTGTTTGCAAAGGAAAGAGAAGCTGGTCAGGCCAGTGATCGGTTGAAGGCAGTGGAGCTGAACTGAACCTGTGTCTCATGTCGAATTTGCCTTATGTTGGTACACGGAGAAGAGTGTATTTTCCTACTGGTTAATGTGAATTAAAGTCGTATTTGCTTCCTTTGACGGAATCATCCCAAAGTGATGGGAAGCGGTCTCCCCGTGCTCGCTGCCCGCTGGTGGCCTCACTGCTGCTTGGGCTCAGCAGGGCCCCTTATCTGCGGGGAGGAGATCTGTGATCACGGGTTCCTGTCCTCTCCCTGCCATCCCCAGCCACAGGGGAGGACGTCTGTGTGTAAATATGTGTGTGTGAAGATATAGTCTATTTACATATAAAATGTGCTTCTATTTATAAACTGGAACGATAAACCGAAGACTGCAGGGCCGCAGGACAGGGAGAGATGCTTGGCTTGTCCGTCAGGGCTACCTGTGGGCCTGGGTGGGAGGAGCCCTGCCCGGGCCTGGGGGGTGAGGACCCCGTGGGCTGAGTTACGGGGAGCCGACACCCTCCTTTCTAGATCACAGGACTCTGGAACTCCCTACCCACACGGCCCCAAGCCCACTTCGAGGGCCCCGTCTCAGGGTCCGTCCTCCTGAAGGCTGACTAGGGCTGGTGTGTCCACGTGTGTGTGTGCAAGGCCCCCTGAGCTGTGGGGAAGCGAGGGGGGGGGGGATGGGACCAGGAGGGGCAGTGAGCTGTCCTGTGCCGCCACGTCCCAGCGTGGAGCTCTAAGTAGCCAGGAATTCTACCTTGGAAACTGGCCTCCATGTCTGTGAAGAAGTGCTTCTCTGAGAAGAGGATGGGACATATTCTATTTAAGAATTTGTTGGCTTGATTTATTACTTTAAAATACATGTCCACATAGAATGTGAGCCTCTGTCTGTAACCTTGTCCCAGGACCCACACATGTTAAGGTCAGTCTACTAAAAAATTCACCTTGTTTTGTATATTTGCCTTGGGAATCATGAAAATATTTTACATACCGATGGCATAAAATTAAATCTCAAGGTGTGCTTCCTAAATGTTGAGAGCAAAATGAAACAACTGGGCAGAACTGGGTCTTGAACCACTGGCGTAACTATCCAGAAAGGAACTATTTCAGGTGACTATAAGATGCAATCATTTGACTCTACGTCCCTGGTCGGGCCATATTCTGAGGACAAAAAGACCTGTAAAACATTTTTAAAAACTAAGGCTACCCTGGTGGCACAGTGGTTGAGAATCCACCTGCCAATGCAGGGGACATGGGTTCGAGCCCTGGTCCAGGAAGATCCCACATGCCATGGAGCAATTAAGCCCTTGCGCCACAACTATTGAGCCTGCGCTCTAGAACCTGTGAGCCACAACTACTGAGCCCACGTGCCACAACTACTGAAGCCCGCACTCCTAGAGCCCGTGCTCTGCAACAAGAGAAGCCACTGTAATGAGAAGCCCGCGCACCACAACAAAGAGTAACCCCTGCTCACAGCAACTAGAGAAAGCCCGCACGCAGCAGCAAAGACTCAACGCAGCCAAAAATAAATAAATAAAATAAAATAAATAAATTTATAAAAAATAAAAACTGGATTCAGTGACTCCTGTTTGTGGTGGTGTTAGGCATTTTTATTCTGGAGCGGTTGTGTGCACGTTGTGGAATAAAGCACAGCAGTTCTTTG
Source organism: Balaenoptera ricei (assembly GCF_028023285.1). Lineage (NCBI taxonomy): Eukaryota > Metazoa > Chordata > Mammalia > Artiodactyla > Balaenopteridae > Balaenoptera > Balaenoptera ricei. Next base: position 20,997,332 of record NC_082640.1, read on the forward strand.
GTGGGCGTTTTTGAGGACTGGAATATGCGGCATAAAGGAAGAAGTACAGCTGTACCATTAATGAGTTAAGTAAAAATCCCATAGTCCTGAATCTGAATTGAAAATTTTAGTATGAACTCATATATCATGAACATGATATTCAAAGTATTTCATGGTTTTGTCCAATAAGGAGGTTTGAAAGCAATGAACACCCCCAGAACACAAATCAGAGTATCTGAATATCTAAAACCATTTGCTGCCAAAAGGAACCAGAGCTGATTCCAAGTTTGGGAGACTTATTCCAAGATGAGCTCAGACTGTCTAATTTACCAGAAAGTAAGGAGGTTATATCAAAGATGCTGACATCATGCCAGAGGAGCTGAAGGCCGCCCCCCTGCTGCAGGTTGGGGATCTGAGGGCTATTTTAGGGAATGAACCATAATAAATTGCCCCAGACTTAGGAAGCTTTCAGTCTATTTGCTTCTGGTTCATTCCATGGACAAAATAATCTACTCAAAAATCTCTTTGGGATGCAGACCTTAAGCCTGCCCTAGGTCTTTTTTTATTTAAGGGTTTACACTGCCAACCTCCTCTTCCTCATTTTAACAGTGGCTTTCTGGAAGCCACCTGAAATGTTTGAGTGGAAAGCAACATCCTTAATCTGACTGTTTCTTCTAGCCTGGATCCTGTTGTCTGGCTGAAAAGTCTCCACAGGAGGCCTTTGAGAAAGGCTCTGAGCTTGCGCCAGGAGACTCTGCTGTTGGTGACAGAGGCAGCTGGCTTTTCCAGCCACTTGGTCAATTTCGATTGCAGGCCACAGGCAGAGCGGCCTTTCTGCCGCAGAGCTGCATCCCTCCATCTTTGCTTGCAAACACACCTGACTTCATGTCTCTCTTGTGGTCCCTTGTTAAAGGTGTCAAGGAACAGCCAGACGATCCGTGTTGTGAATGTTCTAAAATTATTTTTGCTGGAGACACAGGCTCTTTACGTACCTGATCTGCTTCCAAGTTACTGAAGGCAACTGATTTGCCAAATATCTTGCCACATAACACAGATCACCTGCTTTCCAGCCTGCTGTGTGACTTTCTCACTGTCTGCCACCCCACTGCTAAGACAATGCTGTATAATTTAGTTTTCATTATGGCAGCACCTCCCTTCCAACACCAATTTCAGGACTAATTAGGATACAGGACAGCTGCTGTAACAAAAGATCCCAGAAGACAGGTGCTCAAAGAAGCTGAAATCATACCTCCTTCTCGGCAGAAGCTGGGAAGTGGTCCAGGGATACTGCAGCTCTGCTCTTCAGGGTCACCAGGGATCCCGGGTCTTCACCTGTTTTTGCTCATCCCATCCCTGAGGTTGTTTCCTCTGACTGTGGCGTTGAATTTGAATCATTCCATCGTATCTGCATTTTAGTCCATTCAAGGCAGAATAAGAGGAAATGGAGTGCAAAGAATTTCCTTATAAAAGCAAACTGTAACTTGCACAAATCACTCCTGCCCACAGTTCATTGGCCAAAATTTAGCCATATGGTCACCCCTGAATGCAAAAGAGTCTGGGAAATGTAATTTCTAATTAGGATGCCATGTGCCCGGCTGGAATTCAAGGGGTTCTATGACTACAAGGAAGAAGGGGGAAATAGATACTGGGGTACAATTAACTGTCTCTGCCACACCCAACCTGTCCTTGGGAGTAGAGCTCACTCCAGGGTACTTTCCTTTAAATCTCTGCTGTCTAGGAAATAGCCATTTTCTGTCCCTCAGAATCCCAACACGCAGCTCGTGATTTGGGTCAGACCATTCGTGAGGTGTTAGTTGGAGTGATGACCCTTCTTCTGGGTGGCTGATCTAATGCAGACCCCCAACTGCCCTGACATGAGATAATAACAGACAACTACTACTTACTGAATAGCCGTTTTGCAATGGTTATTGTTTTAAGTGATTCACATGCATTATCTCATTTCATCTTCACCAGACCCTACGAGACAGGTATTAAAATGCCTCTGTCCTATGTTAGGAGACTGCGCCCAGGGCTGTGATTGGGAGAACTTCTCACCGACCTTCTCACCCCCGCTAGGCGTGCAGCCTGGTCTCCCTGAAGGAAAGGAAGAGCTGGCTGGTCATGGTGCGACAAGGGCACCCAGGAGCAGGCTAAGTAACTCTTTTTTTTTTTTTTTTGTATTCATACAAGGATGTTTATTATGGCATTGTTCATAGTGACCAAAAATGAGAAGCAAAGTGAATGTTCATGAATGGTTGAATAAATTACCCCCATACACACACTACTAAATGTGATATAGCCACTCAATATATAGAACTCATAGAGCAGTATGAATTTGGAGGACTCTTCGAAAGTAGCAAAGGGACTTCCCTGGTAGTCCAGTGGGTAAGATTCCGTGCTCCCAATGCAGGGGGACGGGGTTCAATCCCTGGTCAGGGAACTAGATCCCGCATGCATGGCGCAACTAAGAGTTCGCATGCCACAACTAAAGATCCCACATGCTGCAACTAAGACCTGGCACAGCCAAAATAAATAAATAAACAAACAAATAAATAAATATTTTTGTAAAAAGAGTAGCAAAAGCAACATGTAAGAAATAGGTAAGAGATGATGTAATCTCATTTTTAAATATGGGAAAACTGGGCTGTTAATGTAGACTGTTGGGATGGGAGGGCCTCACGAGAGAGGAGAAGAAGCAGAAAGCAGAGATCACAGGGGCTTAAGTAACTTTAATTAACTTGGACTTTGCTGTAGGATCAGCATGTCTCGGAAACTAGAGATCTCCAAAGTGGGGACCATGCACCTCGGGTGGGGAATGGGGTCAGGATGACTCACTGGAATGCAGGAGGACAATTTTAGAACTTCGCTCTGTACTTATTTTTGTCTTATTCTCTAAACATTTCTACTGGGTGTATGCTTTATGACATGCACACTGTCATTGGAACAGTAGTAAATATATTTAATTGATAAATAAATACGCAACATGAAGTGCTTATGAGACATTGGAATATGATGAGGTGCAAAGCTTGGGGACCACTGCTGCTCCCACAGCCCTCACAGCCCCCTACGCCCACAGCAGAGGGAGGACTCAAGGGATGTGGACATTCCGTGGAAACAGCGCTTTGTTCACAGGAGGAGGGTGAGAGTCTGCCTGACACCCAGCAGTAGCGGGGAGGGCATGCTGCTTGACTCTTCCAGGTGGCCAGGCTGTCTCACAGCCAATGATGAATCCACGCAGAGCTCTCAGAAGACGGAAACCATTCCTCCGGGCTCTCCTGGGGCCTCCTCTCCTGTGTGCAAAATGTGCCTCCTCAGAATCCTTCTCGATCCTTCCGTCCATCTCCTGGATGTTCCAGCCCTGGCCTCATGCTACCTTTGTAGACTAGCCAGTGAGTCCCATGTGCCTGGACCTCGGATTCTCCCGATGAAAGCACCAGCAAACTCCTTTGCTGGGCTCATTGTAGTGCCACCCACGGGGCTGTCGTGAAGATTAATGACTTGGTTCTCAGGACGGGCTTTTAGTAATGTCACCGTCACTGTTCTCTGGCTGCCTGTCCTGGGACCTGGTAGCCCTCTTAGGGCTCCTGGATAAATGTTTGCCATTTGAGTAAATACATCCTTCACTCCATCCTTTCCTGCTGCCCAACTTCTAATGAAAACACTTCAAAAACAAGGTCTAAAGCACTATCCTCGCTGTATGTTTCCATCTGGGTCTGGTTAGGAGGCAGAAACCACACAACGATTTGAACAAGGGAAGTTAACTATAAGGAATTATTAAGCAGTGATAGGAAAGTGGCTATAAAAATGGAAAGAGAACGCTAAGGGGTGCCCTCGGGCAGGGAGACAGCCAAGAAAGGGCAGACTTGGAAGGGGGTTCACCATGGTCGAAGCAGGTGTGGTTGGGGGTCACTGGCTGGGACAGAAGTCCACTGGTGGCCTTGGCCAGAGCTGGCCCATGTCCCTGGGCAGCAGGAACCTGTGTCTAGAGCACAGGCGAGGGGGGCTTATAGGTGGGTGCACAGAGGGGTCAAGGCACTGCTGCCCACGTGAGGCTGGGGGAGCACAGCAGTGTCCGCACTGCAGGTGGCTGGTCACCAGCCTGGGCCAAGGCTGCCTGTGTGCTAGGGCAGAGCACCACCGGGCATTCATGCACGTGCGTGTGCATACACACAACTGACAGTGCAATAGAAATGAAAAAGAGCAAAGCCCTCACCCTGAAATGTGCAAAGAGAACCTGGCCTTCTCCTGCAATGTCCCTCTCACGCTGTCTCCTGACAAAGTTTAGCTTTGCTCTCACGGTAAAGGAGAAATGCTGAGAGTACACACAGCCCCTTGTCACAGAGCAGGTACTGAAGGGTGAATTTGGGTCCAATAGGCAAACAATTGATATCTGGCACACTGGGTAAAAATCACGGTATTTATCTGCAAGATAGAATTATATGAAGTAATTAAAAATTATGTTTTAGAAGACTATTTAATGCCCTGAGAAAATTCTCATGATATACTAAGTGAAAAAGCAGATTACAAAAGCAATCAATACAGTGTAATCCTAATTTTTAAAAAAAGAGCAAGAAAAAGAGTGAAGATCTTTGTTTAAAAAAAGATTCCTGAATGTCTTCTCCTTTTCCCACTGCCTGTCAACCCCCCTCCCATCCTTCCCCATGTTTTGGTGAGAGTGAGAAAGTGAGTCAAAGGTCAGGCGGTGTATTAGAGAACCAATGATTTTAATTCCCTTCCGGTCATCTGCCTCACCCCTTGCCCAGGAGGAGCTGGGGAAATGTGCAAGGAAAGTATTATGTTACATAGAATGTCAGCCACTTTCCCTCTCCTTTTTGCTTTCAGAATTCCCCCAGTGATATTGGACTGGCCCCTCCTCAGGCCCAGGAGAACTGGAAAGGATTGGACCCCGGCTTCAGGAAAGGGTATGAGAAAAGATGGTTCCCTTTATCCCGCAGACCAACAAGGATCAGTGGTCTCATGAAGAAAGGTGGCCCATGGCTGACGGTGCTGGGTAAACCATGCTTAACGGATTTTGCTACAGGGTTTCTCAGGGTCTCTGTGTGCCCTGGAATCTCTAGCTGGTCAGCAGCAGGTCCCAGCTTTTATTTTAATTCATGTGTGTGTTTTGTGGAACACAGTTTGGAAAATGCTGCTATAGAAATATATTAAAGATGTCTACAAACATTTTTAAAGCTTTAAATACCAAAATGCCCCTGATCTCACAGCATCTTTTCTTATCCTGGTGATTGACTTTTGTTACAAATAAGTGTATCCTCATAAAAATATAACTGCCTACATATACATATACATGCACATAATATACACACATAAATGTACATAATATGCATACATATAACACACATAGGTATACGTGCATATGCATGCACACAATATACACTCATATACACACCTACACATACACATACATGTGCACTTACACATAATATGCACATACACATAATATACACACATACATAACATATACATGCACATAATATACACACACACCTACACATACGTATGCATATACATGTAGACATACACATATAGATACATATATATACACATAATGTGTACACATATATACACACATACTATGCATGCACATACATATACCCATACATACATGTAGACACATGCATATGCATACACACATATACAAATAATATGCACATATATGCACATAATATACACACACTTAACACATACATACATATACACGCACATAATACACATTTATAGACATACACACACATACACATACTCACATATACCTACACATATACACTACACACAATGTACATGTACATGCATATACCTACACATATACACTACACACAATATATATACATACATATACATGCATATAATATACACATACATAATATACATGCATACATACATATATACACATACATACACATAATGTATGTGCATATACATACACATAATATACATGCGTACACATGCATACACACACACACACACACACACACACACACACACACATTGACAAAGATCCAAGGACTCTATGACATAGAGGCAGCAGCTCTCATCTCTTAAGGATGAAATTACGGGCAATTTATTTCGTCACTGTGCTTTTCTGTCATCTCCAAAATTCCTGTGGTTAGTTGTGCCTCTTGTATTAAGGCAGAAACACCCGTGAACAGCCTTCTGTTGTGTTTTTACTCTGGTGTTACAGCCACCCAGAAGGAGAGCTTGGCACACACCCCGTCAAGGTGACTGCACAGAGGGTGTCTCTCCCATCACGTTTCCTGAAGCGGCAGCGACATTGCAAATGTCAGTGGGGGCCGGTCCTCTGACCCGCTAATGGGCTGCATCCGATTCCGCAGGGCTTGCTTGCCTTTCAGGGGGCACTCTGGTGTTTTCTCAGCTGCTGGAGCCTGACCCTCTCTGACAATTATGACTTCATGTCAAAAGACTGCCGGGCGAGCTGTCTGGATCTGCCAGGAGAGACGGAGCTGCCCCCATCAAACTCTGGGCCGCGAGGCTCAGGTGGAGAGTGAAAGGTTCTGGAGTTTTCTGTGGAAAGACACCTCGGCCCCGCTCCTGTGCCCCACCACCCCTGCCCTCCCTAGTAACCCCTCACCAGCCTTCAGCTTCCCTTCGAGCTGGAGCAGAGACCTTAGGCGGTGGCACCATCATGGGGCCAGGGTCTGTGCCGTGAGAAAGTGACAAGAAAGATGGCCCTGGGCTGCTGGCTGATCATCTTCAGGATGGATGATCTGAGTCTCCTGGAATTTGTTCCAAGAGAAAGTGGAGAGGGCTTCCCTCTCCCTGTAATAACGACCCACTTCAATCCCCAGGCTTCCTGCAGGCGTAACGCAGGAGGGAGCGAGGCCCGTGTTCACAGCCCCCATCATCTCTCACTGGCTCTTGTTTGCAAAGTGCCAACCCAGGCTGCATGCTGCTCTGGGCCTTCCTGGAAGGGTCATTCATCTGGGAGGAAAGTAGGGGTCCCTGAGAATGATGAAGGGTGATGGAGGGCAGCTGCCAGGGCCTCCTACCTCTGGGTTTCCCAGAAGGTCACAAGATGGCAGGGACCAGCCTGGGTCCAGGGAGCACCTCCTCAGGCGGAAGCTGGTGGAACTTCGGGTCCTGACTCCCAAGTTCAATGGCACCAGCGACGTGTAGCTCTAACTTGTGACTTTTCCTGCCTCTCTCTGTGTGTGCCCATGGGGGTGGCCTGAGGAAATGCCACTGCTTCCTGGCAGTACTGAGAGCTGCCCTCTGTTTACATGGATGAATCTAGAATGAAGATGGCTAATCACAACAATGGCTAATGCTTTTGGAAGGCTTACTGTGTGCCAGAAAGAAGTGCTTGTAATGGATTATTTCATTTAAAGCAGTCTTTCAACACGTATCCTGTGTGCCGGCAAGGTTCTAGGCACTGCAATGCAACAGTGGATGAAAGAGACAAAATCCCACGGATGAACAACATGTGGTCTGTACACACGATGGGACAGTATTCAGCCTTAGAGGAAGGGAATTAGGCCACGTGCTACAACATAGATGAACCTTGAGGATGTTGTGAAGGAAATAAGCCAGATACAAAAGGACAAATACTGCAGGATTCCACTTACATGAGGTACCTGGAGTAGTCAAGTGCATGGGGATGGGAAGCAGGATGGTGGCTGCAGGGGCTGGTGGGAGTGGGGAGAATGGGGAGTTGTTGTTTAATGGTGTTGAACTGAAACAAATAGACAGCCAGATATTTCTCCAGCAGAGAGGGTTTATTCAGAATCAGCAGAGAACTGCAGTTCGGAGTCTGCGACAATAGTGAGCACATGCAAGTCCCCGCCCGGCAAGGGAAGGAGAACCCTTTTACAGGGGGGATCGCCTGGGGCTTTAAGAACGTGGATGCACAACCCCTCTTCCCTGGGCTTTTTAAAAAAGCTCCTCAGGTAATTCTCTTGGGCAGCTGGGGCTGAGAATCAGTAATTCACAAACTTGAGTGCACATTTAATCAACCGGGAGCTTTAAAAAAATACTGGTGTCTGGGTCCCATCCCGAGGTTCTGATGTCGTTGTTTGAGTGCCTTTGGGCTACAGGGCTTCTGAAGGCTCCCAGGATGGTCCAGTTTACATCCTTGACGGTGAGCCAGACTGGCAGCTCCGAGTCTGGCAACCGTCTGCCATGGCCAAAGCCCCCATGAAGCACTGTGCCTGGGACCCATGATACTCTCAGGGGCCCGCGACTTTTAGTTTTCATTTCTTTTAAAATCAGAAGCAAAAAAATGAACTTTTAGGTCGAAGAAAATGTTGTCATATATATTATTAATATATTCACCTTTGTACCAACAGAGCCATAAAATGGAATTTTTAGGATTTTTTTGTTGTTGAGGAAGAGCCCACGAAAGTCATGGTGCTGCCCCAACGTCTGCTTTGCTCTTGGCAGCCCCAGGGCCCTGTCCAGAGCTTTGAACCCAGTGGGCGCTGAGTGAATGAGGGAAGAGACTCAAAAGATTAAACAGCTACAAGGAAAATGAAATGCATTACGAGGGGGATGGATGCTCGAGGGACATTCCATGGAACTCATCCCACCGGCAGAGCTTGAAAGATGTGGAGACATCAGGCTGGAAAAAAAATAAGGAAAGTGAGATTGAGGAGAAAACTGCCTGAGGATAATGCAAAGGGCATCTGACAGGACCAGGGGCATCTCTCTGTCTCCCTGTCTCTGTAAGTCTCTGTCTGTCTCTGTCCCTCAGTCTCTGTCCCTCTCTTTCTCCACAAGAGCTACAAGCCTTATTCAATTTGAAGCAGAAGAATTTGAGGTGGATGTCTGGGGAAACTTCTAGAACCTACAAATTATCCTACACAAGACGGGATTATTTGCAAGCAGAGCAGCGACCAGGGTGAGGCAGGCTAGGTAGTCACCCAGGCTGCCCACCTGGGGGCTTTGCCCCGTGAGTTGGGCCCCCGGGAGGCCTCACTGCCTCATCCCAGTCGCTGCCCTTCTTCCAGGGGTCAGTGCGGCCTGTCCTCGTTGGGGGATGTTTGAGGAGGCAGGTGGCTCTCTGAGCCCACCCCAGGCTGGAAGCAGGGAACGGGTGTGATCATTTGTGAGGTCCATTCCCCAGGGCAAGGGCAGCTTTCTCGAGCAAACAGATAAGGGACCTGGCCTTTGGCTCATCTAAAAACAATTGAGGGACTTCCCTGGCGGTCCAGTGGTTAAGACTTTTCCTTCCAGTGCAGGGGGTGCCGGTTCGATCCCTGGTCGGGGAGCTAAGATCCCACATGCCTCACGGCCAAAAAACCGAAAACATAAAACAGAAGCAATGTTGTAACAGGTACAGTAAAAACTTTAAAAACGGTCCACATCAAAAAAAATCTTAAAAAAAAAAAAAAACCAATTGAAATAAAAAAGCAAGCTAGCAATAAAGAGTTTCCTGGGACCCCAACGGGAGTGCCCTATGCTGACAATTCCGAGCTTGGATTTCCAGCTCCCAGTGGAGAGAGGCACTCTAAGAATTCTGTGGTCAGAGCCTCCAGGAGGCCTGGCCCGGGGGCACCTGCCTCTTGTAGGTAGGTCGGGTGCCTAGGTTGAGAAACACACGTAAGGCAAGCCATGGAAGGCGAGCCTGCACACATGACCTGTTCCAGAAAGATGCACAAGAACACAGTCTATTCATATGTTAGGAATAGAGAGCGGCTCATAGGGTGTTTTGTAAAGGCTCGTGCACCAGTGTCCGTCTCAATCAGGCTGACCCGTGGAGGGTGGGCAGAGGGTGGGCCAGGGCAGACCCCCCTGTGATGAATGTCCTGCAGGCCTGGGGCAGGGCCCACGTTGTCACACGCCCAGATGCCGCTCCTGTGGCAGGCCTGCGAAGGAAGCGGGCCTGGAACTTTCAAGCCTCTGCCGGAACACAGCCTGGAGCTTTGTGCAGCGCTATGAAATGTTACTATGCGATGGCCCTTGGTGGTTACCAAGCTGCTTCGCTCCCTGGAAGCCCGCCTTCCTGCTCTCCGTGCCCACGAGCACTGGAAGTGGGTTGAAGGCAGGGCAGGGCCACACATCCTCTGGTCCTAAAGAGCCTTTCCCCCAGTGCGGCTGCAGACCTGGAAGCCTGCCTCTGCTGGGATGTCCCCAAGCGCGTCACCCCTTTCGGGGGAAGTGACACCACACCTTTAACACCCCATTAAACAACCTGAGATTCCATTTTCACTCCCCTGTAGAAAGAGCCCAGCCTCTCCCCGCTCAGTCCAAAGGCCACTTTCCTCTGGAATAATTGGAGGTTGTTTCACTTCTGCTCCAGAGATGGCCACATGCCAGCCTGTTTTCTGACACCCCTGGACACAGAGCTGCCAGCCTGGGGATTCTGCCCACTTCCTTCATCCCCTGGGGAACGTCAGCCCAGGTGTCTTCCTGACAGTTCGGGACAGCAGGGGTGGGTTCATGACAGAGCTGACAGGCGACCACTGAACATGTGGCCCTGTCTGTCCCAAGGGACCCCCCCCACCCAGGCCTTCCAGGAACCTCCTCACTGGCCACCTTCTTCTTCGGGTGCTGGCCAGCCCCTCCCTTCATCCCAGGGCTCCCCTGCCCCTCCAGCCCTCCAGGGGAATTCTGGTTTTATTGCTTAGATCACTGTTGCTTTTTTATGCTGAGCTTTGAACCCTGCTTTGGCTAAACCCCTTTTATCTGGGCAACACCTTTTGAGGGAAGGGGCAGGCGTTTCTTTTAAACCCGAAAGACCCAAGAAAGCCCACTTAGGGCTTCTGCAGCTACCCTGGAGCTCCATTTTGTCTCTCACCTGGAACACGCTTTCTTCTTTCATTCTTCACAGCAGCGACTCCATCCTGGGACAGACTCTGGGGTCCAGGAAGGGCCTGTAGGTGGATACCGCGTGTCACAGCTGCCTCTCCGGGTTTTGTGATGCCTTGGCACGGTTGGCCAAGTCGATGGGTGGGGTCATCCTGTCTTGGGGATGAGAGGCCATCTTGCTAAGTGTTCTTACTCGCTGCTTCTCCAGAGGCTGGTTCTTCCACTGAGAAATTCTATGCTGAGTTCATCTTTGGTTTCAGATCCGGCTGCCAAATTTGGACAGGGCAGCTTTCTCTAGTCATTTATGGCTCTTCTCCTTGCTCTGGATGGAGTCATATCTGGTTTGGAAAAGTGAGACCCCCAAGGAGACCATTACTGGGTCTCTGTTAAAAATCAGGGCCCTCCCATGTTCCAGCTGAAATCTGAGGGCAGGGCAGAGCCTCAGGGACTCCCAGTGATTCTGAGTCAGAGAGGACAACAGGGAGCCTGGCTTCCTGCAGGGTGTTGATCGCACGCACACGTATACACATGCACACACGTGTGTGCACACATGCACTTACATATGTGCACACACATGAATGTGCTAACACAAATGCATGCAAGCACGCACACGTGCACACCCATGTACTCACGCACAAGCACACCCTTAGCTGGTCCTGCACACATACAGTCCCGCATCTAGTTGGGGTGCCCAGGGATCTGTGTACACACCAGTCCAGCTTCAGAAAGAGCTGTTCTTGAAGCGTATTCTGTCCTAACTTGTAGGTGGCAGGTGAAAATAGCTACGGAAGACTGTAGCCCCCCAACTTGCTTTTGTGGGCAGGCAGACAAGCTTTTGTGGGATGAGAAGAGTATGAGGTCTGAAGGGTTTGGGGAAACAGAAGGACCTGAGCTGGGTCTTCACAGACAGGTAGGGTTTGAATAAGCAGAAGCGCGTGGGGCATGTAAGACTGGGGAGTCGGTGTAAATAAAGATTGGTGTGGGAGCTAGTAGCTTGGGTGAGAACAGGCTGGCGAGACTGGAGTGGAGGTGGGTGGAGAGAACAGGCATCAGGGGTCAGAGGAAAGGGGGCTTGGAAGTCTGCATGACAGGAGGGGCACTAGGAACCACTAACATTTCTCAAAAGGAACAAGAAGAAAAGGAAGGAATGTTGACACGTACTTACTATTCGCAGAATTCTAAACCAGGTGCTTTACATTTATTTAGTCTTTACCATAATCCTGTAAGGTAAGGTATTATTATTCCTATTTTTACAATTGAGGCAGTTGAGGCTCAGAAGATGATGTAACCAACCAGGGCTGCACATCTTGTAATTGATGTGGCCAACTTTCAAACCCAGTTCTCCCGAGTTCCAAAGGTCCTGTTTGTTGCCTGTATCACACTGTCTCCCAAGAAGAGAAACAGGGCTAAAATTAATTTGAGGAAAGATTAATCTAGCTGCAGTGAAGACACAGACAGATTGGAGGTGGGGGTCAGGGGACCTGCTATTGAAATAAACAAGAGTGAGATGAATGTACAAGATGAGCCTGGACCATCCTATCACCCCAGGAAGCATGGAAACTATCAGAGTGCACACAGGAGCGAAAGTCCTACTAGACAAAGATGAGGCAATTCAGACATCAGTTACAGTGATAACTGCAAGGGATTGATTGCAATGGATTAAAATACATCAGATATGTTGAAATCCAAGCCTTTATAGCAGTACTAAAAATCAAGCGCTCCTTGGTCACTTTTGGAGAGGGTTAGGGAAGCAATTCAGTCTTTGGGAAACTGGTATAAGAAGGGAAGAATCAAGCATTCATTCTGTTTTTCCATGAAGTTTCTCTTTTTTAGAAGCATTCTAGCCAATAAATGCAGGAGTTACAGAATTAGAGCATCACCACGTGACCACCTCTAAGGAATGAATGGATCTGGCATCAGTGTCTGTTAACATCACAAAAAGAACTAACCAGACTCTGTGTACCTGCTGATGGAAGGAACACCACTGCCTTTGAAGTTTTTGCCAAAAATAATCACTGAGTCTCTAGGTCTAAATATCCATTTACAGAAAAGTCAAGGGACAGAGGAACATAGCAAATGAAATCTTGGGGATGCAGTCTGAAAAATCCTGACTGTGGGATTGCCGACTGGATATTGGATGATATTCAGAAATCGATATCATTTTTTAAAGGAACGAGAATGGTCTTGCGGATGTGCTGAGAAAACTCTGATCTTTTTGGGATAATTTCTGTAATAATTACAGATGAAATGGTATGTTGTCTGGGGTGGAGGTTGGGGAAATGGAGCAGGATTATGGATGAAATGCGACTGGCCACAAGGTGAAAATTGTTGAACTTAGGTGACAGAGGTGCATTAATTTATCTTCTCTACTTTTGTATGTGTTGAAAAATGTGCTTCAGGTAGGATGGTAATTTTGGTGCAGTGAGGGTGTAAAAGTGGTGCAGGAGCGAAGCATTTTTAGAAGGGAAACATGGGTGAATTGGAGCTGGATCGGGGCAAGAGGGAGTGGGAGGCACATGTGAAAGCTAAGCCCCTGACGCCCCATCAGCGTGCAGCCAGGAACGCAGTGGCCTGGCGTGACCCAGGCTCCCGCGAGCCAGGCCCTGACCGCAGACAAGCTCCTCTGCCCTGGGGAGCTGAGAAGTGTTCCCAGCCCAGCCAGGAGGACTATCTGCCAGTTCTTTTTTTTTTTTTTTTAAACTTTTTATTTTATATTGAAGTACAGTTGATTAACAACATTGTGTTAGTTTCAGGTGTACAGCAAAGTGATTCAGTTATACGTAAACATGTATCCATTCTTTTCCAAATTCTTTTCCCATTTAGGTTGTTACATAATGCTGAGCAGAGTTCCCTGTGCTATACAGTAGGTCCTTGTTGGTTATCTGTTTTAAATAGAGCAGTGTGTACATGCCAATCCCAAACTCCCTAACTATCCCTCCCCTCTACCCTTCCCCCCTGGTAACCATTAGTTCATTCTCTAAGTCTGTGAGTCTGTTTCTGTTTTGTAAATGAGTTCGTTTGTATCATCTGCCAGTTCTTAATGAGCCGCTCAGTGTTCCCAGCTCTGAGGTCACCTCCTCTGTGAAGTCTCTGGGATCTTCCGGGGCAGAATCTGTCATGCCCTTCTTGGGTTCCCCGGCTCCTCAACCCTGATGGGCTTCTGCCTTGCATTCCATAGGTTGTGTTCAGTCTGTTGTCCCCACTGCCCCATGTCCCCCTGGGGCAGAGCCCAGAGCCCTCCCCACGGGAGGCGTTCAAAACCTGCGTATTGGTTATGAAACAGACTGCCCCCTCGCTCCCTGGCAGGCAAGGACGCAGAAAGTGTGGGAGTGGGTGGGACCAGGGATCAGGAGGAGGAAGGCCTTAGTCGAGTTTCTTCTCAGTGACCACGGCCCCTTTTTTCCCTGCCTGGCAAACCTGTAAGAATCTGCTGGGGTTGGCCCAGGAGGAGAGATGGCTGAGTCACAGGGCCCTCCTGGACCCCAGCTGTGGTCCTTCTGGTTGCCATGGTGATGGCTCACCCTTGCTCCCGCATCGTGTGATGTGCCTGGGCTGGCCAAGGCCATGGGGTTGTGAAACTTTGGTGTCTCCCATCCCTTTCCTCTTCTGCAATTGTCTGGGACACTCAAAACGGCAGGTTCTTGGGATTCTTGGCAATCCCTTTGCAGGTTTCATGACGGATGGGAAGCTGAGAGGGGACTCAGGTGGGCCACTGCATTGCTTGGGGTCTTCAACTGGCTCCAAGTGTTCCTCCCAGCTAAGATTGACAGCAAGAAGCACAGATCTGGGACTACAGTGGAATCTGGCTGAGGAATCCCAGTTTTCTTTCCTGATGTCATTCGCCTGTGGGAAATGATTCCCAGCCTGGTGGGCTAGGAAGGCCCTGGAGCCATGATCCCTTTGTTTCCGTTCAATTTAGTGGGAGTGATTTTAACAGGACCAGGTAGAAACCGTTCACCTTCCGTGCACCAGGCACTTGACAACACATTTCATTTGTGGTGATAACCAATCTGCTGTCATCCTTTAAGGAACTCTAGTTGGTCCCCACAGAATTAGGGGGTACTCTTAGCTTTCTTGTGCCTGGAACCCCCAACTTCAAGTCCTTTTCCTTATTAGGTATCACATTCTGAAGGTCAGCTGATTGCTAAGCAAGTGAACGTGATTGGAGGCCGGCTGGGGCTCAGGGTCAGACCGCAGGGCGGTAAGGGGCGCTCCCTCTCCTCGTGGCCCCCGGCAGAGGTACCAGTGGAGTCCTGGCCCAGGAAATGCTCTGAGCACACGCTGAATGCTAGGAACATCTTGGTCGATTTCCACTGTATTTCCAGTTGTCCAGTCGCTGTCAAATTCTTCACTGTCCCTGGAGAGCACGTCCCTGTCCAGACCCTGAGGTTCAAGCGGGACAAGTCAGCGCAACCAGGAAGCTCCTAGAGGTGTCACTTTTCCTGGCATGCGGCCTCCACCGCTTCTGAAGACCTCTTCTGGCTCCAGGGATCTCTCATGCCTCCTTCCTACCAGTGAGACTAGCCATGGAAACTTCTAGAATGACAAATTCCAGAACGCTGGACATCGGTCACTAGGACGCACAGATGAATGTCTGCTCTGCTTATAACCACCGCAGCCTCCCGGTGAATCCATTCTTCATGCTCCAGATCGCTCATGGTAGGAAGTTCTTCCAAAAACACTAAAAACTTTGGGGCTATAGTCAATGACCGTTTCCCCCCGTTTCTATTCAGTGAAGTAGTAGAGGGGCTGGTTTCTCTCCTCCACGTGCTCACACGCCATTAGCAGGAGGAGCTGTCACATTACCTGAGCTCTGATGAGCCCCATAACTGGAGAAGATGAGCCTTTGGGGGTGATTCAGTTTGAAATGCAATGGCCCGGTTATTCCAAGGGGCTTTATTCCTGACCCCGGGGCCTGCAGAGTGGGGTGTCCGGTCACAAGCACATCTAGGACCTGCAGGGGTGTTGAGGAGGCCCCAGGCAAGGATGGAGGAGGAAAGACCCAGCTCAGTGGAGGTCTGCCCGTTGTTTTCGCTCATAACAATGGCCTTTAAAATGATCCGGGCCCAGACAACCGTTCTAGCACACTCTGTGGTTTGCAGCTTTAGGGGCTTAATCACACTCCTCCAGCTTTTGTAGTTAATTCAAAATATTCTGGAGAAAAGATTTGGCTTGTCTGTGGGTAGCTCAATGGCCTACTTCCAGGGGGTAATGGGATGACTCCTGACTGCTAGTCTAGATACCGAACCGCCAAGGGGCACAGGTGGCAATTTGAGGACAAATCTTATTAAAAAAAAAAAAAAGAGCAGGCCTGATTCGTACATCTGTCGCCAAATGCGTTGGGTATTCACTCTTGAGTTCATTCTTTATTAATTCATCCATTCTGTCTACATCCACAATCTACGCAGAGGATCCCTCTACTGCGCATTTCGCCTGCACACACCTCTTGGCTGGGATGCCATCGCTTTGATTACAGGCTCTGATTGCTCTTTGTTTCCTGCTTCATTTGCACGGAGATGGAAGAATCGCCCCTTTTCTTTCCTAAGGCCAGCGTTCCCACCTGCCTCCTCAGGATCTGACATTCTTCCTCTACTGGCTCTTTCCCAACATCGTTCAAGTGTGTTTCAACCTTTTCCCTCTGAAAATGTTCCTTTGGGATCCCTAACCTCCCAGCTGTGATTCCTTCCCTCTCCTCGCATCCCCAGCCCAAATATTCCAGAGTTGTCCCCCCACCTCCCCTTCCCGTGGACCTTTATCTTTCAGCCCTCCACGCCCCTGAAACTGCCCTCACCCGGGGCACCGCTGGCCTCCAGATAAATACATCCAATGGCCACTCCCCATCCTCCCTTGTTGGACAGTTCTGCCCTCCAACCCCTCCCTGCTAGGGGCACTGCGGTCCCCGGCTCTGGTGACCGCATGTTCTTGTGGTTTCCTGGCCCCTTTCTGGTTGCTCCTTACTGCCTTCTCTTCATCATCAAATATCGCTGCTTCCTGGGGCTCTATTCAGCCTTTGCCTCCATCCCGGTTTATAGTCACATCCCAGCTACTCCCCAGACCTAGGGGTCTCCTCCAGTCCGAGTCCCCTCCACCTGCCGCCTGCACTGTCGGCAGCGCCTGGGCTCCGTGTACCCATCTTGTTCCTCCAATTCACGTTCCACAGTGAAACCAGAATGATCTTTCTAACCTGCGGTTTGTCACGTCCCTCTTCCTTCAAGGATCTCAAGGTCACCTTTACGATCTAAAGTCGGAAGTATTTAACCTGATTTACTAGACCTTTCATGATCATCCTTGCTCTTCTCCAGCTGTGTTTTCTTTCTAGAAGACTCTTTCCAAGATTGGGCACCTGGCTAGCAATGAACAGGCAGTTATGGACTGAATTGTGTCCCCCCCGCCTGCCAAACCCCAGTACCTCAGAATGAGCGTGTATTTGGCCATAGGATCTTTTTATAAAAATATTTTATTTACTTATTTAATTTTTGTCAGCATCGGGTCTTAGTTGCGGCTCACGGGATCTTCATTGTGGCATGTGGGCTCTTTCCTTGCCGTGCATGGGCGGGCTCTTCGTTGCAATGCACGGGCTTCTCTCTAGTTGTGGCGTGTGGGTTTTTTTTTTCCTCTCTAGTTGTGGCGCGTGGGCTCCAGAGCACTTGGGCTCTGTACTTTGTGGCACGCAGGCTCTCTAGTTGCAGCACGCATGCTCGGTAGTTGTGGCGCATGGGCTTAGTTGCCCCCGCCCTCCCCAGCATGTGGGATCTTAGCTCCCTGACCAGGGATCGAACCTGCGTCCCCTGCATTGTAAGGCAGATTTTTTACCACTGGACCACCAAGGAAGTCCTGGCCATAGGATCTTTACAGAGATAGTTAAGTTAAAGTGAGGTGGTTAGGATGGGCCCTAATCCAGTATGACTGTGGCCTTTAAAGAGGAGGTTAGGACACAGGCACAGAGGGAAGACCATGTGGAAGACACAGGGAGAAGATGGATGCCTATAAGCCAAAGAGAGAGGCCGAGCCCACCAGCACTATAGTCTTGAACTTCTGGTCTCCAGAACTGTGAGAAAATAAGTTTCATTGTTTAAGCCACCCATCCTGTGGCACTTTGTTATGGCAGCCCTAGTAAACTAATACATAAGCTGCAAGTCTATACAGTTTCACCTAGTCAAGGAGGCGTTCCTTGACTCACCCTCGTAAATTCTTCCCATACCCTCGATTTCCCTTTTGCAACACTTCTAATGTGTGGAATTACTCTTCAGTGACAGTGTTCCTGGCAAGTCATTAAGCTTCTATGAGAGTAGAAACTTGTGTTTGTCCTGTATGGCTGTATCCAGTGTTTAGCACGTTATCTGGTATCTAGAAGACATACCGGTAAGTATTGGTTGCATGACCAACTGAATAGTGACAAGTGAACAGATTTTAAAGTATTAATAGGATGATCCTCTGAGCTGGAAGACTGCCCACTTCATGGAAGCTACACTGACCACAGATTTGGAGTGTACCTGTTGGGTGTGAGGAAGATGATGGGGAATCTTGATTCCTTGGTCTGGTCTACATCCTTTGCATGGCTTCTTGTTTAGGTGTAAAGTGAAATGAAAGCAAAAATTTAAAATACTATTAAATTTTAATTTAAAAATATTATTACAAGAAATGGTGTACCATTTGGGGAAGCAGTGAGAGGGCACTAGGGTAAGATGGGAACAGGAAAGATAATTCCGGGAAGGGAGGCAAGGAAGACGGTCTTCACCTTTGACTCATTTTCCACAGGGTCTTCCTGGAATAAGAAGGGATCCAACAGGCTGCTCCTGTTTGGTAGCTATTGAGTGAGGCAAAGACATAGGGGGAAGGATTCCAGAAGGTTCCATGACACATAACTCAGTGTTCATGTGTTTAGACCTGGTTTCTTTTTGCCCTGACAACTGAGGAGGGAGGTGTCACACTTCCTGAGAACAGGAGGCTAAACAGGTTTTTCTGTCCCTCCTTTCCCACTTTCTGGAGCCTTCCCTCACCTAACCATTAGGGTGATCCCTCTATCCTAGGAACCCCCCCCACTTCTGCCCCAGGGCTGGGCTCTGGCCCACATTTGCATCGTGTGACCCCTCCCTGCAGTATTGGACTGACGTGGGCGTGTGTGGGCCAATCAAATTCTCACCCCAGGGAGGTTGGACTTGGGATTCAGAGATGGCCAGCTGGCTTCTGCATGCGGCTGGGTGTGGGGGACATATGTGTATGATCCTAAGAACTGGCGGGTCTTCATGTGCAGCTTTGAGGGCTGAGAAGTGGAGGGTGCTGGGCTGGAGAGACAGAATGAGGCAGAGGGAGGAGCAGGGTGGGGAGCTGGAAGAGCCTGGGGGTGACATGGGTGCTTGAAGATTTTCTAGGTCCTTGTTCTAGAACTTTCCCAAGGCCCACTTGAGTGGATTCCCATGAATCACCTCTCTGTCTTTATAGTACATCCCTCTTTTTCTCTTAAGTGGCTTGAGATGGTTTATCTTACTGTGACCAAAGGCACCTTGAAATCGTTCCCTCTGTCTCTTCATCCTTCTTTTCTCTCTCCTGCCCGCTTCTCTCTTCCTCTCCTCTTGCTTCTCTCTTTTTCTTCCCTTCCTTTCTAGTCATTGGGCCTAAATGGAGGGGCATTGTTGGAAGCAGGAGGCTCCAGGCTGCAGCAATCAGGGTCCTTCTCTCGCCTGAGGCTCTGGGGTTCAGTTCCTCCCAGGTTCAGCCATCAGGTGAGAGGCCTCCAGTCTCCTTTCAGTCACATTCCTAAGTCTAGATCTGTTTCTCTGACCTAATAAATGTATTTTTCTCATGTGTTCTCAAGTTAAAACCATACCCTAGCGATGGAAATAAGCACTTTTTTGTATCTTTATATATATAAATATATATGGGGCCATTTTCATTTATATTTTTATATGTATGGCTTTTCCCCAACAGATCCTCAAAGAGGTATTAGCTCCTACGGAGGGTCCTATTGTCCTCATTTGGTAGAAGTGACACAGCAGGCGTGTGTGTATCTAGTTTATATACAGAATAGAATCACAGTAGTGCAATTTTAATGAACAGGGAGGAAATAAAACCCTTTAAAACACTGTGCTTGATCAAAATTTCAAGGCCCTATACTTCTTATTTGCTAACCCTCCTGGAAGAAAAGTGCTACAGTAATGACTAAAGCGTGCTGAGTTTGGGCTCTCTTTATTAAAAATGTTGTTGTTGTTTAAAGGAGTTTAATTTGAGCATCAGCACCAGCCAGTCTCCCTTTAATTACAGCCTTGCATTTCTGTGGCTAGCTGCACCGCGCTCGGGAGAGTCGTGGGGCGACGTGATGGTGGGGTACAAGCAGGGGAAGCCTTCTTTCTGGGAGGGTTTCAATTGCTTTTATCTGGCTTAGTTTTGCTTTCTTAGTCAATGTACACTTCGAATACAGGGAGAACAGTTGGATTCCCAGAGCAGCGCTTGGTGTGAAAGCCTATTATTATTTATTTTTTTCCCCTGACAAAACTTCCTTTGAGCCTTTGTCATCTTGGTTTCCTGCCCTCCCCGTGCTCCTGCTTGCCTGCTGAGTTGTGAGAATCAAAGGTCATCACACAGACGGAGAAAACAGGGATGCGAGCAGGTGCTGGTGTTGGCGGTTGACCGGTCACAGGGCCAGTGGAGTCTATCCTCCATCCCCTACGGACTCATCCTATCCTCACATCCACCGCCTGCCTCTCCGCAGCCCTGTCTCCTCCTGAAGACTGTCTTCAGGGCGCGTCCAGCACAGGTGACTCATGGCCCATCCACTGGTGCCAGATGTCAGCTGTCCCTCGTCCTCTGGCGCCAGCATTTGTGGGAACGGCCTCTATTTCTATCCTGCATGGACTTGGGAGCAGAACTCAGAAAGCATCCCCTCACGCAAGAGCAGAAGTCAGCTTAGTAGGATTTCCAGAAGCTCTCCCAAGGGAGGCGGTGTGGGTGTTTACATCACAGGAAACTGCTTAGAGATCCATTTTGGGTGTTTCGCTTCTCGAAAATCTTTTTCTATCTCCCTGTCCCCAGGAAGTGCCCGACCTGGGTGGCGGTCCTCTCCTCTTTCATGAGAAGCGGAGCAGCCCTGCCCAGCCTCCACTCCCAAACTTGCAGAAAGCCCTGTACAGACCACAGTGAAGCAAAGAGTGACGGGGTTAACTAGACCCACTTTCATTTCAAAAGGCTGCTTTATGATCATTTCTGATAATCATGTCATTCACCGTAAGTGACTTATCAAAATATTTATTTCAAAGAGAGGTCTCTGCCTAAGAAAAATAATAATTTGTATTTCACTACTGAGTTTTTAATTGGCGGTTGTAAACGTCATGTCATATTTAACGCTCATTAGACTCCCTCCCTTTGGATTCCAGTAAACATCACACTGTCCGTTAATGCGCTCAAGAAATCCTGTTTAATACCCTCTCGATGCCAAGCACTGACCTGGAAAGCTGGCTGGGGCAGGAAGTGGTATGTAGAGGAAGCGTGGAAGAGGGGCCCTTTGGAGGGAGTAAGAGGTGCTACCAGCGCACATCTGGACGCCGATTCCTCTTCCCTCCTGCCTCCCTTCAGGGCCTTCCCGTTGCTTCCAAGGAAAAGCCCACACCTCTTAGCTGCGTGTGCAAGGCCCCCGCCCACAGTTGAGCATCAGTTGGAATTTCAGACCTCACCTCCTACCATTTCTCTGCACTTTAACCAAGCTGAATATTCCCGGGTAATGCCATTCATCAGGTGTTCTTAATGTGGTCCCTTACACTACTGAGCGCTCTAGGGTCTTGTAACATCTGAGGGCACGCCCTGCTCCTGCAGCCCCATCCCATCCATGGAGGGCAAACCCTTTAAGCTGTGGCAGGCTAGTCTCCTGGGCCCAGATCCCTGAGGCTTCCCCACCAGCACGGTTGCCTTGGAAACCGTGCAACCCTGCCCCCCAGACCCCCGGAGGCGGGCGTGAGTAGCAGGGGTCAGAAGCCATAGTGTCATTGCATATTGATTCAACCAGGTTGTGGAAATAATGGGTTAACACTGGACTGGATGAGAATTTGTCCCAGTAACCTGGGCCACGTTGCCAGGCATTTGAGGTGCAGCATGAGTTCTCTTACCCTCAGGCCATCCCCCGAATTCCTGGCCTGTCACCACGTACCTCGCAGGGGTGTCTGTCCTGGACCTGCATCAGAGGCCGAACTCTGCTGCGTCCTGCAGTGAAGCCTGGGTTAGATGCTGCTGGGGAAGGACCAGAGGAGTATCATCTTGGGACCTAACCTCTGGCACTGCCAGGTATGTTCCCCCCTCTCTGAATATGCACCTGTCTCACCTCCGGCCCTGCCAGCCAGGGAGCTGGCCGTGGGAGCTGTGGGGAGCTCTAGCCTCCCCGAGGCCTGGTCCAGCTTGTCCTGACCTGTCACTAACATCTCCTCCAACACCAGAGATATTTCAGAGGCTCTAAACAGCTCACCTTTAACACCACCGTATTCATGTGGGAATCAGAAGTGGGAGGGTGGAGCCGTGAGCTGGGCCTGGCCCCAGGTCCTCGGGGTGGGTTTGGAGCATCCTGTTCCCACCCTGTTTGGGGCAGCTGCTAACCTCTCTCCCTGTGACGTTTTCTCTTTTAGTCTCTAAGACTTGAGCTTGCAGTGTTATTCTCTTTCTTCAAAATTCCTGCGGCCTCTCCTTCCTCTTCCCCCACCCAGACTAATCATGAAGGTTCTGGAAGGCCCTTGGGCACTTCATGAAGCCTGAGGCTTTTGCTGACACCTTGAATGTCTCCAGCAAACGCTTGGCTGAGTCACACGGAGGCTTTGGATAAACCTTCCCAGCTTCTCTGCCCCTTCCACTGCCTTGTCCATGGAGCTCTGCAAACTCACCTCCCACTTAGGGATCTTTTCACCCCCTTTCTGCCAGGAGGTAAGAAATTTAGCTTGGATTTTCCCAGAACTCTTTCCTCCAACAGACCTGCCTCCCCTTTCTGGAAGACATCTTTGCTTGAAACTTTGGGGCCAAGAGAAGAGTGCTCACACCCACCTCCCAAGCTGATTCCAGAACCAAGGTTCCAGCTACCCATTCCAAGTCCCTCTCACTCCAAGAGGCTATTCCCGTTGCCATGACCCCATTACCACACCCCTGGACACCAGAACAGCTCTGCAGCTTGGCACCTTCCACCTCTGGCTCTGTGGGACCCTAAATGGGATTGAAGCACAGAGGGACCTTGCAGCAAAGTTTGGAGATCCAAGATGGTAGCCTCTCCCACTGTTCTCCTTATCTTTTCAGCCAGGATATGAAGCAGAGTGGGTAGGAGAGAGCCCAAAGGACCCACCTTGTTATTTTTTTCAGCCATTGAAAGTGACTCATGGCCCGTAGTAAAGATGACTCTCTTGCCTGGGTTGACTGGAGCTGGGGGTTGGGACTTACTCTACACTCTTAGCTGTGGCCAGCTTGGCCACCATCCCCTTAAAGCGAACACACGTGAGCATAGGAGTCACCAAGGATGTTCAGATTCATCTTAAGGTGTTTGTGAGAAATCTAAACTTCAGAGGTGGGACTAGAAGGAAACTCAGGCATTAGATGCTCCCTCCGACCCCCAGTCCTGGGCTCGCAACTGTGCATCCTTGCATCTTCCGGGAGTTGGCTGTCTTGGCTCAGACCTTTGGGATGGCGCCAAGTGGACACCCCCTAGGCCAGCGTGCGGCACCCTCTCTGCTTTAGTAGCTATTTCTTGCCTTCCCACACAATTTTTCTGCCCTTTTAACCCCTTCTTTCCTCAAGACCCCTCCCCTTCTTCTCCACCCCCACCCCCAGCCTCCACCAGGATTTGAGAAGTTTCTTCCGCCGCCTTGTGAGCTCTCGCTGCCTCTGGATATAGTCGTGAGCCAGCCACACCGTCCACCCTGCTGCTTGGTGGAATGAAGGGGAGCGGTGGTAACGCTCTGCTCTCGGGAGACTTGTCTTTTCCTCTTATTTTCTTTAAGTTCCTGAAACCAATCGGAACCATTGAAAATTGCAAGGGGGTGATTTCTCCCCAAAGTCCTCATCGGTTTCACATTTGAGATTCAGAGCCTCTGTGCTAGCATAACACTGACCTTATTATGATATAAACAGTTCTCCATGCCCCCCCAGCCCCGCAATGCACACACACTTCCTGACTTGGGGTTACCTTGCAAAAACCCCTCTCTGGCCACAGGACAGGGGGGAGGGTGGGGGCAGGGCAGCACTGCCACACTGAAGATTGGAAATGACTCGGAGGGGGTCTTCTCTGAGACCTGTCATTTTACAGACGTGAAGCCTGAGACTCGGAGAGGTTAAGTGATTTGCCAGATCCCACTGTCGACAAATTCGCTGCAGAATTGGGAGTGGAATCCATCCCTTCTGATGCCTTCCCTCCCCTCCACGGAGTAAACAGGTGCACTCCCTGGGCTGGGGCAGCCCCCGAGACCTCTGGGGCGGGTGGAGTCCAGCCTTCCGACACGCCTGTCTTCGTACCTGGCCTCCTCCCCTCCCCTGGCCTCCTCCCTCCCCTCCCCTGGCCTCCTCCCCTCCCCTGGCCTCCTCCCTCCCCTCCCCTGGCCTCCTCCCCTCCCCTGGCCTCCTCCCCTCCCCTGGCCTCCTCCCTCCCCTCACCTGGCCTCCTCCCCTCCCCTGGCCTCCTCCCTCCCCTCACCTGGCCTCCTCCCCTCCCCTGGCCTCCTCCCTCCCCTCCCCTGGCCTCCTCCCCTCCCCTGGACTCCTCCCCTCCCCTTCGTCTGGGAGCCTGCCTTGTCCAGAGGCAGCCACACAGCCTTGTCCCAGGAGATTTGTCTTTCTGTTGCTTCCACCCGGAGGGCCTGTTTCCACCTGTGGGGGTCAGTACCGTCATTCTGGTCCTCCTATGGTGACGACAGTCCTCATGGGAACCCGGAGGTCTGTCCTTCTGTTGTCTCTTCTCCAGGTGAAGTAACCCTGCTTCCTGCCTATGATTCTGACACCAATTCCCGTGGGTGTGTTTTTTTTCTCCCTACACCACCAAGCAATTAACTCAGTTCTGACACTCCTTGGAGACAGCGTCAGATCCCACAGATGAAAGGCTCAGCCCCACAAGACTGCCCCCCCAACCTTCAGATGCCAATTGCAAGTCCAGGTTGTCACCGGTGACCCACCAGCTGTCTAGTGGGCGTTCTCACGACCACCTCCTTGCGTTCGATTAATTTGCTAGAGCAGCTGAGAAGTCAGACAAGCATTTTATTTACTAGATCACTGGTTTATTATAAAAGGATTAACTCAGGAGTCAGATGGAAGAGATGCATAGGGTAAGGCATGGGGAAAGGGGCACAGAGCTTCCGTGCTCTCTCCGAGGGCCGCTCCCCCCAGATCTGTATGTGCTCACCAACCCAGAAGCTCCCCAAACCATGTCCTTTTGGGTTTTTCTGGAGGCTTCATTGCGACTGATTAAATCATTGGCCGTTGGTGATTGACTCAAACTCCAGCTCCGCCCTGCTCCCCAGAGGTCGGGGGAGGGACTGGAGTTTCCAACCCTCCAGGCACCCTATTCACATAACAAAGACACCGTTATGGCTCTCCTCCCGTAGGTAATCCCAAGGGTTTTGGGAGCTCTGTGCCAGGAGCAGGGACTAAGACCAAGTTTATATTTCCTGTTATTAGTCACAGCATCACAGGCCTTCATTGTGGGAAGCCTGGCGTCCAGGGGTCCCCTTCCCCATCCGTGCGGCTGCCCTGTGCTTTCTGACCACCCCAGCGCAGCTGAGCAGGAGAGGAGGCCACCGTGCTTGCGGGTCCAGCTCCGGGAGCCGCCGCCGCCTGCCAGCGCCGCTTCCCCAGCTGTTCCTGTGCTCGGCAGTGCGGCCGGAGCGGAGCCAGCCAGGGTGTGAGCCCTGAGCCGCACGGGGACCCAGATCCTGGAAGCGGGAGAGGAGCGGCGGCCAGCGCCTGGCACGGGGGACGGCAACTCCGCCAGCCTGGCTCTGGGAGAAGCGCGAGGACAGCCCTGCTCCTGGAGATGACAGATAAAGAGGGCGAGCGGGGGACCCTCTCCACGGCAATTAACAGGCTGGGGTGGCGAGAGTGGACGCTTCAGTCGTGTGGCCAGGGCACTGGGCCATCCAGGGGGCCGGCGGCACAGTTCCCACAAAAGGTTGAGCAGTTGGCATGTCTGGTGGAAAAGCCAGCTTTTGAAGGGTGATTTCTCAGCTTCTCTAATTAACGAGAAACAGAGATTTCAGGCTGGCAAATAGGGCTCCCTCTGGCCGGATGCACATTTTTGTGCTCTCTCGCTCCCTTGCTTTTCATGCCTTTAAGCCTTTGAAAAAGACTGAAAAGAATAATAATAATAAGCCTTTGGGTAGGCTCCAATTTTCAAATTTGATAGGAATGCCCGAGGCTGAACAAAGAGCTCAAAGAAGCTCCCAGCCCCATCCCTTGCCTTTGGAAAGCACTGAGCCCAGACCCTCTGTCCCCTGGCCTCCCTGATACAGTCAGCCTTCCACACAGGCTGCATGGTCTCACTGCTCATAAAAATCCCGAAGAGCCCTGAGTTCCCCTTAGGGTAGACTCCAAATGCCCCAGCCCTGGCATCCAAAGTCCTCCAAGGTGGTTTTTCACTCTTCCAGGACAAAACAAGTCCAGCTTCCAAAGGGACAGACATTTCCCAAGGGGATGTGATGTTCTTGTCCTCAAATCCTTTAGGGGCTGGTGGGGGCACTGGGTGGCAGTCGGATTCCTCAGCTATAAAATCAGGAGCCTTTAGAGTAGACGGATGCCCAGGCCCAGCCCAGGCCAATCCACTTGCCCCGTTTTCACATTCCTGTGGCTGATTCAAATGTGCACAATGGCTGAGAACCACCGGCCCCGTGACACCCAGGGTCCCATTCCAGCTCCAAACATCTATGTTTTTATAATTTATTGAGTGTCTACTATCATTCCAGGGTCAAGTTAATTTGATATATGATCTGCCCTTGAATTGAATTAAAACCAACACCGAGAGGGGGATCACGGGCGTGGAGGAACCGGCTTGTGGAGGCTGGGGCTTGGGACCAGGGGTTCCTAGTTTTCATCCTGGCCCGGGGCCTGTCACTCTCCGTGAAAACACAGACATCTGTTTCCCTTTCTCAGTCCGTTTCCTCGTCTGTCAGATAGTGTGTTGCCACCTCAGCAAAATTTTCACGAATGCAAAACCTGGGTAGAACATCCAGCCGTGCATCAGCCTCTGATCTATTCAGCCAGCAAGTTGGGAGCTGTCTCCCTCCACAGAAGTTTGCTGCACTCTCAGTTTCTTTAGCCCCTCACGGTACTGTTATTTGGGGTTGAAATGAATTTAAATGCTGCATGAGATTTTTAAAAAAATCAATTCATGGCACCCCGTGAAGAAACTGAAGTCCCTCTGGACTGTCACTAAGCTGGTCCCTTTGTTTCCATCCAAGAAGGCTGGGCCCTTGGTCACATGCCCCCGCTAAGGCCAATATTTCACACGTTGGCAGAAGTGGGACCAGGGCTTTGGGGTCTCACAGACTCTGCCGCTTCTCAGCCATGTGACTTTGAGGACATTACTTAAACTTTCAAAATCTCCGTTTACTCTCTCTAAAATAGGAATAAAAGGAAATGGTGGAATTTCCACGGGTTCTGTGAGAGGATAAAATCACGGAACTCTAGAAACCCCTTTCCCTCCCTCGGAAAATGCAGGAAGTGGTTTCTGGCTTCCTCAAGAGATGCTCAGCCCTTTAGAACCATTACTCAAAGAAAGATGCTTCTTGGCAACCGGAGCTGGCTTCTGGCGGGGGCTTCCTGCTAGCTGTTCTCTGTGCTGCTCAGGCAGCCCTCACACCCTTGCAGGCATCCCATCCTCACCCATCCTCACCCATCCTCACCCATCCTGGAGCTCAGCCATTCACAGAGGTGTTCTCCAGGCTGCAGCACTTTTAATTCTTCCCCCCCAAGAACATCAGATTCAGCCTGCCTGAGTTCCCGAAGTGAACC
Source organism: Balaenoptera ricei (assembly GCF_028023285.1). Classification (NCBI taxonomy): domain Eukaryota; kingdom Metazoa; phylum Chordata; class Mammalia; order Artiodactyla; family Balaenopteridae; genus Balaenoptera; species Balaenoptera ricei. Next base: position 21,025,049 of record NC_082640.1, read on the forward strand.
CTGGGAATGCAGAAGAAGAGCAGAAATGCTTAACATGTGACCTGATGCCTACCACCAGATACCAGGTTTTATTTTTATTCACCAACTCTGCCCATCCCTTTTATCCTTGAGAGCTCATTCATGGGGAAGGTTTGGGCCCGATTCTGTTTTTCTTCTGCGTGGTCGCTGTGGGCTGTGCTCCATCCATTTCCTCATCAGCATCCCTGCCCCCCTCCCCCCCGTGCCTCTGCATCGGAGCTTGGAGGGCGGGACCGTGGCTTCTATTTCTCTAACTCTGTGCTCTCTGCATGGCAACCAGGTGACTGGCCCCTCTTTAAAGCTCAAAGGGCTGTTGCTTAAAGCTTTCTCTGAAAAACAGCACCCTGCACATAGTCGAACTCAATGGTTGTTGGAACCAAGGAGAACCTTTGAAGATGCCCTCTCCTCGCCACCCGCCTCTACAAAGAAACAGACCTTTCTGACCACAGCCTCTCCACGGAGTTTGCCCTACTTAGCTAGCCGAGGATGGCTGACTCTGAGTCAGCCTCTCCACGGTCTCTGCCTCTCGGCTGTCCTGGTTTATATAATATTCAGAGTTTGGGCTGTTAGCTAGCTGTTCCCCTTCAGTCGCAGACCTGGGATTGTGGCCAAGAGAGGTGGTCAGGGCCCAGCCATTTCCCCAGCTGTGGACACCACCCCAGGGAAGGCCCCCGTTTTAGCTACAGCACAGCAGAGGGGGACAAGCGAGGACACTGGTGGCCACCGCTCAATCCATTTCTTCAAGCCTCAGTTTCCTTATCGAATGTGAGGTTGAGAAGCATGGCCCATGAAGTCGACCGGGTAATGAGGTAAACATCCAGCATGATGTCCATACATGGTAGGTGGAATGGGTTGAATAGTGAGCCCCCCAAATTCATGTCCATCTGGAACCTCAGAATGTGACCTCATTTGGAAATAGGGTCTCTGCAGATGCAGTTAAGGTAAGGACGGAGATGAGATCAGCCTGGATTAGGGTGGGTCCTGAGTCCAATGAGAGTGTCCGTATAAGAGACAGAAAAGGACACAGGGACACAGAGAAGGCGGCCCTGTGAAGACTAGAGGCAGAGATGGGAGCGTTGCAGCCACAAGCCAAGGAATGCCAGGAGCTGCCAGAAGCTGGAAGAGGCCAGAAAGGGTTCTTCCCTACAGAGGGTGGCCCTGCTGACACCTTGGCTTTGGGCCTCTGGCCTCCAGACTGTGAGAGAGACATTTCTGTTGTTTTTAAGCCACCAAGTTCGTGGTGACGTGTTACAGCAGCAACAGGAGACTAATACAGGATGTTCTTAAGGGACAGCTATTACCTTCTCTCTTTTAAGGAGAAGACTGGACTGTTTAGAGACTTGCTGGGAAAGGAGGAGGGGAGGGCAGTGGGAGGGAGGATCCAGCTGGGGACAGAGGGGCCCGAGGGGGAAGGCTTTGCAGGGCAGAGCAGGGTGTGCGAGGGCGGAGGTGCTGGGAATTAACGCTTTGAGGAGTTGACCTGCCCCTTCCCACCTTTCCTGCTCCCACACTCCCCGGGGAGTAGGGCTGGGGACACAGAGTGCATTCCATAGGTTCAGAAAGTCAGTGGACACCCCAGAGCCCCTGGCCTCCTGAGCCAAGACTGGACGATGTTCAGAGGTGGCTTAACTAAGCCTGGACCTGCAGTCTCCCCAGGTGAAGGCTGAGCAGCTGGGTGGGGATGGAGGACTGTCAGGAGGGGGTGCCCACCTGGCCGTGACCCGCTCGGCTGCCCTGGGGCACAGGTGCCAACATAGCAGAAGTTGACAGAGGTCCCAGTGCAGTTTGCTGGGTTACAGGGGGCCAAACTGCGGGGACCCCTGGTATTTGAGGTGTGTTTAACCTTTGCAAGCTTCTGGCAAGGGACACGCAGCGGCACTTACTGGGCATGTCTCTGCGGTGCCTGGGAAACAAAGCCTGCTGCCTCCAGATCGTTTCACACGGTGTAGCCTGAGATGCCTGGGCTCCCGAGCCTGATTTGGTTCCAGCAGGAGGGGAGGTGTGACCCCCGCTTCCCACACCACGGGGTCAGTTACATGCAGCTCACTTGTGTCGCTTTTACGGGTCTCAGAAGCCAAGGGCAGCCCATTCTCTCCCTCATCCTTGTTACTCTCTCCATCTTCAAGAGTTTGGTTCTCAAACACTGGACCAACTTTGAAGAGACGAGGCTGGAAGGACTAAGTCTCCAGTCCCGCCGGAGAGCTACCTGCCGCAGCTCCCGCGCCCACCGGGGAGAGAGACTAGGGTGCAGCCATGGGAGGTTGGACCGGGGCCTTCCCTGTCGGGGGCGGCCTGCTCTGACCTCAGCCTTGCTCCCCGGGGATCTCACCCCCAGCACAGCCTCACACGGAGCTGGAGCCCAGGGGCAGCCAGACCTCCCGGTGGTCCATGCGGGAGCGCTCTCGAAGGCAACGGAGTGCCAGGCAGGAAGGAATGCTATCAGATTCACCTTTTTAAAAAGATCGTCTTGGGACGTCCCCGGTGGTGCAGTGGTTAGGACTCCGCGCTTCCACTGGAGGGGGCCCGGGTTCCATCCCTGGTCGGGGAACTAAGATCCTGTAAGCCGAGTGGCGTGGCCAAAAAAAAAAAAAAGGAGGCAGGGGTGCAGGTGAGGGCGAAGCAGAGAGCAGCCTCGATGAAGACGGAGGTGAGAGCCGGTTCAGAGGTGAACTCGGACCTGAGCCTGAGCGGATTGGAGGTGTGGCAAGGGGGTGAGTTTTCACACACAGACCCTGGGCACTCCTGGATAAATCAGACCAAGTGTACAGCAGGCATGAAAGAAAAGCTTGCTCGGTCCTTCCCCCTAGCGCCCACCCAGAGCCTCACCTGCACCATGTCCTACATTTCCCACCCCTCCCCCTCCATGCCTGGGTCTGCAGCTCCATCAGCCAGGCTCCCTCCCCGACTTTTTTTTTTCCAGTTGAAAATACTGCAGATGTCACCGATGGGCCAACCCAGAACTGTGACTCTCTAACTCTACGGAATGTGTAATTATAGCAACACAAGCGTCAAATTACCAAGGACAAGTAGCTGCAAAGTAATTATATGATTCTTTGTTACTGGGAGGGTTTGGGGTTTCTTCCCCCCTTTTTAAGCTGATTCCTTTTAAAAGCACCCTTTTGGTGGGTGGGCGGGGAAAGCAGGTGGCAGATGGGCCAGAGGATGAAAGAGAACGGTGAGGGAGTTCTATCCGCTGCTCCCCAAGGCCCCCTCGCCAATGGCATCACCCCACCCTCCTGGAGAAGGAGAGGGGAGAGCCAAGAGGGGCTGGTGATGCCAGGGGTAGACGGGTCAGTGAGATGGGGTAGGAGTTGGGGAGGAGGAGGGGGTGGGTGGTTATGGGGGGGCTCTGGAACCACCACGAAGAGGTGCAATGGTCCCCTATGCTTATGTCCTCAACTAGTGCCCCCAGCGCCTCTGTCCCACCCCATCACATGCTTCCCGTGGACCCTTCAGCCTCTGCAAAAGCCAAAGGTTGCCGTCAGAGGGGGACCTCGGTCTTGGTACCAAGCCTCAGCAACGGATGGGAGGATGGCAATCCTGGCTCCGCCCACCACGCCGGTGGGCTGGAAGATGGGGAGGGATGCTTCTGTGTGCAGCCTTCCCCGCCCAGATCACCATCCGCTGGTGCCCAGGTGTTCGTGGTGTCGTCGTCCCTCCCCTGCTCCCCGGCCCCGGCAGCTGCTCAGCCAGTGACAGCCCCACTGTGGCCCCCGCCGGGCTCAGCCCCAAGCTGCCATCCGCGTCTGCCCGGCTCGGGGCTGGGCCCGCAGTGGGTGGCTGGCGAATGTGGAGCACAGGAGGATCGGACTGAAGTGGGACTTGGTTCCAGAGGCGGGAACCCCGGTAGGAGAGGACTGTGTGGTCCCCCTTGTTCTCCAGAGAGTGCCAGGCTGCCAGCGGTTGCCTGGAGGCAGGCCCGCCTCCGCCTCCGCGATGCTGTGCAGGGACCCATCCTGTGAGTCCTGTGCTGCTCCAGCAGACCCTTGTGCCATCTTTGCGATGACATCGTCTGCCCCCCGCCTCTCATCCTCTGTGTGCGCTGTTATTAATTTGCACTCACCTGACCTAATGCCTCGGAAGGGTTTGGTCAGCTCCCTGCACGTGTGTGTGCGTGGATCCTTTCTCCCCCACTGGACCCCGCGGTGCTCTCGCCTGCATGGGGCGCCGCGCGCCCGGCTGGTGCTGTGTCCACCGGGCGCTGCGTCTCGTGAGCATCCTCAGACGTGCAGCGCAGCCACTGTTGAAAACGCTCTCTCCCTCACACCCATTATGGTTTAGATTACAGAGCAGTTATCCCTACCAGCAGCTGTGTGATTCACAGGTGGCATCCGTTCACGCTGCTAGTGGCGTTCGGCAGACCCACACTTAGCAGAGCCCAGAAGGCCGGAAGTAGGCCAGTGCCCTTGAACCAGGACCCCTTGGTGCTGTGGGGAAGTGATGGGGTGCTCTTGCTTCAGACCCCAGGTCTATGGAGGGGGGGTAGGGCTGGGGTCCCCGGGGAGCGTGGGCAGCCGGCTGTGTGGCTGTGGAGAGTCCCCCACCTGAAGTGGGCAAGGGCATTTCGGCAGATTCGGCATGTCACACAATGTGCTCTTTGAGTGGCCCAGTTGCTTATTTGATTGGGGTGCAAGAATTCCATTTCTAGGTCTCCAGGGGGCAGAAGCCCAGCAGTAATGCCACCAACATGGCAGTCCCGGTGGGCCCCCTTCCACGCAACCATCTGTCTCTCTCTGTGATGGGAGGTCACACGGGATATTTGGAATTCTAGAGTCAAAGACATCTAGAGGATGGTCTTCCAAGATGTTTCACTCATCTGTTCATGTTTAGCGAGTCTAGAACTTAATTACCCAAAGGGAAAGGCACAAACTAACACTGTACTTTTCAACTACTTTCCCCACAGAAGCACAGAGTGAACAGCAAAAGCCCTTTTTCACCCCCAGCCCAACCCTGCTTTCCCACAAGCCCAGGAATAGTCATTGTTAACAGGTGGTGTATGTTTTTCTTTTATGTATACACTTATAGATATATAGGTACATGCACACATATAATTTTTAAAATCACATACATGGGTCAAAACTGCATTTTGTTCTTTTGATTTGTTTGTTTTACTTGGCAATATATTGTAGAGATCTTTCCATGTCTCTCTATATGTGTGTGTTCACATCATCCTTGTTAACCACTATGTAGTTTTCCATAGTGAGATGGCTCATAATTTATGTTACCACTCCCGTAGCAACTGTTCCCATTTTATGCTATTACAAATGATCCTCCAGTGTCTGGGAATGCATTTTCCTGTAAGTTATAGATTATAAATATGAATTAAATATAAATATAATAGCTTAAACAAGATTCTTCCCTCTTATCTTGCTTCTTCCTTCCTTCCTCTTCTTTTTTTTTTTTATTAATATTTATTTACTTGGTTGCACTGGGTCTTAGTTGCGGCAGGAGGGCTCCTTAGTTGCAACACGTGGGCTCCTTAGTTGTGGCTTGTTGGCTCCTTAGTTGTGGCACGCATATGGGATTTAGTTCCCTGACCAGGAGTTGAACCTGGGCCCCCTGTATGGGGCGAGCGGAGTCTTATCCACTGCAGCACCAGGGAAGTCCCCTTCCTTCCTCCTCTTAAATGTAACAGGAAGTCTGGAGGTAGGCATTCCAGGGCTGCACAAGGATGTTCTTGTCTCTTCCTGTTCTGCCATCCTAGTGTATGGCTTTGGTCCTCCTGGTGAAAAGATGGCTGCTGCAGCTCCAGGATCTTCTATATTCCAGCAAGGAAGGAGGAAGAGTGAAGGTGAAGGGCGAAAGCCAAGGGCTTTCTGCTCTTGTGAATTCGTGTGTGTGTGTGTGTGTGTGTGTGTGTGTGTGTGTGTGTGTGTTGGGGAGGTTATGGAAGGCAACCCTTCTACAGGAACCCACCTCCATGTAAATGGCCAGACTGTGTCACGTGACAAATCCGAGCCTTAAAGGAGGCTGGAAATGGATTTATGTTATAGGCTCAATTGTAGAGGAAGGCAAGGGAGAAGGTGGTTGGAAAGGCACGTGAGCATCCTTGGAGTCCCTCTGCCACAGGATATGTGTGAACAGAGCTGTAGGAGAGGTTCCTAGGATTGGTGTTTTATTTAACTTCAAGCTGTTTGACCTGCCATTCAAGGTCTAAGATCTGGAACCTTGTCTCATTCTTTCCCACACGTCCCTCTGGCTCAGTTTCCCCACTTCTGAGCACTGGGGTACCACATGCTCTGTTGCACCCCCGCCTTGGACCCCACTCTCCTGGAAGGCCCTGGGCTGCTACCTTCCAGATCCCATCCTCCTCTGAGGTTGTTATGCCTGACATTTCCCCTGAAGTGTTCTCTGGCCGATTCAGCTGGGCAAAAGCCCCTTTTCCCCCACATGGAGAGTCTGTTTTGCTCTCAGTTCCCCTCTCCTCCAGATCTTTCCTAGAATTATTCCCAGGGGCCTTTGCCCCAGGAGCTAAGGAGGAAAAAAATCAGCACAGAGAGGGCCGTGATCCCAGGCTGGATTCAGAGACGAGGCCTGCCCCGGGGACACAGCTGGGATCCATATTCAAATCAGGCCGCGTGGATTTGGGCCGAAATCCCGAGAATGGGGGCTGCCAGTAGAAAGTGAGGAAGTGCTTTCGCCGAGTCTGGGTGGCCGCTGGGGACAAGGTGGGCGCTGCGGCTGCTGAGAGATGGGTTCCAGAAGGAGTCTGGGCTGGAGGACCTGGGAGCCGCGGGCAGAGAAGCAGCACCGAACGTCGCCTGCCACAGTCCCTCAGCGCCCGGCACCCGTGGAGTCACAAGTGGGAGTTTGTGAGCAGCAGTGACCTTGACACAAACGTCGCGACCTTTGGCGGCACTGGCACTGGAGCAGGAGAGGTGGAAAACGGCCGCGGTGGCGGGAGGATGGCGCGCATGAACGTCCGAGAGGGGTCCTGGGTGGGGTGGGTGAGGTGGGGGGGGATTGGGTTTGTGAAGGCCTTAGGATAGCGGGTGCGGCGGGGCAGAGACATGGCGCTTTATGACTGGTGGGTTGATGCCTTCCTTCAAGTGGGAAGCCTTGGATGACACATGCAGAGGTTGCCTTCAGGTCTGGATGGCAAGTCCCACAGGGTCAGGCTCTCTCTGTCCTGCTCCCGCTCATGCAGTGAGTCGCCTTCTTTCCCGCAGCTACATTTTGCTGCGAGGTGACTTTGGAGAGGACACCAGGAAGCAGCATGGCACAAAGCCGGCCAGTCTGTGGGTGCTGGGTTTCCATAGTCCAGAAGCAGCTTTTGAGTAGAGCTGCCTCCAGGTTCCTCCAGGCTAACGTTGCTGTATTCCTGCTCTCCAGTGGAAGCTTAATGTTTCCGTGTTGTATCAGATTCCAAATTATCTTCTCAGGAGAGGGGACCTTTCTTCTTAATTTTTCTTCCTGTTAATTTTTCTTCCTTCCTGCCTTCGGCTGAGCTGTCTTCCCTCCACAGGTATTTACTGAGCTCACAGTCATTGAGAGGGAAGGTCTCAGACTGGAATGAAATCCTGGCTTCACCATTTACTAGGCGGCAACGTTGGATGAATTACTTGTCTTTGCCATCCTTGGTTGGCTCAACTATTAAGTGAGAGATAACAGTCGTGTCTATCTTGCTCGGCATTGGCAGGATTAAGTGGCTTCCTATAGGTGAAAGGCTTAGAATTGGTGACTGGCACATGGTAAGAGGTAAACAACAACAAAGTAGCTATTATTACTGAGCCTGGCAGGTATGGTGGTCAGTGCTAAGTGGACATAATTGGCACGGTTCCTGTCTTCATGGAGCTCGTAGCCTGGTGCTACAAGGCACGTGCTCAGCCCACGACCACCGCTGATTGTGATAACACAAGACTCCTGCTTCACTGGGGGCATCAAATAGGTGAAGCCTCAGAAATGTAATGTGATCTGACCATCGCTTAACACATTTCACCTGTGGCTGAGAGATATTCAATTTTAAAATCAACTTTTATTCTCTGATGCACATAGTCAAACAAGCTAATGGTGCTAAAGAGTTAAATCAGAAAAAACCAGAATCCTCTGGTCCCTGTTTCCATCCTGTCCCCTTCCTGAAAGCATACTTTTCATTCTCTTCACTGTTTTTTCTTAGCATTTAATGCCCCATTCCTAGATCATATAAGCGTCCTGTATCGTGATTCGTCAGCTTTGTGGAAGATGAGGAATTTTACTTTCTGACACCTGTCTTCTCCTTTCCTCTCTATGGTTAAATTACATGTTTTGTTGTCCCTATTCTTCCATATCTTGTATTGTGACCCCGTGAGTGTTGTTCAGTGCCGTGTCAACTAACGTACCAGGAGAGTATTCCATTTCTTGCTCAACGTTTATTTTTCCTGGAGTTAAAAACTGCATTATTTTGTCATCTGTTTAGATTTTTCCTTATCCAGCTGAGAATATTATTTATAGGCAGCTTTTTTTCCTTTCTATTGCTTGAAATTGTTTTCTCCAGCTTTCGTTTTTCTGTTTGTTTTGGTGTCTCCCCTTCACATGGAAGACATTCCTCCCAGGCCTGGTGGTCCTTGAAAATTCATCCATGTTAAGAGGTGGATACAAGAAATTGATTGGAGCCCTGTGTGCACAGATGGGGCTTGTTAATTGTTTTGGGAGCTGTGCTGGAAGAGGAAGGGGTGGTCCGCAGGCTTTTTCCGATTTTGGGGTCTTACTGTTCTTGGGGGTGTTTCCATTTCTTTAGTGAAGACTCCTCCAGTTTCCTGACCCGGAGTGTAACCCTGTTTGCTGGCGTTCTGGGACTGGGAAGGAGCAGGGAGCTAATTGTCTCAGCGGTCTGTGTGCAAACCTTAAATGAATTCCCCTAAGTCTGGTTGCGGGACCACCCATCGCCACCCTCCTCATGCCTGGCACCTGTGAATTGGTTCAAGCGCTTAGCACTGCTGGGGGATGGGGTGAATGGGTTGTGGGACTGGGTGGGGTCAGGAGCTGGGAATCTAAGCTCTCCTCCTCCTGACTTTCAAACGACCTTCCTGCTTCCCCTTCTTCCCTTTCCCTGCAACCATGCCCCCTCCACCCCCCCCCACCCCCCACCCCCGGTCGGTACCTGTGCCTCCAGATCCAGAGGCTTCCTGGGCTTCACGGCAAATCTGCTTTCTCTGGACCCAACTCGCCACTGTAGGCTCTTAGGTATGACATTCCTGCTCCCAGCTTGGTCATTTCCATCTGCTTTTTGCCTTCATTTTGTTCTAAGTTACAAAGATTCTTTAGTTTCATCGAAAATGCAGTCCATATTTCTGACTTTTTTCCTTTTACTATTTGGGATGAATTTAAGAAGAAAAATTGACAGGAATGTCTTTATCTGATATCTAGAAACTAGTTAGAAACAGTATTAAGTGAAGATCACTGAAAGACATGTAGTCCTTCCATACATCTAGATCATCTAAAATAATTCTTTGAATTTAGCCTGAGCCACAGAGAGCTGTATACCTGAAGGCTATTGCATTGGCTTCCTGAGTTACTGAGTTTCACATTCATGTGATGCCACCAGCCTGTAAGTCCCAAGGAACTCATTGCTGTGTGTCCAGTAAGGAAGCTTTGGAGGACATTGATCATTGCAATAAACATTGTTCTCTCGAAAGGATCCTTAAGAGAATTTACATGTCTTATCTTTGTATACTGTCCAGTTTTTTATTATTATTTATTATTATTATTTTTTTTAAATTGAGTGATTGGTTTGCTTTTACTCTTTGGTCTGTATAAGTTTCCCTTTTCCCATTGGCTTCTAGGCAGCTCAGAGCACAATTTTGGGCTTGCTTTTAGCAAGGATATAGAACTTAGTTTTGTGTTCTAGTCTCATTTTTGTTAGCATTTTATCTCCTCCTCTTGTTTACCATTGCCTTTGTTTCTTCCCTCTCACCCACTCCTAATTCTTGTCGTGTTGCTCTATTTTATATGTTGGTTGCCAATAGCTTTAAATCTTTTTTGTACCGAAGAGTTATTGAAATAAGTAAGTAGAAAATTGATAATAGAAATTAATGAATGCGTAAGTATTCATAATTTGTATTGTTTGGTGTATGCCCTCTTTAGTCACAGATTTGGTCATTTCTTACTATTGGTCTAATTTAATCTTTTCCTTTTATAGATGAGGCAAGTGTGGTCTAGATAAATTGAGTTAGTCAACATCAGGTACCTTCAAATTGTTGTGATACCATCACAACCCTCCATCCATAGAATTCTTTGCATTTTGCAAAACCGAAACTCTGTACCTATTAAACAATAACTCTTCATTCCCCACTCTCATGGTAACCACCATTGTACTTTCTGTCTCTATGAATTTGAGTGCTCTAGATACCCCCCATATAAGTGGAATCTACAGTATTTGTCTTTTTTTGTGTCTGGCTTATTTTACTTAGTGTAGTGTCTTCATGCTACTTGTAGTAGCATGTTGCAGAATTTCCTCCCTTTTCAAAGCTAAATAATATTCCATTGTATGCATATACACATTTTATTTCTCCATTCCTCTATCGATGGACTCGGGTTGCTTCCGTTTTTTGCCTGTTGTGAGTAATGCTGCTGTGAACATGTGTGTACAGATACTCTTCCTGTGTTGCCCTCTTATAGCCACACCCACCTCCTTCCCCCACCCCCTCCTTAACCACTGGCAACCCCTAATCTGTTATCATTTCAACAGTGTTGTAGAAATGCAATCATACAGTGTATAACGTTTTGGGATTGGCTTTTTCACTTTGAAGAATTCCCTGGAGATTCATCTAATGATTGTGAGTATTGACAGTTTGTTTGTTTTTATTGCTGAGTGAGAGTCATATTTTTCAAGTATATGCACTGGATCACAGTGTTCCATGGTTTACATCTCTGCAGTAGCATATGCAGCAACATCCAAGCTTCCTGCCATATCCTCTAAGGCCTGTTGGGGTTTGATCTCCAACCTCAGAGCCGTCCACCATCCACCTTGCCTTGCTCACTTTGCTCTGTTCACATGAGTTTCTTGCTCTTCTATGAATACTCAACGCTTTTCTGCCCATCCTTTCTCCCCCTCCCCCTGCCTTTGAATTTACTGTTTCTTCTACCTGGAAAAGAAGTAGTTGCACCCCATCATATGGCTGTTAGCATATGCCAGGCATTGTTCTGACTTTACACATCAACATATTTAATTCTCACCTCAGCCCTCTGGGGTAAGTACTATTATTATTACAGTTTTACATATGAGGAAACTGAGGCACAGAGAGTTTATATGACTTGCCCAGGGTCACACAGTGATTAACTGGCAGACAAAGTGGGATTTGATTCCAGGAAGCCTCTTAAACCCCAGGCTGTGTAGAACCCTGGGCTCCCACCCCTATCTCAGCACTGGACCCTTTCCTGTCACTCAAACATATTTCCTCAAAAAACCTTCTCCAACTGTCAAATCTAAACCAGCGTGATCTCTCATGTTGCCGTATTTCTTTTTTTACATCACATATTTGTAGATCCATATACTTTGTATGGTGTTTTTTTTACAAGTTTTTAAACTTTGTGTAAATGATATCATACATACACATTGAAGATACGGTTCTAGGTCATTTGTTTGAAATAACTGAAGAGTAATCCATTTTATGACTACATATCCATAATTTACCTACTCTCTTGTTGATGGACATTTAAGTTGTTTCAATTTTTTTCTGCTATAGACAATACTGGAATGACCAGTCTTGGGCATGTGTCCTTGGAGACATGGGCAAAAGCATCTAATATCGAAAGTTCTATACTCAAGAAGGGTCATAGGTCATGAGAATATTCAACTTTACTAGATATTGCCAAGGTTCTATCCAAGGAAGATGCTACCAGTTTATACTCCCACCAGCAATTTATGAGACTTCCTTTTTCTCCACATCAAAGAATCAGATTTTTGTTCTGAGAAGATCATTCTGGTTGCAAAGTAAAAAGTGAGCTGGGTGGGGGTAGGGAGGTGTGCAAGGGGGGTCCTGGCACGTGGAGAGCTAAGAGCCAGGCCAGCCAAGCTTCCTCAGCTCCAAACTGGTGGTGGAGAACTTCCTGAATGACCCTCTGCTGCCTGTTCCCATTTTCCCTTTTATCATCAGGCTGGCAAGAACGGAACTATCTGCTTCTCAAGTGTTATCAATCAAATAGCAAATTATGTGGGCAACCCAACTGCTATTCTTTGTAGAAAATTATTATTTATTTTTTATTTAACAGAAGTCAAGGCTGAGAGGGTGCTCCACGGTGCCCTTCTGTGGCTTTAGTGTTTTCTCTGCTTTGGCTCAGCCCCGGGTTGTTTATCATGCGTGTGTTGTATTGCAAATGTGGAACAAATGAAGCCGAGATATCAAATTAATACTGTGATCTGTTTTTCTGTTTTGTTGCCATAACAATCTGTGGCTCTTGAAGCAAAGAGAAAATTAGAATTGTATTAAAGGTGTTTACACCATGTACACTCCATACTGCATTATTATTTATTGCTATAATAAGTGTATTTAACATTTGCTTAAGGAAGGTTGACTGCTACTGCTTTTTGTCTTGTGGTTTTTCTGCTCATCCTTCCAACCTGGCTTTGCTTTTGACCTTGACGTTTCCTATAGTTCTGAGCAAGAAGGATGCTTCACCACCTTGTGACTCCTTATATTTATCCCTCCCCTTCACAGCCCCCCACCCCAATACTTGGAGCTCTTTCAAGTCAAGAGTCTTGTTAGAAACAAAACAGGACTTGAAATAAGTTTTCCTCCTTTGTTTACCCCATTCCTGCCTTCTAAACCTGAATTGGAAGTTCAGCATCCTTTGGGAGAAATGAAGAGAAGCTCAGGGGTGGAAGAAAGGAGAATTAGAGCAATTTATGCCTCAGAAGAAGTGCAGTGGAAATCAATAGGGCATATGGAGGCTCAGGGTGCGGGTGCCCTAAGATCTCCCTCCATTCCACTCTATTCCCAAGGTCAAGTGCTCCACTGCCCAGAGCCCTCTTTGACTGATGACCTTACTGCCTCAGCCATCGCAAGCTGCAATCTACTGGGACACAAGGTGGCTGAAACGGTGGGGCTGGGGTGGTGGAAGCCCCTCCCCCCACTAACTAGATCAATTTCCGCGTGTGGATGCCTGCGTGGGACCGTCCAGTGTTGTAAGCTCTTTGAAGGCAGGCGCTATTCCTGCTCCATGTATCAGCCTACAATTCCTAGAATAAGGCTGGGCACACACGAGAAACTCAAGAAGAGCTTCATTCACGGATTGTTTGGGTCATCGTGGTAACACCACTAAAGAATATTCTGGTAATGAGGGAAGATGTGTAAAGATGTTTATTAGTTATGCCCATTTTAGAGCATCTGTTGCTCCAGAGACAATGGAATGAAAAGGGATATTTCCGACCCTGAAGAGTCCTCCAGGTGACCTGTGTCTATTTTCTTCTTCTGTGGGGAAGAACGTGGGCAGAGGGGGGACATGGGGCACCTTCACCCGGTGACTCTCTATGCTGAAAGAGCCAAAGAGGCCCTAGGTGATGACAGATTTTTAAAATATCCTGCTGTTGTCCTTTACTGCCCAGGGGACCTTAAGTCAGGTCTAAAGCCCAGGGTGGGATGTGAAGGCCATTTCTTGTGCGAGTCTCTTTTGGAGCACGATAGACTCAAACCTAGGATGGTCCCTGGTTACGTCAGCAACACAGGCAAAGAAAGCCCAAGAAAAATCAACCTTTGTCTCAAGGCCAGAGTTTTTTTCTTCCTCAAATTCTTGCACAGGGACTTCCCTGGTGGCATGGTGGTTAAGAATCCACCTGCGAATGCAGGGGACACAGGTTTGATCCCTGGTCCAGGAAGATCCCACATGCCATGGAGCAACTAAGCCCGTGAGCCATAACTACTGAGCCCACGTGCCACAACTACTGAAGCCCACGTGCCTAGAGCCCACGCTCCGCAACAAGAGAAGCCACTGCAATGAGAAACATGCACACCGCAACCAAGAGTAGCCCCCGCTCGACACAACTAGAGAAAGCCTGAGTGCAGCAACAAAGACCCAACACAGCTAAAAATAAATAAATTTATTTTTAAAAAAATTTAAAAAAAATTCTTGCACACGGGCGTACACGTGAGTATACACACACACATACACACACACTTCAAAAGAAAGGAGAAAGAGGGTGAAGATGGCTTTGGAGTCCAGGTTAGCCTATGAGCCGTCACAGTGTTATCACACAGGAGGCAGCTGCTTGTGACTATGGCAACTTGGATCCCGAGGGAGGAGTGTGAAATGGAAGGAATATTAATCACGCTGGTGGAGGGAAGATGCAGGAGTGACAGGAGGGTCTGAGATGGTTGGGTAAGGTTGGCTCTGGGTGCATCTTTGGGAAAAGCACATTATGTCTTTTAGGTTTCCTGTCTCTTCCTTCAGAGCCCCTCTTTTCTTCCTGGATGCCCATCCCAAGTCCTAGGGTAGAGGCTCCTCTAGAACTAGGGGTGTGGTGGGCAAAAGACAGGAGGCTGAGCCCAGTCATCCTCAAGCACCAACTCTTTGTGTTTATGAATGACCTGTTAGAAATGTCCCATCTTAATCACCTTCTCTCACTCAGACATTTCTGAGAAGGGTGAGTAAGCACAGTAAATTCTTTTGTCTCAGTGGATTTAAATTGCTTGTAAAGTGTCACATCCACTACTTCAGTCAGCAATTCTGACCATAAGGGTTAATATTGTAGTGTGTTTATTTTCATGCCACGCCCTTGACTCAGGTGTGGGGAGAAGTAGCTTGTCCAGGTTCACACAAAGAGGAAACACCTGACTTCAGAGTACTCTGTGATTCCGCTTGCTTCAGCAAGCACAGTGTGTATGTGTGTGACCAGGGAGCATTGGAGCTTTGCTGACTTTTATTTGGTTGAATTCCCTTGTGTCTGCATGGTCTGAATGTCAGTGACTGAAACACAGTTACAAGAGAGCAGGTTGCAGTAACTGTACTTGCACTTCCTAACTTATATAGGACATGACGGTTTTGTTTGTTCCAAATAAACTCTTCACGGTATCCTGCAGATAAAATGTCCCTATTGTGTGCATTTCTATTTGTGTGGGAAGATGATATTGTGAAATATTAACATAATCTTGCTCCTCACAAAGACACACATGCACCTGGTACCCCATGGCACCACCCTGATGGAGGGTAACAGAAAACAGGCCTTTCCCAAAATAGGGTTGCCAGACTTAGCAAGTAAATATACAGGATACCCAGTTCAATCTGAATCAGATAAATGACAAATACTTTTTAGTATAAGTATATTCTACGCAATATTTGGGGTATACTTGTACTAAAAATTTATTTGACATTTATCTGAAATTCAGATGCAATAGGTGTTTTGTATTTTCTCTGGCAACCCTATCCCAAAGGAGAGTGAAATCAAAGAATGAAAGTAACATGCTTGCCTTTTAAGTTTAAAAACTGTGGTTTAGTATAAAACAAAAACACCAGGAAGATGAAAACTCTGTCCTGGGGAAAGGACAGAGGGCTGGAGCCAGGGAGGAAAGAGACAACAGTGCCTGTAGCTGTTTCCCGCGCCTCCCTCCGTTCCACACAGCGCTGCAGCGCCGTCAGATACCCTGGGGTACCCAGGAGCAGCCGGGGCTTGGAAACCGGAACAAAGGCGCGGCCTGTGGCGGCCCCGCCCACTCCCCCACCCCGCCCCCGTCCCCTCCCAGAGTGCCATGCGCCAGAGACCCGATGTCCCAGGGTTCCTCGCGGCCCTGCGGGTCAGCCGACCTGGAAGGAGGTGCGTGCTGTCTCCGGGGTTGGCCCCAGGCGCGGTGGGACCTACGCTACCCGAGCCGGGGTCAAGGTTGAAGGGCGAGGTCAAGGACCGGCTGCCGAGAAGCAGCACCAGGACACTGCGGACGCGGGAGGAGGCTGCCTGCGCGGAGTTCACTCCTGGCCTACCACCAGGTAAGCCGACCCGGCCTGTAGAGCCTGAGCAAAGCGGGGCAAACACAACCTAATGTCTGCGTTTACCTAGAAAACCTGAAACTGATGAGATTCAAGGTGAAAACAAGGGCCGAATGAGAGGTTGGGAGCGGGAAGAACAATAACGGGTCTTGCGCACCTGAATTCATGGTCCGGGACGTTTGCCCTGCCTGTTTGGGGTTGCTGTGGGAACCATGCTGGCCTGCGGAGGCCGGGACGCCGGGAGGGTGTCTCCGTCTCCACGTTGTCGCGTGCGGTGTTCGAGGCTGCGGTCTAGTGACCCTTAGGCCTGGGCTGGCAGATACACGACCGGGCGGCCCCCTGCATATAGCAGAGCACTCTTCCCATTGCACTTGACAGTGGACTGTGCCCTGTAGCCACCAGGGGATGACGCGTACTCGCCCTCCTGAGCCGGGCTTCTATCACCTGTGCGCCAAGATGGTCATCAGGGAAACCACGGAACCGAACTATTGCGCCGTTTGCTGGCTGTTTGGCCTTAAACGAACACATAACACCTGAAACTGTTTGCTTCCCTCTAAAATGGAAACCATAATGCCCCCTTCGTTGGGTCCCTCTGAGGATGAGATGAGATAATGTGTGTAGAACCAATATAGTGCAATGCCTGGCACATAGCCGAGGCGCCCAAGGTCCCATTTTGGGCAGAAGCGATTTGTCTTCGGCGCCCCGCGACCATATCCTCGCTCCTCCTGCTCTCGGGCTCTCCATCCTATTCGATTACATCACCTCACAGAGGAGGGCCATTCACGCTTCCAGGTGGAACCGTGCGTTGTTGTGTAACCTCTTCCAGGATCGTTGCCTTTTCACCGTTTATCGAATTGTGGAATGCAAGGCTTCAGGTTCTAAGTGGAGCTTGTTAGGGAGCAGGTTTTCGGAGCAGGGAGCCCTTCCCCGCTGGCGGGGTCAGAGCAGATGGCAGGTGCAGCCCGAGAGGAGTGTGGTGGCGCTGCGCTGGGCCCCGCTCCTGGTACAGGGTGATGCTCTAGTGTCTCCAGCAGTTGGCAGGGAGATGTCTGAGTGCTAGGAGCCTGCGGGCAAAACGACAAGCCGTGACCCTGTAGACTTTCAGGGTCACAATGCCGCAGATGTCTGTTCTTGGCTGGGGTGATTAGCCTCAAAGTGGAAAGTCAGCAGGAAGAGAATGGGTCCTTCACACAGTGAGGGACGTGACTGATGTGCATTTGGTACAGTTTTCAGCTGCCAGAGAGGGAAGGCAGCTAGTCAGATGAGCTCATCCTACTAGAGATCTCGGCTGGTCCAGGTGTGGGTAGAATCATAGCTCCAGGTAGGACATTTTCTTGTGCTGGTTTTGAGGCAGCCATTTTAACATAGGCATGGCAAAAAGGAAAAAATGAAGGGTTTTTTTTTTTTTATTTTATTACCAGGTAATGTGCATATCAGACACTGCTGACCCTTAACCCATCCTGAACTCCTTCCTTACCCCCAAGTGAAGCTCGGGTGTACACTTAAGCCAAGGATGGGATAAGGGTGTTGAAGGGTGTCAGGGGTAAGGTGAGGGTTTTGAGCATGATAGCTGGTAATGAAATAAATGTTGAAAATGTCTAGGCTTATACATTTAGCCATGTCACTATTTTCCTGTGTCAAGTAGCCATTTCAAGCGTAGAGTTTCATGGTTGAGTGTGGAGCTCGACAGTCCCCTGGCCCGCGTGGAAGAGGGAGGAGGGAACTGGCTCCACTTGTTAGAAATCCCAGGCTTCTGTCGTCAATTGGGGAGAGGAGGAAGGTGGCCGAGGCAAATGGGCTTTGAATGGAATATAGCCTCAAGACGTTACATCCCAGCTTTCCCGGAGTCCCCACGGTGATCTCCTCTTGGGGACAGGAGAAATAAAACCCCTGCATCTTATTCAGGTGTCAATGAAAAAATGTTGCCTGCTATATTAGTAAACAAAGGATGCCACAGCCATCAAGCCATCACACTGCAGCCACCCGCAGCTGTGCACCCTGAGGAGACTCAGGATGAGAAAGCACAGGATACTGGCCCTGGATAGCTGAGGTGCCTATCAAAGGAATGATTTCAGTGAACCCAGACTCTTGTGTCTTCCCATACACAGAAAAGCGCTAACTTCCTTAACTTGAGATACCTGGTTTTCTTTAATTAACAGTAATCTTTTGATGTTCCGACACCTGGTCTTTGTTGTGAAAATTCCTGTATACCCTGGCTCCTCCTTTACCTCATTGGAGCAGTCCCTCAGAGCTATGTGAGAGGTTGTGTCCGGGCTTAAGTCCTCAGTTTTGTCTGCCGAATAAAACATAACTCTCAACTTTTAGGTTGTGTATTATTTTTCAGTTGACACAGGACAGGCCCCTTTCCCTCCTTTTGATGCTCTTGTAGGGTGAGCCCAACCATCCCCTTAACTAATGATCACCCAGATTCATGTCTCCCACATCTGTCTCTGGCCCTGCCTCCTGAGATCAAGACCAGGAGAGATTTGAGCATGACATGAACCTGCTTGATACCCCACAACCCCTCCCAGGGTATGCTTCTACTCCTCCTGTATCCATCTCAGGGATATTGCCACCACCTGTGGCCTTTTCATCCCTCACACCTAATATTTTCTTTCTTTCTTCTTCTTCTTTTTTTTTTTTTTTTGCCATGTCTAAACTTTCTCTAAATGTCACACCCAGTATTTTGCTATGTTTGAAGTACCTTTAAACCTGTTTTCCCGTCCTCTAGTCTGACTGCTGTTTTCTTCTCTGCTTACCTGAACTATTATCTATCCTTGCACCTAGTCTTTTCCTCTTCAGCTCACTTTCCACACTGATCCTCTGATCCTTCCCTGGTTGATTGGTTGTTTTTAACATTTGTGCTCCTTAATTCCTGTGGAAGAAGCCTCAAGGTCCTTAGTTTGGAATACAGGACTGTTAACAATCTAATGTCAACCTCATTTCCAGTGCATTCCCCGTCTTCCAACTTAGACTGCACTCTAGTCAATCAGGCTACTCACTGTTTCCCAACCAGGCCCGGTCTTGGCTGCTATCATTCTCCACTTCTCTGCTTGGTGAAATCCTACACGCATTGTAGGATCTCTGTCGATTTGGCTGTGGATTCTCTCCTGAAACATCCCTCACCATTAGAAATATTATTCTTTCCCTACTCTCGGTTCCAGAGTCCTCACTTGCTCCTTGTTCAGTACTTAACATACTGTGTCATAATTGTATACCCCTGTCTCCAACGAGCTGGTAATCTTCCCATGGAGAGACACGAGCCCCAGAATTCTAAGGGGCTCGATTCTCTACCAGTGTTTCTCAAAGTGTGTCTTAGAACACTCATTCTGCTGGATGTTAATCAACATTATATCGTGCTTATAGTGTTGTCAGTGCTGCTACAAATACTTTGCATGTAGGTAGGTATTATTATTATCCATTTTATAGATGAATAAACTAATAGCTAATAAGTGGGAGCGCTAGCTAGGATTCAAATGCAGGCAGTATTGTTCGAAAGGCCGTGAGCTTAACCTGACATGATTTGAACCTGTGACATCACACTATATTGTCCCTCAGTTTAGTAGGTATTATATGATACAGAGTTTTAAGAATGAATGCCCTATTTAATAAACACTGGGTTAAGCAAGTTTAAATAGGTGGATCTTTGCTTCTTGGAGCTTTTCATATGTTGATACACATTGTGAATTTCCAAGAGGAGGCTGTAGTTAACAGCATTTCTCACACCATCTCAGCTACCAAACCCTATTGTTTCCCATGGATTACTTATCTTGCAGGTTAATGTCTGTGCAGTGTAATTTGGAAAACATTGCTTTAGATCGGTTTTTCCAAATTCATACCACATTGTAAATTAATAAATTATCCAAATTTTAAACTGGACTATTGTAATAATGTATGTGAATATTATATATTTATATTTATCACATTCTTTTTTTTACCGTCAGTTTTACTGAGATACAATTGACATACATCACTGTGTAAGTTTAAGGTGTACAGCGTAATTGTTCAACTTCTGTACATTGTGAAACGATCACTATAGTAAGATTAGTTAGCATCCGTCATGTCATATAGGTACAATAAAAAGAGGCAGCAAAAAAACCCTTTTTTTTCTCGTTATTATGGGAACTGTTAGGATTTACTCTCAACAGTTTTCATTTATTCCATACAGCTGTGTTAACTATGATGGTCATCATGTGTATGTTACATCCCTCATACTTATTTTTCTTATAACTGGAAGTTTATACCTTTTGACTATCATCTCCCCCTCCCTGCTCCCACCTCTGGTAACCACAAATCTGATCTCTTTTATGAATGGTGGTTTTTTTTTTTATTCCAAAAGTGAGATCATACGGTATTTGTCTTTCTCTGTCTGACTTATTTCACTTAGCATAATGCCCTCAAGGTCCATCTATGTTATTGCAAATGGCAGGATTTTTTCATTTATTTTTTATTTTTTTATTTTTTTTAATCAGTCATCAATTTTATACACATCACTGTACACATGTCAATCCCAATTGCCCAATTCAGCACACCACCATCCCCACCCCACCGCAGTTTTCCCCCCTTGGTGTCCATACGTTTGTTCTCTACATCTGTGTCTCAACTTCTGCCCTGCAAACCGGCTCATCTGTACCATTTTTCTAGGTTCCACATACATGCGTTAATATACGATATTTGTTTTTCTCTTTCTGACTTACTTCACTCTGTATGACAGTCTCTAGATCCATCCACGTCTCTACAAATGACTCAATTTCGTTCCTTTTTATGGTTGAGTAATATTCCATTGTATATATGTACCACAACTTCTTTATCCATTCGTCTGTTGATGGGCATTTAGGTTGCTTCCATGACCTGGCTATTGTAAATAGTGCTGCAATGAACATTCGGGTGCATGTGTCATTTTTTTTTTTTTTTTTTCACACACACACACTGTATTTTATTTTTACAAGAGATAAATAGACTGACACCAAGCATTGTACATGGATGACCACAACAAAAGCAACAATGATTGCAATTACCAAACATGAAACACACTCATACTATGTCATAATATTGACATTCAGTCCAGTAATCCTCCACTGTAACAGCTCCTTTACTTTGCAGTGAAAATTGATTTGTATATTCTTTGCCTCTGAGTCCTTGTGGGATTTTTTTTTTTTTTTAAATTCAGACAGAAAGTCACAAAAATTATATTCATCCTCATCAGTTCACTCAGTCCCATGTAATTAATTTTTTTTTCATCTTGATCTTTTGTTAGCACTTTTATGAGTTCATCAGTTTTTCATTAGAGTTCTGAAAATGCTTATTCATTCAGTTCAGCAGTACAGTCAGTTACCAGAAACCTGTACTTGTCAGAGTCTTTTCCATGAATTTCTTAAAGATGAAACCCTTTTATAGGAACATATTTGCAAAATCATCAGAGTACAGCCAGAACTGTCTGTAAATGACAAAAGACTTAAAAATGACCACGGTTAAAGATTTGATGAAAGTTCATAATAATGCAGTTGACAAGAAAATTAGTTATTTCTGAGATATACATTTTAAAGTAATAACTAGGATTATTACTTATAACATTATACCAGAACATATAAGATTTTTAGAAATTTCATGTAATGTCTGAAACATTTATATTAACATATTTCCATACATATTTCCATACAAATACAAATACAAGATTTTTAGAAATTTCATGTAATGTCTGAAACATTTATATTAACATATTTCCATACAAATAACCCAATGAAAGTTTAGTATTAGTTGTTTTGTTTGTTTTTTTATACTGCAGGTTCTTATTAGGCATCAGTTTTATACACATCAGTGTATACATGTCAATCCCAATCGCCCAATTCAGCACACCACCATCCCCACCTCACTGCAGTTTTCCCCCCTTGGTGTCCATATGTCCATTCTCTACATCTGTGTCTCAACTTCTGCCCTGCAAACTGGCTCATCTGTACCATTTTTCTAGGTTCCACATACATGCGTTAATATACGATATTTGTTTTTCTCTTTCTGACTTACTTCACTCTGTATGACAGTCTCTAGATCCCTCCACGTCTCAACAAATGACTCAATTTCGTTCCTTTTTATGGCTGAGTAATATTCCATTGAATATATGTACCACAACTTCTTTATCCATTCGTCTGTTGATGGGCATTTAGGTTGCTTCCATGACCTGGCTATTGTAAATAGTGCTGCAATGAACATTCAGGTGCATGTGTCTTTTTGAATTAGGGTTTTCTCTGGGTATATGCCCAGTAGTGGGATTGCTGGGTCATATGGTAATTCTATTTTTAGTTTTTTAAGGAACCTCCATATTGTGCTCCATAGTGGCTGTATCAATTTACATTCCCACCAACAGTGCAAGAGGGTTCCCTTTTCTCCACACCCTCTCCAGCATTTGTTGTTTGTAGATTTTCTGATGATGCCCATTCTAACAGGAGTGAGGTGATACCTCATTGTAGTTTTGATTTGCATTTCTCTAATAATTAGTGATGTTGAGCATCTTTTCATGTGCTTCGTGGCCGTCTGTATGTCTTCTTTGGAGAAATGTCTATTTAGGTCTTCTGCCCATTTTTGGATTGGGGTGTTTGTTTCTTTGATATTGAGCTGAATGAGCTGTTTATATATTTTGGAGATTAATCCTTTGTCCGTTGATTCATTTGCAAATATTTTCTCCCATTCTGAGGGTTGTCTTTTCGTCTTGTTTATGGTTTCCTTTGCTGTGCAAAAGCTTTGAAGTTTCATTAGGTCCCACTTGTTTATTTTTGTTTTCATTTCCATTACTCTAGGAGGTGGATCAAAAAAGATCTTGCTGTGATTTATGTCAAAGAGTGTTCTGCCTATGTTTTCCTCTAAGAGTTTTATAGTGTCCAGTCTTATATTTAGGTCTCTAATCCATTTTGAGTTTATTTTTGTGTATGGTGTTAGGGAGTATTCTAATTTCATTCTTTTACATGTAGCTGTCCAGTTTTCCCAGCACCACTTATTGAAGAGACTGTCTTTTCTCCACTGTATATCTTTGCCTCCTTTATCATAGATTAGTTGACCATAGGTGCGTGGGTTTATCTCTGGGCTTTCTATCTTGTTCCATTGATCTATGTTTCTGTTTTTGTGCCAGCACCATATTGTCTTGATGACTGTAGCTTTGTAGTATAGTCTGAAGTCAGGGAGTCCGATTCCTCCAGCTCCGTTTTTTTCCCTCAAGACTGCTTTGGCTATTCGGGGTCTTTTGTGTCTCCATACAAATTTTAAAATGATTTGTTCTAGTTCTGTAAAAATGCCATTGGTAATTTGATAGGGATTGCATTGAATCTGTAGATTGCTTTGGGTCGTATAGTCATTTTCACAATATTGATTCTTCCATTCCAAGAACAAGGTATATCTCTCCATCTGTTGGTATCATCTTTAATTTCTTTCATCAGTGTCTTATAGTTTTCTGCATACAGGTCTTTTGTCTCCCTAGGTAGGTTTATTCCTAGGTATTTTATTCTTTTTGTTGCAATGGTAAATGGGAGTGTTTCCATAATTTCTTCTTCAGATTCTTCATCATTAGTGTATAGGAATGCAAGAGATTTCTGTGCATTAATTTTGTATCCTGCAACTTTACCAAATTCATTAATTAGCTCTAGTAGTTTTCTGGTGGCAGTTTTAGGATTCTCTATGTATAGTATCATGTCTTCTGCAAACAGTGACAGTTTTACTTCTTCTTTTCCAATTTGTATTCCTTTTATTTCTTTTTCTTCTCTGATTGCCATGGGTAGGACTTCCAAAACTATGTTGAATAATAGTGGTGAGAGTGGACATCCTTGTCTCGTTCCTGATCTTAGAGGAAATGCTTTCAGTTTTTCACTGTTGAAAATGATGTTTGCTGTGGGTTTGTCATATATGGCCTTTATTATGTTGAGGTAGGTTCCCTCTATGCCCACTTTCTGGAGAGTTTTTATCATAAATGGGTGTTGAATTTTGTCAAAAGCTTTTTCTGCATCTATTGAGATGATCATATGGTTTTTATTCTTCAATTTGTTAATATGGTATGTCACATTGATTGATTCGCCTATATTGAAGAATCCTTGCATCCCTGGGATAAATCCCACTTGATCGTGGTGTATGATCCTTTTAATGTGTTGTTGGATTCTGTTTGCTAGTATTTTGTTGAGGATTTTTGCATCTATATTCATCAGTGATATTGGTCTGTAATTTTCTTTTTTTGTAGTGTCTTTGTCTGGTTTTGGTATCAGGGTGATGGTGGCCTCATAGAATGAGTTTGGGAGTTTTCCTTCCTCTGCAATTTTTTGGAAGAGTTTGAGAAGGATGGGTGTTAGCTCTTCTCTAAATGTTTGATAGAATTCACCTGTGAAGCCATCTGGTCCTGGACTTTTGTTTGTTGGAAGATTTTTAATCACAGTTTCAATTTCATTACTTGTGATTGGTCTGTTCATATTTTCTGTTTCTTCATGGTTCAGTCTTGGAAGGTTATACCTTTCTAAGAATTTGTCCATTTCTTCCAGGTTGTCCATTCTATTGTCATAGAGTTGCTTGTAGTAGTCCCTTAGGATGCGTTGTATTTCTGCGGTGTCTGTTGTAACTTCTCCTTTTTCATTTCTGATTTTATTGATTTGAGTCCTCTCCCTCTTCTTCTTGATGAGTCTGGCTAATGGCTTATCAATTTTGTTTATCTTCTCAAATAACCAGCTTTTAGTTTTATTGATGTTTGCTATTGTTTTCTTTGTTTCTATTTTATTTATTTCCGCTCTGATCTTTATGATTTCTTTCCTTCTGCTAACTTTGGGTTTTGTTTGTTCTTCTTTCTCTAGTTGCTTTAGGTGTAAGGTTAGATTGTTTATTTGAGATTTTTCTTGTTTCTTGAGGTAGGCTTGTATAGCTATAAACTTCCCTCTTAGAACTGCTTTTGCTGCATCCCATAGGTTTTGGATCGTCGTGTTTTCATTGTCATTTGTCTCTAGGTATTTTTTGATTTCCTCTTTGATTTCTTCAGTGATCTCTTGGTTATTTAGTAACGTATTGTTTAGCCTCCATGTGTTTGTGTTTTTTACGTTTTTTTCCCTGTAATTGATTTCTAATCTCATAGCGTTGTGGTCAGAAAAGATGCTTGATATGATTTCAGTTTTCTTAAATTTACTGAGGCTTGATTTGTGACCCAAGATGTGATCTATCCTGGAGAATGTTCCGTGTGCACTTGAGAAGAAAGTGTAATCTGTTTTTGAATGGAATGTCCTATAAATATCAATTAAATCTATCTGGTCTATTGTGTCATTTAAAGCTTCTGTTTCCTTATTTGTTTTCATTTTGGATGATCTGTCCATTGGTGTAAGTGTGTTAAAGTGTTAAAGTCCCCCACTATTATTGTGTTACTGTCGATTTCCTCTTTTATAGCTGTTAGCAGTTGCCTTATGTATTGAGGTGCTCCTATGTTGGGTGCATATATATTTATAACTGTTATATCTTCTTCTTGGATTGATCCCTGGATCATTATGTAGTGTCCTTCCTTGTCTCTTGTAACATTCTTTATTTTAAAGTCCATTTTATGTGATATGAGTATAGCTACTCCAGCTTTCTTTTGATTTCCATTTGCATGGAATATCTTTTTCCATCCCCTCACTTTCAGTCTGTATGTGTCCCTAGGTCTAGAGTGGGTCTCTTGTAGACAGCATGTATATGGGTCTTGTTTTTGTATCCATTCAGCAAGCCTGTGTCTTTTGGTTGGAGCATTTAATCCATTCACGTTTAAGGTAATTATCGATATGTATGTTCCTATGACCACTTTCTTAATTGTTTTGGGTTTGTTTTTGTAGGTCCTTTTCTTCTCATGTGTTTCCCACTTAGAGAAGTTCCTTTAGCATTTGTTGTAGAGCTGGTTTGGTGGTGCTGAATTCTCTTAGCTTTTGCTTGTCTGTAAAGCTTTTGATTTCTCCATCAAATCTAAATGAGATCCTTGCCGGGTAGAGTAATCTTGGTTGTAGGTTCTTCCCTTTCATTACTTTAAGTATATCATGCCACTCCCTTCTGGCTTGTAGAGTTTCTGCTGAGAAATCAGCTGTTAACCTTATGGGAGTTCCCTTGTATGTTATTTGTCGTTTTTCCCTTGCTGCTTTCAATAATTTTTCTTTGTCTTTAATTTTTGCCAATTTGATTACTATGTGTCTCGACGTGTTTATCCTTGGGTTTATCCTTTATGGGACTCTCTGCGCTTCCTGGACTTGGGTGGCTATTTCCTTTCCCATGTTAGAGAAGTTTTCGACTATAATCTCTTCAAATATTTTCTCTGGTCCTTTCTCTCTCTCTTCTCCTTCTGGGACCCCTATAATGCGAATGTTGTTGCGTTTAATGTTGTCCCAGAGGTCTGTTAGGCTGTCTTCATTTCTTTTCATTCTTTTTTGTTTAGTCTGTTCCACAGCAGTGAATTCCACCATTCTGTCTTCCAGGTCACTTATCCGTTCTTCAGCCTGAGTTATTCTGCTATTGATTCCTTCTAGTGTAGTTTGCATTTCAGTTATTGTATTGGTCATCTCTGTTTGTTTGTTCTTTAATTCTTCTAGGTCTTTGTTAATCATTTCTTGCATCTTCTTGATCTTTGCCTCCATTCTTATTCCGAGGTCCTGGATCATCTTCACTATCATTATTCTGAATTCTTTTTCTGGAAGGTTGCCTATCTCCACTTCATTTAGTTGTTTTTCTGGGTGTTTTTCTTGTTCCTTCATCTGGTATATAGCCCTCTGCCTTTTCACCTTGTCTGTCTTTTTGTGAAAGTGGTTTTTGTTCCACAGGCTGCAGGATTGTAGTTTTTCTTGCTTCTACTGTCTGCCCTCTGGTGGTTGAGGCTATCTAACTCATTTTTTTATAGCTGAATAATATTCCATGATATGTGTGTGTGTGTGTGTGTGTGTGTGTGTGTGTGTGTGTGTTTGTATATCACAACTTCTTTATCCATTCAGCCGTTGATGTTTCCATGTCTTGTTATTGTAAATAATGCTGCTATGAACATAGGGGTGCAGATATCATTTTGAGTTAGTGTTTTCATTTCTTTTGGATATATTCTTTGAAGTGAAATTGCTGTATCATATGGTAGTTCTACGTTTAATTTTTTGAGGATCCTCCATACTGTTTTCCACATGTACCAGTTTATAGTGCACAAGGGTTCCCTTTTCTCCACATCCTCATCAAGCATTTATTATTTCTTGTTTTTTTATAATTGCCATTCCAACAGGCAGGAGTTGATATTGTGGTTTTGATTTGTGTTTCCCTAATGACTAATGATGTTTTTTCATGTACCTGTCGGCCATTCATATATTGTATTTGGAAAAATGTTCAGGCCTCTTGCCCATTTTAAAAATTGGATTATTGGTTTTTGTGCTGTTGAGTTGTATAAGTTGGTTATATATTTTGGATATTAACCCCTTATCAGATATATGGTTCACAAATGTTTTTCCCCATTCTGTAGATTGTCTTTTAATTTTGTGGATGGTTTCTTTCACTGTGCAGAAGGTTTTTAGTTTGATGTAATCCCACTTACTTATTTTTGATTTTGTTCCTTTTGCTTTAGGTGTCATATCTAAAAAATCATGATCCTTGGATCCATGATCCATGTCAAGGAGCTTTTTCTCTCTGTTTTCTTCTAGGCGTTTCGTGGTTTCAGGTCTTACATTTAAGTCTTTAATCCATTTTGAGTTAATTTTGGTGTATGGTATAAGATAGGGGTCTAGTTTCACGCTTTTACATGTGACTATCCAATTTTCCCAGCACCATTTATTGACAAGACTGTGTTTTCTCCACTGAGTATTCTTGGCTCCCTTGTCAAATATTAGTTGACTGTATATGCTTGGGTTTATTTCTGGGCTCTTGATTCTGTTCCATTTATCTATTTGTCTGTTTATATGCCAGCACCATACTGCTTTGATTACTATAGCTTTATAGGATAGCTTGGAATCAGAAAGTGTGATGCCTCCTGTTTTGTTTTTCTTCCTTAGGATGGCTTTGGCTATTCAGGGTCTTTTTAGTTCCATATAAATTTTAGGATTGTTTTTTTCTACTTCTCTAAAAAATGCCATTGGAATCTTGATAGGGTTTGCATTGACTTTGTTGATGGCTTTTGGTGGTATTGACACTTTAACAATATTAATTTTTCCATTCCATGAACATGGGATCTATATCCATTTATTTGTGTTATCTTTGATATCTTTCATCAGTGTCTCGTAGTTTTTGGATTTTAGATCTTTCACCTCCTTGGTTAAGTTTATTCCTAAGTATTTTATTGTTTCCGATGCTATCGTAAATGGAATTGTTTTATTTCTTTTTCAGATAATTTGATGTTATAGAAATGCTACATGACTTTTGCATGCTAATTTTGTATCCTGCAACTTTACCACATTTGTTGATTAGATATAACAGGTTTTTTTGGTGGAGTCTTTAGGATTTTCTAAATATAAAATCATGTTGTCTGCAAATACACACAGTTTTACTTCTTCCTTTCCAATTTTGATGCCTCATATTTTTTTTCTTGCCTGATTACTCTGGCAAGAACGTCTAGTACTAGGTTGAGTAGGAGTGGTGAGAGTGGGAATCCTTGTCTTGTTTCTGTTGTTAGAGGTAAAACTTTCAATCTTTCACCATTGACTATGATGTTAGCTATGGGATTATCATATATGGCCTTAATTATGTTGAGGTACATTCCTTCTATTCCTAATTTGTTAAGAATTTTTATCATTAATGGATGTTAAATTTTGTCAAATGCTTTTTCTACATTTATTGAGATGACCGTATGATTTTTTCTTTCATTCTAGTAATGTGGTATCACATTGATTTGTGTGTGTTGAACCATCCTTTCATCTCAGGTATAAAACCCTCTTGATCGTGGTGAATGATCCTTTTTATGTGCTTTTTGATTTGATATTATTTTATTGAGAATTTTTGCATCTATATTCATGAAGGATATTGGTGTGTTGTTTTCTGGTAGTGTCCTTTCTAGCTTTGGTATGAGGGTAATGCTGCCCTTGTAAAATGAGTTTGGGAGTGTTCCCTCCTCTTTGGTTTTTTGGAAGAGTTTGAGAAGGATTGGCTGAAGCCTTCTTTAAATGTCTGGTAAAATTCACCAGTGAAGCCATCTGGTTCTGGACTTTCTTCACTGGGGTATTTTTGATTACTGATTCAGTCTCCTTATTAGTAATTGGTCTATTCAGACTTTCTATTTCTTCCTGAATCAAACTCGTAGTTTGTATGTTTCTAAGAATTTTTCTATTTCTTCTAGGTTGGCCAGTTTGTTAGCATATAGTTGTTCATAGTAACCTCTTATGATCTTTTGTATTTTTGTGGTATCAGTTGTAATGTCTCCTTTTTCATTTCCTTTTTAAAAAAAAATTTATTTATTTTTGGCTGTGTCGGGTCTTAGTTGCGGCATGTGGCATCTTTCGTTGTGGCGCACTGGCTGTTTGTTGCGGCATGCGGGCTTCTCTCTAGTTGCAGCGTGTGGGCTCTCTAGTTGTGGCAGGTGGGCTCCAGAGTGCATGGGTTCTGTAGTTGTGGCACGTGGGCTTAGTTGCCCCACAGCATGTGGGATCTTAGTTACCCAACCAGGGATTGAACCCACGTCCCTTGCATTAGAAGGCGGATTCTTAACCGCTGGACCACCAGGGAAGTCTTGTCCTTTCTCATTTCTAATTTTCTTGCGTGGATCCTCTCTTTTTTCCTTGATTAGTCTAGTTAAAAGTTTTTCAACTTTTTTATCTTTTCAAAGAACCAATTCTTAGTTTGGTTAATCTTTTTGATTGTTTTCCTGTTATTTCATTTATTTCTGCTCTAGTCTTGATTATTTCCTTCCTTTTGCTAACTTTCGGCTCAGTTTGTTCTTCTTCTAGTTCCTTAAGGCATAGAGTTAGGTTGTTTATTTGGGATCCTTCTTGCCTCTTAATATAGGCATTTATTGCTATGAAATTCCGTTTTAGAACTGCTTTTGCTGCATCCCATAAGTTTTGATACGTTGTGTCTCTGTTTTTGTTTACCTCAAGATACTTTTTAATTTCACCTTTAATTTCTTCTTTGATCTATTGGTTGTTTAGAAGTGTTATTTAATTTCCATGTTTTTATGAAATTTTCAGTTTTCCTCTTGTTATTGATTTCTAGTTTCATACCATTGTGGTCAAGAGAAGATACTTGGTATGATTTCAGTGTTCTTGAATTTGCTAAGACTTGTTTTGTGGCCTAACATGTAGTTTATCCTAGAATATGTTCCATGTGCACTTGAGAAGAATGTGTATTCTACTTTGTAGGATGGAATGTTCTATATATGTCTGTTAGGTCCGTTTGGTCTATAGTGTTCAAATTCACTGTTTCCTTATTGATTCTCTGTCTGGATAATCTGTTCATTTTTAAGAGTAGGGTATTTAAAGTCCCCAACTATTATTGTATTGCCATACATTTTCTTTTAGCTTTTCTACAGTTTTTGCTTTATATATTTAAGTGCTCTGGTGTTGGGTGCATAAATATTTACAGTTGTTATATCTTCTTTTTTGTTGTTTGTTTAAAACACACAACCTAAGAGTTGTGAGTTTAAGGTTTTTTTAAAAAATTTATTTATTTATTTATTTTTGGCTGTGTTGGGTCTTCGTTTCTGTGCGAGGGCTTTCTCTAGTTGCGGCGAGTGGGGGCCACTCTTCATCGCGGTGCGCAGGCCTCTCACTGTCGCGGCCTCTCTCGTTGCGGAGCACAGGCTCCAGATGCGCAGGCTCAGTAGTTGTGGCTCACGGACCCAGTTGCTTCACGGCATGTGGGATCCTCCCAGACCAGGGCTCGAACCCATGTCCCCTGCATTGGCAGGCAGATTCTCAACCACTGCGCCACCAGGGAAGCCCTTGTTATATCTTTTTGATGTATTGACCCCTTTATCATTATATAATGACCTTCTTTGTCTCTCTTTACCATTTTCAGTTTAAAGTCTATTTTGTCTGATATAAGTGTAGTTACCCTTTTTTGGTTTGGTTTGGTTATGCTTTGCTTGAAATAGCTTTTTCTATCCAATCATTCTCAGTCTCTGTGTGTCTTTAAGGCTAAAGTGAGTCTCTTGTGGCAGCATATCATTGGATCTTGTTGTTTTGTTTTTTTTTTTTAAGTCCATTCAGCCATTCTGTGTCTTTTGAGTGGAGAATTTAATCCATTTACATTTAAAGTAATTATTGATAAGTAAGGACTCACTATTGCCATTTTATTAATTGTTTTCTGGTTGTTTTGTAAGTCCATTGTTCCTTGTTTCTTATCCTGCTGCCTTTTTTTGTGTTTTGATGTCTTGTGGTATCACTATGCTTTGACTTCTTTGTCACATTCTTTTGTGTAATTACTACAGGTTTTTTCGCTTATGGTTACCATGATGCTTACATAAAATCTTTAAATTATAACACCCAAATTTAAACTAGTAACATAGCTTCAATAGAATTCCTATGCTTTACACTTTTATTTCTCTCCCTCACATTTTAGGTTATTGATGTTACAGTTTACATATATTTTATATTGTGTAACTAAGAACAGATCATTGTAGTTTTGGTTATTTTTACTATTTTTTTTAACTTTTAGAGTTGTAAGTGAATTATGTACCACTCTTTCCTTATTACAAAATCTAACTTTGACTATATATTTACTATTACCAGTGAGTTTTTCACTGCCTTATGTCTTTATGATGTTAACTAGTGTTCTTTTATTTCCACTCAAGTAACTCCATTAGCATTTCTTGTAAGGCAGGTCTAGTGGTGATGAATTCCCTCAGCTTTTGTTTGTTTGGGAAAGTCTTTATCCATCCTTCATTTATGAAGGACAGTATTCTTGGTTGACAGTTTTTTTCTTTCAAAATTTTGAATATGTCATCTCATTCTCTTCTGGCCTGAAAAGTTTCTGCTAAGAAAATCTGTTGGTAGTCCTATGGGGTTCTCTTGTATGTAACTTCTTTCTTTTTTCTTGCTGCTTTAAAAAATCTTTTTTGTCTTTGACTTTTGACAATTTAATCATAATGTGTATTGGTGTAGCTCTCTTTGGGTTCACCCTGTTTGGGATCATTTGGGCCTGTTGTATCTGGATGTTTAGTTTGGAAGTTTTTAGCCATTATTGCTTTAATATACTTTCTGTCTCTTTCTCTTCTGGAATTCCCATGATGTGAATATTGTTTCTTTTCATTGTGTCCCATAAGTCCATAGGCTTTCTTCACTATTTTTCATTCTTTTTTCTTTTTGCTCTGACTGGATAATTTCAAATGTCCTATCTTCCAGGTCATTGATTCTTTCTTCTGCATGGTTGAGTCTGCTTTTGAAGCTCTCTATTGAATTCCTCAGACACTTTTTGTATTTTTCAGCTCTAGAATTTCTATTTGTTTGTTCTTTTTGATGGTTTCTCTTTCTTTGTTGAACTTCTCATTTTGTTAACTTCTTGTTTTGTTAATACATTGTTTTCCTAATTTCAGTTGTTTTTATTTTCTTGTATTTCACTAAACTTCTTTAAGGGGATTATTCTGAATTCTTTGACAATTCATAGGTCTTTATTTCTTTAAGGTCAGTTATTTGAGCTTTATTAATTTCTTTTGGTGGTGTCATATTTTCCTGATTTTTTTAATAATCCTTAATTCCTTATGTTGGTGTCTGCGCATTTGAGTAAGTGGTCTCCTCTTCCAGACTTTGCAGGTTTGCTTTGGTAGAGCTAGTTTTTATCATTAGCTCAGTGTGGGTTTTTACGCATGTCTGCTGGTAATGTCCTTGGACAGGTGGGGCCTGCTGGAAGGTCTGATTTTAGTGAGGCAACTGTTTGAACTGTGAGGTTGGGCTGAGGGGTGAGTGCCACTGGCTGAGAACAGCTGGATAGAACTGCTAGCTTGTTCCCTGTCCAACTGAGGCTGTAGGATGGGCTCTGTGGTTGCCTGGATTCTCTGGTCAGGCTTACTAAGTGGTCAGGACTGGATACTATGCTCAGCAGTAGGTGGGGCTAAGAATTAGCTTCCCTGCAGTTTGAGGACCTGAATCAGGCAAGAGTGTACACTGAATATTTCTGGTCAGGTGATGCCAAGGCTTTGCTCTGCATAGAGGGAAAGCCATGGGCTGTGCTCTTTGTTCAGGTGTCACTGTAAGAAGGGCTGTTGGCTGGGCTATGCAGCTTGCTGCGTGCTCTGGTAAGACTCTCTGGTCCAGCAGGCTGAAGGCTGTATTCAGTAATGAGTGGGGCTATGAATTAGTTTCTCTGTCTGGGCACAACAGAAGCAGCTCCAAGGCTGCTAAGGTTCTTTATGGTCTTGGTGCAAGCTAACTCATGCCCCAGGTGGTCCCCTGGCTGAACAGGGCCACTGGCTTTGTTTTTTTGTTTTGTTTTTAAAATTTATTTATTTTTGGCTGCGTTGGGTCTTTGTTGCTGCTCGCGGGCTTTCTCTAGTGGCGAGCGGGGTCTACTCTTTGTTGTGGTGAGTGTGCTTCTCATTACGGTGGCTTCTCGTTGTGGAGCAAGGGCTCTAGGCCTGCGGGCTCAGTAGTTGTGGTGCACGGGCTTAGTTGCGCCTTGGCATGCGGGATCTTCCCGCACCAGGCCTCGAACTCGTGTTCCCTGCAATGGCAGGTGGATTCTTAACCACTATGCCACTAGGGAAGTCCTGGGCCACTGGCTTTGCTTTGGGGGTGATCAGCTCTGCCTACCTGCCTCTTGGCTTAAGCATTGCTGTGTTATGCAGCAGGTTCCAGGTGTTCTTGCAGCTCTTTCTGTCACATGGGGCTGGGGGCTGTACTCTGCAGCATGTGAGCTATGACTCAGCTCTCCTGCCTGGGTGGGACTGGGTGGGCCCACTTCAGGCAATTCCCAAATTTTCCCAAACAAACTTTCTGGTGAGGGGATGCGGGGGGCAGGAGCCATCCTCCACAGCAGGTGGGGCTGACTCAGCTCTTCTGCCTGGGTGTGAGCAGACCTGCACCTTGCTGAGTTCTCTGGTCACGCTGCACCACCACCTTGGTTTTGCAGGTGAGCAAAGCCACAGGTAGGCACTACTACTTAGGTTCTGCAGGTAGGAACTTGGTCTGCCAAGGTCCAAGGGCTGGTTGCTGGAAGCCCCTCCCCACTTCTTCATCATGATCAGATTCCCCATGATTGAGCCTCACAGATTCCCATGATTCCTGTGGGGTGAAGCTAGAGTTGGGGATCCCACAAAGTGACCTATTGTGCTAGGGAGGCTGGATGTCACCCCTGGGCTGTCTTTTCTCACTGGAGGAACCGGAGGCTCTGGGAAGAGCTCTTGGCGTGGTGCTGTGCTGCTCTGGTCTGGGGGAGGGGCATGTGGTCAGCATGGGGCTGCTCCTCCTACCCTTCTGTTGCAGTTTGTCTTATCTCGGGGGTGGTGGGGAGTGGGTGCTGCAGCCTCACTCTGGTCCCAGGATTCTCTCAGTGGTCTCTTGCCCATGATAGTTGTTAGCTGTTCTTCCTGTAAAGGGGAGTGAAGTCAGGAATGACCTATGTCGCCTTCTTGGTCATGTCACTCCTATCGTATTCTTCAGTGAGAGTCCTCAGTGTTTCCTTTTTGGTTTGTTCTAGCCAATACGTGACTGGGCTGAAGGGGGTACTAGGAATAGGGGTATGTCTAGCCCTGTAGGGGAAGATGAACCTGGAATGTGGAATACACTCTCACAATGGGATGGGAAGGTGGGGGCTGGGTGGAGAGCAAGCTTGTGGGCTTGGGACCCTGGCGCTCCGGGTGGGTGGTGACTGCACCGTCAGCTCTGCAGGACATTTTCTCATGCCATAGCCCCATCCTTCATTCCCGCCGAGGCTCTGTCTCCCCTTACCAGTCCCCTCCCCGCCGCATTGTACTCTTTGATGGGAAGGCTCCCATTTGTTTCAGGTCATAGTTTTTAAAGAGGTGAGGTTACTGGATGGAACGCATTCTGTGGACTGCTAAGATTGTGCCATAGATGTCTGGGAAACACAACTCTTGAGCACACAGGGCCACTTTGCTCAGCTCTGCCCTGGGTAGAGACGGTGGTGTTGAGAAGACTTTCCCAGCTCTTCCAGCCCCATCACCCCGTGTATTTCATTCTTCTCTAGGACAGGCCTTTAAGCTTTAGCCAGGGAGACATTGTGTCTGAGTAGCACTGAGCTCAGTGAAGGACTAGAAAGTCTGAAACAGCTGCCATCTGTTTGTGGCTCTTCAGTACGTAATCCCGGGTGGGTGCTGTGGTGATACAGTGTCCACTGTGGGGAGAGAGGGTTTTGTTTGGACCATCTACCCTTGCTGGTCTGAAGGGTTTCTCCTTACTTGGCAGATATGCTAATCAAGGCAGAGTCCTGGAGGCAGGGCCATGTATTACTTTTCTTTGCACTGCCAGCCCCTACCCGGGTGCCTCGCATGGAGTGGCTGCTCAATACATGGTTTCTGAACAAATGAGTGATTAGTGGATTATGCATTGTCCTTGTGGTAGCTGTTGACAAGTTGGGACACGTTACTTGTATTCAAGTGCACTTCCTGGATGCCTGGAGCTACCTGGCCTCTGGCAGCAGCGTGGACTGTTTGCCTTCAGGGCTGTTCTGATGACTCAGTTGTACTGTACTGCTTGTGGGCTGGCCCGGCCCCGTCCTGCTCCAGGCAGTAACTTGGCAGGCTGAACAGTAGCTGCAGCTGAGAGGACGTGAAAAGGCGTTGACCTGCTTCTCAGGAGTGCCTTAGCATCCACTGCCTCTAGTCATAGTTTTCTATTGATTTGTACTCCGTTCAGTGGTCTGGTCTCTTAGATATGAAGCATATATCTAGGGACAGTCCCTAGATATAAAATATTCCTGAGAGGGTACAAAATTTAGCTTAAGAAAAGATGACAGTACTACTCAAGGTAGTTTGACCTAATTGCAGGAATGTCTTTCCACTCAGGACCCAGTAGCTGATTAGCTCTGTGGCAACAGAGCAGAACCTGCATATGTGGGACACACGAGCAGCTGCGTGTTCTTCCTCATCCCCATCTGTGCCCCCGGCCTCCCATAGTGGCTCCTGACTTCTGCCACCAGTTTCCACATCCTCATCCCATCCCATAGTCAGACTTCTCTCCACAAATATTTCCTGAGTTGTCCATTTAATAAGGAATGCTTTTCCCATCCGTAGCAAGGTCACCTGCTACATCCATCTACCCACCCATCCGTCCATCCACCGGTTCTGAACACTGACTATATGGCAGGCACTGTGTCGAGGCACTGGGGATACAGCAATGAATGAGACACAGTCACTTCCTTCAAAGAGCTCACAGTCTAGCTTGGGAGACAGATGTAAGCAACGTGTAAACACACAGCAAATAGTGAATGTCACGATGCATCGCAGACGGTGAACTATGGGAACATAGAAGTGTAGAGAGATGAGGAAAGGAGAAGGAAGGAGAGAATGATTCCAAAGACAATAAATGTATGTCACAGGGCTTAGGTAATGGTGGCCCTGTCTGAGAGTTACCCTCTTGTAAAGCAGTGGTTTTTAATCTTTTGTGCTTTTAGTAACAAAATTGTGTTTCTAAATAAAATTCTACATGGACCACCAATAAATAAAACAAGCAAAAGCAGGGCACCTTTGGTTGAACTGGGGGTGGGGCGACGTGGTCTAGAGAGCTCTCTGCTTGGCTACATCCAGGCTTCTGAGCTCTGACCCCTGCTCCTCCCAAGGTGGTCAAAGACCTATAGATTCTGGTTGCTACTGAGGACACAGCTTTGCCTTGGAAGGGCATAGAACCTACAGGCTTGTTACAGGCAAACCTCCAGGTGATTTTGTCATTCCCACATAGGACCTAAACTGGACGGCTGGGCTTTTCTTTTGGGTAAGAGATACCTAAATATAATACTTAAAGGTAGGGAGGGGTGGATTCGAGTGAGGAATCAGTTTCCTTTTCTGAGAATGGAGTTAGTTGTTGTTCCCCAAGGCTTAGGGCAGCCTAAGGGTGGGTATGCCTCTAGTGTACGGTTTCTCTCGAGGGGAGAAGCCTGTCCTGGACCTTGTTGGTGCAGAGGTCTCTGCTGGAGGAGCTGCGGTTTCTGGTCAGACCTTGTCCATAGTTGTCCAAGGAACCCAGGGAGAGCTGTGGGGCTCTCTGGGGATGGCGGAGTGCATACCTAGCAGGAGAAAGTAATAGACCAGGCCGGTGGGAGGGGAGCTTAGCCCACCATGTCGGTAGATGCGACCACTGCTACTAACTGGTTGACCTTACTGAGTACTTACAATGTGATGGATCCTCATCTCAGCGTTTTGTAAGTATTGGCTTAGTTAATCCTCATAACAACCCCTTGCAGTAGGTGTTATTCTTATGCCCGTTTTGCCAACGAGGAAGTTAAGGCACCGAGAGGTTACACGGGTGATGAGTGCAAGAGCTGGCATTCCAACGGGGGCGGTGTGGCTGCAGAGAGCGTGCCTAAGTATTGAATACTCCCCGCCTTTAACACCAGCTTCGCGATTGAGGGGTCAGCTAGCGTCTCAGAGCTGGGGAGTTTTATTTGGGGCTTTGACCAGTTGCAGAACACATACTATGTCTTATATTTTTGTATGTAATATACATATTTATATATTTTTTATTTTTAAAAACATCCTTCAGATGTGGGCAGGCAGAAGTTGGCGCCAGGCAGCTTTGCTGCCAGTAGGGAAAGGTTCAAAGAAATGGTGCATTCCCCCTAAAGCAGCTCCCGCCTGACAGCCCCTCAGCCCCTCAAGCTGTGGCTCTGAGCTGGTCTCCGAGCACGCAGCTCCTGGCTGGTGAGTTCCGGAGTGGGGGACGATGGAATCGGGGCTGCAGACCTGAGAGCGGAATATGTTGGTGTTCATCCTTTGTTCCCTGAGGCTCAGAGCTCTTCTTCCCATTATTGCCTCAGATGTGTCCTTTTTCACAGAGAGGATCCTTTCTAGCAGTGTGACTGATGCTCAAGGTAAGGCCACCAACTCTTCAGCACCCGAGCCCAGTTCATGTACACCAGTGGTTTTAACCTTTTTTAAAAAACAGAACCTCTACTCCAACCTCAAACTACATGGGCTCCAGTAAGCACGTCTATCTCGACCCTTTCATTTTGCTACCCTTGGTTATTTCTCTTATCTCTCACTTTCACTAGAAGTTTTTGGTTTGCTGACAAATATATGAGTAGGAGGTTTGGGGTGGGAGGAGGCAGAGACTGGACGAAGAATTTTGGATTATCTGGGGATTTTCATTAACCGTCTCTCTCTGTCCCTCGCTATCAGGGATGACTAAGATTTGTTTTATAAAGGATTAGGATGCCTGTGCCATTTTGCAAGTAGAAGTTTACGACTTTTTCTTCAAATCAAACATCAAGCAAGAAAAACAAATCTAACATAAAACCTCAAAGGAAAAAAATCCAACAGGAAATGCCATTCTGTTCAGACTTATGGCCTGTAGGAAAAATTTCAAAAATATTCCTTCAAAGGACCAAGCAGCAGGCCTCCCATATAAGCTTTGCAACTGTTACAGGATGTCTCTCCTCTATAGCTTTGAAATTTTACCCTTCTCATCCTGAGTGATCAAACCCCTTCTCTTGCTTTCTCTCATTTTGCAGTCCTGAATAGACCCGCCATTGCTCTCCAGCAGGGTATGGTTCTAGTGTCATCTCATTTTGGAAAAACTTTGGTGCAGACCAGCATTATTCTTGGATCTGCCTTTCTTTTTCATCCCCTTTCTTCTGAGCCTAAAGAGATCGATCACGTTTAGAAAGGCAGTTGGGTTTTCTAGGTTAGGGCAGATTCTGGACGCTTTCCAGGTGTCTTTTGGCGGCGAAGTGACTGCTCTCTTCTGCCGCCCTCAGCGCCTGGGTAGAGATTTGCCAGGGCCACCAGTAAGGGCATGATTTTCCAGATGACTCTTGCTAAAATGCACCAGGAAGAACTTCCCCCCACTCCATTTTGTTTCCAAAGTCAATTTATTGAATATTAAGTCATAAAGCCAGTGATCATAATTTTAATGAAAAATAACCTGTATCACTCAAGACAGAAAAGAACAAAAATACTCCTTAGAAACACTGCTTTGAAAAATAATCACATTAACTTTACACACAAGAATCCTTTCTTAAGCTTTATTTAAGAAATCGAGTACTATATAGTTCAATATATATAAGACACATCCAGTATTGTGTTCCTGATAGCAAGTGCATAGATTTTGTTAAGATATCATTTTCACTCGATATAAACGTTTCATGGTCACATGAAGATAATATTCCCAGTGATTTTGCCCAAGCATGAGAGGAGAAAACAGAACACAGCAGAAATAGTGAACTACAACAGAGATGAAAAACAAAAACAGCGAATTAGCAGAACAGTCGATTCCTGATAAGTGAATAAGCTGATTGTTTGGTCACAATGTTTTTATTCACTTATCAGGAACGATTCACAGTACATTAATGTTCACTGTGTTTCCTAGCCTGCCAGCTAAGAGTGCCAGCCCGAGATTGCTCGTAACTGCTGTGGGCTGTGCAGATATGTGGCTTCCATCAGCAAGGTAAACGTTGACAGGTCTGTCATTTCCCAAGGTGGTCCGTGTATGGCAAGCAGATACACCTTGCTGACACTGCAGTGGTGTTGTACAGAATCAAAAGGGTGAGTGTGAATTTAGGCAGGGACAAACTTTACAGTCTTAAGTGCTTAAGGGAACTAGCATTTTTGTCCCCTTCTTTGGAGAATTATTGTGTTGTTTTTCCAAAACAACAAAAAAATCTGGCTTTGTCTTTCCCTTCTTTTGCTTAGCATGAGTATTTTGCCTTGGTCAAATGGTGGACCTATATACTTATATGACTTAAATATTTAAAAAGTAAACACTTGCATCTTGGAAAGAATCGATCACCCTCTTTACCCTCTTCTCCCCTCCCTCACACCCTCCACCCCCCCCCCCCCAAATAATAACATAACAAGAAAGAAAAAGAAATCACACCCATAGCCGTCTTTTCCCACTAATGTAAGCAGTGGGTTTTCAGAGGCAAACTGATGAAGGCTCTGATGAGATTTAAAGCAGAAGTATTGGCAGGAAGTCAGCTCTCATCTGTGCAGGTTTAGAGCTGGTGGAAGTTACTTCACTGAGGTGTTCGGCCTATGGGGGAAAGAGCCTCCTTCCCTCCGCCTCACCCGGCCCCTCTGTTGTTGAGCCGACTGGAAAAGACAGTCTAGGGGTCAGAGGGGCTGCCGAAACCGGAGGGTGAGGAGCCTGAGCACCTGCAGGGAAAATCTCATTGGCGGCCAGAGGAAGGCTGCCGGCGCTGGGTGGCCTGAGTTGGACAGAGCTTGTGCGTCTGAAGAGTTGGAGGGAGAGATGAGACAGGGAGCAGACGTCAGTGGAATCTTGTAAGAGCACTTGGAGCAGTCAGATTCCTGAGCACAAGAGACGGGCGGAAGAGGGAGGAGGGCCTGCGGCGTCAGCTCTCGAGGGCTACAAGGAATGGTTTTCTTCTCTACTTCTCTCTTTGCTAGCTGGAGTTGGGGCGATCGTGGGGGACAAGGCTTTTTACAAAATGTGCACTCATTCAGGAAGGAGTGTGTGGGTGCCTATGGCCTTCCTGGCTTTCATTGGGAAATGGATGATATATTATGAAGACTTGGGCATGAGAAACTTTACCTCTTCCCCCTCCCATCCCACCGGACTGAGTAGAGCTTCCATTTGAGCCCTTGCGAGTATTTCTTTTCTCTTCCATTAGTTTTAATAATTAAAGCTGCTCCTGGATTCAGTTAGCTCTAAAAATAAATAATTTAAATTACTTTTCTATACATATCTATTGATTGATGGCAACGCATAGATTTAAATTTAACGCCTTTCACATCTATTCACCAGGTAAGTAAGTTTATTTTTTCTTCCCTTGAGAGCTCACCTCTTTCTTTTAAAAAATGTGACTGGTTTCTGAGAAGAGTTTGATGGTAATGAATGATATGCCTTTGGACTCATGGGTAGGCAGAAGAAACCCCAGCTCTGCTGCTTCTCTTCTGAAGGTTATGCAGCAAAGCAGAGCCATTTTTAATGAATGTTAAGAACTGCATACATATACCCAAGGGAAGGGGAGAGAGGGGCAGAGAGAAAGTGAAATATACCAGTGTGGTGAGAAGACCGGATAAGGTCTTGGCAAATCCAACTCTGTAGGTGGACCATAGAAATAAATAAGTATAAATCTTGGAAGCAGTGGTTAAAATAGGCTGTTGTACATAAATTAGAGGTGGCTGGTGTGTAGTTTCCCCCTTCCCCAAATCAGATATTCACTTAGGTGGAATCGACTGTATCTTATTACACGACATATAGAAAAAAAACATACGTGAAACAGTGAGGTGTGTAGATGTATCACCAACATATAATGACTACCAACAATACAACACTCAGAGAGAGAAACAAGTATTAGGAAAATGGTTTAATATTGGAGACAGAAGCAAAAAACTGCATCACACAATAACATACGTTACAAAAATAAGTTTGACTGTTTCAACTACACGGTTATGTTCACAATGAGGACAGAAGAATCAGAAAAAACTTTGATCTAAACAGCAAAAAAGCAAACCCCTAAAGTTTTAACTAATACATTTATCCACTTAAAGTGACTGAGTACTTCTAAATCTAATTACCTTATTGTGTAACTGCACAATACAGAATAAAAAGTGAAACTTACCGCTGTATTTTAAGACAAAATTCTAATGCTAGATATAAGCAAAGGGAAAAAAGAAATCAAGCCAAAGTTTTTAATTCTCAAAAGAAAAGCAACTTTCTTTCTATCAACCAGAAATCAAACTTGAAATCAGTCATTGTCAGGGGGCCCACTAGAGTAAGCCACAAAAATTTCCATTTTTTTTTTTAATCTCCAGTATAAAAAGTTCCACTGGTACAAAATGCATAAGTACAATCAGTTGTAGAAATAGGAAAGCCTGCGTATTTTTTTTTTGGCTCAAATTCCATCAATCAACAAAATCCAAATGCATCAATAAAACAGAAACAATACTCAAATGGTCTTACAGTTTTCCACTAGGTTGCATTAACTTTGGCTTTTCTCAGACAATATTTAAAAACTATTTTGTAATTCTAAACAAAATGATATTATTAATCTACAAACAACAATTCTCACAGCACAAAAAAACACAAATACATTTTTTTTGTATGACATTATTCAAAAAGGTAATGAAACTACAGGTTTTTTTAAAATTTTATTTCTTCTTGTTAATTAGCACTTAAGATAATAAAAACAGAAACAGTAAAATGAGTCCAGAGTAGCACAAGCCAAAGAACTATAACCCCTATGGTGAAAGAAAGATGAACTTGTTACGCCTTTGAGGACTGCCATTTGATCGCAATTCTCTAATTTAGTTTAAAAATGACTATTGTCTACACTTGATTTTAAAAAAAGCAGTTTCCCTGTGTGTTTGTTTTTTCTTCTGGCACAGGCCCTTCGCACCCTTGCAGCTTTTTCCTTTTGATATTAAAAGAGAAAGTGAAGAAAAGGACAACTTGTCTTTGAGGAGGGTTATCTTTTTAGCAATGAAACATGCCCCCCCCCCCCCACAAAAAAAAGGACTTTCCCTGTAACAGTACAGTCTTGGTTGCCTGCAGAATAAACACTCAGCTCTAAGTGCCCACCCTGAGCCTCTTGTCAAGTGCATTCAGCTCCTCTGGGGGAGATGCAGGCAGCGGGAGGAGGGCACTGGAGCGCTTCTGGCTTCAGTGAAGAAATGGGAAAAAATGGTTTAAGAAGATTTATGTATACTTGATAAGAGGTTCTGAATGAGACAGTCTAGGAAGTTCAAATGGTGTTGTCTTATGTTCTTATGGACGTATCTGTGTACCACCATATTATCATCTACACGAGAGACAGACAAGTGCGATAACCTCTGTTATTCAGCTGCTTGCTGCAGGAAGTACAAAATAGCCCTCGAAGGATGAAGGAAGGCCCCAGCAGTAGTAAACACGTGTGAGGATAATACAGATCATTTCATTGTAAGTGCATGTGCTATAAGAAGGAAACTTTTTTTTTTTTTTTTTTTGCATCATTAGAGGCTAGTCCTTTCCATCCCAGGGCTATCGCATCCACACACAATATTAAACCAAACAGGGTGGTGAGCGGGAAAAGGAGGAAGGAAATGGAGCCAGCAGTTTCTGAACTCCATTAGAGAGACAAAGAAGCTTCCAGAAAGGCAGGAGTGTGTTTGTTTTGGGACTGTGGGGATGACTTTGGGGTTTGT
The DNA here is from genome assembly GCF_028023285.1 of Balaenoptera ricei. Classification (NCBI taxonomy): domain Eukaryota; kingdom Metazoa; phylum Chordata; class Mammalia; order Artiodactyla; family Balaenopteridae; genus Balaenoptera; species Balaenoptera ricei. Next base: position 21,068,139 of record NC_082640.1, read on the forward strand.
CTGTCAGGACAGCAAGAGACCTGCTCACATGAAGTGAACATCAAAGAAATATGGAGCTTTAGAAAGTGGCAGCAGGAACGGGTGCTAGGTATTTGGTCAGTAACTGTGATGAAGAACTGAGTTTGCCTTTGATGGTCAGTCCCCTTTAGATGCATTCAATTCAAAAGAAACAAAAAGGCAGGGAAAAGGACTGTCAACTTCTAACTCCAGACACCTTGCTTATTCAGAGGTATCCACTGCACAATGGCTGATAAGAAACATTAATTTGGGAATATGTAAGAAACAAAACCAAAAATCCCTCAAAAGACTACCCCATCATCACAAAGCCGTTTAACTGGAAGGTATATGAAATTATTCTAAACTGGAACATACCGCTAACCTGATCTCAAAAGCATATTGAATTTAAGGTTTATTTAGGTGCTTGACTATCTACTGTTCCCCTCAGAAGGTTTATCCAGTAAACTCTTTTTAAAGTGTATTTTTTTCCTTCCTTTTGGCTCTCAACCAAAGGATAATAGTAGTAAAGACAGAAACAACTCAAAGATATAAGCAGAAAAAAAATCCAAATTAGAAACACCCCAAAACAAACGAAAATGATGACAGCATAAAAAGTTAACATTCCAGATAGCGCTGGGTAGAAAGGGTTAAAAGTTCAAAACTTTCTCACCTTAGAGGTTTCCATATATCATGAAGAAAATACATTGTGAGGTTGCCGTCACAGCATTGATGTGCAGAGTGGTTAAAAAAGTGAGACATGGGCACTTATACAATGTCTTACAAAAAACATCATAGAGAAATAACAAACAATAACAATTTCAGGCAACAAGACCACAGGATAGCAAGTTAACAAACTTTTTAACCTCTTTTTTTTGTTGTTTTTTGTTTTTTAAATATTAGGGATTTATACAAAACACATAATAAAATACCCATGTTATCAAATTACTTCTCACAAGAAACACACTGAAGCTCTAGGAAGGAAGTACCTTTGGAATTTGGCACTATATATTTTCACTTTTTTTCTTTAAAAGAAAAAAAAAAATCACATTTTGCTGAACACAAACACATCTAAATAGTCCACAAAAAAAAAAAAAAAATGACATCAATGCTTTACAAGCCAACACAAAACTTACTCTGGAATAGGTTTTCTTTTTTCCCTCACATGAAATTTTTTGTAAGCAAACAACTTTTTTTTGAAATTCTTTTTTGTTTTAAGTAAACCAATTCTAAACTTGTCTTATCAACAAAGAACATTAAGACCATAAGACTCATGATGAAACCACAACTTAATTCACAGAAGCACCAACGTAACACAGTTTACAGTAACCTTTCTCCTGTACATTGAAACAGTATAAAATATAGGTAATTTCATGTGCATTAAACCATGGATTGTCTAACTGTGAGTCAGTTCAGCAAAAGGTGACACAAATAGGTAGCATTTGCCCCAAAACAGGGTAAATATTTTTCTTATACTAATCTACAAAAAGTGGTTCTATATATATATCTTAATGAGAAAGTGAGCCACCTAAAATGGCCTTATCAAAAAACTTTACACTGCCTGAAAAATGTAAAAACTATTACAGACCTCTAGAGACTTAAAATCAGACAGTTTTTTTCTCAAACTGTTTTTGGAAGTAGTCTGTTAGAAACCAACATTCTGTGTCCCTGGACACATATTGCTATTGTTACCAGTGACCGGGAAGAATGCCAATCCCTGTATAATACTTTCAAGTCTGTTTTATGAAAAGAAAAAAAAAAAAAAAAAAAAAGAAACATTTTTGCCACAGGTTTTTTCCTATTATTAATTTGTGTAATAATAAATTTCAGTCTTGCATGAATGCAGCAATGTTTTTCACATTGACTTCCCAGAATTCATAGCTAGATGAGGTCACATGCAAATTTCAAAGGTCAAACTAGATCAAAGGTCAGTAGGAGAACCAAATATGATGTGAGGTCAGAAAGACATCAGAAACAATGACGGGACGATGAAACTTTTTTTTGAGACGCCACAGGGACATGCTAGGCAAACGGTGAACTAACGGGCATGAAGATGTCTAGGGAGAAAACAGGGAGAGTAAAAAGTTACACAGAATCTACGCAGCAGCAACAAAATCACTCTTCAGGGTGCAGGAGAAAAACTAATGCAAATCTTAGGTCATTAGGGAGTCTACGAGCCATCCACGTAATTTGCATTTCTTACACTCTTTATCCACAGCACAAAGGAACCCAAGAGAATCCATCCGGAGAGGGAGAGGGGATGGATTCTGGGTGTTTTGGGGTGAGGGGCTGGCAAGGGATGGGGGGGAGAGGGTCCAGTTTCAACGAATGTAACAGATGGGGAAAGTCAGACGACTGAACTGTAAACTAGATAATGGCAGTTACGAACAAAATCATCAGACAGATACAGACACCGAGAGGATAAAGCATGGACTTGAGGCCTAGGGTTCAACGGTGAAAAAAAGCCCATTCCTAGAACGATTCCTCTAGAGACTACTTCAGAAGGATCTGGCTAGCACAGAGAGCTGCTCTTTAGGTACCCAATAAGTTAACAATAGGCAATAAATAACTTCCATTATTTCTGAGGCAGTAAAAATTTTGTACAAAAATAGAAATGCTTTTTTTACAAATAAAATTTACAGGCCTGTGGCTTTCTTTTTATGTAGTATTTATGTATTACTTATTTATTATTAAATTTATCTTTCAAGAAACATCAAGTATTTTCACTCATTTTTAATTTTTAAACCCTGTAGCTTTAAGAAACAGATCTCTAAATCTTTTTTTACATTAATCCTTTCTAAAAACTAAAATAAAACAATAACAAAATAGACAACCAGTGTAATAATCTGACCAATAAATGTCATGTTTCTTTGAACCCTAAAATAAAATCCTACTTATTAAAACAAACCAAATGTAGTGGAAAGACATTTTGTATTGTTTTTAAGTGCTTCTCCTGGCTTTTCTCTCGCGCTAGGCCACCGCCTTACCCTCAATGAACAGCTGGCGCCCCTCTGCGGGGTGGGCGCGGGCAGGAGGGGTGAATTCTCCAGGCAGTGCTCTGGGGCACGGGGTGGGGGAGGGGGAAAGGGGGTGAGTCTCAGAGTTAGAATTGCACGTTAGCCTTTCTTTGCCTTTTAAGTTCTTAAGATGTCATTTATTGTGTATGTGTTTTTCTTTAAAAAAGCAAAAAACAAAAAACAAAAAAGGTAAAAGGAGATTCAAAATTGCAAAACAAAGGAGAATACAGTGGCACAAGTGGAGGAGGAGTTTACTCGATAGAAACAAGGTAGCCGAGTTTATGGCGAACTGGGTAGGGGGCCGGGAGGGGGTAATGGAGGCCTTATTGTAAAAATAACCGTCTCTCTTGGTAAAAGTTGGCAATGTGGTCCTCCTCTGCCTTTCCTGTTGAGCCCAGGCTGGCTCGTGGGACTTACCCTAAGAAAGCTAAAATAAGAGCAGGGAGCCTCTGGGGTTAGGATCAGTAAGGTTTGCTGTCGTTTTTGGAGCGCTTCAGCTGGACCTTCAAGCGTTTCATGCCAATCTGAAAGCCATTCATAGCCTGGATAGCAGCTTGCGCAGACACGGGATTGTCGTAGCTAACAAAACCTGGAAGACACAAGCGGAAGGAGGGCGGGAATCAAGATGGAGAGGCAGGGGAGCAAAGGAGCGTGGCTGCAGATGCTAAGTGACACGTGCCCAGCCTGCGGCCTCGGGTCAGCTCTACTCAGTTCACGGACTGCAGGTCACGTTTTAGGGGCAACACTGGAAACATCCACTCAGAAGCAGTGGAGAAGCTGGCTGGACCGGTAACTTGCTATCAGGAGAACAAAACCCCTCCGCAGAAAGCTAAAAATCTCAAACATTGAGTCAATTTAGTCTGTTTACTGATTTCAGTCAAACCTGTTTGTGTTTCAAGTCCCTTAGAATCCGGAAAGAGCCTCCAGTACATCAGTAAGTGCTGCTCCTAGAAGCAGTGGTATAAATATTCTAGGTCTCCAAGGGCCCCCAGAGGCTCACATGCCCCAACCAGGCGAGGTTTAAAAGCAGGATGATTAAGGGAAGGGCTGGATAACCGGTATGCTGCCCAAGACCCTGACGGTTTCCATCCCAGGTTCTCCATGTATGCAGGACGGGCTCAGCTGGTGAGTTAGCGCGAATAAATTTCTACTTGGTTTTTACCACTTGGAGCTGTTACTGAGAGGAACCTAGGGGCCCAGGGGAAATGCTGTGCCGTTCTCCTTATCTCAACTTCCATTTTCAAAGCTCCAGTGAATTCAGCGGAATGGAAATTGCTACCTTGTATCCCCGGCTGTCCTGGAGAATAAACAGTCTAAAACAGCTCAGGGCTTCACAGCCATCCTGACATACTTCCCACCACCTTTCTCTGTGCCAACACTCAGACGCCTCTGACGACCACCCAGGCTCTGCCAAAACCCAGCAACAGAATTCTGACCACATAGTTTTGTTTCAGCACTGGGGGTGGGGGTTACATGCAAAAGTTTCTTTAGTTAATGCTAGTGCAAAAGTATTGTCCCTACTTACTTTTGTTGTTGAAAGGAAGTTATACTGATTGGATTTCAGCTCTGACCATCCACTGTTCAGAAGGTCTTATACCAAGTTCTCCATCTTTCTACTATTAAAGTATAAAGCCAAGGAGAACATTCCTTTACAAATTAGAGGAGGAAGAAAGGGACATAAATATACCTTTAGCAGAGTTCTCAGCTGATAAAAATAGGCATACAGTATAAGCAGAATAGCTTCTCATAGGCTGCCTGTATGCAAAATGGTGGTTTAAATTTTTATTAAATTTAAATTCCCAATAAATGTGATCTTGAATCTAAGATTTTTGCTGATTTTCTCCTTTCCTCCTAGGTCTTATCCAGAGGTAGCAAGATGATTGAAGAATGGAAATGGGTCAAGGGCAAAGTGGATAACAAAACCTGGCCAAGAGCTTAGGCTGAAGAATGGGGTACCATGTTATGACTAGCAAACCTGGGACCCCAAGAAGTTAGGCTGTCTGACCGAGACACCTACCTATGGGATGTTACAGCTTTTTAATAAAAACTGAAAAAACATAGTGCATAACACTAAATACAATTGTCTGATGCATTATTATGAACACAGTGGTTAAGTAGTTTGGGGGCTGATATAATCTCTTTTCAAGACATTAAATATTTTCTCAAAATCAAACCATGAACTACAATCCTTTTTCTAATCTCCAAATAAGCTCAGGACATTGTTTAGCGATGAGGACTGTAAATGTCTGGCTTGAAGCCTTGTTCAGGGAAGCTCCCAATGGGGAGCTCTTACTGAGACGTGCACACACCCTGTATAACAACTTACTTTCCATTTCACTCTCTCATGAACCATTACAAGGGCGTTTATATACCTGTAATGGGTTCAGGCTAACAGCCTTTCCACTTGGATAAAAATAGTGACTTGAAATGGCTGACACGCTAAAATTCCCCCAACAACAGAGGCTTCAGACCTTCCTGGGTGACAGCACAGAAATCAGAAGGACGTTCCGCGAGTGGAGTTTCAGAAGCCAGAGCACTCTCCTCCTTAGACTGGCCGCCCATCGCCGGTCAGCTGAGCGCCAAGTCAGAGTTTGTGCCTCTGCAAGAGCCGTCCTCACCTTTCCTTTGATGCTTTCCTTTTCACCGTGCACACTTCTATTTGTTTTCCTCTGCCCACATCTGTTCTCCTTTGTTTTGTGCTACTCTTAGCACCTATGACCAATGTGAGTCATTAAATCGGAGGAGTGATTAAAGCAAATGTTACATCTCAAACTGGGCCAGAACTTGCCAAGTGAGAAATATATACTCTGAACATTCTAGCCTCTAAACTACCTTGGGGAACACAAGGGTTCAAAAAATAAAACAAGAACTAGATTTAATGAATGTTCTCCTCCTCTGTAAAACACTAGGGCATGCAGTGAGCCTGCCATACTCTCTCAGGGAGCAAAAACAGCCCAGGGAGCCAGAGTCCAGGCTGCCTGACGAAGGAGACCGTGACAGCTCGGGCCACCGAGGAGCTGGGATGTCCAGTGTTCTGAGAACACCTGCATCTCCCGTGCTCTCCACCCACTCAGGCAGCCACTGCAGATCCCAGCATCCCAGCACACCGCAGCACTTCATGTCACCATGAGCTAAACCAGCCACCGTCCCCTGGGCTCGCGGAGCTGCAATGTTGGGCGTGGCCTGAGCACACCCCTACTGTGAAGGAGTGCGCGTTGATTAGTGTGTTTTTATGTACATCCAGATGCTGAACAATAAGCCCCCAATACAGTGTGCTGCCTACACCCACAGGGTCTGAGTCCCAGTGGACCTGGAAGGGTATGGAGTTTGCGGCAAAGTGTCTGCAGTGGCATCCTGTGTCAGGAGTCTCAACTACACTACAGTCTGTAAATTACTTCCATCCGGTGAAGCCTGTGGTTCAAACTGGGGGGCCCGAAGAGACTGCTGCTGGTCAACAATGAAAGGGGATTAAGTTATAGGTAGTAAGACCCTTGAGTACAGTATCGAGCATTACCTACTATATGGACATTTAATTTCCCAGATCTTTCCTTTTTCCCAGGTCTTTTCTCTCTCTTTGATGAGATGACTTGGCCCAGCCTGCTTACATGGATCCAGACAGCCTGGAACCGCCACACACACTGAAGGCCCTATCCTGGCGTCTAAAATACTGGCCATTATGTGTTCCTTCCCATGACTCCTTACTGGCAGTGCACTGTGTATTCTAGCTGGGTTTCTTTTGCATACCAAAGCACTTGCTCAGATTGGTCTGTTTGTCAATGAAGACTTTAGCAGAGATAACATTTCCAAAAGGCATGAACATCTGCAGGATGTCCTGGTCTCCAAACTCCTGTGGAAGGTGGTAAATAAAGAGGTTTGCACCCTCTGGACCTAAAGAGGGAAAAAAAAAAAAATCAGAGTAAGGTATTCTGCACTTCTTAATTCCCAAAGCCTCTTCTTAGGAATGCTTTAACAACAGATGGGCTAAGCACGTGGCTTTCTCTCATACGGAAAGAGATGGATACAAGTCCAGTGCTGGTATGTCTTTTAGGACAGGAGTCGTCCTTCACATTTTCCTGACTTCCAAAGAGACACCAGTTAAGAATGGCTTCCTTTTCATCGATAATCTGTGGGTCACATTTGCTTACTGCGCGTGAGCACGTATCTTCAGTCTTCCTGGGCGTGAAGGCGGCAGACGAGGGGTAGAGTGGGGCAGGAGAATGCAGGCGTGGGTTTTCCCCACGTGGCCATGTTTTATAGTACATAGTATATATTCTCTCTTGGATACAGTGTCCTGTGTATTCTAAGCAAATTGCAGCAATTTAGAAGTAATGAATGTAGCAGTAATGCTGCTTGGATTTCTCAATCATTTACCTAATTATCCATCCAGTTCTGATTTGGCAGATCTCTTAACACACAGTCTAATAATCATCTTTCTTAGAAATGACTGGCAATGAGTCAAGGCAGGAAAAAGTAGGTGCTAGAGTTTCACAACTGTGCTCGGAATTACACCACTGGGAATTAGCCTTGCAAATTGAGCGCCTGAGGTGCACAAGCTGGTCAGAGACTAAGCGAAGCCTGGTTCTTCGCTCTTCACCATCACTTCCAGAAATACAAGGAACAAGGACAGAGTAGGGGCGATCTTAGCTACACCGGACAGTCTTAAGTTCCTTTCCATTTCATTCTCCCATCTCTCCAGCCACCTGCAGAAGAACTAGCTGCAGCTTAAAGGAAGCAGAAAGGAGGGAATCCCAATGATTACAGCAGGTAATCACCTTCTAATATGTCACAGGCGAGAATGCTTTCCAGGTCAGAGGGTGCTTGGGGGAGTTGCAGATCCTTCCCCAGATGGTTCTGGGGAGGCCTCAGGGCTGGATGCCTCTAGGATGTTCTGGGCATGGTGTCTGGGAGGGAAGGGAGCTCATAAAACTGGCGAAGTTCCCGGGACCTTGACTGACTTTCACAGGAGAGGAACCAGGACTGCCTGCTCCACTGGGAAGCCCCAGGGGACAAGGTGCCCTGGGTTCCCAGGGGCTGGGGGGAGAGTGTCTGTTTGTATGGGCCGAAGAGAAAGAGAACTGGGGTAGAAAGAACTTCGTAAAAATAAAAGGGATAAACATCTTTGCAAAGAAAAGTCAAACCAAATTTCTTGCCACACACACAAACAATCATAAAAGAAAAAAGTATTCTAATGAATGGGACTTTTCACAAGGAAATCTTCTTGAGGCAAATTCCTGAAGCCACAGAGATGAAGCATTTCTTTCTTATTTAAGTGTTAACATGGCCACTTTAATTTTCTGTATTGCTCACAATTTCCAGGGGCATAGCCATGTTCCAGTGCAAGAGACACAGTTTGTATGTAAAGGGGCACAATTACAGGGTTAGGTCCCCCGATGTTTCTTTGTTTAAAAAAAAAAAAAAAACTCTTAAAAAGTCAAAACTTAATATAAATAGATGCAAAACCACAACACTGGAGGTGGGTGTTCTGAGGGCCACTACGCATGTGTGTCCCCTGCAGTTTGTCTATCAGGCAGATCTGGTACTGCCCAGACTGGATATGCCTTCTAAATAGAAGGTCCAAATGCACAAATGAGGATTAATGGGGCCCAATCGGAATTGTGAAGTCATCTCACCTCCTGAAGCCTGGGGGGAAAATGCAATTTTAATGCACTATGACAGATTACTGGCTATGCCTGGATAGTCCTGGCCTTCTCGAATGCAGTGCATTCTGAACGTATCCAGGCCAGATAGGGGACTAAGAAAACGGGAAGAAGGTAAACCCAAGGAGGCTGTCTTTTTCCTCATCACCAAGAAATACTTGGATTTTGCAAACTGCCAAAGTCATTAACACTAAAATGAGAAAAAAGTGACTTGGTATGGAAAACCTCTTAATATTCAGTGAAGGAGGCTACTGCCGTAGACACCAAGGGTAAAGAAACAATTTTTTGAGGGTTCAACCTAGGTATCTTCCTTCCGTCTCCCTTCAGTAAAAACCTGCTGACCAACCACACGTTCCTCAGACCTCTAGTATACGTGACTAACTTGCTAGAGCTCGTTCAGTTGTATCTTTGGTCCCAGTTGGCTGGGTGTTCATGTTCCGATTTCTCATAGGGCACCTGATATAGCAGAAAGCACTGGGGGTGTCTGTATCAGACCGCCAGTTGGGATCTGGAGGCTCTACCTAATTCTGTGTGTGTGACATGCCTCCTGCAAACAGAGGGAGATGGGAAGGGTGTGAAAGAGCTCAGAGGATATTTAGGAATGGCAGGAAACATGGTCAGCTTGCCTGAATTTAGATCTGTAGGGGTGCCATAACCCTTCAGAAGATTTAGCTGGGGAAAATATTAAAACCATTTCTTTACAAGGCCAGACTGGTTCACTTTCCAGTCGGAAAATATATAGCAGGGTACACGACTAAATACATCAAATTGACTCAACTCTCTTGATTAAAGAACAGAACTATGGAGTAGAAAATCTAAAACTCTTACTTAGTAGTGGAATTCATCATGGGGTCTTTCCTTTGCTTCTCAGTATGACCTGCCTTTCAAATTATGTTTTAGTTAAGCTAATGTTAAGACGGTTTAAATTTCTTGAGCACAGGTTACCAGGGTGAGAAGAAGGTGATGAGAAGATGGAAGATGATTTAAAAAGACCTGAACAAACCTGAAACACCATCAAGCACTAATCCATGCTGCTGGTAGCCCACATAGCTAAATATAAATAATCTGGAGCGGGCAGTATTTATTTTGAACTATTTTACATTAATCCCAGAGGATTAATTATTGCACAAGCAGTGCCTAAAACCCAAGGCATAGAAATTTAGGGCAGTGAGCTGGTGTGAAGCAACTTCCGGGCCCAGACCTTCTCCTTAAGCTACTGACTTTCGAGTCTGCTGGTGACAGATGTTTTCTCAGTGACCCAGGTTATACGGTTTGCTGTGAGGCCCTGCTGGGTGAGGGAGAAGGGACCAACACTCTCTAAGACGCACGTGGGGGAACTGGCTTTTATGGTCTCTCCTGAGGACACGGTTATCTGACAGGCTCCCTCCTACCACCCTCATCTGTCACCATGGTAGTCAGACCTCAGACACAGGGACCTCAATACAGGCTTTCCTTTGGGAAGGCGAGGTATTTATGACATGGGGTCGCCACACGCCCGGGGAAAACACAGTTGTCTGAACAGTTGTGCAAGTTTTAAAAAAAATCAATAACAGTCACAGCTGAGAGGAAAGAGAAAGTTGAAAGAATGAAACTCAGATTTTCAACTATCTTCCATTTTTAATGCTGTTATATATAAACAGAAAAATATCTTTCTTTAAAAAACAAAAACAAAAACACATGAGTATCTTTAAAGCTGTGTCCCTTTTACAATTCCTAACTTAAAAAGAAAAACCCTTCTATTTCTTATAGGACACCATGTTTAAAGTCAAAATATTCAGACAAAAACCAGTCTGGAACTATGGGGTGAGGATATAGGGGAAGGGAAAGAAATTTTAAAAACATCTTCAGCAGTACTTCCCTATTCTAACTTCCTTTCTTGTGTTCAAAACAAGTCAGAAAGAGAATAAATATCACAGTGCAGATTCTGCTTTAAAAGCAACTTCAGTCAAGGAGGAAAGAAAGAGACAAGCCCTCCCTATTCGGGCCAGCTCATTAACTGCTTTATAATTAGCTTTCATTTATTCTTAGCATTCACTTCCTGATGTTTATTTTGCCTTACCGGCAGAGAAGCAAGGCAATCAATCACTTATTTGCTTCCCCAGAAGACCCCTGATTAAACCGAGACTGAGTCAATCCTAAGAGTGGATTTTTTCATTAACCTGGAAACCGTCGCGGACTAAGAGGCAACTCCACCATCACGGGGGATGTGGACTGCAGGAAAGCTGGGCCGAGCCCACAGGGGGCTGCATCGACCCACCCCTTCCTCTAACGAGGAGTCTGTGTTGAACGGGAGAAACGAGAGGCGGCCCTGCTGATTCGGGAGAGGGGGCTCCCGGCAATTTTTTGATGGCAGCAATCGCTAGGTAATTGCGTATGGCGCACAGAGGGTGAGGAGTCCACCTGAACAGGGAGAGGAACAGTAAAGCTAAATACGACAGGAAAGAAGACTGGAAGGGCCTGTCAGATTCCTTTAAGAAAACCCAAACAAACACGAGTAGGAGAAAGAAAACAACTGCTTTCTCTTAGGACAGTGGCTCGTGGAAGTTCCCTGGAGCTCTGCTCTGGGCGCGAGCGCCGCCCTCCGGCCCGGGCCCGGGCACCTACCTTCCTTCTGGCTGCCGGCCGCGCTCTGCTGCTGCAGCAGGCTCTGGCTGTACAACGTGGGCAGCGCCGCGGCCGCGTACTGCTGGATCCCTGAGTAGGCCTGGGTGAGGGCGTCCATGGTGCCCGCCGTGCCATTCGTCAAGCCCGTGGCGCCAAGTCCTCCATTCAGAGCCGCCATACCTGAGAGCATTTGAGCAACTTTACAAAAAACCCAACAATAGAGAAGAGAAACAGCACTTTTCATTAGTGCTTTCCAAAGGAAGTTAGAGAATCATTTGACACAAGTACGACAGCAAGTGCATGCAGCGAGCACAGCAATTACAGCAACAGGAACTTACAGACAAAACCATGAAGTGACAAACTGTAATAATGGCAGACACACAGACGACCACCGCAAACCCCTGAGCATCTGTAAGCCTCACCCCCCAGGCCGGTGACGGAATTCACCGAGGCACCCCAGGGGGCCAGTGCATCTGCGCTCCAGCAGCGCGCTGCTGGCAAGGGCTGGGGTTCTTTCTGAACTAGAAGCCTTCTGCCGCTTACAGCTTGAGAGCATGTAAAAAAGCACTAGTGGCAGAGGCCTGTGACATCTGTGCACGTAACCCACTTACTGGGCTCTTTGAGGAGCCGTGGGATGGCCCCAGGGTTCGAGGGGGAAGGACAGGATTGAAACTCCTCTCCCTTAAGCTATCTGATGAGGAAACGGCAGAGAGCATGAGCTCTGTACTCAATAAACAAGTGAATCACCAGTTCCATTGACGGGCTTGCTCAACAGCTGAAGGACGCTGTCAGGGACGAGGACCTGAGGGGAGCCTCGCTGATGATGAAGAATGAAGGTGTGGGGAAAACGCGGCTCCCTCCCCTCGGTGTAGCTACCTGAAGCTGCTTGTTCAGTATGAAAGGCTAGAAACGGGATGGGGCTGTTCTCAGCAGCAAACAGACGCACACACAGACAGACAGACAGACAGACACACACACACGCACACGCCTGAATATCAATCAGTGCCCGTGGGACTGGGGTTTCCGCCAATGAGAGCACCCCATGCCAACTGAAGTGACCCCGTGTCTGAAAAGCTGGATCCTGGCTATTAACCCATGTGAACTGCATGACGGCCAGCACACTGTTTTGACTTTTTTCCTTGTCTCCTGGCTGCTCTTTTGCTCTATGATGGTTGTTGACTGTGTCACTTTTTCCCTGAATACTGAGTCAAAACAAGTAATATTTTATAGAGTGTGAACTTTTCTATAAACTCAGGAAATGGAAGAGGTGACATCATAATTGCCTTGAGTTCCCTTTATGATGAAGACTTTTTTTTTTTAAAAGATCTGTTTATGGGAAGAACTTAGTGAAAACATTAATGAAAATCTTGAAGGAATTAGGGCTATTAAGGATGTTAAAATAGCAAAGATGGTTAACTGAAAAAAACTGTAAGAAGTCTAATGAGAATAGAGGACAACTAAGATGAGGGTGCTTAGAAATTACACAGAGGAATCAAACCCCAGCATCACCTCAGCACCCCCACCCACAGGACACAGGGGCGGGGGGTGTGCTTACCCCGCCATGCTTCTGTTCTTCTGACACCTTCATCTCTTGTATGAAAAGGACTACACACGAGATAGGAATGAGAGCACGGCCTAACAGCAGAGGAATCTCATGGAGCCTCAGGTCTGGTGTTCTCCCTGGGGGGCTTGCGGGGACAGAAATGGGCCTTGGGTGACGTTTGGGGTGGGGCTGGAGTGTCAAGGAAAGCCTGGGGGCCATGAACATGGAAAGCCAGCTTCCTGAAAAAGTGATTTCAAGCAGTTCTAGCCGATACCAACTAAGCTCAAAAGGTGGTGGCCAGCAGAGGTCCTGCTGACGTTGCTTGAAGTTTCTTATTATGAAGGAGTCTATTCTAATTTTTTCTGAGGTGTGTGTTTACCACGGCCAAGGTAGAACAGGTGATTGATTACCAGGTAGAATCTGAAAAACCATCAAAGGAAGATTTCAACTTTTGAGAGTTATTCCTATCAATGATCTAATGTCATTCTGTATTAAATAGTCATTATACTGAAGATAACATTTGTCAATTCAGCTGCTGGTATTTGATTCCATCTAAACACTTTGGACAATCGAAACAGAGGTTTGAAGAAGGTTAGCTGAATAAAATGCTTCCCCTTAAAAGAACAGGGCTTTCTTCGAAAAGGCCAAATGGATTGATCATTTCATCCCAATTTCATCTAGACTCCCATGCATGCTATTTGGGTGAGGAAGGCTGGAACAAAAGGACAGGTGTGGCAAACCTCAACGAGGGAGGGAAGGTCTTTGCAAATAGTCTAGCAATGAAGTTAGCGCGTGTCCAGACTACCACGTGCTTTAACTTAACCGCTCTCCCAGGTCCTCCCTGACGGAGTCCCGGGGAGCTGTGAGATTACCGAGTAAACCTGTGAAAATGACCTAGAAGGACCCACCCATAAAGATGAGCATGAACATCTGGCGTGGCCAGCATGAAGATGGTGCTGAAAAGCAGAGTCGGAGGCGGAGTGCCACAAGCCAACCACAGTTATCTGCACACCCCTCGGCCAGGCTTTATACCAAATAAAGAAAGGGCAAAAGTGAGGAATGTATTCATATATTCTCATAGATTTGTATCTATTTGCTGGGATAAATTTTCTTTGGTATAGATGGGATATATCCTTCTAAGCTGCAAGCTGATAATGAGGACTTAGGTAAGAAATGTCTAAAATCAGGGTAGATGAATATGAATATGTACAATTAGTGGCACTTGTACTCATGCCTGTATTAATAATATGGTCACAAGTGTATGTGACGTTGTATGTGCTTGTGTATGTACCTAACTACATGTATCTTTATATATTCCAATAATACAGATTAAAACAGTGATTTCACAAGGCATACCAAGGGTGACAAGCCACCGCAACACTATGCCCAAAGCATCGCATCTTTTCTCTCCTTTACATAAAATATTTCCATAAACACTATTCACCAGGCATTTGTGGCTGGTGATATGCAGATAATCATAACTTTAAACACTCTACGGTAAGCCGTTTGGAAGAATTAGCTCATTTAAAAAAGGAAAAATAAGGATGTCACTTGACATACATTTAAGCACAAAATCAGATACAGATTCCTGGGTGGATATAACTGCAAAAAATATTTTCTTCGTCTTCGTTCAGCTATTAGTATATGAAACCTGCCTGGAGAACCCTCAAGAAATCCAGGAGGGAAAGCTCTGTTAGTGAATTGCCCACATTCCTTCCGTGTGATCTTGCTGATTTCCGCTCTTAGCTTTAGAGCGCTGTCCTTTTTTTAGTCCCTCCTTCTATGAGTGTATTAGGAAGAACAAGGGTATGAAGCTCAAACAGTCTGGTTCAGCTACTTGTCTACCATCCGAAGCTTTATCTTGTGGGGAGCTGAGAGGCCCTCTGGCAGGGAAGGTAGTCAAATTCTCCCGGGATGAGTTTGGGAATTAACTGGATTCCATCTACCTACTTTCTCCATGGCGCCTTCGTCCATGGAAAAGAGGTGGCTTTACTCAGAAAATCAGAAAACTCTCCTTAACGGTAGCAAGTAATGGCTCCTGGGTGGAGTGGGGGAGGAAATGGTGATGATATGGAAGCTGTGTGTGGCCAACTATTTGTCAAGCTGCCTCTGTCCAGGTAACCGTTTGTTGACTGCCTTCTTATCCAGTAGGACAGGTAGCCTCATCATGTCTGTTAAGGAAGAACGGTCTGAAAGAGGACACTCTATATTAGAAGGTTTTCTCTCGGTATTTGAGAAAGCAAATCTTAGCTCCAAGCCGGTGCCGGGATTGTTAAATAGCTCTGATAGTAATTTACCCAATCAGAAGGAATGTATTTTTCTTTGTGCATGACTTTTGGTTTGATTAAACATTTTTCTAGTTCATACTGTCTAGTAGGGGTTATTTGAAACTAGAAACAGTCTTAATTTCCCACGACCTATATGTACTTACATTAACCCAATGGCAAAGAATTTAAAAAACAAGACAATTTAAGGCTGTTTTTCTTGCCAGGAGCAAAAGTGGAATAACACAGGTCCCACACAGGAACTACTCACAGTCTCTCTGCCATTCGACACAGTCCCTCTCCAGTCGCTCACGAAAACGATGGGAAAATCCCCGCAAAGGACAACAGAACAGGATGGAGAGAGGCGGGACCACACAGACAACACACAGCAGTCATGAGCACGTGCTGAGGAGGACAGCCATTCCCACTGGCCTGTTACTGTGCAGACCAAGGACAGGCAGGCGATCAAATCAAATTCCTTGTTTTAGGGGAACTAGGTCCTGGGGCAAGAGAAGCAGCATGAAGGGATGTGTGCAAACACACGTCTGCAACCGAGGGGAAGGACAAGTGAGTTGGAGCGTCTGCAGAACAAGGTCAGAAACAGGAGGCAAGGCCATGAGGGCTGCTGGCAGGAGGGCAGCTGGAGGCAGCTTCACTGGAGTAAAACATTCTGCTGTCACGCGGCCACCACTTCATTCAACACGTGCTGGCTAATCAACAGCTATCTGGTCGGGAAGGAAAGAAAGCTTTTTCTTGTCTGCTCTTTTTGGCCTTTGGTCAGATAAAACTCAGTCCAAGGTTATGACTGCTTTCCCCAAAGCATTGGAATAAAAGGATTTAATAAAACCTGAACACATTTCCTACCTCTAAATGTATGACTTATCCTCTTATCTGGATTATAAAAGTTAGTCTTCATTTGGATGAGCTCTAAGTGCTTCCTTACCAAACAAATTGCAAGGTATTCTTTTGGGATTTGAAGATATAGAATTATTGGGGTGTTTTGTTTTTTTTTTTTGGCTTTTAAAAAAACTGTACTGCTTGATCACCCTTTAAAAACTGTACACTTAGTCAATCATGGCTTAAAATAAGGCAACTTGCCAAGGACCCTTTTCTTAATGCTTAAAATGGGCAGAGGCTGGGTTGCCTGGTAGGTAATTAGGTCCCCGAGTCAGGCTGTCATGGTCCTTCTGGATGTGGCTATTCTCAGGCACGGGGTAGGGGTGCGAGCCCAAGCTGAGGGAAAGGCAACTGAGGTGTCCCTTCTGTGGACCGAGGACCTTTCCCAATTGGAGGAGCCAAGGCTAAGCTCGAGCCTCAAATATGACTCATCCTCTGGCCGGGTACTATTCTCCCCATAGATCTAGAATGCCGGAAATGGGTAGGCTGTGTAGACAGAACTTAGAGTTCTTTGGTGAGTCTGTATGTTTCAGAGCTAAGTAATTCTGTAAGCAATTTGCCTCACTCTGCTTCAACCTGCGTTAGTGGAACGGGGCCCTTAGGAGATGCACTGCAGTAGGGTGACCCCTGACTCCGGGGGCTTGATAAAGACTCTAGGCGGTTCCTGCAGGGGCGGCTCCTCGCCACTCAGCCTTGTTTCCTGCTTTCCAAGGCCTCATTTCTCCTCCTGTATAATCGCCATGAACCTTTGGGTTTTAGAGCTGGAGGGGACCTTTAAGATCATCTGATCCAGAACTTTCAATTTTCAGATGGGACCCTGAAGTCCAGTTGGGGGCAGTGATTGGCCTCAGATGCCTGCAGGTGACTGGGAGCTGGCCCCATGCGTCCTGATTTCTAGCCCATTGATTTTTCTTTTATAACACACTTCCTCCTCTCAGAAGAAGGGACCCACACTAGAACCAAACCAAAGCCCTCGAAACCTGCAGATACCTGTCAACCACAGAGACCTATGGCTAAATACACAGTCTACACGTTACAAGAGACTTGGGGTGGTGAGGGTGGGGTATTTCTGGAGACAAAACAAAGGTGGGTAGCATACGCCTGTCAAAACACGGGCCCCTGCTCCTCCGTCCCAAGCTTTAGCTCTCCCCGTGACATAACCTTTTTAGGTCGTCTCTGGCTGACCACTGTCTGTGGAGAATTTGGGGGAAGGCTGTCCACCAGAGCAGCAAGTACTCACTGTTGATGGTACCTGCTAGTGCGTTAATGTTATTCAGTCCGACAGTGGCTCCTGCCAGCCCTTGCAGAGTCCCGAGAGAGGTCAGAGAATTCATGGCTGCACCAGCAGTGGAGTTGGGGGTTGAAGCAGCCACTGCAAAACAAAAGAAAGACAGGGAACCCGGGAGAGAAAGAGCACAGGATGAGTGAAAGCCAGCTGGTCCGGGAAGTAGTCTGTCCCCATCACAGCAGACGGAGCCGGGGAGCCTTCAACCATGGGCAGTCTGGGAGTTGCGCTTAGGTTTTGGTGTGAAAGACGTGGGATTATCCTTGTGGCAACTGTGACAATGAGATCTGGTGGAAAAAAAAGCGTCACAGCTCTGTTGTGCCAGCCAGCGAACATGTGCATTGCTGGTTAGCAGGGGACAGTCCAGGATAGGAGGCCCGACCTCCTGGGTGGCAGGTCCTTCATCAGCCCCACCTTAGAAGCCTCTGAACAAATGACTTGCACAAAAAAAGGGGAGGGAAGGGGGAGTAAAATGGCATTTCTTGTCTTTCATATTGCTTATGCTTCAGACTTGGCATTTTCTCAATGAAGCTTAAAAAAAAAAAATTCCTGGGTTTGACAGACGACTTCAGGACCCAGGTAGTGGTGCTTATAGAAGCGGGGAGTGATACGAGATAAAACCATTTTGGTCCGAACTCTCCTTCCCCTCCCCCCCTCCCCCTTTAAATAACCGCTTTATTGGGATGTAATTCATGTTATAAAATTGACTCCTTGAAAGTATACAATCTACTGATTTCAGTATAGTCACAGAGTTGTACAACCAGCACCACTAAGTTTAGAACATTTTTATGACCCTCTAAAGAAACCCATACTCATTAGCACTCATTCTACATTCTCCCCTCTCCCTTGACACTGCCAACCACTGACCTACTTTCCGTCTCTGTGGATTTGCTTAGTCTGGATATTTCATACAAATGGAATCATAAAATATGTGATCTTTTGCACCTGGCTTCTTTCACTTTGCAAAATGTTTTCAAGGTTCATCCACGTTGTAGCACGTGTCAGTACTTTATCCCTTTTTATTGCTGAATAATATTCCACTGTGTGGAAACACTCCACTTTGTTTATCCATTCATCAGTTGTGGACATTTTGATTGTTTCCACTTTGGGGCTATTATGGATAATGCTGCTGTGAACATCTGTACACAAGTCTCTGGGCAGACATATGTCTTCAGTTCTCTTGAGTACATACTTAGGAGTGGGACTGCTGGGTCATATGATAAATCTATGTTTACCATTTTGAGGAAATACTAAAATGTTCTCCAAAGTTGCTGTCCTCCCTAATCCCTTTTACACTTACAATGTAAATAACATTTCAGGTATCTTACATTTGTATAGCATGATAGTCTGCTGACTTTTTTCACATATATTATCTCACTTTATCCCGGTGATAGACATAAAAGCTAAGCGAAACTCTGACCACTGATAAAAGTGGCGCTTGATCCACTTCTAGCTGTGGAATCATTGTGAGCATGTGAACATCCTTCCTTCTAGGATGACCGGGAACTTCAGTCCATCCTGCTGGAATGTTCCTGCCCAGATGGAGCTCATTCCTGCTGTGCCTTCAGAAACCACACAGTATTGCTTGCAATGCACCTTGCTTGGGATTCCTTCTGGGTGAGGCTAGATCAAATGCCTGAAAAATGAATTCCCCACCTTGTCACATTTCTGCCCATGTACAGCATTAGCTTCTGACTCCTCATAATGTGTACGTATTTTCTTTCTCTTTTTAAAATAAAATTATACATAATCAAGTCAATGTTTCTATAGTCCTTTTGTGTTATGAAACTTTTCAAGTACACACAAAAAAAGAGACGATAGTGACAAATTCCTTCAAACTCATATCCAGATTCTAGAATATTTGAGAACCACCCTATTTCCTACTTCCATCTTATCCCTACATACTTCAGTATGCAACTCTAAAAATTGAGGACATTTTCTTTTAAAACCCCAAACCACTTTTCTCTTTCCTCTTGAATCAGTTTTATTAAGGTTATAGCTTTCTAGGAATTTGTATATTTCACTGAAGTTTTCAAATTTATATTGGTATAAAATTACTCATAATTTCTTCTTAATAAATTTTAAAAATCAGGAGCATTTACATTTAAGTTCCATTTCTTTGTCTGCTTGGGTTACTGAGAGAAGCATGTGAAAATCCTCCACTATGGTAATGCCAATTACTCCATGTAAATATGTAAATTTGGGGGAATACCTCTTGAAGCTACTTTACAACTTCCACAGATGTTTGTAGATCATTGTATCTTCTGTTGAAATAAACTTTTTGTGGTGATCTCTTTATTTCTAGTTTTACCTTGACGTCTGTTTTATATGATGTTAAAAAAAAGCAGCACCAGCCCTTCTTTTGTTATTTGCATGGTATATCTTCTGCCATCTTTTTTTGTCTGTTTATATTTTAGCTCTATCTCTTATAATCAATATATAAACAGGTTTTCAAAAATAGAATACAGCCTAATAATTTGATAGTCTTTTAGCAGAACTATTTAAATTTTGTGGTATACATCCTGCCTATATTACATTTTTTCTCTTCTTTCTTGCCTACCTTTAGGATTACTTGTTGGTTTTTTCCACATTCCATTTTCCCCCTCTACTACTGGAGGTAATATTTAATATCTGGAGGTAATATTTATTATTTGTATTCTTTTATGTATTACCATAAAAATTTTAAGTCACACATAACTTACAAGAATCAAAGTTAACATTATCTTTATTCTTTGCCAGAACATTTGCTAGAATGTTTCTCCATTCGTGTATATGCTTAGGACAATTTCTAGAGACTTTAAGTGGTTGATTTTTTAAATAAGTTTCACCAGTTATGGGTCTTTCACTGGGAAAAAGTCCACAGATATCCTCATACTGCCATTCTAGAAGTTCTTCCCTGGTGTCACCTAAAATTGTGTGAAAACTCTTCAGGCCTTTATTACTGGCTTAGAATCAGAACATGCCTTAGGGATAGTTTTTACCCCTTACTCACAGGCACAACAGTCTGGTAAGAGCTATCACATGTAGACTGACGTCAGACAGAAGTGTATTTTTCTATGGGAAAGCGGGGTGGGGGGACTTCAGTTTCTGGCAGTTAGGTGGTCTAGGTTACCAGAGAGACTCTCCCACTGAAAAAAAACTAAAATGCTTAATAAGATATTTTTAAAAATATTTTTAAATTGCATCAATAACTGACCATTTAGTAAGAAATACTCAGAAATCAATGATGTAAGTGAAAGATGGAACCCAGAGAAGTAAGTAGAGCATTGAAGGTAGCTTTCCCCTTAAGGGCATTTGGTGAACCAGATAAATTTGAGCTTCAGTTCTCAAAGCTTCCCAGTACATAAGAAATACAAGAAAGCCTAGGGCCCACTTGAGGTAAAGCATCTAAGAAGAGGCTTCCCCCCCAATAAGTCTGGAACACTAAAAGGCTAAATAAACAGTCAGTGAACAAGATATACTCTCACTTCAGAAACTGTAAGGAAAACTGCCTGTCTCAAAACTTAGTGCGGAGTATGGCAAGGGGAATTTCCCTCTGATAATATATAACCAACTAGCCCTCACATCAGTTTGCAAACCAACTTTATCTGACTGGTCAAAACTGCTCAAGCCAGCAATTTAAAGTGGTCCCTAGCTTGTACTGTCTTCCAGCATCCTGCAGAATCAACTCTAAGTCAACCTTGAAAAGGCCCATTTTCAGCAAAGAATTCTCAAAAATAAGGTTCCAAGATAGTTAAGCTCACAATAAAAAAAAATCACAAGTACCAAGAAGCAGCAGAGACAGAGTTAGACAGACACCATATTTAGATCCACCAAAACTTCAGATATTGGAATTATTAGCACACAATAGAATGGAGGTATATTTAACATGTTTGCACAATTTAAAAAGGGTGGAAAATGAAAAAAAAAAGATTATAAGAAATGACCAAGTATACTGATAAAATTATTAAATAAAAGTCTTAGAAGTGAAAAAACAATCAAAATATAAAATTCAATGGATACATAGGTTTAACAGGATATTAGATACAGTCACACAGAGAATTTGGTGAGCTGGAAGACAGACCTGAGGAGATTATACATAACTGAGAAAGAAAAGATAACAGATTAAGGGACATGGACTAGTCTAACATATTTCTAGCTGAAGTTCCTGAAGGAAAAAGGAGAACAGGGAAAAGGCAATATGTAAAGAGTTAATGACTGAGAATTTTCCATAACTGATACAAGATCCTCTCCCACATCCACGTGTTCAAAGGTCCCAGTGAATTTCAATCAGGAAAAACGAAAATAAATACATAATTAGATGCACCACAGCAAAAAATGCAGAACACCAAAGAAAAGAAGATTTAAAAAACAACCAGAGAGAAAAAAAAACCTCAAAAGACCACAATTAGACATCTCAGTACCTGACATCTAAACAGTAATAATGTAAGGAAGTTAGTAAAAGGTGCTGAGATAAATTAACCGTCAAGCTAGAATATCCAGCAAAAATGTATTTCACAAACTAGGACAAAATAAAGAAGTACTTTTCACACAAAAGCTAAGAGACTTTTTCACCATTAGACCCTCACTAACTGAAGTTCTACTGGATATACTTCCAACTAAAGGAGAAATGATCCCAGATGAAAGAAGGAGGAATAATAAGCAAAGGGTGTGGTAAATATATGGGCATACCTAAATAAATGCTATATAAAATAACAATGGACTGAAATTCAAACCAAACCAAACCAAACCAAGTTAGAGCTAAAATACACGACAACATGAATACACCACCCATGGGTTGGTGCGGGGGTGGGGGGGTGGGGGGGGAGCTTTTTTGAGTTAAAGTATCGTAAGATCCTTGAAAGAAAAAGAAATTTCTTGGGCTTCCCTGGTGGCGCAGTGGTTGAGAATCTGCCTGCTAATGCAGGGGACACGGGTTCGAGCCCTGGTCTGGGAAGATCCCACATGCCCTGGAGCAACTAGGCCCGTGAGCCACACCTACTGAGCCTGTGCGTCTGGAGCCTGTGCTCCGCAGCAAGAGAGGCCGCGATAGTGAGAGGCCCGCGCACCGCGATGAAGAGTGGCCCCCGCTCGCCGCAACTAGAGAAAGCCCTCGCACGGAAGTGAAGACCCAACACAGCCAAAAATAAATAAATAAATAAACAAATGTGGGGTTTAAAAAAAAAAAAAGAAAAAGAAATTTCTTGCTTGCTTTTTTTTTCTTTTTTTTTTTTTGGCTGCGTCAGGTCTTAGTTGCGGCACACGGGATCTTTCGCTGCGGCGTGGGCTTCTCTCTCGTTGTGGTGCACGGGCTCCGTAGTTGCCGTGTGCGGGCTTAGCTGCCCCGTGCCTGTGGGACCTTAGTTCCCCGACCAGGGCTCGAACCCGTGTCCCCTACATTGGAAGGCGGGTTCTTAACCACTGGACCACCAGGGAAGTCCCAAGAAATTTCTTTCTCAAGAAAACTGACTAAATCTCAGTAGCAAGAGCAGGAGTTTGTGACATGTGAGCCACGAGCAGCAGGTTGTGCTATCCCCTCTCCTCCTCTCCCCCAGCTCAGCACAATGGAAGCTCTACCCCAGGAGGCTGTGGTCAAGAAGATGGGGGCTCTTTTCAGCTCCCAAACTATAGCGATGGTTTCTCCTAGGGAGGGGTAGACCACTGGCCTTTCTAACCATCCTTCCTCCCTGGCCCTGTTTTGCAGAAACTCTACTGCAGGTCAAGAAGTGTTGAGTCCTTTCCTCAAACCAGCCTGTACTCAGAGGGTGGAAGCTCACCCCAGGCACAGCCCTCGGAGAATACTGGGCCCAACTACCCTCATCCCATCTTGCTTCTGCGGGGAGGTTCTATGCCCAGAGAAGCAAGCTGAGAAGAGCAGGTGCTACTGCCCTGGTGCACCACCCCTCTTGTAGGCCAGGGGTTGCCTGAAGCGAAGCAGGTTGCTGTCCCTGCCCTCAGCTCCAGGGCAGTGGCAAAGAGGGTCTGCCCACAGAGAGAGAGAGAGCGGTCACAAGAACAGAGAGCTCCATAACTTTCCCTAAGAGGAATGAATTTATTTGGAACATAGTGCGGGGAAGTTCAAGCCTAAGGCACCATGGAAAACAATAGATATTTTGGTGGTGGGCCATTAAGAGGAACAAAATGGTAGACCACCCAGAAGTTTAACAGAGATAACCAGAGAAACAGAGAGATAAGAAGAGTGTTCCTGGGGTCACAGCAAGCTTCAAGGAATGAATGGCCTTGAAGACTTTCCCTATGGAGGGGTCTGACTTTAACAGAATCAGACTGTGGTGGCCATTTGTGCCCAGGGTCAAAAATAATAGATTAAACAACTGGAAATTAATGGAGGCTGGGTGGGACAGCAATAGAAACAGACCAGCCAGAAACTGAACAGGGAATCCGGCAGAAAGGCATTCAAAGAGAGCCATTTGGAAGAATTATGCCGTTTAAAAAAGGAAATATAAGAATGTCACTCACAGCCTGAGGCTGTGTTCTCTAAGGAGTGACATCAGAAGCATATTGTAGGGGAACAAACTTCACTTGCTAAGTCACTAAGCAAATCAGCAAACAAGAAGCAGCTGGGTTTGGTGGGGGAGAGTAGGGAGGAACAGTGTCCAGAATAAAATGTCTAGTTGTTCTCAAATTATGAGATGTGCAAAGAAATGAGAAAGCGTGATCCACACACAGGAAAGAAAGCAGGCAACAGAAACAGTTTGAGACGGCCCAGACACTGTTCTTAGCAGACAAAGACATCAAAGCAGCCATTATATATATGTTCAAAGAACGAAAGGAAACCAGATCTGTGTACACTGTCTATAGGAGACACGTTTTAGATTCAAAGCCACAAACAGGTTGAAAGTAAAAGGGTGGAAAAATATATACCAGGCAAACAGCAACCGTAGAGAGCTGGACTGGCCATACTAGAATGAGACAGCATAGACTTGACCATCATTTTAGAGAGAAAGAAAACTGGGTCAACTGCTTGCATTGCAAAGGGCCTTAATACACTTTCATGAAAATCTGTGTCTTTGGTAGCTCATGAAAGAATTCCAGGGCCAGTGTGCAGTGACCGGCAGAAAACCCTTATTTTATTCAGGGCTCTGTTTTTCTTTACCTCCCTCAGACTCTTCATTCAGATCTAAGAAAAGGGAAAGGAATGGAAAGGACCAGGGTGAGGAGGTGACATATTCCTCCAACAGCACAGGAAGTGAACGTGAAGCAACCTGGGAGGAGGCATGGAGGGGAGTAAACTGAGTACCTGGGTCAGGATGCCCTCTGGCACACATCTGAGAAACACGTACAAGCTACTGTTATCATCAGAAAGGCCCCCAGACCCGGGTGCCATTCGCAGCAACGATGGAGAAGGGCGGGTACCCGCGCCCTCAGGTCACTAATCTGGAGAAGGTCGCTTATTAGTAGGGACGCCGCCACGTTCCTAGAAGCCTCACGTGACCTGTCACCATGCTGATGTGGGGTATTCCTCACAGCTGCCGGAGACCCGACACCTACGACAGGGCCTTATCACCTCAGTCTCTGTAACGTGAACTTTTCAGGGTCGTTTACCGCACAGACCTCATGAGTCTCTAATCCTCTGCACCACCCCTTGGCGGGGGTCGCCCTGTATCTAAACGGTGGTGGCAGGAGAGGGATCACAAAGGTTAGCATGGGCGTCCTGAGGAGGAACAGGTAAAGTGTATTAGCTTGGCCCGGCAGGTGCTGAAAAATGAGGCTATGGCTGTAAACAACACACTGTCACGATTTCATTGTTCTCTTTCAAAAACAGAAAACTGGAGGCAAAGTGGGTCTGTAGTTAAGACTGAGTGCTTTGCAGCACTATTTACAACAGCCAAGACACGAAAGCAACCTAAATGTCCATCGACAGATGAACGGATAAAGAAGAGGTGGTATATAGATATAATGGAATATTACTCAGCCATAAAAAAGAACAAAATGATGTCATTTGCAGCAACATGGCTGGACCTAGAGATTATCCTACTAAGTGAAGTAAGTTACACAGAGAAAGACAAATATCATATGATATCACATATATGTGGAATCTAAAAAAATGATACAAATGAACTTATTTACAAAACAGAAACGGACTCACAGACATAGAAAACAAACTTATGGTTACCAAAGGGGATAGCAGGGCAGGGCAGATAAATTCGGAGTTTGGGATTAACATACACACACTACTATACATAAAATAGATAATCGATAAGGACCTACTACATAGCACAGGCAACTCTACTCAATATTCTGTAGTAACCTATATGAGAAAAGAATCTGAAAAAGAATGGATATATGTATATGTATAACTGAATCACTTTGCTGTACACCTGAAACTAACACAACATTGTAAATCAACTATACTCCAATATAAAAAAAAAAAAAAAAAGAAACAATATGCGAGTGAGAGGTTTCTTTATGTCTTGCTTTTCTATTTATTTAAAACCCAGGAAGACTGGCTACGGTGCACTGTAGTTTTCTGACCTCTTGTTGTGCTGTTCTTGGATGGTCCCAGTAGACTGATGGGGAGAGGGTGAAAAATAGGAGGGAGAGGAATCAAACATGAGATTAATTGAACTAAGTAACTTGCCTTAAAATGAGAAGACTCCATGTGCTCCAGTGCTTTGGAAAATACAATGAAAATTCAGCCCAGCTTGAGTCTAAATTGTAAAAGATATCTCGACTGTGTATCTAGCTGCCTTTAAGAACCTTCTGAGTTCTAGCAAACAATCTGTTTAAAGCAAAAGGAAAACTCAAATTTGTCATACAGCCAATCTCAATCAAATACTTCAAAACCAAATATTCAAGAGACACACGATAGAGAAAAGCCCTTAGACACAAAGACAGACGCACATTAAATGCCACCAACACGCATATCTTCCTATTTCTGTGCTGGCAGACTGGCCGGATGCTGCCTTGGGTAACTGCATTCTGCCCTCCTAAAATTCCCTTCCGTCTCCACTGAGAACTGTGTCCTTCGCTTTCTCAGTTCAACTGTTTACAAGACGCCAAAGGAACATTGGTAAATAGATGTTGGCTCAGCTTTGCCCACAGCACCTCCTTCAGTCGAAGGCTGCTCCACGCAAAGGAGAGGCCGGCCGTACAACAAAGCCGAGAGGAAGGCAGGTGGGGAGCAGAGCCACCTCACCTCCCGGGCAGTGAGGACAGACCCTGTCATACGTCATGTTTCACGCCTGCTGTACCACCAGCTCAAGACCGCCAAGCAGCCCAAAGAGGTTCTGAGCGGCTAGCCAGCCAGGAAATGAAATGGCCAAGCAACACACCAGAGCCATGTGTCTATGACCTCACATGGAAATGCAGTTCTGTGTCTTTGGATGAAAAAACTGCAGGAGGAGGGGCTTCCCTGGCGGCGCAGTGGTTAAGAATCCGCCTGCCAATGCAGGGGACACGGGTTCGAGCCCTGGTCTGGGAAGATCCCACGTGCCGTGGAGCAACTAAGCCCATGTGCCACAACTACTGAGCCTGGGCGCCTAGAACCAGTGCTCTGCAGCAAGAGAAGCCACCTCAATGAGAAGCCCGCGCACCGCAAAGAAGAGTAGCCCCTGCTCGCCGCAACTAGAGAAAGCCCACACGCAGCAATGAAGACCCAACACAGCCATAAAAAAAACCAAAAAAAACAAAAAACTGCGGGAGGGGGACAGTGGGGTGGAGAGGGAGGGGGCCGGGGGAGGGGGAGACTGGCGGTGAGGAAGTACATCTCTGCCTGTTACGGAATCACTTTGTTCATGTGACCAGGTCAGTTCACTGACGGAAAGACTCCAAGCTCAGGAATCCCCAAACACCCATCCTAATCTAAATGATAAGATGGGTGCTTTCTTCTCAGAGCCAGGGGATGCCTTGCTGAATGATGTGTCTAGAAGAGCTTCTTGACTCAGGTCAAAACTGCAGGTAACAGATGGAGGGCCCAGGTCATCTGGTCCCTTGCTATGCTGGGAGACAGAGAGGGCAGAGGGAGAGAGGGGGAGAGGGAGAAGAGGGGTGACGGAGAAGAGGGGTGACGGGGAAGAGGGGTGACGGGGAAGAGGGGTGACGGGGAGAGGGGGAAGTGGGGGAGGGGGAGAGGGGGAAGAAGGGGAGGGGGAGAGAGGGCAAGAGACTGGGGAGAGAGAGAGAAGGCAGGAAGGAAAAGGAAGGAAGGAAGGAAGGGAAGAAGGAAACAGTGCTAGAAGAGCCCCCAGAAGAACTGCTGTTCAGCACAGAGCTGAGAACTGGACTCACTCATATCCTCAGCCCAAGGATTTGTTTCTCTTACATCAATAAGTCCTTCACACATACTCTCTCATTTCCGGTTGGTCCTCCCAGGAAACCCACGCACTGGCTGGGGAAGAGGAGGAGGAAGCAGAGGGGTATGTGTGGTGCACACGGTGCGGAGGTACAGGACGGGACCCTCTCCAGCTGTGTGGCCAATCAGGGGGGCCAAACAGCAAGACACACACAGCTGTGCGAGAAGGGCTGTTTGGAAAACTTTCTTAAACCAGTATAACAAGCAAGCCTAATCTTACCTGAATTTTAAAAAGATGTTCCATTTGTTTTCTTTTTATGTTTATTTGTGCCAGAGATAAAAGCTTATTCTCTTTTTCTCAGCCTTCCAGAGAGAAAGGACCTTTGCTTCACTTCCCAGGAAAGAGTCCCCTGGTCTCTGCTTCTCCCAGGCCCCAGCGGCCTTGATACCCTTTCTGGGGACAAGGGTGACTCACCTGACTGCACAGACTCGGGGGGCCCTGCTGTCCTCCGGGCCAGAGTCGGGGCCTCTGAATTGAAATACGAGACACCAACGGGTGCCTGAGAAAGGCCTTCTTGCTCTCTGTTCTCTTTTTGTTCTAACTTCTGCATGACTGGGTAGGTAAACTAAGTTTATTTAGGCCTCCAGGGCAATGTTTAGAGAGGGAGGTAAGAATCACTACTCTTGTTCTCTAAGGTAGGCAGAATTTACTGTCCCCCTAAAGAGGTCCATGTCCTAATCTCAGGAACCTGTGAACATGTCAGGTTACATGACCCAGAGGAATTAAAAATTGTGATTTGGCTGACCTTGAGATGGGGAGATTTTCCTGGATTATCTGCGTGGGCCCCATGTAAGCACAAGGGTTCTTATCGGGGGCTGGAAAGAGAACCAGAGAGACAGCAGCACGAAGACACAGCAGCTCTGAAGATGGGAGAAGGGGCCGGGAGCCAAGGGGAGTCAGTGGCCTCTAGGAGGATCTTGTTCTCACAAGGGGGGATTACATTCTTTTCACATCAATTTGCAACACTTGAACATTCGACATCTTCTCCCCTGGGGAGGCGAATGCGTGGCCAATGACCGGTCCTCCAGCCTTCATCATCAGGCTGGTCCTCAGGAGACTACATCTGGGGGTACAGCTTTGAGAGGGTCTGGACGAGGGTGAGCTGGCCTGAAAGCCAAGCTGAGAGACAAACAGGTGACAGAAAGGTAAAACTTAGCCTAGAGAGGAGAAGGCTAAGGGAAGAAACAGTCTGAGGTCTTGACACAGAGAGAGAGTCGTTGTAGCTCCAGAGACCCCAGCGGGGACCAGTGGGTGGCGGCCGAGAGGGGCAGAGTCAGGGTGAGGAAGAACTGGCTTGCACGGTGGGCCCAGCTTCCCCCTGTTTGTGGGAACAGGAAAGCAGAGGCTGCCGCATGGTCACGGATCGGGGGTTTCGGCAGACCCCGCGGCTAGGCTGGGTGGCCTCCGAGTCCAATAAACCAAGGTCTGAGAAGCTCTTACTTTCTCCACTAGGACTGAACACACACTGGCAGCATCTCCCGGCGGGGCAAACGAGGACTCCGAGAAGGCAGGACTCGACCCTCAGCGACGGGGCCGGCCCCTTCGCCCACAGCATCACTGAAGGGCCTGAGAGCCCAGGGCTGCTTGGAGGCTGCAGGCCAAAGGGATCCACACAAACACAGGCCCCATCGAGCTCAAGACATCACAGGCTCCCACCTTCTCTTCTGAGCAGGAGAGGCACGCAACTCAAACCCCAAATGGCCGGATCGTGGGGGAAATGATCGCCAAGAGAAAGGCCAGCCTTGCGCGGGGGACACTCCCTCCGACCTGCGGCCCAGGGCTGCCGGGCTGCTCCGCCGGCCACCGCGTCAGAACCATCTGTCTCTGGAGGCGGGGACCACGATGCCCTGAGACGGCGCAGGAACCACACACGCTGGATGGGAAGGAGGTGTAGCCCAGGGTCTCCTGCACCGCAGTCCCCTGGACGTTCCCTGGGACCTGCCGGTGGTGAGGCTCAGGGCTGTGGATTAACACACCCTCTCGGTGCGTCTCCTGCTCGTTAAAGATTCGGACCCACTGGTCTCAGGGGTGTGTGCGTGTAGCATCGCCAGGTCCCCTCCAGGCTGGGTGCAGAATTTAGTGTGGGGTGTGAGGAGGTGAGAGGCTAAGAGGAGGTGAGGTTGGGTTTGTGATAAGACAGGGGAACAGATGCTGGGAGGTAGGAACCAGGGGTAAAAAACTATGGAAGAGTGAAAAGTTCTGGTTCTATCTTGCACATAAAGAAGTCCCGCCTGGAGGTGAGTGTATTACAGGGCAGGAGTTCACTTGTCTTATTTCCTAGAACCTACGAGAGGGACTGACACATCGTAGGCGCCACACAGGGACGTGCTGAGTGAAGGAAGGGGTGGAAAGTCCACTGTGGCCGCGGCAGGTGCACTGGACTCTGTGTCCGGCCGCTCCCAGGACGAGGCCCCGCACGGGCCTCCGTGAGCTGGAGGGAGGGCGTCCACCTGCCGACGCTGTGGCCGCCCAGAGGGCCCCCCACGGCCAGGTGAGCCCGGGGCGGGGTGAGGGGCTCTCATTAACTGTTCCTTGAACACCGGAGGAAGGGTGGGGATGCCATCACAGACAGAACTGGCCAAGCCAGCTGCTGCCTCGTCACCGGCACAGCAGCAGAGATGCCCTTCGTTCCTCTGGCGTGGCTGCCACAGAAGGAACCAGAGGCCCCTCTGAGGTCCCCGAGGCTCCACGCTGGCCTGGCCCCTGCAGAGGCAGAGACCTCGTCCTCCCTCTCCTCGAACTGTGATCAGGGACATGGAGGAAATCCCGGCTTCCTTCTCATTCTTTGCACGAGGTGGGCTGGTCAGCAGTTTGGGGGGAGGCTGACTGCTGATTGTAGGGAACGTGGCTCTTCCCCCTTTGTTGTGTGGCCGCGTGCCTTGCGGGATCTTAGCTCCCAGACCAGGGATTGAACCCGCGCCCCCTGCAGTGGAGGCGCAGAGTCCTAACTGCTGGACCACCAGGGAAGTCCCGGCTCTTCCTCCTTTTCCGGATTCCAGATCCACCGAGAAAAGTAGAAAAGTGGTCATTGGGGGCCATCAACCTCTGATACGGACCACGCCTCTGTCACCCTCCCTACGCGAAGGTGATCTTTCCCTCCGTTCTTTTATTGGTGCACTGGCAGGGCCTGTCTCGGATATGTCTGCCTCTGAAAGGACCACGCTTTCTAGGAACCCAGTGCCTCAATTTCCTCCTGTTAACCCCCTCCCCACTTTTCCTGGACTGCAAGATTTTTAAAAAGCTACAACGAGACGACATTAATAGAGGACGCCAAGAATCTGCCTTTAGTGCATCCACAAAACGCTTTCCACAGACGAATGAGACGGTGTAAGCACAGTGGTTTTGTAGTTTAGGAAATCAATAAAATAACTGCAAACAGAGAAAACTGCCTGCATCGACCAAACACACTCAGGACGGCGAAGCCCGCGGTCACCGCTCTGTGTCACACAAGCTTGGATGTTCGGAAAGGGGGCAGAGTCATGAAGCGGTGACACAGGCAGCCGTGGGGACTCGCCAAGCAACAGTGTCTCCTCTTCTAAGGGGTCTAATTATCCCACAATACCACACGTCTTATTTTAAATTTATTCCCTGAAAGGTTTTTTTGGGGGGCGGAGTGGGGTGAGGAGAGGAGGGATGACAGGGCAGGAGGTGGCTGTTTGGGTTGGAAAATGGCATTGAAAGCTTCCAAGGTGTTCCGATCTCACTACCTGACGGTCTGTACGGGCACGTCCGTGACCCCATAGACACCTGCATCACTTTCTTCCTTCACTAACCTACTTCCAACTCACCAGGAGACCGGTCAACAACTTGGTGTGTGTAACGCTGGGCCAGACAAGTCATTATTGGTTCTCAGATGGGCCAGAGGAACACTCTGAGTCTGAAGGACCAGAGGAAGAAAGCCCCTTGTTGGGACTCTGAGTCCTTTCTGAGCACTAGTCTATGACAGTAAATGTTTCTGGAGGCGAGAAAGTGGTATGGAAACGGACGTGGGCAGCATCAACCTCTTCACGTCTACTGCAGTCCCACTCTTTTCTTCACTTTAATTGTCACTTAACAAGTGCTCGCTGGAGCCGTCACTGAGTGATGTTTCTAAGAAAGAATCTACTTCATTAGTTGTCAACAACCTAGGTACCTCTGCACCTTGCCTATTTTCAGTACCCTCCCCTGTCCCATGAAGAGGGACACAAGAATGAAGGTGTAATTTGGGGCCATGAGCTTGAAACAGTCAGTTTATACTGATATCAACTCAGCCTATATGGATCAAACAAGAATGGAGCAAAGGAAAGGGAAAATTGGACCTGTTTCCCCTTCTAATGATATTTTGCTTATGAATTACCAAAGTAAAAGTACACGCCTCCCCATGGCTGGGCCCTGATATTTGCTTTTTTTTTTAAAAATAGATGCTCATAGGGGCTTCCCTGGTGGCGCAGTGGTTGAGAATCTGCCTGCCGATGCAGGGGACACGGGTTCGAGCCCTGGTCTGGGAAGATCCCACATGCCACGGAGCAACTGGGCCCGTGAGCCACAACTACTGAGCCTGCGCGTCTGGAGCCTGTGCTCCGCAACAAGAGAGACCGCGAGAGTGAGAGGCCCGCGCACCGCGATGAAGAGTGGCCCCCGCTTGCCGCAACCAGAGAAAGCCCTCGCACAGAAACGAAGACCCAACACAGCCATAAATAAAATAAATAAATAAAAATTAAAAAAAAAAAAAAAAGATGCTCATGGACACAAATTGAAAAATCATGGTGATTTCCTTATAAGGATGAAGAAACTCAGAAATACAATTCCAGGTCCCCAGGAGCTCCTGCTTTTGAACATTTCCTGGGGTGGCAGAAGTGGTGGCCCCCTCAGCTGCGGCTAACAACCTGTGGCCCCTTGGGCAAATCACTTAACCTCGCAGGCTTCTGTTTCCTCATCTGCATCATGAGTGAGGCACCTGGATGGATGATCTCGAAGATTCCTTGTGATTATGAAATGGGATGATTTGACCAAGCTCTGGACTCTGGAGAGAAAAAGTGAGGAACACGGATCTCTGTGGAAAGCAAGTGCATGTCACTGGGAGGTTAATGAAGACCTGCTGGATCCTGGTCTGTCCTGAAAAGGGGGCAGACCTTCCTTTCGATAACAGGACCCCAAGGTTGGCAAGAGGTCACCTGGCAGAGTTCAAGGTCCGAGATGCTAATGAGCTGCACTTCAGCTACTTGGGTGGTTTCCTTTGCAAATGACCGACCACAGAGCACACACTCAGTATACTGCCTGAAATAAAACAAACCACTCTCTGAGGGCTTCACTCTCAGTGGTGACAGCTACAAGGAAACGGGTCCGACTATGGTTATCGTGCTTTATTTAATCCAATAGAGCATTTTGTCTTTGATAAGCAGGTGTGTTGGTTCTATAACATCAAGTCAAGTTTGAAGTTCACTGCCATCTTCTTCAGCTAAGCCCCAAAGCAGAAAGAAGTAAGGAAAGGGTCTACTCCCTGCATTTATATTCTAATATTTTTAGGAAGGGTGGGGAGATATTTGTTTTCTGAAGGCAAAGGTTCAGAGAAAAAATATCACTGGATCTTATTCCAGTTTTAACCTAGTTTCTTACTGTCCAGAGTAGCAGAATTTAGTGTCACTCCCAAATAATCATCTCCCCCAGATGATACTTTAATGTCTTTTTAGCAATAGCATGTATTACATATACATATTCCCTCAATAGTTCAATAAGGGTAAAAGTGGACAATTCCATTTCACAACGGAGAAAACTAACCAAAGAAAGATGAAATGATTTGCTCTAAATCAGTCCTTCAGCTCCTGGTCAAGATGTCCACACACTCTAGAAAGAAAATGAAACTGTAATTCCTCTATCACATTCTTTAGATTAACTGGTTTTTAAACCTCTGCCCCGGGCATGAACTTTTTTCGGTTTCTAGCCCTAGACACTTAAATTCTTGACTTACGCATGACGTGAATACCTTCCTGTCTCAAATCCTGTACAGCCTCCCAGTCCTGACCTCCTCCTGTTCATGTCTCAGCAGCAAAGGCATTCCCTCTTTTAAGGCTACACCATCCACTTACTGAACGTTTTTACGGCTTTGTGCCCTGTCCCGTACATTAGTGTATAACCTAATCCTGGGGCAGCTGGGAAGGCAGGCATGGGAGCTGCTGCCCTGGGGCTGGGGACACGCGGGACAGATTCTCACACACGCTGCTCCAGGCGCCAGACAAGGGGCTTAGAAGAGGGTTTGATTCCATCCCTCCAACCTCCGCCCCCTTCAGTCCGTCAGTTTTCACCTCTCGCTGGCCTCTTCCTTTCCTTCCCTGTTCTGCCTCCTCCTGAACCTAGAAGCATGTTTACGTTTCTCCATCTTAAAATTTTTCCTCCTATTGACCCTGCTAGACTTTGTAAAAGAAACCACTACATTTCATGAAAGTGTCATATATCAATACATAATTCCCGCCTCCAGGCTCACATCCCCCCTCCTCTCATGGCCTCCGGAACCATGACATCACGCCACCGCTGCAGTGATTGGCCACTTGGCGGGGAACCACCTGCCCAGTGGCGAAACTCAAATGCCTCTTCTCTGTGCTCACATTCACCTCCTTCCTGCTTGGTTCCCTGGATACCAGGCTTCCCCGGAGCTCCCTTCCCACCACCTGCCTCCTCCCGACTGTCCCCCAAACACAGTCGTCAGCCCAGGCTTCACCCCCCAGGCCCCTGCTCTGCTGTGTTTGGTGATTCTAGCTCAATGATCCCACCCAGGCCCCACCTGGCTGACATCTGCCCACCTCCCCGCCTCTGCAGCTGACCCAGGGCAAGATCAAGTATCAGGTAACCCATCTGCTTTGGGGATGTATTTAAATGAAAGGCCAGTTCACATGTGCCTCAGCCCAACGTGTATAAAACCAAACCATCTTCCACTATAAACTTTTCCTGCTCCCGACTGCCCTCTCTCTACTAATGAAAGCACTGTCCTACTGGTCCCCAAGCTCAATACACTCCCGTCTTCAACTCCTTCCCTTTGTCTCGCCCACATCCAATCGGTACCCAAGTGCCGTCACTGACACTCTTGCGCTCCAAGTCCTTCCATGGCTCTTCACTGCCTGCGAGAGGAAGTTCTAGCTTCTCAGCCGCGGCTTTCAGGGCCCTCCCTCCCTGGTTCCTATTTCCCATCCATCTCCTGCTGGTGAACAGTGAGATGCATTTCCATTTGCTGACTGAATGCTTTTTCTGTGTTTTCTCAAGCTTGACACATCTGATAAATCTCCCATTTCTACCTCCCAAAATCCTATTCGTCTTATGATTTTGGCTCCAATGCCAACTCTCCTGTTAAAAGTTACCCTCATTTCCTCAAGACAGAATCTCTGCTGTCACTGACACCTTGTGCCTTATCTGATTCCTGCTCTTCAACCAGAAGAGTCCAGGGTGGGGCATTTTGCTTATTTTTTTGCATGTGGCCACTGCATCCAGTTTAAGGGGTTAAGCCACATACGAATGAAGCATTTACATTTTGCTGCTTTTAAGTCTTAAAGCATGGACCTTAGATCATAAGCCTCTGGGAAGTTGTGACTAGAGTCAAGTTTTGTTGCTTTTTCCATCTACTATAAAACACAATTAAGCGCTCGATACATGCTTTTACTAGTGCCAGCAATGATAACATGGTTATATCAGACAGCAACACAGATAATTTGGGGGGCGGGGTAGTCTCACTGAGTGGCTGCGTTATAGAGAAGACACACCTCTGAGCTCACACACACCTCACAAGGGGCCATGACGTGGACCTGCACACGATGCAGGAGACTGTGCAGGGCAACGTTTACACTGAAGCACGGACACAGCACAGCCTCCAGAGCCACTGAAGCAAACACGCGGAGAATGAGAGCCCCTATCTAAAAATATTGAAAAAGTGCACCCCGAACAAAGCAGGACCAAAGCCCTGAGTGAGTGACAGCCCTACGAATGAAGGACGGGATGTGTCCACCCCCGGGGCCAAGCTTGCAGAAATCCAAGCTCTGCGGCAAAGGGGAGGACCATACGGTATCGTCACCCACTCGGCGGGGCAGCTTTAGTAAGCTTTAAATTAGCTCAGGACGATTAAGAGACCGCGCCAGGGCAGGGGCATCTCATCGACTGCACAGGGCAGCATGGCCACCGCGCGAAGCTGTTCTGACGGCAGGTGCTGAGATGCCTCTGGCAGCTCGGGAAACTAATGAATGAGACAATGAGCTGCGGTTCTGCTATTTGGACCAACAGATTCTTCTCATTTCCCTGATGGTAAGGGAAATTTAGAGGTAATTCCACAACAAAACGCCCAGCACATGCAGGGGCCGTCAAAACTCCAGTTGGGAGGTTTTGCATGTTTTTTTGTTTTTAAACCCTAGAAGCACAATGATCAATGCCAAATAAAGAAGCATTTACTGGAAAGATGGACCACTCCCAATGATTATGTTTTAAATGCCTAAGGACTTTTGAAATATTTGCTTTTCATGAAATGCCTCTGTTGAGAAGCCATGGAGCAGAAGTGCCAAGGACACTTTTCTCTTTTTTCTGGTTTTGCCACTTACCAAATCTAATCTAATGGTGAATACTATTCTCAGAGCTCTTTGTTGCATTAAGTGTATAGAAAAATGGTACAGTTTACAGAAGAGGGAGAAAGTAGAGAAAGATCTCTCCTTTCCCCACCTTGGTCTAATTCACAAAATTTTAGCATAAGGTATACAAAAAAGTTGGTCATGAAAAGTTTTTTTTTTTAAAGGGTATAGAAGCTATAGTTTATATTTAAAGACTGATAACCAAATCCTTTTACCACAGTGGGAATTTAGTCAATATGTCTTTTAAAAAGCTAATGCTAAAATATAAATGACGTGAGGGCAGGGGTTTGGTCAGCTTTGTCCACTGATGTGTTTCAAATGCCTGGAATCGTTCCAGGTACATAGCAGATGCTGAATACATATTTCTTGACTGAATGAAAAAAATATATCAGGAAATTATAGTCACTCTAGTGACACTGTATTTATGGAACATTTTACATAATGTTCAATCCCATTAGCAATGATGAAAATAAAGCGAGCCCCATAATGTCAAGAACAAGTTAACATGTGGAAACCTTCTAGAAAAAAAAAGTACAAAAGGGTGAAACCTACAAAAAACAAGCAAAAAATGGAATGTCCATTCTCTTTCTGCAGCAATGAGGATGTAAGGCTGTTTGACGGATTCAACCCCACAAGTAAATAGCTGATCTTAAAGACCAACTTGTTTCTGCTTGATTACGACACTTTAAAGTATAGCTAACGAAGGGGAAAACTTGACTGCTTGAGATTCACTTGCTTGATAATAAGCAATGAGAAAAGATAGGCCTAAGGGGAAATGTGGGTAGGTAAGAGACCCAGGTGATTTTCAAATGAATAATGGATCCCTGAATTAATAACATGCTGAAGAGCAGCATGGGAAAAAAATACCCCCGAAGTTAAATGGAACCCTGCTTCACGGACCCTGTGGAGGCCCACCTGAGGGCGCTTAGCGAAGCACACGGAATTAAGAGCGCGTCTGAGGATGGTCTTTCAAAAGCCCACATCAGAGTAGATGGTTCTTTTCAAATGAAATCCCTTTATCTGACCGGAGACTCTTACTTATTCTGTATCACGACATCAGAATGTTTTGAAAGCCAATCTTCGTAAAATTATTGGAATAAAATCCCTGCTTTCTATGACCTTGTTCTAATGTGCATTAGTATTGATTCATTCTTCAGAAACCTGTCAGACCTGAACATCCACCTGGCAGGTGCGGCTATGTTGGGATTTACTCAAGAGTCAAGTCTTGGTGGTAAGGCGGGGGCACGGACCCTGCCACACGTCACCACGACAGACTCAGGGTCCTTCTTAGGGACACGTGTGCTGAGCTAGACAGAACACGAGGCTTTCAAACCTTTCTCTTCCAGCACTTCTACTTGCTGTTCAACTGAAGTAACACTTCAAGTATGCATGACACTGTGCATAACATACTGTTCCAAATGCAAGAGGGGTTACGAGTAAAGAAACTGTTCCTACTTTGCAGGACTTACTATCTAGAAGGTGAGAGACAAGTGCCCAAACAACCAGCCCGCAAAGGAAATAAGTGTTTTAGAAGAAGTAAGAAGAACGTATTTTGACAGTACAGGAGGGCAGACGTGAGGCATTGATGGACCATTGCTTTCCTGCTCAGCGGTTCCTCTTTCCCTCCAATCCGCCCTCAGGGAGCTTCTAATACAGCTCCTTACCAAGGAGCCTGCGTGTGACCCAGGTGTAGAATGAGGTACGTATTTATATTAGAAATACATTGTGGAAGCAATTAATTGTTTCCAGAAGGCTTCATGGTGGAGATGACATTTGCACTGATTCTTAAGAGATAAGTATGAGACTACTAAAAGCAAGTTTTATTAATTACTAGAAAACATTTTTTTTTTTACTGCTGCTTAATCTATGGAAAGCAGTACAAACTATACTTTTCATAATGTGCATTAAAAACACCAATTTTATACCTACTCATGAATCTTCCCAACCATTGACACTGTAATAAAGGAGTGATGTAGGAGGTTTTCACAGGAGGAAATGGGAGAGAAGATATTCAAGGCAGAGCAGCCAGTAGGTTTAACAAAGGCAAGAAGGCCGACAGTGTGTTTGGGAGGAGGCAGAATCCCGATTTTGCTGGAGGGTAGGCTGCTGGGGGCTGGGGGGCCGCGGCAGTTCTGGGGAGAAAGGATGGAGGCAGGTCAGGGAGCTCCCTGAAGGCCATGCTAAAGAGTCTGTCCTGCTCTAGTTGAAACTACAGTGAACTGCGTGGAAAGTGTCTGAACCGAGCTGTTGGCTTTGTTAACAGTGTGCAAGATGGAGCTGGTGGCGGCGCTGATGGGACAAAGGGAGCTTCACCCAGGGGGCGTCAGGTCAGTGGGAGGGGAAAAAAGACGTTTCAGAGAGCGAACCGACTGGACACGGTGACTGATGAGATGACAGTGAACCAGAGGCTGGCTGCAAAGGTCACTTCACCGGCTGAGCCTGGGTCAGTGAGAGGGGGAGGGTGTCTCACGGGGATGGGAGGCGGCGGGAACAGGTTTCTGGAAGAAGGTTGGCTTCAGACTCCCCGAGGTCGTGGCATCACCCGGCAGCCTGGGGAGATGGCCTCTCCCAGCGCCCTCTGTCTGTCTGTGCCTCTCTCCGGGCCCCATCAGACTCCACCCTGTAACTACTGCCCCCGCGTGTGACGGCTTGGACGGGGCAGTGCAGGCCCAGCTCATTTTCATGGACTTGCCCTGCCAAGCAGAAAACTCCAGAATGTGGGCTAAGTCTGCCTGTGAATCCATCTCTTCCCACGATGCGAGTTCTCGTGTGACACGCGTGCAGAGACACTTAGCGGGGGGACAAAAGCCTCTTGTAACACTGAAGGGCTCTGGGATGACTCGGGGGATAACGTCCGGGTCCCCACCACTCAGCCAGCCTGGTGACAGCGGTGGGTGACACTGGAGGGGACCACTTGCTGGCCCTCCTTAATGTGAGGAGCCCGGGAAAGGTCTGAATCCCATGGAAACACCCCCGGTCTCTGTTCCCCTCAAAGAGTCCACAAGGAAGCTTCACAGCCTGCAAGGAGGCGGGCCGCGTCTTGAAGATGGGAAAAAATACTGCCTAGACTTCAGAGTGAAAACTATGCGATAAGCCAATGGTAGGAACGGAAAAATGCTCCCTACCATTTTAAAATGCCTTCCACTGCCGACAGAAATTATTATCCTGAAGTGTTCACTTGACTGAGTGCACTTACAGAAGCATTTGGAGAATTTTAAAACATCCTTTTATAAAAAAAAAAAGAAAATAGAAGAAGGTCAGTGGAATAATGTGGTACATGAATGCAACATCATGTTTCAGACAGAAAATGCCAGAGAAATGTTCGCGTGTGGTAATGATAACCCTCCTGCCTAAGTTCTCAGAATTACCAGGCAAAGGCAACAAATCTACAAGCTGGGGAGAAGACAGATATTATTATCTTTCTTTAAGACCTAGCCACATGCCTCACAGACAATTTGCCTCTTTATACCAATATCGAGACTCATGCCTCAAAAACAGGTTGAAAATTGGGTAAGGAGAAATGATCCAAGAATTAATTAACTAAATAGGAGACTAGAAGTAAACAAAGGAAAAATTATCATATCAAAATAAAAGACAAGAAATACGATTAAATTAGGCTTCAAAAGACCTCAGAGAAACTCATTAAAGGCATAATATGCATTTACCTGGTTTTTATTTTTTCATGATTTAATTTCTAACTTTATTCCCTACCATCTGATAATTGCAAGAAACACTTATTCTAACCATGGGCAATTGAGACGATTTTAATGTTTATTTCAAGGTCAGGAGACAAAGAAACCTATTTATTGCCGAAGGGGATTTTTTTTTTTTTTAATTAATGCTTAATCTTTTATGTCTTAAAGCATAGACTGTTTAAAATCATTTATAATAATGCTGTAGGGAGCTTGTTCCTGGGTGTGCAAAATTGAAATGATAAATTTACAATTATTAAAAAAATAAATAGTTTTGAGGACTGAGTTGTCCCTTTACTTTCTAGATGGATTTGCCTGAAGCGTAAGAGACATCTTTAAAAACAGGGTAAAAACAAGGCCTGTGCAGGAGGGTGGGCTGAAGCGTTGATTCACTTTACAGTTTGAATGGACTGGTTCACGGTTCAACTGGAAGCCCTGTTTTTCATTATTTAAAAAATTAAAAATCACATTGGCCTTGGGACCAGCTTTCCATCCCTTTTATTTCCTGGGAAATTGCTCTGATGAAGTGGAGAGTCATGAATTCTTACTAACCACCTTTCCTGTGACTTTGAAAGAGTCCCTGATGGAAATTAGACAAATAATTTACTTGCACTTAAACGCCAGATTTTTTTTAGTTACACTTAAGAAAAATAATTGAAACGTAGATTTAAATCGTTTCTGCTGCTACACTTCAGGATTCTAATCAAATACTTTCAGCTCTTATGCAAAGCATTCCTCAACAGAGAAGAGAAAAACCACTCTCCCTGACACCTCCGTTGGCAGAATTTCCAGAAGGGCCAGACACCACGTTAAGAGCAGAGGGAAGGACGCTTGGCTGAGGTGGGAAGAAAGAAAATGCATCTCAGGACACATTTTCCCTTTCATTCAGGTCTCAGGAAAAAGCTGAAAATGGTCAAATATGTTTCAAGTTCCTTAAATATTCTGGCTATCTTCTTAGGCTGTTTTGAGTGCCCTGCATTTTAAGAAGGTCACTATGTATTTGTGCTCCTGACCATACTGGATGGAACGGATCCATGTACACGGACCTTCTCTCTTACCCCTCACCCTTCACCTCTCACCTCTCCCTCCGCCCCTGCTCAGCACCACGCCTTCCACGTGAGCCTGTGATCGTGCCAGGCCTCCTCCTGCCCCACAGCCTGTACTTGCTCTGTCCTCTGCCTGGACACCCTTTCTCTGGACTATCCACGTGCTTCCTTCACTTTCCTCAGGTTTCTGCTCAAACGCCACCTTTCCAGAGGGGGAAAGCCTTCTTCAACCCCTTCCACTCTCTCCATCTTATCCTGCCCGGTCTCTCTGTTCACAGCGCTTGCCTGGCACACAAGTGGCACACACGACTTCTCATTGTCCGAGCTCCCCTAACAGCCGGGGAGACTCCCGGGGGCGGGGAGTGTATATATTCATTCACTGCTGTGTCCCCAGCACCCAGGCCAGCGCCTAAGGCTATACAGACGCTCAAAAGCACTAGCCGTCAATTACAGTATCGACACCGATCAGCTGACAGACACTTTTGCACTTGGCTTCTTAAACCGACGAGCCTTCTTAACGGAGAACAAAACGTTCGAGTATCAATTCTGATTCTCTGGAATGTCCTGGGCACATTCCTGCCCAGACATCACAACGGAATAATATATTTTCGTAAA
Organism: Balaenoptera ricei; assembly: GCF_028023285.1. Taxonomy (NCBI): domain Eukaryota; kingdom Metazoa; phylum Chordata; class Mammalia; order Artiodactyla; family Balaenopteridae; genus Balaenoptera; species Balaenoptera ricei. The sequence continues at coordinate 21,109,624 of NC_082640.1, forward strand.
GTCGAATGAACCTTGCCCAAGCAAACAACAGGCCACATACCCTTAACCAAAATGTCCATCACGAGAATGGTCACTTCTGGAACAGCAGAATAATTTCAGTGTAACTACAATAGTAAACTCTTTAAGGGCTGACGGGCCAAACGGTGGACTCTGGCTCCTTCCCATATAAGGAAAAGAGTCTTCATAGAAAAAAGAGTTTTCTTTTTTCTCCACCTTGTTACCAACTATGTGGTGAGTTTCTGCTGGTTACTCTAAATACAAGGGAGTCAAGGCTGAAAGCCAAGGTTGGAAACATTACAGTCATTTACTTTTGCCAAAATAAAGTTAATATTGCTTTCTCTTTAAAAAAAAAAAAAAGCCTATCTTCTTCCTTTTCATATGAACAATTAAAAAAGCATTCAGATTTTGAGGGATGTTTAGTTGTTTCACTCCAAACAAAATATAGTTAAAAATACCAGCTGCTGACTAAAGATCCATGTATAAATGTATAAAATCCATGTACAATGCTCTGTGATGTTTTTCAATTTTTATTGGAGTAGAGTTGATTTACAATGTTGTGTTAGTTTCAGGTGTACGGAGTCTGTGCTGGTTTAATGTAATCTTTTCATAGTTCTCACAGGGAGACGATAATTCTCACTTAAAAAACACTTTTCAAGCTGATTTCTAAAACAGATACATTAGCGAGGTCAAATATTTAATTTGTTTTTAAGGAAAAAAATCACTATTATTTTCATAAGCGGGAATATACCATGTCAAAAATGTGTATGTCTTAAAAAGGATTTAAATAACCAGTTTATGTTTTGCATTAGAGTTATAACTTAATCTCTTGAAAAAAACGACACAGCTGATGTCTCAGGAATATTATCTGTTGCATGAAATGAGGCCCACATGTAGTCATGGTACGTTTTTGAAGACATTTCAAGAATGAAGGCAACGTCCCATGTGCTGTTGCTTTGAGATGAGGTGGAGGATACAACTTCCAGCCTCTCCTAAACATCTCTTAGGTTTCTCCCTCAAAACTGTACTCAGAAGAAAATGTGTTAGAAACACAATGTTTTGTAAACAAATCAAGGGCTGTGGCAGCTTCACTGCTCCCTGAAGTTGGAAGCCTTAACAAAGCTGGTCTGCCAGGTGCTGTAGCTTTCCTTCTCCATTTTTCTGAAAGAAATGTCCACACCATGACATAAAAGTGTGTTGGACAGTTAGCTCATCTTTTGGGAGCAGCCGACAGAGGGCCCTGGGGATTCCAGTTAGAAGGGGGCTTGGAAGTTGTTCAGGCCAACTCCTCCACGTACCAGAGGAGAAGGTGAGATCATCCATCAAGGCCCAGAAAACACAGAGAGGAAGGCAAGCCAGCAAAACGCTTCTTAAAAAACAAATCCCGGTGTCTAAGCAACCACATTAGGTCTGGCTCCTATGCAAAAGAAAACGGCTGCCTTTGAATAAGGCAACAGAATTTCTAAGGGGGGGGAAAAAGAAAAAAAAAACACTTTAAATGACACGGCCCAGAATGGGACCACAAAGGAACAACAAAGATGGTCCCCTCTAGGCCACGGTGTTGAAAATCAAATGTAAAGGATGGAGCTGGTGTGAAGTATCATGACGAAGATGATTCCGGATTTTGAGATTTAACAGAGAATTCTTAGATTGCTAAACCAAAACCAAAAACACAACCAAAAAAAACAGGAGAAAAGAGCATTCCTGAGAGACTGAGCTCCTCATCATGGGGAAACCTCGCGAGGACTGAAGCGACAGCACATTTTTCAAACAAAATGAATGTGCGAGAATCAATACCAGGGTGGACTCCCTCGCAAAACTTTTTTTCTCATTTTATCCTTGGAGGATAAAAACACACACGCTCAAACTTTTGTTTCTTTAAAAGATATACGCACCCCTATGTTCACAGCAGCACTATTTACAATAGCCAAGACATGGCAACAACCTAAATGCCCATCGACAGAGGAAGGGATAAAGAAGAGGTGGTGAACATTACTCAGCCATAAAAAAGAACAAAATAATGCCATTTGCAGCAACATGGACGGACCTAGAGATGATCATGCTAAGTGAAGTAAGTCAGAGAGAGAAAGACAAATACCACATGATATCACCTATATATGTAGAATCTAAAATATGACACAAATGAACCTATCTGTGAAACAGACTCACAGACATAGAGAACAGACTTGTGGTTGCCAACGGGGGAGCTGGGGAGGAATGGATTGGGAGTTTGGGATTAGCAGGTGCAAACTATTGTATACAGAATGGATAAACAACAAGGTCCTACTGTACAGCACAGGGAACTACATTCAATAGCCTGGGATAAACCATAATGGAAAAGAATATAAAAAAGAATGTATACATGTGTATAACTGAGTCATTTTGCTGTGCAGCAGAAATTAACACTGTAAATTAACTATACTTCAACAACAAAAAAATAAATTAAAAACAGGCAAACAAAAAAGGAAATTAAACAGGTAATTAAGCCTGGTGCCCGGCTCCGTCTGGACGCGTCCACCCTGCACTTGGCATTGACCCCCGCATCCTGTCTCCCAGAGGCAGGATGACCCCTTACCGGGACTGGTGAGGGCTCCCAGGGCGCTGCTCGTGGTGGAGAGAGGATTTGCATTGGTGGTAGTGGCTGAGGTCTGGGCTGCGGCTGCAGCCGCCGCCAGCGTTGCCAGGTTCTGTAACTGTAAAGCATTCATGCCTGCGGGGGTGGGGAAGAGAGAGGCAACGTCAGCAATAGGCCCACTTCGCCCGTTTCCAGAAAGAGAGGGCAGGGGACATGGGCAGAGAGCTCCGGGATGGCACACTCGCCCCAGCTGCCCTGGGGACTCGTGTGTCACCACGCAGCCTGTGCCAACCCAGCACCCTCTTCCCAAACGCCTCCTCCCAGGCTGCGCAGGGCCTTCCACCTCGTGGCTGTCAAGAAACTGTGAGATCCGGGCTTGGACAGCTGGAGTTTCAGGGGAAACTCTCCATCCCTAAACTCGACAGGTGCACGTACGAGGTATTACAGAAGAAATGATGTTTTGTTGCTCTGAAGCTGCACTGATTCAGCTTCCTGGCTCTATCAGCTGTGTGACTCTGCACAAATTTCTTAACCTCTCTGTTTCTTGCTTCCTGAGTCAGTGGTAACAGTTACTGTACCTTCCCTCACATGGTGGTTGTGCAGATTAAATAACTCGATGAATGAAAATTACCCAGCATAGTAACTGGCACGATGTAAGCCCCCAATAAATGTCAGCAACTACTGTTGCTGTTACTATTATCATTGACCCTGAACTTCTCTCTCCAGGTTTATTTTGAATGTGAACTTGAAATCGCGTCCATGGCAGGAACTCAAATAATATTTGCTGAATAAAAGAATGAAAAGAAGTGGCAATGCCATAATATTTTTATTTGTAAAATATTTGTGTTTGCATTTTAAACGTATTTGTATCTGAAAGAGGAACTACTTTTTAGCTAGAATGAATCGAGGACTAATGAAAATTAAGAAATGAATAGCAGAGAGAAAGGAAACTCTGCTGAGAGGTCTGGGGCTGATCCGTCATGGGGGTGCTGGCCGGGCCCTGGGGGGCTCGGGTCTGGAGTCTGTGCTGTGTACACTTTTAGTCTCTTTTCTCCCCCTCCTTCTGCTTCTCAATCCAAAGGTTCTCTGCACAAAGTCTTTTTCCATGATTCACTTTACCCCCACGTACATTCAAGAAGCAGGAAACAATGGTCCTCTCCTCAAACAGAGGAATTTTATACAGAAAGATATTGGAGTTAAGTCATCAGCTTAATTTTACCTTCTTCTTATGTCTCAAATCCGGGTACTCAATACATGGCTACTGAGCAAATATAACCTGCTTTATAACCGGAGACAGTGGTCTGACAACAGTGCTGGGTGGGGATGGGGGGGTGGATGGAGGGGCAAGAGAACGTTCTAGCAACACACCTGCGAAGCCCCCGGCCACCATGTGGAGCCCTGTCTCAGCCTGGCTCGGAGCCCGGCTGCCAGGCTCACTTACCCTGCTCCTCTGTCCTGGCTGCTTCAGTCAGGACTTATTTCTACTCAGAAAAGAGTTCCCCAAGTCCATGCTGCAAAATGGGTTCTCATTTTGCTCAAAATGATACTCTACCTTCTTCCAGGAGGCACCCAGTCCTGTGGCTTACGGTAAAAGCCAGCACCTGTTTCTCAAACCCACAGAGCTCCTGGAGATGCTGAGAAGCAGGACAAAGCACTGGGGGCATCCTGTGGACGTGACCCCGCTCCACCGAGCAGGGGACACTGGGAACAAAGCTCTCTCCTCCCCTCAGATCAGGGGTCAGACACGGTGGTTCTGATGAGACCCTGGGAGTGGAAACAGCCCAGGGCCTATTTTTCCGGTTTGCTTGAGGAAAACGGAGCTGGGGGAACAGGGCTTGAGTGCAGACCCCATCGGACACTCCCCCTCCCGCCCCTACCCAGGGGGCGGCTCCTGCAAGCCCCTGACGCACTCATGCTGGCGTGAGCAGGGGCCGTGCTTGGGGCGATGCTGCTGGGGGTGTGTGTGTGTGTGTGAGGTGCACCAGCACGGACCTGCCAGGCTGCCACGGCCCCTCGAACGTGCTAAGGACGTGACGCAGCCGACCAGACACCGCCACCAACAGACGGCTGTGCAGACGAGAGGAGGGTTCAGCACCGACGTTGACGTCTGCGCGTCTGGCAACGTTAACGATCAGCCGAGCACCCTCCTGGGCCTGGGCCGGAGGGTCCCCCAGGGCACCTGCTCTGACCTGCCTGGCGGAGCCACGGCCCGATTCTGGGGCGGGAAGGGGCTCAGCCGGCTCACCGGGGTCAGAGCCTCACAGACCCTCCCGAGGCTGAGGCACGAGCCCTGGGAGGGTGACTGACAGTCTGTGTCTCACGCGCACTTCCTGCGTGTCATCTGTGAACTCCCCCATCGCTGTTCCGAACCCTTGCTGCGGTCACCCCCTCCTGCTTTCACATCGTTTGCACGGATTGCTGACCTTCACGACTAGATGCTAAGTTCCCTGAGGACCAAGATGCCTTATTCGCTTCCAAGTCCAGACACACACACACACGCGCGCGCGCGCACACACACACACACGCACACACATGGCTACATTCACTCACATGCACACACACACACACACGGCTACATTCACTCACATGCACACACACACACACACGGCTACATTCACTCACATGCACACACACACACGGCTACATTCACTCACACACACACACGGCTACATTCATTCACATACACACACACGGCTACATTCACTCACACACACACAGCTACATTCACTCACACACACACACACGGCTACACTCACACACACACACACACGGCTACATTCATTCACATACACACACACACGGCTACATTCACTCACACATACACACACAGCTACATTCACTCACACACACACACACACACATGGCTACACTCACACACACACACACGGCTACATTCACTCACACACACACACGGCTACATTCACTCACACACACATGGCTACATTCACTCACATACACACTCACACATGGCTACATTCACTCACACACACACACACGGCTACATTCACTCACATGCACACACACCACACGGCTACATTCACTCACACACACACACACGGCTACATTCACTCACATGCACACACACCACACGGCTACATTCACTCACACACACACACACGGCTACATTCACTCACATGCACACACACACGGCTACATTCACTCACACACACACACACACGGCTACATTCACTCACATGCACACACACACGGCTACATTCACTCACATGCACACACACACACGGCTACATTCACTCACACATACACACACGGCTACATTCACTCACACACACACACACACACACACACACACACACACGGCTACATTCACTCATAGTAGGTGATGGGTGGATCATGGAAGATGAATGAACAGGGCAACAAACAGCATGAAATGTTCCCGCGCTGCTATAAAGAGCGCTGTCTACAGACCCAAACGAGGTTTTTCTCTGTTCATAGTTCTTTAGTATCTACAACAGCTTCAAATGTTGACTGTTTCCCTCAACCGTTAATCAATTCATTCTACAAATATTTATTAGGACCGTGAGCTTTCCTCATCTCATCCACCGACACTCAGCGCTGTCCCGGAGTCCCGCCGACCACGCTCGGGCTCTCTGTCCCACCGTCCTCTCCCTGTGTGTCCCCTTCCACCCCTCACCTGAGGCGCTGCCCCGCTCAGCCCCTCCCCGCCTCCACTGCCAAGGCCAGGCTCTGGGGCGCCACACTGGGCAGGGCCAACTCTGTCCAACCACCGCACTGCACTGAGGGGGAGAATACAGACCAAAGGAAGCAGAGATGAAGCTGGGAAGGAGAGGCCGTGGTGACCCCAGCATCTGAAGGAATGGGGGGCGCGGGAGGGGGGGGAGTGTTAGATGGAGAGAAGCAGCAGCAGGAGGGCCCGCAGGCGCCACCCGGCCAGCCGACAGTTACCACGTGGCCACGCCAGGCCAGACCCGGGGCCCCGCCCCCAGAACTGAGTGGGGAAAACGACATTCCCCGCCCCGGGGCGGCCGCTGGAGATCAGCGCGGAGGGGAGCCAGGGCCTGGGGGGAATCCGGTCCGTTTCTGGAAACAGGCCTGGATCCAGAAGCCCATTCTCATGCGTCTTTGGTGTTTGTTTGTTTTTTTTTAGCATCTTTATTGGAGTATAATTGCTGTGCAGTGGTGTGTTAGTTTCTGCTTTATAACCAAGTGAATCAGCTGTACATATACATACGTTCCCACATCCCCTCCCTCTGGCATCTTTGGTTTGACAGGGATGAGAAGAGGACAGGGAAGTGCCGGGCGGCGGGGAGCCGAGGAGGCCGGGCCGTCCTCCTAGCCTGTCCCTTCGTGGTCCTCCTTGCTGGCTCTGGGAGGCCCCCCTCCTCTCCTCCTCACTTTTCTGGGTGCAGTCCTGTTCCCAGCCCTGACCCCGACATTCCTCCCTTCAACCTGTCCTGTGTTCCTCGGGCCTGGAAGGCACAGCTCTCCCTGCTGGTGACAACAGTGACAAGGACCCCGTTCACTGGAGGCAGCACGGGCTCCGCCTCCAGGACATCTGGGCTCCAATCGGGCTCGGCCTCCCCTCTGCCAGCCTCCCTGGCCTTGAGCACATGAACTGTCTGCCTCTTGCATTTCTTGGCTGTGAAGTAGGTGTAAAACTGAACGGACCTCGAGGGTAAAGAGAGTAAATGCTTCGTACACTTGAAGCTAAAGAATAACTCCCAGGGCAGAGCGGACTCTTATCAGCTGGATAATAATCACAACAGTATTACCCCCCAGTAATGAGGATAATGGTACCAAAGACAAAGCATGTGCCGGACACACTAATCACGCTCAGTTAGTATCTGTAACAAACCCACATGATGTTGGCACTCTTGCTGTCCTACGTGCCACAGAGAACGTGGGGGGTCAGAGCCCTGGGGACAGGAGGCTGGTTCTCGGTCCCTCCCTGCCCCCCGAGCCTCCCCACGCCTGTGCCTCTGTCCCTCCTGGTTCCCACCTGGGAAGTGGGGGCGGGGGTGGGGAGGCAGTGAGAGGAGGGAAGGGGTGACAAACACAGGGCTTCACAGGAAAGGGGCCGGGACATCAGATGTAAATGTCCACTGGCTCCGAACACTTGCCCATCATGGCCCTGCTCCTCCTGATGGAATCTCAGCAGAGAACAGCTGTGGGTGAGGGACGCCGCCCGGCATGCGTGTGCGTGGGTCCTGGTTAGCAGGAGCCCAGGGTCCAAGGACGTGTGTACAATGGTGCCCCTGCTTGGCTTCCAGGCACCTGAGCCCCAGAGGGCCTGGAAATGAACCTGTGATCTGCGTCAGCAGCTAAGAAACCAGCTAACCAGGCACTAGATCTTGTCTCGAACTCAATCAACCCTTCAGTTTCCTACTCTCATTTCCTCTCCCCTCCATGCTCAGAATCCAGACATTACAGACCTCAGCCCACGCATCCTCGGGGAACGGTGGGCCGCACCCTCTTCTGAACCCTGAGCGGGTCACGTGGCGGCTTCCCTCCTGCTTGTCACTTAACTCAGGGGCTCCTCACTGGAGCTCCCCTGATGAGATATGGGGGGGGGGGGGTTCTTTGAGCTCCCTGAAGTTTTATGAAAAAGCATGTGTATGATGCATGCACTTTTTTGGTAGCAGGTCCTAAGAAGCTGGAGGACTTCCAATGCCTCTAGATAGCCTAAAAGTGATGGATGTGAGTCCTGGTAGAAAACCATCGAACGAGAGGCCTGGGGTTGGTGGTGGCGACAAGAGGAATCGAGAAGAGATCAGAGCTCAGGAGTGATGGCGCAGAGAATGCAGAAAAAGGATGAAAGAAGATGGCTCTTTCTCCCTCTCAGGACCAAGATGTATACACAGTCAAGCCAAGGAAAGAAAACAAGACCAACCAGAGATTCTGCAAGAACATGTGAGCTGGTGGCTGGCAGCAGGGCAGGCCCCGTGCCAAGGCTGGAGCTAGGAAACTGGGGGCAGCACGCACGTGGGGCTCGGCAGGTGCTCCTGACCACCGCCCGCGGGCCTCGCTGCGCCATGGGGCCCCAGAGGCACCTGTTCCCTGCACGGTGTCCTTCTGTCCGGCCAGGTGGAGGCCCGAGGCCTCCCATTCTCTAGTCCATCCCCCAAGAAAGAAACCCTCCCGGGGGGACACCCCTGCACCACCCCGGACCTTCTGAGCACTGCTAACGTCGGCACATCACGGGGTACGTCTGGGGTTCCGTGAGAGCTTGGGCAGCTTTCGCGGGGCAGAATCTCTGGACTCTTCACCGACAGCAGCGCACGTCCTCGGTGACGGGTGTTTTGGCTCTTCCCGCCCCCGATGTCCCCTCGCCTCCCCTCCCGTTTAGGGAAGGGGCTTGGGGGCCACGCTGCTGCTGGGAAAGGCGTCTGTCCCACGCTGGGAAAGCAGCTCGGAAGCTTCGTGCGGACACACCCCGAGCTTCATCCTCTACCTCCTCATCTGCACCAGACTTTCCGGGTTCCCAGCAGCACCGTCTCTCCAGACCTCCAGCTGCTGCAGACTCAGCCCCTGGACGGGCAGAGTTACCCACCAGGGTCCGGCCCATCCTGGGCCCCCCAGGCTGTCTAAAAGGGGGCGTCTGCTTCTGCTGACTTTGAATTCACATTTCTGGTTGTTTCTCCGTCTGTTTCTGTTGTGAGCACAGCCTGTCCTGTCCTCCTCCTCAGTTCCTTTCACAGCGCCTCTGGTTTTCCACCCCCCAGCCCATCTCATCGCGGCTCCTCCCACACGAGGATCCTGAAAGGGCACCGGACGGGAGGCGTGGGGGTTGTGTGGGTGTGTGATGCTGGTCTGCTTTGGCAAATAGCTCTTCTCTGAGAAGAAAAACCACCCCCATTTAACCTCACAAAGCACGCTGCTCGGATGGGCACCCGTCAAACCAGGGGTAACAATCTGGGTGACGAGAAATGCAAAACATTTAAATAAGTTTTAGGAAATCCGACAGTGTGCCGAGATCAAGAGGGCTAAAAAAAAAAAAAAAAAAATTGGGGGCATACAGGGCTTCAACTTTTCACTCATTACTCGGGAAAAGAAAACCCTTCTCCAAACGAAGAAATTATGTACCAAACAGATGCACATTATGCCTACTTGAAATTTAAGATTAAAAAAAAAATTATTTATAAGGAGAAGAGCATGAAAATTTAATTTAATGTTCACCTTAGGTAATTCTGTATCTTATTGTTTGGAGCAATTACCATAAATCTGCATTTCAATAAGCGAGAACAGATGTCAGTTGTTACAAGCGCTTGCCAATCAGGTTTGTTAAAAAGTGACAGATGGGTGGTAATGGAACATTCTCAGAAGGCCTGTTAGCACTTTCGCAGGAAGTGGGGGTTGCGGAGGGTGCTTGGCTGTGGGAAGAACTTAGGGTCTTCGTGGGTCCAGTTTGCACACCCCCCAAGTGTGTCCCTGACGTGAGGGTCTCAGCCTCCAATGCACAGTTTTTGCCGAAGTCTTCCCTCTTCTCCGCTCGTCACAGACATTCCAAGCCCGCCTTTGCTGGGAGGGGATCTCCAACAGGTATGGTAGTTGCTACGTTGTTGTTTCGGGAAAATATTTGCCCTCTACGATTTCACTGTGACTTTGGAAACTTAGGCCAGATATTCTGGAAGCGAATTACTACCAGCTTTCCTGAATATCGTAAGTCAAGGGAAGCAGTTTTCCCTTGTTTATCACAAGATCCTCTTCTTTGGCCATCGCTTCTTAATCTCTGTAATCTCTTACAAACAACCCCTCACCCTTGAAAAATATTTCCCCTAACAAAAAACAATCCCCTCTTAATAAATTTGGAATGTTGTCCAGACTGAAAGGAGGAGGTCTTCCTGTGGCTGACTCTGAAGTGCTGCTTTTTGAGCAGTTTTGCGGTTCTCCTGCATTGTTTGTTGATGGCTCAGAGTTGTTTGTTATTTGGCCTCTTCAACCGTTTGTGCAGACCAGTCACCGAGGCTCATGTTGACAGAACACACCTGGATTTGTGGAGACGCGGAGCGCTGTGTGACCATCTCGGGGGCCAAAGGGAGCTCGGGGTTTGGATCAGGCCAGTTTGTAATGTGGATCTGCCATTTATTAGCTTAGTGACTCTGGGCAAGTTTGTTAATTAACTTCTCTCTGCCTCAGTTGCCCCACCTGTAAAATGGGATGCTAATGGTCCCTATCTCATAAAGCTTTATGATATTTGGGAATTCTGTATCCTAATCCATATAATACCATTTCCTGGTCCTTGGGCTCACAGAACTTATTTGACCTTTTTGTACTTTGGTGTTCCCAACTGTTACGTAGTAACAAGTAGTAGTTTTGTCCTTGGCTGTGCTGTGAGGATAAACCCCATGATTATTTCAAGAAGCTCTGTGAAAAGCAAACTTGTGCAATACTACCCTTGTTTTTCTAACACGATGCTTTTTTGAGATGATAGTTGTTATAAAGAAGTGAAAAACCGGAAAGCCACTTTCCCCTTAATTCCTTCTTCTTCAGGAAAAATCCAGACTCTTGGCCTGAACACAGACCCCATGTTTCTGAGATTTCAGAAATTCATGGAACAAATACCACAGTTGAGTGAGAAATGGACACATTTTTATCAGAAGTTATGAGAGGGAAAGTAAAATCAATCGACTGAAGGATGCACATAAAAGCAGTCAGCTTATAAAAATTTTATCCTAATCTATTTTCTGCTTTTTAAATTTCAGATTTAGTAAAGGTTCCCTTTTATAAAATCGTAAAACACGTCTGAAGTTATTTTCAATTTGAAAGGAAAATGGTAAGTTTTTTTTTTTTGAAAAAAGAAGTATAGTTGATATCTTACTCAATTTTATTGATGTAAGTACTTAGGAACTTGTCTCCTAATTTTTTTTTTTTTCGTTTTTCTGTTTTTTTCCAGCTTTTATTTTCTTCTCAAACAGAAAATGTTTACTCATTCAAATGAGACATTTTAGACTCTAGGGAGACACCTCAATTTCCTGAAGGACAGACCATTCTGTTCTGAGAGCTGTTCACAACACGGTATCATTGTTTTCCAAAATGATGTTTCACTCTTTGGTGATGGTGCTCTCAGCTGCAGTACTCGAATTTTCCACGTGGCGTTTATTCCCCGGCCCTGGAGGACATGAACGCGGCATCTGAATTGCGGAGGTGCCCGCTCTCACTCTGCCACAATCTCACTCAAGTTACAAGCATCGTAAGCCCAGGGGTGCTTTGGGATGAACCACCTCTCGGGCTCCTTCATGTTGCTTCCACCGTGTATGTCAATACCACGCGCTGTGTAACACGTATGACGTTGTACCAACTCACTGATCCCAAATCTTTGACAACTCATTCATGAAGATACAGTCGTTAGGTTATGGAATGGTCTGTGGCTTAGACGTCGGGCTAAAGTCAAATTTCTTAATTAAAAAACCAGGTATTTCACTTAAGCTTCATTGGGACTGTATCCAACACATAAATTTGCACCTGCCGAATTATAAATTTACTTACTCGTCCACGCAAAAACAGTCACAAGTGCCACTGAGAGGAGTGAGGGCTGAGGCCACGCCTTCTTGGAGCATCAGTGATTCAGAGGTGAGGGGGGAGGGGAAGGAAGAGAGGGTTTTTAGGGGAACGCGGAAGAGGGCCCCCCCCTCAACACGTCGGTGCGCTGGGGAAACGTCCTCCAAGAAGGGGCCTCTATGATCCACCCACTTTCTGAGACTGGTTTAGGTGGCTGAAGGTGACAAAAGTTAAGCCGTACTCTTGGGAGAAGATGACAGAGCAGGGGGCCAAGAGCACTTGGTTGAAAAAAATACCCCAAACCACGATGCTTCCATCAGTTGGGATGATGAGATCTGATTTTCCACAGGAATGAAGGGTACTTGTTATAGAAATGGCCAAGCAGGCAGAACCCTGACATCCATGTCCTTGGTCCTCACTACTCAAGGTGACAGTGGAAAATGGGCCACTCGGCCCTCGCATGCACAGCCTGGGCAGCCTCGGTGCTGAATTTAATGCCGAAGGTTCGAGAAAGGGGTATTTTGGAAAGCCGAGCGCATTTACAGACCACCTTTAAATTAGCCATCTGCCCCAAGCACCTTCTAAGGTGATTCCCAGATACCCTCCGTTTTTAAACGAGCACACGGCATGCGGATGCTACCATCCTGACCTGACCTGGCGAGCCACGGGCGCCTGTGGCCTAATGAAGAGTGACAAGGTGCTCTGTCCACCCGAGAAGACATGCCTGGCAATAGCCTCAGGACCCAGTGACCCTCTTTGCATAATTCAACTGTGGGAACGGGAGAGCCTGAGGCTTCCTCTAAGGAAAGACTCTAATTCTGGATCTGGGTGGGTCCCTTTGATTAGAAGAAAAACAAATCTTGCATTGGTGGAAAATGCAACAAATCTCAGCATTTCTTTCAGAGCTTGCAATCTGGAAGGTTTTCTCTTTTTAAAACGTAGAAAACTCTCTGAATATTTTAGTTCTGTCTCTCCAATCCCCTTCACAGAACTAAAAATAAATCAACTGTTCAAGGCAATGCTCAGCTACAAGGCCAGCTTCCCCAAACGTACTCGTCAACATTCTGCTGAATGATTTCACTACTTATTATTTTAACACGTATTTTTTTTCCCCTAATAATCCTAAAGTGTTATTACAACAGAACAAGCTGGGGGTACCAGCAGATTTAAAGCCCCACGGGTAACTGAGCACTGTTTTTACTGTAGGCGAGTATGTCCCATCAGACAAGTTACCATTAACCCTGGAGGCCACCACGAAAGGCTGGGCTGACAACAACTGGACATACAGGAGCAGAAATCTACGTGTGCTCATTCCAAGTGTCTCCAGATCCATTCAAAGTGAAACAAGGAAAAAAAACCCCACAAGGATATGCATGTGGGCGGGGGGAAAAAAAAAAAGAGAAAAATGGAGTTTTCATAGTGACAGATTAGGAAATCAGGCTTTTATTCTGCACATCCTGGGTCCATTTCATTGACTCAGGGTGTCCTTGATGAAAACAAACTGTGCTCGATTCTAATACGCCAAAAATCTGTTCTCCTTGCCTGCGCTCCCCTATCTTTTCGGAATCAAGCAAGGAAGAAGCTTCCTCACTGCTCCTCGCGGCAGGTTCCTGGCACCTGTGTTCTGATTCATCGTGCGGGCTGCCTTCCCTGGCCCCGTGGTGTGGGTTAGGATATGAGCCTGGAAGGTGACACAGCAGGACTGACCTTTCACTAATCACTGCCCCTCAGTTACTACTGACACAGCTCATAATAAAAAGAAATCCTTCATGAGCCGGCTTTCAAATCCAGTCCCACTTTGATTTTGCTCAAGAACAAAGATTCTACTTTCCCATAAAAGATTCGGATGCACAATTCTGTCTACTGGGGTTCTAAAGTTAAAAAAAAAAAAAAAAAAAAGCACCCTGTTAATTGTCTGTGTTTATCAAGGGACTGCAAACGGTATCAGAGATAGGCCTGCAAGCCTGGCTTTCATTATGAAGGTCAAAACATTTTTATTGACTGCCTATTATTAAAATTTTAGCGGGATGTCAATCATGGTGGCTGCCCTGGATATAGGAATCTTGTTGGAAATCCCCCAGGAAGCAAACCCATTTTTTAAAAAAAATAAACACAACTCTGGAGGGTACTGTGCAGGAATTCTCAGCCCCCCAAATTTTCTCATTTTATAACTGTTGGAGATGCCAGAGTTAGAAGATCAACTTCTGAGCAGCTGACTCTAATTTTAACACCTAAGCCAGAAAGCAACTAGGACGGGTAGTTACTCTTTGTTCTTCTTTTCCCCAGCTTCTGAACCCATCCCAAATTCAGACAACAGCACAGTCAAAAGGCAAGGCTCGCTTCATGACTTACCAGCCATTTGCTGAATGCCACTGAATGCACCCAGGTTGCTGGAGGAGGTGGCCTGCTGCAGAAGCTGCAAAAGAAAAGAGAAAGGTACTGTCAAAATGAAGTGGAGCTTGGAAATGTACTGTCAAGGGAACTTCCCAAGTCCACTGAGGGCACGTCCAGTTCCCTTTACATTTACATAGTTGGTTGCTGCTGCCTGTTAATGGGCTGAAGGTTCCGAGAGTTGGGGCTATAAATCCATATTAATGTCTAATCTCTATTAAGAAACACAGACACTGGGGAAACTCAATAACGTAGCTGCCTTAAAACAATTCATCAATTTACTCTTTTTAACAACCAGGTGTTAAATCTATGGGAACCAACATGGCGTGACTAATGCTATCTCTCTGGAGCCTAGTAGTTCCCGTAACTCATCTCTGTCAATCGTGGTCCATCCCTAGGTCTCCTCTGCTTTCCTTCACAGCTCAGTGTCCTACAACCTTCATTAGAGAGGTATAGATTCACTGACTCTTGGGCTAACAGAGAGATCACTGTAATACCTACAGATGTAAGTGTATGTATCTGCAGCCATAGTCACTGTCATGACTTCATGACCAAGACAATGTCACCCCTTTTAAGATGGTCTTCGTTGGCAGAGAGCAACATACTACTTGTCAAAACTCAGAAGTATCTGGTGCTATGTATGTTCATGCTATGCATTATAAATATATCAGCATCTTTTAAAAAAGAAATGAAGACAGCTGTGAAAAGGTCTCTGTATTTTGTCCCTAGAGCTTCCAAAAATACATTTAATCCCCCATATAGAAACGGTGGGTACCACAAGGTAAAGGCATGTGGTTACTGTTCAAAAGAGCTCCTTTATTCGTCCACATCAATTGAATTATAGGTTAACTTAGACACTATACTAAGTGTTTGACTAGGCTTATTGATACTCTCCTTTTGGTTGATCAATACAGCTGCAGTTTGTACCTGGGGGCAAGTGTGGAGTTATCTCCTATACTCAAAAGTCCATGGATGCTAAAAGCATAGATTCACCAAATTTATTATTAAAAAACTGCTATGGTACTATGAGCTTAGGAGGAACCAGATGAATTCACTATTTAAAAAATAAGCTCTCAGAATTTGTTTGGAGTGCTGCAAAACCTAACGGAGAGCACTGCTACTCTTCCAGGTAATGGTAGGTCTCCTCAGCTTAAGAAGAAGGAAACTCTACAACTGGATGTGACTCAGAAATGGGCATCTAGCAATTGACTTAAAAGCACCAAGTAGAGTGGAATATCGGTGGCTGACTCAACTTAAGTCTTAGTTACAATGATTAATGTAATCCCTATGGGGATTAACATGAACAGCTGTGGGCCTTCCCTGGTGGCACAATGGTTAAGAATCCGCCTGCCAATGCAGGGGGCACAGGTTTGATCCCTGGTCTAGGAAGATCCCACATGCTGCGGAGCAACTAAGCCCGTGGCCACAACTACTGAGCCCACGTGCCACAACTGCTGAAGCCCATGTGCTGCAACTACTGAAACCCACGCACCTAGAGCCTGTGCTCCACAACGAGAAGCCACCGCAAATGAGAAGCCCGCGCACCGCAACGAAGAGTAGCCCCCGCTCGCTGCAACTAGAGAAAACCCGCACACAGCAACAAGGACCCAATGCAACCAAAAAAGAAATAAAATTTTAAAAAAAGACAAAAACAAACATGAACAGTTCCCAGACATATGTCTGCAACTTTCATTCATCCTTCTCGACTCAGGGTAGTATACTACCTAGATATTACACACAGACACACACATAACACACAGACAGACACACAGAATGAGGAAGAGGAAGAAGCTAGGAATTATCCGTTCTGACAGAGAGAAATCCCTTATCTTGGTTTGATTTCTGGGGTTTCCCATTCTCTTGTGGTTGCAAGCCCTTACTCTCTCCTATATTAGATATTTAAAAAAATTAAAGTTTAGTCAAGTTAAATTAGCTTTGGAGATACTTTGAGGAATTAATAATCTTTATAAGTGGCAATACCTGGAGTGTCATTAAACTACTTCTGTGGATTCTTCCCACTGACAACCACTCTTTGGTGAGCCACAGTCAGATCTACCCTCAACACAGAGGCAGGGGATGCCTTAAAGGCCAAGGGTCTTTTCAGAGAAATGGGCTTCCGATCGAAAGGGGTAGAGCAAACTTGGCAGAGAAAGAATGGAAGCCCTCGGTAGGGGAAAACATAGTTCAGAGCGTGTAAGAACATGTTCTTATAAATGAGGTGGGGATGAATTCTCTTTCAGGATTCAGAAATAATTTTCAGATGTGATCACAGAAACATGTGCCAGAGATTTCTGTGAGCCTTGGGGCATGGGAGATGGTCCAGAAGACCAGGGTTAGGCACATGTGTCTTGGTTTTCAGACATGGTGGAGCGGGAAGCTGGATTCTTAGAAACTACGAAAAGGTGAGCTTGACATCGATCTCTGATAGAAATTCTTGCACTTAAACCGATGATCTGTGAACAACTGAAAAACACACGTTTGTGAAAAACAAATGATTGTTCAGCTAGACTCATTTTTTTTTTTCTCATAGTTTCTAGACCGACAGACCAAGAAAAAGATATGGCAGAGCACATACAGATTTCAGCAAGACACGTGATGAAATCTCTCATCTCTTATCTCTTTGTGGATAAGATGGAGAAATGGCTAGAAGGTGACAGCAAACTTGGTCACTGCTTTTATTAATAACTCAGGGGAAGACAGGAGAGGCACACTTCTCCAGCAAGACATCCAGACATGTCTTGAGTAAAAATTACATGGCAGACACCAATAGGCACTGGGGTGGGGTGGATAAAAGAGGAATGTGAGTCACATCTGTCCTTGGAGAAGCAGCCCCGCCAGATGGAGGGAACCCATGGAGGGCTGAAACCCTGCTTGACCACCAGTGCCATGACCTTGGGGAAAGTTACATAACCTCTTTTTTTTTTTTTAATTTTTATTGGAGTATAGCTGATTTACAATTTGTGTTGGTTTCAGGTGTACGGCAAAGTGATTCAGTTATACATATACATATATCCACTCTTTTTTAGATATTTTCCCCATATAGGCCATTACAGAGTATCGAGTAGAGTTCCCTGTGCTATACAGTAGGTCCTTATTAGTGATCTGTTTTATATATAGTAGTGTGTATATGTCAATACCAATCTCCCACTTTATCCCCCCTCCCCCCACCCCTTTCTCCCTTAAGTCTCTCCCTTTCCTCACTTGCAGAAGCACGGTGATCTTACCTTTCAAGATCACAGGAAGGACTGTTTTACAGAACAGTATTGGTTCTGCTACAAAGTACGGAATGGGTCATACAATCCTGAGAGGGACAGTTCAAATGTCAGGACAGAATTAGGACGGACGGATGGACACACACACACACAGTCTAGAATAAAAGGTCCAAAGGCACACTATGAAATTATATTAATAAATGTGTAGTCCAGCATTTAGGTTCCAAAGCAGAAAAGTGGGGTAGAGTAGCATGCTTTAGCAGTAGTTCAAGTAAAAATAAATAAAACCTTAGAGGAGTACGAGCTGCCTTCCATTGCTCTCAAGCTACATTAAGATATTTTAAAGTCCACAATAGGGGGTCACTGCTCATGCTGTTTGGATCTTCCTGGGAGGAACTGTCTTACATTCTGATTATGGCATTTTAATAAAGACACTGGCAAAGTAAAACAGGCAGCACAACAGAAAAAAACAAGGAAGTGAAAGTTTAGAAACAATGAAATGTAAGGGATGGTTAAAGAATTGGGTCTATTTGGCCTGAAACAGGATCTGAGTTTTGGGTGTCAAATAGATAAAGAAACATTTGAATTTAGTTGACATCGCTCCACTGGGAGGACCCAGTGAAGGAAAGTTCCATCTGAGGTCCTGACGTGGAACGGACCGACCGGGGAGGTGGTGAGAGTGCCAACCATGGCTGCCTCAGCGCCGTTAAATCATCATCTATCACGCATGCCGCACCCCTGCCAACGCTGGAGTTTGTGCTGAAACACAGGTTAGACACTCAGCCCTGGGGGACCCTGTTCAGCCTCCATGCGGCTAGAATGAAGAGTCCTGTTCCCATGCTAATCAGCTTCACCTGGAAAAATATTCTTCATCGACGCTGACTTCAGGAATTTCCTGGCATTCATAATGTCCTGAAGATGAGCTTTGGGTGCACTTAGGGGCCAAGGAGCCTGTAAGAGCTCCACTGGGTGTGCTCCTCTCTCCTGGGGACCACATGCCCCCCACGCCGCCCCCCCCAAGAACTTACCGCCAGGTACTGCGGGGTGAGGCCGCCCAGACCCGTCAGGTTCCCCCAGGTGGCAGTGTTGAGCTGCTGCATCTGCTGCGCCAGCTGCTGCTGGAGGCGCC
This sequence comes from Balaenoptera ricei, assembly GCF_028023285.1. Classification (NCBI taxonomy): domain Eukaryota; kingdom Metazoa; phylum Chordata; class Mammalia; order Artiodactyla; family Balaenopteridae; genus Balaenoptera; species Balaenoptera ricei. Next base: position 21,128,405 of record NC_082640.1, read on the forward strand.
TTTGCTCCTTGTCCTTCTGAGTATCGGCGAACTTCACCACAATCGGTGAAGAGCAGCCCTGTGGTCAGACACAGCGGAAAGTGGAGAGGGGGTTACAGGCTGGTCCACTCCGCTCAGGACACTCAGCTCGGGGCCTAGCTTTCTGAACTATTCTGGAGCACAGGGGATGGTCTGGCCTCGTTTTTAAATGGTTTGATGGTCCTTCTTCTTCTCTGAATAGTACCACCAACAGAAAATTCCAGATCCTGTCACTGGTGTCTTTGGGGCTCTGGTGGTCGATGAAGCCATTTGTGCTCGTGCTCTGATTATTACACTGCCTCGCCTTCTCTCTTCATGGGTCTTCCTTCGACCATCCCAGGACCTCCTCAGAGACAAGAGACCTTATCATTGTTCTTTAATTAAGCTTCACGGTTCGCTTGTCTGAAAGATGGACTTGTCCTGGTGTGTCTGCCTGTTTCCACGTGTGAGCAGGGGACAAAGGAGGGGAACGAAATGCTGTAACGGGAATGAAAATGCCTGTCGTTCATGTCTTTTTTTCCCACTCTTTCCAATGTTCAGTTAAGCATTTTTGAACTTTGGAACTGTAGGAATCATACAGACCCAGTAATATAATCGGGAGAAGTGGGTTTCATTTTAGGAACATGGATGAAGGAAGGAGATTTTCAGGGGACACAGGCATGGACCAATGTCACTGTCCCCATGTTTTCAGAAGGGGTTCTCTTCCTTCTGTATCACATCTACTCTAGCTGTAATCCCAGGAGCTACCACAAATCAAAAAGAAAATATCAGGAGCATTTTGGACCAAGGAGATACATCTCAAATGGCAGGAGGAGATGTCTACTTAGCTTCTTTTCCTAATCAATCTCGCTGTTCTAGGAGCTTCTGTGTTCATTTCCTTTAAAAGGCAGGAGCAGAGGTAGTGAGTGAGAAATGGCCAAGGGTTATATAACAGGACCAATTCATGTCTGATACGGAGAAAATCATTAGGGAAAGTAAGGGCCTGACACCTCAGACAGGAGGACTTCCTTTCGAAAGCACCTTTTCAACATTCGCCACTTGGCAAATACTCAGCAGAAACCAACTCTCTTCCCTCTCTGTTTAGCTTGCTAAACATTCCATCACAATTAAAACTGTGAAATTTTGCTGAGATAAAAAGAAGTTAATTCTACCCAAGTGATTTAAAAAACCCCCACTTTTTATTGAAACTCAGCATGATAACAGACCTCTCTCTTCTCCTCCCAGAAATTTAATATTCCTATTTAAATGAGCTTTTCCCTTCCCTGTGGGTTATTTTTCTTTCTCCTAGAAAACAAAGTTGCATTTTTTTCTCATCACGTTGGGTAGCTACTGGGGATGGAACGATGCATACGTGAAGCTATCATGCCTGCTGTTACCCCCCAACATGTGAGAAAAGTGAGGTGACTGGTGTTGAACCTCCAGCGGACTGGTCTTCAGCTCTGGGAGTCACAGTCACGGCACAGATGTTAAGAGTCAGTAAATTGCATAAAAGCAATATTTCCACCATTTAAAAAATCTATACTTCATTGTTCTTCATCTGCTCCGTATTTCAGCGCTTTCATCACTTTAAAGACAGCAAAACCACTCTGAAGATGGAAATTACAGAGAGCAAGGGTTTTGCATGGAAAGGGTTGTTATTGTATCAAATTTGTCCCATAACAAATTATAGCATCTCCTCCTAACAGTTCATTTACGGTTGGCTTTTTTCTTCCTTAAATACCAAAAAATGATATAAAAGCAGAAAATCAGGCCAATGATTATAGTTCAAAAATGAGTTGTATAAACCATGAAAGGGGAAAACAGGGTGGGGAGAGATTGGAGGAAAGCGGGAAAATCAAGGTACCATATAAAGATTAATGATTTTTAAAATAACATGTTCTTTTAAACTTTAACAGTGACATCATTTTGAATTCACATCTCTTAGATCATACATCTTGGTGGAAGATGTAAGCCAGAGTCCTGAAAATAATGTAATTAATTCAAAAAAAGAAAACAAACTGCAGTGGTACAAGTATAATGAGACTGCATAATATATAATCTTCTGTTTAAATGTCAATATTTTTGAATTAAACAAGAAATTTAAGTGTCTGAGGGCTCCTCTGATTAAGCATGGAAGTCCAGATTTAAAAACAAGTGCATCAAATCTGTTTTCTGATAATAGCAGTATTAACAAAGGATCAAGGATTTCTGAAGAATAAATAAGCCCCATTCTCTACAGCAAATTCTTTTCACTCTGAGAGCCTGTTATTTTCTCGGTTCGGGTTCATACCCAGTTCTGCTGTATTTTCTCGTGCTCTCCTTCCGTAGGGACCCAGGAGAGCACAGACCTCCCACTCGGGCGGGGGGCCCTGGGTGAAGGAACTGGGGTGGCAATGTTTCCAACAGAGCTGAAAGAATTGAGGTTACAAAATCATCTAAGGTGAGACCAATTTAGGTACAAATCACTCAATTACAGGAAATAAAAATCTTTCAGAATGAAACACATATATATATGGAAGATAATAAATACAGGTCAAGACTTCCTTTTTCTTAACAGTACTTTCATTTCATCTCCAGATTGATAGGTAGCTGGAAACCAGGCTGATCCCCGATAATGGAGCCCCCCAAGGTAAGGGAAAGGGTAGCGGGAGGGGACAAAAACATGATCACGTGTGTAACTGCGTGTTGTTCAAGATTGGATTCCTAGACATTTCAAATCCTGCTAATTCTCTCTTATTGTGGCCGATTTTCACCTGAGCTTGCCTTCACGTAGGGGGGTGTGAGTGTCTTAAAAATGCATTGCACTGAAAGGAAAACACAGTGATTATATAAGATATGTTAGGAATATTAAAGTCAAAAGGAAGTTCGAAAAAGACAATAGGCTTTGCAATGCTGATATAAAAACTCAGAAAAGTACAGTAAACACTTAATGACAATGCCATGCACACTCTTTACCCCCCGCTTCCACCCACCCTTTGGCTCCCTAGAAAAAGGTTGCCCACAAAACAAGACCCATAAAGATCACTAAGCTCCCGGCATGCTTCGGGAGACGCAGCATTGCAAAAAACAAACAAATGAACAAAAAAAAAAAATTAAAACCCCCCAAAAGTGGAGGCAAAAAAGAAGCTCAAACGATCAATAAAGAACTTTTTGGCACATTAAATAAAACTGAAAACAATTTTATTTTTCAAAAGATGAAAAACGTAACTTCAGGTAACACTACAAAGCCACCTCCAGAAAAGATCACCCATACACAAGGATACAGTTTACATAATACAGCAGAACATGCACTCCCAAAGGATTCTATCAGACAATACAGAATAAGTAACAGCATATCACTCTTGGAATGTTTTTGTGCAAAATTCTGAAAGGCCATGACCCGAATCACAGACTCAAAGTACAGAGCCATTGTCTACATTTGTGGACCCACGCCAGCCTATTTCTCTTCCCCGAAAGCCACTATCTCTCATTAGGAGATCACATTTGAGCCTTTGAATTTCTTGGTTATCGTTCATTTTTTAGTAAGGGGGAAAATCTAATTTTTCGGGGGACTCTCATACATGAACATTTGCACTGGTTCAATGAGGTGGGAGAAGTCTTAACTTTCTCCAACATTCTTGACGCAAAAACAATTCTGTTTGTCTCGATTAAAGATAACTTGACCCCGCATTAAGAAGAAAATAAAAAAGAAATGAAAGAACCCTGTGATTTAGCACAGGGCCAGCTGCAATTTGGAAAGGGGTCTGTTAATGTTCTACCCATCCCACCCCTGGGGCTGGGGAACGTACTTGATCCTTGAGGTACAGAAGGATGCTCGGTTTAAATTGCATCATGAACTTTACACGGCAGGACCTGGGCCACTGCAATAAAAGGCTCAAAAAGGAATATAAAGCAAGTGGAAGGTTTTACTAAGTGCATTTTCAGTCATCAGGGGAGAAATTCAGAGGGAGAGAGAGAGAGAGGGAGAAGGAGAGAGATTAAGGAAGAAGGAATATGAATGAATGAAGAGAGAGAGATGGTGAAAGTTTACATCTGTGATTGTCATGTGAACAATCCACACAGGAGAGAATTGCTTTCCATTCCCCACCATTTGCACAAAGAAAACAAAGAAAGGGCAGATGATACAGTACCTCCATGGTCTGAGACTGATGCATGGCTTTGATTGCATTCTGTGCCATTGCCCTTGTAGAAAATGTGACAAACGCACAGCCTGTGGGAAACAAGGGGACAGGGAGCAGGAAAGACAAAAAACAACAAGACAAAAGGTTTGGACGCTTGTTAAACCAACACAGTCTACGAGAACTGCCACAGGACGACACTGTTCTCAGTAGTACATGAAATCAACAACTTCTCTCTGTGGTTTTTACCTCGTGTTGCTTTTTAACTTACAGTGCTGACTTGCTAATCTGACCACAGCAGAAAGATTTACTGATGGATTAGTTTATTTATTTTTTAAATGGAGTCCAGGGGAAGGAGGCTGGGTACTTCCTTTTTTTAAGCCATGGTTGGGGGGGGGGGTTGAAATGAGCAAGACCTAGTTTGCATTTTCTAAAATAAAAAGTTGCGATTTTACATTTTCTCCTTGTCTGACTGTCTTGACTTAGGGCATCTACCCATTCCGGCTCTCTGTATTTCAAACATGAGGCTTGATTTTTAAGCAGCAAATAGTAAAATCCTCACACCCAGGGCAAATTAGCAACTAGATTCCAACAGCTCGAAATGTCAGCAAATAAATATACCTCATCTCTTCTGGGTAGTTAAAAAAAATAGATGTATGTATAAATATACACTCATGCTATTCAAATGCAAACAAATATACCCAAATCCTGTACAGACTACTTGGTAACTGTTAATGATGAACAAAAACAAATGCTCTGTTAACTCTGGGAATATTCAACCGTGTATATGAAGTAAAATTTAAACATTTGCATTGGATTTCTTATTTGTATCAAACCTTCAAGACTTTAAGCTGTGACTTGTGGATTCTTATCAGAGATTCCACCTCAAGTGTAACATACACAAGACAATGTATATTTCTCTGAATGTCTCCCCTGAGACCCACAGAACTCTCCATGGCTATTTTGTTTCCCCAGCTGTAAAATAACTGGAATCTACAGTGCTTGTTCCTGCTTCCTGCCGCAGTGCTCGCTACCATGCAGGTCACCGTTCCAGCTACATGGCTCACTGCCCTTTCCACTAAGAAAAACACTGCCTTCTGAAATTTACATTTTATTCATCATGCACCCTTGGGCTTCTCAGAGAAAAAGACTGTGAAATTAATGCAGATTCAGGCTGATTTTATAATAATACCACCGCACACTAAAAGCTTAGCTAAAGCAACGCTGACTATTTCACTTATGATCTCTAATGACTTTAAAAGTGCATTGATTTTCAGCTTCTTTAGCCTTGCACAGTTTGAACTTAGGTATCAGAGAATAATTTAGTGTTCCACTCAATTGCCTGAAAACATTATTATTATTACTACTTAAAAGATTTCCAAATGAAGCAGATCTAAACACTGAGGGGCTGAAGCTTGTCATCTCAGAGTGAGTGCACAAAAGTGGAATTCTGGCACCAATCACGTGAGATGGTTGCCTCTGTGGCCGGGAAGCCAAACAGAACATTCTACATCCAAACAACCAGCGGATGGCTTGGTGTATGGGAGTCACTGTGGGAGCCATTAAATACATTTTCTTTGTTTGCTCTGCATGGGTACCTGGTGAGATTATCAAGTCAATACTGTATTAGCACCTTTCAGTCAAACAGCAGTAAGAGAAAGCAATGCCTGCCCACTACCCCCAAAGCACACCAACAACCAGTCATGAAAATAAGTCAATGCATTTTTTTTTTTGCATCATGCTGTAATTTTTAATACACAAAAACTCTCTGTACATGGGAGGTTCATCTCATTCACCTCCGCTAAGTTGTCCTCACTGAAGCCCAACGTCTAGCTCACTAAGAATGCCAAGCTATTTCCTATGGTTTTTCTGATGTTACAGCAGCTGGTGAAGCTGACTGTTTCAACATGCTGCCTGTACCTACAGTGGCTGTGGCTTTTGTCATCAATAGAAGCAGCTGCACAGCCTTCTCTAAGGCATCTAGATGATGTGTGTGAGACAGTGTGAGACCTACAACAGGACCTCTGCTGGCTCCGTACTGAAATAGACTCAGCTCTAAAATGACAGAGTCCCAAATTTACCCTCTGTTTCAAAGTAGTATCTCATGAAGATTGTGATGATCACTGGTACTATTAACAGAGGAAATAACGCTAAGAGATTTTTCTTTTTCATTTTATTTTAAAAATTAAAAAAAAAAAAAATTTGGTGCTGCGTGGCTTGCGGGATCTTAGTTCCCAGACCAGGGATCAAACCTGTGCCCTTGGCAGTGAAAGTGCAGAATCCTAACCACTGGACCGCCGGGGAAGTCCCTTCATTTCCTGTCTGGAGGCTATAGTAGAGGCACAAGCAAATCATCTAATGGAGGCATATTTGAGGCCACAGGAAGCCCAGACTAACTCTACTTTTAAGAGTCAAGAAGCCTGTTTCATTCACTTTGCTTGCTCTTATTATCTGGGAGCATGTGCCAAACCAACAGCTTCTAAACGGAGGTTAAGAATGCATGAAAAAATGTAAAATGTCAACAAAAATCAATAAGGCAGAGCTTATGCATTTACCACAATTTCAGAGCAGGCAGAGCTTTTGTAAGTAACTTCGGGAGAAAGATCGAGCAATTAACAGGTCTCAAAAGAAAAGTCTGAGCAAGAGAACAATGAAATGATCTCTCTATAAACTGGAACCATTGCCCCTTCCTCTATGAAACCTGCAATTAAAAGGTTGACTGATGCTTTTAATTATACAATCCTCATCCCATCCAAAAAATGATCTGACAAATCTGATGACTCCTTTAACTTTTTTATTCTACCGGCAGTGGTGCAGTAAGAGAGAACTTGCCTCCTAGGGACTCTGTCAAGTTCCCTACTGGGTGCTGTGTTCAATTACTTAAGGGAGAAAATTACTGTCATTTATGAAGTGGGAGCACATGCTGAAAGATTCACTCTCTCTGCCGCTCTGGATGAAGCTAAGCAACTTCAGAACCAAATGTTCCACGGGTTGGTAGCCAGTTAACCTTCGTAACATCTCTAAAACAGGAGGTCCTGGCTATATTTTCATTTTCTTTTCAGCACCACTGAAAACACTGGCTTCGGGGTGGGCCCTCAAATCTGCGCTTTTCACTAACGTAGGGTCGCACAAGCTCCTACAGTCAAAATGGGCTGCTGGCCTCTTCTACAAACCAACCAGATGACTTCCCGCTGGACAGAAATGACTTAGGTCAGTTGTCCTCTTCTCTCTCTAAAGATGAGCTTCTGGGTACAGCAGAGTCTACAGGGTCTTGACGGACAACTGCTCCGATCTTATAGGGTTAGCCCTCAACTGTTCTAGACTGTTGCACGTGCTGGTGACCGACCAAAATGCTGGAGAACTTAGATTGGGAGAAAAAAAATATAGGTACCAAGACAATAAAGCTATTTTTTGGGGGTGGGGTAAGATAGCCCATATATTACTGTCTCAAAGCTTCCAAATACATAACAGCAAAAAAAAAAAAAAAAAAAAAAAAGGTAAAACTTCCCTCTGTAAATGTGTCCAACCTGTAATTTAGCTTGCCACTATTTATTGTCTCCACTTTCAGAGTGTCAGAGATTGCTCATAGAAATGAAAGGAGCTGAATTCCTTCTATTTCGGTGAGGTTGTCTTCTTGCTGCTAAAATAGATAAATGATTGACTGGGGAAAGGTTTCTCAAAGTCATTTCCTCCTACAGACAGGATCTAAGGAAAGCACAGAGCCCTGTCACAGAGCAGATTTTGGAACCCAGCTATTACACTTGTCATTTCAGTTGAAAGGATATCTTAACTCAGGTGTTCTACCTTTTCTCTAGGCTACATGAGAATTTTGAGAGAACTAGATGAATTCTTGCTCTGCATCAAAAAGAAGGGGAGAGAGGGAGAGAGAGAGAGAGAGAAAGTAATGAAAAAAGTAGAGGCACTTTTAAAAGCACATACAATGATGCCAGGGTCTCTTGCTTTTCTGCTTCTTCTTTGAAAGAGGAGCAACAGCTGCTATATTTCAACTGAAGGAAGCATAATTTAAAATAACTTGTGTGGCTGAGAAGATTTCAGCCTATGGAAAACTTGTTTATAAATTCCTCTTCAGCTGTAGAAAGATCTTAATGCAGCCAATTTTCCCTCTCAGTATCTTTTGAGCAATGGCAGGGTTTAAACATATGCTATGAGTATAACATTGGAGCATCAAAAATAATACTCTAATGTGCAATTCCCAACGCTGGGTTAGTTTATTTAAAATTGGCATGGAGAGATCTTTCATTCATGGCACCTGAGGCTGAGTGCAGACTAGGACTTAATAGTTGGCAAAAATCTCATCCTTGAGATGAGGTTGGAAGACTGTACCCAGAGCAGCATGACAAGATGCATTTAATAACCCAGGGGGCATCTGATAAAGGTTTCCACATATCTGAACATTTGGGTACCACGTGGGCAAGACTAAAATGTCACGATCAAAACTGAGTCCTCTCCATGTACGTTTTAAAAGTCAAAAGCCCTCTCCCAATATCCCGATCAGATATAACGAAAACAAATGAGGATTTAATGGCTAAATCCAGTCTGTGGTCGCTAACATCCCTGAAGATACCGCCAATTCATTTGTCAAAGGTTTTGGCAGGAGAATGCTGGAACACCATAAACACAGCTGGAATATTCTTAAACCAGCAGAAAGTTACCTTAAATGGCAGTGAAGATTTGACTGCAGTTTATGGGAAAGAAAAATGAAATCAACCCCTTCATTGTCTCTGAGTTACAGATATTCAGTTGCTATGGTGCAGCAAACCTGGCAGATTGTACCCAAATAGTCCAATCTGACTGTGGGACTGTGGGTAAATGAGAACATGTGTATTTTAGGAAATCAACATGCTAAGGTGACACTGTCCAGTAAATATGTTGGCTCAGAAGCCTCAAGCTTTGATTCTGAGAGCAACCATCTCATTTCACTTGCCATGTGTGGGCTTGTGCTACCCTGCTTGCTTTCTCAATGAAGGCTCACACAGCGGGCCTGAGAGGTGGATATGCCACTGCAGAAGGATCTGAGTATCATGAGGGGCTTGAAAGCATCTCAAACCAGGCTTTCCAAATCAGAAAAAAACGGCAGAATGGGTTACCGCCCCCAAAGGGGAAAAAATGCACGTTTAGATGTGGGCATACAGCGTAAAGCGAGGCAGAGTCCTAATGTTTGTTGAGTGGTTTCAACAGGCTTGGCAGGTGCTGTCCGTGTATAGGCATGACAATTTCCCAGCAGGATGGGGCAGAGAGGTCCCATCTTAAAACATGGCACAGATCTGGGTGCTGGTGAATAACTATGGGACTTTTAAAATAGTCTTTCTTGCCAATGTGTAGATCATGATTTTTTTTTTTTTTTTAAAAGACAGTGATTCTAACTGAAAGTACAGCAGGGCTAAATAGGTACAAAGATGTGGGTGCTGGCAGCCCACTACTCTGATTTGGGGCAGGGGTACTGAATCAACAGCCTGGAGGAACCTCAGCTTAACACCTGCCAGGTAGGAATGTCAACTACTGATGTGGCAGAGAATGAACTACACGAGACGCCTGTTGGGGACCCAGGGCTACTAACTGCCTCCTCTGTCTTCCTTCTTGTAGCTGAACTGGGCAAAAGCAAAACCAAGAAAAGTGAACCACTCAAGGGCACCTCTCCCTCATCATAATCAAATGGTTCGATTTAAATCCTTTCCTACTGACTAATTTATACCCTGGTTTAGTATTACAAGGTACTTTTCAGAGCAGCCAAGCTTTCATTTCACTTCATTTTTATTTATTTTGTAAACAGCTGAGCCAGCAACAGGCATGGAGACCAGAAATGCTGAACGCCCCTGATCTGCAGTGCTGCACTTATTAATATTTGATTGAAAACTGCAATTCTTTAATGAAAGCAAAAGAGTAGCATGAAAGAGAACTGTTCTTTCAACAAATCACTGATTTAGGAGCAGTCCCCAGTATCCAGGAGTCCCTGGGTCCTGCTAATTGAAAAATGCAACACTGTCTTTATATTTCAGAACAAATGAGAATAAATGAGTATTATCTTTTTTGCCACAGGGAATTCTCATCAGTTTGCCAGAAAATCAGAAATTATTTTTCTGTTAACAAAAAAGGGGGGGGGGGCAGGGAGGAGGATTCTACTCTTTACATTGAACCAGCAGTTGCATAAAATATTGATGAAAGTGCTCCCATCACTTGTTTCAGAAATAGGCTGCTTCTGGTATCAAGTGCTGGTTCATCAACCAAATGGCAGATGGAATTGGTCAGGTTCTCCCATCAAGTACAGTGTCTTGACACCCTTTCCTATGAAAGTTTTGACCATTTAAAAAATCTCATCTGCGAAAATAGCTAACATACGCTCAAGGATCTCTAGGCACCAATGTTCTTCATCACTGTCCCCATTGGACAGATGGAGAAATTGAGGCAGAGAATCAGTTTGTAAATCAGCAGAGGGAGAACAGAAGTCCAGCATTCCTACTTCATAGTCAAGGCCTCTATGAAACACTATGGATGGCCTGCTTCTACAAAAAACCTACCATGGCAGTAGCTCATCACGCCCTATCAGAGAAGCAGGGCAGATATTTAGACTGCTGCCATTTTCGAGTGTGGAAACTGGGGACAGAGATAGGACAATGAATGGACCACGCCCATGATTCATGTCAGGAGAAGTTCTGGGACTGGGCCCCAGGGTCATTGACCTCCAAGGCACTATACATTTCACTATGCCTATCGGTTCTTTCTCCATGCTGTACACCTTGGCGAATGCAAAAGTGCAATGATAACACGGAAGTGTGACTGAGAATAGTCACAGGGGGAGAATAGTGGTTCTTATTACTAAACTGGCAGCAGAAAAGGGATCGCAAAAATATTCTTTTGTCTTTCTTGCCTATTTAATTCTTCCTCAGCCCCGCTGCTTTCTCCCGTGCTATTCGCTCTCCTGGTCTGTCTACCTATCTACCTCTCCTGGATCAGATGTGATGATAAGCTCTCCTGGTGCGTATCTCCAGGATGGCACAGAGGGACCCAGGATAGAAATCCTGGTATCCTTCTGCCTGCGAGGCTGGATAGGAACCAGAGGCGATGCGGGTGCCCAGGACAAGGAACTATTTTGGGTGACACTGGTAAAGGCACACGTGGTAAGTGACAGATTAGCTTGAGGCACTGGGTCTGCTGTTTAGGGACCCCACTCAACATCATGTCTTGCTCAGCTTTTAGACTCCCATCTTTCAGTGAGTGTTAAGTGTCATTTCCAGGCCTCCTCCTCCTCTTTTTCTTAAAAACCACCTTCAGAAGAAAATATAGGCATCACAAGCTTGGAGTTACTCCTCCTCCTCCTAGTTCTCCTCGAGATCACCTCCGTTTCAGGGCTTTGGAGGTGGAGGTAGGTGGAAAACTTCTGTTCCCTGTGCCTTCGATTCTAGCAGTTGACATCATGAAGCTTTATGTCTAAAAGTCAAAAGAACAAATGTTCTTCCTCCCAGGGCACTGAGTTTACGTAAGACCAGGGAGATGAATGAAAACTAGTGCCTTGATACTTAAGGCTTAAACTTTTCTTTCAACATGGGGCGCGGGCAGTGCAGTCCCAGAACCAGAGATGGGGAACGTAAAGACATTTCTAATTAGCCCTGTGGAACTTGCCCTGGAAACCCCATTAATTGAATGAAATCCTCTCTGCGTTGCAAAAAGACAGATTTCTTACGAGAATGGAGAAATGTGTTTTCCATGTGCGTCTTCCCCTGGGCCTCCTGGGCTGACTCAGGAAACTAGTCAGATGGCTGGGAACACGGTGATAAGCCTTATAAGCGGTTTAAGGAGGGAGGCGTGTGGGTCCGTCAAAGGGGGAGGTAAATGTGGACAGAAGAGAGTCATCTCCAGCTACCTTGTGTGGCTGCTCACGGAAACACTGGTTTTCATCCGCGCTCGAAGCCCCAGCCTTTGCCTCTATCACGGTGACAAAGAACCTACAGTCTTCTCCTGGACGAAGTCACTTCTCTGTCACTTAATGGACCCCTGTATTTAGGACTCCAGGAGCTTTGCTCTTTGCCATAAAACCCTAACGCCCTGAGACAGGCCTGGTTACTCTGAGTCTGTATCTGCTCTGCACTATGCGGGGACAGGGGCCTTTTTTCTTGGTTTATTTCTCTGTCAAGAGGCCCACACGCTCAACATTCTCCCAGGCACAGGCAGAAAGCCAGAAGACTAAGATGCGAGCAGCAAACATTCTCTCTCGCCCTCCCCATCTCTCCCTAATACCTCCCAAAGCTCCTTCAATCTGAGATTGAAAAGGGATGTGTAACGGCAGGGCAGCCTGTGGGCCTCCCGTCTGACAGTGATAACCTGGGCTAATATGCTGCCACTAGGACCTTCTTGACTTGAGAAGTAAAAGGTGATCATTCCAGCTACGGTGAAAAGTTTGGGTTGGATAACTTTGTCCCGCGGGACGTATCTCAGGGTGACCTCTCGCTGAGTGTGGGAGCTACGTCTACCTTGACTGGGACACAGAGCTCCAATCAGCACTTAAGGGCAGAGACTCTGCAGGGAGCACACTCACCTCGACTCAGCCCGTCGGGTCCCCGGAGGATCCGGCATTCTTCTATCTGGCCAAATGGAGAGAACATCACCCGGATATCGTTCTCATTACATTTCTTCGAAACCATTCCTATGAACAATTTTCTGTCTTCCACGGCTAGAAGAGAGAAATAATGAATGAGCCAAGGCCATTTCACCTTCTTCCTCATAAACAATGCGTCATCACCACCTCCGACTGGGTCCCGAGGCTAACTCTTCAGACACTCAGGCCACTTTCCTCCTCCACACGTGCCGTCTCTGCTCTCCCCACCCTTGCTCGGCATCTCGGCTCCTATTCCAACACTGGGAGCTTGTTTACTAATAAAACATCTTCAAAGGACACGAAACACTGTTTTTAAGTCCTTTTCCCCCATTTGGAAACAGTAATATGTTTACTAAAATGTTAAAGTTCTAAGTAACTGCTAAATGCTACTGTCCCATAGAGAAATTTTGGGATACAGATTTTAATTTGTTTTGTTTTGTTTTTTCTTTTGGGTAGATGTTCTTTTAACTTGAGTGACAGCAAAAGAGAAAGATTGGGAGAGGAAAAATAACAGAAACAGATATAGTGGAAAATTGATAAACAAAACTTTTAACAAAGGATTCAATGGAAGAAAACATTCTCCTTCCCTGATTTCAAATAGCTTCGTCCCCACTGGTCCAGATGAGAACAGGAGACAGGAGAGATGTGAATTTCTCCAGAGAGCTGGTTAAGGGCCTTCTGTCCGTAGCACTGGCTACGCAGCCCTACCCAGGTCAGCACATGTGGTCTGCACCTTACAACTAAAGCTGAAGGCAACTGTAGTCGAGTGGGGCTGCGGTTATTTAAGAATCATGTCAGGGTGGCCCCAATCTCGGAGTGAAACCTGTCACCAAAAAAAGAACAAGGAAGGAACAATGCTATTCTGCTCACTTGGAGGTAGGATTCTTGATGAACAGAAAAGCATTTTGGGCGTGAGGGCAGCAACGTGCAAATTCTAACTTTGGAAGCTGTCATCGGGTAAAGACTAGGGAAGGTTTACCTCTGATGACCTGGGAGATTTTTTCCCCTAAACTGACATGCTTGTGCTCAGGATAACTGGCCTATACTCAGCCTCAAAGGCACAATTATTATGGATTTCAAGACAGTGTTTGGAGCCGTTTGTAGGAGACAGAGCAAAAGATAGTCTTAGAAGCCCTCAGGGAGAAGTCTTGCTTATTTCCCATGTTTCCTTTCAATCCATTTCTTAGAATTTAAAAAAAAAAAGAAAGAAAGAAAAAAAGAAAGAAAGAAAGAAAGAAAGAAAGAAAGAAAGATAGCCGGCTACACCAGCACTTCAGAAAGTCCTAGCTTATGGGATCATTTTATATCTGTATTATAATCTTGTCATTGCTATTTAATTGGCTTTTATTTCTGTTTCTCTTACTCTCTTTCTGGACAGTAAGTGTCTCATTATCATTTAACTGGCAAGAGTGTATTCTAGACTTGCCAGGGCCAGTTGCTTCGGGTACCTAAGTCAGAATCCCTGGTCTGTGTCTTCCAGGAGCCGGGATGGAAGATCTATAATGGAACAGAGACTCGTTTACTCTGAAGCAGCTCCGTCCAGTAGAACTCAGCGAAAAGGGAAAAGTTTGGTCTGTGACGTCCACCCCAGTAGCGAAAGCCATGTGTGGTCACTGAGCACTTGAAAGATGGCTACTGTGATCGAGAAAGTGAATTTTTCATGTGATGTAATTTTAACTAATTTAAAATTTAAAAGCTGCATGTGACTACTATATTGGACAAGGGTGGCGCTGAGGGGCTAAGAGCTCCTAGTTGTAGAATCCCAGGCCGGAAGTAACAGACTTGAAAGACATTTTGTCTGACTCTAAAGAGATGCCAAGGCTCAGCAGGGGGAAGGATCTGGCCAAGGATCATTCTACAAGGAGGCGGCCTAACCTGCACCAGGATCTGGTACCCTCTTCAGCCCAGGGTTCTGCTCACTCTCCTGCGTTTCTGGCGAGTCCAGAGGAGGCAGCTGAGGCTGGGAGGGTAGGGCAGTGCTGTGACTGGCTGACCCTGGTCCTCGTTCTAGTGCTGCCATGAAGGTGACGGGTGACCTTGGAGGATGAGCTGACCCCTGTGGACCTCAGTCTTGTCATCCATAGAATGAAGGTTTCAACTTGATTCTTTTTCCTCTTCTCTTTCCTTTCTCTCTCTCTTAAGTGATGGAGAGAAGGCAGCCTGGTTACACGCTTTGGCGGAATGAAGCACTTGAACATGGACTTCAGAATCCCTTTCTACCTAGCCTCTCTCTCCACACTGGTGGCGGCTCCCAAGACAACACAGAGAAACGAGGGCTCCAAAGAATACAGGTTGAAAAGCACAATTCCACAATCCTTGTGAACTATGAATCGGGTACCAGAGTTTGAGAAAGGCTTGATGTTAGATGTGGAATTGAAACCGGACTTTAAGAAGCACGTGCAGGGTCTGGACAGACTGGTACTGTGCTGGGGGCATCACATACTAACCGGACCAGGCGCAGAGTCGGGAATGAATAAGGACTGTCTTCGTGGCGGACGGAGGAAGGCAGCCTGATTGAAGCACAATATGTACCGTTTTCTGCTTCGTCTGCAGAGAGGGGCTTGATGCAGAAGGAAGGTCACAGGTGCTCCGGGGCCACTGCCTGTGTTGAGCTTCCTCAAGGAGAAAGGGGGTGTCACTGGCTCTCATTCCTCAGCAGAGGCTGCTGAGGACCCCACTTGCTTTATGTAGATGAAGATTTTTAAATTTAAGAAGTCCTTCTTTCTCTTGTCAGAGTAAGTGGACTACCAATGATCTACTAGGAACTGGTGAAAGCACAGTAAGTTGAGGGCTGTGTTGGCACCGGGGTCTAAGCATCAGAAGCATCAGATGCCCCAGAAGAGGTGCTTTCTTTCCAACGGGAGCCTTTGACCTCCAGTGCGACGCCAGACTCCTCAGCACGCGAGGACTCCAGTGGCCCTGAGAGCACGTGGCATTCCCTCGAAGCAGAAGGGGAACGGATGGGACTGGCGGAAACGGGGCTGGGGAGGGAGGGAAAACTTGCAGCTGCAGTTCTTGCTCCCCCGCCCTGATCCCTTCCTGCCCTCACCTCTGGGACTCCTACCCCGAGGAAGCTATGGCTGATACCTTGATGAGTAGAAAAAAATTTCTGTTGTATTTCTTCTTATCCTGAAGAATCAGGTTTTTGTTCTTTCAAACAAAAGCAAAGGATAAAGTCCCAGTTGGTCCTTGGTTTCCCTGATAAACCTATAATGACGGTATTTAGCGAAGACAATTTTCAGGGTTTGAGCTTCAGGGTGCGGGATGCTATAGTCAACTAAATGCGCAGCTCCTGAGAAGCTCAAGTATGACTCTTTTCCTAAGATGGATTTACAAAAAATGGAAACCATTTATGAAGAAATCCTGACATCCTAGGCACAATGAAGGTCTAAACTCAGGCAGGGAAATGAAAGATAACTGTCACTTTTTTCAGTAACAAGTATTAGCTAAAAAGAAAAGAAAAGAAAATCTGCACCATCCATATGCTATTCAAAGTGCTAACTTCCTTCCCTGTGTGTGTTTGTTGGCACGTGTGTGCATGTATCAAGGAACCTGGATGTTGGCAACCTTCTGCAAGCCAAAGTAGCTCTGTGGTTTTAACAGTTGGGCCTTGTTTGCTTTAATGGTGAAATGGGAATAACTACAAATATCCAGCTTTCCTCTCAGTGAGTTTTCCCGATCTTCCAGTGAAAATTTTTATTCCTAGGATCCCCATTCTAAGGATCGCTAAACAGCTTTGTCAACATTTTAAATAAACTTAATTATCTTGAAATCACTTAACTTTTTCATCAATGTTTGATGAATTTCCTGGTGGGCTTTTCCTAAGTATTCATGGGCAGTTAAGTATCTCACCAGTTTTTTCAATCCACAAGAATGTCAATTGCTTAGATAAACCTACCATATTCACAGTATTCTGCTAAGTGCTTTAGGGGAACTAAAAAAAATAAATAAATAAAAGATAAGGTGTTTGCCCTCTAAAGAAAAAGTCTGTTTCCCTTTAGGATAACCAATGAATGAATGAGGGGAAATACTTCATATACCACGTGGGCACAGGTGGGGTTGCTGCCATCAATCACAGTAGCAGAACTGAAAGTGGATTCATAGCAGTGACCACTGCCAGCTCCCCTTCCGTGGTATAAATGAGAAGGGGTTAATATTAAATATAAGTGGGGACTCTTTTAAGTTCAGGGACTAGAAACTTCATTTTTTAAAACTCCCCTAATTGTAAGTCTGTGCTAACACACCGGTGTACAATCTGTCAAAGTCACACCTGGATTCGGGGCGGCCTGAATTAATTAACAACTTTTCAATGTGTTAGTGCTAACATATGGCATTTAATTACGGCCTCCGAATCCACGGGTCTCTCTACTTTGAATTTCAAAATGATTTCTTCATCTTCTAGTACATCAGCAAGTGACTGCATGGGAACACCCCGGATTCCTTTCTCTACAGGCCTCGCCCTCCCCAGGATGACAACGTCTGGTCATCCTGACTCTTGTGAGCTCGGAACTTGATGCACAGCCACTGGGGGTTTTAGAGGCCTTGAGGAAAGAGATGGGGGTGGGGTGCTTAAATGGCATTTCTGGATTCAAGGCTCTAAGGACCCTGACAAGCTGCGAGGTTGGAGGTTAAAGCAGGATGGACCTGATACTCTGCCTACAGAGTCAAAAATAATCCTTCAAGTCAGAAGTGTGACTTCACAGTGAACACTGGCTCCAGCCCCCGAGACCCCAAAAACAGAACCAAAGGCAACCGCCACGACTTCCTTGTCACCCACTGCTGGACCGACTTCAGATCCAGCAACTGCCTTTCACTTTCAATCTCGCACGGCTGGTTGCTTTTTCTGCACAGTGACGGAAGATTAAAAGCTGGAAAACAGGCCCTCCAATGGGAGAGAGAATGATAAAGAGTGACTAGGTGTGCGTGAGTGTGGCTGGTCCCTGAAATAATCCACGCCTCCTCCAATGCTCTTCCTGTACCATCCACTCAACTAGGTGTCAGGGAAAAATTACCAAAAAAGGTGGGTGCTGTTGAAATCTGGGTGTATACTCAGTGTGCTCTTCTTAAAGTCCCTGACATTGTATTGCCAATCCAGAGGAGGATCCGTTTTTTGGATACCTGGCGCAGTAGAAGCATAAGAAATGGAAGATGCTAGGAGTTTACATAAATGTGCTAGAGGCTGCAGCTGAAATCAGAGCCATTGGAAGGGCAGGTTCTAGGAAGCCGTGGAGATTTCAGAAGCCCGTTCAGTAAGACAGTAAAGTGCAGGGCAGATATAGCAGACTAACATTTCTGGGCTTTGTCAGAATCCCTGCATGGACAAAAGCTTAAAAGAGTCATTGCTTTTCCGGAATGCGTTTGTCCATCACTAATGAATCTGTGATGAGTCTTGCTCAGCAAATATGAAGTTCGGGAAATCTGAACACGATGATAATGAAGAGAGTAACTGTTTCACTGTGATGAGTCCTTTGTGTCATCCATAAATGTCAGCAAACTCAAAAAAAAGTGCAATTAGAGCTCGTTATATTTCTTTCACAGCCACAGGAGCTATTTCGAGCATCTGAGCCAAAGAGATCTTGGTGCTCTCTGAGCTGCAGAAACTATGCTTACCTGTTAAAAATGTCATGTGAAATCAGAAAAGGCTTGCAGCTTTCATCCCTGGCTTTGGGAAATAATACCTTTCTCCTGATTCTTCCAAGCAGGTCCAAGGACAACCCTGAAGTCTGCTCATGGCTGTGCAAGGTGGGGGTCCGTCTGAGCCTCCGTGAAGAAGAGCTCTTTCAAAGCAGCTTTTGGTCCATTTACACTATTTGACTTTTTCTTTTTACTGGAAATTCAGAAAATGAAGGTAGATCTGCAAGCAAAGGGACAACTGGCCCAGCAAGAAGGTTTGGGGGTTTTCCTTTAGGTGTACAGATCTAAGCTTTGGCAGGAAGAGCCCAAGGCTGGAAGGGCTGGCCTCTGCTCCCAGGATGCACCAAAACAGCTACCTCAACTGGCTGGAGCTACGCCACCAATGTAGCAGACTGCACGCACGCTACGTGCCAGGTGTGACGCAAAGCTCTGCGGGTGTTAACTGCATGATGACTCTGTAAGGCGGGCCTTACAGGAAGAGCACAGACTAGACTTCCGGAGCCCCTCTTACAGCGGGAGAGATGGAGGCTGGGTGAGGTTAGTAAAGAACTTGCTCAAGGTCATAGCCAGTAAGTGCAGGGTCCGGGTCAAGTCCAGGCTCCTCAAAATAGATTTCCCCTGCTACCCTGGGGCGCTTCCTGAAAAATCACATTTTTAGGTATTTGCTCATCTTAGTAAAACAGAGTCCAATCCTGCTTGGCTTTTGAGATCGTGCAACATGGGGTGTGCCCACGGTAGTTTGATTCTATTGCTGTGGTTTTAGATCCAAAGCAAACACTACCCTCAGTGTCCAAAGGAGACAGAGGACAGCAAGGGCAGCTGACCATTTTGAGCCCTCCCGGCAGCTACCCTGCGGACAGTCAGGGCTCGCACCTGCACAGGAGAAAATGCAGAAGGAGAAACCCTTTCTCGGTTCAACTCTTCGGGTATTTTAAGTCAGACATTTCCAACTCGGTTCTCTCTTTTGTCACGTTTTTATCACTACGGCCTAAGGTTCAGACGAACCCCCTCCTGCAGACTTTGATCCCATGGCCCGTGTCCTGAAACGGTTTGGAGAATTATGGGGCCAAAGGACAGAGAACATCTCCTGGTGGCTGGATGTGCCAGGATGACCTTCACTGATGGAATTCATCCCACAAATACTAGATCCATCCCGCCTCTCTCCCAGGAGGAAGAGAACAGATTGTAACACGCACTCCTGGAGCAAATCGGCACGGGGAGATGGCCTTCTGCCTGGGCAGACACACTCGGCGAAGGCCCCTAAAGGCCAGGGAACACTGGCCAACATCTTATAGAAGTGCTCGATCATTTACAAAGCACTGTCACAAACATCTTCTATGAGTCTTAAAAAAAAGCTCATCTATGAGAGGCAATTAGCATTATTCCCATTTTATGAATGAGGAGACTAAAGTCTGGTCTTTAAGTGATTATGAGATACTGAAACCAGTGACAATGAATGTGAGTTCCAGCAGGTAAGGGACAGTGTCTCTTGTGTCCTTTTTTTCTTCTTTTAAAAATTCACTGCTGCAGTCCCAGCTTCTGGCAACGTGCCTGGCACATAGTAAGTAATCGATGAATAACTGTCAAGTACAGGAATGAGGTGACTGGACCAAGATCCCACAACAAAGCAGGGGTGGATTTTAGACCCTCTGACATTCAATGCCACGTCTGTGATAAAGTACTGTAGGAACAAGGGAGTTAGACGTGCAGAGACGTGTGTGGCTGGTGAGGGGATGGTGGGGAAGCACCAATATCTATTCTCCAACAGACACCACTGTACGATGTGGAATTTCTTTCGAAACTGTCTAGTGTGTGGGGCCGGAAAATGGGATGCACTACAATTAGCAAAAGAAAATACCTCGTGGAGAGATGCAGAGCCCCGCCATAATTTACACCTGCAGATAATGCAGATCTCTTAAGTGTACGGCTTCTGCTCCATGACTAATTAACGAGGTGCAGAGCTGCCCGGAGGAAGGCGACCATGCTGACCATGTCAGTCTTGTGGGGCAGGAGAGGGCTGAGGTCTAGGAAGGCAGACGATTCCTTTAACATACAATGCAGCCAGTCCAAAGAACAAAACAGGGACAGAAGGTTTGCAGAAGTGGAAGCAAAAACTTGAGAGAGAAATGGGGTTAGCAACCCTCCGGTGTCTTGGAGAGGCAAGTCTCAATTATTTCACCGACCTCATCAAATGCGTTTTTCTTTTTTTTTTTTTTTTGCACCGACTGTATATTTATTTAATCAGCCAACGGAATTCTGAATGAATGTGGATGCAAATGCATGGATACAAGCTGGAGAAAAGTGCAGTGAGACAGTCGCAAAGCCAGAGGACCAAAGGGAGGGGGGGAAAAAAGATAGCCTCATTCTTGGTGGGCGATGCCTTTCTCACTCACCTTCTCTGCATAATATAAGGTCACCCCTCCCCATCAGATGCCCAAGCTGCTGTCAGAGGAGGTAAACAATAGCCACAGGGTGGCCACACAGAGCAAGCCCCAAACAGGGACACAGAAAGCCGTTTCTTGTAGCATCTTCACAGGTCTTTACCCCAGAGATACAGGAGGCAGGAGAGCGAGGTACCCACCGCGATGGAGGTTTCCTGGGGCACATCTCTCTGCCTTCCCCAGAGAAACAGCAAGGGGGGCCAGCTCCTCCCGCCCCCCACCTCACGTCTTCACTTAAGGGAACAGACATTAAAAGGAAGACAGTCAGCACCACCTACCGTTTGATTTTTCACTGTCTGCAGGTTTCATCTGAATGGGATGATGCATCTAAAAATAGAAAAGTGAGAAAGTAAGGCAGATTGAACAAGTGTTCAACAGTCTCAGAAATCCCATGCTATTCAACGCAGCTACTGATATTGTTATAAGGGCACGTAAATAATAACGAGACCTCTCACAGTTAAAATGAACTACCTTAAAATGCAAGCATGTGTTTGATGTTCAGCAATAGGATACATTTAAGTCCCGGGGTGCTGTGACATGGTATCTTAACACGTGGGCTTTGCAGTCAGGCTCAAGTTCAAAACCTGGTCCTGCCATTCAATATGGTTTCTGCCTGGATCTTACAGGTAATTCTGGTTCTGCCATTCATTACAACTACGTGACCTCGGGCAAGCGTCTTAACTTCTCTGAGCTTCAGTCTCCTCATCTGCGAGATGGAGGTGACACCTGCATAGTAGGGCCGCGAGAATTACCTGAGAAAATGCATGTGACGTGCTTAATGCATGGGGCATAGAAAAAAAATAGTTATTGTTATTTTGTATTATTACAAATTAAAACACAGATGATCTGTTTTTCTTCTGGCCGTTCTATGTCTGCTGCATGGCTGTTTCTTAGAGTTCTGAGTAATTTGAAGGTCGACCAGTTGATTGATTGAGGCGCCATTATCTCATTTTTATTAAACACGAAGTGTGAAACAGGAATGCAGAGGCACCGAAAGAATGGAAGGAAGGAGAGAGGGAGGGAGGAGGAAAAGCAAGAGTGAGGGGCTTATGATCACATTCAGTACATACGTAGGGGGAGAAAGCGCCTGAGACAAAGTGGAACCAAGATCCTGCATCACGGCAGAACGAGATGCTCTATGGTTCTTTAAACGATGCCAATCACATCGTTGTGCATGATCTGCAGATCTGCAGAGCACAGAAAGCTGCCACCATTTCCAATTAAAATAAATTCCTCAAATGACTTTCATGGGTTCTCTTGCTTCATATTTCATCCTACCCCAAGGAACGTCGCAGCCACAGGGTAGATGGAATCAGTGGCTGTGCAAATGCTTTTATTATAATGGGCCCTATTCTCTCTGAACCTTTAATTTCCCCAGTGGACTTCCCTTACTTGCCAGCCACAGCTCTGGGCTTTATCTAATTGAAATGAAAGGGGAATGGTACTTGGCTCTGGCACTGAAATGATGGGAAACGATTATCAGGCGGTCGAGACCACGTGCACCTAATGCCTGCCAGGGTCTTCAAAACACAAGAGGAAGAGGTAAGAGGGAGCAGTATCAGGGGACAAGAGGCTAAATAATTCAGAGCTGCTTCGTTTATTCTCAAAGGCAAGATGCTCTTATGCACGGAGCATAGGCCTGGAGTTGTGGGGTCTACTTGTATTCCCACTCTACTCGTTAACATGCTCAATTTGTAGAGAAGAGACTAGCATGAGAATGGAATGCTTAGGAGTCAGTAAGTAGACCTGCCTTTTAAGAAAAGGTGCTGTGGGAGCCCAGGGGAGCAGATACTTCATTCTGCCTGGTGAGGGAGGTGGGGGGATTTGTGGCAAAGGGCCCATCTGCTTCGAGTCCTAAAGGCTGGTTGGACTTGCCAGCAGAGGAAGGGGGTGGCTCTTGAAACGAATGGACAACCCCACACAAGGACACGGTGGTGAGAAAGCCCTCAGTCCTCCTGGAGGGAGTCCACAGTATGAGGGTGGAAGGCACGAGAAGGGGCTGCCAGGGCAGCCAGCATCCAGGCCTTAGAGGAACCCACGTGCTAAGGAGCTGAAATTTCCTCTAAAAGTCAACGATCAGGCATAGAATATTTAAGGAGCAAGGCAATGAGATCCCATTTGCGTCCTTGAAAAGTCATTTTTGGCTGCAGTGTGGAGGACGGATGGTAGAAGAGAGACACAGGAGGCAGGGAGAACAGTTAAGAGGCTACTGCAACAGCCCACGTCAAGCAGGGAAGGTCTAAACCTCAGAGGTAACTGGCTGGTTGTAGGGATGAGGGGGCAGCGGAACCCCAGGCCTGGACAACTAAATGTGTAGTGGGATCACTGCTATTCATTTCACTTTTGTGTCCTATATATAACTGCCTAAATAGGGAAAACACGAGAAAGCAGTTTGGGGAGGGGGTGTAGAGACTGATGGGCACAGGTCAGGACACGCTGCATTTGGGGTGAAGTTGGAAATGTGGGTCTCAAGCTGTTGGGACAGCTCTGGGAGGTGGTGGAAGCCCCAGGCGTGGCTGAAACTGTCCAGAGAGGGAAATGCAGAGTGAAGAGAGACAAGAGCCAGGGGCAGAACTGTGGAGAACAGCCAGGAAGAGGAGCCTAAGAGGGACAGAGCAAAGGGCCATCCAGAGAAGCAGGAGCAGAACAGCTGGCCCCACTGGAGCCACGCAGGGAGTTTCAAGAACAAGGCGATGGTTAGAGCAAGTGCTCTTAGACGCTACGATGAAAACGCCCCAGTACCCTTCTGGGTTTGGCAATACAAAAAAAAAATTTTTTTTTTTAAGGGAATTTATCAAAACAGTTTCTGTGGGGTGGTAGGGGCCAGAATGCCAGCTTGTAGGCAGCGGGAGAGTAACAGGAAAGGTAACAGTTGATATGAGAAATGCAGACAACTATTTCAAGAAGATTAGCTCTAAGTGGGGAAGACAGGAGGCTCGGTGGAGGATGGGGGAGGAGGATGGGGCTGGGGTCTCTCCTTTCCAGATAGGAAAGACTTGTAACAGGTCAATGAGCTGAAAAGACTCAAATGAGGTTCACAGGTTCAAGGGATAAGAGACAAGAGATAAGTGTACCAACGTTATGTATAGGACACAAAAATGAAATGAAGGACTCTTGCCCTTGGGAGGATGCCGACCCAACATGGTCGTTGATAGGCACATATATAAAGGAGAAAAGATGGTGACCAGCATCAGAAAAGCAGCACAGAGAGAGCGCCGTGAGCATTCAGATCCATCTGTGACGCGCACGGAGGTCTGGAGGAGGAAATCTGGGAGCAGTAAGGACAGAATCATTCGACTCTAAAGCTGCAAAGGGCCCTGGGAGTCATTTCATCCAATGTTCTCAATGTATAGGTCTGAAGGGAATAAGTGACTTCACTAAGGACACACAGATGGTTAATGACAGAGTTGGGATCAGAAATCTAAGCTCCCTACTCTTAATCCAGTGCCGATTCCCCCAAAGCACATTGCTTCCCCCCAAAATGCCCAACACGGGATTTGGACTTATGAGCCTATGATGCTGAACTGCAGGCTTCACTCACTGCAGGCACCAGACAGACACTCAGTTGAAGGCGCCAGCAATATCCCCTTGGGTGAAAGTAATCTTCCTCTGCCCTCGCATCATGCTTTATCTACGGAGCTTTAAGACGGGTATTGCACGAAGACTTGGCTCTGGGTTTTCCTGCTGCTGCTGAGAGAATTAGCTCTGATTCTGACCTAAGACTATCCAGAAGGCTCAGGAATGTAGCAGTGGTAGCTACGGCCACTGCCGACTTGAACTTGGTTTCGGTCTTTCTGGGGCTCTGAAGGGGAAAAAAGTCAACCTCACAGAGATCTGGGTTGTCAGACCAAGGTGAATTCTGAATGCGTGGTCACCCTACTCCAGCGATGTTCTGAAGACAATTTAGATAATGTATGTAAAGCGCCGTGACCTTCTTGGAGAGAGGTATTCAATCAGGACTGTATTAAGAATGGCTCATTACCAGGAACAGTTCATTTGAGTTACAAATTCCTGATCAGATACAGGATGTAAATGTCAAGGAAGACAAAAAAAAAACACATGGTTTGGAGGAGTCGTTCTCATAATGTGTGTCACTTCCTCAAAGTCTCATGATTCCAAGAACTTTGGGAGATTTGTTGAGCGGAGTAGGGAAGTTATTGTAAAGGAAGGGGTATTCTAGTTTAAACTTTCAAATTATAATACAGGGATTCTTTCCCTGTAACAGGAAATGATGTCAAAGATTTGACCCAGTAGGATGCTAAGACCACTCACACATTCGCTTATTTCTGCTTTGACCAGGTGATCTGTTACATGGTGGGAATAATGGGTGAAAAAGAGTTCTGGTCATGATGGAGTATGTAATGTAAGGATGAGACAGACAGACCAGCCGTTTCCCACATGCAGTGTGGGAACTCAGAAGAGACACACCCCACACAGTCAAAGGAACGGCAAGAAGGCATCTCAGTTGAAACCACGGTCAAGTTAGATCTTGAAGGGACCCTAACGCTAACCAGGACTTGAGTGAAGGGCATTTCAGGGAAGGAACAACAAATCTGAAGGAACAGAGTAAGAGAAACTAAGTCATATTGTTCCTGAAGAATGATGATGGGACATTCTAACCAACAGAGGAAGCAATCGATGTCACCAGAGATCATTCACCAAACACAACGTAACTGAAGCATGACAAGACCAACAGTGAGGGATACATTCCTGGATCGGAGAAGTTCAAGTACAGGGAAAACAATGCACATCTCAGCCCTGAATCAAAACTGCCCTGGACTGGCAGCCAGAGGCTCATCGCCTTCCTCAAGGACTGAAGGTGACCCCCACGGCATCAAGAACTGAAGCTTGTCAACAGTGCTTCTGTCATGACGGGGAACTGGCGCCTCCAATACCAGAGCTGGAGGGGCCAGAGGTCAGAGGTCTGCACTGTGCTCTGCACTGGGGAGGGTCCCAGGCGATGGCAGCAACAGGAGGAAGGGCCCGATAACTTAGCCGTCACCCTTCCAATCTCTTAACGTCCCACCAGTTGCAAGGGAACCTCAGAGTTGAGGGTTGGGGCTGGACCCCTCCTCCTTCTGTCTATGGCGAGTGAGCACATCCTCTTCAAGAATTCTCCCAAGGAGTCTCCTGAGAGGCATGTTATTTTTTAAATTAATTTTTATTGGAGTATAGTTGATTTACAATGTT
This sequence comes from Balaenoptera ricei, assembly GCF_028023285.1. NCBI lineage: Eukaryota > Metazoa > Chordata > Mammalia > Artiodactyla > Balaenopteridae > Balaenoptera > Balaenoptera ricei. The sequence goes on from NC_082640.1 coordinate 21,154,396, forward strand.
GTGTTAGTTTCAGGTGTACAGCAAAGTGAATCAGTTATACATATATGTATATCCACTCTTTTTTAGATTCTTTTCCCATATAGGTCATTACAGAGCACTGAGTAGAGTTCCCTGTGCTATACAGTAGGTCCTTATTAGTGATCTATTTTATATATAGTAGTGTATATATGTCAATCCCAATCTCCCAATTTATCCCCACCCCTGCTTTTCCCCTTGGTAACCATAAGTTTGTTTTCTATATCTATAACTCTGTTTTATAGGTAAGTTAATTTGTACCTTTTTTTTTTTTTTTTTTAGATTCCACATATAAGTGATATCACATGATATTTGTCTTTCTCTGACTTACTTCACTCAGTATGACAATCTCTAGGTCCATCCATGTCTCTGCAAATGGCAGTATTTCATTCTTTTTTATGGCTGAGTAATATTCCGTTGTATATATGTTAAGAGGCATGTTAATTATACTGAGGCTGCATAATTAAGGCAGTTAATTATACTGATACTGTTTAACTCCAGCCATCACCAATGGATGAGTTAACCACCTTTAACGTGAGACTCCATCATCACACTGGATCAGCTGGGTCTGGAAAAACCTTCACTGGTCTGTATTGTCATGATTTGTCTACTTGGTCAGAGGAGTCTAGGCATTTTATAACCTCCGGCCTGTGACACTGACAGGGTAGCCTCCCTGAGGGCTGGAGGAACAGCAGCAGTGAGTCTAAGACTTGAGTTCAGCTCAGCTGCCCTTGGAGCGAACTTCGACCACAACAGGGCTCTGCTTGTCTCACACCACCAGGCTCCCCTGTGGCAGAGGGCCTGTCCCAGGGAGGCAAAATCAAGTGCTTTGGAAACAGATCCTGGTTCCTGGCAGTGCATTTGACTTAACAGAGTTCATCAAGTTTACGTTTCAATGACGAAAGCCTTCCAAACCCATTTCCTTGAAGATTTCTTTGTACGTGAATTTCTTTTGCATTTTATTACAGAACAGTGACATCTTGCCTCCTGTTCAACAGTAAGGTACTGGGTAACTTGTTGGTTTCTATTTAGCCCTACTTATTTAAAGGCAAGTGAAATCTATAAAATAGATAAACAACAAGGATTTACTGTAGAGCACAGGGAACTATATTCAATATTTTGCAATAAATTATAATGGAAAAGAATAAAAAAGGAACATAAATACATACATATATATGCATAACCAAATCACTTTGCTATACCCCTGAAACTAACGTAATATTGTAAATCAACTACACTTCAATTAAACAAACAAAAAGCAAAGGAAATCTAATGAAAGGAGGAATTGCAAGAGCTCCCTCCCTCCCTCTGGGACGGGTACTGGAGTCAAGCAGCTTCTGGAGAAATCGGTGGTTTACTTCCACTTACATCTGTGTATTCAGTTTTGATCACATGCTTAGGGCACTGTGACTGCAGCCCACTGAGCTGCCGTTTCTCGGGGGTCTGATTAGGGTCTCACCATATGCAGGCCACTCCTCTCTGGGCTGGTTTTCATCCCACACCTCCTCTCTCGTGGGAAGCTGTGAATGTCGGAGGGCGCCAGCCTCCAGTACCAAGCCTCACCCTTTATCCTGCCTCCTAATGATGAGTGAGTGGCCTCTGGCCCTTTTTCTGCTTCTCCGCCACATACACATGGGGTCCCAGAATTGAGTTCCCCTATTGCTGACGGGACCTGCTGCTCCTCACTCCCGAACGCGTTTACCTTGGATGTGTGACCCAGGGGCCCAGCTGTGGCTCAAGGAAATGAAGGTGAGGACACAGCTGTGGGGCAAAGGCATCCCCCAAAGCCTGTGGGGGTGACAGCACGTGGAGGGAGCTGCAGAGGCCCCATTACGAGTCCCATCACACCCCAGCGACAGAGACGCTGCTGGGCCACAAGCACCAGCATCCACGAACCAGGTTCTCTGGAGTCGCACAGTCTACCAAGTCAGCGTGATTCCTCCACATCTCTCTGCCTTAATCCTGTGATGGTTACGGGGGCGATTCTGAGTTGAAATAGGCAGTGTTAAGCCAGGTGGAGGCCGGAAGATAGAAGACCCGGGTGAAGGTGAGTTGGCTGGTTTCTCACACCCAGGAGAACGCACGTTGAAACTTGTTTAACTCCAGCCATCACCGATGGATGAATTAACCACCTTTAACGTGAGACTCAATAAAAACATGCCATTTTTAACATGAAATGGGTTTTACAGCGTCACTGTTACGCCTATCATTATTAAACCCATCCTGACACCTAGAAAGCGCAGCCGTGATGGCACATGCTATAAGCTTACTGCCCATAAAATATTTAAAGGGAGAAACAGAGGGGGGAGGGAAGAAGTGGATGCATGAAAGAGCCACACGCCAACCAAATGAGAAAATGAACGGACTCCAGCCAGGAGAGACGAACTGGGATTTTCCTTTGGCTCGCTGACAGTGCAGATGTGACTCCTGCAGAAGATACTTGGTATCCTGTTGGAGAGTGGACTGTGCGATACCAAAGGCACCCACGCTTCCTGAATTCTTCTCAAACAAGTTGTGTAAATGGGCAAAAACAAGTTTCAAAAGAACTGCCACCAACTGGACGCACGCCATCCCCCACAAGGAAAGTGTGTGTCTTGTCAAGGGATCTTCTACGACCATAAGGTACTCCCAGGGCTACAGAGGCTCCCCTACCTCTCTAGGTAGGAGATTCTGCCATTTCCGTCACTGTCCTTTATGCTCCGCGTAAAGGAGACTGGGAAGAAACAAAGGGAGTTTTAGGAATGTTGACTTATCAGTATTGAATAAGGACTTTTGAATTACTCTGATTTTTGAAAATGGTGACATCGCTAAACTTGCAAAAGCATCTTTAATAGAGTGATGCCTCTGTACGAATAGAGATGACAAAAGTCATGTGTTGGATGGGTCTAGACCAGCTTTTATCATCAGGACGAACCTGGTTTTGGAGCTCACTGCCATACTTGTTAAGTGAAGTGGAGAATTTAGGCAATTTTGGTGAAAACTGAGGAAATCTTCCCTGTGCTCTCAATTTTCCTGTGCTAAAGAAGCACTGCTGTAGGCTCTTTATGTATGCTAACTAATTTAATTCTCACAACAGCCCTGAGATAGATGTGAATGAGGAACTTAAGGGGTGGGGGGAGGTGGGGGAGAGGGAAAGAAGGAGGGAGACAGAGAGAGATTAAAGAACTTGGTTAAGGCATTCAGGAAGTCAGCAATGGAGCCGGGATTCGTGGGACTGTCTCCGGCTGGAGCATAAACCCCCAGCCACTCCTCCATACCGACCCTACCCCTAGCATATCCAGACAGCTGTGCTGTGAAATGGTGGTTTCTAAGAACCGAGAGCATTACCAAAATTCCTTTTCCGTACTAGACATAATGACCATCTCAATCTATAGGGTACTTTCCAATTAGAAACTTACATATGAATGTGTGTAGCATACATGTGTATGTGTATATATATGTTTTTATGTATTTCACTTGCACAGATGAAATACATATTTTAAAAGCTTATTTAAATGAAAAAACAATTAAAAAAACCCCAGTTCACCTATTTTTCCCACCCCTCACCCCCTGCCTCTGGAAACCACCTATCTATTCTCTGTATCTATGAGTTTTGTTTTTTTTTTTTAATTTTTAGATTTCACATATAAGGGAGATCATACAGTATTTGTCTTTGTCTGACTTATTTCACTTAGCATAATATCTTCAGGGTCCATCATGTTGCCCAAAGGCAAGATTTCATTTTTTTAATGGCTGAATAATATTTCATTATATGGTATATGTGTGTGTGTGTGTGTGTATATATATACATATATATATACACACACACATACATATATACATATACATACATACATATTTATATATGAAACAACTTCTTTATCCATTCATCCACCCAACCCTTAGGTTGCTTCCATATCTTGGCTACTGTAACTAATGCTGCAGTGAACATGGGGGTGCAGGTATCTTTTTCGAGTTAATGTTTTTGTTTCTTTCAGATAAATACCTAGAAGTAGAATTGATGTATCATATGGTAGTTCTATTTTTAATTTTTTGAGGAACCTCCACACTATTTTTCATAGTGGCTGCACATAGTGGCTGCATCAATTCACATTCCCACCAACAGTGGACAAAGGTTCCCTTTTTTCCACATCCTCACCAACACTTGTTATTTCTTGTTTTTTTGGTAAGAGCCATTCTAACAGGTGAGGTGATAGCTTACTGTGGGTTTGATTTGCAATTCCCTGAAGAACAGTGATGCTGAGTATCTTTTCATGTGCCTGTTGGCCATCTGTACGTCTTCTTAGGAAAAATGTCTATTCAGATCTTCTGGCCATTTTTTAATCAGATTTTTTTTTTTGCTACTGAGTTTATGAGTTCTCTGTATATTCTGGATATTAATCCCTTGGATATATGATTTGCAAATATTTTCTCCCATTCAGTAGGTTGCCTTTTTTGTTTTGTTGATAGTTTCCTTTGCTGTGCAGAAGCTTTTCAGTGTGATGTAGGCTCACTCATTTATTTTTTATTTTTTTATTTTTTTTGTTTATTTATTTATTTATGACTGTGTTGGGTCTTCGTTTCTGTGCGAGGGCTTTCTCTAGTTGCGGCGAGCGGGGGCCACTCTTCATCGCGGTGCGCAGGCCTCTCACTATTGCGGCCTCTCTTGTTGCGGAGAACAGGCTCCAGACACGCAGGCTCAGTAATTGTGGCTCACGGGCCCAGTTGCTCCGCGGCATGTGGGATCTTCCCAGATCAGGGCTCGAACCTGTGTCCCCTGCATTAGGAGGCAGACTCTCAACCACTGCGCCACCAGGGAAGCCCTCACTCATTTATTTTTGCTTTTCTTGCCTTTGCTTTTGGTGTCAGTATCCAAGAAATCATCATCAAGAGCTATGTCAAGGAGCTTGCTACCTATGTTTTCTTCTAGGAGTTTTATAGTTTCAGGCCTTATGTTAAAATCTTTAATCCATTTCATTAATTTCTGTGTATGGTGTAAGATGGTGGTCTAGTTTCAGTTTTGGCATGTGGCTGTCCAGTTTTCCCAACACCATTTATTGAAGAGATTGTCCTTTCCCCATTGTATATTCTTGGCTCCTCTGTTGTAAATTAATTGACCATATATGTGTGGGTTTATTTCTGGAGTCTCTATTCTGTTCCATTGATCTATGTGTCTGTTTTTATGCCAATCCCATACTCTTTTGATTACTACAGCTTTGTAATATACTTTGAAATAAGGGGCATGTTGCCTCCAGCTTTGTTCTTTCTCAAGATTGTTTTGCCTATTTGGGGTCTTTTGTGGTTCCATACAAATTTTAAGACTGTTCTGTTTCTGTGAAAATTATCATTGGAATTTTGATAGGGATTGCACTGAATCTGTAGATTGCCTTGGGTAGTATGGACATTTTAACAATATTAATTCTTCCAGTCCATGAGCACAGAATACCTTTCCATTTATTTGTGTCTTCTTCCATTTCTTTCATTAATGTCCTGTAGTTTTCTATATACAGGTCTTTCACCTCCTTGGTTAAATTTATTACTAGGTATTTTATTATTTTTGATGCAACTGTAAATGGGACTGTTTTCTTAATTTCTCTTTCTGATATTTCATTACTAGTGAAGAGAAACACCACAGATTATTGTGTATTCATTTTGAATCCTGCAACTTTACTGATTTTGCTCATGTCAGACCTAACAGTTTTTTAATGGAGTCCAGGGTTTTCTCTATATAATATCATATCATTTGCAAATAGTAAGAGTTTTTATGAAAAGAATGAAGATAACTTAAGGGACTTACAGGATAACAAAAGGACTAACATTCACATTCTAGGTGATCCCAGAAGGAGAACAGAGAGACAAAGGGGAAGAATTATTATTTAAAGAAATAATGGCTAAAAGCTTCCCTAACCTGGGGATGGAAATAGACATCCAGATCCAGGAAGCCCGGAGAGCTGCAAATAAGATTAACTCAAAGAGAGCCACACAAAGGTAGGTTATAATTAAAATGTCAAAAGTTAAAGACAAGGAGAGACTATTTTTTTTTTTTATATTAAAAGGAGAGACTATTAAAAGCAGCAAGAGAAAAACAACTTGTTACGTACAAGGGAGCCCCCATAAGACTATCAGCAGATTTTTCAGCAGAAACATTGCAGGCCATAAGTGAGTGGCACAATATATTCAAAGTGATGAGAGGAAAAACAAAAACAAAAACGAAAAAACTTCCAACCAAGACTACTCAAACTAGTAAAGTTAACATTCAGAATTGAAACAGAGATAAAGAACTTTCCAGACAAGCAGAAACCAACTGAATTCAACAATACATTAAAAAGGTCATACACCATGATCAAATGGGATTTATTCCAGGGATGCAAGGATGGTTCAACATCCGCAAATCAGTCAATGTGATACACCGTATTAACAAAAATGAAGGGTAAAAATCATATGATCACCTCAGTAGATGCAGAAAAAGTATTTGACAAAATTCAACATCCATTTATGATAAAAAAAAACTCTCAATAAAGTGGGTACAGAGGGAATGCACCTCAATATAATAAAGGCCATACATGACAAGCCCATAGGTAACATCATACTAAACAGTGAAAAACGGAAAGCCTTTCCTCTAAGGTCAGGAACAAGACAAGGATGCTCACTCTTGCCACTTTCATTCAACATAGTACTGGAAGTCCTGGCAAGAGAAATGAGGCAAGAAAAAGAAATAAATGACATCCAGATTGGAAAAGAGGAAGTAAAATATTTCAAATTAGCCTCAGAGCAAAAAAGATTGTCTAGATTTTCTCTATGAAAAAGGAAGGAAAGAAAACTTACAAGCCTGCCACGATTCAAAGAAAAAACAGCCTTATAGTTGTATTAGGAAAGTATAGCTCCAATCTATGTGCCATTTGACCACAAGGGAACTATATGCGCTAATCCAGAGAGATTAAATGCTAGTTCTTCTACAATCCCTTCAGGCCATTTAAAATAGATGTGCAAAATGGAATTAGGACTCTGAGGTTTGTTTCATGGGCCAAGTTACCCAAAATGTTCTATACCTATGTTGATGAGAAACAAATTGATAACAAGCAAAATTAGCTGTCAGTTATTCTACAAGAGGAGAATAATAGTTTTGAATCACTGACATTAATTGATCCTACATTTTGTGGTTTCTTCACAAACTGTTAGTGCAAAAAAGTACACTGGAATCTATAAAATGAATCAAAGTGTAGACCACTTATTGGATAAGTCAGCATTTACAACAATAGGCATTGGTATTTGGCTTTATGCTAACTGACTGGATTGTACAATGCCTGTTTATTTGAATACTGCTTTGGAAATTCTGGATGACACTGAGTAGACAGTTGCCTTCTGAAGATGCAGATTCCTTGGTGGAAGCAGTGTATGGGATTCATCTATGCCTTGAGTCACAGTACTATTGCAAATTGCTCCTTTGTGCATCTCTATTAACTAAGTTAACAGAGTACGTGCACAGAAAACTTTCAACCAATATTTGCTGACGTATATTTTTATAAAAGTGACCAAAGCAAAGAATAAAAGGGGATTTGAATATGACAATAACAAAGAAACCTAAGTGATCCTTTATCTTCCCATGGCAAATCACAACCAGGGGGAAAAAGCCTAGAGTGGAAATAAATTACTATTTCTTCCTAATAGCCATTGATACGTGTGACATGCTTAAAGCACTGCCTGCATAATATGTGCCCAGTAAAGTTATCATTATCATTGTCATTATTATTTTACAAAGCAAAAGGATTTCCCTGAGGGAAAAAGGAAAAGGTCCCATTCAAAAGCTGAGAGAACATACTAGAGGGAACAGCCTTTCTTGGTCACATGGGAAGTATACAGATAATACTGCTCCCGGCTTTTTCCAGATATACTAACAACCCAGTGAGGGAAAACAACCTATAGAACTCAGAATTATATGTCTGCTTTTGGCTTCTCAGGCTCCAAAGGCAGCCTTTTTTTTTTTTTTTGGCTGTAATGACACTAGCTATTTACATTTCTGTTACAATCGTGTGGTACACTAGAGGGGAGAAGTCAAGCAGTGAAACCATTTAGTCCTGGCAAAAAAATAAAATAAAATAGTGCAGGAAAATTAGATTACTCTGGGTGGAATTCTATGAGGGGAGTTGGAGTCTGTTATGGTGATTAAGTCATCATTTCTGACAGATTACTCTAATCGGCTGTCAAATAGCATTCCCCAACCCCATCTGTAACTTGGCGTCCCCGCTACTCAGCCTATGTTACCTTCTGTGTATAAAACACATACACAAACAAGAGGAGGTACGGCCTGGCATTTACTACACTCATTAGCTATAATTAGGTTCTGTGTTTTCATACTAAATAATAACACGAGCTTCCATTTTGCTTTATTTATTCTTAAAATGAGAAGAAAAATGAATAGGCTCAAAATAGGAGGCATGGAACGTGAATGAAAAATAGTTGTTATAACAAAAAGCAAGCGTAAGGCTTTTCGAAGCATTGCTATTTAAGAAGAATGTTAATCCTTTATTAGTTTAATTTTTCTTGGAACTATTATATTACTTAGAGAGGTGAATCCATAACACTTTTTAAACCTTTTTAAACCTCTAGTCAGATTTGGTGCCTAATTAGCTGTGATTTCAGTAGAAGGTATTATTACTGTGTTTAGTGGTATTATTGTAAACAGAAAGCAATTTCTTTGATAAGATTTTGGTTCTTCCCTCTGTCACAGCATCTTTGAGCTCCCAAATAAATATGGTGACAAGCAAAGCAAAACTAGTTAAAATTGAACGACAGTATTTAGCTTTTCTGTTATTCTCTGTTTAGATCTACCTGTTTTAATGACAGAAGACTGGAGGGTCTAAAACTATTTTGAAAATGGAGGTAAGTGGAAAGACTTAATGTAAGAAGAGGCATGTAGGATTACGGTGCTGCTCAGGCAACACTATGACAATCACAAGCGCAGCAGAAGACCACACAAGGATTTTGGGTGACGCTTAGAGTATAACCACTCCTGATTAATAAGCCAAAATTTACAATATACAGATATCCTTTCTAACCATGATTTCATTCTGATTGTGGAACTGTCTTCCAAAATCAACGATGGATGCTCCAAGAGTTATTCTTCCAGATGTTACCCAGATGCTACATTAGACACGCGCCCTAATTGAGTCAGGAAAATACACACTGAAATAACAGTGCCTGACCTGGCCACGGAGGAGTGATTTAATGATCTGGTATTTCCCTTACATTTCCCATACGATGGTTCTTCAGGCCACAGACTTAGTATAATCTCGTATTTTAAGACAAATGAGTCTGGTTTAAACATAAACGGTCCTTTTGACATTAGCCTCGACCCATCATGACCACCTTTGGGCTCAGCTCGCACATGGCCTTGGCGTAAACCAGAGCCCAGCCCGCTGGGCTCATGGTGCCTCCCTCCCCAACCCTGGCTGTTTCCAGGTGGTCGCCGTTACCCAGTTCTCAACACCCTGTGAACTGGGGGGAAGCAAGGCCTGCAGACTGGAGAGCGGATGGCACCGCCCCTCTGGATGGCACCTGCACTCTGGGTGCAGATGCCCGTTTTGTTTAACCGGCCCTTCTGCCTGGGTCCACAGGGCCTGCAGACTCCTGGTAACCCAGTTCGGAATCTTAGCCAAACTGGGAGGCTGTTTCCTCCCCCGATCTCTCCACCCCCTTCCCAGGACTCAACTCAGTTCCTGACAATTCCTGGTACTGCTTCCTAGGATTATCTCTACTCAATTCCAGCCACACCCCTGCCTCGTCCCCATAGGAAATATCCTTTGGACAGTGAAAACTGCCCACATTGCACTTAAGATTTCGGTCATTCACTGGAAACATCGGTGCTGGGCTGAACTTGGTGCTAAAGAAGCATCATCTCAGGGATGGGAGCAGCTGCCGGGTCTGCGTTTCCAGACCCCTCATGGAACCAATACCCTGGCTAAACTGGCTTACTTTTCTGCCTCTTGGAATTCTCACTTTAGATCTGTCTCCACCAAATTTCTTTTTCACTCCGGCTCACTCAGATTCCTGCCGTGGTCTCCATGCACTCTGGTCCTTGTCTCCCAGACCATCCTACACACCGCTGCCTTACTTAATCCGTCGAAAACGCAGGTGTAATCATGCCTCTGTCCTGTTCAAAAACTTTCAATTATCTGCCAAATTAAATTCCAGCTCCTTGGCCTGTCTTTCAAGGAACTCCATGCTTTGCCCCCAAATTACCTTTTCAGGCTTACTTCTCATCATTGCTCTACATTTCCCTTCTCTTCCAGTCAAATTGGAGAACTCCCTCTTCCTGGTACTTCTGCCATAGGCTCACCCACAAAAAGGCATCATGACCCTTCCCGTGCATCTACACAGAGTATTTTCCTTGACAATACAACCGCTTTATATCTGTTACACAGAAACACCGATATGTCAAGTTACTAGGTTGATCATGTGAAACTGCCATTTTTGTAGATTGACAATGGTTGAATGGTGACAACTTCATACAGTGCAACCTCCTATAATGCATAGCAAGGAACTGTATTATCTTCATTTCAGATGACTCATAAGAAGCCCTAAACATTCAGTTTATGTGGGCTATCTCCTTTGTCAGGCTTGGAGAGCTTTCCAGTAATTCATCTGCAATATTTACAAACTGTATGAGTTCAATTAAACATCGACTTGATGATGTAAAATAACACTACCCTCTAAACCAACCGTGGAGTTGATGGACAGTTCGTGTGCAACCCAAGACACTTATCTACTCTTAGTAGCTTGTTAAGATCAGCGATGTTTTATCCAGTAATCTCCAGTTTCCTTTCAACTCTAAGGCAAACCAAAGCCACCACCACAATGCCCCTCTAACAAGCAAATCTTTTAAAATCTCTGGTTCAAAATTAACTCGGAATATTTAAGCCAACCGTATTCTATCTTGAACATTCTGACAGGGTAGAGGCATTTCATCCAATCAACAGAAAAGCACCATTGAACTCTGTATTCTAATGCTGCTGCTGCAGCTTAGTTTCCAAGTCCTGAGTTGTCTGAGTTGCTTTACCAGCCACGTTTACTAATTAGTGTCTAACATTTCCATCTCCTGCAAGTTGCAACCTCTCATAAAAAATGCATGATTTGGTTGGCTTAGGAATGACAACTTCATTTACAACAGACAAATAAATACCATACCTCACTCAGCAGCCTCTTCCCATTTATTTATTTAACTACCTCCATGGCCTTTGGGATTTGTACTGACTAAGTGAAGGAAAGGAGATAACTAGTGTAATTTTCCTTTCTTAATGATGTTTAAGCAAAAATGATTAAATCTCTCTCTTTTTTTAAACAAATGAGAACTGGCTAAAATAAAATTCCCTACTAAAAATAGATGGCAAGTTTGAAAAAAATGCCTTAAGGGCTATTTCATATTACCCATGTTTAAAATGCAAATCCATTAAACATCTGAGCAAGACATATGATATTGTTTTTAGCAGCTATATTTATTCATCTCATCTTCTGCCGTGGTACTAAACTTTGGTTGATATTTTGCCAAATGAAGATCTATCCTCCAGCGCTGCTAATTCTTTATGAGTTTGAGCTTAATATCACTGTCTCGTTTTGATTTCCACCTTCTATTCTAATGTGCGAGATCATTTACCAACTTTGGAAATTACTTGTTGGCAGAGCTTAGGGAAATTATGACAGTTCGACTGTTCTATAAATACCTTATCCTGAAGCTCAGTCTTCTAGAGATCAAATTCAAGGCTTGGGCCTTTCAATATATGGCATGTGACCAAAGTTTAAATGGCAAAGGTAAACTTAGAAAGGGGATCCATGAGACAAGAATATGGGAGAAATTTATCCTAAGGAAATAAAGTAAGAACACTTCACTGACACTCGATCTGAAATGGCAAATCTACTTTGATGGTTTCTTACTTCTCCGGATGTGCTGTACTGAATGAGGGTCTGGGAAACCCAGGCTGCTTTATGTTTGTTTCGTAGTGGAAAGAACACCTCGGAATCATAAGGTCTGGGTTTGAACCTTGGCTTTGCCAATGCTAAGTACCTACAGTCAAACCACTTGGTCTCTTTAAGCCCTAGGAAACTCATATTCGAAGCAAGGATCATATCAGAAAACTCATTGCCTGGTTGAGTCCATGTCTCACCCTGTGCTTCTAGTTTGTAGGGCAGGGGTCTGTCTATGTGACCCAAAGGATTGCGACGGACAACCAAAGAGCTGAGACTACATACACCCCTCCTACTTGTACCCCACTGGTCTGTAAAGAACTCTTGAGATTGTTTGATATTGTGAGTGTCTATGAATAAAAGCTACCTCCTTGGGAATTCATTTCTCCAACAAACATTTGTGGAGCTGGCGCCCATGGCACAAGGCATCACAGCGGCCTCTGAGAACATTCCTTCTCCAGGAATCTGGAGCTCTGTGTAGGAGAGACTGATATGCAAGCCGTCAGGGGAACAGAATACAGCAGGTGGGAGGGTGAATTTCAGCACAGACCACAGTGGATCACAAGGCAGGAGTATTTACTTCTACCTTCCGGGAAGCCTGAGACTGTGTTCTTACAGTGGGAACACAGTGTGTAAGCAGAAGCCAAAGACAGAGGAAGGGACACGGTTCGGAGTTCCCATCTCACCCTCAAGACTCAGCAGTTATGTGTGTCCATTTTTTTTCTGCCAGAAGACACAACACAACGATGTACACACACTCCCAGAGCGGCTGAGGGAAACGTGTAGCCCCCAGCGTCCTGAAGGTAATTCCACCCATCCGCTTGCCTTCAGGAAAGCACTTGGAAGACTAATGAGTGTAGTTCTTAGAGGGGTAACTTCAAAAATTCCCCTAAGCTCTTCTGTGCTTTTATTAGCTGTGATGACAACGGATAAGGCCCAGTTGATGAAGAGGGCAAAATTCCAGAGCTGCTTCTCAGGTAGAACACAGATTTCCTCACTAATTAGAAATGGGGTCCAGGAAAGGGGAGGGACAAGAAGAAGAGAACTTGAGAATGATTTCAGCTACTTGTCTTGGTTGGACCGCCCATCCACGTAGGTGACACACGAGGAGGGCCTGGCTTGTGGAGGGGAGAGGATTTCAGTTTTGGAATTTCCTGTGGGTCATTTGGATGGAACTTTCCAATTACAGATGTCGAGTGTCCAGGTTTGGGGCTAGGCAGAAAAGCCTTATGTCAAGGTCAAGATTTGGGATCCAGCAGCCTACAGGAGGTAGAGGAAAGCCATGAGAACGTGTGACACTGGAAGAAAACGACCCTAGGGTGCAGTGATGTCTAAGGCGTAGTCCTTTGCTTGCCATCGTTAAGAAGAACGTATGTTTTCATAAGTGTGTTGTTAATAATTTCTCTTCATTGTGTGATGAGGAACTGGGAAGGCACGCGGCTTGAGATGCCTTTCCATTCTCGTCTACACTCAGCTCTGCTCTGATCCAGCTTCTTCAATGTTCCAAGCTTTAGGCCAGATGCAGCCTCTCCTTTCCCCCAATTTTTTTATTGTGGTAAAATACACAGAACATAAATTTGCCATATTGACTATTTTTAAGTCTACAGTTAAGTAATATTAAATACATTCATAATGTTGTGCCATCATCCGTCTCCAGAACTCTTTCATCTTGTAAAATAGCTTCTCCTTTCATAAATCATTATTGGGCCTAGCCAGCTGGTGTATTTTTTTCTTTCATTATTTAGAATTTTGTTAAAGTCGCAGCTAACATTCCTCGTTCCCAATAAAGCTTTTAAAAGTTACCTAACTGCAAATACTGAATATCTGCATTTCCATAAAACTCAAAGAGCCTATCATGTTTAGAGGAGTCAAGATAAAATGCCGACGAATACGCCCCCAGAATCCAAACTATAACATCTGTCCCACCAAATGCTGCCAAAGAGACTGAAGGTCACCGTTCATGCGAGACCTTGGGATGCTATTCTGGGAGCTGGGCGCCTGGCACAGTCGCCTTTGCAAGACCTGCATCCTCCTGGAGCCCTGACTTGTATGCAGAGTGTTCTTTGTTTTCCTTTTCCCGTCCGTGACTGTGAGTGGCTTTCACCTGTGATGTAAATGATGAAGAATACAAGGGTGTGTCCTTAAAATCAATACAGAGAACTTCTCCTTGACCTACCTCATCGGGGCACCTCTCAGGAGGTGTGACCAGATTGTCTCCAGGACTGAAACCTTCTTAGCATTGTTTTCCTCTCCTTCCCAAAGGGTAAGAGAAGTTCATGGTTAGTCAACTGGGTTACTGGCTTCTTTCCAAGACCAAGGGCGAGGGGGCTCAACTCATGGGACTCAGGGCGCAGTGAGCACCGGTGAGAAAACAGTAAGGGTTAGGAACCTCCAAACTGCCTAATGAAGAAGCAGAAGTTGGGTTTTTTTTTTGGTTTTTTGTTTTTAGCTCCAATCTATTAATCCAGCTCTAATCAGAATGAAATATAAAGATGGGTAGAGGAAGGTGAGCATGAAAGAGCATGTATCAACTGTATACAAACGCAGCTGATGGGAGTTCTTATTCAAGAGCTAGTCAGTTGCCTGTGCTAAACACAAACAGCACAAGGTGTGTGTGGCAGGTCCAGAGGAAGCCTGGTGGTTTTCCTCTTGCGTCGCATGTTCTCCTTCTGGGTCACCTTTTCTGTTCGGGTCTAATACACCGTCAGCAGGTGTTGCACGAAACTCTTCTTCCTCTGGGCACCTCCCGTCCTGTCCCACCTGCTTCCCTTCCTGCCTGGCTCCTCTCTCCACTCTCGGCTGCTTCTCAGAAGGCCAACCAGCCACAGTTCATGCTTTGATGCTGGTCTGACAAGAGACAGCTGTGACTTCGGGAAAGGCTGGCCGTGGTTTTCATTTTATGTAGCAACAAGTGACCCTGTGTGTACAGACTGCTACCTAGGATGTTTGAGGATTAGGAATAAGCCCAAATGTGAAAGACGTCTCCAGATTTATAAGAAGTATGGATGGAAAACAAGAACTCACTCAAGAGGAAATCTCACAATGACTCTGTAGGGCAGATGACCTTCCTTTTAAGCCTCCTAAACTGCAGAAACGTACAGGTACACCAAGGTACATAAAGCACCTCTTATTAGGAGACAGTCTACTCTACCCTAGCGTTCGGGTGGTGGTTACACTTTCTTTGTCTCTCAGGCTTATCAAGAGAAACAGCAGAGCAAGCACTCTGCTTTCCTGGGAAGGCATTTCAAGTCCACAAATGATGAAGCAGCAGGGATTCTACGAGACTATGGTTCCTGCGAGGTGGGGCCGGGCTGCCGAGTATTACAGATTAACTCTTTGTGGCAGAAATCGCTCTTCTTGCTTCAGAATAGAACTAGGCTTAAGATAGCACCCACTCCTCTCGTTCCCTTCCAGTCTGGGATGCATGAATTCTGTGTAAGTCTCATTCATGGGAGATTTTCCGGCAGGTCTTCGAGTGTTGATGGGATAGAAAAACACAGGTGCCCGGAAACATGGATGCTGGAGAAGAAAGGATCCCCTCCTCTGGCCAGTGACCTCTCTATCTCCTTCTTCACCCGTCCTGGACAGTCAGGTCGTCCTGGTGCACCCAGGACTCAGATGAGCGAACAGATCAATTCAGCGCAGACGAGAGGTGTGTATGCACACACATCCAGAGCATCTTAAAGGGAACTGCGACAGATTCCCAGGAGAGCAGCACGGGTGAGGCTTACTTCTACCAGTGAGTTAAGCATCAAACTTTACATGCTACGCATATGCATCATCCGGGGATCTAGTTTAGACGCGGTTCTGGGGCGGGGCTGGAGAGCATTTCTAACACGTTCCCAGATGATGGCCATGCCACTGCTTGACGGACCACACTTTGAGTAGCAAGGCTACGCTGTACTTGCGGGAGGATAAGCAGCAGGTAAGGTGCTCCCAGGTATCTGGACGGGCAGGGGAAGGAGGAAGCAGTTAATCGCCACCACCCGTCCCTGGGGGTTGAAGATGATTCATTCTCCCAGCTTCGGTTCTCAGATCTGCCCGTCACTGGGAGAACTTGAAAAATACTGATGCTGGGCTCCCAGCTTCGAGAGATTCTTACTTAATTTGCCTGAGGTGTGGCCTGGGCATGTGTAGTTTCAAAAGCTCCCCGGGTGAGTTTGCCGTGCTGCCAAGGTTACAAATCACTGCCGCAGCTGTAGATGCAAATGGACTTAAAGGTTAAGGACTTTCCCTTTCTTCTTCCATTCTTTATAAATTCATCTCATTCATCTATCATTTTAGGTAAATGGCCAGGAAGAATATTATCATTATCTCTCTGGGTCTTTCTCAGAGAATGGAAAGGAGAAAAGGAATCGCCATGTTCAGTCACCTCCTATCACAGAGTGTAATCCATGGACAGACTGGTAATCTGGGCTCTGAATTTCTGACTCTTTAAAATGATGTTTTTGGCATCGTCTTGGACAGAAGTTCTGGGGACATGAGGTGCTGAAAAGAACAACAGGGGCAGAGCTGGGAGACATAAGTTGTCCCACGTCCACCACCAAGTGGCTGTGTGACCTTCCACACGTCACCTAACCTCTCTGGGCTTCAGTTTCCTCGACCATAAAGTGAGGGGGTTGGACGGTGTTGTTTCTAAAAACACTTATGATCAGTTCTGGTCTATTTTCCTCCACATGCCCTGTGTTCCTCTGCTGACCCAGAGAACAACATTCAAATAAACAGAAATCTACTGAAACTCG
The DNA here is from genome assembly GCF_028023285.1 of Balaenoptera ricei. Taxonomy (NCBI): domain Eukaryota; kingdom Metazoa; phylum Chordata; class Mammalia; order Artiodactyla; family Balaenopteridae; genus Balaenoptera; species Balaenoptera ricei. The sequence goes on from NC_082640.1 coordinate 21,171,090, forward strand.
CCATGGATTTCCTAGGTTTGTGACTCTTACTTTTATTTTCCTTACTAATGATAGTTTTTGTCAATGACCTCCAGGGGTTTTATGTGGCAACTCTGACTCAGGAGTGATTTAAGTAACTTGGTGATGGAGATTCTCTGATAAATGACTCAACAGTATCTGTGAGATTTTTTTAGGGGTTGTGATTATAGTTAATGCCTCCATGAGCAGAAGAAATGTAAGCTACAACTCACCGAAATCTGGGCTAACACTCCTCTTCCTCTTTAAATGATAGCTTATAAGTATTAGTAAATCATAAACCAGGTATTAGCAATGGATGAAGATGACAAGGAGAAGCTCACCTGAAATTAGCTGCCAGCTGTCTTTCCCATCTAACCTGCATCTAGTTCAGTTGGAAGAGGGAAATTATTAGCCATAAGAGATACTCACTGATTTGTCAGAGAGATTTTCTCCAATAGCCATAGCTACTTAAAGTTTCTTGGGTTGAGAGTGACGGACTTCGAGTTGAAAAGGCAACCAGAGTGAGAAAACAAATTATAACTCACTGTCTAATTATTTACCTAGTATTTTATCATTAACATGAGCTCAGCCATATATAAAAGCCCTTGGCACTGTGCCCAAGACAGATGGAGTGGTCAATAAATGTTCACTATTACTATGATTTCTATTAACTGAACATTGATTATTTGGTTAAAATTATCTAAATTCTGAAAGCCAATGGAAAATATCAGGCATACAGACAAAGGGTTTACTCAACCCAAATCTGCTAGAGACCTACTCCTCCTGGGGTTCTAACAACTACCGGTCTGACTTTACACCTAAGATGTAGGATATAGGCAAGGACACCAATGAATTTTCTCTTTCCTAATCCACACAACTTGTTGACCGTTCATCAAATGTACCCTGGACCCCATACACCGCTTAATGCGAAACATCTGGCACAGTTTCCTGGCATGTATTTAAATAACAATATATGCTCTTCTGAAGAAATGACGATACAGTCTATGTATGGGCAAGTGCGTAACACGTGGAATTGGACAGCCTGAAACATACCCCATGGACCTTCCAGGGATGGAGGTGAGTTTCCAGGGAACCTGTTCTTTGCTCTTACATGGTCCTTCCTGTCCCTGATGGAGGACAGTAACGTAGAAATATCGGTGGCCTAGAGAGCACAGAACTCCTGGTCTCAGAACCCCACACGTCCAGGGTCACACGCTCCCATGACCAAGACAGCGGCAGAGGTGACAAAAGTCTAAGCCTGTACAATCATCCACTTAGCCACATTCTTACCAACACAGAAATCACAGCGTGATGGACTGGACAGAATTAACCACATAAACTGCCCTAATATCTTCAACGATCCTTCAGCCTTTGATCTTAACTTGCCTCTTGACAAAGGGGGAGCACAGAGCAGATGACTGGATGGGGACAGAGGGAGAAGGACATCTGAGCCCCCGGGACCCATGGCAAAGCATCTGCTGACCTAGTCTCCCTGCCCTCAACTTGCCGTGGCCAAGAGGACAGCAGTGACTGTTCGGTGAGGCTGCTCAGGGAGGACGTACAACCCCATCCGTGGTGTTTGCGGCATATTTAAGTGCCCTTGTGTGTGGGGGGGGAGTCTGATCCCTCATTTTCAGAAGCAGAGGATTCAGATGCCTGGATGGTTTTGCAGACTTCACCCCCCCCACCCCCAGACCCTGGTTCCTCATGCATAAAATAAGAGGGTAAGTCTGATTGTTCTATAAAGGCCCCCAGGTCTCCTCGGGGCCGCAGGGTTGGGGGAGGGAGGCTGGGCTGGAACCCCTCCGAGTTGCTTCCCACGGCCACAGCCTGCTGCCTCATGCTTTGGGCGGCACGTAATAGGGTTTACGCTTAACCTTCGGAGATGAGCCCAGGCCCCCACCTGCCCTCCCCCCTTGCACGTGGAGCCCGGAGATGGGGGAGGGCGGGGAGGCCAGCTGGATGGAGACAGGACATTAGAATGCAGATTACGGATTGGGACCAAGAGCCTGGGGATGCAGATAAAGAAGAGAACCCTAATAACCTGAATGTTAATGAGCTGATGTTGGTAAAGCTACACTCCTCTGGAGAAAAGTGTTGCATTTATAATCATTTTGCAAAGCGGTTCCTCTTACCATAACGACTGCCTCTGATCTGCGGCTCCCTCTTAGAGGGCCTGGTGCCAGTCACCTGGTACCCGGGTTACCAGCGAACCCTGCCTCGCCTGCCCACTGTTTCAGGGGACCTTGGAGCCCCAACTCGTGGCAACAGGACCGACTTGCAGATGGGGCGCCCGGCCGGCCGCTGGGGAGGGAAAGCCCGGGCCCAGGCACTCTGGCCCTTAGGTGAGATCGCCGCGCGGCACGGCTAGCAGGAGCGCTGGGGCTTCGATCTGCTTCTAGAACGGTTGCACGGGGAGCCACGGTGGTCATCCGGAGCTTATCAGTGAAGCCATGGACGGGAACACACTTCCTGCTGGAGGTCCCCTGAAACAGGGGGGCCCAACGGGGCTTAGGACCTGTAAGCCTCTGCCCTGACCAGTGGGGTGCAAAGTCTACAGGTGCCAGAGATGTTGGTCTGAATCTGACTGTCAACTCCCGGTTACCAGCTGTACAACCCTGGACAAGTCACTCCCTTTCTCTGAGTTTCAGCTTCCTCACCAGCAAAGGGGCTGGATGACACATGCCTCGTGCAGCGGCGGAGACAATGCAAAGTATACATCCCGAGAGCCTCCGTCGGGGGCCTGATACCTGGGCCGCCGACAAAGAGTCGTCACTGTGTACTGATTTTCACCGTTATGCTGTGTTGGCCCCTTGAGTCACACACCCTGCTCCCTCACGAGGCGGGGAGCATCAGGCCAGAATCCCCTGTCAGGAGGCCAAGCTTTTGGGGAGGCTGACCGACTGTGACCTCTAATTCTCGTTCCGTCACCGCTGCGCCAGGGGAGGGCAGAGAAGTTAATTTAATCTTCTGGAGCCTCCGCGTCCTCCGTATAACAAGGTGAATGCTATCGATACATCACCCAAAATGCTTTTAGGAGGGAAAACAAATAAACATCAGAAAGCCGTCTACAAACACAGGCAACTCACTTATCCACGGGGACTGGTGACAGTGACCAAACAGATAAAGGAAATCCACCAGTAATCCCGGAGCCTCGTTAGGCTGAACACCCTTGTCAAACCAAGGCCGGAAGCAAGGAATCAGACCGACCTGATGGCATTCACTGCCCTCCCTTTCCTTTCTCTGTTCCCTGGCGGAAGAATCATGATTGCTAAGCCCCCTGCTGGTTCTCAACCAGAGGGCAGAGGGAAGCAGATGTGCCGAGAATCTCAAAGTGGAGCGTCACACCTTGGATGGTCCAGATGCGTCTGTACCAAGTCCTCTACAGTCACTAAGCCACACCTGAAGCGAGTCAAGTCAGAGACATCTATGTACCTCCTGCCTATCTATTTACTTACCTATCCATCTAGATAGGTTTTCTTCAATTCAATAGGCCACTAATGTAGTCAATGCATAGAAGGCCAAGAACACTTTCTCAAGATTGGAAAGGACTCTAAGAGCCGTCGCAGTCCAACCGCTTCCTTTCGCGGAATGAAGAAAGGACGGACTCTTGAGCGCTCTGAAGTGCTGGTGGAGGAAGGGGTGGCAGCGCGCATCTGCGTTTTGAGTACTGATGGGAGGTATCGACGGTCGGGAACAATAAAGAGGACAAAAGAGAGCAGTGGCCACGGTGCCCCTTGCTGCAGCCTCCCGCAGGTGCTGCTGACTGTTTATCCTTTCGTCTCGGTGGCTTGTGGGCAGTGAGAGCAGGAATGATATGGTCCTGAAATACTGCTTTATCATCAGAACAACTTTAATAGCTTATGTCATAATCCTAAGGATGCTTCCTGAGCACCCGTGTACTGTGACGGTCCAGGGCTACAACAAGCAGAGGACGCATGAAGCTTCTGTCCCTGCCCGTCTCCCTCCCAGTGGCCGGTCTGCTTCCCTTGCGCCCAACCAGACCGGATCCGGCCCCGCAGTGGAGCTCCAAGGCTCCCTCGTGTGCCGGCCTCCCTGGCTCCGGCTCAGCCACTCTCTGTTGCTCGGTGGCTGGGGAAGGACCGTGGGGCTCCTGGCCGAACTCTCTCCACACCTCCCCACGTCATACACTTCTTGGTGGCCCAGAGTTGGAGGCTCTGAACTGGCCAGCCCACTTCCACTGGACCGTCTCCTGAGCTGGGCTCAGCTCCCACCTGAAAGAGTCAAGCTCTGTCCGCACGCTAGTCATATTTTGGGTGATGCATTCTCACGGAGACTGCATACTCTAGAGACAGAATTTGGACTCTTTTCCAACTTTATTTTTTAAAAATTCCCCCTTTCATCTGACTGTCATAATCCTTTCCTCTGTGATTCCATCCAGACCTTTAGCCAAATTCATGGATTTTCCCCGCATTCTTCTCTTGAATGAAATCTTATCAACCTGGTGGGAAATGAGATCTGTGTAAGTGAACCAAATATTCCCAACTGAATCTTGACACATCACAGAGGGATGATAAACTCTCAACTCTATGACTTCATTCTGCCGTTGTGCCATCCATCCCCTCGTGCCTTCACTTGTTACTGTGAGAGACCAACATTCCTTAAGCCATGACACAGGTGACAACGCACATCTGGCCAGGCGCCCGTGCTAGGTCACACGCACGCTGGCTCTGATAAGCCCTCAGAACCGTCCTATTAATTAGGCTGGTATTTGAGACTATGTTGCTTGCAGAACAAAACTGGAAGCCCTTCCACTGAGTTCTGTTACCAGAAAGGGGTGCAGCTGCTCCTGCTTTAACCCTGGTTGCCCGCCTCAGCCATTTTCAACTCGCCACCACTAAGGACCCCCTCATGAGTTTTCTCCCTTAGGCTTCCTTGTCTTGAGAGGGCCATATTTTAAAAGTAACTGGTTTTTCATTTTAGGTCATCAAAGCCATACATCAGTAAGTGCCAATCAAAGTTACTGAACTGGCTGCCAGTCCAAAGCAGAGGTGCCCACTATTCGGGTGGCATTGTAAAACTTTACGGTGGGTGAAATGGACAGTTTCCAACTGCCTTTTTAAAAAAAATTTTTTATTGGAGTAAAGTTGATTTACAATGTTGTGTCAGTTTCTGCGGTACAGCAAAGTGAATCAGTTATACATATACATATATCCACTCTTCGTAAAATTCTTTTCCCATATAGGTCATTACAGAGTACTGATTAGAGTTTCCTGTGCTCTACAGTAGGTCCTTATTAGTGATCTATTTTATATATACCAACGGCCTTTTATGAAGTACTAAAATATACTTTTCCAGATCCCCTGGGATTGGCCAGCAGACTGGGAAGCACCAGGCCACGGATTTCTTCCTCCCTCCAACTTTCTCGGGTCTAAACCAACGAGCTGACCAGCAATCCTGCCACACCTGGCTGAGACCCACTTGGGGCCGGTTCTACACCCTAAGCCCTTCTTCACACTGGCCCGGCTCCGCAGGTGGGTAGGGGCTTCTGCGCCCACCCCTCCCAGGAGCTCCTCCACGGCCGCACGGTGGCGCTCTCCACCACAGGCCTTTAAAAAGTCATCGTAACAGCACAGGTTTACGTTTGTTTAGCTTGTATTTCTGCAGGACTGAGTATTAGGGTAAAAGAACACAGGCACAGCAGGGAAATAGCTGCTTCGGGGCAGTCCTATAAGGCCAAATATTTCAGCCCTGGCCAAATTCTGCAAAGGTAAATCTGAAGAATGTACACCCAAATCAAGGTGTCCTGATTTCTTCCCCAGCAAATACATTTTATCTGTTGGGTTGCTACCCAGGAAGACTTCATGCCTACAGAAACTGTCAAGTGGAAACAACGTCTTACAAGCCCATTTCTTCAGGGGCTCGGAAAGCTTTACATACATTATCTCATTCAGCGCCTACTCTTCTCTTAAGAAGGTGGAAAGGCAGGGATTATCATCATTAAATGACAGTTGTCAAGTGCCCTCACACACGCGCTATGAATCAGCCATGATCCTGAATCGAAGCAAAAACCAACCAACCAACCAAACAACCAACATGAAGAATTATACAGTTCATGAAGTCAAAGGTCAGAAAGGTGACTACATTGCAATGAAGAATATGTGCGAAGGCCAAACACAAAATGAGATTTTCTGCTATGTCTTCCTGTATTTATTTGACTGAATTGATATCCACATGTGGACGTGTGTGAATGTTTATCTATCCTGTAGGTATACAGAGATATACGTAAATATATAGATCTCTATACGTGAAACAAACTATCATTATATACACATGGAATCACAAATCTACATGCATCTTACATTTTGGAGCGTTTGGGCAAAATGATCATTTTTGGAATAAAACTTGACTCCTCTAGAAGTATTTTATTAAACTAACTCACTCAGGCATTAAATAACCAAGAGTTATTTATTAAACATCAAACTTACATAAGCACACTGGCTGGCTTTGTTTTTTGAAGATTTAGTTATAAATATCACGGTAGCTACTGTAGTCCCCAGTACGTAGGATGGTGCCTGGCAAACCATAAAAATGCAATAAATATTTGTCGAATGAAGGTATGAATATCTGCATGTCCTACACGGCACGTGAGTTTGAGGACTCAAATCTGTTCAGACCGATGTTTTGACTTTTTTTTTTCTAACAATCTTTAAAAATTTTTTTATGATTATTTTTTTAAAATTTTCATTTAATTAAAAAAAATTGAAGTATAGCTGATTTACAATGTTAAGGGAGGGAAGGACTGGGAGTGTGGGATTAGCAGAGGTAAACTATTATATACAGGATGGATAAACAACAAGGTCCTACTGTACAGCACAGGGAACTATATTCAATATCCTGTGATAAACCATAATGGAAAAGAATATAAAAAAAAGAATGTCTATATGGGTATAACTGAGTCACTCTGTTGTACAGCAGAGATGGGCAAAACACTGTAAATCAACTAACAATTTTAAATAAAAGGCGCCTGAGGAAAAACACTTCTTTTTGATTCAAATGGGATGGTTCGGGGGAAATTTCCATGACATGAAGAGATGGGGTTTGAGAGATTTTTATGACAGAAATAATAATGATGATGAAAATGATAAAATAATCACCATGGCTCTGAGAACAAAGGCGTTAAATATATATTAATAATCAGAAGAGGTGGTTCAGAGTAAATGAGTACCTCAAAAAGCATTACAATGGGCAAACTGAATTTGGTTCCAGCGAGAGCCTTTGCTGTTCTGCCGAAAGAAATTAAGCCCTAGCATTCCTCTCTTAGAGGACACAGGGGAACTATTCCGTGGAGAGTCGTGTTAAAGGCTGCCGGGGAGGACTGCCGACCCACACAGGGCCAGCCAGGAAGGGGGTCATTCACGTCATGTGGGTGAACACACGTGGCCCAAGAGGCCATTTTATTTACAGCTTCTTCCTGCTGGATCAGGCCCATTTGTCTTTATCTCTCAAATCTATGTGTCGTTCCCGTCTGCCACTGCTAACATGGAGTGCTCTAAACAAATGTGCCCTTAGGGCTGTAACTCCTTAATATAAACTGCATTTAATAAAACTGGTAGTGACTCTAAAAAGAAAGGAGGAAGGCAGACTTGGAGAAAATGGCTGGAAGAAATTTGCAGTTAATATTTTACAAGACATTTGGATTCTGATTCCTCCTTGCTGCTAAAGTTTAAGAGATTTTTCAAACCTGTATTCCTCTCTGTTACTACATCCTTAATTAAATTAATTTATACGGTGAATGCTCTAACGATACTGCTGGAGATTTTCAACCAAAAAGCCTTATTGCTAGAGACAATGTGTGTGAAGACCTTGAAAAAAAGAATGGCATAAGGCCTAGTGCTGTCACTGGCACAGGGCTATTTGGCCCTGACATCTGATTACTGAAGAGATCGTGGTAGTTTTCCTGTGCCTCTGCTGAGGTCGTTATTTTATTTTTTAATTAAGCTGAATTAGGTCAGTGAAAACAAAATGAATCTTGCAAGTTGCCTTCACAAGGGTTTTCTCTCTCGGAAACACAATGGCAGACGATGATATTTCTACTGAATAATTCTACCAGTGAGGTTGTGCCTGCCTGAAACCCTAAACAAAGGAAGCTATCTCTTAGCCTGATTGGCTACGTCGTCAAAGGACGGGCAATCAAGATTTGTCCAAGAACGCAAATGGCTCAGCTGTGGAAAAAGTCTAACAAGTTGGTACCAAGGCCAATGGTTCATCAAGCTCTGCTTTCTGTGCAGACATGGTCACAGACTCACTAGGGATCTCAAGGGCGTGTGTGTGACTGTATAGCTTTGTTGCCTGGCACACAGCAGGCACCCGATAATCATGAGTGATTTGTTAACCTAATGAAATGTCAGTAATAAATTAGGCACTGTGCCTAAGATTTGATCTGTTGCATATGTGTCAAACCACTATTTCTAGAGCAGAGCATGATCAAACCAGGGGAAGGACCTCCCCACCCTCCGAAGTTCATTTCTTGCTCCCTGTGTTGAGCTCCTGAATTTTCTCCCTTAATTTCTAATAGTGTATTTCTAGGATTTATGTTGAGCATTTCAGAGGATGTAAGACCCAGCGTCTTTCTCAGTCACATGGTAAGAAACAGGCTTGAGAAATGTGTCCTTAATGACTTTGCACTGCTAAGTAAGGCCCAGATGCTTTGTCCTATACCTCACCACAGAAAGGGTCTCTATAATCCATACATGACATGGGAGGAAGGGTGCCTTTATATAAAAATCTGAGAGCAGACACATCCAACTGCATAAATGAACATCCCATCAGGTTTTCTTCCTCTCCCATACTAACCAAGTTCTTTGCTTCTCTCAAGAATGATAGTCTCTCAACATTCACCAAGTTTGGCTGCGTGATGAAAAGTTGCATATGACAAAACACATCAACTGCAGAAGAAAATTAAATAGGGAAAAAACCTCCAACCAAACACCAGGCACTATTTGATCTTGTTTTAAACAGAAAGTTGTGGACACTTTAGAAAAAAAGGCAGCAAGGGCATTTTTAATGGATTTTATCCACAGGAGAAATGATTACAAGCAGAAAAGCTTTAAAGTGTCAGCTGGTGATGCATTTTTCTTTATCCCTTTTATTTTTATTCAGAAAGAAATTGAAGGCATATGGCAAAGTGCATCATTAATTTCTTATTAATTTCATAATATGAAGGCAACCAGTTAAAATAGTAGTGTTACAACTTTAAATTACCGAACTCACTTGGTAGTTAATGAGAGATTTAGCACAGCAGGGATTCTGTTAAATTAAGTTATTCCTTCACATCACAGTGGGAAAACAGGTGTATATTGGTTTAGAATTATGGAAATGTCGACTAATTCCAAGGCTTGTAATCAAACAGAAAGGCACCCTGTAATATTTTTTTCCCCAAGAATATGCATTAATCTTTTATCTGGTCCCTTTTCTTCCTGCCCACCAAAGCTCCCAGCTGATAGGAAACCACTTTCAGGTTCTTCCTGGAGCTGTTAAGGGTGACGCTGATCAGATAAAGCAATACATAAATGCAAGATGTGGAACTCTGTTCCCATGCACCTAATTTGAAATGGCAGATGTAGCAATACTGTGTGCACTGTGAAGGCTAGGAGCTTACAAATCAGACCTGACTTCTCAAAATTTTCATTTAACCCACCTCAAGTAATTGGGCATAGGAAATTGAACTGGATAAAAAGAAAGCCGAAAACAATCCACAAACCATCTTTTCCAACCCCAGATTTCTTGTCCTTAATAATGGGTTTCCAAAATCACCATCCCTGACTTCTGCATGCAGAATTTTTAAGGCGAAAAAGAGACATGGGCAACATTTTTTTTTTTTTTTTTTTTTAATACAGAAGATACTATTTGTTTGCTGAGAAAAGGGTCAGAGTAAGATGTCCCAAATGGGAGCAAACTCATCAGTCATTTATAGGTTTTTCAACATGGCCCCTTCATCAGATTACTTCTGGGTTTCTAGGGAGCATCTTCACGTATGAAAATTGCATGTTAAGAGCTATGTCCCTCCTAGTGGAGGTGATGAACTCAAATTAACCAAGCTCTGCATTAATTTAAAATAGGATGTGATGTGGCCTCTATACACCCTAAATGCTAAATAACAATTTATCATCAAGTAATTTTTTTAAACATACCGAGAAGGGATTTTGTACACTAATTACTGTAAAGTATTTCTTTCTAAAAGAAGGAATACCAAGTGGGTTTTGGGTTGGATTAGGAGCCTGGAAAATAAAAAAAATATTTTTCTACCATTGCCAGTAAATATTTAACTTAGTTGCTTTGTTCAATAATGTAACCTAACGCTGCAACCTCCTAGAATTTACGTTGGAAAAATTCCATTTATACAGAGAATGAAGCTGAAATGATACTTAAAAAATCATTAGGCAAAGCACTTAGACCCAGTAAAATCTCCCTTACTAAAAACCACCTTAGAAGTTTCAGGGAGAAGTAGTTAAGTTGAACTGGGAGGGAGAATTCTGGTATCACACTTCCTTTTCTGAACCACTGTCTCTCTGATTTGCTCACACAAAAAGGGGAAAACCAAAGTGGTGTGATTTGAGACCAAGGTTCATAACTTATTACTTTTTTGTTATTACGAAGCTAATGTTTTGAAAACCTTCTACTGAGTGTCTTGCCACTAAAATATTATACAATTTTCAATTGCGCTAAGGTGAATTAAACAAATGCTATCTTTTCTGGGGGTGACAGGGTATCAAATGACTTGTGTACATAGGTTAGCACGACAGATGAATGATAAAAAGTTAGAATTATACCCTGAAAACATTAGGGACATCATGTTATCTTTCTTTTACTATTATCAAACCAGGTTTCAATAAAATCATTAACATAGCACTGATTACCAGAGGTTCTTCACTGTCACTTACACAAATCATTATGCTATTAAATTAACTCATCCCTGATATTTGAGTCAACAGGGAAGATATCCCAACAGCACAGAGAAATTTATACCAGCATACACTAGATAAAACTGTCACAGCCCCCCAGAAATCATGTATTCTGATGAAGTAGCTATAGCCCACATCAGTTCATTTCTAGTGAATGGTAACAAGCATCCAATATTACTGGGAAAGAAATGGAAAAAAATTGTAAGCTTTGTATTTTCTGTTCTCTATCGACATGAAGCCGCAAGTTGGGCATTAAAACATTGACTTTGTTAACCACCATTGACTGTTTAGAAACCATTAGGAGGTTGAATATTATGGCTGTGCAGGGTACGTTTTTGTCCTTTCAAAAGAAAAATCTAAGGACTAAATTTGAAAAGAGGCTCCCGGGGAGTAAAAGCTTTTCCTTTTCCATTTGCTCCTCTTGTGCGTGTGTGTGTGGAGTCCCCCCCGCCCCTTTTTGAAACTGCAGCCCACCCAGTACTCTTCGCAGCCACTGGGACCCAGTGGGGTCACTCTGATTTTCTAACCAGGGGACATGCTCTCTGAGAGGTCTTTCTGTCAGCGGTAATGCCAGCGTTTCTTGAGGGGCTGGCCAGCTGCTCTGGCTGCTGCAGGGGGGACGGGGGGTGGGGTCAGCACACCCACCTCAAAAGCCCAAAGTCATTTTTGGCACTAAGAGCCCATCACTAGAACCTTCAGTTGAAAGGACCATTTTCAAGCAATAAAGTGATTTTGGTACAAAAGTAAACCGACTCACCCCAGGTAAAGTTTTAATATTGTGCAGTGCATTCTGGGCCTCAAGTGCAGCTTTTCTTGTATAAAATGTTACGAAACAACAACCTACAGAGAGAAATGAAAAGGTTTTAGAAATTTCTGTGAATGCTTTGCTTCGATATAATGGAGACTGGGGCGAACGAGTCATCTACTTAAAAGGATGCGCAATTTAAAAATAAAGTGCACGGGAACAGTAATAACAGCTCAGGCATTTACACAGCGCCTTTCATCCTAAATCATATTTATTAGCTTTTCCCCACTTTGGGGAGTCAATTCATAACTGTGCACCAACTACCGGGAATCCAGCTCTTCAGGAACGAGGGCGGGAGGTGGTGGGCGACTTGTTAGTGGGACTTGTGGTGCACCCACGGCATCCAGCGAAGTGCTTAATCACAAGCACAATAGCAGAAACTTACATTAACTATAATTTTCTTAAAGGATATCTCCAGAACGTCACCCTTTTAAAACACTTTCTCAACTCCAAGGTTTAGACAGCTGGATAATGAGCTCCCTAGGAGCTGGGATTGTGCTTTATTCTTTTTAACTTCCACCACAGTACATAACGCAAAATTCCATACATGAAACACGCAATGTTTGTTCGCTGAAATGAAAGACTCTATTTTAACCAGTTGAGGAAGTAAGCTATGATGCGGTGGGCATATGCTGAAACATGTTTGCAGACTCTGTCCCGTATATTAAATATGGCTGTGGTATGTCAACTGGTAACCTCTTGATTCCTCGTTTCTCAGAGCTGATGGGAGTCCAGGCTGAAGACCCCTCCAAGAGAGACCAGCATATACCCTCTTCCCACCCAACTCCCTCCACCAAAGAAAATGGTCTTGAAAACTTTTTACATTCCTTCTGCATTCTAAAGGATGGCTGACCCCTTCTTCAGCCTGTATCTAAATATACTGGTTAACATATGTGGTTAAACCAGAGGAAGATGCCGGTTAATTATCTATTAATTAGCATATAGTTTCTTAGCACAATCAGGCTTAGAAAAAAGGGACAAAAACTTTGGAAATTAAAAAAAAAAAGATGCTGCCTCTGACCTGGGCTGCCTTGGATGAGTTGGGCTGAAAAAAAAAAAAGCAGAGAGATGCAGTCACCCAGATTGTACATATTTCATCCTGATCCTTATCCTAATGCTTGGAGAGATGGAGAGAGCCTTGAGAGGTCCTCAAACGCCAAGTACAGCAAGTGGCATGAGAGAAATTCACAGCACTAAGGCATCAACGTTGGCTCTATTTAGGGGAATGATGTAAGTGAAGAAACGTAGCACAGCTGGAGAGCAGGAAGTTGGCACCACAAACCATCAAAGGTTCAAAATCATACACTGGCATCTACTTTTCAAAACAAAACTCATTCAAAGGAAGAAAATAAAGTACAATACCATCCATAAAACATTCCAAAATGCATATGCTTCCTCCTTATTTGGCAAAAAAAAAACTTGGAACCTTGTTGTCAAATACTTGGTTTCACTGGAGTCTACTGAGATTAAATATGTAAGGCCTCCACCTCCTGGACAAAGGAGAGTATGATCATAGCTCCTCGGCATTTAAAAAACTCCATGCCTCCAAGGATCAGAAACTCTTAAAGTATATCATTTGCATGATGGAGGGATACGAAAATTATGAAGTGTCCTTAAAGAATCACAGATAGACAGAGTGTTCCTTTTTATATGAGCTTCCCATTTCAGCTATTTGAGTTCTTTGACCAGAGTTCATTTGGCCATGCTGCCTGGTGGTAGATTTTTTTCCTGAACTAATCAAATTAATGTGTGATTTCCAGCTTCAATGGCATAACCTAAGTCCAGAAAAGCTATAGGAATTGCTTCAAATCAAGGAATGATGTTAAACAGCAGAGTCAAGTCCCAGCTTCCAGTATCCATTGTAATCACTTTAAGAGGAAGAAAAATTATATTCCCCTAGGCTTGATACAGAAGGAAGAACAGGGAAAGAAAACCATGATGCAAAAGAATATTTAAAAAGAGAATGTATAACTGAATCACTATGCTGTACAGCAGAAATTAATACAACATTGTAGATCAACTATACTTCAGTAAAATTTAAAAAAAAAGAAAAGAAAAGAAAAGAAAAACAGGGAAAGACATCATCTCTGTCTTCCAAAAGCTTCTAACAACCAGACTCTCAGTAAGTTCTCCTTTCTCTCTCCTGGGCTTATGGGGTTGGCTTCTGGGTAAGCAAGCAATGAGGACGCTCTGAACTTCAACTTCAAAATCGAAGCTACAAACTCTGATGCTTTCAAGCAGGTAGATTTTGAGGGTGTGATACTTAAAAAATAGAAGATTTCGGATGCAGTAGAAGTCATAAGGCAGTCTGCATGCCTGGAAAGAAGGCAATTAAGGAAGAATGATCTCAGCAGAAGGAAAACAAATGCCAGTCTGGCCAAGCTCAGAGCTAAGAAGGAAAAGCTGAGGTTGGCCTAAAAGAACAGTGTAATGACAAAGGGAACGGAAATTATGAATGACAGATGATAAGATAAAAGCAACGAAGAATAAAGATGATGTAAACTGAAGGAATCTTGTTGTTGGGTCACTGTGGACCCAACACACAGTGGTCTCAGGAATAAAGAATCCCTTCCTGTCTTAAACACCCAAACAAAATCCCTACCACTTCCCATGGCCTGAAATTCCACTGGGAAGGTGCAGTTCATTTGCTATTTAAGTATTAAAATGCTACCCTTGAGGAAGGTAATATGTAATTGTTCCTAGCTATTTACACCTTGAATTTGGCAACTTCAAGTGCTTCCCTCTTGAACAAGGTTCTTAGTGAACAGAAGGTGGTTTCTGTGTTTGTTTTGTTTTGCTTTGAGAAAGAGCAAGTTTGAAGCTGATGTCTGAGCAGCGTGGGATGGGGGTGAAGAGGGGCAAGAATGCAGAGAGGAGTCTTAATGGACAGAAGGGAGATGGAAAGATATTCCAAATCTCGAACTCTTTCCAATTTCATCCAGGATCCACTCTGCCTATGCAACCGACAGGGTGAAATCAGGGATTTGTCACTACAGATCCTCTTTGAACTGTGCATAGCTTTGAACTCTTTTACTCTCGTCCCATCTAAACAAAGACCCTGGAAGAACATGCCCCTTGAAGCTCCAGTGCTAGTTGTAATACCATAGAAGAGTATCCTGGACACCACTGGTGATACGCCTAACCCCTCACTGCTCACCAACCCCCAACCCAAAAGCTCAGCTCCATAGGCACCATGCTTGGCAAGCAAACTTGGGACCTTTGAAGGAGGTATCCCATCTCCAGGTGGGCAGAGCCCCAAGGCTCAGTGAGTAGAGCTCGGGCTGAATTTCTGCCCCGACTTGTAGCCTCAGCTGGGCACCCTCATGCAATGAACCACTCGCACCAACATGGGGGCTCTGGGGGAATCTCACCCCAAGACTTCTTTTGGTTTCACACATTCGGTTCCTGAATGACTCAGTGGAAAATACCTTACTTCCTCTATACCTGAGCTACTTTAGCTGCATCACCCCTAAAGCAGTGAATAAAAACCAGGTCTGGGGACTTCCTTGGTGGCACACTGGTTAAGAATCCGCCTGCCAATGCAGGGGACACGGGTTGGAGCCCTGGTCCAGGAAGATCCCACATGCCGTGGAGCAACTAAGCCCATGCACCACAGCTACCAAGCCTGCTCTCTAGAGCCCACGAGCCACAACTACTGAGCCCTCGTGCCACAACTACTGAAGCCTGTGTGCCTAGAGCCCGTTCTCTGCAACAAGAGAAGCCACCACAATGAGAAGCCCACGCACTGCAATGAAGAGTAGCCACCGCTCCTACTTGCCTCAACTACAGAAAGCCTGTGTGCAGCAACAAAGACCCAATGCAGCCAAAAATAAATAAATAAAATAAATTTATTTTAAAAAACATACAAAAAAACCAGGTCTGCCTACCACTCCCTCCCCCTGAAAAAAAAAAAAACCCTACATGGATATATAACCAAAGGGTTTCATTCAGAATAAATTTTTTTTTAACAGTCAAAATTATTCCTTCCCTTTCTTGGGCTAAAAATGTCTTGCACTTCATTCAGCATGCATACTAATTGACTTAATAAAAGTAATGTTTCATTAAGTTATCAGAAAATCTGCGGTAGAAATACTCCCAATTTCAACATTCATCTTAGAGTCAGCCATTTGTGTTTTTCCCCCGATGGGACATGAGTCTGGACACTTCCAGAGTAAGAATGTGTTTCGCAGACTCTTGCTTCTATGAGTACTCTCCCAGCTAAACAACCACAGACTTTTTTAGTAGTCAATCACTTGATATACTCACTTAAAATCTTAGACCTGCAGAGATCATTTCAACACAGGAAGGGAGAAATATCATTAATGTTTGCCCTGAGATGGTGATCATCATGGCAAAAGGCCAGGGAGCGACTCTAGATCCTAGAAAACCCATGGAGGTGCAACAGGGTTGGAATTTTCTTTCCTGCCTACCCTAACTGGATGGACAGCTGTTAAGGGAACCACCTGGCTTTTAGATTTCCCCGCACCAGCTGTAACTCAGGTCTGAAATTTACCGGATTCGTTTGCAGGTCAGCTGCAACACCAGATGGCCCAGCAGTCTGATTCGGGGGACAGACCTCCCTCCTCCACCAGGCTCTGCTTCCAACATCATTGTAAGGTGGGTGGTTAAACGCCGACAACAGCCCCGGGCACTCTTCAATGGTCAGCGGCTGCGACGTGCACCCGAGGTGACCACCCCTCCGGCGTCAGCATCGCTCCCAGAATCCGCTTTCCCTGCTGCCTGTGGAGTGCAGAGCAAGGCCTGCTCCACGTCATAGACGGGAAGCCACCTGCCAGGGGACGCCGGGGATGGGCAGAGCCGAATGCTTCAGCCAGCCTCAGCCCTCCTGTTACTGCTCTGTGCGGCTTCACATTTTTCTGCGCTACCCGTCTGACACAGTCTCATAAGCACTCGCACTTTATAATTCTTGCCACCTTTATCCACTGGCTCTGGAGTTTCTGCCAGTGGCAGCAGCCAGCTTAGGAAAGATAAACATGATGTCCCACACCCAGGTGACTTCGTGGCATCCCACTTTCCAAGAGTTTCAACAATTCACTGTGTTAATAAGAGCTCTGGATTTCGGAGCAAAAAATTAAAAAATCCATCTGTTGCATGTCTATTTATCAGGCCCATCCCCTTACGCCTCACCATGGCTCTTTAAATTCACAGGTAGAACAGGTTAGGGGGTAAAACTCGAGAGGTGATTCCAGAACCAAATATCAGTGTTTCAGGCCTATGCAGAGCCTAACATGCCCACTAGTGATGACTCCTGTACTGAACCGCAAGAGACGCTGCTGAGTCTACATACTGCAGGGGGTGTCACGTGAAAGCTCAGTGGCCGTTACCATCTCCCTGTGAATTCACTGTGCGGCTCAACTTTGACCACCTGGCTGACCCCTAGGAAGGCCACTTAAGACGGATCTGTTTGGACGGGGAAGAAGGTCTAGAGAGAAAGGTCCTGGGGTGCAGAGTGCCCACCGCGAAGGCCACCAGTGTGAGGCCTCCCTGTGAGCATCTCTGGATGGTCAGGAGGCACCCAGGGGACGCTGCCCCCCAAGGGAACGAGCCAGGGGAACTGGGAGCCTCTGATGGCCCGATTCCCACAAGTTGGCAAGTTCAGCGATCTGGTTGCCCATGTTCAGCTTGTAAAGCAATGTGTCATCAGGATCATAATTGTGTGATATGATTAGACCATCTTGTACCGTAAGTTGAGAAGGGTAATCCTCAGAGACGCCAAGAGCTACCTACTCCAAATAGGGTAGTTGGTGTCTGACTATATTTCCTCACAAATACTTTCTGCTGCCATAAAAAGTTCCCTCAGGTATTCTTCTGGCTTCACTGCTGAATAATCTGAGACACCGTGACGAGGTTTTTGCTGTTTCCGAAGATAAAGCCTCAAAGAAGACAGGCCAGTGGTCTCTCTACACACACATACACACATACACACACCGCCCCCCAAGTAGTGTACTTAAAGCCATCAAGAAGACACTCAACTTTACTGAAAGACTTTAATTTTAAATGATCAAGTAGACTTATCCTAAAAGAAACCATCTGGATTATCACCAGTCTTTTCAAACCACAGCTGTTTCTCTTGGAAAGCCTAACTTGGAAACTCTTGGTAATAATACTCACAGGGGAAAAAAAATGCACTACTTATGTAGAGATAACCAGTTTATATCATGGCCTGTCCTGAGTCAAACAGCACTTAATTTACATTCTTCCGTGTGGAGGTCGGTGTAGACACAGCCTGAGAGAACGGTACTGAGATCAGATTTTAAAATTAGTTCTGCCCTGAAGAAAACTGACACCATACTTGTTCAAGAAACTTCTCTGAGGTTACCAAATTGGGGAGGAAGGAAACTAAGGTTTGATGCTCTGAAGACACCATTTTATAAAAAGACAGTTTTCTTTCAGTATTTGGCTCTAAAATATGGACAGCATGGTAGTTTTTTTACTCTGTGTGTTTGGTTTTAAAGAATCCAGGTATAAAGATGGGAGGTCAGTGACTTGAAAGGTTTGCAATTATTGAAATAGTCACTTGTCTGCTGCAGGGTAGAAATTTCAGATCATATGCCAACAATTACACTCTCAATAGCACAGGAAGCCAGCCCTACGTATGGCTGGTCTAGTGGAACATTCCTCACGATTCTCCTGGAGCCACCAGCTCCCTCTCCTTGAAAGGTTGCTCCCATAAATGGGAGAAAGGGCCTTTTTTGGAACGTTCTAGTCCTGATTGTTAATACTTTTTCTGATGCAACTCTTCAGTAACATCTTAATATGGGAAACTGTGGAATGTTTTCTGAAATACAAGCAACTAGACAACTTGAGGATAGAGGAGAGAAGGTGAAAAAATGATTTCCCACAACGCTGTGGCCAAGCTGGTAAAATAAAAAGTACTTCAAGTTCGGAGCTTCTGGTGTTGTGTACGTGGACACCTGTCTCCCCAAGTCAACTCTGTCCTTGGGGTATAAAGAGGGGTCATCCACATCCTCAAGGTCACTCAACATCTCATACAAGAAATCTGCATCACTGTCAAAACCTACACAAATAAACACTTGAAAACAACCACAGAAAAATCTTGTGCTGATTGAATTGTGTACGTATTTATTTCTTTTAAAAAAAAAAAAGGAATAGCCCCGGCAGAGAGATTCAGTTCAAGCTGTATTTGAATTCAAGACAGCAACAGGGTCACCATGGTGTAAACTGAAAATTCCTTCAAAGGCTGCCTCTGAATTCTAAGGGGCCGTCAGATCAAGAGACCAAGGCCCTGCGAGGCTAAATGACTGAACCTGCTACGCTTTTTTTTCTTTCTGTGAATGAAGCTCTCTTTTGTCTACACATTTGCAAGCAAAGCAAGTGCTCCCTTTACACAAGTCCAACTGCAGTTGGGATCTTGGCTTCGTGTTGAGTCAGTTGCACAGTTTAAGTCAAAAGAGGATGGACTTCTCATTGTTGCTTCCTCTTATCATCTGTTTTCTCCCCCAATCTCAGCCACTATGTAGAGGATTTCATGCTTCTTTGAACGTTGTTGATCTCAGTGGTGCACTTTATGCTCAAGTGAATCTCCCACGTGCTAAGTAAGGTTTTGACTATCAACCATGGGCTTACCCACTGCCAAGACCCTTGACTTTCAGTTTCTACAAGGCAGTTACAGGTTCAAAAACCCCATCAAAAAATACCCTGAATTAAATTGTTAAAGTAAACTTAGCACTGACCTTAAAAAAAAAAAAGAAGTAGCCTTCCAGTGGTCTAGGAGATGACCCTCAAGAGTCTTGAGGAAAAGGACAATGGCAAAATGCCATCCTTCCAAAGAACACAGATGCTTCAGGAGGCAAACTGGTCCCCTGGAGAAGCACGGATGGATCGCTTTCCTCAGCCTAAAGTCCACCCCTCAAAAGAACTGGCACTGCCGGTTAAAAACCACATCCAATGCACTGTTATTAACTTGGGGCCCCATGGTCCTAGGTCTTTCTTTATTCTTTCTACTTTGTCCTCAAAACATGGCTTGCTTTAGAGGAATGTAAGATGGGACTTAACACATAATGCTACTGATGTCACAAGCTGCATTTAAAATTCAGTCCCCTGGAACCCTCCTACACTGTTGGTGGGAATGTAAATCGGTGCAGCCATTATGGAAAACAGTATGGAGGTTCCTTAAAAAACTAAGGATAGAGCTACCATATGATCCTGGGCATATATCTGGAAAAGATGGAAACTCTAATTTGAAAAGATACACGCACCCCAATGCTCATAGCAGCACTGGTTACAATAGCCAAGACATGAAAGCAACCTAAGTGTCCATCAAAGATGAAAGGATAAAGAAGATGTGGTACATATATACACAATGGAATACTACTCAGCCATAAAAAAGAATGAAATTTTGCCATTTGAAGCAACATGGATGGACCTAGAGATTACCATACTGGGTGAAGTCAGACAGAGAAAGACAAATATTACATGATACCATTTATATGTGAAATCTACAAAATAATAGAAGTGAATTTATTTACAAAACAGACACAGATTCACAGACATAGGAAACAAACTGATGGTTACCAAAGGAGAAAGGTGTGGGGAGATATAAATTAGGAGTATGGGACTAACATATACACACTACTATATATAACATAGATAAACAACAAGGACCTACTGTATGGCACAGGGAACTCTATTCAATATCTTGTAATAACCCGTAAGGGAAAAGAATCTGAAAAAGAATCAATCAATCTATCTATCTGCCTATGAACTCTATCTATCCATCCCATCCACCTGTCACTATCTATCTATCTACGTATCTATCTTTCTGTCTATCTGAATCACTTTGCTGTATACCTGAAACTAACACAATACTGTAAATCAACTATACTTCAATAAAAAAAATGATAAAATTCAGTCCCCTGGCTGCTAAACACATTTATGTATTCCCTAGTATGATTTCCTTATCGTGGCCCCTCTGAACTTGGATGCTGTGCCAAGGTGGTTGTAATGATATCAACTGAGATATCAAGGAAAAGAATTTTAAAAAGCAGCGAAGCAGAAATTCCTTAAATGGTAAGAACCTGCAAGAAGATGAAAGGGTTTTGTTTCGCATCCTTTTTTTTTTTTGCTTTAAACTCAAAAGAAAAAAAAATTAGAGGAAGTTAACGTGTCATCTTTCTCTTGGCTTCTATGCCTGTTCCACAGAATCAAGGAATTTTACAATTAATTAACTTGAGTCACCCAACTCTCCACCCCCCTCCCACAGCATGCTAGCCAAAAGCCCACAATCACACAAGTAGCTCAGAGCAAAGGCAAAACCACCCACATCACTAATGGTTCACAGCCGCCTTCAAAGTCAATGCCTATCATAGGAGAGTTTGCCATGAACCACCCCTGATAGGTTCTGCTTTCCTCTGAAGGATCCTCAAGACGGCTTCAACCTCCTCTCATGTCACCGAAAATGTCTTTTTATACCCCAAACCTCCCCTGTTTTAAACTTCTAACAGTCTTCTCTAAGACAAAGCAATTTTTTCTCTCTCTATGTAAAAGTGGGACTTCCAGAGCGAGAATAACAGCTACCCAATACAAATGCCACATCCTGCAGAAATCAACTTTTAATGAAACCGTATCCAATTAGCTTATTTTTATAGAGTTTCATATAATGGGCACCCTGAGGTAAAAAGTAGTACCATCTGGCCATTACCTCGGAAGCAGACGGAGCCGTCATTCTGCTTTCAGTACCTGAATTATGTGGACACCACTGTTTGGCCCACCAACTGCAATCCCAAGGGAATCCCCAGGGAATTTCACTGACAAAGCAGGAGCTGTGCTTATGACTTCTGGCTGCCTGGGGCGCAGATCCTATGCTCCTCCAAGAACCCCGACTCATGTCCCCAGCAGGAGGACCCCTAGACAGTAAATCAGTGCCAACTTTTCAACCAGGGAGACAGTGCTGATCTCACGGGGCTCCGTGCAACCCCGCACCCTTTCCTGAGACTCTGCAACTGACATGCTGGGACCACAGCCGGTTAATTGGCCACAAGATCACAATCTGCCCTGGTGACTTTTCTTGGAGGAACCGTCTCCTGATACGCCCATGGCCCTGTGAAGTGAGGCACGCTCTCCAAATCCTCTGCCAGGCAAATGGAGTTTCTTTCTTTTTTTTTTTTTTTTTTTGACCTAGATTAAATCTACCGCATTTTTAAGCCTTTTGGGAAAGCAACCAGGAGGGATGTGCATGGATCTGTGTGTACTGCAATACTTCCTCACCAATTATTATGTAAATCCCAACAACTGCAGGACACAGATCGAAAAGATATCAAGGGCAAAATTGCTGGGATCTGCTTTTTCCCCTTTCCCTGGGCCTCTGAAATAAGCCACTTAGGTTAAACCATTTCAGTGTAATAGCTATAAAAGTATCTGAAGAATTTTAAAGTCACCCTTTCCCCTGATGGGACAATCACTGCACGTAGCTGTTTCTTAAAGGCTCCCACTCTGCTCTAGGCATTGGAAGGTGAGTTTACGGTGCCGTGCGTGTCTGCCGAGGAGTCACGGGGACAGAATGTAGAGGGCAAGCAGTCTCCTTTGTTAAGAAATGCAAAGGAATAAGCAAACTGTGGATTTGATTAATTTGTATTTTTAAAATATTAACTCTAGAGTAGGAAGGAGGGCTATAGTTTTTCTTTCAAGGTAAGAAAAAAATAGGTTGAACATGACAAGCCAACAAGAAGGCCATACTGGGTGGTCTCCCTAAAGTCAGTGTGTCTGGCCCCAATTCCTGGGCTGGTCAGTCCCCCACGAGTCTTGGTGGCAGAGAGGGTTCTAGGGGGGCATGGCAGCACAGGCTTTTTCTCCAAGGGTCCAGAGGAGTGAGCAAGGCCTCAGGCTGAGTTAATCAAGATACCTTGACATAGATTAAGGAAGGTGTCCCAGGGTTAAATGTGGTAGAAGATAGTTCCAATTAAAAAGGATTTAGTTTCAAAAGCACCGAGGGACCTCATTAAAAAGAAGTTTCTAATATAAGGTTATTGTGTAGTATGCGTTCTCTTGGGGACAGGATGTCGTTATAATTAGGAGTCTGGTGGCAATGAGAGTCATTTTCCTGTGATTCTCAATTCAGCACACTGGGCCATGAGATGCTTCCTGGCCAGACCACTCTCGTAAGTCTCAACTTCACTGTCCTGCTTTGATGGCCGGGCAACTTGTACTTGCCAAGTCTACACATTCAGACCCCTTATGTTGGCTTCAATAAAATACAGCTCAGCACTTTAGCACTTACCAGTGGTATCACTGGTATTCCAACTTCTTATGGGCCCGTTCTAGGTGGGGCTGGACTCTTTTATAAGAGGCTTTGAATCCAGACTAGAGCCAAGGTATTTTTCCTGTTATGGGGGTGAGGAAAGTCATATTTATTTCCTCATTCTGATCTTTACGGGTCAAAATGAAATGGAGGCAAACTCATTGGCTATAGAAACTGCATGTTGGCTCAAGTAAAGATCTGTCCTTATTTTAGACCTTTCCTGTGGCAGATGGCTTCAGAGAGCTGATATTCATGGGCATTATAACCGCCTCGCCCACTCCCATGAAAACTAAGGCATCTTTCATGTGCATGTAGATCGGGGAGGGAGATATTTTTACAAATTGCCTGGAACAGCAGAAATCATATAAGAAATGCACTTTTGTAGCCAAGTATAAATTGATGTTCTAGGGATAACAGGCAAGCATCCTTGGTCCCAGAGTTCTCAGGGCAGAGACTATGACAGGTTTCAAAGTGGCCCTGGATATTTCCTCCCTGCTCTGTTCATAAAGCTTTGCTGAGGTCATCCTTTCCTAGCACTTCAGACAGACTGGGTGTTGGACACATTTCTGAAACTCTCTAAGCTGTTTTTCCTTACTTTTAAAACGGGGTAACAGCAGCTCTATTCCAGGGTTATTAAACAAGGTAATTTATGAAAATGTATATAGACCACAGGTCCTGGTATATACACTGACGTGCTTAATAAGTGTTAGAGATTATTGCCCACCGTAAATCTGTTGCGTTCCTCCATAAAGCCCCTGGCCCACACAGACCCTGTGCAGGTGCCCTACGAGGCAGGTGAGAGACAGTCAGCATTACCCTGATTATTTAACAAAAAAACGCCCCCGAGGTACAGAAAGGCAGCATTCGCAGGCCAGCCGCAACTTCACGCTGCTCCCCGCTGGCCTCTGGATGGAAGGGAGGCAAGCGAGCCTCTTTTGCAAGTGATGACCATACACCCGGTAACAGGGTTTGGAATTGATTTTGTTGTCTTGCTTTCTGAAGTAATTACTCGGAACTGGCCAAGTCCGCCCATTTGCATGGCCCTTGAGGACCCTGGACATCCATTTACATGGCCTCTGAACAGTCAATCCATTTTAATGGAATCATTTTGAGGACTTTCCTTTTCAGAGTACAACAGAATTACCCCCAACTGTACACTTGATGGTACTCCCCCAAGAGGCAAAAATTCCCTAAAACAGTGAGTTATTTGAAATAAACCCTGTGGCTGTCTAATGAGCATACCTGGGTTTCATCACTATAAACCTTTAACCACAGACCTGTCATTTTCCTGTATTTTACAGCAACTGGGGAGGGGGAAAAGAAAAAAGAGCAGTGATCCTGGGCTCTGCATGAAGAGGTGGGGTTCTAAATGTCAGGATCAGGAGAGGAGAGGAAGGGACACGTGAGGAGGAAGACCGGGGACAGATGTAGGCATCCCCTGAAAAAAGGGGTTCCCAGCAGCTGGATTTCATTTTGAGAGTTGCCATCACACGATGATAAGACACAAGAAAAAAAAAAAATCACTGCCTGCTTGATGAACTGCTGTCCCCTACAGTGAACTTGCTATAGTGGTTCAGTTGTTACTTCATTATCATGCCACCTAAGGACCACCTTTGAAGGCAGGGAGCCACTTCTGAAGGTTCCTTGGTCCCCTTCACAGGGCACAACATGAAGTTGGGCATGTAGGTGCTTTTGAAATACTTATAGATTGACTATCCTCAGGGCCTTTTCCCATCTGCTTGCCTCACAGCAATACGGTTTTCTTTTAGACTTCATGTGTCATGAGTCTTTCTGATTTGGACTACTGGTGATGAAGACGGTCTGTGCAATACTCTTGAATCCATTTTCTGAGAAATGACCCTGGTAGGGCCAATCAATTTCTGACCTGAGGTAGCTGTGGTTAGATGGTTAGGTGAAATAGATTTTGACCAATCCATTTAGTAAGTTAATGTATACACAGTACCAAGCTCAGAATTGGGCACACAGAAAACACGAAGGAACGGTCAGCTTGTTTTCTTCCTTCTATTGTCTGGTATCATTTTGGGGGTACTGTAAAGGTTTCTTCTATATCTAGAGTGATCCAGAATTTGGAGAGTGGGAGGGGGAATATTAGTCATTATTCTGGGACAATAGATGAAAACCGGGCTGTCGCAGGTAAACTCTACATGCCCCTTCTCCACTGAGATCTCTCCCAATCCTGACTCTCCTCCTTTGGGCTTCATCCTTATGGCTTGAAGCTCAGATTTATATTAAAACAAAAATTCCTTGGAAAAAACAACACTATGATCTATTTTCCAGTGATTTATACTAGAGTATAAATCAATCGCTGACTACAGACTTTGATAAGAGCATACACAGTGAGAATGTCAGGGTTGGGGCATGAGGTAGTGCCATGGAAAAACTCTGGTGGCTGGGGAAAAAGAAACTTCACTCGTGGGCTTCCCTGGTGGCGCAGTGGTTAGGAATCCACCTGCCAATGCAGGGGACACGGGTTTGAGCCCAGGTCTGGGAAGATCCCACATGCCGCGGAGCAACTAAGCCCATGTGCCACAGCTACTGAGCCTGTGCTCTAGAGCCCCCAAGCCACAACTACTGAGCCCACGTGCCACAACTACTGAAGTCCACGTGCCACAACTACTGAAGCCTGTGTGCCTAGAGCCCGTGCTCCGCAACAAGAGAAGCCACCGCAATGAGAAGCCCTCGCACCGCAGAGACCCAACACAGACAAAAATAAATAAATAAATAAATAAATAAATAAATAAATTTTAAAAAAAACCAAAAACAAACAAACAAAAAAACTTCACTTGCATTGTAATTTCGACAAGGGCTGGTCCAGATTTGACTGTGATCCAATTTAAATCTTGGACTGGAGAGCAGAAAGGGGCCTTAGTAATCATCTAGTTTAAGTTCCTATTTCCAGCAAAAGAAACTAAGGCATAGAGAGGAAGCATTTGGATTGGCAAAGCCTGAACCCCAATCTCACTCTTGACAAAGACCTAGAGATGATCATACCAAGTGAAGTAAGACAGACAGAGAAAGACAAATGTCATATATCATTTATATGTGGAATCTAAAATATGATACAAATGAACTTATTTACAAAATGGAAACAGACTCACAGGCATAGACTCACAAACTTATGGTTACCAAAGGGGAAAGGGGGGGAGGAGGGATAAATTAGGAGTTTGGGATTAACAGATACACACTACTATAAATATAATAGATAAACAGCAAGCACCTACTGTATGGCACAGGGAATTATATTCAATATGTTGTAGTAACCTATAATGGAAAAGAATCTGAAAAAGAATGTGTGTGTGTGTGTATAACTGAATCACTTTGCTGTACACCTGAAAATAACACAACAGTGTAAATCAACTATACTTCAATAAAAAAGGTGTTTAAAAAAAAAAAAAAAGAACACCGTGCTTCCTCATTGCTCTAAATCTCAACCCAGATAAACAGCAAGCGTGGCTTTCCATTTCTCAGAAAATTAAATAAGTATTAACTGATGACGGATACAAGAAAAATATAATACACGGTCCCTGCACTTGATGAGTTTAATATTTAGCTGCAGAGTTAACTGCTCATTCTTTAGCAGGTAGAGAGAAGACTCATCTTCTTCGCCAGAGACTCTCTCCCTCAAAAACCTCAGAGGGAAAAGGTGAAATATCTCCTTGCTTTCAAGATTATGGAAAACTCTACACACTGGCTGATCAGCAGCCATTGGGCTTCACTCGAGAATAACATGCCATCCATCAGCCTTCCTCACCCTGCACAGACGCTGAAGTAGTATTTGATCTAAGAACTTTCGTTTTCCTCCATCTTTGCCAATGACACTTATTCTTCTGTTAAACCTTTTAGAAGAAAGGAGAAAGGAAATAATACCCCGCAGTTTCCCATTCCATCCTCTGATGACTGCATCAAGATGGATTTCCAAGTCTTCAGCCCCTTTTGAACTGAAGGGCTACTGCTCGTCTGGATTTCAGACAAACACACACGATGATTAAGATGGGGGCAGGAAGAAAGGCATGTTGTAAAACACTCTGCAAAGAGCTAAAAGGCTCTAGGCAACAAAGATCACTGGTATGGGCGAAGCCTCTGCTGAACTCTATTGCTCCCTAATTGTGCAGATAACAAATGATAATAACACTGCTTTGTAGTTACAAGAGATGTTCTCCCACCACTAAGGGTCTCGTAGTTAGTTCTCAATTTTATTCTATCATGAACAGATCAATAACTCAAGCAATCTAAAATAGTGGCCACTGCAAATATCTTTTCATTGACTGTACTGTCCTGGAATACTTTTTACGTTAGTGAGAGGAAGAGCTACCTTCCTGGATATAACTGTGTTAGACTAACCCTAAAGTTTGTTTCAATTCCCCGAGCACATCCACTTTGTCGAAAGGGACGTGGTCCACATCGCTGCTGGGTAGCGTGGAGAAGACAGTGTAGGATTCAAATGCACCATGGAAAGCACCACTGGAATTCCCCACATCTCGTGTCACTCTTCTGGAACGTTTGGAAGGCTGGGTGGAGCAGCTTTCCAGCCTTCATTTTTGGACCGAGGTCACTGATAAATAATCCAACCACTATTCGTCAAATGTATTTTATACTTTTAATTTCCATGATGGTAGGTTTCTAAAGGATTCAACATTATGACAGGAGGGGTAAAAAAACTCCGATGAGTTCTTTCCTTGTCAGTCTTAGACAGTGAACTATGTGTTAAAGAGCTGTCATAAGTGGATATATTCCAAGTAGCTGATATAAACCATAAAAATAACTGTGTCAAAATGACTGGTGAACTTGATCAACTAAGTGACGCAATCGGCTAATTCGAAGAAAAATTCAGGTTTGGACAGGTGTATAAGTATTACACGCAAGAGTCACTGTATAATCTTGTCTATACAGCGAGGCCTGTAGCTAAATCCAAAGAGTAAAGGGTGTCAGGAGTTGGGTCTCCTTACAACACGGCATTCTCAGCCTAAGACTGCAACAAATGTACAAAATACCTTTCCACAATCCAATTACCTCTTAAAACAGTGTTTCTCAAACTTGCCTGAAGACCATAGTCGCTTGTTTATAAATTCCTTGGAACCAACCCAGGGTCCTCCCATGGGATCAGGATTTTCAGGGCCAAGGTCTGGTCATCTGTACAAGTGTCCCTCACGATTCTTATCCTCTGGGGAGCCTGGGAAACACCACCTGTGGCAGAGCCCACCAGCTGCCCAACCAAATCCATTCCTCCCACAGGGCCAGGACTGCAGCAGACGGCAGGGTGAGGCCACGTGGGCTGGCTTCTTGCCATGTGACCACATACAGTCTAAGGCGACATGAGCGGAGTGATCCTTGCTGCTTCAGGGCCAGGCCTTTTAACAGAGCAGATATAAGTCGTCCACATTTTCCTTCCTTTCCTCCTGGATGGATGCACATGGCAAACGACAACAGCAGCAGCAGCAACAAACCCAGGGGAAGGCCGAGCCACAAGGTGAAGTAGGCTGGTTCCCTGTATTGCCACGTGGAGGAAAGCGGCCACCAACCCAGAACACCCAGAAGGGATTCTTGACATGAGCAAGAAGGAATCTTCTGT
The DNA here is from genome assembly GCF_028023285.1 of Balaenoptera ricei. Classification (NCBI taxonomy): domain Eukaryota; kingdom Metazoa; phylum Chordata; class Mammalia; order Artiodactyla; family Balaenopteridae; genus Balaenoptera; species Balaenoptera ricei. The sequence goes on from NC_082640.1 coordinate 21,199,685, forward strand.
GTTTGGAGTCCTAATACATTTTTAGGCCTATCTGTTATAGGAGTTGAGCCTCTCCTGATCACTACAACGTCAAATGGTAAAAAGTATATATATAAAAATATAGTTGAAACAAGGACAATCATGTTGGTGCTCTTCGGCCCACACCTTTAGCACAGTGTCGGCGTCCTGCCCAAAGTAGCTGTGTTAAAAACACATCAGAAGGATCGAAGTGAGCGTGCTTTAGAATTTGGTTTCAGAAAATTAGAAGTTGGTGGACAGCTATAGAAAAATCAGGTAGATAAAGTGAGTGATGCATTTAAACCCGTATTTAATGGCTTTGTGGTGAGAATACTTTTTTTTTAAACAAACCACTCGGCAAAATTGACTAGATTTGCCGGAGGATGTAATCTTGATAGGAAAGTCTAACGTTTCAATCCACATCGCTAAATGATTCCTAATTTCATCTCCCTGTTGGTGAGATTTAGTCCACGAACAGAAGTTAATTTTTTGTCTCCTCTTTCAATCTTTTCTCTCTTCTTTTTGTTACCACTTCTCAAAGCGCTGATCCAGCAATTCAGGTTTATCCCCCCCACCCCTTCCCTCTACTGCTTCTCCAACCTACTAGTATCTCAAGTGGGTCTGGGGACCAGGCAGGGCCTGCTGTGCAGGCGGGTACAGAAATCTGACCTAGAGAGGTCTCAAGGGGTCTGGACCAAGTTGGCAGAGGAAGGAGGCCATCTCCTGTACCATTTTCCTGGGTTGAGTTATGGGCTAGCAAGTGGTGTCTCCAAGTCCTTTTGGTGCCTAGGTAGATCTGCAATTGTTTTAAATCCCTCCAAAAAAATTCACAAAAATAAGCACATGCCCAAATAAAACCGAATATATGCGATATCAAGGTGTAGCCTACAAAAATCTAGGGAACAGGTATTTTAAAAATTTAATAAATTCACCTCTTTTCTTTATCCCCGTTGGTTGAGAGTTCATGTGAATCTAAAGAAGTATACAGAATACTAAGTATCTTTGCGCTAAGAAGATGCTTTGAGTCTTTTAGCATTGTGATAGAAGGACAAAGAAAAATTAGTACTTCGAACAGAGGTGAAGGTGAGGTTGGACATGAGAGACACCTACACGGAAACACGATTCCTGAACAGTTTGTAGACAGCATGGAAATCATATAGGCTAACAGGTTCTTGCAAACTATTTCTTAAGCCTCTAGAGTGGGCCCAAAGAATTCATTTACTCCACCCACCCCCCAAACTTCTCACAGGACCGCCAAGGCAATAGCTGGAAAGTTTGGGTGCGTTTGAACATCATTCACTGTCTCCAACCACAACTAGAAATCTGGAAGGTCCCTCAAAAGCTGTCCCTGGAAGATCTGCCCTAAAATATATTCTCTGGAATGCACCTTCCATGACCCAGTTCCACGACATCGATGCCAGGGTGTCTCTGGGCACTGGCTGTGCTGGAAAGCTCCCAGGTGGGAAATGCAGGCCATCCAATCAGGGCACATCTAGGTTATCTGGAGCCTGAAGACTCTGACTGGTTTTATCTCATCAGACTTCATCATACCCCTTGTTCTATGTTAAGCCTTCCTCAGTACTGCTTTAGGGAAGCCATGCAGAGATGGTAGGGAGAGTTAAAAGAAAAAAATTCTAAATTTCCAGCCGTCAAGCCTAACTTCTTGCCTGTCAGCAGCTTTTGAAATATTGATGGCGTTTTCCCCCTCCTAACAGACAAGCTGAGTGGAGTCTGGCGAGCCCGCACTTAACTGTGACTAGAAATAGACTCTGTGTAATTAAATATATTTTTCAAGAGAAGGCGTACTCAGACAGGAGGGGAGCCACACCCATCGATCCGCCTCTCCAGGCCCGATCTGTCTAGTGCAGACTCTGGACAGTGCAGTAATATATGGGCCTGTTCTACGTGCAAGCCTGACATCTACTTCTGGCGCATCTAGCCGGGTAGCAATACGATGCGGGGCCCATGTTCAAGTAACAACAGAAGAAGTGTTTGGCTGGAGGGACGGGAGTCTGTCTGGGAGTGATTTACTGTATATTCAAGATGGAAAGAAGCAGCCAAGAGGTGATGAGCAACTAACTGAACAGGAAGAGTAAATCATCACAGAAACAAACAGGAAGCATCTTGCACCATCTTCTTAACCAAATGGCTTCTCACTGTCCCCCGTTCAAGAGGGTGGCGCCAGAGACAATATTCTCGGGTTCTAAGAAAACTAACATTTCTTCCTTGATCATCTCTCACCAGTAAAAAAAAAAAACAACCATACGACCATACATGATACCTCACCCACCTCTACAAACCCCTATCCATGAGGCACCCCTCCTTACCCAACAGAGAATCTGTTCTTGGGCCACGCAATGAGAAGTGCCCCAAATACAATTAATTCATTGTATTCTTTTTTCTCATGAACTGAAAAACTTACAGTCTACCCTCAGTTCAAAGACAGGTTGTGTAATCTCACCGGCAGACGGTTACATAACAGATTTTATTCTGAGTCTTGGGTCTTCCTCGAAACATCAATAAGTTGTCTATGGATTTTTTGCAAACGTCTTTGTAAACAGAGTTATTATCCTTACAGACTACATAGTTTATGAAAAAAAATCTATGATGCTTTTCCTTCAGATGAGCTTTGTAGAAAATGCTAGGTCTGAAGCTGACCAAATAACCTTTCCCTTTCAGGTCTTCTTCAATACGTGGTGATGAAAGGAGAATGCTAAAAAGGGGACACCGGTCTGGAATTTTTTTTTTTTTTTTTTCAAATCTCCCTGACTTTAGATATCTTCTGACTGCTTTTAGGACAAAAGAAAACTCTAAGAATCAGTATCCTTATTTCCAAGGAGCGCTACCTACATCCAGATGAGTGAATGAAAGTCTAGTCTAATCAAGTTTATCTGAAAACAAAAGGTCAAAGGTAGAAAAAGCCACTGAACAGATTAAGTGTTCTGTCTCCCAGGCCTTGCCCTAAGCTTTCAAGCTCCCAGGAGGTCTGACCATCACAACCCATGTTTTCCCTCTAAGAAGATAACAAAATAGAACTATCCAATATGGAAAAGGACTTGGTGAATGCAATTTTTATCAGTGGCTGCATTCGGCTCCCATGTTTTAACTACAGCAGAATAATTATTTTGGAGACTGTACACTGCCGAGTGGAATAAGCTGTAACACTGAGAGATAACTGACTGATTACACAGCCATCTTTTAAACGTTTCATCAGTCTTAGAACAGCAGATAAAACTATTTCATGTGTACCAGCGGGCTCCAGATTAACCCTGCAGAGTTCAAAACTGTGGAATCAAATATCAGCTGATTCCAATTTAAAGCAATAAATCACTGGCGAATGGTGACATAGTTATATGGGGTCTGGTTACCAGGTGACAGTTACTGTACATTTTAATCCAGCTTGTGTATTAAAAAAAAAAAAAAGGAGTATTTTGCAACCGCCTCAAAGCTGCCACAACAATACATTTTTAATGGAGTAATAACAAAACCTAAAGAAATAGCCTTAATAAAACTGTCAGCATCAAAAAGATACAGAAGATTCCTCGTAAAGGCATGAATTAAAATCCGCAGTAAAATATCTACCCATAAAGCAGGCAGGAACAGATTTTGTGCACATGCACCTAAGTATCAGACACCCACTTGGGAATAAAGCTTTAAGAGTTGCCCCCCGCCACCGTGCCACTGACCATGTCAGTCAAACAGAAGCAAGATTCTATTCAGCATAATGAGCACGACAGTCCAAAGGCCAGTCTGTGTTCCTTCCACCGTGCACTGTTTAAAAGAAAAGTGTCTCTTTGAGAGACGGCTGATCAATGCTACTACTGCCTTCCTTGGAGGTATCATGCAACCTGGACGCTGAGCTGGATTCTGGAGAATACAGAGAGTGATCTTTGTTTTCTCTTTTCCCTGTGACATCTGATAAGGGCCGCTTTGCTACCCTAGTATCTGTTCATTTCATGGGAACCAGGACTTGAGATGACAATGGATGCCTCCGAAACCACAAAGCCTTTTTGACGCAGGAGAAAAGAGGTGTCCCACGTGGCGATGGGAGGCCCCTGGATGAAGCTGTCCGCCTGGTCGAACAGCAGGACCACTGGCCTGAGTCCAAGGCGGTGGCTTTCGTCCCCCGTCTCCCAGCTGGGCAAGTCCCTGACCACCTCCAATCACAGATTCCCGTTCGGTGCACCATCAAGACGCCAGCCCCACATGGGACTGAGTGAACTGATGAGGATGAGTATAATTTTTGTGACTTTCTGTCTGAATTTAAAAAAAAAAAAAAAAAAAAAATTCCACAAGGACTCAGAGGCAAAGAATATACAAATCAATTTTCACTGCAAAGTAAAGGAGCTGTTACAGTGGAGGATTACTGGACTGAATGTCAATACTATGACATAGTATGAGTGTGTTTCATGTTTGGTAATTGCAATCATTGTTGCTTTTGTTGTGGTCATCCATGTACAATGCTTGGTGTCAGTCGATTTATCTCTTGTAAAAATAAAATACAGTGTGTGTGTGTGAAAAAAAAAAAAAAAAGACGCCAGCCCCACCGTGTGTACTCTCAGGGCCATGATGGGGGACAAATGCGACGATGATGTGGAAACGGGGCCTCTGCAGATGGAAGTTATTATCAAACAGGGTGTCTAAACTTGCTTGTTTATAAACCTGGATTGGCGGCTGCAGAAGCTGAGCAGCTCTCGGGAAATCGCTCTCCATCCCTTCTTGTCCTCGACAAGGAGGCCGGCCACACTCGCGGGCTCCGCAGGGTCGCCATGGGATGACGGGTCCAAGTGACTCTCAATGACACCTTTATGGGTGTATATGATCACACACTGCCAACCAAGAGAAACAGCCCACTTACGGATTCGAACCATATGGAAACGGAAAGGATAAAGCCATTTTCCAGAGGCTAATGCTTTTCCCCAAGGTGCGGGTGCCCCACAGACGTGGACAGAGCAGGTTTACACGGAAACTCTGATCTGCCGCATTGAAGGAAGAGCATTAATAGCCGTGGACAACATCTGTGAATGAAGACATTCGAGAAGCCATTATGTTTTCAACGCAGGTTAACAATAAAGCTATTTTTCCACCCACTCTTTGGCACAGCTGTACTGTTCTTGGCCTCAAGTCGGAGGCGATGTGAAACACGGATTCAGAAGATAAGTAATATATGGTTACCAGTCCAGTTCATGTGAAATATTACTGGATTGGAAACAGGCTGTTTATCGTCTTAGCGATCGTGGCTTTTTCCTCCATTTTTTAGGAAATGCAGAGTTGGGGTGCTAAGGCCTGCCAGCTGAGCTTGGTTTGGAGTACCTAGGTAATGGTGAATTAACTTGTGTCCTAATTCCAATCTGACGCCAGCCAAAACTTTAAACATGATTTAGCTCCTATCCTGTTTTCCTTGATGACACTGCTTTCTGTATGCTTTGCTATTGGCCTGGATGGGTGTGGCAGGGGTAGAACCAAGTCTGATGATTAGGAAAAAGGAAGGGATAAAAAGAAATGATACTTAAGCATGGCTATCAAGCCTTGTGACCCGATGCAGAAAAAGCACAGAAGCAGGGGTCAGGGAATGCCGGAATTTCACTCGTCACTGTTCAGAATTGCCTATTTACTGCACACGAAATCTCTCGGTGCCCGGTGTATTTCTGCTCTCTCCGGTGCAGAAAAGAGGCAAATAGCAGTTAACACTCTTAGCGAGCACTATGGGGCTATTCTAGGAAAAGGACAGTAAAAGTGCCAAGTGTGACATTACTCGGTTGTAGCAGAAAGAGAGATATTATTACACCTAGAGGTGTGATAGGAGGTGACTTTAAGTTCAGAGTGGAACACTGACAATAAATATCATAGATTTCTATGGCTTCCAAAAGGGCACTTCAAAAGCTCCTTCTGAACTGTGCAGGGAAAGGCACTATTGTTCCCCTTATATACAGATGAGACAAATGGCACAGCATGCCTAAAAGTGACCCACTGAAAATTATAACTCAGGGCAGAGGCCACTGAGATCAAAGCTCACCTCCATTCCTTCTTGAGATTGTGACTCATCCAGCAAAGAGCCATCAGTATTTTTGTAACCCATATGGCACCATAAAAAATGATGGTGTATTGTTTGCTGTGAAACAGACAGCAAATAAAAACTGAGTTGAACTCCTCCATGGTAGATAATACCTATGGGTGTCTGCAACCAATGTCACTTTCTTCCGGGTTCAGAAACTGCTATCTGACTCAGTGAGTATCTATTAAAATTCAACAATAGGGCTTCCCTGGTGGCGCAGTGGTTGAGAATCTGCCTGCTAATGCAGGGGACACGGGTTCGAGCCCTGGTCTGGGAAGATCCCACATGCCACGGAGCAGCTGGGCCCGTGAGCCACAACTACTGAGCCTGCGCGTCTGGAGCCTGTGCCCCGCGACGGGAGGGGCCGCAATAGTGAAAGGCCCGCGCACCGCGATGAAGAGTGGCCCCCACTTGCCTCAACTAGAGAAAGCCCTCGCGTGAACCGAAGACCCAACACAGCCAAAAATAAAAAATAAAATAAATAAATAAAGTAGCTATAAAAAAAAAAAAAAAAGAAATTTCTAAAAAAAATAAAAATAAAAATAAAAAAATAAAAAAAAAAAAAAATTCAACAATATATTCCTAGTAAAACAGCATAATATATTATGGTGTCATTGATCTTTGCTAATAATTACAAAAGGCGGGGGGGTGGGTGGTGGTTAGGAAGAGTTTATTTCAAGGATCCAGGCAGTTTCTCTTAACGCAGCTTGCTTTACTTTTCTTCCTACCTGCCCACAATCAGTTTTTTAGATCCTGAATGTCTCAGGATGCCCTTTGCAGGAAAAGGACTTGACGATTCTCAAGAGCTAGATGAATGCAAAGGTGGAGACATATTCGGGTTACTGGGCAAAGGAAGGCTGATTTTCTTATTTCGAAAGTTTCAATTTTCTCATGCTTTCACTTCAAAATGAAAACTCCATTTAAAAATCCTTATTTTTTAAAGCTCAAAGTAAAACCACGTGAAAATTTATAAGACAGAAAAAACACCAAAATGAGAGTCTTAAGATGCGTCCAGTCCCCGAAGGTCCAAATTTCTAGCTATGTGACCATTATTTCAACAGTAAATCTCAGTTTTCTCATCTGCAAGATGAGGATGGACTAGATACCTCACAGCCCCCTTCCCAGGATTATACTGGGAATTAATACTTTATAAATCTGTAAGGGTAAAGCCCCATAGAAGCACATGCGTTACAGCATTTTTTTGGAAAAGTGATTCCCTCAACAAAGTAATACAAACACACGTGAAATCAAACAATGCCTTAAAAGATCATATTCTTTCTGTTAAACCTGCATATTTTTTCCTCACAGCACAAACCGTATTAGACCCTCAGAAGGTGTTATCTTTTCTGCTAAAAATTCACCATTAGGGGGGTTTGATCCACATGCCCACCCCGGTCCTTGAATGGAACAAACAGGAATGCTTTGCTGAAGGGGGCACCAGGCCCAAGCAGAACCAGTGAGGCATTAGCCCAAACACAGACCCTAATGTTAATTCAATTATACCCCAGTGTCGAAAACCTTCTTTAGTTAATGCAGTTTGTGGTGAAATTTTCTTCTGCACTCATTTAAATATAATTACGGCACTTATCTTGTCACTGTGAAACTTTTCAGTTGTTCTTTTCACATTCACATAAACCTGTGATTTCCTGCAGACCCTTCCTTGAAAGATTTCGAGGCTGAAGTTAACTGCCATATCCGTCAAAACCATTTTTTCCCTTACCCTTATGTTTGACACCTGTCTCCCTGAAGGAGCCTCAGGGGTTTCCAAATGGGAAGCACGAGTGCTTCCTGGAATCCCAAGCGTGGAGATGCCTTTCCCAGTCCACTGAAAGACCACGGTCTCCCAGGGAAGGGCTATTATGATATTCCACAGAAAAGTCACTGCAAGTGCGGTGAGAGGCTCCAAATTTGGGGGTGTTTGTGTTTAGGGCAGTGAAACACCTAATTCTCACTTAAAAATGGTCTGCACTGGGTGTTGGAAGCAACGTTAAGAAACACAAAACCAAAGCAGGTCATGAATGATCATAGTACCTTTACATCGGTTGGGTCAAAATTCTTAGTCATCACCAAAATGAGTGGAAAATGTAATGACAGTAACACCAAATTAAGTTAACGGAGTGACTTTCCACCTTCTCAAAAGTGTTCTAGCCCCGTCTAACTTGGTCCTTTGAACTCTAGCTGCATGTGAGAATCCCCTGAGCATCTTTAGCCACTGCCCGGGCCCTTCTGCAGAGGAAAGAGGTCCACGTTCCTGAGGGTGGAGGGCAGGCACTGGTGCTTTTGCTTCTTAATCTCTCCAGGTGATTCTAACATACACACAGGGGGGCTGCAAACCTATCTACCTCGTGAACAGGGCTCTGAGAGAGCAGGCAATTTACTCCAGGTCACACAGGAGATTCATTCTAAGTCTGGATCAGAACTCAAAGTCCCTGACACCTTTCCAAAAATAACAGGGCTCACTTGTCAGGGTATAGGAGACTGTCACGGGGGTGTTGTGATGGGGGTAGACAGGTTCAAGAGCGGAGTGGTTGGTTTCCATGGAATCCCGGCTCCCCCAACATCTAGTCTGTGGGCGTTAGCGGGTGACACAGCCGCCCCTCCAACGGTCAGCCCGCCGTAGCAGGTGGCAGGGCCGGGCAGGACCGTGGGGACGGGGACGACATATTCCGCCCCTGGGCTCCTCAGCGTGGGAGAAGTGGCTCACTGGGCAGCAACACCAGCTGGGGCCCTACACCACTGCTAGAATAACCCAGCTGTGTGGCTGGTCTTCCTAACTAACTGCATCTCACCTCCAACCCTGCCGGGACTAAGGGGTCCTCATTCGGGGGGTGGCTCTTCCTCAGTGCCTGGAGCTGGGCATCTGGGGATTGTGCTGGAGCCCCACGTAAACCATGATCAGCGCCCTACTCAGTGTGAGTGAGTTTCTGACAAGATCACAGCCCAAGGGGGCACAGCTGTACACTCGGGACAGCCGGTCCTTACAAGCGATGAACGAGCACACACGAAGGCACATGGGGCCGGAGAGGAGCCGACGACCATCCCTCACTACCAACTGGCTCTTCTGAGCAGACAGTACAAACCATCAAGTGACAATGACTCTGCTCCTCCCCAGGAAAATTCCCTGGACTGTCGATTTTGTGAGAGATTGAAGACACGTAGAGCCAGGACATCTGCATGTGAGGGGAGGGCGGGAGAATAATATAAACCAGAGAAATAGAAAGAGAGCCCCCTTCCTCTTTTACTGGAGATTTATTTCTCTATATTCAGACTTTGGATAATTGCTTTGATCAGACGTCTAAACACTAACGAAACATCAGATAACTATTTTTTGTTTACAAAAGAAGCCAAGTCTGATGATTTGGGAACAATCTAAGCTTTGAAAATGAGGGTGCTTGTGGGTATATATCCTGGGGAGTCCACATTGAAATGAAAAACAAGGGGAGGAAGAGGGTTACCCCGAGCTCTTACTTCCTCCAGACGTTTGGTGACTTGAGACTGTGAGGTGCTGTCCCTGTTCTGTGCCCCCTGACGGGTCAGAGACCGCCAGCTGCAAGCTGTTCCCATGGAGAGTCCTGGTCCAGAGGACTCTGCCTTTTCCAAAGCCACTACCCTTGCCCCCTTCACTCTCCAAGCCTGTACCAGGGCAGGAATTTCAAAGTAAGAAGACATTCATTAGAATGCTGAAAAGGGAAGAACAAGACAAACATTTGTGAGTGCCCATTATGTGACAGGCTGGGCCAGGCACTTTCTAAATACTTGAGGCCCCATAGATAAGAAAACAGGTTCAGAGAGGGCGAGCTGCTTACCCAACCTCACACAGCTAGTAAGTATTGGAACTGGAATTTAAACCCAGATTTACCTATGATCCTTCCATAAACATGACCAGGACCTTCAATGGATATCTTTTTTTCTTTTAGATTGTGGCAAAATATATGTAACTGAAACTTTACCATTTTAACCATTTTTAAGTATATGGTTGTGGCATTAAGTACATTCACAATGCTGTGCAAACATCACCACCATCCACCTCCAGAACTTTTCCATCCTTACAAAATGAGACTCTGCACCCACAAAACAACTCCCCATTTTCCCTTCCCCCAGCTTTTGGCAACTTCCACCCCACTTTCTGTCTCTATGACTCTGACTACTCTTAAGTGCCTCACATAAGTGGAATCATTTCAGTGGATTTTTATAAAGAGAGAAAACCCAGGACGTCAGAATTTAATTTTGTGCTTTCTCTTTCCTTGAATGCTTACAGTATTTCAGACAGATTTTGGAAGACAAAAGCTCTCTGTACCACATCCAGGGTCCAGTCTACTTTGTGGAATTTTTTTTTTTTTTTAAAAAGACTAATTCTCTGGAGAGGACCTCCCATTGGGAGTTACTGCTGTGATTAAACAGCTATTTCTTGAACCAGGTACAGTACCGGGTTGTGGGAAGACAAAGATAGTGATATAAAAATCCCTGACTTCAGAGTCCTTCTTTCAAAGGGACAAGGGCACCTCTTGTTTGTAGGCCGACACACAGAGAAGAAAGAGGTTATATCAGCTAAGTTAAGAGTGGACTGAAGCATTCTGTAGACATTCAATCTCCCCAGTTATTTTTACCTAGGATATTCTTTATCATTGGGTTAAAATTTCATCAACCTCTGTTCAGTGTTCATTCCCAAGATTCCCCATAAATGTATGTTTAATGGACATTTACAGATCGCTTTAAAATGCACACATTGTATTATTTCTAAGAGCATCTGTAGGAGACAGGAATCTTGTCCTCAAGGGATTTATAGATAGAGGAGATAAGACATGTATGTAAATAAGCTACTACATATTAGAAGGTGATAGGTTGAATAAAAGAGGCACAAATAAGTCTTTATAGTAGTTTGGAGAAAGAAGAGATTATTTTCAACCTGGAAATTTGATAAAACTTTGTAGGAAATGGCAGGTCCGGAAGAAAGGCAGGCTGTTGTGAGAAAGTGATGGAGTACAGGGATTCCACCTTACAAAGAACAGATCTGTAGGAATGGAAATTATGAAAGGAAATAGAAAAAACACAGAATGGTTTACGTAAGACATGAAAAATATGGCCAAGGAATCTGGGCTTTATTTACTAGGCTATATGGTGCTATTAAATGTTCATGTACCATAATCAGTATTGTGACTCCTCTGGATATAAAGGAAGGCATTTTGAGACAAGAATCAGGGATAAAAAATATAATCCAGAAGAGCAGACTTCTGCTTCTGGTCTAGATGGTAACTTTCCAGGCTGAAAACAGCTGACGTCCCTATAAAGAGTTTCCAGGCTATGTTACAGGGAGAGGAAAGCCAGGTAGAACGTTGTAGACATCCTGAACTGATTTAAGCTGAGAGTCCGGGGGAGGCAAGTCAGTTAGAATTAACAAGGAAGCGTAATGGAGAGGAAGGAGCTACACAGAGAGAACCCCCAATATCTGCAGAGGGCCCCTGGAGTATTCAGTATAGTACTGATCAGTCTATGCGGGAAAAGAAACCAGCAAAGACCAGAAATGGAAAAACCATCCAAAAGGATTAAAAGCTAAGAACAGTGCTGTTCCCAACAGCCAGACTAGAAAAACTCCTAATTCATGGCACATTGGGTAGAGAAATCAGGAAAGCCTTACCTTCGAAGTAGGAAATAATTAGCTCCAGGCTGGGTATTGTTTCAGACCTGCCTAATACATCAAAAGAGCAAAACTCAAAAGGATCACATTGCTTTCAACTAACTTAGCTGCACTGCAGAACAAAGCTCAAAAATGTTAAAGGAATGCAAAAATATCTAGCATCCAACAAGACGAATTTCATAATGTGTGAGTATCTTGGTACTTAAAGATTTCCAGGCATGCAAAGAATAAGGAAAACACAGTCTGTAGTGAGAAAAATCAACTAATTTAAACCAGCCTAGGCACTTCTCTGGTGGTACAGTGTATAAGACTCCACGTTCCCAATGCAGGGAGCCCGGGTTCAATCCCTGGTCAGGGAATTAGATCCCACATGCATGCTGCAACTAAGAGTTCACATGCCACAACTAAGGGGCCCACCTGCTGCAACTAAGACCTGGTGCAACCAAATAAATAATATAAAAAAAATTAATAAACCAACCTAGAACTACTACAGATGCTAGGATTGGCAGACAAGGACATTAAAAAAGACATTTAAAATAGTTATTATCCCTGTATTTGGTATGTTCCAAAAGGTAAGTAAAGATTTGAAAGGTATAAAAAAGACCCAAAATGGACTTACAGAGATTAAAAAACTATAATGTCTGAGATGAGAGAGACTGGATGGGATTAATGGCTGATTAAACACTGTAGAAGAAAAGGTTAGTGAGTGAACTGTGTTTCAAAGTGAAGCACGGCAAGAAGCAAGAATTTTAAAAGAAGAAGAAAAGCACATTAGTGAGCTACTGGACAACTTCACGTGACCAAATACGTGAGTAACTGGAGTCCCCAAAGGAGAGGAGAGAAAAAGGGGACAGAGAAATATCTGAACAAAGGAAGAGCTGGAAAAGTTCCAATTTCAATGAAAACTTACAGTTCACAAATCCAAGAAGCTCAATGAAGCCCAAGTGCAAGACATATGAAGAAAACGAAATCAAGATACTTTATGATCAAGTTGCTCAAAATCAGTAACAAAGAGACAATCTTAAAAGCAGACTGAGGGAAAAAGACTCACATATGGAGAAACAAAGGTAAAGATGATGTCAAATTTCTTATCAGGAAAAATACAAGTTGAGAAGACAGTGGATCTTTAAAATAATGAAAGAAATGAACTCATAGCTACAGAGAACAGATTGGTGGTTGACAGAGATGGGGGCTGGAGGGTGGGTGAAACTGGTGAAGGGGGTCAAAGGTAAACTTCCAGTTATAAGTTCTGGGGATGTAATGTACAGCATGGTGGCTATAGTTAGTTAATACTGTACTGCATACTTGAAAACTTCTAAAAGTAAATCTTAAAAGCTCTCATTAAAAGAAAAAAACTAACTATACAAAGTGATGGGTGTTAATTAAACTTATTGTGGTAATCATTTTGTAATGTATACATATTTCAAATCACCATGTACTACACCTAAAACTAATATAATGTTATATGTCAATTAAATCTCAATAGAGCTGGAAAACATAAATTAAAAAAAAATACTGAAAGACAAAAAATCTGTCTACATGGAATTCTATATCCGGTGAAAATATATTTCAAGAACAAGGGCAAAATAAATGCTTTTAGACATACAACAGATGACCTACCTTATAAGAAATGTTAATGAAGTCTTTCATCGGAAGGAAAATGTTACCAGAAGAAAACAGGGGTCTACACAAAGGAATGGAAAACACCAGAAACAGTAACTACATGGGTAAATATGTAAGATTTTTTTTATTATTATTTAAATCTCTTTAAAAGAAATTGGACCACCTAAACAAAGATTATAACTATGTATTGTGGGTTTTACCACATATGTAAAACCAAAATTATGACAACAATAGCATAAAGTGTGGGAGAGGAAAAAAATGGACATATACTACTGTAAGATTCTCAAATTATATGTGAAGTTTTACACTATCATTTGAAGGTAAATTGTAATAAGGTAAGGATATATACTATAAACCCTAAGACAACCTCTAAAATACCAAAACAGAGTTTGATAGTTAATAAGCCAATAAAAGAGATAAAACAGAATAAAAATAGTCTTAAGAAAGGCAGAAAAAGAGAAGAACAGATGAGAGAAATAAAAAGTAAACAGTGAAATGACAGATTTACACTCAACTTTATCAACAATCATATTAAATATTAATTATGTAAACACTTCTACTAAAAGGTAGAACTTGTCACAGTAATTTAAAAAGAAGTAATACCCAACTGTCTGCTATCTATAAGAAATGCACTTTAGATTATACAAATACAAATAGGTTAAAAGTGAAAGAAAGTAAAAAGATACACTTTATAACACTAGTTAAAAGAAAACTTGAGCGGCTTTATTAACATTAGTCAAAATAGATTCAGAGCAAAGGATAATATCAGAAATAAAGAACATTTCAAAATAATAAGTCAATTCATCCAGAGGACATAAAAATTCTAAACATTTATGCACCAAATAACAGAACTGCAAAATACATAAAGCAAAAACTGACAGAACTGCGAGGAGAAATAGAAAAATCCACCATTATATTTGGAGATTTCAATAGCCTGACTGATAGTATATACAGAAAATCAGTAAGGGTACTTCTGCACAACACCATCAATCAAACTGACATTTGTAGAACACTCGGTCCAAGAATAACATTATACATATTCTTTTCAAGTGCCCATGGAATATTCACCAAGATAGGCCATATTATGGGGCAAACAAGTCTCAATAAATTTGTAAGTCTGCAAGCCATTCAAGGTATGTTATGTTCCCTAACCAAAATAAAACTAAATTAGAAATCAATAATAGAACAATCTCTGTAAAATTCTCGAATATTTAGAAACCGTATAACACACTTTGAATAACCACGGGTCAAAGAAGAAATCTAAAGAAATTAGAAAGTATTTTGAATGGAATGAAAATGAAACCACGACATATCAAAACTTGTGGGATGTAGGTAAGGCAGTACCTAGGTTAACTGTATACCAGTAAATATGCTCATTAGAAAAGAAAGATTTCAAATCAATGACCTCAGCTTCCACCTTTAAAAACCAGAAAAATGAGAGCAAATTAAACCCAAAGTAGGTAATAGAAGAAAAGTAATAAAAATCAGTGAAAATCAATAAAATAGAGAAAACAAAAGCAATGAAGAAAATCAATAAAACCAAAACTACTTCTTGGAGCAGACAAATAAAACTGAGACACTTTCAGGCATATGAAGAAAAAAGAGAGATAAAGCACAAATTATTAATATCAGAAATGAGAGAGATGACATCACTATAGAGTCTACAGACAGTAAAAGGATAAAATAAAAGAATATTATACACAGCTTTGTGCAAATAAATTTGACAACTTAGATGAAACAGACATTCTCTAAAGGAGAGAAACTCAAGAATATACAACCTAAATAGACCTGTAGGTACATTTATATATATATATATATATAAAAAAAAAATATATATATATATTTAGTACATACACGTTTATACATACTAAGGAAAATGAATTTGTGCTTAAAACCTTCTCTTTCTCACAAAGAAAACTTGAGCTCCAGATGACTTAGGTGACGGATTCTACCAAACACTTAAGAAAATAATAATACAACTTAACAAACGTTCCCAGGAAATTGAAGAGGAGGGAATACTTTCTAACTCACTCATGAGGTCAGGATTACATTAAACCAAAATCAGCTAAAGAAATCAGAAGAAAACTACAAAACAATCTTCCTTCTCAATACAGTTGCACACATTCTGAATAAAATTTGAGCAAACAGAATCCAGTGAACACAAGGATTGTACCTTATGATAAAGTTGAGTACCTTATGATAAAGTTGAGTTTACCTCCTAGCAATGCAAGGCTGGTTTAACATTGAAAATCAACCAATGTGATTCACAATATTTACAAACTAAAAAAGAAAACCATATGATCACCTCGACAGATGTGGAAAAAGCAACTGACAAAGCCCAACATCCATTCTCCATAATCATTTTCAGCAAAACAGGAAGAGAAGGGAATGTTCTCAACTTGATAAAGGGCATCTATGAAAAACCTACAGCTTATACCATACTTAATGGTAAAAGACAGAATGATTTTCTTCTAAGATCAAGAACACGATGGTGATGTCCACTCTCACTACTTCTATTCAACTCTGACCTGGAGATTTTAGCCAGAGCAAGCAGGCAAGAAGAAAAAAAGTGCCTATATTAGAAAGGAAGTAAACTATCACTTTTTTTGTGACTGTGAGTTAGGTTTTCCTTGATACAAAACCAAGAGCAGAATCAGTAAAAGAACAAATTAATAACACTTCACCAAAATGAAAAACTTTGGCTCTTAAAAAGATACTATTAAGAGAATGAAAAGACATGAAAAGACATGACACAGACTGGCAGCAAATACGCACAAAACATTGATCTGATAAAAGGACTTGCAGTCTCAAAACTCAACAATAAGGAAACAGCCCAATTCAAGATTGGGAAAAGATTCAAACAGTTCAAAGAAGATATACAGGTGTCAAATAAGCTCATAAAAATATGCTTAGCATCTTTAGTTATATGAAAATTAAAACCACAATGACATACACCACTACACCTATTAGAATGGTTAAAATTAGAAACAGTGATTATACCAAGTGTTGGCGAGGATGTGGAGGAACTGAAACTCCTACACTGCTGGTGGGATTGTACAATGGTACAACTGCTGTAGAAAACACTTCGGCAGTTTCTTAAAAAGTTAAATATACACCTACCATTAGATTCAGCCACTCCACTCCTAGATGTTTAGCCAAGAGAAACAAAAGCATACAAACACTTGTAACATGAATGTTCATAACAGCTTCATTTGTTAATCATCAAAAACTGGAAACCACCCAAACGCCCATGAACAGGAGAACTGAAAAACTGCAGTATATTCGTTCAAAGGAATGCTACTTAGTAATTAACAGGAGTGCATTACTGATGTAAGTGAACTACTGATATTAAATCTTAAAATAATTATGCAGAGTGAAAGAAGCCAGGCCCCCCCCCCCAAAAAAAAAGGCACACGCTGTATAACTGCAATTACATGAAATTGTAGGAAATGGAAAGTTACAGTGACAGAAAGCAGATCAGTGGTGGAGGGCAGGGCAGGGAGGATGGGATTTCTAAGGAAGATGCATACATTTTTAGGGGTGATGGATATGTTTATTTTGATTGTGGTGATGGTTTCACAGGTGTACACCTATGTTAAAACTTATCAAATTTTACACTTCCGGTGTGTGAAGTTTATTGTATATTAATTGTGCCTCAACAAAGCTGTTAAGAAGAAAAGACCATTTGAGAGTTTACTTGTAATATCCTAAGAAAGCAGTACAAATAGTAGTGGTAGTAGGAATGGAGAGAGTAGCTCTGAGAACACAAAAGACTCAAATTCACAAGATTTGGATGTGAAGGTGAAGATTTGGAGACCAGTTGAGAGGAAGGAAGATGGCACCCTTAATAGTCAATGGATTACCAAAGAAGAGTGGGTGAATTCACATTTTGGACATGCTGTATGCTGCCAGATCATCTCATTCCAAGGGGCAGTTTAAAACCCAGGAGTAGAAATGAGGCAAGAAACACAGCCTTTGGACTCTTCACCCTTTCTTCAACTTTGTACTCCTCCCTCATTCCCCTTGGGTGGATACATTTTCTTCTGTGTCATAATCTTGAAGGAAGTAAACCCAAGTCTGGAAGAGTTCCATTCACCTATGCGTGACCTTTGGAGAATTTCTAGGATCACAACCAGAGGTAAAACTTATCAGAGAGTTCCAAAAATGCGCTCAGCTAAGTGGAGCTTTCATAGCCTCATAAAAAGGTTGTGTATGTGTTGGCACTAAGTGAATAAAGTGATGTATGAACACTCAAAGGGAAATGGCAATGCACACCACAGGATCTAAGAGACTCGGAACAGAGGAGACCTATGAAGTCATTCCTCTGCTTGCTGCCCCACTCCCTGTTACATTCATCCCTGCCAGAATGGAACTGTTCCTGAGAACTGCGCTGTGGCTCGTCACACCAGAGCCAAAGGAAACATCTGTAAGTCTGGCGGGGTTTCAGGTGAGCACGCCGCCGTGCTTGGAGAGCATGCCCAAGTCTTTGCTGGCAAGAGACCCCAACTACACAGTGAACTGTTTTTCTCCTTCCTTATTTTATTTCAAATGTCAAAGCTTTTCACACTACAGTGACACCCTAAAATGATTCTCTTCCTTCCGTTGCTCCAGTTGAAACAATATTTTTTCATGCTCCATAGACTGCCCACCAGCTGATTCAAAACTGGGAATGTGACGGGGCACTCTATTTCAATGTGCCATGAAAAGAAAAAGAAGCAAAAAAGGTAGAATCACCTGGTGGGGAAAATATCCCTTTCTCTTGAATGTTTTGCACTCACTCACTCAACCGGCGTTCATTGCGGTTTTAAGGCACTGTATTAAGTTCTATGAGGTATACCAGTTGACTTGAATAACTCCCGACTTCCAGAAGCTTCAAGTTCAGTTAAGACCAGTGCAAACCCTACTGCAGCATGACACAGAAAGCAATGCACATGGGGAGAGGGGGCCACAATGCCATACGAATTTCAGTGGAGTGGACATTACTCTTTGATGGGGTGTCCAGAAGGAGCCTTTATGGATGGAATGGTATTTGCACTAGACCTTGAAAGGCCAGATTATGAACAATCGGAATTGGGAAAAGAAAAAATAATACTTCTAGTTAGAGGAAATGGGAAGGACTCAAGGCATGGGAGCCAATATCCAAGGAGTGTTCAGGAAATAATTCAATACCATTCAACAAACATTATTAAGCACCCACTGGATACGACGCACTTTGCCAAGTGGTAGGCATACAGAGCCGTCAAAGTCAACTCACACTCCAGAGGGGTACGCATTTTGGGGGGAAAAAACACAATTTCAATTAGTAATTTCAATTACAATTTATAATTAGTAATTGTAAATACCAAGTATAGAGGCACATCCAGAGTGCTGGAGGAACCCAGGAAGCAGGGCAGTGTAATGGTTTGGAGCACGGACTCTAAAGACAAACTACTTAGGTTTCAATTCCCTGTCTGCCACTTATTTATATGTGTTTGTTTTGTAAGTTTAGGTTTCTTTGCTATAAAATGGGCTCAATAAATAGTACTTGCCTCAAAAGACTGTTGGGAGAACATATGTTAAAACAAGATACTGTATATTAAGCCCTTAGTGTAGGAGCTGGTACATATCAAGTACTCTGCATAAATACTAGTTGTTGTTACTATTATGGTCAGTACTACTGAGAACTGATCCTGCTTTTACTGAAAGGCCCGTTTGTTTTGAATGTAGGCTGCATGCACAGGTGCTGCTGGGAGACCAGGTTGAACTGTGACGCTCACCTAACCTCTCTGTGCTTCAGTTTTCTCATCTAGAGTAGACTGGGAAGAACAGCAGCTTACTACGTGCCGGATGTTGTTCCTAGTGTTCTATCTGTATGATCTCATTGCATCTGTGTAACAGCCCTATTCATCTTGCAGACAAGGAAACTGAGGCATGGAGGCATCAGGTGACACAAAGAAAAAAGGTGTGTGTGGGGGTCAGAACGCAGGCACTTAATGGCCAAGGCCTGTTCTTCACCCCTGCACCTCGCTGTCTTTTGGTTCTACCACCATCCAATTCCACAGCGTTTGACTGCGAGGTGGCATTTTATTTTGCAGGCAGAGTACACAACAGCTAAACACTCCATGGTGATCAGCCTAAACCAGGAAAAGCACACCTAATACACACACCTAAGCATCACACCTCACATTCATGTGGAGTTGGACAATTTATAAAATGCTTTCACTTACTTGATCTACTTCTCTTTCCTTCTGGCCCCAAACGACTGAGGACCATAAATGGACTAATAAACATAGCCTCATCTAAGAAACACCCAAGCCCTGTGAATTTGGGGGTGTGGACAGAGATGACTTGGGGATGAGTGGGGACAGAGTGGATGTTTCTTGTTTTGGAACAGTGCTGAGAGCTGATGGTGGGCACAGATCTTTCCAACATCTGACAAGCCTTCCTAGCTGAAGGCTTGGTTTTGAGCACGTGCCTGGCAGGATGCCATACTAGTCGGACAACTCAGAAGTCCCGCCCCCTATTTGTACACTGCTGTTGTTCTTAACTTTAATTGGTCAGAGAGCTTTTAGGGGAAAAAAGGAAGAGTATTATAGACTCTCTCCCCACTACACACATACACACACAGCCCTTGTGCACCCACCCCACCCCTCTGTAGACTCTGAGTACCCCATGGACATGGGCCATGCCTTTTGTGTTTGTATCCCTGGTACACTGCACACTGCCTAGCACCTAAGGCTCTCAAAACATGTTCTAGGGATGGATGAAGACCTCTCTCTGCTTCTCAGCAGTAACTCTGTAAAAATGGGTAAGTCATCGTGGGGCCCAAAAGAGGTAAGACTCACTTCACTTACCCAATCCACAGCTAATTTTGATCGCTTAGTCTATGCCAGGCACTGAGCTAGGCACGGGAATTGCAGAGGTACAGAAGATATAGTCTGCTAACAAGCAGTTTCAGCGAGTTGCATGAAAGACACTTATGAAAATAAGTGTTAGAAATTCTAAAAGATTTTCAAAGTGTGCCTGGAGCTTTGATTTTTACAAGACAGTATTATGTGCCTATTATTATTTGAATGAATGCCACGAAAGAAAATGGGAGACCGAGTTGTCTTTTGAACTCCACATGCAATATTAAGGCTTAGATTCAAGGTCATATGGAACCCACATGGTGTAGGTAAAAGGAGTGGAAGCCTTAGAAAAACAACCCCAAAGCGTGTGTTAGATTTTTAAGACGAGATCAGCAATTTTCCCTGCATCATCAGCTTTGCTCAAAGTATCACTTAATCTTTGTCTCTGGCTCCTCTTCCAGAAAATGGGGGCGACTTTCCTGGGGGGGTGCAGAGGAAGTGGCCGGAGGGCAAGGGGAGGATGTGATAGGGCCTTAACGGTTTCCTCACTTTGAAGTGCTCTAAAAATACAGCGTTTTCATCGCAAACACGTGATGGGCTATGTGTCAACACAGAATTTTGTGTTGCTAGGGCCGCCTGACCAACAGTTGTACACATCCTCGTGCAACTCTTCAGCTGATGCAGCAGGTGAAGAGAAAGCCACGGAGAGGCAGTTCCCCCTCTTATCTGCTGAGCCGTCCTGGCAGGGTAACCTGAAGCTACGTGCAGGCCCTCCGACTACTCCTGAGTCCAGGTTGGATAATCAAACTCTGCCAGTGGCCAGAGACTCTTCCCTGCCTCTTAAGCTGTCACAATTTTATTTGCCTGGGAGTTTAATCTGTGGCGTAAAAGCCTGACATGTCCCACTTCAACACCGTGCTCCTAAGTACAGATTAGAGAACAATTAGGAAGAGAGGAAAACCCAGCCAGCCGATTAAAAAAATGTGTCTTCATTCATTACATTTCCTTAAGTCTTTTTCTACCTTCAAAGAGATGAGAGCAAAGCCTTGGCTCTTGGAAGCCCGGCCTTTTGCAAGCACGTGGGCTGGGTGGAGGGAACCATCCGTTGTCTACCTCCAGAGGGGAACGCGACCCACATTGGACTTGCAAAACAGCTAAGGACTGTCACCATCTGGCAGCTGTGTGGCGGCCTCTGTCAAATGAACTGGTGGTCACAATCCAGTTCCCATTAGACAGGTGGTCCCTCCACAAAGAGAGCATCACACTCAGCAGCCTGCTTGGCCAAGAGGAGAGTGGATGGGGCATGGGAATTGCATCTCCCTGTTTTGCTGAACCAGGTTGCTTCCTGGGTGGCACAGGGGACAGGGAGGATGGCAGCGGCTCTGAGAGGTGTATTCGTGTTTATGGCTCCATCGAGCCCCTTACAACACACCTCGACCCACGCCTCAGATGCCGTCTCATTTACCCTACTGGGAAGCAACGTTTTTCCAAACCGGGTTTTGTCTTATGCAGCCACATGGTGGCTGTCTTCTAAGACCAGCCCCAGGACATGCGGACTTCAGTCGGGGGCTGGCGGAGATGACAGTCCCCGCCATACTCGCTCCTCAGCTTTGGTTACAGTGTGAATTAGGGACTATGTCTGGAGCAGAGGATGCTGAGAATGGTCCTCCTCAACCTTCCTGGGACTGACTAGCATTCTCGCCCCAAACGAACAAGTTGTGGCTGATGCTAAAAGAAAGGGCAAGATCAATGGTCCTTTACCCTCCAAAGGTCCCGTCTACCTGGACAACGCATGGACAGGTCAGAGGATTAAAGCAACAAAAGCCCTACTTGCTGTTCTGCCACTCAGGGACTTGATTCTGTCTCAAGGGCAAAACGAAGTTGGTCTGTTTCCTCCCAGCCTAACGGAAGTGCTTCCCCAGCACAGCAGCAGAGTGAATAAATTAAGCAATGCTTTTTCATAACTCATGCAAACAGTTCTGCTCACATCCTCTCTTTAATAACCTGGAATTGTTTTAAAAAAATTCATACACACAAACATCAACCGCCAAAAACCAAACACCCAACTAAACAAACACCAACCAACCTGATGTAGAGAACCTTTAGGCAGCAACACAGAGAGTGAAAAATAAGAGCCTAACATCTTGGATTAGGTTGCATGAACTATATAACATGCTAGCAAAACCTGTTCAGCACTGGTACCCATTACTACAATACTTCTCTACCCAACAGAATGTAGGTCCCACATAAGGGATGCCTTGGGAATATAATTTTTTTAGAGAGAGGTGTTAATGTGCATGAAAGCTCACGTTAGCTAATGCACCTATTTCCTTCTCAAAATGGTGACTCTTCTAATAATCACCTTAATGGTAATTAAGGGTCATGTGCAAAATGAGCTACCCTATACAGGCTTCTGAAACAAGTGGTGATTCTTGGTACTGGGTAGGGGTGGGTTAAGAACTAGCCTCTGTGTGAAAATGATGTTCTTGAGGATGGTTAGTCCAGGATGCCTAGAGATTCCTGCCATGAAAATCAGGCAACTTTATTCCACTTTTGGCCACAAAATGCCCCTCTAATGCCAATGAACCCTCTTCAAAACTGAGTGCAGCTGGAAACAAGACAGGCTGCGTAAAAAAGAGTGAAGGCACTGGGATAAATGTTTGAAAATAACTCAAAAGTAACATCCTATTGATGGTAGTTTAGATGCAACATCAAATTTGAACCAATCATACGGAAAGGTCTGAGTGCCAAAGACAAAACCGAACCAAACCTGAAAACCCCCAAACAGAAAGCCTAATACAATATTAAACACAGTCCAATGTACTGAGCAGTTATGACGTGAGGCCTGCAGTTACTATAGAATGTCCGTGGGAATCGGGGCCAAAGCAAGATAATCAGACATAGAAATATTCTGAAAGAGTCTGCTGTCCTCAAGACCAGGCAGGTTAGGATCCAGAATTCTGAGAAGTAACAACAACTGACACTGCAGAAATACAAACGATCATGAGAGATTACTACAAGCAACTCTATGCCAATAAAATGGACAACCTGGAGGATCCAGAATTCTGAATAACTACACACGTTTGGAATCGATAGGAGACCCTCTAAAATCTGATTGAGTTGCAAGTATTTGTTTTACCAAATTTTATCCTCTTTTGCCAGAGATCATTGGTTTTTACTGACTACCCATCCCGTCTCATGCTGTCATGTCCTTCCTTTTTCCCCACATAATGCAGGTGCAAATTGTGTATAATATTTTCTAGCAAACTCACTGAGAAAGAAGCATCAGAAGGTTTAAAACAGCCTTTCCTATTAGACACAGGTTTTACAAAATCAAGAGCCCATTACTGTGCTCTTTTCTCATCTTTGTCTTCTCCCACACCTACTATACACTACCTACATGCTTCACTCAGTCCCCACCCTACACCAGGCACTGCACGAGGCAATTTACAGCCAATATTTTATAAATGATTTATTCCTCAGAAGTCTACCTCACAGGCAATAATACGTACAGTTGAAGAAATGGTGTTCAAAGAAATAAACTTCGAGTTACCACGAAGTTCAAAACATACGTGTGTGTGTGTGTGTTGTACACAGGACACATGTACACACACACCTCCCATGAGGGGTCAGGCTATCAGTCGCTCATTCGTGTCAACTGGATGTACTGAACAGTTCCATCAGGTAGGGGCCAGCTGTGTCTTCAGGACCTGGCACCAAACAGTGTGACACTGAGGGGGTCAGTAAGGACCAGCTGCTGCATGGCCACTGACTCAGTTATGCCAACAGGAAGCTGCAAACTGCGTGCCCCTGGATTTAACAGAGAACCCTCAGAAAAGCTGACTGAGTAAAACTTAGGCTAATCTCGTCCTCAACTCCCTATAGGGAGAAGAAAGAAGAAGGAAGACTAAAACTGAAGAGAAAGGGGAAAGGGCATATTGGGGAGGTGCACTGCTGAAAGGAAAACCCTCAGACTCCCACCATCACACGACCTTGGGGTCCCCCAAAACTCTCACTCCACTTTCGTTATACGAACGGCACAGGATCCTCTGCTCACGAGGCCTCCTGAGCGTCTGCTCCGAAAGAGACAACACACACGCACACCAAGTGGACACCGACGACCCCAAGCTGGCTGGACGTTTCTAAACGACTTGGGCAGTCCTCCCTTTAATGACATTCAATGCTTTCTCTCCTTGTGGTGCCCAGAACATGGCCTGTTCGTCTCTATGTTCTCAGCACTAAACACAAGGCCCTGCACACAGTAGGTGCCAATGAACATTTATTGCCATGTAACAGGTCCTTTGGTAAACACGTGGCTAGTTTTCCAGGCCACGTCTTTCATCTTTTCTATTCGAGGTTAAATTCCACTTTAAATGGGACCTGGGGCTTTCAAGGTTACCCTAAGGTCCAAATCCCCGTTACAAAAGAGGGAGGCATGAAGTCCCAGGGGAGCGCCAGCCTGAGGGCCACTCCTCGGGGCGGGGGGCGGGGGGTAGCTGTAAGCAGCTGCCCCCCACCCTCGCCATAACTTCCATCCTTTTCTCTAAGTTCACCACCTCTTCTGTGTAAAAGTTTGGCTCCAACTCTACACTTGGCCTGCCGTGCCAACATTGTAAGCCTAAGCCCCAGAACCCTGGGGTTCAGCATGAATTGGAAGCGCTTATCTATATATGGCCTCACTGCACTTCAGCGTCTTCCAAGCTTCAATCACATTCGCTTCTGACTTTCTTTTTTTCTTTTGGAGAGCACAATCTCTCTTTTTATGTTTGGCTCCAGCCTTTCTCTCTTTTCATTCTTGTGACTCCACGCTCTCAGGTCTTTTAAGTTAACCTCCAGGACCTTTCCAGATGGGCGCACCTTCCAGGACCTTTGTGCTTCGTGCTGCTTTGCCTCTGGAAGGCGTCCATCTTCTTGATGGAACTTCAATAACATTTCCTAACATGAGGCACTGTGGCCTTTTTGGAGCGAAAAAGTTCTCTGTGAAAAGTGGTGAATTACCTGTTCCTTAACACTTGGTGTCTGGCACCTTTGTTTGGAATGTTTAGCATTTGGGGGCCATTTTTTGACCATTAACTTGTCAGAAGCCTTGCTTCTTACACCCCCCCTCCCCCTCCCCATCATCAGGTCTCTCTCTACGTCTGTGATGTGGTTTCCATTAAACTAAAGGGAGTTCGGGGGCATTTTTTTTTTTTCACCTAAAACTGAAAAGAAGGCAACAAGACCCGGCTGGCAAGAGACCATGAAACAGCACAGAGGATGCTGAAGACGATTTTGAAGACAGGCCTCCATCCACATGTAGGTTGTGAACTTGGCCTACAAACGTCTAACACACCCCAAAATGTTTTATGACGATCAGATTCTGGGTCACTTCAAGAGGGTAATGGGTGGATATTCTCTTTCACCCTCTTGATTCACGTCTCTAATTCCAATTTATGATCCTCTAATAGAAAGGGGGAAATTATATTCCTTTATTCTTCCAACTGATCACTGCTCGAAGTATATTTCTCCAGTTGGGTTTCTCTAACCTGAATTAATGGCAGGACGTGGATACTATATCGGGGACATCGTTCTCAGTCATCTACATACAGAGTGAAAAAATATTGATCCTAATATCAGTTTCTGTGGCTTTTAAATTGCCATCCCGATTCTCCTGGACCCATTAGTTTTTACCATTACAACCTGCCCCTGTTCAGCCAAATAACTCCTTTTTCCATTAATAGCAAACCTGCTTTTTTGCTCTACCTACGTGTCTGTCTATGTGACTCAGTGAAAAGGGAGCTTGTGAAATCCACACGATCATAATCCATCATTCCACACAGGCCTTTTTTCCCCGTTGTCCTTTTTCCATCACACGTACAAGGGAGGGAGAGCTGTTCCAATAAGAGGTGTGGGCTAGTCAATATCAGACAGGAAAACATGAGCATGGACTGTTTCAGGACCAGTGAAATTGGACAAGGAAGAAAAATCTCATGCCTAAATCTTGGTAGCATTTGGGGCCATAGGTCCAAGGTGAAAATTCAGTCTTTTAAGAATCTACGAACACAAGATTAAAAAAAAGGGAGCTAATTGTGCTAACCGCATGGCACATTTTACCATGGTTGGAATTATTTTTTTTTTTTTTTTTTTTTTTTTTTTTTTTTTAAAACTTAACTTGCAACTCTCACATTGTGCTTTTTTTTTTTTTTTTTTTTTTTTTTTTAATTTTATAGCTACTTTATTTATTTATTTATTTATTTTTGGCTGTGTTGGGTCCTCGGTTCGTGCGAGGGCTTTCTCCAGTTACGGCAAGTGGGGGCCACTCTTCATCGCGGTGCGGGGACCGCTCTTCATCGCGTTGCACGGGCCTTTCACCATCGCGGCCCCTCCCGTTGCGGGGCACAGGCTCCAGACGCGCAGGCTCAGCAGTTGTGGCTCACGGGCCCAGCCGCTCCGCGGCATGTGGGATCCCCCCAGACCAGGGCCCGAACCCGTGTCCCCTGCATTAGCAGGCAGACTCTCAACCACTGCGCCACCAGGGAAGCCCCATGGTTGGAATTATTAAAGATAATGTATTATCTATGAAGCTAATGGTTCATAAGGTATGTAATGATTCTATTTATATTTTTAATGTTAGCATTTCTGAACACTTCTAAAATATAACATAGCTATAGTTGATTGTAAATTTTAATTAGAAGCCAAGATTGAAGAAGGAAGAAAGTCACCCTTTCAACCCGATGGCCCGACTATCTGGTGTCCTTGGAGCGAAAGTGAGAAGAGAGTCATGCTAAGGCCACTCCCAGGCAATGCATACGTACTGCAGAGTAACCAGTAGCAGCCTTACCCCAGAGGGAGCACTTCTCTTTCTGGCTAGGAAACTGGACTTCTCACTTCCAAAGACATTTCATAATGACCCCACAGTATGGTGACGCAGAGTGGTACAACTGCGTAACAGATGGTGGAACATCTCTAATGTGGAGAAATCTCCTTGGGTGCAAATAAAAAGGCAAGTAAGACCTCCAGGCAGGCAAACTATCAATACGTCCGTGGGAAATGTGAGTTGTGATATCACCTAGACTTGGCTTTTTCAGTCAACCTCTAATATGTGTTGGAGGGACTAAAACAGACAGCAGGCATGAAACCCTGGATTTACTGCTCATGGCAAGTTTCTACCCCAAAAGCCCATTCTCCTTTTGTCCAGAGCCTGTTTACTTTATTCTTTTGCCACTTTAATTCCAGAAATGCAAATTCACTGGGGACAAGATGACTGGGGACCAGCTGACGTCCCAGACAGAGGAGAAGAAAACAAAATGGGTAGAAGCAACCTTAGGTTAATTTCATTTCTTCTTTGATACCGGCTTGCTCTGTGTGTCCTCTGGATTGCTCTCCTGCCCCCCTTTCTTCCTCTTTTTTCCCTCCAGAGATGTAAGGATCAAAATGTACCCAGGACAGATACTACCTGCCAGGGTAGATGCCGCCCTTTAAGTAAGAGAAATTCAGGCTGAGCTAGACAAGCACAGCCCAATCTCTCAGCACAGAGTATGGGGTGTTTAAAGGGATTCCTTCTCACTATAACTTAATCAAGGCTCACTTGACATTTCTCTCTCATTCATCTCAATCAGTTCCATGGGTATGGCCTGTGTAAGCCAAAACAATTTAAAACTCCATTTCAAAAACTTGAACTGTTAATTTTTAAAAATATAACCCTATGCCATAACTGATGAAGCCACCTCTCCCAAGGGTGTGACAAGGATCCCTGCTTGCGTGAATATAAAGCCTCTGACTGCATTTTAGGTTTATCCTGTAGGATCTCGGTCAGCCAACAATGAAAGGATAAAAGGATGTCACAATACGTTACATAGCGGTTTCTGTTAACATAAAATTAATTCAGGGCCTTCCCTGGTGGTGCAGTGGTTGGGAGTCCGCCTGCCGGTGCGGAGGACACGGGTTTGAGCCCTGGTCTGGGAAGAACCCACATGCCATGGAGCAACTAAGCCCGTGTGCCACCAACTGCTGAGCCTGTGCTCTGGAGCCCGTGAGCCACAACTACTGAAGCCCGCACGCCTGGAGCCCGTGTTCTGCAACAAGAGAAGCCACTGCAATGAGAAGCCCTCGCAAAGCACTGAAGAGGGGCCCCCGCTCGCCGCAACTAGAGGAAGCCCGCATGCAGCAATGAAGACTCAATGCAGCCAAAAATAAATAAAATAAAAATTAAAAAAAAAAATGAATTCAGGGTGAAAGCATCCTTCCTGTGGGCCCCTGAGGCAGCACGAACATAACTCGGGCTGTCCCAGGCAATCTAGGGCAGCCACCCTAGTTTGCAAGAAATTTAGGGCAGAAATCCTATCCCTGACTTGTGTGCGTTAAAAATGTAAAATTGGTTCATCTTCCTGCGTTCCGAATTCTTTCTCAATTACTGATTTCAAGAGGACAGCGCTTAAATAAACTGGCTCCAAGTACATTTCTACTACTCAAGGGAAGAAAGCAAAAGCAAGAAACACAAAAATGAGCCTCTCTCCGCTCCCACCCCAGCCCCCCACCCCCACCCCCAATATCCTTCCTTGAATAAAAAGGGTGAAGGTGCTCTTTACAAGCCTTTCACATTATGAAGAATCATCAAGGTTGTAAGATTATCAGCTCTCCCTGGACTCTACCAGCAGCATCCACCTTTGTCCTTTCACTGAACATGTACAACAGTTCGGAGGTAGGTATTATCAATACTGCAAAGACACAGAGATCGAGGCTGGTTCTCCAGACTCATCTGTGATAATAAATACCAGTTATCGGTCCCCCGACTCCAGGGCCTGCTCTCATGCTGCCAGAGCCCAGAGGGCTGTCCTGTCAGATTCTGAAATAAGGACAATTAGCTCTGGTGCTTTTTGCCCTTCTTTTCCTCCTCTTCGCCTCCCCTGTTCGTCCCCTGGCCATCTCATCTCATCCTCCAGGACAACTTTGCCATCGTGCTGAACTGGGAAGAGAGGAGGTTGAACTTAGCTTTTTGTGAATGAATTCCTGAAGACTGAAGTAAGGGCGCTGAGAAGGAAAGAAGCGACTCATATTCTGTCATCACCTAAGATCGGTGGAGGGAGGAGGGGAGAAGGATGAAATCACCCAAGGCAAACCGCTGTCTAGGGCTGTCCCTGGCGTCACCCCAACTGTAGGCTGCCCAACCAGGAGATGAAAGGGCAAAAGCTGCTCTTTTGAAACTTAAAGGTAATCACCCTTCCCCGAGGAGCTGTGAATGTGATTTTTGTTCCACCCACTCTGGACTCGAGGCGCTGGAAGGGCTGCAGCTGCACGGCGGTTATGCCACAGCCCCCAAGCACATTTCAAGAAAAAAGGAAGTTCTGTTCTTCAGGCCTGTGGCACGGAGCGCTAGTCGACACAAGCCACTTCCCCTTCCTAGTTCTCTTTTGGCTGAGAAGTCACCAAAGAGAGACAGTAAAAACGTGATGGGCAAGGCACTGGTTAGGGTCAAGGGTCTGCTTCTACCTCCCATCTCAAATATCAAATGACTAGTCTGGTCACTCAGCAAGGCTCCGCAGAGTTCCTTCCAGTAAAATCAGAATAATAATACCTAAGCGTTCAAACTTAGAAAAGTATAACTAGTGTTCATGAGAGGGTAGGTTTTTTCAGGGTGCTGGGATCCTGAGGTATAATTTTGATTAAGATGGAAACCTCAAGAGTGATGATCCAAGGCACACAATTTATCTACTGCCTAGAGGTTTTGAGTTTGGTGTCACTGGACCCCATCCCCGTACCCGCCACCCCTTCCACTGTACCTTGTTCCCCACCTCCAGCCCCCAACTCTTCCTTCTCCAGAAGACCAGAGCTACCCTCTGTCTTTACCAGCTTCAGTGAACATTCTGACACACTGAATACCCTTCCTGACCTTCAGCCACATCCCTCTTGCTCATCTCCAGCCCGACATTCCCTGCTCACTCGCTGACGGACAGAGAACCACAACCGCCAGGGCCCACTGTAAACTGACACAACCAGGGGGTAACCGCACCCTCCTGTTCAATAATCCCCTTGTTCTCTCCCCTACTGGATTTTCCAAAACAGTCATTTTACACCATTTTTCTTACGTCTTTGATTTCACCCAGACTTCTCAGAAACATACTGCCTCCTGAGAAGTCCAAGGGCATCTGTGACCGAGTGTCTACCTCCCTCATTAGATGGAGACTTAGTCTGGTGTTACTTCCTGCTAAAGGCCCCACTGTCTCGAATGAAGCATCTTTCCACCCGCTGACATGTGCTCTCCAGCCACTCCTTTCGTCCCTGCAAGGATCCTGATCCTCACCTTTCTTGCACTTGCACTATCTTTTTTTGCTCCATCTTCTTACCTTTGGCTCAAAAAAAAAAAAAAAAAAAAAAAGCGCTGCATCTAAGATCTCTTTCCTTTCACGCTCTGACTTCCCAGGGAGGGCAGTATCCACTCACAGCCCTGCACAGAAACCTACACCATCCCTCTCCTGACCTTCCCCATCCTTCTGAAATGCTCCCAGCTCCTCCAATCACCAAATCTGATGGCTTTCCTTGGCCTGCATCCTGCTTGACTCTTCTGAGGCACCTCAGACTCAGAGCGATCAAAACTGAACTGACCACCCCTCTCCCTGTCCACTCCCACCTGCTGACTGCTTCCCCAGTCCTCCCAGTTAGGCCAAAAGCTCCCAGTTGTCACTGCCCCAATGGAGTTATTAAGCCCCCTTCCTCTCACCATGGTCATGTCTGTGTCACTTGGTTCCTCCCTCTCCGTTGCCATGACAGCGTCCTGTCCAGGCTCCACAGATTCCCTGAGATGCGACACCAGGCTCCTGGCCACCTTCCCTGTTGCTGAAATACCTTCACAGACCCTCTGCTGTCTAAGAAATAAAACTCGAATATTTTAGCCTGAGAAGTTAAGTCTTCTAGGAACCGGCTCCAGTCTTTATTTCTAAGCCTCCCCATCTTCCCCACTTCCTTCATTTCCTATATTTCACATTTCCTCTGAACTCTGGGAGAACTCATAGTTCCCAGAACCCGCCCTGCATGTTCTCACCTCCACGCCAGAAACAGGCCAGTGTGTCTACTTGTCTTTACTTACTGAAATCCTATTATTTTTTTTTTTCAAGACTTGGTAAAGATGCCATTTTTTTCCTATCTCCATAGTTGCAAGTTATTCATTCCTCCCTTTAACCTCCAGAGTTCAAATATGCTCATCTCTTTCTTGCTTATTACTCTTATCTCATGTTCTTTTATATTATAGTTACCTGTGTATATATTTACCTCATTGTCCCTATTAGATTTCAAGTTCTTGGGGGCAGTGATAATAATAATAACTGTAATAACCACCGCCACCATAGCGAGCTCCTACCACAGTCAGTTCTGTGCAAAGCACGTGATTTCACCATCTCAGCAGCCCTATGAGGGCTGTCTCCATTTTCAGGGGAGATTAAGTAATGTGCCCAAGGCCAACATGTAGCAAGTGGTACAGCTAGAAATTGAATCAAGCCTTGCTGACTTCAAAAGCCATGCTCTTAACTACTATATATTCCTATCTAGACTTGACCAATAACCACTAAATAAAACATGCTTTCCCTAGGTCCTCGGCGGTGGGATGGTTTACTGAGCCAGGTTCCCCAGAGCTGCTGAGGCTGCTTGATCAACACATGTATTTATGTGAGAGAAGAAACAGATAGCTTAAACTCTAATTCTTAAAGGATACTTTCAAAAACAGAACAAAGTTTTTATGCCTCAAGATTAAACAGAACATCAAATGCAAAGTGACAGGAAAAACCTAATTCACCTGGATTAGGTAATAGCCTGATTTTGTCTCTTTCCTTGGAACCACTGATGTCAGTAAGGCAACGAATCAAGGCCATCCTAAAAGCCTTAGATAATTTAAACCATGTTTAGAGAGAGCCTCCAAATTTCTAATTTCTGAGGCTCTGACATCAGCCCTGGGAAAACAGGATAATTTTACTCTGTTGATAGTCAGAACCAACGTAAACGTGGGGTCGTATCTTATCTACGAACAGGCAAATAACGTATGGCACACATAGGTCTCAGTATAAAGAAAGGTGGTGGTGTTTGATCTCTACACGTAAGCGGCTAAGGGCTGTAATCTTCCGAGAGGAATGTCATTATACAGCTCAAATCCCATCACAACAAACACCGTTACAACAGAGATGTCTGTATAACAAAAACCCTTTCAAGCTTTGGCTGACAGCCCATGTACTTCAAGCAATATTTGATGTGAGACTTGGAGTTCACAGTAATGGGAATTGACCTATATTTCCAAAGGTAAGATTTGAATGATTTCATCTGTAACTTCCATCCCATGATACCGTGAGCTGGAGTGATGTACAATCTTGACCCAGGGGTATAAAAACTAAGGACAAAGACAGAAGCAAGATCAACCCTGTTCTTGAAGGGTGAAATTCCTTCCTTTCACTTGGGGAACTCTTAGGGAAAGGAGAAGGCCTGACCCAACCCTGAAATAAAGCAGACCAAGGCAGGTTTTGGCCTCATCTCCCTGAGAGGCGAGATGGAGTAGCCCATGAAGACAGATGAACCGGGCTCAAATTTCTACTCTGCCGCTTACTAGCTGGGTGAACTGGGCTATATCTCTTAACTTTTTGTGACCCTCAGTTTTCTCATCTGCAAAACGATACTAATACCATCTACTTCCAGAATTCCAGTAAGAATTAAATGAGATAACTATGCAATGCTCCTAACCTAGAGCCTGGTACGCAGCATGGGCTCAAAAAAAGTAAATTCCCTCACAAGGCTTCCCTTTCCCTCCAAGACTCTGAGCTGATGCAAACTGTTTAAATGAAGTTAGTTATAAGATCTAGTGAATGGAGTTAAAATACAGAGTCACAAATACGGCCTGGTAAAGATACTGATCAGAGGAACATCGGAGAAAAGAGAGCAAATGGTAGAAGAACTAGGCCAGGCATAAGCATTTACTTGACTCAGAGAAAGGTCTTTTTGGCTAAAGTAGGACACGTGTAATCAAAAGCTAAAATGCACGTAACAAGGCATCGTAACAATAAATGAGCTTCGATCATGATGTCAGAAGTCATTTTGAAAAATGCTGAATAAACTGAAATTTGCAGGCACGTTTTCCTAGTCAAGGATGAACTGTGGTTACTGCTCTCAAGCAATGGTTTACTGCCTCTGGCCTAGTTTTCTGTGGGTGCCATTCTAGATGGTGGGAAGGCCCTTCTTTGCTCAGTCCTGAGCTTCAGCCCATTCATTATACTGCCTTTGGATACTCTGAAAGTATTAAAACCAGTTCTAGTCTTCTCCATTTGGGAAACACGTAGGTAAATAGCTAAGGAATATGATCAATAAAGAGTCCCAGCATTGCCCTAATTTGTGATGTTTTTAATCCTCTTGATTTTTAAATATTTAATTTTCCATTTTTCAAATTATGGGACAGTCAAGTCTGTGATGACAAAATCCTTATATATATATTCTTTTGAAAACACTCTTGGTGTTACATGATAGGTTTTGAGATAGAAAAGGAGAGTCCTATAAACATAGGCATGTCTGTTCACCTTTATAAAACAGATATGATCTAGGGGTTTTCAAATTTCTTAAAAGGTTCCAAAAAGTACTATCAGAGCTCAGTAACTACAGGGAACAAGAAATGGACCAACGTTTCTCAGAGTCAGAGAACATCAGAGTTTTAACAATGACTTAGTCCTAGCCCTTCACCTTGACAGTAAAGAAGAGGCTCAGAGAGTAGTATGGGCTGATGTTCAGATGCTCAACTCAAGTGTGTGTACAAGCCAAACAATGAGCTTGCAGGAGCTCTTGTGAGAGGCAACAGAG
Organism: Balaenoptera ricei; assembly: GCF_028023285.1. NCBI lineage: Eukaryota > Metazoa > Chordata > Mammalia > Artiodactyla > Balaenopteridae > Balaenoptera > Balaenoptera ricei. The sequence continues at coordinate 21,233,622 of NC_082640.1, forward strand.
AAATAAAATAACAGGCCAGACAGAAATACCAAGGGGCAGAGAAACAGCAACTGTGAGACCCACAAAGAGATGGAGGAGCCCTGGGTACGAAAACCAAGAGATCAAGACCAGAGAAAGAACAAAATTACTAAAGCGAGGTTAAAACATGAACACAGACCAAATGGTAGAGGCAGAGGAGATATCTTAACTGAAGTCTACAAAGGGCGTACAAAGGGTGACTCCAATACCCAGAAGCTTCAACCTGGACAGAGGTTTCCGGCCTCTTTTTTAATAACTGTACCCCCCCCCCCCCAGAATCACTCTCATCTTAAAATGGAGGCAGTCACAGCCACCAGATTGTACACGTGAATCTTACCACTGCTAAGGGCGTAAACCAGAAGCATTTTTGAAGGTGTGCTAACTATTTCAGGCCACTAGGGTGCTACTTCCCGCCCCCCCAAAGGCACACTTCACTTAATGATCTCCATCCAGACCCCAAGAATTAATGTCCCTGCTAAAAGTGTACCCTTTATTCGTTACACCAGTGATTATCACTGTTTATAAGGTACTTCAAGATCCCCACAGCCTATGGAAAAGTGAAATGCAGCTGTAATTACATGGGCAGTAACAGAAAGGTAGGGGTAGAAAGAGCTCTGTTCCTCAGAGAGGCAAGCCACTGCCTAGAAAGTGACCTCAGGGAGGAATCACGCGCCTGGACGGAGGCGCGGCCGCGCCGCCCCCGCTCGGCTTCTCCCTCCCCGCATCCCAGACCGTCTGGTCCACCTGTCCGGGAAGCAGGCGGGCGGGGGTCGCGGGGAGGAGCCCGGCTGGCCGCGGGGCACTGGGGTAGCTAGCGGCTCTCCCTCGCCCTCCTCCCTCCCGCGATTCCCGGGACGCCCAGGCGCCCTGCGCGCCCCTGACCGCGCGCGCGCGCCCCACTATCTGTACCTTTACTCTGGGGAGGGTTCTGACTCCGGTCCCGGAGGACGTTGATCTGGTAGACAGCTCCGTAAGGCTCAAAAAGTTCTTTCAGCTCCTTTTCCGACCAGGACCGGGGGATCTGTCCGACAAACATCTTAATGGCATCTGGGTCTGGTTGGTCTGAGTGATCCAAAGCGCCGTTCATCTTGTTGGCTGTGCCGTTACTGTCAAAGAGGGAAGCGGGAGCCAGAGTTAGGGCTGCAGGGTGAGGGACAGGAAGACAGAAAATCGGGGGTGGGGGTGGGGGCGGGGAGGCGGAAGGAGGAGGAAGAGGAGCACGGGGCAAAGTGCCTAATGAGTCGTGGAAACGTGATGAACTAAAACAAAGCACAGGCACCATTAGGTTGCTCCTCGGCGGCAGCGGCGAGAGCTCTCACTGCAGGCTGCTTGTTCAGTATCGCCGCCCGACCCCGGGCGGCGCCCTGCCGGCTGTCACCCGGGGCGTGGACATCTTGAAACCCGGCTCGGGAGGCAGCTGCAAGTTACGAGCAGGTCTCGCTTGGCTAGGCTGCCATCAAGCATCCAGAGCGTTATCAGCCCCACACTGGCTCTCCCGTGGAAAGAAAGGCGGGGCTGGATTTCCGCTGCCTTTCCCACCCTTCCACCCCTTTTGGGAGGTTTTTGGAAGAGAGGAGAGAGGTGGTAATAATAAAGTCACAGGAAAAGAAAATGAAACACTCGGCAGCCCGTCAGATGACTAATGCAAGACGCTGGGGATGAATTTGCAGAGCGCGCGACGCAGCCATGTGTGCATCAGATTAGTACGTTGTTGCTGCTCAGAAGGGAAAGTGCTCCAGCAATGCGGCTGGGTGCAGCCGATTGGCTGCCCACGCTGGAGAAAAGGGCCCGGGCGGGGAGGGGGCTCCCATTTAAAAAGCACGTTGTTTATGGGACCCGGGCACAAAGGGTTTAATTCAGAGAGGCAAAGGCGATCTCAGAATTGCCTGCTTTGTGCCGGGAGGAAAAAAAAAAAAAAAAAAGCAGTCCCAGAAAGTTGAGTTCCCGCTAAAGGACACTGAATACTTCAAATCTTTCACACTCCGTAAATTGCTCTCCGTATATCTGACATCCAGATGTTGCACTTGAGTTCTAAACAACCACACGTTTGGGAGAGAAAAGAGGAGCCACACGTTTGGGAGAGAAACGTTTGGGAGAGAAAAGTCTGCCTTTTCTTCTCCTAGCTTCAGTAAATATTTGGGGCGGATACAAAGAGCAAGACCATAAGCTTTTACATATCAATCCTCCTTAACGCTGTTTCCCGAAACCCTTATTTGAAAGAGACAATGCTTGTTTAGAACGTGCAATTCCAGTCACCATCATGTAAAAGGATGATGAAGTATTTATGTTTTACTTGGATTCCGCCCCCCCCTCATTTGAGCTGCAGTACATAGTAAAGCAAAACCACATACCCTCTGTCTCCCCCACGTACCCCGCCGACTAATGCACCCTAAACCCACCTACTCTGCCCGGCGAAAGGCTGAATGCCTTAAGCAGCATTCATCTGCAGTACCGTGCTCTTGATTCCCAGCCTGTGAAAATACAGTAAAATGCACTTAAACACAGCAGACGTAGAACCTACACAGCCTTGTCCACGACTGTCCCTCAACCCCCAGCCTCCAGCCCAGAAGGCAGAAAGAAAGGGCCCCACGGACTAAAACTTCACTGCAAATGGTCACTTCACTGTAGTCTCAGGTAACAGCAAGAAGGTTTTCAAAGATCTTAAGCAGGCTTCCTTATTTCAATCAAAACCCATCAGAGCACCTTAAATTTTCTGTGAAACTAGGCTAGTTCTGAGCCCTTGGTGGGGGGGGGGGGCGGGTAAGACACTGATGGCTAACAAACAAACAATAAAACCTATGGAAAGGAGAAATCCTGAATTCAATTTTATCCCAAGAGGAAAATGATGGCAAATACTCTTCACTAGGTCCTGGCTTCAATTTCTACTTCTTATTCCCCAATTTACCACTCTGTTTTTTTATCCTTGAGATAAACAATCAGACTAACTTGAAGCACTTTCAGAGCTTTCTCGAATCAACCTTATTGTTATAAAAAATGTTCTGCCGAATACAATGCTGAGCACAAAATCTTCCTTCAACAACTTAGGTGTAACGCAATGCCTGCTTAGATTAGAGTGCGAGCATTTATCTTGTTCCTGTGCACCTCTACTGCTTTTCAAATCGCCCTCTGGGAATTCAATAAACACTTTAACCCCGTGGAGCCGGCTCGGGCAGGGTGGAGGTGGCAAAGGCCCACGCGGAACAGAATGTAGCATTCACAGCTCGCTGACAGTGTGGCAAGACTTATTTCTGGGACAGGAAGGGCTTGTGGTTACCGCTGTTGACAAGCAGCTAGAATGAAAAGAGGAAGGCGTTGCCACAGGTCCCAGCTAACAGAGAGCGGAAGTTCAAAAAATGGGGCTCCTGCATCTCGCCTGCACAAAGCACGGTTCATACAACGGAGGCGTCAGGCAGCAGCACAATGGTCCAAATATCTAGAGCAAGCATTCATGGGTCTCCAAATGAGGGGCCATTTTTACTTTCTCAAAAAACACACACTCACCGAGGTGCATAAAGGAAGGGGCGCTGCAAAGAGGGTTTACGCCCTTTGGTCCTTATGTTGGTGAGTATGTGTTTATAATCCCTGCCCCCCCCCACCCCCCCGCAGCCATCCTTCACAGGTGCCTTTAGATCTCTTGTACCCTGAGGCAGAGCAGTGTTGGGGCTGAGGGTCTGAATCCTGGCACTACCACTTCCTAACTGTGCCGCCCTGGGCCTCAGACTCTTCATCTGTAAAATGGTAACAAACGGGCTCCACCTCATATAGTCATGTGCTTTGTACAGGACGTGGCCCCGGGGAAGTGTCCAATAAGTGTTAGCTGCTTCCGCTGTTCATCTTTTCTGTGCACTTGTGATGCACTACAAATGAGTGACTATCACAACTCTACTTTTCAATCCAAATTTTTTCATAGTATGGACTCAAACACAATTCATATCCTAAGTAATAATAATAATAGGCATCTTTCAGTGAGCACTTATATGCCAGATACCATGCTAGGTGCTTTACATACATTATTTCTAATCCTTATCACATCTCTGTGAGAAAGTATTATTTTCCAGATGCAAACGTCTAATAAATAAATTCCTTTTCTTTTTTTTTAATTTTTTTATTTTTTATTTTTTTAATGTTATTCTTGTCTGCTTACATTCTTTTTATGTATGTATGTATGTATGTATGTATGTATGGCTTTGTTGGGTCTTCGTTTCTGTGCGAGGGCTTTCTCTAGTTGTGGCAAGCGGGGGCCACTCTTCATTGCGGTGCGGGGGCCACTCTTCATCGCGGTGCGCGGGCCTCTCACTATCGCGGCCTCTTGTTGACGAGCACAGGCTCCAGACGTGCAGGCTCAGTAATTGTGGCTCACGGGCCGAGTTGCTCCGTGGCATGTGGGATCTTCCCAGACCAGGGCTCGAACCCGCGTCCCCTGCATTGGCAGGCAGATTCTCAACCACTGCGCCACCAGGGAAGCCCAATAAATTCCTTTTCTAAGATTACCGGCTTATACATTGTAGAAGTAGAATTCGAACCTGGACCCAATGGGCTCCAGAGCACGGAACATTTCTAAACCATCATGTGGCCACGTATTGTATCAGGTCTGCTTTGGGCTGAGAGTGAACAGCTTATGGTAAATCTATGAGAAGTCAAGGCCAAGAGCAAGGCCTGCTGGTTCCCTGGAATCACACTGCCAAGTAACAGGCGTCACTATTAGGAACACATATACGCATCTTTCCTTTTTGTGTGTTGGAATTAGGGTGCAAAGTACTGAACTTAAGAGTCCGTGAAGGCTACCTTACAACCCACATTTTCTCCATAATCATATAACGTGTCTCCATCTCCACTGACCGCCTCCCTCTCTGTTCCCACCAGATCACATCGATGAGCACCTCTCATACATATCTGCCTCCTTTCCCAAATACCTGCCCATTTTGCAAACAAATGTTCCAAAGATTTGCATCAAATGCTAAGAGCATGCAGTCCCTTAAGTAAATCCAACTATGTCTAGTTGTTACACAAATTCAAAATAACACATCTGGGACTTCCCTGGTGGTCCAGTGGTTAAGATTCCACGCTCCCAATGCAGGGGGCCAGGGTTTGATCCCTGGTCAGGGAACTAGATCATCCCGCATGCTGCAACTAAAAGAGCCTGCATGCCACAACAAAGACCCGGTACAGCCAAATAAACAACAACAATAGCACATCTTCCAGATCAAAGCATCAATGGTCCTACCCCATTGATGACCCCTGTGCTGCTGAATCCCATGCCCTGGATGCTGACGGTATTGCAGCAGCCTGGGTAACTTTGTTCTAATGTGTGAGAGCTCCTCCTTCTTTGGACTCCCAACTTTCTTCCCAGCTGATACTCATTTCTACCAGAGACTTACTGACTTCTTTTGTCCTCATGGGGCTGCAAGTGCTGACACTTCTAAGGAAGCCAGAAATCATGTGTCTAACAGTTAAACCTTTCGAGGTACTTGCCAGAGGCCACAGCAAACCAATTCGATCTACACAGAGGCGTAATTATGGGAATAGATACCCTAACTCTCAGTAAAACTCTCAGTAAGATCTTCTATTTACTGGAATCTGATCTCGGGCTTAGAAAATTAGACTAGCTCCCCTCCCCGCACAGCCTCCAGGACAGTGCAGGAATTAGGTTCAAATTCAAATATTTATTGAGAGCCTACTCTTTGCCAGAAAACTTTGCCAGGTACAGGACACACGGCATCACAACAGCTCCAAGAAGACGAAATTATTATCCCCGTTTTGGAAATGAAGCAATCGAGATTCACAGAAGTAAAGTGACTTTCTCCATGTCACACCCCTAAGAAGAAGTGTCTGCAGAATCTGGACACAGTATGAAATAAAGGCCAATGGTTACTGCTTAATATTCCATGAACTGGGTTTCTCTAGGGTGATGTTTCCCTTGGACTCAGTGGCCATTGGCAGGCCCGAGACACAAGCCATACCTCTCTGCTGGCACCTCACCTACAAACTACAATACTATCCTGGACGCCAATTCCGCTTTTGCTCTTGGCAAAGTGCCAACTATCAGGCTCCTCCAGGACAGATGCCATATGGAATTGGACCACGAGTTAGAGAGCACTAAGCCAGCGGGCACTGGTGGTATTAGTCTCAGAGCCAAGACGAAAATATAATGATGTTGGGGGAGAAAAATGATGGTGCTTACTCTTTGCTTTCAGCACTGGCACTGACCTACTTCCCTACTCTATTTTCGAGTAAAGAGAACTAGACCAACAGAGGATATGCAAAATCTTCTGAGGTTCCTCTAAGCAGCAAAATGTTCCAGAAATTACAGTAATTGATTCAATGTATTCTTATTATTGTTATTATTTCCAGGACACAAGCTTTTACGAGGTCCAGTGAATGCAGGTTTCTTTTTGGAGAATGCAAACAAAAGAATTGATACTTCTATTCTTCTATCTTGCTCATTGGACAGCAACCTTCTGCATTACAACTCCATCTCCCTTATCTATACAAAAGGAAGAATACCAAACTTACAAAATGGGTATGAGAAATGCCAAGTGGCTACAAGTAATTTTATAAAAGTTGAAAAAAAAGGACATAAAATGCCACCTTCAGAAGATATACAAACCTGAAAACAACACAAAAAGATGCCTTGTCTTGCAAAAATTTTGAATAAAAGATAGCTAATCTCCTTGGTAGTTACCAATAATCTTATTACTCCCATACTTTTTTAATCCATCTTACTTTGGTCCTTGGAATACCCTGCATCAGTACTGCCAACTGTGTGCAATAGTGGGAATGTTCTATAACCTGCGCAAACCAACATGGTAGCCACAAGTTATATGTGGCTACTACACACTCGAAATGAAGTTAGGGCAACTGAGAGACAGAATTTTAAGTTTTATTTTACTTTAATTAATTTAAACTTAAATAGCTCTAAATGCAAATGTAAGTAGTGTTTTTTGTTTGTTTGTCTGTTTTAAAGACAAATAGGAGTTGAGATTTACCAGAACATTTCATCAGATAGTTGTTTTGGGAAAATAGAAATGAAGGGCCAGGAAAATGACACCAACGCTTGAGTCAGCCGAGAGCTAGTCAGTGGGCAGTGGGCTGGCTGGCCTGGGTTCTCGTCTTGGCTCAGCATTAAATTAAATGTGGGATCCCAGGCTAATCATGTAATCACTCTGTACCTCAGTTTCCTCACTTGTAAAACAAAGAGACTCAACAGTTCCCATCTGGTTGTTAGTTCCTCTAATTCTGTGAGTGGCTGAGTGGCTGGTCGCTCAGGGCTGCTGCCGGAGCAGCCCCTCTCTCAGTTTGCGCCAATTCTTTCCAGCATCTTAACTGCAGTCAGCAGACAGGCCACTCTTTCAAAGGGTCCGGGGACCATTTTTTAATATCCCGTGTACTTAAGTAATAGCCCATGAAGAAACAGGCTTGTGTGGCGATCGCAGGAAACTCTCCAAGGCTGAGCTGCGTGAGGCACAAGCAGGAAGAACCTGGCGATGGGCCTGGGGGCGGGCAGCGGGATGGTGTGAAATTCAGTAACGTTAACAGCCTTCTACACTGTCCCTGTTGTTGTTGCTTACTATTTAAGAACAGAATTCTCTCCTTGACGATTGGCAACGTGGTGCGAGGGCTACAGCATCAGCTCTTTGTCCCTCCACTACTCTCTGGGGATCAGAGAGGGGCCCTGCTCCGGAGCTGCAACCTTCTACTCTAAACCTAACCCTCTCCATTTAAGAAGAGGCACTGGCTGTCATCCAACCTCGAGCTCTGGGAACTGCAGCTCCCTTTGAAAACACACCACTTCGGGGTCACCATGAAGAACACCTCTATCTCCTGTGCCTGCCTTTCAACACGGCACCTCTGCACTGCACCGATACAGGTGCATCTCCATCGGCGGGATCCTGGTGTTAGATTCTGGTAGACCTAACAAAACTCTCCGGATATCAGTTTACTCAGCAATCAGATGATGAAACCAAGGCCATTCCTGTATTTACCTGGAAGGTATGGATATAACTTCTCACATGCAGCCAAAGTTTTGTGAGTCATGTCTCCACCAGTTATAGAATGGTAACAGGACGGGGCCCTCAAACTTGGAGGTGAGACTTCTGCAGATCAGCTGGTGAATTCACAGAAGATTAAATGGATCAAATAATACCCTAAGTTGCTGAAGGAGGCAAAGCCTTTCTCCAAATGGTCAAGTTGTAAATAAATTAGTTTGTGCTCCTCTGAAGAAAAGTTCAAGTTTCCTGTAAGTACGCACACATGTAACATCTTCATCCCTGGGCTTTGACAAAATTTGAAAAGAAATAGAATTTATTAAGAATGGATAGCACATCTATTTCATTCACAGATGACTAGGAAAGCACACATTTGTGACGGGCATTCCACTGGACGGCTGAAGTTAACGCAGGATTGCATTTGGATGCAGGTCTAAAAGTTATCCATTCGATTACCGGGGTAAAATGTAGCCCTGATTCGTAGGAATTCATTCCTGCAGAAAAGGCCTCACAACACGGGTGTCTGGACTCACCAAGTAGAGGGGAAACCTTATTAGCTTATCTCAACTTGACTGCGAGTAAAAAGCAGAAAGCTAGAAACCCCCCCCAAAGAAGTCAACGTGGAGGCATCCAGGGGGTACCTGAAGGCTGGACACACACAGCCCTCGCTGGGAAGGCAGTCAGGCATCAGCTCCGGACAGCCCCCGCCCAGGGAACTCATTTCCTTCTGTGATTTATCAGAAATAGTCCCGTGGACTGCAGAGCAGAAGGTATTTGTACGGGAGAGTTCTTTAGATGAGCTTTTAGAAATGGCAACAGGGAAATAATCATCACACAGATTTGTATCAGGCTTCACCTTTTCCAAGTGCTGCTGGAGCACACGTTAATTAATCCTCCCACTCCGAGGGCTGAGGTCAGCGCTCCTGCCCCCACTGCACAGATGAGTCAACTGTGGCCAGGGAGGGGGTGCACTCGCTCGGGGCGCACACCCCTTCTAGGTGCCCCCAGGCTGATTCTCCTGCCCACCACTAAATGCTGCAGAATTCACCAGTTTGCTTGGGCAAGCACTTGCAACTGGCCCTTCTGGATGACGGAGAAGACACTGGCTTGGCCTCCGTTAAGTAACTGAACCCATGAATCATTATGAAATGAAGACGGGTGTGAGGGACAACTCAATAGTGGTCCAAACTTCCCAAACCGAACACTAATTTTTACCTAAAATGTCTCTCCCCTATTCACGTTCCGGCAGCGAGTGATGAAAACGAGGGATGTATGTTGAGAGTGACAACACAGCTCCTGGTACCCTGCACCTGGGCTTTAGCAACTGTGCTTTTCAAGGCAAATAACTCCTGCTTCTACCGCTGGCTACAATATTTTGCCTCGACCTACTTATGCAAGAGAAAGAAAGCAATCAGGGCGGATTCACAACACTCTCCATCCACTGAAGAAATACTGGTAGTGAAAGTGGATGGTTCACCTTTGTGGGATTTCAACCCCTACTCCTGCCCCCGCCCCGCCCCCAAGGGTTATTTGCACACAAAGCCCGTTTCTTACTCAGGTACTGAGGACCTGCCTTTTGTCAGGCACGGTGCTGGGTTTTTTTTTAAGATTTTTAAATTTAATTTATTATTATTATTATTTTTGGGGGGGAGCTGCGTTGGGTCTTCGTTGCTGCGTGCGGGCTTTCTCTAGTTGCGGCGAGCGGGGGCTACTCTTCATTGTGGTGCGTGGCCTTCTCATTGCAGTGGCTTCTCTTGTTGCGGAGCACGGGCTCTAGGCACATGGGCTTCAGTAGTTGCAGCATGTGGGCTCAGTAGTTGTGGCTCATGGGCTCTAGAGGGCAGGCTCAGTAGTTGTGGCGCACGGGCTTACTCGCTCCACAGCATGTGGGATCTTCCTGGACTAGGGCTCGAACCCGTGTCCCCTGAATTGGCAGGCGGATTCTTAACCACTGTGCCACCAGGGAAGTCCCACGGTGCTGGGTTTGAAGGAGAGAGAGTTGAAACATATGTAATTTATGCCCTTAAGCCACTAGTAGCCACTGATCAGAGTCAGCCGTATGTACAATATAGAATCAAACCACAGAACACTAAGGCCCAGAAGAGAGCAGTATACACGGGCCCGCCGTCAGCCAGCCAGAAGGGATTCATCTGGCCACAGGGACAGACATTCAGCATCGTGAACCACGCTACATCCTCGTGGTCCAATTTGCCAATGGAATCTGCAATAATCAGAGCCACAGGATGATAAGCTATCCCTGAGCTGGCAGTGAGACTGAATGAAAACCACCGCAGCAAGGAAGCTGGGCCTGGAGAGAAAGTGGCCACAGGTGTCTCCCATCCCGCGGAGCATACATTCGAGACAGGGGACGTGAGCCACCTGGAGAGAGTGCCACGCAGACCCATGGCTGGATGGCCGTCACCCGCACTGCTGACCCTTGAGCTCGGGGGACAGCCCAGGGTCCCACCTCTGCTCCCAAGGCCATCAGCTGGACGCCCATTCCGTCCATGAAGCCCTTCCAGCTCCGCTTTTCACCCTGGCCTCTGGACTAACTCCTCTGTGGTCACCCCCCTCCAGCATTCCTGTCACTCACTCACTCTCCTTGGTCTCGTCTGATCAACCCTCCCACCTGACCCTCTCCAGCGACAGCTGGCAGAAGGCTGTGGTGCCACCTGGATCTCAGCACCTTTACAAATAACCTCTTCCCGTCTCCCTTTCCTCCAGCTGGGTTTCACGGTCAACTTCCCTGTTTTTCTTACTGCCTCAAACTGCCCCCTGCTCCACCCCAGATCCACGACCAGGAATAATGTCTTGCACAGAACACGCACACAACAGAGTGATTGCTGGCCTGCACCCCACCCCTTCTCTGGCTGTTGAACCTACGGAAACTGTCATTAACTGAGCCCCCAGTTCGGCACATGGTGAGACTGTGAAATTCCTGAGGACAGGGATGTCTTAATCATTCCCTCAATACGCATTTCTGAAGTGACCCCACCATTCAGGCATCATTCAAGGTGCTGGGGATAAAACACTGAATCAAATCAGGTAAAGCTGCCTTCATGGAGTTGCTATTCTAGAGCGAGGCATAAAACGAGCAAACTAAGTAAATCTTCTAAGAGATTAGAAAGAGATCATTTCAATGGAGAAAAAATAAAGCAGGAAAGGGAGATGGGAAGGGTTAGGTGCCAGGGCACAATTCTAAATAAGGCGTTCAGAGAAGGCCAGCACGGTGCCTTGAATTCAGTCTCAGTACAACAACAACGCATATTTTCTGAATGAATAGATTTAATACAGCGAGAAGTCTTAAAAGTTGTCAACATTAAATCACACACTACACAATTCAACACTACGATCATAAAGAACCACGTTATCCCGTCTGGAACTGTTGTATTGAATCTGGGGGTCAATACACCTATAACCAACGAGTTACTGAGTCAGGCCAGTTTTCCCTGAAATGCCCACTGGGTCCACTTGTCCTGGTGCAGGCACTGTCCTAACTCTGACTATTCTGATGATAAAATCATTGCAAAACCGTTCAGGGGGCTCTCCTACTTTGGACTAAAGGACCAAGATTTCACTGACCTTTGTGCTGGCCTCGTATTCAGAACTCTATCTATCCTTCCGTTAAATATTGATCATCTGTCCATTCATTATTCATTTCATCATTTATCAATGGCAAAATTTAATCTCAGGCTGCTCTTTCCTCAACCTGCCTCTGGCCTACCTTCCTCAGTCATAAATGATGTGTAATCAAGGAATACAACTTAAACTGAATGCCAGCCTCAGGGATGCAGCCAGCAGTAGAAGGTTGGAAGATAAATGCAGAGGAGATCAGTAATGCTGCTGTTTCCTTCCACTGATCTGGAAAATCAAAAGCTGACAGTTAATAAGAACTAACTATGTCATATTAATGACCGTAGTTTAGATCAGAAAACAGAATCCATTTGTGAACAAAGATGTGTATTTCTGTGCACTTGCCATTTATGAGGTTCAGATGTACTTCTTTTTTTCTGATAATGCCTTCAACTCATGATTGTGAAATGCCAAAAACAGAATACCGAAAAAAAGAAAAAAAAAGGACAGTAGGACCTCCCTGGTGGTCCAGTGGTTAAGACTCGGTGCTTCCAATGCACGGGGAGTGGGTCTAAGATCCCGCATGCTGCGCGGCGTGGCCAAAAAGAAAACAAAAATAATGAAAGTTTTTTTTGAAAAAAAGGACACCAGAGCAGTCAAAACGTATTTCACAAAGTTTCTGGCCTGATGTTTATGCCCCTTAAGCCCTTTGGGGGAGCTTCCCAATCCTTTACTCAAAGATTTCTTGTTTTATGTTGGTAGGTAGCTGGGGCTGACTTACATTCTCCAGGAGTTCCCAAGGACAGCCGCCCAGCAGAATAATTAATTTGTGTAACGACTATCATGTCTCATCTACAGGGTCACATTATGCTCAACAAATTCTGTTTAAGAACACAAGGAAATATATAATTTATTGTTAGGAAGAATTCCTTCCAAGTAAGAACAAAGAAAATCACTGCCTTTAAAGATAAGCTTTCAACTCTACTACAAACTTAGCTAATCAGACTGACTCCCCTCCCTGGGGGGGCTCCAGGTAGCTGAGATTTTACTTTCTCATTTTAACACGGCTGTGAGCATCAAAACTCAAAATTTGTGGACCATCTAATTTGCTGTCGTCACATGCAGCAACTGATTTTGCTGAGATGCTTCGACTTTTGGGGGGGGGTATTAATTTTTATTAAGTGTTCTGCTCGATTTTTATTTGCCTGTTTTTTGGCTGGGAGAAGTGAGAGAGGTGGGTGAGGACTGGGGCAGAGATGAGTCGTTTCTCTTGTGGGAGTTGGTTTTTCCAAAGTAAATTATGTTTGTTCCCTGATCAAGCAGCCAACTTTAATTCTTCCTCTTCAAGACATCACAGAACATGATGCTTGAGGTCTGAAAATGAGAAATAAAGGGCCCATGTAATAGATGATTGTGTTATCATTCACGGGACTAACCATGAATTTTTTAGATCTTTCTGTCCCAACATAAGAAAAGGTGATGACAGGTTTTAGAGGGATTGCACTAAATTCCTAGATAGCAATCCAAAACATGTGCCTCTCTGATAGTCTGCTTAAAGCAATGGAAAAAGAACTTTGCCAAGTTTGTGTAATTACTCGAAGATGACCTCCAGAATTGTATGCATGTCAGCTCTTTGTGTGTTTCTCTATGAGACAAACATGCTGGCTTGTCATGCTACAAAACTCCATTTCAAAAGACAAAGTCCAAATGACATTCCACTTTGCTAGTTTTTAAATCTCTAAATCACTTCTTAAGATGAAATCAATACCAAACACCACATTCTGATTCGGAAATCTATAGGCCTTCTCTCTCTCTCTCTCAGCATGTCATCAATTCCATTTAGCGTCTTAAATCACCAATTAAAATAGGCTTTGACATTTAATTTGCTTATTCCCTAAAAAAACACACCATCAGCTCTAACCCCCTAAACAAATAAGAATAGAAATAGGATTATGTGCAAAATTATAAAGGCTGTTATTCCACGAGGCTGAATATCATCATACCAGAATTCCCCATAGCTGATTTTTTTTAAAAGCCATTTCTTCATTTTTTGACACTACATCTGGCACAATGAATACAGATGATCACTTGTTTATATATCTGTCTAACTGGCTCTCCCAAACACAGCCAGATGGAGTCTTTCAGAATCAAATTAATTTCAGATTAATTCACTCTGGACCTACTCCAGTTCCATGACTCCTTGCTTTGAAGCACCAACCAAACTGATGGGAAGTCATGAACTGAAAAGAGCACAGGTTCCTCGATATCAAGGGGGAAAACATGACACAAAGCTGGCGTTGCCCCCGTGTCCAGAAAGTGATCCATTCGGGCACCACAAGGTGCCAGCGTAAGGCCTGGCCAACACTGCACAGTGTCAAAAGCATCCAGCAAGAATTTCCTCTTGGATCCAAAGAGGATCACGGTTAATATTACATCTAATATTCATAACGCCTTGAGAGGATGACAGTCAAAATGAGCGACTTAATTACTAACACGAGAACCAGGGAGGTCACGTTAAACTTGCCCGTCTACGCGGAACCAGGTGGGACACGGGACTCGGGAGAGTGAATTCTCAACGCCCCAAGTGCAGAATCTCTATCTCGAGCTGTAGCTACTGAAGGAACCATCACAAAACGTAACCAGGCTCTGCTTGCTGTCAATCTCGGCGGATGCCTTTATTATCGTACTTGTTTCAATTGCAATTTGGGTTTCCATGGAGACACAACAGTCAGCTCTAGAAAATTATAAGATAAATGTCAGGCAGTGATAACAGTGTTAACGAAGCTTCGGTGACAAGCAGCTCCGCGCTTCAAATAATAAGCTTATTTCTATTAGCATATGTATAACCTGTCAAAAAACCTGGGAGAGAATATTAAAAATTAAATATCGATCTATCTACATTTAAGAGAGAGCGGGGAGAGACCCCTCTGGAGTGGCTTAAGTTTGGTGGGTCAACTTGAACAAGAAAAAAGAAAGTAACCACTGCTTTCTTGGGAAGATGAGGCCCCAGTCATGGCTCTCAATGATGCTTTAGCTGACATCCAGAAACGCCTTACTTCATCCAGCAGTGGAGAGAATTTTTTCTTATAATGTGGTTAAAGTAATCCCTTTTGTTTCTGGAAGCTAAGAGCTCAACTCACTAAGTCTGACGGTGACAGACTGTGAGCTTCAGAGACGTATGTTACAACCAACTTTACGGTAACTGGATGGATGCAGCCCCCTCTCCGGCTCCCCTCCCTCGGTTGCTGCTTAACTATAATTGGATTGCTAGAATTCACTATCCTTGACTAGTCTACAGCCAAACATGTGCCACTGAAACTTTACCAGGAAGTATCTGTCAGATCACACAAAAAAAGGACGACTACGGATTTATGTAAGTTGGATGCATTCCGAGTACACAGATTGATACAGTGAGATGGTGAACAACAGCACAGTTCAAGGTAAGATTCCATAAAAAGAAACGGAAGGAAAAATAAGTTTCCTTTTATTTGGAAAAGATGATTTAAGAATGGAACAAAAGTTGTATGTTTTCTTCATGAACATCCTCAAGGACCTTGAAAAGTTAAAAGGGTAACAATTCTGCAAATCAAAGTCTTTCCAGGAAGACACAAGAAAGACCGGTACATATAAACTTCTCCTTCACAGTTCATGCTCTCTGAACAATCCCTGCCATAGTGCCCATTATTATTTGATTCATTCCACCATATTTTTGTTCATTTATTGAACCGCTGTTCATCGAGTGCCAGGCACTGTGCTCAGAACACAGTGATGAGTAAGACACTGTCCCTGCCCTCACATTTCTCATTGTTTAGTAGCTCATACAACCGAATATCCAAGGTCTTGAATAAGGTGTCACAATGTTCTTTTCTGTCCAAAGTTTGGTCCTTATTGAAGTGACTACACAACTATGCTTTTCTGGGGTGAGGCAACGCTTTTTGCTACACCTCTGCACTGGGAACAGCTGGCTGCTGAAATCCTCTTCTACCCACCCTGTCTTTGTCTGGATCACTATAACAAAAATACAACATAGTGGGTGGTTTATAAACACCAGACATTTATTTTTCACGGTTCTGGAGGCTGGAAGTCCAAGATAAAAGTACTGGCAGATTCGGAGTGTGATGAGAGCCTGCTTCCTAGTTCCTAGATGGCCGCTTCTCCCTCTGGCCTCACATGGTGGAAGGGGTGAGGGAGCTCTCTGGGGTCTCTTCTATAAGGGCACTAATTCCATCATGGGGGATCCACCCTCATAACCTCATCACCCCCCAAAGGCCCCATCCACTTAATAACACTGCCTTGGGCAATAGGTTTCAACGTATGAATTTTGGTGGAGAAACATTCACTCCATAGCACGCTCCTTAACCACTCGTAACTCCTCTCCCTTCTCCTAGCTCCTCTCTTCAGGAGGGAAATTAATGGTGTCAAACCCAAGGTCTAGGATATAACTAGACCATAGTGCTAGGGTAGGAACTTTTGGTGCAGCTTTTGAAGAAGCTACAAGTGCTTGTTTCCCCAGAGAGGGTTGCTTTTTCTCTTTGGAATGCTCCCTTAACTCCACATGGCTGGTGCCGAAGGCCCTAGGGCTGCCCCCCATTCCCAGCTTTGCAAGATCTAGCATGGCAGATCCAGGAATGGCTTAAGCCAGATGCTCTGGTTTTGAGAAGAAAGGCAATCCTGAGTTTCCTAAGAGCTTCCCTACGTTCTTTCCTCCCTAACTGAATTCACCATGAGGATGTGAAGACCCAGGGATTCAAGTCAGGGTTTGGTCCAGAAGAAACAGCCTCAGGCCTCCCTTTAGGTTAAAGCTTAGCTCACAAGGCACTAAGATCTTTCAGCTCTCTTGTGGCCAAGCTGGTTCTCTGAGTCAGGGGTCCCATACACAGTGTCCCCCAGGCATCTGTCACGGTACATCTGCAGGAGTGGTAAAGCTAATACAGGATTCCAGAGCTCAGAAGCCTCTCTACCTCACTCCACTGCAAGGAATTAATGTATCCTTACCTCAAGGCAAAATAATGCAAAACAAGCCAAAAACTATCAACCACAACAACAAACCTCTATAATATTGTGACGTACTCTCATACTCCCTGGTTTCTTTCCCTGTTGTCCCACCCATGATATGAAAAGATATGAAAGGAAAAACAATTCAAAAGCACACAAAACCCAAAACACTAGCAATATAATTCTTTAATAGGGCCAAAGTGGTCCTCTGAATCCAGGGGATATACGGGAAAAGTCATGAGGTTTAAATTTAATAACTCTACTTTGACTGTGGGACTTGAGATCGAAAACTTTTCAGTTGTAAATCAAATCCTAATACTGTTACTAAAAACTGGGTGAGGAAACATCCGTGGTCATGGAAACAGATTATAAACAGCATGCCTTTGTCTCATCAGTTAAATATCCTTACCCTGTCAGGGTTCATGATTAGGACTCCTCATTTACGTTTTCCCCTGGTAAAACTTTTCACAACTTCACATCACTGTTGTAAGATCTTGGGGAGTCAAAGAGAGAAGTTGAAAAGTCACCTACAATGATTATTGTGGGTATTTTTAAATTGTTGAAATAATTACTGTTATCTTTAATAACAACAACACAAAGCATATTACGATAGTTCTTCAATTTTAAAATGACAGCTCTAAACTGGGGCAACCAAAATTACAATCATAATTTTCCAGAATTGACAATATTTGCTAAATAGACTCCTTGAGGAGAAGGACGTTATATACGCGGGAAATAAATAGGAGATGATAATTCGAGTGTGGCACAGCTTTAAAAGGGAGTTCAGAACTGAAAGCCGAAAACAAATTGCTACCTAGGTTTTTCTTCTTGTTGTTGAATGTTGAGAGGTTTGACTACATTTAGGCAGCTCAGCTTTGGCTGATCTGCAAGGCAACCATGATTTGAAAAGTATTAAAAGTATCTTTTAGATTCTAGGGTTGTATGTTTGTTTTTATAGACAATGGCATAAGGCAATCAAATCCAATTAAATTGAAGAGGAATTCCTTTATCAATGGAATCATTAAAATATGACCATAAAAGAAGCTTTTCCAACAATGCAGAAGGGGGACAGTAAGTTCCTCTAGGACCTGGGATGATGGGGTTCATGTTCATGTGAAAATGGACACACTTTACTACGCTGGAAACATGCACGGAGTTAGTAACGGTGCCCAACAATAAAGATGACAACCATGGAAGGTGTGATACCTGGGATCTTGCTTTTAGCTTCATGTTTACTTAGAAAATCACAATCTGTTGGTTGGTTTGTTTCTATAAGGCGGAATGAGGGAAAGCAAGACTACTTGGAAAGATTTATGTCTTATCTTACTGAAACCAACAACGAAATAGAAACACTATACAGATACTGAAACTCAAAAATGCATCAAGGGCAGGAAGATACAAAAATATTAAAAACCACCACCCAAATGGCTCTGAAAACAATTTTAGCTCCCCTCCCTGGGTCATATGGTACCAATTCTGGAAATCACATTTCCCCTGGGAAACAGAACTGTGTGAGGTTTCGTGTGTCCACAGTATTGTGAATATACTGAACAGCAGAAAGGCAATTGTTTGGAAATCCGCTGACTAGACAGTATACACCTGAGTGAATGGACACCTTAGGACGGAGGGTATTCACATGGTGAGGGGGGGCAAGATGATGAGGAAAATTCCTAATTACGTACCTACGACCCCACACATGCTGTGACAGCAGCTTGTTTTTGAGGCTTCCACACAGAGGTTTCATTAGCAACCCAAAGCATCGTGAAGTCAGTGGACAGCTTGGCAACGTCCCACCCCCTCACACAGGGACTGTGAGTGCAGAGCATGGAAAGATCCAGAAATAATAGGAACGCCAGAGGTGTCCTGAAGCCACACTGAGCAAGTTCAAACCCTTGGTGTTCATTTCAGACACTGTGTCTGGAAATCCCACGTCGTCTGGCCACGGGGCTCATCCTCATGTGTACTGTATTTATAGAAAGAATTTGTTCTTGGGGCATTTTCATCTAGGTGCCCTAAAACCTCAAGATCTGTGGGTTCAGCTGTGCGGGAAAGTCAAACTGCACCAGCTAATGAAGACGCAGGGGATCTCCTTAATACGCAGGTTAATAATTTAGCTGTGGGTGGGAGGGACTGGAAATCAGCAGAAGATTCCCTCTGGTCAATGGGTCACTCGTGATAAATGGGTTCTCGCTAGGAGTCAGTTCACCTGTGAACCTGGAATGATAAGATTTACTAAGCCAGTTTTTGACTCACTAACTGGTCATTATTGACAGGTTACTAGGGCTGTTTTCGGGGTTGTTTTTGAGACAACAATCGCTAACAGCAAGGGCAACTGGCTTCACTGACTGGAGGGAGATATTGCCTTTTTTCCCTTTTCTTAATTAACACCAACGTTCAAAACCCTGACAGAGAATAAGGGTGAAATAAATTATGGAATCACTTATGTATGAAACCATACGTTATTAAAACTACTCTAAATGGGTCCTTAATCTAAATAAAGATGGCCATTTTAGGAAGCCAAGCATCTCAGGAATTAGAAAGGACACAATGTTATTCTGACCCAAGATATCAACAGTGTACCATTTTGCCACCCAGCCAAAGTATCAACTGTCCTAGACTCTTATTAAAATTCACGTATGTCTCTTCTGCTAGATGAGTCTCAGCTTCAATTATTTACAGCCCTATATTTCTGTTGGTTAAAGACAGGAGAAAGAAGCAGATTGGGCAAAATTATCTTCTAATATTTACACTTTGCCTATTCTAACCAGTCAGCAAAAGCAACTCCATCTGTTCTATGTTGTGTAAATGAGTTCCAGGACCACCTTTGGCAAAATCTGAATGAAGCACAACGCATCACGGTACAGGGTTCTCTTTGATGCTAAAACTATCGACTTGGGGATGGTGGGAATACCTTTCACTCTATTAGTTTTAATACAAGGGATCTCAATGAACATTTAGGAAAAGCACCGGAGTCTCTCAATAAACCAAGTCCTTGCCATACCAGGTCTAGTCTCACTGCTGCTTAACTTACGCAAATAAACAAGAACAGGTGTTTTTTGGCAGCTCCCATGGTGCTAAGCTCTAGTCCTCCTTTAATGTAAAATTTATTTGAACCTAACATCTGTACACTATTTCTGACACTGTCAGGCCAATCGTCCTTCTGATGTGTGGCTCTTGACAGGAAAAGAAGCCACTAGGGTTGCCACCATGACCACTCTCCGGCTGGGAGGAAGGACATCTCCCCACGTGTGACACCTGGGCATGACTCTACATGGCAGTTTTACGCACTGTGGTCAGGTGTTCATAAAAATAAATTTTCAAGTGAAGCAGTAACTTGAACTCTCCAGCTATGCCATGGAGATAAGGACAATCAGAGCAATTTCCTCCTAATAAAATCAGCAAACAGTGATTATATGTGTTTCTGTAACTTAAGAGTGACACTCCACACAAGAGAAATGCACTTCCTCGTGTTTCTTGCCATGTGATTACAAAACACCGAGCTCAATGGTTCTAACAGGCTTACCCTACTTAATTAACAGACATCCTGATTTGTATGCACGGGGGCCACACTCAAAAAAGGCTTATGGGGACAAGCTTTGCATGAGCATTTTATTTTTTAATGACTACAGAAGCTCTTGGGGCCCATCATATTAAAAGAAACAAAAAAGGAGGGAAGTAGCATTGGTTTTTAATTACTTCTGCCTCTGAAGCTAACAATCTCAAAACGAGAGCTCTTTAAACATTCAGCAATCAACTAAACTGCGACCTTTCTGACTTGGCCAGCCAACAGTTTTCTGTCGGTACCACTACTGTCGGCATCGTGATGATTCCTCACTAAGAGCAGATGAAAAGTTGCGATTCCTCTCCCCAGGGTATCATTCCTTCACAAAAGCAAAAACCTGAAAGTCTCAAGTATTCGTTTCACTTGAATCCATCACCTCCTGTTCATTCCTATGGTCATCACTCTAGAGCATCTCTGTGCTTAAGCAATGAGCCTGGCGCATACAAGGAATCAGCAGTGGATGCATGGATGGAGGGAGGGAGGGAGGGAGGGATGGATGGAGGGAGGGATGGATGGAGGGAGGGAGGGAGGGATGGAGGGAGGGATGGATGGGATAAACAACTAGAATACAGTAATCTGTCTCTTAGTTCAGGTACTGACCTTAAACTCTAATGACTTCTAGCAACATTTATTAAGGCATTAATAAATCTGAAATACCATTTTGTAAAGCTGAATACCAATTTGTAAAGCTACATTTACCATTTTGGGTCCACCTTTTTCTTTTAAATAAACACATCCAATCTAGGTCTGACTTCATTGCCATGGCCTTGGGCTGGCTGCTAAACTGCTTTACTTTATTTTTTTCACCTAAGCGATGTCAGGGAGATCAGGAAAAGATAATACTACATGGATCAAGACACTTTGGGTTGCGGCTGTGGACTGTAAAAGGGAGATGAGTTATCTACTGACATGGAGAATCAGGTGCCTCTGGCCTCAGAAGGAAAAGAATCCTGAAAAGACCTAGTCAATGATAGGAAAGATTCCTTCCTTCAGGAACGTGAAGAGCAACCATCCAGAGACAGACAGAGCACATGAACACGTGGCCGGCGGGGACTAATGGAATGTGGTTCACAGAGCCAGACATCTTCTCCCATCCACTCTGTGCTTCGTTTCCCTCGGCCGGCTAAGGATGCATTCGTGGCCTGATAGATGCACAGGCCACACAAGGGATAATAATAAATTGGAAAGGGAAAACAAACCAAGTTCCTTGTTCAGATTGTAACAAAAATGTTTCCTCCCTATGAATGCATGTAAAACACTACTTAATAAGGTGCCATTATCTGAATCATTCATTCATTCATAATTGATTGTTTTCCTGAGTGCCTATAAAATACTACAAAACATTTCTAGGAAGGGTAGGTAATCAATGGAAAAGAGGAAGGGTTTGATGATAGCCAGACTCAAGTTCAAATCCCAGCTCTGCAGCCTTCTAGCTGGGCAAGTTACCCAAGTCCTTCAGCTAGAGAATGAACGCAATGAGGCCCGTGTGCTGTTGTGAGGATTGAGTGAGCTGTTTTAAGTGTTAAACCACGCGTGGAAAGAGTGTAGGTGCCTTCTCATTGTTCTTTGATTTTTTAAGTAATATCTGGAAAATGGAAAAATGCATAAATAAGGAATAACTGTTTCTCATACAAGGTGAATAGCAGTATATAAGAGCCATGACACCCCAAGCACCCAGAATGCTCAGTATAACTTAACTAATATCGACAAAAATGCTGAAGAAAGAAAAATAAACAACTTCTTTTTACTATATAGAGGCCTGCCTGGATCTTCTACTTGGCTTAGCTGTGGCTGTTCCACTTTTAGGTTAAAGGGAGTTCGCTGTTTACTACCCTCTCTCTGCAGTCACCATGCATCTCCCCACAGCTCACTTCCTCTCTCTACTTCCTGCCTCAGCATCCCCACCCTCCTTCAGTAACTGATTTGAGAATACAGATTTCCCCGAGCAATTCAAGCCTTTAATATTTCCACCCCACCAACTGGTTCTGGGTGAACAATTCCACCTGATTCTCATATTAAATGTAATCACTCACCAGGCAACAGCGTTTGCAAACATGGGAGTCCTACGTACAACTTGCCACTATTTGCTTGGTCAGCACAAAACGTGTTGCAGAGCCGCTTATGCATCCTGATGCCCTTGCAAACCTAACTGAAGCACAGCCAGCTCTTTCAATGATACATAAAAGTATCTCTGCCACACAGATGCCGGAGACTCATTTATGGACCAATTACAGGACTGGAGTGGCAGCAATGTTTTACATTTGTTCTGTTTCGTATTTTTAGCCTGGGCTTTTTTCCTTTCGTGGATTATGGTAAATACAACATTTGCTTCCAGAATGTGGGACTTGCTGGGATCATAAAGGAAAGTGCCTGACAAGCAGATTACCTTGGGCTACTGCATTGTGGGTATGCAGACAGTTACGCTAAGTGTCTGGATTTAGTCAAATTCAAGTTCTATCAAGCTGCCTTGGTTTCAACACAGAAATCAACAAGGGAGCCTTGGTGTGTAGTGTATTTTCAACTCCCCGGCCCCCCAGTCAGCACATCCCTATGAAGGCCTCACAGTTAGAGAGGGATGAGAAGATGCTCTAAGAAAAAAAAACTAATCAACGTTTCTGTAAATTTGTTCCTCAAGTTTTTTTCCTTTGTAAATTGCTTGCTCAAGATCAAACTAACAAAGGAGTCTGGAGAACAAAGTAAAACAAGAAGGATGATTCTACTGGAAACTACATACTGCCCATTTGTGGAGCCAAAGAGTAACACTCTGCAAGTAGCACTCTGTTCTGTCCTGAGCAGATGACATCCCACAGCTAAATCTATTAATGCAACATCAAACTATAAGTTGGATATTTTGCCTCCTTGCCCAAATACACAAATCACTATGAGCCTGGGGGACAGATGTTTTTTCTTCTTCTCTTACATGCCTGCAGCTTTTCCGACCTTGCCATAGACGAGCAAGGTACTGAGCTGTAAATGCAGAGCTGAGACTGTCTTCCAGAGGCAATTACACTGAAACTTTGTTCCAATGTCAGGAAATGTGGCATTTTCACGAGATAATGCCCATATGAAGCACACCAACCAGATGCCTAGAGAGTGAACCTGAAAATGAAAATGTTACACGCAGCCGGGCATTAACACTGGAAATGCTGTAAGTAGCTCTCCTGGTCCATACAGGGATGCCACTGGCGTATGGCGGTGCCGTGACTATACTGTATTATTCAAAGAGCTGACTCCTGCATGTCTGTGCATTTTATTTAATAGTTTCCCTTTTTTGAGGAATAACATAAAGACATTCCACCCCCACTCTGATTTTGTTTTTAAGTCAGGGGTAGCCTTCGAAGAGAAATATAGTTGAATAAAAGATGACCATATACGCAAAGCTATTTCTAGAGATTTCCAAATATAAAGAGATGTTCGGCAAAGCACTGAAAAGGTTACGGGAAGACCTAGATTGGTGCCTTAGATGGGGGTTTTGAACTCGGGAATAAACAGCATGAAATACTGCTGGGTATGCACGGGGCTAAGGTAACCAATGTGAGGGATGCAACAGATGAGAAATAAGGGAAGAAGAGAAAAAAAGCAGCATGCGTATTAGAAAACTTCCAACTGATTCATCTGGGGTGAATATCATTCTAAACGCAGATATCCTAAGTGCCGATGAAGGCAGCAACACAGTAAGGGCAAGAATTATCTGGCTGGAGGGTAAGTCAGCCAGGCCAACAGGTAACGTGAAGAGAAAGGAAAAAGTATTGAGACCTCAAGCTGCAGTGGTAGGGTCCCCAGGACCTGGAAAGATGTGAATGTGTTTCTTTCCAAGTACCTAGCATTTCAAGGGTTTGAAAATTTCAGGACACAGGCTCACCTCAGAGATAACTGCGGTTGGGTTCCAGACCCCTGCAATAAAGTGAATACTGCAATAAATGAGTGGCACAAATTTTTTGGTTTCCCAGTACATATAAAAGTTATGTTTACAATATATCTGTTAGTCTATTGAGTGTGCAATGATGTCTTAAAAAACAATGTTCATACCTTAATTTAAAATAATGTATTGCTAAAAAAATGCTAACTGTCGTCTGACAACATGGGGTTGCCACAAATCTTCAATTTGTAAAAAAGAATGCATTATCTGCAAAGTTCAATAAAGCGAAATGCAATAAAACGAGGTAAGCCTACTGGAATCATAATTACTACAAAGCATCAAAATAGTTTATTGAACTCGATGTCAGGATTACAAAAAAGTGACAGAGAGAACCACCTTAGGAATCGGCAGGCTAAGGGAAATATCTTTATCATCTCAAATACGGAAGAAACGTGGAATGCATGTGTGACAATTAGAGGAACATGAGACAGAACAGAAGAAACACGAGACAGAATAGAAGAAATGAAGAAGCAGGTGGAAGGAAGTTCTCCCAGGGGAGGGAGGACATGCCTTGGCTTTACTGTAATCTCTTCCTAAACGACTTGACCTTCCATCTCACCTGCCCATTCATTCCACACACCACTGTCGAGTTCTTTCTTCCTACTTACGTGTTTATAAGCCCCTGAGGTCACCACTCTCTCAGGGAGAGCCCATATACTTTTAATCTTGACATTCAAATTCTTCACCATTGGATCCAACTGAAAATTCCAGTTCTTTCCCTATTTCCTCTACAAGAACCCTCAGGCACAAACTCTTCTAACCCGTCGTCTGCCTCTGCTCCTTTCTTCATTCACTTCTGTGGCCCAGAATTAGCTTCCTACTCCATCAAGAAGCAAATTACCATTCAAGACACACAGTAATTAATTCTTCTCCAAACTCACCACATAGTTGTTCTCTACATAAGCCGTCTGATGAATAATCACAATTTATGTATCCCATGTATTTTCTTCTTATATAGTTACCTAATTACAGGATTTTTTATTATTTATACAGTCCGGTATAGTGGCAAGACCACAAGCTATGGGGCCAAAGACATTGGTTGGAGTTGGAGCTCCAATGCTTCTAAACAGGCCCACAAGACATGGAGAAATCTAGGGTACAGTCTTTCACTAATGAAATGTTGTCTGTAATCATGTGACAGATCACAGTTGTTTCAAGTCTCAAAAGACATACTGAATGTGACAGTCCTCTGCAAACGATTAAAACATTATATTCCATACATTACGTGATCATCTTTCTGATTTGACTCTAAGTGCCTTGAGGGCAGAATCCAGGTCCAACAGATCTTTGGATTCTCAACTTCATCTATGGAGGCACATCAGGATCTAAATAAATATGCAATTATTAACTATTTTGCACTTCAAAGTCAACAGCAAAGGGCCTGAGGAACCAAGGCCCATTGCTTCTGTACCCGCCCCACTCCAGGGCTGTCTAGTCTGGACACAGTCATTCATTCACCACTTGGTTCCCAAAGGGATCTTTTAAGGATGTGAATCTGCCTCTGTTGCTCCAGCTCCTTTAGATAATCTCCAAACTTTTCGGGAAGATCAAGGCTTTTTAGGAGCTAGTCTGCGGCTAATTCCAGAGCCTTTCTTTCACCACTCTGCCCCTCAAAGTCTGCTCCAGACCTGCTGGTCCCATAGAGACCAAACTCACTCTTCCACTGTCCTCCAGCTCCATTCATTCGGCCAAATCCTAGTTGCCTTTGACACACTCCTCAGAGAACTCCTCTCTCCCACTCCAGTCCCTAGCTCCTGAACAGGTCAGGAAGCACTGTGCGCGGTGCCACACACCACACACACGGCCCCGAGGGTAGGCAGCTGCCTGACAAAGGGATCAGGCCCTCAGACTTGCATTCCCAGAGCTCAGCACAGTGCCTGGCACAGGGCGAGGGCGGACGGTTTTGTACTGAATGATGACTGTAGATGAATTTACAAAACATAAAAGTTAGCAACTCTGTTTTTAATGGAAATAAGCGATGGGTATTATTCCAGAAAATTATTATAATTTAACACATGCAAAGACATTAGATGTCAAAGAGCTACATCTACGTGACAGAAGAACTGAGTATTTTGTACGTTTTTGCAACGTATCAAAATATTTCTTAAGATTAAAAATATGGGACTTCCTTGGTGGTGCAGTGGTTGAGAATCTGCCCGCCAATGCAGGGGACATGGGTTCAATCCCTGGTCCGGGAAGATCCCATATGCCACGGAGCAACTAAGCCTGTGTGCCACAACTACTGAGCCTGCGCTCTAGAGCCCGCAAGCCATAGCTACTGAGCCCACGTGCCACAGCTATTGAGTCCACATGCCTAGAGCCTGTGCTCTGCAACAAGAGAAGCCACTGCAATGAGAAGCCCGCGCACTGCAACGAAGAGTAGCCCCCGCTCACCACAACTAGAGAAAGCCCACACGCAGCAACAAAGACCCAATGCAGCCAAAAATAATAAAAAAGAAAGATTAAAAATATGTTCTCATACAATGAAACGCATCTCGTCAAAGTGAATATAACCACTGAAGAGACCTGTCTGAGGCTAAACGGTAGACCAGCGTAGAAGGGAAGACTATCCCGCGTCTGCAGTATTTCATGGAGACGCGTACTTGGTAGCAGAAAGCAGACCCTCATCAGAAGAAGAACTCTAAAATATAAAAATGTGATTCCTGACCTTTTGGGTTCCTACAACTGGGGAAGAGTGAAAATCTACCAACTAGATTTCTTTTTAAGCCAAGTTTAGTTACTGTTCAGCATTTTTGATTAATTGATTAAGCTGTGAGGCTGTTTTCCAAAATATCAATATGTTAGGCTCACCGTCCTATAAAAACTGGAAATGTCTGTTTTTATTTCTACTTTAAGTAAAATCCCAAGAAGCCATGTCTGACTTTACCCTCCTCAAAAAGAACACTGATGAGAAATTGAAGGTGGTGAGGAAGCGATGTAATTAGGCAGAATGGAAGGATTCATTGAGTGACGGGTGTGTATGACTTGAAAGGGGGTTTGTTGAATAAAACATAATTGAACCATGAGGCCTAATTTGGGGGGCTGGGGATGGAAAAGGGGGATAAAGGATAGGCACTTGAATGAAATTTCCAGGATAAGGAACTAGATATGGGGGGTGGGAGGAGAGAGAAGAGGAAAGAGGAAAAAGGTAAAGATCTGACAGGTTTTATAACCTAGAAGACTCAGGATTCCTCTGAGCTCTCCCATGGAGTCACTGCACCCTAAAGAAGCTACCAGAATAGTAACGGGAAAACATACATATGAATTGCAATGAAATAACTTACAAACTTTGGTGATCGGAAGTTCTTCCCTGTAGGCTTCCTTTTTACATAAAAATCACATAATCTGCATGAAAGTTTCATCCTTAAAAAGTAACTGAAATCTTTATAAGGAAACATTAATATGGCCCCTTTTAGAACATAATGCCATTAATATTAATGAAAGGTTTTTTAGTCATTTAAAAATATTTCTCAAAAAGTAGATTAATGGTTCAAAAATAATCCTGGATTTCTTGTCTCGGTTTTAAAACTATTTTAAATTACATTTTGCCAAGACAAGCTTTCTGGAAATGTAATTTCTATAATTTAAAAATTTATAGTTAAAACTAAAAGGGGAAGATTCACAAAACATCTAAAAGGATTTAAAGATAACAGCAAACTATAAAATTCTGATAATTTTTTTCATTGTTTAAAACAGTACCGATTTCAGTGTAAACTCAGCATTTATTCATTTCAGTTTCTTTACGTGTAATATTCTCAGAAGCATTACTGTTTCTGTAGATACTCTATACGGGGTGGTTGAAAAATTCTCGATGTGATGACGGTAATTCATTTTCATGACTTAAGTAATTGAGCCTATCTTTAGAGTTATTAATTATAATTACATTATACTGTATTTCCAAAGGAAAATAGAATAAATAGACCATAATCACTATAACCATACTGTAAAAAACAGTAATTACACATTAATTCCCATCAGTTCAGTCACATACCATTGCACTTAATGCCTTCAATACGTTCCAGGCTCGAGTTACATGATAAGCACTACCTTTCACTTAGACTTGATAATTTATGGCCTTTCTCGACCACAGCACCCAAGGTTCCATCTTAAATCATTATAGACTGTTTAGGAGGGAGAACATAGCTCTGTTTCTCAAGAGATGGTCTGAACACATTTTAGTATCTTGGTGCCCCAAAGAAAAACGACAAGGTTTTGACACACATTCAAAGGCAGTTGATGACACCTGCCCACACCTTTTTAAAACAGAAATCTGGGAGCATGTCTTCAGGCTACTGCTTTCTGTTAGATTATAAATTCTTTGAGGGTCAGGCTCGTTTTGGTAACCACCGTGCACCCGGCACAATCCTGAACATTCTATGCTCTTGGAACATGTGTCTGTGGAGTGAATAAAGTCTCTCCAGGAAGAAACACAGGACAAGCATGTGAGAGTCACGCGGCTTTTAACCGCCCGACTTCTCAGAAGTTCCCTGTGCTTCAGCTCAAAGCTGGGCCTGGCTGGTTGACAGCTCCAGGTGGTCCACCTGGGAAATGTCATCCAGAACAGCCAGGTCCCCTTCTGGGTCCTAGGCCTGAGCCTCAGGACAAAGGTGATTCCATCCTGTGTCTCAGTTTATCTTTTAGCCATGTTCTAATATTGAACATGTAAACAGCTCCAAGAAACCCCAGCTGCTGGGAAGTGAAAATCCCACCATCGTTGCTGTCAATATCGCCAGGCCTCTTTTGTGGGAATTGTTACATTCTGCTTCAGGACAGCTTCACATTCTGCTAACTTTGTTCCAATTATTTTTATCATCCTAAATTGAGGATGGTATACTGGTGGGTATATGCACTATGCGTTACTAAATAACGCATTTGTAAAGTCATACCCTCCTTTGGGTATAGATCACAAGGAAACACATTTGAAGCTTGCCTCCACAATTCCAAGATTCTGGATAACTGAAAGAATATGGATAATTTTATTTTAAAAAGTTTTCCCACCTGCTGAAATACATGTAGAACTGGTTGTTGAAAAAGGCCAGTGTGTTATTTTGTAGAACCTAATTTGTCTTACTTTTTTAGAGAAAGGCAAATAAATAAATATACAGTGGATCCTTTTAACAAACAATAAATGATGATGACAATAATCAGAGCTCATATTTCTTGAGAGCTTAATTTTATGCCAGACCTTTGGGTAAGGGCTTAACATCTAATAACTTATTTAATATTTTCTATATCCCTCTTAGATAAGTATAGACAAGAAAACTGAGTCTAAGAATTAAGTCCCATGGCCACACAGAAAAGGGAGAGCCTGGCAAGAACCATCTTGACTCTAAAAGTATTAAACCACTGCACTGATACAGTCTCTGCCCTCTGGGGTTTTATAAGCATCCAACTCCCCAAAATGTGCCTTAAATTCAGGGTACTTAAATCACAGCAAGGCCATCCCAGGAGAGCTAACTGGAGAGTAGTACACAGAACATTTCTAACTCACTCTAATCTACGGGCCTTTTCAAAATTCTCGAGAGAGGATATTCCAGTTTCCTCTGCAAAGCCAACCCGTAGCAATCTCTTATATCTCAAATGATCAAAAAGTTCCTATATCATAACTTTCAGTTGAGTTAATGTATTCTGGAATCACAAGTTTTCCAAGCCTGTCTTCCATCTCCTTGGATTTTTCATATGTGTTTATGTGTAATATATACATAGGTAAATATATACACACTCATACAAATAGGCCATGCATATGTATATACACATATATACACATATTCAAACTAGGTAGCATTTTGAGAATCAAAAAGTGTCTATTTTATCTGAGTATACCTCTACATAATTAGGTAATTAACCTTTGCTTTACAGCTGGATAATCTTAAATCAGCAGGATGATCTGAGCAGAGGTAGCCTGTTTCAAAAATCCCAAACATTCTACAGTACAGTATGAAATGTTTTTTAGTGACTATCTAATATTATACATTAAATTTTTCTAAAAAGAATTCTAGATGTAGGATGGACTCACGATGGAGAAAAATCCAGATGGAAGGAAACTTAGAGGAAAGAAAGAGTGACACTTAAAACATTAATAGTTATTGTTAGTATCACTCACTCAGAGATTAATCATGCATTAGATGACGGTTTCCTTGTAGTAGTGAATTAATAGACTCCTCTCCTATTATTTAACTTTTCAGATGCTGTTCTCCCAACCAGACTGGAAGCTCCTGGAAGCCTGGAAACCACGTTACACCCTCCATCACCTGAAGTGCTTACTTAGCACAGTGCCTTTCCCCTGCGAACTGGATAAATACTGGCCAATTGGCTGACTGATTGAACCTGTCAGCTCCAGGTTTTCAGGCATCTTTCTGAACCTCACCATCCAAGGCCGCGTCACATTTCTAAACAAGTATGAAGCAGCACGTTCAGGCTCCGCATCCGTTTTTGTGCGTCTTTCTATTCCCAGGATCTAAGGAGGTGCCTGGTACATTACAGACCATAATGAATATTTACTGAATGGATCTAGTTGTTCTCAAAGGGCCAAGAATCACCCGAGAGCTTGGTAAAAGTGCAAAATACCAGGCTCCATGCCCAGAGAGTCTGATTCCATAGATTTGGAGAGAGATCCCGGAATCTACATACCCCTGCCCCAAGGGATGCTGGTACTTAGAAACCTGAGACCAAATTCAGACAAGCACCAACATTATCCAGCTTCTGCCAGGACTTCTGCACAAGGTCTTTGGTCAGGGGAACCCATGCTATTTTACCAAAATTCAGGGGAGCAGTATAATGATGAATTTTATAAAGGAAAGATAAACGAGAACATTTAGAAGTACACAGCAGCTTAGAGCACCCCTTGCTCTGTGACCTAAGGTTCTATTTTCCCTTGAGATGGAGGAAAAAATGACTATGGATGTTTATAACATTTCTTGGAAAGGCCAGGGTTTTTCTTGGAGCATATTTCTTGGGCATTGATAAAATTAATTCTCATTTTAGAAAATCTGTTTGCTAAGTTGTGAGCTATTGTGGAGTCAAATTGGAAGAAATGCCTTTTTAAAACATGAGTGTTTTTTTTTTTTTTTTTTTTGACAAACCAAAAGAAACATAATGTACAAGCCATGCACTTGGTCCCGGCTCCTGACCCAAACTACTTCATGTCATGTACCCAAAAAAGACATGTCAGGGAAGGGAGAAATTGCTACCAAAAAAAAAAAAAAAGTGTACAGGTTAATATAGAAGCTGTATATAAATTATTTTGAAACAAGCACAGGGACAGCAAGGGCACTGTGGGAAAAAAATTTAGGCAGTATTTCAAGTTAAGAGAATGTTTAAAATAATATCACAGCACATTATACCACAACTGGTTGGTGTAGGAAAGTGCGTGGGAGTCAGGACCAGGGATTCCAGTCTTCCCATGGCGTCACCCACCCCTCAAAGCATCAGTCTATATAAACGCCTAACCTATTAGAATTCTGTGAAGCTGCAAGAATTGGCATTTGAGGATCACGTGAGAACGTAAGATGTCCAACAGCACTGACGCTAGGCACTGTGATTTGGGTTATATCTTCTGGAGTCATTGGCCAAAGTTATTTCAATTACTTAAAAGGAAATGGCCAGATCTCCCCACCTCCTTCCACCAGGGGGACTCTCTCTGCGTGGGTGGAGGCACTGAGGAAGGACCCGTTAGCCATGTGTTCCTGATTTTCTCCTCCTGCTCTACTTTGCAGATCCCACTGCCAACAGAAGCACAGAAACTTAGAAACAAGTGTTCACTTGGTCAATCCTCAGCAGGTATCTAGAAAGTCTAAACAAAGCAGGCATACAGCCCCTAGCATGGAGGACCGGCTCACCCGTGGGTGACTCTGAGAATGAGAGATGCTGAAAGGGAAAAGCACACAATGCCTTGGGAGACCCACACTGATGCCCAGTCAAACCAATGCCCCACACCTTCGGTCAGGTAAGAACCAGTTCTACTGAAAGCCTTCCCTGTGGCGGGGGGGGGGGGGGGGGGGGGAGGAGGATCTCCAATTCCCAAGGGGACACATTTTTTGAGGCAACACCTGACTACCTGCTCTTTCGGCACTGGTGCTTCCAGGGCGCCCAAGAGCAAACCCACCACACCTTTTTACTATGAATAAGCAGATCTGTGGGATCTACACACAGCTCTCTGAACAGTACCTGTACACCCACTGGGAAAGGGCAGAGGCAAAAGCTCTCCTGCAGGGCAGCACCTTTTCACTTGGTTTCAATGTTGGGCTTGACTGCAACATGCCCTTCATTCAGGCAGGAGAGAGGGGAGGACAGTGGTATTCATCTCTCTTTAGACGGGTAATTGACATCCTTAGCCAAACACATGCAAGTATTGCTATGCTAGTAATTCTATGCGCGTCGGAAAATATCCAATAACATACAACTGTAACCAGAAAATACAGAGAGAACCTAATTGTGACAGGCAACTGTGAAAATACAAGATTTGTTGTGCAAATATTGAATTTTTCAGCCTCTGTTCAAGACTTGCTAACCTGGGGAGGGGGCATTCTTTAAAGATTTCAAAGTCCTTTGCAGGTTCAGCCCTAAGGAATTACTCCTCTTCTGTAAGGAGGCTGTGTCTTTTACTGGACCCTTGGTGAAAAGACACTGGGTGTGTGAAGACAAAAGTGAAGTGAGGGGCAGGTGCTACAGGTGAGGCAGGTGCTACAGGGTGGGAAATAATCGGCACAGAAGTTACCTGGCACTTTTGAGATTCAGATTTCCTCTACAAAGCAGGGTTAATGATACTCACTGGATGGTAGTGATATAAATGTCTCTTAGGGTAGCCTAACACACTTATTTCCCTTTTGTTTTTTAAGGAATATGATGTTTGCTCTTTTGTTCAGACATTTATAACATATTCTATATCTGGTACATATATGTACAAGACTTCCCTTTCACAGTGATCATTATTGTCACCTTTGATTACAGCATAATTGGACAGGCCTCTAAATTGTGAAACACGAAGAACCTTGTATTTTTATTGTTCTTCTTGGTCCCAAAGTAGAAGCTGTTGGATCAAAGAATCAGTATTTCAATGATGAGAAAGGTCAACATTTGAATCGTGGGTCAGTATTTGAATGAGGGGATCAATATTTGAATGAAGGGCACTTAATGGCTCTAGCTTTCTAGATTCTGATAGTTTAAAAAAATCTAAATTCTTGACCTCTGTCAATTCAAGGCTCCAAAAACCTGTTATTTTATCTGGCTGCCGTCTTCTTCCACGGTTCCTTGTGCACTCAAGGATCTCTTTAGGGGAAATGAGATGTGCTCGCCTTCTTCCTTAGACTTCTACATTTCCTTCATCCCTACTTGACGATGAAAAGCTCACTGGAATTCTAGAAGACGGCACACATGTAGCCCAGCTGTCTTCTTTAAGCTCCTTCCAGTTTTATACTTTCAAGCATAACAGCATTTCTTAATTAACGGTATTTTCATCACTCACATTTAGCCCAACATTTCTGCCACCACCTTCATTACACTGAGCGTTTGATACAAGGAATCACCAGTACCACCTCTGAGATTATTCAGAATCCTCATCTGTCTTGTCGTGAGGCTGAGAAAGTCTGCTGGTGCCTGAACAAAGCACATGTCACTGTACAGATGACCAATATTTTGGATGTATGATTCACAAAGCCCTAAAGGTCCCCTTGGTGGCCCTGTTCTCCTGTGTTCTACAACACCCCCTGGACACGGGACTAGCTGAGACTGTGTCACGTCTTCTCCGAGGCAGGCAGTTAGCACCGCTTCCTATTTCAGTCTTTTGCCGGTGGAGTGACTTTGCTGCTGTCAGCCTGAATTATGGATGTTAGATCTTGAATGAGCTGTAACTTCCTGCAATTGAAAATTTATAACACAAAGACAATTTCGTTGGGCCCTGTCACTGTTTAATACACACTCCCGTGAGTCTTCAGGATCAGGTGGGTTTCTAAGATACTACCTGGATGGCCCACATTTGCTGAATTATGAAGGTAGTTTGTTTTCCTTCCTTGGCCGTGCTCTTGAGCCAATTCAGCCTCACTGTGATCAAAGTATGTCCGGATTTCCTTCCCTTGATAGTATACCCTCTTGCATACCACTCCTTTGCCCTCTTAAAAGCTTAACCTGCTTATAAAAACTGGTACTAATAGAGAAGATAACCATAATTAAAATCTACCTAGGAGCTTATTTTAAATATTAGATCTTCAGCAACAAGTACCTCTTTTGCAAGAAGTAACGTAGATCATCTTTCCTTTTTCTTCCTTGTTCTTGACTACACAATGATGGACATATTTAACTGGCAGTGAATTCTTAAAAACAAAGCAGGAAGGAGAGAGGCAAGGGACCTGGATAAAACAGGACAACCTGAGGATAACTAAATTGGACACAGATCTGCACACGGACATAAACTGTACCTTCTGTTAAAAAAAAAAAAAAAAGTTTGAATAACCACAAGTCTTCTACTTTTTTAAAAAATTAGAGTTTTGTCCATGAATACAAGACATAAAACTCAATATCCATCCAAAATATTACTCAAAATCTGTTCTAAGTTTTATCTATGAATTAACAGAAAGCCAGTGCTTTGAGAGTGCCAGCTTTTATGACTAACCAGCTACAAAACTAGACTGTTGGACCAATCCTTTAAATCACCTTCTTGCTTTCAGCCTGGAGACTTCTTTTTCCCAGAAAAAATCACCAAGGCCAACTGACTACTGAGCTACAACTAGCTGCAAAGTGTAGCCCATCTATAACATTTTATGCAACCTCAACATAGCTGAGAGTATCTCATCCTATGTCATGAGTCCATATTAACCCAGGACAAAGATAATGCAGGGGAGGGGGCCTGAGCCTCAAGAATGGCGAAAGATTCTTGATCCACAAAATTTGTGCTGGTTGTTATTTGATATTTTTGGACTTTACAAACCAGTTATGAAGACTGGGCATCAAAGTCAGCTTTCAGAACAGGTCTGTTAGGTGCAAGATAACCCCTGGCAACTAAGAGGAACCTCTTTTCAGCTGGGATGATGAATCTGAGAACTTAAAATTGGGCAGAAGTTCCACAAAAATGTCATGATACTCTTTCTTCAGTGACCAAGTATACAATGTCCATAATGAGCCCCATGGGTTCTCATGCTTCTTGGTACAGCGTGTCCTCCATGAAGCTCAACAAATGAGAGCTGGCTTCCTTCAGAACATGCTTAAAGGGCATCATGATATTCAAAATTGTCTTCTTTTCCTTGGGCTTCTAAGGTATCGTGTCAACATTATACCCAACTCGTTTACTCAATTACTGTCCTGCCAAGTTTTCAAAGTAGTCAAATATCCAAACTTTCAAGCTGTTTTACTGTTTTCAGTGGAATTGCAATTTGACTGCAAGTTATTTTCATTTATTTTATATTATTTTTTGGTTTAATACCACAACACACAGGTAACGATGGCCGAGTTCGTCTTGGGTGTTTGTTGACTATCTCTCTGTTAATAAGCAAATGTGCTAAAATGCAGTTTTATGGGTTTGTCACGTTTCTAACATTGGATGGATCACCTTGCTCTGAGTTTCAAGTTCTAGTTTGTATAAACCGGTAGTGAAAGGGTAGAGCAGAAAAAAAGGAACTCTGACATTTAGTGGATTAAAAACAGACAAGGTTGCAGTAATATTCATTCACCCAGCAACTATTTGTTCAGCATTTACAAATACAAATGCCCATATGCAAGTACATACACATACACAAGTACACATATACAAATGCATACATGTATACAAATACACATAGGCAGTGCATATATATATAAACGTATAAGATTATTCTAGTAACGCTGTGGGGAATAAAGAATAAAAAATACACTGCACCCTCAAAATATGTAATCTGGTTAGAAATATGAAAATTATTTACACTTCAGAACTCAAGGCCATTCATACAAATACATGTTACATATCTTCATATATATACACATATATATGAAGGTAATATATGTATGTATATATTGAATACACTTCAGATCTCTCAACTTTTAATACAAAGTAGCGATCAGTGTCTTAGAAGAATAAAGTGCTGACGGGCATCAGCGTAAGAAAACACACCTTCCAGGTGAGTGAGGAGGGAAGAGGGAGGTGACGGTTCCGGCTCCTATCTCCTCCTCACCTCACGAGACAGTTTTGTTCCCCTCACGGTTTAAGCATTAGGAAAACTCTGAGGTGTAGCAACGCTGGCATAAAGTATGTGTTTGTGGAAAGATGGCTGAAAGTATGAATGAGCACTGATACTGAAGATAACGTTCCCTGGGGTATGAAATAAATGGCGAAGGCAAACGCTCAGATGATTAGAAGGCCGTGGGAAATGCAACACGCTAACTGCCAACAATGGGCACATCACGATATTCGTCAAACCTCAAAGACACTCGGCGTGCTGAGATAGGACCATTTTCTTCCATTCTCTTACTAACACATTCCATTTTGTGTATCCACATCACTGATTTTCACACAACTCTGTACAAAGAATAGTAATTAGCTGGAGCCAAAATTAACCAAGGGAAAGACAATTTTTTAATACACATCCCCAGCGTTTCCTTTTTTTTTTTTTTTTTCAGAAAATAGTTGAAAAGATGTATATAACTATAAATACATATACACATGTTTGCATATCTACTTGTATGTATCAAGTTATCCTGGAAATTTCTGGAGATATGCCAAACTCCTCTTGGACTCCTAGTTTGCTTAATATTATAACCCACTATGCAAGGGCTGACGATATTTTTCTAAATATACTATTGGTCAACTGCTGAAATCTTGAAACATAAGAGTAGTCATGTGAGAGAGAAAAAGCAGGTGCTTCACAGATGCGGGGAGGCACAGGGCTCTGGAAAGATTCCTTGGTTATTAGAGAAAAAGCTGTGAAGGATGATGGATATAAATACAGAATGGAGAACTGGAAATTTAGGTGCAGGTGTTCCTTTCTTCTGAGACATGGGTCTCCATCACTGAGTGGACCTTCCATCCACTGTTTTCTCGACAGAACATTCTGTTTACTCAGAGGCGGTGTAAACTGGCACAAGCCACCAGAGCCCTAGGAATTCCCATTTTCTGTCCAAGAGACAGGAAGATCTTATTCTGAGAGATGGAAAGAAAATTTGAGGCAATATACTGAAAATTATAAGCGGGTGTTGACGGAGGAATGAGATGAACGGTCTACACTGGTAGAAGTTGCACGAACCCAGCAAAGGCTGCGATTTTAAAAACGGGAAATTAGGGGCGGCGCCGAGTACGACTCCGTTTGAAAACGAGCAGACGTACAAATTAAGTTGCCAAGGAAGACATCAGAAACAAACAGTACAGATGAGTTTTAGGAAACAAGTCGACACCTGAATGGGGGCGGCAGGGATTTAAGGCTATAGTGACAAAGTGAGGAGGTGCTGCAGCAAAACCGAGAGGTGACAGGCAGGGTGACAATACGCTGCCGTCGCTATCTGAACAGCACCCACTCTGGGCCACTGTGCCATTTTAGAGCAACTCGAAACAAAGGCGGCACATCATTCGATAATAGATTATCGGTTTATAAAAAAAGGGAGTGAATGGAAGAACTCAATCCCTCACCGGAGGAGTCTTCAAAATTGAGTTGTGAAGGCTGAGTTATCCTCTCAGCCGTTGGGTTCCTCGTGTGAAACTCTCATTTTCTTCACCAAATTATCCATCCTAAACCTGCCTCTCTGTATCCATGTCTCCTACTCAGGGGCTTCCCCCTACAGCCACATTACAAATAACAAAGGTCATTCAATCATCCCAACACCTGGGCTCAGAAGTTCAGATGTATGTCTGAGCAAATTAACTCTACAGCCAACAAGAGACAGGACTCTCCTTCCCCTCCCCAAGCCTCTCTGCTCAGAGGTCGGTTTGCGCAGAACCTGCTGTTTCATGGTCTGCACTCGGCTGGGGCCCGGAGGTCCTCACCCCACCTTTGTGTACGTTCTTGGTCATTTCCACCACCGATCAGGTCAATTTCAAGAGCGAGCCTGTGGAACCTGAAACCATCACCCTTAATGGTCCAGCTAAGTGGTTCCTATTAGAAAGGAAGCCATTTAGATGGAAGTAACTTGTAAAACAATCTCACGCAACACATGGGGAAATTCCAGCCCACGCTTCTCTGGCATCTACCTGTTTTCCCAAGAATGAGAAGTTCCGTCAGCATTTTCCTCCTCCATCCTAGTCTGTAAGAAACCACCTCATGCTTTTCTTTAAAATGCACATATGTGAATCCGAGGGAAAAATCATGTTGTCCAAAGCTAAAGAAAGTAACTAGAAGAGGAATTTATGAAGATGTATCAAAGGGATTTTCAAGCTGTTGAATATCTTTTGAAACTTCATATACGGTGACAGGCTGTAAGCTCCTTGAGAGCAGGGACCAAGAGTATCACAGGAACCTTGCTATACCCAGAACCTACCACAGCGTCTGGCCCCAAGCAGGCAGCCACAAAGCTGTGTTGAATAAATGAATGAATAAAGGAGTGACAATACTTTATCACATTTCCTATCCGCCCGACATAAATATCACTAAATTTTGGAACATTTTAAACACTACCTTTTAATGTCACATTTTAAAATGCTGAATCAGTTTCTGTTCTAGATATGAAACACCTGAAGTGAATTACACGCGTATTTGTACTGAAATTTCTTTTCAATGGAGCAACTTTTATCCCAACCCATTTCCACCTTTATTAGGAATAAAAAAGCTAAGTGATACTATCCTTTTCTTAAACAGGCGTGAAAACAGTTGGAACCAATCGCATTTCACAGGTAAGTCATCAAGAATAACAAGCATGACCACATGAGGTGTGTGTAGGTGTGTGTATACACAGAAATCTTTAATCTTTCAGCATTTGGAGAGGGAGAGGGGGAGGGAAGGAGGGCTGGAAGGGAGAGAAGACACATCTTCAGGTTTCTGTATATATTAGCTTCCAAATTTTTTCCATGTCTTTCAGCTTCGTTAGAAGTACTTCACCAGAGACTAAGGTCTGGCAGAAGTACACCCAGATTGAGATCTAACACCGTCCACAGCCTTCTCACTGGAGAAGGCGGGCCGCTGTCTCACACGACGGAAGTAGCTGGCTCTTCTCCACGAAGAGCAAGGATCCCCCACAACATTAAGGAATTGCCCCAATACGGTTTTCAGCACCAGCGACATCACCGAGTGTCACTGCCAAACTCTTATTCCTCACCAGCAGTCAAAAGCCAGCCTCCCGGGCTGGGCTCCCCAACCTGCCAGGTCTGTCTTGGAGTCACAGCTCTGTTTCCTCTGGACTATTACTCTCAACTCCATGTTTACATCTGATGGAGTATGGATTTTATAGTCGCTGCACGAGGGGAACAGAAACAGTGTCTGGAACGATAACCATGAAGGGCTGACCGAAAATGCTTGAAGATGGAAAGCACGGTCCACAAAGCTTTGAACACGTGTATGAAAGTGTGTGGCCTTGAAACTGCTCATTTCATGTACCTGAAGGTGGCCCTGTAGAATGTCCTTATGGACAAGGACACTGTGGGGACCGAGGATCTTCCTGGTTGTGGAAGATGCCTCCACCCTTAACATCTGTGACTTTCACTCCACCATCTGGAACCGGAGACTTGGGGAGCAGGGGAAAATGGGAAACTCCAGACGGCAAACTGATCTGCCCTTGTTTTTCTCCTTTTTCTTGGCCACTCAAGGGATACTGACATTCAAAGTTGTACCTTTCAGCCCCAGCACTTACAGTAGCACCTAATGTGCTAGGTCTTAGGACAGATGCTCCAATGCCCACCTTCTACTGGCTGAGGAGCCCTGCTCCCAGCGCCCAAAGATCAGTTATTTACTTCCATGCCAGCAATTTCTGACTCTAAGATATCTTCTTGTATTTGTGTCCAAGACTGTAAGTTTCCTGGGGACAGAAAATTATATTTTGCGAGCTACTGAGCTTGGCCATCCTCCATACTTGACATATACAAATAAAGCTTTAACACATCTGCATGAGACAATTTATTCCCCACAACCGCTTGATTTCAACCACTTGAAACCATTCCTCATGGTTTCAAAGGAGCAAATCTAAGAGGAGGGAAAAAGAGGGCTCTGATTTCTCCCACAAGTTGTCAAGTTAGGAAGGTTCTGGAACACTACTACTTTCTGAAGACGTCTGGCAACACCACAACTCGGTGGCGTTCGGCAGTCACTGTTTGGAGGGGACAGCTGGTTGCAAACTGACACAAAGAGTTAACTGATTCTACCGCTTGGTTTTTTGACTTTGTCTAACAGGCAATTTCTGAACATCATAAAAGCCTTCTTAATTTGGCTCCGTATTGTGTAAAGCAGCTGTCCTTGGTTACTAAACTGATTAGTAAGTGGTTTATATTATTCTAATGGTTGCCATCGTTATTGCAAGGAAAAAAAAAAAAAAAAAGATAGTTGAGTGAGTAAAGCTGCAAAACAAGACTGTTATGCCCAGTACTGGGACGACAGGCTGTCGCATTCAGAACGGAGCCAGGTCTACAGCCCAGGCCTTGCTGCAGAGATCCATCTTCCAAAGGCCCTGCATCAAATGCTGAACAATGCTATGCTTTAAAAAAAAAAAAAAAAATTCCATTCAGTGGCTTTCTTAAAAAAGATGATGGAAGGCAGGGTGGAAACCAAAGGCAGTTCCCAGAGATGCTGTAATTGCCTGGACTATCTCGCCTGGATGTGAAATGCACCAGACCTTTTAAACTGGGCCCACATTCTGACATCATGCTCGGCCATACATATGGTGATCTGGCAAATTTGGACAAAACACCGCCCACCGCCCACCCCCCCACCCCCTCCAATCACTCTGCACGAGCCCTTCCTTGAGAAGTCAGTTTCCTCAGTAAAAGGCATAATAATTGCCATGAAAGGCATGCATCCCTGTCATGAGAGCATTTCTCTTTGCCTGCTGGATTCTACGTACTCAGCATAAGACCTCCCAAAAGATGGTGTTAGAAAAGCCCTTCCTTCAGAAACAAACAGCACAAGCATTTTTCCCCCAAGTGAAAAGTCAAAGGCAGCAAGGAAAGATGAACCTCTCAGCGCTGGGCACGTTTTCTTCATCGTGCTCACTGGAATTTGTAATCTATGTGGATTTGTGTGGTTATTTGCCTCATGTCTGCCTCAATTTGACCATCAGCTCCTTGACAGCACAAGCCAGCTTTGTTTTCTTTGATTCTTGCATCCCTGGCAAAATATGGAGTCTGGCACTTAGTAGGGCCTCAAATATTTGTCGAGGGAGGAAGGGAAGTAGGAACAGGAGGGGGAGCCGGAGGAAGAAATGATGGGGGCCCCAAGGGAGAAAATGTTGCTTCATGGCTCGCATTCTACTAGAATTTGCCTAATTCCTTTCACACAAACGGCCCAGACCTACAAATACGCAAACATCTGACATGTGTATATATTCACAAGCCCGCAGAGAGGGGCCAGCCTCAGAAAACGCTAAGATAGGTCTTAAAATTTTATTTCAACCATGTAATTGGACCCATCAAGGGAGAAATTGCTTTTCTATGCCTGGAAATTGGTGGGAATTTTATTATTTCTGAATTTGCAAAAATAGCATTGAGTTGAAAAGTCCAACTGTGTCGACTTCACAACTTCTCGTACCAGATCTGGGTCACGTCAGCGATTTCTGTCCCTGACAGCAACACGCCTTGGCAGCTAAGTCACAGAAACTGTATAGACTCTGAGCTCATTTACAGGCGGCACAGCTACCTGCAAGCTCTCGGTGCCTCTGCAGATGGACAGGCTTAAAAGCTGCTGATTCGAGAGGCACTGCTCGGCCAATCTGTGCACTCTTTGAACGGCACCTGCCATAATTTTGCACTTCGAGGACTGCAGGCTTCAGACAGGAGCGCCCGTGAAGGATCTGTAAGAGCCTCGGCGCTCTCTCTAGTGCTGCTGCAGGGCTGGCTATGGCCCTTTTCCTTTCCCAGATAGTCATCCAGGAAATCAAGAGCCCACCCACCAGAGTGGATGGAGGCGTTGGACGGGGTGGGGAGGCTGGAGGATGAATCAAGAGGCTCCAGATGCAGGAAGGGTGAAAGCACAGGCTCTTCCAATCTCCCGGCTGAATGGAGCTTTTCCATTTGCCTTCTGCTTTTTGAAGAGTGGAATCTGGTACTTGGAGGTGGGTCTTTGGAGATGCTTGATATTTACAGGAATGTCAATTTCAAAGACATGGCAGTGAGAGTGTCTTTAAACAGGATGAAGGACATTTGAAGTCTGATTTTCTCTTGGTAAATTTCCTCTTATTCAAAATGATGAAATCGCGGAAATGAAATCCTGTTAGAACATGGAGAACCTAGAGCAAAACCCAGCAAAGTTTTTTTTCTTGAAGGGAGAAGCACAGGGAGTGTGGAAAGTCTGGCCCCTTGAGAAGTCTTGCTCCCTGGCACTAATAAGCAGATATCCTTTCCTTCATCAAGGTGTAAATTAACGACTGAATACACACAAGTTCTTTCTGCAATGGCTTACACTTATAGGTACAGAAACTCCATGAACTCAGTATCCCTTGCACCTGGCGAAAGTGCCTGACACACAAGGGCTCAAAGGATGTTTTCTGACCTGAACGAACCTCTCCCTTGGCCTGTAGAATCAGCAGCGTACCTGGCTCCAACCAAATTCTGCATGGTCGGGAAAATTAGCTGCTGGTGAATTGCAACATAAAAAAGGAATAAAATGGATTGGGGCAGTGTTAAATGACTGTATACAATGATCACAATTCATTAAACCGGACTGCATGTAAATAATACCTTAATAAACAAAAAAGAGGAGGAAAAAAAATCCAACAGCTAAGTAAGTAGCTTGGTCAGGACGTGAACCCAGATATACCCATCCTGTTTGATCTTTACGGATGCTGAAAAGCAGCTTCATGCATCTATTAGCCATTGGCATTTCTTCTTCTGTGAAAGGCCTATTTGTATCCCTTGCCCATTTCTTTATTGGGGTTTTGGATTTTTAAAATATAATTTATGGAGAAAATTTTTAAATATTAAAATACATTAACTTTGTCAATAAAAAGAAACTAAAGATTTATAGTACAAACATGACATTTCTGAACATGACATTTCTCCTAAAATTGATAAGTTATTAATGGTTAGATTATGTGAGAGGGAACCATAAATTTGATTGGTATTACAATAGAATTTTTTTTCTCTTAAACAATTTTTTTAAAGTGCTATGAAAGGGTCCATGAAGAAAGTGCTTGGTAGCTGGTTGACAGAAACTGCCCCTCAAGGAAGACAGGTGGAGGTAAAGGAAAACCTGACTTTTAGGAAGCAGGTCCACTGAATTTCCCCAGCTCGATTTATTGCCCTCTTTTATCAGACCCTCCTAAATTTACCTGTTTAAGTTTACCTGAGATATCTCAAGTTTCAGGGGAAAAAACCACACCTCTGGACCATCACACCTTCATTAACTCAGGGAGACTGAAGGTGTCAAGGTTACGACCCTGCTGTTCTGGCACATCTTCTTATTGAAAAATCATGGGTTCCCATCTAGCTTCAGCCTCGTTTATGTATCTGGTCAACCGGAGGGCAGCCCAGGCAAGTGCCTTGAGCAGCCTGTTCTGAGCATCTCCACTCACCTTTCCTGATAAAGTCACCCTCGGAGACAGGTAGGGGACGGACCAGAGCTCCTCCATCCTCATTTCACAGAGAGTGACAGAGCAGTTAAGTGACTTGCAAAAGGTCAAACAACCAGTTGCTGGTCAGGACCAAAATAGAATCAGGGTTTGCTGACCTCCTTGTCTCCTGCTCAAGTGATTCAAGGACAAGAGCAGTTGATTCCTGAGCTGTAAAATAACATGACAAGCTTTTGATCTTCTCATCCTCGGACAGAATGAGCTAAGGAATGGAGCTGGTTTAACGTTGCTCTTGGACATACAAATGAGAGGCTGCTGAATTGGTGGGGAAAATCCAACGCCAAGAATCCAAAAGAGAGTAACTTCAGCTTTCCCACTGGCTAGCTCTAATGTTATGCAAAAATCAGGGGCTTCTGTGCCTCAGTTTTTCTCTCTATGAAATGGGGACATTGCAAACAATTTCTTGAATGTACTAATCTTCTAACAGAAGTACCTTAACTTAGGAGTGCTGTGACTCAAAGCTTCAGGAATGGAAGAGATGAATATGGTTTGGGGGGGCATGACCCTTGC
Source organism: Balaenoptera ricei (assembly GCF_028023285.1). Taxonomy (NCBI): domain Eukaryota; kingdom Metazoa; phylum Chordata; class Mammalia; order Artiodactyla; family Balaenopteridae; genus Balaenoptera; species Balaenoptera ricei. The sequence goes on from NC_082640.1 coordinate 21,277,843, forward strand.
AGTGAAAACAAGAAATAAGAGAAGGCAACATTGTGAAAACACTACACTGCACCTTGGATTAAGACTGAGAACAGGAATAAGGAAGAAGCACACATTTAAATGGGGCTCACTTATCATGCAATTGGGCCACAAGCCCTGGGTTTGGACGTTGCTAAAATACATCCCCTTTTCTGGGCACATCGGGCTTGACACAAGACCTTATTTCATTCACAGACATGCTTATACTTCCGCAAAACTGCAAAAAAAAATAGCTTTTAATTACTATTTGTAGAGCATCGAAGACAATTAAATGCTTGTGATTACCCTTTTGTTTTTTTTAAAAACATAGAACCAGAGAGTAAACATTTCTGTACAGCCATCAGAGCAAAATGCCTTTTGAGGCAGAATGCTCTGAATACATTCTGCCTTATAAAAAATGTATAAAAGGATAGCACAGAAAAGGGCTATGAGGCGTGACGCGGCCCCATCATGCTGTGCATGCCTGAGTTAGCCGTTACAAGATCAGAACCAGAAGCAGAGATGAACGCCATTCAACCAGAGCCCGAGGCTGGGAGGTCCAGCATGGCATCGCTTGGGGTCAGTGGCGGCGCCGCTCCAAGGTACCCTCTCTGGAGAGTCAGCCAGTTTAAAAATATTTGGGCCAACGTGTTACCACCTGGAATGGAGACTCTGTCCCCCATTTTAATGTGAACAGGGATCATGTTCATTTCATGATACTATCACATCCACAGTCTTTGTTTTGATCACGACTATTATAAAGAGTTAAACAGAAACCCCCAATAGGTTGTACAGCATGACCTCAAATGACACCCAGGTCTCCAGGTGACCTCCAGAGAACTGGCAGGGAGTAACAGGAAAGCTGGAAATCCAGGAAAAGAACGAGACCCCCTTGAGCACTGCCGTCGTCGGAGAACCGCTTGTCTTTGGGAATGACGCCTGGCCCAGTTTCTACAACGCTTTGCATGCACAGAACATTTTGACTTTTGTGACATCACTGTACCCATTTGGCAAATGAGAGTCACTCAGATGACTCTTCCCAAGCCATATGGTTACTAGATGTCAGCATTCAAAGACAGGTCTTCTAAACCAGCATGCTTGCTGTTCAGCAAAATCTCTTAATGGTCTTAAGATGTGAGTAGAGAGAGATGATATAAAGGAGTAAAATATGTTGGGTTAGAGGGACTCTATGGCTGGTTGTCAACGTGATTCACAAATCACGCCTCGTATGACTTGGAGGAAGCAAAGCTTAGTGGGTTGGGCCTGGAGTCTTGAGCCAGACCACCCAGATTCAAGCCCAAGTTCTGCCATTACCAGCTGTGTGATCCTGGAGTAGTACTTAACTCTCTGGGCCCCAGCTTCCTTATCTTTAAAATGAAGGTGATAACAGAACCTACCTCATGTAATTATTATGCAGATCAAGTAAGTTAATTTTTGTAAAGCATTCAGAATAACATCTGCCATATAATTAATGCTGTATATGTGTTGGTTAAATCAATCAATTATTCTACCAGGATGTTGCAGGTTCTTCTCCAACTGGCATAAACAACTTTCTGATGAATTTTTAATAAAGAGACATCACCTCCCTATTATCTTGTTAAAAGTTTCCTTGGACTCATCCCAATACCCTTTCTTGACCACATGACTGACAGGAACACAGAACCTCTCCCCCCACTGATTTTCAAAAGGAAAGCCATCACGACTCAGCATCCAATGTGTTCCCCAGACTCACCAGGATCACTCTTCTCCCCACACAGCTGGGAAAACCACTGACAAATTTTATCAAATAATTACATGGATTGATCCAAGAAAGACACTTGTTCCGCCAAAATGGGCACCCCTGCCACCTGCTGTGCTAGTGCATCTGGCTTGAAACCTGCAACCCTGCTGGTCAGTCTTGGGTTATAGACCCCCAAGCCTTGGAGGCCTTAAATGTATGGTATGTAGGTGAATAAACATAGACACTGACAAGCCTAACAGACTCATCAGAGGAACTGCTGCATCTTAAAAATCATCAAGCTTCAAAAAGTAATTTAAAGAACAGAGTGCTGAAAAGGATCTGCTTTGGAGGAGACCTGGCCGTTTACTGCCAGTTAATTTGCATACGGCCTGGTCCTTTGATCTTCTGAAGGATGATCTATAAATTTCTGTGGTCTCCAGTTCTTGCAGAGAAGCAATTCAAATACATTACTGTAGAGCCTTCAATTAAAAGGATTTTATCTGAGAAATGACTAATGCCATCCCATAGGATTATGGCCATTTAAAAAATTACTTGCTTTTCAATCTTGAGAAAGAAAAACAGAGCTGGAGGAATCAGGCTCCCGGACTTCAGACTATACGATAAAGCTGCAGTAATCAAGACAGTATGGTACTGGCACAAAAACAGAAATATAGATCAATGGGAACAGGATAGAAAGCCCAGAGATAAACCCATGCACATATGGTCACCTTATTTTTGATAAAGGAGGCAAGAATATACAGTGGAGAAAAGACAGCCTCTTCAATAAGTGGTGCCGGGAAAACTGGACAGCTACATGTAAAAGAATGAAACCAGAATACTCCCTAACATCATACACAAAAATAAACTCAAAATGGATTAAAGACCTAAATGTAAGGCCAGACACTATAAAACTCTTAGAGGAAAACATAGGCAGAACACCCTATGACATAAATCACAGCAAGATCCTTTTTGACCCACCTCCTAGGGAAATGGAAATAAAAACACAAATAAACAAATGGGACCTAATCAAACTTAAAAGCTTTTGCACAGGAAAGGAAACCATAAACAAGATGAAAAGACAACCCTCAGAATGGGAGAAAATATTTGCAAATGAAACAACTGATAAAGGATTAACCTCCAAAATTTACAAGCAGCTCATGCATCTCAATAGCCAAAAAACAAACAACCCAATCCAAAAATGGGTAGAAGACCTAGATAGACATTTCTCCAAAGAAGATATACAGATTGCCAACAAACACATGAAAGGATGCTCAACATCACTCTTCATTAGAGAAATGCAAATCAAAACTACAGTGAGGTATCATCTCACACCAGTCATAATGGCCATCATCAAAAAATCTACAAACAATAAATGCTGGAGAAGGTGTGGAGAAAAGGGAACCCTCTTGCACTGTTGGTGGAATGTAAATTGATACAGCCACTATGGAGAAAAGTATGGCAGTTCCTTAAAAAACTAAAAATAGAACTACCATATGACCCAGCAATCCCACTACTGGGCATATACCCTGAGAAAACCATAATTCAAAAAGAGTCATGTACCACAATGTTCACTGCAGCACTATTTACAATCGCCAGGACATGGAAGCAAGCTAAGTGTCCACTGACAGATGAATGGATAAAGAAGATGTGGCACATATATACAATGGAATATTACTCAGCCATAAGAAGAAACAAAATTGAGTTATTTGTAGTGAGGTGGATGGACCTAGAATCTGTCATACAGAATGAAGTAAGTCAGAAAGAGAAAAACAAATACCGTATGCTAACACATATATATGGAATGTAAGAGAAAAAAAAAAAAACGGTTCTTAAGAACCTAGGGGCAGGACAGGAATAAAGACGCAGACATGGAGAATGGACTTGAGGACACGGGGAGGGGGAAAGGTAAGCTGGGATGAACTGAGAGAGTGGCATGGGCATATATACACTACCAAATGTAAAACAGATAGCTAGTGGGAAGCAGCCGCATAGCACAGGGAGATCAGCTAGGTGCTTTGTGACCACCTAGGGGGGTGGGATAGGGAGGGAGGGAGACGCAAGAGGGAAGAGATATGGAGATATATGTATATGTATAGCTGATTCACTTTGTTATAAAGCAGAAACTACCACACCATTGTAAAGCAATTATACTCCAATAAAGATGTTAAAAAAAAATTACTTGCTTTTTCCTGTGTTTATCTTTTGGAGACCAGGATACACTAGCACTGTGCCGGCTGCTTTAGGGGAAAAAGGTCCTTCCTGCTTTGTCTCCACACGCTAACTCTCAGAGCACAAATGTCAGGTATATTTCAAAGGAGGGTGGTGTAAGATGGGGCAAATCAACCTATTCTTCACTCCATGATACGGTGACGAGACACATAAAATCGCTTCCTATGAAAATTCTATTTTTAATCCCACTGACAGCACCAAACTGGATTAACAGTGGTGAGGAGTTAACTCAAATCTACCTATATTTTCATCACGCATTTTGGGGTTTTGTTTCTTAGGTCGATTGTTTTTCCTCTGGAGCTCAGTTGAGTGTCAGCTCTGACTTTTTGAGTAGCTTTGAGTAATGGGATCAGCTAATGTTCTGTACATGAAGAAATTCCGTACCATTTCGCTTCTCTAAAAATACTGCTGCCTGCCACCAGAGCCAATCAACAGTGATGAATAGCTACAGGGACACGTAGGTCTCTGAATGTACTTCCGATCTGACAGCCCTTCAGCAGATACGGAGAATGGATCCCTGTGACTCACAAACCCAGCTCCCTCCTAGGGCAAGCAAGTCCTTTCTTTTCCATGTGAGAAAGGGCAAGGATTCTTAATGACCCAATACGGTCCTCCCCCTCCCCCTTTTCAACAACCCAACAAATATCTGTTCAACGCCTGCAGTGTCTGGTTCTCGGCAGCTGCTGGGCTGGATATAAAAAGCTGAGTAAGACACACGTCCTTTTAACCCATTAAAAATCCGTTAGTATGAGGCTTCTGACTTTGTCTGAATTGATGTTACTCATCAAAACAAAGCTGAAAAAACTGCGTTTGTATGCACTAGATACATCTTCCTGCTCTAGTTCACTGACCTCCAGAAAGTCACGTGGTTCATCTGCATATTGGGTAATTGGCAACACGCAGGTCTCCACACGTTGACGTAGGGCCACTTTTACTCTCTAGGTGTGTAACTGGATTCAACCACTCCAAAATGTTTCTTAAGCCTCTACTACGTGCCAGAAGCTACAGGCTACCTGTTGGGAACCCACTGGTGATACAAAATGGACAGCAATATATAAAGTCATTTACCCATTGAATTGATGACCTTAAAGAAAAAGCAGATATAATTTTGATGCATTGGTTATATGTTTTGGCTAATCAGAGCTTAAAAGTATATGCCTTCTACCAAGATTACTGCATTTTCTGCTGTGGGTGTTCAGACTGGGAAATGATATTTTGAGAGTATAAACATCTTTGTGAGGTCTAAGACCTTAGGATGCATTTAAATTTCTCAAGCCAAAAGAAGGAAAGGGCCGTTGCCCACCCATGAAAACTACACAGTCACTTATTAAGAACCTTTGCTTTTTCAAAACCCACTGCCACCATCCACTAGCTCAACTCCACACACAGAGTAGTGCTTGGCCGCAATGACATTCCATCCACGTGTCTTAACTGCAAGTCCTCCTTTGATTATGAGTCAATGAGGGTGTAGCTAAGTAAGAGTGTCAGCTAGTTTCCAATAGCCACGAAGTGACTTGTGACAAATCCGAATCTGGTATTATCAAAAGATTTGATACAACATCAGAAACTGTCAAATTGCCTTCAACATGCTACAGATTTACTGATACTGTTAGTTTTTCTTATTAACTTCCCTTCCCATCTGTTTTATCCTGGTATTTTACATAAATATCATTGGCCTACGATTCTTGTGGACACTAAGAGACTAGGATTTTCGTATACATATTTTTTAAAGGTCATTTTGATCATTATTCACTCTCTTTTGATTTATTGTTTTTACTCTCAATATTTTCTGTGCACTGGGCCCCTCACTAAGCGCTAGGGCTAGAAAGACAAATGAGAAATGGGGAATCCTTAATTGAGCTCTTACATCACATTTTTAAAAATTAAGCGGGAGAAATAGGGAGGAACGTGATAATCAGAGCATAGATGTGTTTCCCAGAATTGGATTTGCTATGAGCTGTTTTGCCCAATTACTATTGTAACTGAGCCATCTATAATTCCTTTCACTTCTATTTTCAGTCTAGAGGAAGCCAGACACAAGATGTTACACACGGAGCCTGAAGCCAGTGCATTTTCTGACAGCAGAGATTCCCTAATGTCCATCCAGATCACTATAAGAAAGAAGAAATCAAGAAGTGATGCTCCTGGAAAACAACGCCTGTCAAATCCAGAACCTTGATTTCATTTCTGATGTTCCTGGGATGGCTGCATGGAGGGGACAAATGAGGACCCTGAATTCGGCACAAAGGGACTTGGTTGGGGACCCAGGTCAAGACAGACCATCATGTTTAAAAAGCAATTCTCAAGAATCCAGCTCCACCTTTTCTGTCTCTGGTTTAAAGAATTCCTGCTTCTAACTATTATAAGATGAATAAACAAGGTCCTATTGTATAGCACATGGAACTATATTCAATATCCTGTGACAAACCACAATGGTAAAGAATACATATATGTGTATATATACGTATAACTGAGTCACTTTGCTGTACAGGAAAAAAAAAATCAACATAACATTGTAAATCAACTACTTCAATAAAATAAAATTTAAAAATCCCTGCTTCTGGTACAGGACATTTATACCATGTAAACATCACTTCCCTGCTTCAGTATTCCACATCTATTTACAGGCCCACACACGGAAGGCCATGTCTCCTGCCGTGGTTACCTCCACCCCTCTATACCCAGCATAAATTTAATTAATGAGAAAAGTCCATTGGATGTTACCATCCCCTTTCCTCCACTGTCTGATACGTTTCTATATTCCCTTAACAGCCAATTAGTGACAGCATCCAGGAGAATGGATCCCATCATGGTCCATGCCCCCAGTTCCCCACACACCACCTAGTGGTGATAATTATATTAGAAGTCATGATGATGCTGATGACGCTATTCTCACTGAATTTAAAACACCTGAAAAGGCCACCGTAACACTGAGTGTAACAGAACCTTAGTTTTCCTTTTGGAAACACTTCCCAAGACACATAAAGTGCTCGTATTACCTTGACAAGAATCACCAGGGCCTAAACTTAGGTTAGAATGCAAGTTAAAACCACCTATATTTTGAAATAGGAAGGTATTGATTTACTGAGCAATTGAAAATTGCATTTCCCTGTTCACTGGCTTTCCAAATAAGGGGGGTAAGAAAATAAAGTATTTCTGCGGTCGCAGCAGAGGCTTCAGATATGGGCCACACATGTGGAAATGCAATGCTTTTACTTATTGTGACTCCGTTTCAAAACTACCTTCCATCATGATTTCATTTTCACTAGCCTTATTTTTGTCTATAAATCACTTCTGTTGCCCAAACTTTGCTTGCCTCCCAGATGCTGACAGAACTGGTTATTACTATGGCTTTCCCCCCAATAAATATTGCTGTCTGTAGTTTACTGCCACTTGAATTCCTTCTCCTTAAATAAACATAAAGGCATCTCTCTGGCTATCCACCACATCTACTTCTTCCTTTGATCCTTAAAAAATAATAAACTAACAAAAAAGCAGTAAATATAGCCCATTTCGAAACCTTCACTTCCATTACCAGTTGGAAAACTGATAAACCAACAGTCACTTCAACTAACAGCTCTAGTCCTTCTAATTCAAACGTGTATGTGGATAAAGTCAGAGTTAGGGATACACACACATACTTCAAAAGGGATACCATCAATTTGGATTCATCTTTCTTCAACTCCTGTAGTCTCTGATTCTCTTTCTTGTATCAAATAACCCATCATCTCAACCCATAACCCATTCTGTATGCATCCCTGGTTCATGATTGGATGCTTTCCACTTCCTGCTATACATCTTAAAGAAATGAAAAAGCTTACTATCCCCATGGGTGAGATGAAGAAGAATATAGAAGAGCCTACAAAGTGAGATTTTCTTGAAAGGACATTAGCATCTAATAAAAAAATGTGGTTTGCAGAAGAGGGTCAGCTCAGAATCTGCATGGATACGGGACATTTCTAAAATTTTGCCACGGTGTTTCATGTATACTTCAAGGTGCAAATATGGAGGAGGCCCCTTTGAAAACCAAAAACGGATACAAGAAATCAGCAGGTAAGTAGACTTTTAACAAAGCTACTCTGGGGTATCTCCCAAATTCTTAGCATGTTTGCTTTACAAAAGCCAAGCTTACCACACAGGTTGCACTGACTCTTCTTGTCAGAGAATAGGTCTCTCCTACCCCAAATGTTTGATTACTGTAAGTCCACCAAATTCATAAGATGCAAACTCTACTGCTTTATATGAGAGGTGGCTTTCTAAAATGTATTATCGTCTGAGGTATTGACTTGTTCTCAAATTGCCTAAGGAAACACTCTGAGTTCCAATGTCTCCACCATAAACTCAGGGCATTCTGACTGTATTACAGACACAGCCCAGGAAGATTCATTCCTATGATGTTGATCATTTTTCATCTATAACTTCTATGACATAAGGTTAGTGAAAGAGAGGATGCTTTCACATCAGACAGACAAGCATTTAGAATCCTCTCCAAGCCATAAACCAGGAACAACTGTTTCCCATTTAAAGAAAAACAAATCGTCTTTATAATTGAAAATAGCTTTCCTTTACAACTCTGTTCAGCTTTGCTGGGAAGAAAAAAAATTTCTTAGTTTATGAGGCAGCTTTCATTCAATGTGGAGCAAAGGAGAACTAAGCTGCTGCTTTTTAGGACTCAGCCTTAACTACACTGATGAACGTTCATCATTTACAAAAGCATCAGAATAGTCTGTGGCTACTATCTTTTTAGCTATCACGAGACGACCTAGCTAGCGGACAGGTAAGTTGTGCAATAGTTCTGTTAGGTCATTTTGCCCATTATTAACATGGACATTTAGGAAGTAAATAAAACACCCAGCAGAAAGATGGAGATTACTATTAGGAGGCCCAGAAGATTTCTGAGGGGAAAAAATCATTCCGTTAATAAATGCTACATATTATTATTTCATCAAAGGATTGCAAATCACTTCCAGATGACAGCTCTGGGTTCAGAGGCAGACAATATCATGGAAATGATTAGGAGCCTGGGGAGAGGCTGGGCACGTTATCTTCCAATCTGCCAGCCCAGCTCCCAACACACCTGGCTGTGCATCCATGGGGCTGTGCTGCATTTCCAAGGGCCTCTCTGCCTTGTTCGTAGGGGTCAAGGTGTCCAAGTGCTCAGGGGTTACACGATCAGGCTTACGGATCCTGGACGTGAGTAGAAACAGCACTTGATGGCGCTCTCCCTTTGGCACGTTTGCCTCTGGTATTCTGCAAGACGTGGCCCTTCGTTGGTGCACTGCTGAGAATGGCTGTGACCTCAGAGATCATGGTCAAGACCATACTGGCTGCCTTCCTGCCTCACCCAAGCCTCTCTCCCCACTCTGATTCTCTGCCTCGGGATGTTACCTCCCCTTCAAGTGCTTCTGTTTCTATTTCACGAAGTAACATTTTTATACCCCTCCCCCCGTTGAGAGGAGAAACAAAGGATAATGCAGGAGCCTGAGCAGGGTTCGCCCCAGACTTAGGGAGAAGATGGGGAAACACGCAAGAGGCTGAATGGCTTCTGACAATTCTTTCTGTTCCATAGCATTTTTTTTCTGTTCCACTCAATGAAAGAGAGAGAAAGAAAAAGAGCGATTTTCACATAGAGAAGCTTATCTTTATAATGCATCTAAAGACACAGTGCATCTCAGAAGGAACAACGGTCAGATTAATTTTTCTGAGACATATGTTAAAATTGCAAAGCACCAAAAGGCCATTCCTGTCATCTTTGGTCTCCAGCCTGCCTTGCCTCCTAGACGGGGAAGGAAGGGAGGAGGGAGGGAAGGAAGGGAGGAAGGAAGGAAGGGAGGGAGGGAGGGAGAAAACGAGAGAAAAATATAAAGTATCTGCACCCAGTAGTTAAGGGTAATAACCAGCCTACGTAGCGAAACTGCTGGTCACCTAACGAGGTCACGCGAAACCCACGGAACTGTGACGGGAGGAGTAGCGAGTGAGGCCGAAAACCAACGTGGTTTGCCCCTGGAGAGGCAGGAGGCAGCCTGGGCTAATTCAGAGAACACCGGGGCGGCGCTGGAGGACCGCGGGTCACAGCCGCGCGTCTGCCGCTGGCACGGGACGGGACTCCAAGCGCTTTGACCTCGAAATTTCAGGCTCTTCACGTGAAAACAAGAGCATGCAGCAGATGACACGTAAAGGCCCTTTCAGCTTGGTAATTCTAGATGGAAACCCCCAGTCCAACCCCCAGGTGCACGGGGCGCTGGGGCCCCTGGTACGTAAGATACCCAAGTCTGTGTGCTGTTCTAGAAACAGAATCAGGGTCCTCAAAGAGTTCCCGTGTATATGTGGTGACTTGTTACATGATACAGGTAGCAACACAAATTAGGGGGAAACAGATGGATTATTTAGGGGATGGTATTATAGAAACTAATTTACCACAGAGAGAAACTGTTGGATCAATACCTCCTCACCACAGAAACAAAACAAATCCCCCAAACCTCCCCTCCAAATGCTGTCAAGGTCTAGATATAAAGTGCAGCCACGAAGCAAACCGAAATAGCTACTAGAAAATATTCTTGATCGCTTGAGACGAGGAAAGATTTCTTAAATATGATTTTTTAAAAGCTCATAAAGGAAAAGGATGGATCTGCCTACAACAAAGGGTACCACAGACAAACTGACAGGAGAGATCTTCCATCTCTAAAGATGAACAAAAGATTAATACCCAGACTACACAAGAGATCAACAAGAAAAAAAGATAAGAAATGCAATAGAAAAATGTGTGCAAAATATGAACAGGAAATTCATGGAAGGAAAAATCCAAATGGCTAAGAAGTATATAAAGAGACGCTTGATCTCACTAGTAATCAGAGAAATGCAAGTTACAAGGACAATGATACAGCTACCAGATTAGAGCCAGAAAGTAACACAGTGCCACGTGGAGATGTGGGGTGACAGCAAGGCTTGTTCACAGCTTTGGGAGAAGGAACTGGATCCGTCCTTCTGGCAAACAATCTCCTGTACGTGGAGAAATGAAGTGGGCTCCTGTCCCGCAATCCTGAGAAAAATAACCCACCAGCCACGCGCCCACAAAGCACCATACGAGGACATGTATGTTCGTCGGAGCAGGATTTGGAATAGCTGGGAATTGGAGGCAGCTACGGGTGACTAGTACTAGGGGAATGAATACATAAAACCATGGAAAGTTTACAGGATGGTATATACCACGTGGCAGCCAGAAGCGAGGAATACCATGCATACCCACAACCTAAGCAGCTCTAAAAGCAGCACTGACTGAAAGAAAAAAAGGAACCGCACTCCACACTCCCATGGATGTATATTATGAGTCATTCATGCAGGTAGATATTTTTCAAGGACACACATACATCTAAAGAAACGTTGAATGCATTACAGTGGTAACCTCTGAAGGCGATGGGGACAGGGGCGAAGGGGGCAAACAGAATGAAACAAGAGGGTCCTTGAATGGCCTGATGATGACGGTGATGTGCCATGAATGCGGGGAATGACGCTATGAACCACCTCTGGGCACCTGAATGGGAAGGACGGGGTGGCGCCGGGGGGGGCGGGGGCAGGAAGCCAGCTGAGGGTGGGGGGGGGTCTCTTGCATCTTGTGAAAAGTGGAATGTAGACATGATTAAGGGCGAAAAAGCTAAAACACCAGGCTAAAAGACTTTCCAAAGAGGACACATGAAAGAAGTGAGATATCGTAACTTCTAGAAACACGTGTCTGCTTAAAATAGAGTGTGACATTCAATCAGTAAGTATTTAGGAAATGCTTGAGATTGTAGGAAGTTGCAGATTCAAACTAAAGTCAGCCCTTCTCTGGATATGCTGAGGTTCCTACAGCCTCTGACAGGCTGCCTGCCTAGACTCACAAACTCACACTCAGAACAGTGAGGTGGCTATCGGCGGGTGGGAGAGATGCCTAGAAGCTCAGAAGCGTGTGTGTGTGTGTGTGTGTGTGTGTGTGTGTTTGTGTGTGTGTGTGTGTGTGTGTGTGTGTGTGTGTATGTGTGTGTGTATTTGTTTTCCTTGTCTGGGAGTAGCTTGATGACCTGGAATGCTTCCCCTGGGAGTAAACCATGGATAAATTGAAAAGTCTGTTTTCGAAAACGAAGGTCACAAGCTGGTGGACCACAAGTCAAATCCAGCGAAGACAATGTTACTGAATTGGCTGCCAATGTTTAGGTTTTGCAGCCAGTCTGGATTCCTGGTTTTCCTGGGAAACTGGAAAAATATGAGACAGAGGCCCCACACACAACACTTTTGCCTGAACCGCCCGGGCTGCCTTCCCACAGCAGCAGCTGCGAGCCCTCAGCTTTGCCGCAGGCCTCACCCAACCCTGCTGTGCACCTGGACTGCTGCTGCTGGTCACTCGCTTCCAGGCAGGATGGTCTGCTGTGCAGCCACATGGGAAACTGGTTATCACAGGACTCATGAAAACAGTGTCAGTCTGAGCTTAAAACAAGCGTGAGCCCACTTCAAGGGGCACTTCTGGAGGAGCTGTGTGCCCCATGGAATGGACCAGAACCAGCAGAGGCAATGGGGCAGGGACCGGAAAGGCGCCCAGTCCTTCTGTGTTTGGAAGACATTCAAGCTGACGAGTTTCCAGAACCACGTTTTGGAGAGTCAGCCTGAGTTGAGGAGAAGCCTGCACGCTGGATGGTCACGGTCCCCAAGGGCCATTGCCCCCTTCAAAGTAGATACAACTGTCCGTGCTAATCCCGGTCCCCTCCCAGGTATCATCTTCTTCCATCGAGGAGGAACCATTTCGCTCCACCTAGCATCCCTTCATTGTGTCGTTTATTAATTTTCTCATCTTTGCTTAAAAGCTTAACTTCAAGTGCTCTGAGGATGCTGGGTTCTTGTCCCCCTCCCACAGTTCCACAGAAATGAAGGTAGTGCCTATGTTTTAGGACTAATATTAAAAGTGCCAGGAATGACTAAGCTCTGAGTTTAAACCTTCTTTCTCATTTAACGTCTGTCTACAAAGTGGCCTTCTCAAAATTATCAGGACACATCTGCTAACGTACACATGTGGGACTGACTAGGACCTATGTCAATTCTTTGAAATAGAAAGCCCTGGTACCCAGAAACAATGTTCTATCCAAAGAATTCAGACACTACTTAGATATGCTTTGTTTTGATTTTTTTTTTTTTTCCCATCAAAAAGGATCTGTACATGAACAACATACTATCAGTCAGGCAATGGTAAGGAAGAAGTCTATAAAAGGGTAGCAGCTAGAGTGTGACTCAGATGTAACAGTGTAAAGAGGAGTCAATAAAGACCTAACCTTGGAGAGGAAATCCAAATCAAGTGAGGGAGCCCCCAAGCGAGATGGTATCAGGGGAAGAACACTGCAGGCCAAGGGAAGAGCGTGTGCAAAGGCCCTGGGGCAGAGACATGCTTTAGGTGTCTGCAGAACAGCAAGGTGGCCAGTGTGCCAGAGCGGGAAGAGCAGAGAGTGACTTACTGATAAAGTCCTATGGGAAGAAGAGAACATTTAGAGTGGGGAGTGAGAAAATGAATTAGGTTATGGGCACACAGAGGTAGGCAGAGCCAAAAGCAAATGAAGAGTCGACCTTCAGTGGGCAGTTGAAAAATACAACTGGATGTCCGAAAAGGCAGGGGCTGAAGATGTCATCAGAGGTCACTGCTGTTTCGGAAGTAAACGAAATCCGGGCTGACTCATCCTGAAAGGTAACAGCATTGGCAGCTCCCACTTCTTCCTCTGTGCCAGGAAATGTGCTACAGTTTTACAAACACGTTATCTCAATCTCCACAATGGCTCTTTGAGATGGGCACTTAATTATTCCGTTTTACCGATGAAGAAACCGAGCCCCAAGTAGCAAACTAATTCAAGCTCACAAATAAAGGAAGCTGCAAAGCCAGATTCAAACCCAGATGGCGTGGCTCCAGATTCTGTGCCCTTAATCACCACTGTTGTTGGTAAAAAGGACTATTTTTATTTTCCACCCACTGGAAATTGGGAGATAACTTGATCCGTCTGGACTTAAAGTTTTTACTCCCCATCACATAACCCATCCGGATGTGGATTTGCATCCCTGTTTTAATTTTGCTCATCATGAAATCCTAGGGTTGGAAAGAAAAGGCTTGGCCCCAACTACATTCCAGTTGAACCCGGGTTTTCATTCTTTGATTGTGGACCCTCAGAGAAGATTACAAAACTGTCACCAGGAATCTGTTGCAGTGTCTCAGAGTCCACAGTCCTAAGTTACCTGTGTCTGCCACACACCACACAGCCAGTCTAGACACAAAGACACACACCGATGCTAAGGTTCTGAACATCCTATAGTTTCCCCATGAGACTCCCATACTTATCGACCCCAAAGAGCATTCTTGGAAAATGCACTGTCACTTGCATTTAATGATTCTTTTTTCCCTTAGTACATTTGGTGAATTTTTTTCTTAGTTCAAGGTTATTTCTTATCGCTCATATTCCTGGTAAATATGTTAAGTTCATGAGGTCAACCTCATCAAAATATGTTGTATGAAGCTTCCTGGAAGCTGAAACGCAGATTTTTAAAAATTTATCCGAAGATTCTAAAATTTCATCATCCAAAGGATTATAGTAGTTTATAGCACGTGGCAAAAGACGAGCAAATAAGTTAGAAATACTAGAATAAACCTTTAAAAAATTTACTTTTCTCCAACTTGATATAATTTATGGCACTTTAAACACGGTATGATACGAACAGTAGTCAAGATCAGTAATAATTGGACCAATGCTGCAGGCCAAATGCTAAGAGGAAAAGGGTGATATGGTCCATATTTCTCTATCTAAATATTTCTCACGCTTTGCTGAATAAAAGCAGGCTGAACAACTATGAACAGCACAACCTGAATTTCTCACATTTCAGGAGAGGATAAATTCAAGGGTTATTAAATTTCACTCATCCAAATTTTAAAATACTTGATAATCTGTTAGCCTTCTAATCCCATATCACGTCCTAGAGGAGTTTTTTTTGTTTTTTTTTTTAATCTTTGGGACAACCAAACTACACTCATATGTGAATCTACCACTTGTTCTCTATTCATTGACTATTTGTTGGACTTCTACTAAGGACCAGTTATTGGAGCCCACGATCTGGAAGCACCACCCACCACCACAACACATAAACATATACCAGGGGCAGTTTTTAATGTGCCGAGCGTTTTATATCATTTATCTTGGGTAATTATGATGACCCTTTGAGAAAAGTACCGCTATGATTCCCATTTTACAGATGAGCCAAGTGAAGTTCACAGAGGTCACATAACTTGAGCATCAACTTAGTTCAAGGTGAAATGAGGTTTCAAGCTCAGGTTTATCTGATCCAAAAGCCTGTGCTTTTAAAAAAAAATTTTTTTTTTTTAACAATCTGAATTATTATTTTCAAACTTTTAAAAAAAATTTTGAGGCTGGAAAATTTCAAACAGATATGACAAGAAACACACCACTGTCATAAACCTTCATGTACAGTTCCCCAGGTTCAACACTTTCGATTCATCTGCCATGGAGGTATTCTGAAGGACCTCTTAACCGTCATATGTCTTTTATCAATACGTGAGCCTGGATCTCTAAAAGATAAGGGCTTATCATTAAATACATACCCACAGTGTCATTATCTCACCTAAAAATTAACAGTAATTTCTTATCATCATGAAATACTCAGTCACTGTTCAAATTTCCCCAATTGGCTTATAAAAGATTTTTACGGTTTGTTTGAATAAGGTCCAAATAATAAAGTCCATAAATTGCAATTGGTTGATATGTCTCAGAAGTGTGTTTTACATTTTTTTTTTTAACATCTTTATTGGAGTATAATTGCTTTACAATGGTGGGTTAGTCTCTGCTTTATAACAAAGTGAATCAGCTATACATATACATATATCTCCATATCTCTTCCCTCTTGCGTCTCCCTCCCTCCCTATCCCACCCCTCTAGGTGGTCACAAAGCACCGAGCTGATCTCCCTGTGCTATGCGGCTGCTTCCCACTAGCTATCTGTTTTACATTTGGTAGTGTATATATGTCCATGCCACTCTCTCACTTTGTCCTAGCTTACCCTTCCCCCTCCCGTGTCCTCAAGTCCATTCTCTAGTAGGTCTGCGTCTTTATTCCCGTCCTGCCCCTAGCTTCTTCATGACCATTTTTTTTTTTTTAGATTCCATATATATGTGTTAGCATACGGTATTTGTTTTTCTCTTTCTGACTCACTTCACTCTGTATGACAGACTCTACGTCCATCCACCTCACTACAAGCCTGTGCTTTTAAAAAGCACTAGGCTCTAAAGCCTCTTGTAAAGTTTTAATAAAAATAGATCAAAAAAATGTATTCACTAGAAGCTTCTACAATGTCACGGGAACAGAAAAAAGGAAAAATTTAGCTCTGGAAGTACAGGAAGCTATCAGGGGAACATTATATCTGAACTGAATCTTGAATGACGAAGCAGAAGCTCAAAGACGGAAGCATGGTGTGGGGTTGGCTGCGACAAGATGTGGATTTTTTCAAATTCTGATAAACGGTTTTGTGTAGCCAGGTGAAGAGTGTATGCAAGTTGCCAACTAAGCTGTTGGAAAAAGGCAGGTTGGAGCTTCATTGTGACGCGCCCTTCGGACATGCTAAGAAGGTGAAACTTCATCCAGTCGGCAAAGGGGAGGCAATGGAGAATTTTGAGTAGGGGGTGACGTGCTGGCACCGGGTTTTAGTTTAGAGGCAGGGAGGGTGGTTGAAGAGATTTCTGCAATCGTGCAAGGGAGAGTTGGCCTGTCCACGCATGATGGAGAGAAGGGGACTGACTTTTTAACATGTGTTTATTAGGAAGAAAAAACTGATAGGACTGAGGGTTTTATGAGCGGTGGGGAGTGAGGAAGAAGAAGGTGTTAAGCATGATTCTGATGCACTGCTTGGGTGATTTTTATAAGACCTCTGGGGAGAAATAAATTCAGAGGGGAGTTCTACTTTACATGGGATTTGGCTGTCTGTGGAACAAATAGGTAGAGATTTCCCGTGGAAAATTACTGAAATTCAAGAAATAAGTGGGGCCTGCGATAAAGATTGGGAAATACCCACAGTATGGACGATGTCTAAAGCCACAAGCGTGGCTTAAGTCGGGACTGGACAGGGAAGCGGGCCCAGAGTTTCAGAGACGAGCAGCAAACATCCCCCACAGAACTTACGGGCAACTGCTTCTGATGCTAGAAGGGAAATCTATGTATTTCAAAATCTTAAGGCTCTTTAGTTACAAAATAAGGCTCACGGAAGGAGTAAGAGAAAGTTTAACTTGCCAAAAAAATCAATAGCACGTGCCTTTGTTTTATCTTCCGCGACAGCAAAACTTGTTTATACAGGGAAAGTAAAGTTACTTCAGGAACCGAGGTTTGCTGAGATATTTAAAAATTCTTACTTACCTCATACCCCCAAAAAGAACCAGTTAATGCCTTTTTCTTCCAATCAATGAGTTTAAAACTGGCATATTGGGGGAAGTATCTTGAAATCTACTGAGGGTCTATTTTGGTCATGGACTGGGAAAGCTTCAGTAAACAACCATGGCTATTTTCATGAATTTATTTCTGCTTCTGCAGTGGACTCACTGGATTATAGTCTGATCTAATAGCGAGCGTCAAACCTTCAAAGTCAGAAACTTCAATGCGGTAAATAAAATCGAAGGAGGCCCAGTTCTTTCTACTCCTCCACTCAAAACCAGAGTAGCGCTATCAATAGTCCTACCACTATAATTAGTTCAATAAAGGGCCCCGCTGCTTCTGTGTGGAAGCAAACACACTTTTTCAAAAATACATTTATTAAATCTGGACTATCACTTTATTAGGGGCATTCGATGCTTTCTCCCAGGAAAAAGGAGATATATATATATATATATATATGCTATAAAATCAGGACACCTCAGCAGTCATGATTATTTTCCCGTCATTATCCAAATTGTCAACGAAAGGAAAGATCATTATGACCCCATATAAGATAGAAAAGAATGGAGCAATAAAGTAGATTCATTTCCCACAGGATGATATTAAAGCAAAATTATTCCAGGCCGGGGAGACATGATGCTTGGTATGTAGAGGCTGGAAGTTTTTCTCGTGTGTCACAGTGGTAAATATACAGCAGTCAGCCAACCGGAAAGGGTGATTCCTTGCTGTGTAGACAGCACAGCTGGTTTTCTACAAAGCAGTTTACATTATGATGTTGCCAACATCTGACTAGGTCTGAATTAGCAGAGAAAGAAGCGCATTTCATTCCCGAGGCTGTCACTTTCTCCGACCCGGAAATGCCCTCCTGTTTTGGGTTCTGTGGCGCAGGCTGTCCTGGAACCCCACCCCCTCCCCCGACCTCTTGGGCTCCTCCTCCTCTGCCTCCCTTGGAGGCTCATCTTCCTCTTACCAGTCCTCGGGCAACCTCATCATACGCACGTCTGAAATGACCCCTGTGCACACACAGCCACACTCTGCATCTTCACCCAGGCCTTTCCTGTGACACCCAGGTCTGGACATCCAGTCTTTGATGTGCCGTCTCCACTTGGACGTCTCCAAGTACTGCCACTTTCTCCGTGTACCTAAAACCTAATTCTCCTGATCTTTCCCCCAAAGCGACTAGCTCTCCAGCTGGCTACCACCATCTTTCATTCAAGTACACGAGACACCCTGGGGCCAACATTCATGCCTCCCTCTCTCACCCTCCACCCACAATCCAGCACAGTGCTGTATCGATTTCCCCTTCTAAGTGTCTCTCAAATGTCCAATTAAAAGAAACGCAAGATTCAGAAATAAAACAATGTAGAAACAGGAACAGTCTCACAATCAAACTAGACAGCACCAAAGGTATCCAGTGGCGCAAGTGCCTTCTTTGCCAGGTTTTCCAACACTTCGCCATCTACATCCTAACGTGGATTTTGTTCCAGTGAACGAAACCTTCCATTTCCCAGAAGGAAGAGAAGAAAACCAGACAGCTGCTATCTGACACCTCCCATTTCAACCAACACAGAAAGCAAGTCGGCTTTTTCTGGCCCCCTCAAGGGTGCTGGTCACCGGGTTTGAACGGCTCTGCGTGCTGGCAACTCTTCTCTGCTCCAAAAAGGTCTCATGCTATAAAATGCTACGGAACCTCTTTCTGGGCAGGAAAACCCTGTACATTATTCCATTTGTGGATTTAGATTTAATGTTTAACTGATGGCGGGGTGTGAAGAATGGAAGGTGGGGTTGAGGGTCATCTTTTCTTGCCAGTATAAGGATGAATTTCACAGACTTTGGCAAGTTCCCTGCGTCTAGACAGTATAATCCACCTTGATTTATCAGCAACTCCAATCTAGCCCTGCACAAAGGAAGCCCCATGCCACTTAGGAATAACGTGTCGACGTCTTAGGAATGGAGAAGAAGAGAGAAGAGTTACTACAATTAGCATCACCCTCATATGAGAGTCCTCAGCACCAACTTTTTGACCCTGGGCCATTTTGCGTTGTAAATATACATTGTGTACTGAAAAAAGTAGGAACACAGAGTTCCCATAACAGGCTGTGTAATGTATAATAAATTCAGAATTCTACCACTGAAAATGGTTTCAACCTACCATTTATAAGAAAGATTGTAATTTACACAGCAGTGAAGAGAAATAAGATATTCCGCGAAGAAAAGCCAAATATATAGGGGTAATAACACAGGACTGTGTTGAGAAGTAATTTCCCCTGATCATGAGTAACAGCGACTACAAAATTTCAGTAAAATTTAATTGAACACATTGGCGTTAACTCTCTCACTACTACCCAAAAGCAGAAAGAGAAGGAAATCTGGAATCCTACGCCCGTAAGCTGGTCCTCTTTTTTAAATTTGTCTCCGAAGTGTATTTGTCTTCGGCAGAAACCTAGTAAAGAGCCAACGAAGAGAAGAAAAAAAAAACTGACCCTAAGATAATTTTAAATGAGTAATAAAATCTGGAGGAAAGCCATGCCAGAATTTATTGAAAAGCAGATTTTTCTCCTTCAAAAATATTATTAAAAAATACGAATGTTTTTGTGACTTATTGCCAAGTATCCTGTGTAGTGAGCTCTCTGCTCCTCAGGTATACCACACTGTCCAATGGGATGGATGGGGGCTCTTCAGCACTTTTACTGAACAGCAGAGCTGCCTGGGCTCCACCTGCTGTTTGGAAAGGTGAGGGTATTCATCTCCTCAGCAGGGCACACCTCACGTAGCCCTCGGTTTTTCACACAGTTCCTTCCGACTAACACACACCTGCAGGTCCTAGGAGGTGGGACGGCTGGTGGTAAAGAGCTGTCACATTGTCGGCAGGAGGACGGTCCCAATTCTCTAGCCAAACTTTCACCTGAAGTCATCCTGGTGTTTCACATAGTACAACCCTATTCACAATTCTGTCCGTTATCTGCATTTTAAACAGAAACCAACCTCACATATTCCCTTCCTGGACTGTTCTCTAACCAGGGGGATGAAAACAGGCGTGGGCGACCTGTCTGCTCTCACCCCTGGCTAGGCAGAGTCCAGCCTCAGACAAATCAGCTGCCCATCAGTGCAAAGGGATTAACCACTGATGAGTAGACAGAGGCCCCCAACCACAGAAGAGAAAAGATCCAACAGACAATTCTAAGCAGGGCCTTTCCTATTTTCACAGAGAAAACAATATACTCATTATATATATTTGTACCTATAATGAATTGTCTTAAATAGAAAAAAAATTGATGAGAGAGAGCCATTATAACAGTCTCCTTTCTAAAGGGCTAGGTGAGGCTTTCAGTGTTTGTCATCTCCTTATTCACTCTCTTCCTTATCTATTTTTTTCTCTCTTCTCTCCTGAGTCCACCCCCCGCCCTTCCTCTGTAATTCTTTTTTTTTCAAGGCTTGCTTCTTCATTTCTCTCCAGGACACTGGGGCCTGAGCTTAAGTCCAACTCCTGCTGACCCCGGGGGTGAAGGGGGCAGGGCAGAAGGAATAATCAGACGCACCCCTCTATTTGCTAAGTGGAGCCAGAGGCAAGAGCACCCCGGATCCTGACGCTTCACATTAAGAAAAGGCAATGCTTCCAAGGGCCTGTCTCCGTCCACAGCAAAGGTTATTCTACTCACCAGCTTCTTTATCACAGTCCTACTTGGTGGTCCATTCAACCTAAAATCTAGGCATGTAAAATACTCTTCGCCCTTCCAAAAGACAAAACTCGAAAGCTCCACGTTCACCGTCAAGACCTCATCACCTCTGGAGAGTGTTCACTTGAACAACTGAAGTCCAATCACTGAAGGACAACACCCAGCTTTATGTGACTTGGTGTGTTCGAATCCCATGGTTGGTGGCAGGAGGGGTGATACCCCAGAAGGCCAGAGGCTGGAGAAGAGACCCACTTGTGGTCAATTTGGGAAGGCCCATCACAGGTGATTACGGTAGCAGAGTTTACCAGTTGATCAGAGAGCGACCACTGTGAGGGGGTGGCCCTAGCAGGGGAACATAGTATCAGAAACCCCAGAGAAACCCAGGTACCCAGCAGGATCCTCAAAGCAGGAATGGAAGAACACGACATGCTTCACGTGGGCGCCTGGTCACAAAGAAGAGAGGTAGGGACAGATTTCAGAACTGAGGCTGAAGGTCCAGACAGTCAGTCAGATGACTTGAGACCTAGCCACTGAATCGGAACGCTGGACTCTTTCCAATCTCCTGGTCACAGGGTTCAGAGTCCAGTGGAACTTATTACAGTGGGAGTCAAGAGTTTCCAGGTAAAGGAAAAGAATGAAGTAGGTCATTCTGTTGGGTATTTTCATTTTCCCAGATTTCCATCTCCTATCTACCACTCTTCTCCTAAACCTTCCCAACTAGAAATGAAAACCTTCTGACCTTCCTTCATCTCTATCAAGATTAGACAAGGCACTTGAAAAGCAAAAGGAACTTCTTTATGGATATCCAGTCAAAAAGATGACACATAAACATTTTCAAAGGCAAGTTTCCTATGTTAACAGTTCAATGAAATAATTCTCTTTATGCTCCTGCTTTTTATACAATACCCACAGGCACATCATGAAAACGCATGGAAATACCAGCCCTGCTTTTGGTGGGATATTTATAGGAGATATTCTACATCACTAAATTGCACTGGATAGAGAAATACGGAAACTGCCAAGTTCAAACTGGGTCAGGAGAACTGTGCATGGAACAACAAATACTCCTCAGACCACATGTTCTGGAACCAGTGATTAAAAACTGCATTTCACTGTTGGCTTTAAACTCCAGTAGACTGGCATGCATTTGAAGACACAAGCTACTGGGACTAAAGAAATTCAAGCAGGAGAGGAAGGATTTGGTTAGTAATAAGCTTATTTCAGACCTCTTCAGATTAAGGTCAAGTATAAAATTCTCATTACTTTCCAGTTTATGTAGAATAGGGCTGCAGTGATTTGAAAGTCACCTCCATCATCCTGGGCTAAGAAGGAAAAGAGAGGGGAGTAGGTCCTACAGGACCCAAGGGAAAGGGCTACCTGTGGCTTCCTCATTTCCAAGAGATCCTTGGTTAGAACTGCTCGGATCTGAAGTTGCTTCTGAATCATTTTGGCCTAATTCTTTGCAAAGGGGTTCCACGGAGCCTTCAATTAGCCCAGGAGCCAGACTTGCGAGATGGCAGCATTTCCCCCTCTTTGACTGTTAACTGCTTTTATTTTCCATTTTATTTAAGATGCTTAATTTGTTTTTAGTGATTTATTCCTCCCTGTAATTAGATGTAGTGATTAACGAGCACCTTTTTCCCTGGCAAGGTAGTTTTCCTTGAACAGAAATGAGCTTAAGTCAACGGTACAGGGGTTGCTCCTAAATACGAAGATTTGCAACAGGGAAAACCACCCACCAGATTCCCTCTCTGGCACTTCAGGGATGCAAATGAGAAGGAAGACAAAGAAAGATGTAATTAGTAGGAGGGAGGCAACAAAATGGATATTTTAAATGCAGCATCCATTCCTAACACAGCACTTCTCAAGAAAGCTGTTCTATTAAATTACCTTGCTGGAATGCATTATTTAAGCCTTGGTTGTTTAGAGCTAGAAGTAAATGTATCTCCTCCGCATTTGGTGCATTAATGCCTTTCGCATAAATGCAGGTCAATATGAGGCTACTTATTTGTCTGTAAAATCAGATCTGATATCAGCACAAAGGCAAGAGGAGATAAAAGGGGCTGTTCATATCCAAGAGTGTGAGGGAGGTGCCCAGACACACTTCCACGACAGTATAGACTAAATATGGCAAAACGTGAAAGCACATTGTGGCTACCAAGGAAATGCTTTTTTTTTTTTAAATAGTTTTACTCTGCAGATCAGTTAAAAGATATGCATCCTTTTTCACCAGGGAATTTCACAAGGGGTTTCGTCACTTTCCTCCGGATCCTAAGTGTTGGTCTCCTGTTTTGTACGAATTTCATTTCAAAGTGTCTCCTGTCGTGATGATGAAGGCTGACAGCCCTGCTTCTCCTGCTGGGGAGGATCACGTGCCTGCCTCTCACTCTCCTTTTCTCGTCTCCAAACAAAAATTCCAGCACTACCTCTTTCAAGTTGAAAGGCAATGAGGCCTTTCCCCCAGCTGGGAGGCTGTTTCCAAGTGACAATGCCTTGTCACAGTTAAAATGTGAGCAAAAGATGGTGGTTTACATGCCTCTGGTAAACCCCAGTGGCCCTGACCCTCTGCAAGGCATGGATTAAAACGTCCCTGGGCTGCATCCTGGTTACAGGTAAACCATCACAAGCGAATGGAGAAAATAAGTGGACACCGGGGAGCTGAAACGTGGGCAAGAGCCATCACAGATGGCAACTCTGACGGTGCTGGGAGATCTCAATCCACGTGACATATTCTGGAATCATGCTGCAGACAACCAGACAGTCTGCTGCTTCCTTCCTCCCCCCTCCAGCCGCCCCCCGCCCAACCCCCCCCCCCCCAAAAGCAAGGATTCTCATGTGAATTAAGTCACAAACTCTGGTAAGTCTGCATGGGTGAGTGTCCCTGTGTGCATGGGTGAGCTTCTCTTAGGGTCGAGATTCTCAAAGTTTTTGGCCCACTGGCACAGGGAGAAACTCCATTTTGCAAATGCCCGGTACCAAGAATGATAGGGCAACGTATCGGGGCCAGTGCTGATCTCGGTGCAGAATTAAGAAGAGAAACAGAAAATGAACATGAGTACCATTAAAAAGGATAAATGCTTGATAGGAATAAATTACTGCCAAGATCAACAGCAAATCGAATCCAGTTATGACTCTACCCCAAAATATCAAAATGTAATTATACTGTTTTCACACATCATTATTTGCCATTTGGGGAAATGAGAATGGACACATTAATTAATGTCCAAAATGATATTCAATTAAAACAAGTGCAGTGTATCCTTCAAGGTCTGGCACTAGGACGCTTGCCAGCGTCCCTACTCTAGGAGTTTAGACCAGCAAGTCTCACATATGTTTATCTGATGGTTAAGGTTTATCTGCCAGGGACAGGGGCTGCCTAGTGAAGATTCAGAAACCAAATGACAGACACCCTGGCATGAACACACTGCAGGCAGCCCTATCTCACAGTGCTTGAGATGCTCCCTTTTTTACCGTAAAAAAATCAATCAGCAGTATGTATTTAATACAGAGACGTGGCTCTTGCTTTCCTGGTGCTTGTTCCCCCTTCCAGAGAACATGTTTTCAGGAAAAGCCTGGTTGCTATGGAAGCTTTATTGTCTCCCACTTCACTGTTTAGAAGGTTGGAAAACATTCAGTCACCTGATCTGCTAAACATCCCCAAGTTCATTATAATAAGAATCGGGAAGAGACAGACAAGGTGGTTTCAGAAAACAATGTGGCTCTTTGCCCACAAACGGACAGCTTAGTAACGAGACTCTCCATAACCACGGCTGACCCTGACACACTTTTCTTCCTAAGCTACTCTTAGAAACGACGGCATTTTAGAAGAATAACACAGAACCGTAGATTTCTAGGATAACAGGCGGTTTTTGTCATTGTTATGTACTTAGCATAAAGTGAATGCTCTGGAATTCAATTCAGCCCGGCTGCTGGGTCTCCAGCAAGTTAATCTGCCATAAAGACACGTTTTCATAAACAGGAGTACAAATAAAGCACTGGAATCCGCAGAGAGTTCTCCAAACTGACCTGAAAAAAAGAAATGGCCTCCAATCTACCATTTGGACGTCCAGTCTGAGAACCGCTGGACTATCATGTGGTCAGTAGGCTCTCGTCCTAATACCATTAGCAGAAATGAACCGCAACCAATCGTAAGTGGCTACTAATTGCCCGTGACAATGATGGAAAATACGGACTCGACCTCACAAGAGTTCACTTAGTCTGAGTGGTAGAGATAGAGTCTGAGGCTACCATAAATCTATCACAGGATGACCTTATTAGTTCGCCGTTCTGGGGTTCTAGCTGTAAAACAGCGATCAAGAAATCAGTGGTAAGCTGTGACCACACTGACAGTTTGGGCCAAGTGAACTGAATCGACTGGCTGATTCGGTTGGGGGAAGAAAAAGGGCCCGGATAATGTAAGTAAAAAAGTTGTTCCCTAGTAAATTCAACCTTGCTCAATCGTTTTGTATATGGAGATTATTATTAGCATCAGGTTTGTTTAAAAGTTTGCCTGACACATTAGAACAGTTTCACTGTGATACCCCAATTTGATGACATGAAGGAAGTGATTTGTTAAAGTTATAAAGCTGGGATATGCGTTATGGCTGTTGGTTTGATTCTGTAACATCTCTGATACTGTTCTTCCTCCTCCTCCCCCCACCCCCTCCTTCCTCCACATGCCTGGTTTGTGCAGCATGTGTTTATTTAAATATTGAAATAAATTACAATTGATTCCTGCGTGAATTTCACAGCACCTTTTTTGAGGACAGAGGAACCCGGAGGTTCAAACAAATGTTGGTTGTCAGGACTTTTAAGACTAAGCTCCAATCCCAGGAAGAGTCCCTTGGAATCTGCACATTGACTAATTCCCAAACACCAAACTCTTGTCATCTGAGAAGCACCCTCTGAAGACGGAACAGGCCAAGTGTCCCACGAAATGACTGAGAGCAGCATTAACTCCTCCTTCTGTCAAGGAAATGAACATACCAACGGATGCAAAAAAAAAAAAAAAAAAAAAAAAAAAACCTAGAGGAGACAATTACAAGTGACCGCATCATTTTGCATCCGTTGGCATGCTAATTCCATGACAGAACAGAAAATTAAGACTGATGCCAATCAGGAAGCATGGCCTCCTGTCACACACACTGAAAGGTCACACACACTGAAAGGTCACACAATCACACTGGGCAGCATCCAAAATGCCAGGAAATGCATCCTTTTTTAACGGAGAAATGCAAAGTGAGGTCGCAAGTTCAGAGATGGCTGCAAAGTAAGATATGTGGGTCCCACACGCATGCGCGTGCGTGCGGAGGGACATTCGTTCAGCTGTGAGGCTGAAGTATTTATTTATTTATCAATCCAAGATGACATGGCCTGAAATTAGGGTGCAAAAGGCTGAAGCAGTATCCACAAGACCCCCTGGCAAGAGCCTGACTCTGTTTTGGTCATCATGACCACTCTGATGAAGGGAGCTGAAAGCTGTGTTAATTTTTTAAAACTTTTTGAAAAAAGTTGAGGGGAAAAACTTGAAAACTGTGTGGTTAAGAAAAATGACCTAAAACTTACTGGGAGGGAGTACAGCATGTCCTTAAATTGTCACAGTGGGGCACTGTTTAACAGGCCAAGGATTAGTCAATTCTCTAGAAAATATGTGTGCCTTTTTTTGCTATTTAGTATTTGACTGGAAGTTACAGGTTAATTTCTAGATTTACGTCCAGTTGAAAGGAGTACCCCAAAGCTTGTGGTTGTACTGTTGTCTAGGAAATTAATCAGTTCAACATATAATCAAGACATTTTAATCTAACATTCTTTTCTAAATGCCTTATAAACACAAAGTTCCTCAAATGCTCTTTAAACCTCCACGACCACCTTACAAGCATCCTCACTGATGAGATCAACCTTTGACCCGCATTCACTCTTCGCCTGACGGAGAATCTCATTGAGAAAGTCCCGACAGTGGTAAGCTCACTTTTGGTCATTCCGGAGAATTCTACTGCTTACCCTTCTCCATTTTTCCATGGGTTTTTCCTACAGGTTAAATTTTACAAAATGAGTTCAGAAGCTACTAGGCCAGTGCAGGGAGGGACAAAACCTTTTGCGGGGGTGGGCGGGGGTGGAGTGGGGTGTTGCCTCCATGTTCGGTTTAGCCTTTCCTCAAATTGTTCCCAAATCAGCAGAGAATGCGCTCATCTGACTGCAGAGAGCTGCATTTTAATATTTCCCAGCAAGTATGGTTTGCATCTTTTTTAAAAAAAAGCTGGGTGAGGCATTAAGAGGAAAAGCAGCGCACATTCATCTTCTTGGAGGGGCGGTCTCACGTGTCGGTGGCCTCGTTTCTTCTCGGCGCTGGGCCTGTGGGTCAGTGTTCTCTCAAGGCTGAAAGGGGCTGATGAACTTCTGTAAAGGAGGCCGAGTTTCTCACCAAAGCCTTCATTCCTCTGCTGAAGAGCTCCCCAGGGACAGCGGCCTTACCCACCGTCTCCCGAGAGACAAGTGATTTCACTCAACGCCCTCAGCGCCCTGACCGTACAGCACCTTGTTCAAAGCACAACCTGAATTTGAGGTTGTCCTAGAGTCATGTTACTTGGGGAAGCCAGTGGGACAAAATGTAGCACCAAACATTCATGCTGTGGGCTTACTGCTTGATACCTTTTTCCTTGAAATCATCCTCTTTGAAAGGTTTCAGGTTTCAGAAGGTAAGGGGATCCCTGATACTTACAAGACTACATGTGACCTTGCACACATGCCCTAAGGGCTGCAAAACTAAGGATGATGAAGGTGACAATCTCATTTTTTAAAAAAACATGATCGAATCATAGGAAATTCAGGGAACAGAAGAAAACACAGGACCTCTTTCTAACAAAACAACCATTGGTGTTTTGATCTATTTCCAGCTTGTATTTTTTTTTAAGCTTTTTACATACACTTGCACACGCATCTGACTTTTTCACTCAGACTATATCAATTTCTCATCCATAAGTAAGTGCAAATAAAGCCTAAGGCTCATAAGCTCTGTTGTGAAATCGTACTTGATCACTTAACGTCCTCTCCAAGTTCTGGCAAATAGAAAATAGTCAATAAATATCAGCCATTTTCCTAATTATTATTCTAATTTCAGATGGCTATAAAACATTCGATTAAGTTGAGATGCCATAATCCCTTTAGCTATTCTATCACTGCTGGATATTTAGGTGGCTCCTAGGTTTTCACTATCATATAATGTGATCACTTCATTACCTACATTTCTAAATTACAAATCCATCTTTTCGGTGTTCTCTCTGATGACTGTCAAAATATCCGAATATGTAACCTATGTATTTCTTCTTTAACTATTAAATACTAGAAGAAATACAGAAATTCTTCTGATTTTTTTAATTGGGAGGGGAAAGACAAATTTAAAAAGGAGGAATATCGAGGGTCAGACATGATTTACTCTGTATTACTCTGTATTCTCCAAAAGTCACAAATGATAATTTTCTTAATCTGGAAAGAAAACACGATTTATTCTTTCAAATATGTGTGTGTGTATATATAAATCTTCTCTTTATCTTGCTAAGTCTCTGAACTAAGCGCTCTGCCCCTTTTCTCCTTCTGTCAGAGCTTAATGCTCCACAGGCTACTTCTC
Source organism: Balaenoptera ricei (assembly GCF_028023285.1). Lineage (NCBI taxonomy): Eukaryota > Metazoa > Chordata > Mammalia > Artiodactyla > Balaenopteridae > Balaenoptera > Balaenoptera ricei. The sequence goes on from NC_082640.1 coordinate 21,306,522, forward strand.
ATGCTACTACCTTCTCACCACCCACTTACAACCCAAGCTTTGGCCACCTGGCTTCTATCTCCACCAGCCACTGAAGCTACTCTTTGCAAGATCACAAATTACCACTTCTTGTTACAACTCTTCATTCAGCTTCCAGGACTATATTCTCCTGAGTCTATGGCGCCCCTGCATGGGTTCCTTCTCAACTCGGGGTGCCCGATCTTCTCCACACAGACCCTCTTCCTTGACATTTTTCACCTTCTCCAGTCTGGAATATCATTCCTCTACTTTCAATCATTCTGCCCTTTTCACCTCCAAAGTCCGATGGGCACTTCCCACCCATCAAGTGCAAAACTGACTTAGTCTCCTTTGCTGCTGTCAACTGCCACCCTCCGCTGCCGCAGACTGTGCTTCCCAAAGGTGACTGCAGTTAGCACCCCCACCCCAGCCGCTCTTCTGCAGTGTGACCTCGCCACCTCCATCCACCGAGACGGGGAGCCCAGTTCTCTCCCCTTGAATCAGGATTCGCCTTGATGACCTTCTTGCAGCCAAAGGAATGTTTGACTTTCGAGGCGAGGCTGAAGAAGACTGTGCAGCTCTGGCCTGGTTGTACTGGAACATTCCCCTCGACAGCTCTCCCTCCCTCTCTGAACACCTGGCAGCCACGCCAACATGTGTGGAGAGGCCAGGTATGTGCTTCGTCTCCAGCTCAGACTGGTTTCTGAGTAACCGAATCCTACGCGCCAGATGACAATCTCTCCTTGCCCATACTCGGGCCAGGCTCCTCTGAGCCCTTCCTCGACTAGGCCTTACCCTGGCCGATAAAAGCTTGAACAAACCCTGTGGAGTGTTTCTAACAGCTCAGGACCGTGTCCCTAGGATGACCCTCCCCTCCCCCTACCACTTAAAGTGCCCATCAGAGAAAGGTCAGGGCAGCCAGAAGAATTTGCTGTTTGTTCCAGCCAACACCTGAAGATAGGGTCTCTGTGGACACCCCAGCCTCTGTGGGAGGGTAGTAGCCTAACTTCCTTAAGTGCCACTTAGCAAACCCACATGGATTTCACGTGGACCAAAACCCTCCTTCCTGCTCTTTGTAACTTGCATATCCCTAACTCTACCGACGCCCCTACCTACCCCCTCTCCATTCCCACACTCTCCCTCACTAACACTCAATGAGCTCTGTACAAATCCAAGTGAAGTTCCATCCATGCTGAACTCTCTTTCCTATTGCAATAGTGTAACACTAATTAAACGCTGTCCTGAGCACTGTAACCAGTGTCCAGAGTTATCTTGACACAGACACGTGACTGAAGAAACTGGGGATGACTCCCATCCTCAGCCCAGGGTGTCACTGCCAGCCATCCGAATCTTTCCAGCTGAGGCCCCAGACACCATGGAGCAGAAACAAGCCATCATCACTACACCCCGTCCAAGTTCCCAACCCACAGACGCCAGAGTGATGTGGTTGTTTTACGCCACGCAGTTTGGGATGATTTGTTATGCAGCAATAGGTAACTGATACACCCAACAAAACCACCAGTTCTGCCTGGTTCCCCCTGCTGCCCTGCTGGCGTTTGTCTTCTCAGCTTATCCATCCACACAGCTGAGACACGTGATCATTTTAAGAGTCTAGCTGAGCAGTGATACACACAAGGGCTCCACTCCTATGCTCCTCCTTCTCTAATTGATTCTGTCTATTGCTGAATTAATATTAACCTTTTTAACCACAGGTTTAACCATGTCATTACCCTGCTACACACCCTTTAATAGAGCTCCAATGTGTACGGAGAAAAATCCAAACTCTTTAGCCCTGCATTCCAAGTCCTCTCTAATTTGGCCTCAATTGGCACTCTGTCTTATCTCCCATTTTTCACTGCTTTCACAGAGGGATGCCCACCATTTGTCCATGGCTTTGCCCTGCTCACGCGGCTCACCCTGCCTCGGTGTCTCTTCCTCTCACAGGCCTGGGCATGAGCTGATGCCTCCTTTAATGCACAGCTCTGCCTCCGCCGCATGTCCTCAGCACCTAGTTACCACCTTCACCCTGGCACACCTTTTGTCTTGTACAAATGTCTGTTTTCACATCTTGTCTCCTCTCTGGGACCGCCTCTTTCATCAAGAGCAGAGATCACGTCTGGGACATCTCTCTGTCCCAGTGCCTAATACTTGGCCTTGCACATAAAGGGCATTCAGTTTCTCTGTCATTTCTGTGACTGTATCAGAAAGACAGACTTCGCTGGCAGGAAAACGTTGAACCACTGGGTCTGGAAATTCTTCTTCCTTAACATTTAATAAATACGAATGAAGTACAAGGCCATGGGAATGACCACCTCCAGATCCTCCTTGGGAAGTTCTGGGACAGCAGAACAACCTCCCTTCAGGTGAAAAGAGAAGCTGAGAGTGAGAGTGAAATTTTAAGTTTAGGTGCCTGGAGAAGAACAGACTTTGGCCAGTGCTATCCAGCATCTGGTTGGTTTAAAAGGCTATAAGCCCCTGTTTCTGTGGGCATGTGTTGTTGTGATAGGGCAATTATTCCTACTGACTGAATAATGTGGAGTCAAATCCCATCATAAATGTGATGAGTCTCGTTCCGGGCCCTGCTGAAATGCACTGGCACTTTGATAATAAAATGATGGACAGGTGCAACTTGTCGTTATAGGGTAATAAAGTCATTTCCCATGTCAATAGCAATGCCTTCAGAAATGCATCATTTATGAGGGGGAGCTGGTTGCTAATGTCCTTCACCTGGGTGACTTTAGTGAGCCCTCTTTCCAACACAATTACATACGTGTTTTTGCCCCTTGCCAAAGACCTGGGAGTTTTTAGGTTTAAGATAACCTAGTGTCACGTGTTCAAAACACTCTACCATCTGTACACTCTCTCAACATGTAGGAAACCCATCTCTCATCACACATACACCCTTCTATTACTATTCATTCTGCCTGGTAGCTGGCATCTGAAGAGCGTTCCTGTGGTGATAAACGCAGTCTGGGAATGTAAAGCAATTCACCCAACTCAGCAAAAATCCTGAAATCCCAACGTAAACTTTATAGATACAAGATATCATCCCCGTGCTTTCTATTTTTTCCTGGGTATTCTCCTCCAGCTCCTTCTAGAGGCTGGAACTGCACAATTCTCTCTTCTCCTGGGGCCCAATGTCTCTCAAACCCACCTCCCAGTGATACAGTGACACACAAGCCAGCCAGTGTCTCCAAGAAAATCAAACACACCTAATTCTTTTTAAAAACCCAACCCGCGACAATCAATTTCTCTTTCAGGGGCTGCTCCCCCCTCTCCTGCTGCCCCTTTAAGAAGGCAGAAAACACCTTCCCCTGGAATGTGCAGAAACACATTTTTAGATGAAATTTCATTTTGGTCTCGCCATGCAGGAAGCTATTACCCGTCCGTTGTTATCTTTATGTGCATGATTAGGAATAATAGCTGATCTGTGAAGTTATCTATTACGGGAAATAATCAAGATTAATGAGCCCTGTGGCACTTGCAGAATGCCTAGGAAGATTTATTGCTCAAGCTGGGCGAGTCTCCTGTTGTGCTGTTGGTGCTGTCAGGAGTTCTTTTCACACGTGCAAACGGAGACATGGATTAATTGTGGAAGAGGAGAAAGGCTCTTTCAATGTTACCAAATACTGGGGACTGCTCAGCCCCGCCTCTTCCAATGATCCCCTTTGGTTATACATAATGATGCTGCAGTCTTGTCCCCATCCTGCTTTAGACCCAAGTAGGGAGTGTGTAGCTCATACCACCCAGGGTGCATGGACTGTCCACTAAGAGTCCTGTCCCAAAGTCAAGATTTAGCCCAGGTGGAGACAAAGATATGGGTGCCATGGCTGCAAATGCTCAGGGAGTTTCACTTACTCAAGCAGGGAGATGCTATTTCAATACCTCTCCTCCGTGGACCTGGCCTACAGCTACAGGGCTGCTGCAGATGGCAAAACCATGGCTGTGGTGCCAACATACCTTTGTTCTGAATGTCTGGACTGATGCAGGACAGTTCTGTGCCCTATGCCTCTCTGGAAATGGAACAGTGATCCAGGATCCAAATGAAACTCCGGCGGTATAGCTTCTGTATGGTCCCAACTTCATAGTTAATAAGAAATTACAAAGACTGCTTCCTGACACAAGGCAGATGGGAGGCAGGGACAAAAAGCTCCCAATGATCAGATCCCATTTAGGGGAAGCAGACTGACCTGCTAAGGGCAAAGGAGTCTTTGCCTGCCAGCATCAGAACCCTACTCTGCAACGCGCACCCCTGCCCATATGTATACTCTTTGTGCCTCAATGGCCCATCTGTAAACTGGGGAAAATAACAGTACCAATATCACAAAGTGGTTTTGATGGATTAAATGAATTAATACACATACCAGTGCTTAGGAGAACTTCATAAACGTTAGCCGTTGTTATTATTTTTAAATAACAATTTGTTAGTCGAAATGTACTTGAGATCTCCTGGGCTAGAGATTCATGGCATTCTGATACACTGCTTCAAAACTGTAAGTTCCCAGATTTTTTTCCAACGGGCAGAATGAGGGTGTAATGGGTGAGCCCCAATTCAGGGGTTAAAAGGCCTAGCTTCCAGACCTAGGTCAGTCACTAACCACCAGTATGATATTGGTCTGGGCACTTTATATCTTTGGGTCTAGTTTTCCTATCGATAAAATACAGAATTGGAAAATGACCTCAAATGTCTTCAGTGATGGTATCACATAAGCCTTTAGGTCCCACACTTGGTCTTTTTGTTACTTAGAGGGAGAAACACCCCCAGGAGTAAATGTAAAATTCAATGCAATATACCTGAAATTTTATACGAATAGAAGGAAACCCTAACAAAGGTACCTTTGAATATTTCCACAGGGTATAATATATATTTGTAGAAATTTTAAGAAGTCAAAGGCTCTAAAAACACACTTTGCAAAATACAGGAATAGCAAAGCGTCCCAATAGAATACTTTTAATGTGCTGGAGCTTGCATTTCCATAATGATATTAAGAGGATCATTGGGTTTATTTAAAAGCATATGTACTGATGACCTTAGCAGTCAGACGATAATGACCGTTCATTGAAAGGGTTTATACTCTCTAGACCATAATTTCCATATTCTCTTGGCAGAACTTAGAAAATATTTTTTTTCCTTATATCCTTTTCCCAGAGACCTGTTAATTAATTATCAGGTAGGGTCAGAGATTTCTACACCAACAGAGAATTGGCTAGTTTTTTAAGCAACATATTGACTTTCAGCTTAAAAGCCAAAATTACTGCTTGTGAACTGTACCACTTGTAAATTCAAGAGGATGACTTCCTCATTTCTCTCTCCCAACCCTACCCTTGATTCTGCCCTACACTAAGCATCTTAGAGTCAGTAGGTTTATTGTATCACAGGTGAGACATCCAAGTCTCAAACTATGGAACTTTTCATAGGCCGCCACGTGCTTCAGGCCAAGAGTGGAAAGAATTTAGTTTTCAGCTTAAACTTGGAAATGTGAATAACTGGCTCGAGAGATCTGTAATCAGAAAATCATAGCAGTTCTAGAACTGAAAGGGATCTCAGAGCTCACTGCAGTAACCCCTTCATTTTCCAGATGAGAGGGGAGACAGCCAGCCAGGGAGGGTGATTTACACAGTCACTCAGCCACTCATAGCAAAGTGAAACCTGGAACTCGCGTTTTGTGACTCTCAGGCCGCCATGTTTTCCACTCTGCAGGGAAACCTAGCACGTCGCCCTACCTATAGCAGCCACCAATGCCCTGTAGTTGAATAAATAGCTGAATGACCTGGAAATCTAGAAAAAGTGGAGGGAAGAGAGCTTGGAGAGGAATGTCACCATCTGGGCCAGGTCATGAGTTCATCTCTCCCATTATTTCAACAAAAGATAGGCCCACTGGTTGCAACAGGACAGCTTTTCTTTAGGGTCCTCTGTTGGGAGGAGCTAAAGGCTGGATATCATTTTGCGGTGTGCCTTTTGGGGAGTAATCAGAGTTCTGAACTCTGAGAAAGCAATGGGGGTTACGTGAGGGAAGGGTGGGTAAGGGCGTGGACAGGCCTGGAGTCTGAAATTTGTGTTCCCTTCCTTATTCCTTTCCTCCACAGAACCCTGGCTCCAAGCAGAAACAAGGAATCCAGCGTCCCAGGCCCCAGTTCACTGGAATATTGACCATTCTGTGATAAACTGGCCAAAGTTACAGGCAAATTTGAAAGTCCCTCCAGGGAAAGAAAAGTAGGGCAGGGTGGTATGCTATTGGCCCCAGAATAAAGCTTGTTTTGTTTTTCTTTTCCATGAGTTAAAAATGTACGGAAGAAAGCATGAATATTATAGGGAAATTAGAATCTAGAGAAAATAAGTCAGTAAATGACCAACGTGCCCTGAAAGCCTTTCTTTCCTAAGAGATGCACACTGGAAACCCTTTAGCAACACATTTACCAGGCTGGGCAAGATAACCCATCAAGCACTTCAGAGAAAAAAAAAAAAAATCAATCAATCAAAATACCCTTGTTCAAATTTTCATCTATTTCTAAATGAAGCCTCCATGAGAACCTTTTTAGAGGTTCCAACATGTCAGTTTAATGAATTCTCTTATTTATTTTTTTCTATCTCAACCTTTCCAGGTTCTGGCTAGTATCTGAACCAGTGGTGCCAAAATAGTGAAGTGGGGTCCTGATGTAGAATTTCCATCTTTCCTGGGAACAAATTCTACTGGGAATGGAAATGTTCTTATCCTAACATTTTTTAGCCAGGTGTTTAAACTTGAATTGTCCCAGGTGTGACTTACACTGATATAAATCCAGACAGTGAAATTGGATGCTAGTTCAACTTGAATTTTCAAGTGGTACTCTTTCAATTATGATACTGAGATTGAGACATCTTGACCAGCAAGCTTTCTTCTCCCTTTCCCCCTTGGGTCTTTCTGCCAACCTAGTAAATAGGAAATCACTCAGTAAAAGTTATCTTCTTCAAAGCATCTTACTGTCTAGCTGATGTTATTAACATGAGACCAGGCCCCTCTATGTGGAAAATCACATCTATAAGAACAAAAAGTAAATTAGTAATTCTTCACTGTGCTAAAGAATTTATTACAAGATTGGGCTTGCCCCTCCTCTAAAATAAGCCTCCTTAAATTTAAAGAATAATTGTATTTTTTTAAAAGTTTGATTCCTATGAAATGGATGCTCAAGCAACATGTGATAAGTTCAACAAACACACACCTATCTTTTTTTTTTTCAAATAAATGCCACACTAATTCATCTAACAAAGCCAACTTAGAAACTGAAAACAGGAGGATGCTGAAATAGACAGCTATAGCCTCCTGCCTCTAGGAACTGACAGCTGGCTAGACTTAATTCTAGTGACAGCAGACATGGATCAAATCACAGTTCAAACAATCTTCTTTTCATAAGTGAATATTAGGACTTTGATTCCAGTGAAAGGCTATCCCAGCAAAGGCTGGTCACCATTCTCCTCCACCTCTGGAGCACTGCCTTTCCTTATCGCATGATTTAAATTAAGCACATAGATGAGGTTCCCTCTGTAAGGCACAATGAAGAGGTCCTCCAATATCAGACACAGTGCCATGCACAAATTATACTTTCACAAAATGAGTGCTTGATGGAGAAGAAGGTAATGGTTAATACATACAGGAACGTTCAAGTCTAATACTGGCTTTGCCTGAAATTTGCCAGGGCTGTACATTTCTAGATGCCTGTGTAGGCAGTGAATCCATTTTCTGGGTAATCTTGGGGAAACTGCAAATTCCACGTTTCTTGTCTAACAGAGGAAGAAATAATGGCCACACCTCACTAAATATATATATCATCATCCACTCACTCGTTCCATGAACATTTACTGAGCAATCATTATGGGTCAGAAACTGGGCACTGATTAGGAAATAATCCATTAATGATGTTAGTAGAAAGACTTGTAAATATACAGATTTATTTAAACAAAGACAGAAAAAGCAAAGGGAACTAACATGAATCGGGTCCCTACTGGGACCGTTTATACATTACCCCACTTAATTCTCATAATGAGCCTATGTTATTTCTATTTTTTTAGATGGTTAAATAACTTAAGTGGTTAAAGAACTTGTTAAGGTGACACTTAGTAGCAAAGCCAGCATCTGAACTAGTGTCTGACAAGTGCAAACCCTTTTCATTCTACCTTACCAGCTCTCACAAATACAGCCAAGACATTTACAAGCTGGGAGCAATTAACAGTGGTTTATACTCTTGATTATTCAGCCAGATTCATTTTTTCTTCATGTTATGAGTTGTACAAATGATGAGCAACTAATTCATCCCACAGTGATCTGGTTTTTCTTACTAAATGCTGTTGCTGTTTGTACTGTATCATGATAATTCTGACCACACACAATGATGCAGCCAGGTGATAACAAAAGCTGACTCGAGGGCTAAGTGACCACTTCTCATTCTATTTTGAATAGCTAAACTCCATGGACCTGCAGTCTCCCCACATTTTTGAGGGGATAGCTATACATCAACGCTCAAATCTGGTAATATGCTAAAATCAAAGTCTATAGACAGAATATAAAGAAATTATGGAATAAGAGATCACTTAGGTGATCCTAAAACATTAATAAAATTTACATGTTTTTTCCAGATGCCTTCTTCTCCACCCATTCTGAACAAGTTTAAGAATGTTTTTGTTTTTACTTCTAAGCCAATAAGTACAAAGAGTATCCTGAAAACCACAGAGAGGGCAGGGAGGTAAAATACGGAAGGAAGAGTAGTTTTATACGTTCAGTTAATTAAGGACGGCAAGGCTCTTGCACCTCAGCTGTACACACGGTATGCAAATAACAGCCGAAAGGGGGTGGCGATCTGCTCAAGTGAATTAATCAATTGTAAAACAACTCTCTTCTGGTCCAAAAGTGTTTGCTTATTTAATTCTTTAATCACATCACATTTACACTAAAGATGGGAGGAGTATGATTCTGAAAGACGTGGACATGCCCAAGAGCACCATCACTCCCAGATCCTACCTACTGTGCATCCCACGGTCCACAGTCTTTCCCACGGAGGTCAAGAACACATAATACAGAAGAGAACACAGAATGGTTTGCGTTATTTTTGTAATTTTTGTAGGCAGTGCATGAAGAGACAGAACCAACACACTTTGGTGATCTGGTATCATTATGCATTCAGCAAGCTTCTGATGGGTACATAACACTGTCCTGTTACATTTCTACACAGCCTTTCTGAGTAGTAAATGTGTAGGGGGTATGGATTGATTTTGGAAGATGGAGATTTCAGGGAGGAAGAAGGTTCGAGATAAATGAAGCTGGCGGCTCTAGAAATAGGGCCAAGCGCTCAAGTGAGGCCAGCGAAAAAATACAGTCAGGCAACCTCTCTCATCCAGGACTCAGGCTCAAGCTAGTCTCTATGGGTTCCTTTATTACGGGCAGAACTTGTTCAGCCCTGAAAAAGCAGTAAATTCATTCTCTTTGTAGTCATTTTCTCTGAGCAAAGCATAAGTTTATGAAAGGTGGAATCTGTAGCACCCGAGAAGAAAACGCTGAACCCTGTTTCCCACTGCACGCGCTCCCCGCAAACTGCTTTACGATAATACAAGAAAGAGCAATTACAGAGACACTGGAAGAGGAAATTAAAAGAAAATTTAGGCTGACTGTCTTAAAGAAGCTTTCAAATACCTCGAGCTACTAGACTGTGGAAGTGCCCTCCAAGGGAAAGCGTTCAAAACTCACACGGATGAGCCATCAAGGCCTATAAGAGGGAATGACCTTGAACTAGCAGAAAACAGCCTGCTCTAGTCAACCTAAGCAGGTCATTTCCCAAACTAATTTGTATTTTCCATTCCCTTTGGTACGTTATTCTCAAGTACTATTTTGGGCTTCGGTTGCAAAACTCCTCATATGCTTTTATAAGTATAATTTATGTCTCAATCCTGATGTAGCAGTTTGCAAATCAGACTACTGTCTTCCAAATTTTTCTTCTACTCACACAGTAACTTCTAGAGCTATGGGACTGGAGTCCATAAAAGTGAAATCAGTTTTATGTTTGTGTACTGGATGGTAAAGATTATGGGGGAATAGTTCATAATTCATCTGTCCAGAGGCCTACCTGGTCTTTCAATTCCGAGAGAATCAGAATGTTTAACACACTCAGCAATAATTAGCTAACTTTGAAAGTAACGATTTTCCAGTTTCAACTTAAAATTTTGCTAATAGAACTAATAATACATATTTTTATAGGGCAGAGAGGACTTGCACCATTTTCCAGGAGGCAGAAGAACACACGCTCACGACTGCGCATTTGGAAGACAGAAGCTTCTAATGCCGACAGCTTGACCTAATTACTTTTGATATTTTGTTCTCATTTATGGTGTCAAGTCTCTAGTTATAAAAGCCTTAAAGAACACCTTAAAAACTGGACTAATCAGAACTGACCCACTTGGGATGATTTAGGATTTTTTTTTCCAGTGTAGTATTTGTTCACTTAACCTGAATTTGGCTTTAAAAAGAAAGAAGAAAATACTAACAATCGTCATCATGATTAAAAACTTCGATTAAAACAAAACTAGCCAAGGAGAAGCCTTTTGCTGTTCTATGTTCACATATCACTCCCATCTTTTCACGGACTGTTTCTACAACCAATCTGGTATTTCTAATGCTAACCCTAGCCATTGTCTGAACTGCCTTCACCCAGGAGACATTAACTTGTCTCAGAGTTAATGGTTTTTTAAAACTGCAAAGGACTTGGGAACTTACCATTTTATAGGTGAGGAAACTGAGGCCCAGAAAAAATACAGCGACTCACGTAAGGTCACAGAGCCATGAATGACAGAGCAAGAACTCCAAGGCGGATCTGATCTCCAAGCCCAAGACCTCTTGCCCAGACTCTCTCGTTTACTACAACCTGCTTTCTGGAAAGCTCCATGCTACCAATAACCAAGTCAGATTTGCAAGACAAGCTCTCCTCTGGCCAATCCCCTGTAAGCCTGAAATTCTACTACTGGCAACCAATGCCTTGATTTGTGGGGCTCAAACCAGGTAATTAAAAATTTCCTCAGGCTTAAGGAAGCTGAAAACAGATAATGCCTACGATCCAAGCAGTGCTTCCTGTCTCATCTACTCTTACTTAATGAATCCAGGTCATTTTAGCAAACACTGAGAGAGAGGCTAAAACACAGTTTCAGCTAGAGCAGGGTTCCCTTGAGAGAGAATGCTAGGTGCTACATGTTACATCGTTAACTCAAGCTTTCCTGGTTATCAATCACTACTTAATTCTGGGTTGTAAAACAATTATAAGGCTCTCACCTAAGAAAACACCCAAGCACTGAAAAGTAGCCGTGGATCCAGATGTGTCTGCAGATATGAAACCAGCACAACACATTTATAACCCTCAGGCCACATTTATCCAGCTCCTGCTGTATATCAAGGCTACCTCCCCACAGGACAAATGGACTCTCACAGCATCTGCCTTTTCTCTTTACTGTCCAAACACAAAATTCTGGCCCTTTCTGCTTGTTGCTAAACCTGCACTCTTTGACTATCTCTTCAGATTGTACGATAAAGGCCCCATACAGCATTCTCTGTATCCTCGAATATTCTACCTCAAGCAGGAGTCAGCCTGCTTTAGTTAAGCTCAGCCCATACTGTTAACAAGCTTGCTCCATCTATGACAATAAATATTCCATCTACTTAAGAAAATAAACTTCTGTTTTTTGTCTATCAGCAATCTAGCTTTTTTTAAAAAAAAAAACAAGGGATCATGACTTTTCTTTCTGAATAACTCAAGAGTTTTTTTTTAAAACCTATGTTCTGAAATAATCAGGGTTGCCCCACACTAAAAGAGTATGCTGGTGCATCATTTTAAAGAAAGCTTTTAACAAAAATAGGGAGAAAAAAGAAAAGATTTTTTGCTTTGCTCCTTCTGAGATGTTAATGTTAGCAGTAAATTAAAGATTTCGGTCAACTGAGATTTTGCTCTCATGCTAGTCCTTTTTTCTTGCCTAGAAAGTTTCTAGCCATCATTTCATAGTATCTGCTTGCCTGGCTTCTTTATCAACATCACTCATTATTCCTAAGAATTCTTACGGCTTCTCACTCCATTTCATCCTTGCCGTTGGGTGTCACCTGCTTTGATGCAAATATTTTATCCCCCAAAGACAGGTCTCTTAAATGTAAATCAAACGGAAACAAAGGAGATAATATATTCACCTTTTATAGTCTGGACATTTGAATCAATACTTAGACTCACAGCAATAACCCCCTTTATTTACACAACAGCCTTCTTCTGAGCTTCTTAAAGGTCTTGATATATAGAATAAAACACTCCAACAGACTGCTCCTGAGGATCAAATTACCATCTCTCTCCAACTTTCCCGACCACGTCTTTCTTATACACGGGGACTCCACACCTAGTCAATGTTTACTCCTTAATGAGGTGCTGTATCATAGAGCATAATCTTTCCATTGAGCAACTCTCATACTAACCTGCAGTTACTTTTTTCTATTTAAAAAGTGCGTGTGTGTGTGTGTGTGAGATGAGCCGAATGCTGAAGGAATACAGTGGAGTGGCATTATGCTTTCTTTCACTATTCCGTACAGGAATAAAAGCATGTCTTCAGATGACTTATGAGCACCCCTTACAAACGCAGAAGCACACCATGGGGCCTCCCCCAACACCTCTGCCACTCCGATGTACTTGCCAAGGAAGGAGGGGACAACCACGTGGCAAGGGGAAAGGTCAGAGGAACTTCTCAGGCCAAGGGATCAGGACAGAGGAACATCTTCCCACAGTAACAGCAGCAAACTAGAATATTATCAAAAACAGCTTTCGGTTGGTTCCCTTCTGAGTCCAAGAGCGTTTTTTTTTTTTTTTTTTTTTTTGTAGCCCAATGGGGACCCTACCTGTAAACCATTTTCTAGGAGAAAATAAGCTCCAAAATTCAAATATGGGACTTAAAATGAACTACTGGCTAATGCCACTTAGAGACCATCAGATTGTTCTGCTTTAGGTACCTGAACATAAGAATGACCCGTAGTACCTACGGCTAGGCAAGGTCTCCAGTGAGTCTTTGCTAAAGAAATGGGTGTCTTCCTACACAGAGGTTCAAACAAAGCGGTGCCCATGTGATCACCCTGATTTGTGATGCATGATTCATACCTTTTGGGGGCACAGAACGACCACTTCTCTCTCAATTGCATTGGATATATTTTTGTACTGCATGCTTTGTCTCTGCTTACACTCATGTTGCCATAACATCGGGTCACAGAGTGACTGCAGGAAATGGAGGGCATCTTTTCGCCTGTTTCAAAGAATAGCGAGTCATATTTCCACGCCAAATATTAGTTACGAAAACTAAAGAACACCAACCAGAACTCGGCTGGAAATCTTTCCCTTTAATTCCATGTTGCTCCTAAGGCAGTGCCAAGATATTTTGAGAATGGAGGTGTTCATTTCAACGATGACATTTGACTTCAGAATGGAGCTGACATACTTTCCAAGAACGGAGAACCAGGCTAGTAGCCAAAGTCACTAAGTAATTTCCAATCTTTGGCTGTTTTTTTCACACTCCCTTGCACAGTAATTCCTACCCTTTTTGAACATATTTTAAAAAGTTTTTTGCTCCCTCATGTGATAATAGTTGAATAGTTGGTATCTGATGACTGAGAATATACAGAAGGATGTATTTTCAATTTAGTAATATGTTTCAAAATTATTTATTTTACTGCTCAAAGTAGCAACAAAATGGATCGGACAAATGTTATAACACACACACACACACACACACACACACGTACCTCTATAGACAATGCTTGATGTGCTCAAGGATTTTAGGACTTCTGCTAATTACTGTGCAGTCCCCTCAGGGGCTTGGGGCACAGAGGCTGGAAATTATTCCTCTAAAACAGTCTTTCAAATCACAAGCTTCCAAGTTCTATGACTCAAATATATAAAAATGTTCTCACTTTGTCTACATTTGTTTTGTACAAGCCTCCCGCTGGGACATGCACTGATTCTTGTCATCAAGCTGTGAAGGGCATGATGTTTTGTTGGACCAGGGGCCCAACATGCTTTATCTCAATTTTATTCCTCAACACGGCCCTATGAGGTTGGTCTATGCCCTCCATGCTACAGATGACAAAACTGAGGTTCAGAGAAGGCCATAGTCAAACATCTGGGAAGAGGAAGAGCGGGATTCAAACCTTCCAGCCCAGCTGCCTCACACTTCACATTCCCTGATTTGCCTTCTATGCTGAGGATCATCTCGGTTAAAATAAACTGCCTTTCCATCTGGCTCAGTCCCAATGTGCCACTGACTGGTCTGATTAGTATGAGTATTTAATCAATGTCTGCTCGCCCACAAAACTGAAGATTATGAGGGCAGAGCCTCTGTCTGATTTCGATCCCCCAGCACCTGGAATCAAGCAGGGCACACAGTAGGTTCTCAAGAGGGATATTAGGGAAATAGATCCCAACTCAGTTCTGTTTTTCTCACCACACTCTGTGAAATAACTGTAATTGCCCATAATTTCTGAACTGCTTCATAATTTTTCCCTTTAAGATTATTATATATTTTCATTCTCCCCTTCGCCCCACACCCCTGACTGCATGATCCTTGACAACAGTGAAGGGGAAGATTTACTAAGTACCTACTGGGGGCAGGTGGTTTACATGTATTGCTCTGTTTGGTTTTGAAATTCTCAACATCTTGCAAAGTGAATATGAGTGTTCTCATTTTATAGACAGGAAACTGGGATTCAGAAGGTGAACTAGCTTGCCCAAGATCACAGAACCAACAAATAGGAAAAAAGGGATTCAAATTCATGCCTGATCTGACTCTAAACCTGTGATCTATTTCACCCCCTGAAACATACACCAGGGAACCATGTTCTCTTTCTTTTACAACCACAGAGAACATCAAGTTTCTTGCCTTAGAAACAATAGTTCCTAGGTGGTATGGTCCGAAGAGCAATGACTCAATTTACATCAATAGATTTAAAAAAAATTTTTTTCTGTAAAGCTGGTACTCTCCCTACCTTGTGTGTAGAATCTTATTTAAAAGTGGAATATATGCCACTCCTGACTGAGCAGCACTTTCGTTTTTTGTTAGAAAACAAAAAGTCAGCTCCAATATATTAATACCAGCAACGGGCTATGGATCTCACACATCTCACATCCCCAGAAAATTCAGAAAGTTAGCTCCCCAATGAGAGATCTGCCTTTTACCAGCACCTGAAAAGTATATTTCCACTGGCTATCATAATGCTTGTTCCCATAAAATCTAATGGCTTCAAGTAAGTCCCGTGTTTTTAAATCTGTCAAGTGTGCACACATGTACGTGCCCTTGAAAAGAGGTTACCATGGCTTCCTCCTTAGAACTTTCTTGGTCTCATACATTTCTATTAGATGCTTGGGCTCTGCCTTGCAAAATGCAAAACGGAATTCATGAGACGACATCGTTAACAGCCATAAAAAGGTCAGCGTGACATTAAGTGACTAACAGCAGGATGTAGAAGGGAAATAGGAGTGAATGTCACAAATTCAACTCCCGAGTTGTAATTGTTGTGCTTACAGCTCAGCAACATCTACACCAGTGGTCTCGTGTGTGTGTGTGTGTGTGTGTGTGTGTGTGTGTGTGTTTTACGGGTCCCATGTCCACTATACACAGACGGGTCTCTGCCCCCCCCCCACTCCCACCACCTGGCACATGGGAAACGATACTACATTGGGAGATTGTAATTTGATTAAATCCCAGTGTAATTTAATGACTCTGACAAAAGCAACAATGTCTCCTCTCACAACCTCCAGCAGACACACGTGTAGTGCTACCCAGGTGTGTACCAAGGTTGCCTTGGATGGTCCCTCAGCCAACCAGGTCTGGGGAGTGGAGGGTGAGGGGGCCTGAGGCTGACGACGAGGTGGGCTGTGGAGCAGCTCGTCTGGGCATGAGGCAGGAAGGGGAGGGCATGGGTGCCCACCACTGTGGTTAAGAGCCAGGGGTCGGGAGGAAACTGCCCAGGCTTGAACACTGACTCGGTCACCTGTGTGTCCCAGGGTCCTTGGGCACGTCTCTCATGCTCTGAGTCTCAGTTTCCTTACCTAGAAAAGGGAGATGAGACCGTCTACTGCTTCAGCTTGTGAGGGTCACAGGGATTAATCCACATACAGTCACTGGCAGCTTAGCCAACACAGTAAATGGTAGCTGTCATTATAATTTTCAGAAATGAAGGAAGGAGCTTGTGGTTCCAGAAAAGATATGAAATTTGAGGGAAAAAAGAAGTCATTGCCAAACATCAGATGGGTGCTAAGACACATAGTGAAGCTGGACCAATCACTCCTCAGCTCAAACACCTCCAAAGGCTTTCCATGAAACTCAAATCAACCCTGGTCCGTACAGGCCCGCCAGGCCCTACGTGGTCTGGACCTCTGTGACCACCCTTACCCCCTCGGCTCCAGCCACACCAGCCTCTGGGTCTTCCTCTAACCCACCAGGCACACTCCTGTCGTTTCCTTTGGATGTACCTTCTGTCCAGATGGTTCACCCCATGTGACCACCTGGCTGAACCCCTCATACCTCCTTCCTATTTTCGTTCCAGTAACTCCTCCTTGATGAAACCCACTCTGACATCTGGTTTAAAACTACAAGCCTTGGGCTTCCCTCGTAGCACAGTGGTTAGGCATCTGCCTGCCAGTGCAGGGGACACGGGTTCGAGCCCTGGTCCGGGAAGATCCCACATGCCGCGGAGCAACTAAGCCCGTGCGCCACAACTACTGAGCCTGCGCTCTAGAGCCCACGAGCCACAACTACTGAAGCCTGCGTGCCACAACTGCTGAAGGCTGTGCGCCTAGAGCCTGTGATCCGCAACAAGAGAAGCCACCGCAATGAGAAGCCTGCACATGGCAATGAAGAGTAGTCCCTGCTCTCTGCAACTAGAGAAAGCCCGCATGCAGCAACGAAGACCCAACACAGCCAAAAATAAACAAATAAATAAATTTAAAACTATGAGCCTTCCCCCACCCGATCTGGCACTCCCAAGTCTCCCTGCTCTGCTTTATTTTCCCTCCATGGCACTTAATACCTTCTCATGTAAATTACTTGTTACATTTAGCATCTATTTTCTCTTTCCGCCACTGGACTGTATGCTCCAACAGGGTGGGGAGATTTGTCTGTCCTGTTCACTGCCGCTCCATAAACATTTATTGAGTGAATAAGTCCTGACCTTAATATGTTAGATTTCCTCTAAGTTTTTCCCTCAGGTTTGAAGAGGAAAAGCTCATCCTTGCCCTTCTTCCACTGTGACATGAATTTACCAAAAACAACTACCGAAGCCCCTTATAAATCAAATGATCCCAGAAACCATCACGTAAGTTGTTTACCGGGTAGTAAACTAACTGGTATATTGAATTTATTTCTTCCCATCTCTTTCCAAAAAGCATCTGAAATAGCTTCAGTGGTAAGGAATGCCGCTTCAGCAATGTAGGAATTTACTGTCAAATCTACTGGAAGAAAGCTGAAGGGAAAAAAAAGATAATCTCACATTTTTGCAAAAGGAATCATCGTGATTAAGAAATGTACCCTTGGATACACCATGCAGAGTATTACTTTCCAGGAGAGGTATAGATGTGCTGGTGATGGAGATGGCTTGTCCAATGTGTGAATACCCCAAAATCCCAGCATACATCGACCGTCTCCAAAGGGGAAACCTTCTTTTTTTAAAATAGATTTAATTAATTAATTAATTAATTTATTTATTGGCTGTGTTGTGTCTTCGTTGCTGTGCGTGGGCTTTCTCTAGTTGCGGTGAGTGGGTGCTACTCTTCGTTGCGATGCACAGGCTTCTCATTGCGGTGGCTTCTCTTGTTGCGGAGCACAGGCTCTAGGTGCACAGGCTTCAGTAGTTGAGGTACGCGGGCTTCAGCAGTTGTGGTACGCGGGCTTCAGCAGTTGTGGCTCGCGGGCTCTAGAGCACAGGCTCAGTAGTTGTGGCGCACGGGCTTAGTTGCTCCACGGCATGTGGGATCTTCCCGGACCAGGGCTTGAACTTGTGTCCCCTGCATTGGCAGGCGGATTCTTAACCACTGCGCCACCGGGGAAGCCCCAGGAAACCTTCTTTAACGGAAACTGTGATTCCCAAATTATGAACAGAAAACCAACCTTAAAATATGTAAATCGCTTAAATGCTCAAGTCCTTTGATAGCAAGGCACTTCACGCTAATAAAAGATGAGCTTTAAAGGATTACCAGGAATAGCCCAGGTGACAAATGATGCACACGCCTCGAGAAAGAAATATTCCTGGAATTGAGACCAGGTCTGCATAGCTTTTGCCATATTTTTCTGCCTGGGCTAATTTCTGTTGATTCTCTGATCACTGGAGAGTCTGTACTATGCCAGGCTTACCCTGGCTCAAGCAACACACTTCCATCTCCATGACTGCAGGTCACATTACCTCATGAATGAACTGCTATTTGGGTCAGTTAGGAGTCTCTGCCTAATTGAATGTGCATTTTATCTCTGGTGTTCATGCTCTATATATCAAGATTTTAGATAGTTATTGGGGGGTGGGGAAGAGATAAAATATTGGTATCAGGATACACAAGGGACTGTGTTCATTATACTAGGTTTGAAGCAGAACAATTCAAAATCCTGAATAATTCAAACTCTTTTATTCTTGAATGATGGGTTTACTTTTAAATTGAATCATTATCATTTAATTGATATCACTTGCTTACCTACTACTTCTTCCACAGTATTAAACTCTTATTTTTTTTTTTAACCAAGAAATGTTGTTTGATTTTAACGTTAAAGCTTAGGGTTCTTGAAAAATAAAAGCAATGTACTATTTGTCTTTTTACACCAGGCAAACAAATACAATTCATTGGTTACATGGTCAGTCCTGAGGGGAGTGCAGGTAGAGAGTAACTTGCTGAAAATAGTGAATTAATCCAAAATACTGCATATGGGGGAGGAGAAACAAAATCCACAAGTCAGAAAAAGAGTCAAG
Organism: Balaenoptera ricei; assembly: GCF_028023285.1. NCBI lineage: Eukaryota > Metazoa > Chordata > Mammalia > Artiodactyla > Balaenopteridae > Balaenoptera > Balaenoptera ricei. Next base: position 21,325,502 of record NC_082640.1, read on the forward strand.
CCCTATGAACTGATTCTGACCACCCAGCCCAGAGCCAAGAATTAGGTTAAACTGATCAATGAAATCAAAGGACCCTGTTAGTGGTATGTTCAGACAGTGACAAGACTCAATAAATCATCTTTGGCAAGAACCAAGAAATATAAACTCCAGGAGGAAGGGACTAAGAATCTCTCCAGCAGGTGCTGGAATAGAGCCTGGTACAGAGGAGACCCTCAAAGGATGTGCTGAACAGACTCAATGAATGGTTTCCTGTACTTCAACTCAGTGAATACAACTCCATGGGATGGACACCTCCTTCGGAGCTGTAGTAGATTATCTACACAGAATGCAAAAGTCACAAATCCACCCCCCACACACACACGCGCACACACACGCGCACACACACACACTTAAAAAACCCCAAATATTCAGGCTCTTCCTTTCAGAAAGGATGACTTAACTGGTCAGAGTGGGACCCTAGTATCAGTGGGGTTTTTTTTTGTTAATTGAGGTATAGTTGTTTTACAGTGTTGTGTTAGTTTCTACTGTGCAGCAAAGTGGAGTTTCCTGTGCTATATAGCAGGTTCTCATTAGTTATCTATTTGATACCTATTAGTTTATGTATGTCAACCCCAGTCTCCCAGTTCATCCCACCCCCCCTTTCCCCTCTTCATGTCCATACCACTATAAAACTCTTAGAGGAAAACAAAGGAAGAACACTCTTTGACATAAATCACAGCAAGATCTTTTTTCACCCACCTCCTAGAGTAATGGAAATAAAAACAAAAATAAACAAATGGGACGGACCTAATGAAACTTAAAAGATTTTGCACAGCAAAGGAAACCAGAAACAAGACGAAAAGACCGCCCTCAGAATGGGAGAAAATATTTGCAAACGAATCAATGGACAAAGGATTACTCTCCAAAATATATAAACAGCTCATGCAGCTCAGTATCAGAAAAACAAACAGCCCAATCAAAAAATGGGCGGAAGACCTAAATAGACATCTCTCCAAAGAAGACATACAGATGGCCTAGTATCAGTGTTTTTAAAGCATGACCCAGGCGATTCTAATGTGTAGCCAAAGATGAAAACCACTTACCTACACAACACTGAATTCTTAAATCTAAACTTTTTTATATAATAATGTTTTATCTATATTGACAAGCAAAAAAGAAAAAAGTAGTGTCCCTTTTAAAGGACATCTGCCATACTTGTGTAACACATCAAAATAACTGGAATATTCAAATTTAAAATCGCTAAGTATATTCTAAAACATTTTATTTACTATCAAGTCAAAAAGTAAACCTTAGGGCTTCCCTGGTGGCGCAGTGGTTAGGAATCTGCCTGCCAATGCAGGGGACACGGGTTTGAGCCCTGGTCCGGGAAGATTCCACATGCCACGGAGCAACTAAGCCCGTGCACCACAACTACTAAGCCTGTGCTCTAGAGCCCGAGAGCCACAACTACTGGGCCCGCATGCCACAACTACTGAAGCCCACGCACCTAGAGCCCATGCTCCACAACAAGAAGCCACTGCAATGAGAAGCCCGCGCACCGCAATGAAGAGTAGCTCCCGCTTGCCACAACTAGAGAAAGCCCGTGCGCAGCAAAGACCCAACGCAGCCAAAGGAAAAAGAAAAAAAGTAAACCTTAGATCTATGAGGCTTTAACTTAAAGTGTGATCCCAAGTGACTTTCAAATAGAAATGTTCAGCACAGTGCCTGGCACACAGTGATGCTTTCAAATGAAAACTCATAAATAAAAATTGATAAATAAAATCCTACAGTTTAAATATTGAGGTTTACACATTTCTGTGCCTAGATTTTATAGATAAGCCACAAACAAGTGTTATGGTGGCTGCTGGGCCATCTCAAATCAGCACTTCTCACTGAACGATTTCCAATCACTTCACAGATATCAAACGGGAGTAACCATGGAAAAGGCAGCCCCTCCCCCGCCGCCCCTTACATAGAGCATGTCCCTAATTATTCTATGTTTATTCTATGTCCAGGTACATCCAAGAAGGACACCCCAACTCCAGGCAAAGGAGAGAGTTCAAAGCAGCAGATCCGAGGCTATGAAACCAGAGAACATTAGGACGTGAAGAAACCCCACCGTATAAAATACATCCAAATTATGCTTTTCCTGAAATGAGCCAATTGTAATGACCACATCTGGCACTGGGGCCGGGGTGCAAAACGCCCTTTCGATCACGAAGGCATCACTTGTCCACGGGTCCCTGGGTCCGGTGGGCCGGTCTATCCTGGAGGCCTTGTGAGGGAGGTTCCCTCTGGACCCGGGGGCAGAATTCAATTACCAGGTGGATTCCATCTTACCTAAAGTATCAGAAGAAAGGAAAACCACCACGATGCAGGGGGTTGTTCAGAGACTTAAGACAAACTGAAACTGAGTCTTCCAATTCCTGCGCTCGCCCCTTCACAGGCAGTCAACAGCCCTCTCCTGAAATGGTCTAGATCTCTCTTCTCTTCCTCTTCCATTTTGAGCACAAACGTCTCATTTCAAAGGTGAGCATTTCAGATAAGCTGTTAAAGGAAGAGAATCTGAGAAAAAGATCCACGGCCATGTCCACTGGTTTTGAGTACCTGTACCGAGCCTCTGAAGGCTGAAACTTGCACTTGATCAGATAAACGCAAATGGTTTATTTGCAGATAACACAAAGGTTCTCTGCCCTGCTTTAAGCAAGCTGTCAGGAGACAGAAAGGTCGCATGTTGGAGGGACGTCACATATTCAATAAAATGGGCTAGGGAGGCCTTGAGGAGTTCAGCTTCCTTAAGTGCAAGTACCACTCGGAGGCCCTTGGGGTGCCCGGGGCCGTGCTTCCCTGGGCCAGTGGAATTCACTGATCTTTCCTTCCTCTGTCCCGACAGCTTACCTACAAGGCCATGTGCTTATCGCCGTGGCTCAGATCTTTTCTTTGGGTTTCTTGCCTTTTTTTCAAGGTTGCAAATCCTTGATGCAGGGAAATGAAAGCGGTCACCTGGGAGGTTCTCACCCTCTCACCCCAGCTCTCCCTCCAACAGGCTCAGCCACAGAAGCAAAACACTTCCCCTCGTGGTGGGGAAAGGCCCTACTTTCCTGAGCACCAGCTTAGCGTGGGCTCTTAACAATTTGCTTTCACTTTAGTAAAATGGCTCCAACCCCGCCCCATTCTTAGGAGGCAGGCCACATTATTAAGCCCACTGGAAAGACTAAGAAATTCAAGCAAAGGATGGCCATCCTGAAATAGACATTAGATTCAAATCAAATCATCACGGATTAAGGATCAGAATACATATTATTTTAGCTGATTCATTAAAACAGCATTATTGTGTGGCAAAGCCTTGTTAATAGAAAGGAAAAAGCAGTGGATGAGGGTCAGAACACCTAGACAGGCTGACCTGACCTTACTGTGTTTCGCAGATACTGTGTTTTGGTTTCTAACACATTGAAGGTTTACGGCAACCCTGCATCGAGCAAGTCTTTCGCTGCCATTTTTCCAACAGCATCTGCTCACGTCATGTCTCTGTGTCACATTTTGCTAATTCTTGCAATATTTCAAACTTTTTCATTATTATTCTATCTGTTCTGGTGATCTGTGATCAGTGATTTTTGATGTCACCATTGCAAAAAGATTGACTCGCTGAAGGCTCAGAAGATGGTCAGCATATTTTTTAGCGAGAAAGTATTTTTAAATTAAGGTATGTACATTGCTTTTTTAGACCTATTGCACGCTTATCAGACTTTTATATGCACTGGGAAACCAAAAAATTCACGTGACTTGCTTTACTGCAGGGGTCTGGAACTGAACCTGCAATATCTCTGAGGTGTGCCTGTATTCTAGGGGCCGTTCTATTCCTTGGTGTCGGGCCCTGAAGGCATCATTTCACCTGCCTGTAGCTTTATTTTCTCACATGTGAAATACAGGAAGCAATGCCTCACCCACTGGCTTACGTGGATGGTTGAAAAATGATGCTTTATCCTTTAATAGAGCGCATTAAAACAGAGCTCTTAAAACCAACAGGAGTAAAATGGGAAGCAAACATGAGGTAATTCACTGCAATGAGGCCTTTAAAACTTTCCATCAAACAAACACACAGGAGATCTGGGTAGATTCCACCTGTAGGACAATTTGCAGACAGTACTTAAAATGCTACTGCACGGCTGAGCTCAGGCTAACCTGGTCTTGTGTTTTATTTATGCTCTTTTGCACCGCGCTGAAATACTAAAATCTAACCAGGGCGTGCTGAATTCTCCGGGGGTTCCAGGTTGAGAGAGATTTAACATTAGATCTAGATATATTTTTTTTCCTTCAAATAATATATTCCCATTTGGTTGAGAATAAAGGATTTTCCTTTTGTGCAGTCTCCTTTTGACTCCCAGGCAATCTAAGACCAACACCCAAAAAAGAGAGAAGGAAAGAAAAATTCCATTCAATTTAACTTGCATCTTGCTAACAGTCAAAAGCAGAACTAGTCTTGCTAAATGTAATTGTTTCTTGTGATGGACTGCTAGCAAATGACAGGATCTCACTGGATGCCATATTTTAAAATGCATCTTTGTGATAACAGGGGTTAGAGGAATGAGGCTGGGCCTTGGAGAAATAGGCAAGAATACAGGTTCCTGGAACAGTATGGAGGTTCCTTAAAAAACTAAAAACAGAGCTACCATATGACCCAGCAATCCCACTCCTGGGCATATATCTGGAGAAAAACATGGTTCAAAAGGATACATGCACCCCAATGTTCACTGCAGCGCTGTTTACAATAGCCAAGACATGGAAGCAACCTAAATGTCCATTGACAGATGAATGGATAAAGAAGATGTGGTACATATATACAATGGAATACTACGCAGCCATAAAAAAGAATGAAATAATGCCATTTGCAGCAACATGGATGGACTTAAGAGATTATCATACTAAGTGAAGTAAGTCAGGGAAAGACAAATATCATATGATATAGCTTATATGCGGAATCTAAAAAAATGATACAAATGAACTTATTTACAAAACAAAAACAGACTCACAGACTTAGAGAATGAACTTATGGTTACCAGGGGGAAAGGGTCAGGGGGAGGGATAGATTGGGAATTTGGGATTGACATGTACACACTGCTATATTTAAAATGGATAACCAACAAGGACCTACTGTATAGCACAGAGAGCTCTGCTCAATATTCTGTAATAACCTAAATGGGAAAAGATTTTGAAAAAGAATAGATACATGTATATGTATAACTGAATCACTTTGCTGTACACCTGAAACTAACACAACATTGTTAATCAACTGTACTCCAATATTACAAAAAAAAAAAAAAAAAGAATACAGGCTCCTGTGTCCCCAAGTAACACCCAGACAATCATCATCCCTAGTTAGGGCCTCACACTTGTAAGCAAGCTTCAAGAACTTCATTAGGGGGAAAAAAAAAAAGGAATAATATTTCAACGGCTTTGAGCACAAAACTAGCGTTTGTATCCATAAAAGCCAAGCACTGGCCTTTAATGATTAACACATTTAGATGAAATCCTCCCCCACAAGGCCCTGCCCGGGGAATTCCTTCTAGGAGTGCCATGGTGAGTAGTTGTTTATCATGCCGTTAACCTGTTTTTCCTTTTTCTCCTGTTCTCTCTAGATTAACATGCAGCAAAGTGAAAATTTCCTCCAGGTAGTTACCTGGCTGTATTTTAAGGCATTCACAGAAACTGCCGCTCCCCCTGGCGCAGAATTCCACTCGCAGAGCACCAGAACTGGGGCAGTGGGGAGAGCTCACCCCGCATCCCCTTCCTGGGCGGGCAGCTCGCTCCCGCCGCCTCTCAGAGCCCAGCCTCACCGGCCCTGCTGGCATCTCCCTGAAAGTCAGTTCTGGGACCTCTTGTTCTTTCCAGGGCTGGATCTGCTGCCTCTGGAGATCAATGTTTCATCAGGGCAGCCCGTTTCCCTGTTACACAGCTGGCACCAGAGTCTGCTGGCGCGGCTGCGGGCTAACCGTCCCAGTATGGCCTCCCCGGGGCCCACCTTTGGGATTCAGCTGACAGCAGGAGACTGATACCTCGCCCAGCTGGTGAGGACCCCCCTCTCCTCCTCCCAGGGGAGGCCCCCTCCAGAAGGGTGTGGTTAGGAGCCTGATTTTACTCTGAAGGGTCCCCACCCTTCCATGTATGTAAAATTCCCCTAGTCTTAGGACTTCTGGGTTTCTCGTTTGTTTGTTTCGGTCTACAGTCATTTTTAATGTCTGTGGCCTTTCAGACTCCTCATCTTCCTTCTTTGACTGGAATGTCCTGCTTGCATGATTTTCTTCTAGCACTGGCTCTTAGAGTCTTCAACACCTCTTTAGAGATTAGTGGTCTACGATGTTAATGAAACTGAATCCTCTAACCCCGGTTCCTCTTAAGACATTTCGTGATGCTTCTATCAAGAAATCAATCAGCACACTTGGCAAACATTTCATTCTTACTCATACCATGTATAACCCTTGACTCCCTTCCTGTACAATTCAAGTACCTTCCCTCCCTGCATGAAGGTTGCTCAAAGATCCTACTGCATCCCCTCTCTCCCCTTCTCTCTCTCATTTTGCATCATGAGTTCATTTTATGGAATTTATGCTTTAATCTCACCTTACACTTCTCTTCATCTTGTACAGAGACTGTCACAGTATTGAGAAGTTTGAACAAGTGTAGTAAAGCATTATAACCTGATGGATTACAAACTACAGGGCATGCTACTAGCCACCCATCCCCAGCTCTGCATTTTAGAAAAGGAAGAGGATCTAACCATTAATTCTAACCATTCATATCCTATAGGAACAACAAAGCCCCATTTATAGAATAACCATAAAATAGTATGGAGTGTGAAAGGACATACTCTATACGCAGAATAATTTGTTTCTGTGATTATAAAATATGTTTTAAATAGTTTTATAGAATTGTGGAATACAAAGTACCATGGTGCACATATATTTCTACCTGTAACAAAAATCTCCAGTTTCCTACAGAGATTTTTTTTTTAAATCTATACAGGAGTTCAGCATTCTCCATTTTCATTGGACAAACAAAACCAATTCTGCCTAAAACAAACAAGAACTCCTTCTAAATGCATTTCTTGGATTTAGGCCATTGTCACAAAATCACTACTCTTCCGTGTGACTCCCCTGGCTGCTTTTAAAGCTTCATTTTCAAATACAGAAGCAGATTTCAGCCTTGCTTGTAGTGAGTGCGGTAGATGGGATTTAAATAATACAGCAGTTGGGACTGAAAAAGAACCTTTAGAAGTGGCTGGACAGGCGATACACCAGATGGGGAAAAGGAACGAAAGCAAAAATTCACAGGCCAGAGCTTTCAAGAGGGCAGCTGGCATCTGCCTGGATTCGTGGAGTCTGCCACGCTTTCTAGTGCTATCAAGAGTTTGGGGAAGCAACTGGGATCAAAACTAGGTCACGTTTATCAAAAACGCTTTGTTTTTCCTCTCCAGAACCCATTCCACAGAGTGTCAGGGTTAGACCAAATCTCAACAACCTTCTAAGACCTGTACATCTATCCCGCTCACCTACTCAGGGCTCACGGAGGACAAGGAACATTTTGAAAGGAGAAATGCACTGGAGAGAGCTGGCCGTATCTGTATCTCTGTTAAAACTACGCCGTATAAAATGATTCTGTTTTGCTAGCCAAGTCACTCCCTCTACTGTCCTTTCTTTCAGTTATTCCAATTCAGAAGCTCGGTAGAAACAGGAATTTGTCCTATTTATAAAGTGCTCTGATTATAATGAAATTGTAGTACTAAGTACAGGATAATAACGGACCCACTTGGACTTTTAAAGGCATTCTACACATGTAGAGTCTACCTACTTCTTTTGTGTGAATGTGTGTGTATCTTTCAGCTATATTCACTCTGTGCTAATAAAGTATCCAGGGAGAAAAGACAGATGAAACAAGACTTATCACCTTTCCCATCAATACTTTTTTCAGTTATCCTGGGCAACTGGAAATTTGCATAAATGATATATGAATACATGGAATACAGGTTACGACCATTATGGTAATAGCAACAATTCAATCAATTTTACTATCTACTACAGCTAGACCATGGATTTAGATCTCATAGATTACACTAGAAAAGGGAGTTTACAATCTTCCCTTAACAGCATCTTTACTCTGTTATCCTGACCTTCATTTGACTTTCATGGTTCACCCAGGCAGTGTTAGCTCACAGAGTTCCCTCCAGTCCATGGTGAAATGAGAGCAATCAGGACACTGTACAGATTTTTCATAAATTGAAATTACTTTAAAAGCCAGTCCTATTAATAACCACTGAGATTGTCTACTTCTTTTAAAAATTATGATGAAAGCCAATGATTTTTTTTTAATGCTCTTCCTTGTCAAAATAAAATCTTAGCAACCTTATGCACGTCCCTCCCCATCTAAGAACCACGGCCCTAAATATCAACCTCTTCCTAACGATATCTCATTAACTATGGGATGGTAAAATAAGAAAAGGAAAGACGAAAGATCAAAGCTTTGGTGAAGAAAGGCATAATGGAAGGAAAGGCATGGTTGTGGACCCTGGGACCACAGCTGTATAAACATGCACCAGCTTAGCAAGAATCACCCTAAGAAGCATCTTTTGTACAAGGTCTGTGTACCAGGCTCTGCATTAACAGTTGTACGTACATTATCTCATCACATCTCACAACTGGAGGAGTCAAGTCCAAGAATTTGCTGCTTTCTAAAGATATCAGCATCAAAATTGGCATTATCCATCAAAATTCATAGCGGCTATGTTTAGGCTATATCAAAATGGGTATCTGCTTGTCTTTATTTTCCAAATTATCCAATAGTTCCATTATTTATAATACTATCACTATCAAAAACTATAAACAAAATTGCCAAAAGTAAATTCAAGATGAGCTGACAGAGACAGCAGAGTCCGGATGTGCAAAGAAACTGGTTCAGTCTTTTCTAAACATGTGTTTCTTGGAACAAAAATAATGTAAATTTGTTGATGCCAAAGAAAAACAATTATGTTAGCCTACAAATAGAGAGGGACAAGAGAAAGATAACACCATGAGATACTTCCTCCTAATCCAGCCACCACACGTAGCTGAAATGGATTTTGAATGTATTTAAATGTATTTTATTTCCTTGGATGTGTCTCAGGTGAAAGAAAGGACCAGCAGTGATTGTAGGGAAAGGATCTGAACAAGACCAGAGAATCCATCTATTAACCGAAGAGATGGTCTCGTGAGGAAAAACTAATTGACAGTTGATCCAAGGAACAAAAGAATGCTCTTGTGTGACATTTTGTTGGAAAAGTAACTGTAATAATAATAATAATAATACAAATCTCCAGAGAATGTGTCACATAATTACAGGGTTTGTGGCTGATAATTTAAAGGCACAGATGAAGCGGACTCTTCTGAAGGACTCCTCCAACCTGTGAGAATACAACTTACTGTGCTATGTGACCTTGGTTTTCCATAAAATAAAAATCTCTGAAGCAATAAACCCAATACTACAAGATTATATTGAAGAAGAATACATTTTTTTGGCCACACCATGCGGCATGCAGGATCTTAGTTCCTTGACCAGGGACCGAACCCACGCTCCCTCTGCAGTGGAAGCACAGAGTCTTAACCACTGGACCGCCAGGGAATTCCCAAAGAAGAAAATATTAAAAAAAAAATAACTCAGGCTCCAGTCAGGAGGGAAGTGAAATAAGATCATGTGGGATTTCACTCTAAGGGCAGTAACCAGCTCTAAAGAGTTAGTATGGAGCGGCTATGTGTCCCCAGGCAGAAAATACTAGATTTTGACATTAGAAGACTTCAGCTCTGTGACTTTCCTAGCTGGACCACCTGGATCCACTTACTGCATCTTCCCGGGCTACAAGTTCTCCCTGTAAATCTCACTATATTAACAGGACTATCTAATTCATGGAGTTGTTGCTTGGATCAAACAAGATACTGGTTGTGAAAGAGCTTTCTTTTTAAAGGACCCTACAAGGTAACTGCCAGAGACACTTATAAGGATCCACAGAAACACCAACCATCAACAAGACCAGTCAATTATGGTAAGGGAATTATACTCTATCTGCTGTTAGTTTTTCATTTTTTATTATGGCACTGCTTGGTCCTGGACAGGGTAAAAGTCCCATTCAATAAAGCCATGGGGCAGAACCCAAGACCCCTGCAACAACCATCATCTCCTGAGGAAGGTGTCTCAGTACTTGGCAATCTGGTGATTTCTCAGGTCAAACAATGTAGAGTTTGCTAACAGTATAAAGAAAAGTCTCTCTTAGGTGTCTGGATCAAGAAAGGTGGGATCACAGTAACTGAAAACTGGATTATCTGAACTAGTTTTGCAATGTCTTTGAATAAGGGTAATGATCTCTACTGCTATGTCTTCTCTGACTTCCCCTAAATGGTCTACAGACCCAATCTGGCAAAGCAAAAAGTATTAACAGCAGCAACAAATACACAGATGAAACACACATGAGAACAGAAATCTTCAAAGTCTAGGAAGCAGTTAAGGTCATGAAACTGTAGGGTAATCCTGTATAGTAGACAACATGAAGATCTTTTACCTGAAGCTTAAACATTTCATCCAAGTGAACCTGGACCAGCTCCACCCACAATCCAGCTGGATCCCTTGTCTGTCCACCTTAAACTAGCTTGGAATTATATATTTGTGTAATTATTTGATTAATATCTGCCTTCCTCTCAAGTGTAAGCTCCAGAAAAGCAATCACCATATCTATCCTGAACCCCTAGCCCGCAGTGTGGTGCCTGTCACTTAGTAGGTACTTAATAATAGACACTAAATAAATAATTCAAATGCAGTATCTGATTGGGAAGGCATCATCTGATTTTTTTTTTTTAAGTTTATTTATTTTCTTCAGATAAATTCCAAGAAATAGAACTGCTGGGTCCAGAGGCACATATATTCTTTTTTTTTGTTAAAATTAATTAATTAACTAATTTTATTTTTGGCTGCATTGGGTCTTCATTGCTGAGTGTGGGCTTTCTCTAGTTGTGGTGAGTGGGCGCTACTCTTTGTTGCGGTGTGCGGGCTTCTCATTGCGGTGGCTTCTCTTGTTGCGGAGCACGGGTTCTAGGTGCACAGGCTTCAGTAGTTGTGGCACACGGGCTCAGTAGTTGTGGCACACGGGCTCAGTAGTTGTGGCCCACGGGCTCTAGAGCGCAGGCTCAGTAGTTGTGACACACGGGCTTAGTTGCTCCATGGCATGTGGGATCTTCCCGGACCAGGGCTCGAACCGTGTACCCTGCACTGGCAGGCGGATTCTTAACTACTGCGCCACCAGGGAAGTCCTGACTGACTTTCATAAACGTGTAGTGCTAAGGTTATTATTATGTTTTATCTCAGCCAGATGAATTGAAGAGGCAACCCCAAAAGAATACAAGCTAGGACCCTGCTGGATTTAAGTATTTTTCATAAATAATATATAAATGGATAATTGAAAGAGAACTGAATACGTACCAGTTGTTTTCAACGTTCAAAATGAACGTAGGCATTTTGTGTGAAATGAAGCAGAAAGGATGTTTTCAAGACAGCATCCCCATCATCGCACGGCCCCTATGCAACCCATCACAAGTTTTCTTTTAAGAAGGCTCTAAAAGGCTAACCTTTTCAAGAGCAGTTCTCTTAAGAAAAACCAGAAACCAAAGCCTATGGAGATTTTAGCTCTGAATCCTTACCACTCCCACACACCCCAGCTCTTGCATTTAAGAGGGTCCCTGTGCTTTAAAGAAGGGGACAGCGGATCACAGCATATTTATCCTGCTTTCACGTGTCCAGGTCTTGCTGCTGACACAGTCCTGGGAAGTAGGTGAGGTTCTGGGAGGGAAGGAAGGAGGGAAGGAGGGAGGGAGGGAGGGAGGGAGGGAGGGAGGGAAGGAGGGAGTGTGTGGGGGGGGGGCGGCGCGGGGGCAGTCTGTTGGGCTCTCCTGCCCTCGCTATTAGGAGCTTTCCGCAGAAGGAGTCAGGACAGGGCAGGGAGGCTGGCAAGTAGTGTATGTAGTGGGTGCAGAGCGGTGATGGATAAGAGACAGGCAGCAGTCTGCAGAGCTCTGAGTGCCGCAGGAGAGCTGAGGGCAAGCACGGGAGTGCTGGGAAGAAGCAGATGGCCTTAAGATGACTGATCCGGCCATGCTGGGAGGAAAGCACCCTGCGGAAGGGTCCAGGGACAGAGAGATGAGGACTGATGGGACATGCGCTCTAAAGAACAACATGCTCAACCCAATATGAAAGGAAAAACCAACGGTGGACTACGATGTAGACGAAGCATCTGCAAACAGCTGTGAGGCGGTGAGAGCGCCCCCAGCAGCCGGTCCAGCCCAGCAGAACCAAATTAGACCCAGCATCCTGGGTTCGAGAAAGGCCAGGTTCTGATAACACAGAAGTCTCCTACTCGCCAGTTTCCGCCTCTTTGTCCTGTCAACCATCTTGTGTATGTCCCAGAAGTGCCTGAACCCCAAGACCCACATGATATCCAAACAATGGATCGTGGTGGTCTTTAAATGTTGCATTTTAGGGAACCCTCCTACACTGTTGGTGGGAATGTAAATTGGTACAACCACTACAGAGAACAGTATGGAGGTTTCTCAAAAAACTAAAAATAGAGTTGCCATGTGATCCTGCAATCCCACTCCTGGGCATATATCCAGACAAAACTCTAATTCACAAAGATATATGCACCCCAGTGTTCACTGCAGCACTATTCACAATAGCCAAGACATGGAAGCAACCTAAGTGGTCCACTGACAGATGAATGGATAAGATGTGGTCCATATATACAATGGAATACTACTCAGCTATAAAAAAGAATGAAATAATGCCATTTGCAGCAACATGGATGGACCTACAGATTATCCTACTAAGTGAAGTAAGTTAGAGAAAGACAAACATATGATATCACTTATATGTGGAATCTATAACAGGATATAAATGAATTTATCTACAAAACAGAAACAAACTCACATACAGAACAGACCTGTGGTTGTCAAGGGCGGGGGGGAGGGGGATGCGGGGAACAGGGTAGGGAAGGACTGGGAGTTGGGGTTAGCAGCTGTAAGCTATTATATATAGAATGGGTAACAACAAGGTCCTACTGTACAGCACAGGGAACTATAGTCAGTATCCTATGATAAACCAGAATGGAGAAGAAAAAAATAAAACGTTGCGTTTTCTTTCACCATTCCAATGAGATCAACGCAGGCAGGATGTTTTTAAGCCCATTCCACTGGATTTCTCTCTGAAAACTGCAGGGACAAAGAGTTCGGGACACAGACAGCATTCTGTTCTCAGAGAAATACATCTTCTGTGGCTCATGAACTCCTCCCATTCGGGTCCCTGCCCTCATCAGGAGGCCCGTTAGTCGGGAATCCCGGGGGAACCGCAGCTGCAGCAGGCCTGGCTGAGCCCCAGGTCCTGAGGCCGCCGCTGAAGTGCCAGCTGCCTCTGTGGGCCCTCCGGGCTCCTGAGCCACTGGTGGCAGGGGGTCCGGCCAAGGTCATCACACCTCTGTGGGGACGTAGGGCTGCGGACATCCGAGAGGGCATCTCACATCCTTCCCAAGTTCCATTTACCATATCCTATTCTCCTCCAAACTGCGGGGAGACAGTCTGTGAAGGCTGTCACGTTGACCACCTCCCTCCCCCACACACCCAAGTGCACACGAAAAACAAAGCAAAACAAACAAAAACCCAGCACCTGAAGGAGGCAGGCAAGACCTCATAATGAACCAGTTCCCTAAGGACCTTTTTCTATGCTAAATTCTGAGTCCAAGGATGTACTGAGTCTAAGGATGTACTGGCATGGTACAAGGAAAGGAGAGATGCAGAAACAAGATGATCCAGCAAGTTTTATTGTTTTGGAAACGAAAAGGAGGCAAATCAGAACGAAAGCAGAGGACAGGAGAGACCCGAAAAATATCCAGTTGGAAGAGAAAAAGGAAAGGAAATAATGAGAAGCACCAAATAAAGGCAGATTATTGAGTGACCCAGGCTGGGGAAAACCAGAGGTCCAGGCTCATAGCTGTGTCCTTAACCTCTCCCCATCCTGTTGGCCATAAAATGATTAGATACAAGCAAGGCATGCAGACGAGCATAACCCTGTTGACATCAGAACTCGGTAGTGAAGAGGTGATGGGATCCAGCACACTGGAGCACACTGTCATCTTCCAAAGAATTAAAATACCGCTGAAAGTCAAGCTGCTGGGACTTGCCGGCCAGGCTCACATCTGCAACCCAACATTTGGGAAGCTGGGGGCTGGGGGAGGGAGCACGCACAGATGCAGTTTCAAAAACAATTAAAAAGGCACACAAACAAGTACAGCTCTCAAAAATAAGGCTGAAGTTTGATCTCTTTTTTTTTTTTTTTTTTTTCCTAACAAGGGAAAAGTAAAGACTTTTTAACAGAACAGTGTGTTCAAGGTTACATAAGCACATGCAGAAAACAAGAAGTGATTTCCTCCCTGCCAATTTTTCATGGTAATAGGTTACACCCAAGATCCCACTCAATCCTGTACGTATTTTGTAGCTCCTCTGGCTTCAGGAAGACAGCAAGCAGAGACAAAGAAAGGGCTGTAAAATACCTAATTTCTGTTTTCCTGACAATTTCCACAATGTTGTGCTCCCTGCCATTCATTTAAATTAGGTATCCTGTACTTAGAACATTTACATGCAACACATTTATGTGCGTGTGCGTTTGGGGGTTTTTTAACCAACAAATTCATAACACCTACACTCGTAATTACACTCAGTGAATAAGAACCAGATTGGCTGCAACAGAAAATGCCAGTGCTCTGTGATAGATCACGTTAAAAAGTTTGGATGGCCCCTGGAGAAGAGAGGAAGAAGACAACGTTTTTAAATTCTACCTTCCATGTTTTACGCATGTGTTTTCACAGCTCGGCGGATGTTAACAAGCATAATATTGCCGTCAAATGGGGCTGATCTAACTCTTCCCAGACGCCAATATCCCTCACATGTGTGGGTGGTTGGAGGTGGGGATAAGACAGCAAACTAGGATGGGTGGCACTAGAACACTCGCTGTCACCAGCGGCCACCCTGAAAAGCTGAATGGCACAAAAAACTGAGACTGCCCTACCTTCAGAAAGCCAGCCATCTCTTCATCAAGTCCATGTGTGGTTTCATCTCTCACCACTTGTCTATATGGGATCTTGCAACAACTAAAAATGCACATCCTGTTCATTGCCAATTCTTAAACAGTGGCAATAGCCCAAATGCAAAGGAAACAAAAAGGCAACTTTTCTCTTGTAGGTAGTGTTAATAACCTACAGCTATAAAACTTCCCTTTGACGGTGTCTCAGAGATTAATAGCCTCTGAAGCCCAAACTATACTTCCTTGGTATTTTCTAGTGACTGAGAAAATGGGGTGACACACAGTATATTGCTAACTGCAATACAGCCTTGGGGGTGTTGGGGGGAGGGATACAGGGAGAACAATGAACTTGGAAGTGTACAAACCAGCAAGAAACAATTCTTACACGTGAACTTTCGGCATCGTGGGCTTGTTTAAATTATGAATGATTGAGTTTCAAATGACTATTAACTTGATTTTTCCATGATTTTGAAAGCTGACATCTGGGAGGGGAGGAAAAAGCCATGACCTTTCTGCATGATTTCACCCTAGAATTACATTTAGCAATAGAATGCCAGATGTATTGGGCAGTGGGATTTTGTCTAAATATCAACAATGGGAAATGAAAATTTCTACATTCTAGGAAAATTTAACCAGACATCAGCATTCAGTGTAGGCACTGTGGCCTTCAGTAGTGACAGAATTACTGACAAACAGGATCTCTAGTACTGTACATTTTCTAAAAGAGAATTAAAATTTTTTTCTGCTTACAAAAGGAACCAAAATTATGTCACTGGTATCTGCACAGAAGACCAGCTTTCTATATCTTATACCTCTGAGGCTTCTTTAGGAATCCAAGATGATGATAGTACACAGAATGTTCAACAGTACTCCCCAAAGTCTGTTGTGAATAACACTGATACCATAAGACGCTCTACCAAAAGCTCCCATGTCGAAGAGTCTAGAAACACCCCTCTCCCATATCTACAAGGCCTAAAACCCATATTAAAGATTAGTCTTGAATAAAGAATTAAAGATACTTGTTTAACTTTATTTAAACCTGTGATTGCTAAGCTTTACTTTTGCCACTGAATCCTTTTCATCCATGTAACATCCTTCTAGTGTTCCATGGAACCTACTTTGCAAAACATTAATCTAAAACCCGAACTCATGTGTTGGCTGAAAGCAAAGAATGAAAATTATACTCAGAAACTCAGTGGAAAAGATATTTAAAGGTCTTTAATATCTTTGCATAGGAGACTCCCTTGTAAGTGGTAATGGGTCCGTAGAAACTGAAACAGATTTTTTTTTTCTATTTTATTGAAGGAAAACATCACTTTCCTCTAAAATTTGTTGATGTTCAAATAGAACTTTAAAGGATGTGCAAAACCACCCCCTAAAATTCTTTTCTGGTGAAGGAACACCCAAGTGCTCGCACTCAGAAAAATGAGATAGAAATAAACAATGAATTTGGCAATATAATTCCAAACAATCTTTCCTCTACAAGTCCAGTTGGTTTTACACCACTTCCCTATAAATCATTTTCCTCTCCCCCGGGACTCCAACAAACGTTAGCTTAGTGAAGGCACTTTCAATCAAATTTAAAATTTTAGAAAATGAAGTCACAAGCCAAGGGCTCTGGCTTTCGCTTAAGGGGGTGGAGGGACCAGTGAAATGAGATGGATGACAAGGGACTCAGAGAAGCTCTCTGGGAGGTAAAAGAATTCTCATGCACGTACTGGTTCTGAGGATTCCTTCCGATGTCTATGATTACTGTTCTGTCTAGAGAGACTCGAGAAAGGAAATGAGGAGAACCTTGGACTAGATGAAAATAACAGCACATCAGGGATCCAGAAGCCATGAAAATGAGCACTGAGCCCACACGCCCAGGACATAAAAGAAATCAGGACAGTCTTAATGAGAATCAGGCAGGGCACCTAATGAGAACCTTAATGTACTTTATCTTCCTTTTATATTTCACCTCAGTGGCCTCAGACGAGGCAAACCAAGAAGTATATTTACTGAGTTCATACCCTGTACCCAGCTCCAGGCCGGCAGCCCGGGGAGATCTCCAGCTGCCTGCAGCAGGGCTTCACATCTGATCGCCTGACCAGAAGCAACAGCAACAGCAACAGCAACCCCTGGGAGCTCGTTAGAAATGCAAACTCTCAGCCCCACCTTGGACCACTGAATCAGAAAGTCTGGGGACAGGCTGGGCTTTCGGGGTTTCAATCAAGCCCTGCAGTGCTTCTGAGGCACGGTTCTGTCTGAGAACCTCGGCAGACAGTCTAGCTGAGGAGGCATGAAATCACTAAGCAGCAGCTGGACATCAGAACCGAGCGGAAAGTCTGGAAAGCTCGGGCAGGCTCCCTGCACATGCAGACTCTTCGTGACCAGGTCCTTGCCTTTAAAAACAAACCCGGGACATTTGCAATTCTGGGTTTGCTCTCTCACCGCCACCCCCAGAGGCTTAGATGAAGAAGAGGGAGAGAATGTGAACTCCCATTATAACAGCTAAATGAGCACGGAAGCTAATGGTTATTCTGAGGGTCCTGGCCAGAGTCGGTGCTACAGAAAGATCCATTTTTGTTCCCTAAATAGGTTATACACATATATGTTACCTTAAGCGGGTCTCTTTCTGTATTATTTTGTTACATTGTGTTTAGCAGCAGCCCGGCTCTCTTCTTCCAGGAGCTGAATGAGATACAGTTGGTGGGGGGAAGCAAAGGGAATATATCTGCATTTTATTGCCCTATTTAAAGCCCTTTTTACTACTCTACCTGATATCCTTCAGCAAAGCGATGCTAGAATGACTATTTCTTCAGCCAGAGTGCGCAAATGTTTTAAGATAGTAATAGTACTAATAAGTGCAGTTAACATTTACTGCACATCTTATTACGAGCCGGGTACTTGAAATGAATCATCTCTCTTAACTCTCACACAACCTCAGAAAGCGGCTACTGTCACTCATTCCATTCCTACAGGCGAGGAAATCGCAGATTAGGAGACAGTCTCAGCAGTACATAGTGCGTTCAGGACTGAAGTCAAGACTCAAACTTAGGTAAACCTGACTGTAAAAGCAAGTTCTTCCCTGCTGCATCATATTCTCTTGAATTATTTAGTCTACTGGAAGGCACTGGAACATTATCTTCACCAAAGTTAATATCAGCCTCACTTATTTTTGGCAATTACATGACATGGAATAAACAGACGAAAGGAAGGTTGGAAGGCACCTGAACAATGTGGAATTTTAAGGAATGATGTGCAACACAGCAAGATGAATGAATTAAACTCTGCATGTTCAGCTTACACACATGAATACATTTTGTCGATATCCTGTTTGGTATCTTATGTTTTAGACAAGATTCTCAACAGCAGATTCTCACCCCTGGATGTTTATTAAAAAACTACTAGAACTCTATGCGTATATAAGTGAGATCTTTATCAGCAGGAGCACTGTAATAAGATATTATTACATTACAATATTATATCCTAGGGTATTATAATGCAAGGAGATTATCACATACTTGGCTAATAGGGTCCATACTGTTGTAATGTATTAAAACCAGCCTGACTAATAAAAACGACAACATAATCATAATCTTTGGTACTTGGGGCGGAAAACATTTTTCAGATAAGGTCTCAAAGCACCTGCCTCACATGCTTGCAAATTTATATATGAAGGAACTCTGCTATGGAAAGGCTTGCACAAATTTATACACGACTATAGGGAAGTCTTTTTGCAAAATGTAGGAAAGATTAAAAGCTCACCCAATACAGGCTGACAGCAAAACGATTCTGAATGATGCCAGGAAGAATAAAATAACCTGCTCACTCAAAAGTGATTTATTGAGTGCCCAGCACGTGCTAAGTCCAATCTCAGGCTATGAGGGTAGAGCAGTAAACCCAAGATAGGAAGTGTCTGCTATCTCAGAGCTTGCATCCCAATAGGTAGACAGAAAATAAACAAATAAGCAAATAAACATATGCTGGCATCTTCGGAGGACAGCTAAGAGCTAGAAGCTGGATGGCTAGAGTAGACCAAGGAGGAAACAGCAGGAACTGAGAGGTGTGGGGTAGTCAAGGGCTACAGGACAGTGTAAGGATGTTCGATTTCTTTCTAGGTTGGAAAAGAAGCCATTGGTGGGGGTGGGGGGGTTGACCAGGGGATCTGCAAGATCTTAAGTCCAGTGAGATGACAGTGGTTTGGTCAAGGGAGTGACAACGAAGGGGCCTGAAGAGAAGTGACTATGGGATGAACCGGCAGGATTTGGTGATGGGCTGGATGTGGAGGATGAGAGGATAAGTTCAGAAGCATTTTAGGGTATGGCCCTGAGCAGCTGGGTACCATTCAAGTGAGATGGGGAATGGAATGGAGAGGGGAGCGAGAGTTTGGTTTGGGTCAAGTTTGAGATGCCAAGTACACACCCAAGTGGAGACAGGCAAGGAAGCAACTGGCTATTCAAGGCCAGTGTTCAGAGAAAAGGTTGAGGTTGGAGACACACAACTGGATAATGAAGAAACAAAACGCTCTGTTCCTGTGGTGGGGATATAAAAATAGATCGATTCCAGAATCATTATTTTTCCGCATCTGGTTTTCCTAAAACACAGTGTGGCAGAAAAATAGTGACAATGATCAGGAAACACACATCCCCTCCCTGGCCCTGCCTATGACCCTCTGAGGGTTTGACTCTTACCTTCTATATCCTACACTTCTCATCTACAAAATAAACATAACTAAGAACAACACTGCAATAGACGATAACAAAAGTCGGTGAGAACGTAGAGAAATTAGAACCTCATACGCTATTGGTGGCAAGGCAAAATGGTGCATTCACTCTGGAAAACTGTCTGGCAATTCCTCAAAAAGTTAAACACAGAATTACCCTATGACCCAGCAATTCCACTCCTATTCGTATCTCCAAGAGAACTAAAAATATATGTTCACACAAACACCTGTACAGAATGTTCATAGCAGCCTTATTTATACCAACCAAAACAACCTAAATGTCCATCAACTGATGAACAAATAAACTGTGGTCTATCCATACAATGGAATACTACTCAGCCATAAAAGGAATAAAATACTGATAAAGGCTATAACATGGTGAACCTTGAAAACATTATGCTAAGAAGCCAGACACAGAGGTCCACATATTGCATGACTGCATTTATGTGAAATGTACAGAATAGGCAAATCCACAGACACAGAAAGCAGATGAATGGTTGCCTAGGGCTCACAGACTGGGACGGGGTGCTGGGAGGTGATCACCACGGGTAAGGTAGGGTTTCTTTTTGGGGGTGATGAAAATTCTGAAAATAGACAGCGATGATGGCTGTACAACTTTGTGAACATACTAAGAACCACTGAATTACACACTTCAGAAGGGTGACTATCTCAGTAAAACCAAACCAAACCAAACAAACGATAATGGGGGATGCCAGGTAGGGGGCGGGGGGTGACAGCCAATCACAGTTTCTCAGATAAAAAGAAAACCAGGTTGAAATCAATTGTTAGGAAAAACTCAGTGTGACTCTTTGAAAGTCCAGGGGGACTGTCAGATCATTTGTACACTGGGATGGCCATGATGCCTGCCAACTGTGTCCTCATTTCCACCTTGACTATGACCCTGGCTTCCAAAGAACCTGGACCTTTGATTTCCCAGTTAAAAGTTATTCAACTTACAGCAATGTTTTCACGCTCTCAAAAGCTCTGAATTAAATATAGTGTCTACTGTGGAATAATAACAGAAATATGAAAGGTCAGGTCATAAATATAAAATTTCCCTTTTTCCCCCAACAGAAAACCAACCTCTTGGTAATTTCCTGAAATACCAACCCCACGCTAAGCCCCCAGCTTTCCTTTTCATTGCATTTTACTAATGAGATTCTGATCATATTTCTGATGAAAACAGTTCATCACAAACGTTCTAGTCTATCCTGCTAACCATGTACCCATAACTGTGTCCCCAGGGAGATCATAACACAAATTTAGTGAAAACCAGATAGAGGATAATGGAACTAATCTCAGAAAGGTATAGCTAGGTATGCACCAAATATATGAAAATCCAAAAAACCCTGACAGAATTCTTTTTATATATAGTAACAGGGCTGTGAACATCCAAATATATCAGCTTAAATACTGTAAAATCTCTGGGATGCATTCAATTTTAAAAGGATTACTGTTATGTCCTGGATTACAGAGATCACACTGGGTAAACATCATGGAAAAGGGCCCAGAGAGATCTCTTTACATAAGGTAATTCTGTCAAGAAAATGATCTGGACAACTGGATGAGAAAAGTTCCTGTAACTTGATTGAACAGAAA
The DNA here is from genome assembly GCF_028023285.1 of Balaenoptera ricei. Taxonomy (NCBI): domain Eukaryota; kingdom Metazoa; phylum Chordata; class Mammalia; order Artiodactyla; family Balaenopteridae; genus Balaenoptera; species Balaenoptera ricei. The sequence continues at coordinate 21,346,926 of NC_082640.1, forward strand.
TTAAACATGTGTTAAGAAAACTAAGAAGTACGAGTCATATTTTTAACACGAAGCCTTACAATCTCAGTACCATCGACACCTGCAATGTTCACGTTATTTTCTCAGCCTCGTGAAACAAGAGGGTTTAGGAACTTCCTCTGATATGGCTTTCCAAGTGCTCCGGCTCCAAGTGTGAAAGGGAAATCCCCAAAAATGTGTGTTAATAGTGAACCACTATTCATAGCTAATGGGCCTTGGTGTTATACTATCACCTTCCTAACTCTATCCCACTTAGCAGTATAGACTGTGGTTGCTCCACCTCTTTTGGGGGTCTGCTTCTATGTCTTGGTAGTATCCCTATCTGTTATGGATGGAATGTTTGTATCCCCCACCAAATTTGTATGTTGAAGTCCTAACACCCAAAGTATTTGGAGGTGGAGCTTTAGGGGGCTAATTAAGTTTAGATAAGATTAGAGGATGGACCCCCATAATAGAATTAGTGCCCTTACAAGAAGAGGAAGAGACATCAGAACTTCTTCTCTCTGCCATGTAAGGATGCAGCAAAAAGGCAGTTGTGTGTAAACCAGGAAGAGAGCCCTCATCAAGAACCAAATCTTGCCAGTGCCTTGATCTTGGACTTCCCAGTTCCCAGAATTGTGGGAAATAACGTCTGTTGTTTACACACCCAGTATGTGGTATTTTGCTATAGCAGCCAGAACTAAGACACTACTAAGGGCAGGAGGCTAGAAGAAGAGCAACTAAAACAACCTATCACAGAGATGGAGGTAAACAACAGGTGCAACACAGCTGAATCATGGATAACTCTACAACGTAGAAGGTGAAATGGATGGAAGAAGGGAACTCACAAAATAGGAGGCAAGTAAAAAAAGCACTGTTTCTATGAATGGGGCTACAACTTGAGGATGCAGGGTTCTCCCAGCACCTAAAGCAGTCACTGGCACATAGCCGATATTTATTAAATGCCTGGCCTGAGCCAAGGAACAACAATTAAAATCATCGTATAGGGAAAAGGGAGTGACCAACCAGACCAGAATGACAAAAGCTGCAACACAATAAGCTACTACACAGGAAATACAGCATAAAATAGGTTTTTCCTGGTGGCTCACTGTTTTGTTGCTCCGAAATTAAAATTCCATACAAATTATACCTTTAAAGTTCCTATAAACTATTGTTACTTTGATTATATGATGCAATCTCTCAGATGTGAAAATGTTATTATAGCAGATTAAGATCTTATCAAGCACTAACCATCAGTCGGTGTGTTTATAGAACAGAACCTATTTTATTTCTTCTCCAAAACACTGTGTCTGAGTCTTGTGAATGCTTGTTTTGTATTATCTCCATATCGTTGGAGACAATTTGCACAGAGAACATCATGAAGACACGGTTAAATACAGGAATGCCACTCTTTCCTTCTGCTTTGCACTGGCATGGGATTTCTTTCACTTCCTCCTGCCCCTGTTTCCCTTAGAATCACCTGGTCCCATTGCCAATGACATGTAAATGATACATTTTTTCAAAATTTACATTTTCCTAAGAGACACTGAACTCCCAGGAAATGGGAAATCTTCAATTAAAAACTGGTTTCTAATAGCCCGGATATACACTATCAACACATTTTGTTCTTCTCGATCCCTAGAATGTCTTTGAGATCCTTTCTGTAGAGGTGACATAGTAATATTAGCTTCATAAAATCATAATAGAGAAGATAATACCACCGTCTTCCCTGCCCCAGCCCCTCAATGTATATTATGTTCTGAAGTCATAAGGGATTTTAAAAAATCTCTATCTGCATATTTGAATTGCTTGGTCCTGTGGTCTCCTCCAGGGCACCGGCATAAAAGTGTAAAATGTAGGAAACATATAATTATCCCTTATTCTGTAATGAAACTAGCCTGAAAAACTGGTATGCAAGTTCCTACTTCAATGACCAGAGTTATGAAGCACACTTAACACCTATTTTCCACTGAGTGGCTTTCAATAAAGCTTTAAAAACAAACTTGTGACTCTTAAATTTTTTTTTCTTCAATAATGTGCATTTAGAAGTTCATAACACTTACGTAAGGACTCAAACGTGCACCCGGACAAATACGGCAAAGTGGTGCCTCTAGAGGTCAATGACTAAGTCCACAGCCAAAGAGCCCTGAAGTCCAGTTTTAGGACACTCAGCTTGGTGCCCTAAGAGTCTGAACTCAAGGATTTCAGGAAGTGCCGATGTCAGCTCCGATGACATGCTTTTGCCTGTGTGTCCCACACCCTGACCTATGGCAGGAGCTCCAGGAGAATTTGCTCAGTTCATTTCAATCCTAGCAATGTTAGTTCTCGACTCTTCTTCCTTTTTCACCTGATGTGATGTGCCCTCACCTCCTCTGAGTTGTAGGAAGTTCTAGGTGCTGTGGGCATCAGCTCACTGAGTCTTGGTTTCTGATTTCAGGGTGCCATAGTCTAACGGGAGAGATGGAACAGGACTCAAGATGCTGCTGCGGGCACACAGGCACAGGATGCCAAGGGAGCGCGGGGTGCTCGGCTGTGGGGGGCAGCGGTGGGGGGGGGGACGGAATGAGAGGGCAAGGCAGTCGGCTTCCCACCGAAGGTGCTACCCCTCGCTCCATTTCCAAGATTCTGTAAAGCTTTCCAGTTTTAATTCCAAAATCACGTTTAATAATGGAGTTTCATCCCTGCCGGAAATGCTTTAATAAAAATGAACCCAACCTGTATAATCTAGCCTAATTATCTGATTTCAAGCCCATACCTGGGGGTTTCAAATATTAAAAGAGTTTTATGTGGGACATTTATACAAAAGGTTAGAGCACATTTTAAAACCATAATCCTTGGGAGTTTGGGATTAGCAGATGCAAACTATTATATATAAGATGGATAAACAGCAAGGTCCTACTGTATAGCACAGGGAACTATATTCAATATCCTCTGATAAACCATAATGGGAAAGAATATGAAAAAGAATATATATACGTATAACTGAATTATTTTGCTGTACAGCAGAAATTAACACAACAATGTAAATAAACTCTACTTCAATTTAAAAAAAAAATCCTTAAGAAAGAGCACTGAACCCCACCTCCATTTGTAATTTATGTCTGATCTCTACATGGATGGGTATAATATGCACGAAATCAGTGCTGCAATGGATATTCTAAGCTTCACTCTAGAATTCATTTTGATGGCTGTGTACTGCATAATACTGAATTGATCCCAGAAATTCTGTCAGGATTCCTTCTGTCCCAGCACCATAACTCTTTTAATGCATTTCCGGTAGAAGAGTAATCACTTTCTAGTAGGATTATCTTCACACCTTGCCTAAGTCGACAACCCTCCTGTATCAATAACTTAATAAGCCCCACAGTTTCACACACCACATACCTCCACCAGCACAGCCTGGCAATGTAACACAGTGCAAATCACCTTCCACACATTCTTTCTAAGAATTAGAAGCTTTTTTTATTTTATTTTTTCTCCTTAAGAATATAGGCCAGATGCAAGAGGATTTCACAAAGAGAAGCCGGAATGCAGGTGGGGTAGAGGGAAGTCACTTCTCCAATGAGGCTGAAGTGGGTCGTTCCCCGCCCATGCCCCAATCTGACCCAGGCTCCTCCTTGCCCAGTGTGGCTTGGTCCCTCCAGAGGCAGCCACCTCTAGCAGCTGAGGGACAGACAGCACTGCACATGCCTGCCTTTGGCATCTCTTGCTCTCAGAGATGGTAGATTTCTAACTTAGCACGGCTATCTACTGGAGGTCTAGGCACTGTCAAGCATTTTTTTAAAAAACATCTTTATTGGGGTATAATTGCTTTACAGTGGTGTGTTAGTTTCTGCTTTATAACAAAGTGAATCAGCTATAGATATACATGTATCTCCATATCTCCTCCCTCCCACCCTCCCTATCCCACCCCACTAGGTGGTCACAAAGCACCTAGCTGATCTCCCTGTGCTATGCGGCTGCTTCCCACTAGCTATCTATTTTACATTCGGTAGTGTGTATATGTCCATGCCACTCTCTCACTTCATCCCAGTTTACCCTTCCCCTTCCCCCTCCCCACTGTCAAGCATTTTGACAAAATCCACTAAAAACCACAAACTAACATCACTTTGGTTTTGCTATAAACCTAAGCTCCTCGATAACGAAGGATTTAATGCTTTTCACTTTGCCCTGTTCATTAATTCAACCTATAGCTTGGTTCTTTCTTGCTCTCTACCTTTATGATTTTTTTTTTTAAAGTTTTGGGGCTATGGAACAGAAGCACATCATGGCACGAAAACCAGCTATTATGTCAGATCCACTTCAAAGAGGAGATGGAAATGTCAGTAAGAAATGAAATAGCCCAGCCTGGGCTGGGAGGTAACTTCATCTTGTGAAATATCACGTCTAATAAATAAATGAACAAACAACTCTCACTGTTTTTTCAGTAAATTACCAAACCCTTCCTGAGATTCATAATGCTCTTAATAAACTGTTGAAATGGAACTGCGGCTAACTCAAGGGTTCTCACTCAGGAAGCAGCCATCACCGAGCAGACGGACTCCATCCACCAGCTCCCACGACTGACTCGAAGCCCGGCCACCGAGGCAGAAACACGGCTCACCAAAGGACACCCAGATAGAAACCCAGATCAAACTCTGAGACACAGTTTCCCGCCACCCCAGTCAGGCTGGACAGGTTAGTTGAGGATATAAGCCGTCTAGAAAAGGAAGGTTGAGAACGACAAGCTGAGAATCAAAGACTGAGTAATGCAAGATGCCTAATATCTAGAAGACATGCAATGCGTACTTAATGACACAAAAAACACTGAGCCATATTGATGCTTCCCTCGGCCACCAGTGGGGAATGAGGCTAATTTTAAATCCCCAGAGAGGTTGTGGGGTAAAACTAAGAAAGGAACAGACCCTGGGGTACCATCTTCTCATCAGAAACTGGTCTAAGAAGGCTAAAAAAGATCAAGACACCACCAGATGGCAACACAGAGCCAAATATGATTCCCACGTATTTCTCTGGGATATACAACAACACTGGATCATAGGAATGGCCAATATATCACTGGAATGTCTACTTTTATGTTTAATAAAAGATAAGATTAGAGAAATAAAAATCGGTCCCCATAGAAACATAAATACTGAGACTGAAGAAGTCGCTTATCATTGTACAGAACGGACCCTCAATTAGTAACTGCACCTTTGCTGTGTAAATGGCAGGGGAATGTAATTAACAATTAATAGAAGCTGCCCTCAATTTAAAGCCTCCGAGGGAAGTAATTAAATTTGGTAGAAGCTGTAGCCTCTAAACAAAGATACATCATACAAATACAAAAGGAAACACAGATTTGAATAATAAATGCAAATTAGAAACAAGGTTTGACTATAGACGGCAGAGAAATGATCCTAAAATGATTTTTCCTAAGAAATGTTCTCTTCAAGAGACTAGTTTATGAACCTATTTTAATCTGGGCCAAGGTTTGATATGAATCCTGGCTGACGTTTCTTGAGAGCAACCTTACTTCCAGAGTATTTATGCATGCAGATCAGACAGCTTCCTGCCGCCTGAATTAGCGGTACAAGTACCTTTCATATCAGTGTGGATGTACTTGATATATACAGTGTCAACATTACTACCAGGGATGGAGCTTGCAAACACTGCTCTGCTTGTTGGTCGTGAAATACAATTGCCAGGCAGAATGTGTGTAGCTCCAGAGGGTAAATTAATGCCGGCAACCTGGTTATCAGCAGTCTTTAGCCTGCCTCTCTAAGCTTCTAATGGAAGCATTTAGGGAGCAGAAGCGTTACATCTGGCTACAGCTGCACATTACATGGTCCACTGAGACTCCGATGATGATGGCTGCACTGAATAACAAACAGCTGGGTATAAATGTTAAAAATCAGGAAATCGATTTTAAACACAGATTGCACAAATCCTCTGAAGTTCCAGCACCGAAGGAGAAAGACCAATTAGTGTGGAAGAGGACAAAAACGCATACCAGAGATTAAAATTCAAAAATATAGGTGGGCACCCTGGGGTCATCATTAATACCTTGGCTGGGCTCCGGCTGTTACTGTCTCACCACGGGCAGCGTGAGGACAAACAAAGCCTGTGCATCAGATCATTTTCTGGCCCTCGTCACGCTCTAACTGAACCTTAACAGAACTGAGCCACCTAGTTGAGCTTTCCAGAATGGGGCAAAGTTATTTCATGAATTTAACGGAACTGAAGGGAAAGGCAACTTTGTAAATCTGGTCTCAGGGTCCTCAAACACTGAACCTATGTGCTGGGGGAAGGGTGATCAGACAAAGCCCTCCATGGGAATTTCCCAGGACAAGAGATTTTGTTTAGAAAGAAACATAAGTTAATGAGCTAGCCTGTCCCAAGGTGCCCAGCAGGGTACTAACACATTAGAAACAGCAAGGAAACTTCTGTTCAATTTTGAATAACTTTAGGTAAGGGAATGGGCCAGAGAAAGAGAGGCTAGAAATCGCTTTTTCTGAACGTTTCAAAGCGTGGATAACCCTTTTTGTGCAAAGGTTTGGGTTAGTCCTATGTATAGACTTTTAAAAGCTAGCAAACATGTTTATATTTAAGAAACCTAGTGATACAAGATCAGACATGAGAAGGGGGGGGCACGTAATTTATCATCCAAACTGGGACACTTTTTAGAGTGAAAGGCGGATGCTATTAGTGATGACGCCAGGATGATAGGTACAAACTGGGAGTATCCCAGCAAACCAGGACACATACACACTGTGTTTTGAGTTCCAACCTGGGGGTCATATCTGGAGCACCAGTTAAGTGGCTGCTATGCCATCAGCTTATTTTCACTCTCCGTGCCTACTTGTTCTCGAGATTCTAGATCTAGAGTAAAATCAAGAGTTTGTCTAAAGGAAGTTGAGGGAGCAAAAGGTTCGACAGGATAAAAATCCAGATTTCTTTGCTTGCACAATTATTTCTGTGGATCATACCTGATCCAGTCAGACCTAATGGAGTAGGTAAGGCACTATTACTCTTGCAGCTTTTTTAGATGGGAAAGAACTGCAATATTACAGATTTTGTTTAATGTTGTTTTCCCCCATCTCTCAGGCTGCCTGGATTCTACAATCCTGTTGTTTTCCCCCATCTCTCAGGCTGCCTGGATTCTACAATCCAAATGCCCAAGATCATAAATGTACATGCACATCACCACCAAGAGACCATGCTTCTTCCACTTAGTGTTCTTAGTAATAATACTTGTAAGGATTCTAGGAAGGATCTAGGTACAGCAGAAAAAAAAAAAAAATTGATGAGGCAATATCATATTTCCCTCATCTGATCTACAGGATGCGGAACGAAGGTCTTTTTTCTTTTTCCCACATCTTTATGGGAGTATAAATGCTTCACAGTGTTGTGTTAGTTTCTGCTGTACAATAAAGTGAATCAGCTATATGCATACATATATCCCCATATCCCCTCCCTCTTGAGCCTCTCTCCTTCCCTCCCTATCCCATCCCTCTAGGTCATCACAAAGCATGGAGTTGATCTCCTTGTGATAGGCAGCAGCTTCCCACTCACCATGAAACTTAAAAGCTTTTGCACAGCAAAGGAAACCATAAGCAAGATGAAAAGACAACCCTCAGAATGGGAGAAAATATTTGCAAATGAAACAACAGACAAAGGATTAATCTCCAAAATATATGAAGGTCTTAAGAAAGATGTAACAGTTAAATTTTTATTTCCCAACAAGAAAATCCTTTACTAATATAACAGAACCCAAAGCAAATAGTGCAAAGCCTTCTTCATCTTAAACCAGTATATCCCAGAAAAAGAAACAGAGAGACAAAAGCTCAGAGTAACCAAATGTTTAACTTAAAATATGAACCACTGTTAACACTCTAGAAGATTTTGTAACACCAAGAACAGGCAGTAACCATTCAGTACATTATGAGACTTCAAATGTTTGTGTTGAGGTTGACAATACACGCTGCAACTCTTGTTCACTAGCAGGAATTTCAGAGTTATAAAAAGAAAAAAAAAAGAAACACAGATTTCAGTACAGAAAATGTTTAGGTGGTTTCCACAGAACAACTGATCAATTCAGCCAAATAATAGGTCAGCTGTGACTCATAAATCCTCAACTCCACAGCTGTCCAACTTAATTTTAACTATTCAATCTGCAGGACAAACTGTAAAACGACTACACACTTCCTGGCTCCCGCTCTGCCTACTACACCACAGTGGAATCAATTTGCTATTGTAGCAGCAAACAAGAAACCCGAGAATCAGACAACTTTAAAAGCTAATTAACTTTGGTTCTAGGCTAATTACATTTCTTAAAGTAAGTTGTGCTGATTGGTTAAGAGCCCAAGCTATTGGAAGCCCAGGCACTTACAGACATAAACACATAACCTGTCAAAAAAAGTGTGCTGCTGAACATGAAGGAGTGTTTGTAATCCACAGAGAGAATTGATGAAATACACAAATTAAGCTGCCCTCATTTATACCTCACAATCGGGCAATTATATTATGGAGACTGGCTAGGTCTCACAATTTCCGCTGCAAAAGAAGTGTCAACAGCTACAACAATCCCTTTACATTTTTAAAAATGAAACACACACACTACCCTTGTTTATGTGTTGTATTACTTAGAAAGCCCTTTACTTGGACCTCCAAATTATCTCATTTCAGCTCCATGAATGTTAAAAATACTGAACGTAACTTTATTATTACAGTATAAAGTGGTTTGTCCAAAATCCAACTGTACACATGTTTGAGTGTATAATTTATGTTAGAAAAGGTTACATATATATGTGTGTATATGTATACACACACACACACACACACACAAACACACACACGGGAGCATCCAATTCACCAGGTATACACCAGAACTAAATGGATTTCAACTGTCCACACTTTAATTATGACCTGTTAAACACATGGGGGTCCTACCTGAAAGGGCAGAACTCGACAGAATCAGGAAAGGTTGGTGGGTTTTCTGAGCAGCCTGACTCAAGTATTTGCTCTGCTCCTTTTCTGGATTAAAGCATCACAATGATTTTTTTCTTTAGTTTTGCTAAGAGTTTGAACTCTACTAGGGCCTAGCGAGTGAGCTGTGATTTTGTGAACCATCATGAAAATGACAAGTTTAATACCGTATAAACAAATTAACAATAACAACGTCACCATAATTTCTTCCTCCCGTTTGCTTTCCACCAAAAACCAGGGAACATTTTCTATTTCATGGGTTCCCTGGATTTTCAGATGCTAATCAACGATGAGCAACATACTAAGGTCAGGCATGTCAGATTCTCTTTTTTAAAATTCCACGTGGTTTAAGCTCTCATTGAAATTAGACATGGGGTCTTATCCTGTGTCTAGAAGAGCAAGGTTGGCCAGAATGTTTTCCTTGTCCCATGGCCAGGCTCTAAGACCAAGGCAAGAGTTTACCTTGCAGTAGGTCCCCATGGGGGCAATCTTTTTTTTTTAATTGCACCCTAGGTGGGAGGTGAGGCTGCTTGAAGACAATATAATGTTGTACAGATATAACAGTATCTGTCCCAGGAAGGCAACAATGTCTTCACCTCAGCCAACTCCCTCAACTTGGCCGACCATGCCTGGATCTAAATCAAATCGTGGTTTCTGGTTTTACATCCTGGAAGGAGAGGATTTGGGAGAGGCGCTGTGACTGTGACAGCGCTGACAATGGAGCCGGCAAAGTACTAAAGGAGTAACAACGTTTTCCTCCAATTTTATGATCATCACTGGGAACCCAGCATTTTGACGAAGTGTTCAAACATCAGAGAATGGAGTTGGTATCATGTTGTTGAGAGCCACGGCATTGGGCCTTATAGTTTGATTTCTGAAAGCCTTATAATGAGGGTGGAGTGGATATACATTCCATTCTTTGGCTGTATTTTTGTTCAACAAAGCCTGCAATTTTCAGTCACTTGAAAATGTAATTACAGATAATGTTTGCATCAGTAGCAAGAATACAATAAGCACATGGGGCACGAAAACTCCACTCCAATCACATCCTCTTAGGTTACAACGCGCGCGTCTCCTGCTAAGAGTAAAGGCATTTCAACAAGCTAATATCTGGTATGAAATGGTGGTGTGGGTTAGACCAACCCAGGCATGAATTCTACGCTAACTTTTCTACTGCCCATTCCTTTACTCTGGATAGCTACGCAGGAAACACACATCTCTGATTTGCTGAAAACCCAGGGTCCCATCAAATGTTTATGCACTTGAGCAAAATGCTATGGAAAGGTCAAAGGTGTACTGACACTTGAAAGGGACCAGGGGCCACGGCTGAGTTGGTCACCACCGTCAATCATCTAAAATCCATGCGTTATCATGTTCAGAGACACTTATTCTACTGCCGACCCCTCTGGCTCATTTATGAAGGAGGAGGTAAAACTGCAAGTAACTACAGAAAGGACACAGCAGCAAGTCACCACATGAGGGGGCCAATGGGGACCGAATGCCACCCAAGAGCTTTATTCTAATTCACAAGAAGGCACACTATGGGCTGGAGGCACCCTGAGAAAGGTGTTCCTCTAAATCAATGCAAAAATCAGGAAGTTGGAAGTAAATGCAGGGTGGGATGCCAGGTGTCTAATGAAATCCCCCAAAGAAACTTCTTCCTGGAAGAGGCAGTTATCTCTCTCTCTTTTTTAAGTGTATTTATTTATTTATTTTTAACATCTTTATTGGAGTATAATTGCTTTACAGTGGTGTGTTAGTTGCTGCTGTATAACAAAGTGAATCAGCTATACGTATACACATATCCCCATATCTCTTCCCTCTTGCATCTCCCTCCCACCCTCCCTAACCCGCCTCTCTAGGTGGTCACAAAGCACCGAGCTGATCTCCCTGTGCTATGCGGCTGCTTCCCACTAGCTCTCTGTTTTACATTTGGTAGTGTATATATGTCAATGCCACTCTCTCACTTCGTCCCAGCTTACCCTACTCTCTCCCCGTGTCCTGAAGTCCATTCTCTACATCGGTCTCTTCTCTTTATTCCTATCCTGCCCCTAGGTTCTTCAGAACCTTTTTTTTTTTAGATTGCATATATATGTGTTAGCATACGGTATTGGTTTTTCTCTTTCAGACAATGATCTTTTTAAAGGAAGAATAAGGAGCCACCTTAACATTCAATGTTAACTGCTTCCTTATCTCAGCTGTAAGACAGACCCTGCCTCTGGCATTAAGATATCTTGACTTTGCTATGGTGCCCCTTTCTTCTGACAACTTTTACAACACTCTTGCCTTCTAAACTCAGAAACTGGTCTGGCTATGAAACAAAAATCAAGAAATTTATGTGAAAGAGCACATAAAAAGCAGGTTATTATTATTAGTTCATAGCTAAGAAACTATTTCATACTCAGGATCCACAAACTCAGCTGCCAATTCGCCAACACATCTAGAAGTTCAACCTGTTTATGGTCATACAAGGTTCTAGGGATCCCTCAAAAGACAAAGCAACCTTCTGGGCCAGAATGGAAGCTGGCACAGTAGAAAGAGCTCAGGCTTTGGAAATGGATACAGATACGTGCCTTTACCTTCTAGAACCTCCCTTTTCTCATTTGCAAAATTGGAACAATACAACTTACCTTGCAAAAGTTTTCTGAAGAGTACTGATAACTTATACAAATCCCTTAGCTTAATGGCTGACCCACAGTATATCCTAAATCAAGAACAGCAAATGTTATAAAACATTTCAGAAAGCGTACCCACAGGAAGGCAACATCCTTTAAAGCGTTAGGAATCAGAATTAGGAGAAACATACTAAAAAGAAGTATTTCATTGTCAAAGAATTACAGTTTTGTTGACACCAAAAAACATATTTTGGCTTCTAGGTAGACACCATTATTTTATTGAACAGACAACTCAAAATCAATTTGGATCACAAGTATCACGTTCTGAGTAGACCTGAAAAAAACAAGACACAGTCAGAGGCGAGATCAAGGCCATCCCGTGGCTTCTGAGGCCGACAAGAGTCTAATTTTGGTCACTTTTTATGATAGCTGGACACAAAATCTTGGCCCAATTGAAAGGCTGCCTATAAAGTCAATTAGACGTCCTTGACGCTAAGATAAAATGTGCCAATTACAAAGAACTCATCAATTTGTAGAGAAACATTTGTAGTATCTGCGAGGCAGACCCTTCTCGAAAGATTCTGCCAGATTTCATCCAGAGACCTCATGTTCCTCTCCCGACAATGTCAGAAACAGCCGTCATCTCGGATAGTGCCCGAGTTCAGCCTAGCGCAAAGTGGTTTGCTACGGGGGCAAGGGATTCTTGATTTGGGAGGTCACGTTCATGGCCTGGGGTTGGGGGGGGGGGCAGTGTCTCACAGGCAACATCACTCTCTTGGCCAGAGTGGGTGCTGCGTGGCCTCTGGCCCACCATGGAGGACATTCCTCAGCTAATGGACTCAGAGGAGGCTCTGAGCTTCCCAACTGAATCTGATCATGTCTGATCTTAATCAATCAAGTGACTTATAATGTTAGGAGCAAACCTTCACACTAGCTGTAGCAGCTCTGGCTTCTCAGGACTTCAAGGACCTTACTGGCTATGTCAGGAGAAGAAGAGCCTGTATAGTAGGGCAGAAAAACAATAACTATGATGAATCCTGCGGCGGGATGCACACCTCCACCCATTGTGCCAACTCCTAAAATCACTGATTCCTCTTCCAAGTCATTTCCTCCTTCAGAGACTCTCCTGGCACGTTGTGGCCTGAGCACCTAACGAGGCCAGCAGGTGGCAGGGTCTACAATACTCGCCTCCACGTTCACATCATTGAAATTGTTTTCTTAAGGGTTGGGTTTCTGTTGGGGTTAGGAGTCCCATCACGTGAGAAGCAGCCTTCCTATGGTGCAGCTGAGTCTCCTTCCATAAGAAAATCAAGATTTCAGCTGATGTAGAGATGGGCTTTTTCCAAATGCACTTATGGAGATACCGGGATGGAGATACTGCTTTTTGCTTCACCCCATCCCAGAATGCAAGGTCTGACCACGAGTTCAGTTGGAACACAAACTGTATTTTTTTTTTAATTTTTTTTAAAATTATTTATTTATTTATTTATTTATTTTTGGCTGTGTTGGGTCTTCGTTTCTGTGCGTGGGCTTTCTCAAGTTGTGGCAAGTGGGGGCCACTCTTCATCGCGGTGCGCGGGCCTCTCACTGTCGTGGCCTCTCTTATTGAGGAGCACAAGCTCCAGACGCGCGGGCTCAGTAGTTGTGGCTCACGGGCCTAGTTGCTCCGCGGCATGTGGGATCTTCCCAGACCAGGGCTCGAACCCGTGTCCCCTGCATTGGCAGGCAGATTCTCAACCACTGCGCCACCAGGGAAGCCCTGTATTTTATTTCTCAATCATCAAGCAGAAAGAGGAGAGAGAGAGAGAAAAAAAAAATCAGTCTTCTTAATGTGGTCCTGGGGACGGAGCATTTTCTGCACGTCTATATGGAAGCCATACTACTTTATGGGTCTTTGGCTGAGACTTTAAAGCATGAATGTTCTGAGGGAGAAAACATTAACTGGTCAGTTGTAATGAAGTTTCCCTGAGTTTCATTCTCCCAGGAAAGGCAGGTGAACTTTCAGTCGATCTTAAGTGCCACAAAGCTGTAAAATATTTAGGTTATAACTCCTCTCCCGACATCAGCTTCACAATAATTCTGGGGCACAGGTAAGAAGCGTATCTTATTATCCTTATTTTCTAGATGAGGAATCTTGACAAGTCACCTGAGACTTGAAGGGGGCATGGAACAAGTCAGAAGACAAGCCAGGAGAAGGCAGGAGACTCTTGTTTAGTAAAGGACCCTTAGCCTTCAAGGATGACCTTCTAACGCATTGCTGGAGAGATCATAAAGCCATGTCGCTGGTGATGCCATTCTGCTACACACAGCAGATCCCGACGCAGGGCAAGCGTCCCCGACAAGCAGAAACGACCCATGAGGAAGTTCTAACTCAAGGTTAAAACTCACGCATAGCCAACAGAATTAAAATGGTTTCTATACAAAGAACAATCTTTCCTAAAATCTTCCTGAGAGAAAAGAAGATTCTGTGGCAGGGGCTCAGCTAACAGGAAGAAAAAAATGCTCTGCCTTTAAGTCTCCTCTTCAACACGGTGCTCCGTGAGGGACCTGGAAACACCAGAAGTAAGTAAAAACCTGCTCGGAAGTGCTCTAGTAATACAGAAACGGAAGAAATATTGCCCGTCAGTAGATGCTGGCAGCAACTTTTTGCCGTCGAAGAGGAAGAGAGAAGTAGGAAAAAAGAGGAAAATATGGGCTTTTTGTGAAAAGAAAGAAGTACCCTGACAGGTCGCATTAGAATGTAAAATGTAGGTGACTTAATATTATTGTCTCGAGATGGAGCCGCCAGTCGCGTTAACCAGCCATCAGGGCTTGCGTGTTGCCTTTGAATCCTGATGCCACGCAAGATGGCGGGATGGACCACGGGAGCCACAAGGAAGGATGTTTCAAGCACGAACTGAAGGGAATAATTGCAGTTGGAGGCCTCCTGGTGACAATTTTGAGAAGGCAAACACAGCTGCAGCAGAGCCAAATATAGCGGGCCAAGACAATGACATCCATAAAGTTAATCATTCGAAATATGCTGCCCTTCTGCCCAACCAGAAAACTCAACACCCCTCTATAGCCTAGGAAGTCAAAATATAGTTCATGCACAGAAACACACAGCTGTGCCAGTGGAATTTACTGCAAGTGACGACCAAGGTGTTTGGACGCTGTCCTCCCTCTCAAGGCTGTGGTTCTGAGAACTGTGTTGTGGACGGATGTGGCCCCTTCTCTTGAAATTCAGGAAACTGCTCAAAAGAGGGATAATTAATGGGGCTTAGAGAAGCCCACTGAATCTTAGAGAAGATTCAAATAAAAGAACAGGAAAGATATACATCAGGAAAACCTAGGAAAGGCATAAAGAGAACTTCAGGAAGAGCTATGCCGTTGATGACCTAAAGACGTCTGGGTTAGGGTACAAGGAATCAGGAGCGCTGCGTCAAAGCAGAACAAAATGAATATCCGTTAGTCCGCTACCAAAATCTTTCCTTCCTTACGCTTTTTCCTATCATCTTTCACTTTTTTTATTCCCCAAAGATTTTTTTTCCAAGGAGAAAATGAAATGTCAGATTTCAGCCTGCATTTGCTTCACCTGTATGACGCCCAAGGTCTACTCTGGAGACGCACAGAGAAAACAACTGGGTGAGAGGTGTGCGTGCATGTTGAAGAAGGTTTACACCAATTCACCTCCTTACGGCTGCATAGATCTCCCATAACTTTAGCCTTTTTAAGATGTTCAGTTGATGTGTTGGAGTCCCACTAGACACAATCAAAATCTTGAGTTCTCCTTTCAACAGCGATAGGAAGCTATGGGATAATGGTCTGGACCATACAAGATGGCGGCAGCAGGCAAGAAGCACAAGGTGAGGAATTTGGTCTGATGGGCACCAGCGTGTCTACACGAAAAAATATCAGTGGAGGGTCTACTGTCAGGCTTCTGTGAAGAGTCTTTCTTTCTTCCTACTTGAAACCTGTAAGGTTTTGACAGTAGCAACAACTCAATTGCAACTGAGAAACGTCCCCAAGTCTGGGGACTTTTTGGCAAGGAGAGAAAAGCCACTCAACTGGGTGGGAAGCATCTCAGCTTTTCACCCAGAAGGTATGACAGAACCATCACAGTGAACCTCTTTTCTGTCCTTTAACAAAAGCTACTCTGAGGTTCTGGGCCAAAGAGTCAAAACAAAGTCCTAAGAACTACTTCCAGCAGTGTCACTAACATGAGGTACATCTTTGGTCAAGATGTTAAACCTTCTTGAATCTTAAACGTTTCAGTTATGAATGTAAGAATCCATTAAACACATGTTACGTTGTACACATATTTCCTAACTTTTAGAGCCAAAGGCCATTAAATGGAAGATATTTTAAGAAAGTGAGGAATTATGCCCAAGCTAGTTTTCCATATATCTATTTCACCTATATTTACATACATATGTATATATACATGTGTGTGCACACATTTTATATACACATTTACAGCCAGGTGAATAACATTATTTTCCTCTTTTAGCCTAAAGGACCAACTGATTTTGTGTCACATAAATCTGGTACAACTTTCCTGTTATTGGGGGAGACCAGGAGATAGGAAGACATCATTCAAGGAAAAGGATCTAAAATACCACCTTAAAATTTAATGAGCCCGGGACTTCCCTGGTGGCGCAGTAGTTAAGAATCCATCTACCAATGCAGGGGTCACGGGTTCGAGCCCTGGTCCAGGAAGATCCCACATGCCACGGGGCAACTAAGCCCGTGTGCCACAACTACTGAGCCCACATGCCACAACTACTGAAGCTCACGTGCCTAGAGCCCATGCTCCGCAACAAGAGAAGCCACCATAATGAGAAGCCCGTGCACCGCAATGAAGAGTTGCCCCTACTTGCAGCAACTAGAGAAAGACCGCGCGCAGCGACAAAGACCCAATGCAGCCAAAAATAAATAAACAAATTTAAATTTAAAAAAAATTTAATGAGCCCAAGTCCAGCTATGAACTCCCTTCTGAAAAGACACGAAAATTAAGCCTTTCAACATAAAAACATAGAATTTTCGATCCTAGTATGGAAGCTGGAGAACTATTCACTCCCATGACACTCAAAAAAAAAAAATTTTTTTTTAAAGCTGGGCAAAAATGATGTCAAATGTCAAAGAAATCAGCTGAAATTAATTGCCTTCTCTCTGAGGAGTGAGTCAGCACCATCATCTGTGAACCTCGGAAATCTTCAGTCTTGTTTGAGCCTATAAATGTCAGACAAAGCAGCTGCTGGGTTGGGGGAACTTGATTTCCATCGTCATGACAGAGCCATAAACAATCTCCCCGAGAAAACAAACCTCTGACTTCTTTAATTATTAAGGCTTAAAATCCAAACACTTCACGTACCCCATTTTTAAAGCACTATCACTATTAAAGGAATCCTGTACCTATCTGTCTCTTACCCTTCTACTGATGGAAAGGGAGCACAGATCATTTAAACTGAGGTCTCTTTCAAATAGGTTTCTTTATTTAAAATCTGACCTTACGTAAAAGGCCATATAAGTCTGGCAGAAAAGTTGAGAATAATAAACCAAAATGGTATTTTAGTCTAAATGCAGCCTAAACTTAATTTACATACATATTTAGGAGGGAAAACTGAAAAAAAATGGGTCTAGTAATTTGCCAGCAAGTTGGCTCTGAGGCATTCATTCAAATGGAGTAATTAAAATTTAACCAAAAACCGAATTTGTACTCATCTGTCATTTTGAGAGCCATATGATTACATATTTATTAGCATTCCATTTTAAATCATCAGCTGATTTTAAAGCATCACTCTCAGTATCTGAACATAATATACAATCTGCAGTTCATAAAACCGACTGTTCATAAAACTCCGGGGGTAGCACTGTGCAAGCGTAAATCTCAAATATGCTCACAAGGCATTTCAACCACATAAGTGGAATTGTATTTCTATAAAACTAGTTGGAGTAATCACTTTCTGTCGTGATTTAGAACAAATGGGCAGAGTGAAGCTGCTGAAAATCCCCTGTATGTTTCCCCCTTTCTTTTTAAAGTCCTTTCGGAAGAGTCTAAAGCTCACAGTAAATGAAAAAGACAGTCCCAGGAGGAGATGGGGGGGTTTCCATCCCTTTACATCTAGATTCAGAGCATGAGAATATTGGATGGCACAATTAAACAGTGATGATGCTAAAGGGGGATAATTATTTTACAATTACCTGCGAGCATCACATTTACCGCGCTAATTAGTTTTTGTTTCCCACCAAGGTTTTTCCAGGAATGTGCAGCTCCGTTTCCCTTGAAGTTCAGCAAGAGCTTTTTCTTAAGGAAAAATAAAAATGCATTTTCTGCACTGCTACACAAGTAGCACAGCACCGTCGTTGGCTTCCTTATATTCCCCACCAGCTCCCTGATAGTGGAAACACACACAAGGGCACGAGAACGGGGAGGTGCTAAAGAACTGGAAATCATTCGTACTTTCCAAAGCCTCCCTTCCGCAGTTTTGTAGAACAAATATGACACTGAGAAATAGCTAACTCTTCGTGATGGCCTAATCCACCAACACAAAGCAAAAATCCAAGCCTCCCCTGAAAAAACAAAACCCTCCAGTACTAACACTCTAAATTGGAAATAAAGACTTTTTAAGTTTGGGTGAGGTTCAGCATAGGAAGTGAAAGACATCAGTGACTTACTGATTTATCATTGGGCTCCTTGTAACGTGTTGAAAATACCCAGGTTTTCCAACGAAATGCAAATAAGAGATACTGGTAGTATAAACAGCTGTGAGGTTGGTTGCTACAGTGACATCAGATCCCCCCCCCCATCATCCATGTCTACATATAAGCCTCAACCATGATCACATTTATCAGATTATCACCCGTCTTTTCATGAGAAGGGAATGAGTGTTGAACTTGTAAGAAAACCACAAGGTAAGAGTAAGGAGAAATGAAAAGTCTGGGGGTTTATGTTAAAAAAAGGAAGGAAACTGCAGTCTTTTATCAGAGGCCAAATATACTATTGTTATAGTGGTGAGAGCAGGGGTGGGGGGAGTAGGTAAACACTCAGAGATGGAAAACATTCTTAATGATCCCATGAACCACTAGGTTCATACCTGAAAATCTTATCTTCTTTTCATCTTGTCTTGCAAGGTTCTTATTCCTCCCAGCTCACCGCATCTCATCAACAGATGCCAGAGTAATCTCAATCCAGCAAATTACAATTAAATAGCAATACTCAACAATTAAAATAATACCTCTAACCCAAATCAAAGATAACATTAGTGTTCTAAAATGCCAATGTGGGAGGAGTTTTCGGTTTCAGGAAGCAGCTGATACTGAAATAGGCACTGAGAAATCCCACCTGAAAATGCTTCTTTAAAAATTTCCTTATAGAACCATATACACAGCTCTTCTTTTAGAGTCTTTGCATTTTAATCTCCTCTCATGTCTATCAAGGAATCGGGTGACGAATCTCAGTGCTGTATTTTATTATTGGTAATGGCATTTCCTAAATATACTTTATATGCCATATGGAAAAAAAAAAGGGAACTCAATGTCTTTGACCTTCATCTTGCTGGTACTCAGTAAACAAAAAAAAGTTTTTAATTAAAGTATATTCTCTTTAGTTCATTAGCATATGGAATAACAGTGTGAATTTGAATCAAACAAGAGAGTGATCAATTCACTAATTGAATCAAATTAGAATCAAATTAGAGAGTCAATCCTGAATCGGTGATATGAATTTCCTATCGTGCTCCATCATTCTCAAGTGACAATTATGGTTTCCCAACAAAAACTCAGTCCTCTCTTCTCTCCTCATCAACACTTAAACATGCATTTATATAACACACACGCGCACACACACAAACCACAGCTTTGCCATTTACTGCCTACATGGCATGTGCAAGAATGTAATCTCTTTAAGTATCACCTGTAAAATGGGTACAATACCCACCTTGCATATCTACTATGACAGCGTACGTAAAGTGTCCTGGTACATAGCAGGCATTCAATGAATGACTCATGTTCTTCTCATTTTAGTGGGGAGAGGGAAACAGTAATTACACTGCCTTCTTGGACTGGTCCCATTGCCCCTCTAATAGCTTCTTCATCTATAAAACAAGGAGGTCTGGTGAGATGGTCTCCAAAGCCTCTTTCAACTTTAACAATTATGTCCCTAGAACTGCTGGCCAGTTTAATTAGACCCTGATAGACATCTTTCCAGTTATCCCAACTTGGGAGGACTCAACAAAAAGGTTAATGCACCAAGTTGACTCAGGATAACTTTTTCTCCTTGTCAGTAAGGTTACTCACGGAATGTGAAAAAAATAAGATTTCGTATTAATTTACTGGTAGCTTCTCCTCAGCATCTTATTCTAACATCACAAATTTGAACTAACATGTTTAAAGGTGCATTCATAGATTTTTCCACCTGTAATTTCTCAACTCCAAGATAGCATGTCTTAGATTTTGTTTAAAATTTGTGTAAAAATTCAAAAACATTAAAAAAAAGAAGTCCAATGCATACATACGATCATTCAAAAGGTGAAACAAAGAAAGACACTCATCCCCGACTCCAATCCAAAACCAAGTGCCCCAGTTTAAAACAGAATTTTTTAAATATCAGTTGTTTTTATTTTCATTATGCTTTTTTGCAAATGACATTCTATTTCATTACGCTTTTTTGCAAATGACATTCTAAACACAAAGACAACAAAACTGTGATAGTTAAGATTATTTAAAAGGTCCATTTCCATGTACAGTTTTGATGTTGAACATCTAAAACCCCAAGACTTTGAAGCCTATGTCATAACAATTCTATACCCACTACAGAGCCTTAAACGATCTGGGCTCTTTAAACACTTGATGGCTCATGGGGCCATGAAGCGTAATCATTTACCTCAAAAGCTATTTGTTCATCTGCCTTGAGGACTCAAACATATTACATCTTGCAAACTTATCTAATATATTCTTGTGGGAAAACGTCATTGAAAATATGTTCTACTGCTTTAGAAAATCAACACCAGAAAAGCCCTGTGCTTTATATAAGTTCCTTTTAGGAACAGGCCAATAATCTAGCTGACGGCAATTTAGTCCGAATGGCAATACACCATAAACAACCACCGGTCCAGAAAACAATAAACCCGCAAAGCTATCTTGGTGATAAGATATACTTCCAGTGGGTTTCAAGCATTTTCAACTTATCACATTCCTTCCCACGCACCCCTATTCCCCAAAGACAGTCTCTAACGTGAGTTAATTACAAACTCTTTCGGAAAACATGCTACAGTATTCTCAGGGCTAAGGAAACATAAAATCATTATCTTGGAAACAAATAATAAAGTTATCATTTACAAGTCCTCTGTTTTTCTTTTTTTCTAGGTTCAATTAAGCAAGAGTTGACAAACACTGAAAACAATTTGAGTTTGATTCCAAAATAACTAACACATGGAAGAGAAGTGGGTAGAAGTTATATTAGGATTTGTCTAGCAGACTCCATCACTAAGACAAAAAGGCTCTATTCAGAGCAAACAGTTTGAATGAGCCACATTCATCCACCAAATGAAAAGGACAAATTAAACTTCCATAATTAATAATTTAACTGACAAGAGATAGCATCTTTCAGAGGCCATTAACACTTTACATTCAGAGAGTATTCTTAGCAGGTGACCATCGATTCAAAACCACTATCAAGCCAATTCTTTGGTTCCGCACCAACTCTCTTACAGAGGAGAAAACACGGAACTTTCAAACTAGCTAATGTGCAAACATGTATTAAACGCCTATACAGACAGCCATTTTAAGAGGGGGGAGAGGACAGAGATCTCTCAAAACAAATATCATGGGAACAGTACTAATCAAGATTACTTTCACAGAGAAAACTGCCAAAGGGAAATTCAATATTTTAATCTACATTATCTGATTATCTTAGTTGGGACAATGAACCTGATCATGTGTAAAAGCAAGTTAACATTCTTAATATCGACTAGAAGGACAATTCACATTTAACAGACTTTCATCCCTCTCCCCAGCTTTTTTTTTTTTCTCCCAAATCCTAGGGGCTCAAATAATTGGCCACTGCGGAGTTTCTCAAGAATCTCTCAGCTCATAACATTTAACATCCTAGAAAAAGAATCTAGCACCGTAGGGGAAAGTTAGTTGCCAGGGAAATGGATCATAAAGCTCAGAATGGCCTGAAAATTGCACAGGATAGAGCAAAGTGCCAGAAATAATATGAACGTTATCTCAGGGTGTGTACAATAGGAAACATTTTATACGTACTCTTACCAAGGATAGCAGTCCCTTTTTCACTCGATTAATTGTAGCCTAGATTCAGTATCACATTTCTTGCCTGACAAGAGACAAGTCTGAAATTGACACAGACCTTTCAGACCCACTCCTGACAACCTTCTAGGTCGTCTTTTCAAACACTCCTGAAGTACAAGCAGATCCCACTGCCTTCAGAGTGACCCAGCTGATAAGAGAAACTTTCCTATCAAGACTAACGAGACCAAGAAAAATTAGGCATACTTTCCCTTCCTCAGGAATCCCAGCTCTTGACTTCTCCCAATAAACTCTCTACTCTAGTTTGACGACGTGTAAAACAACCAGAATCACATTAATTATTAAATTATAGACTGCATATCAGACAAACCACCGTGATTACCTTAAAATTACCTCTAATTTCTGCAACAGAGTACACCTGGCTATTTTCATGCTTTATAATTATCTCCCCCACCCATTTTTTTTTCCTTTTCCCCTCCTTCCACTCTCCCATCCTAGGAAAGCAATCTTTGCAAAGGGTAAGTCAGAGAAGCGAGCAATTTGGTAAGAAGGGATCTTTAAATGGGCCACGAGAGCTCCAGCAGCCCCGA
This sequence comes from Balaenoptera ricei, assembly GCF_028023285.1. NCBI lineage: Eukaryota > Metazoa > Chordata > Mammalia > Artiodactyla > Balaenopteridae > Balaenoptera > Balaenoptera ricei. The sequence continues at coordinate 21,369,340 of NC_082640.1, forward strand.
ATTTCAAATGACACGAGCGTGCACGCGCGCACCCCACCCTGGGACGCCGCGCCACGCTCGCCTGTCCCCGCGGGCCGGACCCCAAGCCCAGACCCCGGGGACCCGCGTCCGGCTCGCCGGTCCACGCTCTCCGCCCCACCCCGGCCACCGCGCCCCGCTCGCTGGTCCCCGCCGCTCCTCCAGACACACTCCCACCACCCCGCGTCCAGCGCCGGCTCCGAACCCCAGGGCGCGGCCGAACCGGAGCCACCCCCCGCGTCCGCGGGGCGCAGGAGCGCCACCGCCCGCCCTCTCCCTCCGCGGGGCTCCGGGCCGGCGACCCGGAGGCGGCCGGGCGGCCAAACTCACATTCGGTCGGGAACTAGCAGGCGGCCCTCAACCATCATGTCCGGGAGGAAATCCAGCTTGAAGGCAGAAGTCATGTTCGCGGCGCGCGCTCTGCGCTCGGGCGTGGGGGGCGGCGGTGCGCGCGGCCGAGCGGCGGCGGGCGGCGCAGACGGGCAGGGACAGGTGCGCGCGGCCTCCCCGCGGCGGCCGCCCGAGCCGGCACTTGTCACATTCTCTCTCCGCGGCTCTCCGCCAATCCCCGCCGACAGCCAGCGCCCCGGCCGCGGGCTGCCCAGCGCCAGGTGCGGCGACCGGGGGCGGAGCTCCGTGCCCGCCGCGCCGCCGCTTAACCCCTGCGGGCCCGCACGCCCGGCCCCCGGGGGGAGGAGGAGGCGGAGGGACCGCCCCCTGGACAAGTCGCCCCCCGGCCTAGGGTCCCCGGCGTCCAGACACGCACACTCGTCCCAGGCGCTGACTCTGTCCGGTCCCCTAGTTCCAGGAGCCTGGCACGAGGCCCGACTCACCCACCGCTGGTCGTGGGTTTAGTACCACCGTATTGCCCAAGGCCGGTGCACTCCACGAGCGCACCCAAACTCCCCAACTGAAGCCACGAGAGACGAATCATCACGGGGGTTTGTTTAAATGCTCCTCGGTGGGCTGTGCTCGCCAGTGTATGAACTCAACTGAAATAGCATTCGTGGTTGAGCCAAAGTAAATATCAGATAAACGGCCCAAGTGACATTTGCGGACTTTTCCGTGCTTTACAAGGAGAAAGATTCATCAGTCTCTGCACGATTATATTTCCTTTTGTATCATCTTGAAAACGTTAAGAAGTACACGGGACTAAAAATAGTGATAAAGTACGTTTTCTTTTAAAACGATACATCGCAAATGGGTCATTTCGAAGTATTTAATACAATGATTAAAAACCAACAGTGTGGCTTCATGAAAAGTGTTAGGCCTGTAATGGCCATGAAGCTTAAATACTCATTTAAGATCTGTGACCGATTTACTAATAGGAATTGAGAAATAGGGCAGAATTCTCACAGAGAAGGGAGTTTAATTTTCCCAAGTGACTTGTGAAAATTCTTAAAAGTATTTTTATATGGTGATGTTCTAATTTGGCGCCCTCATCATTGTTTTGTTGCCCGGTTATTTAGATGAAACTGAAATTCTCACAATGTCACCAGTCTGTAAAACTTCTTTGTGGCCTATTTCACATTCTAAAGCAGCCTCATAAATTGCAAACCAGAAGTCTTATAGTTTGCCTCTTTTATTAATCATCACTTTAAATTTTATTTTGAAATGACATATCACACTTGGGGGTGTATTCACAGTAGCCAGAGGGTTAAACAACTAAGTCACATGGAGTTAATTGTATCACGTGGTGTTAAATGTATCAGACAACATGCAGAAAAAATTGTTTTCATCTTTTCTCACCAGTTTCTTGTGTTATAATGAGAACTGATCATCTTTAGAGATTATGAAGAAAAATGGATATTTATATACCAATATTAAATCCACATATCAATTGTAAATCCAGGCTTGCTGCATTGAGCAATTTAGAATAACAGGCCTGGTGTATTCAATTAAGTCCATACTTAATTGACTTGATTTCCTTCTTCAGCTGAACAACATATCTGGCTTTTGACCAAGATGGTTCTAATTCCAAGACAGATATAGGGCTAGGACTAACCTTCAGTTGAAAATATTGCCTTTCTGAGGAATCAGGGCTAGGTTCATAAAGAACTGAAAAACAGATGCGGTAAAATCAATTCTTATACCCCAAATGCCCCAACTTTTCCTAATAATACTAAGCTACATTTTTTCCCTACCCTAGCTACCGCAGGCTGCCTTTGAAATTATAAGAATTTTGTTGGTCTTTCAATAACCTTAATAAAGTAATTAGCCAGATAAATGAGACAAACCTTGACAGTTCCTGATTTTCTAGACATTTACATAACTCCCAAATGTATGTAAGCAGCTGACTCTATAATAAACTATTTGAAGAACGAACTAACAGAACCGGCCTCCAGAACAGAAGCAAAACACAACTGCATTAATTAAAAAGGAAAATATTTTCAAATCCGCTATGGAATGAAGCGCCATGTACATCTGCATTCTATAAGGTAGAAAAAGCTTCATTAACACACTTCTGAAATATTTATTCTCTCTTTAATTGCATGTGAATTATTTGGGAGACGCTGTAGGGAAGGCCTCTTACTGACTTAAGCCTTCTCAGCAGTTTGTTAAATTCTAGGCTCAAATCCCTTGAGGCAATAGTGGATTCAAAGCAGCTTTTAATCATACTATAAGAAGGGTGAAGAAGTATGTAAGTAGGTCATAGAGAAAGAATTACTAGTGCATAGGTTACTGCCTTATTTAACAACTACAGTGTGTCCCAGAGTTTTCAAAGCACATTTGCTTTTGCCATTTAAAGTTAGAAGCAAAACCAGGGTCAGATACAAAAGAAATCTCTAACATGAAATACAGTGACGACGGGAACCAAGGAAAGCTTCTGGATGTAGCTGAGCTGAAATAGTTTGGCTGCCAAATACATAAATAATAGAGTGATTGCATAGGCACTTAATTTAGGTGCCAGAGAAAAACAAAATACACACACACACACACACACACACACATACCCTATAGGGTTTTGTTTCCATGATCACAGCACCTACACAATAGCTCTTTTTAAAAATACAAATTTTAAAAGCTCTTGAGCTTAAAAACAAAAACACCCAACCAAATACCACCTGATGAAAAGCTTCAATTTCTCATCTGACTGCTTTGCCAGAAGGAAAAAAAAAAAAAATCTAAAACAACTCGACGGGGGGGCCCCCTTTTTTAATTTTCACGCCATAACGAGCCATCAGGTATCATGTTTTGGCAGTTGGAATTACTTTGCAGACAGCTCGTCTGGGCCGCTGCTAAACACGTGGGGTTCAGTGAAGCTATTTTATAGCCAAGGATCTTATCAACATCAGTGAAAGGGGGTGAGGCCATGAGCGAGCCCCCCTCCTGGACCTGACCTGGTAGGTGACACCTCTGTGTGCTGACATCCCTGGGGACGGGGCTGTTGGGAACAGTGCAGTTTCCTCACCATTTTAGCTTCACTGTAGAAAAACCTTAAACTCTTCCCGAAGCCCATCCCCCTACCATCCCTAATTGTCTATTTTTTTTTCTTTTTAATCAACTTGCTATTCATTTCCCAAACAAAAGGCAATTCAAGAATTGGAAGCACTTCAAGGGAAAGTTTCTGAATGACCTCATTTTATATGAGGCCTTCCCAGGCAATTGGGTGCACTGTGCTGTTTCAGCACACCCCCCCTCCCCATGCCTCATCTCAAACTGAGTTTTCTCCAGTGGTCATTGTTTGAGCACTGAATTATCACTGGCATTTTTTTTTAAAAACCCAAAAACCTCTCCATAGAAACAGAATGCTAATAAACGCGTTTGTAAATGGAGTCACACTGCTTGAATGGAAGGTATCCTACTCCTATCACCCATCTTCATCAATGAAACAGGATAAAGCCCCCTGACTATAGATCTTTTCAACATCTTTGCACAGTTTATACCATAACTTAGAGACTGGAGTCTGATAGATAGTGATGCACGTTTATAACCCAACAGTTAATTTTCTTCTCCTGCAGACAGCCCTGTATATTTTGTGACAAATTTCCATTTTTTAATTATTCCTATGCATAACGTCACGGGTTGCAATCTCTTTAAAAGCAGTAGACAGTCGGCCATGCAACTACAGATGTACCAATACTGCTCCATCTCCTCAAACAGCTACCTTCACAAAAGGGTTTTTCTCCCCTCACTCCTGGCTCTTTATTAGAAACTAGAATCCAAAACATCTTTCCCCATCACATTTTCAAATTCAAATTTTATTAAATAGCTGTTCCTTTTTTTTTTTTTTTTTTTTTTAAAAACCCAATGTACTGAGAGCCGTTTGGAGCAAGAAAGACAGGCCGTAGAAGGGGGGGTTCCCATCACTGGGCGTTTTCCAGCCAATAAGTTTGAAATCCACATGAATTTGAAGTACCTGTGAAAGTATCTGACTTTGCGGTCACGTGTTTGTTCTTGGTTTACCCCAGTTTCATCAGCAACTTGTAAAAATAAACAAGTGTCTTTATGCAGTTAAAAAATCCCCAAATAGATCCTTAAGTGATACATTATATATATTTTCTTAGCTCCATAAAGGTACCTCTTAAAAAATACTTATATCACCAATCAAGTTTAAAATGATCTTATTACCCCCCCCCCATTTTGAAAGCTTCTGGAATGGTGACTTTATCACATTCCTAAGACTTCAGTAAAATCACACGCCAATAAAGATGACATCGTTATTAAACTCTGATTTTACATTTGTACGGGAATTTTAAGCCGTCGCTCTCCCTTGAGAACAGCTGCTACTGGCTTTTTGCAATCTTGTGTTTTTTGAATCTGTTTTCAATAGAGCCAAAAGACATAATGGTGAATCTCTCTCCCTTCTGAAGAGACCCTCCAACGGAAGATGGGTTCTTTGTATACATACCTTCGTGCTCGGAAATGAGATGCCCCTTTAAGGTTTCCAGAAGTTTCCATTCCAAGGGGATGAAATGCTAATACTGTGGACCTGTCAGACCCTGAGCCCAACCAGCCTATCACTTCCCTCTCGGACTTGCCTTTCCCTTTTCCTCCTTTCTCCATTATCCCTCCTGCTGCCTTATTTCCCTCCCCCTTCAGCGTTCTCTTTCTTTCTCCCTCTTTCTCTCTCAAATGGAAGCCAGACAATGCCAGACGCTCTCCTCCACAGCTGTGGGTCTGAGGAGGCAGGTGACCACAAAAGTTAAGAGTCTTGGTGGCTCATCTGTCAGGGCAATCAAGTTTGCCTCGACCAAGGCTGAGTTCTCAACTAGGAACAGCTGTCTCTGGGGCGATTCCTTTCCAGACATCATCACAGGGGGGAGGGGGAGGATGGACGATCACGTCCCATGAAGTGAGTAAATATATGAAAATTGGGAAAGAGAAGATTGGAGAAAGGGCGGGGAGGAGAAAAAGGCTGGCCTGGTGATATGTACACAAAGGCACTCAGAAAAAACCACCTCTGAAGGAATGTCCCAGCAGCCTCTTGAAGATGCTGAGATTTTTCAAACTGTATCAGGTAGCTTTATCTGGTGCCAGCCTGGCGGCGGGAACAAAATTTATACCTATCAGAGTGGGGTTTTGAGTTCCCTGGCAATCTGCCCTTGAACACCCACCACCCCCACGAAATGTTCTCCCCAAATGGCCAGAAGTTCTCATCTTACTGTCACATGCTGTAAATTTCAAAAAGAGAAGCTACTGTTTGATGAAACACAGCAGCTGAGCAGCGACAGCTGGGTGGATATAGCAGTAGGCATAACATTGGGTCTAGAGAGAAAGCAGCAACAGGTGGGGGCAGAAGAAAAAGAAAGAGAAAGGAAGTTTTAAGACTTAGTGGGCGGGGGAGGGGGGCAGGGGGAGGGTGTTGTCTGAGACTGATCTTGGCGAGAAGCAAAATCAGGACTTGAGAGGGACTCTCCGGAGGCATGAAAGCCCCACTGGCCTCCATGTCCCTCCTTCTTCTAAACAAATACATCTTGAAGAAGAGGAAGGATTAAAGAGACCAAATGCTTGGATTGCGTGTAAAAGAGAACACATGAATCTGCTTTACCCACAATGATGATGGATGCCCATCAAAGAGCTTTCCTTCCGAGGATCAGAAGTCATCTGACACAGTGGATGCAGATCAGACTCTTTAAGACAAATGCTACTTGCAAGCGGAGTGAAAAAGATGATAAGATTTAAGAATCAAACCTGTTGGATTCTGCACCTGAAAGAGTGGACTGACTGCGAACACGTCATTTAATTTTCTGATTCATCATCTAGACCTTTGCATGTACGTGGCCATCGTTTCCTTGTAGGGATGGATGGCTGAAAAATCAAAATCTACCATGATCCTCTGATGAGAGGTATGAGGTGTTAACCTAATTATTACTACAGCAATTACATAACCAAGCTATTAAAATGACATGTAGGTTGAAAATACATTAAGGTTTTCAGCACAGGAAATTTATTTTTTTCCCTATAATATGGTTCAAATCTCTAACTATTTTTAGCTTATGATAGAGGTTTTTGCAAATCCCAAATGACTTTTTCTTTAAATTTGCTTTTGATGCTCATTCCCATAAAGTCCGTTAGGGGAAAGAAATTCTTTTTTTCTTTCTCTTAAAAGAACTACCCAAAATCTTCATGGAAAAGTGGTGTAGCAATCTACCCAAGCTAAGTGGAAATGTGTTATCTTATCTTATCACTATGGCTGAGTGTAAACCTTCATGTTGCCCAATCTCTTAGTCTCTCATACTCTCTGGTGGTGGCTAACAGCTACATTTGCACTATTTCATAGGAATATGGCAAAGCGAGAGAGGAGGAGAGATGTGAATGACTTTGAGGTCTGAGGAAGAAAGGTGATGAAATTAAGGATTTTGTTTGGCTTTGTTTTAATAACAAAGACAAATCCGGGGTGTTCTAAGGACAACTTCCCTTTCCTGCTCCCTCTTCCATCCTTCAAGGCCCCCTCCCCTCGTTATACACCACTTGATACCTTCTTACCCACTGTTCCCTCTCTGTTTCATGACTGTCTTGAGCTTCTTAACGAGAAAAGATTATGTCACATAGTATATTTGTTGCTTGGTTGGTTCTGATTACAATATGATACATTTTGGCCCCTTATGCAGATTAGAAGTCACATTTCAATTTCATCATGCTTCAGATTTCTCTATTATTTCTCTATTATTCCCTCCAACATGTGTTCCCATTATACAGATTAAAGCCTGAGAAAAGTGAGCCATGGGTGCTTTAATTCAAAGACCTCATGAGCTATAAGGGGAACCAGTGAGCATACGCAGGGGAGCTGTAAAAACTCAGAAGCAAAAACGACTGTGATTTTCCCTTTCTTACTGTACAGCTTACTCCGTACAAAACTAGAAGGCATGCACAAATCAGTGCACCGCGGAAATGTGGCACTGGAGGAAAATATGACTTTCAAATGTCAAATATCCAATATTTGTACTCTTAAATTGGCCAGGGAAGGAGTTGGCCTGAGTCGTGACTTAGAATCCCTTCCACCATGAGCTGTGTGTCCAGTTTCCCTCTCTTGGTCTGTTTTTTTCATCTTTGAAATGCGAATAACATAACTACCACTAACTCTTGGGTATCTGTGAGGATTGAATTATACAAGATGAAAAGAGATCACCTAGTGCCCGGTAGAGAGTAGACTGTCAATAAATTTTGGATTTAATCCTTACTTTTAATCATAACACTCCCACTCCCTGATCTTTGTTTAAATCTGGAACTGGCAGATGGGAAGGAAAAGAGGAAGCCAGTCCTAATCCTATTGTTCTTGTAGCATTAAAGTTTTCACTGATTCTAAGGCCAGCAGCCTAACCCACAGGGGAGAGGAAGGGTACGGTTTATGCAAGGCAGGCACTGAGCATCCTGGGGCTGCGGGTGAGGGCTCCATCCCTTTTGATCAAGTCAGTTTCCAAAGCGAAAGTCAAAATGAACCCTAACTGCCACCACCAGGAGCTCACGCCACCCATCACCAACTCAGTGCGTTTTCATTCACAGAGACGCTTCCTAAATCATCTCTGAATGAACGGGGAAGCCATCTCACAGAACCCCAAAGAGAGCTGGGGTCCCAAGCCAAGATATTCAGAAAGCAAGGCATGACAAAGAGGACAACACCACAGGAGGACCTGCAGCCCCTGAATCACTGAGATGGGCAGCTTTACAGGAGCCATGACGAGAGTCTGATTCATTCCTGCACCAGGCACCACAGTGCCCCTTTGCGCCAGTTCACCCACCAGCTGGAAGCCAGCAATGCCATCCTTAAGTTTCAACACAGAATTTTTACCGATTGCAGCTGCAACCTTTCTCAGCCCAGGGATTCAAAGAGCCATGGATACTGAAGGTGTATCAACCTGGTAACTTCAAACCTCACGCTCTTCTTGTCCATGACAACAAAGTTTGTTCAACTGAATGATTATGCAGGAAAATTCTGGTTTTTGTTTTTCTCCTAGGGCACGCTGGCACGTCCTGCTTCCTGAACTGCAGTGATTCATCACAACCCTAGGCAGCCAATCACGGGCGGGTCAATGTGGAAAGAGGTGAGGGAACAGCTGAGCTGCCCTGGGAACACATGTCACCCTCCCCCCACAGATGCCATTCCCCGTTAACTGTGACGGTCTTGACATAAAAGAAAATGTGCTGGGATCTGTCACAGTCAGAAGAGAGCTATGGATCAGATAAACATACCTGCATGGAACAACCCCTAATGACATCGCATGAAGCAGAAGGCTGCGTCTGGGAACAAAGGGTACCTCATCCCAAATCAGGGTTAACCAGCACATTTCTGAGCTGAGTAGAGGTTCTCTCTCTCTCTCTCTCTTACATGTACATCTAGCTTCCATCTCAGTCCGACCTCTGGAGACAGGTACCGTGGGATCAGAAAGGTGCTTCAGCTCTAGGACACTTCATTTCAATTCTTAATGGGCTACAACATTGAAACCTCACATAAGCTTTCCTTCCTCTGACACCCTCTTCCCCATGTCAGTTAAGTGAAATGCCACGGATCTTAATCTTCTCCATAAACCACTGCCTCTTCTTTCCTACAGAATGAAAGTCACTGCGAGTTCAGAAAAATTCCCAACGCCAGTAATAACCAAGAGAGAAGCAATAGTAGTTTGATGAAAGGAGAACCCGCCCTCCCCTCACCCCCACCGCCAACAAATTCCCCAGGAATTACCAAATGTAGAAAGAAATTCAAGGAAGGATAATCAAGATGATCTAAGGCGTTATTGCAACTGGGTGAAATATACTTGTTACCACTGGAGGAAGGGCAGATAAATGCTGTGGAGCCACAGGAGATGCTTCTTGACAAACTGCATTCTGTTAATGACTTTTACTGAAATCTCTACACCAGAAACTAAGTTGGATATTTCTAGTTTTCTCACTGCCACGATTATACCAAATCAAGCTATGTTTTTCATCGACAGATTCTGACCCCTTAAATACAGAACGATCATTCCCACCTAACACTCTTGCTTTTGTATATTACCTTCTTTTCATCAACCTAGGTGTTTCCAGGGCTGTGAGCAATGAACTTTCCATCAGCCACATTTTCACCTAATTAACCGCCCTGATTACAATAATTAGTATTGATTCACTCTTCGAATGACTTCCTGGGTGTCCCAGCACAATCTGCACTTGCTCTAAATTTCTAGATATGAATATTAATCAAATGCCTTTCTTTGTTTTTCAGCCCCAAAGGGATATTTTGCAACTGTACACACTCATATTTTGAAAAAGAAAAACTGTGAGGTGTCATTTTCACAAATAAAGGACTATTGATACGTCGAGGTTACAGATCTCAGCCTGTGGTCTGCTGAACACAGCTATGTATTCCTGAGTCTCCTGTGTGAAGGGACTCCTCGGGGTGCAACTGCAACTCTATTGAAAGAAGCCATTTTCCCAGTTTGACTCTTTTGCTATTCCTTTTCTGCAAGTCTGGGCTTAGAATTAAAATTCACTTTGACATTTGTTTAGGTCACCCTGGAAGGGAATCATCCCACATAGAGGCTGATGGCAGGATACAGATTACATATCTTGTTACTGTTGTGGAAATAGATGTAGACAAGTTTGCCAACTTCGGCCATCTCCTACTTCCCCATCAGGCTAAAGGAAAAGATAGTTGCGTGTCAGACACTTGAATGGGGGTCTTGGAATTCTGAAAGCTGGTAATGGGTTAAAGCACAAGTGGGAAGGGAGTTCCCTTGTTCTTGGACCTAATATGATCACCCAGGAATTAAAGTGAATAGATCACAGGTAAATGATTATAATTTAGTAAAAAATTTAACGTGTAGGTTTCCAAGATATTTCTTTATTTCAGCGTGCTTCTGACAGGCAGCTGGGGAACACAGGACACTGCTTTTTTTCCCAAACCACAAAAAATTGCTTTGTGACCTTTGTTTTGGAATAAAAATTTCCCATGAATGCAGAATCTAGGTGTGCTGGTAATAGTGGGCCAGTTTCGGATATAAAGCTTCACCAATTACCTTCTATGAGCTCATCCTAAAAGCAATTACTGGCATACCCAATGGAATGAGCAGTTCAGATCCCTTTGGAAGTAAGAGAACATAATCATAAAATCCACTTTACTCACGATGGATGACTTTAAAAATATTATTATCCTACAGATACGTTTTGGGTCCAGCCAGACTCTGAAAATATTGTCTATAGAAAATCTATGTTCCAGAAGGCAATTTATTGAGCTTGCAACATTAATTTTCATAATTCTGAATTAAATATAACATTTCAACTTAAGTTTAAAAAATAGAAATGCATGTCCAAACTCTAAAAAATAGTTAATGTTTCATAACTGTTTTTATAAGGAATACATCTTGTTCCTTGTTTACTGAGAACATCACTAATTTGAACACAATATAATCCAAGAAGAAATATTTGTAACTAAATACATCTGTTTTTTAAAATTTACCCTTTAAAATGATTTCCCTTCTGTTTTTAAAAATTAGGTCCTTAATCTCTATAAATTTACTAATATTTTTCAATATACTGCTCTGGCACAAACAGCTAATTAAAGCAAAACACTAAAATGTTAGAAAAGATATATTCTTTATGGAAACGAACCTTAGTGACATGATTTTCATGTAGATCAATTACCATTTAATATTCTAGGATCAGTTCTTTTATATCTAATGTGAGAATAAAAATGTTTTTAATATTAGAGAAGTTTGCAACAGATTTTTCCATTTTCTTTTTGAAGTCTCACTGTTTTCACATGAGAAACCAATGCTTATGTTATAAAAGGAAAGATTCTTGAAGATGTGAGAAATGTTTACCTTGCATAGAAATGCATTTTATGAGCACATAATCATATATCAAAAATTGACACATTCCATAGACACCTTTAACTTAACAATTTAACAGGCTAGATAATGACAGTTTGTGACCAAAATTAGAAGGGCGGAAGTTCTCACTTGTCCTTGAATTTCTAAACTGTTTACCTACCTAGGGGCCCAAAGAGGAGGCAGACACTAGAAATTATAATTTACTTAAACATTAGAAATATACCTCTTAACTTCTCTTGTGTGCTATGTTCCGTAAGTCCACTAAATAGGCAAATTTTAAATCCCCAAGCATTAAATACTGTAGAGGCATGTCTGATAACAAGGTATCTGCCAGAATGATAATAGTGTTACAAGCAGTCTCAATCAGTGAGTTTCTTCCTGTAGTTAACAGAGAGGTAAGCAATAAATCTCTAACTTAATCCAACCAACATAGCTGCAAAATGCAAAAAGCCCTATGAACAGCAGATATTAAATCTTTTAAAAGCACAAAACCACAAACAAGCAGTCCTAAAAGCTCTTCAATCTGTATAGTCTATACAAACAAGATTAAAGCAGATAAAAGGGTGTTGAGAAAGAAAAAAAAAAAAAGCCCCAGACACGCATTAAGCTAGTTTGACAGCTCCATTGTTCAATGGGTCCCATTGTCAGACCCATAGATGTATTCAGTGCTACAATGTCTGCTAGGAAATAAACAAAAGACTACATTTTTCAAAGCAGGATGCCAATTCTATCATAATTCCTTCTCTGCTTCCCAAAAGGTGGCTCATTCTTGGTAAGCGGTAGGACCCTAACACAGATGCAGGAAACAAATATTTGCTTTCAATACAGAGGGACCCAGGACGCCATGCATGAATAGAAGTCTTTAAACAGGTACACATTTTGGCAAACAGGATAAAGTGATCCAAACCTGGTAACACAGAAGGACTATTTAGGTAGGCTAAATCCAGATTAGAGCGGTATCTGGAACGCAAGTCTAATATGGAGTCTCCTTAGCTCCTTTCTCGCTGAGTATTCCATGCAGAGTGCATAATAATGAAAGAGGCTTAGACATTGCAAAGGAAAAGACAAACCCAGAGCCAGATTCGGAGCCTTTAAAATTATCCACTGGCCGCGCACAAATAGCAGAGAGCAAATACATGATATGCTTGCAAAAGGCAACTCCTGCAAATATAACTCGTCCACAGGAGTCCTTTTCCTTTCTCTTGCTTGCTCTCTCTTTCTCCCAATCTCTTGGTCTCGATATCGTTTCCCTCTCTCCTCTCTCTCTCTAGCTTCTTTTTTTTTTTCCTTCTAAGATAAGGAAGCTACTTGATTCAGGGCATGGTGATTGTCTCAGCCAGCTCTGGAAACTAGCACGGCATACGTTAAAACAAAGAACACAGTAACATACCTTAAAAGCAGCTCTTCATTTCTCATAGTAACAGCGGATTTGGGACAGCGCATGCTTTCTGCACAGATACACTGATAGTCTCAACAAAAGCCAGTTCAGAAGTGCGCTCCAACATCAATGCCACAGTAGCTGTTCACTAATGTGCGCTCCCCGTCTCTCTCCCTCCCTCTCTCTCTCCCTCTCCTTCTCTCCCCACTCTCTTCTCTAGTCAAATTCTGAATGGGAGAGCAAAGGGGCTCCTGCAGATCCACTAAGTAGAAATAATCCTCTCTGACAAGTTATGTTGTCTAAGCATATTTTTACATTAATACACTGCACTGCCTATAGGGGTCTTGCTTCCATTCACTTGAGCCTGGCTGGTGTGAGTTCTCCTAATTACCATCTTTAGAAATTGGAAAGAAAAATAAGTAACTCATTTCCCTCTTTGTCTTACACATTTCATAGCAAAACCAAGTTCACGTTTGCTCTTTGCCATCCACTGTCGGCAAGCATCGCAGATGACTCACAGGAGATGTGAGTATGTCAGGGTGCTAAAAAGGATTTTTGCTTCTCTTTTCTGGGACACTGAATTCACAGTTGGATTCAGCTCTTCCTCTCCCCTTGTCCTCAGGCAGAGTGACAAGGTCAAGACCCTTAGCCCCACCAAGGGGGTTGAGGATGCAGTGGATAGAGACTGGGGGACTTGGAAAGGTTTTAACTCTGTGAGGCCCGGAGTTCTTGGAGGTTCAGGGCATAAGCCACCTGAAGCAGGCCTTCTAAAGGAGGTGGGCGATGCAAAGATTGTTTGGTCATATTGAAATCCTAATAAACACTGGAGCATCAGCCTCAAAAGACCAATTAGATGCTCTCTTCCAAAATAAGAAAAAAATCTGCTTCCCTACTTCATGATCCACACCGGGCATAGCATATACAGTTAGCCAAGGAAATAAACACTGTCCTTCTGCTTATCGGAATTAGAAGAATTCCATGCAGATTAGCCAAGTAAAAGAGCAAGTTAAACACACAGAGAAAAGATGAGATGCTATGGACGGAATAGTCAGTTGTCCAAAACTGCAAATTAAGGCATTGCTCCTGGAGGTGTGTGCTGACCGGAAAGCCAAAAGCGCGCTCAGCTTGGATGGGAACAATGCAGAACGCAGCCCGAAACAGATCTGGATCACTGGGCACTGGTTTCCTCGCTCCCAGGTTCAAACCACTTCACCTGTCCTCATCAGCACGACTGTGCAACTCAGTAATAATCTGGAGTTAAAATACTTGTGGGAATAATAGTGGGGCGGGGAAGATAATGGCATGCCCCATTACCCTCCCATTTGGAGATCTGGAATATACCCCAATATCTTGCTATGTCTCTGACCTATGACCTCTGAACTTAGTCTTGGCCCACAGCTAAGGAAATGGAGATGTTCTGGAGGGCGAGGAAGGTGCTTTCAGGGTTACTGCACAGTAATCGCGCTTAGTTTATGACAACAACCAAAGGTGACCAAAAGCAGTCCCCATCCCCATTTCTAGATGGCAAGAAGACCACATGATGAATAACCTGACTGGGGTAAAATAATGAAGCAAGAGCTCTGTCCTTAAAACAAGCACATTTTTACATTGCCTTCCTTCATGACAGCAACTAAAAGTTAGAGAGTGAATATGTAAAAATGAATGACCTTGCCAGGGAAAGATACTATATACAATCTGAGGTGTTCTTTTATTTTTTTAAAGTATCTGTTTATTTCTCTTTTTTTCTTTTTTTAAGCCACGAGGCATGTGGGATCTTAGTTTCCTGACCAGGGATCGAACCCACATCCCCTGCACTGGAAGCGCAGGGTCTTAACCACTGGACCACCAGGGAAGTCCCTAAGGTGTTCTTTTAGAGCAAGATCAACATCATGTAAATGAGTCTGGAACCCCAGACAATGCAGAGAGAGAGAGACTTGAGCCATTTCCCCAGCGACTTGTGCTGAGGCAGGAGTCACCTTACCTCTCTGGAGCTCTCTTTGCCAAGAAGTTAAATGGGGGTGACAAATGCTCATATATTTTAAAGCACCAGAAGCACGTGTGATGAAACTGGGTGTGTTCCACCAGTGCAAATATTAATAAAAAGTGGAATGAGTGGCCTGACACAGGCCACGGTTTTGTCCATCAGAGAAAAGTAAAAATACACTGTTCCAACACAAAGCCCTTTTTTAATACTTCCATCCAATTTCTAACAGGGCTAAACTATGAGGCAAGTACTAACACGTAGCACTAATGCATTTGCTAATCCATAAATAGATTCTTAACCCTGGAAGCCAGGGCTGCAGTATATGGGGCTATTCCTCTAGTGAAATGAATTATGGATCCCTAGCAGTAAGGACTGGGATGGAATCAAAGCATTAAATATTTTATATTCCTTCTACTTCCTTTTGAGTCTAGGGACCTAAATAATGAGAAAGCTGTTGAGGTAAGAGTTTAGTACTTGTCCAAACGCCAGTAGGATGACAGATCGGGGGTCTTACATCCACCAGTTGCCTGTGCTGAACGTGGGGATAGAAAGATGAGCGAATATAAGGCAGGCGTGTCACACTGTATAGGAATTCTCTGACTCCAAATCCACATTGGATCAATCTTTGTATTCTTAATCCACCCAGTCGAATAACCTTCCCTTAGCTGATCCTTAATAAATATTTGTTAAATAAAGGAATGAATTTGTTTTTAACTCTTGGGACTTCGGGGAGAAGACTTTTATTTTCAATATTCCTTTATGTAGCTTCCTTAACAAATATCGCGGGTGGGGAACACTTCTTACTCTAATTCAGGCATTCCACTGGCACAGCTCACAACACTGGGAAGTCCTTCCCTGCCATCGTGTTTCAGATTTCAAGACCTTTTCACGTTTTCGCTGATGAATCCCTACAACACTCTGGGGTGGGCACAGCTGGTTCTGTTACTTGCTCACCTTTAAAAGTTCAAGTGCAGAAACAATGAGCAACTTGCCCACAGAAGGTAGATAATGACAGAGCTTGGGAACTCAGTCTACCAACCCTGGGCCCATGTTCTTTCCACTGCATGGCGATGCAACCCAGCGACCCCACTGTGCCCAGGGGTGACAGACACACACCCGGGAAGGCATGGCTTTGAAGTAGTGTTTATTGTACACCTTCCTAAAATGATGTTAATTACCTTAGAGGATAGATAGTAAATGATTAAAAAATTCATGGAAAGGTTATGTCTGGGCTACTAGCATTTATCAATTCCTTTCAAAACTTTATTTCAAATACAGTTTGAGTTGAAACTAGACAGACTAAGCACTTTTGGAGACCAATTTCTTTTTGAGGTCATCTAGAGTAGGAATTAATTTTTAATAATCCTGATTATTATTAAATTTGTTTTGTAGGGGAAAGTTTTTAAGAGGATGAGAATTATAGTAGTAATTAGCAAAGAAGAACAATGAAAACTTAGTTTATTTCAATGCCCTCTATATCCAAAAAGATTTTTTTTTAACTGTAGAAATTAAATGTTTAGCTAATGCAAATTTGGTGAGGGAAAAAGTGGAGAGGTACAGCGATGTGGAAGTATGGGGGTGAGCTGAGAATCAGCCAGATCTCATGACCTTCCTAGATATGAGATTCCTAAAAAAATTTTTATAAGTATATGATATGTGCATTTCTTTATGTTGTAGATAATTTCTGGAATAAAAAGCTAAATTTCCAAACGCAACCATAACTGCTCCAACTTTTTTCTGCCTTCTATGCCTGGTCTTTGCCTTTGGATATTTACATTGCAAAAGTAGTGGAAAATGCCACTTCAGTGGAAGTGTATGATATGAAGTATGTTAGAGATTAGGGCCTGGCAGTACAGAATCCTTTGATAAAAAGGATGGGACACTAAAAAAATCTAGCCTGCCTCTCAGATTCCCATCGTAAAAGAACCATCTTGAAACGCGGAGGCACCGAGGATATTAAATCTATTTAGTTGCTGGTTTCAGATACTGCCTGAGTCCACTCAGGGTGCTAAAGCAAAATACCACAGAGGTGGGGGCCTTATAAGCAACAAACATTTATTTCTCACAGTTCTGCAGGCTGTGAAGTCCTAGATCAAGGCACCAGCCCGGTCAAGTTCTGGTGAGGGCCCTCATCCTGGTTCATAGCTGGCACCTCCTTGCTGTGTCCTCACATGGTAGAAGGGACAAGGCATCTCTGAGAGTCTCTTTTGTAAGACCACTAATCCCATGCATGACACCCTCATGACCTAATCCAGAAACCCCACCGCCTACTACCATAGCATTGGTCATTAGGATTTCAACATATGAATTTGGTTGGGGGTCACAAACATTCAGACCATAGCAGATACCAAGAGTTGCCAGGTTTAACTAAGAAACATACCACATTGTTATGAAAGATGGAAAGAGCACAGAGTCTGTGAAGTGAATATGAAGGAATGACCAAAGTCTACAAGAAATGGGTTTGCAGCAAACTCAGCACATGACATGTAGGAGGTGCACAGTAAAGTGGCAAGTCTGTGTGTGAGGGGGTGGATTTCCATCCAGGGCTGATTTCAAGCAGAAGACACAAAGTTCCTCTGACCAGCTTTGTCAGCCTTGGAGGAAGGGTCTCTATGGGCAGAATGAGGCAAAGCAGTGAAATCTGCACACAGGAGCCAGAATGAATAGAACATGGAACAATCCTGTGCTTCCAGAACCTGTGCTCCCTCCTGCCTTGAGGGGAAAGACCTCCAAAGCCCCAAGGATATAAGTATCACAAATCACTATTGAAACATAAAACTGATGGTTGGTTTAACGTAAAACCATAGCAGCCTTAGCAAAGAAAGGATTTGATGGTAATCTGAGGGTCTATGTAACCGGAGTTCCTCTCACTTGAGGGCTCACAAAGTTACCACCAAGTCAAGCAGAAGGCAGCTATCCCTGTAACCAACTCAAGGGTCCCACGTTCCACATGGATATTCCCTCTCCAAGCTGTGGAATGATGCACTTGTTTGCAAAATGGAGATGTTTTTCTAGAACTGGGGCATGGGGATGAGTAATCAGCAAGAGTAATTGTAAAGCCCCTTAAAATGATCAAGCACCATATTTATCAATGAGTAGGTGTAAATAATAAACCATAAAGTACTTAGAGCTCCAAGAAGCCACTTGAAAATAGGCCCTAGATAAATTTAAGAGGTTTTATTATTATAAAGAGTAATAATAACTTGCCTACTATAGACACGAGGGGCTATGAAAACAGACACCACAAAGTGGGTTTGGAGATCTATTTCTGTGTAGGCAGGTTTGAAAGGTCTGTTGAAGACAAAGAGAAGAAAGTCAAGGATCCCCCATGAAAATGGACTACCATAAGTAGCCCCGTTGATAAAATAACTAACTTTGGCTTGTGAACTCATATGACTTCATAAATAACATGTACACAACAGAGTGGTCATTTTTGGCCTAATGTTTTGCCGAGGGCCACCCTTGGGCATACGGGAAATCTTGAGAAGGCTACAGGAGAATACATGTAAGTTAGGCATTAACATTTGCATGGGAAATGGGCCACATTTATTATTTCTATTTTTAAATACAGACACGTGCACGCAACTGCCTGTCTGCTCAGGCTGCCACATCCCAGAGATTCTGTAACTTAACTATTATCCATGAGTCTTCGATGGTCATGTAGAGTTTGGTGCACTTGGGGATCCGTCTTTCTTAGTGGTTTTGATCCTAGGGAATCATAAGGAGTGAACAGCACAAGCGTAATGAAGACCGGGGTAGAGCAGGTAGCCTTCCTGATGGGAAGGTGAGACCAAGATGAAGTGAAACAGAAATGAAACAGAAACCCAGATGGTCTGGGAAAGATGGTTTTGAAACTACCACGATAGCTCTCACAGAATATGCAGATGCTTTAAATGTTACATTTCTTTATATATCACTCTCTGAAATGAAATTATCTACTTATTTACCTGTTTATTATCTCTTTCCTCCATCTGAACCCAAGTTGCATTAAAGCAAGAACTCACTCCATTTTTATCACCACTTTAGGCCAATGTGTGGCATATGGCAGACACTTAATAAACTTTTGTCAACAGCTGAATTTCTTTGTGAAGCATTCTTCTTATTGAGTGATGCAATCTCAGTGTCACTACATGACATGACTTATGAAATACTGATACCACAGTCAACCATGACAGTCACTGGGCTAGACCCTGAGAGGGACAGAAAGATGGAGAAGGCTGTGTTTCTGACTTTAAGAAGTTGATAGATTCGTTGAGATGGAATGATCAGCTTGTTGTCTTAATATTTTTTTAAACTTGAAGGCACCATTTATATGGGTGCACAGAAAATAAAACGAAAAGTGATACATTTCGCTCATTACTTTCCATCAATGTTGAAGTTTGGGAGTTGACAAATTGCAGGCAGGTAGGACCAGGCATTGAGGAACAGATGAGTAGACAAAACTTTCAGAACTAAAGCAGCGGGAGTTGGAGGGTGATTTGCGGGGTATCTTGGAAAATACAAGTGTCTTTATGGGCAGGAAGCAAGCATCAGAAGTCAGTCTAATTTTTGCTTCATTCATTTTCAGTCGACCTATTTCCTGTATTTAACTCTTTATATATGTTGGTAAGTTATCCCCTTCGCCCAGTGTAGTCCTGCCCTACTTCCCTCTCAGCTCATTGAGATTCCCCAGGGATTTACAGCAAGTGATCCCCTTGTTAAGTTTCCTCCTCCGCCTGCTATTAAAAACAAAACAGTAAATGCTATTAAAGGCCACCCACACATTCTCAAGGCAGTTCCTAATGAGGTGCCTCCTCAATTTCAAAAGTGTATTAATTCAATTTTGTTTTATGTTGCAGGGATTGAGATGAAACGCAACGTTGACCTCTCTATTCCTGTTACGTCAGTGAAATATTGTTATGGTGGGTATCAGAAATGCACGAAGAACATGACTAAGTCACGATCGTCAAGGGAAAGTTCCTAGAGGCCAAAGGGGAATGGGGATGAGGCAGAGTGGTCCCAAGATGAGGGAGCAAGGACACTGCATCCCAGACTAAAACCTGGCTGTCGAAAGCTATGAAAGATTTTAAACGGCTCTGGATCTAGAAAGATGACTCTGGTTTCAGTGTGGAGCGTGACCCGAAAACAAAGAAGAGCGTGGAGTCAGGGGGACAGCAGGAGAGCTGCTGTACAGCTAAGAGGCCATGTGGCCTGTGAGGTGGGCCTTCTATTCGTGACCACTGCCTATTAGTTGGGCTTGAGATCCTCCACGTAAGATGAAATCACTCAATTACCAGAGCAATTCAGTAAATTGCTATTATCATCCACATCACGCAAATGAGGACACTGGGGCCTGGGAGGTCAAGAGAGGCCCAAGCCAACAAGTGCAGTGATACTGCCAGAGATGGGGGCAAGCTCAGCTCTTTTCACTGTCCTACGTGGTCCAGGCAGTACGTATCTAGAGAGAAGAAGGGGTAAAAAGATATTTTAGTGGTAGAATCACTATAGGGACAACTGAATGGGTGGAATGGAGAAAACAGCCGAGTTAAAGATAATTCTGATGTTTTCTAACCTGGACGTTTTGGCAAATGATGACACTGCTAAGTGAATGGAAACCCAAAAAAGCAAACAGGGTAGATGGGGAAGATAACCGATTCCACTGGGGATAATTTGAGCTGGAGACGCCAGCAGGCAGGTCTTCCAAGCAGAGGAGTTAGAACCACTGCAGTGGATGAGATTGGCCGGGAGGAGTATTGAGGGCTTCTGACCAAGACCAGAACCCCAGGCAAGCCAAAATTTGAGGAGGAGGCAAAGAAAGATGCTCCAGTGAAAGAGAGGACTGAACACATCACCAAGCAGCTTAAACCCAGCTGGAGAGAGAAAACATATGCATTTGAGGTTTTAAGTTACCTTGCCATATATGAGATCATGAATTACCTGTTTAGATGCTAAATGAAAAAGCAGGGCAGTGCAAATCAGAGGCAGGAACATTCAAAAAGTTTCAGGAATCAGTTGCGAACTGGGGCAATAACTTTAAAAGGAGGCCTGATTTTAAATTAAGGAAGCAGGCTACTTCCACACCTGCATACTCACTGGCGCGGGATGGGGAGGGGGAGATCCAAGAGGTCCTGGATCAAATCCTGCTTGCTCCAGGCTGACTCTAGCCGAACATTCATCTACTTGCCCTGAGTTTGAGATGGCAGTGACAAGTGCCCTGCTGTTTGTCACCATCTCCTTGAAGGCATAACTAAAAAACCAGGAAGGCCGGGGAGGGGGTAGAGGGGCTGCATCCAGCTTGCAGAACAGGAAAGCAACCATGCAGAACAAACTTGTATGCTTCCATAGGCTGGCTGGATCCACTAGCTCAAAAAGGCAACAGCAAAAGTCGTTTTTGAACTGTGCATTTGGCCAGATTAGGATTCCAAAAGTTATAAGGAACTATATACTCTAGACCTGGAGAGCATATTCCGGGGTCAATGGTTTTAAACTTTTGAGTGAAGTATCACACACTTAGAGGAGAGGACCCACAAGTGTTCCCTAAATATTCACAGAGCGAACAGATTCAATGCAATTAAACCCAGTTTCAACTAAACCTTGCGTCCGTTTTTAATTCCATAACCAAAGCGTGACTGGATGAATATAAATATACAGGAATTAGAGTGCTTGTGAGTAAAAGTTGCCAGGGAGACAGTGAGTCAACTGAACAAGACTTTCTCTAGAACCCACCTACTTGTCACCATGTACGCTCTCCTAATTCAGGCTCTCCCAGTTCTTCAGGCACCTCTGACCCACGCTACACATTTCAGCAGAGTCTCTGATACCAAAATATGCTCATTAGTTGCCCCCAGCTTAGAACCCATCAGAGCTTTCCCCCTGCCCCACGATGAAGTCCAAGCTGCATCATACGGTTCACAAGGCACCCGCACATCTCCAACCTCCTCTCGCGGGTTGTCTCAGCCCACACACAACATTCTTTGCACCATTAACTTTTTTCAAGTCCTCATATATATGATTTCTCTTGCCTCTGTGCTATTGTTCATGCTGTTTCCTACACATGGAAAACTCTCCCGGTTATCCCCATCCTCTCACCAGGTTTATTTCTGCATCGCCTTCAGGACTTGGCTTTATGAAGTGCTAAGCAGAAAAACAGGGACTCAAAAAATACTTGTTGCCTGGTTGGCTGAATCCATGAATAAGGAAAGGACATCATCTCAGCAGCAAAGGAGATACCCAGATGTCATTATATGGTCCCAGTTATTTTTTAAAATTTTTTAGGGACTGACATGTTAGTTATCTAAAGCTGAATTCAAAAGAGGTACCAGTCATGGCCCCTGTACTCAGGGAATGTATAATCATGTTAGAAAGACAGAACTTACACGAAACAAAAAACAGTATCAGGTCTACTGCTGTGATGTTCCGTGAGCTGTAAGAGTTCCAAGGAAGGAGAGGTAAGAGTTGGCTGGAGTGATATGAGAGGAATAAGACCTGAGGGCATCTTGAAGAATACGCTTGCATTTGGGGAGGACGTGGAGACAAAGGGTGAGGATGCCCCAAGCTGAGGGAACCAGCATGAGACGAGTTTACGTAGGAGACAGTGGAGAGAAAGTCTGACTAGAAGAGCATGAATATTGACAAATGTGGGGAAATAAAAGAAGAGGGAGGCCAGCCTGTGAATCTTGTCAATGGAGCAAAAGAATCTGGATTCCACATCATAAGAAATGAAGATTCAATGTAACTTCTGGGTCAGTAAATGAGCATCCTTTTTCGAATATGCCAATGAGAAAGTGAAAAACAACTCTGGCAGCTGGTTGCTGACAGGTATGCCATGATGCTTCCAACTAAACATAAACAACTCTTACAGAATATAAAGATAATCAGACTTTGAGATCATGGTGGAACAAGAGAGAGACAAAGACATTGCAGGTACAAAAATAACAAAATATCCCCATCTTCCGACTGCTTACGTACCAGTGACGACCGAGCTCTGCTTTAATCCTCCTGCTCTCTAGATGAGATGCCAAGATGCCTGTATCAATCTGCTTGGGCTGCCACAACAATACCATAGACTAGGGGGCTTAAATAACAGAAAACAATTTTCTCACAGTTCTGGAGGCTGGCTATCCAAGATCAAAGTGTGAGCAGGTTTGGCTTCTCCTGAGGGCTCTTTGCTTGGCTTGCAGACAGCCGCCTTCTCACTGTGTCCTCACACAGCCTTTCCTCTGTACATCCCTGGTGTCTCTTCCTCTTCTTATAAAGACACCAGTACTATTGGATCCAACCCTTAAGACCTCATTAAACTTCATTACTTCCTTAAAGGCCCCCTCTCTAAATGCAGTCACATTCTGAGAGAATGGGGGTTAGGACTTCAATACATGAATGTGGCAGCAGGGGGGTGGCACACAAGTCAGTCCATAACAATACCCAATAATTCCTGAAAACACCCAATCCGGAACTGGCTTCCACTGCCTTTATACCTCCTCAGTATGTGCATAAGCCCTATTTCTATAATAAACCCCTTCTGACCTCCTCTTCCTAAGATGCTCCATCATACCCTTGGTGTGTATTCTCCTTTGCTGTTGCAAGTTAAATAAACCCAATCTGGACTCTGGGTGTGTTCCCGGTGGCTTTGGCTTCCACACCAGGACCTTCCATATTCTGTAGTCTTACTTCTCTCATACTTTGTGTCTGCCTCAATTGCCGTTCCTCCTTCCTGGGTAACTCCTGTTCATCCTTAAAGATTCAGTTCAAACATCACCTTCCCTGAAAGCATTTCCTAATTCACTGTGTCCAGCAGTGGAATTAGATTTCCCTTGTGATGGCTCTACAATGTGTTGACTCGGCTAGGCTGAACTACATTTCCCAGAATTCACTTCTTTCTTTTTTTAATAAAATGTTTCTGGTTGGAGTGAGCCACAAGGAAGAGTCTTGGGAGATGTGAAGGCCAGAAGGGAAGCGGCAGTCATTTTGCGGCTTGCACACATGGTTGCTGATGTACTGACTTGCCTCCTTGGTGAGAAGCAGCAGCTCTGCCTTCCCGATCCTCCTGAGTGTCCCTGACCTCTGTGCCAGGTGTGTGTGTTTACCTCTGTCCCCAAGGTCCCCAAGGCAGAGGCAACAAGAACTGATGTGTTTTAGTCCATCCTTGAATACAAACATGTAGTATGTAGTGTCTGTGCATTCTAGCCTGCCCTTGGTCGCTCCAACTTTACATCCATTTTTCCTTCTTGACTCTTTGGACTGTGGATGTCAAGTTCCAGCACCGGATGCAGAAAAGCCTTACAGAGACTGCTTAACCTACTGCCACAACTACTAAAGTCAAATCCCTGTAACAACTATGTATCTATCTGCCATCTATGTATCGTCTATTTATGTACTTATCAATCTATCCATCTTTCTTTTTCCTTTCTTTCCTTTTGTTGCTTTCCTTCCTTCCATCCACCTATCCATCCATCCATCTATCCTTCCATCATTTATCATCTATCTATCCATCCATTTATTATCTACCTTCTATCTATCATGTATCTTCTATCATCTAAACTCTATCTATAGTCTATTTATCTATTTCCTTTCTAACTATCTATCTTTCCACCCATCATCTATCTATCCATCCATCTTTCCATCCATCCATCCATACATCCATCATCCACCTACCTGTCTGTCTATCTATCTTCTATCTATCCATCCTACTGGCTCTCCTTCTCTGGTTGAACCCTGACTGATGTGCCCCTCCTCTGAGATACTTCTCTATACTTCCTCTACACCTTGTACCATTTAAGATATTACTTTAATGTCACAATTTGTGCGGTAGATAAGATTGTCTTGCAAATTCTTCATGTCCTCCCTCTATCATGTGACCTTGTAGTGCACTACAGTGGGTAAAATATATTTCCCCACTCCATTGACACTCGGCTTGACAATGTGACTTGCCTCAGCTAGTGAAACGTTAGCCGGCATTATATTAAATGTGCTCGTGTGGTGTAGTTTGGGTGTTGACGCTCTGTGGCCTGCCGTGAGACAAGCATGCCCCAGGGAACCTGCTGCCCGTTCCATCTGGGCCTCAGAACGAATATACATGGAGAAAATCTGAACCCAACCCACAGTCTGGAGCCAAGCATAGCTGAATCACAGCCTGAAAGAGAGCCACCCAACCAACATCTGCCAAGCTACAGTTGGCCTGCAGACTCGTAGTGTAAGAGCAAATGTGTACTGTTGCAAACCACTGTACTGCAGATCATCTGTATGCAGCCTTGTTGCAGCCACAGACTAGTAAATTACTTTTCATTGGTTCCTTGAGACTAGGGACCATGATGATAATTTCCATTTCTCCGATGCCTACTAAGATGCCTGATAGATAGTAGGTGCTAAATAAATGTTCTTTGCATCCTAGAATAAATAACTGACCAAATGATCAAAGAACCAGAATGGAGAGACGCATGGCACAAGGGGTGTGCCGTGGAAGGAGAAACGAACAGAGGTGGACGGGATGGAAAGGCGGGAGTGAGTGTGGAAGCAGGTGTCAGCCTAACGTGGTCCATGCACAACCATGCGACACAAAGTTAGCTGCCTTTAATTTTCAGATGATCAAAGGTTCCATGTGACTCCCGTATCTTTGAAGAGCATTTTTTCCTACTCTGAACTCTCATGACTCTCTGGGGGCAGCTGGCAATAAAAGCCACAGTGCCTGTCTGTAGCCACATATAGTAGGGAAATTGACAAAAGATGAAAAGCCTGAACCGCCTCAAAAAAAAAAAAAAAATCAAGAAAACAAAATTACTGGGAAATAAAACTTTCATATTCTTCCTTCAGGTAAACTTGTCTCTGTGTAATCATCTAATCTGATGCGGTCAGTTTACAGACCCCTGGCCCACTGATCATCTTTGGTTTTTGTTATTGTTGAAAGGCTGGCGTGACACCATATCTGAAGCTCTCAGACTGGTCACCAGAGGTCTATGCAGCCTGGGCCAGCACACCTGGGAGATGTAAGCAGGTCTGCACAGCAGCAGTCCTCCCAACAGAGACCACTGTCACATTCCCTTAGCGTGTGTGGCATGGGCCTGCCATCAGAATTGCTCCTTGCAAGACACAGCTTGAAGGATGCCAAATGCATTAGTCTGCGGTTGCACTTTTCAAATCTTGTTCTTCCTTTGAACAAACCACACCCACAGACGTGCACACACATATACACATGTGCGTGCATGCACACGTGTGCACTCATGCACATCCAACACAGACACACATGCATACATTCCACTGTGTTTTGGAGAACAAAGAGCTAGTCTGCATTTTGTTTGGTGTCAATCAGAACGTGAGATTAAAGCTGCTATTTTATGCATTCAAAAGTTACACCCGTCCAACTCATGCTTCTCTGCCTAACTCTGAACTTCAAAAGGAATATTTCATAGGAAAACACGCACACACACCAAAACAACACAAACGCACAACCAGACAACACATATGAACCTCAAAAAGATGCCGTAAGCACCTGAATGCATTTCACCCCCATTTCTATAAATGAAGGCTCAATGACAGAACATCTGCAAGCCCATTAGGGTTGTACAAAGCCACCGGTAACACAAGCTGCCCCAAATAATACCCAAACCACGTTGACATACAGAGAAAAGCCTGTCAGTCGTGTCATTTGCGAGCAACTTATTGAATCCTACTTCCAGGCTATTTCAGGCTGAAACCAAACTTGTTTTATAACAATTATTTATCTAACTATCTCTGGGAAATAATTGCCTTTTTTTGAGCCTATATTTAGCATATTGTTACAAATGATACTTATCAATATACTGAATTCCCACTGAGCGTATAACATTATATCATTAAAACTTTACTATTAAAATGTTCTTAATTTAGATGCCATTAACTCAGATTTAGGGATAACTTGGACATCGAATGTGATTCTTTTAAAAATAATGTTTATTATTTTTAATGATTATAAAAGCAATTCATGTTCACAATATTGCCCAGAAATATAGAAAAGTATAAAGAAGAAAAATTGTCACCTAAATCTGACTAGAAAAAAATAATTGTTTAACTTTTGGTATATTTCCTTTTAGTTATTTTCAATACATATACTTCATCTCTTTATATACAAATGGGGGTGCACTGATCACATAATTTTTAATTCTTTTTTAAAACATGAGCTATTTTTCTCTCATAAGTATTTTTTTTTTTTTTTTTTGGTACGTCATGTGGCCTGTGGGATCCTAGTTCCCCGACCAGGGATCGAACCTGGGTCCCTGGCAGTGAGAGCACTGAGTCCTAACCACTGGACTGCCAGGGAATTCCCCAACAATATTTGAAAAAATGTTTTCCAAGGATTGCATGTTATTTCATTTTACTGATGTCTCACAACTTATTTAACCACTTCTGTAAGATTAGATATTAGCAGTGTTTCTAAGTTTTCACTTTTATACATAACGTTGAGATGAAAATTCTGAAACATGAATGTTTGTGGGCACTTCTGATTTTCTTCTGAGAGACAAAAACTAAGTTAAGTCTTAACACAAATTACCAAATTGTTTTGCAGAAGATTTGCAACAGTTGATACTTGCCCACAAGACCAGAGTTCTTGGTTTGCCAATCTCTCAAACACACTGACTCTTATTTAAGTCGGTAAACATGATGAGTGAAGCAGATTATGTCACTGTTTGATTTGTGTTTCTTTCTAATAAAGATAAATATTTTCCCCAAAGTTTATTGTCATTTGTCTTCTTTTCTGAAGGATCAGTTTCTGTGCCTCAGTTATAAACTGGTGATTTCTGAATAGAGCTGTAGCACTTCTCTATATATTTATCTATGTTAATTCTTTTAAAAAAGGATTTATAAATTTGTCCCAGATCATCATTTACCTTGCTTTCAATTAAAAAAATTGGGGGTACTGAATTAAAATTGTTTACATAATTATTTCAATAATTTCCCTTACACTTCTTTTTTTTACGTAAAAAGTCTTCCTTGCCCTGAAAGTAGGTTAAGCTTTTTACCTTTGTATTCTGTTGGTTTTTATTTTTACTCTTTTATTCATCTAGAATTATTCTGAAGAATAAACTCCAACCTGAGTTTTCCCTCTTTTACAGATAGGCAGTTTTACCTCTATCATTTATTATGTGATTCATTCTTTTCCCAGTGGTTTTTGGGGTATGATGCACGTGTTGATGTATTAGATTAAGTGCTACTGAATCTCCTCATTTCTTACATTGGTACCTCATTGTTTTAAGTTGGAACACTTGGTAGATGTGTTTTATAACTGCTGGAATGTCAATTACCCTAATTAGTACTCTTTTCTTGCAAAGGGAAATTCAAGTTGAACTTTAGAATAATCTTGTCCATTCAAAAAATTTTTCTACTGAGATTTTGATGGGTATTTGAATTGAAACCTTAGATTTCTTTGGGAAAACTTAACATCTTTACAGAACTTGCTCCTTCCACTTGGAAACACGGGTAAACTCTAAATTTACTAAAATCTTGATTTCTTTCTCTCTCAGGGAGAATTAATGTTTTCTTCAAATAGTTCCCACGTGTGTTACTACTGATTTTTGGTAAAGTTATTGAGTTAAAACATTTGTTACTACGTTCTCCTTAAATTCTCAGAGATTTTTAGTTGATTATCTTGGTGTTTCATGATTAGAGTCATAAACAACATGCCTATCATGAGCAAATGACATATTTTTTATCTTTGTGTTCCTAACTGGAATTGGCATATCAGTATTTCAGTTCCATGTCTTATTGCTATGATGCAACCTTCCAAAACATTATTTAATGAGTGATGATAATTTGCACCCTTGCTCATCTCTCATTCAAGGGCTGGTTTAAGATCGTTGTCTTTTATTAAGTTTTAAAAGTTCCTCTGTGTTCCTGGTTTTCTCAGACTCCCCACCACCACCCCCCCAACCTCAGGAATAAAGGTTTAATTTTACTGACTATCTTTTGAGATCATTTTTTTCTTACTGACCTACTGAGATCTTGTATTATATTAATAGATTTTTCTCAAACGAAAACATCTTTTTATTCTTGGCATAAAACCATAATTTCTTGTGGAGGATGAATTTTTGCTTTTCGTGTACTCTATCTCTGAATTACGTCAAGGGCCGTTAAGTCAAAACACCATCTTAACTAGAAATCCCAAAGAATACGTAATTCTTTTGTATACAATTTTTAAAAGTAAATGACGTAACTTGATATTTTAAAGTTTAGAAAATACATGTACTCTAGCCCTGTTGTGACATATTTGTTTTCATTTAACATACTTAATTCAACTAAGTAGTATATGTATGCCTTAGTTTAAGTATAATATTTACAAATACAGCTTATTTGGGAAATTCTCCAATTTTAGGAAAGACTATTTTGAATTAGTGAGGCTTTAGCACACTACCAGAAATGGAAAAAAAAAATATCTCTGAGGATCGGTTACGTTTTCACTACTGACTGACCAAACATTTTAAAGTTATCAGCCATTTTGCTGCCTGCTTTCTGCAATCAGGAGTCTCTATGGCTTTGCCAATCTTAATTCTTTCATTAATACCTTGAAACATGTTTCAAATAGCAGAATCAAATTGAGGTGGCGGGATCTGAAAATTAAAGATCACCACTGCCAAGAAGGCTGTCCATGGCTGACCTTCAGAAAATCTCTCCGTGACTTTTAGCTTCTTCCCATAAAATAAACAATTTATACACTTCTACAGCACTCTCTTAACATTTTCATCAATTACGCTTTGGGTTTGTGCCTTCCTACTACTGGGGAGAGTCCCCAGGGCAGGGGGTCTTCTCTGAGTGCAATGTTCCCTCTTTAATACACTCATATAGACCCATTATGTTTGGCAATAGGAGAGCAGAACCATTGTGATTCTGATGCTGACACTTCCACATTCCTCCCAGCGAGTCTGCAGGGAAGTTGGAGAGATTGAATGACTTACAGTTGTGCCATGGTCACTTCAGCTGTGGTTTGAACTCCTCTAATTCATTAATTCATTTTAATTTTTACAGTTGTGCCATGGTCACTTCAGGTGTGGTTTGAACTCCTCTAATTCATTAATTCAATTTAATTTTTAAAAAACACTGAGTATCTGCTGTGTGCATGGAACTATCCTATAGTGTAAAGATACTCAGTCTGATTCTATGAGACTGTTTTCTCCTTCCTAGTTAAATTAAAATTTTAATTTTTACCCTTTGGGTACCAATATCTAACTAATTTCAATAATTTTAAAACTACTTAAAAAGCACCCATCGTTCTCTTTCACTTCTAATGTGATGCATTTATCTCACATGAAATCCTACAAAATCTATGAATTAAATGATAGTAGGAAGCAGATAAATCTTTACGAGATTAATCAGACTCACATAAAACTTGACTACGTCCATATTATACTATATCTTTCTTAGACATTACACGGAAAAAACCCTATTGGTATTTTGACCTATCTCAGAATCTAGCAAATTATATAGAGAGGAATCTTTTGATTGTTTGCTTTTCTCACAGTTTAAAATATAGAGAATGCGCTCTGTTTTTTAAGGTTTACACTAAATGGATAAATTTCATTGTTATTGTATGGTATAAGGAAATAAAGAAAAGTGGGAGTTAATCAATTATCTATGAAATTTTTATAAGTTCCATCTGAGGAAAAAATATATATCAATGATTAGAATTCCCTCTCAAATGTAGTTATGTTTCTGTATTTTAATCTAAACATAGAAACTCTTTTAACTGGAATTTCTGGATGGTCCACAAATTTCCTAGGAATAAGTCCACGAATTTCCTGGGGGTGGGGGAAGGGGAGAAGAGCTCAAATTTTACACACAAACATAGCCCACATGCTTCCTCTATGGTTTGACAGGATAAGGTCAATGCCCATTGGCTGCCCAGGAATGGGGTTCCCCCCCAACATCTCTGTGGCCATCGTCATGGTAACATTGAGATCCAGCCTCATGACACATTCATTCATCTGTCTTTAGGGAGACGAAGGAAACGGAGAAGGAAAGAGAAAATGAGGAATTTGGACTTTCCAAGTGGAAAGCTCTAACTCTTTTATCTTACTTATTATGACAATGGCAAAAAGAAAGGTTTAAAGGTCACTGCTAATTCCAAATTTCACCAAGGACACTGCCTCTAGCATGAACCAAACTCCCACACACAGCCTCCAAATCCTCACAAAAGGAAACTTGTAAAAGATGATTACCAAGCACATATATGGAGA
This sequence comes from Balaenoptera ricei, assembly GCF_028023285.1. Classification (NCBI taxonomy): domain Eukaryota; kingdom Metazoa; phylum Chordata; class Mammalia; order Artiodactyla; family Balaenopteridae; genus Balaenoptera; species Balaenoptera ricei. Next base: position 21,400,141 of record NC_082640.1, read on the forward strand.
CAATGTGTTCTTTGTCATCAATTAAAACGCAAGAATAGTCTGTAATGGAATGTCTTACAAAGGAGCCCTTTCTTCTTAGTACATTAAAAAAGGCAGATCTATCAAACTTATGATAATGCATTGCCATGCTGATTTAATTGTCAATTACAAATTACTTACGTGTACTTTAATGATCTATATAAAGCCTTATTTTTTTTACCTCTAATAGCTATTAATGGTTGTTAAAGAAAATGAAACCACTTTACTGAAATGTAATGTGAGGGTCTATTAAGAATAAGTTTTCAAAATGATAAAATATTATCACAAAAGTGTGAACCTCTGTACATTTTAATGTGCCTGAGTAGGTCAGTCTTCATGCCACTGAAAGAATATTTCCTTCAAATTGCACACAATTACAGTTTAAACATCTTCACTTATATGGAGAATAAGTTTTACCTAATTCCCAGTCAAAATGCTTCTTCAGAAGTTGGGAAAGGAGTGGGGGCAACATATTATCATATTTCCTCTGGAAGTGACAGAAGATTTGAAATATCAGCCATTAGGATAAATCTCGGTGAACTTACACCCGTATTTTTCTACATCTCTGTACTGGTCCCTACTTGCCTTTTTTTTTTTTTTTTTTTTAAAGTTATTTATTTATTTATTTAGGCTGTGTTGGGTCTTCATTGCTGCGCGCGGGCTTTCTCTAGTTGCGGCGAGCGGGGGCTACTCTTCCTTGCAGTGAGTGGGCTTCTCACTGCGGCGGCTTCTCTTGCTGCGGAGCATGGGCTCTAGGCACGTGGGCTTCAGTAGTTGCAGTGCGTGGGCTCAGTAGTTGTGGCTTGCGGGCTCTAGAGCGCAGGCTCAGTAGTTATGGGCTTAGTTGCTCCACGGCATGGGGGATCCTCCCGGACCAGGGATCGAACCCGTGTCCCCTGCATTGGCAGGCGGATTCTTAACCACTGCGCCACCAGGGAAGTCCCCCTATTTGCTTCTAAAATTATTAAAAGGATGCACAAGATCACATAAGAGAAGTGTCTTGTCCCTTATGGAAGGACAAACATTCGATCAATTCAAGATACAGATGTGCCTCCCTTAGGAGAAAAGATACATTTCTAAAGAGAAGTGCAATTCACACTCATCTATTAAAGTAATAGTTTTTTGATTTTTAAAAATTGAAGTATAGTTGATTTACAATGTTGTGTTAGTTTCTGCTGTACAGCAAAGTGATTCAGTTTTATATTTATATATATACACACATATACACATACATTCTTTTTTGTATTCTCTTCCATTACGGTTTATCACAGGACATTGAATATAGTTCCCTGTGCTATACAGTAGCACCTTGTTGTTTATAAAATAATATTTTAAATATACTTACTAATTAGATGAAATCTGTGGTTAATTTCTTTGAGAAGAGTTGTTTTATAAACAAATAATTACTTCTTAGTGTATTTGTTTGTAAGCCTGACTTTTCTGAACAAAATTTCTTTAAAGGGTGACACACCTGTCCTGCTCTAAGGACTACTAAACACATACAACCTAAGACATCCTCAAAATGTATCTTTCCCGCTCCTCCAGAATACCCACCAGACAGGAGCTATCAGGGATATGAAATTAAATATAATTAGAGTCAGAATAAAACCATGTCAGGCTTATGTCCAAATAACCTAATTTAGAGATTTTACAATTATCCATTTAACTCGTAACTGTAGACAATTAAAGAAGCCAAATAGTCAACGCAAAATAGCTATTTAAAATTTTTTTTTAAAGTATTTGTTTATTTATTTATTTATGACTGTGTTGGGTCTTCGTTTCTGTGCGAGGGCTTTCTCTAGTTGTGGCAAGCGGGGGCCACTCCTCATCGCGGTGCGCGGGCCTCTCACCATCGCGGCCTCTCCTGTTGCGGAGCACAGGCTCCAGACACGCAGGCTCAGTAATCGTGGCTCACGGGCCTAGTTGCTCCGCGGCATGTGGGATCTTCCCAGACCAGGGCTCGAACCCGCGTCCCCTGCATTGGCAGGCAGACTCTCAACCACTGCGCCACCAGGGAAGCCCAAAAGAGCTATTTTAGACTCTTTAATTATTCTATTTGGCTGCCTGAATTGATCATATTAAAAAGCTATCAAAACTTTATTTAATTTTATATTTTATGACTGGACACGAAATGTACCAGTAAGAAGACAGGTTTTATTTTATTTTTTAAAATTAATTAATTAATTAATTTAAAAATTTTTGGCTGCGTTGGGTCTTCATTGCTGCGCACAGGCTTTCTGTAGTTGCGGTGACCGGGGGCTACTCTTCGTTGCGGTGCGCGGGCTTCTCATTGCGGTGGCTTCTCTTGTTGCGGAGCACGGGCTTTAGGTGTGCAGGCTTCAGTAGTTGTGGCGTGCAGGCTCAGTAGTTGTGGCACGTGGGCTCAGTGGTTGTAGCTTGTGGGCTCTAGAGCGCAGGCTCAGTAGTTGTGGCACACGGGCTTAGTTGCTCCGTGCCATGTGGGATCTTCCCGGACCTGGGCTCGAACCTGTGTCCCCGGCACTGGCAGGTGGATTTTTAACCACTGCGCCACCAGGGAAGCCCTGAAGACAGGTTTTAGAGTAAGACACAGCTTGGAGTCAAATTCTGCCTCAATGACCATCTGTCTGTTTCCTTGAGCAAATTTCTTATCTGAACCTATTTCCTCATCTGTAAACTGGGGATAAAGAACGTTTGCAAAGATAAAATAATTGAACAGATGTTAAGAACTTATCACATAATATACTCCATAAGTGTTACTGTTCCTTATCATGATCTCTTCCACCCTGAGGTCTCAAAAAAGAATCAAACTCCCATAAGCGAGTATTCCATTTTCCACCTGAGTTCAGTAATTGAGCTCAGCAGTTACATGCAAACTGAAATGCTGGTTTTTAAATCATTGAGGGCAAGATTCAAAACCTGCATTAAAACATATGTATCTTCAATAATACCTAGCACAGCACAAGGCCTCCACAGAAACTCAGCAAAAATTGGAGATTGAATTGTTGAGTCCAGTAGAAGAACCATGTGTTTGTTCTTTGGTTCTCAAGGCTAATTTCATTTTTTCATAGTCCCTAATCAAGTCAACCACGTAAACCATTAGGTTAGGGAGGATGTGTCAACTTAGGTACAGGTTAAGTACCTAGTGAATACCACACCCATAGTTTATTAATAAACCACACCATAGTTTATTTTGCTATGATGTGTATACATAATGTTATGTGGGAATGCATGATATTTAAGTGAAAAGAACATCATTCAAATGTATCACTAATTTTATTTAATAAATTCATCTCATACAAGCCCACGTGTCTGAATATGCCTTCTGAAAAACCGGAAAAAAAATAATTTTAAAAAGGGCTTAAATCACTTAAAAAATTAATCCCTGAGCTAACCTGCTGGGGTACGATGCAGCCCTCAAGTCAGTAAAGGGTTAATAACCCCATCAATACAGCTAAACTGCTGGGGTAAGGGACTTCTTCAGCATATGACAACATACTTTCTGACAGTTTAAATGAATAAATCTAGAAGCACAGTATTCCCATAAATTTCAAATATGAAAAAAATTGAGGAAAGCTCTAGTGGACCAAGAGAAATGAAAGTCACTTCAAACCCAAAAGCATTTTAGAAATTGAAGCTTTGGGGTAGTTCCCAACAAGAATGGGAAAAGTGGCAAGTGCTTGATAAATTAATTAGTTTTCAAATAGCTGTGGGAAAATGTAATCCTCAAGTTGCCTGGATAAATATGCCTGAAGTAATAAAATGAATCTGGTCTGGACACAGAACTGACTTCTTCCCTTCCGATCAAAGCTGAAAGCACAGGGCAGTAAAAAAGTGTTAGATAAGCTTTACTTATCTGCTGATTTGATGAGAAGCTCTTGCCTGGCCTTCATTCCTTCTTGCTCTGGCCTCACCCCCCTCCTCTTGGGCCTCTAACCTGGCAGGGCTGGGTTCTGTCTGCCCACCTCTTCTCCAGGGGACCCACATGTGCTTGATTAACCTCAGCTGTGCCCCCAAGATGGCCAGGTTCACACATTTCTGTAGCAGCTAATGACTCATTTCCCAAGTGAGCTTGGATGCTGGTTTTCCTTTGTCAGTTTAGAAATGTAACATCAGGCACATGCATGAGAAGGGGGCGATCTGGGTCACTGTAAGACCTCCTACACCTCCACCTATGATTTCTATGTGACCCCAGGTGCCAGAGAATTTTGGGTGGCCAGGGTACCAGGAAGTAGAGGAGGTCACCTACAAAGCAGTTAGGAGCAGAGGCTTAGAGATGTGACAGACCACAGTTTAAATCCTGAGTGGTCCCTCTAGATCTCAGTTTTCTCATTTCTAAGATGAGAAGAATATAATTTTACCTGCCTAACAGAGAGGATTAAATGAGGAAATTCATGCAAAAGCCCTTGGCACAATGCCTGGCACAGAGAACATGCACAAAAATGTTAGCTATTCTTATTATTTCTATAATATCTCAGTGGGAAAGGGTTAGTGTAAAATATAATAAAATCAGTGATGACTCAGAAAGGGGAGTAGCTATGGCCAGCACTGTTCAAAATACCTACTTTTTCTAAAAGTCTCTGTGAAAATAATGCAAGCATGAACGATAGACCACTATGCATAAATCTTTGTTATTTACAAAGTAGGTAGAGAAACTTGGTATTTAAAAAATACAGATGCCAACCTCTGAAGTACTCATGAACTTGTGCAAATTACTGTAGGTGCCAATTCTCCAAACTTGAATATATTAGACTATATGCATCCTACTTCCTCCAGCTATTACTTTTCAGTGCTCTCAAAATGCAGCATCAATAGAGGATTGCTAAGTGCCTGGTAAAAGCCAATAAATATTTTGACAGGTGGGTGAAGTTTAGAGAGCTCATTCTCTGTTCAGCCTTCCAACACACTCCACTGTTCCAACAGCTACACTGACTACAGAGAAAAGACCTTTGATGAGAGGTATTTTATAGAAGTCTATATCATAAAGTGGAAACCCAACGAGAAGAAGGAAATAAAACACGTGGGAAGCATTCATTCATTCAACAATACTTACTGAACACCTGATATATATCAGCTCTGGGAATTCAGCTGATGTGTCATGAGGGCCCTGGCGTGCCACTAACCCACAGTCCTCATGCACTAGTAGTTCAGGGTTTTGTGACCATCTTTGTTGTAAAAACAGAGGGAGAGAGAGAGAGAGAGAATATGAGCCATTAGAAGAGCAAATGCAGGTTCCTGAGTCTAGCTGGTGGTTTTTGAGAACCATCCAGATGGCCAGCGCAGCTGAGCAGAGGAAGCTAAGTAGTAAGAGAGTGAGGGCACAGAGAATGTGGACTTCATAGGACAGAGTCCAAACAGAGGCACACCAGAGTCAAAGATCCAAGAAGGCCTTTGAAGATAACATTCCTTGTAAAACAAGATGGATACTGTCTTGGGAGCAAAGGAAAACAACACAGCTTCTTTTAAATAAACAGGCACATCTGTAACGATAGACCTCAATGATTTGGGAAGAGAAACTGGAAAGTGCAACAAAATAGGGCCACCAGCAGAGACACCGGAAAAAGTAGAAAATAAAATGGAAACCAGGCTTGATGTAGTCCCACGTGTCTATTTTTGCTTTCGTTGCCTGTGCTTTTGGTGTCATGTCCATGAAATCATCGCCAAGGCCAATGTCATGAAGTTTTTCCCCTATGTTTACTTCCAGGAGTTTTACAATTTCAGGTCCCATGTTTAAGTCTGCAAGCCATTTTGAGTTGGCTTTTGTGTGTGGTGTAAGATAAAAGCCCCCAAACTTCTGCACGGCCAAGGACACAGTCAACAGAATGAAAAAGCAACCTACACAATGGGAGAAAATATTTGCAAACCATATATCTGATAAGGAGTTAGTTTCCAAAATATAGAAGGAAGTCCTACAACTCAGTAGCAAACCAAAAACGAATAACTGGATTAAAACATGGGCTAAAGAGTTGAATAGCCGTTTCTCCAAAGAAGACATAGAACAAACGGTCAACAGGTACATAAAACGTGCTCAGCGTCACTAATCATCAGGACAATGCAAATCAAAAAATGAGGTATCGGGCCTCCCTGGTGGCGCAGTGGTTGAGAATCTGCCTGCCAATGCAGGGGACACGGGTTCGAGCCCTGGTCTGGGAGGATCCCACATGCCGCGGAGCAACTGGGCCCGTGAGCCACAATTACTGAGCCTGCGCGTCTGGAGCCTGTGCTCCGCAACAAGAGAGGCCGCGATGGTGAGAGGCCCGCGCACCGCGATGAAGAGTGGTCCCCACTTGCCGCAACTGGAGAAAGCCCTCGCACAGAAACGAAGACTCAACACAGTCATAAATAAATAAATAAATAAATAAAAGAACATGAATTTCTTAAAAAAAAAAAAATGAGGTATCACCTCACACCTTTTAGGAGGCTATTATCAAGAAAACAAAAGACAAGGGATGGTAAGGATATGGAGAAACTGGAATCCTTGTACACTGGAAACTGGATTCCTTGCTAGCTGGAATCCTAGCTGGGAATGGAAAAAGGCACAGCAGCTATGAAAAACAGGGGTTCCTAAAGAAATTAAAAATAGAACTACCATATGATCCAACAAGCCCACTTCCGGGTATGTATCCAAAAGAACTGAAATCAGGACTTCAATGAAATATGTGCACTCCCATGTTCACTGCAGCATTATTCACAATAGCCAAGATGCAGAAACACCCTAAATGTCCATTAATAGATGAATGGGTAAAGAAAATGTGTGAGTATACACACACACACAGTACATACATGCACAATTCAGCCTAAAAAGAATCCTGCAATATGTGACAACACAGATGAACCTTGAGGACATTATGCTAAGTGAAATAAGCCAGTCACAGAAGGGCAAATACTGTGTGATTACACTTACAGGTAGAGGTGTCTAAGATATTCAAACTCATGGAAGGAGAGAGCAGAATGGTGGTTGCCAGGGACTCAGGGGAGGAGGGAATGGAGAGTTGCCCAAAGGGTGTAGTTTCAGTCGTGCAAGATGAATAACTTCTAAAACTCTGCTGTACGTCATGGTGCCTGTAGTTATCAATACTGTATGCACACCTAAAAATCTGTTAAGTGTAATCTGGATTGCTCCACTACTTTACTGTTCTTTGACATTTGAAGCTAGTACAATTTCCCTCTCTCTCTCTCTCCTTGTATTCTTCTGTCTTTCCTCTGTTTTTAGCAACTTATCAGAAAAAAAAGTCAGATGGCTTTTTGTTGAATTATGGAACCAGGGTCCAGGTTTGCCAAGTGCTTACTTATTTATCACCTTTTGCTTTGCCTCTACAAATGCTTTCAATATTCTCCCTAAAAACAATGCCCTTTCACTTTCTTAAAACAACCATGCCACCAAAAAATAATCTCTTTTTATCAAAAAGGGACCAAAACATAGTTACTAAAATCTTTGCAATTGCACAATTTTCCTCTTTCTGTTTATTATTATCAATCCTCCATTTGGCCCCATTTCAGTAGCTTTACCATATGCATTCTGATGTACTTGTGCATTTCCAGGCATCACAAAGTTTGACTTGCTCTTTAGCTGACAACTTGGCAAACTGCAAAGTTACAATCCAACATGATTTTTATGATAATTGTTATCATCAAAGATTATTTAAGCAATTCCAGTGGCTCTCCCCTAAAGTGCTTTCTTGGATTTACAATTTGCAGTTTGCTAATCAGTGACTCTCTGGGCCTCATCTTATCTGGACAGTTGGAAGGTGCCTGCCTGGAGCCAAGAGAAGAGAAACGATCACTGTAGCAGAACATGAGTGTGGAGGTGGGACCCCAAACATGCTCCATCCCGGTCTTTCCTTGCTCTCAGGCTGCTGTGTTTCAGCCACTTTTTCTCCTGGAAAATGGTGGCCAAACCTGGGGCCAGAAAGTGAACGGAAAAACTTCAAAGGCAGAGAACTGGCTACAACTTGCACGCTGAAGGACAGTTTCCAGGTTTGGAAAACAAGAAGCCTGCACTCCTGGATACAGGCTACACGGTAATCAGGAACTGCGTCCTGCCAAGGAGCCAGAACTGTTTGGTTCCTGACTTCTCGAAAGGCGTGAAATATGCTTACATGAGGCTCTCTTTGCTCATGGATATCTTTGTCAATTTTCCTTCTTTGCATCAGCAATACTGACACTGTTTGGACACTGGGCTTTTCAAACGGCCCCTTTCTCTTTTCATCACTCTTTTTCTCCTCTCTTCATATTCAGCTTCCAGGCTTAGGGTAACAGTCTCCAACATCACTGGTAGCTGTTGAGTCTTGCCTATTTCTTCCTGCCCCCCTCTTCTTAGACAATTGCTAGATATGCCTCTGGTATTCCATTCACAAGCTGCTATAATATTCCCAATTGTTTTGATTGCATTCTGGGCATGCAGGGTACAACTTTTGAGCTCGAATTCAGTCAGTCATTCTGGACGTTGATTAACTTGTAGTTGCCAATCACCTATCACCTTTATGTCTTGAAAATACACAAACTATCTCAGAGACCTATGAGAAAAGCTATCAAGAATGCTTCAGTGCTTGCCTTCCTAATTTGCCACTAATCGAGGTCATCAAAAAAAGCATAAATATAAACAAAAAAATCCTGAGCTAGTCTACTTTTTAACACAGCTTTTTGAAAAGAAGCAAATCATGCCTGATTAGCATTTGATCATTTCCCCCCCAAGACTTACATTATCAGAACTGCAAGAAGGAGGTGAAATGGTTAAAGTATGACACAGATGGATTTTGCAAAGCATTAGGTTCCAACTGGATATTCGTTTTCTGAATAACTGAACAGTGGTATAAAACCGGTATCTTAGGAAGCCTGGAAATATTTCGAGAGCTGTTCTTCTGTTTTGATTTTTGAGTCATATAATTTCAATAGGAGTCAAGTATGGTGATTTCATAGAAACATTTTTGTAAATCTATTATCAACTTCAGAAAAGACTCATTTGATGTTAACCACCTTTCTCTGGAAAAAACCCCCCACAAAAAACACTTATACCTTCTTTTGGTACATCTACTTCCATGTAATAACAAAATAGCAGCTAACATTTATCAAGCATTTACTGCACAGGCACTGGTTTTAACTCTTTATAGGCAAGATATTTATTCCTGCAAAAATCCTAGCAGATGAGGAACTACTGATACCTCCATTTTACAGAGGAAGACTCTGAGCCCTGAGAAGTCAGATACCATGTTCAAGGTCACACAGCTATGAAGCAGAGGGGGCAGAATTTGAGCCCAATCTAATTCCAGGGCACATGACAATGAACTGTCAAGTAGGCAACGAGGTACCCAAATAAGCTCAGCAAAGAGAGTGGACAAAATTCTTACATTTCCTTTTAAAAAAAATTGCAAAGTTTTCCCCCAATAATTTCGGAAGGGGATGACATTCAGTATAAGGCTTTCTTTCCATTTTTGGGCTTCAGAATATCCAAATCGACTCCTAATCTTTCAAATTTGTACATTTTCACACTAGGAAAGATAGTTAGAGAAGGGAACATTTTATTCCCAAGTGACATTCTGGGTTTAAATATCCTTTGCAACAGTTTTGTTTTGAAAGATTTCAGTGGTTACATATGAACCAGCCAGATGTCAACGATGAGTCTACCACGTACAATATTCCCTGGAGACTAAAAGCAGTCCTTGCTGATGGAGCATTTGGAAATACCACACAAACGCCATTGGACCTGTCGCATCCCTAAGTGTCTGTGTCAATGTATCTGAAATAACAGATGTTCTAGGCTCTTGCTGTCCCCTTTGAATAACAAAATCACTGGTGGGGAGCTGCGGTTCCCCTCACTTTTCCACAACAGTTTCCGGAAGGATCGATGAGTTTCCCTCCTTACTTCAACTTCCAAAAGGAGCATTAGACACTGTGCAGGTTCTGGAATCCACCTCTGGCTCCCGGCAGGTTTCTGCAGGTGTTTGCCCTCGGAAGCTGTCAAGAGTTGGTCCAAATCAGGGCAATGCTCTGACAGAAGGCAATTAACTGGCATACCTTTCCGGGACACAGATATGTAGGTGGGATCTGCACTCAAAAATCACTCAATGATGGGGACAGCAGAAAAGACTATGGCTGAGCAGAGCAGGCAGAAGAACAATTTTCTAGAAAATGCACAGCAAATGATAAGAATTGACACATACATGATGGGGGTCCAGAGAGAGACCCAGGGTTGCATTTTGAATTCCCTCAAGGGAAGAGAGGGGACATTTCTAGAAGCCAGATCCTACAAGGCAAGGGAAAATGACATCCATATAAATGAACATGGAACTGTGGCTTGAACTGCAAGGTTAGTCATCGTGCTGATGACATTCAATACCTTATGTCTACAAGCACTTTGCAATTTCCAAAGCTTCACTAAAGGCATTATGTCATTTGACTGATTAGGAACTTGGGACTAGAAAGTGGAACCAGGTCTTGAACCCAGAAAAGAGAAAAGGGAACAAAATGAAAGGTGATTTCAAGTCCTCCTCCCTGAAACTAAAGGTGTGGGAAAGGAGAAGGGTAAAACAGCTTAAAGTAAAAAGAATCCCCAAGCCTGACATGAGATAAGACACCATGAAGACAAATGCAGACACAAACTCCATCTTCCACATCGCCTTGCAATGTTCAGAAGAAGCATCAGATGGTAGGCAGGAGACCCACATTCTAGACTTGGCTCAATCAGTAGGCAACTGGGTACCTTTGGGCATGTCATTTACCACAAGGAGCCCATGTTTCCTTATCTGCAAAACAGAGTATATGGGATCTGCCTTCTGCCATATACTCAAATGCATGTATGGTATTGCTTGGCATTTAGGAAGCATGCAAAAATGTTAGCTTAAAATGACATCAGATTCCTCTTAGTCAATCACCTATGAATGTTTCTCCTCACAACAAGTTCATGTCTAAGATCTCCGTGAGTTAGATATTGTTCCCACTCTACAGGTAAGGAAAATTGAAATTGAGTGCTCAGTTTGTGGACCTGCCATTAGAGAATAGGTCTTTGAACATCTGATCCCTGAATCTTTTCCTTGGGGAAAATAAAAAACAATATGTCCCATGTCACACAGCTAGAAAGGAGGTGAGAGACACCATCGTGCTTTTAGTACCCATTTAAACTAAAAATTGCTGGCTTTCTTCTTCACCCTCTATCCACTGTTGATTACAAGTGACTATTATTCATTTTCAAATAAATATCTAGACAGAGTTCTGCCAATAGGGGAAGATAAATTTTTGAGTCAGAGCACTGTAAAATCACTCCCCACTTTGCCTTTATGGTAAAAACAGAAGTTCGATTACACTGTGATCTGGAAATTAATTTCAGTCTTGGTTCATGAGCATTTGACTAGGCAGGGCCCACTGTTCCTTTAAGACGGTATAACTTAGATGGTGTAACTAACTCAACTTAGTTACCACAGTTGAGAGGTGGGACCAGGGAAAACAGCAATTCAGAAAGCATTTCTTCTCCTTTCACTGTTAGAAAATTGCTATATATAATCACATAGCCAGAGGGCAGAGCTTAGTACACTAAGCCTCAGGTTTGCTATGCCTAGGCTGCTTAAAGCCTGAAGTTCAAATCCCAGGGGAGTCTATATGACTCTTCATCTCCTTGAGTTTGATCAATTACATTTCATAGATTTTTATTATCTGAGAGACTCAAATAAGGCTTTATAACCCAAATCTGGTTTATCTTAGGGAGACTCTAAATACCTTGTACTTTTTATTTATCTAAGTATTGAATTTCAGGCTTACTCTCTCTAACACCTTCCCAGCACTTAGGAAATTATGTGGAAACTTTTAATGAAGATGAGAATATTTTAGTGGAGTCATGAGCTATATTATTTATATAAGTGATCTGCCAGTACTGGTGAAGGAACGCGTGCAGAAGAAATCCAGTTGGAAAGACAAAGGTGAATTCAACATATGAAGTGAGAGTGACCACCACTGAGTGAATGACCGCCATGTGCATGGCACTTAATGTGAATTATCTCATTCAGTCCTCATGGTTCCCCTACAAGGTAGGTTATTTTTATACACAGTTGACAGAGAATTCTCAGTGCCCTATCCAAAGTCTCATGAGCTGAAATAGGAGAGCTGAGATTTAAACACAGGTGTGTCTGATCCCAGGTCCATGAAGTTGCATTTATCTAGCCTGCCCTATAATCCCTGTATGCCTCATTAGAAAATAAGAATGACATGTGTGGAAGGCACTACAAATGCAGTTGAAAAGTGAAAGCCCAAATCAGGAAGGCAGCAGGACCCAGGGACTCAAGAAGAAAACTTGGGTCAAACTGTCCTAATTTTATATCAAGATTGTCCTTAAAGAGCTGGTGACGGATCTTCCCACTCATGCTGGGCCTCTTCCACATGGTGAGTAGGCAGGCTTATAGGCACGGTCTCCAGAAGAGCCCAGCGTGAGTGGGTGCCAGGATTTAATACCCTTTAAAAATGTCACAGGCAAAGTTCTTCCACTTAGTGGAATGACATCATGCTGAGATGCATGGCCTGGGGCGCTGGGGCCCAGAAGTCATATCCCCATCTGTTGGTCGGCAGAAGTCTGTTGTCTTCTTTTTGTCCAACCATCTCCCTAGGTTCCTATATTCTTTGCCATTAAAGAAACTCTCCATCCTCTGTTCACAGCTTTCCATCACATGATCATCCTGCTGGGACAGTCTTGTAGTGCAGACCGAATTGGGAGAAAGCCACAGACAAAATCAGCTCTGCTCCCATGTTTTCCAGTGAGGGGGACTCTACTGGTGCCATTCACTGATACCATATATTCGGGGACAGAAACAGGTCAAAAATGAGGAGTAGGAGTGGGAATAATCATATCAGTTGGAGACATGTTGAGTTTGAATTGCCTGAGTAGCATGAAGGTGAAGAAAGTATCTAGAAACACCCAGGTGGAGATGCAGGGTAGAGATTTGGATATGTGGGTCTGAAGTACATGGGAAGTTCACAACTGGAGACCTAGACCGGGACTCATCCGTATGTAGGAGATACTTAAAACCACAGAGAGGACAAGCTCACCAAGGAGAGAACATTTAGAAAGGAAAGTAGAGGGTCCAAGTAGAATGCTAGGAAATGCAAAAAAGAGAGAGAGACAGAGAGAGAGAGAACTAGGAGGACAGTCTTAGAGATTCAGAGAACCAGGAAAGAACAGTAACGGGGGGAATCAAGTTTGAGGGGCAGCATTTCCCAAAGGGTATTCCTGGTATTATACCAAGATGAGTTTTACAGGTTAACACTGGCTTGCTAATATTCAGTGGGAGTCTTTAAAGAAGATAATAGTATGTAGAGCTTCCTAAAATTATTTGACCATGGAACCCTTCATTTTACATAAAACCTATTCATATTCCCAAAAACTAATGTTCCTTGGAGCATACTTAGAGGAAACCTAGAGTGAATTTCCCCAAACAAGAAATTGCCTGTGATATCAGTACCACAGAGAGATCCAATATATGAGGACTCAATAAAGGCTACATTTTAGCAAGTAGCAAGTCACTGATTATCAGAGCAATTTTAGTGGAGCAGTAAGGACAGGGGCAGGGCAAGGATTAACTAATAAGTAAGATGTGAGGATGTAAAAACAGTGCATGTTGATGACTCTTTCAAGAGACTTGGGTTTGAAAGGAAAGACACACAGGATAGCAATGTAGCATCAATAGGACATTTCAGGATGAGAGAGCTTTGTACAAATTTATAGGCTGAAAGGAAACAAAACCAGAGAGAGAGAGAAGCCAAAAATACATGGGGTGTGAGAATAAGGTAAAAGGGATGAGCTGGAGCACAGGACTGAAGATCTGGAAAGGAACCAGATGTAAGATAGAATATGGGAAGGCTTCACATAAAAGTAACCATCTCAGGGAAGACAGAGGAGGAAGAGCTCAGTACTAATTGGGAGGACAAAGACTGGGCAAGACTCCTTACAAGAGGGAGCCTTTGACTTGGGGCTGGAAGGACCAGGAGAGAAGCAGAGAAGAGAGGCATGCAGGAAATGAAAGCCATTCCAAGGAGCCAGAAGAAAAGGTGTGGAGGCACTAAAGGACAGAGTGTACCCAAGGAAGGACATTTGGGATTGGAATTCTAGCACTCTTCGTTTTCAGCTAATTCTCTTCTCATTGGATGTCAGTGGTTCCATGTAATGGGATGTCTAATTGACTACAGGATCCTTAATGACTACCTGCTCTGTCCATCTGTTCACCTGTAATTTGGGGCCCATTTTATTATTTGATTCCCAAGCTCTAAAGTCACATACCTCAAATGTTCTATTAAAAAGAAAAGGAGAGTGAAGAAACACAGTTGACTTTCGGTGAACTGAAGACTGTAAGTAGACAAAACCAACCAAAATCTCGTGAGTGGAAAAACTGCATGTGCTTCATTTTGCTAATCTGGAACTAAGAGTTGAGTCAAACGAGTGATGCAGAACAGAATCTGGGGGACTTCCCTGGTGGCACAGTGGTTAAGAATCTGCCTGCCAATGCGGGGGACGCGGGTTCTAGCCCTGGTCCGGGAAGATCCCACAGGCTGCGGAGCAACTAAGCCTGTGTGCCACAGCTACTGAGCCTGCGTTCTGGAGCCTGCGAACCACAACTACTGAGCCCCCGTGCCGCAACTACTGAAGCCCGTGAGCCTAGAGCTCGTGCTCCACAAGAGAAGCCACCGCAATGAGAAGCCCGCGCACCGCAACCAAGAGTAGCCCCCACTTGTCACAACTAGAGAAAGCCCGCGCGCAGTGATGAAGACCCAATGCAGCCAAAAATAATAAATAAATATATTTATTTATTTATTGGGGAAAAAAAACCCCAGAATCTGGAACGAGAAGTGTGTCATAGACCTGAATAAGATTATAGTTTCCATCTTGTTGGAATGACATTTTTTTCTAGATAAGAAAGTGGGCATGTTCTTGGTGATTACTATTTACCACCTAAAAGTATGAAATAATCAGTATTTGGGGTCATAGTCTGAAAAACAATTACGTATTTTAAGAGGTTTTCTCTTCTGTGCAGTTCGAACCAAGAACTAGCTAGCTATCTCCTGTTTTTAGAGAAGGCATGGATACTAGGGTTTGGATTATTCAGACGACATTTCGGCAAAACATTTTTGTTCTAAGCAGATGGCATAAACAGAAACTTCTCAGCTGTTTTCCTCTAAACATTACATTTCAATTCTTTAGCTAAAGTCGTATTAAAAATAACAGAAATAGAAATTATTCTGTTCTAGAGATGTTGCTTTAATCAGAAGGTTGCCCCACTCAGTTGCCTGATGAAATCTCATTGTTAGTCTGTGTCAGTAGCTGGGGAAAGTTGTTCCTGGCCCCAAACATGTATTTAAATATCTATTTATTTATTTATTTATTTATTTATTTTTGGCTGCATTGGGTCTTAGTTGCGGCACACGGGATCTTTCATTGCAGCGCGTGGGCTCTTCGTTGCGGTGTGTGGGCTCCTCTCTAGTTGTGGCGCACAGGCTCATCAGTTGCAGCACAAGGGCTCTCTATTGTGGTGCGGGCTTAGTTGCCCCGCAGCACGTGGGATCTTAGTTCCCAGATGGAGTATCAAACCTGCGTCCCCTGCATTGAAAGATGGATTCTTAACCACTGGACCACCAGGGAAGTCCCCAAACAAGTATTTAAATGACAATTATTAGGTGGCAAATTGGTAACCCATGACACGAGCATCAGCCAACACCCTATTGAAAACAGGACCATTAAATGTATATATCTTTCATTGCCACAATTAAGCTCATCTAAGGATAAATGTCTCCATTTATGTGGGAAAAGCTTATATAAACAGACCTCAAGTAACTACACATTACTTCAGATGTATAACTGTAGGAAATGCATCTCTGTTTGATATGTATTCTGAAGCACAGAACTAGAGAGACCATTCCTTCCTTTTTGTACAAAGTGAAGGAAAGAACGTGCCTATAAGTGTGTGTGTGCACGTGTGTGTGTGTGTGAAAGAGACACAGCATGAAATACTGCATGTGTTTTTGTGTGTGTAGCAAAATAGGAATGTTTGTAGTTTGTTCATTATTATTACGTAAACCAAGAGTATAGACTAGTTGATCTACAGGTCATCATTTGCTCATCTTAACGGCTAAATCTCCATTTCACGTAAGATAATGCACTTTCCTGAAACACTGGAAGCCCCTCCGAGTCACAGTCGTTAGAAACACCTCACTGTTTCTGTTCCCTTGAATGCCCACCCCTAGCCTACAACTTACTGGAATTCACTTCATGCCTTCTGGGGTTCACCCGAGTCCCACATTTTGAAACTGTCCCTGAATCCATCTGTCATCACAATCATAATCTTAGCTGTTCTTCCTCTCAGAGAAACCAAGCTCTTTGTCCATCTCCCTTGTGTATTACTAGAGCTGGCTAATGTGTTTTCACTCTGAACAAGAAAAAAAAAAGATCTTTTATTCTTAGAATCATTATCTTGCTATTAATTCGAACTCCAGTCATTAGAACTATATCTCCTTAACCATACAATTCGCAACTTTATCAGTAACCATAAGGGTCTGACTTTTAGTCTATGTATTCTTTACCAAGAAAAGTAATATTGACCAGTAAGCAACTGCCCCACTCTGATGCCAGAATGGTTTTTAATCAGTTTTTAAGCAAAATCCATGGATAGGTTGTCATTTTGTGACACATAATTTTCAGCCTAAAAGAACAGGGAGTGAAGTGCCCTACAGTTAGGATATAATGCGGCTGCACCATCCCGGGAAGCTTTGCATTAGTTAAGCTTTTCAAAAGTTATCTAAAAAGAAAACCTGCTCTCTGTGCACCCACACCTCTCACAAACAGCATCACAAATACAATACCCATGGGGATATATGTATACATATAGCTGATTCACTTTGTTATACAGCAGAAACTAACACAACATTGTAAAGCAATTATACTCCAATAAAGATGTTAAAAAAATAAATAAATAATAAATAAAAGACAAAAAAAAATACAATACCTGTCGGGTTTTAAAAATAGTGGCTCCTTATTTCTCCAATTCGACATCAGAGGACACAGAAAGCAAATTATTTACATAATTTTAAATACAGCATGATACGTGTATATTTAACTTTGGGAACATGGCTAGGTGGCAGCTGGTATTCTAAACATCATCATGCATTCCACCCAGTGGAATGGAACACGGATTATTTATAAAATGAAAAATTAGGTGCTCCACATTTAAAGGCCAAGATTTTTTTTCTAGGTCAAAAGAATGAAAATTTTAGCAATCAAAAAAAGAATGCATTGCAATTCTTAACTATGAAGCAGCAATTATTCACTTGGTGCTTTTTCCAGTCCTCCCCTCCCCCCCGCCACCCCTCCAGCTGCCAGCTCTATGGCATTTTGTTGCCCTTTCATTAAGCACTGAGAGAAAAATGAGGCCAAGGCAGATCATTTTGCTCCTCTTACCAGCTCTTAAGACCAGTCCAGAGGGACAGACAGGCTGAAGCTGTAGGCTTAAAGTGAAAGTTTCAGATCATGGCAGGTTTTAATGGTCTCCACTCTCTACTTTCGAAGTACTGAAGATAATGAAGCATTTTTCTTTTCTTTCCTTTCCTTTTTTTTGGGAGGGGGGCTTAAATAACCAATATCACACCATTTCCATCGCAAAGCACAATTTTCATTGACCGTGGACGCTCTATTGGTTTATGTGGAGGAAACCCACTTGGCAGAACGCCCACGACGGGGGCCACATGTGACCAAGGGTCTCCAGCCGCCAGGCTCTGAAATCCATCAGCACGTGTGCTCCAGATCACGTGTCCCACTGACTGCTCCCAGCCACAGACTGAGCACAGGAGGGATGTTAAGGCAGGTTTGTTCCTGGGAGACACGGGACGGCTCTGGGGGTCAGGTTCACTCAAGGACTCCCCAGGGTTTCCACTTAGGTCTGGGACGCTTCCACCAACCTTGCCTTCCCTCCAGGTCAGACATGCATTGCAGTTTAGCCACTCTCTCAGCCTTTTCTGGCTCCGTCCCATTTTCTCCTAATGAAATCCTGGCACGTTTATTTCCCTCTTGGTGCCTCCTTCTCAAAGTATTCCGACTCTCCTACAGTCTATACTTCTATGCAAAATCAGGTGTAAGAAAGTATGAATTGGTCATCAATGAAATCCATTCAGACATTACACTGTGTGTGTGTGTGTGTGTTTAGTCAGGAATTCCCTGGTTCACAAATGGCCACTTGGAATATCTGTTCTGCTTCACCCCAAACAATGCCAGTCAGGTGGCTAGAGGAAATATTCTTTCTTTCTGATTTGCCAGTAACGATGACTTTCTTCTGCTCCTTTCCATTACCCCCCAGATGACAGAGAACCCTCTGTCCCCTGGGGTCCCATGCAGGTTTTGAGGCGGTTCACGCAGTGATACGGGGCTACAGGACTGATGGTAACTCACAGACACACTATCTGGGCCTCTGGTTACCTGGTCCTGTCCTCTGCCCACTTCCTCAATTCCCTAATCCCAGACTTTTTGCTTTCTCCACGTAGAACACCTGCCCAGTTCCAGATGATGTGGGTTTTCCCCTGAAATGTCGGTGAATGGGTGTCCCCCCAAACATCTTTATCAGCTGTACATCCTTTGTAAATCTGAATAAGAAAAGGAAAAGGGAAGCATTGGTGGTAGAGCAGGAAGCCTACAAGAGAAGGAGAGAGAGGGGGCAGAGCTATAGAGGAAGGTGCTGAAATATCTAAGCAGACCTGTCCACTGCTGAACCTCCAGAAGCAAAGACAGGGATTATGAAAAAAAGGCCGGGAAGTATCCTCAGTGGTTTATACCACAGGTGGACGTGGAGCTCTCCCTGGACTCTTCAGCCCCACTGTGCTGTGCTCATTGACCCAGCTGGGGAAGAAAGGCACCATCAGCCCCCCGTGCCCCTGCAACAATCACTGTCTGGCCGACAAAAGGAGGAGGGCAAATGGAATCTGTGAGTGCCTGCAGTGGAGGTGGGGATATACCCATAATGCTGTGCATAGTGGCCATCACCTGGATGCGCCAGAGAAAACTCGACATGTCCAAAGTGGAATGTCCACCTCCTTCCTCGATCTTCTATCCAGGTACCCTGTTCAGTTGGTGGTAATAGAAAGCTGTACATCCTAAACTTGTCCCTTTAGAAACCCAGGATTAGGACCCGTGGTACTCTTACAACTATCTTTGGGTGAATTGTGAGTTAGACGTTTGTTACCATTGCTTCTCACAATTCTTCTATGGCAAAACACATTCTGAGTTCCAAACCACAGACTCCAAATAAACTGTGGAATATGATCCGCTCATAAGTTGGGTAATAGCTGTGCTGATGATGTGGGATACATCCTCATTTAGAAAATTATCATTGTCATTAATCAGTTAGAGTTATTCATTCATAGCCTGATATATTGGGAGCTCAGCTTGATTTCTTTTAGGTCTTTTAACTTATGGGTTTGGCAGTGAGTTCCTTGACTACATTTGTTTCTATGAATAATGTTGCTTTGTGCTCTTAAATCCCAATTAGACGTTGGTAGAGATCTTAAATATCATCAAATACAATTTGGAGGAGACTTTAAACAGCAATCTAATGCAACGATCCTCAAAGTGTGGTCTCAGGACCTGTGGCATCAGCATCATCTAGGAATGATTAGAAACGTGAATTGTCAGCCGGACTCCACGCCTCCTAAATCAGCATCTCCGGGAGTGGGGCCAGGATTGTGCTTGAACAAGCCCTGCAGGTGATTCTGATCCATGTTCAAGTCTGGAAACCACTGATCTTCTCTGTCTACTATCTTTAGGCTGGGATTATATCAATCATGGGTCAATTATACTGTTTTAAGTGTCCTGTATGTAACAATCCCTGTGGAGAGTACAAAAATAGCTCCAAGAATGAGTCTTGTCTTTTAAGAGTTTTCAGTCAAGTCGGGGAAATTTACAAACATGAAATTAACAGAAAACTAATCGGACAATAAATAATTAAATGTGTGCAAATCAAATGGTACAAAAGGCTATCAAGACAGGGGGACTGGAAATTAACACAACATTGTAAATAAACTATACTTCAATAAAATAAATTAAAAAAAAAAACAGACTTGTGGTTGCCAAGGGGGTGGTGGGGCGGGGGGAGGGACTGACTGGGAGTTTGGGATTAGCAGATGCAAACTAATGTATACAGAATGGATAAACAACGAGGTCCTACTGTATAGCACAGGGAACTATATTCAATATCCTGTAATAAACCATAATGGAAAAGAATATGAAAAAGAATATATACATGTATAACTGAATCACTGCTGTACAGCAGAAATTAACACAACATTGTAAATCAACTATACTTCAATAAAATAAATCTAAAAAAAGAGAGGGGGACTATATTTATTGTACTTTATTTTGGATATGATTCAATATTTGCCTTATGAATATATAATTAATATTGACGGAAAGGTGGATTCTTCTTTGAGTAAAGAGAAAAAAGTAGCGAAAGCCTTTTTTCCTGGACCCCAAGAATTGGGTTAGAGGCAAATTTAATCATGTCTCTAAATGTGCTTTGCTTTCATCATCAGAGATAATGATGGCTCCACAGCCTTTCTCAGTAAACCATGCCAGCATCCTACCTCTGTGAAAGCTGAGAGTTTTTTCATGCCCAGCCAAAAATCTTTCCTTATTGACCAGAAAGATAAAAAAGCTCTTCATAGCTAATTCACAATTGACACCGTGAGATAGTGGGATGGCAAAGTATTTTGTAAAGTCTGAAATGTTATACGAAAGGTAGATATCTGTTATTATTGTAATTATTATTATTGTTTGATGTAAAGAGCTGCATCAGCTTTTGCATGAGAGGCTTAATGGTTTTGTTGATTCTCAAATGACAATATGAGAAGGGAAGGTTCACATTCAGTTTAAAATTTTAAAAAATCTATTTTCTTATTCCTTCTGTAGATGTGTCTGAAAATGTACAACAGACAAATCAAAAGCCCCAGGCTTTCTTTTGCTCTTCAGATGATATTTTTTTTAAGTCACTGAAATGACATAAAATCAAATCCCTTTGAAAGGTGGATGGCCTCACATATAATGCTATAGACCTGATCCTAAAACTGAAAAAGGAATAATTTTCTCACTTTTGATGATCATTAATTCTTTTAAGTTACAAAAGTACCATTTAGTAAATTACCTTTTCCAGGGCACCAAATGACATCATAAAGGTTTGAAATGTTAAATCACCTTCAAAAAGTGGTCACTTTACCCCCAATCACTGATAACATCAGTCCAAATAGCTTCAATTTCTTTAGTGCTAGAGTCTGATAAACATAAATCACTTTTACAGACATTATTAAATTCACCCTTAACATCTGTAGTTAGGGTGGGGGAAGAGGAGCCCCAAAGAAAGATTTTAGAATTTCCCTAGTAAGGTAAAGGACTGTTACAGTTTTCAAATTTTTAAATTATATATTTGTCTAATAACTGCCAAGTCATATTATCCAAATGCTGCTATTTCTTTTTTATTGACTGTGCTTTAGGATGCTAAGGAAGATGTCTAGTCTAATATCCCCTTGATTCTAATTTATGCTTTCAGGCTGAGTGGGAGCATATGGTATTAGAATTTAGATTTTGGTCTAGGGGAGAATCTTGCTGAATTTTTTTTGACAACTGTCAGCATGGTGGGAAGTCAACAGCCTTGTTCATGAGGAGTCTGCAGGGAGTGGGTGTGTGTACTAGAACGGGAAAGGTTGAGAATTCGCTGCTGCATTGAGGTTGTGGTCACCGTGGTCAGGGTGACAACATCAGGAGGATAAACCCCTTTCTTCACCTTCAACGGGCACCTTTACCTCTTCATGTAACCTTCACTCTGACTTCAACTTAGCACTCTTACCCAAAAGTCGTAACTTAAGTCCAGGTCACGAGCTACCTTATCATTTTCCAAAACACCAGTGACTAAACGTTTTCCCAAGAGTAATTAATTCATCACTAAAAACACACATAGGACATAATGGACTTGTAATTAGAGATCCATACCTAGAGGAACTATGCAGATATCTCACACTGTCAGGCAAAAGCTCGCCAGGGTGGGCCCTCCTCCAATCCTTCACATCAGTTTCTCCAGTTTTCAGCTTCGTGGACTGCTTGTACGTACATGTCTGACAAATTTCAAGGAAAAGCTCTAACCCTCAATGGCAAGAAAATGTTAAAGACCCCATAAAGGGGACAGAGTAAAAGATGACAACTTCAAGTGTGGAAAAGAAAGGACACTGTTTTTCAGTGTAGACTAAAACAGAATTTACTTACTGGGAAGTTTAATCCACTTGACTGACAAAGATGGTGTTTCACATGTGATTTAGACGTGACACTTGGAAGGCAGGGATCAGAAGGCATCAGAAGGCCAGGCAACAGCGCGGAGCTGCCTCTGGCATGAGCCAAGGCTTTGCATGACCTCTGCAGGGCTTGGAAGAAACAGTAAACTTTGTCTCCTCCTCTTCCTCTATCATCTCCCTTCTCCCTCCACCTCCTCATTTTCTAGTTGTTGAAAAAGAGATTTCCTGTCAAGGTATATTTTCTCTGCTACTTCAAGCACGGCAGCCTCTTTGGGCAGAATGATGGGCCTATCCTACAGCCATCAGTGGTTCCGAGAGCTCTTCAAAGCCTTGTGTGTGACAATAGAAAGCAGAGGCAGAGCAGGCCGGTGGGAGTGATACCCAGCACCCCATCTTATTTCTTCTGAAACCTCCATCATGTGGTTCCATGGGGCTTGTGGGTTAAGAATGGGGGAGAGGGCTTCCCTGGTGGCGCAGTGGCTGAGAATCTGACTGCCAATGCAGGGGACACAGGTTCAAGCCCTGATCCGGGAAGATCCCACATGCCGCGGAGCAACTAGGCCCGTGAGCCACAACTACTGAGCCTGCGCGTCTGGAGCCTGTGCTCCGCAACAAGAGAGGCCACGACGGTGAGAGGCCCGTGCACTGCGATGAAGAGTGGCCCCCGCTTGCCGCAACTAGAGAAAGCCCTCGCACAGAAACGAAGACCCAACACAGCCAAAAATAAATAAATAAATAAATAAATTTATTAAAAAAAAAAAAAAAAAGAATGGGGGAGAAGAAAGAGCCTTTTCTAATTTTAGATTAAATTTTTGTTTTTCATCCATATCTGATTGAAAAAAAAAGATCTGAGGGGAAAAAAAGAGAAAAAAGTATATGCGGGAAGGCAGTGAAACATTAACTTAAAAGGCCCAAATTGAATAATGTGGAAAAAACTTCAAACATCTTTAAAAAAAAAAAAAACCCCAAAACTAAAACTAAATCTTTGGTGTTACTGGCACCATTGTTTAATTAGTCACATGAAGAAACTTACCTGGATAGGAATGTCACACATTCCTTCTTTAATACAGTAACATCCCCCAATATATTTTTAGTTTTTCTCTTCGAGAAGTCAATATCACAAACTATAAATACACAGTGTAATCTTCTGCCAATAAATTGAGGTCAGCTTTCCTTTGGGTCTCCTTTAAACCTGGAGGTCATTATCTCCCTACTCCAAATCCCCTCACCTACTTAAGGAACTTACCTCTTCTCTCTCTATTTTTTTTTTTTTTTTTTTTTTTTTTTAGGGAAAAGAACAGAGCCCTTTCAATTCCAAATTAACTCTTTGGCCTTCCTCAGGCCTTAAAAAATTGCTTGTAAGAAGGATAATTTTGGAATTCAAATTCCATTGAGCAGCTGCTCAAGAAATAGGTAGAGATGTTAGAGCAATGAAAGAGATTCCGTTAATCCCATTAGCCAAAGAGGATGCCAAACTTTCAGAAATTAGGAGCAGCTAGTTGTTTGGCTGAGGGCACAACTAGTTACAACACCTCCCTCTAAAATGTGCCTACTGTATTGAAATCTGTAAAGCTAATGCCCAATTAAAAAGAAAAAGGAGGCAGCTTCTAACTCACGCCTATTAGGTTCCCTATAAAAAATAAGAATCACCTAACTCTGCCTTGAGCAAAACAACCAGCCACATGTAACAAGAAGTCTCTGCTAGGAAATGGGATTGTGTCAAGCACTCAGTTTAATAGAGTACTACCAAAAATACTAGGTATGCATTACCAATTTGCAAGATACGGAACACAATAAAATACACTTAATGTTAAAACAACACTGAACATATTTTAATCTTTCTCTGATGATTCAAGGCGTTTCAGAATATTTCATTGCCTCTAGGTCACCATTCTGAACCTCAATTTTCACTATGCCCAGTGAAGCATGGTTATATCAATTAATAGAGGTTTCCACCTGACAGGATGTTCTAACAACTAGCTTTAACAATACAGGCATATCTCGGAGATATTGAGGGTTCAGTTCCAGACCACTGCAATAAAGAGAATACTGCAATAATGCGAGTCCCGCGAATTTTTTGGTTTCCCAGGGCATATAAAAGTTATGTTTACACTACAGTGGTCTATTAAGTGTATAATAGCATTATGTCTAAAAACAGCCACATACCTTAATCTTAAAATATTTTATTGCTATAAAACACTAACCATCATCTGACAAGTTGCCACAAACCTTCGTTCTATAAAAGACTGCAGAATAAAAGCGACGTGCAAAAAACAAGGTCTGCCTGTATATTGTTTCTACTGGGTAGGTACTAGGCAAAACATGAATTCCAATCAGCTGGATTTTTTGCATTGCATGGTGGTCCATTGGTTCAATGCCTCAAGAGGTATTGGCTTCCACTGGTTTGAATGATAAAGGTTTGGGGAAAGAAGACTCAGACGTTACACGTGGGGAGAAATGGAGAGAGAAGGATAAGTTCCTTCGGTTCGTTCTTCCACCATTGTTCTTGCAGCCCTCTTACCAGAAAGCTTTCCAGTTGTAAAATTCTCATGTTTCCAGAGCCCCAGGATCCTCAAGGAGGAGCGTGCCACCAGCTGAAAAGTCTGCTAAGAAGTTCAGTATCTGGCTATGAAATCCAACTGCAGTTTAAAGCCATCCTGAGTGGCTGGAGAGTTTTGGAGCCCGTAGCCGGAATCCTGACCAGCTTCGTGCACACATTGATGACCACTGCGTTGGAATAAAAGCGTGTTGATGCTAATCCTTTTTCAGTTTGGGTCACACAAGGTGACAGCTCCTGGTGCTAACTGAAAAGGAAAACGATAATTCAACGCTACAACAGTTTGCCCCTACCTCATGCTTTTTCATCCAGGAAACATTTTTTTACAGAGGAAAATAATCTAAGGTAACTTCCCCTGGGGTTTGGGGTCATTCTATGCCTCTGAAAAGGCCAGACAATACTTATGTGATGACAGCACCTTCTGCAGATGGACCAGAAATACCCAAGGAGGAAAAATGTAATATTCGATCTTAGGAAGATGGTAGAACTGCCCTGAAATAACACATGCTGGAAATTCAAGGACATTTCCTATAATCCCCGCTTGGTTCTCCATGTTGGACAAGCTAGCCGCTTGGAGCCTTATCTGTCTCCCTTTGTAAAATGCATGTAATAATTTTTTTTTTAACATTTGTTTTCTTCTGAGCAGAATTCAAAGTATTTTAAATGCTTGGTAAATATTTTTGGAAGGTGAACACAGACTCCCAACTCTGATGAAAAGTACAATGTGGTATAGAAACTAGTGGGCCACGATGAAATGGATGACTTGGATGACTGATATACAAAAGGTCATAGTTGTGAAGTCCATCTGTCTTAGTCAGCTTGGGCTGCTATTACAAAGATACCACAGACTGAGTGGCTTAAGCAAGCATTTATTTCTCACAGTTCTGGAGGCTGGGAGTCTGAGATCAGGGTGCCCACGGGGCCCGGTTCATGGTGAGGGCCCTCTTCCTGGTTTGCAGAGGGCTGTCTTCTTACCGTGTCCTCACATGGCTGAGCGAGATCCTCTCTCTCCGGTCTCTTCTTATAAGGACACTAATCTCATTCATGAGGGCTCCACCCTCATGACCTAATCTCCTCCCAAAGGCCCCACCTCCACGTACTATCACATTGGGGGTTAGGGCTTCAACACACAAATTTTGGAGGGGAACACAAACATTCAGTCCATGGCAGTATTAAACTGGATTTGGGACTTCTTGGTACTGGAAAGATGTGTTGGCCTAGTCTTTGGTAGGCCAACCAAGCACAGTACATACATACACAGTGGTGATACTGTGGCCCTCTTCTTTGTTTGTTTTCTAACAGATTGGAAAGGCAGCACAGTGAAATGACTCTTCAAAATGGCGGACAGGGAAGTTCCGAAACAGAGGCCCTCTCACCCAGTTTTGCCAGGATGTTCCACGTTCCATGTGCTTGCTCCAGAGAGCCTCGGGTTAGGGTGTAAAATATCTCGGGCAGATGGCTGGGTTTCTCACTTCTGTCACCCTGCCTCCACTGTCTGTTCTATTTTCCCCCTTTAAAATGTGTTTCCTTCTAGAAGCAGATGAACTGGTACACACGGCACTTCTGAGGATAAATCCCTGAGAATTCAGCTGCAAAGCCCAAGAGAAGCACTATCTCTGGGAAGAAGCCAAGCACAGATTTCAGTGAAACATTTCCCTCATGCTTGAACAAGTTTTCCTTTCTTGCTGAACTGGTTCAATTCCCTCTATACACCCTCCTCTCTAGACAGATGGACAAAGAGACAGACACATGCTTCTTTTGGTCTACACATTTCTTTGATGAAGGAGAGCTTTCAGTCAGGCTCAATTACTGACTCCTAAAGAATCATTCACATTTAATCTGTCTACTTCATTCCAGCCTACCGAACACTTCATAAACATTCCTGAAGTCCTAACACTCCTCTGAAACAGAAAACCAAAACAGCAACACTAACAATAGAGTGGGCCCTCCAACTGTATCCTCTGTATTCTCAGATTTGACCAAACATGGACGGAAAATACTAGGAAAAAAAAATTTCCAGAACATTCCATAAAGTAAAACTTGAATTTGTCACACGCTAGCAACTGTTTACATAGCATTTACATTGTATTAGGTATTATAAGCAACCTAGAGATGATTTAAAGTATACAGGAGGGTTGCATAGGTTATACGCAAATACTTTTTCTATAAGGAACTTGACCATCTGTGGATTTTGGTACCCGCAGGGGAGGGGGGCCGTCCTGGAACCAGTCCCCCAAGGACATTGAGGGAGGACTGTGATGAAATGATTTTCTTCTGAACAACTTGAAGTGATTCTAGTGTTTAGCTTCATGTAACATCACCCCAGCATGGTGTGAAGAACATGATTCCAATGAGGAACATGTGGAAGGCTAAAGGAAAGTGTAGTCTGTTTGTGAGTCCGTTTACTACACTGTGAGTAAAATGTAGTCCGTTTGGAGGTCTGCTCTGGACTTCCAAACCAGTTTCTATCCACCAGCTACGAACTCTTTTGCTGAATCATAATATTGAGAATAGTGAAAAGCTGGACAACGCAGGCAATCATCAGTCATTTTACTGAGGCAGGGAGAGCAGG
This sequence comes from Balaenoptera ricei, assembly GCF_028023285.1. Taxonomy (NCBI): domain Eukaryota; kingdom Metazoa; phylum Chordata; class Mammalia; order Artiodactyla; family Balaenopteridae; genus Balaenoptera; species Balaenoptera ricei. The sequence continues at coordinate 21,427,554 of NC_082640.1, forward strand.
AATCATCACGTAAAGTATTCCTCAGGTAAGAGGTCACTCACTGGCTTTGACCTGTGATCTGTCTCGTTCCTTTCTGGTAAGAGACACACACAACAAGGACTATTCTATAATCCACTAGGCCTGAGCAGTTGTTGAAAGCACGACCTGGTTAATTCCAGTGGGTTTCTTCTGGCTTTAACTCACATCGCTGAACAGGTGAATCAATCCATCCTTTTACATTAAAACAAAAGGCATTCTGGGATATTTCAGTGAGTGAGTGAGTCCCTGAGGATACATACACGCAAAAAGAATGTTAATTCTATCCCAGCACTCATGTACCATTACTAGTGGTACCCTTCTTTCAATAAATTAACCAGGACCTTAGATCACAGCAAATACATAATAAACCAGTTTGAGTGAATGCGTGGAACAATTGGTTAAATGATAAAGAGACCAAGAATTATCATATGGGGAAAAGTCAAAACTCCAGAGTACTGAAGCAAGGGGAGGATTCGGGGGAGAAGGTGGCTGCTTTTAAATGTTTTGGGAGCTACCCTGCGGAGGGTTCTGCACTTTATCCTGAGCGCTCAGAGAACAGAGCTGGGGCTGGTCGTCGAGACAAAAGGAAACAGTTTGTCTCATTATAAGAGGATCTGAGGTGTAAGAGGCATCTAGTACGTGTGGGCCACTCTGGTGAGCGCTTTCACAATGGTGGTTCACTGAACCACTTGATTTGCAGTCCTGTCCAGTGGGTATTACTTAACACTGTGGTACAGAAGTTTAACAACCAAGGTTCAGAGAGATTAAGACACTGGCTTCCAGTCACACTGTGTAGAAGAGGCAGAACTAGGATCTGATCCAAGTGTGGGCTACTCCCAAGGTTGTGCCCACTTGATGGCCACCATCCGGGGGTGGGGGGGGGGGGGAAACTGCTAAAAAGGGAGAGAAATACAAGTAAAAGGAGCACCGGAACCATTTTCTGCCCATGACAGGAAACCATTCTCTCCAAAAATAATTTTAAACCCTAAAACTTTGTTGACAGGCTTCTCTTGAAGAAACAAGAGTGGAAAGACCATAAGCTTTCATTCTTCTTTCTTTCACTTTTTATTAAGGGCAGCTTTGTGGCAGCAATAAAGTAAAATAACTCAGTATTGATGTTTGGCAAGCTCCCCATCAAACACAGAGGGAAAAAAAAAAAAGAAGAAGGATGTTGCTATAAAAATATCTGTAAACTGATTCATCCACAGAAGGCAACTTTAAAAGCCAGGGCAAATGGATTATCAGTTGCCCTTTCTTCCCCATCTCTTTCTAACAAGTGTAATCTTTCCTAACTTAGGTCTGGGCAATTCCAAATGATGACTTGATTTGCAGTGATGGACACAGAAGGAAGCAGGGAGTTCTGCTGAGCCTTTAAACTATCATGATTCTTTGCCTCTCTGACTTTCGGTTTCCTGATGAGTAAAAGGAAGGAAGCCCCGCGGTCCGGTTCACCTCAGCCCACACATACACCAGCACGGCCCCACAACAATATCCCAACGTCTTGTCTTATGACGGCAATTACTGGATACGAGCACGGTGTGCGGCTAAGAATGTAGTGTAATGGGTCAGAGTCCAGGAGCCAGACGTCCTGGCCTTAAATCTCAGCCCCCACCCCATCACTAGCCCTGTGACCAGGGCAGATTATTTAACCTCTTGCTCTAAGCCTCAGCTTCCGCATCTGTGAAATGGGGAAACTGACAGTACCTACTGCATATGGTCACCTGGGGATGAAATGAGTGAATGCGGGCAGTGGTTCTGAAGCTCCGTGTTATCAGGCTCATCCAAGGAGCTGTGAAAAGCCCACGTGTAAAGGCTCTATTCCAGAGGGTCGGATCAATAGATTTAGGATGGGGCCTAGGAAGCTGCAGAGTCCGTGGGGGACCCTCATGCACAGCCAGAATTTCACCATTTCACGTGAAATGCAAAAGGCAAGGCACGCTTGCTCAGCCTGAGCGAGAAGCACACAAGCTTTAGGCCCAGACAGACTTAGCTTCAAACCCTGGCTTTGCAATTTCCTAGCCACATGACCTTGAGCGAGTTACTGATCTTCGCTGAGTCTCAGTTTTCTCATCTGTAAAAGAGAGACAATACCATCTTTCTCAAAGTGTTGCTCTGAGGTTTAAAGAGAATCTATGGAAGCTCCAGCAGGCAATCGATAAATGATGCTTTAAAAAATGTAGACTTACCCTTACAGAGATTGCTCAAACCAGAAGGAAATATAATAGAAATGGGAGAAGTGCTGAATATTTGGAGCCTTTGGAATAGCAGTTAATCTTTTAAGAACTAAGAATGATGATTTATCTTTTTAAAACAATGAATACATCTGTTTTTTTCCCTTTTGAACAAAACATATTTATGCATTCTTTGCTACATATTACTGCTTTTTTTTAAAAAAAAAACAACTTAACAATATAACTTGGGGATTTTTCCAAATCAGTACATAAGGAACATCCTCATTTTTATTCTACAGAAACACAGTGTTCCACTGGATTGATGTCTCATAATTTAACCTGTTCCCCACTGAGGGGCATTTAGATTGTTTTCTTGCATTTTCTTTTACAAACAATGCAGGAATGAGTAACTTTTAAATAAATCTCCTCACGCAAATGTATCTGTAGGATAAATCCCTAGCAGTGGAACTACTGGATCAGAAGGTTTGTACATTTGTCATTTTGTTAGAAATTGCCAAACTGTCCTCTACAGATTTTTGTACCAATTTATACTCTCACTGGCAATGGGAGAGAGCCTGTTTCTCGTGCCCTCATCAACAAAACCTCCTGTCAAACTTTCTGATCTTGCCAATCTGATAATCAAAAAGTATTATTTCATTGTAGTTTAACTGGCATTTACCTTATGAGTAGAGTTGGACATATTTTTATACATTTTAGGAAAATGTGAATACTCTTTTCTGGGAAATGGTTATTCATATCCTTGCCTATTTCTCCATTGGTTTGTTGGACTTTGTCATTTTGATTTATAGCAGCTCTTTACATATTTGAGATAGCAGGCCTTGGTCCGTAATATGAATTGCAATTTTTTTTTTCTAGCTTGTCAGTTATTTTTTGACTTTGCTTATTGCTGTTTTGGTCTGTTTTTGTCAGTTTGCCATGCAGAATTTTTTTTTTCGGAGCTGAATTTATCTAACATTTCTTTGATAGCGTCTGGGTTTTGTATTATGGTTTTAAAAAGGCTTCCCCACACTGATGTTATCAAAGAATTCCCCCATGGTTTCTTCTGATATATTTATTGTTTTATATTTTGCATTTAAATCTTGGATCCCTTTGAAATGTATCCCAGTGTAAGGTATGGATCTAACTCTTTTTTTTTAATTGGCTGAATTCTATTTCTTACATTGAGAGAAGAACAATTTATAAGACATGATATGTAGGGTAAGAAAAAAACAGCCTTGAAGATTTCAAGCAAAGAGAAAATGAACAATTATTCTTGTTTGATAACTTCAACAGCTGACTTTCTTCCAGTTTCCCTTGTGTGAAAGTTCAATATTCTTCTCCTTCTTTTCGACAGTTGTCGCTCACTCACTAAAAATATTAATCTTCACAGTGAACTGAGTTAAAAATTACAGATGGTAACAGTGGGCGAAAATCTCTGAAGATGCACAAGCCATGGGGCCATATTTTCCCTCCTTTCAGAGGATTCTTCTTTTGGGGGCATCAAATCTCCTTTATCGCCAATGCTTTAAATGCCTCCGAGCAATAACAGTATAATCATAAAGGCTAATTAGTAAAGATTTTGTGTCTTGTTAATGATGTATAATTGATTATGGCTGGAGGACAGAATGAGACTAACCACTCATCTGTGATGAGCATTGCATTTATCTTCCCACAGTATGTAGGTGATGGCATTTTTATTACTGTTTTTCTATTATGTAGACAATCTAAACCCACTCGCCCATCTGTTTTTCTCCAGCATCATCTTTTACGACCACCAAACATGAGCCCTTTAAAAATCTAAAGATCATTCTGGATGCCTGATTACAGGAAGAATGAGCAAACTTAATTATACGTGGACCAAATGGGGAACAAGCATCAGAGCACCCCTTCTCCACTCTGTCTTGGCTTAATTTTTTAAACTATACTTTTCTCCCATAAAGCCATGGGCCATAATTACATTATATAATTGTCTGATTAAAACTAACTTTAAAGTAGCCACTTAAATAACCGTACTCCTTTTTTTTCCTGGACCACCTCATACTCATTCATTCTTTAGAAATAGAGGTAGCTATATATAGATATATAGATAAGTGTTCAAACATTTATGTAGAAAAAGGAACAGTATGCAGAGACTCAGGGACTCCTCTGTGAAGGCCTCTTCCCAGGGGTTCATGCCCTGCCACCTTTATCCCCCTGAGTCCAACTCCTATCTTCTCCTTCCCTCACTGTCTTCCTTCTCTGTTAATGATTTCCTTCTCCACAAAGCTGTGTGCAATGGTAGCTCCTTCTTGGAGAGTGTACGGAAGCAAAATGTGCCACACCTAAATGTCTCTTTGGCGTGTGGATTATTTCAAGCTGAAGACAGTCAAGCCTCAAGAGACTCAGGAAGAACCTTCAACCTCCCCTCTAACCGCCTAAAACAATGTAGATAGAGGACCTGGTCCAGGCATGGAGCACCACCATAGATCACTATAGTATAAACCAGGTGTGCAGACGGGGAAGGATCTAGCAAAGTCTGTTAAAATGCCACTCCGTGTCCCACTGTCTTTGCAGGGCCCAGCAAACATTTGTTTACCAAGCATTTGCTTTTCCATCTCTATGTGATTTGCCTTCCTCCTGTTTGAAGTCCCAAGCCCCTACTCCCAACATCCTCTTTTGCCTTTAGCTGAAGATGATATTTAAGGTGAGGGTTTCAGCCACTTTGGTGACTGACTCAGTTTTCCTGGGTCTCTCCCATGTATACATGTTATTAAACTTTTATTTGACTTTCTCCTGTCAATTTGTCTCATGTCAGTTTAATTTTCAGACCAGCCAGAAGAACCTAGAAGGGTAGAGGAAAATTTCTTCCTTCCCAATAGGGGTATGGTCCAACACCTAATTTTTCAAAGGGATGGGAGTCTGGCTCTTTTCCGAGTTGGTCCCGAGCACACAACTGTGATGAGAAAAGTACCTAATAGCTGCAGAACTTCAACGGGTGAGGATTAAGAGTTTGTTATGACACGGCTCTTCCCTCAGAACGTACAACCAAGACAGTAATTCTGGCAGGGTAATTCCCTGTTGCTATCTCCTGACATTTGAATAGGTCCAAAGACATTCTCCTTGGATGCCCGCAGAGCAGCTCTGGGGCCTCCACTCCCATGGCTGAGGGCGGCCACACTCCCTGCATGACCACGATACCGCTCTGTCTTGGGGCCACCTAGCTCCATTTGCCCCCCGCTCTTGCCCCTTTCCTTGGACGGTAGGGCTGAAGGCTCCCTGTGGCCGGTGGGACAACTCCAGAAGCCCAAAGCGCGGAAGAGCGAGGGGAAGACTGTCACGAAGAAGCCCTCGGCATTTTGGAGATTGGCCCTAGATACCTCTTCGTGCAGAATACCCTTCCTCTCTGGTGCTAGTCTGTTGGCTTGGCCATGGCTTTATCACATCTGGGCTGCTGGGAAAAGGTACGGGATTTTGGTGGGGGGGTGTGATAGAATGGGAGATGATCTCTTCATCCGCCCCCCCCCCTTCTCTTTAGGTGACTGGAGTGTGATTGAAATGGAAAAGCGGGAGCCGCCTTCTTTGCTCTTTGTCCAGGAGGTAAAATGAAAGGGCTGGTGTTGAGCAGGGGACACTAGCTGAACTGGAAACACTGAACAGAAGGCATGGGGCTGGGGAGGGCTGTGGTCTTCACCCTTCAAAGCTAGTGTCCTCGGAGGAATAAAACAGCACGGAGCCGTGCTCACTCACCCAATCAGCCTTCTCTTTAGCTGATGGCTATTCACTGAGCAGAAACTTATTAACGTCAGGCTTGACTATTTGGAACTATGAGACAGGAGGCTGGTACTGAAGATGAGTTCCAGTCGGCTTGTTCTGATGGCTTTGGTAACTGGCTTTTATAGACACCAAGTATCTCACTAAACAGTAGATCAGGAAACAGAGAGGGTCGCCAATGGGACATGAGCTATGTTCACGAGTTACCATGATACTATCGTGAAAGTAACCACTGCAACGTACACACCCCACCAAGCTAAAACCTAACTACTCTCAAATTTGACTTACAAGGTGTTTTTCAAGGAAATTCTGCTTTTGTTTGGGACAGGCCTGGATGGTAGGACGCCACGTGTGACCTACCTTCGTACGACACATTCAACAGTAGATATTTTAATACGTGCTGATAGCTGCTGCTGTTCTGTCTTACAGACTTTAACAGAACTTTTATGTTTTGTGTGCCCTGAGGCAATGTAATCACAAGAATTATGATTTTATACGCAACAATGATAAATAAATAAATGGTCTCCAATTTCCAAAAGAGGGTGGCAGCAGTAGAAAACTCATAGAAATAGTCACTCTTCATATCTCCCTCTGAGACCCCTGTAATTCTTCCATTCTTCCCTGAGCAGGGCAGCCCCTGGCAGCATCCTATTATTAAAGGAATCATACGTCTACCCCTTCCTGCCCCCATAAAATGAAGAGACTATTAAAGACCATGCCCATCTCCCCTTGCGGCGGCTGCTGTTGAAGGGAACATCGTATGGTTCCTTTGGCCCTTTGTCCAGGCCGCTATCTGAAATCCTGGCTAGTTTAAGGCACTCACCCCACTGGCTCAGATCCAGTGTTTACTGGGACCCCAGACAGAACAGCCGGTCCTAAAGGGCTAAAGTCACCATTCTCCCACTCGTGACCTGTTCCCGCCTAGTAACATCCAAATCATGGCCCTTCCCAGCTCAAGCTTCCCCCCCTGATCGAGAACACAAAAGCCAGGCAGAGGCACACAGCCTGCAAACCAATTAAGTGGCACAAGTGTGGCCAGAGACCCAACCCCCTCCTATAGCCATGGGATGAACTCAGGGGTGAGGGGAGGGAGGCAATCAGAGAAGACCCTCAAGCAAGCCAGGGTCAGAAAGGGGACAAATGCCCTTTGGGCATTAAAAAAAACTCAAAGATCTGTCAACCTAAAGAATGTGATTCTCTTCCACAGACTAGGCAAGGGTTTTCAGCTAGAAACGGATCCTTGTAGCATGAACTGAGTCTGAATTTCTGTATGGGACTTAAAAACACACACACACACAATAAACTGTCTGCAACTCTGAGGGAGGGCCCTCCTGCCATCCCCCCATCCACACTGTCCTGTCCTCCACTTTGTCCCCCAACATCCCCCCTCTGTCCACACGGTGAAACGAGGCTTGGGGGAGACCCTGTGGAGTCACAGCCTGCTTGGGAAGCTGTGTAGTCAACGTGACACAGGCAGGGTTTGGGGACTGGTAGGCTGTTCCAGAAAAGGCAGGGGCTCTGGGAGTGGGACAGAGCTTAAAGGAGAGCGAGCGAGAACATGGGAGGAGATGAAGCTGGAGAAGGCTGGGCAGGGCAGGCTTCTAGAAGGAGGGGACACCCTGGGGGGACCCTCAAGTTCTGGGAGGGGGGGCCTCTCATGCTGTCTTAGTGTGCTTGGGCTGCTGTAACAAAAAGTCACAGACGGGGTGGCTCACAAGCAATCGGAACTTGTATCTCACAGTTCTGGAGGCTGGAAGTCCAAGGTCAAGGTGCCAACGTCACGTTCTCACGAAGGGCCTCTCCCTGGCTCGTAGCTGGCACCTTGTCCCTCTGTCCTCACACGCTGGAGGGGGCCGGGTGCTCTCTGGAGCCTCTTTTATAAGAGCACTAATCCCATTCATGAGGGCTGCACCTTCACAACTCAAGCAGCTCCCAAAGGCCCCACCCCCAAATACCATCACCTTTGGGGGTTACGATTTCAATATATAAAATTTGGGGGACACAGGCATTCAGATCATACAGCACATGCCAAATACTTTTCAGCCCGGATTTCCTTCTCCTCCCCCAAGATTGTCCCCCCTCCCCCTCTAATTCCCTGAATAAATACCAGCTCCACCTACTATGTGTGCGCGTGTTCATTCCGGGGCACTCAGGTCAAGGTAGTATCTGGGACACACAAAGGACTTGCTCCTTCTTTGCTCTGTCCATAAGCAGGCTCTGCATCTTTAAGATGAATATAGAGGCAACTAAGGATATTTGCTGGAAGCCAGAGCCAGCCAATGCCTGAGGCGGAAGTGAGTTTGAACAGGGGTTTGACCTCAGTAAGAAGGACCACGGAGAGTTTGCAAGAGTCCATGATTTAGAAGGGAAAAAACTGATGGCCTCTGAGCAAGGGAGTTTGCTTGTGTTAGGGCTGTGGGCAGGAAGAGACTGAAGGGCAGAAAGGAAGCTGTGGAGTCTGGTACGGAGAATGAGGTTCTCCCGCTGAAGACTTAGTAGCCACACTTAGCCTTGGTTTCCCGAACATCCTCAAGGTCCTCTGAAATGTTCTGAAAACAGCTATTTCAGTGGGAGGAAGAAAGGATTGGAGCCCACAATGTATAAGAAATTTGATAAAACAGAACATCAAGTTCTGTGCCAGCACAAGACAGCATGAGGTTCTGGCAGCAGCCCTGAAGTCTAGGGACCTTCAAACCTTCCCTTCAAGGGCAAGGAGCTCCGGGCCCAGCTCACAGACCATCCTCCTGAGGCTACTCCACTTCCTGCTTCTACTCTGGATACATTTAAGGGCAAGATGTAAACACCCAGAAGCTCACTTCCTGGTGGTGGAGAAGCTGAGAGCACACAGCCTTAGCTGGGGGGAAGGTCTGTTGCAGGCCTGCCCTAGAGCGTGGAATTATAGGACCAGGGGACCAAAGAAGGCACAGACAGACTATGCTCTGGAACTGGTTCCCAAAAGTCCTTCTGTGTGTGTTAACTAGCCCACTTTCTCTTTACACGGTCTGATGGGTCTAGGTTTCTGGTAAAAAGCAGAGGTCCACCCCCAGGGAGACTTGAGAGAAGTGGGCACTGCAGCAGCCAGAATCCTCGCTCCGTACTCACTCTCGTCCCTTCTGAGCATCAGCCTGGTGTGAGCAGAATCAAGTCAGAGACAGGCACCTGGCTAATTTCCACTGCATATCCCATGTGCCTTCACCTACACCCCGGCGGAGGCCAGCCACAAAGGGCCTAGTGCACCAGGCACTTAGACTGTGCAGTCAGTGGTCTTCTGTGCTGTGTTAAGGGGTGGGGAGGGCAGAGAAGAATAAGGAAAAGAGATGAGCTCTCTTCACGTGAAGTTTCTCCAGTTGGAGAGGAGGACTCCATGGACCCCATGTCCCAACACACATCAGCATCAAATGAAGAAGGCAGTCGGGAAAATGAACTACTGGGAGGTACCAGCATCTCTGGCAAAACATTGTGTTTAGAAGGATTTTAGCGGAGCATGAATCATTATCATCAGTTCCTTAACCAGGTACTGAACTGTCCCTTGGGGGTATGTTTGATGCTGCCTTTTGATGTGTGTCACTTTTGTGGCCCTTAGTGAATGACGCAGGACACAGTGTATACTCACAAAGGGAATCTTGGATCCAAAATCTACTTCTGCCCTGAATACGGGTCCATCCCACTGACCCTGGGGAACTGACCGAGGTCTGAGGGCTCTGTGGGTGTTGTCCAAGACGATCCCTAAGCCACTCAGCAGCCTGTGCGGCCCCATGAATGGACAAATGAACGGACAGGTCCACTGCTTCCCTGAGCCACTGGGGAGCACTGGGGAGCACTGGGAACGGAGACACGGCATTTGGGAAGTTCATGAAGCAGAAAATCAAAGGGCTGGAACTTAAACCAAAGGGCCTTTTGCATCACACACAGAATCCTGTTCTGAGAAGTGGGAGGCGGTCCAGTGACTAGAAGACCCCAGAGATGGAGCTGCACTGAGGCAGAGCTTCCCGGCAGAGGGCTTGAGATGTTCAGAAGGGCTGTGGCTTTTAGTCTGGCGAGTCTGAGGGGTGGAGTGGCATGATATGCATTTTATATGAAAAACGTCATTCTTGTTGCTGTGTTGGGAAGAGGCTAAGGAGTTCTGGGCTGGAAGCAGGGAAACCAGCTAGAGGATCGTTGAATCCCAACAACCCCAAAACTGACTCTACTGGCACTGAGCAGTGGGGGTCGGCAGGCACCACTGTCCCACCACAGGTCATTCTGAAGCCTGCCTGGACGTGCCCCCCGGGCTGCAGGGGCTGGAGAGGGTGGGGATCAATCCTGGTCACCAATGAGGAAATACGAGTTTCCGTTCTTGGCCGTCTTGTGCTCACAAAACATTAATGACTGATGTTCTTGCTGACCTGTGTCCAAGCCATCCCCAAATACCTCATCTCACTTACTTTCCCTCAGGGTTCTGTTTCATCATCGTTTCTTCCACCGTCACTTCCATGGAGGTGACCCTGAGCTCGGTCCCTCCCGCCCGCACCTCCCCAACTCCCAAGCGTGCAACTTACAATCCCCTATGTCCTATCCCAGCAAACTCAACTGGGCAGCTCCCCTCCCACACCCACTCTTCCTCCTGACCCCCAGTTCTCCTGGTTCAGATTTTTAGTTGTAACTCAATCTTCCTTTGTTTTTTGCTCTCCTCCAAATAATTCTGATTCCTCTAAATTACGCCCCTGAGACATCTTTTCTTTGTAGTCCCACTGCCGCCACCTCTGTTCGGCTCCCTTCCTCTGGACAATTCTGATGGCCTCTCAACAGCTCACTCTGTTCCCAGGTTCGCCCCTCGCGACGGACTCTTAGAGCTCAACCCTGCCAAAGGCAAGCTGTGAGCTCTGCTTCAAAACCCTCAACCGTCCCTCACTGCCTGGTGTACCGGACACGAATGCTGCAGCTCGGCAGTCACACGCCCCACTGTATGTCGTATCTGTTGTAGCTTTATTGTTCCCTTTATAACCTGCATACACCTAACACTCGAAGGCAGGGGACTTGTGAACCTTCTGCCAGATCCTGCTCATCCCTGCCTCCTGCCCTGAGAGTCCCACCAAGCCTCTCCCAGCTTTCTCCAACACCCTCTTCACAAAGATTTTCTTATTCCCCCAATCGTTTTCTCTCTCCTCTAAATGCCGTATTTCTCTTATGCATCTGTGCTACAGATGTGTATATTTGTCCTACTGTATTACTTTTGACCTTGAAAGCAGAAAGTTGAAGACATTCTTGAATGACTTCAGATATCTAAAGGGAGTATTCTAAGTGCTAAGTGTTAGGTACCTAGGTGCTAACTGCTCATTTATTCATTACTTTCTTTATTCCTTAAACACTGAAAGCCAGGCACTGTTCTAAGAAAGGCACCGAGGACACAAAGGCAATAAGATACCTAACAATGTGCTTGTTAGGTATGCCACGCAACATGAAATAACTTACAAATTACAGGCGTGGTAATCTGACTATCCTCACTTAACAATTATGTTTCCCGACTCCTTCTACTCCTGCCCTCATAAATCAAGGTAATTGCCTGGCAATCTGGCTAAGCCTTGTGAGGCAAAAGAGCTGTTCATGTCTTGTGTCAAATGGTGGACAGGGAGGGGGGAGGAAAAGGGTGAATTACCCTGCCTCCCATCTGTGCCCAATCAGCTCTAAATCTCCAGGAAGGATGTGCTCAGGATCTCCAAAGAAAGATCCTCCCAACCGTGCATCCAAAAGTAGGGCTTTAAGCCATACATAAGGGGCTGGCTATGATAAGTATGTATGCATATCTGAAACTCTGTGTTGATCTTTTGCTTTTGAGAAAGAGCTTGTGCACTTCTGGTGGATTTCAATGGGTACCTTACCTCTCCAGACTGTACACAGCTAGCGGAGCAGGGCTCTGAAGGTCTGCCTGGGACACGTACTGCACATTTTAAAGATGCCTCGTGAAATGGAAAACACCGCTGTCTGCTCAAGTTCGAGTGCCATTCTGATATCTTTCCCACCGTCAATGTAGCTATGTTAGACCATCAATGTCTAACACGCTGAGATTTTAAAATGTATTCTCACCCAGAAAGATGGGGCAAACGAGTAGTTTAAATGCCCCTTGAAACCGAAAATGAACAAAACACGTGTGAAGGGTAGTCAGCGCATAGCCGTGGCCAGGGGCCCCTGGAGCAAGTCTGCTCGGGCAGGAGCCCCGACTCCACCACTTCCTAATCGTGTGACCTTGGATGAGTCACTCAGCCTCCTCATGCTTCACCTCTCCATGGAGATAATAACACTCCTTAAAAGTGTCACTGTGAATATTAGAAGAGTGAACATTTATAAGATGCTGAGGACAGTGCCGGGCAATAATCAGCACCATATAAGTGTTTATTACATTAAAACAATTTTTTAGACTTCATCATTTAAAAAAAAAAAAAAACTTCATCTTTTTAAGAAGAAAATAGGACTCGTGGGCCCATCAGTAGCCTCACACCGCACCCCTGTACGGCCTCGTCATTATTTGGAGCTGACTCTGGATTTCCCACTGTCTACTGGGCAGCCAACGTTATTTGTCAGAAAAGGAAGGGGGTACGTTTCGTCATATACAGTACATTTTTATACTCACTACTCTTAAATGAAGAAAAACATCCAAAGAGAAAAAAAAAATCTTTCCCAAATGAAACTTGAGTAAGCCCAAAGAAATGAAAGCGCTGTAGGTAACATAACCCTCTGGATAGAGCGACAGAAATGCTACACCATTAATGAGAATCACGTGCTGTCTTGTGGGGTGAGAAGTTCCCCCAGTCGGCCCTCTTTTTGCCTTTTTCCTCCTTCATGTGCAATGTCATCTTTCTGGGGCCGGTATAAATCTTTCTCCCCCTGTATTATCTTCCCATTAGGAGCGTGCGGCCGTAATGACAGCCACCTGTTCTAATGACAGCCAGGATGCCATCATTTTCAGCCCAGTGTTGTTAATCTGAGTACCCTTCCCCTCCAGGAAGGCCGTGCCCACCCTCATGCAGTTACGAGCCATTTCCAGAGCACCTGTTCCCCCTCTAGTTTTAAAAGGTAAATTCCTCCCAAGGGGGGCTCCCTGCTCACGCCCCAAGCCCCTACTATGCTCTCTGGATAAATCTTGCACTTTCTGTTGCTATGATTTTCTCAATCAAACCAGCAGGGGGAAAAAGTGGTGGTGCTGGAGATACATTGTTGGAGAAGCACATTAACATACTGTAAGAGACCCGGCAGAAATTTGTCGGCAGAGCTAACTGCCACCTTCCTGGGCTCGCATCCTGGAGCAGCTGCTGAGGCTGCGGACAGGTCCTTGCGTCGCCTCCTCGCGGATGTCAGGTGTGCGGTGCCCATGGCCCTGTGGGGTTGAGTGCCAGTGACCACCACCAACACTCTTTGCCACGCAGATGCACACAGCAGCTCCCGGAGCTCTACCACCTCTGATCAGCAGCTTCCCAAGCTCACCAGCAGTGCTCTGTCACCCGGGCTGGGATTTCTCCAGCGTCAGAGCTGCTCTGGCCAGCCCGGCCACGCTCTCCACTTGCCCACACAGCCCTCGGGACGCAGCGCGCGGTATAAACCGGAGACACACAGCCTCAGGTCAGGGCCTGGCTGCTCCTCTCCCAGCCCAAAGACCTCGGGAAAGTCTTGGCACTTCTCTGACAAAAGGTTGCGGGAACACAGGTGACAGGTGACAGCATCAGACAGGGAGCAGGTTCTCAGCACACATGGCTACCTGCCTTCCTCCCTCCCCTGAACACCTGAGTCCTGACCATCCTCCAAGGGGCAGGCTCCGAGTCCCACCTCCTCCAGGAAGCCTTCCCTGACTTGCCCGCCTGCACTGCTCCCTTCCTGGCCACCTGAGGAACTCCTTCCCCTCGTCCTCTCCCTCTTGTCTTGTCTGTACGGCCACACACAACTCCTCCTCCCTCTGCTGAAGTACAGGTGGCAGGGCCGGGGGAGGGAAATGCCGTCAGCTGTCTCCATCCACCACCTTCCAACCTTGTTCTTCCTGCCCCTTGTCAGGCTCATTAACAGCATCCCCTGCTCCTGGGCCATTGGCCATGTCCCTACTGCTCCTGTCTACTCTTGGGTTGAATGTCTAGGAGACCCAGTGATGCCACCAGTCCCACAGGTTGACCTGAATCCACACACACCTTTTCTTCCTTCCATCCTGTTTAAATGGAAGCGTTGACTGTCTTCTCTTAGGCTAACCCTCCACCTGTGCTTTGGGTCCCATGGCCTCTTACTTCCCCAGGGACTGCACCCCTTTCCCCCACCCTCTCTACTGACGCCTTCTATGAGTTTAAACATGTGTAAGTCTCTTCTATCTTTAAGAAACATCCTACCTCAAGTTCATTATTTCCCACCAGCTACCACCACCTCTCTGGTCCCCTCTGAAGCTGAGCTTCTTGAATGTATCTTCTTGACTTGCTCACTTGCAACTCACTGCTACATCCACTCCAATCTGGCTACCTTCTTACCTCTTAGGTCAGTACTTCTGCTGGATACACCTTCTTCACCTGTTCCCTGGTACATGTAATTACTGAGGTGCTAATGCAGCCCTCCACTATCTGCTTGCAACACACCTCCCCCGGGTCAAATATGCCCCCATGCTTCAAAGATAAACTGTTTGGTAGTGACTTCCGAAATTATATCTACAACGAGGGAAGAAGTTTTTCAAGGAGAAGGAAGTGGTCAACGGTATGAAATACTGTGGAGAGACTAAGCACTACATGCACGTGAGTGTCTTCACATGGAATTGGATTGAGCTACTCATGGGTCTCTGGCAACCCCTTTAAGGTTTGGTAGGTCAGAGCGGGGTGGGGGAGGGTAAATCTCTACCTGATTCTGCAGATCAGCTTCCTAAACCCAAAGAGGCAAAGTGACCAAAGACACTCAAAATCACACACCTAGATGGATCCAGTAACACCTACACAGATCCAGTAACACCTGGACCGACCCAGGAACACCCAGACAGATTCACTAACATCTAGACAGATCCACTAACACCTACACAGATCCACTAACACCTAGACAGATCCAGTAACACCTACACAGATCCACTAACACCTAGACAGATCCACTAACACCTACACAGATCCACTAACACCTGGACCAACCCAGGAACACCCAGACAGATTCACTAACACCTAGACAGATCCACTAACACCTACACAGATCCACTAACACCTAGACAGATCCAGTAACACCTACATAGATCCAGTAACACCTACACAGATCCACTAACACCTAGACAGATCCACTAACACCTACACAGATCCACTAACACCTAGACAGATCCAGTAACACCTACATAGATCCAGTACTAGAACAGGGACTCCTGACATCCAGTTCAATGTGTGCCCAAGACATGCTGATATGTCATTCTATGGTGAGTAGAGACCAAGCTCCCCTTCTCCTGTGTGGACAGAACACTACCCTTCAGGCCACGGCCAACTTACCTTCAGGTGGTTGGGCTGCAGAGTCAACCCATTCAGGAGCCATCCTGGGTAGGTGACAGAACTAGCTAGTGTTTTGAGAACTGTTTTTTCCAGGTCTCTAAAGTCTTTCTAGAGCATCCCAATCTTTCCACATCCAGTCCTAGATGAGTGACTCTTGCTCCCTATCACAATCTGCTTATTCTAGAAGGAAGTGCACATTTAGGGTTCCGCTCCCACCATCTCTCTAGGTCTCAGATCCACAGGCCCTTCTGCTATCAGAGCTCAAACAACTTCTCCTTCAGCCCATGTGGGAGTTCTGCCCTCACAGGTAGTCATTCGACAGTGATACCTGTCTCATAATGCACTAGAGCAGACATAAGGTCCTACCCTGAGTTTACCCTGGGCTTGAACTCTGGTTCCTTCTTAGCCATAGTGGGACAATTTTCAGTTACCAAAGAAATAACTATCACATTTTTCTTAGCCCTATGATTTCTTTCTTCTTTACCCTCAAGGCATCAATCCACATCACCACAAATAACTTTGTCAAAAGCATGTAACTGCAGCAAACATAACTCTCCATCAAACTGCAATTTGGAATCATATCTGTGTAAGCAGCTTCTATCACAGCCCCCAATGATCCCCACCTCTTGCTATTTCTGCCCCTGTATAATCCCTCTTCTGAGCACAGGCTGGGTCTTAACGGCTCATTTACGATGAAGAGAACACAGTAACAGTGATAGGAGGTCACTTAGGATACTAGGTTATAAAAAGACTGCAACTTCCATCTTGCTGGCCGTATCTTACTCTCGCTCTTGTTCACCGCCATGGAAGTCAGCTCCCCTACGAAGAGACCCACATGGCAAGAAAGTGGGAGGAGGCCCCTGTCAACAGCAAACCAGGAACTAAGCCCTCAGTCCAAAGGGCTGGAAGAACTGAATCCTTCCGACAACCACGTAAGAAAGCTAGAAAGTGGGTCCTTCCCCAGTTGGGTTTTTGTATGAGATTGCAGCCCCAGCCAAAACCTTGATTATAGCTTTGTGAGAAAACCTTGAAATGTGAGCCCTCGGCTAAGCCAGGCCCAGATTCCTGCCCCGAGAAACTGAGATAACAAATGTCTGTTGCTTTAAGCCGCTAAATTGTAGGGAAATTTGTTACATCAAAACAGGCTCAAGAGTAGGAAAGAAACACATCCAAGATAATTTCTTTTTCTGATTCTTAAATCAAAATGAAGATAGAGAAATACATGGCTGAAATTCAAACACAATGACACATGTGGTGTTAGTGATGGTCACTTGACTTTTGATTTCTGAGGTTAACTGTAAGAGGAAAACAACCTTCAGTAACCTTCAATTCCCACCATCCCAGCAGAATAATCGGAGGAGATAATTAGTTGTCATTTGCTTGGTGTCACTTCCTCGTTTTATTTGGCTGTTTTGGGCAGATGGAAAGTGAATGTAGCATCCAAGTGCAGTGTTAGCATTAATGAATTCCCAAAATACCCTTTTTTTCTGGGGTGGATTTACTTTGTAACTACCACCATTGCCAACCAAAAATTAAATCAATTAATCAGTATGAGGAAAATTGTCAGGAGAAGCTAGGCGTCCTGCTAGAAGAAAGCGAGTGTTTATGGGTTGAATTCCCACACCACTCGGTAACGGGCCTGCCACCCAGTTCCAGGGCCATGGGAGGCCCGGAGAGAGAGGCAGCATCAAGCTCCTGGGGGCAGGAAAATGTTTGCTTCAGTACTCTGGGTCCACGCTAGCCCGGGTGTCTCTGTAGCCCATTTTTCCATGACTCCAGGAAAAAAGAGAGGAATCATTGCCAAGTGCTTTCTGCTCATGTCTCTGGCACGGAATTAAGTATTTCTAACTTATTAACCCTTTGCTGATAGTGAAGCTCTGCATGCTTGATGCCACTCTCCCATGGGTCCCTTTTTCCTTTAATGTGATTTATCTAGAACAACATCACTCAGGGCCCAGAAAAAGGGACACAAGAGCACTCTGACTCTAAGTTATCAAGTTCACACACTTGTCATAGTCAGAGAGGGCTGTTTGGTAGAGAATATGGCCTTTTGAGGTTTTTACATTCACCGAATCAAGGAACAATCATGAGTGTTACAAAACTTACAGATGATCCAAACCACCAAATAAGCTAAAAACAAACAAACAAAAAAAACAAACAAGAAAACCCCCAAAACCGCTCCACTTACTTTCGGGAGGAGTCCCTCCCTCTAACTTTCCTCCCAACATGTACACACTACACTCACATATAAACACATTCAGGTCCATGCTTAGCTAAAGAGAAACACTCTCAGGTGATAACTATCTATTTGCATAATGAAAATGATTAGAATAATAAATGCAAGTGATCACATGCTATTTCTAGATATTCCTATGCTTAGTGCCATGTATTTGAAATATCTGTGTGATTTACTGAATGCTGTACTCTTCGTTCAAATATGTTAGCAGAATGTAAACAAAGCCACTGGCTATCTGCAAACAGATGACCAAGGTGACCAAGGTAATTTTTCCATTTTTGTCTGGATGTTGGGCATATGCTGTCCTACCTCAAACCTGGGGTCCCCCGGTCACCCCACAACCAAGAAGTAAGTCATTTCCCCTGTTTATTCATCTAGGATGTAGCACAGATAATCCACGCAGCTCTTCAATGATTCACCCATAACTAGGAATGCACATATACTGAATAATCAAAGATAAACACACTGTTAATCTTTTAAAAAGTTAAGTGGATATAACATAACTATTGATGTCAAAAGTCGAAGTCCCCAAGTGCCAGCCTTTGGAATTGAGGTAGTTGATACACAGAGCTGTCTGCTCTCTCACGCTTACCTTTTCTTATCCCATCTCCTCGTGCATGATAAATCTGGCAAGCGTAAAGTTTCGATATTAGCTTGGGGACCTAAGTCAGAAGGGAGATACTTCCCATTCTATTTGAGTCAAGCATTTTCCTCCCTCCCTATCTTCCTTCCCTCCTTCATTGAATAAATATTTAGTAAGCATCTGCTAGGTACCTCACACTGGAAAAGGTGCTGGGCATACCACAGTCACCACACTGATACGATAGATATTGTCAATGCCCTGCTTTTAATTTGCCCTGAGGGTCACCTGCAGATCCTGTGTAGAAGCCTATGGATTCCTCCTATTTCTGCCTTTCAGAGTGTGTCTTCTCTGGCCTTAGGAGTGCTTGGCCTGAAAGCGGGGAAGAGAGAAGTGCCCACGAATAAATTCTCCCTGAGGGGCATCAACCATTGAAGGACAACCAGTGAAGGACAAGGCATTATGGAACATACAGCAGGTTGCTTGCCCCTCAGTGGGACAATGCTCCACAGGGCCCCAGTGGGCCTGAGTCCCCACTGCCCAGGCAGCAACCCACTCCTGAACATATGTCCACCGGCTGTCCTCCCCTCCTGTCTCCCCTCCCGCCTCCCCTCCTTACTCCCTCACGTCCTTGGACTCCAATCCATGTCTCCAGGGTCTGCTTTGTACAAACTCACTGGGGAGACACAGAAAGGTAACTCCAAATTGTCACGAAACTCCTATTTTTTTCCAAGTAGGAAAATAGCAGCATGCCATAATAATTCAAATCGAGAATTATCTAAACCTAAGTTGCCTGGTATGTTTGCAGCAGTATTTTAACATGTCCCCAAGCGTCACAGAAATCCATAAAGCATTCATTCAAATGAAATTTGAAGGACACAGAAAACATAGGCCTGTTCTCTGAATGAATTATCATGTGCTGCCGTACATATAATGCACTAGCATTTTTCATTCTCTAAAGATAATCCTTTGGTATTTGGGTCTTTTGGACTGGCTGGACGGTTCAGCTTTTTGCTCAACCTAAATAACGTTTCCTATTCTGCAAAATCATATAACACCCTGCCTGAATCAAACCAGTCCTACTTGGTAAACTTTACGTGAACGTTATTTTTCATCAACATCACATGCCTATTAGGAAAGAAAGAACAGCTGGCTTTTCACTAAAGTGATTATTTTTCATTATTGAATTCTGAATATTCAATGTTACCTATCTTTCTGTATCTCTCTTGAGTCATCCCAAATTAGATTGCTATATCCAGACACCTCAGTTTACTTTAGTAAAGGGGATAGGATGAATGGGGATAGAGGGGTAAGAAGAGAAGTAATATTGCTTCTAGAATACTTTGCAGTTTCACAGGGAATAAATAAAACAAAGACAATTTTAACATCGCACAGTCAATAAATGTCAGTTTCCAGGAATAAGCTTGATAACCTGTGAATTGACTGTAGTTTTGAGGCTGACTCCTGAATATGAATACGTATATATTCATTCTCTCATATTACCTAGGCTGACACTGTTTACAGTCACTGATACAGAATGAGAACATCTGGGAACTCAATTACTTGACATAAATAAGACTTCATGTTTGTAAGATAAAAACTTTCTAATAGTCAAACTTCTGGTTTCTCCTTCAACGAGAGCTGTTCGTCATAAACCCAGAACTGAAAGTCAAATCTTGATTGACATTGTATCCTAAACTCACGTGGGCTCGATAACATAAGATTACCTTTATATAGTTCAATCCATAGGCTTCTACAGTGGTTTTATAGTATCTCAGAGTTTGAAAAGAAATTACTTCTGCAGTGGCAGTTTGCAAAATGGTCTGTAGCATCTTCTCAAAAAGGAAACAAACCAACCAGAGATAAGGGAGAACAATATAAATAAAAGCATCATATTCCTAAAGATACGGATGTAGAACTTGAAAAGTGACTGGTACTTCTTTCAAACAAGACGTGGCCGGTGGGTCTGTAGTCCCTTGCTACTCACAGGGTGGTCCGAAGACCAGAATTAGCAGATCTCCTATGAGAGCTTATTTGAAATGCAGAATTTCAGGTCTCATCTCAGACTAACTAAATCAGAATATGCATTTAAATAAAAATCCCCTGGTAATTTACATGCACATTAAAATCTGAGAAGCACTATTGTTCACCCTATATAACCAACATCAACCAGGTCTCAGCACTTGGCTTTCATTTAGTTAGAACAAGGCTATGATGAAAATACTGGAAATGAAGATTTTGTCCCCAGGGGCAGATAGTGGAGGCAGACAGAAATTACTAGAGAAGTGAGAGGAAAAAGGTCTCAGAAAGTAGTTAGAGGGGTTCCAGGTCTATGGTCCCAAGAACAGACCCTGAAATGAACATGGACTCCATCCACACCAAGCAAATATCGACTTGTCCAGCAAGCCCAGACAGCGTGGTCATGAGAGCTAGCTTCCAACTTTCTGATGCTCAAGTCTATTCATCTGTAAAGCCAGGAGGTGACACAACATAAGTTCCATCTACTCAAAAGTCCTCTCATTGAATGTACAAAAACTAACAGGGCTGGTGGTGGGTGGGGGAGAACATTCACATAGGAATATCTGCACAATTCTTATGCAGATATTACTTTGGGACCTTGGACAATTTTTATGTTAAAATGTGATTATTGCTCCACTGAGAGTAATTTCTTTATCTTTTTTTTCTAGGAAAGACATTTATTTATTTTAAAAATGTTTTTGGAAAATTACTTTTTTTTGCTTGAGTGAGAGCAACCATTTCTTTACCTTTGTTCCTTCTAAAGGTCTTATTGCTGCTTTCTACTTCACCAAAGTCAACTACAATGCACACATACGTCAGAGAAGGGAAAGGATCCACTGAGAGCTTGGAAGAGGAAGAGAGAAGAATAAAATACATAAATCTTTGCAGTCACTGGGTTGAAAATTCACAACAACTACTCTGACTTTATCTTGCTCCCCATCCTTAGTTCCTTTCAGGGTTTCATTTCCCAATTTTCTAAAGTACTACTGTCCTTTACTCTAGTTCGCAACAGAAACATAACATTTTCACCTTCACAAGCATCTCTGTAGGATGCTTGAACGGCCACACACATTCACAGACAAAATTTAAAATCTACAAGATTCAACAACCCCTGGGCTGATCTGCTGTACCAGCTCCCAGGTTGCCTTTATGACCTATTTTCCCTTAACAGTTGTCCCTAAAGTTGTCCCAAAGCATCCCTAAACGAATCCCCCATCATGGAAGTTGAACTTGGATAGGACTTTCTCAACTGAACACGGTCAACTGCCAGGGCTTCAGGCAAGAACCCAGAGAAGATCAAACTCCAGACACGATGGAATTAGTCCAGAAACACCAGGCCAAGATGAGAAAGGCCAAATGGGAGCAGGCAGCATATAGGATTCTGCCACCAACACAACCTCTCCAGGAGTGCCAGGTACCAAATTTTCATAGTGAGTGTCAGGACCAAGATGGCAATTGAGGTAGGCATTTAAAGGGAAAGCATAGTCTATATGTAAGTCACCCCCCAGAGAACTTCCTTTTTTCATTCTCTTGAGAAATTTCCAGAATGAATTAGAAACAATTTGAGTATTACACTCATCTCTGCTTCAACATCATTTGCCCTCAAGGACTCCGAATCAAATTTGCATCTTGCCTAATATGGCAAAGGATGTCACTGTGACAGACAACCACAAAACCCATGTGTGCACAAAATGACCTCAACTAAACTTCTATGCAAGCAACTCCCTAGACGCTTTATTACTCAACGCTCAAACCTGCGGTTCCACATCCACAAGTGTCCCTCACTCTCTACCAGAAATGCTCATCTAAATATTTGGCTTTTATCTCAAACTCAATGTAAAGTAACCCTTTTTCTAGCCCTGCATTTCCCAACAAGCCTTCTCCAGACCTCTCTCGCTGGGTTTGATGGGTGACACCAATGACATGCCCAAACCGGAAGCAAGACACACCGGAAACTTCTCCTTCATTGCCTGAGTTTCAGCAAGTAATACTGATTTGTTTTTCCCAGTATTTTCTGTAATCAATCACTGCTTCTTTTCTTTCTACAAAGACCAATCTAGTTCATGTATTTATTATCTTCATTTGAACTACCTGGAAAAATCCTCATCTCCCATTTACCATTAATTCATTCGGCAGATATGTGAGCACCTGTAGGCACTGTTCTAGGTGCCGAGGATAAAAGAGATGAACAAACTGGACTTGGTCCTAGTGCTCACGGAGTTTACGGGTTGGTGCTGCTCTTCCCAGAATAATACATTCTGCAGGACACCATCAGAGTCACCTTGCTCACACACTCTTTGAATCATATATTCATCCTGCTCAAGTACCTCCAATGGCTCACTGAAAACAAAACATAGCAAAAGGAAAACTCTTCTATCCCTTTAAAGTGTGCAAGCTGGCTTCTACCTACTTCTCTCATATTTCACTATTCTCTCAACAAACCACCCAGGTGAAACCAGCTGGTTGAATCCCTATTTCAAAACTCCATATTCCTTGCTCTTTGCTTTGTTACTGCTGTGTCTTTTCCCAGATCTACATCCTTCATGGTGAGATTTTTCTAATTGCCTTACCAAAAAATGTTCTCGCTCTCCTCCAAACTTAAATATTTGGTCAATTTATATGATACTTAATGCATTCAATAGAAATTTTTTCATCTTATCACGTGACAGACTTTGTCCTAGGCATGGAGAGCTAGTGAAGAACATACTTGCTCCTACTAT
This sequence comes from Balaenoptera ricei, assembly GCF_028023285.1. NCBI lineage: Eukaryota > Metazoa > Chordata > Mammalia > Artiodactyla > Balaenopteridae > Balaenoptera > Balaenoptera ricei. Next base: position 21,450,506 of record NC_082640.1, read on the forward strand.
AAATCAACTTTTCACTTATAGAATTTTTTGGTTCTTAAAAGCAGGGGTCATTGTACGACCCCTTAAAAGCAGGATGCATCATACCTTGCATCCTCCGTAGGACCCTGTTCCTTGTTCATATGGGTGCTCGGTGATGCAACTAGTAATAACAATATTGTTAAATATCGACAGATTACTTTTAAAGTTTCATAATTTATTATGTCCATAAGCATCTTCATTGTTCATTAAATATATTTTTTTAATTGTGAACTATTCACAGAAACCTATTTCACTGAAAGCCTATTTTGGGAATGATTTCCCTTTGCTTTGGAAAGGGAACTTGGTGCATTATAATGAGTTACAGGCCACCAGGTGTCACTCTTGGAGATGCTCACCTGATTTTCATAGGTCTGAATCTGACTGAGAGAGGGTCTCAAATGTTGTACTGTGTTGGTAAAGCAGGATTTCCACTTATTCACTGGATAATCATGCTCCTGATAAGGACTTCTCTTTAGCATCCTTTATGTAGCTCAGCATTATTCCTTGACGTTCCATCCTTCCTCCCCCACCAAAAGCATGAGAAGCAGAGGGTTAAGGACGGATGGCTTGTGTCACTGCCTCAGCTTGGTTTTATATTGCGGTATGTGAGTTTAATGTTGCTTATTTGAAAAATGAAAGCAACATCAGATGCTTGAGTAGTTTGGGCCCAAAAGGAAATGTGTATATTTGCCAGAAAGAAGGCAAAGGGAAATACATAATAGAAACATTTATAAAACCTAATCTGAAAAGAAAGGTTTACAAGGTTTAAAAATATATATGTATAAATGAGAATAAATTTTATTAATTTACGTGACCTTAGGAGCTTGAACATTCCAAACATTGATGGAGGCAAATGTTTAAGAAGGTATAATAAAAACCTTATACGTTCTTCAGGTGGGAAGAGAAAAGCTCGCACCTGGTGCTTTGTCAAAGCTCAGTGGACAGCAAAATCTGAAATCCTTTAGGGAAGACAGAGAAGCGTTTCTCCTGATATGCTTTCTACGACAAAGCAGTATTAAGTAAATATGAAAAAAATTTATTTAACATATAATTTTATCTTGGCAGCATCCCTTCTAATACAAAAGAAAATGAACGATGGAAGGTTATGAAACAAAATTCTTTACCCAAGAGGCTCCAATAGCTCTTAGGATGCTCAACCCAGGAATTCTCCTTTACTCTGCATTAGCCCTAGCCCTTCTTCCAACAGGCTGTGTGTGTTTGTGTGTGTGTGTGTGTTTGTGTGTGTGTGTGTGTGTGTGTGTTTTCCCTTCAACCCTCTCAAGAAGTGCAATTTCTACATAGCAAATAAGGAATTCTAATTGCAAAATTATATCTTCCACGGAATCCATTTTCTACCCTTTTGCTCTGGAAGCTCTGAAGATATGAATGCTTCCACAAACAGAATGAATAAAGCCCCAATTCTCTATGGTGACAAATTCGGAAAATGGCAGGTTTTATCTTCAAGGAGTTCAATGGCTACACAAAAGCTCTCATGCGCAAATAATGGAATTCTCAAATTGGGATAAATGTGCTTTAAAGAATTTTTATTTTCATCATTTATTTCAGGTAATACTTGTGGATAATATAACACAGCTTTGGATTCCTAAGCAGATAAAGAAAATCTAAAAGGGAAAAAAATTAGGGCAGGCCTTTATTAAATTTTAAAGTATGCCTTTGCCATACTCTTATAAAGAGCCAAATAGGGTATCAAAGTCTCTGGAGATCACCAGTATAACTTCTTTATCATGTTCCATTTAAAATTTAATTATGCAGTCTACAACAAGAAGAATCTGAGCCATTTAAATAGGTCATGCAGTGAGTAGCTTTACAATATTCTAAAGTTTTCCTTGTAAAGATCGTTCCTTTGATAGTCTGTTACACATCAGAACACTGTATTATAAAACAAGTGTAATTTAATTCACTCACTATAGACTCTTATTTACATCCATAAAGAATGAAATGTTTTGATTTAGGTTATTTGGAGAATTAATGAAAACCATGTTCCTGATAGAGCTGCCCAAGACACATGGGCAATATCTGCATATATACTTCGTTGGGTAATTGTTATTTTCATACATTATAGCAAGGTCAAGGGAACTTTATATTTAATTTAATTAATTTATATTTAATACTTGGGACATTTTGCTTTAAATCAATAATCACCAATAGCATGGCAAAAATCTAGCCACTGAATAATTAATATCTGAATTAGAGGTTTCTATGGCCTATGGCTTAATATTCCTTCATATTCGCCATCACAAATTTCGATTAGCATGCCACTCTAATTTCCTTACAATAAAATAAAATAAGCATTGTTTTGAGCACTTTACACCTATCACTTCAGTTCATTCTCAGAACAACTGGTCGTATTATGACTCCCAATTTACAGATAAAGAAAATGAGGCACAGAGAGGTGTAGAAATTTACCCAAGATCACAGACCTAGCAAGGAGCTGAACAGAGATTTGAATACACTCTGGAGTTTGTCTCCAGAGCATATGTACTGAACCACTTCACTAGGCTGATTCTTATAATGCAACAAGGCATCTTGTCTTGACAGGGGCACTACCCAAATAACGAGCACAAAGCTACCTTTGAATGCACCACTCTAAGAGCTACCATGTATTGATTACTCCCTGGGTGCCAGGCTAAATACTTTATATAGACTATCTTTTCACAGTGACACTATGATGGGTATCGTAATTTTTCCAAATTTTCAAGTGAAAAACTGAGACAAAGATATTAATTCACTCACTCAAGGTCACACGATTAAGAAATGGCAGACAAAAGACTGAAGCATGTCTGAGCCCAAAGCCCAATCTCTCAACCTTTGTGCTAACAGAGACTCAACAGCAAAAGCTCTGAACAGCTTGGTAACAGTCAAATTTAGGTTAATAACTTTCCAGCCAATAAGATGCATTTTTCTGAGTGCCAAGTGTATGATGCAGTGAGCAGAGTGAGAAGGGTGATAGAAGGCGGAAATCATATACCTGGTCTAAGACTGTTACTTTGGGAGGTTTCTTCAATGCTTCCTTCCTCCCTTTCCTCTTAGGGACTGAATGTGTCCCCCCAAAATTCATATGTTGAAGCCCTAATGCCCAGTGTGATGGAATCAGGAGGTGAAGCCTTTGGGAGGTGATTAGGTTTGGATGAGGTCATTAGGGTCCTCATGATGGGGACCCCTAAAGAGCCCTTACAAGAAGAGACCAGCAAGCTGGCTCTCTCTCCCCTTCTCCCCTCCTCCCACCCCCAACCCGGTGAAGATACAGAAAGAAGGCAGCAGACAGTAAAGCAGGAAGCTGGACCTCACCCAGACACTGAATCTGCCAGCACCTTAATCTTGGACATCCCAGTTTCCAGAACTGTGAAAAATAAATGTTTAAGTCACCCAGTCTATGGTATTTGTTATAGCAGCCCCAGCAGACTAGGACACTTCCAATTCAAACGTTTATTCATTCATCCAAACATCCATTCACTCACAGACTTACGTAAATATTTACTAAGGGCTTACTATGTTCCAGGCACTGCTAGACATTGAGGGAAAACTATGAATACTGGTAAGATCTCAATGCATGTCCTACTTAGTGGAGAAGGTCTAAAAGTCCTCCACTGAACTCTGTTATCAACGATACAGATACTAGGATAGGAGTTAGCACTGGAGACTTTGGACACTAATAGAAGACTCATGAAGCCCTTCAGGACAGAGAAGCCTTCAGAGGAGAAATGGCATCTAAGATGTGTCTGGATAGTAAATAATGAATAGTTTTGGTTTGTCAGGTCATACAGTCTTTGCCATAACTACTCAACTCTGCCTTTGTAGCACAAAACCAGACATTGGCAATGTGTAAATAGAGGGGTTTGGCTGTGTTCCAATAAAAACATTTATAAGAACAGGCCACAGGCTGGATGTGGTCTGTGGGCTATAATTTGCCAACCCTGGTCTAGAAGAATGAGTGAGAGAGAGTTTGGGGAGGGAGAAGAAGAACTGGGAGATGACAAGAGACTTCCAAGTAGACAGAGGAAGAAATGCAAAGACTGAGAGACTGGTCCTCAATTTTCTTCTAAAATGGGGGCTCACACAGTCATTCAAACATCTATTGGCTGCCAGCTCTGTTGGGAGTCCTGCGAATGGAGGAATAAACAAGAAAGCCAAAGGAGACTCTGTTCTGGGGATGAAGGGAGGGGAACAGAAAATAGATAAATGGACAAATAAATGAACACACAACGACAAGTGCTGTGTGAACAATACAATATGGTGATGTGACCGTGAGTAACTGTGCTGTGGAGAGGACTATATAGAACAGGGTGGTCAGAGGTGGGATCTCTGAGGAAGTAAGAGGGAAGAAAGGCCGGTATGTCAAGAACAAAGTAAAGGAGAGGCTGAGCAGGAGGCAATGAGGTTGCAGAGGTAGACAGAGGCAGCCTATGGAGGCCCCTGGAAGCCCAAGTATGCTGTTTTGACTTTATTCCCAGCAAGAGGAAACTATTACCCAGTTTGAAGCCAAAACCAATGTGGTTTGATTGATGACTTTTCAAAGATCTCTTGGGCTACCATGTGGAGCAAAAGAGGAAGGGGGAGACCAGTTAGGGGCCATTTTAATAGTGCAGGTGGGTGTCTATGATGGCTTAGAAAGAGATGGAGAAAGTGGCCAAATTAAAGATGAGTTTTGGAGGTTGAGCCAATAGGCTTTCCTGATGGATGGTCTGCTAAGTATGAGAAAAAGAGGCAATATAAATGACTCAAGAGTTCTTGTTTGAACAGTTGGGTGCATGGTGGTAAGGTGGGTGGGGGTAGGATTCAAGAGTTCTCTTTGGCCACATCAAATTGAAGATTATATATCCAAGAAGAGATATTAAGTTGACAGCTGGGTATTCAGATTTGAAGCTCAAGGGAGCAGCTGAAGCTGGAGATGTGAAAATGGGAACTATCCTCATAAAGATGAACTTGATGACATCTCTCTCCACACCCTCTCTACAAGTGAAGAGAGAAATGGCCAAAGGAAGCCCTGGAAAGCTCAGCACGTAGAGTCCAGCAGAGGAGGAAGAACAGGCAGGCGGACTGGGAAAGGCCGGCCAGTGAGAGAGGGAGAAAACTGGAAGAATTTGGTGTCAGAAACTAAGAAGGTGTTTCATAGAGAAGGAAGAAGTCCCTACTTTGAGTGCAGCTGAGAGACCAAATAAGAAAACAGATAAACGGCCAATGGATTTTGTTAGATGAAGGTTGCTGTTGACCTTGACCAGGACTGTATGAAAGGGTCAGAAGCCCAGTTGGAATAGGCTGAGGGTTAAGTGAGAGAAGAGTTCTTGTGGCAGATACCACTCCTTACATACATAAAGCCATTTTCCCCCTACCCTGACTCCTTCCTTTCTTCTTGATGGCAGAACATGACTCCCATTATAAAGGCTGCCAAAACCAGAAACCCCATTTCCCCTCCATAAGAGCTTAGGCATAGGCAAGAAATTCTTTCCTAAAATAGAAATACATGAGAAAAAAAATGCCCTTCTTCACTAGATGTGGTCATGTCTCCATGTGATGGCTGGAGCTGTGTCTCCATGTGATGGCTGGAGCTGTGGCAGTCATATTGTGAGCATGAGGCACATCCTACCCAAGATGCTGAGGATGGCAGAGGAGGAAGAGAATACACCAGGGCACCACGTTAACCTTGGGTCTTCTCAGACCTCTTGAACTATAGCTACAAACTCAATATGCAGTTTCCACCCTGATACAGCTACAGTGCCTTTTATTAAATGGATTCAACCTGGGAAAAATAATAAAGATACTGTAAGAGAAAGATTCATGCAGGAAAGAATTCAGTCATAGACTATGAGTGGGGGATACGCTGTAAAAGATTAGTAGGTGAGCGTTGGAGCAGGGAAGAATACTTCTTACCAACTGCAAGTGTGGCCTCAGAGTCGGTGTGCAGTATGATGGTGGGTGCTGGAAGCAGGAAACTGGGCAGTGTAAGGTTTGGAAAACAATCACTTAAACCAGAGGCTTGTTTTCTATTGTTAGCCAAATAGTGAATCTGAGACAGGGGAGCTCTAGGGATTATAAGGTCTGGGAGTACCATGGGGTCCCATGTGGAGAATGTCAACCTTTTTTTCTTTCCCCAAATCCATTCCATCAATTTGCCCAGATGACCCTTTGTAAGCAACAGCTTAGAACACTCCCTGGATGAACAGTGTCAAAGAGAATAACAGCTCCTCAAACTGGTGTCTAAACCCTTCACATCAACCAGTGATCCTCCAAGCACCTCTTCTTGCCTCTGCATTCCATCCAACAAGATGGCACCACTTCCTGTTCCCTGCACACAGTCCCTGCACACCTGCCCTGGGTGACGATGTTCTCTCTGTGTGGAGCGCACAGCCCCCTCCACGCCACATGCTCAAACCTGACCCTCTGTCCAAGTCCTGCTCAGGAGGTTGACTCACGATGCTGTCCTTGCTTCCTCCAGTCAGCAGTATCCCATCTTGCTGCTGAAATCCCTTGGCACCTTTTGTTTATTTATATGACTTTGAACCCCTCTTATGGCATTAAACACTGTTCACCTAGCACTGTGATTATCTGTACCTGCTACACTAGACTACACTACTTAAGAGAAGAGATGATGATCAGTTTGTTTTCCACCACAGAGCCTATAACCATTTTTGGCACACAGCTAGCGTTCGATGCACCTTTGTTGAATTAATGAATAAATGACGGATGCTGTAGATATCAAACTGCACCAGACCTGGGTCCCAGGAATTTGAGAAAACTATTCTTTCTTAGGGATTATAAAGAAGATAGGAAATGTTCATCAGTTCTAGGTTACTTAGTAAAAGGTTGGCCTGGACATACCAACATTTTTTTTTTTCCTATTTCCTCCAGCCCCAGGCCCTGGCAACCACTTTTCCACTCTCTGCTTCTATGAGTTTGACTTTTTTTTAGATACTGCACATAAGTGATACCATGCGGTATTTGTCTTTCTCTGTCTGACTTATTTCAGTTAGCACAATGCCCTCAAGCTCTCTCCATGGTGTCACAAATGGCAGAATTCCTTCTTTCCCATGGTCGAATAATATTCCAGTGTATGTATACACCACAACTTCTTTATCCATTCATCCACTGACAGACACTTAGGTTGTTTCCATGTCTTGACTACTGTGAATACTGCTTCAATGAACATGGGAGTGCAGATATCTCTTTGAGATCCTGTTTTCACTTCCTTTTGATAAATACGCAGAAGTGGTAACACTGGATTATATGGTAGTTCTATTTTTAATTTTTTGAGGAACCTCCATACTGTTTTCCATAGTAGCTGCACCAATTTACATTCCCACCAACAGGGCATGAGGATTCCCTTTCTCCACATCCTCATCAACACTTGTTATCTCTTGTCTTTCTGATGACAGCCATTCTAAGAGATATGAGGTGATAGCTTACTGTGGTCTTGGTTTACATTTCCCCAGTGATTTGTGATGTTGAGCGTCTTTTCATGTACCTGTTGGCCATCTGTATGTCTTCTTTGGAAAAATGTCTATTCAGGTCCTCTGTCCATTTAAAAAATCAGATTGTTGGATTTTTTGCTATTGAGTTGTGTGAGTTCTTTACATATTTTTGGATATTAGGTCCTTATTAGACATATAATTTGCAAATATTTTCTCCCATTCCATAGGCTGCCTTTTCATTTTGTTGATGGTTTCCTTTGTTGTGCAGAAGCTCTTTAGTTTGATGTAGCCCCACTTGTTTACTTTTGCTTTTGTTGCCTTTGCTTTTGGTGTCACCAACATTCTCATCTTCTAATTTCTAGAGTTCTTTCAGAAGATAGCACCTTAATTGAGGACAATGAGAAATACGAGATTCTGTCACCTACGAAAGCCCCCCACAGGGGAGTGAACACCTAACTGAAAACCCACAGAGCACAAGTGGTGAGCTGAGCTGGCAGAGATTGCTTTGATTCTCTTTGTCTCCACGTTTTCCCCTTGCTGCTACCTGACCAGTGATAACCATGACTGAGAAATCTGGTCAATCAGAGAGTTCAGTCTTGCCCTCCCACTGCATGGAATCTGTTGAGTTCAAATTTCAGATAACAAAGACCAATAACTGAGGACCAAAACTCCATGAGTGAAACTGCCACGTCATGACTTTTCTCTCTGAGAGTCACACCAACCAAGTAGCTCTAACTTCTTGGTAGAGAAGCTCAAATAATAATCTGATGGTGTACAGTGATTTCTAGGCCTTGGGTATTCCACTGCTTCCGATGAATACTTGTTTCCTAACCCCCTCTGAGGAGGCACAGAAAAAAGATCAAGTTATTGGATTAAAATAGAAGAAAAAAGGTTAAGTGTTTCTTCCATAACTTTAATCTTTGGCCCCTGCTTCCATTGGTTTCTGCTAAAATCCAGTAAAAAATCGCATCTTATTTACATATTTAATTATTGTAAGCTTCATTTACAAATACTTAATGTGTTTCAGAGAGCATCCTGACTTCTGGGTGCTGAGCTTTAAAAACTGCTCATGAATCTCCACTGTAGTCTGTAAGATGCTCCTATTAAGGCCTGTTAAATAGCTTTATTTTCTATATTGTTTAGTTTATGTTGAGAAACAGTAGACTATGTTTAAGGAATTAAAATGCTCTCTCTTTTTCATAAACAGCCACTAATATTACAGGATAACAGTAAAACCTCTGTTAATATACACCTTGTTTACACCTTTACTCTGCTATCCAAAATAAAGTTTTCCTCTGTATAGTCATCCTTTATATTAAAACCCCAGCTTATCATAACTAATTTAGTGCCTCCATTCCATTTGAACAATTGGGATTTTACCATGATTTAATTAAAACACATCTACCTAAACTAAAAACTTTGCACCATTGAAAAAGGTCTTGAAAGGCATGCTTGCAATGGAGAAAAACAATTGTCCTTTGCTACAGCAAAATAAAGCACAGAGTCATATGTAAGATTAAAAATGATCCTCTTCACAGCTCAAGAAATGGACCCATACATCCCTTTGCCAGAACACTTCAAGATTAAGAGGACAGCATGAGCGGAACATGTAGCCAGCTTAAATATTTGTTTTAATCCCGACAAGATCATCGGTTTTAATATTTATAATATAATTACAATGCTTTACACATTGCTCATATAATCTAGTTTTTTCCTGGTGACATATTATTACCAGGCTTTAATTTCAGCAATGGCAAGAATTCATAGACACATTTAGGTTACCATTCGTAATGAAAGACAAACCAGGTGTCTGTTCAAGTACCTTGTACATGTATTTCATCTCAACCTCGATGCATTTTTAACAACCAATACACAATCCACTGCTGTATGATTTGTACATATTCACAGAATAGTATCAACCAGTGGCCAGCTATGTAAAGCAACTAAAGTTGAAATACCCCATCTCTGTGCAATATTTATAAATGGCCTTTCAGAAAATTTCAAGACAGTCAAAGCCAAGGAAAACCAAAGCATAAACTTGCTATAAAACACCGTCCTCCTTTCCAGCCACATATCACAAGTTAGCAGTTGCCTGAATTGCAATTTTCCATTTTTCCTAGATGTCACCGCATAAGCACACTTTTATGACTAAAAGGATAAAAACCCCAACGTGTCATGTTCCACTAATCATTAGCCAACAAACAAACCGAGTTAATGACAGGTGCCTTGTTCTAAACGCACCAAGGTTTTCCAGGGTTCATTTGCACTTTCCCAGTGACAGGCTGAAGAAATTAGAAAAAAAAAAAAAAAAAAAGGCTGAAAGTTGAACAACTGATTGAATTCTACAAGACTGTAAAACAAACAAACGTTAGCAGAAGAAATAGTCTGGATGGCAAGAGAAGTTTTCATCATCAAATAATCACATTCATGGTAATGTGAAGAAAGGAAAGAACTGTCAATGGATAGTGTCCCAAACTGCCCCCAGAGAAAGTCAAAAGAATACCTGAAGCTACATTAGAAGAATAATTGAGAAATAACTGACATACTCATGCCCTTACCACCACATATTTCAATGAATGCACACTGCAGTTAGAATGGGATTGGTGTCGTGTTTATTCTCAACACAATGCAATATCAGAGTAACAAAAATTCATGGAAAAAAACAATAAGTAGGCTCATTACTAAAATACCTCCCACAAAACTCACGAAGAGAGCAGACTCCCTCCAGTAATAAACCAGCCACAACAGAAGATCATGCGAGGTGAATGTGGGAATTGCCACTTGGTATTCACAACAGAACAGTACTTAATAGAATTCAGGGTGCACACCAGATTTCGCAGACATCTCAGTAATTTATATCTGCATGATTACAGCTCCGTGTGGGTGTCATCTGACAACACGCGGGTGGCCCACTCCTTAGCCATTCTAGAAAAGTTTAAAAGTCATCCTTCATTCCATTATTTGGGGATTAACTTCTGCACCACAAACATGGGCAGATACACAACTCTCTCTCTTCCAGAAAATGACAAGGTGCCTCGGTCTTCGCACTGGACTCTCTCCAGAGTGAAAGCACCATGACAAACAAACTCAGCTGCGACACATACACCAGAACACAGGCACACTTTTAACCCTGTAAACTAGCACGCGGTTGAAATGCTTCTTTGGGATGTTATCCAAAGAATTAAGACATACAGTAATTTAAATATTTGGATCACAGTAAACAGTTTTTTAGCCACGTTAATCATGATCCTATAAGCAAAGATTTTCTTTACATTAAAAAAAAAAAAAAAAAAAGCAACCAAAGGTGCTTATCTCCTGGAACAGATGGTGACAATATGTACCCTCCCCCGATTCCCTAATGCTGTTCATCATCACATTCTGTAAGCTCTTCTTTTTCTGGTTCTTGAGATTCTCTTGACTTCTGTTTCCAACACTTCCCAGGCAAAACCCTATGCCCTATTAATTCATTCACAGACAGTTACCAAGCACCTTCAAGGACTCAGGCGTGATACTAGGTGCTGTACGTGATGCCCAGGAAAATATCTCTTAAAACATTTCCGCTCCCTTTCTTTCTTTTTCTCCTTTCTTCTAATAAATAGTGGTAATCATTTCTGATGGCTAGTTGTCTATAATTGGCATCCTGCAATCATCTCTTATTTCATATAGTGACATAAGATATCCAGAATATGTTAAAGACATCGATCAATTTATATATTGATTTCTTTCCCTGGTGAGACAGTAACGAGGTATTTAAATGATGATATGAATTACAAATGCATTTATATATCATCAAAACTATGATGTAAGTTCTCTAGAGGAAGCTCAAAATTTTCACAAGTCTATAAATCCTTGAACACAATACTACTAATGAATATACTGAAGAAAAAAACAATTCAATGCACCTTTAGATTACCAATAACCATAAATATAATAAAGGAAGTGGCATACTTATGAGTTCTCCAGAGAAAATAGCTCCAATATACTTATGGGTACATGTGATATAACTTCCAAGGGATGAGAATGATTTCTAAGTCATATATGGACATCACCCTCATTACCTCTTGGTTACATCACTTATATGCGACTCATACACCGTTTTTGGCATTTACACGGTGAAGCATGAGGTCTTAAAATCTAACATGAGGAAGAGAAAATGAAGAAGACCTCTCCAAGGCGACACAGGTCTTCTGTCAGGGGGTGCATCAGAACTCAGGTACAGAATAAGCCAAGTGTGCTGCTTACCTTGGTAGACTTCCAGCTAATTCTGTGGTTGTCTCTCTGGAAGAAAAAGAAGATAAGCATGATTAGCTTATTTTAGTAAATTATAAAAATGTGTTTAATAAAACCACAATCCAATGCGTCAGGGCATTCTGGAATCATATGGGTGCAGAGGATACTGTATATGCAGCTGTTTAGAAATTTAAAATCGATTCATCACATTTCTGATTAATTCCCATAAATGTTTCAATGGTTACTTCCCAAGGAAATTTTATACACATGCAAAATATCTGCCTCTGCTTTCTGGTGGTAGAGCTCAAGTGAGTTTAAAACATTCAAATTTTAAAATGTACGACATACAGAAGGAAAATAGGAGGGAAAAGAGTCCCAAACTGCATTTGGATGTTTTCCACTGAAACAAAGCACATTGTACTGTCTTTCCAAGAATCATTTAGGAACGAATTCATTGGAGGGTGTGTCTTCGTGTTGATCTCTGTCACCTGAGGTTTATGAAGGAACACGTACAGCACAAAATCCTATTATTTTAGTAGCAAATTGCTGTTTTTCATTTCTTTGTTGTAATCTCAGACCAGTTGGGATGGTTGAAGGCAGATGCTATCACAATTCAAACGGCAAAAAGATGTCACTGAGGGAAGCCCTGCAGCACATGAGTAAGAGTGACCAGAGATACATTTCAGAGCTTACTTTTTCCTAATTGCAGTATCTTATCTTTCGATTACAGATGTGTTCTTGGAAGGAATGGGAAGCAAGAAGGAGGAGGAGGAGATGGAACCTTACTGCTGAGATATTCTAAAAGTGGAGGAGGGCTTAACTTGAGACTGAGGGACGCAAGGTATAATTTTTAGGAACAGTGGTGCATAATATTCTTCATGTCACGTAATCGCTTTAAGAATCTCATAAGAAGAGGTGATATATACATATACAAAGGAATACTACTCAGCCGTAAAAAAGAATGAAATAATGCCATTTGCAGCAACATGGATGGACCTAGAGATTGTCATACTGAGTAAGTCAGACCAAGACAAATATCATATGATATCACTTATATGTGGAATCTAAAATATGACACAAATGAACTTATTTACAAAACAGAAACAGACTCACAGACATAGAAAACAAACTTATGATTACCAAAGGGGAAAAGGGTGGGGAGAGATAAATTAGGAGTTTGGGATTAGCAGATACACACTACTATATATAAAATAGATATACAACAAGGTCCCATGTATAGCACAGGGAGCTATACTCAAAATCTTGTAATAAACTATAAAAGAAAAGAAAAAAAAGAATCTCATTAAAGATACAAACATCTTACATAGAAAAAAATGATACACACATACACAAAATGTGGTGTACAATTATAATTGTCGTGGACCTCCGAAAGCTCATATGTCAACGCTGGGTTAAGAATCTCACCTTGAAACTCACATTGTCTTTACATACGCATCTTGTCGATCCAAATAGAGGACTTCCTCCCGGCTTCTAGAACTCCCCCCCCCTCACCTATTGTCTGTGACAGCACCTGGGCACTTTAGGGACATGCTGGTTCCCCTGGAGCCATGCTGCCTTAAAAATATAAGTGATTGGGCTTCCCTGGTGGCGCAGTGGTTGAGAATCTGCCTGCCAATGCGGGGGACACGGGTTCGAGCCCCGGTCTGGGAAGATCCCACATGCCGCGGAGCAACTGGGCCCGTGAGCCACGATTGCTGAGCCTGCACGTCTGGAGCCTGTGCTCCACAACAAGAGAGGCCGTGACGGTGAGAGGCCCGCGCACCGCGATGAAGAGTGGTCCCCGCTTGCCGCGGCTGGAGAAAGCCCTCGCACAGAGGTGAGGACCCAGCACAGCCAAAAATAAATAAATAAATAAATTTTAAAAAATGTTTAAATGTAAGTAATTAAAAAATATATATATATATATATATATAAGTGATTATAATTTCAGCTCCCATAGAAATGTTCTTTCCTAAATAACCACATAATATTAAACCTTCAGCCTTCATTGCTATTGGCTTTCGAGAGAATGTTTCCATTCCTTCAACAAAACCATAGTTGAAAGCACTGTCCACTACACAGCTGAAGGCCTCACATGTATTCATCTAAGAATTTAGTACCTGCCTAAGAAATTTCTCTTTCAAAACAGAATCTGGAATTGTGGGTACCCCCCAGCTAAGAAGCACCCCTCCCTCTAGTCTTCCTTTATAACATGGATCACAACGGAAACACCTTTTGAATTCTATTTTATTATTTATCACTTCGTCACTTGAGACCAACACACATGAGGACACAATCAGTATTTGTTCAGTTTGTAAGGAATGAATTAATGAACTTCTCTGACCTTCTTGTTGACCTTGAGGGCTAGATCTATGTTTAGAGCTTGATCACAGTAACAGCAGCATCCCAGAGTTAAAGTACAGTGACCTTGCCTTCTTTCTAATCTTCTAACTCTTTATTTTTGGCCCCAGACTGTACATATTTAAATATTATGGGTCCCCCTGGTATCTTTTAAAACTACATTGGACTTATATTATAATAAATCCAATTAAACCACAGTAGGGCAGAACTTCTCAATCTGGGCACTATCATGACATTTGAGGCCAAACAATCCTTTCTAGTGAGGAGCTGTCCTGTGCTTTGCAGATGTTCACCAGCATCCCTGGCCTCTACCCACTAGACGCCAGTGGTATCCCCCCTCCCAGACTGTGACAATCAAAATGTCTCCAGACATTGCCAAATGTCCTCTGGGGGCTAAACTGCCCTCGGTGGGGAACCACTGCAACAGAACAACAGAGGCCAAGGGTCTGCAACTGACCTCCGTTTCAAAACCTTCCTGGATTAACCAACAGTCTGTATTCTCTTGGAAAAACACAGTGGCTGAGCCCCCTCAAGAGCGCCTGTTTCACTTTGCTCCCACCACCTAAGCTTGCACACTCACCAGGAGTATGTTGTGTTTGCTCCCCCACCCGTTTACGTTAGGACTCCTTCTACTCTTTAATTAAACGTGATGTAAAACCAATGAAATAGGAGTACGGAAAAGTTCTTGTTTCTATGAAAACTAAGTTGGGTTCTTTGGAAAAACTAAAAATGACAAGTAGCTTATCAATGAAAAAATGCTGCCTGCCATATCAGTAAACAAAGGATGTTGCAGCCATCAAGCCATCACGTTATAGCCGCCCTCACGGAACTCAGGATAGAAACAGAATGTCCACCATCTAGCAGTCAGCCAGCTGCAGCCACCCCCGGTGATGTACCCAGAGGAGACTCAGGATGAGAAAGCACAGGATACTGGCCTCAGATAGCTGAGGTGCCTATCAAAGGAATTCAGTGAGTCCAGACTCTTGCATCTTCCCACACATAAAAAAGCGCTAAATTTCTTAACTTGAGATATCTGGTTTTCTTTAATTAACAGGAATCTTTTGATGTTCCAACACCTGGTCTTTGTTGTAAAAACTCCTATATGTCCTGGCTCCTCCTTTACCTCATTGGAGCAGTCCCTCAGAGCTATTTGAGAGGTTGTGTCCCGGGCTTAAGTCCTCAGTTTTGTCCACCAAATAAAACATAATTCTCAACTTTTAGGTTGTGCATTTTTTTTCAGTCGACAAGCTTAAGAAAAACTGATGGTAGATTAGGTCTAGGGACAAGACAACTATAAATATTGGGGAGAAAAAAGACGTGGTTGTTACAAGTTTCTCCAAGTTCTTGTTCCTCTTAAAAAGTAAACTAGAGGGACTTCCCTGGTGGCACAGTGATTAAGAATCCACCTGCCAATGCAGGGGACACAGGTTCGAGCCGTGGTCCGGGAAGATCCCACATGCCACGGAGCAACTAAGCCCACGTGCCACAACTACTGAGCCTGTGCTCTAGAGCCCGTGAGCCACAACTACTGAGCCTGCATGCCACAACTACTGAAGCCCGCGTGCCGAGAGCCCGTGCTCTGCAACAAGAGAAGCCACCGCAATGAGAAGCCCGCGTACCGCAACGAAGAGTAGCTCCTGCTCGCTGCAACTAGAGAAAGCCTGCGCACAGCAACAAAGACCCAATGCAGCCAAAAATAAAGAAATAAGTTTACTAAAAAAAAAAGTAAACTAGAAATTCCTAGATGGTGAATTATAGGTGTGATTTATACACAAAAGACAATGCAGAATTCCTCTCATCCATAGACTCAAGGCATCGGCCTTGCCTTTACAGTAAAAGACAAATGCTAGAAAAAAAGTTATGCTTTCCACATATTTAGCACCAGCAGGGGAAAATTTATGTTTTATACAACCACGTTCTCAAAAATTTACATTATAATGACAGACATTATTTCATAGGAAAAGTAATTTTTGTTGAACATGAATGAATGAGTGAATACAGTTTAAATTACAAGATGTTACCAAAAAAACCTGATGATTCCATCAGAACACGTAGCTCCACGATTTTAAAAAAAATACAAAGAAAGAACCACTGTATTTGGCAGTAGTAATGTGGCAAGGATTCACCAACCAATTGCTATTTTTGAGATCATCAGAACACAGAGCTTTTAAAATAATAACTTGTTCATTTTTACCGTTTTATTATTGCTAACAAATCATCTGAATTATTCACATTTTCATGAATTCATACCTTTTGTAAAGAAACCCTTGAGGAAAATAAACGTAGCATAATATGCTATGCTTCATCTAGATAATGTTCCTTCATAACCCAATTGAGAGAACTTAAAGATACTGTACGAAAAAATTTTAGGGCAGTAAAACTACTCTTATGATACCATACTGGTAGACACATGTTATTAAACATTTATCCAAGCCCAAAGAACGTACAGCACCAACAGTGAACCCTAATGTAAACTATGGACTCTGGGTGATGAGGACATGTCAGTGTAGGTCTGTCAGTCGTAACAAATGCACCATCTGGTGGGCGTGTTGATAATGTAGGGGGCCATGCGTGGGGTGGGGGGCAGGGGGCATATGGGAAATCGCTCTACCTTCCCCTCAATTTTGCTATAAACCTAAAACTGCTCTAAAAAATAAAGTCCACTGAAAAAAAGATGCCATAAAGACCATGCTTTTTCCAATGAACTTATATAGATTGCAATGTCCATTAATAACATTACTTTGTAAGCATAAATCATCTGCATCACTAATATTTATTTATCCAACATATTCACTGAACACTTACAATACATTCAACATGAACTGTGCCGGGTTCTTTCAGAGGCACCAAGAAAAATTAAATCCTGATCCTTCTTTCCAAGTGTTTACACCCCAATAAAGGATATTGTGTAAAGCATAAAGTGGTGAATACTTCTGAATTTTCCACTCGTGAAAGCTCCTCTAAGTCAAAGGTCACGTCTTACTCAAGATTTTGAATACTCAGTGCCTGGCACATACCAGACACTCAATAAATACGAGTGCAAGAGAACCATAAAACATTGTCTCATGGAAGCAACCTAAGTGTCCATTGCCAGATGAATGGATAAAGAAGATGTGGCACCAAGATATATACAATGGAATATTACTCAGCCATAAAAAGAAACGAAATTGAGTTATTTGTAGTGAGGTGGATGGACTTAGCGTCTGTCATACAGAGTGAAGTAAGTCAGAAAGAGAAAAACAAATACTGTACGCTAACACATATATATGGAATCTAAAAAAAAAAAAAAAAAAAAGGTTCTGAAGAACCTAGGGGCAGGACAGGAATAAAGACACAGACATAGAGAATGGACTTGAGGACACAGGGAGGGGGAAGGGTAAGCTGGGACGAAGTGAGAGAGTAGCATTGACATATATACACTACCAAATGTAAAACAGATAGCTAGTGGGAAGCAGCCGCATAGCACAGGGAGATCAGCTTGGTGCTTTGTGACCACCTAGAGGGGTGGGATAGGGAGGAGATATGGGGATATATGTATATGTATAGCTGATTCACTTTGCTATAAAGCAGAAACTAACACACCATTGTAAAGCAATTATACTCCAATAAAGATGTTTACAAATAAATAAATAAATAAATAAATAGAAAGTTTAAAAAAAAATTGTCTACTGGCAGGTAATTCCAGTCTCTTAATTTTCTAAAATGCCTGTTTTGTTATAGCAATATTTGGAGTTCAATTGCACTAGTTTTCTTTCCTTAGTTGTCATTACCAAGATAATCTGATTTCAAGAAGAGAGCAGAATGCTAAAAACTGAATGAAAACAATGATGAAAAAGATGACAAAGCAAAGTCATATGTTTCCAGAAACAGAATTGACCTAGGGGCTAAGAAATAGACCAAAATGACGGAGGGTGTGCGTTTCTGATAGGTTGCATATCCTTGGGCAATTCCTTCTGTCTCCTGGGGTCTCTCTAAGTCCCAGAATGGAATAATAATGCCTCCCTTTGATCTACAGTTGCTGGATCAATCATCAATGTGAACAAACAGGAAAGCTTTCTGCAAATTTGAAGTTGGGCTATAAATTCCATTTTATCAAAGGAAAAAACAAAAACAAAAACCAGAAGAGACAAGTACTTTTCAAAAGCAGACAAGTGTCCCGTGTGTATTACACAGTTTTTGTAGATTATTTAGCATTCCTTAAAAACAACTTTAATTTTAAATGTGTAGAACATTTGCCAGGGCGCACAGAATGATGCCAACTTTTCTTAGCTGTCTGAAACAGTGCTCTTCCTCATCCTCTCCTATCCCATCCCGCTCCTGAACTATGCAAACAGTTCTTTTTTTAGGATGTGTTGAAGCAAGAGCTATCTATTTCTGTGCAGCTTGCCAGTTCCCAAAATTAGCTGACAACTATAAAACAGAGGACATGAGAGCCCCCCTGTTAATTGTGTGTCAGCATGATAAATATTTTTAAGACCTGGAATGTCTCTCTCCAATGGTACCTCCAATTCTTCTAAAAGTACAAAGACTTTTTAAAAAAATGTTAAAATACCTTTTTTTAAATTGCCTGTCCTACAAATAAATGATTTAATGTTCTGATCGTAGGAGGAGTGAGGTTTTCTTTACTTCAATTAAGGGTGAAAGTAACACAATCAAGCAGATTTTGTTCTTTTTCTTCTCTTTTCATTTTTTCTTTTTCTTGGGGCAAATTGTGGGTCTTTAAAGTTGCATCTATTTCCAAATAATACATAGATAAAAAGATTAGCTTCAAGGCATCATTACATATTCATATATCATTTTAGAACAGTTAACTTTTTTTCCTATATGGTAAACCTTAGGTCTGGGAAATTTAAAACACCTTAGAGATTAACGTTACTTCTCTGGTAAAGAAAGCCCAAAGACACTGCTCCTTCCCCTTGCCCCAGCTTCTTTCTTTCCAATCATTTCTCTGAATTTCTCTTCTCTTTTGTTTGGTCCTTTGTTTCTTCTCTTCCACTTTTATCCTTCCTCAATTTTCACTCCCATGATTAAAATATGTGTGTGTGTGTGTGTGTGTGTGTGTGTAAACCCAAGCAATTACTCTCACATGGTGAAATCTACACACACACACACACACACACACACACACAGCCCATAGCTCACATTAATTGGGCACTTATTTAATACCAGCCCTTTTTCTAGGCCATTTACATGCATTCACTCACTTAACCCTTCTAAAAGCCTCATAAAGTCATTACTATGATTCAACTACAACAGAGATGAGGAAAATGAGACAGAAAAATGTTAAACAGCTTCCCGAGGCCACACAGCTAGTGAAAGACAGAGCCAGGATTTGAACCCAGGCATTCTGGCCCCAAAGCCCATGCCTGTGGTCACTATGCTACACTGCTGCTCAGTATCTACCAGATCTGATGTATCTATATTTTACATCCATTCATTGGTTCTGGATTCTGCACTAGAACAGAGAACAGCCACAAAAAATGGCCCCACTGTTGGAAACTTTACAATCTGGAAGGGGGAAACAGACAAAACACAAATTAGCAAATGAATATTTATCACTATCTTACATAGCATATGTCATGAAGAAGAATGAGTCAAGGTAGGAGATGGTACCTAACAGTAGGAGTTGTAGGGGGGCTATTATTTCTATAGTGGGGGCTAGTTCTATAGAGAGGGCTCTCTGAGGAATATGTGAAGGCATGAAACACAACCACTTCTACCCCCGCCTTCCCTTCTTAAGTCCCTTTCTTTCCTTTGCACTACTGCATTTCAATCTTCTTTTCGGCGAATATTCACTGGTACCAGGTGCATGGAGCAGGCTATACAAGATGGTGCTGTGGTTTTAAAAAAATGATAGACAGTATGGACCTGTACATTCCAAATACTGACAAACTAAAAGGGGAGACGAGACCCTTACAGAAACTCAGCCAGTCACTTAGAAAACTGCAGGTTTCGACAAGAGACACTTCACATCACAAGAGAGGCCGGCCAGCCTCTCAAATCCACTCCGGCGTGGAAATGAATGAAATGTCAGCCGGCAGCATCCACAGAAGTGGTTCCGCCTGCAGACCGACTTCACGAGAGGTACCACTCCAAGCTCCTTCTGCCGAGCCTGCGCTCCCAGAAGTTAAACCTCCCATGCCTGAGTTTTAAAAAATTAAGTCCACCAGGTAGAGTTTCTCTTTATATCACTTTGGTATTTAGCTCAGGCTGAGGGCAGGCACTATGGGGAGATGGGACTTCTGCCCACCAAATCGTTAGGAAACAGGGTCATACTGGGGGGTTATGGGGAACTAGCACCTGGCAGCAGGCACACATGCCACGTGGGTTGTCAGAAGACTTGCTGCACGAAGATTAACTTCATCTCACCACTGATATATCCAGCCTCTTTCTGAATAGGCCAGTCCTATGTAGAGTCCTTGCTAAGATTGGATTTGGCTCCAGATTTCCTCAGATTATTTTAGTATTCTTCATATAAAACAGCCACAAATGTGTGCCTCTGGCTGTGTTCTTGTGCTCATGGGGCCTTGAGAACACAATCACCCAAGGTTTCTCTTAATCAAATCTGCCACAGATACCGTGGTGCTCCAACTGTCACCTGTGAGTCGGGCCACTGTTCAAACAGCACTGCCATCCCTTCTGTCATTGGGAGATGGTGTAAAGGGCTTTTGTCTTCTCTTCTTTCAAAAATGTCATCTTGACACTTAGCTCAGGAATGCACCTGAGAAGAAGAGGCCTGTCCTGGACTTTGCTGGTGGAATCAGGAGAAGGAGAATTATGTCTCCACACTCACAGGTTTACCTCTTAATCATCGTACTCCTGCTCTGTGAATCCACCACGGTTAAATGTTATGATCTGGTAAGAACCTGAATCAGCCATACTTCAAACACTCAGCTTCTACCAGGGGAAGAGGGTGTCAGGTTACTACAAGACCTCTGCATTTAATATTGCTTTATCATTGGGCCCGAAGCTGTACTGCAGTTCATAAGTGAGCTTCTTAAGGGAAAATATGCCCCCCACATTATTCACTGAAAATAAGTTTTTTCCTATTTTAAATCAGTTTAAAAGGAGGCCCATTGTGCACAAAAAGCCTAATTTTTCTCTCTTAGCTCCCAGGGACATAATATCACCAATAAGTCCTCTTAATGAGAGAAAATCATCCCCACTCCTGATAATTTCTGGATCAAAGAGGGATTTGCAAATACCAGCCTGCACTGTAATGTTTGACTAATGGCCTAATCCATCAACTGACATGTATGGGTATTGAGTTCATTAGCATTTATCATTAGCATTTATTTATTAATTTGTTCAACAAATATTTCTACAGTTCCTACTATGTGCCAGTTTCTATGTGCTGGGGATGAAGTGTGAAATGAATAAACATGGATTTATAAATAAACAAGGCTGACCATCCAGTGAGGAAGCCATCGCAACAAACTCTCACACACAGGCATGCCTACGCGTCAACAGCAGGAAGAGATTTTATCCGCCCCTATTCCATGATGATCCCCTTCTGCGGAGGTGTTTGGGAAAACAAATCCAGAGCGACTTCATAAGTATAATGACACCAAAGTCCTGCCTGATGAAACAGACTTTAGCAAGAGGAAGGATATTCTGTCTTACAGATGCTGTCCTTTCCAAGAATCTGAAATACAAAAGTCACTGCCCAGTCAGAGGCATATGTGAGAGATTGCAGGAGGACATTGTGGGCTTGCCCAGAATGGGTTCTGGGCTGGGGGAGGGCAGCAGAAGACCAAAGACACAGGGAGGATGGGGGGAGGCAGGGAGAAGGAGAAGGTGGTGGCTTCTGACAGCCAGTCAAACTCCATGGGAGATAGAGCAACGTACTGAAAAAAGGTGGAGAGATGGGTTACACCAGCTCTTGGACCCCTGGCTGGAGACTGGCTAGGAGTCCAATTACTTCCTCCCCCCTTTACAGACAGGCCCCGCAAGCCCTGCCAGGCACTGGGGGCTATCGGGCTTTGAGGAACACAAGCTGGAGCTCAGGCCTCTTGGCCTTGTTTGCTTCCACCCAAAAGCCCGAGTAAGGACCAGATAGATATGCTTCTGTTTGGGGTGCAGAGTGTCCACAAGGCCAGCACCTCAGAGGGTGCTTCTGTGTGGTCCTGGCCTCCAACCTGCTGTCAGGGATGGGTCTAAGGCCAAGGCATTAAAATTTTTTTTAATTAGTAATTAAAAATTTGTTAATTAAATTAGAATAAGTAATTTTTTAATTAAAAAAATATACCAGAAATTCTGTCAAAGCTTACTCTGGCTATAGGGTGGAAGGCTCGCAGCAGCCATCCAGGGACACTGAAAAGTAAGGATTGTTTTGATGTGATTTGGGGGAAACTTGGTTTTTTGTTGGTTTTCTATTTTTTTACTTTTCAGAACAGTGGCCATAGTAAGTACATAATAAAAATGCCTCTTTCTCCTGAAGCTAAAGAACTCACTTCTTCTCTCCAGTAGTGTCCAAGGCTGTATTCATTTTGTTTTTCAATCTGCCCCGATACAGTCTTGGATGAGGAACAGGATGGCGCTACCACGTACCACCCCTCATTTTGCAGACAAGTAAAGTGAGGCTCTAAGAGATTCAAGAGTTTGTGATCAAACAGTCAACTCAGGGACTCCTGCCCGGCCCTTCTGACTATAAAGGCAAGCAGGGAGGTCTGGGCAGAAACACAGAACTCCATCTGAGTTCTGAGCACAAAGGGAGGAGTGAGAGGAAAATTCTCCCATTCACAGCGTTCACCATTCTTAAATGTACCCGTTTGAAATAACACGACTCTGAGAGCTATCCACAGAGGGGTAGTTAAGGCTGTTTTAGATCCCTCACATCTTCCAGGTCGCTTCGTGGACCCTGCTGGGTAAATTAAATGTGGTATTCATCACTACCTCTGGAAATTCAAATCTGTGTATTCAATCATGGTGGGTCATGTCCAAATCTCTCCTTTAACAATTGCCAATATGCCTTTTTTGTGGCGATGGGGATTTTGAACCCATCCCAGATGAAATCTCCAACCTTCAACACATTCACAGATGACAATTATATCTCTACAATCACTAAAAAAATAAAATAAAATAAAACCAACAGAAACGGAATCAACAGTAAAAGAGCTGAACTATAGATAAGAGAATATTCATAAATCTATACCTCATCTCGTGAATGTGGGTGCACTGTCTGTATGCCAGGATTTCTTTAGCCATTGGTGATATTCAGCATATTGCAATCGAGTGCAATTACAGTTAGCTATAATTAAGAACAATTACAGCTTTTATTTCTCTACTTGTTCTTTAAAAGTACATGTGTAATAAAACTTTTTTTTACAAGGTGAAGAATATAATTATACATCCTTATAACGTCTCAAATAATTAGTCTGACTAAAGTTTCTTCTGGAACAATTTTCATTTTAACTGTCAGATCTGCCATTTATAGTCAACGGAACATAGTTTTTAAAAAATTCCATCATTAACCTTTTTCACCCCATATAGCTGTATATGTATTATTGGTATAAATGGAAGGTTTTAGGATTTAAAGCTCTAGGGCCTGCTCCAAGCTAGAAAACAATTTTCCCTTTTAGTTGTGTGTGTGTGTGTGTCCTTTAATTAAAAGAAAATAAAGAAATGCTAGCTTTGTAGAGTCTGTTTTCTTGCTCAGGATATTTGGGAAAAAAAAATTGCTTATGTTAGAAAGATATGTTCACTAGTTCTATATGACAGAACACTGTCTCTTTGTTTATTTATGGCATATTTACACAGTGCCTCAACTACGCAGTGCCAAAACTAAGAAGTCCCTGGATTGTGACAAATCTGTCTCTTGGTTTAGTAAATCATGAGGCACAAGGTCAGTATCAGCCAAACAGAATCAGTGACTAATTACTATCAGTGAAATGCTACCTTTTCATAAAACTAGACTCCAACTCAAACATACTTTATCACTGCCTCCCCCGCTAGACTGTAAAGTCTGACAGGCTCCTGTCCATCTCTATCACCGGCACCCAGAATGGAGAGTGGCTCTTATAAAGTGCTCAATAAATTGCATATGTTGAATCAATGAAGATGCAGTTCCTTCCCATTTATGTAGGGAATAATTGAAACTTAATCACCTGAATGACTCTGACGCTAGAAGAAAATTAGGTAATACCATGCTGGAAATTAAGGATATTTTCACCACTTATCTGGTTGAATTAGCTGTCCTGGGAAATAAATTGTTAGACAAAGTCTGTGCCCCTGGGAATGAGGGGCGGAGAGTTGGAACAGATCTTTTAAGGTCCTTTACAACCTTGAGATTATCTAACAGCTTACCAAACTTAGACCAACCTAAAGGCAATTAACATAAGCCTAAATAGGGCATGTGTAGTTGTGTGGAGGTAAATAAATAGCAGTCACATCCTTGAGACACACTATTAGTATCAAAGATGCTAATACACTGAGACATGGCTCTTGTTAAAAATCCCCTCAGTATTCAAAATACTGAGATAGATTTAGGTGCAACTAACACTTCAGAGTTTACCATTTATTCCACAACAGCCAGCAATGACCACGTTCTTACTATAGTTTGAACACTTAGCACTTTACATAAATTCCCCCTTCTATTCTCCACAACTGTTATTTATCATTATATCCATTTTTCAGAAGGAAACTGAGGCTCGGAGAAGTCAAGTAAATTTGAACCCAGGCCTGTCCAACCCTATAATAAATGATTAAGACAAGAAAACAAAACAACACATGGCTAATCATGGTCAAAAGACACCAAAAGTAGGATGATAATCTGGGTGGATCTCTATAGCAATCTAATGGCCAAAGTGAGAGAAACGGGGATCTAGGAAAAAAGTTTCACCCCCCAACTTTACTAATAGATCAACTTTTATCTTATCGGTTCTAGACACAGATACTTTCTGTGGAAAAGGTCTGAATGCACTGGAGGTTTTGGGGAGTAAATAAGAGGGTCAAACGGTGCTTCTCAGGGTCAGGCCTGGGGCTGAAGGTTAACCTACTTCTCGGTATCCACCGCCCCCCGCCCAACGCACGACAAGGCCTTGGAAATTCATCACAGCGCTGTGTGCTACGCAAATAATCCAAATGCCCACAAATAAGGCAATGGAATAACTGTGCTACACCCACACTGTGGACCGAATATGGAGCCTTTAGAAAGAACCAGGAAGCCTTGTTAAGTTCTCAAATGGACAGAATTCCAATGTATATTGAAGGATAAAAAGAATCAGCTGCAGAAAAATACGTTGGGTTTTAACGCTGCTGATTTTAAAAACAAACAGAACAAGATGTTCCATGGGTCCGTTTGAGAATGGAAAGGCAAACAAATAGACCTGGGAGGACGCACAGGAGGCGGAAAAGCGGTGACCTCTGCAGAAGAAGGAGAGGTGGGCATAGAACTTCTACACACAAAACTTTTTTTTTTTTTCTTTTTAAGGGCCGTGCAGCTAACCCGAGGGCCCCGAGGGTGGAGGGTCCTTTCCTGCGCAGCAGCTCTCGGGCGAGCGAGGGTGCAGGGTCGGCCTGAGAGGGAACAGCGGTGCGCACCAGGCTCTGCACGTGCTCCCACTCGCGACGCCCGCCCGCCGGGCCAACAGGGAACACTTACCCCGCCTGCCTCTGGGCCAGGTCCAGCCACAGCGCCAGCGGGTCGCTCATGGCGTCGGCCGTGCACGGGCCTGGCGATCTACCCGCCCGGGGAAGGGAGACAAGGAGCCCAGGTCGCCTACCAACAGCGGGCCTCCGGTCCGCTAGTGGCGCCAGGAGGGTCCCCAAGGCCCCTGTGCGCGCGGCTCGGCAGCACGCAGGTGCAATTCGGCGCCACGGGTCCAGGTCGCCCTCATCACCGGCCGCCAGGGGGTGCCTGGGGTGATGCGGTGGGGACACGTAGGACCAGAGGGGCCCATCCACAGAAAAGGCTGCTTATGCAAAAACTACTTTCACTCGGTCAGGCCGGCTTAAGAGCATGTAGAGAGATTCCTGACATGCATGCAAAGCCAATTTTGCATGTATTAAATCAATTTTATAAGTCCTCCGATAGCTTTCCTATTTAAAGGAGCCCTTTGGGGACGCTGGGTAAAGAATATGCTCCATCTCTCGCTTGTCTTATAACTTGGCATCTTCCTAAATCGGGCTTGCTTATTGGAAAGTTCTATAATGAACAGAATTCTCTACGGTAAGGGTTAAGTAGAAAGTGAGGAGGTATTTCTGCTAATAGAAAAAATAAGTCCGAGATGACAACTGTGGCCTGGGTTCTATGTGGAGTCCTTCACTTTTTCATCTAACGTCTGGGAGAAGAAAGTTTTTAGCTATTTCTAAGAGGGTGGACAGGTGCGACCCTGATGTTCCACAGATATCACAGACAAGTTGCAAAAAGTAAATGTTGCTGGAACCATCTGAACAAACATCCCAGTGGAACATGTCTGGTAGCTCATATGCCGAATCAGGGCCAGTCTTACTCAGATTGGGAAATATTGGGGAGCTTCAAGGAAATTCTTTCCTCTCAGTAACCTGGCCTCCCAGACTGCTTCCCTGAGAGCTGAAATTTCCCTCTCTCCCTCTCTCCCTCTCTCCTTCCTTCCTACCTTCCTTCCTCCCTCCCTCCCCCCCTTCCTTTCCTTTCTTCTCCTCCTCCTCCTCCTTTAGGAAGAGTTCATCTCTGCTTTACTAAGGTATAATTATGCACAATAAATTGAGTATACTTAAAGTGTGGGATTTGGTAATATTAGACATATGTATATACCCATGAAACTATTCCCACAATCAAGATAATGAAAATACCCATCCACCCCAAGAGTTTCCTTCTGCCCCATTGTAATCCCTTCCTCCCATCCCTCCCTCCATCTCCAAGTAACCACTGATCTGCTCTCTATCACTCCACATTAGTTTGCATTTCCTAGAATTTTCTATAAATAGAATCATACAGTATTACTTTTTTTAGTCTGGCTTCTTTTACTCAGCGTAATTATTTTGAGATTCAGACATGTTGTAGCCTGTATCAATAACTCCTTCTTCTTTACTGCTGAGCACAATACCCTGAATGTGCCACGGTTTGTTTATCCATTCTTTTCTTGAGGGACACGTGGGTTGTTTCCATCTTTTGACCATCACAGATAAAGCTGCTAAAAACATTCATGTACACATCTTAATATGGAAATTGTATGATTTCCTTTCTCCGGGTAAACATCTAGGAGTGGAATGGCTGTATCATATGGTAGG
Source organism: Balaenoptera ricei (assembly GCF_028023285.1). Lineage (NCBI taxonomy): Eukaryota > Metazoa > Chordata > Mammalia > Artiodactyla > Balaenopteridae > Balaenoptera > Balaenoptera ricei. The sequence continues at coordinate 21,477,754 of NC_082640.1, forward strand.
TGTATGTCTAATTTTTTTAGGAAACTGCCAAACGGTTTTCTAGGGTGACTGTCTCATTTTACATACCCACCAGGAGTGTAGGAGAGTATATGAGAGTCCCAGAAGTTCCCTCTACCATGATTTGGTATGATCAGTCTTTTTAATTTTAGCCTAGAAATTCTAATAGGTGTATAGTGGTAGTTCATTGTAGATTTAATCTGGCTTTCCCTAAAAACTAATGATGCTGATCATTTTTTCTTGTACTTATTTGACATCTTTATACCTTCTTTGGAGAAGTGCCTGTTCAAATCTTCTGTCCAATTTTTTAAAATTTTAGTTATTTGTTTTCTTGTTGCATTTTCAGGGTTCTTTATCAGATCCATAATTTACAAATGTCTTCTCCTAGTCTGTGACTTCTCTTTTCTTTCCCTTCATGATTTCTCTCAAAGAGAAGGATTTTTTTTAAGTCCAATCACAACTTTTATTTTTTTATTTTTATTTTTTTAACATCTTTATTGGAGTGTAATTGCTTTACAATGGTGTGTTAGTTTCTGCTTTATAACAAAGTGAATCAGCTACAAGTATACATATATCCCCATATCTCCTCCCTCTTGCGTCTCCCTCCCATCCTCCCTATCCCACCCCTCTAGGTGGTCACAGAGCACCGAGCTGATCTCCCTGTGCTATGCAGCTGCTTCCCACTAGCTATCTATTTTACATTTGGTAGTGTATATATGTCCATGCCACCCTCTCACTTTGTCCCAGCTTACCCTTCCCACTCCCTGTGTCCTCAACTCCATTCTCTATGTCTGCGTCTTTATTCCTGTCCTGCCCCTAGGTTCTTCAGAACCTTTTTTTTTTTTTTTTTTTTTTTTTTTAGATTCCATATATATGTGTTAGCATACGGTATTTGTTTTTCTCTTTCTGACTTACTTCACTCTGTATGACAGACTCTAGGTCCATCTGCCTCACTACAAATAACTCAATTTCATTTCTTTTTATGGCTGAGTAATATTCCATTGTATACATGCAATCACTAACTTTTAGATCACTCTTTTTAGAGTTGTATCTAAGATCTTTGCCTATCCAAAGTCACAAAGATTTTTCTCTAATGTTTACTTCTAGAAGACTTATAGTTTTAAATTTTGTATTTAGTCCTATGATAATTTTGAGTTAATTCTTTTTGTATGATGCAAGGACCAAAGTTTATTTATTAATGTTTTGCATGTGGATATCTAATTGATCCAGCACCATGTGTTGAGAAACCTACCATTTTCATACTGAATTGTCTTTGCATCTTTGTTGAAAACCAGTTGTCCATATATGGAGAGATCTCCTTCTGGGCTGTGTATTTTGTTGCCTTTATCTGTCTATCTTTTCATCAATATTACACTGTTTTGATTACTGCAGCTTGATAATAAGTCTTGAAACCATGCAGTATTAGCCTTCCAACTTTGTTCTTTATTTTTCACAGTTATTTTGGTTATTGTAGGCCCTTCACATTTCCACATGAATTTTAGTCGATTTCTATTTTTAAAAGCCTGCTGGGATTTTGATTGGTATTGCATTAAAACTATAGATCCATTTGCAGAGAACTGACATCTTAACAATACTGAGTCTTCTGACACATGAATTGGTATTACTTCTCTCCACTTACTTAGGTCTTCTCCAATTTCTCTCTGCATGTCTGGTGGTTTTCACTGTATAGATTTTCACCTCTTCTGTCAGATTTACTCCTAAGCACTTAATATTTTTGATGGTATCATAAATGGTAGTATATACAAACAGCTCATGAAACTCAATCAAAAAATGTGCAGAAGACCTAAGTAGACATTTCTCCAAAGAAGACATACAGATGGCAAACAGGCACATGAAAAGATGCTCAATGTCACTAATCATTAGAGAAATGCAAATCAGAACTACAATGAGGTACTACCCCACACTGGTCAGAATAACCATTGTTTAAAAGTCTACAATTAACAAATGCTGGAGAGGGTGTGGAGAAAAGGGAACCCTCCTGCAATGTTGGTGGGAATATAAATTGGTGCAGCCACTATGGAAAACAGTATGAAGGTTCCTTACAAAACTAAAAATAGAGTTACCATATGATCCAGCAATCCCACTCCTGGGAACATATCCAGAAAAGATAAAAACTCTAATTTGAAAAGATATATGCACTCCAATGTTCATAACAGCACTATTTACAGTAGCCAAGACATGGAAGCAACGTAAGTGTCCATCAAAGATGAATGAATAAAGAAGATGTGGTATATATACACAATGGAATATTACTCAGCCATTAAAAAGAATGAAATATTGCTATTTGCAGCAAAAGGATGGATCTAGAGAATATCATACTAAGTGAAGTAAGTCCAACAGAAAAAGACAAATATTATATGACATTACTTATATGTGGAATCTAAAAAATAATACAAGTGAATCTATTTATGAAACAGAAATAGATTCACAGACATAGAAAACAAACTGATGGTTACCAAGGGAGAAAGGAGGGGGATAAATTAGAAGTATGGGATTAACAATACACACTACTATATATAAAACAGATAAGCAACAAAGATTTACTATATAACACAGGGAACAATACTCAATATCTTGTAATAACCTATAATGGAAAATAATCAGGAAAAAATACATATATATATATATATATATATATATATATATATATATATATATATATATATATAACTGAATCACTTTGCTGTACATCTGAAACACAGTATTGTAAATCAACTATACTTCAATAAAAAATAAATGGTAGTATACAGAAATATAACTTACTTTCATATATAGATCTTATTTTTTTTTTAATTAATTTATTTATTTGGCTGCCTCGGGTCTTAGTTGAGGCATGCAGGCTAAGTAGTTGCAGTGTGGGGGCTTAGTTGCGCTGCAGCATGTGGGATCTTAGTTCCCCAACCAGGGATTGAACCCATGTCCCCTGCATTGGAAGGCAGACTCTTAACCACTGGACCACCAGGGAAGTCCCATATACAGATCTTATATCCTGTCAATTTGCTAAGCTTATTCATTAGTTCTAGTAGGTTTATGTAAATGCCATAGAATTTTCTACATAGACAACCATATCATTTCTAAATAGACAGCTTTACTTCTTCCTTTTCAATATAGATGTCCTTTATACTGCACTTTTATATCAGTTTTCCTGATGGCACTGGCTAGAATCTCCAGTATAATGTTGAATAAAAGTGGAGAGGCAGACATCATTGTCTTGATCCTGAGCTTAGACGAAAATCATTAAGTCTTTCCCCATGAAGTATGATAATAGCAGTTAATTTTTCATATCGGATTGAGGCAGTTCCTGTCTAGTCCTAGTTTGCTGAGACGTTTTTACCCAGGAATAGATGCTGAATTCTGTCAAATCCTTTTATGCATTAGATGGTTTTAGTTTGTTAATATGGGAAATTACATCAATTGATTTTCAAATGATGCAACAAGTTTGCATTCCCGACATAAAAGCCACGTGGTTATCATGAATTTTCCTTTTTATACATTGTTGGATTCAATATGCTAAAAGTTTGTTTAGAATTTATATATCTATGTTCACAGCGGGTACTGATCTGTAGTTTTCTTGCAGTGTCTTTGTCTGGTTTCGGTAATAGGGTGATGCCAGTCTGTAGGATGAGTTGGGGAGTATTCCCTACTTTTTAATTTTCTAGGAGAGTTTGGGTAGGATTTTACTATTTCTTCCTTAAATATTTGGTAGAATTTACCAGTAAGCCCTTCTGGATTTGGAGTTTTCTTTGTGAGAAAGTTTTTAACTACAAATTCAATTTCTTATTAGATATAGGGCTATTCAGGCTATAGTCATCCCTCAGTACCCATGAGGCATTGGTTCCAGGACCCCCGACTTCAGATGCCAAAATGTGTGGATGCCCAAGTTCCTTATATAAAATGGCACAGTACAGTTGGCTCTCCATATCCACAGGTTCCACATCTCTGGATATGGGGGGGCCCACTGTATTTATTTCTCATCAAGTGAGCTTTAATAATTTGTGTGTTTCAAGGAATATGTCTATTTCATCTAAGTCAGCAGTTGGCCCATAGCCTGCAAGCTAATTTTTTTTTCCACATTTTTAAAGATAGAAAAAAAATGTGACATAGACCATATGTGGTCCTCAAAGCCTAAAGTTTTTACTCATTGGCGCATTCCAGAAAAAGTCTGTAGATCCCTAATCTAAGTTTTGAATTTATTGGTATAATTTTGCTCATAGTATTCATTATTCTTCCTTTAAATATTTGTAGAATCTCAAACCATGTCACATCTTTCATTTTTGGTATTAGTAAATTGTTTCCTTTTTTTCCCTAATCCATCTATCTAAAGGCTTAGCAATTTTATTAATCTTCTGAAAGAACCAGCATTTGGTTTCATTAATTTTTTCTGTTGTTTTTCTGTTTTCTATTCCATTCTCATCTTTATTATTTCTTTTATCCTACATATTTTGTGCTTAATTAGCTCTTCTTTTTGTAGTTTCTTAATGTGGAAATTGAATTCATGGATTTGAGACTTTGTTTCTAATATAAGAATTTAGTGCTGAAAAGTCTTCATAATACCACTTTAATGGCATTCCACAAATATTGATAGGCTGTGTTTCTATTTTTATTCAGTTCAAAATACTTTCTGATTTTCCATTTGATTTACTTGACCAATGGATTATTTATAAGTATGTTATTTTCATTTCAAATATTTAGAGATTTTCTGCTATTGATTTCTAATTCAATTCTATTTTGTCAAAGTGTGTACTTTGTACCACTTGAATGCTTTTAAACTCATTGAGACTTGTTTTCTGGCCCAGAGTGTGGTCTATTTTACAAATGTTCCATATGCACTTGAAAAGAATATGAATGTTGTTGTTGGGTGTAATGTTCTATAAATGTCAATTAGGCCAAGTTGGTTCAAGTGTTGTTCAAATCTTTTAAACTCTTGCTGATTTCTTGTTTACTTGTTTTTATCATTTCTTAAGAGAGGAGTGTTGAAATCTGACTACTGTGGATTTGTCTGTTTCTTCTATGTTTTTGCTTCATGTATTTTGAATCTCTGTTATTAGATGCATAAAAGTTTAGGATTTCTATATCCTCTTGACCCCTTTATCATCAAATGACCCTATTTTTCTCTGGTAATATCCTCATTATTAATAGAGCCACTCCAACTTTCTTTGGATTAGTGTTACCATGGTGTATTCGTTTCTTAGGGGTGCTGTAACAAAATACCAGAAAATGGGGGGCTTAAAAAACCAGAAATTTATTCTCTCACAATTCTGGAAGCTGGAAGTCCAAAATAAAGATGTCAGCAGGGCCATGCATTCTCTGAACTCTCTAGCAAAGAACCCCCCTTGCCTCTTCCTAGCTTCTAGTAGTTGCCAACAATCCTTGGTGACCCTGGCTTATAGGTGCATCCCTCCAGTCTCTGCCTCTATTGTCACATGTCCATCTTTCCCATTTGTGTCTGTGTCTCTGTCTCCTCTCTTCTTACAAGGACACCAGTCATATTGGATTTAGGGTCTACCCTAATCCAGTATGCTCTCATCTCAACTACTTACACCTGCAAAGATCCTATTTCCAAATAAGTCACATTCTGAGGTTCTGGGTAGACATGCTTTCGGGGGGGGGCACTACTCAACCCATTACAGTTTGCTCTCTGGACCCCCCCCAATTCACATCCATACACTTCCATGAATGCAAAATACATTTATCTCATCTCAACATCCCCTAAATTCTTAACCCATGCCAACATTAACTTTAAATCCAAAATCCCATCTAAATATCATCGTTTCAAAAAAGTTCCAAATATCATCATATAAATCATCTAAATTAGGTATGGGTGAGATTCTGTGCATGATCCATCCTGGGGAAATTCCTATCTATATGTAGGCCTATGATACTAGAAAATAAGTTATCTGCTTTCAAAGTACAATTGTGGGTCAGGCATTAAGATAGACATTTCCATTAAAAAAAAAAAAAAAAGGAATAAAGGGTCATTATTGGTCTAAACAAGTTTGGATTCCAGCAGGGCAAGTTCCATTAGGTTTCAGGGCCTGAAAATAATCTACCTTCTGGGCCCATGAAGACTGAGCCAGCTCCTGCCTCTGGGCTGGCAGAGATCTCATCAACCTCTGTCTCTGCGCCCATGGAGGCCCCACTGGCCCCTCCTCTGGGTCTGTCTCTCTGACCTCTGTGTCTGCAGTTCCATCCTCGGAGTCTGAGGAATTCGTCCATATTCTTGAGGAGCAGAGCACGTTTCTAGTTGAGTAGTTCTATCAGCCTGTTTTCTATTATAGAATCCAAGACATCTGACAGCCTTCTTCCATTTCATTCTGTCTTTGTTCCTTTCAGTCCAAGCTGTCAGTGTTTCTGCTAATATAATATTCTTAAAAACCTTGTTGGGGGGCTTCCCTGGTGGCGCAGTGGTTGAGAATCTGCCTGCCAATGCAGGGAACACGGGTTCGAGCCCTGGTCTGGGAAGATCCCACATGCCATGGAGCAACTGGGCCCGTGAGCCACAATTACTGAGCCTGCAGGTCTGGAGCCTGTGCTCCGCAACAAGAGAGGCCGCGATGGTGAGAGGCCCGCGCACCGCGATGAAGAGTGGTCCCCACTTGCCGCAACTAGAGAAAGCCCTCGCACAGAAACGAAGACCCAACACAGTCATAAATAAATAAATAAATAAATAAAATAAAAAAAAAAAAAAAAAAAAAAAACCTTGTTGGTCTCCTACGTATGCCATGGGGATCTAAACCATTACACAAGAGGATTCTCTACAGATCCTTCCTAGATAACCCCATCTCTATTCCTGGCTTCTGCTGGGATGGTTGGTTGGATCCATGAGTCACACACTTAGTATAGTCAGTGAAGGTGTGTCCAACCACAGCCTTGGCCTTGTTTCCAGAGCACACTCTAGACAAGCTGAGAACTTTCTAATCATCAAATGCTGGTTCTTTTTTGTTTAACAGTTCCTTCTTCAATGTATCTTTTTCCTCTCTCATTTTACCATAAGCAACAGAAGGAATCAGGCCGCACTTTCCACACTTTGGTTGGAAGTCTCTTCAGCTAAATAACCAAGTTCATTGCAAATTCTACTTTCTACCAAACACTAGAGTACAATTCAGCTAAGTTTTCTGCCACTTCATAACAAGGACTGTCTCTCATCCAGTGTCCAATACCATGTTTATTCTGAGACTTCACCAGAAGCACCTGAGTTTTTGTATTTCTACCCATATCTGTTCACGATGATATATGGATTATCTAAGATGACAGAAGCTTTCTCTACATGCCTTCACTTCCTTCTGAGCCTTTACCAAAACCACCTTTAAGGTCCATATTCCTACTAACAATCTCTTCAAGACAATCTAGGCCTTTTCTGTCATGCACCTCAAAATTCTTCCACCCTCTACTCATGACCCAATTCCAAAGCTACTTCCAGATTATTAGGTATTTGTTACAATAATACCCCATTTCCCAGCACCAAAATCTGTACTCATTTCCTAGGGCTTCCATAACTAATTACCAGAAACTAGGTGACTTAAAACAATAGAATTTTATCCTCTCACAGTTCTGGAGGCCAGAAGTCTGAGATCAAGGGGTTGGCAGGACTGTGTTCCCTCTGCAGTCTCTAGGGAAGAAGCTCTTGCCTTTTCCCAGCTTCTGGTGGCTGTGGACAATGTTTGGTACTCTGTGGCTTGCACCAACATCATCCCAGTCTCTGTCTCTGCTGTCAGATGTCCTTCTTCCCTGTGTGTGTCTGTGTTTCTGTGTCTCCTTCCCTCTTCTTATTAGGCCCACCCTAATCCAGGATGCTCTCATCTTACTAATTTTATCTGCAAAGATCCTCATTCCAAATAAGATCTCATTGTGAGATTCTGGGTGGATATGAATTTGGGGAGGGCAGGACACTATTCAACCCAGTACACATAGTGTATCTTTTTCACCCTTTTACTTTTAACCTATTTATATCTTTATATAGGCAGTGCATGTCTTGCAGGCAGCATATAATTGGGTCTTGCTCAATTTACAGTTTATTTTTTATTTTATTTTTTATTGAAGTATAGTTTATTTAAAATATTTATTAATGTCAGGTGTACAACATAGTGATTCCATATTTTTATAGATTATATTCCATTTAATGTTATTGTAGAATATTGGCCATATTCCCTGTGCTTACAGCTTATTTTTCCCATTAAGACCTTTTTATGTACTGTACCCATTACCCTGTGAATCTTGAGGGTTTCTGCCTGGCTGATGGGAAAAGGCACTATTTTCAGCCAAGAGTGAATGCCAGGCACTATTATTTCTAAACCACTTAGGTGGTTCTTTCCCCAGCCACCAGTAGTTTTTTCATATACATAAGCTGATCAGTACTCAGCTGATACTCAAGAGGGACCTTCTGGTGATGTCTGTACCTTTTTCTCTACATAGCTCTCTGCTTTCCAGTACTCATGTGAATTCTAGCCACCTTGGTTTTCCTAGGCTCTCAGCTTTGTCTCCTCAACACAGAGAGTCCACCAGGCTCCTCCTAGCCCCATACCCTGAGCCATGGCTTGAAAAATCTCTCCAGATAGTACGCCAGGACAATTCAGAGTTTACCTTATTTGTTTCCCATTTCTTAAGGATCACCGTCTTTCATTGTCTGGTGTCCAGTGCTTTGCAAACAGATTTTTCCCCCCAAATACATTTAATTTTTTACTCTATTTATAAAAATGTTTTGCCTTTTAAAAAATAGTTTCATCAGAGAGGAAGGTAAACCCACCCTATTACTCCATCTTGGTCAGAAGCTGAAATCCTCCAGCTGACTTTTCTTGAATTGGAAAATAAACTTTCAATTTCACAATTACAGTTAAGATTAAAATGTGTAGGGTGGGTAATATTGTCAAATTCACAGCAAAATGACTAGTATCTCTTTCTTAAGAAAACAGCTTTACAGGGGAAGTCCATGAAAGACGTTAGGAGGCAGCACAAGAATGTGGGTCAACACATAACTCAAAAACAAAAAAACAAACAACCCAATCAAAAAATGGGCAGAAGATCTAAGTAGACATTTCTCCAAAGGCATACAGATGGCCAACAGGCACATGAAAAAAATGCTCAGTGTCGCCAATTATTAGAGAAATGCAAATCAAAACTACAATGAGGTATTACCTCACACCAGTCAGAATGGCCATCATTAAAAAGTCTACAAATAACAAATGCTGGAGAGGGTGTGGAGAAAAGGGAACCCTCTACACTGTTGGTGGGAATGTAAATTGGTGCAGCCACTATGGAAAACAGTATGAAGGTTCCTTAAAAAACTAAAAATAGAGTTGCCTGCAATCCCACTCCTGGGAATATATCCAGACAAAGCTCTAATTTGAAAAGATACATGCACCCCAATGTTCACTGCAGCACTATTTACAACATCCAAGAAATGGAAACAACCTAAATGTCCACAGATGAATGGATAAAGAAGATATGGCTCGTATATACAATGGAATTCTACGCAGCCATAAAAAAAGAATGAAATAATGCCATTTGCAGCAACATGGATGGACCTAGAGATTATCATACTAAGTGAAGTAAGTCAGAAAGAGAAAGACAAATATTATACGATATAATTTATATGTGGAATCTAAAATATGACACAAATGAACTTATCTACAAAACAGAAACAGACTCACAGACATAGAGAACAGACTTGCAGTTGCCAAAGTGGGGGCTGGCAGAGGGATGGATTGGGAGTCTGGGGTTAGTAGATGCAAACTATTACATATAGGGACTTCTCTGGTGGTGCAGTGGTTAAGAATCCGCCTGCCAATGCAGGGGACACGGGTTCGAGCCCTGGTCCGGGAGGATCCCACATGCTGCGGCGCAACTAAGCCTGTGCACCGCAACTACTGAGCCTGTGCTCTAGAGCCGGCAAGCCTCAACTACTGAAGCCTGCGCACCTAGAGCCCGTGCTCCGCAACAAGAGAAGCCACCTCAGTGAGAAGCCCGTGCACCGCAACGAAGAGTAGCCCCCACTGACCGCAACTAGAGAAACCCCGCGTGCAGCAACGGAGACCCAGTGCAGCCAAAAATAAAAATAATTAATAAAAAAAAACTATTACATATAAAATGGATAAACAACAAGGTCCTACTGTATAGCACAGGGAACTATATTCAATATCCTGTGATAAACCATAATGGAAAAGAATATGGAAAGAATGTATATATATGTATAACTAAATCACTTCACTGTACAGTAGAAATGGACACAACATCGTAAATCAATTATACTTCAATAAATAAATTTTAAAAAAAGAATGTGGGTCAAGAGTTAGACCACCTGGGTTCAATCTTGGTTCTGTCCCCATCCGCATGTGACCTTGGCAAGCTACCTCACCTTGTCACCTCAGTGTCCTCATCTGAAACATGTAGATGAATCTGGACTCTTGTGAGGATTAAATTCGGTATCAGATGTCAGTACATTCAGCACAGTGCCAGGCACATAGCAACTAGCATTCATTTCTCAATAAACGTTAGCTAGTGTTTTTACTTCTATTTCACGATATTGCCTGGGGACTATAAGGGTGAGCAATGTAAGAGACATTCTTTAAAAATGGAGCTTTGTGTTTCTCAAAGGACAGACATTTTCCAGCTTCTAACTTGAGAGAGTATGAAATCATAGTCGATTTCCAGTGGATTCATCCTCCGGGTGGATTCACCACAAGGTAGGATAAGGGGACTCACCGTAGGGTAGCATGTAGAATAAGTTTGGGAATTGACTTAGTGTCATTTAAAAACATTAAGCCTGATAGACTGCCTGCTTTTAACACAGATTTTTTTTTTCAGGTGGTGCATTTTATAGGTGATCACAGTAGATTACGCTTTCTAGTTAATCATCTGTTTCTTAAGGTCAGACAAGCTTTTATAACCAACTGCTTATAACCAGACCTATTGGAATGATTGAAAGTTGATGATATAAACCAGTAACTGCGAAGAGGAATTTTCACATTATCTTTGAAACTGCCCCATGTATCTGTGACTTTGATAAAGAGGATCCACTTTAGAACAATAGCAGCAAAATCAAGTTACTCTTAGCATCTCACTATGTGGTCAGGCTACTTACAATACCAAAGCTTAGCAATTTTAGACGTTACATTAAAACCATCATGTTGGTGCGGTTGAACTAGGCAGATGATTCATCTCAGGAAATCCAGTAACATGTTACCAACTCTTCTACTCAGACCCCAATTTTATTCTATTTGGCTCTTTATAATCCATTTTAAAGCTCACATTATACCTCTTCTTTGAGCTGCAAGTTTTGGCCTCCGGGCCCAAAGAGGTATACTTCTGAGATTACCTCCAATTCTTCCTGGCCCCAAATGAAAAATCTATCACTTAGACTTTCTCTGCCCTGTGTGAATCAGGTTAAAAACATTTTTTGTTCGAATTATCTTGAAGGTTCTGACCCACATTCATTACTGTTACAGTTAACACAGCCATTCTGGTCCAAGAACTTTGGTTCTAGAAATCATAAAGCACGTCTGGTGCTTACCTTCCCAGACTCAGTTTGCTCTGGGAACCCTGCGTAGTAGACCCAGGCCACAGTTTTAGGTCCTGCAGCCGTTTACAAGAAGGTAGACGTGGCTCTGTACACTTATAAAACTTATATTCTGCTCCTGCCTGACTCCGGGGTTTAAGCTGGCTGCTCCCCACCTCATGGCAGTTGATATGGCAACCACTCGGACTGCAGAGGAACTGCTGGATGCCTCAGATATCATGACACTTCTATCATCTTAGGCCTCCAATAATTAAGATTTTTCTCTGTGTGTAATTGCTTCCAAGCCGCTCAGTAACTGCTGTGTGGCCTTGAGCAAGTAATTTACCCTCTCTTGTGTCTCTGTGTGAAACGCCCCACATCTGGGAAGTAAGAAGAATTTGACTGACCCCTCTCATTGGGATTTGGGCTGGATTAATTTGTTGCTGTATTTAAAGGGCAGTTCATTCTAATCCTCACTTCAAAGCAGGACTTTAGAATGTTCTGTTCTCGTGTATCCACGATGCCCCCAAAGGAGCCACTGCTAGAAAGGAAACAATCAAGAGGAAACAATCCTAAGAAAAGAAAGACCATGAAAAATGATATCTCCATCTTACTTCCTGGCATGTCCTCTGTTCCCCTTTCAAGTACTATTACCTCCTCCTGAGAGTACGGAATTAGGTTAGGATCAGTCCTAACCCTCCACAAACACAACATTTTCCTGTGTTTGCCTTCAACGGTAACCATAAAAGTCCTCTTTCTGTGCTTTCAATCTTCCATGTTGCTACACAATGCCTTCCTCCCTGGTGGCCAGACAAAACTTAGCAGTGAGATTGGCAGTTTTCGGGCAAATTGGGGCAATCTGCAGAGCCCGAAGTTGCCTCAAGGGAATGGCTAATTCAAGTTCACTATGCGTCCTAGATGGTTCAGGTCTCCCTGTGAACTTATGTTGCCGTTACGCGAGAAGGCAAATAACAACAGTAAAAAAAAAAAAAAAAAAAAGGAAATAAACCCCATGAATGAGGTTGTTTGGGGAACATTTTGAAACAATTTTAAATTTCTATTTCCAGCCTTTGTGGCTGGAAGCCTTTTATTTATTTATTTATTTATTTTAAAAATTAATTAATTAATTGATTTATTCTTGGCTGTGTTGGGTCTCTGTTGCCGCGTGGGTCTTTCTCCAGCTGCGGTCAGCAGGGGCTACTCTTTGTTGCAGTGCGCGGGCTTCTCATTGTGGTGGCTTCTCTTGTTGCAGAGCACCGGCTCTAGGTGCGTGGGCTTCAGTAGTTGCGGCAGGCAGGCTCAGTAGTTGTGGCTTGTGGGCTCTAGAGCACAGGCTCAGCAGTTGTGGCGCACAGGCTTAGTGGCTCCGCGGCACGTGGGATCCTCCCGGACCAGGGCTCGAACCCGTGTCTCCTGCATTGGCAGGCGGACTCTCAACCACTGCGCCACCAGGGAAGCCCAATGGCTGGAAGTCTTTTAAAAATGAATCCATTTACTTAAGTAAACACCATCCAGAGGAACAGAGAAGTGTGCCTTTCCGTTGGATGGAGATGTGAAGAGCTCTTACGCTGAAAGCCAGTGTGCACTCAACATGACATGAAGGAGATGATGAGGTCTAGACAGAAACATGGGGGACGCGACAGAAAGGGCTGAGCTCCAGGAACCTGAGTTCAAGGCTTCTCATTGGGGAAGCGACCTGACGTCTGTGGTCCCCAGGGAGACTTCCTGCTCTAACAGCCTCTGATTGCGACCCTAGAAATACCTTAGAAGCTGTTTGGATTTTTAGCAAATCCTGGCTGTTCACTTATTTTCTTACTGATGTGCCTTGCTCTCACAAGTGGAGTTCAAGAAAACAGCAAAAAGCAATGTAGATCACAGAGTTTATAAGTACTTGGGCTCTAATTAAATAAAGCTTTTATTGCCTGTTGTGGCTTGGACTACTTGATAAATGTCCATGTCTTCGAATAATATAAAACCTTCAACAGAAACACATCTTTGGGCTTCCCTGGTGGCACAGTGGTTGAGAATCTGCCTGCCAATGCAGGGGACACGGGTTCGAGCCCTGGTCTGGGAAGATCCCACATACCGCGGAGCAGCTGGGCCTGTGAGCCACAACTACTGAGCCTGCGCGTCTGGAGCCTGTGCCCTGCAACAAGAGAGGCCGCAATAGTGAGAGGCCCGCGCACCGTGCTGAAGAGTGGCCCCCACTTGCCACAACTAGAGAAAGCCCTCGCACAGAAACTAAGACCCAACACAGCCAAAAATAAAAAAATAGAATAAAAACAAAAACACAAACACACACATCTTTAAGAACAAGCCTTGCAAACGATAGCACTCAACAGGCAGGAGTCGTAAGAAGCCCAGATATCTGTGTGGCACTCAGAATGCATGATGTCATTTGGTCTCCCCAACGATCCTATGAGAATTGAAGGCCCCCTATTAACAATACTTTACAGATGAAACAACAGGCTTAGTATGATTCAGACTCTTCTAAGAGCTCTGGAGTAATACGTGACAGAGTTGAGACATGAAGCCAGAGGTTATTTGACCTTGAGGTCTGGAGCTCTGTAAATCCATCCATCCGGCTCATCTAGCTAATAAATAGCGAAGCAGCACGCAGAGGAGTGGAGGGAACTAAGGCCTGAAGTCGGATCTGGGTTGGAGTCCCAGCTCTGTCTCTTAAAAGCTGTCCAAGTTATGTCAACAATCTGAGCTGATGTTGATTCATTTGAAAAATGGGAAGTATGATAGATACCTTTCAGGTTGTTGTAAGGGTGAAATTACATGAGCTGATATATGTAAGTACCTAGTACTGCATCTGGCACATAGAAGAAATTCAAAAAAAGTTGCCTATTATTATTATGATTGATGATGAAGGGTAACGTTTTAGGATTTTGCCATTTCCAGTTTTCAATTTCCAACACTACCAGCTACTCTTTTCTTTTTTTTTTTTTGTTGCAACCAAAACAGATTTATTAAGAACAAAAGTTTAACTCTACTTTAAATTTATCACTTTCAGCTATTCTTGCAATCCTCTTTTAGAGGAAGGAATAGAAATTCTTCCATGGAGTTTGACACTCAGGGTTAGTTAAGGGCTGCTTGCTTCTCACCCCAGTGACCTGCTTTGGCCAACCAAGGATTTATATCAGAAGAGGGCTAAGAACAAAATTAACTCCCAGTTGTTCACACCAACGTGTAGGAAAAGCAGTATGAATAATTCCAAACAGATCATGCCCCAATTATTTACATTTCTTCGGACTTAAAGCATGTAGGTCTAATCTTCTGGAAATAACTTTAAACAAAAGAGAAAATCACTCTGAGCCTTGAGCTTCCCCATGACGCTCTTTTCTTGCGTCGCTTTCCTCTCTCATTTCCATTGTGGAAACAGAAAATACCGCCTTGCACACTGACAGGCAAAGCAACCAAAACCAAAGTGCACTGCTCTCCGTAAACATCCTACCTTCCCAGGCAGAGAGGTACTTAGAGCTTCAGAAGGCATTTTCTTTCCACCAATGGACAGAGAGTAAACAAAATCGCATCTGTGGGAATCAGAGCGGGTGGAAAAGCCCGTAAATTATAAAGCAACATCTTCAAGGATTAGTTGTGATAACGAGCAACTCAATGTCATACTATTGTGCTTTTCAGTTTTCAAAGCACTTTCTCCGTGCCATCCCACGGAGCTCCGCCAGTCTTGTGAGTTGACCTAGTAGAACGCGGCTGATGAGCGGCAGAGGGGATGGGCAGTTCCATGGCCTCAGACTCTGAATCTGTAATCCTTCCTCCCTACCTCACACTCTGTGATGGGGACAATGCACCCTGCAGCACTCCAGACCTAGCGATAAAGCTCCCGGAAATACCACTGATTTCCAGAAATTTGGACAACAGTGGATTGGATCCTCTTCCATCTTGGTATGTCATTATCTCATTCTCTTCGGCTATTAATTTTACTCTCATTTTGAAACAGGAGAAAAAAAAGTCATGAGAATTAAGCACATCCGTAAGTCACTAAAATTCTCTAAGCTGAGATTTAGAAAAAAAATAAACCCTCCTTTTCATTACTTTGACCCCATTCTTTACATCTCACTAATCTGCATACTTTTGAGTTCAGGCTAGAAGATGAAGTTCAAGGTTGATCAACATTTATGTAGGACTCTCCTAGCTGTCACTGTCCCAAATTTATCACACACAAGAAGGACTCTAGTCTCTTCAAGCCATTATTGAGGATGGGCTATTTCTCTCAGAATTAAAACCAGTTGCTTTGGAACTCTCTGTGTTATTCTATTGCCCTGCAAACCCAGGGGGTGCTTTATGCTTTCTTGCCCAGCAGTTAGATGGCTGGAGGTGGCAAAACTGAGTTCCTAATATCAGGGCTCAAGTGCAGACTAGATCTGGACATCTGCCCATTACTTTTACTAGAAAGCCAAGGTCAGATGGACATGGGCCAGAGACCACTGGAGGTCTTCTGAAATAAAACTTATCACCTGGATCTTGCATGTTTCTGGTTTCCAGAGATTCTCCAGTTATGTCAGAGTATGTTCTAAACCTGATTTTAATGAAGAAACCACTCACAATAATGCACCCTTGCTTTGGGGATGGCCAGAAAGAAAAGAAAAAGAAGAAAGGAAGGAAGGGAGTAAGGGAGGGAGGGAGGGAAAAGTAAGGAAAGGAAAAAAAAAAAAGAATTACCTACTGTGATAAGCATCAGCTTATTTATCACTGTTTTGTACCATGCTGCCTAGAAAAGAAAGACCCCAAGGCCCTGTAAGGAGAGTACAGTATATGACTTCTTTGAAACTTCATTACGTGTAGATTAACCCTTGCAAAATGCCTCCATCACATGGAATTACTGGGAAGAGGCGAAAACAACAAAAAAGCAAATCCATGGATTTCAGAGTGAAAATCCCCTAGGTTTAGTTTCTTCTCTGTTGGATCTTCCCACATGAACGTTTTATATTAGAGGATTTGAAGTTCCACAACCTTCTTCTGCTTTCTTCATCAGAGAGATTTTACTTCAAGAGTTTGACATTCTTGGAGTAGATAAGAAATAGAGGAGGGTGATGGGCTGTCCCTTGGACTGGCTCGTGTTTCTTCTCTGGGCACAAATTCATTCAATCACAGAATCAGCACTCACTGAGAGGCGCTGATCTGCTCGGACAGGGCAGGAATACAAAGGTCAGTGTCACATGGTCACAGTTCACAGTCTATGGGGGTGCTGAGAGACCGACCATATTGCAGATAAATAACAATGAACTGGTTATAAAAGAAGTACGTGCAATGTGCTCGTGGACTTCAGAAAAGGGATACCAATTTTGACAGGAGGTGGTGATGACTCTTTGTTCTAGGTCTTAAGGTTTAGGTAAGAGAGTATTTCAGGTGGAGGGAACAGCTCAAGCAAAGACACAGAAGCATGAAAAAGGTCAAGTTTGAGGGTTGTAGGCTTTGCAGTGTGGTTTAAGTCACGCATTCAAGGAACACAGATAAAAGCTGCTGAAGGAGGGTGGTCAAGGTGAGCTTTGTTTCTCTCTTTACCCGGAAAAAAATTTTCTTTAAAATAAAAGGCTCTGATCTTCACTTGTTACCCTCATAAACATCAGAATTCATTTCTCTAACTGGTCCTTAAGATTGCATGCTGCTCTGTAAACAAATGATAATTTTTAGCTTTGCTGGAAGTTATGCTTTGAATTGAAACTGCTCTCCCCCAATTTTTCCCCAACAAACTTCAATTCAAAGGAAAGCCTTCTCCGTGCCCCTTAATACCCTGTGTGCACAATTAAATTTCCTTCAGAATGTTTCCAGTAAGCAACTCATGCCTTGAAGGAATGTTGTTTAGGCTCCCATCAAACCCAAGGTGTTTTTTTGTTGTTGTTGTTGTTTTTTTACCACTTAACTCTCTTGCCATTTAGAAACTGAGTAACCCAAATTATTTGCCATTTCATCCATAAGTCTCACGCACATATACAACTTGACAACAGTCTCCCATATACATACTGGGGCATCACAAGTTGCAACAGAAGTACTGCACTTTTGTCTTTGCTCCAAGACTGTTCCTAGACAATTTTTAATTTTTCAGCTTCATGTTCCACCAGAAACTTTGATGTATTAATTTCTAAGAAAAAAAAAATAAGTCACCTAGAAAAACCTTTTCAAAGTATGTATAATACTCTGGAAGTTGCTCCAAATATATATGAGCAGCCAAACAATTTAATCTCTATCGTGTGCACATGGCTTTCAGTCCCATAAGTATTTGTTTTGCTCACTCTACAGAAGCCTAGCAAAATCAATGGGACAAGGGGCCTCGTCAATTCAATTAAACTTCGCAAACTACCACGCCGTCATAATAATATGCAGTGAAATGCCTGCCTTACATAACACAGCTCTTATCACATGAGATTTATCAGCAGCCACATTTTTCTTGGAGCCCAGTGAAGTCAATGGTGAGAGAGCCCTATTAATCACAGTTGAACCTAGCGTGCTATCTGTGATACCTTGTAAAAAGGAGGGTGATAAAAAAGATGCAGTGACACTGGCTGTCAGAAATGCTTACAGGATGATGTGCTCATATCAGATGGCTTTGCAAGTTGGATTGGCATTAAACATTCCACAAGTGGAGTTTAGAAAAAAATAACAATGCTACAAATCTGGGAAGGAATAGCTCTAGGCTTCTGCCAGCCCCTGGTTATTTTAGACCTGGCGAGAGGGAGCTTTTAAGGCTTAAGAGAGGCTGCTGAGGCATCCGTTCTCAAGTGAAAATTCAAGAAGCTGTGACACCCAGACAAAACTCTGTGCCCTCCCCACCCCACCCCCCAAATCCCACCCTGTCTAGAAATGCAACTCCTATGACAGCTCCTTGCTTGGCATGCCACAAACAACTTACAAATAATGCCAACACATTACTCATTCCTTTTTTTAATGCACAGAAATGTTCCACGCTCGTTTGGTTGTCAGACTCTCACTTGAGCATCTCTTTCCAACAGTCCCGTCTGCCAGAAAGTGTAAGTATCAGGAGGGCAGCCCCTCTGTCAGCACTATGCCAGCATTCGGGATATGGAAATGTTCAAGAAGTGTTCTATCCTGACGATGCTCCAACTTGTTGACGGAAGGCTCGTCCACGGGATACCAAGTGGGGCGACAACCACATTCTAACAGCTCTGTCTTGAAGGACCAGTCAAAGGGGAGATGGATGGTTGCCTGATTTCTCTTGGTATCACTAACCTGGGCTAAAACGGGTGCCTGACACTTAGCAGGGACTCAGTAAACACCTAAAGAAAGAAGGGAAGGCAGGTAAATGATCCTGGATAGAAGGCTGATTTACAAATATAAAAGACCATCTGTCCAGATCATTAGAATACCTGGGAAGATTGAGTTCTTTCTGGTATCATAAGATATGGTTGGTAGAATGACAACCCTCCAAAGATCTCCATGTCCTGATCCCTGTGAACATGTTACTTTATATGGCAAAAGGGACCTTGCCAATTAAAACCTTAATTAAGAGTTTTTAGGTGGGAGAATATCCTGGATTATCCAGGGGGGTCCAGTGTCATCACAAGGGTCATTATAAGAGAAAGAGGGAGACAGGAGATTCAGAGCCAGAGAAGGTGGCGTTAGCAATGGGCAGGGGTTACATACAGAACTGGGGTGGAAAACTTCACTCGTCACCTTCTGGGTGGCCACATTCCCTTCTGCTCATGGCAGGCATGCACGGGTCCCACCCAAAGCCAGCCGCTGGGAAATACACAGCTCCAGCTCTCAGTAAAATCCAACTTAGTTACAGTTATTCTTTGTGGAGTCACTGTTACAGAGTTTTAAAGTTTGGAGAGGACCTTTAAGATGATTGTTTATTCAGTTTTGGCTGTTTTTTCCAAGCTTGTTTGTTTGTTTAAAAAATATAATGGAAAGAAAAAGGAGAGAAACATTGGAGTTCCTTGCCAATTCCTAAATCACAATCCCAAATGACTCCAGACAGGAAGAAAAGGAGGAAGAGGAGGGGGAGGGGGAGGGGGAGGGGGAGGGAAATCATGAGAGCGCCTAGCCCCTGTCATCTCTTTAACACCAGCAGGAGGGGAATGTATTAGGTTAAACCATATGAAATAGCCGTTTTCATAGGTAAAAAATGGTCAAATATAAACAATTTGATATGGTTTAACCTATCCATCTCCTCCACTCCCCCTAGCCCCCATGCGTCTTCTCTAGATGCCTCTGGGCTTATGTCACCTCGACCACAGCGGCTGGGGCCAGAAATGGTACCGGCCCCGTGGAGGCAGGCGCTCCGTGGCCTCCGGTCACAGCGTCGCTAGCCTACCAGGGACCCGGGGGAATGATGCAAGACAAGGAGCATACAGTTCATCTCAGCAGCACCTCAAAATGCTACTCTTGGCAGCAGCGTCCATGGTGACTAATGGTTATAAAGAGGAAAGAACAAAGAAGGCCACCTTGTATACAGAACACACATTTAAAACAGAAATCCCCTCAGAGATGCCAGGGACTCTCAACATTACCGCTTGAAGAAAACATTTTTTCTTTTTCTTATAATGGAGGACATGAAATTTTGGATCATGAAAAATGCTGTACTTCTCAAATTTTATTTCTTAAATGCCCAATTTCTAGGGGAAATTTTAAAGCCAGAAATAAACAGAATGAAGTTCAGTTAACATACACTCTCATTTATTGTTAGTAGTTTTTTGTTTGTTTGTCTGTTTCTAATATACCTTTGCTCCTCTAGCCAGTATTTAGGTTTGCAAAGCTTTCTGAAGGCATTCCTCCGGAAAGTGACAGACATGCCTGCTATTCCTGGAAGGGTGAATGTGTCTGTTACTAGGTTAGCAAAATGACAGCGTATTGGTGAGTATCTTACAATGGCCTATTAAAATATCATAAAAATGAAAGTAAACTATCTTTTACTCCCAGTGCTATCTTATCTTAATTAAAAAGTGTAAAACTAACAATTCAAGAGTCAGGGAGAATGACAATAAGCACTTTTGCCATCCTCCAATAACCAGAGCTTATAAACGACGGGGGAAATGAGCTTTATACTAAAGTCATGACAAGATCATGTATCAGAGTATTCTTAGCCTGTGCTTGCATTGAAGGGGCAAGCAAAGGGTCCAGAGCTTAATCTTACGTCCAGAACATGATGGGTATTATTCACTGTTTCAAATTTTGGAATAATAAATAATAACAGCAGTATAATAAAATGCATTTTAGTTATTTATCAAGAGCCCAAATCACAAGAAAATCTTTGGGGAGAGAATTCACATGGGGCATCCTTGTCATTAAGTATTATTTTTTTCCCTTTTTAGTAATACAGTTTCTCTCATCAATGAACGAATTGCTTTTTAGAGCAATAAAACCCAATGGAATAATTCCATTTGTTCATGTCAGCAGTGGGATTTTCCAATAATGAATTGAATTTCATGAGAAAGAGAGGCCACATTTTCCTAGCGATAAATGAGGATTAAGCCAATATAAACTTCCTTCCTTCTTCAGGCAAGTAATTGAGTGACAACAAAACACTTTCCCTTTGTGGTCAAGTAATGAGAGTGGGGATGGATTTAAGAAACCAAACTCTGAGGGAAACCACATTTCAACTCTGCTCTTCTCCAGCAATTTAAGCGGCAGTGGGGTCACTTCACAGATTCTGTGCTTGCTTTCTTTCTTCTCTCTCTTCTCCTCTTCATTGAGTTTTTCAACTCTCCTTTTCTTGCTAATGGTTTCGTTTTAAGAGACAAGACTGAAAGTGCGAATAAGAAGATGCAAGCCGATCTATAGATAGTCCTCTATAGACTGTCCTCTAAGGACTATAGATAGTCCTCTATATTGATGAACATTCTGGGGGAAATGAGAAATCCAGCCAAATAAACGGATACGGTAACAGTGATTGTATTCTTCAGAGGTACGATGGTAATCTGCCAGCTGTGCCTGATTCACTTTACATGTTTCTTCTGCAATGTTCTTCAAAACACATTGAAAGAGGCACAAGTGCAGCAGGACTAGCAAAGAAAGCTACCAACTGAAACATCACTAAGCTTTGGGAGAAACTGCCCCCAACTGCACAATAGGCGGATCATAGTGAAGAAGGAATAATATCCAGTTGTGCCTAGACTTCTGAAACTCGATAAAGTAGGATCATGCTGGATCAATGACGGTTAAGCAGCAGAAATGTTCTGAGGCATATACCTAACAACTCACTCCCAAGCTTCAGGCCTGAGAAGGGAACTGTAGCAGCAGCAGGTAGACTCTGAGAGGTGAATCTGTCAGCAGGCAAGCGCTGGGCGTAGAAAATATTTTCTTTGTTCGACAATCAGTACAGTAAACCAAAACAAATATGTAATGGGGGCAGGAGGTCTGTGGAAAGAAGCACTAGCATAGAAGACAGGATCCATTGCCCTACAGACGCAATGGAAGTATACCTTAATACAGCATGGTGCCCATAGGACCATTTCATGGCTAAGAGTAGGGGTTTGGAAGCCAAATTTCTGGCCTAAAATCCTAGCTTTCCCATCTAAGAGTTATTTAGTCTCTTGGGACTCAGATTCCTCAACTATGAAATGAGGATAACAGCACCAAGTGGTATGAAGATTAGATGAATTTATACACATGATGCCCTTGACGAAGTAGATGTCCACTGTTTGCTGTCACTGCCATCATCAGCATCATCATCACCATCAGCATTATCACTATGTGAAACTAGAGACTATGGACTTCTGTGTTTTCGTAAAATATCAAGGAAGCCTGGATTTTATGGAATAAGAGATTAAAATATTAGAGGGGAGGGGATCTGGGCAAGGTGTGACAAGGCAACTGACAGAGAAGACATTCATGTAAGAAACACAAATGCCAGAATAAATGAAAATGTGTATTCAAGGCAACGAACAAAGAGAATTAACAGTGTGTAGAAAAGCACACTGATGTTGAGAAAAGAACACCAGATCATAAATAGGAAAATGATCTTATATATGATCAGTAAGTAAAAAAGATCAAATAAAAAATCCTGATAATGCTGTATACAGCAAATTCACATTCCCAGGAAAGAAACCTGAAAGGAAAAAAAAAAGGTACATAATGCCACATCTCCAAGATGCCAAGACAGTTTCCCCTCTTCCACATAGACTTTTTAATAGTTGTGAAAGCAGGAGGTTATCATCTTATTGATGTGTAATATTTATACAAACATATGTATATAAACATAAATGTATATATGGGTATACACATATATGTATATACATACACATATAATTAAATCAACAATGTATATTACAATTGGTAGCATCTAAAAATAGACCAAAAATTCACTAAACACTTTCTTGAACTAAGAAAAATGAGTCAATAGGAAAAAATCATCTGTGTTCCAGAAAAGAATATTAAATGTAAAGAGACACATACCTATACATATACCAAGACTTTTAAAATGTAAAGACTAAAGAAAAATATTCTAATCAAAAATTAGATTGGGAATTTAGCTAACTCAACATTTTTTTCTTTAACAAAAGGAAATAGATCTGAAGTATATATGAAAAAAATATTTCATTATATTAAATCTGGATGGCGGATTTACCTTTGTCTAATTTACTAATCTTTGGACAGTGGTTTAAAATATTTGATATTTTAATAAAAGAGGGCCTCCCTTGCTCAAACTTCTCTTTCTAAACTGCAAATTCCAGAAAAAAAAAATTAAGTCGAACTTTTTTTCTGAAGGAAATAAGTGATTACTCATGAATTCTGTACACAGCCAGATGGTTTTCAGATTTTAAGGCAACAGTAAGTCTTGCTTGGATATGCAATGTCTCTGAAAATATATAATCCATGTACCAGTTCTAAAAATTTATGCAAATCTATTCCAGTTCTAAGTGAGAGGAATCAAAGGCAAGAACTTAAGCATGAGAAAGTCAAGGTGTAAAAGGACTGCGGTGAGCAATTAAACAAGTGAAACCCACAGAATTACACTCAAATAATAGTTATAAATAAAGCTGCAGAATTAAACATGAATGTTGAAAATAATTTTTGAAAGAAAAATCTATTTACAGTAACAATGAACAATTGAGTAATGAAAATTATGAAGTAGTAATAATCAGGATCTGGGATCCTATATCATATAAAATCAGCCAGAAGGTGATGGGGAGAAGTAAAATCACTCTAAATTTCTCACTATACATAAGGAGGAATTAAAATAATGGTTCTTGAATCTGTAAGTAAAGCTTTTCTACCTTTCAGAAATGGGCCTTTCTCACCACTAGAAAAAAAATAAAAGAAAAATAGAAATATAATTATGGAAAGGGTAAGGTATATAAACATGGAGTGTTTAAAATAATATGACAGAAGTTTGTTTAAACATTTTGGTTAAGACAGAAAATCAATGTTTGAACAAAGTTTAAAATCCCCTGTAAGAATGTGTTAAAACCAAAATCCAACTATAAGCTGTTTTAAAGGGAAACAAAACGACAGGTAAATGCTAACAAGAAAGAAAAAAAAAAAAATGAGCTGATACATATCAGGCAACCACAAATCAAAAGAAAGCAGTGGTGGCAATAATAATTGAAGGTAAATCTGAATTCAGTACAAAAAACTTTAAATGAAAAAGAGCATTATTTTCATTACTAAAAGTTAAAGTCCTTAAAGAAATCATCAAACACGTAGGTGACAATTCATACAGCATTTCAATAAATCAAAAACTTAGAAATAAGAGAAATGGACAAAAACAAAATTCTGTGAGAATTATATCTCTCTCAGTCTTTTAAAGGTAAAAAATTTAAAAATCAAGAAGATAAAAGATTTCAATATCATAAAATTGAATAAATATATCTCTTTCCAGCTTTATATTGCACAAAGCAGCCATCAGGAATTGTTGCAAAAATCATGATCCAATAAAAGGCTATCAAAACGTTTTAAAAATTCCTTTAAAAAAAAAGGAATTGTAAATGCCCTAGATTCTGACCATAATGCAATAAAACCAGAAATAAGAAAATTTAATCAAACATACCAGATCACTTGGAAATCTAAAACAAAATAAAATAAAACAAAACAAAAAAGTCTGCTAAGTAACATTAGATTAAAGAGAAAAATTTTTTAAACTTTACAAACCGTTAGAGAATAAAAATTTTAAAATACAAGATATAAAATTTTACAAATGGGGTAGATTTATTAAACAATGAATGAAAATAAATTATGAGAGTAAGAAAAAGATGAGAAAACAGGAGAAGGATAGAAAAGAGAATAGCAGAAATTATAGAAAGCAAAAACAAAAATAAATTCAGAAATCAATTAATAACTGATAGTTTGGGGGAGAAAAGTAAATCGAGGAAATGAAAACCACAAAGGCAACAAAAGCAAAAATAAACAAGTGGGGCTGTATCTAACTAAAAAGCACTTGCAGAGCAAAAGAAAACAACCGTCACATGTAGAGGAATGAAAGTGGACTCCTATCTTATACCATACACAAAAATTAACTCAAAAATAGATTAATACTTAAACTGAAGACCTGATATCGTTAAAACTCCCAGAGGGAAACACAGGGGTAAGATCCTTGAAACTGGTCTTGGCAGTGATTTTTTGGATTTGACACCAAAAGCAAATGCAGTGAAAGCAAAAATAAAGAAGTGGGACTACATCAAACTACAAAGCTTCTTGCACAGTAATTGAAACAATCAACAAAATAAAAAGGGAACCTACTGAATGAGAGAAAGTATATTTGCAAACCACATATCTGATAAGGGTTAATATCCAAAATATATAAGGAATATATACAATTCAATTATCAACAAATAACCCAATTTATAAAAATGGGCAAAGTACCTAAATAGACATTTTCCTAAAGAAGACATACAAATGGCCGAAAGGTATATGAAAAGTTGCTCAACATCACTGTTCATCAGAGAAATGCAAATGAAAACCACAATGAGATACCACCTCATACCTGTCAGGTTGTCTATTATCAAAAAGACA
The DNA here is from genome assembly GCF_028023285.1 of Balaenoptera ricei. Lineage (NCBI taxonomy): Eukaryota > Metazoa > Chordata > Mammalia > Artiodactyla > Balaenopteridae > Balaenoptera > Balaenoptera ricei. The sequence continues at coordinate 21,503,198 of NC_082640.1, forward strand.
AGAGATGACAAATGCTGGTGAGGATGTGGAGAAAAGGGAACCCTAGTACACTGTTGGTAGGATGTAAATTCATGTAGCCACTATGGGAAACAGTATGGAAGTTCCTCAAAAAACTAAAAATAGACCTACCATATGATCCAGGAATTCTACTTCTGGGTATTTATCTGAAGAAAATGAAAACGTTAATTTGAAAAGGTATATGTACCACTATGTTCACTGCAGCATATTTACAACAGCCAAGATTTATAAGCAACCTAAGTAGTGTCCCTTGATGGATGAATGGATAATGATGATATTACACACACATGCGCACACACACAGGAGTATTATTCAGCCTTTAAAAAGAGGGATAAAGATGTTAAAAAACATTTTTTTAAATAAAATAAAAAGAGGGAAATGCGATCATTTGCAACAATATAGATGAAACTTGAGAGCATTATGCAGAGTGAAATAAGCCAGACAGAGAAAGACAAATACTGCACGGTATCACTTATATGAGGAATCTAAAAAAAGAAGTTAGGGACTTCCCTGGTGGCACAGTGGTTAAGAATCCGCCTGCCAATGCAGGGGACATGGGTTCAAGCCCTGGTCCAGGAAGTTCCCACATGCCGGGGAGCAACTAAGCCCGTGTGCCACAACTACTGAGCCTGCGCTCTAGAGCCCACGAACCACAACTACTGAGCCTGCGTGCCACAACTACTGAAGCCCGTGGGCCCGCGCTCCACAACGAGAAGCCACAGCAATGAGAAGCCTGTGCACCACAGCGAAGAGTAGCCCCCGCTCGCCACAACTAGAGAAAGCCCATGTGCAGCAACAAAGATCCAACACAACCAAAAAAATAAATAAATAAACAAATAAATAAATAAAATACTCCCTTTATTAAAAAAAAAGAAAAGAAAAAAAAAAAGAAGTTGAACTCTTAGAAACAGAAAGTAGAAAAGTAGTTGCCAGGGGCTAGGGTGGGTGGAGAAAATAGGGAGAGATTGGTAAAACGGTATAAACTTTCACTTATAAGATGAATAAGGTCTAAGGATCTAATATATAACATGGGGACTATAGTTGATAACACTGTACTGTATAACAGAAATTTGCTAAGGGAGTAGAACTTAAATGTCCTCACCGAAAAACAAACAAAAGGTAAATATGTGAGGTGATGAATGTGTTAATTAACTCAGTGTGGGGGACCCTTTCACAATGGAGACACGTATCAAATCATCAGGTTGTGCACTTTAAATATCTTACAATTTTATTTATTAATTATACCTCAATAAAGCTGAAAAAAAAGGGAATGAAAACTAAAAAGAAGTAGGAAAAAATGACCTTGGGCTCTCATATCAGTTTTACTGGTGAGGCTTTTTTTTTTTTCCTTATACCCTCCACCTTAAAAAAAAAACAAAACAACCCTTTTAGGAACAGATCAGATTCTATCTATGATTTGTTCCAGAATACAGAAAAATGCAAAATGTAACTAGTATACTTGGTGAAAGTAGCAAAACTCTACTATCAGAATCTGAAAGAGAAGGACAAAAATTTAAAGACATTTCCCTTATGAGGAGAGACGTGAAAATATTCTAAGTAAAATCACGGGAAATCACATTGACTATACATGAAAAGAATCCTAAGTCAAGAATTCATAGGGTTTGCCATCAAGAGGTAAGGATGCTTATATATTTCATAATCTATTAATTCATAATTATATAAACAGGTGTAAAAAATGCTTTAGGTAAAATGGGATCAAAAGTAATGAAAAATACCTATCTGTATATCTTAAACCAACAATCATCACTCAGTTGATCTAATACTGGATAAACTAGGTTAAAAATACCAGAAGTACTGTGATTCTAATTAGTATTGTGTGAGAATTCTCTCTCAGTCCTGAAAAGCCACACAACCCTCTCAGGCCCCAAAGACACATTGTTTTGCCCCAATTTATTCCCTGACCGTCACCCTTTGGACAGGAGGTGTTATTCAGATCTGTGTGAGGCAGGGAGGGAGCAAATGTCACTTCATCCTTTTCCAAGGCATCTGTTTCCTCACCACCTTCATGAAACAGAGACATTTATTTCTACTTCTGTCGGCTTCAGCCTGCTTGCAGCTCCTCTGAATGATAACGTCACTGTATAACATTATAGGTCTTCCTTTATTTCTCCCTCCGTCTGCTCTTTACGCTTCAGAAATTGCACCCCTCTCTATCCAGGTGCCCCACATATTTCAGTAGTAGAGAGTACAACCAGTGCCTTTATAACCCCAAATCCCACTTGAAGGGCCTCTCAGGTTAGTGCCATAGTTTCCTAAAAGGATGTGGATAGGAGATGTGTTCCCCGGCACCCTTTCTTTATTTGACCATCCGAAGCAATGAAGCCAGAGAATTTCTAGACTACATTTCTTACCCCTACTGTCTCTCTGCTCTGAATATTCAGGCCTAAAATCTAAGTGCATTTATCTTTCCAGCTGCTTGTAAAGATAGCACAAACCACAACGTATGCCCCATTAACAGGAGCTATGGAAGAAAATCTGACTTTTTCCAAACCTAAATTCCATGTTGATCCTCCCTGATCTGCCCAGCCCCTGACAGTTTCCACAGAACATGTAGGAACCAATCCAAGGAACTGCCTTGCCTTGGGCCACCCCTTCACTCATCGCTATGTTCTTTTATTTGGCTATTCACAGACTTCAGATTTATGGTCCTTGAAGATAGGAACCTTATCTTACCCTTCCTGACTCCCATTAGATCGAGCACATTTTTTTTTCTACTTAGCAGGCTGAATAAATATTTGCTAAATGGATTTAAAAAGGAAAATTGAACTGCTCACGTTCACCCTGTGTCAGATTTCTCAGGAGGTTAGACGTCAGGTTTTCTAATTAGGGAGATGGTCAGCTCTGTGGTGCCATTACTGTCAGACTAGACAAGAAAGTCCACAAAATGCGTGTGTGGCGAGGTGGCAGGCAGGGGGCAGGGGGAGCACACCTATTTGAAAACATCAGAACTATTCTTCTGGTGAAGACGAGGCTTAGGAACAGGATTACTGGTTATGAAGGAGAATTGGAGAGAGACAGCATTTACTCCCATGTAGCAGGCAGTAAGGACACAAGGTAATGGGAGAACGTTTGATTGGGAAGAATTCAGATCAGGCAGAAGGAGAGATTCCTGAACTCAGTATCAAAAGATTTAGACAGTCACCTTGTAGACTCTTCCTAGAGAGCTTTGCAAATAGAACTGCCACCTACCCATCAGAACACTTTAAATGCAGGGCTTCCTTGGAGGGTACTGGTCAATAAAGCACCATATTTTATTTACAATTCTGAGAATCTACAATACCGAACAACGTCAAGAATGAATTTTGTGACAACCCAGATCTAAACAATTAAACTTCCTCTTTAAATGCATGGGCCAAAGTGAAGTTCTAAATCCAGTTCCTAGTCTGGGTTTAAGCAGGTTGCATTTAAAAATATTAGCCAGAGTGTGGCACGGCTCCTTCTATACACTGGAGAAGTGTTGAAGGGTGGGTGCTTGGAGAGAAACAGGAGCTGCCAGCATCATCTTTCTCTCCTTGCTAGATGCATGGACTTGGATTCCCCAGGCCTCTTCTTTAGATGTTCAGCTGTTTAGAAAAGTGACACACTGTTTACTTTCCATTATGAGGAAGTCCATTGCTGTGCAGGCTTGGAATTAACTCTTTTCATTTGATTACCTAAAGGATAACTACCTGTGGGTACAATCTTCCCAGTTATTCCCCTAGATATAAAGAGAGAAGTAATTAACGGCCCCGTGTGCATCCTTGCCAAAACAAAAAGGAATGTAGAAAAGCCCTGAGAGTTAGGCATGTGAAAAGTAAAGGTAAAATCTTCATTGGTTTTTCTAGACCATGCATTCGAGGGCGGTCAGAGCTCTTCACCTCCCTCAACCTTGGCCTTCACCCAGAGCATGACAGAGACCAGGAAATGCTAGGATAAAGCTGTAGTCAGTACAATGCCTTTCATCTGTGTATTTATGGAAAAGAAAATCGTGTTTCTGTCATGAACAATTGTGTGATCTCAATCCTAATTGGAAACAAACACTCTCTTCTCCAGGAGCAGTTACATACTGTTACTCAGAAAGCCCACCCCTCTCCCAAGATGGGGAGGGTCTGGTAGCATGCACCACTGTCTTAAGAGAATTCAGGCAGAGCTGAGGGCATCCGCACAGCTGTGGGAGGTGCTTTCAAGGGCAGAGCTGCTTGTCTAGGTCTGTCCGTTGGACATTTGACTACAAGATCTTTAAGTACCATTTTACTCAAAGAGGGCACAAAAGCCCCAAATCTCAGCCTTGCAGAAGTGAGTAGACAGACGTGTAGCACAAAAGTACAGGTTAGATGCGACGTTTCAGTAAAGGGAACTGGTTCACACAGGGTATGTTGGCTCCATGTCTTCCTCTCCCTTCAGGACAGAAACTCTAAGGGCTCAGAGACCCACAGAAAGCTCTGTGGTTTATATCGCATCTCTGGCTGGCCACCAAATTAGCCCAGGAGAATGAACCCTCAAAGTCAGAGGAAAGGGCGACACTTGGGTCCACGATGATTGACGTTAACATTGGAATTAATATTCTTCCCTCTAGTTTAGGGATAAAGGATCCCAGTATAGTCACCCTGGGTGTGGGGGGAGGCTTCTGGGCTCCTCCCATTGGAAGGTGTAGGGGGTGGTAGTCATTTCTGTGTACAGTGGGGAAATTCCCACTGGCATGGCAGCCATCTCAAGCTTTTGGATCGTCTCAGCTTCCTGTGAAGGCAGGGCAGCCCAGCGACCCATTGTTGGTCTTATTTCTACATAGCCATCCCCTCTGGTCTATGAATTTTCTATCTTGGAAGAGTGCTTCTTCATTGGCCTGTTTTGGCTCAGCCTGCAAGAAAATTAGGTCCTTTCTAGTTGAAGGAATATAAGAGATGCATGCTGTCAACTACAAGAGGCCAGAGGTTATGCCAGGCCTGTTGAATGTAATAGGCAGAATTGGTAAATGAATGAATGAAGCAGAATTGGTGAATGAATGAATGAGTGAATGAATGAAGGACCTATCCAACTGCCACTAAGGATGGAAGTAAACTGGCTCCCTCCTATCTAACCCTTCCATTTCCCTCGTTATCTCCCAGCCTTACCAACTCTACTTCCCCAAATTCCTGGTAGCTGAGAGTTTCTTCCATCCATTCAAAAAATTTTTAGTCACTGTCTTGAAGATTGGGATGAAGGAATGTTGAATTACTGCTTGCCCAGATCACCCAAGTGGCCTCTTCTTGACCTATCCATAGTCTACATTTAGTTGCTCACCTTCACGGAGCCATATCTGAGACTTTTTAGACACATGCTAGATTAGGACTCCTCTAAAAGGAATGCAAAACTGCTCTAGATAAGAGTAGTGGAAAGAAACGTTCCAGATGCCATTCAGCAGAGGAAATGTGAGTTCAGGAATTTTAGGTAAGGACTACCACACAGACACACACAAACACACACATGTACACACAGTGACCAAACATTGCTACGCTTTACAAAGTGTCTCTTAATTTACATCTGAAATTTCATCTTCGTATAAAGAACTGTAGGATGGTGATTCTTTCCCGGCAGCAAGTTTCAGCAGGAGCAAGGGAACAGAGGAGCATGTAAGAGAATGAATCCTTTGAGTGGAGGTGCATTCCATAGAGCAGGAAACCCAACATACACATGGAGGGCGGGGGTCCGTGAAGAGCCATGTGCATATTTCACAAGTTCGTCTTGCCACCATCAGAAAATCAGAGTGGTCAAACTGCGTTAAAACTGCTCAGCCTTGGGGGGCTTCCCTGGTGGCGCAGTGGTTGAGAATCCGCCTGCCAATGCAGGGGACACGGGTTCGAGCCCTGGTCTGGGAAGATCCCACATGCCGCGGAGCAACTGGGCCCGTGAGGCACAGCTGCTGAGCCTGCGCATCTGGAGCCTGTGCTCCGCAACGGGAGAGGACCGCGCACCGCGATGAAGAGTGGCCCCTGCTCGCTGCAACTGGAGAAAGCCCTTGCACAGAAACGAAGACCCAACACAGCCAAAAATAAATAAATAAATAAATAAAATTAAAAAAAAAACAACTTATCAGCCTTGGGACTTCCCTGGTGGTCCAGTGGTAAAGAATCTGCCTTACAATGCAGAGGACGTGGGTTCAATCCCTGGTCAGGGAACTAAGATCCCACATGCTATGGGGCAACTACACCCACATGGCACAACTACTGAGCTCGTGCGCCTCAACTAGAGAGCCCTCGAGCTACAAACTACAGAGCCCATGTGCTCTGGAGCCCATGCCACAACTAGAGAGAGAAAACTCGCACACCACAACAGGAGAGAAGGCTGAGCACCGCCACAACTAGAAAGAAGCCCACGCTGCAACAAAGAGCCCGCGTGCTACAACTAAGACCGGATGCAGCCAAAAATAAATAATAAAAATAAATAAATAAATAAATAATTCTTTTTTTAAAAAAACTGATCAGCCTCAACAGATGCAGCACCTTTCGCCACATTCTCATTAGTGGTGGGCGTACTTGTCCATGCACGTGAGAGTCTGCTCTATGTGAGAGGAAAGAGTCAGAGAGGCCTCTTACTATGCACCTACGTTCTAATCAGTAGCAGGACTCTTTCGGGCAAGTTGGGGACCCTGTCTCCAAGCATTTAACTGTAAGGCTGGATAAAATCTCACCAGACTGGCCCATTGTGAGGGTTCTCTTCCAAAGCATCACCCTGCTTCTTACCACTTGGCATTTCCCCTGCCCCAGTTTAGGATAAGGCATTTCTCCAGTTGGTAATCAAATGGAAACTGACATTTGCTCTCTTCTAAGAGACTGATGTAGGTGAGGCTTTTTTATATGGCCCTTTGCTCCATCCTAGAGATTAAAATGAGCCTCAACATAAACCATAGGGAAGAGGCATAAAAATGACTCTAAACCTCACCGATGGCCAGCTGATACTGTGAAGCACAACTGTGTTTTAATGATAACACTTTGAAATGGCTCAGGTAAATATAATGCTGTATGCAAAGCTTTCAGATCCCCACAAATGCCACCAGTACTTATGATTCCTGTGGGTATGTTTGCTCTTGCTGTGTTCAAGTATGGATGGAATATAAATGCACCATTACATCTGCCCCAGAAGTACAGAGAGCGGCTATTGCATAGTTAAGTGAAAAAGGCAGCATTTTATGTCGGATAGAGCAGTCATCTTGTAAAGAGCAAATTGGTAGAGAGAGGCAGGGGGAAGAGATATATGGAGAGTGGCTTCAACAGGAAAGGCAGATGGAAGTCTGAATTCTTTTATAAATTCCTTTTAAGTCACATATTTTATTGAGCTTTTAGGGAAAAAAAATGCTGATTCTTTCCAAGGCTTAGAAATAACGGTGCCTATCCCCAAACTCCCATTCAGCATACACATCAGAGCCACTGTGATCACCACCACCATCGTTAGTAAGAAGGGGAAAAAAATAGAAACAAGAATAAAAGTCATCTTTCACTACAGTAAACAAAGTGAGTTTAGCTTGTCACAGTGAATGATGAATGTCTCCCCATCACTTTCCCAAGGAGAGAGAAACCAGATTGTGTATCAATTCTTATAATTTTAAGGCTGAAAGATAATAACTCTGCAGAAATGGAGCAGACTATATAAAAATCCCCTCTGAAAATGTGATTACACATAAAAATCCATAAAAATGTACAAAGTGATAGATGAACCAAAACTAAGCAAATGCAGTTTTTTATCCTTTTGGAACCGAGCAGAAATAGCATATGTAGAAAGAATGATTTTATTTTGTGTTTTTAAAAGAAATATTTGGAGCTTAATTGAATTATACTTGTGGCGGGAATTGAAATTTTCAGATGAAATATTGGGTTTTATTTTAAGTTGAATTCTCTATTGAAGAAATAAAGAATCAACCATCAGTGAAATATTAGCAATAAAGTTGACAAATTTCAATAAACAACTAAAAAAGTTGAGCATAATATAAGCTAACACACTTTCTTTCCATACTTTCCTTACCCCCAAAGGGTCTATATCAACTGTTCTTGGTAATTCTACTAATGAAATCATCTTAAATCTATTCTAATTAAATCCAGTTTATATCTGATATTTACTTCTCAACATTCTTAAAACAAATCAAAATTAAATCCTTTTCCTGTGGCTGCCTTGCTAAATCTACTGTGTCCCTCGCACCTTCAATTTATTATTATTAATGAATCTGAACATATATCAAGATGCACATCTCATTTGGCTTATTCCTTAGAAGTTACTAAATTAATCTCAAATTCTATACACTACAGCTTACCAATATATATTACTTTTTATTCATTTTCAGTTATTTTATTTATTTCAGGGATTTTATGATGTCCCTATCAGGCAAATTTAACCAATAGTAATGAATAATAATATGTACTTAATTTTCTTTTGCATTTAGAAATTACACCAATAATTTGTATTTATTTAATGATTATGGTAAATGGAAAAAAATGCCCCTTTCTGCTCTAAACTGCAAAAAGCTGGTGGCACAAGTCCTCAGAGGTCTGTGTATTTTTCAACTCATGGTTAACAAGTAAGGACACAGTTGTACAATATAGGCAAGGTGTTTTCTCTGTAGTCTGGGTAAAGGGTATTGTGAACACAACGGATAGTTTTTAATATGCAATTTCAATGTGTTATTGATGCCAACTAGGTGTAGGGGATGTACAGAGGCTAGGTTAACATCATGCCAACCAAGCTGTATTTTGAATGGCCATAAGGAAAAACAGCATAGCACGTGCATGGAACTTGGCTTCTAGCAAACTGTTTCCTCTACACCCTCAGAGGAAGGCTGGACAAAGGAGGGAGGTTCTGACAATCAACAATGAGGGCTCAGGGAAAGGAGACCAGGACAGAGATGACAGATCAGAAAAATGAATATTCCAGAGCAAGGTGGAGAAGGCCGGATTCCCAAGCCTTTGGTTTACTGCTAATTTCTTTAACATCTGATGACTCTTCAAACCTTGGTTAAAAACCCACTCAGGGTGTATACACTTCCACCCCTCAGCTGCCCCAATTCCTAATAAAAGAGACCTAGTGAGAACAGACAATAGGCTAGAAGCAGGCAGGTACCTGCTGTAAACACTCTGAACTGCAATTCATCTTCCGAAACACCTTGGACAGCATCCAGCTTGAGACTCATAAAACACCGTGGAATACAAGATTCTGTCCCCGAAGAAACCCTGTTTGCTTATCAAAGAAAAGGCAACCAATTAATAGTTTTATTACTAATACCATTGCCCCCGAGGGCTCAAATGAAGTTTATTTATTTATTTTAAGTTCAACCTGCTAAATTCCATGTAATACCCAACAAGGTACAGGTCGTATTACAAATGAATAACTTAATTAAAAAACATTGATTTTGCTCATTGACTGCAGCAAATTTTATTAAATATTCATGATAACATTTTGTATTTTGTATACAAGTCATGAAAGTTTTATTTGCTCTCTCCCCTACAGCAGCCTTAGGTTTTATGACAAAATCTTAGGCAGCTCAAAGTACAAACATAAATATTGCATTGGCCAGCTTGGTACAATCTATGTGTGTACATAAGCCAACGAGTCAATGTGTGCACATTTACCCAAATACCCACTGAGTTAGGAGAGCTGACTTAACATGAGCAAGGGAGAAACCTGAAAGGTTTAAGTGTGTGTTTTATTTTAACCACCAAGAAGGGTCACCCAGAAACTCTTGGAAAAGGCACTCTGTGAGATGGGACCTCAGAATCCTTATAACTGAGGGTGTTGTCTCCCCAAATCCTGTGTGTGTAATACCAAGCACAAAACATCGTTCCAGAAATGACATAATTTTACATGTTACAAATCCTCCATAGCAAGAGGTTTCACCAAAAGGACGAAATTCTCCTTTTCTCATCCCATGTGCCTCTAAAGCCAAAAAAGTCCACCAGGCTATGGAAAAGCCTTTAAAATGTTGTTCGCATTTTTTGTTGTTGTTACTGTGGGTTTATTTCCCATGTTTATGGTAGAGTCAGTACAGCCTCAGGCCTTTATCAGTCTAGATGGACCAGAAGTAACCCTTATCTTGTTCCTCTAAGCTCTTAATGGGAACCATAAATGTTTGGAGTCAGCTGACAGCTGTGGGAAGTGAATCAGATGACACATTATTTGGAATGTTTTTTTCAGTATTTGGAAATTTTTACTTAAAATTTTGGAAAGCGTTTAGCAGAACATCACTATGACTTTGAACTTTTGCAGTAACTTTCTTCTCTCAGTGTTTCAGACATTTAGAAACAATTGAGAAGTTAAGTTACTTCCTCAAATCACCTCAGAAGTCAGAGGGACAGGCCAGGACTCTGAATTATACAGTCTTAGCAAAACTTCACAAACTTCCTTAGGAATACAATCACAGCAAGCCAGGCTTGAGAAACAAAGCTTGAATATTACCAAGTACTTGTCAAAAAGGTTCCAGCCATACTCTGCATAGTTTGCAAATACCCTGATCCTGAAAGGTGAGGGAGGGAGGAAGAGCAGAAAAATGCTTTCCAAAAGGAAATACTTCACATGAAAAACATGAAGCATTTTCTAAAATGTGGAATTAAAAGGCAGGCCAAAAGATCTTTAAAATATACACTATCATATGATATCACTCATATGTGGAATCTGATTTAAAAAAATGTTACAAATGAACTTATTTACAAAACAGAAACAGACTTACAGATATAGAAAACAAACTTATGGTTACCAAAGGGGAAGTGGGGGAAGAGGGGATATGCCAGGAGCTTGAGATTAACATATACACACTACTATATATAAGATAGATAACCAACAAGGACCTACTGTATAGCACAGTGAACTCTACTCAGTATTCTGGGATAACCTATATGAGCAAAGAATCTGAAAAAGAATGGATATATGTATATGTATAACTGAATCACTTTGTTGTACACCTGAAACTAACACAGCATTGTAAATCAACTATACGTCAATAAAATTTTAAATTTTATTTATATATCTATTAAATATCTATTATATATATTTATATATTCAATTTTGTAGTTACTAGTGACCCCAGTATGTTTCAGCTGTGTATGGCCCTGTTCTCCATCCCCCCATCCCAAATGTCCCTCTGGGCTCTGGGAGGTTGAATCCCAAGGCTGCACCCCACCCAGGGGCCCTTGGCAGCTACTCTCTGTTGGGTTGGGCCAATGAGACAGCAGATCTAAGGATGGAAGGAGAGAGAGATGGAGGGATTGCTTCCTGCTGCTCCCAGCTTTGGGCTGAGTTATCAAGTTTCTGGCGTGTCTGCCTCTCTGGAACCTCTTTCCTCTCCTTGCTCCTGGCGCCTCCTTCTACTTCTGGTCTTTGGGTTTCTCCACATCCCTTGCTGGCTGCACACCCAACAGTCCTTCATGAGAAATCCTTTGGACCATCTGAGTTTGGATTTCTTTCTTTCTGTCTGTCTTTCTTTTCCTGCTAGGATTAGGACTAACAAAAGCCAAGAAGTTGTAGCTCCTACTAGGTGTCCTTCACAGGTTGTGTAATGTAAAACAGCAACTCCAGAAGTCAGGTCACAGGTAGGTTTCAAAAAAGAAAACTTCTAAAGAAGGTCTAAAGACGAAACAATCACCAATCAACAACGTTAGAATTTGTGCCTACATTTTCCTGTGAACTGAGAGATCTGCAGAATGCCATGCATTTCCATCAGTATTATTTCCCTTTCTGTTGTGGAATGAAGTTTCTTTCTTTAGTGGTGAGTACCCAGGAAAAACAAAGCAAAACAAAGCAAAAAAAAAAAAAAAAAAGAAATCAACCAAACAACACAACCATTCTTTGCAAGGAGTCCAGTGCTAGACCCAAGGGCATGTGCTCTGTAAGTGTGACATGTCTTGAAAGGAACTAGTGTCCCCAACTCAGCTTGACTGTGAACTAGGTTTATAGAGCCACTTTTAGTCCTCCCAGGGAATAAATTAAATCTGCATCTTGACTGTGTTGCCTGGAAGAGATTTTTAAATTATTTATGGCACAATAGCAGGGAGTTGCTCTTCCCTGCAAGTTGCGGGTGGGGTAGAGTGTACGCTGCCTTTTGTTGACTGCAGGCCACTGCGCTCCTAAATTCAGTAATGTCTACAGAAAAATAACTGGGCTGGAGGCAACCAAGATATATTAACAAAAAAGAGGCAGTAAATCACTTTTCAGTTTGGAGACTGCTTTCGGGCTGGCACGGCTGCCACTTCACTCTGGTTCTTACCTGGGATACAGCAGATGTCTGCTGATGCCTGGCTGGGGAAGGCTGGGCAGGTAATGGGCTAAGGGACCCCATGGAGTCAGGGTTGAAGTTTTCAAAATGGAAATAAGAAGAAACTCAAGAATTTGTAAAAGGGATTTTGCTAATTTGACTTCGGCTTCCGAGCTTTGATATATATATGGTATATATCTATACATACTCACTGTTGAAATGGGTTTACCTTGAGAATCAGTATACCTGACCGGTTCCTATAAGGGTGGTTTGGATGAGTTCCTTAAAGCTTCTCAGTGATTTACTGGTAGTTTGGAAATCACAGAAGCAGAGTCACATGGAGGGTTTCAATGGTGTTTCCATTAGATGAGCCTTTCCTGTGGACCCTTATTCCTTGTGCCCTGATGCCCTAATTGCTTTAACATGAATTTTAAAAACCTACCTTATAATTATAGAGAAATTTTAGATTCACATATCCTGGGACAACTAATACATTTAGGCATCAAGGTAAAATTATCTCGATAACTAATAGCTGATTTTTTAAGGGATACATTATGTAATAAGGCATGGTGAAAGAATGCAGTGTGGAGGAGGGGTCAGAGAGAATGGACATCACACAAAAGGAAAGATGGAGGGTGCCAAGGACTGCATGGTCTGTCCTTTTCCTAAAACCAGGGCTTAGAAAGTGATTTTTCCTACTTGTCTGGCCAAAGAGAAATTCTATCCTAAAATGTATATTCAGGACCATCTTTATTTCAACTTGCAAGGGATATTATTTTAGCTAACATCATTGGAAGTAAAATAGAAATCGAATTATCTTATATTTACATGAACTTTCTCTCTTCTTAGACCATAAAACCTTTTCTACACCTTATCTAATCTCTCCATATCCAAGTTAAGAGACCACTTTATTATCTCATTTTACTCTTAAAGAAAGTAAGGCATGGAAAAATGGAAAATTTTTGCCTTCCTTGCTAGATAGATGTGTTAAAGATATAGAGATACAGGTAGAGATGTATGTGGTAGTTTTATTTATTCTGATATTAATATGTGTTATTATTACATTCTGACTTTGGTATGTGTGGTAAACATTAATTAGTTCTCTAGTCTAGAAAGAAAGGTGCTAAGCTTGGGGCAATACCAAGCACTGGATGTAGAACTCAAAATACACATAATGAATTTAGTACCAAAAATGCATATGATGTCTTTGCCAGCAGTGAGCCACAAATTCTTACCATTTTCTAAATGTTTTATTGAAGTATAATGTACACAAAGAAAAGTACACATATCGTAAGTGATGAATTCATTGATCTGTATACTTTTTCTTTTTTTGACAACATAGAGATATGAGATTGCTTATAGGTCAAGGCAGTAGAGGAGCTAGCGGGAAGGAAGAAAATGAAAACTAGAAGCTTTAGTATTATGGCAGATTGTAGGTTCCAAAGATGGCCACAGTAATACCTCCCATCCCTTAAGCTCTCCTGCAATGTGACCCTTCTACTCCTCCATCAAGAGGTAGAGCTTATTTCTCTTCTCACTTGCATCTGGTTGGCTCTGTGACTGCTCTGACTCACAGAACACAGCAGACAGGACACTGTGTCATTTCTGGGCACGACCTTTAACTGGTTTGGTAGCTTTAACTTCGTGCCTCCTGGAATATCTGCCCCTGGTATGTTCTCTCTCAGAACCCAAGGTTGGGCTGTAAGAAGCCCAAGCCCCATGGAGTGGCCACACGTGGGTGCCTTAGTCACACCCCAGCTGAGCTCCCAGCCACACAAGTGTGCCATCTTGGATACCTCACACCATCAGGACCTCAGATGACGGTCGCTCCAGCCAACACCTGACTTCAGTTACATGAGACGGCCCAGAGAGAAATGCCCAGCTGAGTCCAGTCAACCCACAGAACCACAAGAAACAACAATGCATGGTTTTAAAGCCACTGCTTTTGGGGGTGGTATGCTAACTAGGAACAGATAACTGGAACAGGTACCAAAACACAGATACAGGAATTTGGCTTTGACAGGAAGAAAGCAGAAAAGAGGCCAAAAAATAAGCGAGATGATAGATACGTTTCCAGATTGAATGGGTAAGAAATGAGAGGTGAGAGTTTGGAAGCAATATCATTTGATAAGAAAGAGAAAAAGATGAGGTAGCAGGTTTAAGAAAGGGATACATATTTGGAATATCAGATACGTGTACTGGAGACAGAATCCAGCGAAAGTTCACGGACATGTCTGAAGGCCATGCTGCTGTTGTAAACTATAAATTTGAAGAATACCATTTGCCAGGGGCTGGGATTTTCCCCATCTGTACTCAGCTGTCCAGTTAAGAGAAGAAAAATCCTCTGACCTGATTGATCTTGGATTGCAATTTTAAACAGCAAGTGAGGAAGGAAGACAGAGCAAGATAGCTGTGGGTTTTGGTAGGTATTATTTGAACCAATGGACCATGGATTTTAGCCTGTGTAGGGAAAAGAAGTGAAATGGGGAGAGAGCTGATAATAGGAGTGAAAGAAGATGCAGACATTTGAGGTCTAAAAGATTACTATGCAAGAGAAGGGATTAAGGAAGCTGGAGAGGTAAGTTCTGATCCAAAAATAGAATATTATTGAATTCTTTGCTGTGCTTGTATTTTTTTTATAACCTCACTAGTAATGAAAGCTTTTATTTATGAAATATTTAAAGACTAACACATTTAAAAATCCAAACCAATTAATATTTCCAGTTGGAAGTCATTTGTAAGTATCCCTGGATGGTAAGCTGATTCACAGGGGAGGGTTAGACTGAGGTTTTATTTGCCCATATCCAGGTGTGGGGAGCCTACTTACACCCACTCATGAGAGCTGACTGTGTACATCTCTCTCTATATTTCTGCTCAGTGACATCACATTGTAGCTTGACATTGGCCATGGTGGAATATTTACAGTATAGAAACTTGCAGCCTTTGTTTCCCAGAAAGTGGGTATTAAATATTTACCAGCACACAACTACCCACCCATGCTGTCCCTATACACAGTTTCCACGACAAAGAGAATTTAATTTTGTGCAATTTCTTGTAAATGTCTCCTAATTTATGCCTTATCCTGCAAAGGACATGAGTGGAAGATTATTTCATCCTACTTTTATTATCTGCATGAAGCACAACTGTTGGATTCAAGATAAGTAATTTATTACATGTGAAGACACACGTCTCCCTCTTTCCGATGTCAGAACATTCCAAGACTGAAGGGAAAAGGCAACAAAACAAGCTGAAGTAAGCAAAGTTCAGCCATGTGAAGATGTAGGTCCTATAACAGCTATGGAATTGGAAAAAGGATTAACTGTGAAAAGATTATTTTCAGAAGGGGAAAACTGGCATAGTTTAATCTTCCTTCTCAGTGAGCTTGTGGTGAAGAGGAATTGAAGTCAGGATAAGAATTCCCCATGGTCCCTGAAAATATGCCCAGCTACCCATGCTACTCGCCAAAAATCCACCCCCAAATGTACATGTTCCTTCTGCCTTCAGTTTGCAAACACTATAATACTGGCACTGAAAGGAATGCTAAATAAACTAATCACTCAAAAAAGTTATTAAGCACCCCAATTTGCCCAATGATATAGCTGATATATTATAAACTAGGGCCAAAATAGGGTTAGCCTCCTACTTTATCTATTTGGGATTTTTTTCAGTTCAGTTTTCAAATACTGCCTGCACTTTTCTTTCTCCCTCATTTTGCTTTATAGTAACAAAATTAATACATTAGCAAAATAAGAAAGAAAAGGTTACTGGGAATATGAATGAAGACATAATCCTCAAAGGATTTCAGCCTAGTAAGTTTGAAATAAGACACAAAAATTTTATCTGCTAGGCAAAGCAAACCTGGGAATTTTGAGCTGTTACTTAGTATGCTAAACTAGATAAATATTTTTTTCCATTCATGCAATAAAAACTTATCGAGAATGACTAAGATGTGACTATAAGGGTAATAAAGCTCTTCGTGACTTGCTTTCAGAATCGCTATATAGACTTGAAAGGTTTCATTAAAATTAGAAGCATGTTAGATTATTCTGTTTCTATTAAACGTGTTTTAGTTGGGGGAGAATTAGAAGAGATGAATATGTAATAACTAGTGTTAAAATGCGGAGTGATATTTTTGAGACAGAAGAAAAGCACTAACAAAACCTCCATTCTACTTGAACTCTGGTTGGTGACATTCTTTATCCGGGTGGCTTCAATGATAATCCCATCAGGCATTTGCAGGTGTTATGTTAGACAGCTTCCTTCCATACTTTCCCTTGAATACAGTAGGAAACAGACCATATTTCCTACTGAGACCAGATGAAAAGTGAGGCATGTGGTGAATTCTGTTTAACAGTTACTCTGTTGAGTGAATGAGAATTATCTAACAGGGAAAAATGATTTTCCTCATTTTTCACTCCAAGGGCACTTATTAAAATGGGTTTTTAAAATGAATATGCCATGACACAGCAATTTAAGCTTGCTATATCAAAACAACAACACACTATGAGATTTTGAAAATATGCAAGTTTTAAAATTTTTATATAGGGGAAACTACTTTATTGAGGATATGTATTTTTTCCCATTACTTCTAGATGATAGAATTTGGGGAGAAGAAGAGGCTTTAAAATTTCAACAAGCATTCCCCAAGGGAAAAATGGCATGTGGAGTACTGTGGACGTGGAGATGAAAGCTAGTCTGTGATGAACTGAATGTTTGTTTCTTCCCCAAATCCATATGTTGAAGTTCTAGCCCCCAAAGTGATGGTATTTTGCAATGGGGCCTTTGAGGGGGGTGATTAGGTTTAGATGAGGTCATGAGGATGGGACCCTCATGATGGGATTAGCGTCCTTATAAGAAAAGACAGCAGAGAGTTTGCTCACTCTCTTTCTCTCCACCATGCAAGGGCACAGTGAGAAGACAGCCACCTGCAAACCAGGAGGAAAGCTCTCACCAAGAACTGAATTGGCCAGAACCTTGATCCTGTACTTCCCAGCTTCCAAGACTATGAGAAAACGAATTTCTGTTGTTTAAGCCCCCCAGTCTATGGTATTTTGTTATGGCAGCCTGAGCTAACTAATATATAGTCTGTGCTCCCAAAGAACTCAGTCTAGAGGAGACAAGAAGTACAAAAATGATTGTAGTAAGTACTGTGGCAGCAGTATGCATTATGTGCTGATGTACTACACTGAGAAATGACTTAGTTCTCCTCTGAGATCTAATAGGTGACAAGGTAAAGGAACTGCCCAGATTTAAGGTGACTTGCCCAAGGTCAAAAAATGGTTGGTGGCAGAGCCAGAATACTGAGATTTTGTGTGTGTGTGTGTGTGTGTGTGCGTGCACACATGCACGTATATTTAGATTAATACATTTTTTTACCCATTCACTCAGTGAATTTTTATTGTGCTAACTACCATAATACATGTTTACACAAATATCTAATTCTCACTCACAAGCCCCATTTGACAGATGAGAAAACTGAGGTTGAGAGAGATTTTAGTGAAGTACTTGCTTTTAGTAGAGTACTAACTTTAGTAAAGTTAGTACTTGCAAAGGTCACATAGCTAATAACATCAGAGCTGGGCTTTGAACCAGGACACTTGAAACATCAAGGTTTTTGGAAGGTAAGAAATGTAAAATGACTTGGAAGAAATTAAATCGTAAACTGATGCCGATTAGTAGATGCCTAGCACTTTCTCACATGCTATTAACATACATGAAAATAACACAAATTATATCATCTTCTCATCAGTAAAACTGGGGTAAAGCTTTCCTCGGAAGGCTAATGTGAGTGTTAATGTGACTCTAATGAAAATGTTTCTCTCTTCCTAGCTGGGAGAGGGTATGGAGTCCTCCTTGCTCACCCATGTTCTCTCCAGACCATTGCAAAACCACTGCCACTTTGAGGCTCAGGGCATCTGGTTACACCAGCCTCTCACCATAGCTGGTGCCAACATTCCTTATTGCCCTAACTGTTGCCATCATCATAAGGACCTCTAAAGTCTATGCAGATGACACATCCAGCACTCTGGCTCTCAGGTCTGTTCTGACCATCTCTTTTAGTGACCCGCACTCACCCTGCCATCACATCCTTGACTTTGCCGTCACATCTGAAATCACAAGTTCATGCACCTCACTCTCTAATCACAGCCTCCTCTCCTTCCAGCTTGCTTGCTTAAAGAGCCCCACTGAAATCGCCCTCCAAGTGGATGAAGAACTAATTCCCAACACATGTGATGCATTCTCTTTCAGCTTCTAGTCTTCACTTCCTTGTTTACTCTGCTTTGATTCCATGGTCCCCCAACAGTGTCATTTTTTTTGTCTTTCCTTCCTTCCTTCTCATCTCCATGGCACAAAGGGAAAATTTTCTACTTACAGAAGCCCTTGCCTAAGAGGTATCAAAATGGAATGCTGTGTTTTATCACAACTGGTTCTAACATCAGAGGCTGATAACAAACTTTGAGTGGCCTGGGATACCAGACTTTTACTGGACCTACTTGAAATCTCTTTCCTGACTAATAACGCAATGAAACTTTAAAAAATTAACCCTGTACAGACCTATGGGCTCATTCCATTCTATCTAGAGTGCTAGTTTTTAATCCTTTAATTAGCATAATAACTACGAATCATCCCACTACCAATATTTAATGACATCTTTTTTTCTAGCTAACTACTCAGAGTATTCTCCACTGGTGTATGTTTTCTTGCCTGGAAGAAATAAAGTTGGCCTTGTATCTTTTTAAAGCCTTGGTGTTATATGTTTTGTTCTTTGACAAGAAAATCCCAACTCTAGATTGGTTTAGTCTCTCTCCTTCTTTAGGTCTTGATAGGAATAGCTAAATAATACTGAAGAAAAATAACACTAACTCGGATATTATTATCATTATAATATGTACAACGAACATCGCAACTGGGTGGTCTCAGTAACTGGCTCTACTGAAATGATCTCAAACTCCATGGATAACTTTCCAGTTGCTCATCTACCAAGTCAATGTCCTATTCTTCGTCTTCCCCAGTTTAAGCACAGAAAAACTTGACACTGTTGCCCAGTCACTACTATTTCGTAGAATTGTATATTTCTTTGACTGCCATGATTCTCTCATTTCTTCAGATCTCTTCATATATTATTTCTTTCTTTTCTACTGACCCCTTAAACCAGAGCTCCTCCTCAAGGTTCTATCTTTATACGTTTTTCTCTTCTAATGATGCCCTCTCTCCATGGATCTCTACTTTTATGAAACCAGTTCTCACAACTTCCAGGTCTGGATCTCCATACGAGCACTCTCTTTTGATTTCTAGACCTAAGTGTTCACCGTCTGTCGGACAAACTTGTTATGGCATTCTCCGAAGGAAGGGAGGGAAAGAGTGTCCCAGGAGGACTTTGCAGGGAGGGGCTGAGCAGGTGGGTGAACATGTCAAGGAGGCAGGTGGTGGGAGGGGCGGCAGAACACGTGGACCTTTTACAGCCTCAGAGATCATCATAAGGTCTTTGCTTTCTACCTGGAAATTTTTGAGACTGACTTAGGCTTTAAAAGAATAGTTTTGCTACCAAGGATAAAGGCATGGAGAGTAGACAGGAGGTGACAGCCCTAACCCAGGCAAAAGGTAAAGGGGGACTTTTAATCTAAAGTTCATATAGGGTTTTGTTTTCTAGCTTTTTCTTATGACAAAGTTTTTGCATCTAAAATAAAAGAGAAGTATCATATTGTCTCTATAAATTACTATGAATTTCAACTTAATTTAACTTTGTTCTAATTCTCAGTCTTAAATTAGAATGTTCCATTTTAACTCACCCTAAATTCTGTCTCAGCAGTTAAACTGCCCTGAATCTGGTTCAACTCTTGCTGTTAGGCCAACCCAGTGTCCAAAGTCCTTACAGGATGGACGTTTTTAGTTTTGGGAACCAGGTTTTTGCCTCCCTCATTTATTGCCCACTATTGAAATGCTTGTGATTCTGTATAGATTTCTTTTTAGTTTTCTTCTCTGTTCCTTTTTACTTTCATATAGAAAGTGCAGTTCTACTTGTCAATGCCTTGTTGAGAATATACAAATCTTTCCTTTATGTTCACATTTTCACCAATCAAAAGAGTGAAACCATCCCTCTCTCAATAGTTTCCAGACTCAGAGCTTATCTGAACAATTTTTAATACAACAATATTTAATTTAACAGTAACTCTATTAACAGCTTAGCAATATGCAGCTTTTAACAAATTAACTTTAGAATAAAAGAATTACTTAGAATTTGTTTTCTGAAAAAGATTGCTTCCTTTACACAGACTACAGCAATTTTAACAGAGTTAAAATAAGAATTCTGAACATAAGTTGTTTTCATGTGATCATGAATATTTTTAATTACAACAAAGATATAATCAATTTTACCAATATTACATAGTCTCCATGGGAAATATATTTCATTTGAAAGTATTAAAGCAGGCACTCTCAACCTTACATGGTGTGTTGATTTTTAAAGCATGTCTGTAAACTGTTGAACACATTGCCCATTGAAAGGTAGGGTACATATGCCCTTCTTTTGAATCTGGGTTGACCATAATGACTCTCTTGTAACCATCAGACTACAATGGAAGTGATGCTGAGTGACTTCTTGGGCTGTGTCAGGAAAGGCTGAGTGAGAAGCTTCAGCCTAATTCTCTTAAGATGCTTGTTCTGGGGTAAACCAGCCAGGTGCCACATGAGAAGTTTGAAACTGTCATGGTAGAAAGTCCATGTACAGGCATTCTGACTGACAGCCCAGCTGAGTTCCAGTTAACCGCCTGCAACAAGTCCCAGGCAGATGAGGGAACCAAATTGGAAATACAACCCAGTCGAGCCTTCAGATCATGTTACAGCCCAGCCAACACAAGAGACCCTAAGTGAAAACTGCACTGACAAGTCCTTCTTGAATTCCTGATCTACAAAACTGTGAGAAAAATAAAATGATTGTTTTAAGCTTGGTGATAATTTGTTCACAGCTAGTAACCAGAACGCATGGATATTAGAGCCATTACATGCTTAAATGTCCCCTATTCACTGCCAGCTGGTCTTACAGCCTTGAAAGCTATATATTAATATTTCCAAAGAAGTATACTTTCAGATAGAAGTCATATGTTAATACAAAGGGCTAGTTTTATTTTTATTAAAAGGTCTCAAGAACTGACTGTAAGCATTTTGGAGAGCTGGCCACAATGAGGATAAAAAAGAAAATAGGTTCACGATGCTAATTCCTTTTATTAGACCTCTTATGTCTTAAAGATTATTTCTAATTATTTAATGGTTATGGAGTCGAGGGCCTTTGTCTACCTTTGAGCATATTAATTATCTTCCGTCTTAGTTTCACAAACTCAAGGATGTAAGTAATTTTTATCTGCCTTGATCATGTCTTCTAGTGAACGCTTTTCACTTTAAAATATTTTAGAAAATAATTTTGAAAGCAGAAAGTTCCAATTCTTGCAAGATATCAGGATTATAGGTAAGAAGAGAGATTGGGAGAGCAGAGTTGTTGGTTGGCGGTTAAAGCGGCTATAGAGGCTAACTCTTGATGGATTTACCTACAGCACCTTTCGAAGCTGAGAAACATTCTAGGGATGATTTATTTTTAGAAGACCATGCAAATATATTTTTCTTTTACAAAACGTAAAAGTCTCATCATATAAAATTTATCAACTGAACTAAAATCAAGTTTTGCCAAAGGAATGGTTGCCAAAGAAACCACAGGAATAAAATTTACTTCTTTCTCTTATACTTTTGATAACTTTTCATTTCTTTTTTATGAGTCATACAATTGCCATCAGGAGACTCTGGTCAGAGAGAGAAGTTCTTTGAACTGGTTAGGGCACACATTCTCAAAGTATGGCCTGGGGATGCCTGTGGGTCCCAGAGACCTTACCAGGAGGTCTGTGAAATCAAACTGTTTTCATAATGATGTTGAGACTTTATTTGCTATTTTTCACCTAATTCTCTCATGAGTACACTGTGACGTTTTCTGGAAGCTGCATGGTGTGTGATATTGCAACAGACTGAATGCAAGGCTATACATGAGAACTCAGTTGTCTTATTATATAAGATATTAAAGAGATTTGCAAAAACGTAAAATAATGCCATTTTATAACTTTTTTGAAAGTAAAATTATTTTACAAAATTAACAAAGAATAATACATTTTCCTTTAAAAGTATTAATACGTAATGGATTTATTATTATATTGAATGAATTATTTAAAATTTTCTCAGTTTTAATCTCTAATGTAAATATTGATAGACACAACACATATAAACAAATACTCTTTGAGCTCATCAAATTTTTTTTTAAAAGGTAAAAAAGGATGGGAACCAAAATGTTTGAGCACTACTGAGTTAGGAATTTATCTGAGGAAACAAACATTATTTTACTGACAATAGATAATAACATTTATACTTCTAGGTAAATCGAAACCTTAAACCTCTATGTTATGCTGCAAATCTCAAAAATTCTTATAAGAATCAGAAATATCAGAGTGTAATATATGGTCTAACTAATAGACCTAGGTAGGCCAGGCAGGTATTTAGAGATCTCTGAATCAAAGATTCTGGCTAGTACAAAAAGGTGTATGTGTGTGAGTATTTGACAGAATGGTGGATTCACCAGAAAAAATGTTCTGTGTGAAATACTATAAATTGAAGAATTGGGTTATCTTCTCTCTAAATCTCTCCCCTCTTCTCTTGTCAGACCAGATAACAGGTCATACAATGGAGGCTACTCATCATTCCCGTGTCTGCTTAGCAAAGTAGGTAATATGAAAAATGGTCAGATCCTTCTGTTCTGAAGGCTTCTTAATACTCCCTCCATTTAGCCTCTTGACCAACAGAATAAGACTATTGAATCACTTTCAATAAATCCTAAAAATTAGATTCTAATTAGGGTAATAAAAATCAACCACCCTGACCAACCTGAGCCTTCAACCAAGCCTTGGTCTGAGGATTACGTTTTAAGGGAATGTGCAATTTGTTTTTTATTGTTTAATGACTTGCTTTCAGGTCTTTAAAGTCACATTTGCAGTCAAAACCAAGTAAATAAATGAATAGCTGTGTCCCTCCCTAATAAAAAAGGAAAAAAGAAAAAAAGTCACATAATTTTCACAACTCCTTGGAAAGTCCAGTTCTTACAGTGTCTGCTCATGATTTTGAATTTGCTGTGTGAAAATCAGTCCTTCAAAGAAAAATAAATATTTACTTATTATCTGTTAGTTATTGAGCACCTTTCAGGTATATAAAAATTGCGCAAAAGATAAAGAAACCTGTTTTCCAAACCTAATATTAAATTATACCTATACACATAGTGCTTTATCAAGAGTTGTGAGACAAAAGTACATTCCTTCTTAGTTTATAAACTCTCTGGCTTTCTGAATCTTTTAATTGAATTAAAAAGATAATGTTATTTAAACGTCTTACTGAAAAGCAGAGATGGTATATCCTATGTACTTTTCAGAAAATACATATATTCCTGCATTTTCCCATTAATTCAACAACTATTTATTGACCAAGTACTATGCACTGGAAAAGAAAAAACGTCAGAGTACTCCATTATAATGGAGTGGATAAATTAATATTTAATATAATTTTGATTTCTTGTAAGTGCTAGGCAGAAAAATAAAACAAGAATATAGAGTGTGATAGGATATGGAAGGAAACATATTTAAATAGGATGGTCAGGAAGGCTTCTCTGATGGAGTGATGGGTAGATTGCAAATGGCCACACATTCTTCCATCTCACTAGGCCTGTCTGTTTGAAATGACTCTATTGAAAAATAGGGTATATTTCTCTAGCCTTTGAATCTGGCCCAGGTCATGTGACTTGATGTGCCAATGGGCCATTAGAAAATGGGACATAAGCAGAATCTTGAAAAGTAGTTGTACATTGGGGTTTTCCCTCTCTTGTAACTCCTTCTATCATTTAAACAAGCCAGGGCTACCCTACTGGATGATGAGAGACCTCACACATCCCTCCCAACCCTGCTTAGTGTTTGTGAAATTCTTGAATCCGTGGGTTTGTAGTTTTCATCATGTTTTGAACAATTTCAGTCATTATTTCACCAACTACTTATTCTGCCCTCATTCCCTTCTGGAACTCCAAACTACATTTAAGGCCACTTGAAATCTGTCCGTGGCTCAATGGGGCTCTGTTCATTTTTTTTTCCACATTTATTCTGAGTTTCTTTCTGATTGGATAATTTCTGTTACTATGTCTTTAAGTTCATTAATATTTCTTTTATTGTTTCTAATCTGTTGATAAGCCCATTTAGTGATTTTTAAAAAAAATTTAGAAAGAGTATTTTTCAATTCTAGAAATTCCCTTTCGTTGTATTTTTTTTTTTTTTTGTATTTTATATATCCTATTTCTCTGCTCATTACATTCATGTTTCCCTTTAAATCCTTGAGAATATTTATAATAGCTGTTTTAAAGTCCTTCCCTGATAATTTCATCATCACTGTTATTTCTGAGTCTTTTTTTATTGACTGATTTTTCTTTTGGCTACATTTTTCTGCCTCTTAGTACACCTAGTAATTTTTGATGGGATGTTGGACATTTTTAATATTACATTGTTGTCTTCCATTAAGTGTGTTTTGGCAGGCAGCTAAGTTGCTTGTGGGGCAGCTTAATACTTCTGAGATTTGTTTTTTAGCTTTATTAGGGTGAATGTACAGTAGCTTTTACTTCAGGGCCAGTTTAGACCTGCTACTAAGAAATAACCCGTTTGGGATCTCTTTCGAATGGTTTGGGTGTTCGACAAAGTCTCTCCCTTCTAACTGGTTGGAGTTCAAACATCTCCAATCCTCTGAGGACTCTGTAAATTTTTTAGTTTGTGGAATCCCTGGTTGTTCTTATTCCAGCCTTGTGGAGATTCACCCAGCGCATGAGAAGCTTAGAATTCAGCCAAAGACTCAAGGCAACTTCATGGATTTCTGGAGCTCAATTCCACCTTCCTAAGCCTCTTCAAACTCAAATCTTTTTGTGCTCCATTCATTGATACTGCTCTTCTCTGCTTGGGTATCCCTTCCTGTGTTGCAGTTCAGAAAGTGCCACCAGGTAGAAATCTGGGGTAATCATGGGACTTACCTCACTTGTTTCCCTTCGCTAAGGGATTAGAATCCTGTGATGCCAGTTATCCAATATCCAAACAAATTTGATTTATAGATTTTCCCCCAATATTTTAATTGTTTATGATGGGAGGGCAAGTCCAATACTAATTTCCCAATCACGTGTGAAAATAGAAGTCCAGATGACTGTTATTTATTTGTACATTTGTTTGAAGATGGAAGATAGTATAGCAATGTTATATGCCAACAGGAATGATCCAATTAAGAAGGGGAATCTGGTGATGCTTCAGAGAAATGATATTTCAGAGGCAAATTCTTTGAGAAAGTGAGAATGGATGTAAACTCATACTCAGTGCATAAGTAGAGGGGTTAGCCTTAATAAGGAGAAGGGGAATTTTATCTATTAATTCAGAGTTAAAGTAAGAATGCTAATAAAGTCAGAATAATAAAGTAAAAATTAGTATGCAATGGAAAGACTATTTTCATTATTTATTGTGTGATCAAATGCTTTGAATGAGCAGAACAGTAAATATGATAAAGCATTTGTTCTTTATCTTTGGTCAAAAGGGAGTCATTTTTTTCCTCCTAAATTACAAGCCTTTAAACATTTAATCTCTCTGTTCCACTATGCAGATACTTTCTTTTGAGGATCTCTATATCCAGAGGAACCAAAGAAAAGATTTTTAAAAAATACGTGTGCAGGACTTGTGGATGAATTCTGGGTTTTGGTGCCAGTCAGATGGTTGCTTTTAAACAGAAAACATTACTATTCTCTTTTTTTTTTTCTAGTTAGAAAAACCAATGCAAGTTTTGTATATAAAATGGGATTAACACCCACATAATAGAGCTGATAGGGTTAATGTGAGGATTAAAATAAAATATAATTAATATGCTAACCTTAGTTGTCACTGAAATACTAAATTTCTCCTTTTCTCCTTCTAGGTAGTGGGAATCCTGGCTCATATAGCTCTGTCTTGAACTTAGAAATTTTAAGTTATCTGGAAAGATTAACTAACTAGGAAGACAACATTAGATACCACCCACCAAAGAAGTCTAATAATTTAGTTCCTTTTTCCTCCAAATTCTCTTACTAGAATGACTCTTAGATTTAGTTTTCCCAAACTGAGATCTCCTTACCACTTTTCCTGATTTTTGTCTCTCTTGTTCATTAATGGATCTCCTAGGCTAGAATCATGCCTAGCATATAGTAGGAACTCAGTAAATATAAAGTTGGAATTAATGCTCAATATTAGTGCCTGTGAATACCTCCAGTGATCCCAATATTCTGTGGAACAAATTTTGGGAACTGCTGTCATGGAGAATAATTCAGTCTAAGTTAATCACCCTGATTCATTTCTGTTGAGACCTTCTGGAGCACAATGAATGGGAAGCTTGCTTTCTTTGTATGTGTCAGAAACTTAGGCTGTAACCTAAGTTTGGTAGCTAAACCTTTTAAAGTCACAATCTGTGTAGGATTTATGTGCCAGGGATATTGAAAGGATTAAATCTCTCTGTGCTCTGCTAGCCTTTGGTGACAGGGCACTGTGTCTGCTGTTATCAGAGCCCCTGTCCTCTGCTCTCCCCCCAGTGCCAATGGATTTAGATGAGCAGGCTGTGCACTGCTGTTGTGTGTACTCATGTCAGCTGCAGCAAGTCCATCCTAGGTGACAGCAGTGTCACTTTGGTATCACATCCTCTTTTACACCTGATCACACTTGCAGATGGGGATGCCAAAAGCACCTTGGAGTTACAAGGCTGGAGGAAGTGACTGGGAGACTAGACGCCTAATGGACATCTTGATGTGCAGAGGGGGCCCAAAGACCCTCCATGTGAGTGCTGGGGAAAGAGAGAAAGCTTGCGTGTCACGCACAGACTCTCACTGGGACTGGAATCCAGGGGCACAAAGTGGGAACAATTCAGGAACCAGAGAGAGGCAGGTGAACCTACACTCAGGACCCAAAGGTGAAGTTTCCAGGCAGGTGAAGATGGACTTTTGTCTGCTTGGCCGAGTTACATGCTCGTTGTGCTGGGGACATGAACTTACTCACCAATGCTTAACAGTTGGACTTTGTCTATAATTCTTTGCCTGGAATCCACTTCCTGCCCACCCACGTGTGATTAAATCCTTCTGTAACAGGGCCAAACATTATCATGGGTGAAAAATGCACTTTATTCTTCTTGTCCAAGTACCTTCAGCAGATCAAGGCAATCAGGTAGGAGAGTAGGGTGGGCGTGAGGAGAGGGTTGGTGATATCTGATTTGCATTCAGATGTTTTTATATTTATATATAAAAGGGTGAGAATGGGTTTTGGATTGAGAGTTGAAAGAGGAAGACAGTGTCCTCAGGTTTGGTGTGTAGTAAAGAAGGAAAGGACAGAGCAATGTGGAAAAAGGTTTTGGGAAATGTGGGTTATGAACCAAACACAGTTCATTTAATATTTTTGAGGGAAATGCAAATAAAACTAGAATTATTTTTGCCAGCAAATATCTTTGGTTCCTGGACTATGTTTTCCTGAATGAGCTATTGTGCTAGAAACAGGCCACATGGACCCTGGGGTTTATTTGGGTTATGTTTGAACTGAATCCATTTACCTGGGGCCTTTTAGCTGACTGGTCCCTGTACACTCATTTCTAGAGAAAGTGGTCATGCAGGTGGAGCCCTTTGCAGGTTTGGCTGAACATTTTGTTAGTAGCCACAGCATGTACATAACTTGACTCCTGGTTCTGCCTTGCTTTGTAGTTTTTCACATCCTGGGTCTGACAACACCTAAAACAGGTACACTGCCCCTAAATCATTCCTTAGGTGGGGACAGCTCTGGACAAAATCAGAGCAGACATAAGCTTCTTTTTTAACTTCCCCATTCCAGGTTCTCCCCTTTTGTTGACACAGAGCCCTTCTAAGTGTCCCCAGACAAATCTGATACTAATATTTCAGTGATTTGGCATTTTGGCTCTACCAGGAGAAAGCACATTTTAAAAGAGCTATCAAATGAGGGTTAATGCTTAACATGAACATATTCCCAAATGATGGGATTTTAGAAACTACACAAAGAAGGAACTGTGAAGGTAGAAAAGCTGCCTTCCCAGGCCGTCTGAAATACCAGCCCCCCTTGACTTTTGCACATGTGTAAATCTTGTTCTCCCTTGTAACATCCTTGTTGAGACTGACGTTTATCACCATCTGGTCACCCAGCATTCATTTCTCCTCCCCAATGCCATCCTGATTTCCTTTAGGGGAGCTGCCCCTCCTACACTGTGGGAAATTGACTGTAATGTTAAGTTCAGGTGTCTGCCCCTCACTGAGGAGACCAAGAAGGCCAGATCCTTGCTCTCATTGTCTCTGTATGCCAGGAGGAAGCGATGTAAGTCCTTCAGTGAGAGACCTTGTAGGCTGGACTTTGGCCCATAAGCAAGTGATCTTATGACTGAAAAATGCTTGGTGTGGGCTTTCCTTGTGTTGCAGTGGTTGGGAATCCACCTGCCAGTGCGGGGGAACGCGGATTCGAGCCCTGGTCTGGGAGGATCCCACATGCTGTGGAGGAACTGAGCCCGTGCACCACAGCTGCTGAGCCTGCACTCTAGAGCCCACGTGCCTGGAACCCGGGCTCTGCAACGGAAAAGGCCTCCCGCAATGGGAAGCCCGTGCACCGCGGCGAAGACCCAATGCAGCCAAAAATAAATAAATAAATAGACGTAATCTCTCATCATTTCTTATTTAAAAAAAAAGGTTGGCGTGCATTCTTCCCAACCACCAGGCCTCCAACCACCTGTTCCTACCATAAGACCACTCTATTTATGTGGTTCCCTTTCCTAGACCTCCAGAGCTGCTTCTGTTTCTCCTCATTTCCAAAACTTGTTCTGTAGCCTTCTAGTAGATTCTCTGAGCTCCCCAGATCCTTTCACTAAATATCTTTCTTTTTTCTTTTTGGCTTACAATAGCCTGGTAATTTAAGTCTGTTCTTATTATTGCAACTAAGAATCCAGGACTGATAAACAGGGAAAAGACAAAGTTAAAATAATGATGAACAGTTGTAACATATGTGCACAAACCCTCCTGTGCCCAAGTAAAATGGAAATGTTAATCCCGTGTCCTAAAAAAGGATCCATAAAAATAAATTATATGCCTCCTCTCCTGCTTCCAATGTCAGCTTTTGGAAATTGAAGACCTGAATAAGGGGATTTCATCTTATGCTGTTGTCTTGAGATACATATGTATGTTTTAATTTAATTAAACTTTTCATTTTGAAATAATTGTAGATATATTTAGTTATAAGAACTAATACAGAGGGACTTCCCTAGTGGCACAGTGGTTAAGAATCCACCTGCCAATGCAAGGGACACGGGTTCGATCCCTGGCCCAGGAGGATCCCACATTCCACGGAGCAGCTGAGCCCGTGTGCCACAACTACTGAGTCTGCACTCTACAGCCCGTGAGCCACAACTACTGAGCCCACGTGCCACAACTACTGAAGCCAGCACACGCTAGCGCCCGTGTGCCACAACTACTGAAGCCCGCGCGCCTAGAGCCCTTGCTCCGCAACAAGAGAAGCCACTGCAATGAGAAGCCCACGCACTGCAACAAAGCGTAGCCCCCACTCGCCGCAACTAGAGTAAGCCTGCGTGCAGCAATGAAGACCCAACGCAGGCAAAAATAAAAATAAATAAATAAATAAAGAACTAATACAGAGATCTTTTACCCTCTAGCTATTTTCCCCCAACATTAACATCTTGCAAAACTTATAGTATGATATCACAATCATGATATAGATCCTGATACAATCCATGGATCTTATTCAGATTTCACCAATTTTTCATGCACTCGTTATATACGTATATTTAGTTTTATGCAATTTTATCACATGTGTCCAGGGTTGTGTATCCATCACCACAGTCAAGATACAGAGAGTTCCATCACTACAAGGGTTCATCGTGTTGTCCTTTTATAATCACAAACCTCTCTTGTTCCCCCTTCCAGTCCCTAGCTCTGGCAACCAATAATCTGTTCTCCATTTCTATAATTTTGTCAACTAAAGAATTTTATATTCATGGAATCATATAGCTTGTAACTTCTTGGAACTGATTTTTTTCACTCAGCATAATTTCCTTGAGACCTATCCAAGTTGTGTATATCAACAGTTAGTTTCTTTTTGTTACTGAGGAGTATTCCATGGTATGGATGTACCTCAGTTGATTTATATAAATCAAAGGTTCATTTCTTTTTGTTACTGAAGAGTATTCCATGGTATGGATGTACCTCAGTTGGTTTAAACATTCACCTGTTGAAAGACATCCAGGTTGTTTCCAGTTTTGGGTAGTACAGATAAAGCTGCCATGAACATTAATGTACATATTTTTGCACAGAAATGTGAATTCTCTTCTTTTGAGTAAAACACCTAGGAGTAGAATTGTTGCATCGGATGGTAGCTATACATTTAACTTTTTAAGAGACTACCAAACTGTCTTCTAAAATGACTGTATTATTTTGCATTCCCACCAGTGGTATATGAGCATACCAGTTCCTCCACATCCTCACCCACACTTGATATTGTCAGTTGTTTAACTGTAGCTATTCTAATCTATGTACAGGGGTAGCTCATTCTAGTTTTAATTTCTCTAATGACTAATGCTGTTGAGAATCTTTTCTGTGCTTGTTAGTCATCCACATATCTTCCTTGGGGATGTGCCTGTTCAAATCTTTTGCTTATTTTTAAAAATTGGGTTGTTTCTTATTGTTGAATTTTGAGAATTCTTTACATATTCTGGATATAATTCATTTACCAAAGATATGATTTGTGAGTATTTTCTCCCAGTCCGTGGTTTGTCTTTTCATTCTCTTAATGATATCTCTCAAAGAGAAGAATTTTGTTTTGTTTTGTTATGTTTTGTTTTAATGAAGTCCAATTTGTCAACTTTTGGATTAGGGTTTGAGAGTCATATCTAAGACACCTTTGCCTACACAGGGCCACAAAGACTTATTCTGATGCCTTCTCTGGAAGTTTTGTAGTTTTAAGTTTTATATTTAGACCTGTGATATTTTGAATTAATTTTTTAAAATATAGCATGAGGATCAAAGTTCATTTTTTGCATACACACATCTAATTGTTCCATCATCATTTGTTGTTTATGGTGGGAGGGAAAGTCTGGTACCCAAAAGCTGCTATGAACATGTGTTGTGTGAACTTAAGTTTTCATTTCTCCGGGATAGATGCCCAAGAATGCGATTGCTGAATTTTATTAAAATCTGCCAAACTATTTTCCAGTATGTATTTGAAAAAGGAAGACACAAAGGTTAAGAATGGAATGAATTTGGCTCCTGCTTCTTCCCTGTTAGTAATCCTGCACAACTTACTAAATATCTCCGTGCCTTAGTTTCCCTATTTATAAGCTAAGGACAATAATACTGCCCTCCTCACTGTGTTGCTGTGAGGATTCAGTGCATTAAAAAGCAAAGTATTTAAAAGAATGCCTAAAAGGCTTTGCCACATTTTTTACATTTGTATGTTTTCTCATAAGTATAAATTCTATGGTGTCGAGTAAACCTTTTGTGCCACTTAAAAGCTTTGCCACATTCTGTACATTTGTAAGGCTTCTCTGTAGTATGAATTATCTGACACTGCTTAAGACGTAAACATGGAGTAAAGGCTTTGCCACATTCTGCATATTTGTATGCTTTCTCCCCAGTGTGAATTCTCTGATGCTAAGGTATGCATGCCACATTCTTTACAAAAAACTTAAAAAATTAAAGAATGCCTAGCACATAAAGCATGATCCGTAACGTTAACTGTTACTGTTTGTAAGTGGTGTCGCTACTGTCATCTTTTGTGGCTGTCCAACACCCTCGAATACCCTGCCTACATTTCAATAATTTTCCACATTATGAAATCTCCAGAAAGAGCCAGAAAACTTGCATTCCCATCCTTCCTTGTAGCTGGGGTAAAGGCATGTGACTCAGGTTCTACCAATCAGACATGGCTCTGAAGGCCTCGGTTTCAGAGGTGAACAATCAAAGCAGATGGTCATGTACCAGCAATTCACTTTTCAAAGAACTTCTATGGGCAGACATAGCAGCATTCTAGAACTCAGACCCAAGTAGTATAGGTACTGAGCAGGGCTGCACTGTTGGGTTTTCTTTTTGCCCTGTGTTTTTCTTGGGCTTTTTTTCCTAGTTATGTAGCTTCACAGTGTGACTGTCTAGCCTTTTTTGGAGATGATCATACTACCTAATATTATTTAATAATTTCCCTTACTATTTAAATTATCCAGTTTTTAAAAGCCATATATCCAGAGAAAACAATAATTTGAAAAGATACATGCACCCCAATGTTCACTGCAGCACTATTTATAATAGCCAGGACATGGAAGCAACCTAAATGTCCATCAACAGAGGAATGGATAAAGAAGATGTGGTACATATATACAATGAAATATTACTCAGCTATGAAAAAGAACAAAATAATGCCATTTGCAGCAACATGGATGGACCTAGAGATTGTCTTACTGAGTGAGGTAACTCAGACAGAGAAAGACAAATATCAGATGATATCGCTTATATGATGAATCTACAAAAAGGCTACAAATGAACTTATCTACAAAACAGAAATAGAGTAACAGATGTAGAAAAATAAACTTATGGTTACCAGGGGGTAATGGGGTGGGGGATGAGAGATATATTATGAGATTGGGATTGATATATACACATTACTATATATAAAGTAGAAAACTAACAAGGACCTACTATATAGCACAGGGAACTCTACTCAATACTCTGTAATAGCCTATATGGGAAAAGAATCTAAAAAAGAGTGGATATATGTATATGTATAACAGATTCACTTTGCTGTATACCTGAAACTAACACAACATTGTAAATAAAATATACCCCAATAAAAACCTTTTTTAAAAAAAAGGCATTCTAAGAGGGAAGTTTATAGCAATAAAATCCTACCTGAAGAAACAAGAAAAATGTCAAATAAACAACTTAAGCTTACATCTAAAGCAATTAGAGAAAGAAGAATAAAAAAACCCCACGAAGATAGCAGAAGGAAAGAAATCATGAAGATCAGATGAGAAATAAAGGAAAAAGAAATGAAGGAAACAATAGCAAAGATCAATAAAACTAAAAGCTGGTTCTTTGAGAAGATAAACAAAATTGATAAACCATTAGCCAGACTCATCAGGAAAAGAAGGGAGAAGACTCAGATCAACAGAATTACAAATGAAAAAGGAGAAGTAAGAACTGACACGGCAGAAATGCAAAGGATCATGACAGACTACTACAAGCAACTATATGCCAATAAAACAGACAACCTGGAAGAAATGGACAAATTCTTCAAAAAGTACAACCTTCCAAGACTGAATCAGGAAGAAATAGAAAACATGAGCAGACCAATCACAAGGACTGAAATTGAAACTGTGATTAAAAATCTTCCAACAAACAAAAGGCCAAGGCCACGTGGCTTTACAGGCAAATTCTATCAAACATTTAGAGAAGAGCTAAAACCTATCCCTCTCAAACTCTTCCAAAATATAGCAGAGGGAGAAACCCTCCTAAACTCATTGTATGAGGCCACCATCACCCTGATACCAAAACCAGACAAAGATGTCACCAAAAAAGAAAATTACAGGCCAATATCACTGATGAACATAGATATTAAAATTCTCAACAAAATACTAGCAAACAGAATCCAAGAGCACATTAAAAGGGTCATACACCATGATCAAGTGGGGTTTATCCCAGGAATGCAAGGATTCTTCAATATATGCAACGTAATCAATATGATAAACCATATTAACAAACTGAAGGATAAAAATCATCTGATAATTTCAATAGAGGCAGAAAAAGCTTTTGACAAAATTCAATACAAATTTATGATAAAAACTCTCCAGAAAGTGGGCATAGAGGGAACCAACCTCAGCAATAATAAAAGCCATATATGACAAACCCACAACCAACATCATTCTCAATGGTGAAAACTTGAAAGCATTTCCTCTAAGATCAGGAACAAGACAAGGTTGTCCACTCTCACCACTATTACTCAACACAGTTTTGGAAGTTTTAGCCACGGCAATCAGAGAAGAAAAAGAAATAAAAGGAATCCAGATTGAAAAGAAGAAGTAAAACCGTCACTGTTTGCAGATGACATGACACTATACATAGACAATCCTAAAGATGGCACCAGAAAACTACAGAACTAATCAATGAATTTGGTAAAGTAGCAGGATACAAAATTAATGCACAGAAATCTCTTGCATTCCTATACACTAATGATGAAAAATCTGAAAGAGAAATCAAGGAAACACTCCCATTTACCACTGCAACAAAAAGAGTAAAATGCCTAGGAATAACCTACCTAAGGAGGCAAAATATCTGTATGCAGAAAACTATAAGACACTGATGAAAGCAATCAAAGATGATACAAACAGATGGAAAGATATACCATGTTCTTGGATTGGAAGAATCAACGTTGTGAAAATGACTATATTACCCAAAGCAATCTACAGATTCAATGCAATCCCTATCAAATAACCAATGGCATTTTTCACAGAATTAGGACAAAATATTTTACAAATTATATGGAAACACAAACGACACTGAATTGCCAATGTAATCTTGAGAAAGAAAAACGGAGCTGGAGGAATCAGGCTAACTGACTTCAGACTATACTACAAAGCTACAGTAAATAAGACAGTATGGTACTGGCACAAAAACAGACATATAGGGCTTCCCTGGTGGCGCAGTGGTTGGGAGTCTGCCTGCCAATGCGGGGGACACGGGTTCGCGCCCTGGTCTGGGAGGATCCCGCGTGCTGCGGAGCCGCTGGGCCCGTGAGCCACAATTGCTGAGCCTGCGCGTCTGAAGCCTGTGCTCCGCAGCGGGAGAGGCCGCGGTGGTGAGAAGCCCGCGCACCGCGATGGGGAGTGGCCCCCGCTTGCCGCAACTGGAGAGGGCCCTCGCACAGAAACGAAGACCCAACACAGCCATAAATAAAAAAATAAATAAAATATATAAAAAAAAAAAACAAACAAAAAACACTATCTAAAACAAACAAACAAACAAAAAAAAACAGACATATAGATCAATGGAACAGGATAGAAAGCCCAGAGATAAACACATGCACCTATGCTCACCTTATCTTTGGCAAAGGAGGCAAAAATATACAATGGAGAAAAGACAACCTCTTCAATAAGTGGAGCTGGGAAAACTGGACAGCTACATGTAAAAGAATGAAATTAGAACACTCCCTAACACCATACACAAAAATAAACTCCAAATGGATTAAAGACCTAAATGTAAGGCCAGACACTATAAAACTTTAGAGGAAGACACAGGCAGAACACTCTTTGACATAAATCACAGCAAGGTCTTTTTTGACCCACTTCCTAGAGTAATGGAAATAAAATCAAAAATAAACAAATGGGACCTAATGAAACTTCAAAGCTTTTGCACAGCAAAGGAAACCATAAATAAGACGAAAAGACAACCCTCAGAATGGGAGAAAATATTTGCAAATGAATCAACGGACAAAGGATTAATCTCCAAAATATATAAACAGCTCATGCAGCTCAATAGTAAAAAAAAAAAAAAAAAAAAAAAAAAAAGAACCCAATCTAAAAATGGGCAGAAGACCTAAATAGACATTTCTCCAAAGAAGAGATACAGATGGCCAAGAAGCACATGAAAAGTTGCTCAACATCACTAATTATTAGAGAAATGCAAATCAAAACTACAATGAGGTATCACCTCACACCAGTTAGAATGGGCATCATCAGAAAATCTACAAACAACAAATGCTGGAGAGGGTGTGGAGAAAAGGGAAACCTCTTGCACTGTTGGTGGGAATGTAAATTGATACAGCCACTGTGCAGAACAGTATGGAGGTTCCTTAAAAAACTAAGAATAGAATTACCACATGACCCAGCAATCCCACTACTCGGCATATACCCAGAGAAAACCATAATTCAAAAAGACACATGCACCCCAATGTTCATTGCAGCACTACTTACAATAGCCAGGTCATGGAAGCAACCTAAATGCCCATCGACAGACGAATGGATAAAGAAGTTGTGGTACATATATACAATGGAATATTACTCAGCCATAAAAAGGAACGAAATTGGGTCATTTGTAGAGACATGGATGGATCTAGAGACTGTCATACACAGTGAAGTAAGTCAGAACAAGAAAAACATCGTATACTAACGCATATATGTGGAACCTAGAAAAATGGTACAGATGAACCGGTTTGCAGGGAAGAAATAGAGACAGAGATGTAGAGAACAAACGTATGGACACCAAGGGGGAAAGTGGTGGGTGGGTGTGGTGGTGTGATGAATTGGGCGATTGGGATTGACATGTATACACTAATACGTATAAAATGGATAACTAATAAGAACCTGCTGTATAAAAAATCAAATAAAATACAAAAATTCAAAAAAAAAATTAAAAAAAGACAATAAATAAAAATTAAAAAGCCGTGTGTGTGTGCATGCACACGCATGTGTGTGTATAGCTTAAATAGATCAATTTCTTTAGCTGTGTATATAAACATGTATAAATATATATTTAATAATATATATATTTATATATATAGTGGACAATTTGGGGAATTAGACAACTTTGGATGAGGTGGATTGTATTATAGTACTGTTTCACAATAATTTCCTGATTTTGATAACTGTATTATGATTAAGTAACAGAATATTCTTGGGGTTTTTTGTATCAGAATATTCTTATTTTTAGGAAATATACACTGAAGAACTCAGGAGTAAAGGGCATCAGATTTGTAATTTATTCTCAGATGGTTCAGGAAAGAAATATGTATGGAAAGAACAATAAAACAAATATGGCAAAATGTTAAGAGAGAGGAAATCTGGGAAAAGGATATATGATATTATTTGAACTAGTCTTAGGATTTTTCTGCAAGTTTGAAATTATTAAAAAAAAAAAAAGTGTAAAAAAATTAGCCAAAGCAGATTTTGTTGTTTGTAATTAAGGACTGTAGTAATACAGAAGAATAATGGGGAGTCAAGGATAGAGACTGTCTCAGGCAGCTCAGGCTGCTGTAAAGAGACTGGGTGGCTTACAAACAACAGAAATTTACTTCTCATGGTTCTGGAGGCTGGAAGTCCAAGATCGAGGCACCAGCAGATTCAGTGTCTGGTGAGAGCCTCTCATAGCTCCTTTCTTGCTGTGTCCTCACTTAGTGGAAGGAGAGCAGGCTCTGGTCTCTTCCCTTTCTTATAAGGGCACTAACCCCATCATGGGGGTCCACCCTCATGACCACATTGAAGCCTACTCACCTCCCAAAGGCCCTGCCTCCAAATATCATCACACTGGAGATTAGGGCTTCAACATATGACTTGGGTGGGGGACACAAACATTCAGTCTATAGCAGACAGAGAGGTTATTTTCATGATTTTTCCCCTTCCCTCCCATCCCTGGGCAATCACTCTTTGAGACTATGTGAGAGCAGGCCACAGGCATGGACTTGCAGAAGGGGGGTACTCCTTAGACATGGGACTCAGATGCCATTGAAAACATGGTGGCATCCCCTTTCCAGCTCCCCCTCAAACCCAGGCTATAATCACCATTTTCTAGATGGTTGAAGAAACTGGACAGAGACAAACGAAGTGGCTTTTTCAGTTTACTTGGTTGATAGAGGCAAGAATAGGAATAGGGAATCTTTTGATGTCCCTTCTCGGTCTCCCCAGCTGGCTTGGGAGGATGACCCAGGGCACACGAAAGCCAAAACAAACACTTCCCCTTCTACTCTACAGGGAAGAGACCAGCAAAATCCTGCAACAACATGGGAGCCTCCCCGGGAGCAGAAAAAACAGAACTGCCACAGCCTGCCTTCTGTTATGCGTGGCTCTGAACTGCTTTAATTAAAGACTTCTGTCTTAATCCCATTCATAAACTGAAGCCAAACTTTAATTTTCCATGAAGCATCTTCTGGTGAAAAGCGACATTCCTAATCTTTAGCAGTTTTTCAGTTTCACATGTCATGCTTTTAAAGAGAGTGCTACATAAAACAATCCCGCCTCAATATTCAAGGCAGTGTTGCTAATTTTAAAGCTTGCGGTACAGAAAGGGGAAAGGCATATCAGCACGAACATGAGATGCACAAAATGGTTTCACTCCCTATAACTCAAGAGCATTCAAACATATTCAGGACCACGCTAGTTTTATCGCAATAAAGAGGTACTGAACAGATCAAATAGAAAAGCTTTTACCTAAAATGCACTTGTTTAAAAGGGCAATTTCATATAGGAAAGGGAAATGAAATTTCCTCCAAAGGATTTAATCTGAACTGATATGCACAATATAGCAGGAAATTGTAATCTCCAGTTATCTGATGGACTCGTATACCTTGAGGGTAAGAGAAATGAGAGAGATCGAGAGAGATAAAGGAGGTGGGAGGGAAAGAGACTGTCCTATATATATTCTATGATAGTTACCTTCTGGTTAAAATTCAATGCTTATAACATTTACTTGACTGTATTCATTTTAATGGAGTCACTTTTTCCTGGATGTATGTTAAATATTGTATCTTCAAATTCAGAAATCACGCTATAAAATCTGGCTGCCCATTAGAATCTCAAAGATGCATAAAACTACACCATACTTGGGTCTCAGCTGAGACACCCAGTAAGTCAGAATCTCCGGGGCTGTGGCCCAGGTAATTCTGCTGCACAATGAGGCGGGGGCCACTGCTTTAAACTACACACTCAGCTTTCTACAGTCAACACGCTCCTGAAAATGGAAACCTTTTCGCATTCACCTGAACTTGATATTGAAAGTCATTCTATAATGATGCTTTTTCAACATGAAAGCTATCCTCCCTTTTAGAAATGTGAATCGATTTTTTTTTTTTACATTCTATTTGCTTCAAATCATGTGAATGTTTATAGAGAGACGTGCTTGTAGTAGAACGAAGGTGCATTTCTTCACACACATGCATCACAGGGACACACCTGGACTTCACATTTGTATTTTTTTCCTAGAACAGTTTCTCATTTGAGCTTAAAAAGTAAGTAGGTCAGATGGTATCATTGCTGTTTTACAGACTGATGAGAAGTCAGGGAGAATTGAAATGACATTTTAAAATTATCCCTGTGACAGGACTAGCATACAGTTTTCTTTGCACCTCATGCAATGCTTTGCTTCTTCCACTTTTATATCCTTATCTATATAGATATAGATATAAATATAGATATAGGTAGTAGAAGATACAATATATCTATATATAGATGAATTTATCTCTATATAGAAGATATATGTAATAAAATGCTATATATAAATATAATTATATATTATTATATAGGAGTATATGCTATATAAATTTACTTATATACAAATTTATTTAAATATAAGTTTATGCATATCTATATGCATTACATATGTATTTATATATATCTATATATAGGTATATTTATACATAGATATATAAATTTATATGTAAGTAAATTTATACAATATATACTTCTATATAATATATAATTATATTTTTATATGTAACAGATTATTACATATTACTATATCTTCCACTTTTGTTTATATTTGTTTATATAAAATATATATACCTCTCATGCAAATAAAAATATTAAGGTACTGCTTAGTTTTTTTAGACCACCTTCTTCAAGGTTAATAATGGACTTAGCTATCAAAATCATACATCCAATACGTAGGTAATAAAAGAAATCACATCAGATACATCTTTCTTAACCTTAGGCGAGCAGGTATGGGGAAATTGCAAGAGGGAATTACAAAGAGAAAACCAAAACCTGCAATCACTTGGAAGTGCTCAAATCTCATTTAAACAGCATGTACAACAGTTTGGTGCCCAAACTCAATTTTTATTTTAGGAAAACATAACTTTTCTTTCGATTGTTTTCAAAACTCATTTCAGCAAAACAGAGCTTGATCTTGAGATTCATAATATACTGCACTCTGCTTGCAGGCATACCTACAAGGGGGTCTTTCTGCTTTGCGTGAAGTGTAAACTCAAGCATGTAATGTAAACTAAAGCATCCATTACAGATCTGGACCATTCAGGGTTTCACACTGGCTTCACATATTACACTCAACTCAGAAGGCAATTACTGCTTTCTCTTGCAATTTATGGATCCCTTCTAAATCTTTATCCCCAGTGATAAAAAAAGGAAGACAAGTTCTTGAAAAGAAGGTGACAGGGAAACGATCACATACACAAATTCTTCTGGGTTTTTTTTGGAAAGTTATTTGCTTATCTGAACGATATTTGCCAAGACGAAAAGACACCAGCAAATTCCTTAGACTCTCACTGACCAGGCATCTGCTGCTGCTCTGTTGCTACAGGGAACATCTGTGAAAGAGTCTGGGCAGCGAATGGAAAGATCTCAATGTCAGCAAAAAAGCTCCAGGAACAACCAGGTCCTGGAAAGCATGAAGAAGCTGGCAAACAACACTGAAACATTGGGAAAGGAAAGGGCCATGCTACATATAATTAATAATGAAAATGCCAGGTCTGCACAGAAGAGGAGGAGGGACGAAATCCTTGCTGTGAATGGTCCCAAAGATTGTCAGAGGAAATGTTTGCTCTTGTTTGAACTCAGGAATCATGGAAGGATAGTTCAAATCACAAATGTCTACAATAAAAGGGGACTCACGGGTCAATGAACCATTTTACAGATGGGGAAATTGAGACACATGGATGCACTAACATCTTGACTTGCTCTATTGAATTAATGATTTGCTCATCTCTGAACCAAATGCGTAGATGGTATCCAGTTTTATCTTCTGCTTTTAGAATCCCTCTTTGACACCTCTTCCCAAGGCACTGCCTTTCTTTTGGAAGAAATAGCTCAGAGATGCACGGCAGGCTTTTAGCTACAACTCTCTGTGTGTGTGTGTGTTGTGTTTTGTTATTTTATTTTATTTTAAAATTTTAGGAAGTTTCCACAGATATTATCACGATAACATAGGGTTATTTACAAAAACAGCTCCCATTTTCTTTGGAGCAATGAGCTGGAGGCTAATGGACAGGAAACGGGGGCTGTGTTTTCCTTCTTTCTCCTTTTACAAAAGCTCATTTACACTTGGAAACATGTTTAAAACAGATTTCTCAGTTGAGGCCCTCTAAGAATAAGCCTACCCTCTCAGAGACTCCAGTTAGTCAAGCAAGAAAGTGGCCAAAGCTATTTCCCATCTATGATGGCAAAAGCCACTCATCATTAAATAAAACATTTAAGCAGTAATTTAAATATTACAGGCTATGAAACTGCTTAGGCAGTGAACAGGAAATGGAATTAGAAGACCCAATCCTGTCCTTGAGCAAATAATTAAAACCTTGCTGTTTCTCACTCTTGTCTACAAAAATGGAATGAAAATTCTGGTCATTCATCCATCTAACACGAAGCTCTGAGAACTAATGAATAGTTACAAGGCTCTTTCTCAAAGGGAAGTCCTTGTGGGAGAGGTGAGCAATAAATAGCAGCTGTGCTTTCCTGAGTTTCCAAGACAATTCTAATTGCAAATTTTCTGTCCCTTTGTCAGGTCACAGATCAGGCTCTGTGCCAGATTTTTCCACTAAACGTAATCAAACTCCCCTTCCTCATGGACCTAAAACATACTTAAAATTTCCTGAAGTCAGAGAA
Organism: Balaenoptera ricei; assembly: GCF_028023285.1. Classification (NCBI taxonomy): domain Eukaryota; kingdom Metazoa; phylum Chordata; class Mammalia; order Artiodactyla; family Balaenopteridae; genus Balaenoptera; species Balaenoptera ricei. Next base: position 21,545,124 of record NC_082640.1, read on the forward strand.
TCCCAAGAAAACCAAACAAAGAGTACCTGGAGAGGAGAAGCTTGGGAAACTTCTCTAATATTAGGTATAAGACGTATGCTAATTTGCACAACTGATTTACAAACATCATAAAAGAGTCATTTGTCAAAGTTTCCTCAGGCTTATCATTTTTCTGGGGATAAAAGTGCAAATAGCAGTAGAGCAAGTCCTCCCTGCACTACTTTTCCCCACTTAGCAGAATCTTCTTTACTATCCAATTTCAGGTGTCTCCAAGTTCAGGTGTTGTAGAGAGTTCTATTTTTTTTTTTTTAATGATTTTATATCAGGGGAAGGTAGCAAGAGGATCACTGTTTTGGCTAGAAGCATTGGTAAAGACTCCTTATTTTTCTTCAGCTTTTTCAGACTTATCACTTTATCTGGTTCACAGGGTGGTATAGGCTGTTTTACCTTTGGTTTGAATGTTTTAAGACAAACACTTCTTATTAAAGAATGATCTCAGGGAAAAAATTAGAAAGATATTTGACCCACTAGGTCCCTCAATGAATATACTTTTATATATTGGTCAGAAGTCACAGATGAGGTTTCATTTAACAGAGAACTTCCATTACTGAAGACAAAAATACCAGGACTGTGAGGCAGGAATAAGAATGGGAACAAAGAAGTAGAAAACTCAAGTAAAAATATCACTAAGAGAATCCAGAATCACAGAGTAGGAAGGATCTTAGAAATCTTCTAATTCAATTTTGTCCTGATTCGTGATTCCCTTCTACAATATCCTCCACAAGTTGTTGTTAGCCAATTTTTCTCATAAATCTAATGTCAAGGATACGCATTTTCATAATTCATGGAAAAACGACTGAGGTAGACCAGAGAGAACTTGGATCTGCAGTGTTGGGGAGTGATTTTCTTTCAAAGATCAAGGCATGGTCAATGCCTCATACCCCTCCTGTCAGTAACTGATAGATGAAGAAGACAGAAAACCAGTAAGGACAGAGATGATTTGAACAGCACTATCAATCAACTTGATCTAATTGACATTTATGGACAACTTCATCCAACAAGAGAAGACACTTTCTTCCCAAGTTCGAATGGAACAGTCATCAAAATAGACCATATTCTGGGCCATAAAATACACCGTCACAAATTTAGATGAACAGAATTCATACAAAGTATGTTTCAGACCACAACAGAATTAAACTAAATCAGTAATCAAAAGATAGCCATAAAATCCTCAAATATTTGGAAATTAAACAACACACTTCTAAATAAGCCATGGGTTGAATAGAAGTCTCAAGAGTACTTTAAAATAATCTGATCTCGGATTTCCTTGGTGGTGCAGTGGTTAAGAATCCACCTGACAATGCAGGGGACACAGGTTTGAGGCCTGGTCTGGGAAGATCCCAAATGCTGCGGAGCAGCTAGTCTTGTGCGCCACAACTACTGAGCCTGCACTGTAGAGCCCACAAGCCACAACTACTGAGCCTGCACTCTAGAGACCACGAGCCACAACTACTGAGCCTGTGTGGCACAACTACTGAAGCCTGCGTGCCTAGAGCCCTGCTCTGCAACAAGAGAAGCCACCACAATGAGAAGCCTGTGCACTACAACGAAGAGTAGCCCCCACTCACCGCAACTAGAGAAAACCCGTGTGCAGCAATGAAGACCCAACGCAGCCAAAAAGAAATAAATACATAAACTTAAAAAATATATGTATAAAAATATAAAATAATCTGATCTAAATGAAAATAAAGATACAATTTAACAAAATTTGTGGTATGCAGCAAAAGCAGTGCTGAGAGGGAGATTTATAGCAGTAAATGCATATAATAGAAAAGAAGAAAGCTCTAAAAATCAATAACTGGTTTATACCTTATGATACTAAATAAAGAACAATTTAAGCAAGGAGAAGAAAAGAAATAATAAAAAAAATAGGGCAGAAATCAATGATTGAAAATAGGAAAAACAATAAAGAAAATCAATGAAACCAAAGCTGGTTCTTTGAAAAGATCAATAAAATTCATAAACCTCTAGCCAGGAAAGAATTAAAAGAGAGGACACAAATTGCCAATATCAGAAGTTAAAGATGGGTCATCATTTGTGAAATTTAATGAATAATTTAAAATCTTTAAAAAAAAATTAGGTCCAGGCAACTCCATAGGTGAATTTTACCCAGTATTTATGCCAGTTCTTCAATTATCTTCCAGAAAATAGAAGCAGAGGAAACACTTCCTAACTCATTCCAGGAGGTCAGCAGTATCCTAATATCTAAGCCAGATAAACACAGTATAAGAAAGGAATACTGCAGATCAGTATTTCTCATGAATAGAAAGGCAAAAATCCTTAACAAAATTATTAGTAAATTGAATCCAACAATGTATAAAAATACTATACACCATGACTAAGTGGACTCATTCCAGTTATGAAAGGCTGGTTCAACATTTTAAAAGTAAATAAATAACCAATGTATTCCACCATTTCAACAAGCTAAAGCAGGAAAATCATATGATCATATCAACTGATGCAGAAAAAGCATTTCAAAATTCTAACACCCATTCATGATTTAAAAAAAAACTCTCAAAAAATATGAATACAGGAAAACTTCCTCAGCTCGATAAAGAACATCTACCAAAGAAAAACCCTTACAGTTAACATTACTCTTAATTTTGAAATACTGGACACCTTTCCCCTGAGATTAGAAACAAGGCAAGGATACCCTCTCTCACCATTCCAATTCAACATAACACTACAAGTATCAGCTAATGGAAAAAGACAATAAAAAGAAATAAAAGGTATACAGATTAGAAGGGAAGAAATAAAACCATCCCTATTCACAGATGACATGATTGTCCATGTAGAAAAATCAAAAAGCATCTACAAAAATTTCCTGGAGCCAATCAAAAAGTATGGAAGATCGCAGGACACAAGATCAGTACAAAAAAGTCATTTTTCCCTCTATACCAGCAATGAATGATGAACATTTGAAATTAAAGAAAAATTACTTGCAATAACACCAAACAAAATGAAATACTTCAGTATAGACCTAACAAAACAAATATCAGGCCTGTATACAAAACACTGATGAAAGAAATCAAAGTTTTAAATCAATAGACAGTACATGGTTATGGACTGTCTATGGTTATGGTTATCCATGGTTTGAAAGTCTCAATATTGTTATGACATAAATTGTTACCAAATTGATCTACAGATTTAAGGCAATTTCAGTCAGAATCCCAGCAAGTTATTTTGTGAATATCAACAAACTGATTCTAAAATTTATAATGAAAGGCAAAATTTCTTTAATAGCCAAAATAATATTGAAGAAGAGAAACAAAGTTGGAAGATTCATACTACCCAATGTCAAGACTTATAATTAAGCTACAATAATCAAGATAGTACAGCACTGGTGAAAAAACAGACATATAGATCGATGAAACAGAATAGAAAGCCCAGACATAGATCCATGCAAATATAGTTAATAGATTGTTTTTGTTTTTGTTTTTTTTTAAGATGCAAAGGCAATTCAATGGAGAAAGAATAGCTTTTCCAACAAGTGGTGCTGGAAAATTTGGATATTCATATACACAAAAATCAATCTAGACACAAACCTATACCTTCCATTAAAAATTAACTCAAATACAAAACTATGAAACTTCTAAAAGAAAACAGAAGAAAACCTATATGACTTTAGGTTTGGTGATGAGGATTTTTTTTTGATACAACATGAAAATCACAATCTGAGAGAAAAAGTGGATAATTTTGACTTTACTAGAATTAAAAATTTCTGGTTTGAGAAAGATACTATTAAGAGAATGAACAGGCAAGCCACCAGTTGGGAAAAAATATTTGCAGAACATATATCTAATAAAGAACTTGTAATCAAAATACACAAAGAACTCTTACAATTCAGCAACAAAACAAGCAACACTATTAAAAAATGGCAAAAGATCTGAATAGACACCTTATCGAAGGAGATATACATATGGCAAATAAGTATATGAAAAGATGCCCAATATCATTTGTCATTTGGGAAATACCAATTGAAAAAATATGAGATACCACTACACATATTTTAGAATGACTAAAATCTAAAGAACTGATGATTCCAATTCCTGGTGGGATGTGAAGCAACAGAAACTCTCATTCATTGCTGATGGGGATATAAAATGGCACAGTAACTTTGAAAGATTGTTTGGCAGTTTCTTACAAAGCTAATTAGCTTATGACCTAACAATCATGCTCCTAGGTATTTATACAACTGACATGAAAATTTACACCCACACAAAAACCTGCACATGAATGTTTACAGCAGCTTTATTTGTAATTGCCTCAAACTGGAAGCAACCAAGATGTCCTTCAGTAGGTGAATGGATAAACTAACTGTGGTGCATCTATATACTGGAATACTATTCAGTGATAGGGAGGAATGAGCTATCAAGTTGGCACAGAAATACATGGATGAATCTTAAATGCCTATTTGGAAGTGAAAGAAGCCATTCTAGAAAGGCTACATACATACATATGATTCTATGTATATGACATTCTGGAAAAGCCAAAACTATAGAGATATTAAACATGTCAGTAGTTGCCCAGGGATTGGAGTGGATAGGCTGAATAGATGAAGCACAGGGAAATGTTAGGGTGGTGAAACTATTCTGTACGATACTGTGATGGTGGATACATGATGCTGGATTTGTCACAACCCTTAGAACTTTACAGCACAAAGAGTGAACCAAAATTTATGCAAAGTTCAAAAAAGCTCACTTAGTATCTCAGGATGGAGTTCAGAGTTCAAACATATGAAACAGCTTCACCAAAGGGTACGGGGGGAAAGATTTTGATCCAAGTAACTTTGGAAATGAGTGGAGTCTGTAAGACTAGAGGCAAAAGAAAGTATCCATAAGCACTGTACTCTAGTTGATAGAGTTGTTTCCCAATGGGATATGAGTATGGGTTAACATTCTGAAATCACTATACATGTGAAATTGAACACCTTAGTAAATGGATGGCATAAGCTGAGAGCCAGGTATCTCACTGTTTAGAGTGAGAATTTGCAGATAAACAAGGGGAGGAGGTAATGGATTAGAGTTGGAGATATTAGTATGAATTTATGCTTAGCTCACTATTGATATCAATAGGTTGTACATAAATATTAGAGATGAATATATATGCACATACTTCCTTGCTCTGTCACCTGTGAGGGTCTAAATGCAATGACAACCCAACAGTATTGAGCACACCTAGTACACTGATCTTGGTTTCTAATACCATTCTCCAATAAATGGAACTGGGGCTCCTTAGAGAAAAGGGTGTTTCTAGGACTTGGGCAGAAAATATACAAGATGCACATGGAGCATCTTGTTTTTGAGCAAGAAAGTACTCAAAAGATAACAAACAAACCAAAAAGCCTGCAAGGATGGGGTATGTCAAAGAGATACAGGAGATAACTGAAAGAGCTCCCAATGGTGAAAGCGGAAACGATTTGAGCAACAAAATAAAGAAGTTAGTATTGGATTATAATCTAAAGTATAAAATAAATATCCATGAGTCCATCCTGATATAAAAAAAATGGTTTAAGAGCTAATTAAATGGGAACAAGAGACAAATCTGCTATTTCAAATAATTTTTGTAGCTACTCTGCCCTCAAGTAGGTGGAGCAGAGATCTCCTCCATTCCTTAAATGTGGGCTGCACATTGTGACTTCTTTTCAAAGAGCACAAGTATGGAAAGGGGGGAAAATAAACAACTTTTCAGTGTAGAAACATGACAGACACCAAGAGATCAAGGTCAACATCAACAAGCCATGGGGACAGTATGCACCCTTGATATGAGAATGGTGGCACGTTATCTCTCTGTTCATCCTCTCAAAACCCACAAGCCCAGTCATGAGAAAAATATCAGACAAATCCAAATTGAGGGACATTCTACAAAATACCTGACCAGTACCCCTCAACACTATCAAGGTCATCAAAAACAAGAACGTCTGAGAAACTTTCATAGCCAAGAAAAGACTCCTTAGTCTCCTTAGACATGATGATTGAATGTAATATGACATCCTGGATTGGGCCCTGGACCAGAGAAAGGACATTAGGTAAAAACTAAGGAAATCTGAATAAAGTAGGAACATTAGGCAATAATAATAATAATAATATGTATCAATATTGGTTCATGAATTGTAACAAATGTACCTTACTAATATAAAATGTTAATAATAGTGGAAACTAGATGTGGGGTATATGGAAACTCTGTACTGTACTATCTTTGCAATTTTTCTATAAATCTAAAACTATTCTAAAGTAAAAGAAAAAAGTTATTAACAGCAAAACAAAACATAGTCACTGGATCAGGGTCTTGTCACTACACTTCAGTGTAGGAAAACTACACTGGCAGTAATTTTCCTCCAGAAGGCATCTAGGGAGGTGTGTGGGTAAGTCTGTTCTCCTTGATGCCAACTCCAAAGTTAGGAAGAAGTGAATGGAAAATGTCACCACCACTCAGACAATTAATACCGTGTACCAGTACATGTAAGATTTTGTGTTGGGAAAATGCTAAAAGCAATGTCCATTGCAGTCCCGACCCTTTGGTAAGAGGAGACATGAAAGATAAAATGAATAAAAGCAGTATTTGATAAATGTCACACCAGGGGTTACAGACAGAATGTGCTATGAGAATTCAGAGGATGGAAAGATCAGGGCAATCATGAAAACCTCCATGTAGGAGCTGGGACACAAAGAAGGGAGCAGGGAATTCCTGGCGAAGGGATATATGTGGGCAGAGGTGGAGAGGAAAGAAGGTAATCGGATTAGTTCAGTTTGACCAGAATGGAGAATTCAGATGGAAGACAAGTTGGCAACGAGGCTAGAAAATTTGGGGTTTATGTTACAGGCAGTACATAGGGAGCCATGCAAAGTTTCTCACTAAAGAAGTAACAGAATTAAATAAGGATTTTAAGCAGTGCTTTGCCTGCACACATTGTGTTTCTGTCCTCTTCCCCCACTTCAGTCCACCCCCGAATGGCTTCTCCCAGCCACCACTTCCCTGGGCATTATCTGCCTCAGTGCTGTCACATCTAATGGTCACACTGCTAGTTTCAGCTCTAGTTTCTCAGCAGCATTTAACTCTGGTATTGATTACTCCCCCTTGAAACAATGTTTTCTATCAGTTTCTGGAACTCCACCCTTTCCTGATTTTCTCCTTGTCTCTCTGGCTACTTTCCTCTGCTGGTTCTTCGTTCTCTATCCAACCTCTAAGTGATGGGGCTCTTCCAGTTACCTCTCCCTTTTCTTCTTTCTCTGTAGGCTCACCTTACTTGACCCCATGCATTCCCATGGCTTGGTTTATTTCCTTCTGCTTGATTTTTCTTTCACAGTCTATATCTCTAGCCCAGAATTCTTCTCTGAGTTCCACTCTTATGGATACTGCTGTATAGATGACACGTCTGTGTGGATGCCTGAGTTAGGGAAGAGCTACCTCAAATTTAACACATCCAAAGTTGTTCTCTTAATCTTCCAAGCATCCTCCTCAAATCATGCCCCAATTTTTCACATCTTCATAAACAGCACTACCCTCTTCCTAATTCTGTACAGAAACCTAGAGGTCATCCTTGATTCTACCCTTTGCCTCACCTCCTCCACTCCCTGCCCCTTCCAATCCATTAGCTGGTTCTGTCCATTTTACTTTTTTAAATTACCTTAAAGAAAATGTGGTATATGCATACAATGGAATATTATTAAGCCTTAAAAGAGAAGGAAGTCCTAAGAGACATTCTTCAAAGAAGAGATACAGATGGCCAACAGGCTCATGAAAAGATGCTCAACATCACTAATTGAGAAAGGCAAATCAAAATGATGATGAGGTACTACCTCACACTGGTCAGAAGAAAAGATGCTCAACATCACTAATTGAGAAAGGCAAATCAAAATGATGATGAGGTACTACCTCACACTGGTCAGAAGTCTACAATAATAAATGCTGGGGAGGGTGTGGAGAAAAGGGAACCCTCCTACACTGCTGGTGGGAATGTAAATTGATACAGCCACTGTGGAGCACAGTACAGCGCTTCCTGAAAAAATTAAAAATAGAGTTGCCATTTGATCCAGCAATCCCACTCCTGGACATATATCCAGAAAAGACAAAAACTCTAATTTGAAAAGATACATGCACCCAAATGTTCACAGCAGCACTATTTACAACAGCCATAACATGGAAGCAACTTAAATGTCCATTGACAGATGAATGGAAGCAACTTAAATGTCCATCGACAGATGAATGGATACAGAAGGTGTAGTACTGCTCAGCCATGAAAAAGAATGAAATAATGCCATTTGCAGCAACATTGATGGACCTAGATATTATCCTACTAAGTGAAGTAAGTCAGACAGAGAAAGACAAATATCATATGATATCACTTATACATGGAATCTAAAAGAATGATACAAGTGAACTTATTTACAAAACAGAAATAGACTCTCAGACATAGAAAACAAACTTATGGTTACCAAAGGGGAAAGGTGGGGACGGATAAATTAGGAGTTTGGGATTAACAGATACACACTACTGTATATATATAAAAATAGATAAACAACAAGGTCCTGCTATATAGCACAGGGAACTATATTCAATATCTCGTAATAATCTATAATGGAAAAAAAATCTGAAAAAGAAAAAAAGAACCTAATCACTTTGCTGTACACCTGAAACTGACACAACATTGTAAATCAACTATACTTCAATTTAAAAAGGAAGGAAATCCTGCCATTTGTTGCACAATGTAAGGGACCCAGAAGGTATTATGTTAAGTGAAATAAACCAGATACAGAAAGACAAATGCTGCATGATCCCACTTACATGTGGAATCTAAAATAGTTAAAATAATAGAACAGGAGAGTAGAAAGATGGTTACCAGGGGCTGGGGTTGCGGGGGGCGAGGGGGTGGGGAGGTATCAGTCAAAAGGTACAAAGTTTCAGTTATGCAAGATGACGGAGATTTACTGCACAATATAGGGCCCATAGTTAACAATACTATCTGGTTATAAGATGAGGAAGTTCTGGGGATCTAATGTGCAGCATGGTGATTACAATTAATAATATTGTATTATATGCTTGAAAGTTGCTAAGAGAGTAGGTCTTAAATGTTCTCACCACAAAAAAGAAATGGTAATTATGTGACATGATGCAGGGGTTAGCTAGCTACAGTGGTAATCATTTTGTAGTATAAAACTACCAAACCAACACATGGTACACCTTAAACTTATACTATATTATATGACAAATCTCAATAAGGTTGGAAAAATTTTGCTAAGAGGGTAGATATTACTTTCAGTTCTCTGACTACAAAAGAAAAAAATATTAAAAATAAATACAGATTTTAAAGTTTAATTACCTTAAATTTGTCCCCTTTTCTCCACTGCCTTAGTCTAAGCCATTGTTATCTCTTGCATGAACCCCCGAAGCAGCCTCCTAACTGGTCTTTCTATACTTCCTCTCTTGTCTACCTCTGTCCTTTTTCTCTGTCATAGCAAATCTTTTCAAGTCACCTTCTATTTAAAATACTTTTGTGGCTTCCTGTGGCTCTGAGGATAAAAGTCCAACAATTTAATGCACGCTGCATGGTCCTGCCCCATCTCCACCTCTGGTGTCACCTTGCTTCACATTTTTCCTTGCTCTTTACACTTCAATCACACCTGCTTTTCTTTCAGAACCTGAAATATAAATCTCATCATACAACCACCTTTATTGGCAATGGCCTCCATCTCACATGGAAGAAAAACACAAACTCTGACATGAACTAGAAGGCCTTGTAGGACTGGATGCATGCTCACTTTTTCTACCTCATGTCATTCTGCAGCCAGACAAGTTCATTCACATGTTGGGACTTTTCACCTGTTGTTGACTTTCCTGGCAATCTCACCATTGACCTTTTACAAGACCAGCTCCATCTCAGCTTCAATATCACCTCTTAAGAGAGATCTTCCCAGGCCACCTTATTTAAGTAGGTTCCTCACTGTTCTCTATCCCAGCACCCTATTTTTATTCTTTAAAGCTCTATGGTCTTATAATTATGAATTTGTTTGCATGTCTTTGTCTATTTCCCCCACTAGATCATAAGTTCCAAAAAGATGGGGCTACACCTGTTTTGCCTACCCTGGCATACAATCTCAGGGTCTGATGCCTGGTAAGGACTCAAGCATTTAAAAATGAAACTTGTTACAAGGTATGTGTAGTTTTGAGATACAAAGCAAAGTTAGGAGGATGATGCAATAGACCATCACATCTTTGACTTATACTCCAGCCTCCTATATAAGGGAAACAAAGGGTGGGGGAATGCAAATGTGAGAGACATTAAGAAGGTAAGAGAGACACTATTTTGTTACTGATTTGATGTAGTTGGAGATGAGAGAGAAGGAACAAAGGTGATTCTAAGGCGTCAAGTCTGGGCAGACACATTGGCTAATCACGGAGACAAGGCTTCTGGAGAGGAAGCAGGATAAAAGCATCCTGAACAGTCTGTCTATTAGGAATCTGCACCATAAATATATTAGGTTTCCTTTTGTGCTGCTAATGAATGCTATAATTTTATGTGAATCCACATAAAACTAAATCTTTGTCTTCCATGTGATGTTTAAGATGTCTAGTGAGTCTCCTGGTTCCTATGGAAAGAGGAAAGGCTTGGGGGTCAAGTAAAAAATTGGGTGTAACTCCCAGCCCTGCCACTCCCTAGGTATGTGTGCTTGGCATGTTGATCAACCTTTCCAGTTCTTGGAATCCTCTGTAAAATGAGGATAATAACTTCATGTTGTTGTAAGAATTAAAATCAGGTAACACACGTTGCATGGCATGGGCATGGCAACTGCCAGGTGGTCCTGTACATCCCAACCTACCCCTCAGCCTTTCTAATACAGCCCTGTTCCTATGTGTCCCTTGATCTTCATGATTCAAAATCCTTGACTATATTCCTACCTAGTTTCAAGGGACAGTATGAAAATAAATGAGATAATGCTTCCTGCTTCTAATTACCCACTTCGTAGCTTATTTACAGAGAGTTCTTTCTCTTGGTTTGGCCTCATCCTGGCCCTAGGAGATATTTTGGCAGTTTCTTTATACTGTCGGTTGCTCTGTGCTCTGGAAAAGGAGTTCAAATTGAACATCAGTCTAATGAACACAACTGGTAAGGGAAAATACCATGTACATTCCAAAATCAAGCACAAATGACCTTTAAAATTATTGGTGGTTTTGAATTATGTCTGCTATTGCTTCATTTACATTAACGAGGTTGATTAGAATAGGCTACAGGCCATAATTCTGAAAAGACATAATGCTCTTTGGAGAAAAGACAAACCGTAAACATAAAGCATCACACAAAAGTTTTATGCATGAGGACAGACCCTCAAAAGCATGAAGGGGCTTCACTGTTTTCTGTCTGCTAAAACTTTTGCCTCATAGAACTCACATTTTAAAATATCTATTTATACCCTTCTTTGTGTGTATTAGGCTCAAAAACTTCAAAAATTGCCAGTTGATACATCTGACATGCAGAACTGCAAAATGGTGTCCTGGGGTGATTCCTAGATAGTTGAGAAACCTAGTTTTTATAACCGAGGCATCTCATTCTTTACTGTTTTTAGTGACAGGCTAAATTTGAATTGCGCCTTCTTTTCCCTCCAATTCTAGTGCATTGAACGCAGGTTTTCAGAGATTGTTTATTTATGGTATTTCCACTTTAGAAACAAGGCATCGGGGAGGAGAGAAGTAACTTTAAGACTATAATCAAGGATACTAGGGAGAAGATACTGAAATCAGGTTGGGTCCTTGATCCTGAATCATACTATGTTTAGTCAACTCACTGGTCATAAATGTTTTATTGATCTGATTCACTCACACGCCCATCACAAAGCTATAATTACTCCTAGAAAGGGTTACCCTCTGCTTTGTTCTACTCTTAAAATGGCATTCATCAAGAAGTTGAGGTCCAGAACTTCCATGGTGGTCCAGCGGTTAAGAATCCACCTTCCAATGCAGGGGACGCGGGTTTGATCCCTGGTCAGGGAACTAAGATCCCACATGCTGCAGGGCAACTAAGCCCGCATGCTCTGGAGCCTGTGAGCCACAACTAGAGAGAAACCTGCATGCTGCAATGAAGAGCCTACACGTCGCAATGAAGATCCCGCGTGCCGCAACTAAGACCCGTGCAGTCAAATGAATAAATATTAAAAAAAAAAAGAAGAAGAAGACGAAGAAGTTGAGGTCTAAGGAGAAACTGCAAAAGAAGAACCTTGACTATTTCCTCGCTTCTGCAAAGATTCTTGGGCTAGGGGTGATCCCCATGTCTGGGGATCTTACAAGAGGCCCCAAGCACATTCGCATCTATGTGCCAGTAGCTCTAGAATCCCTGTGCTGAACCCATTTGTACAAATCACCCCCAAGTGCTACTCGTTCAGCAAATATTCATTAAATACCCACCATGTGCCAGGCACTGTGCTAACTTTTCTTGGGGTGACTGATACAGGACAGGTTGCCCAGGTAGATGTCAGGCTTCAAGTGCAACATCAGGGGTGCCCTTATACACGGTGGAATGAAGAGCTTCTCCATATCCCTATCCTGTGGACAGGAAACGTCCAAGAAGACTAAGCTTATCACATTCTCATTCTCTTTCAACACCTCCCTTTAGGATGTACTGCATCACCTCTTTGGGCTGAGGGCCTTTGCAGGGAGCTGTGCACATTGGCCTGTGCCAACCACATGGCACAGGAAGACAGAAGTGGCTCTGTGAACCCCGTTCCAGAAGTGCCTTTGCTACCCTTTGTGTTAGCCATGACCCTTAGCCAACCCTGAGGATGTAAACACCAGGGAATCTGGGATCATATTCAAGTATCTCAGAATACTCATTATACCATCAGGAGTCAACACTGGAGCAGTTTGTTCTAGAATAATGCTAACATACTTGAAATTTGCAATTGGGAATTTAATTCATCTCTGCATAGAACAACATTTCTTTCTTTGTTCTATTGGCTTCTGGAAGAACTTGTTTCTTTTTTCCTGTATATCACCACTGCCCATTTCTAGTACTTTTAGTTCATTTTAGGCCATTTTCTCTCATGCAGCCTCAGACAAGCCCAACACTGAAGCTAGACAGGGGATCAAACGTAGAGTTAAATCCCCCGTAGAGTTGGAGTCATCAGAAATTTGGAATTTGATATGGTGACATCTATTGTTTTTAACACATTGAAAAACAAATTAGGGAGTAGATTCCTTGACAGATGTGGATGATAGTGATGAAAAAATAGTTTTGCAATATATTTGTGTTTTGCAGCTAGGCAACCCCAAATGACTAACACACAGGAAGTATGTACTTGTGTGCTTCTTCTAGCCAAATTATGGGAATTGTAAATCTCTTATTTTCTTTATGTGAATATTCTCTATGTAAAAGAAAAAAAAGAAAAGAAAAGAAAGCCTCTTGGGTTTAGAGGGCTTGTTTTCCACTGATTTTCTCCCACAGTCCTTTTATTTTCTTTCCTTAGTTTTTCCCACAGGGCGTCAGGAGTGGGAAGTTCTGTAAAAAGGAAAGAAGGGAGTGGATTGTAAGCTATTAAATTAAAAAAGTCCTTCAAGGACCCAAGGAAGAATACCATAAAATGAGGAGTCAATCTTGGCTTCATTATGGAGTGACATATTACATGAACTATGTTATATATAACTTTTAAGCTTTCAGGAAACAGACTGGCATTGAAGTAAAGACTATTGCTATAACATAGCTATGATAACATTGTAACGCAGACTCCAACAATCTGCTATACATACTGTTTGTATTATTACTGTAATTCTACAATAACTTCCTGTTGATCTTTTTTTTTTAAATCCATGGCTTTAATAGTCCACAATTTGTATTGCCCTTTGGAAATCTTTTCACAACCTAGGCTAAACAATTGCTTTTATGTATCCAAGTGCAGAGACTTTCATTATTGTACATCACTCACGCATTGTTAAGAAAGGGGTCTTATGAAACTTCTCAACAGAAATTTCTGTATTTTGACCTTCAACTGGCTTTAGTTCAATAAACTTTCTACACTGAAGTGAGGCAGACAAAGAAGTAAATATGATAGAACACCACACAACTGTTGCTGGGGAGAAACAAATAGAACTTGGCCAATGGATACAGGTGGTTCCTGCTGGATTTTAGAAAATGCAGTTGTATGTTAAAAATGTTATTACATCAGTTCCAATGATTAACCAACTACTGAAAATGTTGGGGACTCCATGAGAACAGATGTATCACATCCACAGAAATCAACCTCTGCAGGGCCAAGAGTCAACCACCTCAGCTCTGCCAGGGTCACCGTGTGCCCTTCACCTGTGTCCCAGTCCCCTTGGTGTCTCCCTTTTGCTTCTTATCTCTGGGGATGTTGGCTGATGAAGGCTGAGATGCAGAAGTACATTTTGAAAGCTTTCCTTGGAAAGGTACCTGAACAAGTCCTCATACTTTACACCCCAAAGCCTGCTGTACCTACAAGTGTGACAAAACAATTCCCTTGGATTAACTTCTGGTAAATTAATCTGGAAGATATTTAAATCCATATTCCATAAAATGATTAAGGATTAAAAAATTATGTTTATCTATCTACTTATCTATCTACCCATCTATCTATCTATCTACTTACCTATCTACCTATCTATCCTTCCTTCTAGTACACAAGTTGATTACAATCACTCAAAATTTCAAAATCATTAACTCTTATAAAGTCATCTCTGGAAAGAACCTTCTCTAGAAGTCTAAGGATGTTATAGATCTTAAAATGAGTCTCAGAGAGAATGTGATATATCCAATCAATGTCTATGGCTTGTCAATGATTAGGTAGGAACAAAGATGCAGGTTTCCTGGAATAGAGGCTGACTTGCAATTAAAAGTACTTTTAAACAATTCTGTTTTAATAAGTAAATAATTACTGTAATTACATGAATAACTTCCATGCCTAAAGGAAGGCCTAGCATATCCACATCTCTTCTAGATCATCCTTGGTACTAGGGTCAAGGACATGAGAAGTTAGTAAAACTAATGGATAAACCCTGTTTAGCTATTTCTTCAAACATTTTTTATTCTTTAATGCTTTTCCACAGTGGTCTGTTGTCAGATTGCAAAGATAAATGATTTACATTCTATTTATTTTTTTCTTTTTTCCCTATCTTCAGAAAAAGGCACTAATGAGAGATTAGAGTGTTAGTTATGAAATAATTCTTAGCAGGTTAGTAAAATGAGGGAAGAAGGGCAAAAATCCCTGGATTAGTAGGATTCCCTACTTAATTATCTACAAAAATAGTTTGATCACACTAAAATTTCCGGGAAGCCAGAGGATTATTTAGTCCTGTCTGATTAGTTCTATGTCACCTGGAATGTTCCTTTACTCGCCATTCCCTGGAAGGTCCTCGGGAAGGGTGTTAGGTTATTTTATTTTAGTCCCCACTATCTGTGACTGTGCGGAGTTTGTCCTCATCTATAAAACAAGAGATCTGAATCTATGGATTCTAAAGCCATCCACTTTCCAAGACTGAAATTCTGTAATTCTGCTTCTCTTGATTACTTTGCACAAATTGCCTTTGTGCCAAGAGCAGGGCAAATTCTAGCTCTCAAAGATAAAAATCCAAAAGAAGGAAGCAAAACAAGAGTCCTTTATTTCCTAAGGCTACTCGGGTGCCCTTGTGGATTCTCACTCTATTTCTTGTATCAGTTTCATCATCTGGATTTCAAACTTCTCAGCAATGGGGTCTCCTGCTCATCCCCAATACATCTACCAAAGCATGGAGACCCAGATTCTGTCATGGAGTTCTGTCCTTAGGTAGGGCTGCCTAATCAAAATACAGGACACCGAGTTAAAATGGAAATTCAGATAAATGACTAATAATTTTTTCTGTATAAGTGTGTCCCATGCAACATTTGTGACATACTAATACTAAAAAATTATTGATGCTCTCTGGAATTCAAATGTAACTGGATGTCCTATATTTTTATTTGCTAAATCTCACAACACTGAGAACATGAGTCCTTTCAGTGTGAAGTCCATCTTGGCCACAGGTGGATGAATAACTGAGCAGGTTACACAACCTCCATGCTCTTTAGTTTCCTTACCTGTCGAGTGTCAAGAATAATCATCTTCCTCAAAGGAGGACCAGCTCAAGATAAATGGGTACCCTGGAAAGACTACTGATTTTTTTCCCCATCCAATTAGTATTAGTGAAACATTTGCCTGAAATTTATTCAGTGAAAGTAGGAGTAAGCTGTTTTATTTTAATAATAAATGAGTGTTCAAATGAGAGGTTTTAATTTATTAGAAACCAAACCTTTTATGGTTTGATGACCCTGGCATCTGTTTGCCTATATGGCCCCTTAATCTGAATCTGTAAGGATTAATATTAGAGACTGTACCTCAAGTTCTGAGTATGGCTCCTGGCGCTGAGTATGGCTCATTTGAGGTAGATAATATTATCGTTA
The DNA here is from genome assembly GCF_028023285.1 of Balaenoptera ricei. NCBI lineage: Eukaryota > Metazoa > Chordata > Mammalia > Artiodactyla > Balaenopteridae > Balaenoptera > Balaenoptera ricei. The sequence continues at coordinate 21,561,580 of NC_082640.1, forward strand.
CTAAAATATCTTTGTACGAATAACCTACTCCATAACCTGAAGATGGGTTTACAAGCATCATATAATCAGAGCTTCAGATATGAGAGATGATCTGGTCTAAGTTTACCATTTTACAGATAAGGAAACTGGAGCTTAGATAGATTGAGTGACTTACATGAAATCTCTAGCTAGGGAAATGTCCTCTGTGCTCTTTGTTGTTATGTCAAATGACTTAGTGGAGAGGTACACAAACGCTTTTGATATCTAAATAGGTGACATAATTCATAAAGGATTTACCGCCACAAAGCAAAAATACCAGGCATATTTAAACACACGTGCAAATATTAACTGTACCACTATGAAACTTTATAGGAACGCAGAAATCTTCCTATCACCGTTGGAAGCTTCAAACATTGGCATCTTTCCCGAAAGAGACCCACTGAAATCACACAGGGGGAACCCCAGGGAGGTTGAAGCAAATGATCCTATTAGAGCCATCTCCAAATAAATGCCAATTTCCAATTGTAAAACAGCTCAAATGAGTATCCGAGTCTCTTTGGAAACTATTAAGATGCTTGTGCAGATTAAAATTACAAACGCTTATTAAAACAGTATGCCCAAGAAAGCAGAGAGGACAAACAATGACACATGGAAAGGTCACCGCCTGATGAAATGTTTCCATTAGGTGGCCCAGCCCAGGCTCTTCCCCTGATTCTTCCCTCTTAATCAGAGGCTAAAAGAGGTGTGGGTGAGTGCTGGAGACAACTTTCCATGAGCGTTAAAACTTTCAACTTACGATTCATTGTTCTCAATATTTTCTTATGGATTTTGGCAGCCTGACCATACAGGCACAGATCTGAGCTGACCTCCTATGGCTGAGGTTCCCTCCCAGTCTGTTGGGCAACAGAGACTAAATATTTCTGACACGGCTTAAGAAAGGAGTTAAGTGGGTTTACACTGGCACTGTTATTAAAAGTAAGGCTTAACATTAAGAGTGTTAATGCTCCAATTAGAGACTGTGCATAATTATGATCTGTGCATAATTAGGATCCCAAAGGCACGTGGGGTTAAGGAAATGGCAATATCTGAGGTGTGTGCTCAAGCTGGTTTGACGGGAATTTCAAATACTCCTCCAGTTCAGTTCACTTTTATTCTTTTCCAGAGTTTTGGGGGACTATCTCAGGTTCCAGATATGCGTTTGAACTTCGAGGGATGGGGCTGTGGATATGACTGAGAGGTCACAAACACTGTGAGATGAGGCAGATGGAAAATTCTAGAACACTCTGCCTTGTCTGACCAAATACATACATAAATAAATAATAACCATCGCACGCTATTAATAGCATTCCCGAGTGTGCTTGATCTGTATAACACAGCTCGTTATTTAGGTGATAAAAGAGTGTTTTCGGGGCTTCCCTGGTGGTGCAGTGGTTGAGAATCTGCCTGCCAATGGAGGGGACACGGGTTCGAGCCCTGGTCTGGGAAGATCCCACATGCCGCGGAGCAACTGGGCCCGTGAGCCACAACTACTGAGCCTGAGCGTCTGGAGCCTCTGCTCCGCAACAAGAGAGGCCGCGATAGTGAGAGGCCCGCGCACCGCGATGAAGAGTGGCCCCCACTCGCCGCAACTGGAGAAAGCCCTCGCACAGAAACGAAGACCCAACACAGCCAAAAATAAAAATAATAAATAAAAAAATTAAAAAAAAAAAAAAAGGGCTTCCCTGGTGGCGCAGTGGTTGAGAATCCGCCTGCCAATGCAGGGGACACGGGTTCGAGCCCTGGTCTGGGAAGATCCCACATGCCGCGGAGCAACTGGGCCCGTGAGCCACAACTACTGAGCCTGCGCGTCTGGAGCCTGTGCTCTGCAACAAGAGAGGCCGCGATAGTGAGAGGCCCGCGCACCGCGATGAAGAGTGGCCCCCGCTTGCCGCAACTTAGAGAAAGCCCTCGCGCAGAAACGAAGACCCAACACAGCCATAAATAAATAAATAAATAAATAAATAAAATATTAAAAAAAAAAAAAGAGTGTTTTCATAAAGTTCTTACATGGGTTTTAATATGCTAGCTTTCTACTTTTAAACTTTAATAACTGTGATTATTTGTATAACAGGAACAAATTCAAAATAGTATTTGAAGGGAAAATGAACTTTTATCTCTTAGTTGTGGTGAACCTCAATGCTATCTGCCTCTCTCTGTATAATACCTATATCTAGATCTAGATACTTTTAGTAATACTCTGTATCTATATCTATATAGCTATCTAATTATATATAATTATATGTAATTTAATACATAAAGTATATATAAATATATATAATTTAATTTATATCAAAATATGGGGTTTTTTCTTAATGTAATTATCGTCATTTGTCAAAAGATCTGAAATAAGCGTGTACGCTAATGGTATGAGTTTGGGGAAGTTTTGTGCCTTGTTTTTCTTATTAGTAAAATGGGGATGGTAATGATATCTGCTTCCTAGGCTTCATAGGGTTGTTGCGAGGATGAAACGAGAGAACAGATGTGAAATGTTTAGGATAGGGCTTGGTGTATGATTATTCGAATGGCAGCTGATACTATACTTAGAAAAAGATTTATTATAAATTCTATGATCTCCACCACATTTAATTCAGTATTTTCAAATGAATAAAACTGTTTGATGGTTTTCACATATATTTAACATAACTCAGCCACTCCACTCTTTTGTTTGTAGGAAAACATACACACGCATGCACGCACACACACATATATACATACACAGCTCAGTTAACTAAGTCCCTCACTTTCTTTTGCTTATAGACTAAAAAGCATTAGGCGCAGAGAAGAGAGATCTAAATCTGAACGGTCAAAGCATGAGATGGATCACGACTCCCCATTCCTATTACCCAGGTGAGATTATAGTCCAACAACCAATTTCCATCCCTGCAATATCTCTGATTCTTACTCTTCCCCACTCATCCCGTAAGACTGTGCTGGGAAAGTCTGTAAATGCAGAATTAGCGCAACTAAAATGCTTGGGAGACAGGGCTCAGATATTGGATTTTGACTTAATAATATGTAATTTAAACTACAGGCTCATTCTACATTTATTTTTAACTAGAACTCTAGAGGGTACAGGTCATACCTATATATTTTTTCTCTCTGTTTCTATGCCAAAAAAAAAAAAAAAAAGCTTTAAAAAGTGCCTTCTGGATTGTGGTATTTTTTTTTCCCCAAGGAAACAACAGAAGAATAGAATTACATATGTTATTTTTAATGACCTTTTTGCTCCATCTCAAGGAAACATCCTATTTTTAACAGCCCAGTGTATCTAGGCTCTTATCAAAATAAGTAAATAATTACTAAAAATTTCATTTTGGATTTACCTGCATCCATCATTGCCTTACAAGTGAAAATCTTCAAAATGTACAGAAATTTTCATTAGAAGTAGATTCTTTGGAATGCATCAATCCTAGGCAAGCTGTTAGGGCCAGCCAGTTGCTTTCCAATCAAGATGAAAAATAAAAATCTGTAATAAGTAAATATCTAATTTTCTTAACTCCAAATGACTAGGTTTCCAAACTTATTCAAAAACATGTTCTCTCTCTCTCTCTTTCCCTCTCTCTCTCTCTCATATGAAAAGAGAGTAGGAAAAGAACCTGCATTGCAGAAAAACAGTAAAATAGTAAATCAGGTCTACATACAAGTATAGGTAGTTAATTCCTTAAAGAGACATTTTTTCCCCTGAGGTTCTTCAAATGGACGTTTGAACTTTTTCTCACTGAACACACATAACTAATCTATGGAATGTAATCCAATGGGGTTTTGAGAGCATTTTATTTTGAGTAAAAATAATGTCATGCTTAAACCAGTAAAGCAACTTTGCCTATTGACTTCAAAACCCATGACTGCATATGTGTTCCTAGCACTCCTTTAAAAAAAAAATTTTTTTTTAACATCTTTTCTGGAGTATAATTGCTTTACAATGGTGTGTTAGTTTCTGCTTTCTAACAAAGTGAATCAGTTATACATATACATATATCCCCATATCTCTTCCCTCTTGCGTCTCCCTCCCTCCCACCCTCCCTATCCCAATACTGTATGCTAACACATATATATGGAACCTAGCACTTCTTTTAAGCATTGTTTATATAACTCCTCTCCTTAAAGTAAGGAGATTCCTTCCCTTGTAGAAAAACGTGCCTCCGAGGCAGGTAAGCGGCAAAGAGCTGTGTCTACATTTGTACAGAAGGAAATAAAGGTCAGATGGCAGCAGGGTTCACATCACTGCACGCTTCCTAGATGCCAAGTGCTTTCCCAGGCTTTGGAGATGCAAATGTGGGTGAAGTCTGGTCCCCTCTACCAGAAAGTCTATTGCATCCCAGCCATTGAGGAAACAGATTTTGAAATAAGTAGTGACAATACAACGTGATTCTTGCTCAGCAGACATAAAAACAGGGTGCTGGGAGAGAACAGGAAGCCTCTGAGGCTTCTGAGTAGGGGAGAAACAAGATCACACTTGTCTAAGAAGATAACCGCAGTAGCTCCGTGAGAAGCTCCAGAGTCAGGAAGGAAAGTGGCAGTGAGCCCTGCTAGAATCTAAAGCATTAGAAAGAAAGATTGAAGACCTCACTTATGGCCAAAGCACTAAGGAAGTTGAGAAGGACCTTAACTCAGGAGGTGCTTCCGAGGAGAAAGTGAAAAATTTAATGACAATTAAAAGATGTGTGGTGGGGTCAGGAGCTAAGCCATTGACGACTGGCATTTTTCAAGCCTTGGTCCTAGGTCCTCTTTCCTTCCATGCCAATGTCACATATAGGCATTCAACCATCACAGATGTATCCAATTACCCCCTCTACACAAATGAACTATATATAGATCTCTCCACTAGTCTCCTTGGAATTCCAGATCCATAGGGTCAACTCACTGCTTGAGATGTCTTCTTAGGTATCTTAGAGGCAATGTTGGACCAAAGATGTCCAAAACCAACCCCAAATCTGGTTCTCTTGCAAGATTCAACTTCAGGAAAACACCCCCACCATGCCACAAATCTACAAGTCATCCTTGATATTTTTCTTCCCTCACCCTCATATGCAAGATCACTCCAAATCCTTAGATTTTACTTCCTAAATCTCATTTGAATCTGCCCACTCATCTCCATTCCCACTGCTATTGTCTTAGCTCTAGCTACTGTCATCTCTGCCCTGAGCATCTCCAACAGCCTCCAAGATGCTCTTCCCACATCCATACTTGTTCTCCTTTTGAACTTTTGGAAATGTAAATCTTTTCCTGGCACTGTCTCTGTTGAAAAATCTCAGTGGTTTCCATTGCTCTGAGGTTGAAAGAACAAAATCCTCAACGTGGCCTAGAATGTACCTTAGCACCTTTTCCTGCTAGTTAAGTCCTACAGCATGTTCTGATCTCACCTTAAGTACTCCACAGGAGTGCCTTTCCTGATGTCCCTAACCAGGTCAGAGACCCATATATAATTCTCATAGCTCTCCATATCTCTGTATCCACACAGGCGCCATTTTGTGTTTATTTTCATGTTATCTCATTCATGTTTTCCTCTCCGACTAGACATTAAACTCCATGAGGCAGGGACCAGGTCTGTTTCTTCTCACCACTGAATTCTCTTCCTCCAGGAGAAAACCTGGTACGTGTTAGGTAATAAGCATCTGAATAACAACAGACTAAGTGAATAAAAAATAAGCCCATCGTTCCTAATGTGAAAGAACAGTGAGACGGATTAAGTCGTTGATTAAAGTTGAGAATAGAGTCAGACAAATGAATCCAGTTAGGAACAAGGTATAGACTTTCCTTTTTTAGATTTCCATAGCATACCCCAGTGGGTTGTGGAATATACAAAATACTTTCAAGAGAGAAGGTGACACTGGCAGTCACCACGCATAGGTACTTGGAAATTTGCAGTGTTAAGGGGGTGGGTATAAAGAAGAAGTGCAAGTTCAAATATGTCCAGGAATGACCCAGAAAAGGTAGTGTCAACTGGTCAAGTAAGAGACCAGGGACAGTGGGTGTGAACTGGAGAATACACACTCTGCACCAAATCAGATCAAAACAAAAGGTTTCCTTTTGCTAAACATAAGTATCTCACATTCTCCTTTTAATGTAATTTTAAAAATCCAAATAAAATTTAAAATAGAACCAAAAGTAAGTCAAAGCAGGAGTAATTTTGAATATACCTTGTACTATTATAAAGTGAATACCCAGCAGCCTGGAGGGGTATACAGGAGGGGTCTTATCTCCATTTTATAGATGAGAATACAGAAGCTTAGGGAGGTCAAGGATTTAGCGGGGATTATGCAACCACTTAAACAACCCAATCACAAGTAGCCCAAATCTGGGCTCCTCCCATGTGACTGGGCTGGATGCTTCCTGTTTTGTCTGTCTGGTGAGATGCTATTAACAGTATCAGCCAAGCACACCTCTACCACAGGAAACAGTTACTCAGCAGGCCAAGCTGACCCTGGTTCAGAAGAAGTTCAACTCCCCACATGGAAGAAGACTTCCATGAAGGCTGGGACCTTCTGCAGACCCCAGGAAATAGGCTATCTCTGTAAGTAAGTATCTTCTATGATCATGTCTTCAATGGAAGCTGAACCTCATCTCTATGAAATGGAGCAGGACCCTGCGGGGCCCTCTGGGTACAAGTCCTTTCTGGGTACAAATTTCTTGTTTGTTGGAAATAGGCTTCTTTCAGCCTCCTTGACTTTACCTGAGTTCAAAAGGGCAGATTCAAACAGTTGCTTATCAGGGAAGGGAGGAAATGCAGAAACTAAGGAGGAGTAGTCAGGAACAATAGAGCAGCCATGGGGCAGGGTCCTGGTTCCTCCTCAATTAATATATATAATAATATCATTGAGTTCTTCTATAGGAACTAGAGCCCCCACCCAGGGAGAAGATGGTAACTTCCGGCTGAGCACAAGATTCCTGAAGTACCGCCCTGCTACCTCACCACCAACCAGTCAAAAGAAAGTCTGCACACAGTAAAAGATAATGAAGACTCTGACCCCCTCCCCAAATGATTCTCTCTTTAAACACTTTCATGGTCAAGCAGAATCTTTGGAGTTGGCTTTTGGACACAAGTCGGCCATCTCCCCAGGTTGCCAGCCTCCTGAATAAAGCAATCTTTCCGTTTCTATCATCACCTGTCTCTCGAGTATTGGCTTTCAAATGGCAAGTGGCCGAACCTGAGTTTGGTAACATCTAGGGAGAAACCCTTCCTTCTGGATGTACACCTTTAGTAGTTGGGAAGCTGGGGCTGCTTGAGTCCTCTGCCCTTGGCACCTGGTACATATAATCAGTCTGCCCATGCCAGCAACATGGCTATTGCATTCTGGAAGAACAGAGGGGAGGGTCACTGAACGTGTTCCTACAGGTCTCAAGAATGCTTATTTACACAAAACCAATGGCAGATGATTGCCTCTTAGAATTTTGCTTGATAGTGTTGGGGAGGAAGAAATTTTCCTCCACCCTCTAGGTTCTTCCAGTTGGTCTAAAAATTAAATTGACATGAGACAGGTTGATAGAAGACAAAACAAAGGTTTAATAACACGTATGCATGAGAGAGACCCAGGAAAAATGAGCAACTCACCAAAATGGCCCAAGCCCTCACCTTAAATACCATCTTCAGCTAAAGACAAAAGAGGATGTTGGGGGTGGGGCTTTGACACTTCAAAGGGGAGGAAGGCAATTCACAAGGAGCCGGAAAAGCAAATGTTTGGTAAACAAATGTTTGCTGGGCCTGCACAGAAAACGGGACACAGGGTGGTCTCTGATCTCTAGAGCCTGCAGAGTTTCCCCCACCATACCTCACCCATATTCTTTGCAGATATCTCTGGTGAGAGCTCTATTCTGGGAACAGAGGCTCCATCTAAATTCTTCTAGGCAGTTAGGGGGAAGGTCAAAGTTTCTTCCCGAGTCTCTTGGGCCTTGATTGTTTTCAGCTCAATCTTGCATGCCAAAGAGATACATTTTGGGGTGGCAAATTTTGCTCTCTTATAACAGTCTCAAAATATAATTTCAGAACAGATGCTATCTAAGCAATTCTTTTTGCCCCTAAGTAAATACCAGTAAGATCAGAAGTGTCTGGTCTTCTGTATAAGTGATGTTCATAGGCACACTAGCTTGTTAGTTGAGTGAGTGAGTGAGAACTAGGTGCCAGAGGTTTTGTAAAGATTACCTGTGAGTTTAACAGCAGACCTTCAAGGTAGGCTACTGAAACCGAGCAGGACCCTGTGGGGCCCTCCTGGCACAAAAGCCTTTCTTTCTGTGTCCCCTGCTTCTTGTTTGTAGGAAATAGGTTTCATTCAGCCTCCTTGACCTTCCCTGAGTTCCAAAGAGCAGATTCAAACAGTTGCTAATCAGGGAAGGGAGGGAATGCAGAAACAAGGGAGGAGCAGTCAAGAAACAATAGTGCAGCCTCGGGGCAGGGTCCTGGTTCCTCCTCAAGGAATATATATAACAATATCTTTGAGTTCTTCGGCAGAACTAAAACCTCCACCCAGGTGGAGGATGGCAACCTCCAGCTGAGCACAAGATTCCTGGAGCACCACCCTGCTACCTCACCACCAACCAATCAGAAGAAAGTCACATACCCTGTAGCCCTCACCCCAAATTTTGCCTATAAAAACTATTCCCACAAAACCATTGGGGAGTTTGGGGTGTTTGAACGTGAGCCACCTGTTTTCCTTGCTTGGCCCTGCAATAAACATTTCTCTGCCCCAAACTCTGACATTTTGGTTTCTTTGGTCTCACTGCACGTGGGGCACATGAACTTTGCTTGGGTAATACTACCTCAGAGACTCAGTACCTACCTAAGGTCACACAGCTATTAAGTGGCAGACTGGATTTGAACTCGGGTCTATTTTGCTTTGAAGCCCTCTCTCCCCCTACATGTTAGGCTCCAGGAACAAATTAGAACAAGAAATGCTGAGGAATGGAGCAAGCTCAGCAACCTCATTACCTTACTCCATAACAGTGTTCATGCCCATAATTCAGGACAAAGAAAACCTAATATAGACAGATGTGTCTATTCCTTCTCTTCAGCTCTGACTCACGACAAGCATCCATTCACTTCATGCAACCTCTCCTCCTTGACCGCCTGCCATGTTTGTTGTGTACCATCTGGAAACTTCTGGAACCAGTTTCCAAGTTGCCTGTTTGATTTCCTGATGCCACATAACTCTGACCTACAGACTTCCAATTTCCTTTTCCAACTCCCGATTTTCTTTCTTAAGGAAGGGGCAGAAGAGTGCCAATTAACATAGTTTATCTTTCCTCTACTAGAGGTTTTCACGTTGAAGACTCTAGTACAGACTTTGGTTACATGCTGTCTTTTTAAAAGAATATCTACTTAACTTTAATCCATTACCTGAATCTGGAATCTACTAAACCCAATTGTTATATGGAGTCACCTGGGGAGAGTTTAATGGAAAAGCAAGGCAGCAAATTAGTACCATATGATTAGCCTAATACTAAGTTTGTTTATCCAAGGTTCTTCAGAAGAATGGACTGTATTTTTTTTTTTTTAAACATCTTTATTGGAGTATAATTGCTTTACAATGGTGTGTTAGTTTCTGCTTTATAACAAAGTGAATCAGTTATACATATACATATATCCCCATATCTCTTCCCTCTTGCGTCTACCTCCCTCCCACCCTCCCTATCCCACCCCTCTAGGTGGTCACAAAGCATGGAGCTGATCTCCCTGTGCTATGCGGCTGCTTCCCACTAGCTATCTGTTTTACATTTGGTAGTGTATATATGTCCATGACACTCTCTCACTTCGTCCCAGCTTACCCTTTCCCCTCCCCATGTCCTCAAGTCTATTCTCTAGTAGGTCTGCGTCTTTATTCCCGTCTTGCCCCTAGGTTCTTCATGACCATTTTTTTTTTTAGATTCCATATATATGTGTTAGCATACGGTATTTATTTTTCTCTTTCTGACCTACTTCACTCTGTATGACAGACTCTAGGTCCATCCACCTCACTACAAATAACTCAATTTCATTTCTTTTTATGTCTGAGTAATATTCCATTGTATATATGTGCCACATCTTTATCCATTCATGCAGCTCAATATCAAAAAAAACAAACAACCCAATCCAAAAATGGGCAGAAGACCTAAATAGACATTTCTCCAAAGAAGATATACAGATTGCCAACAAACACATGAAAGAATGCTCAACATCATTAATCATTAGAGAAATGCAAATCAAAACTACAATGAGATATCACCTCACACCAGTCAGAATGGCCATCATCAAAAAATCTACAAACAATAAATGCTGGAGAGGGTGTGGAGAAAAGGGAACCCTCTTGCACTGTTGGTGGGAATGTAAATTGCTACAGCCACTATGGAGAACAGTATGGAGGTTCCTTAAAAAACTAAAAATAGAACTACCATACGACCCAGCAATCCCACTACTGGGCATATACCCTGAGAAAACCATAATTCAAAAAGAGTCATGTACCACAATGTTCATTGCAGCTCTATTTACAATCGCCAGGACATGGAAGCAACCTAAACAGTGACTCTTAATTGTTCATAATGGTGATGTTGTCTTGACTAGGTAATTTGTTATGAGTGCTGTTGATATTCTCCTTTCAAAAGGGACCCATGTTTCTCACCATGAGTTTCCAAGTCCTGAACCAATGCATGGGTATCAAACGTTAATTTCCTTTGTTCTAAAGGAATTATGTCCACTCGCCTCATATCATATCCTTCCTTGGCTGTGGTGGTGAAGAAATCTCTCCTCAGGGCCGGGGGGAAAAACGCCCACGGGGAGTTGAAACCCAGCGGCCCCCGCTGCCTTCAGAACGCAGGAGCTGCCCAAACCAGCGACCCCATATGTCTTCGGCTTTTCAGCTGGCGGGGGAGGGCGAAAAGCTGCTGGACTGTATTTTTAAGATATGACTTGTTTTCCATATCTGCATGGAGGCTTGTTGCTACTTAACTGGACATTTAATTTTCCACTTATTCATTTTCCCCCTTACAGACAGCTCGATGGCTATTCAGTTATGTGCATAATGCAGAGAAAAATAATTATAGGAAAGGGACACAAAGAATGTCATAATTAAACTGTGCATTTGCAAAATACACTCAATATACCCAAAACATCTTGATTGCTATAATCAGGTAGATTAGGTTTTCAGCAAATACTTTTTAAAACAGAGGTTTACCTAAAGTCAGAAACAGAGAGGCAGCTCTCAGAATCACCTTGTAACACAAAATTAACTACATTTGCCTCCAATTATTTTTTTTAAAAATCAGATATAAAGAGAAATCAAAATGTAAATCAATGGATTTGTGAAACATGAGGGCATTTTCTGCGACCTTCTAGAACGGGTTTATTTTTTCCTCATCTGAACTCTAATTAACAAAAGCCACTGTGCCTACCAATGGCAAATGCAGAAATTTATTGCCTCAAGATTTGGTTCAAACTTTTATTTTACAGTTTGGAGATTAAAGTTCAGAGCAAATTCAGTTGCAGGGGTCAATGAAAGTAAAAGATCTACGTGGGAGAAGGGTGTTAGGACAAGTTAAAAAAGCATTCACGGAAGATGGCGGAAGAGTAAGACGCGGAGATCACCTTCCTTCCCACAGATACAGTAGAAATCCATCTACACGTGGAACTGCTCCTACAGAACACCCACTGAACGCTGGCAGAAAACGTCAGACCTACCAAAAGGCAAGAAACTCCCCCCGTACCTGGGTAGGGCAAAAGAAAAAAGAAATAACAGAGACAAAAGAATAGGGACGGCACCTGCACCAGTGGGAGGGAGCTGTGAAGGAGGAAAGATTTCCACGCACTAGGAGCCCCTTCGCGGGCAGAGACTGCGGGTGGCGGAGGGGGGAAGCTTCGGAGCCGCGGAGGAGAGCGCAGCCACAGGGGTGCGGAGGGCAAAGCGGAGAGATTCCCGCACGGAGGCTCGGCGCTGACCAGCACTCACCAGCCCGAGAGGCTTGTCTGCTCAGCCGCCAGGGCGGGCGGGGCTGGGAGCTGAGGCTCGGGCTTCGGTCGGATCGCAGGGAGAGGACTGGGGTTGGCGGCGTGAACACAGCCTGAAGGGGTTAGCGCACCACAGCTGGCTGGGAGGGAGTCCGGGAAAAAGTCTGCAGCTGCCGAAGAGGCAAGACACTTTTTCTTCCCTCTTTGTTTCCTGGTGCGCGAGGAGAGGGGATTCAGAGCGCCGCCTAAACGAACTTCAGAGACGGGCGCGAGCCGCAGCTAACAGCGCGGATCCCATAGCAACAGGGGCGCAGAGGGAAAAACGGAGAGACTCCCGCACAGAGGCTCGGCGCCGAGCAGCGCTCACCAGCCCGAGAGGCTTGTCTGCTCCCCCGCCGGGGCGGGCGGGGCTGGGAGCGGAGGCTCGGGCTTCGGTCGGATCGCAGGGAGAGGACTGGGGTTGGCGGCGTGAACACAGCCTGAAGGGGTTAGCGCACCACAGCTGGCTGGGAGGGAGACCGGGAAAAAGTCTGCAGCTGCCGAAGAGGCAAGAGACTTTTTCTTGCCTCTTTGTTTCGCGGCGCGCAAGGAGAGGGGATTCAGAGCGCCGCCTAAACGAACTCCAGAAACTGGCGCGAGCCGCGGCTATCAGCGCGGACCCCAGAGACGGGCGTGAGACGCTGGGGCTGCTGCTGCCGCCTCCAAGAAGCCTGTGTGCGAGCACAGGTCACTCTCCACACCGCCCCTCCTGGGAGCCCGTGCAGCCCGCCACTGCCAGGGTCCCGTGATCCAGGGACAACATCCCCCGGGAGAACGCACTGCGCGCCTCAGACTGCTGCAACGTCACGCCGGCCTCTGACGCCGCAGGCTCGCCCCGCCTCCTCTGTACCCCTCCCTCCCCGCGGCCTGGGCGAGCCAGAGCCCCCGAAGCAGCTGCTCCTTTAACCCCGTCCTGTCTGGGCGGGGAACAGACGCCCTCAGGCGACCTACACGCAGAGGCAGGTCCAAATCCAAAGCTGATCCCCAGGAGCTGTGCGAACAGAGACGAGGAGGGGAAATCTCTCCCAGCAGCCTCAGAAGCAGCGGATTAAAACTCCACAAACAACTTGATGTGCCTGCATCTGTTGAATACCTGAATAGACAACGAATCATCCCAAATTCAGGAGGTGGACTTTGGGAGCAGGATATATTAATTTTTCCCCTTTTCCTTTTTTTTTTTGTGAGTGTATATGTATATGCTTCTAGGGGAGATTTTGTCTGTATAGCTTTGCTTTACAATAGCTTTATTTTACTTCACTATATTATAGCTTCTTTCTTTCTTTCCTTTCTTTCTTTCTTTCTTTCTTTCTTTCTTTCTTTCCTTCCTTCCTTCCTTCCTTCCTTCCTCCTTCCTTCCTTCCTTCCTTTCTTTCTTTCTTTCTATTTTTTCTCCCTTTTACTCTGAGCCGTGTGGACGAAAGGCTCTTGGTGCTTCAGCCAGGCATCAGGGCCGTACCTCGGAGGTGGGAGAGCCAACTTCAGGACACTGGTCCACAAGAGACCTCCCAGCTCCACGTAATACCAAACGGCAAAAATCTCTCAGAGATCTCCATCTCAACATCAAGACCCAGCATCACTCAATGACCAGCAAGCTACAGTGCTGAACACCCTATGCCAAACAACTAGCAAGACAGGAACACAGCCTCATCCATTAGCAGAGAGGCTGCCTAAAATCATAATAAGGCCACAGACACCCCAAAATACACCACCAGACGTGGACATGCCCACGAGAAAGACAAGATCCAGCCTCATCCACCAGAGCTCAGGCACTAGTTCCCTCCACCAGGAAGCCTACACAACCCACTGAACCAACCTTAGCCACTGGGGACAGATACCAAAAACAACGGGAACTACAAACCTGCAACCTGTGATAAGGAGACCCCAAACACAGTAAGATAAGCAAAATGAGACGACAGAAAAACATACAGCAGATGAAGGAGCAGGGTCAAAACACACTAGACTTAACAAATGAAGAGGAAATAGGTAGTCTACCTGAAAAAGAATTCAGAATAATGATAGTAAGGATGATCCAAAATCTTGGAAATAGAATAGACAAAATGCAAGAAGCATTTAACAAGGACGTAGAAGAACTAAAGAGGAATCAAGCAATGATGAAAAACACAATAAATGAAATTAAAAATACTCTAGATGGGATCAATAGCAGAATAACGGAGGCAGAAGAAAGGATAAGTGACCTGGAAGATAAAATGGTGGAAATAACTACTGCAGAGCAGGATAAAGAAAAAAGAATGAAAAGAACTGAGGACAGTCTCAGAGACCTCTGGGACAACATTAAACGCACCAACATTCGAATTATAGGGGTCCCAGAAGAAGAAGAGAAAAAGAAAGGGACTGAGAAAATATTTGAAGAGATTATAGTTGAAAACTTCCCTAATATGGGAAAGGAAATAGTTAATCAAGTCCTGGAAGCACAGAGAGTCCCATACAGGATAAACCCAAGGAGAAACACGCCAAGACACATATTAATCAAACTGTCAAAAATTAAATATAAGGAAAACATATTAAAGGCAGCAAGGGAAAAACAACAAATAACACACAAGGGAATCCCCATAAGGTTAACATCTGATCTTTCAGCAGAAACTCTGCAAGCCAGAAGGGAGTGGCAGGATATACTTAAAGTCATGAAGGAGAAGAACCTACAACCAAGATTACTCTACCCAGCAAGGATCTCATTCAAATGTGATGGAGAAATTAAAACCTTTACAGACAAGCAAAAGTTGAGAGAGTTCAGCACTACCAAACCAGCTTTACAACAAATGCTAAAGGAACTTCTCTAGGCAAGAAACACAAGAGAAGGAAAACACCTACAATAACAAACCCAAAACATTTAAGAAAATGGGAATAGGAACATACATATTGATAATTACCTTGAATGTAAATGGATTAAATGCTCCCACCAAAAGACACAGGCTGGCTGAATGGATACAAAAACAAGACCCATATATATGCTGTCTACAAGAGACCCACTTCAGACCTAGAGACACATACAGACTGAAAGTGAGGGGATGGAAAAAGATATTCCATGCAAATGGAAATCAAAAGAAAGCTGGAGTAGCAATTCTCATATCAGACAAAATAGACTTTAAAATAAAGACTATTACAAGAGACAAAGAAGGACACTATATAATGATCAAGGGATCGATCCAAGAGGAAGGTATAACAATTGTAAATATTTATGCACCCAACATAGGAGCACCTCAATACATAAGGCAAGTACTAACAGCCATAAAAGGGGAAATCGACAGCAACACAATCATAGTAGGGGACTTTAACACCCCACTTTCACCAATGGACAGATCATCCAAAATGAAAATAAATAAGGAAACACAAGCTTTAAATGATACATTAAACAAGATGGACTTAATTGATATTTATAGGACATTCCACCCAAAAACAACAGAATACACATTTTTCTCAAGTGCTCATGGAACATTCTCCAGGATAGATCATATCTTGGGTCACAAATCAAACCTTGGTAAATTTAAGAAAATTGAAATCGTATCAAGTATCTTTTCCGACCACAACGCTATGAGACTAGATATCAATTACAGGAAAAGATCTGTAAAAAATACAAACACATGGAGGCTACACAATACATTACTTAATAATGAAGTGATTACTGAAGAAATCAAAGGGGAAATCAAAAAATACCTAGAAATAAATGACAATGGAGATACGACGACCCAAAACCTATGGGACGCAGCAAAAGCAGTGCTAAGAGGGAAGTTTATAGCAATACAAGCCTACCTCAAGAAACAGGAAACATCTCGAATAAACAACCTAACCTTGCACCTAAAGCAATTAGAGAAAGAAGAACAAAAAAACCCCAAAGCCAGCAGAAGGAAAGAAATTATAAAGATCAGGTCAGAAATAAATGAAAAAGAAATGAAGGAAACAATAGCAAAAATCAATGAAACTAAAAGCTGGTTCTTTGAGAAGATAAACAAAATTGATAAACCATTAGCCAGACTCATCAAGAGAAAAAGGGAGAAGACTCAGATCAATAGAATTAGAAATGAAAAAGGAGAAATAACCACTGACACTGCAGAAATACAAAAGATCATGAGAGATTACTACAAGCAACTCTATGCCAATAAAATGGACAACCTGGAAGAAATGGAAAGATTCTTAGAAATGCACAAACTGCCGAGACTGAACCAGGAAGAAATAGAAAATATGAACAGACCAATCACAAGCACTGAAATTGAAACTGTGATTAAAAACCTTCCAACAAACAAAAGCCCAGGACCAGATGGCTTCACAGGTGAATTCTATCAAACATTTAGAGAAGAGCTAACACCTATCCTTCTCAAACTCTTCCAAAATATTGCAGAGGGAGGAACACTCCCAAACTCATTCTACGAGGCCACCATCACCCTGATACCAAAACCAGACAAAGATGTCACAAAGAAAGAAAACTACAGGCCAATATCACTGATGAACATAGATGCAAAAATCCTCAACAAAATACTCGCAAACAGAATCCAACAGCACATTAAAAGGATCATACACCATGATCAAGTGGGGTTTATCCCAGGAATGCAAGGATTCTTCAATATACGCAAATCAATCAATGTGATACACCATATTAACAAATTGAAGGAGAAAAACCATATGATCATCTCAATAGATGCAGAGAAAGCTTTCGACAAAATTCAACACCCATTTATGATAAAAGCCCTGCAGAAAGTAGGCATAGAGGGAACTTTCCTCAACATAATAAAGGCCGTATATGACAAACCCACAGCCAACATTGTCCTCAATGGTGAAAAACTGAAACCATTTCCACTAAGATCAGGAACAAGACAAGGTTGCCCACTCTCACCACTATTATTCAACATAGTTTTGGAAGTGTTAGCCACAGCAATCAGAGAAGAGAAAGAAATAAAAGGAATCCAAATCGGAAAAGAAGAAGTAAAGCTGTCACTATTTGCAGATGACATGATACTATACATAGAGAATCCTAAAGAGGCTACCAGAAAACTCCTAGAGCTAATCAATGAATTTGGTAAAGTAGCAGGATACAAAATTAATGCACAGAAATCGCTTGCATTTCTATACACTAATGACGAAAAATCTGAAAGTGAAATTAAGAAAACACTCCCGTTTACCATTGCAACCAAAAGAATAAGATATCTAGGAATAAACCTACCTAAGGAGACAAAAGACCTGTATGCAGAAAATTATAAGACACTGATGAAAGAAATTAAAGATGATACAAATAGATGGAGAGATATACCATGTTCCTGGATTGGAAGAATCAACATTGTGAAAATGACTCTACTACCCAAAGCAATCTACAGATTCAATGCAATCCCTATCAAACTACCACTGGCATTTTTCACAGAACTAGAACAAAAAATTTCACAATTTGTATGGAAACACAAAAGACCCCGAATAGCCAAAGCAATCTTGAGAACGAAAAATGGAGCTGGGGGAATCAGGCTCCCTGACTTCAGACTATACTACAAAGCTTCAGTAATCAAGACAGTTTGGTACTGGCACAAAAACAGAAATATAGATCAATGGAACAGGATAGAAAGCCCAGAGATAAACCCACACACATATGGTCACCTTATCTTTGATAAAGGAGGCAAGCATATACAGTGGAGAAAAGACAGCCTCTTCAATAAGTGGTGCTGGGAAAATTGGACAGGTACATGTAAAAGTATGAAATTAGAACACTCCCTGACACCATGCACAAAAATAAACTCCAAATGGATTAAAGACCTAAGTGTAAGGCCAGACTCTATCAAACTCTTAGAGGAAAACATAGGCAGAACACTCTATGACATACATCACAGCAAGATTCTTTTTGACCCAGCTCCCAGAGAAATGGAAATAAGAACACAAATAAACAAATGGGACCTAATGAAACTTAAAAGCTTTTGCACAGCAAAGGAAACCATAAACAAGACCAAAAGACAACCCTTAGAATGGGAGAAAATATTTGCAAATGAAGCAACTGACAAAGGATTAATCTCCAAGATTTACAAGCAGCTCATGCAGCTCAATAACAAAAAAACGAACAACCCAATCCAAAAATGGGCAGAAGACCTAAATAGACATTTCTCCAAAGAAGATATACAGATGGCCTACAGACACATGAAAGAATGCTCAACATCATTAATCATTAGAGAAATGCAAATCAAAACTACAATGAGATATCATCTCACACCAGTCAGAGTGGCCATCATCAAAAAATCTAGAAACAATAAATGCTGGAGAGGGTGTGGAGGAAAGGGAACACTCTTGCACTGTTGGTGGGAATGTAAATTGATACAGCCACTATGGAGAACAGTATGGAGGTTCCTTAAAAAACTACAAATAGAACTACCATACGACCCAGCAATCCCACTACTGGGCATATACCCTGAGAAAACCATAGGTCAAAAAGTGTCATGTACCACAATGTTCATTGCAGCTCTATTTACAATAGCCAGGACCTGGAAGCAACCTAAATGTCCATCGACAGATGAATGGATAAAGAAGATGTGGCACATATATACAATGGAATATTACTCAGCCATAAAAAGAAATGAAATGGAGGTATTTGTAATGAGGTGGATGGAGTTAGAGTCTGTCATACAGAGTGAAGTAAGTCAGAAAGAGAAAAACAAATACAGTATGCTAACACATATATACGGAATCTAAGGAAAAAAAAAAAAGGCCATGAAGAACCTAGTGGCAAGACGGGAATAAAGACACAGACCTACTAGAGAATGGACTTGAGGATATGGGGAGGGGGTGGGGTGAGATGTGACAGGGTGAGAGAGTGTCATGGACATATATACACTACCAAATGTAAAATAGATAGCTAGTGGGAAGCAGCCGCATAGCACAGGGAGATCAGCTCGGTGCTTTGTGACCACCTAGAGGGGTGGGATGGGGAGGGTGGGAGGGAGGGAGATGCAAGAGGGAAGAGAAATGGGAACATATTGTATATGTATAACTGATTCACTTTGTTATAAAGCAGAAGCTAACACACTATTGTAAGGCAATTATACTTCAATAAAGATGTTTAAAAATAAAAAAAAAAAAAAAAAAAAAAAAAAAAAGCATTCACAGTCTTTATAAAGAAAAAACATCGCCAAAAAATTAGAAATGATGATCAAAAGGGACTTAAACCAATTACCAGGACGAAATACCCATGCTATGAAATTTGGAGTCAAAGACTCCAAATCTTCTTACTCTCTCTTTCTCTACTTTATGGTGTTTGAAGTTTATATGCAAAATATTTCTCTCTGATCCCCACCTAACTAATGGGCTCGTTGAGAGGGCTGGTGATTCTGCTGATTTACTGAATGGTGACCTGCAGAGAAAAAGCAAAAGACAAGGAAACCAATTTTATGGAAACAAACAAAAAAATTAACTAGAGATTTAAAGCTTAATATAGCTTTATCCTCCAGGGAGCTTTGCCTGATTGCAGACAGAGCTTAAAAACAGGATTCAAAAGCACAACACGCTAGTTCCGTTTTGAGAGCTCTGCTCAAGATATGTTCAATAAATGGAAAACCACCTTTACCACCTGCCTTTTGTCATGAGAGAAGACAGAAAGGCAAAAACTAGTTTGGGAAGCAGGGAAAAGGGCTTTACTCTCCAACTCAGTTACTGGTTTTTAAATTTTAGATAAAAATCCAAGTTCTCAGGCACTGTTTTCCTCAAACATACTCTCCCCTCTTTCAAAAATGAAAATAACGACCCTCCCTTCCTTTCCTTCGGAAATATTAATTGAGCAAATGATGCCTTGCGTAGCGCTTGTTCCTTCCTGCCACTTTTGGTCTGTCATCACCAATGCCAGGTGCCCACAGGTAAGATCTGCCTCCTGCTCCAGGAGGGGACAGTTGGGAGGTGGGGAGGAGGAGGACAAAGCCAACGTGCTGGGAGGGAGCCTGATTCGATGCCGGGCAGGGCCGGCACTCAAGAGGGTTTCCTGCCTATTGAGAAGAAGTTATAAATGTAATTAAAGTCTTTAAGAAAGAAATTCTGCCTCAAACCACGTCCCTCTGCAGTGGTCTTCTCTTGTATAATTCTAGCTCTTTGCCAAGAGGAACTGACACTTTCGATCTAGTCGTTTAAGGGCAATTTATTGTGAAGTGGTAATTTATT
The DNA here is from genome assembly GCF_028023285.1 of Balaenoptera ricei. Classification (NCBI taxonomy): domain Eukaryota; kingdom Metazoa; phylum Chordata; class Mammalia; order Artiodactyla; family Balaenopteridae; genus Balaenoptera; species Balaenoptera ricei. The sequence goes on from NC_082640.1 coordinate 21,581,678, forward strand.
AAGTGAGATTCAAGAGTGGAGAGAGCTCTCAGAACCAGGAAGGGACTCAATTCACCCTCAAGTGCTCCCGACTCAGGTCCTCTAGACAGAACCTCTGGGGCACAGAAATCCTCACCAAACTTCTAATTCCTGAATACTTCCGTCCCCACTCCCACCCCACTCCCCATGCTGCATAACTGGAAGTAAGTCTTAAAACATAAATTCCTGGATGTCATATCATGTTAATCTAAATTCAGAGTAAGCTATAACTGACTGGTCTCTCTGAAGAGCCTTCCCACGCTGGAGGAAGCTAGGAAAGCTGTGGTACTTCATTTGGCCTGGGGCCAGTTCTTAATCCTAAATCTCTTCAAAAATGCTATTTGTATTCTGTAGTGATCGTGATGAATGGCCCATCATGGTGGGGGCAAAGAGGTACCCATCATAAGCAGGAAACGTAGGCTTCCATGAGATGCTAAATCTCTCTGCTTGCTATGATCACGCATGTATTCAACCTGCCTTCAGTCCGTAAGAGAGCTTTACTTTTGTTTAAATCCTAAAGAAGAGGGCAATTCTGTGGTGATGAAGACAGCAACAGTGGATACAGACCAAAGGCACCAGGAGTCATGTTAGATTTCTCCAGAAGTCACTTTCTGACTGACTCTCTTGGGCTTTGGGCAATCAATTATCCCAGCTGCCTTCTTTCCCCAGATTCCTATAATCCTTGTAGGGCAGGTTTTTCAAGATCCTCTTTTCTTTTCTTCCTTTCCTTGGTCTCATTTCATCATCTGGCCCCTTCCCCAAAGGGATGAGTTCCTGCTATGGATGATGAGATTCCGGGTCATCATAAAGGACAGGTGGGTGAGAGTGCTGGACCCTCCTTTAAAGGTAAAGGATGCTTTGCTTCTTGCCTCAATGTGGCAAAAGTAAAAGGTGACCCTGGGTCTGAGACAGTCCAGCCACCCCTCCCTCACTCCTCATATACTTTCTCTTCTTCCCAGGGATGAAAGACAAGCACAGCTTAAGCCAGCTCAGCACATAGCATTTGGGGAAACATATTCTCTCTTGCTGCTTTCTCTGGTTCAATTTCCCTACGGCTCTGCAGGCTGCCTTGGCTCTGAAAGGTCCAAAACTCAGTGTAGCATACATGGGCCACTGGCAAACTATGGCCTGAGGGCCAAATCCAACCCACCGCCTGCTTTTGTAAATAGAGTTTTATCAGAATACTGCCATGCCCATTCACTTCTATATTGTCTCTGGCCGTTTTCGTGCTACCATGGTAGAGCTGAATAGTTGTGACAGATACCATATGGTTTGTCAGCAAAGCCAAAAGTATTTAGTAACTGGCCCTTTGCAAAAGAAGTTTGCCAACCCTTGGTTTAGACCCCTGAAAAATGGAGACGAAATATTCAGTGTTTGATTAACCTGCAGCAGAAACATTCTTAACTAAAGCTGTGGTTTCAATGAGAAACAGAGCAGAAGTTACTTGGAAGAAGCTAGATTACATCAGGGAAAAAAAATGGGTGTTCTACATAGTCCAACCCAACTCATTAGATTTATGTACATATATACATAGGGGTTTTGAGCCAATGGTACATTTAATTATAAACTATTGCTTTTGCTTCAGTTTGTCATTGTTTCTCTCAGGCCATGAGGGTTTGGGTTTGGCAGAATTGGCAGTAGGGGAGGCTGGCTAAGTATCATAGAATGTTCCAGCTCCCCTCTCTCAACCCCAGGATTCCCAAACAAATGGTTTTTAAAATCCTTGGCTGAGAAACAGATGGGCCCCCATCTTGGTCCCTCTACCCTCAGGCCCTCTGGAAACTTGTACATGAGAGGCGGCTGTCATCTACATCAGGATCCAAATATTCTTGGGTTCCCTGGGCATACTGCCATCTAATAGTACCCAATCTCACTTTCCATCTTTGTGTAAAAGAACTACATTTGTTATGTCACTCAAATGTGTAGATTTCATAAATACCCACCACAGTGGGCCTCAATGTTGAGGAAGTTCACCTAATTTAAAAGTGGGCAGAGAATCTGAAAAGACAGTTTTCCAAAGAAGACATACAGATGGCCAACAGGTACATAAAAAGGTGCTCAACATCACTAATCATCAGGGAAATGTCAATCAAACCCACAATGCAATATCATCCCACACCTGTTAGAATGGCTATTTTCAAAAAGGCAAGAAATAACAAGTGTTGGTGAGGGTGTGGAGAAAAGGGAATCGTTGTGCACTGTGGGTGGGAATGTAAATTGGTGCAGCCACTATGGAGAACAGTATGAAGGTTCTTCAAAAAATAAAAAACAGAACTACCACATGATCCAGCAATTCCACTCCTGGGTATTTATCTGAAGAAAATGAAAACACTAACTGGAAAAGATATATGCACCCCCATGTCATGGCAGCATTATTTACAACAGCCAAGACATGGTAACTACCTAAGCATCCATCAGTAGATGAATGGATAAGAAGATGTGGTATATAAACACAATGGAATATTCTCAGTCAGAAAGAAGAATAAAATCCTGCCATTTGCAACAGCATGGATGGACCCTGAGGGCATTATGCTCAGTGAAATGAGACAGAGAAAGACAAATACTGTATTATCTCATATGTAGAATCTTGAAAGAACAAATGCCTCAGCCCGAAACTCAAGCTGCTTACAGATGCAGAGAACAGATTGGTGGTTGCCAGAGGTGGGGGCTTGGGGGTTGGGCCAAATAGATGAAGTGAGTCAAAAGGTACAAACTTCCAGCTATAAAATGTATAAGTCACGAGGATGAAATTACAGCATGGTGACTATAGCTAATAATACTGTATTGCATATTTGAAAGTTGCTAAGGGAGTAGATCTTAAAAATTCTCATCATAAGAAAAAAATTTTGTAACTATGTTTGGTGATCGATGTTAACTAGATTTATTGTGGTGATCATTTTGCAATCTATGCAAACAGAGAATCATTATGTTGTACACCAGAAACTAATATAATGTTGTATGTAAGTGATACCTGACAAAAAAACCCACATTCCAAATAGTTATTTAACCTACATCTCTGTAGAGTGGTAACTAAATGTTAAGGAAGTTCTAATGAAGCAAGTGGTCGGTCTATGTGAATAGGGTTATCAGGCAAAGTTACCTTCAGGAGCTTAGGTGAGAACAAACCTTTGAAGCACATGTGTTTTCATGGAGAAGGAAAGAACAGTCCAGCTTTTGGGTACTCAGTAATGGCTGTTATGGTCAATAACGATCATGATAATGATGGTGGGAAAAAATATCACGTGCCAAGCCTCAGAAGAAGCATTAAGTTCCATTTGTAAATACCAAACTTAAATGAGGGTGACATTTTTCCAGTTTACAAAATCTTTCACTTGCTCACCAGGAAACATGACAAAACAGAGAAAACTGCTGTTTCCAGGGGCCTCTTACAATTCTTTCTGGCTTAGACATTTGTGTCTCTATAAGAATGAAAAACTAGTGCAATGAAAAACAAAGGGCGTGCCAAAGCCATGGGTAACTGAAACACCTACAACCCAGATTGGTTGCAATACTCAGCCCTGCAGGACTGGTCCTATGATTGCTAATATCAGTATGTGTCAGCAAAACTCATCCCTGGAACAGCTGATTTACATTATTGCCCTAGTTCAAGACAGAACATCTGAAAACAGGTTTGTAGTTTAGTCCATCAACTCTACAGAAGGACTGGGAGTAAAACAGCCTTGAAAGAATATGTGGATCAAGAGAAAGAGAATTGTTTTGCTGGGAGAAAAACTCAACAATCCAGGGAAAGGATGCACGGTCTGGCTCAGAGGTGGCACTCAGGGTCCTGGGGGAGAGTGCTTCTTTGTTCTATCTCACATGATCACATAATTTTATAGAAGGGCATCCTTAGATATAATCTGGTTCAATCGCTCATCTTACAAATGAGGAATGTGTGGATGTCTGTTCAAATCCTGGCTGGGCAAAATGCGGTGTCGGGTAATACTAAGGATGCAAGTGGATGCAAAGATGAATGGGGCATGGACTTTATCTTTTGAGAGTTCACAGTCTAGGAATGGAACTAAGGTATACATAAATATTACAAAGCAGGAAATCTGCACTTGCATTGGAGCATCTAAGGTTTAGATTCAGGGCTATGAGCATTTAGGGGAAGAAAACCTTCCTTCCTGGTGGGAGATGGGTGGGGTGGAAGCCAGGGAGAGAGGGTTAGTGAGACATCCTTGCAGGAAATAAGTATCAAACCTGCATCAGGGCTGGGCACTGCTGGAGACACAGTGGTAAACAAGACAGACAAACCATGTCCTCGTGAATAATATGGTGTTTGGGGAGTGGAGACTTTTTAACACAGAGATGCAGAAAGAAGAGTGATTAGTTGATCTGTTGAGGTGCCTTCTCCTGTTGCACTAAAACAGAAAGGGGAGGTAAACACAGGGACTCCGTGTGGGAACAGACATGAAACCTACACACTGAGTTCGCTCCTTATACTATAATCTATAGCATATGATGCTGGTATTCGGGAACTCTCAGTCTGAACACATATTTGGGGAGTGTAGAGAGGTTAAGTGTCAGATTCTCTTCCCAAAGAGTGGAATAAAAGTGCCAGGTGATTCTCCTTTATTTTGGGAAGATAACTTCCCTGTGGTCTCTGACCCCTGGGAGACGTTCCCCAACTACAGGGATTTCCTCTTGTGTTTCTCCTAACAGAGATTTCACAGGATCTGGATGTGTTGGGTTTGTCCTTGCTGGTCCAGCCCACTAGGGAAACAGACCCGTTCAGGAGGGGGAACAAAATAATTGTCAAGTGAATATTTTTCTGCTGATTATTGGAGTCAGTGGAGTGGAAACAACTCCTGAGGGTGTTTTAGTGGTTTGGTTTTTTTTGAGTGCTGGAAGGAGATGTAAAAGCCTTGGCAGTAGCATTCCAACCTATAGATAACAGAATTTCTCTACTTTACATTTTTATATGATCTTATAATACCCTTTGTTATTATTAGTTATGTAATGTGCTACATTAGTCACGCTTTGTGAAAAATAGTAGATTATTCTGATATAATACATTATTTAAAAGGCCCAGGTCTTGTATTCATTTTTATAAACATATAATTCTCTACCTAAAGAATTATTACTGGATATAACTCTGTTTTCATAGCCTACTTCCCCCCTGCTCTGCAAAGGTTTTCTAAAGAACCCAGTAGTAACTGGGTCATGATTCTTCAAACTTTCCAGTGAGGAAAAAAAATGATGTGGTGCAAATTTTTCCCATCTGAGGCATAGTTAAGGCAAGATGCTTCATTAAGTTACCAACATACCAAGGAAAGGTGCCATGACCAGACAGTACCTACTTCATAAGGTTGTTGCAAAGATTAAATGAGATATTAAACACAGAGCTCTTAGCATAATGCCTGGCACACAGAAAGCATTAATAATTCTTCTATCATCCTCTAAGAAGACTAATCTCTGATCTTCAGATGGCCAGCCTGCTCTCACTGGACACCAAGAGAGTTCCACGTAAACTCTCCTCACTCCAAGCGCCTCCAAGATGTCATGTAACGTGAGCTGAAGAGTATCTACACGTGGCATTCATTCAAAATCACACAGCACGCTTTCCTCCGTGAGTTTGGAATTCATCTTGGGAGATTTATCAGGCATGTGAAAGGGAAACATCTCCTAAATGAGCTGGAGAAAGCAACGAAACAGAAAGAAACGAGGCCAAGCACTGACTTAAAACATGTCAGGATTTGGTCTATTTTTTTCCATCAACATGTGCTGTTCTCATTAATGGGAGTTTCTCACACACTCAGTAAGGGAACAGGCAAAAGTGTATTTTGTTATAGCCTGAAGGCTCACCCAAACATTTAAAGAATTTGGGGAGCCATAAATTTCTTCCAGACTATAATCATCTTTGTGAGATCAAGTGCTCATGACCGAAAACATCTCTGATCTGTGAAATATGACCAAGGCTCTTTAAAATATTTTTTCCCAATAAGGAGGTAAGTTCATGATATGTACTTTGTCATGAGATTTGAAAACATCCTTCTAGCTATCTGTCAAAACGACTTCTATTTTTTTGTTGGTCAAATCATTAGCCTAGATAACAGATGAAAGGTAGGCTATGGTCCTTGGGCCAAATCCCACCCATTTCCTGTTTTTGTAAATAAAGTTTTATTGGTTCACACTCAACCTTAGTCATTTACATTACCTGTGGCTACTTTCATGCTAGGATGGCAGACCTAAGTAGCTGCAACAGAGACTGTGTGGGCAGCAAAAACTGACCTATGTACTATCTGGCCCTTTATAGAAGTTTGCCAACCCCTGATCTAGATCACTGTCTTGTGTAGAAAGAATTCTGCTTGAATAACAGTCATCTGTCTGATTCCCAGAGAATTAAAAAATTTCCCGTGTTATCAAATCCAGACACTTTGCTGACTGGAACAGAAAGGAGGAAGTGAAGAGAGAATTACTAAACTGGGAGTTAGAAGCCACTCATTCATTCATCCATTTATTCATTCCACATAAGACACCACCACCATTCCTGTGGTAAATACTGGCATTAGAGTATGAACAATCTGGCCTCATAGAGTATAACGTCAATGAGGGAGACAAACAGTGACCACGTCATTCATTCATTCATCCTTCATTCATTCATTCTCTGTAATGTGCCAGGAAATATTTTAGGCACCGGTTAACCATACCAGTTAACCACACCAATTATACATTCTAATGGTGAGGAGAAATAATAAGCACATATGAAAATAGCAGGTACGATAAGTGCTATAATGAGAATATTAGTTCAACCATATGAAACTGAAATTTTTATAGGTCTACAGTAGTTAAATATTGACAATCTTATATGATTCAACCTATCAGTGAGAAATGCTGAAGAGTGATTTTTGGATGGCTTTAAATTAAGGGATCTGGGAGAGGGAGATAAATTAGGAGGTTGGGATTAACATATACACACTACTGTATGTAAAATAGATAAACAATAAGGTCCTACTGCTTAGTACAAGGAACTATACTCAATATCTCATAAAAACCTATAATGGAGAAGAATCTGAAAAAGAATATATATGTATAACTGAATCACTTCTGTACCCTTGAAACTAACACTAATTGTAAATTAACTATACATCAACAACAAAAAATTTTAATAAATTGAGGGATCAAGGAAGGCTTCACTGAGGAGGTGACATCTGAGCTAAGACTTGAATGACAGCAGCGTCTTGCCCTGCAAACATCGAGGGAGAAGATTTCCAGGCAGGGAGAGGGAGAGCTCCTTGCAAATACTCTATAGCCAAAGTAAGCTTGGATCATTCGAGGAAGAGAAAGAAGACCAGAGGGGCTGGAGCAACTTGGGCTCTGGGGAAAGAGGGAGGAAATAAGGTTGAAGAGGTAGTCAAGGGCAAGGTCAGATGGGGTCTTGTGGGTTAGGATAAGGATCTTGGCTTTTACTTGAAGAGTAATGGGAGGGCTTTTAAAAAGGAACATCACATGATCCAATTTATGGCTTTTAAGTGTTTTCATTCCTCTTCCGTGAGAAGTAGACCATGATAGCAAGAACTGAAGCAGGGAGATTTAGGAGGTAGTACGGAGTTCTGAGCAAAACAAGAAGACTACAGCAAGGAAAGGTGGAGAAAAGTGGGGAGGCAGGAGATGTTTAGGAGTTGAAATCAGCAGGAGCTGGTGATAGTTTAGATGTAATTAGGAGGGAAAATGAGGGAGGAGGGAGGATGCCAACTTTCCAGTTTGAGTACCTGGCCGGATACCTACTTGGTGTGATTCATAAGCCTGTGAACACCAGAAAAGAAGCAGGTCTTAGGGGAGATAATAGGTACCGTTTTCAACCTGTTGAACTTGAGTCATCTTTATGACTTGTTTTCCCTCAAGTGGTATCGATGAACACGAAATCTTATATGAATCAGATTGGCAGGTTTGTTTTATTCTTGTAATCATACATCTACTACCTTGTCATTTCCTTTTTCGTCTTCTATGTACTGACTGTTTTTTCTTGATTTAGCTGATTTTGATTCTCTTGAGTGAAGCTTTTGTGTTTGTGCTTTCCCAGTGGTCAAGAGGGGAGTCTTACAGTTGCAAATTTGTTGGCGTGTCTTTTGGTGGAAGTTGTTTCTTTTATGCCCCTTGAGGTAGACAGAAATTAAAACAGCCAACAGCAGGATTCCCAACCTGGATTTGTTTTCCATTTGACAAAATGGACCTAGGAGGGAGTGATGCTAAATATACAGTGCCCGACAAAGGTTTAGGACCGGAACTTGTATCCCACCCTCAGATCATATCTTAAAGCACTAAATTAGGGTGTAAGCAGATTTAAAAAATGTGCCTTGCAATCACTTTTCAAGAGCAGCAGATTTGGCAGAACTCCAGGCCGCATAACTGGAGCAAACATCTGAAAATATTCCAGGGTAGGCAGGTTTGAAAGCCTTTCCGTGTTATATACCAAGCATTCCGCTCACCTCTTATCAGACAAAGGCAGTAGCAGTATTATAATAGGATCCCCCACCTCTGGATTTGAAAAGCATTTTACTGAGGTAAATCATATCACGTACAACCCTGTATGCCATCAGCATACACATCTTCAGTCTCCTGCTAGATTATCCCACTTAGAAGGTCATGCTATATCTTTCCTTCTCCCACATACACAGGCTCACCTCAGAGATATTACGGCTTTGATTCCAGACCGCTAAAATAAAGTGAAAATCGCAATAAAGTGAGTCACATTTTTTGGTTTCCCAGTGCATATGAAAATTATGTGTACACTATACTGTAGTCTATTAAGTGTGCAATAGCATTATGTCTAAAAAAAACAATGTACAGGGACTTCCCTGGTGGCGCAGTGGTTAAGAATCCGCCTGCCAATGCAGGGGACACAGGTTCGAGCCCTGGTCCGGGAGGATCCCACATGCCCTGGAGCAACTGGCCCCATGCGCCACAACTACTGAGCCTGCGCTCTAGAGCCTGCAAGCCACAGCTGCTGGGCCTGTGTGCCACAACTACTGAAACCCACGTGCCTGGAGCCTGTGCTCTGCAACGAGAGAGACTACCATGATGGGAGAGGCCACCGCAATGAGAAGCACGCGCACCGCAACAAAGAGTAGCCCCCGCTCGCCGCAGCTAGAGAAAGCCGCACGCAGCAACGAAGACGGAATGCAGCCAAAAATAAATAAATTTATTAAAAAAACAAGGTGCATACCTTAATTAAAAATATTTTATTGCTACTAGTGGGAAGCAGCCACATAGCACAAGGAGATCAGCTTGGTGCTTTGTGACCACCTAAAGGGGTGGGGTGGGATAGGGAGGATGGGAGGGAGACGCAAGAGGGAGGAGAAATGGGGATATATGTATATGTATAGCTGATTCACTTTGTTATAAAGCAGAAACTAACACACCATTGTAAAGCAACTATACTCCAATAAAGATGTTAAAATATATATATATTTAACTGTTAAAAAATGCTAACCATCATGTGAGACTTCAGCGAGTCACCTTCTTTTGGCAATGGTAGCATCAAAGATCACCGATCACAGATCACCAGAATAAGTATAATAATGATGAAAAAATTGAGACAGTCTGAGAATTACCAAAATGGGACACAGAGACACAAAGTGAGCAAATGCTGTTGGAAAAATGGCACCAAAAGGCTTGCTCGACACGGGGTTGCCCCAAACCTTCAGTCCGTAAAAAACAAACAACAAAAAAAGGCAATATCTTCCAAGCACAATAAAGCAAAGCATTAAAACAAGGTGTGTCTGTAATGGACAGAGCATTAGTGTTGGTGAGTGAATGGTTCCATGAATCAGAATTAGCCAAGCTGATGCCCGATTATAAACAATTAAGGAATTTAAAATGCGACACCTAAACACTACACACTTCATAATTCCTTATCGCAGGAAAGAATTACACACAGTTAAAATGATGATGGAATAACACCTGCCAAGAAGAGGTGTGGACAGAACAAACTTAGTGTACCCAGAGGTCAATGGGAAGATGTTTCTCTTTCCCAGGGCTTCCCAGTCCAAGTTTGTGAAGCTTTATTTACTCCAGCCATAAAATAACCTTCACTTATGTTAGAGACACATTTAGGGGAAAGGCAACATTACCACTGGCTTTTTAAGTGTGTTAAGACTAAGGATCATTATCTGAAAAGGCCTTTGCAGGGCAACATTTTTAAAGATTTGTAATCTTACACACGTTCTTAGAGCTGGGGCCCACCTTATCCACTTGTGCAATAATAAGTTAATCACTGAAAACAATTTTTTAAAAAGCACCCTTAAGAAATATTTCAATTTTAGAAATAGGTTAGTAATCCAGTTAAAGAATGAAATTTATTATAATAGCTGCATCATAAGGACATGTACAGAAGTACTTTAGCATCTCTCAATTAAAAATAAAATTTAAACCTACAAATAGAAGAAAGTATCACTGACAGGCCCATAAAACATTCGTGCCTTTTCATCTAGAAATCCTGGGAATTATTTAATGAAAGCAGAAAGGTATAGCTCTCTGAGTCCGTCGTTCATATAAATCAAGGACTGGAAATAATCTAAATTTTCAGCCAACAGGGTAATTTAGTAAAACAATGTACATCAACATCATGATGCTGTTTTAGTCATTAAAATTATGGTTATGAAGGGGAAGCAGAAACATAGAAATGTGTTTGATATTTAACTGGAAAAAGAGCAGATTATAAAATGACACATACTATATGACATGTATACACGTGAAGTTCTAGAAAGCAAGAATTTTTAAAAAGAAAATAAGATGGATAGTGGCCAATTTTTCTTTTATTTGCTCTTTTGTATCATGTGGTTGCTTTTAAAAATAATCAAATTAGTTCAGTGCAGCACTATTTTTAATAGCCAAGACATGGAAACAACCTAAATGCCCATCAACAGATAAATGGATAAAGAAGAGGTGGTACATATATACAATGAAATACTACTCAGCCCTAAAAAGGAATGAAATAATGCCATTTGCAGCAACATGGATGGGCCTAGAGATTATCTTACTATGAAGTCAGAAAGAGAAAGACAAATACCATATGATATCACTTATATGTGGAATCTAAAATATGACACAAATGAACTGATCTACAAAACAGAAACAGACTCACAGACATAGAGAATAGACTTGTGGTTGCTGAGGGGGAGTGGGAGAGGGAGGGAGTGGGAGTTTGGGATTACCAGATGCAAACTATTATATATAGGATGGATAAAATTACAAGGTCCTACTGTCTAGCACAGGGAACTATATTCAGTATCTGTGTTAAACCATAATGGAAAAGAATATGAAAAAGTATGTGAATATGTATATATATGTATGTATAACTGAATCACTTTGCTGTACCATAGAAATTAACACATTGTAAATCAACTATACTTCAATAAAATAAATTTAAAAAATAATACAATTAAAAAAAAAACTGGGTTTCCCTGGTGGCGCGGTGGTTGAGAATCTGCCTGCCAATGCAGGGGACGCGGGTTCGAGCCCTGGTCTGGGAGGATCCCACATGCCGCGGAGCGACTGGGCCCGTGGGCCACGGCTACTGAGCCTGCGCGTCTGGAGCCTGTGCTCCGCAACAAGAGAGGCCACGATAGTGAGAGGCCCGCGCACCGCGATGAAGAGTGGGCCCTGCTTGCCGCAACTAGAGAAAGCCCTCGCACAGAAACGAAGACCCAACACAGCCATAAATAAATAAATAAATAAATAAACTCCAATCTCTTTAAAAAAAAAAAAAAAAAACTAAGGCAGAACTCAGGGAAATAAGTAATAGCCAATTAATACAAGATGTCAGGAAAAAGAGGTGACTTTTTGGGTCTTGGTTTAGTTCCAATGGAATCATGTTTGGGAGTAGGTATTCGGGACAACATGCCATTGTGTTAAACCACTTTTCATAAAAACTCCTCCATTTAACATTTTTGTATTTTAAAAATTGCCCAAAGTGCTTTTGGCTGGGAAATACCCTTCAGTGTTAAGTTAGACCTAGGAAGGCATTGTGAACTCTATGGAAGGAGTCAGCTTAGACCCAAGTGGAGGAAATGCATGAACTTTCGCCACTTTGAGGTCCTTGAGTTCTCATTTTTCTGGGTCTCTGAATCATGAAGAGGTCTGAGTTCACCTTTTCAGGAGCATTCAGAGAACGACCTTGTTTCAGAAACTCTACTCATTCCCTTCCGAGGTCAGCTGAGTTTTTATAGGACCAGCATTTCCAAATTAGGCCTGGGGGTGGGAAGGAGAGGTCACAGGAGGAAACCGCATTTCCACAGACCCTCTTACAAGAGGGGAAGGAATAGTCTTCTGGAAAGTTCGCTTTTTTATCTGAAGTCCCAGAAAGTTTCCCACATCCCCTCTGATGGATTCAGGGCCCCATGGAACGCAATAATAAGTATAACTGGCTCCCTGAGTCAGCCAATGTGAGGAATCATTTCAGTAAGACAAACTCTCATTAAAATGCACCGCCTTCCCCTGAGGGAGTGAAACTGAGGACTTCTCCCGCCCCTCTTTCCACATCCGCTGGAAGTTGTTTCCGCATCACCACGGCGCATCCCGCTAAGCGGACCCGGCGGTCCCTGCCACCCACCCCTGGCACTGCACGCAGCATCCCACGCGCCGTAATTGGGGTGCGGGCGGGGGAAGCACTTGGCCGTGAACGGTAACAGCGACGAGAGAGAAAGAAAAGCAGGCCTACCTTAAAACTTTCCAGTCTTTGAGTGGATCCAAGTCAGAGATTAAGGAGACCATTGTCTAAAGGGCGGCCGAAGGCAGATCCAGTCCGGAGAGGAGGGGGCGCGGGGAGGGGATGCGGGGGAAGGAAGCGGCCGCCGGCTGCTCGGCTCAGGCCCGGAGCGACCGGGCGCCTGCACGCGCGGCTCTTCCTCCTTCTAGGATTGATAAGCACTTGTCCTGGCTTTTCTCCACGCCCACGGCCTAATCAATCTTGCGCTAGATTACTCCCCAGCCCCGGCTCATTTCTCCACACCACCTTTTAAAGCCCTTGTAATCTGCTCCAACTGATCACATTTGACCTTTTTGTAGCCCACTTTATTCCAAGCACAGCTCTCAGTTAAATCTCTCTTTATTAACACTGTCCTCCTTGGCTTGCTTTTGGAACAAACAGATCAAGCCTGAAGCCTCCAGACTTTAACAGCAATCATTTACAGATTACTGCAAGCTGCAGCTTTCTCCTCCTCTGGGGCATCCTCGTGAGATTTTGCTTTCATATTCCTGTCAGAAGACCGGTTAGGTTTCTTTTTTCCCGTTTTTTTTTTTTTTTTTTTTTTTTGGTGGCTTGGGTTCTGGGACACCAGCGTCGGGCTTACAGCTTCCCTCAGAGGCTGTAACTACATGACTCTTAGGATTTGTTTTTTAGAAATCATTTGGAACTGGCCTGCTAACAAGCTAGAATTTACTGTGTGCTTTCTGGCAGGGAATTTGTTACACTGCTATTTTTCCCCCCTCCTTTCTTTCTTTCTCGGGATTTAAAAGAACATGAAGAGGGGGAAATGTAGAATCTCTCCAAGCATTAAGAGAAAAGGGCGTGGGCTTTTCTCCCTCAACTTGTATATCTTTTGTCCTTTATTTAAAACTGAACATCCTTTCAACAATCATCTGAAACCGTGCACAGATGTTGCAAACAATATCCAGAGCAGAAATGTTTTCCTCTAGACTGGTCTGTGTGCTGATGTAGGTTTTTGTGACTGTATGGGTTTCTTATTTTTGTAAGCACTGCCTCATAGCATATGCTAGCATATGCTTTCCGAGGTTCTAGGTAATAAGACTCTACTACTGAAGCCCCTCCCCACCCTGTCCTCCCAGGATCCTGGCATTAGAAGACCTTGAAATCACCTGGCATAGGGGTCTCCATGACCTCCCAGGTCATTCAGATTTTCCTCACACCTGCATGCCACATGAGCTTAACATGATAGGACCTTTACTCTCTTTATATCCAATTCCTCTTTTTCCTACACTTATTTTAGAAGGTAATTTTAAGACCATCACCATAAATGGAAGATCAGCCTCCCTGGTCTAACAAAACAATGATTGTTGTGCCTGGACACATGGCCGGTTGTAAATCTTTTTGTCTTGGATGAAAAGAGTGTAGAGAGTGAGTGTTAGGGGATGTTAAGGACACACCGGCACCAACCAAGACATTCGCCACAAGCAGAGTCCAGATTTAAAGAGAACACAGTGCCATTCAATGTTCTGCAGTGACCTTACTACCTCAAATGGTCAGCCAGGAGGATGGGTTCCAATTTCTTGCCTTTAGGCTGAGCTTACCAAGAAAAAGAATCTCTTCTTTCCTGAGAGTCTCCAGAGGGAAAGATGTGGTGACAGCTGTTGGAAGCATGCTGCTTTTACTGTCAGGAAGTTCTTCCAGTCAACTCGAAATGCCCCTCACAGCATTTTAAATCCTTTCCCTGTTACCCCTTTTCTTGAAGGACCCCCTTCTGTCTGAAAATATGCAGCAAACCCTCAGCTGTCTCTTTTACAGTCATACATACTTTCCCTAATGGCTGTAAATGACTCTCCTCAGAAGTACAACTCTCCTTATGCTAAACAAAGAGAATTTCATACCTTTTCCAAAAACCATTGCCTCTCTGGGGCTTCGTGCTCCTTCCTGGGCTGTCTTTGCTGTCCCACTGTGGATCTTGGGTCACAGTATAATAATGTGTAAACATTTACATGACACTTGTAATCCCCAAGTACCTCACCAAATGTGGGTGATAATAATAGCATTTGTGGGACGTGTACCTGCAAAGAGTTCCAAATGCTTAGATAATTAATAAGCTGTTTTTCCCTTTAGAAAGTTAGCAGGAAAAAACAAAAGATTATAATGAAATAGTTTCTGTGACTACAATGATATCATTTTTATATATTAACCCACTGCTCTGCTGCTGAGATTCTGATCTGGAGAAGAAGGGGGAATGGATCCTTAACCCTTGGAGTTCAGGGTTAATGGGTGAAAAGGGGGAGGGACTTGGCTTTTGGCCAAAGGACAAAAGGACAAAAGCATGTTCCTCAATTATTAAATCATGTTTTAAAGCAGTAGTCCTTCCAAAAACTTTTTAAAGGCAGTAGAAACTTTCCTTTGGATGAAACCTTGTCCCAAGTCCAAGTGCAGAAACAGATACTAGTGAAAGTTTATTACTGGGACTAATTTCTTTAGGTGTGTTAGCTTGTTCAGCCCTTGTGACTAAGTTGTTTACAAAGTAAGTTACCAGAAGCACCACTGTTTTGTTAATGCAGGTGAGGACATTTGGGCATGCAAATTTGGGCTCACAGGGCTAGTCCTCAGCAGGGGGAGGTGTGGTACCCAGAAGCCACGCCCACTGGACCCCACGTGATCAACCACACAGGGCACTCCTTTCCTCCAGCAGAGAGGAATACACAAATAGGGTTCATCTGTATTGGGGTGGGACTAGGGTTGGGATCAGGTTAGGGGTGGATAAGACTGCATGAGGCTCCTGCTTCCTCTTCTAAGGTGCCCCTAGGAAACCCTAGCATTCAGGAGGACATGCTTTGAAATACACTTCCTGAAAGTATTTGGTGATAGACAATCTTTGAAAGGCTGTGTTGAGTCCAATACAGGCTGAAGATTTTGCTCTTAACTTTCTTAATTTTGAGGAACAAGTGTTTTCTTACATACACTGGAGATTAATTCCATGCTGTATATAGTGCGAATTTTCTTTTCCTCTCTCCCCTAAGCATTCTGTTCCTGATTCTGAACAGCTTTATATCAAATGGATCCGTTGCCTACCAAGAAAAAGGCCATCAGAAAGATTCATTCACCTTCAGCTATGAGGGAGACCAGTAAAAATGAACAAACAAGATACTGCCCTGTTCAAAACTTGGCCAACTATTCATCTTTAGCTCAGGAAAAGCAACAATATACTTTCTATATGTAAAACTCAAAGGTTAAATTTAGTTTTGAGAAACTTTGCCCCCAAATATAATTTTCTTCCATGTCACTATATGAATTACAAGATTTAATTTTGGGTTCTTTTCCTCATATTTTGATAAACTGATGCCTTTAAAAAATGAAATTTTTTTATTATTGCTTATAATGACTCTTCAATGGTTGGCTCTTCTGAATGGTCCCTATGTGTTAAAAAAGAATGTCATCCATATAAAGCAACATTCTTAAATTGTCCCACTATTACCAGGGACAAGACTCGTAGTTTTCCTTTTCATATAACTAAAATTTCTGCGATATCCTTCCCTCTTCCCACATACAGAAACTAAAACCAAAATCCAAATCCAAACAAAAAGCAATGCCCCCTTTGGACCTCTTCCATCCAAACAAACAAAACCTCCAGCCCCAAACCTTATGAGCCTGTGGTTTCCATGAGTATGGTGATTAGAGTCACCTGTGAAGAAACTGAACCACGGAATCTCAGTGAAGAGACAAGAGCAGGAGCCAAAGAATCTGCATGTCACACCAGACCTAGGCAGGAAATGCTGATAGAGAGTCAGCAAGTGTAAAATTTACCCCAGTCATATAGCATCCCGGGTGACTTTTCACGGGTTGAGGGCCATGACCTTGAAGCCAAAGGTGAAGATCTTATGTTATAGAGAAACAGGAAGCACCTGGGTGTGAAGTAGCCAAAGAAAGAAAACAAGCATTCTCCATCAGTCAGAAGTTAGACCAACTACTGAACAGAGCTTCAGAAAGACAGGTATGATGTCTCAGGAAATTCATCTCCCAAGAAAATGTCTAACTTCCTGATAGTCAGGAATTAAAAACAGAAAAAAAATCAAAAACAAAAAAACAAACAAAAATAACACAACCTTGCTAGGGAAAAAAATAACATTTTACGTCCTTTTTTCATTCTATGTTTGTCTCTAATTTCTGATTCCTAGGAATCCAATTATCCTGTTTGTTTGTTTTTTTATTTTAGAAAATCTTGTTTCAAGCTTACTCAGTCCTAATTCTGTTACTTCCTGATAAAGATTCTTTCTCCTGCTTGTTCCAGATTTTTCTTTTTCTTATTTGCCAGCTCTTTCCTTCTCCTCAAGTGGGTAAGGTCTCTCTCTCCCTTTTTTTTTTTTTTAACATCTTTATTGGAGTATAATTGCTTTACAATGGTGGGTTAGTTTCTGCTGTATAACAAAGTGAATCAGCTACACATATACATATATCCCCATATCTCTTCCCTCTTGCGTCTACCTCCCTCCCTCCCACCCTCCCTATCCCACCCTTCTAGGTGGTCACAAAGCATGGAACTGATCTCCCTGTGCTATGCGGCTGCTTCCCACAAGCTATCAATTTTACATTTGGTAGCATATATATGTGCATGACACTCTCTCACTTTGTCCCAGCTTACCCTTCCCCCTCCCCATGTCCTCAAGTCCATTCTCTAGTAGGTCTGCACCTTTATTCCCATCCTGCCCCTATGTTCTTCAGAACCATATTTTTTTTTTTTTAGGTTCCATATATATGTGTTAGCATACGGTATTTGTTTTTCTCTTTCTGACTTACTTCACTCTGTATGACAGACTCTAGGTCCATCCACCTCATTACAAATAATGCAATTTCATTTCTTTTTATGGCTAAGTAATATTCCATTGTATATATGGGCCACATCTTCCTTATCCATTCATCTGTTGATGAACACTTAGGTTGCTTCCATGTCCTGGCTATTGTAAATAGAGCTGCAATGAACATTTTGGTACATGACTCTTTTTGAATTATGGTTTTCTCAGGGTATATGCCCAGTAGTGGGATTGCTGGGTCATATGGTAGTTCTATGTTTAGTTTTTTCAGGAACCTCCATACTGTTCTCCAGAGTGGCTGTATCAATTTACATTCCCACCAACAGTGCAAGAAGGCTCCCTTTTCTCCACACCCTCTCCAGCAGTTATTGTTTGTAGATTTTTTTGATGATGGCCATTCGGACTGGTGTGAGGTGATACCTCATTGTAGTTTTGATTTGCAAATCTCTAATGATTACTGATGTTGAGCTTCCTTTCATGTGTTTGTTGGCAATCTGTAAATCTTCTTTGGAGAAATGTTTATTTAGGTCTTCTGCCCATTTTTGGATTGGGTTGTTTGTTTTTTGGCTATTGAGCTGCATGAGCTGCTTGTAAATTTTGGAGATTAATCCTTTGTCAGTTGCTCCATTTGCAAATATTTTCTCCCCTTCTGAGGGTTGTCTTTTCATCTTGTTTATGGTTTCCTTTGCTGTGCAAAAGCTTTTAAGTTTCACTTGGTCCCATTTATTTTTGTTTTTATTTCCATTACTCTAGGAGGTGGATCAAAAAGGATCTTGCTGTGATTTATGTCATAGACTGTTCTGCCTATGTTTTCCTCTAAGAGTTTTATAGTGTCTGGCTTTACATTTAGCTCTTTAATCCATTTTGAGTTTATTTTTGTGTATGGTGTTAGGGAGTGTTCTAATTTCATTCTTTTACATGTAGCTGTCCAGTTTTCCCAGGACCACTTATTGAAGAGGCTGTGTTTTCTCCATTGTATATTCTTGCCTCCTTTATCAAAAATAAGGTGACCATATGTGCGTGGGTTTATCTCTTGGCTTTCTATCCTGTTCCATTGATCTATATTTCTGTTTTTGTGCCAGTACCATACTGTCTTGAGTACTGTAGCTCTGTAGTGTAGTCTGAAGTCAGGGAGCCTGATTCCTCCAGCTCCGTTTTTCTTTCTCAAGATTGCTTTGGCTATTCGGGGTCTTTTGTGTTTCCATACAAATTGTGCAAGTTTTTGTTCTCGTTCTGTGAAAAATGCCAGTGGTAGTTTGATAGGGATTGCACTGAATCTGTAGATTGCTTTGGGTAGTAGAGTCATTTTCACAATGTTGATTCTTCCAATCCAAGAACATGGTATATCTCTCCATCTGTTTGTATCATCTTTAATTTCTTTCATCAGTGTCATAATTTTCTGCATACAGGTCCTTTGTCTCCTTAGATAGGTTTATTCCTAGGTATTTTATTCTTTTTGTTGCAATGGTAAATGGGAGTGTTGCCTTAATTTCTCTTTCGGATTTTTCATCATTAGTGTATAGGAATGCAAGAGATTTCTGTGCATTAATTTTGTATCCTGCTACTTTACCAAATTCATTGATTAGCTCTAGTACTTTTCTGATAGCATCTTTAGGATTCGCTATGTATAGTATCATGTCATCTGCAAACAGCGACAGCTTTACTTCTTCTTTTGCAATTTGGATTCCTTTTATTTCTTTTTCTTCTCTGATTGCTGTGGCTAAAACTTCCAAAACAATGTTGAATAATAGTGGTGAGAGTGGGCAACCTTGTCTTGTTCCTGATCTTAGTGGAAATGGTTTCAGTTTTTCACCATTGAGGACAATGTGGGCTGTGGGATTGTCATATATGGCCTTTATTAAGTTGAGAAAAGTTCCCTCTATGCCTATTTTCTGGAAAGTTTTTATCATAAATGGGTATTGAATTTTGTCAAAAGCTTTTTCTGCATCTATTGAGATGATCATATGGTTTTTATTCTTCAATTTGTTAATATGGTGTATCACACTGATTGATTTGCGTATATTGAAGAATCCTTGCATTCCGGGGATAAACCCCACTTGCTCATGGTGTTTGATCCTTTTATGGTGCTGTTGGATTCTGTTTGCTAGTATTTTGTTGAGGATTTTTGCATCTATGTTCATCAGTGATATTGGCCTGTAGTTCTCTTTCTCTGTGACATCTTTGTCTGGTTTTGGTATCAGGGTGATGGTGGTCTCGTAGAATGAGTTTGGGAGTGTTCCTCCCTCTGCTATATTTTGGAAGAGTTTGAGAAGGATAGGTGTTAGCTCTTCTCTGAATGCTTGACAGAATTCGCCTGTGAAGCCATCTGATCCTGGACTTTTGTTTGTTGGAAGATTTTTAATCACAGTTTCAATTTCAGTGCTTGTGATTGGTCTGTTTATATTTTCTATTTCTTCCTGGTTCAGTCTCAGAAGGTTGTGCTTTTCTAAGAATTTGTCCATTTCTTCCAGGTTGTCCATTTTATTGGCATATAGTTACTTGTAGTAATCTCTCATGATCCTTTGTATTTCTTCAGTGTCAGTTGTTACTTCTCCTTTTCATTTCTAATTCTATTGATTTGAGTCTTCTCCCTTTTTTTCTTGATGAGTCTGGCTAGTGGTTTATCAATTTTGTTTATCTTCTCAGAGAACCAGCTTTTAGTTTTATTGATCTTTGCTATTGTTTCCTTCATTTCTTTTTCATTTATTTCTGAGCTGATCTTTATGATTTCTTTCCTTCTGCTAACTTTGGGGGGTTTTTTGTTCTTCTTTCTCTAATTGTTTTAGGTGTAAGGTTAGGTTGTTTATTTGAGATGTTTCTTGTTTCTTAAGGTAGGATTGTATTGCTATAAACTTCCCTCTTAGAACTGCTTTTGCTGCATCCCATAGGTTTTGGGTCTTCGTGTTTTCATTGTCATTTGTTTCTACGTATTTTTTATTTCCTCTTTGATTTCTTCAGTGATCTCTTGGTTATTAAGCAGTGTATTTTTTAGCCTCCATGTGTTTTTATTTTTTACAGATTTTTTCCTGTAATTGATATCTAGTCTCATAGCGTTGTGGTTGGAAAAGATACTTGATATGATTTCAATTTTCTTAAATTTACCAAGGCTTGATTTGTGACCCAAGATATGATCTATCCTGGAGAATGTTCCATGAGCACTTGAGAAGAAAGTGTAATCTGCTGTTTTTGGATGGAATGTCCTATAAATATCAATTAAGTCCATCTTGTTTAATGTATCATTTAAAGCTTGTGTTTCCTTATTTATTTTCATTTTGGATGATCTGTCCATTGGTGAAAGTGGGGTGTTAAAGTCCCCTACTATGATTGTGTTACTGTCGATTTCCCCTTTTATGGCTGTTAGCATTTGCCTTATGTATGGAGGTGCTCCTATGTTGGGTGCATACATATTTATAATTGTTATATCTTCTTCTTGGATTGGTCCCTTGATCATTATGTAGTGTCCTTCTTTGTCTCTTGTAATAGTCTTTATTTTAAAATCTATTTTGTCTGATAGGAGAATTGCTACTCCAGCTTTCTTTTGATTTCCATTTGCATGGAATATCTTTTTCCATCCCCTCACTTTCAGTCTGTATGTGTCCCTAGGTCTGAAGTGGGTCTCTTGTAGACAGCATATGTACGGATCTTGTTTTTGCATCCATTCAGCCAGTCTGTGTCTTTCAGTTGGAGCATTTAATGCATTTACATTTAGGGTAGTTATCAATATGTATGTTCCTATTACCATTTTAGTAATTGTTTTGGGTTTGTTATTGTAGGTCTTTTCCTTTTCTTGTGTTTCCTGCCTAGAGAAGTTCCTTTAGCATTTGTTGTAAAGTTGGTTTGGTGGTGCTGAATTCTCTTAGCTTTTGCTTGTCTGTAAAGGTTTTAATTTTCCATCAAATCTGAATGAGATCCTTGGTGGGTAGAGTAATCTTGGTTGTACATTTTTCCCTTCCATCACTTTAAATATGTCCTACCACTCCCTTCTGGCTTGCAGAGTTTCTGCTGAAAGATCAGCTGTTAACCTTATGGGGATTCCTTTGTATGTTATTTTTTGTTTTTCCCTTGCTGCTTTTAATATTTTTTGTTTGTATTTAATTTTTGATAGTTTGATTAATATGTGTCTTGGCATGTTTCTCCTTGGATTTATCCTGTATGGGACTCTCTGTGCTTCCTGGACTTAACTATTTCCTTTCCCATTTTAGGCAAGTTTTCAACTATAATCTCTTCAAATATTTTCTCAGTCCCTTTCTTTTTCTCTTCTTCTTCTGGGACCCCTATAATTCAGATGTTGGTGCTCTCTCTCCCTTTAAGAAACTCAAATGACTGATTGGAAAATACATTCTACTTCTGTAGAAGAAGCTTCCATGGTCTTGGTGATGTGCCAGAGTTTTCAAGTTGGCGGATGGAATGAACTCAGAGACTCTAGCTCTTGTTCTTGACCCTGGAAATTGGATCCAGCTTTGCATTGTTTTCATAGCAATGATGATAGACAGGGGTCACCAGATAAATGCCGTACTCTCTGTTAAAGTTGGATTTGAGACACAAGGATGAAATTTTTAGTATAAGTATGCCCCCTCCAAATATTGCATGGGACATACATATACTAAAAAATTATTTGCTTTTTATCTGAACTGACACTTTAAGTCCTGTTTCAGTTTAGGACTTATTTAGCAAATAAGTCCTTTTTACTTGCTAAATCTGGCAACTGTATGCTAGATTGACTTTTTTTTTTAACATCTTTATTGGAGTATAAGTTCTTTACAATGGTGTGTTAGTTTCTGCTTTATAACAAAGTGAATCAGCTGTACATATACATATATCCCCATATCTCTTCCCTCTTGTGCCTCCCTCCCTCCCACACTCCCTATCCCACCCCTCTAGGTGGTCACAAAGCACTGAGCTGATCTCCCTGTGTTATGCAGCTGCTTCCCAGTAGCTATCGATTTGACTTTTAAATAAAAAGAGCAACATCATGGTGATGATTATTTTTCATTTATGGAGGTCTGTAAAGGCACCCTGATGTCACTGGCTATGTCGGGGTTCAGAACAGTCCTCCCTAGGATGTGGATTATTTTGAGTTAAAGGCAATCAAGACCCCACAAGCTAAGGAGACACTACTGCCCATCCTTCAACTACCTAGAAGAATTTAAATTGGGGATTTTTCCTAGAAAAATAATTATTACCAGAGATACATTTTATCTAAGTGGCCTCATCTATATGGCAGGGCAAACATCTAATTACCAGACATGTGCTCTTCTTATCATCCTGTGAATGGCCCTCCTGTCCTTGGAAGCCCCAGGCCCCATCCCATTCCCTAGCTCAGGATGGCATATAAGCCTCATTTTACCTTTCTGTCTCTGACCCTCTTGGGTACATGTAATTCCCATACATGCAGAATTAAATTCTATTTTCTCCTGTTAATCTATTTCACGTTAATTTAATTCTTGGACCAGCCAGAAGAACCTAGAAGGGTAGAGGAAAGTTTTCTTCCTCCCTGACAACCAGGCATCAAATTGCATTTACTGAAATGTTCTTAAAGCATCTTTACTGTCTTATGTGTTATAAGTCAAACATAAAAAGCCCCATTTGAGGTTGCTTTCTCAACAAACAGTGATATGATGCAAGAATGCCTGTATCTTCCAACGTTGGAAATTAGAAAGTGCCAGGCACCCTTCTTGTCTCAAGACTGGCAAGTTGACTGCATTTTTAAGTGTTGGTAACATTGATATGTTCAGAAGCACCAAAGCTGACATTTTGTAAAATTTGGGAGCATCTCTATATTATATTTATTTTATACAGAGTGACTTGGCAGATAACACAGTTGCTGTGTCCTCTTGTTTTTGCACCCAGCAAGCATCAGCTCCTACTGTACAAAATCTGCACCTGAAACAGTTAACCATTAATCTTCGGTTACGTAAAATGTGTCTTGTACATATCCTTACACTAGCAAGGTCTACAGAGACCAACTTCCAAAGATGGTGGGGTTTTCTTTTTTTTTAAGAAATGAATGTAACTTTAATGGAATTTCAAGTGCTTTCGTGTTTAGCTCCCAACACCTGATACAATGAAAAGTCTATGAACAAAGATATATGTTTTGGTGCCTCATCAATGATTGGAGAATTGCTATTATGGGACACTAAAAAAAAAATTGCTATTATGGAAACTAAAAAAATTCTAAAGGGTCTCTGAAGAGAGAGCTACAAAACCTGCTAAATAGAAGGAAAGACCAAATGTGTTATTCAGGGTCTACATATGTACTGAATATTTTCTACTGGTGTAAAAGCCCTCTTAACAATTGGGAAGTAATGCTTTTTCTCATTTGGAGTCTTTCTTAGTCAGCTGAACAGGAGGGCAAAATGGATTAAAGCAGGGGGAGGGGAGGGCTGACTCTCTGCCAGGCATATTTTAAAAGTGAGAAAGGAAGAGAGGGGAGAAGACTCACACCCAGCCAGCAGCTTTTCATGCCGTTCAAAGGCATCACAGGCCAAATTTGGCCATAAAGTGGGAAAAAAAAAAAAAAAAAAATTCAAGCTTTAACTCCTGTACTGCCACAGAAGATGTGATTTTTAAAGCTGTGTAATGTCCTTCTTTTAATTTCCAGTCTGCTTTGTTAGCACTCACGGCTCGCAGCAAGCGGGACAAAGGGATGCCCAGAAAAAAGATGTATTGTTCAGACGGTCCCTGTAGCTCAGGCCAGGAAATAAAACCTGCAACGTTGATCCCATTATCATTTTTTTGGTTTTGTTTTTTCTTTCAATGGCAATTTCAGATTACTCTGGTGTTTGTGTGCTTCAAGACAGGACTCCTCACTGCTTTTTAAGAGGGGAAACTGAGTTTTAGAGGGAAGTCAAACACAAGTGTCAAGTTTCCAGTCAATGAAACAATGTCAACTTCTGCTTATGAAGGACTGCCTAACCAGGAATTCCGCCTAGGGATCAGAGAAAAAGATAAGCTGCCCAATATTATCCCCAACTTAAAAACAGCAGACCTAAGTGGAATTAAGTGTGCAACAAATTTACTTGAAGACACAGGTTTAAATACTTAATAACTTGTTAATTTAATTCAAAGTAGTAACTACAAAAAATACTGATGGATAATTGATTGATTGTATAAAGTGTTTATTTGGCAATCAAATGAGCCATTAGCATGCCAAAGCATTTTCCCATTTGTCTACTAGGTAAGGCTTTTTACCATGCTGAAGCACCATGTTTCTTTCTTTTTCTTTTTTAATTTCCAATATGTTGTAGACCAGTATTTTTGTAAAATACAATAAAATTGAACTACTAGAAAAAAATAAAGCAAAATAATACAAAGTATAAACCCCAATTTTAAAAATTATTGGATTAATAGATATAAAATTACTCTGTAAAATTGCTATGCATGTCCAAACTCTTACTCCTAATTGTTAAAAAACAAACAAGCCACAGACCTGCGTTGGTCTGCTTTTCACAGTCTGAGGAATACTGGTGAAAAGTATTCAACAACAATAAGAAACAAATTCTACAGACTCTGAAAGAATAGTTTTAGGACCTGTATTGAACCAAGCCATATATGATCTAAGGCAAATAGAAATTATGTCCATTTATACTGTTGATGAAAAGATAAAAAATAAGCTAATCGGGACTTCCCTGGTGGCACAGTGGTTAAGAATCCACCTGCCAATGCAGGGGATACAGGTTCGAGCCCTGGTCCAGGAAGATCCCACATGCCGCGGAGCAACTAAGCCCACGAGCCACAACTACTGAAGCCCACACGTCTAGAGCCCATACTCCACAACAAGAGAAGCCACTGCAATGAGAAGCCTGTGCACCGCAATGAAAAGTAGCCCCCACTCGCCACAACTAGAGAAAGCCCGCGCGCAGCAACGAAGACCCAATACAGCCAAAAAGTAATTAATTAATTAATTAAAAAATAAGCTATTCTAGTAAAACATAAAAAATTAAAATCAATTAACTTAGCCACCGGATGCCAAACATTCTTAAAGTCACCATTTAATGAGAAATTTAAAAAATCATTTATAATTACACTCATGCTTTAAAAACTGGGACTCGAGTTCATTGAAAATAATTCTTTGTTGACTGGCAAGTTTGGAAATTAGTCCTTGCTTGTGACACCTCTTTACTTGCTTCCTCTAGTTCCTATTTTATTCTACGATAGCAAAAGGAAAACAAAACACCGCTGTTGATTTGCTATAATTTAAGATATCTCAATATATGAAAATCCAAATGTATTCCCCAAAAGATCATTTAGATTATAAAATATTTTGAAGGGTTGCTAATGTAGTTAATTTCCCCTAGTGTGCTTGAGCAGTGTTTTAAATCACTAAACAGTTGGTATAGCTATAAGTAGAAGGGCCTAGAAGTGAAAATGGAAAAGAATCTTGATTTAATAAATGCATAGCACTTACTATGTCCCAGCCACTGTTCTAAAGGATGTACAAAAATTAAGTCACTCAATCCTCGTAACAACCTATGAGGCAAACTCTATTTTTATCTTCGTTTTACAGATGAGGAAACTAAAGCTCAGAGAGGGTAAATGATGACTGTAGTTAGTAGCTGGCAGAGGCAAGATTTGAAACTAAGTGGTCTGGTTTTCCAGTCACCCTCTCATTCCAAACCTAAGGGGCATCTTCTAATGGACCATCAGAAAGAAGGGCAAAGCATTTTTCAAATCATAAATGTAATTCAACTGGACAATTAATGAGCATTGTGATTTAAATAAAGCTTTCCCATGAACATATTTAATTTATAGATCAAGGCAGAAGGCGGAAACCATCATTTTATTCTTAGATCACTGAAGATTCACTGAATATCCATTCACCTCCCTTTAGAAACCACTTCTTTCAGTGTCCTTTCTAAATAACTATAGTAATATAACTAATGTCCACTCAGTTGCCTTTGTACTTTCCTTTGTAAACATCCACCCTGAATTGCTCCTTTATCGGAGAAGATAACCCCAGCTCTAACCCTCATCTATGGATCATTTATACATACTCTACAAGAGCTTAGAAAAGGATCAAAAGTCTCTGAGTGTGTAGGCAACAAAAACCATACAAGCATTTCCAGAGTCCAGAGGGGAATTACTGTTTGCTGTGTATAAATCAAAACCTACATGCATGTAAGTACAATTATGAAGGAGATATTCCCAAAGGGGAAAAAGTAGGAAGGAAAGAAAACATATCTAGACAACAACGATAGAATGGCACAAACAATGGCACAAAATTTAACAAAGGCATCACTGGAACAGAATTTGGCCCTCAGTATTATATTATTCCTTGAATAGAAAAACTAATAGATGATGGTGAAAACGTAACGGAGAAACTGGAATAATTACTGAACTAATGTCTTTTGAAAACACTGTGGGACCTCTATCGAGGTAAAAATATTAGACCCTCAATTTGTATCAGAAACCAAAATAAATACCAGACAGATTGAAGAACTAGATATAAAAAGTGAAACCACAGAAAATTAGAGGAAAATATAGGGGAGACAAATCTTT
Organism: Balaenoptera ricei; assembly: GCF_028023285.1. Lineage (NCBI taxonomy): Eukaryota > Metazoa > Chordata > Mammalia > Artiodactyla > Balaenopteridae > Balaenoptera > Balaenoptera ricei. Next base: position 21,608,663 of record NC_082640.1, read on the forward strand.
GTCTTGATAATTTCTCTGTTTTTAAGTAATTATAAGGGAAAAATTTTAAGTAAAAGCAGTTATAAAAAATATGAAGAAAAGTTTTACATTTGAGTCCATAAAAATCCATTTATCAAAAACATCATACGTAACATTAGAATATGAAAGACAAATTAACACATTATTGACTGGGGGTTTCTGCAGAAACTAACGCCTGTGGCTGTAATATATCTCCAGTCAAAAATGTGTTAAGAAACATATATGCATTTATAACAGAGCAAAACTCTGTAGATACAATGATAGAAAAAAATGTGGGCAAATGCCAAAAACAGAAAATGTACCAAAGAAGAAATTCAAATGAAAATATGCATATAAAATTTCTGAAAGAATCAAGGAAATGTAAGTTAAAATAAAATACAGTGCTTTACCCATCAAACTGGTAAATACCTTTAAATGACTATATGTAATGGCCAAAGAAGGTACAAGTAAAAGGGCCCACTTATATATAGCTATATGGCTAGTGAATGTTTAAATTGTTGTCCAGAAGGCAATTTGGAATTATGTGTCAAAAATTTTAAAAATATTCCTACTATTTGACTCAGAAATTTCACTTCTAAAAGTTTTTGTTTTTAAGATTTACGTAGAAGGATATTCAGTGCAGTACTAATTATATTAATAAACTATTAGAGGCAACCTAAATGTCCAGCAATTTAAGGTACATTAAAATATATATGCATACAATGTTATAACTATAAGATGGTATATTATGAAGCCATTAAAACCATATTTTGGTGGAATAACTTTGAAAGACTTTCAAAATAAAATAAGAGAAAAAGGCAGGGCATAACATGTTGTCTATCATGTATTATCAATATTTTGTTTTGCTACCAGGGATTGTAAACTTAATTGCCAAAAGTCCACAGAGGTATCACAGTGAGTAAAGCTAGCAAAGAAGACACCTATGAAAATGCAACAATCTTTCTTTCTCCAGATTTTCCAAAAACATTCAGCCTACTTGGTCTAGCTTTTTCTTTTGCAATTATCTTTCCTTCCTCCATTGCCCATCTTTCTTTTTTCCCACTCTTATTGAAGACCAGGCACAGAAAAATATATCTCTACTGTAAGGATGTGTAATTACTGGTGATGGAAATTCAGCATCACATTAAGGAAGAGCACTCAGAGTGGGGAGTGTGGCTAGGCGGAGAGAGGAGCCCTCTGAGGGCAGGAGTCCCACCCAATCTATTCTTGCCATAGCAGAGTGGGGCCCAAATGTCAGTTCTTGCACTTCATTTGACTTAAGATTATACATACACACAGTGTATAAGATTTCATGTATGTTTCATAACACACTGTGCGGACCAGACAAAACACACTGAAAAGCTTCAGGTTTGTGACTACCAACAATCCCACTTATGTACAGGAATGCAAAAGCTGGAAAGAAATACACAAAAATACAGTTATTAGCATAATTTCAATCATTTTAATTTTATTTTCTTCATATCTTTTCTATTTTCTAAGTTCTCGCCATGTATTTTTTTTTTTATAATCAGTAAACTATGACCTCCTCATGTTATTTTATCCCTTTAGTAATCCTTTTAGGAGATATAGTTAAAAAAAACAAATGAAGGGTCCTATTTTGAAGTTTGTCTTTGATCTTGTACGTCTAAATATGTCCACCTATCTATATGGTTATAGATAATGCCCTTATTTATGAAATCATTATTTCTTTCCTTTTCTTTCTTTTTTTTTTAAATCATTATTTGTAAGCTGCTGGAAACTTCTTTCAAAAACAGGGGTCTAAAAATTTGTCTCATTTTTCACTCTCTTGCAGCTTACCCTAATCATTTTTGGCATAATTTCAACTGCATTTTTCTTTTCTCCTTTAAATCATATCCATCCTTTTCAATTACAGTTAGGCAATGTTAAGCAATTTTCTAATCTAGTGGCAGAGACCATCGATGGTTCAATTTTGGCAGTTCACTGGCCAAAGTGTCTTATTATTTCAAATATTAGGACAGTCCATAACTGTTTGGAAAGGCATGGCTTTTAAAACAGAAAAGAAAGCTCTAAGGTTTGTTAGCGCTGCCGTGCCATCTCTCAGCACATGCTTCTCTGGATAGTCACCTTACAAAAGGGGGTTAAAAAAAGCAAAAAGAATGTAGCACTAAGTACAGTACTCAATCTAGGAGAAAAGAATATAACAGGTTCAGCTGATTGAGGGTTATGATAAAATAACTGGCAACAACTACAAAGCCCTCTCTTTATGTAAGGACAAAGAATGCTTTTCACAAAGCTCAAAACAAATTAATTACAGAATCACTGCTGCACACACACAGTAATCTTTATACACCTCCCTGTCTGGGTATCTTATGTTTAAAGGGTGAGGCTTCTTGGAAACAGGCTTGTTTGACCATTTGTCTTGTTTATAAAGCTTGAATTTTATGAAAATTGGGAAAACAGAAAGATCTGGATTTCATTTTTAACCAGCCATTGCTTTTTTCTAATTCCTCTATTTTATTGGAAGCATGTTGTGTTTTGTAAAGTATTACATAAAAAGAGAAAATGAAAATTGTTCAAATTAGTATAGCATAAAAACAAGTGTATCCTAGCTATTAGGCTGACATTGGACCAGGAAATAGTGTAATAGTGTAATTCATTTTCAAAGAAAGGCTTGCTATAACCTTTAAAATGAGAATTTTTTTTTTCAAATGTGTGATATCAAACCTTAAGGGCTTTCTTCCCACTGAAGCATTAAAAAGTGAGAATTCTGACTTCTTGTTGACAGTGTTTAAATGAATATGTCAGTTTATAATTACAAATGCAAGGGGGAACTTTTTATAACTGAATATTTAACACATGTTAAAGTTATAACACAATCCACATAATGTATTTCTTGCCCCGTTTTGTCCGTGCTTTCTCTCTACAAAATAGGTGTCACAAATCACTCACTTGAAAACTCGAAAATAGTTTTCTGAGATGACGAGTTTGCTATGAAAGTGGGGGTAGATTACTCTATAGCCTTTCTTTTAATGTGTGTGTGTGTGTGTGTGTGTGTGTGTGTGTGTGTGTGTGTGTGTTTTAATAACATAATCCTTACAGGCAAATAAAGACCAAAAGGAGTAGAAAATATTTCCTGTAGGGGCAGAGGGTGTAGATGGGTTAAATTCACTATGTTTATGATTTCACTTTGCTTAATTGTAGAATGCTTCTTATTCCTGTAGCACCTTTCAAGTGAGCTGGCAGACTCCCTGATCAGTACGGAAATGTATTTCCCCAATCCTCTCCTTACTTCCCTGTGACCTCTTGAAAATAAGGTTAGGCCATTTGTTTTCTGCTAACTTGATTTCCATTCTTTGAGTTGAATCACAGAGTATAGAAAACTTGTCATAGCAGACTGAAAAATGCAGAAATATTTCAAGGATTTCTGCTCTATAACTTCTTTTTAGAAGAAGCAACCCTTTATAGGGATTTTTTTTCCCTCCCAGATGAGTCACAAGGTGTGATTGAAGACTTCTCATCGTAAAGACCTAAGTTTTAATATTGGCCAACTGTGTGCTTTTGTCATGTGATAGCTTAGGGTCCTTTATATTGCCTCTTCTAAACACCCAACGTGACCAGAAATCCCTAAGTAGACAGTCTGAAGGAATTTTTTTTTAATTGAAGTATAGTTTATTTATAATGTTGTGTTAGTTTCAGGTGTACAGCAAAGTTATTCAGTTTTATGTATATATATATAAATGTATATATACACACGTATATATATACACACATATACATGTGTATATATGTTTGTATATATATATATATATATATATATATACTTTTTCAGATTCTTTTCCATTATAGGTTATTACAAGATATTGAATATAGTTCCCTGTGCTATACAGTAGATCCCTGTTCAAAGGACATTTTTATTCTTGATAACAACATGGAACAAACATTTTACATGCATTTATCTCTTTTAATGTTCACAGAAAACACTATGAAGTACGTAGTATTATTGATCTTGTTTTACAAATGAGGAAATAAATTCAAGCCCAAAGTAGCACAACCATTAAATGTTGGAGCAGTGGTTTCAGCTCACTTATGGCTGACTTCAGAACCTACACTTTCCCAATGGTTCTCAACCTTAGCTGGGAGCTTTAAAACCCCAGAAACATTGATCCAAAGGCAGCAAGTTTGAGATCATGACCTCCAGTTCTTATTTTGCTTGAGATACAACCCCTGCCGGAGACTGAAAAGATTCTCGCTTAGAACTTCAGCTGCAGGGCACTTCAAGTCTTCCGGAAATAATAACGCATTAGTTTCCTGGGGCTGCCGTAACAAAATACCACAAACAGAGTAGCTCAAACAACAGAAGTTTATTGTCTCGCAGTTCTGGAGGCTGGAAGTCTGAGATCAAAGTGTCGGTGAGGCTGGTTTCTCCTGAGCACTGAGAGGGAACACCTGGTGTCCCCCCAGCTTCTGGTGACCTCAGGCATTTCTTGGCTTGTAGGCGGCTGTCATCTCCCTGTGTCTTCATGTTGTCTTCTCTCTTTATGTCGTGTCTCTGTGTTTAAGTTTCCCTCTTTTATAAGAACACAGTCCTTTTGGATGAGGGTTCACCCTAATGTCCTCCTCTTAACATGATCACCTACAAAAACCCTATTTCCACAGGTACGGCAGGTTACCACTTCAATATCTTTTAGAGGGACAAAATTTAGTCCATAACATGTACTTTCTGCCAACTGAAAGAAGTTGTTACTAATCAGAAATTGTGAAAAGCCCTCAGAAAAGGAGATTTCTTATTTTTTCTGAAAAAAGATAAGAACTGTACCTTAAACGTGTGTAGGATATTCAAGTTGATAAAACACATCCAGAGACTCTCACTCACGATCCTCACAGTGGCCCTTTAGATTTACTAAATAAATTTAAAATCAGAGTGCTTAATGACACGCTTTGGGGCCACACAACTTAGGGGGAGTCGTGGTTGGAGTTCTGTCATCCATCTCCACCCACGACTGCTGCTCTCTCCCCAAATAAATTAGGGGTCAGGCCCGATTCATCACAGATGATGAGGCGTGATGACTGGGAAACCTCAGATTTACTGAGCTGACATCATGAAGAACCTGAATGGTGTGGCCGCAAGAAGGCAAAGGAAGGTGAATACATTCTCCCCCAGAAAGTAGAGCATTCAAGATGAGATGCTGAGTAAAACATAACACTACCACTATGTGGGCTTCCCGTTTATTGCCAATAATTGGTACTGTTTATTGGCAAAGGGAGAAGGACATGGAAGACTGGCTTTTTTGGTAAGTGGGTCAATTTTTCCAAAATGCTTTCTTCGATGGATTCACTTGATTTCTTAGTGTTTCTGCTTTGACTCAAGAAGAGTACAGTTGGATTAAGAAGACGTGTTGCTTCTTGAAACCTGCAAAGCCCCACATGGAACAGTTACTCGGAGTCTGTGATAACCCCAACTTCATGCCCATTGACAAGTGAAACTAATTAGAGCTGTGTTGATGTGTAGGTTCTAGATAAGGGTGTCAGGCACAGAAACCCTTGCAAATAGTGGAGGCCACAGATGTTTGAGCTCCTTGGCTTTTGAAGTGTTTCCCTCCGTTTTCAAAAAAACATGTACTTAGGTCAGGAAGGGAATAGATCTGTAGAGTCACTGAGCTGTACTGCTGATCTGGCAACATTGAGAATCACTGCGGCTTTATCCTCTTATTAAAAATGTCCAGAATAAGTGCCTTCAAGAATTTTCTATCTTATTCTTGCCAGATATTCACATGCACAGAATTGGGGTGGGATTGGGAAGTGCTACAGAATGCCTGTTTGGTTCTAGACTCTATATTAAGACAAAATAAACAATAAGCAAAAGGTCCAGAGTGCTTGTCATATCAGATGTCCAAATATGACTTAAAAGGCACTTTCATCAAAGGAAGTGTGGGTTATCCTTCTTGAGAAAAACAAAATAAAACAAAAGCACAGGGAACTCTACTCAACAGTCTGTAATAACCTATATGGGAAAAGAATCTGAAAAAGAATAGATATATGTATATGTATAACTAAATCACTTTGCTGTACATCTGAAATTAACACATTTTAAATCAACTACACTCCAATATAAAATAAAAATTTTAAAAAAAAGCAAAAATAAAATGCATATGTTGGAACCATTAAAAAAAACAAACCCAGAAGACAAAGCAGAACAGAAACACAAAATTCTCTGCTATCAGAAATATCAAGCCTAAAGGTGGATGGAAAAGTTGTCAGAATCCACCCCTCCCTCCCTTCCCATCTTACTGGCAACGAGCTTCACCCTCTCGTCCTCTGTAACTCCCAGTCCTGACCAGATCTTCCCCCAGGGATCCACCAATATGGGCCTTTGGAAGGGATGTCATACACTGGGAAGTTGACAGTTTTCTTAAATATCATTCAGACCAATGACTGCATTTTACAGAAGGAATTAAGGTATGAAGAGAAAGTTTAGATCAGTGATTCTCAGCTTGATTGTACTTTAGAATCTCTTAGGGAAGCATTTAAAAATACCAATGCCTGGGTCCCACCCCCGAGTATTTGAATTCAATGAAGCCTTGAGACGAAGCCATGAGTATCTACTTTAAAAAAACAAAATCTCAGATGAATGTGATGAACACTGAAGTGTGAGAACCACTGGGCTGGGTGGGCCTGATCATTCTCTTTGGACCAGCAGAGCTGGGAGTCATGCTTGCTAGTAGAAAGCTTCATGGTGCCACACAAAGCAAGGGGGACCAAGGCAGGAGGAAGGACAGGAAGGAGAGAGAGGAAAGAGCGAAACCAAAGGACAGATAGACAGACCCTGAGAAGAGTAAGAATTTTTATTCTTCACTCCACACTAATCATACGTAGTAGTTGCTTAATTGACTATGTAGGAAAAGACAATGGCAGAGAAAATCGGGCAAAACTAGCCTAAATACTTCTGGCAACTGAGTATCTAACCTACTCCTTTAACTTTACAACATTTTATGACATGGGAGGGTCACAGGAACACAGTTTGTGAACTGTCACCCAGATACAAATGTAGGTTTTAAAGAGATGACCCAGTGGAGGTAGTGATAAGAAGGTGAACGAAGACAGAGCAACTCATACTCAGTCAAATGCACACTATCTTGTAAGGCAGTTTCCAAATGCCTCTTCCTGGGATTCACACTCAGTGCCCTCCTCCAGCCATCTTTGTCTTTTTTCTCGTTGACCCTCAGCAGAGATGGTGTCTATCCAAATTACAATTGGGCAATTTCATTAACTAAGCCAGATGTGAGATCCTATTGGTTATCAAAACCTGTTTTCTACCTTCACATCTAAGCTCAAATGTCATCTCCTCCATTAAGCCTTCCTGGATTCCTAGCAAGAATTTCACTTGTTCCCTCTGGTGTTCCCATTGCCCTATATATGTGTCTCCACTAGAACCCACTGCTCCATAGTGACTTGTATCCTTGTCTCTCTCCCCAACTGACTGAAATTCTCAGGATTCTTAATGATGATTCATTTTTGGTTCAGAAACATGTATTCATTTATTTATTCTTTTCCCATAAATTTATCAATCACTAATTATTAGCCAGATCCTATGCTCTAGTCAAGGCACTTGTAATCTAGTTAGACAGACAAACAAGGAAATAGGTGATTAATATTCAGAGGAATAAGTGGGACAATATAAATTTCAGTTCATAACTCAAGTGTGCAAGAAATATGTCTTTATTGTTCTTTAACTTGCTTTTTTTTTAAGCACCCATTTTGCCAGGGCAGCTCTCATTTAAATCTCAATTAACTCATAATTTCTCTCCCTTTTCTAAGGCTTGGTTTAAGTTCTGGAAGCTTACAATTGACTAAGGTTTTGGAAGCAGGACAGTCCGCTGATGCTTGAGCTGTCTGTCCATGCATGTGTGTGCTTGGACATCGTGCAGAGAGGCACTGAGACACCTCTCTTTCTCACCTCCCTGGCCCTTCCAGGTGGGATGGTTTCCTCTCTCAGGTCAGTGTATTTACTTAAGATTCCTTTCAAATCTTCCCTGTGAATTTGACCCCAACTATCACTGTGCCCAAGCAAGTGGGGTCCATCCTCCATGCCCCAAACTTCTTGACCCTTCTCTAGTTTTGCTGCTACTATGCTGGGCTCTTTCCCAAAAATGGGGTACAATGGAAAAGAATCTGAAAAAGAACATATATATATATCTGAATCACTGTGCTGTACACCTGAAACTAACACAATATTGTAAATCAGCTATACTTCAACAAAAAATCTTTTTAAATATAGAGTAACAAAAAAAAAAAGAAAAGTTAAAGGAGAATTTCTCACTTTCAGGTTTTATGCCTTTACTTGCATACGTATTAATGCCTCAAGTGACTTGCTTAGAGACATTTGCTTAGGCATACGCCACAAAATAAGCCTTGACTGAGAATAGTCTTAAAAGGTGGGCGACTATAAAAAAATGGGGGGTTATTTTTCTCTCCTTTGTTTCATATTCCTTTGAAATCTACATCATATTTGTGTTTAAAGAGATGTTCTACATATATTTTGCAGCCAGTAGTCGATCCTGTTTACTGAATAAATGCTAAATCAGCATGTCTCACACAGTTTAAACTACCTTCTGCTGTCTCCCCCATTCAAATTTGATAATATAAATCTTTAAAGGTATACCTTTTAATGAAATGTGATTCATGCGCTAAAATTTCTTCTACTGTATAGAAATTAAAAGCAACATGTCTCTGGCCTAGAGCTAACTTTTCATGACTCCCTTGGCACTCTCTTTTTTATCTTGATTTTTTAAGATGTTCAAATATGCGAGTTTTCTTTTTTACTTGACACATTTTCACATATGTTGCCTTGATCTTTCACATCTTTTACCCATATGGGAGACTTCCTAGGAAATAAAGGATCTGTGTTTAATTATCTCATGGGGACAATTTAAAGGGAAATCCAGAGCATCTCCTCTATAGCTCTGCCCTAAGGAAGAATAAGAAGCATTGGTGAGTTTACAGCTTTTGGCTGTTGATAGAGATTTCTCCCAGTTTCCCCTGTGACAGCGCTACTCCCACCTGTTCGCCTGGGTCCATCCCAGGCTCACTGATTCAGACCCTAATTTGTGAACATTCAGACTGGAACGAGGCTGAAGTGTATGGTATGTGTATCACGAAGGTTTGCTTAGCAAATTAAAAAAATATAAAAAGATAAAAGAGATAGCATTCTCATGGGAACCAAACTATTATGCAACTTTAAACATTTAAAAATTATTTAATGTTTATATAATTTATGTTTAATAATTTAAAGCTGATTTTAAAAAAATCTAGAATCACATAATTTATATTTTACAGCTGAAACTAAATATAGAGAGTTCAGAAGGTTTATCCAAGATCATGTCTCTGGATAGTGGCAAAACCAAGATTAAGAAGGCAAGTTTCAAAAAAAAAAAAGGTTCTGAAGAACCTAGGGGCAGGACAGGAATAAAGATGCAGACATAGAGAATGGACTTGAGGACACGGGGAGGAGGAAGGGTAAGCTGGGACGGAGTGAGAGAGTGGCATGGACATATATACACTACCAAATGTAAAACAGATAGCTATTGGGAAGCAGCCACATAGCACAGGGAGATCAGCTTGGTGCTTTGTGACCACCTAGAGGGGTGGGATAGGGAGGGTGGGAGGGAGACGTAAGAGGGAGGAGGTATGAGGATATATGTATATTTATGGCTGATTCACTTTGTTATAAAGCAGAAATAACACACCACTGTAGAGCAATTATACTCCAATAAAGATGTTAAAAAAAAAAAAGGCAAGTTTCTAGATTCACTATAATGCCACACAGCCTTCCTATTCATTCATTAAAAACAGGTCCGCAGGGCACTCTTATGCTAGTTCCAGTTGGTTTTGTTCTTGAACATAATAATACTTCTCATAAAATACATTCTACAAATCTAGACCTTCTCCCTAATTTCCTTCTTGTTGGTCAATCACATTAATGAGGGGCTACTCTATCCTGCTCTTGTGTAAGTCATGTAATTGTAAGAGTCTTTCCTCCTAATACAGATGAACCCAGAGAAATTAATGACAAGTTGATGTAAATATTAGGAAGAATTTCCCTTCCATATATGAATCAATAAGGGCTTTTTCAGTTGCAAGTGGCTGAAATTGATATTTTTGGATCCCATAGCTGGGAAGGATACTGGGTAGCACACAGGATTGAAGGAAGAATTTCAGGAGCCAAAATCAGTGGCAGGAATAGGGACTCAAATATCATTTTTGCTTACCTCTGCTTGGTTTCATTCTGTAGGCAGAGTCCTACCAACACCTGGGAAGATGGCCATCAATGACCTGAGATTTACACCAATTAGCAACACCACTGTAAACAATGGCTTCCAATCTATTTCTGAATCTCAGAAAAAGACTTTGATTTGCTCTGCTTAGTTCACATGTTTCATTGTGTCCAGAAGAAAAGGACAAAGTTGCCTAGGTTACTACAAATTGGGTGAGGGGTGGATGCAAAACTGGAAGATGGGGCATAGCAAAGCTTCATGGAGAGACAGAAAGAGTAACTGCCAAAGTTAATTACATATAGAAGAAGTTACCAATTTGAAGAGCTAGAAGGAGGCTCATCTATTCCTCAGTTGCTTTTCCACTGATCTATCTCTTTACTGGAGGTGTTTGCAAAAATTCAGATGCCCCCCTGCCGTTCGTTCTCATGACAGAGCAATTGAATCAGAATCTCTTAGGATGGAGACCAGAGGGCACTTATTACTGAAGTAGCACGACAGGTGACTCTGCTGCTTCCCTAGTTTAGACCCATTGTTTTAAGTCATTATCATCAGGAGTGTATTTTCTGGGATGGATAACGTATCAAGCATTCATCAGCCATCAATATCTTATCGTGAATTAGTTCAGCAGATGAGCCTAATTCATTTCGCTGGGTTTCAGAAGCATGAGATACAGGATGAATACAACTTCATGAAGAAAAAAAGAGGAATTTGGGCTGGCACTAATGGGGCTGGGGGTGGAGTGTGGTAAGGGAAGAGGGGTGTGGCATTACAGGGGGGTCATGTCCAGTTAAGAATGATCTTAAACTCTTATTCGATTTTCTGACCACAATCTAAAATTCCAATTCTCTCACAACCTCACGCCTATTACAACTTCTCTTTGGTCTCATACTTTTATTTCATGGTTTCTTAGTTTTTTCCTAAATTCACACTGGCCTCAAACTCCTTCCTTACTAACCTGGACCAACTGCTTCAACTACTTTGTAACCTCATTCTCTAGTGCCCCTTGCCTGCCAGATCTCAGCGCTGGATCTGCCTCATGTTTTGATTTCATCCCTCCTGTCTGCCAGCTGCTGTTCACTGCTGCAGAAATGGTGCAATGACACCCTAAGTCAGGATTTACAACAGCAGCTTGATCTCAAGACTGTTCATCAACCTTTGATTTACCATGCTACCTCTTTGTCCTATTAACATAGAGACTAAACCACACCTGCCCTGGTCTCATCAAACCACCCACTCAACCCTCATGTCCCTCATAACCTTCACTACTCCCTACTTCATGGAGAAAATTGGGGCCATCCAGCCTACAACCCCAATATCAAATTTATCCACATCTGGACTTGGGCCCCTACTTATCTTGCTTTCTTCTCAGAAAACCAAGCATTTCTCTTCTTGTTCATGATCAGCAACTCTACTCTCTCCTGACCTTCAAAACTCTTTGGTGGGTCCTGTTTTTATTTCTCTCCATATTCCATCTTTTTCTCTTTGTGAGTTTCTTTTGTCTGCCCATTCCTTATACATTTGACCTAGTTAAGAATATATTTGTGGTCCATTCACCCCCTCAATTCAGAGAATTACCTTAGGTGATCGCATATATCCTTATATTTTTAACCACCAAATCCATACAGATGATTCCCAACATTTCTAGCCCTAGCTTCCTTCTAGACATTCACGTGGATGTTCCGTGGGCATGTCAATCTTACTCTATCCAGAACTAATTGCATCATCTTTTCTGCCAAATCTATATCTCTTCCTGTATTCTCATCCCAGCTAATTGTACCATGTCCTCTTAGAAACCCAAGTCTGAAACCTTCAAGTTATCCAGCATAACTGTGCTTACCTCCGTCTCTATAATTGATTATGAAATCTTGCTGATGTTACCACTTAAACATATTCTAACCTAATTCTTTACTTCTAACCCTCTGTAACCATATTACTGATTCAGACCTGCATCATCCCTTACTTGGTCAACTGTAGTAACACTAGTATTCATCTCCCTGCTGCTATAAATTGATCCTTTACTCTTCAGCCAGAATAATGTATCTAAGAAGTAACTCTGATTGCTACCCTTTCTGTTTAAAATTTTACTATGGATTGACGTCACTTACTGAATAAACGCCTGTTCCCTTGTCATGATGTGAAAGCTCTCCCACGATCTACTACCCACCAGCCAGTCACTGCATCACATTTTATGGGCAAGTGAGACAGAACAAATTGCACTTCGTTTCATACTCTGTGCCTTGATCAGACGATCCTCTCTCCTATTGTTCTTTGCTGAATTGACCTCCTGCTCATCCTTTACAACTCAGCTCAGGAGTCATCTTTTCCAGGAAACTTTGGTTGGTCCTCCAGGTTAGGAGAAGTGTCCCACTTTTGTGTATTGTCTCTGATGGTAGAAGGTAAGCTTATCAGGACAAGAACCACATCTTTAATCCCTATATTCTTATTCCATAGCACAGTGCCAAACTCTTAATAAGCTTAAAATAAATATCTGTTTTACTGAACTGAAGGATACCTTGGGGAGACAATCTCAAAAGGAAAAGAGAAAATACAGAAATATTGGGAAGTGAGAAGAAGGCCAAAATTCCCTTTGCTGGGACTTCCCTGGTGGTCCAGTGGTTAAGAATCCACCTTCCAATGCCGGGGATGAGGGTTGGAGCCCTGGCTGGGGAGCTGGGATCCCACATGCCACGGGGCAACTAAGCCTGCATACTCTGGAGCCTGCGCACCACAGCTAGAGGGCCCACACACCACAACGAAGAGCCCGTGGGCTGCAACTAAGACCCGACACAGCCAAAAAAAAAAAAAAAAAAACAACTCCCTTTGCTTATTTTATAATTTTGTCTATGGTAGAGCATATATTTGGTGGGTGGAAGGAAGGATGGAAGAAAGAGTGCGTTGCTATCACTACAGATGACGGCTATGGGTAGGGTAAGAATACAGACTCTAGGAGAAAACAAAAATCAGGAAAGAAAAAGCAAGATCTGGAGAAGGGAAATGACAGGGGGAAAGAGGTCCTTTCTTGGGATCCTCTTGACCTTGCTGGTTTCCAGGGTCTTTGGTCACCTGTTGCTCCCCAGCAGTTGCTTCAACAAACAACTCTTCATGAGCTCCAACCAAATTCATGGAGCTTCAACCACCAGCACTTTGCCCCATGTCCCTACCACATCACCTCTTATCCCCCATCCTGGGGCTTTGATTTTGATGCTGAGGTGAGAGATGCCCACAACATCCACTCAAGGATCAGCACGTGCAACCCCAGAAGACTGGGAGAAACTGCCTTATGGGGCAAATCTTTGATCAACTGGATATGGGAGCTGGAAGATAAATTCTTACCCCCTACTCCAAACAGATGGATTGTCCAAAGATGAAATTATTCATTCAGCCCGTTGAAAGACACTCCCAGGAGACTGAGTAATCAATCATGCTGAATACTGAGCAGTGGTCTGCTTGCTAACACATTCTGGAGAGGTGCTCTCTTTTTCTCTGCTTCCCCCCTCTTCCCCTCATCTTGCTTCCCTTGCATTGTACTCCCAAATACAGTAGTAACATATATGTTTTTATTTATTTTATTATTACTGTTTCAATTCCAGGTTCTGCTTTCTGGGGGACCTAGGATGAGACAGTTGGTAGCGACCCTTGAAAACACACCCTCATGATGGCATTTTGGAAGCCTCTTGATTTGGAATCAGACCTAAGCAGATCCAGAAGACATGAATAAATTACATGAACAGGTGGCCTCGTCTACCTTGTCATCTGCTTCTGAAGGACTGATGTCTGTCCTTCAGTGTACACCTATAACATCAGGTATCATCATGGTGGGTGGGGAGGGGATTGCTTGTGATCAGCTGAATGTGTTGAGACTTGTTTATAGTTCATTGATAAGTGAGTACTATATATTGGTGCTGGCCAAAATTGGGCTAGTGCTACGTTTCAGCCCCAATCACGTGTAACCCCAAAAGACAGAACTTCCGGCAGTACACTTAGTTGTTCCTGTTGTACTGGTGGAGAAGTGGCCTGAGATACAGATATCTATGGACTCTTGGTAGTGACAAGTGAATTAGTTGGCTGGTCTGGGGTTTAGAAGGAAAAATACTGGAAGAAAGGACAAGATGGTCTGGTGAAGACACATGTGGACGGGCACATGAGTGGGCACAAAGCATGAAGATCTTTGAAGCAGAGGCTCTCAAACACCAGAGGGGCAGGAGGACTAGACTGATCCATGGCTACTGCTGAGTACCCAGCCTCCCAGCAGCAGAGACCGAGGCTGAGCCCTCACATGCACTGTTCCCCAAGGAGCCCCATCGGACATTTGTGCAGGTCACTTACACCAGACTCTCTCCATCCCGATGGAGACTGCAGGTTGTCCTCCTCGGAACCCAGACATTCTCCATCTGTGGTCCACCTTCCCTCTTCTCAAGGCCTCAACCTGTCGATCTATCCCATACAATCATCTCAGACACATTTTACAACAAAGGAAGTGCAGTAATGCGCCCATGGCAAGAGAGTCCTCTCATTATTCCACGCGACTCATCACCCAGAAAGAGCTCGTCCTATGGAGCAACAGATAGGCCTGGTAGAGGCTCAGCTAAGGCACCAGCTCAGGGAGGACATGCTACGAGTCAGTGTGTGATCCTATATGTTAGTGTACTTGCCTTTCATACTAAGAGTCTGATACATTCTCAATAGCTAAAATACATGAGCCTGGGAACCAAAGGGACGAAATGGGATTGGCCCCTCGCACCATCACTCAATGACCAAGTTACAGAATTTGTGTTTCCTGTCCCTGCACTCTTAGTTTCTACTGGATTAGAAGTTCCGGTTTCCAGGACTGGGGGGTGGGACACCTCTGCAGGGGCACTTGGTTTCTCAGGTCCATGGGCCAGAGGCCAATAAAGCAGTTATTGTCAACTGGCAGCTCGATCCTGTCATCAGGAGGTGGAGGCTGCAGCATGAAGAGGCAGGGAGAATGTGTCTGGGATCCAGGGCATTTTCTGGAGTCTCTTGGTGCTTTGGTGTTGAGTGATGACAATGAGAAATGGACAAGGAGAAGACAACCAGCCCCTTGGGGATGCAGGTCTGGTCAGCCCTTCCGGTAAGCAACACAGGTGAGCCCCAGGGCTGGCCAAGCAGAAGGGCAATCTAGAAGGGGTGGTGGAGGACGAGTAGCAGCCATGGCTCCAAAACCAACCGCAGGAGGGGGGATGGTACTATGTTTTATCCACCTTTCTAATTTTAAGTCCTCAGACACTGAGTCTGGCTACTACCTTGAAGGGAACTCTGAGACTGATTGGTTTTATATCCCCTCTCAGGGCATCCTGTTTTACAGCAATGAAGCCCCAGTTGTAATGCAGAATTCAACACAATACAAGGGCATGAGTGATGAGTCTCACAGTCACTGTTTCTGGGACCTGGGCCACTGGCTCTGACCTACCCACTGCTGTGTAACCAGCCCTGCCTGGGTTCTGGCGAATTTCACACAGGCACAACCCAGCTTCACCTTCTGCCATTGCACCGGCACTCTTGCCTGGTGCCCTTGGCCTTCCATTTTTCTAAGAATGGAATCAAGAGAGGCCTTGAGACCTGCCCAGTGCCACGTTTGTGCAACTCAGAAGTATGGGGCAGTTATCCCATAAAGGGAGTTTTCACCAATGGGAACTGGGAGCTGGTAGATAAATTCTACCTCCCTCCTTCCCCAGACACATGGTCTGAGGTTCGTATAAGCTCCTTGGATGTCAGTCCCACGAGATCAAGCCATCAGTGACACTGGATCCCCAGGAGTGGCCAGCTTGGTAATGATAAGCTTCCCTTGGATGGGGTCTCACTTCTCCCCCTTGTCACTCCTTTTTTCCCCTTAATCCTGCTTTCCTGGAATTGTACTCCCTAATAAAATATTACATAGAAGTTTTCGCCTCAGGTCTTGCTTTCTTGGAAGCCTAGCCAAGGCAGAATTTAAGTAAGAACGCAGAGATTTGAGGTAGGGTTAGTTTGTACAAAGATCTGGAAACAGATGTTTAGGATGCAGTGGGGTTGGGGTAGGTGTGCCCAGAGACACTCTTTCTTCTTGACTGTGTTATCCAACTCAAGAAATTTTCAAGTAAAGTATTGGCATGATGATTTATAATACTATTAAAAAGAAATTAGAAGGACTGGAAAAGTAAGGTTTTGAGACATGTAAAAAAGGGGGCCCTTTGATATGTGTTTTTTTCTGACATCAACTCCTGGTCTGGTGCCTTCCCCTCCAGAGACTGATCTCCAGACTCATTCCTCTTGTTGGAGAACTTGGCTTTGCCTCTTCTAGGAGGATACATCGTGCAGCATACGGTGCCCTTCTGTTGTTTGATTAGGTTTTCATGAACAATTGTGTTGGAGCTTTGAAATGTTTTGCCATGAGCGTGTTGGTTTATACCTCTTATGTATGTGGGACCCCGGGTCAGGCGGGCAGACATGACCAAGTGTGAAGGTACCTGATGAGATCCCTGTCAATGTGCCAAACAGAGTTTCTGTGGAAACTACGGCTTTTAAAAAATCCCATTCAAAGCAGCTTTGATTTGAAATTTTTAAAGGACACATGATTTCCCTTTCAGATGTGAACTAGTGGGGTTGTGTATTGTCAATGTGCACAAAAACAGTATATCACAAACAGTCTCACAGCAAAGCACATTCATCTTCCCGAAGTGTCCCACTGACACCCACTTTCCTTTTCTTCCTTTCTGAATTTTTATATGACTCCAGAGTTGCTGCGTTACTAATAGGAAAGAATGGCTGAATGAACTCTAAAAGCATGGGGTGCTGCTCGTCTGTGGTTTACCATTTAGAACTCTTTCAGGCGGCCTCACAGCGTGAAACACTAATTCATTACATCCACAATACCAGATCGATTAGTGCCTCTCATGCTGGAATTTAAATAGTCCAAAGCTCAGAGAGTCACTAAAGAGAGTAATTAATACAATAGCACAATTCTCCATGGTTCAGGTGATATGAAGGACTGACTTACCTGTCACGAATAAATATACGAGACAGCCTCCTTCTGTTTGACATTTTTAATCATCCTCCTCCTTCTCCCTTCCAGCTGGGTCTTATATTTTTGCCTAGTGAAGACACGCTGACCCTCTGTTGGCAGGCTCATGCCTATTTCTATTTAAAATAGTTACACAGTTTGACTAACCACACAATGGAAGAAACCATGCACAGAAGGGAAACGGTTTCTATGTGTCACTTTCTCCTGCCATTAGCTGCCTTTCTTTGAAGGGAAGCAGAATTCATCATCCCAGAAAATGCCTTTTTTGGCATAAGGATTGTTTTAGGGTGATTATTTTAAAGAAACAGCAGAAACAGGGAAGGCTTTGAAAAGTGAGTAGAAGTTATCCTTTTGTGGGAGACATCTATATTGATAAGGGAAATCTCAGTTTGTAAGCGTATCTTCCTCTCTGTAGTGGGAAGAGAAAGATGAACAAATCTCTAGAAACTCTTGTCAATGGAGAAGGCAATGACCTAGGTCTGCCCTTCTTACTTGTTACTGTGCTTTTCCCGGTCACCACCCATTAATAGGCCTCCTCCACCCCACAACATCTTTCCTTTGTCGTTACCTAAAGATAGTATTTAAGATGATGGCTTGGACTATTTTGGGGAGTTACTCAGTTTTCCTGAGCCTCTCCCATGCATACAGGAGGTATACATGTCACTAAATTTGATTTCCTCCTGTTAATCTGTCTTTTTGTTACAAAGGTCCCAGCCAAGAACCTAGAAGGGTAGAGGGGAAATTATTTTTCCTCCTCTACCATCCTCTTCCTCTTTTTTCAAATTCTTTTCTCTCTTACACCAAATTCTCAGATGAATTTCCTGCTCAATGTCTCTCCTTCGTCACCTCTAACCCATGCCTTGAACTTCCATCTGGCCACTGCTAGCACAACTCATGAGTAGATACCATTACAAGCACTGACTTTCAGAGTACTCAACCCAGTGAGTATTGCCCGGTCACCTCCTTAAATTCACTGAATACACCTGTTCACCCCTTTCTTGCAGCATCCTCCTACTTTCCATGATGCCCTAGTCTCCTAGTTTGCCTCCTACCTCTCTAGCCATTCCTTCTCTGTCTCCTTTGTTCGACCATTTTTCACTACCCAACCTCTAAGTTTGGATCTCAGATTCACAATCTCTTTTCTCTCTCCCAGTTTTAGGTCATCTCATCAGTTTCAATGGCTTCATTTTTTACTTATATGCCCAGACGTTTCAAATTCACATCACCAATCAGATATTTTTTGTATTAGGGTTCTCCAGAGAAATACAGCCATCTATATCTATATCTATATTGAAGACAGAGATTTTTTTAAAATAAGGAATTGGCTCATGCAATTATGGAGTCTGAGGAGTCCCACAATCTGCAGTTGATACTGGAGACCCAGGAGAACTGATGGGATGGCTCTCCTGTTCTTTCTGTTCCAGTCCAAGTCTGAGGGCCTGAAGACCAGAAGAGCCAATGGTCTAGTTTGAAAGCCAACAGTTTCCAGACCCAAGAAGATCTGATGTTTTAGTTTGAGTCCAAAGGCAGGAAAAGACCCATTTCCAGCTCAACAGTCAGGAGGAGTTCCCTCTTACTTGTGGGAGAGTCAGCCTTTTTGTTCTATTCAGACTTTCAGCTGATTGGATGAGGCCCATTCACATTCAAGAGGGGAATCTGCTTTGCTCAGTTTAACAATTCAAGTGTTAACTTCATCCAAAAACATCCTCACAGACACACCCGGAATAACGTTTGACCAAGTATCTGGGCATCCTGTGGCCCAGAGAAATGGACACATAAAATTAACCATCGCAACATATACCTCTGACTACCTAGTTGTCAAGTCCACCTTGAATTCACACACGTCCTTCAAATTTATCCTATCAAAAAATTAATGTATAATCTTTTTTTTCAGATTCATTCCTTCTCATGTATTCCTGAAACTATAAAATGACACCACCACCCCTTCAACTGCTTATGTCAGAACCTGAGAGCCATCTTCTACACCTCCCCACCCATATCCCCAAATCGTCAATTTCAGCCAATCAATTCCAATTCCCGTAGATATTTGTGGAAGCTCTCTACTTCTTTTCATTTCTATTGTTATTTAATTCAGGTCATCACAATACTAACACTATTGACAGAACTGGTCTGCAGCCTTCTAATTCCCACCACCCCAACTCATACTCTATAAAGCACTGAGTGATCTTTTACAATGCTCATTATATCGTGTTACACCCAGCTTAAAATTCCTCTATGGCTTCCCATGGCTGTCACGATAAATCCAAACTCCTTAACAAGCCCTACAAAGTCATGCATGATGTGACCTTTGCCAACATCATTAGCCTTATCTTGTCGATCTTTCTTATTCAAGATGCCTTGCCGGAATTTTTTTTCTGTTCCTCCCACACATAGAGCCCTTTCCCTCCTCAACACTGTTACAGACACTGTTCTTTCTGCTACAAACACTCTTGGCCTTTTATTGCCTTTGCCTGGACAAGTTCTATAGAGCCTCAGGACTCAGCTTACATGTCAGTTCCCCTGGGGAATCTTCCTGAGTCCTGCGATGAGGCGGCTGTGTGCCCACAGTACCCTGTGCGTCTCCATTATAGCTCGATTCATAGGCATCATTAATTCTCTGCTTTTGTAATTATATTTAATGACCATCTCCCATATCAGACTGTAAATTTTATCCATCTGAATTCTTTGCATCTTGTAAGTTAAGCATGGCTCATACAAGGTATGGGCTGTTTAGTGAATACATAAATAATGATCTATCAAACAAATGAATGGATGCAATGAAGGAACAAATGAAATGGCTGGCTCTTCCTACACAGATACCAAACCAAGTAACAGTAGCAGAATCTCTTCCCCAAGTGTCAGTCTGTACCCTGTGGAGAATCCGAAGGACAGTAGCAGATGACTCCTAGAATCCCATGCTTGCAGGGATAAAGAGGAGGTCTGGATGTGCCAGGGCAAAAAGGCTAAGAATTAGGAGAGCAATGGTAAAGATGATACAAACCTGGCTCTTCCTAATAAAAATAGTACTTTCTTTTCAAGAATATAATTTGTCCTCTCTGTGTGGTTTTCCAATGGACATCTATAGCTAGGAAAACACTTGGCATCTGATATTGATAATCTTATTTTTGGTGAGGAGGGGAAGATAAACACGGAGATTTATGCAACCACTGGAAGAAACTTCTAGGACAATGGCAATTCTCCTGTGTGTTGGTGGGCCCTGTGGCTGAGCTGGGGGTGAGGCCCAGGGTGAGCCGCGGTTGGCTGCCCGGTAAGGTCCCTGAGTTCAGCCAGCACTCACTGATGCCTGCTGTATTGTAGGCTGGGTGCGTTGGGCGTGGCATCATCATCTATATGCTCTTATTTCATCTGGTTTCATGGAGTATTATGCCTTTGGGATTTGGCTTCAGTGATGAATTTGTATGTTATGCTCAGACTGAGACAAAGGATGGCAGGAACCGTGTTACGAAGCAATCAGAGATTAGCTAGCTCATATCACTGTGAAGCAAAGATCCGTGCCAACCAAAGAGAACTTCAGCTTTTAGGAAGTTTATAAACATTCAGAGGACTGTCTGCCAATCAGGAGACACAGAATGCTATCTGAGTAGCTTTGTTCAACGAAGGCAGTTCTAATCAAAAGACGAAGTTAGAAGACACATTGTACTGATCTTAGGGAAACTGAGTGAGGCAAATGTCAGGGGAACAAGAAGTGTATGAAATAAAGGAAGAAAAAGGGGAGGCACTTGTTCTGAATGGGGTGGCTTATTTCATGCCACACTGTTTAGATGTACCAAAGTTTGTCAATTACACAATGGATGCCATGTTATAATTGTTTACAGCCATGCAGTGTCTGAGTTCTCTTTTCTCATTAAGGCACCAAGGTCAATGATACAGATAATTAACCAATTGATTTAGTGCATTAATTTTCCTGGAAGTTCTAGCAAGAGTCTTACGATCCAGCTTTGAGATTCCTACTCCATGTAGACATTGGGACAAAGGCTGGCTCCCTATGGGACGCTGATGTAATCCATGGCTGAGGTTTTGTCTACCAGCATCGTGTGTCTACTTAAATGATGATGAATGCTATCTTTGGTCCAGGCAGGAAGATGTCACTGTAATCACTGGCTCAGATTGCCGACCTCCCAGCGTTTCCCAATAAGTGTTGCCAAAGGGTTGTGCTGCTGATAATTCCTCCTAGAGCTCTGAAGAGAATAAAGCAGAGAGGCAAACCTGATGAAAAGTAGATAAAGAGCCTAAGGTGAATTGAAGCTTAATACACCAAAACAGCATAGAGCACGGCTGGTTTCTCTTGCCTCCTCTTGTTTTTCCCTTCCACAATTGCAGGCAGCAGTCCACTGGTTATTTCTGCCCTCTCAAATCATCCTTCAGTCACTCATCTCTAGTCCTGTACTTCACCTATCAATAAAAGGAATTTGAAATCTTGCAACACAGAGATATTATTTCTGCTTCAATTTATTTCAGGATGCCACAGTTCAAAATGAAAATCTTCAGATTGCTGATGGCTCTGTCAATATCATTCAGCGGCTAACAACACTTTATTGGAGGTGCTTACAGGTAGAGTGTAGGCATCTGAATCCATCAATAAATGGAGAGAAAGTCCTGGGGCTCAAACAATTCCATTCTACAAGGGGCCAAGTTTACAAACTTCGTTTCTTCATTATGGAGGAATTCTTTACAAGTTTTCAACTGTATAAAATGTAACCATCTTGTAACGGATTCGATGGCGGGAAAATCAGGACAAGAACCACCCTACCTTCTATTTCGCTCTGTATTGCTTTCATTTTATGCTTTAAAAAGGAGTATTAATCCTTTGTCCGTTGTTTCATTTGCAAATATTTTCTCCCACTCTGAGGGTTGTCTTTTCATCTTGTTTATGGTTTCCTTTGCTGTGCAAAAGCTTTTAAGTTTAATTAAGTCCCATTTGTTTATTTTTATTTCCGTTACTCTAGGAGGTGGGTCAAAAAAGATCTTGCTGTGGTTTATGTCAAAGAGTGTTTTTCCTATGTTTTCCTCTAAGAGCTTTATAGTATCTGGTCTTATATTTAGGTCTTTAATCCATTTGGAGTTTATTTTTGTGTATGGTGTATGTTAATGCATATATATGGAATCTAAAAAAAAAGGTACTGATGAACATAGTTGCTGGGCAGGAACAAAGATGTAGACATAGAGAATGGACTTGAGGCCATGGGGTGGGAGGGGGAAGCTAGGGCGAACTGAGAGTAGCATCGACATATATACACTACCGAATGTGAAATAGTTAGCTTGTGGGAAGCGGCAGCATAGCACAGGGACATCAGCTCGGTGCTTTGCAACGACCTAGAGGGGTGGGATAGGGAGGATGGGAGAGATGCTTGAGGGAGGGGATATGGAGACATATGTATGCATATGACTGATTCACTTTGGTGTACAACAGAAACTAACACAGTACTGCGAAGCAGTTATACTCCAATAAAGATCTATTAAAATAAATAAATAAATAAATAAATAAAATAAAATTTTAAAAAGGAGGAGTATTTGCCATAGTGTATTACTGTTTCATATCACAGGTGTATAGTCAGTCTCTTCAAACTGTATGTTTAAGGACAGATTATTCTTACACTTTTAGAAAATAGTTCATAGTTGATTTCATTGCTATTACTTTTTATTGTTAGGCTGCTTAATATCTTTTCATATGTTTCTTAATCATTCCTTTCTCTTTTCCATACATTTATCTATTTGGTTTACATACACACACTCATGCATGTTTGCATGTATGTATGTGTATTTGTTATTGCCATTGTTGAATTCAGTGAATTCATAGAAGTTTTTTTTTTTAATTATGTGTATTGACCTTTTGTCTAGTGATTAACAAAAACTATTGATTCTTTAAGTCAATCTGATTTATAGGGTCTTGATATTCACACTATTCTAGGACAATGATTCTTAGAAAATTACTGATCACAAATGAATTTTAATAAAGTGGTAATTCAAGAAAAGAAAAATGAAGGAATCAATAGAAACATCATTATTGTCACCAGTTAATTTAATTGAATCAATATAACTAAGCCATTAAAAGTCAACATATCAGAGAGAATATTCAATAGGAATCTACTTCCTTTGAGGTGCCTCTGCTGTTCAGGGAAAAATTACTAAACAAATATGGAATAAATCTATGTGATATAGGATAGACTTTATAAATCGAGATTTAATATACTGTAGTATTATTTTAGGAGAAGTGAAGATAAAATCTCTAGTTGAAAACTATGAGAGTGCTCTTATTTCCAGGAGAAAAAAATAAACTCTACCCCAAACATAATAATTCTAACTCAAATATCTAGTAATGGGTATATTAGATATTTTAAGCCAATGCTTACAAGCAGAGGTATTTTCTTATTGTACTCCTTATGAATAAAATGATAAAAATGAAATTTCCTTACTACCAAAAGCCATCATAGCAATAGTGAAAGATAACATCACCATTAGTAATCAGTGAGCTAAATTTTCTTTAACACTTTTAAATATAGAACACCTTTGAAAGATCTTCTGCATCAGAATATTAAATGACCTACTAAGTATAGCCTTTTTCTAAAAGAAAATATATAGAAATGGAGAGAATCAGCATCAGTATTCTTGGTGAATCACCATGTTCCTGGGACTATTTCAGGTTTGCAGAATACAGAGGAAAAATTATTCTTGATGTCATATGAAATGGATTCTTCCAAACTAATTAAATATTTACTAGTTAGTTTCCCCCGTTAATATACCTATGAACTTATTGTGGGAAACACAGATTCTGCCCAGGGAGAAATTTGTATTTAACAAAGTCAATATATATTCATACTAAACAACAGAGTTGGTCATTACAAAGGTATGCTTTGGATCTACTTGGGAAGAAGAGATTTTTTTTTTTTGAAAGTTGGAGTAAGGGTTGTTGATTGTCTATTTAGCATCTTTTCTCTCATTTCTTCTTCCCAAGAGAACTCCAGTTTTGCTGAGGTCCTTTCTTATTTCCCACTCAGCTCAGGTGTCTCAGGTGAATTTGAACACACCCACAGCTCCAAGAGTGATTGGTTCAGCTGTGTTTGCAGGAAGGGTCACCTAACCTAACTTGGCAAAATGGCGCATAGACATCACTGCAGAATCATCTTAGGAGAGGGCTTTCTTGCTGTTTTGGGAAAGATTACGAAAATGCCCCTTTCTCTTTTCCCTTTGGACAATTTGTCCTGTGCAAACATTGGTCATGAAGCTATTGTTGCTCTATCAAGACCAATCCAAGGAGGAAGCCAGCACACACAAGAGGGCAGAGCCAAATGAATTACAGGCAAATGGAGCAGAGCCAGCACATTAAGAGAAATATAAAACCTGTCCAACCCCTAGATTTCCAGTGTTTTAAGCCAATAAACGCCCTTATCGTTGATGCCAATTTCAGCTGGGTTTTCTGTTACTTGCAGCCAGAGTCATCCTAAATAATACCTAAATAATTGGAATATTGGTATACTATGTAGAAGAAGCAATAGAAGACAAATATGAGAATGGGAAAAAAAACCCTCATGTTCTAACTCCAAATATCTGGTGTAAAATGATAAAATGCTATATTAATTAATTATGTTAATCATTCATAGATCTTAATATGAGGATTTTTATGATATTTTGAGATTATAAGCCTATAGTTTATCACTCATTTTTTCCTTGTTCTCTTTTAAGTTTTCATCTCATTATTGGTCTTTTGTAGACAGAACCTTGGAATATATTTAAAGTTATTGATTAGTAACATCTCTGAACCCAGTGAAGATGGTCTCTGCTCACAGGAAGCAAATAATCTACTTTTAAAAGCCTCTAAATTTTAAAAAGCAATAATAACTAACAATATACAAAGTATATTCTTATTGTCAGTTGATTGAAGCAGATAGCTTGTGGCTTAGCAATTCAAGAGGGTGTTATTTAAGGCTTTGGTAACCAGGAGAGGCTTTGGAGTCACAGGGAGACTGGTTTGGGGTTTCAAAGAACCAGTAGGACTCAGATCTGCCAAGAGAGCTGGGGCTGCAAAGTAGTAAGAGATTAAGTTTGGCAAAAATAGTTTAAGCCTTAGAAAAGAGATCTAAAGTATCTGGATGTAAACCCATGAACAATGAAAACAGACCTGGGGCTAAGCACTCTTAAATCATCAAATTCTAAGACAGCAGAGTTTGTTCTAAAGCCATTTTTTAAATGATCATGCTTACTTGTATTTATCACTTGAATCTGGTCTAGTGGCTTCATTTCTCCTCTAGTATCTTAAAGAACAGAAAAAGAGTGCTTCTGCTTCATCATTGAAATAGGTAACTTCTTATGCTTTTCTAGTTAAATGTTAAAAAAGGCGTAAATCTCCAAACAAGCTTTATTTACATTTACTTTTAATGAGAGCTATAAAACAAATCTCTTGATCTGATGAACATACTGTTCACAATAAAGCTTTACCTATAAATATATGTTGAAAATACAAATTAAGCAACCGTGTTAAGCAATGTGGCCTGTTTTCTAGATATCGTAAATTTTGTTCTGGAATTATCTGTATAGCCTCAGGAAGGGCCTATGTTCTTTGTGTAAACTTCAGTTTTAATTTGGAAAGTCAGAGACATGTGACTATATCCCCTAGGTAAGGACAACACAAGGAATTTTATAGTTTCAAAAGTCAACTGTTCATCCTAGGAGTTCTACCAAGAGACTTGTGAATTTCTTTACATAAGAAACAGAAACACTACTCTTGTTTAGTTGCCCAGGAATAAAAACTATAATCAATCAATAAACATGGTCCTTTTTTTCTCAATCCTTGACTACATTTCTTTTTTGGGAGTGAGTTCACTTTTCATAACACACTGTTCATTAACAAATTTCCATAATGTTACCAGTGAAACAAGAGGAGAGAATGTTCTACTGCTTCTAAGTGGATAAGATGGGAAGTCATGGTGAGGACTATCGGAACTCTGCAGTAAAATATTAATTTTTTAATCACTTATTGTTCCTGTTGTAGAATCACACACAAACACACATACACACAAGTGTGTAAGTAAAAGCCCACACAATCTCTTGTTTTGCACATGTGCGTGCATGCACCCACACAGAGCTTTGGAAATTAGAATTCATATTTAGAGAGGAATTTTAAAAAGCATGACCCTTTATTATTAAGAGGACATAAACTTCCTATGATATTGGCTTTAAGTTTTATTTCACATTGTGACATAATATACAACCGACCAAATACACACAAACTGAAACAAACGTATCATTAAGCCATACTTGCCTTTTAATATGACAGGCTAAGAGAAATTTTATCCTATAGTATGTTTCATTTAAAAATAAAAGAGAGGGCTTCCCTGGTGGCGCAGTGGTTGAGAATCCACCTGCCGATGCAGGGGACACGGGTTCGAGCCCTGGTCTGGGAAGATCCCACATGCCATGGAGCGACTAGGCCCGTGAGCCACAACTACTGAGCCTGCGCGTCTGGAGCCTGTGCCCCGCAACAAGAGAGGCCGCGATAGTGAGAGGCCCATGCACCGCGATGAAGAGTGGCCCCCGCTTGCTGCAACTGGAGAAAGCCCTCACACGGAAACGAAGACCCAACACAGCCAAAAATAAATAAATAAATAAATAAATTTATTAAAAAAAAAAGAGAAAGTTGCAACCCACAGCACTGATTTCACAACTCACTAAGGGTCACATCAGTTGAAAAACACTGTCTTTAAGTACATTAGGTAATGTTTGTAGACAACTATAATATGTATACATACATATGTAAATATACACATATTTACATATTTATTTGTGAGTATGTGAACTAGGATTCTCCTGAACCAGGGATTGCCAATAGAATAATCCTGAGACTCAGTATTTCATTTTTAATGTCTATTACAGTGGAAATATTTTTAATATCAGCTCTTTCCCTCAGGTAATATCAGTAAATTAATTTAGCCTGAGTTCTTTCAGATCTCCAGAAATATCTTGAAGCATAAAGAAACACCAAAGCAGCTCACTCCTTCCATGTCATATTTCTAGAACCAACTTTATTTAAAAGCTTCAGCTATCTACGTGCTCTTAGTCGCATCTTTGAGCATGAGGAGGATTCCACAACGTGATGGATAGATTAGCAAACGTTGATAGTGACAAAAAACATCCCGGAAGTATCCCTGGCCTGGATTAGAGGCCAGCTTCTCTTCCAGGAGGAGCACAAGTCAAGGAGAACCAGGATTTGGATTTGGCACATGCTCTATTGCTGTAAATGCTGAGAAGCAACACTTCTCAGCATCCCCTTGAATGTTTTCAGTTACAACATCAGAGGATGAGGTAAAACCGCACATTTGTCAATTCAATGACCTAGGCATCTTTTCTCAGCAATGATCTTGGTCCATTGCATTTGGAAATGTGTGCATTTTAAACTTTAATCAAAGAAGATGAGGTCAGGAGAACTGGGCAACAAAAGAATATATTAGTACCAGAAACCACATGTGAATATCTAATTTCTCACCCAATTTTTAAAAACTTTGCACTTCCAAACTGGAAATATGATATATTTTACAAATACACCTAAACTCATTAAAACATAATGTTAAGCTTATTTGTCCAAAACCAGCACAAGATTTGTGCAAATCTATCTCTGTTTTTACCTTACTCCTTTGTGAAGAGGGGGGTAATAATTAATAAAGCTTAGTAGTCACAAAACTTACAGTCCTAAAACAGAGGTCATTTGACAGGTCACTATAGAGACTGAATGCTTTGTCAGCATGAAGGGCTATTTAAGGGAAGTATAGAAGAATAAGGCAAAAGGCACCGTCAGGATGGAGTTACAAAGTGGCTGACACAGATAATGTCTCCTCGTGGTGTCTACTTTGCCCCACTTGCCCCTAAAGAGTTGTATTATAATTCTGTCCCTCTCAGATGCAGACTGGATTCTATCTCATAGATATATCTGAATTGGAATTAAGTTCTTTTATTGATACTTTCTAGAACGTTCACTCCTCCACCTCCAGACTAGAGTCAGCAGACCTTGCTTTAAAGCAAACGTCCTCATACAACACAGTGGACAGTCTCTCCATTTGGTGCAATTGCTTGTAGGGCAGTGATACTAATTTTTAAGTAAAAAGATGGGGCCGGGGGAGGGGGTGGTGGCTACCAGAAAATGTGATTTATCGATGTAGCCCCCCAACCACAAGCTCAATACTCCAATATTTCTCAGAGAAGGAGATTTGGTTAGCACAATGAGATCTTAAGGCTGCTGAATTCTAATAAAGAGCACAAAGAATATTCAGGGATTTCTAGATAGCTCTGAAATGTCTTTGAAATCCTGAAACAATTATTCTGAGGAGTGATGTTTGTTACTTCTGTAGGTCTTTCTATCTGCTTTAACAAAGGGATTTGGATTGTATAGCTGCTAGTATCTAGGTTGGAATAAGAATGGAATGGATTTAGTGACTCTAGGGATCTTACTCTCTGCACCCATGGCAACTGCAGTCTCACCACTTCAGCTTCAAGGATGCCTTGCCAGCTGGGCTTTAATTAATGATAAATCAACAGACAGACAGGTGACAGCCATTATATTCTTCCACCTTATCACTGGGGCTAGAATTAGTGACAAAAGTTTTAATTAAATTTTAACTTTATCTCACTTAATTAACTTTATATGAAGATGGAACACACATACACACACACTTATATTTGCATGTATGTATTTGTTTGTTTAGTAATTAAATTTTTCTAATTTCTTGTTTTACATCAGAACATTTAAAGAGAAAGGGATAGTGTTTAATCCAAATTAATCCAGCATACATTTAACATTCTCTAATTGTCTTTCTTTAAGAACTTAAGAATTGTCTTTCTTTAAGTAAAATACTTAAAAGAGTGCCTGACACACAGTTAGTGCGCCATAGATGTTAATTAACAGTGACAATTTATCACGTTCTCTTATTTGTCTTCCCTTGTTGAGAATATCCCAGATCTCTGGCTCATTTTCCCCATGCATTCTCTCCATATGAAACACTGGTTATAAATAACGGAAGCACTGATCCTTTCAGTGACTTAAGGGGAAGTAACAAGCCTGTTTTTCATATACCTATTCCATACATTTAACTTAAGGGTAGGGGTCGTATCTACTTATTCCACCTATTTCCCCAAAGTGCCTCCCATCATGGTTCTCTTTCTTACCAATAATTGAGGGTAGGTTCATTTAAAAACATTTTAAAAATACTTAAAAGCATAGAGAAAACATGAAAGCCACTTTAAATCTTACCACATATTGATAAATCTAATTGACATTTTGACTCATTTCCTTTATATTTCTTCTATGCATATATTACTTTCAATCTTTAAAGAAAACTGAGATATGCTCCAAGTGTGTTCCAGTAGCCTACTTTTCACTTATACATTTGAAATATTATCTCATGCCATTTAATATGTTTCAAAACTATTATTTACAATGGCTGCTTAATATTCCTTTTTACAAATGTATGCTATTTAATCTCTCCTGTGTTAGTCATTTAGATTGTATCAATATTTCGCTATTATAAATACATGGTAATATTCTTTGCACATTGATTATTAAAAAAAAAAAGTCAACTGATTCCAGTCACTCAGATGCCATTTAATCCACAATTTGTTGGATGGATAGTATATAAAGTTCCTTCTTTAGGAGCACTGGTAACTCTCAGCTTATCCTGATGTGTCTCAGGAGATGGTCTATTAGGGAGGCAGAGAAGGGAAGGCGTGTTCTGGCTTCATTACAGAACGTGCCTTCTGTAATGAAGCCAGTGCTCATAGCAGCTCTAAGTTGATTTTATACCCAGCCCAAACTTCCTCTAGATCCAGAATCACTTATCTTCTATCATAATAGAATAGTGTATGACACATAGTAGGTATTAAATAAAAATTTGCTAACTGAATATCCAAGTATCTACTTAAAATTTCACTCAACTGTCTTACAGGCATTTCAAACTTAACACGCCGGCATGCTGAACTCTTAATAACTGTCATGAATCTCTCATAGAACAGATAAAAAAATCACCTGTCTCTCTCCCTCCTTCCCATCTCAGCAAATCGGGCCATAATTCACATGTTCTGTCAAACCAGAAAGCTGGGAATCGCCCTTGACACTCATCTCCCTCACCCTACTAAGCAAGTCCTGATGCTTCCTTGACAGAACCACTTCCAATCCATCCATTTTCCTCCATTGCCACAGCCACCGTGGTCCAACCCTCCGTCAGTTCACCTTGAGTCCTTCTTTCTGGTCTTCTTACCTCTACTATCGACTGCTTTCAGACAGACTTTTAAAACACATTTAAGGATCCTGCTACTTCTCTTTTGAAAACAACATTGCCTTTTGCACTTAGCACTTTTAATATTGTAAATACAAACTCAGACTTCGTACTGTGGCTTACAAGGCACTACTTGATTTGTCTCTTGCCACAGGTCCTTCTGTAAGTTCTGTGACTATACCAATATTTCTTGTTCTCCAAGCACCCACCTAGGCTGTCTCTTTTTGTTCTGTATCCCTCCCCCCTTCTCTGTTGCCCTTCACAAAGCTGGATCTCTCTTGGACTTCAGGTCTAATCATCTGCCACCTTTTACGATACCCATCACTCTCTCCCAATGTGCCTTTTTCATTTTCTTCACTGCACTTACCATAATTTGCAAATACATTTATTAATTGGCTTACTTGTTTATTCTTTGTCTCCCTCACTAGACAGAAAAGTATAAGAAAGCAAGGACCACCCTATCTATTTTACTTACAGTGTTTTACTCAATGCCCAGTACAGTGCATGGCACATAGTGGACCCTTCAGGAATATTTGTTGAAAGAGACATGACCTCAGGCTCTATCACCCCAGGGTGGTGTAGGGATAACTTAGAATAGTCTCCATCTATAGGTCCACCAGCTTATGGACTCCCCAAGGATGGGTCTTTTCCTAGCTGGGCAACATCAGGAACTGTTTCAGTATTTTTTTTCAAAGCTTCCTGAAATAATTCTACTTCTGAAAAAATCTTGATTACTGTTTGATAAATTCAAATGGTTTCTAAGCAGGTCTACTTCGAGGTAACCATAGCCTCTGGAGGTGCTACACTCTGATGCTACCCAGCTCTCACTTGGAAATTAACACAACCATTTACTTCTCTCGCACTTCTGTTTCACACATGGCAATGCTTTGTAAGACTGCTAAGAATTATGATTCAGCGGTGATATAGCAGTTATCCATTTTGGGTACGTTTGAGATATTTAAATTATTATTTGAATAATTTTATAATATAATAATTTTATTTTATTAATTCTTATTAAGAATAGCAACTCTAAAACCAATATCATCCACATTTTCAATTCTGAGGTCTAAAAGATTTAGTAACAGGTTTAAAAACATCAAGAAACTGCTTCACCGTGATTGTTGGCTTCTGTTCAGTTTTAGGGAGAGAGATAGCTGAAGGATAATGAGAATTCCCTCTTTAACAACACACATTGGAACTATTTTTTGCGTTTGGCCTCATTCAGAAGTTAAAGTTAAAATGATTCACTTAAACTTCTAAAATTTTGAATTAGAACTCTGTATCCTGTAGCTAATCAATCTCCAATCTAGGTCTCGTTTTTGGCTTATTTGACGCAGCATCTTTCCAAGAGGCTGTCAGCATTAGTCAAATTCTTATATTCTCCATCCACCAAAAGAATGATGATAGCACATTTTGCTAAATAAATGCATAATTTAATAATAAACATCTGATTTTTAGTCTGGATAAATAGTGTTCAATACTGTTATGTGTTATCTAAGTTTTCTGCAGATTTGCCCGTTGCCCTCAAAGAACACAGAACATTAAGTTTTCCTAATAACAAATCCTGCTGCAAGATTTAAAAGTAAGAGAGTGAAAGAAAGCATGAAAGGTAGGGCAGCTGATTTGCCTTAGATGAATGGGTAAAATTTAGGTGAAGCAGGATTCATGCCCTGGACGGGCCATCAAATTAAAATGAGAAATGGCACAGGCAAAAGTTAAGCAGTTGGGGGAATTAATAATCAGGCACAGATGCAAAATAAGGACAGTATTTTTTAGAGTGCTCATTTCCATCTCTATCTCTATGTCATCCAATCCAAACAACAGGCAGGAAATAATATCAACACGATGCAGACAACATTAAAAAAATGTTTTGCCCTCCGATAGCACAAAACAGGTGGGCAGACCAGGTGATCATCCCTGTTTGAGTACAGAAGCAGTGAGAAATTACCAAGGGTTACACGACTCACCTAAAGATCCCTACGTCAATGTCAAAGACAGGGACTATTGACAGCTGGCTAGTTCCATGGTCCTTTTAGAGGGATCATCCTTCATCAGACAGAGGCCAGCAGAAAATAAACCTTAAATAGTGAAGCAGAACAAAGATGGGTGGTCTTTGTGGAGATAAATATACCCACTGGAGGGAAATGGAACTGGTTTAAAATTATACTATTGGCAGGCAGGCCAGTTAGGAGGAGGTTAAACACAACACACATCTCCAACCCCAGGAGGAAGCATGCTGCTTTGCTAGCGAGGACCTGCCAAGTTCTCCACTTCAAAGACAGCTCTGTAGGGGTGCAGGCGAAGGGAAAAATTTGGATGAACATGTAAAAATGTTTACATGGATATGTACTGTTTCCCCATGTAAAATGTTTACATAGGAGAAAAGATTGAACAAATTCACATGGACTAGAAAATTGCCTTGAATACTATAAAAAGAGATGTGAGTCAAAAAAAGGAAAATAATTTAGTAAGAAATCAAGGTGATGACGGAGCAGCTTTGATCACTAGAGTGTTATCTGGTACCAGTTCTTTTTTTTTTATTTTTTATTTTTTTTTTAATTTTATTTATGGCTGTGTTGGGTCTTCGTTTCTGTGCGAGGGCTTTCTCTAGTTGCGGCAAGTGGGGGCCACTCTTCATCGCGGTGCGCGGGCCTCTCACTATCGTGGCCTCTCTTGGTGCGGAGCACAGGCTCCAGACGCACAGGCTCAGCAATTGTGGCTCACGGGCCTAGTCGCTCCGCGGCATGTGGGATCCTCCCAGACCAGGGCTCGAACCCGTGTCCCCTGCATTGGCAGGCAGATTCTCAACCACTGCGCCACCAGGGAAGCCCCCTGGTACCAGTTCTAACCCCCATTCTGTAAATTTTCTGTGCTTGCTGAGTGATGATGGAAAAAAAAAAAAAATCACAAGTAGGCCATGCCCGTAAAACAGGTCTCTTTGAAAATGTCTCTTCAGTTTTTACCAGAGTTTTTTTTTTTTTTTTTCTATTGCTTTACGTGGCACGGTTTTGATGGATTTGACAGCAAGCACATTCTGCCTATCTTTTATGGAAGAAGCTTTTCCCACAGGAATAAACTCATATTCATGTCTCTGAGTCGGCTTTTCTGAGCCTTGCTGCTCTGGTTATCTTCCTGGAAGTCTGACTATTAGTGGGCTGTTTTGGGAGCCCCATGTATGAACCCTCTATACCAGGAAAGGTTGGTAAAATGGAACTAGGAAAGGCCGCTAATTGGCTTCCAATTTAGGTAGAGAATTCACTCAGGTAGGAATAGATCCCTCCTCTTGGTAGAAAGCCTCTCTGTGACTTACAAATCTTGATCTTACAGTCAGAGTACAAGGGAAAAAGAAAATCAATGGCAGTGTTGGCCAATTAAATGTCAAACTAGAAAGGGTACACCTCCACTCAACAAATGTTTGCTAAATAAAAATAGTGGAATCAGTTTTACTAGCATAATAGATATAAATGCATATTTTGAAGTAAAAAAATGCAATGTCTTCTCATTACATAGGCTTTTGGGAATTAACATGGAGCACAGGACATACGTAGTTGGATAGGAAGGTGTATGTGTGCCACCCACAGAGGTGGTCCATGGCTAGAGATGGCTATTGTACCACAGGGTCAATATAATCACTTATGCCAACTTTTCCTTAATTGGGAACAAGTATATATCCTAGGGAAATGCTTTGAAAAGTACTCTTTAAACACTTTGGAAATGCACTAGTATAAATAAGTATTAAATTGCATGTACTATTATTGCTAATTTATAACCAAAAGATGTCTTCTTGTTTCTTGCAAATGTGAATAATTACACCTAACACCTCTAGGCACTGAAATTATATGCATTTGAATGACTTAGGATGCAAAATAGCATTGATATTTTTTAAACTCAAAGAGAAGAAAACTATGTGTTTACAAGAGATTGTGGCTTCTAATGCCATTCCCAATATATAGTTGGTGGAGAGAGCTGATGCTTTGTACTTATTTATCTGCGCTTGAGATTTTAGAGTTTCTTTGAGCAGCGTTGGCTCATTTTTGTTCTTTCAGATATTTGTGATATAGCCTTATCTGAATAATTTGGAGAAAAGATCCACTTACAAACAAATACATTAAAAAACTGTGTCGAAAACAATTAATGTGAAGAAGGAAAACGGGTTACTAAGAAAAATTTCCCCTTGATATTCCACATTCTGGAATTACTAGAGATGACCAAGTTTGCTGAACTGGAATCATTTCACTTGTATCGCTAGGTTTAGGCTTCCAGAAATCTATTTTCTCCCAAATTTCTCGCTGGAACATTTGCCTTAAATAATGTCTTTAAGAGTTTATATGGTCTGGATAGTACCCAACCAAAGGTAATAATCCTTTCGTGTGTGACATTCTAATCATTTCCATAGCAACCATTTATGGTTTAAGATGTCACAAAGAAGATTATGACTTCAGGTGTGGAATAAACAACAGGAATGAAACATCACTAAGACAAAGATACTGCTTGGGCACTAAATAAATGAGTGGGAAGTAGACAAAATGGAACAGCAGTATTTTCCAATTAAAAAATTCATTGCACTTCTAAGTTGTCTGTCAGAGGGAATCCTCAAATGTGAGTTTGGGCAGATGGTGTCTTCTCATCAGGGGAGAAAATGGCCCAACGCTATGTAGCCGTTTAGAGATTAGAGCTATTCTCAGTTTCTCAAAGGGCAGTCCTTGAGCTGGCTGCAGAACATGAAACACTTTGCAGAAAAACTATATTATTGTGTGTACCTGTAACTTGTCTTTTTTGGTTTTCATCAAAAATGCTCCCATTTCTTCCAATCTAAGGAAGCTTGCTTTGCCTCTAAAGGCCTTCCCTCATTCCAATGGAGACTTCTAGCTGCCTTCACACACTAAATCACAGGGGTATCCTTAGGAACTCTCCAGGTTTGGAGGGACTTTTTTTGGTAAAACTGTCAACATTATTTTGGGATCAGAAGAATCTGTGAACTGTGGAAATATCTTCTAAACAAGGAGGTAAAGTTCCTGGGAGGCAAGATCATTTTCTTCACCATTTACCCAGAAATGGAAACAGTCTCGAGCACAAAAAAGTATTTGTTAAGTCGAACGTAGCAATGGATACCATGAGAGCAAAGGCAGAAACGCATATTATGTAACTCAGAATGTTTCACTCCAAAGTTAAGATTCCAACCTCAAAGACTACAAACTTGAATCCCTCCTTTGATGGAAGCTGCCACTCTTAGTTTTTGCTAATAGAGATCATAGATCTTGCCTTTATGTACATTTCCAGAGAGGAACAAGAGCTTGGCTGCGGTGGAGGATATTGTCCCGGTCATGGAGAGAGGAAGCTAGGGAGGCAGGTAGAGAGCAAGCCATCCTGTAAGCCACAAAAAGCACTGGCTTTGGCTCTAACCATTTCAAGTTAAAGCTTTGCTCTTTCTCCACAGCTAACTTAATGCTACACCTTTCTGTTAACTTGATTTCTTCCAATTTGGTTTCAGCCGAGTGAACATGTTCTTGTAAAGACATGATGGAGAAAGGGGTGTGTGGCCATACACAGGAATAAACATTAACCTGATTAGGGTTATAAATCTAAGAAGGAAACCATACAAGCATTGGAAGAAAATATGGGTGAATTCCTCCTTAACCTTAGGGTAGGAAAAGGTTATTTAACTGTCTTAAAATCCAGAGGTAATAAAAGATTGATAAATTTGATGATGTAATTAAAATATTTCACAAGGCAAAAACATTTCATAAACAATATCAAAAGACAACAACAACAACAAAAAAAGGACAACGAATGAACTGGGAGACAATATTTCAACATATATCACAGACAAAGGGCGAATATCCCTACTATATAAGGAACTCTTAAAAAGTTAGAGACACCAATAAAGATGTTAAAAAAAAAACCCAAAACTTAGAGACAAAGGATCAAAAACACAATAGAAAAATGGGAAAAGATTCAAAAAGAACATTTGTAAAATATATATAAAAAGGCTCTTAAACATATTAGAAAACCTTAACATGTTTAGAGTTTAATTCAGTTGTTAAATTTGTTACAGGGGTATGGGTTGGCAATTCTGAAACTGCTTTACGTGTATATTAGGACTGAATAAATAAGTACATACATTGTAGATAATGAGGACTAGGTTTTACATTGTTAGAGAAAAGTTATAAACAAGGAAGGCGAAAATGAATCTGTGGTGTTGGATTGGAATCTGTCTATCTCTCTATCTACCTATCTATCTATGCAGATAGATGGCTATATTAATAGAAAAGTAGGTGTTTGTGTATATGTGTGGGTTGGTATACACACATGTATTTCCTAGCTCTGTCTGCTCAGAGGTCCTAGAGGCAATGGTTTTCCAGTATTAATAGCATACCTTGGGTCTAGATTTTGTTTCTAAACATCATTTTCCAACAAAAGGGACCAGGGCTCCTTGGAGACATGGTTGATCACAGAGTTGGCACAGAGAAATACAAGAGGAGCCTGGAACATCTTGTGATGCCATAAAGTAGCAATGGCTCCAAAAGAGAGGAGGGCATATTTAAAGGACAGACAAGTCAACCCAAAGAAGTTCCTAATGGCAAAGTCTCGAACAATTTGATATGTTTATATTTTTTATATTTTATTTTAAAATAAATAATGATAGTATTGGATAATAACCCATAGAATGGCATGAATTCATACTGATATAAATACTTATATAAAGAAGAAGAAATGTCTTTTCCTTAAGAATTCCAATTAATAAATACAGAAAGAATGAAAGAAAAATCACCATTAGATGACACAGTAATAGTTGTTGCAGACAAGAGACACAAAAGGGATGCTAAAATTAGGGGGCAAAAGCTTAAGGAGGAATCTGGATATTTGAATAGTATCAAAGTGTCTTCCCCAAGATAAGGAATTTCAAGAGAAAAACAGTAACTTTACAAGTGGAAATATCTAGCAGACACACCTTAACCAAGTGGTCAAAGTTAACCTCCCCAGTAATAAGGCATATCA